>NC_140589.1:1856035422-1858535422 GCF_964204655.1 Triturus cristatus | reverse complement strand
GTGTGCGATTCTAGTCCGGTTTGTTTGTTAGGAAGAGATTTATTGTGCAAGCTCAACTGCACGATTTACTGTACCCCGAAAGGAGTGGAGGTAGAAACGAGAGATGATGATGCGACCTTTAAGGTTGCAAATCAGTGGGTGTGTGTGGAAATGTATACAGCATTGACAGTGGAGGAGCTTCCACTGGACTTGAGGGACTCAGTGTCTATTGATGTGTGGGACCTTAGTGGAGAGGAGATTGGTTTAGTCAAGGGAGTAGACCCAGTGAAAATCCAGATTAAACCAAACGTAGAGTTTCCGAGGACACCCCAGTATAAGTTATCTCCTGAGACTATTGCAGGGATTAAACCTGTGATTGAGTCGATGATCAAGCAAGGAATACTAATGGAGATTATGGGTAGACCATCTAATTCGCCTATCATGGGACTGCAGAAACCAAGCGGGAAATGTAGGATTGTGCAAGATTTGCGAAAGATAAACGAGATAGTTGTTCCATGTTGTCCAGTGGTACCGAATCCGTCTGTGATCCTATTTCAGATCCCATGTGAAGCTGAATGGTTCACAGTGATTGACTCGTGTCAAGCTTTTTACTCGATTCCCCTACATGAAGAAAGCCAATTTCTTTTTGCATTTCGGCTGGAAAATCGTGTGTTGACATGGTGTCGTATCCCACAGGGGTATACGGAGAGCCCATCTATCTTTAATCAGATCTTGAAGAAAAATCTTGAGGATCTGGTGTTGCCACAAAACTCTGTTTTAGTGCAATACATTGACGACCTGCTCGTTGCGTCGGAAACGGAAGACGCCTGCCGAATAGATACCGTTGCTCTGTTGAACTACCTAGGAGAGAATGGTCACAAGGTGTCTCCAAACAAATTGCAATACTGTTTGAGTGAGGTACAGTATTTGGGGCACCGAATTGAGAAAGGCAAGAGGAAGGTGTCACCAGATCGCATTGATGCGATTCTGAGAATGCCAGTTCCCTCGACTCAGAGGGAAGTCAGAATGTTTCTGGGAATGGTGGGCTATTGCCGCCAGTGGATCCCAAACTTTTCCTTTGAAGCGAAGCCCTTACAGCGGCTGACGCGAAAGGATGTGAATGATTCGGTACCATGGGACGAAGACTGCTTAAGGTCGGTCTTGAGACTGAGAGAGGCTTTATGCAGTGCACCAGCTTTGGGAATGCCAGATTATAACAAGGCATTTGCTTTATTCTGTTGCGAAAAGGAAGGTTGCGCTTTAGCAGTGTTGACTCAGAGTCACGGAGGTGTCCGTAGACTAGTTGCCTATTTTTCAGCCACTTTAGATCCAGTAGCATCTGCGTTGCCCGGATGTCTCAGATCCGTTGCTGCAACAGGTGTCAGTATCGAAAGATGTGAGAGCATTGTGATGGGTCATCCACTTACTGTTCATGTGCCACATTCTGTTGAATTGTTGATGACTAGGACTAAAACCCAGCACCTCACAAATAATAGGTTGACTCGTTATGAACAAGTTATCCTTGCTGCAGATAATGTGACGCTGAAGAGGTGTTCTGTTTTAAATCCTGCTACACTGTTGCCCATTCCAAATGTGGATGTAGATGAAGATTGTGAGGACCATGATTGTCTCGATGTGACTGAACTTTGCACCAAACCGAGACCTGACATTGTCGATGAACCGCTTCCAGTTGCAGACGAGATTTTCTTTGTGGACGGTTCATGTTTAAGAGACAGTGTCGGTCGACTGAGAGCAGCATTTGCTGTATGTACCATCACAGGGGTGGTTGAAGCCGCTTGTCTAGAAGGAGTATTCTCCACGCAGGTGGCTGAGCTTATTGCTTTGACTCGTGCCTGTTTGGCGGCTGATATGATCCGTGTAATGATTTACACGGATAGCCAATGTGGGTTTGGTGTGATTCATGATTTCGGACAGCTATGGTCCCAGAGAGGGTTCATGACATCTTCAGGTTCACCTATCAGAAATGGGGACTATGTCCGACAATTGTTGGAAGCATTGCAAGGCCCAGATGAAATTACTGTTGTCAAATGTTCTGCACACACTAAAGGAAATGATTTTGTGTCATTGGGTAATAATTACGCAGACGAAGTTGCTCGATTTTGTGCAGAGCAGGGATGTAATTTCACCGAGAGCTATGTTGTGGAAAGCGAAGAGATAACAGATTATGATGTGATGTTAGCTATGGTAAACTCATGGGAAGAACTGAAACAGTTGCAAGATGGAGTCTCTAATCAGGAGCGGGACAGCTGGATAAGAGCTGGATGTGAGAAGGGAGATGTAGATGTATGGGTTTCGAATGACGGACGAGCTGTGTTACCGGAATGTTTGTTGAACCCCATGGCGAGGTTGATACATGGTGCTGTGCATCTTGACAGAGATGCAATGATGCGAGTGTTTCGTCAGACGTGGTACAATCCGAAGTTTCGGACAGTTGCTGAAGCTGTGTGCCAGAGGTGTGTCACATGTCAACAGATGAATGTAGGAAAAAGGACCGCTGTAACGTTGAGTCACATAGGTAGGTCAGGTGGTCCCTTCAATAGGATGCAGCTAGATTTTATTGAAATGCCGAAGTGTAATGGGTTGAGGTACATATTAGTCATAGTATGTGTCTTTTCCAGGTGGGTGGAGGCTTACCCGACACGTAGGTGTGACACACTTACTGTAGCCAAGTAACTATTGAGGGAATTAATTCCGAGGTACGGTTTCCCGACCTCTTTTGAATCAGATAGGGGAACGCACTTCCACAGTGAAATTATGAAGCTGCTTTGTGCTGCCTTGAATGTAGATCAAAGATTGCACTGTAGCTACCGACCAGAGGCTTCTGGGATTGTGGAGCAAGTTAATGGGACTCTGAAGGCCCGAATGGCAAAAGTGTGTTCTTCGACATCCCTGAAGTGGCCAGATGCATTACCTTTGGTTCTTATGAGTCTCCGTAGTGTCCCTGATAGGAGAACTGGATTATCGCCCCACGAAATCCTTATGGGAAGGGCGATGCGCTTGCCAGCAATACCTGCTACTGCTTTGATTAATATCACTGATGATATGATACTGGACTATTGTAAAGGCCTGGCTGACGTGGTCCGTTCTGTGTCTCAGCAAGTGCAGACAGCAACGGTTCCAGCCGTAAGTGACCTGTGCCACGACTTGTGCCCAGGAGATTGGGTTCTGGTGTGCAAACACGTGAGGAAGAGTTGTCTGGATGCTCGCTGGCGCAGACCCTTCCAAGTCATATTGATCACGAATACAGCAGTGAAGTGTGGAGGACTTCCGAACTGGATACACGCCTCCCATACCCGTAAAGTTCTAGCACCCTTGGAAGAAACAGCCCCTCTCGAGAACGAAAACCCAGCTGAGGTGGCAGAGCCATCTGAGAGGGCAAGTCAAGCTGTAGGGGTTGCTGACGCAGCTGGTTGTGCACTAAACCAAGCCGAGACAGAACGTGAAGGTAACACAGAAGCTGACTCGGAAGCAGAAGAAGAAAGAGCTGCAGAGGGCAATGTTGAGTCAAATCCTGCAGAAGGAGAAAGTAGTGCACAGGGTACCAGTAGGGAGACTGGGGGTGCCACCGAAGCAGAAAGGGTTTGGCCCGTGAGTCAAAGACGGGTAAACTTGAGATCGGCACCAAGAACAGGTCTCGCCCCAGTTTCTGAAGAATCGGAAGCAGAACAAGGTGACGAAGATCAACCCCAAGGTGCTTTGAGGCGATCAAAAAGAACAAGAGTGCCGTGCCAGAAGTACGCCTCACCAGAGTGGGCTTATTCAGTGACTGATGACAGGTTTACTGGCCACGGGACGGCTGAGATTGATCACACTGGTCAGCAATACTCAGTTTCCGAGAGTAGAAGTGTTGTTGAAGATCCCAGGATTGGAGATCGAAGGAATCTTGACCATCAATATTCCGAATCCGCCACTCCAGAGCATCATCCGTGGTCTTATTTTGGAAACGCTGAACTTCCCAACTTTTGCAGTTATACCAGCTCCCCAAGAACTGACAACCCTTAAACTTAAAATCTTGCAAGGGGTCCTACAGCTGTTGGGACCCACAGTTATTCTGGACTGATTGAAAATTTGGCGTATATAGTTTGAAAAGAAGATAACATAGGCCCGAGTGGAAGAAGAATAAAGTTAGGGATTTTCCGTTGGAGGGCGAAGAAGAGTTAGGAAAGCCTTCCAGACTCAAAGAATAATACATTGAACTTTGCTAGAGATTCCCCCGGTTAAAGAGAGTAGCTGAACTGAACATTGCTGGATGAGAAAGAGACTTGTGTCAACAGAGACTGTACTGAACATTGAGAACAGTTCAAAGATGGCGGAACCTGGAAATATACACCGTAGAGCTAAAATAGTGATAGGTACACTGTTAGGGATAGTGATAGCTGTTATATTTGCAGTAGTAGTAACTTCATACATGGTGGCCCATAGACAGGAGGGGGAGGTTCAGGGAACACCCACACCTTCCACTCTGAGACAGGGAGGGGTCACTGGTGGAGATCAGAGAGCTCAGATGCTTGAGGAGAGTCGTATGTTTCACATAGATTTGTCTCGAGCTGATTTCAAACTCAATGCTTATGCGAAGCTGTTGTATGAGTATGTTGATGCGATGGATGCGAAGGATTGTTATGTGTGCATGCAGTTGCCTGCTTCAGTAGACGAAGGTATTAGGTATCATCATCTTCCACTGACATATGGGATTTCTTGTAGCTTATTGCTTAGTTTGTTTTATGACCGAAGACAGTTTGAGTATTTCTTTTCAAATTATGATACAGTACTTCCTGAAGTTCCTGCATACAAGCATTTGAATAAGTATGACTATTACAAGTCAGAGGATAGACTTCGGAAGTATTTCATACCGACTGTGAAGCTAGATACAGCTTATGCTCATAGACATAATTTGACATGTTGGTTGTCCGAAACGGAAACGAAGTTCATAAGTCAGATAGAGGATAGATAAAGAAAACTGACGCAGACACGAAATACAGGAGATAGTCCTGTGGATTGGACGGACGAGGAGAGATTGCACAAATCTAAGGGAAGTTATGGACCGATTGCATTAGATGAAGTACAGAAGGGGAAGTTGTGTATTGCTCGTCCTCAAACCTATTATGAGAAGGTTCCAGTGGGGCAGAGCACCTTTACCATGGAGGACTCTGCTAAGAATTTCTTGCAAGCTCCGGTACAGGTGATTCCGACCGTGTACTTTGTATGTGGGAAGAATGCATATGTGAGATTGCCTGCGAATTGGTATGGTTCATGTTACTTGGCTATCATCTTCCCAAAGATTTATCATGCTGAGGATTTGAAGATGTTAGAGACGGGACGTCATTCTAAAGTGCGTAGAGCTGTGAGTGCAGGAGTAGTGATTGGTGATATATATGGAGCGACTATACCTAGTTTGGGCGTGGTCTTGAATGACGTGAAAATAAGAAGGTTGGCGACAGAAGTGGATGAATTGGCAATGAATTCGGCGAGGTCACTGTTGTTTGTGAATGGAGAGATGTTATCGATACGGAATATGGTTTTGCAGAATCGCCTTGCGTTGGATGTGTTATTGGCAAAAGAGGGTGGAGTCTGTAAATTGTTGAAGTTTCAAGAATGTTGCACGTATATTCCAGACAATGTTAGGATTTGGAGAAGTACATTGTCAATATCACCACAATTCACAAGGAGATACAAGATCTGACAGAAGAGAATGTGTGGGAAAAGATTGGTCAAGGATTTGGTCGTGTGGGAACTTGGTTTGCAAATTTGGGGATGGGATTTCTTGGATCTGTGTTAAAGCCTATCATAATTGCAGTGGTATTTGTGATCTGTTTGTGGGGATTCGTAAGAGCGTGGAAATGGTACAGAGGGAATAGAGCCGAAAGGGCCCTCAGAGCGAACGAGCAGAGAATGGCGAGATTGCAGGACCGTCAATATCAGAATCTTAAAAGAATGGAAGGGATCCGACATGGTGGGATGGTAGCGAATGCAGTTTAGATCAGCTTCATTCTAGGAGGAATGAGAATGGTGGTGTGATGACAGTTGTCATCAAAGGGGGGAACTGATGTAGCGCCTAGAGGTTCGAAAATTGTAGGGGTGCATTATATTCACTGTTAGTCGGCACCCTCACATAATCAGTGCATATTTAGATGTATCGTATACAATGTATTAAGCAAATGTATCAGTTATATTGTAACATAGAAGTATTAAAAATGCGAAACCACATTGTGAGTATAGTCCGTGAAATGCATAATGATTAGTTTCGTGTTCAATGTAATGTATTAGGCTAACGTGTAACCTGATTGAAGTAACTCATGTAGGTCGTTTATTCATGTATGTGAAAGTAAAAGTACTAAGGCTTAGGATGTGATTTAATAGTGTGTTTAACCCGGTAAAGGCCTGAATGTACATATATTGTTAGAGAAGAGGCCTGGTATTTTCTTATGTTAGCTGAATGCGGTAGGCCGCAATGATTCATTTCGTTAGAATCTTTAGGCCGCAGTAAATTGCAAAGTTAAAAGATGCGAAGTATTTCTCCATCCTATGATCTCACTGCAGGTGCAAGGACAGTTGGTTTGTTAGTAGAAAAGGTCTTTGTCTAAGAGTTGAATTATGGAGAAAGCCAGACATGGGAGTGCATTGGAATGTGCCAATTGCAACTCCTCGGGCCGACGGTGTCTGGGACTCAAGGCCAAGCTGATGGACGATGGAAGATGGACAGCACGGGACGGAAAAGTACTGGAAGAAGACCTGATCGAGGAGGTGTGCCAGAGGGCGTGGTTCATGTTTTGGGGTTTCGTATTAGGGACAGCGCCCCAAGGGTTGAGCAGTCGAGAGTAGGACAGCCGAGCAGAACAGAGTAGCTCAGATCGGAGAGAAGAGGTGGGGGAGGAGCTAGAAGGAATACTTTAGATCGAACTCTCACTTAGGGCCTCATGTAGGTAAATAAATTTTACCGGTTCTTAAATACCGAGCCGTACCGAATCGGTAAATAAGAATCGGTAAGTTACATGTAGGTAAAAATTCGGTAACAGTTACCGAATCGGTAACATTCGGTAATTAAGAATCGGAAATGACCGAATCGGTAAATACCGAGGTGGTATATACCGAATCGGAAAATACCGAGGTGGTATATACCGACTCAGAAAATACCGAGGTGGTATATACCGAATCGGAAAATACCGAATCGGCATGTACGGATTCGGTAAAGAAAATCACATGACTTGACGAAACAGCTAATCAAGTGCAACGACAGCCCACCCAACAAGGAACAGGCCACACCCAGGCAGGTGTACAAAATTAGCCGAAGTGGCCACACCCAGGCAGGTGTACATAATCAGCCGACCCTGGAGAGGCTTGGAGTGCAGAGGAGAGGCAAGGAGCCGTTGCATGTGCGAGCGGGTAAACGAACAGCATGTCCAGCCAGAGAACACAGAAAGACGGAGGGGAAAGGAGGAGGAAGCTGAAATTTAGCCCCAAGGAACTCCAGGTGCTGGTGGAGGAGGTGGTGAAGCAGCACCACAAGCTGTTCGGAAGGCAATCCCTGCAAGTGCCTGAGGTGTAAAAGCGCAACATATGGCTGGCCATCCAGGCGCAGGTCAATGCTGTGGGAGTGACCCACAGGGACATTGAGGTACTCAAAAAGCGCTGGTATGACCTCCGGATTGTAACCAAGAGGAAGATGGGCGACATCCAGAAGGAGGCCAGCCAGACCGGAGGTGGAACCAACAGGGCACCTGCCCTCACCGAACTGGAGGAGCTGGTGGCGGCCACAATCGAGCAAGAGAGCGTCGTGGGACTTGGGGACGCCGACAGCTCTGCCAGAGCCGCAACACACCAAGGTAAGACGAAAGCACAGCAATGTAGCCCCCCCAACCCCTATCCCACATCCCCCAATTGTGAATCGAGAATCCCACTGCAGTCCACACGTGTCAGTGCAGACAGGCAATGCATTCCGGGAGATGTAGTCAGGGCAACACTAACCATGACGTAAATGTTACAGGGCAACAAGGCATGTCACGCACTCGAGGCACAAGGAGACAGGGGACATATTGGAATGTGAAATGATTTATAGTGACGCATGCAATGCAGCCCTTCGGGGACACTGAGCCAATGTTGTATTTCTGTCCACAGATGTGACACCATGCAGGACAGGGCATGCGGCAGGAGAGACGGCACACCGGCCACATATATCGCCGCAAGCCAGCACATGTTCAGACCAGGGAGCAGGCCCACTGGCAGCCGCACCACCTACACAGCCAGCCTCGCCGCACACAGAGCCAGCATCACCTCACCCAGAGCCAGCATCACCACCACCAGAGCCAGCATCGCCACTCATGTTCGAATCACCGGCCACATCCCCGCTTGCAGGCGTGAGAATGAGGAGGCGTCCAGCAGCCAGGCTACGAGCCTTAGACACCTCGTCAGACGACAGCATGGGACCAGAAGACCGCACCGGGCCCCAGGAAGGGAGCCATGCCACTGTGCCCCACACCTCACAGGCAGCACAGACGGAAGCAAGAGGGCGCCGCAGGTCGCGTGTCCAGAGTCCACCAGCACCCACTGACGGCCATGGTGTCTTCTTGGGGCTCGAGGGCCAAATGTTAAAGCAACAGCGCCTGCAATCAAAGGCAGTCATGTCAGTCCAGAGGCACATGCGGGTGATGACGACAACATTAGTCAACATGGACACTAACATTAGCGGCATGGCTGCGGGCATTCGGGACATGTCCCAGTCTATCCAGCAGTTGTGCAGCAAACTAGATGCTGACATCGAAGCACGGCGCCGGGAACGCCAGAGAAGGGACACCACCAGCAGGGCACTCAACCGTCTGGCAACTGCGACTTCTCTACTGTGCCGGCGCTCTGTGACGATGCAGGAGGGCCTCACACAGTGCTGCAGCGACCTGTCTCGGGGGATGGTGCAGGTGACAAGTGCACTAGGGGTGCTATTGCCTAGTCAGGCGTCGACAACTGCTGCAGGGGATGCTGCGGAGAGCATCGACACCAGCAGCAGCATCACACCCCCCGTCCCAGAAGCACGCAGGAGCAGCAGGCGGCTTGGGGTTGGCTCTAGTGAGGATGCACAGGCCGTGCAACCCACCACTGCCGCGCGTATGCGCAAACATTGATGTTGCCCTGCTTTGCCACTTCCCATTGGGTGACGTAACCCTGGACATACTACTTGTATAGATGGTATATTGCCAGATTGGCCTGTTCATGTGTTCATGGCGTGGTGCCACATTAAAACTACGTCATGACTTCTCACAACTCGCTGTGTCCCCTTACTTACTCAGAAATAGTTGGCTGTGATCTCTGCCCGTCTCTCTCTCCCATCGATTGCAGTTGGCACTCTAGCTGCGTTGCCCTCTGGCTGGCCTGACTCATCCTCGTTGTCCTCATGATATGTTAGTTCCACATCTGTCCCTTTTTTCGTGGCAAGGTTGTGCAGCATTGCACAAGTGGCAATAATCTTGCAGCAGGTGATGGGTTTGTACTGGCGTGCGCCTCCGCTCTTGTGCAGGCAGCGGAACCTGCTCTTCAGTAGTCCAAACGTGCGCTCCACCACATTGCGTGTTGTTTTGTGTGCCACGTTGTATCGTCTCTCACTCTGGGTTGCTGGGTGTAGGTAGGGAGTGAGGATGAATGACCGGCATGCATATGCACTGTCGCCTGGATGAGTGAAAGGGAACCATCAGTAACATGCCTCATGACACTATGATTTGCAGGTTTCAAGGGGCGTCACTGTTACTTACCTAGCAGGTATCCCTCTCCAAATTCTCCGGCACTCAGTCGTGTGTATATCCCACTATTCTGGAAGATGTAAGAGTCGTGGGTGCTCCCAGGAAACTTAGCAACAATATCTGTGATGATGTTCCCTGCATCACAGATCACCTGCACATTGATGGAGTGGGTGGACTTCCTGTTCCTGTAGATGTGCTCTGTATCAGCTGGTGGACAGATTGGGATGTGTGTACCATCAATACAGCCGATGACATGGGGGAACTGTGCCATGTGATAAAAGTCTGTTTTTGTTTTCTGCAGTGCAGCCTGTGTGTTGGGGAAGCTGATGTAGTGGTGCATTCTCTGCATCATGGCATCCAGAAACTTCCTGAAGAAACGTGACAGGCAACTCTGGGATACCCCACCCACCGCAGCTATCACCACCTGATAACTGCCGGATGCCAGCAGATGTAGGCTGCAGAGCACCTGCACATGTGGGGGTATGGCGTGCGCCCTTCTTATTGGCTGGTCCAGGCGTGGGTGTAGGTCCCTGATTAAGTCCATGATGGTTTCGGGGTCTAGCCTGTACCTCTCATGTATCTCTGCATCAGTCAGCTGGAATAGTGTGATGCGCTGTCTGTAGATTTGTTCCTCCCGTCGCCACACCCTCAGTCCTGCTGCCTGTAGACGTAGGCGCCTTGCAATGACGTACATAGCGGCCATGTTGTCCACGCTGTAGCATTTTGGGTTTGCATTTATCCATTGTTGATGGTTACCACCTGCTTTTCATCCGTGTTAATTACCGACTCTTATTTAACGAATTTACAGGATTTCTTAATTACCGAGTGCTCCTACATGTCATTTTATAATTTTACCACTTCATATTTACCACTTCATGTTTACCGATTCGTTAATTTTGTATTCGGTAAATTTGAATCGGTATTTTAGAATTCGGAATATATGAATCGGTATTTACCGCCTCATATTTACCGAAAAGTGGTTTTTGGACTCCTACATCTCACTTGTCTGAATACCGGTCGGTAACGGCATATTTACCGAAAATCGGCCGTTACCGACCGGTATTTGGCTACCTACATGAGGCCCTTAGTGAAGTCTTCTTATGGAGTTTCACTTCTGACACTTTTTCATGATTTCTTGGGTCTCAAGGGAATGCTAAGTAGGGATGTCATCTAGCATAGAGTAGGGACAGAGATGCTTTGGTTTAATGATTCCTAATATCGACATTGGCTTGGTAGTGATCTACCTCATGCTTTTAGAATTTGTACTCTTGTTTATATTTAGCCGTATGCGGATTCTTCGTAGAGTAGCATTTGTGTTAGTGCCCATTTACCTGTTGTGCCTTGTGTTGAGGTGCCTTTATCTGCAGATGTTTATGTTGATAATAAAATCCCGAGAACACTAGAGATTGGGTCTCGAGTCCTTAATTATGTCAAATTGTGGAAAGTATTCTCTGATAATTGTGTTTGCTCCCTCCACGCTATTGGGCAGGTAAAAAGGTTCAATCGGCCAGAGTGGGTTCTTGGAGATAAACGGTAAACAAGAAAATTGGGCCCCAGCACTTACATAAGTGCCCAATGTGGTATCCTTGTATGATTTGCAGCCTTAACCATTCTCTCTCTTCGTCTACCCTCTATTGATTCTACAAATTCCTTTTCCACATTATGTAAATGGCAGGTTAGATTGTGTCGGTGTGCATAAGCGTAGGCTTAAAGAATTCTCCCATCATTTCGGCCATTTTAGTATCAGGCACAGGATTGAAATATTTCCTCACAGGCACTTTGGAAATGACTAGGGGCCATATGTAGGTAGCTAATTACCGGTCGGTAACGGACGAAAATCGGTAAATTTCCCGTTACCGACCGGTATTTAGGCAATTGAGATGTAGGAGGATGTATTTAAGGATTCGGTAATTTACCGATTCGTTATTTAAGGGAATCGGTAAAAAACCAAATCTGTAAATTACCGAATCCTTAAATTCTATGTAGGGAGCACTCAAGTGAGTGCATTTTTGTTTTAAGGATTTGTTATTTACCACCAACTACAGGTTGGTGGTAAATACCGAACACCTTTTAAAAAGCAATTTTGTGCTTTTCTAGAAATGCCATGTGGCAGACATACATGCCCTTAGGGCATGTATGTGTGACACATGTGCACACATTCACGATTCAGGGGTGCAACAGGATGTCAATGTGACACCCTGCCACCCTTGAATATGCTCCCCCTATTACCAAATCGGTATTTACCGAATCGGTAATAGTGAATGGCTTCCCATTCATTCCTATGGGCCTCCAGGCCCATAGGAATGAATAGGAAGGTATTCCTTATTACCGATTCGGTAAATACCGAGTCGGTAATAACGAATATTACCGAATCGGTAAAATTTACCGATTTTTTACCTACATTCTATTTACCGATTCTTAAATACCGAATCGGTAAAATTCGGTATTTAGGAATCGGTAAATAGAAATTACCTACATATGGCCCAAGATCATAGTTAGCATAGTAGTACTGAAAATTTCCCTTGCCATGAAATAAGCTTGTTAATAAACTGCAAGAAATTCCTTATGTTACAGGCAGATGGTGACAGGTCACTCCCTCAGAAATTGATGTAGGCAAATGCAAGCACACATACCAATCACTAGCATCTGTGGTTTCAATGTATTCATATACAGACATTTTGTACATAGACATCTCGACAAGATCAAGTTGCCTTTGGTTAAAAGGACCTCTTGACCACTCTACATGACTCATTGTGACTGGTATCATGTTCTCTACATTTTGTTGGTAACACACAATGTAGCAGTGACACAAAGCTTCTGACACCGATCTGAACCTTGTTTACACCATATCTGGCGAAAGAGATTGTAATATCCTCCCTTTATTATTCCATTGCTCTATTGTTTTCATATCCTTTAATTTTTCCTTTCCCTTTAATTCCTGTATTCCCTTTCCTCATTCTATTCTCTTTTAGATTTGTCCCCTTCAGAACCTGATTCATTGTTTCTCTGATCTCTTGGCTGTGGGTCCTTCATACTCTGTAACTTGTACTTACTAAATAAATACAATTTGTTACAGTCATCGCCAGCTCCTGCTGTTTCTTTCTATGGCATCTCCCCTTTCTACAATTTGGTACCAGAAGTGGGGTAGGCAATAATTTTCACTGCCGTTGATTTATGGAATCTTCAATTTATGAAGAAATGTTCCGGCTTTGGGTGCTCCACTCCAGCCATTGCCATTGTAACCCTTCACTCATTGTGTGCACCTCCCCAGCTACTGCTTTTCATTTCCTTCAGCGCACACCTGCAACAGCTGCCTTTCGTTTGGTTCAATGTGAGGCTCATATCAATTAAAGATTGCTTTCTTCTCCTACTTATTAGAGATCACTTTGCTTCTCTGCACAATTACTTTATGGCTGTTTTCCTTTCATTACTATTGGATATCACTGACTTCTTTTTCAAGTGCATTTTGGCTGTGGGAAACCGCTCCAGCCACTTTCACCTCTACTCAGCTGTAGGAAACCGCTCCAGCTCACCGCTCCAGCTCTTCAACTTGCCCACTGCTTCAGCTCTTCAACTTGGCTGTAGGAAACCACTACTGCCCCTTCATTTCAACTAACTTCTACAAGATTTCATTTGTCTTCTTGGTGCCTACATTTTATTTTGTCACCTTTTTGACACCTGCAACATTCAAGAACTTTTTTTTTATAGTCTTATATTTTGCATTAACCTTTTCCTTTTCGGGTTTTTCCTTTGTTTTTTGTTTTTTTTGCTTTTCATTTCCTTTATTATGTCTTCATCAGAAAATGCACTTCATCCTCCACCGTTTTTACAAAAACCTGGAAAGCCTGGAATTATATGGAAACAATGGATTCATTTTTTTGAGAATTACCTAATGGGTATTGATGGTTTGGACTACACTCTTGCAAGGAAAAATGCTCCATTATACAACCATCTAGGAAATGCTGCACAGAAATGTTTTGACAATTTACCTCCTCTTCGGTCACCTCCTGGTGATGGTGTTTGGAATGTTTACACTGAAGAAAAGAGAGACTTAAAAAACTATTTTTTGATAAACTTAATGTTCTCTTACAGATACACAGTTTCGTCAACGTAAGCAAGGTAGTGATGAATCTGTTGAAGAATACGTAGCTGCTTTGCGAGTGCTAGATTCAACCTGTGACTTTCAGAATTCTGTTGGTATATGTATTAGGGATCAGTTTGTTTTTAACTGTTTTTCTAAGAAGATGCAAGAAAGACTTCTCAGTTGCAGGAATCCTTCACTCTCAGAGGCAATTGACATTGGATGCTCCATTATTTCCTCTCAAGCTATGTCCGGTCAAGAAGAACATTCTCCAGTGTCTCATGTCACTGATAATTCTGAAGGTGCTACAATTTCCGCTATCAGGACAAGTAGAGATAGGAACAAACACCTCATTTGTTACTGTTGTGGTTCTAAAACCCACATTGGCAACAATCCCTCCTTACCTGCTATAGGTAAAAAGTGTTTTAAATGCAAGAAAATAGGAAATTTTCAAGCGGTTTTTAGATCCCAGCATACTGGTGATAATGTTAGAATTCACAATCTGGATTAACAATCTTCCTCTGTCTCCTCTAGAGATTCTCCAGATGTTTCCAATTGTTCTCAATGATTTTCTAAAATTATTCTTACTATTGAAAAACCTCATGAATATATCAAAATAGAACGTCCTTTATGCCAAGCATTCATTGATGGCAAATCTCAGGAGCCCATGAAGTTGCTGATATGGGTAATATCAGTCCCAAGATGCTCACACCATGTAAAGATGATGAAAATCATCCTGAATCGATTTCATTCAAAACTTCAACTCGTTTAATTGTAAGATCGTCATTTTATTGTTCATTTGTGCAAATTCTGAAACCGGTGATCTCCAATATTCAAATGCATGTATTATGCTCAATCGCCTTTGATACAGCATGTTAGGATCCCAGTTTCTTATAAGAAATACAAGATGTTTAACCCAATGCATTTCGGGCACCTTCTGCCCTTCGTCAGGGGTTTGTATCTGTAAAGTTAAGAATCACATAAATGCTGTTACAATAGTGTATGAATTTCCACCTAACTATCATTTAAACAACAATATATCCATGTAAGTAGCCGATCTTAACGCTCCCAACTATACCGCTTTCCCGCTAAAAAGATATTCAACACATTATCACGATTTTACCCCTGATGTGCTAATCTATCACGTTACTCCAAAGGAGTTACCAACCGTCTAAACACAAAACATTTATCTAGATGTTCAATGCTGCTTTTGGCCTTTAGTTAGAACGAAAACACTAACATGCCGCTGATCTTACTTGAAACAGTTGCAAATGCCGCTCCTTCCGTCTATCCTGTGGAGATTACGTCCCTTTCACCTACCCCGTGATACGATCGTTTTGTAACCCTCGTTATAATCACCCTCACCTGAGTGGCTGCTCTAACTGAACTCCTCGATGTTATTTAGCATACAACTCCCATAATTCCCTCAAACTGGCTATTGGTCGATATGCTCAGGTTTCTACTGTTCACATAGGTGTTCATGATTTAAATTTGAATACCCCGCCCTGCCCTGAATGGTCAATTAAATGCGACTTAAGTTGAAGGTACAATTTGCCCAAAACATGAATAAATGTGTAAACAATACGGTAAACCTCAGTAATGACATTTTCAATACACCAGGAGTAATAACAATGTATGATAATCGATATAATTAGATCGCAAAATAGACTCCATATTTAATCCATTTAAGTTCATCGTTGGTTGGGTGCTGGTTCAAAGTAGGATGACGAAGAAATAATTATGAGTTTGTATGTCCCGCACACCATTTTAGATCAAGTTTGTCGTAAAAGTATTCCATTAAGGGGAGCTATCTTGGAGTGCGCTTCATCCTGGTAGCGCCGAAAAAATGTCCATGAAGTTGCTGATATGGGTAATATCAGTCCCAAGATGCTCACACCATGTAAAGATGATGAAAATCATCCTGAATCGATTTCATTCAAAACTTCAACTCGTTTAATTGTAAGATCGTCATTTTATTGTTCATTTGTGCAAATTCTGAAACCGGTGATCTCCAATATTCAAATGCATGTATTATGCTCAATCGCCTTTGATACAGCATGTTAGGATCCCAGTTTCTTATAAGAAATACAAGATGTTTAAGCCAATGCATTTCGGGCACCTTCTGCCCTTCGTCAGGGGTTTGTATCTGTAAAGTTAAGAATCACATAAATGCTGTTACAATAGTGTATGAATTTCCACCTAACTATCATTTAAACAACAATATATCCATGTAAGTAGCCGATCTTAACGCTCCCAACTATACCGCTTTCCCGCTAAAAAGATATTCAACACATTATCACGATTTTACCCCTGATGTGCTAATCTATCACGTTACTCCAAAGGAGTTACCAACCGTCTAAACACAAAACATTTATCTAGATGTTCAATGCTGCTTTTGGCCTTTAGTTAGAACGAAAACACTAACGTGCCGCTGATCTTACTTGAAACAGTTGCAAATGCCGCTCCTTCCGTCTATCCTGTGGAGATTACGTCCCTTTCACCTACCCCGTGATACGATCGTTTTGTAACCCCCGTTATAATCACCCTCACCTGAGTGGCTGCTCTAACTGAACTCCTCGATGTTATTTAGCATACAACTCCCATAATTCCCTCAAACTGGCTATTGGTCGATATGCTCAGGTTTCTACTGTTCACATAGGTGTTCATGATTTAAATTTGAATACCCCGCCCTGCCCTGAATGGTCAATTAAATGCGATTTAAGTTGAAGGTACAATTTGCCCAAAACATGAATAAAAGTGTAAACAATACGGTAAACCTCAGTAATGACATTCATTACTGAGGTTTACCGTATTGTTTACACTTTTATTCATGTTTTGGGCAATACGGTAAACCTCAGTAATGACATTCATTACTGAGGTTTACCGTATTGTTTACACTTTTATTCATGTTTTGGGCAAATTGTACCTTCAACTTAAATCGCATTTAATTGACCATTCAGGGCAGGGCGGGGTATTCAAATTTAAATCATGAACACCTATGTGAACAGTAGAAACCTGAGCATATCGACCAATAGCCAGTTTGAGGGAATTATGGGAGTTGTATGCTAAATAACATCGAGGAGTTCAGTTAGAGCAGCCACTCAGGTGAGGGTGATTATAACGAGGGTTACAAAACGATCGTATCACGGGGTAGGTGAAAGGGACGTAATCTCCACAGGATAGACGGAAGGAGCGGCATTTGCAACTGTTTCAAGTAAGATCAGCGGCACGTTAGTGTTTTCGTTCTAACTAAAGGCCAAAAGCAGCATTGAACATCTAGATAAATGTTTTGTGTTTAGACGGTTGGTAACTCCTTTGGAGTAACGTGATAGATTAGCACATCAGGGGTAAAATCGTGATAATGTGTTGAATATCTTTTTAGCGGGAAAGCGGTATAGTTGGGAGCGTTAAGATCGGCTACTTACATGGATATATTGTTGTTTAAATGATAGTTAGGTGGAAATTCATACACTATTGTAACAGCATTTATGTGATTCTTAACTTTACAGATACAAACCCCTGACGAAGGGCAGAAGGTGCCCGAAATGCATTGGGTTAAACATCTTGTATTTCTTATAAGAAACTGGGATCCTAACATGCTGTATCAAAGGCGATTGAGCATAATACATGCATTTGAATATTGGAGATCACCGGTTTCAGAATTTGCACAAATGAACAATAAAATGACGATCTTACAATTAAACGAGTTGAAGTTTTGAATGAAATTGATTCAGGATGATTTTCATCATCTTTACATGGTGTGAGCATCTTGGGACTGATATTACCCATATCAGCAACTTCATGGTCATTTTTTCGGCGCTACCAGGATGAAGCGCACTCTAAGGGGCATATCAACAACAACCGGCGATAATTATCGCTCAGCGCTCTTAGCGTGAGGATAATTATCGCCGGCTAGCGTGAATTTTTATCGCTGAGATAGCGTGCTATTAGCAACGCTTATCTCAATAGCGATAAAAATCTACACGCTAACAGGCTAACGTGAGATTATCGCTGGAAACCCAGCGATAATTTCACGTTACCTTGTTGATAGGGACAGGCAAACTTAGCCATGATATCCTCCTTCCATAGGATATCATGGCTAAGTCTGAAAATTAGCAGACGTAAAAAAGCAGCGTTACCCGCGGTTAGCGCTGCTTTTTTTGTCTCTAACAGGGTTAGCGACATTCTTGATAATAGGAGAAATGTCGCTTAGCGACATTTCTCCTATTATTTTACTCTGGAACTCCCCCTTTGCATCTCATTAGAGATGCAAGGGGAAGCGTAGAGTAAAAGGGTGCTAACATACAAATTTGCGTGTTAGCACCCTGTTGTTGATAGGGTGCTAGTTTTATCTCTGCTTTTTTGGCTTTTAAAGCCATAAAAGCAGAGATAAAGCGCTTGTTGATATGCCCCCAAGATAGCTCCCCTTAATGGAATACTTTACGGCAAACTTGATCTAAAATGGTGTGCGGGACATACAAACTCATAATTATTTCTTCGTCATCCTACTTTGAACCAGCACCCAACCAACGATGAACTTAAATGGATTAAATATGGACTCTATTTTGCGATCTAATTATATCGATTATCATACATTGTTATTACTCCTGGTGTATTGAAAATGTCATTACTGAGGTTTACCGTATTGTTTACACTTTTATTCATGTTTTGGGCAAATTGTACCTTCAACTTAAATCGCATTTAATTGACCATTCAGGGCAGGGCGGGGTATTCAAATTTAAATCATGAACACCTATGTGAACAGTAGAAACCTGAGCATATCGACCAATAGCCAGTTTGAGGGAATTATGGGAGTTGTATGCTAAATAACATCGAGGAGTTCAGTTAGAGCAGCCACTCAGGTGAGGGTGATTATAACGAGGGTTACAAAACGATCGTATCACGGGGTAGGTGAAAGGGACGTAATCTCCACAGGATAGACGGAAGGAGCGGCATTTGCAACTGTTTCAAGTAAGATCAGCGGCACGTTAGTGTTTTCGTTCTAACTAAAGGCCAAAAGCAGCATTGAACATCTAGATAAATGTTTTGTGTTTAGACGGTTGGTAACTCCTTTGGAGTAACGTGATAGATTAGCACATCAGGGGTAAAATCGTGATAATGTGTTGAATATCTTTTTAGCGGGAAAGCGGTATAGTTGGGAGCGTTAAGATCGGCTACTTACATGGATATATTGTTGTTTAAATGATAGTTAGGTGGAAATTCATACACTATTGTAACAGCATTTATGTGATTCTTAACTTTACAGATACAAACCCCTGACGAAGGGCAGAAGGTGCCCGAAATGCATTGGGTTAAACATCTTGTATTTCTTATAAGAAACTGGGATCCTAACATGCTGTATCAAAGGCGATTGAGCATAATACATGCATTTGAATATTGGAGATCACCGGTTTCAGAATTTGCACAAATGAACAATAAAATGACGATCTTACAATTAAACGAGTTGAAGTTTTGAATGAAATTGATTCAGGATGATTTTCATCATCTTTACATGGTGTGAGCATCTTGGGACTGATATTACCCATATCAGCAACTTCATGGACATTTTTTCGGCGCTACCAGGATGAAGCGCACTCTAAGGGGCATATCAACAACAACCGGCGATAATTATCGCTCAGCGCTCTTAGCGTGAGGATAATTATCGCCGGCTAGCGTGAATTTTTATCGCTGAGATAGCGTGCTATTAGCAACGCTTATCTCAATAGCGATAAAAATCTACACGCTAACAGGCTAACGTGAGATTATCGCTGGAAACCCAGCGATAATTTCACGTTACCTTGTTGATAGGGACAGGCAAACTTAGCCATGATATCCTCCTTCCATAGGATATCATGGCTAAGTCTGAAAATTAGCAGACGTAAAAAAGCAGCGTTACCCGCGGTTAGCGCTGCTTTTTTTGTCTCTAACAGGGTTAGCGACATTCTTGATAATAGGAGAAATGTCGCTTAGCGACATTTCTCCTATTATTTTACTCTGGAACTCCCCCTTTGCATCTCATTAGAGATGCAAGGGGAAGCGTAGAGTAAAAGGGTGCTAACATACAAATTTGCGTGTTAGCACCCTGTTGTTGATAGGGTGCTAGTTTTATCTCTGCTTTTTTGGCTTTTAAAGCCATAAAAGCAGAGATAAAGCGCTTGTTGATATGCCCCCAAGATAGCTCCCCTTAATGGAATACTTTACGGCAAACTTGATCTAAAATGGTGTGCGGGACATACAAACTCATAATTATTTCTTCGTCATCCTACTTTGAACCAGCACCCAACCAACGATGAACTTAAATGGATTAAATATGGACTCTATTTTGCGATCTAATTATATCGATTATCATACATTGTTATTACTCTTGGTGTATTGAAAATGTCATTACTGAGGTTTACCGTATTGTTTACACTTTTATTCATGTTTTGGGCAAATTGTACCTTCAACTTAAATCGCATTTAATTGACCATTCAGGGCAGGGCGGGGTATTCAAATTTAAATCATGAACACCTATGTGAACAGTAGAAACCTGAGCATATCGACCAATAGCCAGTTTGAGGGAATTATGGGAGTTGTATGCTAAATAACATCGAGGAGTTCAGTTAGAGCAGCCACTCAGGTGAGGGTGATTATAACGAGGGTTACAAAACGATCGTATCACGGGGTAGGTGAAAGGGACGTAATCTCCACAGGATAGACGGAAGGAGCGGCATTTGCAACTGTTTCAAGTAAGATCAGCGGCACGTTAGTGTTTTCGTTCTAACTAAAGGCCAAAAGCAGCATTGAACATCTAGATAAATGTTTTGTGTTTAGACGGTTGGTAACTCCTTTGGAGTAACGTGATAGATTAGCACATCAGGGGTAAAATCGTGATAATGTGTTGAATATCTTTTTAGCGGGAAAGCGGTATAGTTGGGAGCGTTAAGATCGGCTACTTACATGGATATATTGTTGTTTAAATGATAGTTAGATGGAAATTCATACACTATTGTAACAGCATTTATGTGATTCTTAACTTTACAGATACAACCCCCTGACGAAGGGCAGAAGGTGCCCGAAATGCATTGGGTTAAACATCTTGTATTTCTTATAAGAAACTGGGATCCTAACATGCTGTATCAAAGGCGATTGAGCATAATACATGCATTTGAATATTGGAGATCACCGGTTTCAGAATTTGCACAAATGAACAATAAAATGACGATCTTACAATTAAACGAGTTGAAGTTTTGAATGAAATCGATTCAGGATGATTTTCATCATCTTTACATGGTGTGAGCATCTTGGGACTGATATTACCCATATCAGCAACTTCATGGACATTTTTTCGGCGCTACCAGGATGAAGCGCACTCCAAGATAGCTCCCCTTAATGGAATACTTTACGACAAACTTGATCTAAAATGGTGTGCGGGACATACAAACTCATAATTATTTCTTCGTCATCCTACTTTGAACCAGCACCCAACCAACGATGAACTTAAATGGATTAAATATGGACTCTATTTTGCGATCTAATTATATCGATTATCATACATTGTTATTACTCCTGGTGTATTGAAAATGTCATTACTGAGGTTTACCGTATTGTTTACACTTTTATTCATGTTTTGGGAAAATTGTACCTTCAACTTAAATCGCATTTAATTGACCATTCAGGGCAGGGCGGGGTATTCAAATTTAAATCATGAACACCTATGTGAACAGTAGAAACCTGAGCATATCGACCAATAGCCAGTTTGAGGGAATTATGGGAGTTGTATGCTAAATAACATCAAGGAGTTCAGTTAGAGCAGCCACTCAGGTGAGGGTGATTATAACGAGGGTTACAAAACGATCGTATCACAGGGTAGGTGAAAGGGATGTAATCTCCACAGGATAGACGGAAGGAGCGGCATTTGCAACTGTTTCAAGTAAGATCAGCGGCACGTTAGTGTTTTCGTTCTAACTAAAGGCCAAAAGCAGCATTGAACATCTAGATAAATGTTTTGTGTTTAGACGGTTGGTAACTCCTTTGGAGTAACGTGATAGATTAGCACATCAGGGGTAAAATCGTGATAATGTGTTGAATATCTTTTTAGCGGGAAAGCGGTATAGTTGGGAGCGTTAAGATCGGCTACTTACATGGATATATTGTTGTTTAAATGATAGTTAGGTGGAAATTCATACACTATTGTAACAGCATTTATGTGATTCTTAACTTTACAGATACAAACCCCTGACGAAGGGCAGAAGGTGCCCGAAATGCATTGGGTTAAACATCTTGTATTTCTTATAAGAAATTGGGATCCTAACATGCTGTATCAAAGGCGATTGAGCATAATACATGCATTTGAATATTGGAGATCACCGGTTTCAGAATTTGCACAAATGAACAATAAAATGACGATCTTACAATTAAACGAGTTGAAGTTTTGAATGAAATCGATTCAGGATGATTTTCATCATCTTTACATGGTGTGAGCATCTTGGGACTGATATTACCCATATCAGCAACTTCATGGACATTTTTTCGGCGCTACCAGGATGAAGCGCACTCCAAGATAGCTCCCCTTAATGGAATACTTTACGACAAACTTGATCTAAAATGGTGTGCGGGACATACAAACTCATAATTATTTCTTCGTCATCCTACTTTGAACCAGCACCCAACCAACGATGAACTTAAATGGATTAAATATGGACTCTATTTTGCGATCTAATTATATCGATTATCATACATTGTTATTACTCTTGGTGTATTGAAAATGTCAATACTGAGGTTTACCGTATTGTTTACACTTTTATTCATGTTTTGGGCAAATTGTACCTTCAACTTAAATCGCATTTAATTGACCATTCAGGGCAGGGCGGGGTATTCAAATTTAAATCATGAACACCTATGTGAACAGTAGAAACCTGAGCATATCGACCAATAGCCAGTTTGAGGGAATTATGGGAGTTGTATGCTAAATAACATCGAGGAGTTCAGTTAGAGCAGCCACTCAGGTGAGGGTGATTATAACGAGGGTTACAAAACGATCGTATCACGGGGTAGGTGAAAGGGACGTAATCTCCACAGGATAGACGGAAGGAGCGGCATTTGCAACTGTTTCAAGTAAGATCAGCGGCACGTTAGTGTTTTCGTTCTAACTAAAGGCCAAAAGCAGCATTGAACATCTAGATAAATGTTTTGTGTTTAGACGGTTGGTAACTCCTTTGGAGTAACGTGATAGATTAGCACATCAGGGGTAAAATCGTGATAATGTGTTGAATATCTTTTTAGCGGGAAAGCGGTATGGTTGGGAGCGTTAAGATCGGCTACTTACATGGATATATTGTTGTTTAAATGATAGTTAGGTGGAAATTCATACACTATTGTAACAGCATTTATGTGATTCTTAACTTTACAGATACAAACCCCTGACGAAGGGCAGAAGGTGCCCGAAATGCATTGGGTTAAACATCTTGTATTTCTTATAAGAAACTGGGATCCTAACATGCTGTATCAAAGGCGATTGAGCATAATACATGCATTTGAATATTGGAGATCACCGGTTTCAGAATTTGCACAAATGAACAATAAAATGACGATCTTACAATTAAACGAGTTGAAGTTTTGAATGAAATCGATTCAGGATGATTTTCATCATCTTTACATGGTGTGAGCATCTTGGGACTGATATTACCCATATCAGCAACTTCATGGACATTTTTTCGGCACTACCAGGATGAAGCGCACTCCAAGATAGCTCCCCTTAATGGAATACTTTACGACAAACTTGATCTAAAATGGTGTGCGGGACATACAAACTCATAATTATTTCTTCGTCATCCTACTTTGAACCAGCACCCAACCAACGATGAACTTAAATGGATTAAATATGGACTCTATTTTGCGATCTAATTATATCGATTATCATACATTGTTATTACTCCTGGTGTATTGAAAATGTCATTACTGAGGTTTACCGTATTGTTTACACTTTTATTCATGTTTTGGGCAAATTGTACCTTCAACTTAAATCGCATTTAATTGACCATTCAGGGCAGGGCGGGGTATTCAAATTTAAATCATGAACACCTATGTGAACAGTAGAAACCTGAGCATATCGACCAATAGCCAGTTTGAGGGAATTATGGGAGTTGTATGCTAAATAACATCGAGGAGTTCAGTTAGAGCAGCCACTCAGGTGAGGGTGATTATAACGAGGGTTACAAAACGATCGTATCACGGGGTAGGTGAAAGGGACGTAATCTCCACAGGATAGACGGAAGGAGCGGCATTTGCAACTGTTTCAAGTAAGATCAGCGGCACGTTAGTGTTTTCGTTCTAACTAAAGGCCAAAAGCAGCATTGAACATCTAGATAAATGTTTTGTGTTTAGACGGTTGGTAACTCCTTTGGAGTAACGTGATAGATTAGCACATCAGGGGTAAAATCGTGATAATGTGTTGAATATCTTTTTAGCGGGAAAGCGGTATAGTTGGGAGCGTTAAGATTGGCTACTTACATGGATATATTGTTGTTTAAATGATAGTTAGGTGGAAATTCATACACTATTGTAACAGCATTTATGTGATTCTTAACTTTACAGATACAAACCCCTGATGAAGGGCAGAAGGTGCCCGAAATGCATTGGGTTAAACATCTTGTATTTCTTATAAGAAACTGGGATCCTGACATGCTGTATCAAAGGCGATTGAGCATAATACATGCATTTGAATATTGGAGATCACCGGTTTCAGAATTTGCACAAATGAACAATAAAATGACGATCTTACAATTAAACGAGTTGAAGTTTTGAATGAAATCGATTCAGGATGATTTTCATCATCTTTACATGGTGTGAGCATCTTGGGACTGATATTACCCATATCAGCAACTTCATGGACATTTTTTCGGCGCTACCAGGATGAAGCGCACTCCAAGATAGCTCCCCTTAATGGAATACTTTACGACAAACTTGATCTAAAATGGTGTGCGGGACATACAAACTCATAAAAATCTCAGGAGCCCCCATTACTATTTTACTGGACACTACTTTCTTTGCATTATGGTCCCAGTCACTTGTTTTACGAATTCCGGATATTTCGCCCAAAGGTTTTGGTGAAAAAGATATTGATCTTTGGGTTTCTTTGATGCTACTTCACAAATTCTATATAGAAGCATTAATACTTAGATTTATGTGGCGGTTAAAGTCAGAGTTTTGGTTGGTTGGAAAGATTTACCCAAACTAGGTATTCATTTGAAACCTGGCCACAAGAACCCTATTGTTTTAGGAGATCTTCCTCTCCTTTCAATCAACAGTGCCATCAATTTAAATGTCAAGGATAATGACCTTCTTTCCACTCTCAAGAATAATTTTTCCTCTGTATTTAGTTACAGAATCAGAACTATTAGCGGTTTTGAACATACCATTAGACTGAAAGGGAACGCATTGCCTGTCACTCACAAAGTTAGACCTGTTTCCTTTAACGTCAGATCTGATCTAAAAAATCTCTTAGAAAATTGGTATTATTGCGCAAACTGACTCCTCTGAATGGGTTTTTCCCATTGTCCTAGCTAAGAAAATGAGTGGTGACCTTCGTCGTTGTGTGGATTTGAGGTCTTTGAACCGTAACATCATCGTAGATTGTCATCCTCTTCCTCATATTCAGGAAATGCTTGCCAACATTGGTCAATCTAAATATTTCTCCACCATTGATTTACACTCTGCGTACCATCAAATACCTTTAAGTATTGAATCCCAAGAGCTCACTAATTTTGTTACACCCTTTGGTGCCTATAAGTACTTAAGGCTACTTTTTGGCCTGGCCTCAGCAGCCAGGGTTTTTCAAAAGGTAATGGATGTTTTGTTCAAGGATGTCTCTCATGTTCATGCATTTCAGGACGATATTCTTGTTTTCACTGAAAGCAAAGAATAACATTTAGAAACTTTGCATAATGTCTTTTCCATTCTCAATGCTAGAGGGATTACTAATCAACCTAAGAAATGTACGTTTTTGGTTGAACAAATCAATTATTTTGGTCATACCATTACTCCTGAAGGCATTAAACCTAAGTTTTGTAATGTGGAAGCTATTGTCCAAGCGTCTCCACCTCCTGATGAGGATGCCTTAAGATCCTTTCTGGGCCTTTGCGAATATTATGCCCGGTTTGTTCCTGATTATGCCTCTAATGTTCAACCATTAAGAAGTTTACTAAAAAAAGGCGCTAATTTTGATTGGACTGAAGAAATCAACACTTCTTTTATCAAAATCAAAAGAACTTGTAGTTAAAGCTCCAGCCTTGAGTACCTTTGTTCCTGGTCACGAATGCACTGTTACTGTGGATGCCAGCTTGAAAGGTATTGGAGCAATTTTTGGGCAACCTATTGGTAACAAAGAACTTAATGTAGCTTTCGCTTCCTAAGGTTTGTCTGTTGTTGAAACCAAATACAGTACCATTGATAAGGAAGCTTTAGCTTTTGTTTGGGCTGTCCATAATTTTAAAACCTACCTCTGGGGCAGTCATTTTGTAGTTTTCACCGATCACAAACCCTTTGTTTATTTATTACACGGTGATGGTTTGGGAAAGGCTTCTGCTTGATTTGTACGTTTGTTATCCAAGCAAAAAGAATATAATTTCACCCCATTAAGTACATACAAGGTAGTAAAAACTTCAGAGTAGACTGCCTTTCCTGTCTACCGTTACCCGCTACTGATGACATTGATGATGGTTTTGAATGTGTGGTGGCAACCATTGATGCTTCATCCTCATCCAATTGTATTATTTCAGAAGGTGATTGGATTTATGCCACTTCTCATGATACCATTCTTAAAAGAGTATGTGAATACATTATAAAAGGTTGGCCACCCCTTTGCAGTTTACCTTATGATTTGAAGTCTTTTGCTCAAATTGTTGCTAAATTGTCTCTTGAAAATGATCTCTGTATTAGAAATGGTTGTTTTTTAGTCAACGTTTATTCCTTAGAAAAAAACTCATTCAAATTGCACATGAAGGTCATCTAGGTATTACTTACAAAGAAGTGGGTATGCAATTCCTATGGGGAGTGAGAGAGAAGGATAGAGAGATACAATTGATTGACTTGTGGGGGTAGGGATGCCCCACAAAGAAAGGAGGGAGGGGGATTCCTCTCTTCCGAACTAGGGCCTTCATACACCCAGCCAGCTAGGTGCCATGCTTCATCATTGGGCCTGCTCCCCGTCGGGTCGACGCTGCAATACCCAATGGGCACCCAATGAGTGGCTCTTTAGCGGAGATCTTTTGTTCCTGCCATTTGGTGCAGTGGGGTGAGGGTCCTAGCTCGTGTAGATGTAGTGCAAGGGTGAAGGAAGTGATTAAAACAGGTCAGTTAGTCCTGAAACAAATTTTATTCTGGTAGGTAAACCGCCTGATTAAAAACAAAAGGAGTGGCGGATATCTAGGGACTGTGTGTCTAGATGTCTGCAAACTACTCTCAATAGGTCGACATGTTTCTTGCCTTGGGTGTCAGGAGGATCAGTGGCAATTCTTCAGGATCAAAAAATATATATTAATAACTATCTACATATCGTGGTGAGGGAAACCTACCTCCCACGTCGTCACACTGTAGGTAAGTACCCACAGGAGTGGTGGAACCTAGATAAAAGGAAGAGCAGTGACAAATGGTAAAAACAGTGTACTCATGATCACAGTATATCTCTTTTTCTCTGAGTTACTACACACATGAGTGACACAGTTGTGTAAAAATCGTGGTGAAATCATACCACATTACGTGCCAAGGTGCAGCACCCAAAGTGATAAAAACATGCACACAATATGTATTGTATGCTTCTAATTAAAGCAGTAGCCAAGTGTTCTGTCATCTATGCTCACCTAAATGCCTAATAAGTTATGCCTCATCAGAATCCGGCGGGATAATGGACAATACAAGTTGGTGTCCTCTAGAAAGTAAGGGACAGTATGGTTTAGAGTTCAGCCCACAAAATCGTGTATCCTACTACCCAGTGGACAGTAGCGAGCAGTAGGTGCAGGGTGGAAGCTACATTATAGTCGGTCCGGTACACGCAACCCCCCACTGTGTGAGGCATAGTATCTCATGAGTCCGAACTACTACACAACACAATGTCCCATCGCCGCACGCCAGAGAAATGAGTGGTTATTACTGGCCAATGCGGGCGGTGCGGGGTCGCGCTATTGTGCTAAAAAATGAACTAGACGAAATACTGGCTCACAGTGGAGCACGTGCAACAGCCCCCTAAAACCAGGAACCTCTTAACCCACAATTAGACCAACGGCGTAGCACTGGACACCGAGGGACGAGATAATGCATCGTTGGGGAAATTACTCACCAGCACTCCATTGAATGAGCGTCTTGAGACCTACCCCTGCCTCCGGAAATGGGTGGTACTCTGCTGACTCGGGGAGCCGCAGATATACACACCTGTTCATGGATGGCTGGGCGCGGGCACTCAATCGCTTGTCAGCTGGGCCCAATTACAAGTTGTAACAGTCTGGAAGTGGCGACCCAAAAACTGTGGTGGCCATCTTAGAAGCAGCAATCTTGCTTGGAGGAGTATAGTGAATTTGCGGGTAAGGTACCTGGAAATAGACAACGTGGGTGGCATTTCGATATTTGGAAACATGAAGGCATAATGATAAGTTTTAGGATGTATATACTTCAAAGAACTGGGTTCGAGAATGGGCAGAGAGAGGTGGTGGACATATGGCAGCGTCTAGCCTCTGTCGTACAATAGTGGCCATATTGGCTTGTGCAACTGAAACCCTCAGTGGGGTAAACCATAGAAGCGGCCAGGTTATATTGTATTAGGATGTCAGAATTACTGCTTGTCATCAAATGGAGCGTGAAAAAATGTGGTGTTTAGCGTATCTCTTATATAGCTACTGGTGAAGGACTTGTTTCGCATAGACTTAGAATATCATGAGTATGGCCCATCCGGTCGCCCAACAACCAGAGGAACTAGGGGAGGCTCATTGGAAGAGAAAGTCATGTATTAGCTAGTGATCCCCAAGGTATGTCGCTGTTGAGTTCAGATCATGATGAACACCAAAAATCCATACACCAATAATTTGAGGTTATGGAAGTGCTTCATCGATGACATCCTCATTTTTTTGGAAAGGCGATCTTTAAACTTTTGAAGAGTTTGTGGGGTGGATCAGTAATCAAAATGAATACCTCAGATTCACCCACACTATTTCAGATACCACCATAGCATTTCTGGATCTAAATATGAGCCTATGTGAGGGTTCACTGAGTACCACCTTGCATAAAAAGCCGACGGACCGGAATAGCCTGCTATTGTGTAGCAGCCAATACCCTAGAGCACTTAAGGACAACTTGCCTGTGGGTCAGTTATTGCGCATTAGATGGAATTGTAGTTCAGTAATGGATTACAAAACAGATGCCCAAGCTCTGGCCTCTAACTTCAGGCAACGGGGCTACCCAGAACAGCAGATCACGGACTCTATGAAAAGAGCGAGGAACAATCCCTGTGAAGCTCTTCTGGAAGTTAACACTAAACCAACTTCTGATACCCTAACATGTGTGACATCATTCACTCCTGACTCAAACCGTATCAAGAAAATCGTCAAAAAACACTGGACAATTCTAGGGACCGGTAAACTACAAATAACCATACCCAGGTTCGCCTACAAACGGATCTGAAATTTGAAAGATATCTCGGTATGCACCAGACCCAAAACTAACAAAACTACTGAGCAAAGATCACTCTGGGACCTACCACCAGTCACTGGCCACTACCCTTGTGGCTCATGCACGGTATGCCGGCTTACTTCCACTGTTGAAGAAGTGACCCTATCAGAGACTTTCAAGTGGACATTAACCAAACACACCAACTGTAATACCACACACTGTATTTACATGGTCACCTGTCCCTGTGGCATGACCTACATAGGAATGACCATGCGGATGGTTAAGACTCGCATAACTGAACATAAAAGCAACATCCGCTGTAAAAGGGTTACAACAAAAATGTACACACAGTTCAGAGACTCAAACCACTCTCCTGAGTCACTGCATTGGTTGGTCTTAGAAGCACACCCACAGATTACACAGGCTGCCCTTTTTAGAATTGAGCAAAGATGGGTCCATAGGTTGTCCACTAATCAACAGGGACTGAACAACGACATACCTTGGGGATCACTAGCTAATACATGACTTTCTCTTCCAATGAGCCTCCCCTAGTGCCTCTGGTTGTCAAGACTTAGTATCTGCGACTGGATGGTCCATACTCATGATACTCTAAATGTATGCAAAACAAGTCCTTCACCAGTAGCTATATACCAGATACCCTAAACAACACATTTTTTCACGCTCCATTTGATGACATGCAGTAATTCTGGCATCCTGATACAATATAACCTGGCCGCTACTATGGTTTACCCCGACTGAGGGTTTCAGTTGCACATGCCAATATGGCCACCATTGTACGAGAGAGGCTAGACGCTGCCATATGTCCACCACCTCTCGCTGTCCATTCTCGAACCCAGTGCTTTGAAGTATATATGTTCTAAAACTTATCATTATGCCTTCATGTTTGCAAATATCGATGTGCCACCCATGTTGTATATTTCCAGGCACCTTACCCGCACATTCACTATGCACCTCCAAGCAAGATTGCACCTTCTCAGATGACCAAAATAGTGTTTGGGTTGCCACGTCCAGACTGTTACAACTTGTAATTGGCCCCAGCTGACAAGCGATTGAGCGCCCGCCCCCAGCCGTCCGCGAACCGGTGTTTATATCTGTGGCTCCTTGAGTCAGCAGAGTACCACCCAGTTCCAGTGGCAGGGGTAGGTCTCAAGAAGCGCATTCAATGGAGTGCTGCTGAGTAATTTCCCCAAAGATGCGTTGTCTCGTCCCTCGGCACCCAGTGATAACTCGCAGTTCTAATTGTGAGCTAAGAGGCTCCTGGTGTTAGGGGGCTGTTGCACGAGCTCCACTGTGAGCCAGTATTTCGTCTAGCCCATTTTTTAGCACAATAGAGTGACACCGCACCACCCGCAATGGCCAGTAATCACCGCTCATTTCTCTGCCGTGCGGCGATGGGACATCGTGTTGTGTAGTAGATCGGACTCACGAGATACTATGCCCCACAGAGTTGGGGGTTGCGTGTACTGGACCAACTATACCGCAGCTTCCACCCTGCACCTACTGCTCGCTACTGTCCACATGGTAGTACGATACATCATTTTGTGGGATTAACTCTAAACCATGCTGTCCTTTACTTTCTACAGGACACCAACTTGTGTTGTCCATTATTCCGCCAGATACTGATGAGGCATAACTTATTATGCATTTAGGTGAGCCTAGATGACAGAACACTTGGCTACTGCTTTAATTAGAAGCATACAATACATATTGTGTGCATATATTTATCACTTTGGGTGCTGCATCTTGGCACCTATTGTGGGATGATTTCACCACGATTTTTACACAACTGTATCACTCATGTGTAATAACTGAGAGAAAAAGAGATACTCTGTGATCATGAGTACACTGTTTTTACCATTTGTTACTGTTCTTCCTTTTATCTAGGTTCCACAACTCCTGTGGGTACTTACATACAGTGTTACAATGTGGGAGGTAGGTTTCCCTCACCACGATGTGTAGATAGTTATTAATATATATTTTGTGGTCCTGAAGAATTGCCACTGATCCTCCTGACACCCACGGCTAGAAACATGTCGACCTATTGAGAGTAGTGCGCAGACATCTAGACACACAGTCCCTAGATATCCGCCACTCCTTAGTTTTTAATCAGGCAGTTTACGTACCAGAATAAAATTTGTTCCAGGACTAACTGACCTGTTTTAATCACTTCCTTCACCCTTGCACTACATCTACACGAGCTAGGCCCCTCACCCCCACTGCACCAAATGGCAAGAACAAAAGATCTCCGCTAAAGAGCCCCTCATTGGGTGCCCGTCGGGTTTTGCAGCGCCGACACAACAAGGAGCAGACCCAATGATGAAGCATGGCACCTAGCTGGCTGGGTGTATGAAGGCCCTAGTTCTGAAGGGAGCAATCACCCTCCCTCCTTTCTCTGTGAGGCGTCCCTACTCCCACGGGTAAATCAAGTGTATCTCTCTATCCTTGTCTCTCACTCCCCATAGGAACTGCATACCCTCTTCTTTGTACGTTGTCCTGGGCATTTATGCTGGACCTGAAAAAAAGCCCTCTTGGCCCCTCTTTTGATACATCGAGGTACCACTGCCACCTGCAAAAGACTGAGGGAGAATTATTGGCGGCCCTCCATAAATTCACAAGTTGCTTCATTCGTAGTGTTGCTTCTGACAAGCATTGGAGAATCACAAAAAATCCCCTTCATCCAGTTCCTTTACCTGCAAACCCTAGGACGAAGGTTGCATTGGATTTTGCTGGTCCTTTCAATCTCTTGCCCACCTGCTCTAGGAATCTATTAGTTCTTATAGATTATTATTCCAAATGAATTTACTTTCATTTGTTTAGTCAGCCATTACTCAATCTGTTTCAAACTTTCTGAAAGATGTTTTTTCTTTAGAAGGTGTTCCTAAGAAACTCGTCACTGAAAAAGGCACCCATTTTGTTTCTACTTCCATGAAAAAGTTTCTCAATGATTGCGACATTAAACAGATTCAAGTTGCTTTGTATAGTCCATCAGCTAATGGACTAGTTAAGAGAGCTAACTGCTTCTTAAAATAAGGCGTTCACACTGCTCTTTCTTCTGGATTGGATGTTAAGTTATATCTCAAAGAAAAACTTATTGCCTATCACAGTTCTCATCATTCCACAACTGGTTCTACACCATTTGAGTTATGGAGGGGTAGAAAATGTAGAGCTAAACGTTTACCATCTTGGCTTGAACTGCAATCTGGTTGCACTGACAAAGGTATTGTTTTGGTTTCTTCAATGCATAACAAGGTGACTTTGGCACAACGTAAACAAACACAATACTTTGACAAGGATTTTGCTGTAGGTTTATGGGTCCTCATCAGAAAATCCATGAGGATTAAGAAAGGAGTCTTTGTTTACTTTTCCATGTAAAGTTGAGAAAACAAGTCAAAGTGCTGTTTTGTTGCAGGGAAGGAGTTGGTGGAACAAGGGAAGACTTGTACCTATTTCTGATTTGCAAGCAAATATTTATAAGAAGACGGTTGTACCATGTGATGAAGTGATTCTATTTTTTTTTAGCCTCATGGGAGTTCTCATATCTCTGTGTCTGATTTCAAGAATTCCTCTCATGTCAATGATTCAAGTGTTTCTCTTACATGCAATGATTCGACCTCCTCTCTTTCACAGGTATTGCCTACTAAAAGCAGTTCTAAGTTGCCTGCACGTTTCAATGACTTTGTGATGACTTAATTCTTTGTGGGGAGGGAGATGATGTAATATCCTTACTTTATTATTCCATTGCTCAATTGTTTTCATAACCTTTAATGTTTCCTTTCCCTTTAATTCCTGTATTTCCTTTCCTCATTCTATTCTCTTTTAGAGTGTCCGCTTCAGAACCTGATTCATTGTTGCTCTGATCTCTGGCTGTGCAGTACGCGGCTCTGTGGGTCCTTTATACTTTGTAACTTGCATTTACCGAATAAATACAATTTGTTCCAGTCATGGCCAGATCCTGCTGTTTCTTTCTCCGTCGCCTTCCCATGCTACAGAGACGCATCTTTGCATCCCTCCCAATGTGTGCAGAATCATGATAGTATCGCACCATGGAAGGCAGCAAACTGTCGGTAATACAGGTCTCCCAGCAGGGAACAAACACTTCATCTTCTTGCCTTCTGTCTGATCCATCCTTTTTCTCAGCATCTTGTACCTTATCCTATAACGCTTTTACTTCCTCCCATGTGTCTACAGTGGATAAAAAACTGTTTGCAATATGTCTCATCGGTGTTTCTCAGGGGCTCTCCATTGAAGGTGTGAGAATTTAGAGCGCAATAATGCGCAGTCTCATCTGCACAATGGTTTCCGACTGTGGCATAAGCAATGCCCTGCCGAAAGGCAGCACACTTCACCACAGCAATTTGGGCTGAGCAGGCAACTGTAGTGACAACAAGAGGTTTCTCACACTCTCACAGTAACGGAAAGGTGACCCTGATGAGGTCATGTACCCCAGCTGTGACCACAATTGCCTAAAGTCATGACTGTCGGTGAAGATAGTAACTCGCAGTTGGTCAGAAATGTTGCAGGCCACCGACAAAGCTACAAAATCAGCCACTTGAGCAGAAAAGCCACCGTGCAACCATGGAGTTACAATCATCACCGCAACTGTACATAAAGCATAAGCAGCCTTTATATTTCCTTCTGCATCACACAAACAAGTTCCATCAACAAATAGCACATGATTTGATTTCAGGCAAAGGGGTGTTAAGGATATCTGCCTTGGGTTTGTACACAGCTCAGGAACATCTCATCAATCTGAACTTTATTTCCAGGAAGAGGCATCAAAGGTGCTGGATTCAAACTCATACATCACATCAAAGTCACATTTTCAGTTCCTAAGATTGTCTGCTCATCCCTCATAAGGCGGCTGTTTGTGAGGTGTTGCGTTTGAGTATGAGTCAGTAAGACCTCAATTGAGTGTGGCACTTACACCCTAGGTGGATGTCTCATCACAATGCTCTCACTCTGCTCCAAGCTCACACACGTTGCTGCAACAAATTTAAAACATCCAGGCAATGCGGTGGCAATAGGGTCAAGAGTTGCCATAGAATATGCTACAGGTCTGCATGTAGTACCATGCATCTGAGCTAGTACTGATAATGGGCAGCTCTCGTGCTCACTGCAAAACGGAGTGAAGCTTTTGTTATAGTCGGGCATTGCCAGAACTAGATCTTGACAAAGACTCTCCCTCAGTTCAATAATAGAGCGCATGCAATCATCATTTTAAGATACCGGGTCTGACACGTTTTTGTGTTTCAGCCTCGGAAAAGGTTTGGCAGTCAAAGAAAAATTGGGAGTCCATTGTCGAAAGTAGCCAACCAAAATCGCAGTGATTCTGTCTTGGGACACTTTGCCTGCTCGTTTCTCAATATGGTATCCAAGATACAGAACATCCATCTTGCAAAATTGCTATTTGGACGGTGACACTTTATGTCCATTTACAGCCAAATGATTCTGTAAAGCGATAGTATAGCAAGTGCAGGCCTCCTGATTACTTGACACTACCAACAAGTTGCAGAAGTACTGGACAGGAACATAATGATTTGGCATCTCCAAGAACTGCACATTTTTCTTTCAAATCTGATTAAATATTGAGGGGCTTTCCATATACTCTTGTGGGGTTAGGCACAATGCCAAAACAAAACTGCCAAACTGGAAAGCAAAAAGATACTGACTATCCTAGTGCAACGGGATGGAAAAGAAGGCTTGGCATAAATCAATTTTAAAAAACCATTTAGCTTCACATGGAATCTTGAATTAAATCACTGCTGATCTAGTACCACTGGACGACAATCTGAATAATTTTGCACAAATCCTGAACAATGCAGTATTTACTATTGGGTTTTTGCAAACTGATAATAGGAGAGTTTAACGGATTTCCAATTATTTCTTTCAGGATTCCTTGCTCAATCATCAAATCAATTAAAGGAATAATCCGTGCAATGGATTCTGGACTCAAATTGAATTGCATGTGTTAGAAATGGGGGTCTCTAGTTGGCAAAGGCTTGCACCGTTGTCCAAATAGGGACCCTTCTTCCTAGTCAGCATAAGGGAGTTACACTCCTAAAATAACCCCTGCTCACCCCCTTGGTAGCTTGGCTCGATCAGTCAGGCTTATCTTAGAGGCAGTGTGTAAAGCATTCTCACATAACCAACAGTAATACAGTGTAAGTACTACAAAAGGACACCACACAAGTTTAGAAAAATATCCGATATTTGTATATACTTAAAACAAGACCAAAACGATAAAAATCCACAATACACTACTAAAAAATCTTTAGTTGTCAAAATAATCTTGAAAAATAGTTCCTTGATGTCGAAAGCTCCGTCCGGGGCTATCACGGCGTTGTGAGCAAACAAATCCAAACAGTTCTGACTGACCGCGGCGTCGCGGGCCAGCTACGGTTTCGGGAAGACCCGCAAACAGTACCTTTCAGAAATGCAGGGCGTCTATGACCTCTCGTTGAGCTTCCGAAAGCACGCCGTCCACATGCTTCGATCTGAAGGTCGGTGCAGGAGTCAACGGGGCCTTTGAAGTCACACGCGTTTCAGATCGAACTCCTGTTTGGTGAAGTCAGGAGCGATGCCAGTGGCAGGCGTCGGGTGCTACGGTGCGAAGTGCAGCAGTGCGGTGTGTGGTGCCCTCAGGTCGCGGTGTGAGCAGCGGCTCGGTGGCAGCATCAGATGGCGTCATGGGTGAGACCAGGGTCATGGTGTGAGATGAAGGCGGTGCTCTACAGGGTACTGGCAGGTCATGGTGCAAGCAGCGGCAGCATCGTTGCTGAAGCGCTGTCGTCAGCTGATGAACTGGAGTCGATAGCACCGGCGTTGGTAGGCCAAGGCTGCGGTGCAGGATGAGGGCGGTGCATCGTCTAACTTTATGAGTGGTGCCCCCAAACCACTGTGCAGGCAGCGGCATTGAGTCCGGTGTGGAGCGACGTCATCGGGGATACCAAGGCATTGTCGTGAAGCGAGGTGGTATGGACTGTGGTGCCCACAGGTCGCGGTGCGAGCAGCGGCTCGGTGGCGGCGTCAGCAGGCGTCATTGGTGAACCCAGGGTCGCATTGCATCTTTGCGGCAGTGCCTTCAGGACACGGAGTCGGCAGCGGCATCATAGACAGCATCGAGCTTGAAGTCCTGAGACTTCTTGAACAAAGGGGGCAAGCTCTACCTCAAGCCCTTGGAGAAACTCACAAAAGTAGATTGCAGAAAGGTCAGTCCAGTCCATTCACTGCCCAAGACAGAAGCAGCCACTGCAGGCCAACACAGCAAAGCACACAGCAAAGTGGTAGTTCCTCCTCACAGCTTCTCCAGCTCTTCTTCTTGGCAGTCTTCTTGATCCCAAAAGAGTTCTAAAGTCTTGGGGTTAGGGGCCCCAATATTTATACCAGCAAATCCTTTGTCCTGTGAAGGCAGAGGGTCCTGTACCTAGTTCAAACCAGTTCTGGGTGCATCCTGCCAGTGTGCACCTACTTCCTTTGTCAGTATGGGCCAGGGTCCTCAGACGCACCACAGGAGGTGGAGCCAGCAATGTGGAAGGCAGGCACAGCCCTATTCTGACCCAGGTGCTACTCCCCCCACCCGTCTACATGCAGATAGGTCTATTCAGTCCTGTGCTGACTCACCCTGTCTCCTCGAGTCTCCCCAGCCCCTGTCACTCTCAAACCAGACAGACAATACACAAACTAGCAGAGGCAGGCTGGATGGTTTGGTAAGAAAATACCTGCTTTCTAAAAGTGGTATTTTCAAACACAGAATGTAAATACCAACTTCACTAAAAGATGCATTTTATCATTCTGAGTTCAGGCATACTAAACTTGAATTTCTACCATGTCCCCTGGGTCAGTTAGGATTAAAAGATGCTATAATCAAACTGCCCATTCTGGCCTATGGGGACAGGTAGCCTTGCAATAGTGAAAAACGAAATTGGCTTTAATTCACTATCAGGACATGCCACACACACCAGGGCATGTCCTACCTTTCACATACAATACACCCTGTCCATGGGGGTACCTTGGGTCTACCTTAGGGTTGACTAACATGTAGAAAAGGGAAGGTTTAGGGACTGGCAAGTGTGTGCACTTGCCAAGTCGACATGGCAGCCCCAGGCTGCACACAGGCTCTGCAATGGCAGGCCAGAGTTACACTTTACGGGCTGTTTGCGTGGGTGGCACAATCCAGTGCTGCAGCCCACCAACAGCATTTGATTTATGGGCCCTGGCACGCGCAGTGCACTTTACTAGGGACTGACACATAAATCAAATAGGGCAATCATGGAAACACAAATCAAATCAGGTGTTTGTTAAGCACGACTACTCACCCGTAAGGGTCTCAAGGCACTGGAGGGTGTGGGGGGGGGTTCGCAGGTTCCAGTCCATCAAGGAGGGGGTCTGTCGAAGAGCCAAGTTTTGAGGTTTCTTGCGAAGATAGGGAGTGATGTTATCTGTCTGAGTGGAGCGGAAGGTCGTTCCAGGCTCTGGCCACGCGGAAGGAGAAGGAGTGGCCTTCCGATCTGGTCTTTCTGGTGCGAGGGACCACAGCGTAGGAGAGCTGGGCTGATCGACGGGTCCTTTGGGGTGCGTGTAATTTGAGTCGGCTATTCAGGTATGCTGGTCCGGTGTCGTGGAGAGCCTTGTGAGCGTGGGTTAGCATCTTGAAGGTGACTCTAGCTTTGATGGGTAGCCAGTCGAGTGTGCGCAGGTGCTGAGAGATGTGGCAGTGTCTTGGCAGGTTGAGGACCAGTCTTGCGGTGGCGTTTTGGATGTTCTGTAGCTTGCGGGTGAGGTTTTTGTTTATTCTGGCATAGAGTGTGTTGCCGTAGTTGAGCCTGCTGGTGACCAGGGCATGAGTATCGGTCTTTCTGTGTTCGAGGGGGATCCATTTGAAGGTCTTACGTAGGAGGCGAAGGGTGTGGAAGCAGGAGGACGAGACGGAGTTGATCTGGCGGTCCATTTTGAGCTCTGAGTCCAGGATGATTCCCAGGTTGCGTGCGTGGTCCTTGGGGGTGGGCGGGCTTCCGAGGGCGGGGGGCCATCAGTTGTCGTTCCAGGCATCTGGGTTTGGGCCCATGGTGAGTACTTTCGTTTTGTTGGTGGTTAGTTGTAGGCAGCTGTTTTTCATCCATTTGGCGACGGCTTCCATGCCTTCTCCAAAGTTGTGTCTGGCGGTGTTGGGTTTGTTGGATAGGGAGAGAATGAGTTGGGTGTCATCTGCGTATGACACAATGTTGAGTACGTAGGTTCTGACGATGGGAGCAAGCGGAGCCATGTAGACGTTGAAGAGCATAGGGCTGAGGGAGGACCCCTTGGGGACTCTGCAGGCAGTAGGTGTAGTGTCCGAGAGGAAAGGGGGGTAGTCTGACCCGCTGCATTCTGCCAGAGAGGAAGGAGCGGATCCAGTCGAGGGCTTTGTCTTGGATCCCTGCGTCATGGAGTCTGCGTATTAGGGTGCGGTGAGAGACTGTGTCAAACGCCACTGAGAGGTCGAGTAGGATGAGGGTTGCTGTTTGTCCTTTGTCCAGTAAGGTACGGATGTCATCTGTTGTGGCGAGTAGAACCGTTTCCGTACTGTGGTTTTTTCTGAAGCCGGATTGGGAGGAGTCGAGGATGTTGTGCTCTTCGATGAATGTGGCGAGTTGGCTGTTGATGGCTTTCTCGCTGACTTTCGCTGGGAACGGGAGCAGGGAGATGGGTCTGTAGTTTTTGAGGTCGGTGGGGTCCACCACGGGTTTCTTCAGGAGAGGGTTGATCTCAGCGTGTTTCCAGTCGTCAGGGAACGAGGCGGTTGCCAGGGAGCGGTTGATGGTGTGGCAGAGCATGGATGCGATGGTGTGGGTGGCTCTGTTGAAAATGTGGTGGGGGCAGGGGTCTGTGGGGGTCCCGGAGTAGATTGACTTCATTGTCTTCAGTGTGTTTTCGGTGGTGAGGGCTGTCCAGTTGTCGATCGCTGGCTTCAGGGTGTCGGGGGTGGTTGGTGAGGGTTCAGTGTGTTGGTTGTCTTCGTCGAAGTTGTCGTAGATGCTCTTGATTTTGTGGTGGAAAAAGGTGCTGAGTTTGTCGCAGAGGTTTTGTGAGGGAGGGATGTCGGTGGACTCGCTGGTGGGTTGGGCGAACTCCTTGATGATGTTGAAGAGTTCTTTGCTGTTGTGTGCATGAGTGGAGATTCTGTCTTCAATCGCTTTTTTCCTCGTTTTTCTGATGAGTTGGTGGTGGGCGTTGGTGGCGGCTATGAAGTTGTTGTGGGCTTCTGTGGATTTGGTGTTCCTCCAAGCCTTTTCGCGGCGGCAGCAAGTGCGTCTGGACTCTAGAAGTTCGGTGGTGAACCATCTAGCTTTCTTGGCGTGGGTGTTGTTTTTTTTGAGGGGGCTATGGTGTTGGCGCTGTTGGAGATCCATCTGTGCATGGTTCAGGCTGCGGTGTTACCATCATCATTTTCCGCGATGGTTGGGGTGGAGTTGCTGAGTGATGAGGTTAGCTGGTCATCAGTGATTCTGGTCCAGTTTCTTCGTGGGAGCAGGTACTGGTGTCTGTGGATGGTGGGTGTTCTAAAGGTGAAGTTGACGCATCGATGGTCAGTCCATGTGAGTTCGATGGTGTGGCTAAAGGTGATGGAGTTTCCTGTTGTGAAGAGGGGGTCAAAGGTTTGTCCTGCTGAGTACATGGGTTTGGTCACGATCTGGCGGAGTCCAATGTTGTGGAGGTTGTCCAGGAGGGATGTCGTGCTGGGGTCCAGTTGGTTGTCGAGGTGGAAGTTGAGGTCTCCCAGTAGGGTGTAGTTGGTGGACGCGATGGCATGTGGCGAGATGATGTTCGTGATGGAGTTGGTGAAAAACCTGCAGGGTCCAGGGGGTCGGTAGATGAGGGTTCCTCGGAGGGTGGAGGTAGGGCTGGCCAGTACCTTGAAGTGAAGGTGTTCCATCAGGACTGTGGGCTCGTCAGGGAGTGTGCTCAGGCGGCAGATGGATTTGTGGACAATGGCGATTCCTCCTCCCGGGTGGGTGGGGCGGTCCTTCCTGGAGACCTTGTATCCTTGGGGAATGGCAATGGCGATGTCCGGTCCAAGGTGGTGTTGGTCCAGGTTTCAGTAAAGAATACTATGTCCGGGGTAGTGCTGTCGAGGATGTCCCAGATTTCAGTGGTGTGTTTGTGGAGGGATCGGACGTTGAAGAGGATGCATAGCAGGGTCTTCGGTTCGGTTGTGTTCTTGCGGGCGGATTGCGCTGGGTCAGTGGTCTTGGCAGTGCTGCAGGTGTGCCGGCAGCAGTGACAGCTGAAGGGTCCATGGGTGTCGGCTAGTGATGCTAGCTTGCAGTTGTTGTTGTAGCCTGGGTTGAGAGTGTGGAGTGCCGCTGGGTCATAGCGTTGGCGGTGAAGAGATCCAGGGTTCCTGGCGCTGGTCGCAGTACTGTCGCGGACGGGCGCAGACGAGCTTGCCTTTGGTGCCCAGGAAGCGCGGCCGTTGCGCGGCCGAGAAGCGGCCGCCATTAAGTAGGGGTCGGGGAGGACTGGACAGCTGGGAGCTGGGCAGGGAAGCTGGATTGGGCCGGTCGCACTGGCCGTGCAGGGGGGGAGGGGCCACTGGGGTAGCAGCGATGGGCAAAAACGGGCTGAAAAAGGCAAAAGGAAAAAGGCAAAAAGAGAGAGAAAAGTGCAAATAAGGCAGCAAAAGTGCAAGAAAGAGTGGTGGAAAGACACAGAGGACACAGGAGAGTGAAAGGGGGAGATTGAGATGAGGATAAAAAACGAGTGAAAAATGGAGGAAAGACACAGAAGGAGAGTGAAGGGGGAGCTTGAAATGAAGGGAAAACGACAGAAAATAGAGGAACGACCCAGAAGGAGTGTGAAGGGGGGAGATAGAAGTGAGGGAAAAAACTAGTGAAAAAGGAGAGAAAAAGTGGAGCAAGAGAATGGAGACAGAGGTCCACTGGACCACCAGGGATGAGGTGCAGGTGAAACCTGCAGGTGGAGGTGGGCCTCGAACACCAACACTCGAGAGTGCAGGGGCTTGGGGGAAGGCCTCACTTAATGGTGGAGCTGTGAGGGAGGGAGAGCAATTTCACTGACAATGAGTAAGTGGTCAATCCACAACACATTTTACACAGAGAGCATATGCACTTTAGCACTGATTGACAGTGGTAAAGTGCCCAGAGTCCTAAATCCAACAATAGCAGGTCATGAAAAAATAGGAGGAAGAAGCAAAAAGTTCAGGAATAACCCCGCAAAAAGGGCCATCTCCAACAGCGTGATTTAGTGGAAATTCAACATTAGGTTTCACAGTAACTTTTACTGGAGCCACACATTTGATCAGACCAATATATTTTCTTGTAAAGTCCCAAACTTCTGGAAATACTTTGTCTCGCAGTTCTAGAGGCTGGTCATTTCTGGTTAACATGGGGAATAATACTTCGATCTCTGATTTCTGTTTAGCCAATTTAAAGACAACATCCTCATCATTTGTGTGAAACTCAATTCCCTTTGGAGTGTAATCAATTGAGCAATTGAGTTTGCACAACAAGTTCCGTCCCAGTACGTTTACTGGACTTCAATCACATACAACAAATTTGTGCAAATTCTCAGAAGAACCTATTTTTACCGGTACAATTTTGTTACTGGGTTTGATATTTGCCAGTTCGCAATCTCCTACAACCCGAGAGGGGTAGGTTTGGAACTTCAGCTGTTCTTACAGTGGAACGAGTAGTACCAGTATCAACAGAGATGAAATAGATATCCTTTTACCTTACTGTCCATATAGGGACCACTCTGGTCTACCTCTGAGGATGTGCCAAGCATGCATTGAGCCTCCCCTCTCAGGCACTGTCAATGTGAGAGGTCTGAGGCTGCATCATCGATTTGGATCAAAGAGTATTGCTGAGACACATTCTGATTTGCATGGGATTCTGCATCTGTATGAAATCCTTTATTTGATTTGATTTCTTTGTCTGTGAATCAGTTGAGTCTGTACCATGCCATCTCCCTCTGATTGTGCATTTCCAACATTCTGAATATGTCCCCCATTTTGCACGCGCTTCCAGTGCCCTAACTTGCCACAAATGTGACAAATCAATTGAAACACCACAGCCTCTAACCTGAAGCTGCATGCCCTGCTGTTGTCCTCCACTTACCCCTCGTATCGTTGGGATCTGCTGATAACCTCCCTGCATAATAAACATGGGGTCAGCACTTGTTCCACCTTGACCCTACTGAACTGCTTTCATTTGGGCAATCATTCATTTTTCCTCGACCTTCTTGTGTTTTTATTCAATTTTGTCCCTACAATATTCTGCATACCGGAGAATTTCATCTACGGGCGTACTCTGCCAACAAAATAAACGCTGCTAGATCATACTGCTTATCCCAGGTCTCAGTTCATACACAAACTGATAAACAAAATGTCCCATATCCTTTTCAGACACATTCTCCATCCCACTGTATTGCTTACATGCCTGCAATAACCTCTCATAGTTAGCATGAACTGTGTCTTCAATTCTTGAATCGTTCTGTCAATTGTTACCTAATCAATTTCTTTACGAGATGTTTGCCTTACAAATAAGTATTTCTTCATCACCTCAGGAGATGGTGCACCTGTGCAAGCATTTGTAGCTGGTTCTATATCAGGCTAATCGATAGCTACTTTACATTCGGCCCAGAAATCACTTGGGACTACAATGTCAAATAAGGTATCTAAATATTTCAGCAAAATCTTTGAAACCTTCACAAACTGTTCAGCTTGTTTGTACCATTCAACAGATTTCTCCCTCAATTTCTGAAAGTAATTTGTAAAGAAAATGTGTTGTGGATTGACCACTGACTCATTGTCAGTGAAATTGCTCTCCCTCCCTCACAGCTCCACCATTAAGTGAGGCCTTCCCCCAAGCCCCTGCACTCTCGAGTGTTGGTGTTCGAGGCCCACCTCCACCTGCAGGTCTAGTCCAAGGAACATGCACATACCCCGTTCCTGCTGCCTCTCTCAAAGGGAGCATCCTCACTTCCAAACTCCCTCATTACATCAACCCATCATCTTCGATGAGCAGGAACATTTGCATAGTAACCTTTTTTGTTCGCTTCTTCATGGCCCATCAACTGTCCCATTTCTTCAGCTCTCCTCATTTCCCTAAGGATATCCAGTAATTCTTTAATCTGTAGCCTCATTCCTGAAAGTCTCATGTTTTTGATATCCCTGAAATCTACTATATCGGGTTTTGCAATGTTTTAGACATTTGAACATCTGCTTTATATTCCTGTGCTAATTCAGACAACTTTTAATGTGTATTTCGAGCATGTCTGGTAATGTCTTCGCAGACAAACAATAATTAATCATGCTGATAAGCAACAATCCTTGTAGCACTTATGGTTCCTATAATCCACTTTAAGCCTTGTGACATCAGGAGACCTATCCCTTTTCATTCCCAGGGCATTTGTTTCATGAATTCCAACACCTGTATCATTCGCTGAAATAACTATACCTTTAAACCAATCATCAAATTATTGAGAGGAAGGACCTGTTTGCCCTTCTGGTGTATTTCCTAGTAAATCCTCATGTTGACCTTCCAGTGTAGAATGTAAAAGGGACAAGTCTGAGTCTGACGTTCCCATCAGAAGAGTGTTTCCCTGTAATTTTCTAAGTGGTGGAGTTACCATACCATTCTCAGGTAAATAGAAAGTTTTGGCTTGTCCTGACCTTCCTTCAGAAGAATTTAATCATGTGGAATGTATACTCGAACCAGCACTAGCCCCAGAAGGAATATCAACCCGGGTTGGAATTAAAGGAACCTGGGTAGGCTGTCTCAATCTCAAATCTGCAGGATTAGAAGTTGAACCTTTTACCCCAGTAGGGACAGAAAATGTGTAAACATGTTCCCCTCTATTCCCAGGCTGATATAAAGGAACTACAGGACCTATGGTCATTGGGATAGTCAAAGCATCTGGTGCATTCAAAACAATCTGATTATTCACATTAGGAATCCCTATATTTCCACCCACTGATGTGAAGGGGGTGTATGGAACTGGGTCTACAGGTGTAGCAGGTGCATCAGAAAGTTTCCCCAATAAAAATGTGTTAATCTCTGGGGTTGATCTTCATTATAAGGTGGTGGGCAGTTCAGTAATAATTCATTTAAGAAGTCGTCATCAGATTCATGATCACTATCTCCAGCTGGAGCTAGTGTTTTTGGCTCTTCAAGATGCTTTTTCTTTTTCCTTATGCTCAGTGGCGTAGCTAGGGTGGGGCGGTGGGGGCGGTACGCCCCAGGCGGCACTATTTTCGGGGCGGACAAAGGCTTTCAGATAAGGCTCGGCTTGCTTTCGTGGACGTTCGGGGACGGGCAGAGAAGGAATAGGACTCGGGCAATGTCCTCTTCTTTTTTGTGCTGGCAGCTGTCCCCCCTCTCTTCCTATTATTCCCTCTCTTTCTGTCTTGCTCCTCACTTACTGAAAACCGTAACTTGAAGAAACGGTTCACAACCTCTTTCCTTCTTTCATTTAGTTGCTTCCCTGTGAAATGGATCCAAAAAAAGAAAAACACTTGTGCGGGAAATGCCCTTTTTCTGACATTTTTCTATTCCAAAGTGCAGCGGGATAGAGAGAAATAGGTTTTAAATATGAAAAGTAAATACATAACTAAATAAAGCAAGACAGAGTGGCCAGATTGGTTTTATTCACATCCAAACACATCAGCCTCACTTTACAGACTTTGCAGTGAAGCGCTACTTTTGTTTTCTCGTCGTTCTTTGAACAGCATTGTTGTCCCCAGGTGGGGAAGTGTACCATTCCTGGAGGGACTGCAATACCTGGTTGATGGGTGGATTGGAAAACAAAATGTGTACCATGGCTCTGTTTATTGATGTGGTCTTTTTAAACCATACTGCTTACGTTTATTAAGGATGTAAGCAATGGACTTTGAAACGGTTCCCTTCAGGGCCCTCTAGTCATGTCCTTACCTTTTCAGGTAAAACCACTCGCTGATTTCTGAATAGTGAGTGAGAGATCGTTAAGGTAACCATGTTGTTTCTGCTTACATTTCACATGCTTTACTTAATCTTGCATTCCCTATGAGTGGTTGCTTTTACTTTTTTTTTTAGGCAGCATATTACTCTTATCAAGTGCATAATTTGAATTGAGCTACATCCAAGTGCTTATAGCGAGCACAATTAGGTTGTAGCTGAAGGCAGTGCGAGTTTCTCTCAGTGGGGCAGTATTGTGTTCAGTGGGGGAGAGGATGTGGCACCATGGCCAGAGCTGTCAAATTTGGAACTGGGGAACTGGGTTCAGCCTTCATGACCAGTCCCCCAGACCACTCTACTGAGGGAGCATATTCCCATGCTAGACCTCACAAGGCCGCACTAGACCTTAGAAGGGTTGATGTCTTAGCACAAGCAGGTGTAGCCTAGTGGTGTCAATTGTGAGTTAACCATGAAGGCCTGTCCACCACAATCCATACTGAAGTTCATCTCGAGTCTTGCGGGCAGGCCTACGAAGCAGCACACCCTAGAGCAACAGTGATCCAGTCACTGTGACTCTGTCACTGAGGTCACATGAACCTTGAGCAGGTTAGGGCGGTGCAAACGGTGTGACCGCACTGGGTACCTATTTCGGGTGGGTGCGTAGAGTTTGCAAGTATATTATGGTTTAAAAAAAACTTGCTGCCACCTTCCTGGCCTCCAGCACTTTTCAGAAACAATAAAAATTTCATGATAACTTCGGTGATTAATGTTCTTCCTAGAGAGAGATCCCAGTTTTGTCTAGTGGAAGGGTTGACTCCTGGAAAGGTAGCACAGAGGGTTAATATGCCTGCTGCAAAGAACATGTACCATGCAGATCACAAAGTGCACTGCTTTAATGGGGGAACCATGATGAATGGTCATTTAATGTCAGCTGTAGATGATGGATCCCTGAACAGTGTCATGTATGTGCATGTTTGCATTGTGCAGAGCGGATTACCAGGTAATTGTTCACGCAGCTCTCTGATGGATGTCACATGCAGTTTTTCTGAGTCCCCAGATAGATCATGCAGTCTGCGTGTTCTCTTTTGTACTGCCTGTCACTGCCAGTCACCGGTGTATTCAACTGTGTAGCCTTGGACTGTGTCATGTATGTGCATGTAACTTGCATGATCGAGGTAACTATTAGCGGCGATACTACGTGTCTCTTGGTCCTCTTTCAAGTGCTTGCCGTCCTTTTTCCCCAGCAAGCCCCACCCCCAGGGGCGGCAATCTGAGGGATAGCCCCGGGCGCCACATGCTCTAGCTACGCCTCTGCTTATGCTTCCCTCCATCGTCTCTCTCTGTAACAAATATGGGATACATTCTTGTTCTGTCTGCTGAGAGAGGGTAGATTTTATATCATAGGGGGCCCCAGGCCCGTTCTGTCCACACTTGAAGTATGAGACCCTTGTCCTTGCCCTGCCAGCCTAATTTGTAGGCCGTGTTAAATTGACCAGAGGGTCCTGTGTTACTATATAACAAGTACCCTGGGACATCCTTACCACTCAGCCAGCATAAAACCGCTGTGTGGGCCCTTCTGTTCCATATGTAGGCCTCTTTGTTAAATTGACCATAGTTCTGCCATTTTACTGTATAGCAGGCTAAAGGCAGGTCTGACCCAAATCATATCCAGCTCCTCTTTCTGTGAGGCCTCTAGCTCCCTACGCGTGTGCTAAGTTCACTATCTCAAAGTTCAACATCCCCCTGGTCTTTTGACATACAATGGGCTGCATCCTGGGCTGGTACATATTTTAAGGAAGTGGCCACCACAGATGTGTCAAGCTAAAGAACACAGGAGATTTATACATGTATATATAGAATTCCCATACAATACCCATTTTTTTGCTTGCACATGCAATTTACGGCAGGCGCCTTGCCTGAGATATGAGCTTTCACCTAGCTCACGTACCACAGTTACTGGAAAGGGTGTCACCATGTATGGTAAAATATTAGAACCATACCGTAAGTGACGAGGTAGACGTGGCGTGAGATGACGATACCGTAGGCACTTCTAACCGCCTTAAAGAGTATAAGAAGGGAGACCACAGAGACATCATTGGACTACCCCACCCGTCTGTTAGTAGATGGCAGACGGGTCTGGGTGGTTCTCAAAAGCTTTTGTTTTTTGTTTTTAAGATACAATTTAACTTGCCAATATATTTGCTGTATATGCTATGTATGCTATTTTTCTATGCTATTTTATCCCCAAATTGGTATTTTCTTATTGAGCATTTCATACTTGTATTACATTTACAAAGCTGCTTTCTTTTAGGTTTTAGGTAGGTACGTGAGTATTCTCAGTATTTTAAATCAAGTGTATTTTACATTCTGAGAACATTTTCCTTGATGTAACTTATGTTTCTCATAATACATTTATAAATGTGTCTTTGAGGTTTTCTGAAGTGTCTCTCTCCATACGAGTTCAAAGCCTTCTGATTCATGCGTGGTCACTATATTTGTACTTTCAGCCTCAGTTTCCATGGCTCACATATCTGTCTCCTTCATTTTTAGAGCAAGCGTTCCTAGGCACCCCGGCTCAAATTAAGGTGCCCCTTTTGTCCCTAACTCACTCCCTCGCTCACTCCGTGAAGGCTCCAAGAGCTCTGTGCTCAGCCCCCTGCCCTCTTGACCCTTAATAAAGCTTCCCTCCAACACTGCTATATCTGTTCTCCAAGCCTTTTGATGAGCATCCCGTCTAGCCTCAACATATCAGTTTAAAGTATTCTTGATACTGCTGTTTCTCTTTTTGATGGGCGATTATGTTCCCATCCACTAAACACCTAGAACTGCAAAGGTCTAAGAGGTCGTTTATTGTCATATAGTTGTCTCTCCAAATTTTCAAGAATTCTAATATTAAATGTTCCTTATTGTGGGAAAGGCAATCGTCCATTACCTCCTCGTTAGTCTTCCTCGCCACATGACTAACAAAGTGAGCTTCAGCTCCACACCAGAACCCTCCAAAGCAAAAAGTCAGCCTCCAATGCCTCCCATCCCTTCCCAATATGGCCGACCCATTACACCCTTGACCTCTATAAGAGACGGGCCAGCCCAACCCATCAGCCTGTTTTTTTAGTTCTGCAAGCATTTTCTCTCCGGATGCTTCACTCAGGTAATTGGTGCCTGCTGTAGCAGGTACTTGGGTCTTGGGTTGTAGGTCCTGCTCTAGCGGACCAGGGGATCTTGGACCTTTTTCCCCCCCTTCCTTCCCCCGATCTGTTTGGGCCAGTTAGGCACTGCTCCAGCGAGCCAAGGGTTGACGGGGGGGGCGGCCAGGGTACGGTAGGTGGGCTTCGGCACTCTGCAGCAACCCCACTCGCTTGGCTCTCTGTGCCCGGTCCTGTTTCCGCCCGCCTGCCCAACGTGGCACTTCGGCGGCGCTGCTGTGTGGCGTTTGTGTGCCCGTTGTTGGCCGCACTTTTCCCTTTGTGTTGTGCCGCCCGCCCGCCTGCCCCGCGAGGCGCTGCGGCAGGTGTGCTTCGCAGCAGTTCCGACCTCAATGCTGCCCAGGTCTGCTAGTGAGACTCACGTAGTCCTGTCTTTCATCTGCCAGCAATCTGCATTTTAGGAGTTATGGCTCTGCTTTTCCCGTTAATTCTCGCCGCCTGCCTGCCGCTCAAGGCGCAGCGGCGGGCGGCGGCTGTGCTGCGCGGCGTTTGTGTGCCCGTTGTTGGCTGCACTTTTCCCTTTGTGTCACGCCACGTGCCCGCCTGCCCCGCGAGGCGCTTCGGCGGGTGGCGGCTGTGCTTCGCAGCAGTTCCAACCTCAATGCTGCCCAGGTCTGCCAGTGAGACTCACTCGGTCCTGTCTTTCAATCTGCCAGCAAGCTGCATTTTAGGAGTTACGACTCTGATTTTCCCGTTGATTCTCGCTGCCCGCCTGCCCCTCGAGGTGTTGCGGTGGGCGGCGGCTGTGCTGCGCGGCGTTCTCCCGGCGCCCTTTGGTTTTCACCGCCAGTCTGCCCCGGGCGCTGCGGCGGGCAGCAGCTGTGCTGCGTGGCGTTCGGTTCTCTCCTATCATGCAGCCCGAGCTTTCTGATTACGAAGCGCCTATTGCGGGCTTACCAAAACTTACAGTAGGCCTAATGCCAGCCCACTGCTAACCATTGCCATGCCATCCGCCTGTCCATTGAGACGCGGCGGTGGTGCTGCGCCGCTGTGTTTGGCCCTGACGCTTACCGGTTCTCCACGGAGTTCGCGGTCTGGGAGTGTGTGACGCCTGTTGTCGGGCTCGTCCTTCTGGGGCGGGGTCAGTTGTGCGTTCCCGCGCTGTCAGGTGTTGCAGGTCATTTTCGGCTGAAGAGGATTGTAACGTGTCACGGTAGGGTTTCTGCACATAGGCTGTAACCCTCTGAGCTACCTGCATGACTTCCACATCTGTGCATCGCCTTCTACGAGCTGTGCTTCGCTGCAGGCACTATGGCCTACTATTGGCCCATTTCTGCCTGCCCAGGAAGTTCCTTGCTGGCCCGTTGCTCCTGGCTGGTGAGTTTGGCTTCGGTTTTTAGCTTTGCAGCTTTTCCCTTCTTCTTGCTGTCATCGTACTGTTGCCTTTGTTCATGGATCCAGGCCATTTGTTGGCTTACCTGTGTCCTGTATGCTTGCAACTATGTGTAATTGCGTTCCTCGTGCTGTCCTCCTTGTGGCTTTGCGGGAGTTCATGGGTCAGGGTCTTTGTTTCTTTGTCCTGCACTTATGCGCTCCGTGATTTCCTCATGCTGTGTGACTGTGATCCTGGTCACCGGACTCTGCATGGGTTTTTTATGTGTTGGCCTTGCTGCCTGCTCTGCTGGTTCCGATGTCTGCTCGGTGTGCGGTGTGGTTTTGATTTTCCCCTGGATGTCCTGGGGTTGACGATCCTGCTGCTATGCACTGTGTATTGACGTGGGTGGGCATTGGGATCTTGCTACTTTGGGGCATGCTTCTGTTTGTTTTGCTGGTGCCCTACTTGTCACAGCTTTGGCCCTTCCTGGGTTTCCGTGGGCGGGTTCCCTTGGGGTACTGGTCTGACATGGGAGCTTTTGCGGACTGGTTGGTCTTGTGGCTTGGGCTCGCTCTTTGGGCTTTGGGCCTGTGGTCCTTCTGTCCTATGGATTCCTGTTCCTGCCTGCTCTCCGTTGTTGTGCGGGGTCTGTCCCAGTCGTTACCTTGTTGGACGTCCTCCGGGGGTTTCCGGGGGCTGTGGGCTGCGGCGTCTCTGCTGGGGGCAGGATGCGGTTGGCACCTGTCCTTCCATCACTGGGTGCTCCTGGAGGGCTCGCCCTGTGTTGTCCAGGTCCGTGGCTTTGCCGCTCCCTCCTCTGTTACCCCCTTCCTACCAGGTTCCTGCTGTCACCATGCTTCCCCTCGCCTCCTGGGGGTCGAGGCTTTGTTGTGGTCCTTTCTGTTGCCTCTCTCCACGCCGTGGATGGCGCGTTTCCTTGGCTCCTGCCCTCTCCCAGGCTGCTCCGCTTATCGGTTATTGGGCTCCCCTGCTCCTGTCCATGGAGCTGTTGCTCTTTGGTTGCTCTCCTGCCTTAGGGTGGTGCCTGCTTGGTTGGGCCGGGGGTTCGACGCCCGCCTCTACTCGGGTGTGCGTTCTGGACTTTTATTGCAGGGTCGTTTTTTGGCAGTCTCGCTGGTCCTTCTAGGGCGGGTCCTGTTCATTGGGTTTCGTTTGGCCCCTGGCTGTTCCGGTTGGGGTGGTCTGCCTTGGTAGGGGCCTTCCACGAGACGTGTTTTGGGTCTTGTTGACTGGCGGTGTTTCCCCTATCTGTCCTTTGCGGATCCTCTCCTTCCTTTTGGTCTCGGGGCCTCTGGAGTCTGGCTGCCCCTTCCTTGGTTCCTTTCTATTGCCCCGGTGACTCCTTTCCTGCCCTGTCTCCTGGTGCGGCCGGTGGTCTTTCGGTTCTGGTGCCTCCTTCCCGATTGTTGGCGGCCTTTGCCGTCCTGGGGGGCATGCTAAGGTTCCCGTTCTGTACTGAGTCGGAGGGTTCCCCTGATAGCGGGTTTCCCGTCTGGCTGCTGTTTGCCGTTCCTTGGCTTCTCTTGGGTTTTCCCCTGCTTTGTTGGGGCTTCTTTGTTGCTGTTCTGGGTGGTTTGTCCCCTGAGGGGTGCTCCAGGGTGTTTGCGGGGTTCGCCCCTGTTTATTTTTTGGCACTACGGTGCTGTCCTTGCCTGGGTCACTTTGGCTATGGCCGTGCCGCCCTGGATGCTCATGTCCTCATAAGAATGGGTCTGGTGGCTCAGTGGACTAATGCGTCTACTGCAGGGGCCTGTGTTCGGCCTCATGGTCACAGGTTGGATTCCCAGCGGATTCACTCAGCCTTTCATCCGTCTGAGGTCGATAACATGTGTACCATTGAGTTGGTTAACAATAACTTCTGTTATTCGGTGCCAAGGTACCCGTAGTGATGCACATGTGCTTTACAAATACACATGTTGTGTTATAAACTCTCATGAGGTGATTTGTGGGTCGGGCCTCTTTAGTGCCTGGATGGGAGTTCTCCTGGGAGCGTCTGGTGCTGTCTGCTTCCTTTGGGTCCCCGGTGTTGGCTCTTCAGCCTTCGGCTTTGCGCTTTCCTGGGGTCCTTTTCTTCCTGGGGTTCTGGGCTTGCTTGGCCTGGCCAGGGCTGTTGTCCTGTTGGTGGTGCTCGCCTGGGTGCGTCTCCGTTGGCATCTACTGCTGCGGTGGTTGACTTGGGTCCTGTTGCTCATTGGTCCGTGTTTTGCCTATAGGGACGCGGGTTTTGTGTCCTGCTCCTGCTTTCTGGCTTTCCCTTGCTGTTTTTTTGTTTCCTGAGGTGCTGTTGGGGGTCCGGGGGTGCTGGTGCTCCCGGTTCTCATCTCCCTGGCGGGGCCCTGCGCTTCCGGTGTGGATTTGTGTCCTTGTTTTTGGTCCCAGGGGGTCTTGACATGGCTCGGGCTCATTTCGCCCTGCCCTTCTGTCCTTCTCGCCTTTGGTATGTTTCTGCCTGTGGCTTTTTCTCCCTGTGCGCTCCTGTTCCTGTCGGTTCTTCATTGTTGGGCCAGGCTGGGCCTGGTTGTTGGCTGGCTGGCTGTATGGCCGCCTGGGTGCTCACTTCGGCAGCTCGCTTCCTTCTTTTGGAACATTCCTGGGACGGGTTGCTTGGTCCCTGTGCGGCCTTGGGTCACTGTGCTGCATTTCCCTTCCTTCCGTACATGGGCGGCCCTATGGCCTTTCCACTTTTCGCTGTTGGCCGGTTGGGTTCCCTTGTTGGCCGGGTCTCTTCAGTGTCATTTCCGGTGCCTTTCCTGGGCCCGTTTTGCCTTGTGCCTGCCTGGGTTTTCTCCTTGGTATCGCGATCCCTTCCGGAGGTCCCTTGTGTGACTGGGGTCTGTGTTCCACCTGTTTCTCTTCTTACGGGTGTGGTTGTGGTGACCCTCATGTTTTTGGTTGTTCGGTCGGCGTGCTGGTTTCCTTTGCACTCCTTTCCATTCTTGCGGCTCTTGCCAGTCTGTTTAATTGCGTCTGGTTCCGCTGCTCCGTTCCTCTGGTGGTTTCGGCTCTCTCGCGGGTGGTGATCAACCTTGCGATGTTGCTGTGTTTGTCGGACTGCGTCTCGCTTTCTGCTGTGTATTGTTTTGTTGGGTCGCTGTGGTGGGGATGCCCTCTGTTCATTCAGTTCGTCTCTCTGGGATTTTCCTCCCCTCTCGCTTTTGACTCTCCATTGGGCAGTCTTGGTGTGTTTGGTCAGGCTTGCTGCTTTCTGTTCTGGGCCCTGTTTGCTGTTGCTTTTGGCTTCATGCGGTCTGGTTCCGTGCCTTCTCTGTCCTCCTTCGGCTTTTGCTTTGGGCGGCTTTTCTGGCGGCACTTCGTGTCTCTGGGGTCTGGGTTTTTCAGCCTTCCCGGTGTCTTTCTGTCCTGGGCTGGTTCTTCCTACTCGTGGTTGCCTCTCTCTTGGGTGGTCCTTCCACTTGTTCTGGTCTGTTGGGTTTGCCCTCTTTCGTGGGCATCCAGTTCTGGTCTGTTGGTTTCTTGTGAGTTTCCATGAAGCCGCTTGGCTTTGGTATGTGCTCACTTTGTTAGTCATGTGGCGAGGAAGACTAACGAGGAGGTAATGCCCCGATTACTTACCGGTAATCTTCATTACTCCGAGTATAATCTTCCTCGCCACATGAGTTCCCATCCCTCCCTCCCTGTCTGGCTATCAGCTTCATGTTTGTGCTTGGTAGTTTCAGGCTGATGGGTTGGGCCGGCCCGCCTCTTATAGAGGTCAAGGGTGTAATGGGTCGGCCATATTGGGAAGGGATGGGAGGCATGGGAGGCTGACTTTTTGCTTTGGAGGGTTCTGGTGTGGCGCTGAAGCTCACTTTGTTAGTCATGTGGCGAGGAAGATTATACTCGGAGTAATGAAGATTACCGGTAAGTAATCGGTGCATCATTCTCTGTGTATTTCATCCAGTTTTCAAGCTATGTACATGTGCGATGTACTTGTGGGATATCCTCTCTCTTAGGACATATGCGAAGCTGGTGTACCCTCGGATGGTATTGGTAACCTTCCTTGAGTGGGTACGGATACATCCTCCTGCATCAAACTCTTCCAGTCTTTCAACATTTTCAGCCTTTCGCTAAATATCATTTCTGTCTTCCACATATAACTCTCCTCAATTGATTTCTCCTACACTTCCTTTTTTAGTCCTTTCACAGCCCAGTGTGGCGCATGCTGACATAGTCTGACATAGTCACCCTATCACAGCGCTGCGTTACACCAATCAACCAATACCAGCGCAGCACACTGTGATGTCAGTCTCATTCATCACAGCAGCTACCCCTCCGTCACTATCCCTCATGCGCATTTTCTCTAAGCGTAACCTTCATATAATGCAGGCTATTTAAAAAAAACAAAAAAAACTCTGTCTGCTCCACTAAAGAAATAACAGACCCTGTCACACTGGAAGTCTAACCAAATACAATGAGCTGATCTACATTACATACACTTCAAGTGAGACCTCAACCGGCGTAATCTGACTCAGGCTGATGCAAAATGTTCCCCGTGCACTGAAAACAATTGTAACAACCGTATCCCTCACTCTCCCAAAGGAATATTCCCTTTTCTTGGTGGTGCTGCTCACATCTCAGAAACAGCTCCTTTGAAACACAGCAGACAACTTACTCAGCGTCTGTCACACTGAGACCACCCTTGGGTGAATATCTTGGGATCTTAGGTCCTGACGGACCCGATAACAGCTTCAACTTATCTGCATAAAGCGCATCACTGAAACATGGTCTCTAAACATGTCGCATAACCTCATAGAGCCATTTGACATTACCGCTATCTAAGCTTAAGCATTTGCAAGGTGCAATCCTATTGATACTCACATCACTGCTTGAAATCATCTACATTGTATTCCTCTATTAGTACCAGAACTTGGACTCCTTCAGCCGAACATGAACTTTAAGCTTGAGCTGGTGTGGGCAATGTTTGGACAGTAAATTGCATTAGGGATCTCAGTAGGGAACCCCCTAGTTACTAACTTCATCGGACGGAGAAGCATCTGACACGCTAGCAAAACAAATGTTGTAGCACCACTGGGCATATTTTCTTTATTAAACCCTTATCTCCTAGCACCACACTTTGGGTAAATTTACTTGGTCCTCCGATGGATCTTGTCTCGTGCCGAGAGGGGTCGGATATTGGGGATCCAATTCAGTTATCCAAAGAGGACCAGGAATTGGGTAACTGACCTACAAACTCGTAATTAGATTTATATCTATAACTCTCAGAACCGAGCTATACAAGTACAGTATTATCACAGCTAGACCAAATGTCTTGAAGAAATTCAGTCAAACTAAGATCATACAAAGCAATAATTCAGTTAAAACGATGCAGAATAATAGCATTAGTATCTGCTGCCCAGAGATCTCTCTATTAGAATTCCCATCTCTCATTAATAGCTCAATTGTAATACACCATCAATTATTGGAGACAAATCATGGAGAGACTGAAACAGGATTTAGTTATAGGTAGATTGTATCAGTAAATGAGCAGGAGTGAATACATCAACATCAGGAATTTAGGATTTAAGAGTGCAGGATAACCCAATAAATCTCTGTGATTGTCATTAACTAAGAAAGCTCTGAGAAAGTTCAGGAAGGGACATGAAACATAGCAGCTCAAAGGCACTCTCCTATGCGGTAAAGAAGTCCGGGAATAGCGCACAGAGCGTATATGTTGCCAAGGGAAAAGCCAACGGAGTCCGCAGGAAAGTTCCAAGAAGCGTATAAGGTGTCTCTTAGTCCATGGGAAAGAACATGGGCGAGATGACGGACTCCTTTCCGTCACATCAATGTATAATATATTCCTCAAGATCTGGGGTTACACCTCCTGGGTCACCTCATCTGGTCGGACCGCTCAGTCCATTGGTCAGTTCGTTTAGGGTGATTGTCATGCAGCATAAAGAAGACACATCTTATAAAGAGAAGGTGGAGGTCAGCACGTGAGCTGCCGAACCATACAGTGTACATAACTTTCAAACACAAGTCCTTTAGCAAAAGCACATGAGTGAATTCAAGAGAAGAGGACAGTTTCTGACAGAAGATGTTCCCACAGTAGCAAACCTGTTGCAACCAGTCCTAGTATGCGAACGGGTACTCGCCCAATGAGACATGGTTCCTCTTCACATTGAAAGCTTGCGGAGCCTTCCATGAGAACAGAATCAAGCAAATAAGGAAAATACAACCCAAATTGAATTCGGTTCATGAAATACAGAATATAAAATAATGAAAATATACATTTCATTTAGAACCTTTTGAGACCGTATATATTTCTTTCAACTTATTTTTGCAAATAAAACATTTTAGTTTCATTGCAAATAGCAGTTGTAGCCATGACATATTACTGCATTTTCAAAGTGCCAACGTGTAAAATTATTTCACAATAAAAAGTATTCATATCATTTCTGGTGATTCATATTACTATGTATATGACGATTATTGCTTAAAAGTTTCAAAGCATTTGCCTGTAGTATAGATGTGCAGCACCCTTTTTCCATTTCTCACAAATAACCAGTTTAAGAGTGAGACCTTTCAATTTCACCCATAAATATTCCAAAATCATATTAGATTTCATGAAATTCTTCACATGCATCATTATTTTGATGAGAATGGTTAGAAATCTCATAACACCTAAATACATCTCTTTTACCAAAATGGAGCAGTGCACATTTCTGAGCTGTGCACAAATGGAGCTTACCTTCTGTGATTGCTGTTAGCACCGGCTTTTCTATTGAGGGTACCAGCAAAGCACAAACAGTCTTAAAGGTGGTGATATTGTGTGAAAAGGGGAGCAAAACCCGTTTGCATAATTCTTTGCCTGTTTTTTCCTAATTGGTAAATTAGGCAGAAAACACGAGCTCCTGGGGTCATACCAGGTTCCGCTCTGAGCATTGTGCAGATGGAAACAGCTGCATGCCTTTGTTGTTTTCCTGCCACTTCACTCTCCACAGCTCATACTTTCATTGAGCAAATCTCTGAGGTAATCTAAGGCTGCACACAGCACAGCTCGGTAGCACAGAACCGCAACGAGCTCCTGGCGGTTCCAAGCTGTGCTGTGCGACAAACCTCGAAAGCACAGTGCCATAATTGCTATGTTTACAAACTGCGCAGTCTGCAATTCATGCATTTATTCATATATTGTCTGATTCATTGTAAGAGCTGTGTATACAGCGCAATTTTGGAAAAAGGACTGTGCGGACCCGTTCGATGTATGCTCACTGCTCAGGCCATGACCTCTATCCCCGGGGCACCAATCGGCGGGAGTGTTTGCTTTTGCACCTCTGGGCACTTTGGTATCACAGAGGTGGCAGCAGACACACAGCAACTTCGAAAATATAGATTCAACTGGTGCACACCCAGCCAACGTGACCGAACAGGTGGAAGTGTGGCCCCATGCACATGAGGAAACACGCTTCCTCTGTTACAGACAGTGCTTTAAGTGGGAAAAAAAAACTGGGGGTGCTCTAAAAGGGGCGTGGTTAATGTCTTGAAGGGGCGTGGCCTATCCGAGTAAGGGCGTGGTCTAAATCAAAATAACTAGCACTGTGTGCTTAAGAAAATCATGAAGTCGCATCCAGCAAAGGATAATAAAATAGGCAAAAAGGTATATTTATTAAGTATAACCCATAAAAATACCAAACACTTTAAAAAACATGTAAAGAATATTTATATTACTTAGAAATCTATTGCAGGATTCCCCAAAACCCTCGAAGATATTCAGTGTGTTTGTTTTGCTGGGGTTTCTCACAACAATTTTCTTCAGCAGACCTTCTACCTTTTGCAAGCCAACTCTTTACATACAGCTTTGGGTCAAATGTTTCAAATGGAGGACCATTGAGTTTTATCCATAGGCATGAAGATTTTTCCATTTTCTTTCCCACACGGCCAGATGACATAAATTGAGGATTTCTTAACTGTGACCTTTATCTGTCACATGGCTGTAGTCCATAATTATATACTTTAACTCCTGTCAATATTTTAGTAGGATGACACACACAATTTTCTTTTGTTAAATTCAATTCATGCTAGATGTGACATTAATTTTTGTAAAATTACAGTTTATGAATCTTATCCTTTTTCAGCTCAGTCCAAATGGACTTCAGTACCACCGCCATCGAATCGGGGAATGGGACCGCTGGCCTTCAAGGTGGAGGCCCCACGATAGGCATTACAATGCGACTGCCACTACGGTGTTCGCAGTGCCTATCTTTTACATTGCAGCAGGTGCTGCTGGCTGCATCATCCGCCGCAAAGTAAAAAAAAAAGGAACATGTTAAATATATCGGTGCCTGCCACATGGTTCAGTGATATGTTGTGGGGCATCATAGATGCCCCCCAGGACCCATGTCTGAGGGCCAGGGGTAAAGGGGCCTGCTACGGGCCCCCAATGTCCCTTTCGCCAGCATTTCCATGGCAGGTGAACCGCCATTGATAAGCTGGCGGCTAAGGGACATCGTAATCCCTGCTGCAGTGCATGGTAGGCACCACCAGCATTGTAGGAACCACGAGCCCCTCCACCACACCGGCGGGCTCAAGAAGCCCGTCGGGTGCGTGGTGGTTGGTCTGTCCGACCGCCAGGTAACCACCCGCCATTGTAATATGGCGGGCTGTGACGCAGTCACCAATGGCGGTGGGACCGCCACCGACGGGGTGACGTGGTGGTCCCACAGCCATTATAATCACCCCCTAAGTTTGGTGTGCATGCAAATCCTACATTGCCAACCCCTGGCAAGTTGCACTGCTAGTGCTGGAAAAAGGCCAATGGAGGTACCAATGGGTGAGGTGGACTGGCCTCAAGGGTCTTGTGACCTCAGTGACAGATTCACTGTCGATCTAGGATGTGCTTCTTCATATGCCTGCCCGTAAGACTGGAATTGAACTGCAGTATGGATTGTGGTGGACAGGTCCACCTGCGGGTGCTAAGACACCTGGGCTTCTAAGGTCTATCGGGCCTTCTAAGGTGTAGCATCGGAATAAGCTCTGTCAGGAGTGTGGTATGGTGAACTGGTCATGAAGGTCTGAACATGGTTCTCCAGTTCCAAATTCAGCAGCTCTGGCCAGAGTGCCACATTCTCTCCCACTCTGAACACCATACTGCCCCACTGAGAGAAACTCGCACTGCCTTCAGCACAACTCAATTGTGCAGCGACTAAATTCAAATTATGCACTAAGCAACAGTAAAATGCTGCCTGAAAAAAAAGGAATAACACCCTGGAAAAAGCAAACACTCATAGGGAATGCATGAATAAGCGAAGCATGCGAACTGTAATCAGAAAAAAACATGATTACATTAACGGTTTTAAACTCATTATTCAGAAATCAGTAAGTGATTTTGCCTGAAAAGTTCAAGACATGGCTACTGGACCAGGAAGGGACCCCTTTCAATGTCCATTGCTTATATCCTTTCAAAATGTATGCAGTTTGGTTTAAAAAAGACCACATCCCCAAACACAGAGCCACATTTTATAAGCTAAAATAATTAAAAAGTTGGAAACGATCATATTAAACGTTTTCACTCTACCCATCAACCAGGTATTGCAGTCCCTTTAGGAATGGCGCACTTACCCACCCTGGGAAAACAATGTTGTTCAAAGAAAGAAGATAAAAAGAAACTAGCGCTTTCACTGGCAAACTCTGTAAAGTGGCGCTAATGTGTGTGGGTGTAAATAACAGTCTAGCCTGTCTGCTGTCCACTCTGTATTGCTTTATTTAGGTATTTAACTATTTTTTCTCTCCATTCCGAGGTTTTTCTTTTCAATCGAAAACGGTCAGAAAATGAGGACATTTACAGCCAAAGTGTTCAGCCTTTTTTGGATCAATTTCACAGGGGAACAAATAAAGAAAAGGAGAGGCAAGAGAGAGTACCTTAAGAGCTGCCTCTTGAAATCAGCACGTAAGCAGGAGCGAGACAGAGACAGAAAGAGATGGAGGAATAAAGAGAGGAGGGCAACCGCCAGAGGCAGATCAGGAGTAGTGGACACGGTCCTTGCCAGAACGGCTGAGCCTTCCTGCAGCAGAACAAAAGGCAGAGGGCGGGTGGCCTCTGACTCCAGGCAGGTCAAGTGCAGGGCCATTAGGTAGCGCTTTCGCGTGCTAATGGCCCTGTGATAACAGAAGGGAGAGGGGAAATTCCTGTGTCCCCTCGTCCCCCCCACCCTTGTCCCCGTGTCCCCCCCACTCCAAAATCTGGGGGGGATATATCCCCCCACGTCCCCCACACTTCCTACGCCCATGAGTGCAGCAACAGTGGGCAGAGTCTGAGCACCGGCAGTTTTTTTTTGGGCCCTCAAAACGGGTCCGAAAAAATAAAAAATAAAGAATGGACTACCTTTAGTAGCCACGAAAAGAGAGCCCGATAGAGACCCGTTTCGAGGGCCCCAAAAAAAAACTGCCGGTGCTCAGACCCGGACAGACCCGGCCCACTTAAAGCCCTGGTTACAGACACAGGCACAGATGCAAAGAGGCTGTCAGGGGTGAACTGACTGCGGTCTACAGTCATGGTGCCTTCCATGGTCACCCTTTCAAAGGAGGGGAAGAGGGTACTAGGGGCACTACAGACATCCCCCTTCAGGCAGGAGAAGTCACTCAACCACTTACTCACTCACTCATTCACAGCTGAGGGATCTCTACTCCTCTTTCAAAAGCTGCTTGTGTCGCTGCCTGAGCAGTGAAAGGCAGACCAGCAGCTACAAGCAGCCAGTCCTCCTTCAACTAATGGACTCCCCCAAGGGCAGGTGCAGGCTGGTGGCGGCACTGGGGGCAGGTGCAGGCTTGCAGCGGCACTAGGGGCAGGTGTGGACTGGTGGCGGCACTAGGGGCAGGTGTGGGCTGGTTATGGCACTGGGGGCAAGTGAGGGCTGTTTGCGGCACTAGGGGCAGGTGTGGGCTGGTTATGGCACTGGGGGCAAGTGAGGGCTGTTTGCGGCACTATGGGCAGGTGTGCGCTGGTGGCTGCACTTGGCGCAGCTGTGGGTGGGTGGCTGCACTGGGGTAAGGTGCAGGCTGTTGAGAGCACTAGGGGCAGGTGCGGCTGGTGGTGGCACTAGGGGCAGGTGTGCGCTGGTGGCAGCAGTAGGGACAGGTGCGGGCTGGTTGTGGCACTAGGGGCATGTGCAGGCTGATGGCTGCACTTGGTGCAGGTGTGGGTGGGTGGCTGCACTGGGGGAAGGTGCGGGCTGGTGGCAGCAGTAGGGGCAGGTGTGGGTTGATGGCGGCAGTGGGGGCAGGTGCGGGCTGGCGGTCGTATTAGGTACAGGTGCGGGCTGGGGCCAGGTGTGCGCTGGTGGCAGCACTAGTTGCAGGTGCGGGCTGGTGGCTGCACTTGGCATAGGTGTGGGTGGGTGGCTGCACTGGGGGCAGTTGCAGGCTCGTTGCGGCACTAGGGGCAGGTGTGCGCTGGTGGCTGCAGTAGGGGCAGGTGCGGGCTGGCGGCGAAACTAGGGGCAGGTGCGAACTGGTGGTGGCACCTGGGGCAGGAGTAGGCAGGTGGCGGCAGTAGGGGCAGTGCATTTATTACGGTTGGGCGTCGCATTCCATGCCATAGGGTGCACTTACCTGGTCCACGCCTGGAGCACCCAGTTAAAAGTGCGCTGCAGCGCAAACAAGACGCAAATGTTCTATCTCTATTATGAGCCCAGGTCTGAATGTCCCCTCTAGCGCCTCGTGATGCCTCTAGTGTTCACTCTTTGGCGTCTGTAGCACCTGACAGAAGGCGCTGTGATGAGAGGGCCACTGAAACCTTGGTGCTGGCGAGAAGACGAGCAGATGAACACGCCGAGGTGTGGGGGAAAGATGGGGCAACGAGGCCACGACAGAGACAGGTCATGTCTCACAAACATTGCGGTGATTTCTGTTACAATAGTGACGTCGCTGCCAGCCGTGCATGCATTATCACAGCGCATGTTCAAAGATTTGAGGGAAAAACTACCTCGTACTTTCTGACAGAAAAAATCTGCTGACGATATCTCTAAGAACTTCCAGCAGACGCGGGTATACTGTCGAACTGATGGCTACAGAGAGACAGACAGAGACCAAAAACCCTGAGAAGTAATCGAGAGATTGAATGATTCACTACTTTGCACGAAGGGTGTTCCCAGGACATTGCTCCACAGCGCCTGAGGGTCCCCAGGTCTGAAAGTTTGGGATTGTGAAAGAGGCCTGGCGAGGGTTCAGGACTTGCCTGTCAATCACTGTCAGTCCAAGGCTCCGCCCCTCCACCTGAGCTGCTCTATAAGTGTGAGGCCGCCCAGGGACGTGGACCCAGAGCCCGTCTGACTGCAGCATGAAGGCCTCACCTGGCTGCGTGGCCCCCCTGGCCCTTCTCATCCTGTGCACGGTGGGGGCCCTTGTGCCGGGAGATGACCTCCCAGGAGGTGGGTGAGAGGCAGGGCGAGTGGGTGGGAGGGAGAGAGAGAGACAGAGGGGGAGAGAGACAGAGGGGGGGGAGAGACAGAGGGGGGGGAGAGAGATATAGCTTGCAGTATTTTGAGGGAAAACAAGTTTTATTCGCATTTCTGACAAGCATGCGGCGCAAATCTATTTCGCCCCTATTCGGTGAATGAAAACTTACTGTTTTTGCTGTGTTGCATAGAAAGGTCCGGAATAAATGTACATTTAGACATATTTAAAATGTGATAGATAAAATTTAGCTTGAACTAAATAAGTAAGATCAGTTTTGCATTCCTTCTCAGTACAAAGGGAGTAAACTTGTGTTTTTGTATTTTTTTTATTAGCAAAGGTCTTAACGGATAAAGTGTTTTGTGCGTTAAATAAATAATTATACCGACACAAAATGATCTAGAAGCTAACATTTGTTTTTACAATTTTTTGATGGGATATTACACAGTTGCAAAATGTTGTGGTTTTTTTATTGTGAAGTTCATTTATATACTGTTGATTGTGGTGTATGGGCTCTGACTGCGCTTCCGTAATCTGGGGGCCCCGTCCAGGTGTGAGGTGCTCGGTGACCAGGGTCGGAGAGGTTGGTGGACATTGTGTATGGTGAGTTGTGTCTGGAGTGTCAGGCTGCCCGTGTCTTGTGGCTCAGTGCACTGATGCACCCACTCCAGGGACCTGTGTGTGAGCCAGTGTGACAGGTTTGAATCCTGGCAGGGCCACTTACTCTTTCATCTTACTGAGGCCGATCAAATGAGTCGCATCGAGTTGGGTAACAAAAAAGCATCTCTTATTTCAGCACCGGGGGGTGGACATCCGCTTAATAAATGCACGCTATGCTTGGTCAGGTGGTGAGCCAAGCCTTTTACCATGGACTGAACCAAACCTTGTTCGAATGAATGAATGAATGAATGACAGGACACATGTAGAGTGCAACTGCTGCTTCAAATGAAGCACCCTGGTGTTTGCCCAATCTCTGTTCCTCCTGAAGTGGCGCTAAAGAACATTGTCTGCCTTTTTGCACCAGTGCAAAGTTTGCGAGATCTGCCCCTGGACTGTGGGAACCCCAGGTCCTATTGTAGGCTGATAATCCAGTGTCAATAAAACCTCTGGAAGTCCTCTAGGCTGGGCCGTGTAAGTCCACAGTCAGGAGGCACTGAGGTTGGACCCAAGGGAAGCAAATGTCCCAGCTGTTGGACGTCAAGCCTGGCACTACCTCCGGGATCCAGCGTTGGATGGGTGTGGGGTGATGGTTGCCGCGTGGCACCCTTTTATGGTTTAGTGTCACAAAGCATCTTCATTAATTCAAGCATAGCAGGAAGTTCTGCAGCTCCTTCTGTATTTGAGGGTGAGACTAGGGTCTCAACAGTGGTGAGACCCAACCAGTGCCTTTTTCTGAGATTATGTCTGCTACTTGTAGGAATGTTGGGAGTGGGTGTAGCACCTGAAATCATGATCCGAGGTATTACCCAACACTCTTAAATCAGACTGTGTACAATTTAGAGCTTATGTGTGATCACAAGTACTTTCTTTGCTCCAGAAGGACAAGCACTAGACTGGCCACTGAATCTTTGTGTCTGTTGGTTGATTGTTGAGTTCTGAGTACGTGCCCTCCTCACCACCTCCCTGAGACGCCTGTGACTGCTCACCCTCACTACAGTGCGAGTCAGGTGTGGAAAGGCTTGTACTTGCCCAGTAGGACTGGCCCCAGTGGCACATGGTTGGGGCCTTGTAGACCATGTCTGCCCTGTGGCTCTCGAACGGGGTCTGACACCCAGTATGTCTTCCTGTGCCGGAGATACATGTGCTGCATACAGAGTGCTGGACTCTGTTGGGCAATAGAGGGAGTCCTTTACAAACAGATTGGCCTATTTGGTGTAAAGTGTTAACTCCAATGGGGTGATACTTTTGTAAACAACAGTTAGGACTTAATAGTTCTGTGAGATAATATTGTGGCTACAGTATTCTGCTAAAAACCAACAGTGGACATGCGCGTTTGTGGTTGCTCCTCGTGTGACAGAATGTCTTGAATGTAGTTTGAGTGAAGACAGATTGTGCCGCAGGCACTGGGTGCAGATGATCATGATATATTTGTTTTGAGGATAGATTGTGGCATCGGATGAAGGTTCTGAAGCTGATGGTTAGACACGGAAGCTCGGTAATGAATGAATGACTGGATGCTGGAGGATCAAGGAGGCAGGATTTATCACTGATCATTAGGTTGAAGTTGCATCTTCTTGGGTATAAGGAGTGAGATTCTCAGTCGCACCCTTGGACCCACCAGGAGTAGGTCTGCCTTCAGCTCATCTCATGGTGCTCTGAAGCTCCAAGCCCACTGACAGCTGATGGAAGACCTCTCATGTATTCTACCCTCAGCATTACACCCACACCACATTCAAGATGCCACAAGTTCAGGAGCACACAAGTGACAGATCAGGTAACAAAACTCATACTTTGCCTGGTGGTGTATTTTCTCTTGTTTTATTATTTACTGTGGGAAACTGGGAGAATTGCTCAGAAACAGGTTCATAAAATATAGTATTAAAACATTTGTATCTCTGAATCTAGACATATTGACTCAGAGGTTCGCAGTGTGATAGGTGTAATCTGCTTCGGTTTGTTGACACTTGTACTTTGAGAGGCAGGATACTGAGATGATGTATAGAGCACCAGGCAACATACCAGCACTCCCCGGATACTGCAGTAGTCCACGTTTGGGAACTTTTGCCGTAACCTGGTCCTACATTTATATAGGTTACAGCGCCTTCTGGAAGTGATCCAGCGCAAAACCAAGGGGGCCGAAACTTACAAATCCTTCCAATTCACAGACCCGTCATCACACTAACTCATTTACACACGCATTCATTGGTGGGGCCCATAACACCAACACTCGCACGTTTCTCTCACAGGTCTGCACACAGGAGGAATGGATGATTCAAGTGCTGGACATGTGGGGGAATACCTTATAACCTAAAGGGAAGAAAAGTTATTTTACAGAATATACATTAACATTCGTCACCTATAGATTCCTAATCCCAAACATCAAGGCACTCCACCCACTTGGTCGACGGACCAATTAGTTGGATTGGTTGATGGTGATTTAGAACCAGCTAAAACACATTTAAGACTCAGAATCTATTATTCTCTTTAACTAAAAACCTCAGACTCATAATTTCTGTTAATCAATATTTGTTAATCAAGATTTTGTTGCAATTTAATATTAGCATTTGTTTCATCAAACGTTTAGAATTTTTAGATCAATTAATTTCAAATCGCAGGTCATTATATTTACCTATTCTGGCTATCTGGATTTTCTCTATTTCTTTTGGCTCTGCATAATCGAATTAGCTGTTGAATTGTCCAAATAAAGCAGGCCAAAGCTCAAAGTCCGAAAGTCCTTTGCTCGGCACGGTACAGTCCCAAAGATCGCCAAAGGACCAGAAGTCGTGCCAGCATTCGTCATCGCCTGTGGGGTCAAAGAGGGTGTGCAGTCATAGTAACCGCCAAATGCATTGAGACCCCTCCCTATTCTGCTACTCTTTTATAATAAATTTTGGGATAACATGAAACATTTTTATGCAGAGAAAGTCTGTGATTGGCTAATCAAAACATCCGATTTTTGTCTGTCAGGTTTCGCATGGATTTTGCCGATTCACTTCCGGAGATAACAATATCAACAAGAGGTGTGTAGTTCCTACAAAGTGAAAAGTCGAAGGGAAAGAAGTTTTCCGATAGCAGACTTTCACCTAGTGAATGTAAGTGCACAAGGGAAGGGGATCCCTTAAGGGTGGAACTAAAACCCTCACACACCCAGCAAGCTAGGTGTCATGCTTCATCATCTGGGTTTTGCTCCTCGTCGGGTCGGCGGTGCAATACCCGACGGGCACCCATACAGGGGCTCTTTATCGGAGATCTTTTGTTCCCTGCCGTATGGTGCATGCGTGTGAGGGCCCGGGAGTGTAGATGTATATGGATAAAAAAGGTTGGTTAATCTGAAATGTAACTTTATTGGCTCAGTCAACCACCTTGTTAAAAAGGGTGAGTGGCGTTAAAGCTATATTTGCTCACAAAAGGAGGAGTGGCTAGCTACGCTCTACTCTTCTGGTCAGACCAGGGAACAAAAGATCTCCGATAAAGAGCCCCTGTATGGGTGCCCGTCGGGTATTGCACCGCCGACCCGACGAGGAGCAAAACCCAGATGATGAAGCATGACACCTAGCTTGCTGGGTGTGTGAGGGTTTTAGTTCCACCCTTAAGGGATCCCCTTCCCTTGTGCACTTACATTCACTAGGTGAAATTCTGCTATCGGAAAACTTCTTTCCCTTCGACTTTTCACTTTGTAGGAACTACACACCTCTTGTTGATATTGCTACTTAGGGCTTGTGTGTAGGACCTCAATAAAAATAGCCCACCACTTACTCTCCTTCTCTTTGTTGAACAACTCACTTCCGGAGATGACATAGTCCTTGAGTCGCAAAGTTTTGGCTTTTACTTGTATGATTCTATTGTTCATTTAAACCAGTTTCTACTGTCCAGGGTCTTGGCAGTTCACCAAGATCCTATCCTTGACCGAGGACATGGTGTGCAAAGGTTGTTAGGAAGTTCACGAAGCCGTCCGAGTCTGCGCAGTAGACTTCGCGCTCACGAGACGGTGGCCACTTCTGAACTCCATGTCGGGCGCCATTTTCTAGGTAGGCCCAAATGCTAACTTAAGCGAAACAAACACAAGAGAATAATTAATAGAAAGAAATGAAGATTCTAATGTTAACCCCTCACTAATGCCTTTATGTATTAGTGTTTTCCTAGCATATAGCGCCATTTAAAGCAATATATTTACCTTTACGGTCCTCCACGAAAATGCAAACGTCACAAAAGCAACATATATCATGCGATATCTAATTACCACATATACTACTATTAATATACGTACGTATTTTAATTATTTGAGTTATTTTGCCATGCAAATAGCAAGTTCCCACATGTAATTTGTGTATGCAAGGGTTGAGTTATTTTCACACAGCAAACCGTTAGTAAATTTATAATCAGTAGGTTATATAGTTAATCTTTACATGCAAATAGAGGAGGTATACAAAATGTTGCTCTACCTGCTCCATCAGAAGCACCAGCCTGGGGTAGAGGGGCTGAAAATGCCCTATGCGTTTTGCTGAAGTCATTCTAGCGCACCCGCTTGGGAGATGTGCCTTGCCCAGTGGTTGCGGCTGGTTTGATGAGAGAAGGCAAAGCCTGGGTGCTTTTCTGAAACTGATTCTGCTCAACTTCAGGGCCATTTAGGGTCTCCTGGGTGTCCGTCAAGCTTTATGGTAAAGTAGGACATGAGAGAATTAAGAAGGAAGATCTGGTGGTGCTCTTGTGTCTAAGTCGTCCTGTCTTTCTTCAGATATGCAGCCTTCACCCCACTGCAGGCTGACCCTCCATTAGCAATGATCCCAGTGGACAATGAACTAACAGCAGAGACACAGGATTATTTGTATTTTTGTAAATATCGGGTGTTTCAAACACTTAAAAAAAAATCTAAGCATAGTTTATGCTAGCAACACATTGGTGGTGCTGCTGGCTCACATAACTTAAAAATGATGGAATTAAATGCTATTCTGAAAAACTGGGAGTGGCTAAGAAGTGTTGGCTCAGACATATACAGCCGTCAAATGTCTGTTTCCTTACTCTCATCTGCACCATTCCCCATTGTCCCACTTTTTACAATCCTGCCAGCGTTACCCAGCTCACCCTTCTCTCAAGGCCCCACTCTACTCTCTGTTGTGCACTATGTGTAGTGCCCTACTGTCAGAAAGTTCATTGTTAATTTAAAAGGGGGTACTTACCATAGTTAGGACTGAACACAAGTCTCAATGAAACTCCATTCAACCCCTGGTAGCTGTGGTACAAGCAGCAGGTAATTCTTCAGAGAAATATGTGTTAGGGTCAAGAAGTGTTAACAATTTTAAAAGGAAGGACACAACACAATAACATCTTCAAACCAATTTAGAAAAAAGAGACAAACTTAATGATTAAATGGATAAGAATCACCAAGGATATGAGTTTTAAAATCAAATTACAAAAGACCTGGAAAAAGTAAAGAGCTATTGAGTAATATCAGTTTGCTCCTGACCAAGACCTAGGTGTAATTTTAAGGTGTGTGCAATGAAGCGGAGGTTGGTACAGCAGATCATCCTGGTCAAAGTTTTTACCATGCAACTTAGTCACTTTTTTGAAGCTCAAAATCTTCCAGCGGGGAATAGTCCAAGGCTAAAGCCAGTAAGAGTCCCTCAAAGTTCAAAACATTGTCATCGAGCCCTTGCTGAATCCATGGGTTTTGACACCAAAAAGTCTAGGCAGGATTAATCTGTATTATGTAGCCGTTGAGTTTGCTTCGTCGCTGGAATAGATTAACTGCCTCACCCTGATCCACGATTTTACCTTCAGAGTTCACTGTTTTTCGTTCTCAAAATCCTTCAGCGGGTCAAGGCTGGAATCTGTACCTGGGTGGACTTCCCAAGGCCGCACACCTTCACTGCATGGCCCCACTCAACCCGTTTTCAGTGCAGTGACAAGCATAGAGTGGCACAAACTTCTTTTCATTCCCACCGCGGTGCGCCTTCCGTGAATAAGCTTCGGCACCTTGTCCCCATCCTCTGGAGGATCAAAAATGACTAAGTCCCACTTATCGCTGACTGTTGGAAAAAGGTTTTTCTGGTCACCCATGCTACCCCAGGTATTAGGGCAGGCATCTAGGCACCAGGGCTCTCTTCAGCCAAGTCTCTTGCAGAGTTCAGTCCTCTGTGGTCACCATTGGCTCTATTGGAGTCAGATGTCCTATTGCTTTTTGTGTCTCTGGAGCAGCCAAACAGGTGTTCAATAACTTGGCCTTTGAAGAACAACTCTATTCCTTTGGTGCCAGCAGGAGCCAGGTATCCTTGAGTACTTTTCTTGCAGAGGTGCCTTCCTTCTTCCAAGGTCCAGGAATGTTCGTAGGAGGTGGTAGTGAGGTGTCAGTCTTATCCTGTGCAACGATTGAAGACTTTCTTTCCACTAAAATGATCAAAACACTACTTTCATTTTTTAACTACATTTTTTAAACAAAGTAGTAAATAATTTAAAATCATTTTTCAAGTATTTTCCCAGGTGAAGATATTTAATAAATAATTAATTTTCATGAAGGTCTGTTAATGGAAAACTTACTTTACTCTACACAGTGAATAGCTTTTGTTTTTTTTATTCACTGTAATGGCATAGTATTATCTGTATGTAGGGTGACACTTGTTAATATATTAATTATCTGCTCCTGCGGGTGTTACAAGGCATGCTTTAGGGGTAATATATTAATATATTTAAATAGGTGTTGTAAATGACAAGGGTGTTTTCCTGTCCATATATCACTGCAGTGCATTTAAACTTCAGTCCAGTCAGACCACAGTGGGGCTCCTGGCACTCATATTGTTTTGTCATATTTGTGTGTGTTGTGATAGACACCGCAGCTCATATATGACGTTTACCTTACATGCTACTGCACATGTTCTGCTTTATCTGTCTGGTCTTAAATGAAAGTTGAAAAAGCTTAATAAGTGAAAACATTTTACCAATACTGTTTAAGTAGCACAGCGCTCATACACTTCAGCACTGAATAGAAGTGTAATAATACATAGACTTCCAATAAATGCAAAAATAGGCTCCAGAAAAAAATGAAAAATCCAGGGTGGCCACTTAATAAATGCAGATTTCCTACACAAACTCTCCACTCTCCATCCATTTTCCTGGAGCCTGTCAGCACTTACATTCTCACTGCTCTTCCATCGCTGCACTCTTTGCTCCCTGGTCTTATGCCTATTTCACTCTCAAGCCAATGGTACAGGGAGTAACTCAGGATGACGAATCAACACTAAAAACAACTTGAGTGCAGATGGAGAGGGAGCAAAAGCAACAAGGATAGAAGTACTTTCAAATCTGCCCTGAGTCTTTACTATCAAAATTAGGACCCCGAAGTGCAGCGCTCTGGCAGACCGGATCAACACCAGTACCAACAGAAGCGAAGACTGCCACGCCCTCAGAGGACCGCTGCAATTACCTCTCCTTATTCATCAACAATAAATTCACCACCATATAGAGCAACTCCAAGCCGCACCTTGACTCAACAGGCATTATTATTTAACTCCTGACCTCAGCCAGAAGCCCTGTGCTAACCTCATTGTCCATCCCCACCTTGGATGAAAGGGCCATCACCATGAAGTCCACCCACTCAAGGGCCCAATCGGACCCAGGCCCTCAGTGTCATGCTTACACCCATCCTAAACAACTCCATTTCATCAGCAACTTTCCAGATGACTAGAAGCATGCTACAGTCCTCCACTTGCTAAAGAAATCTTGGTGGACCTCTCAATGCTCCTCAACTACAGACCAATCTCTCTGCTTCCTTACCCAGTCACGGTACTTGTGAAAATCATGAACAAACACCTTACCAAATATCTCAACAATCACCAATTCCTACACACTATTCAGTCATAATTCAGGCCTTAACACAGCACCAAGAACACACTTATCACCACAGTCAAGTCAAATGATTTTAGACAGACGAGAGATGGCGGCCCTCATCCTCCTTGACCTCTCCACTGCTTTTGACACAGTAAAACTATCCAGAACCCAGAAACAATTTCTCTCAACCTACCGTGACACACACACACATCTCACCTCACCTCCGGGTGCTGGACTGAGTACCAATACACAAGCGAGCTCACTTTAACCTCCTGGCCCACAACTTTAAGGTACTACACAAGTCAGGCCTTACCTACCTCAACAAATGCATCCACTTTCAAAAACCTTCCAGACCCCTCCACTCAGCCCAACTCCTACTAGAGCCGGTGGTCCATCTTTTTCCTAATGCATGGAACGAGCTGCTGCTAGACATCTGAGTCTCGCACTCCCTTCTTGAATTCCAAAAAGCTGAAGACCGTGTTGTTCAAGTATTACAAATAAGCCCAAGGCTGGCCACCTCTCCCCCGCTAGTGCCATGTTACACTCGTGGTCCACAGCGCAGTCTACAAATTTACGCAACATAACATAACAGAGCAACCGAGGACCTTAACTATGACAGGCGCACTGTTTAGGTGTTAGCAAAGGCACTGCAGTTGGGCCTCCCTAGCAATCAATCAATCAATCAATCAATCAATCAATCAGGGGTTTGTAAAGCGCAGCTACTTACCCGTGAGGGTCTCAAGGTGCTGGGGGGGGGGCATGGGGAATGGGGAGCTGCTCCAAAGACAAAAGGACCTTATTTATTTTAGGTCTTCCCTTATTCTTATTATTAAATCCCTAAATGACTTGTTATGCAACAAATGAGTCGAGTGGGACCCCGGAAGGCAGGCCAGTGGGGTAAGAGATGAGTAAACTACGGTGTATGAGATATTGTGACTGTTGCTCTTCAGTATCCCCTTACCAGTAGTAGTGTTAGTAGTCACAGTAGTCGTAGAGTTCTATTAATATTACAATATTATTATTAAGGCTCTCAGTGGCACATGTACAAGGAAGCGCTGGAGTGAGGTGTCAGCCCTCCTGGCTCAACGCCTCACTCCACCACATCCGAAATGCAGGGCGGCACCATATTTACAAGGATATGGTGCAGCCCTGCGTTTCCCACTGTGCTTGCGCTTCACTTAGCAGTGTAGCGCCAATGCAGGCCCCCTTGAACCATACTGCAAGGGTATCCGCATGCAGGGGAAGATTGTTTAAGTGCAGCAAGGTGTCCCTTCCTAAACACTCCTTAAATGCCATTTTGTCACTTCTATGTGAGCTGCTTAATGCAGCACGCATGGAAGTTACAAAATGTCTTTTGTTTTAGGGATTGTTTATGTGCAGGAAGGGTCGCCGCCCTACACATAAACAATCCAAGGCATTAGGTTTTTCCATGTTTGCCGCACAGGGCAGCACACATGGAAAAAGCAAAAATGAGGAGAAATAAAGCATTTCTCCTTGTTTTGCCAAGTTAAGACCAGGTTTTCCCTGGTCTTAATTTTGGTGCTGCCTCCTATTTACGCTGCCCTTGTAAATAGGGGGCAGCGTCAAAATCAATGGGTGCTGTGGTGAGCATTCCACCACAACACTCACTGCCCTCCCCTTTCACGCTAAGCATAGTGTGAAAGGGGGCCGTATGTACGAGGGCAGCATTAAGTTCTGTTTCGGTGGCGAAAGGGGCTTGTTCTTATACCGGAATCCACTGTGCCGGTAGTGCTGCTCTTCCGGGGCCTCGACTGCAACTCTGTCTTATAGGTGACACTGGACACTGGAAGCTGTGCTCGGGCCATGTGAACACCCCCAGGTAACTGTCAGTCACTGAGTATCTCTGCCTCTCTCTCGCTTATTCGCGAGGTTTGTGTCTCACACAATGTTTCTTAGAGTAAACCTACCTGACTCCTTGAAATACACAAGTGAGTCAATTCTAGGACTGGGATAATACACAAAATGTTAGTTAATCAGGCCATGGAATGAGTATAATTCACACACATGATCAGTCTTCTGAGATGTTTTTGCCAGGCCTGGGGTGAAAACTTAACGTGAGGCCCTCGGGGTGTGTCGTCACTCTCTGTCAGGTCCATAAACACCAGTTTCTAAGCATTAAAATATAATGAACTCGGGGAGAGGAGAACACACCGCGTCTGGCGCCATCTAGTGGTTTCGGCATTTAAACTGCATCATTATTACTGAAGAGGCAAGATTACTTAAAATGTGTTAAACATCTATAAAGAAGTTAATGTTGTCAAAGGAGGGTGGGGCAGAGGGCATGACGCCTCTGGAAAGGGCCTGGGGCGTCATGCCCTCTGCCCCACCCTGCGATGACCATGCCGGTGACAGGAGTGAACAACAGCTACAGAGGGAAAGAAGCTCTGGGAGTCCGGCCCTCCGGGGGGGGGCATACCCGTCTCTGACGGATGTCTGGTTTCGTGTGGTTGTAAAAAGGTGTAAAAAGACAGCAGTGGTTACACTCCTACGCGACCTCTGCACGGCTGGAAAGTTAACCAAATATGTTCTCGGAAGGTCGTTCACGTCTATCATGGTCTGATGTGTTTATTTTTTTTAAGGTGCAGCGCACTGAAGAGGCTTCAAGGTGCTTGGCAGACATGGAGGGTAAAAGATTAGCAAACACAGCGGGTGAAATCGGAATGAAGAAGATATTTCAAATAACTCCCAAAAACCCTTGTCTCCGAAAGTCTGAAAATGCGAGCAGGTTTTTGGGGTTCGTGTATGTTGCAGTAGGGGTTCAGGGGCAAAGGGTCCTTTCACCTGTGGAAGGGGGCCTGTGGTGTAGGAAGTGTATCATGGGCCCTAGTGCCAAGACGGAAATGCCCCGCCTGGCCGTTGCTTGGACTGTGGCATACAGCAATAGCCTGGTTTCAGTGAGCCCCTAGGGTCCCGGTGCCACGGTGCCACTGCACCTGCTTCACCCCTGGAAGATACGTCCTGAATGTTGCTGGCATCAAGGTCACAATACTGGAGTGAATGATAAAATAAATGAAGAATTTATTGTGTAGTTAGTTAAAACCGTTACAATTTTAGCACAAAATCCTCAAGTGTGACAACGTTCCTATTTACATTTTGAAAAGTTCAGAGTTCAAAAGATTGTTCGATCTTCTTAAAATGAAACATTGAACGTGGTGTGTCTAATACCAAGTCAGCACGTTTAGGTCCAGAATGTAGAAGTGTCCGCTGACAGCTCCACAGTAACTGTAAGGAGGCTGTAGGTCCCTACTAATAACTCATTTCAATTCTTGGCACCAGTCTATAAAAGTTGGCGATATACATCTAAAACCGGAAGACACAAAGTGAGCTATGTGCTAGTTAATACCAGATAGCAGTCGTCCTCCATTACGATGTTATGCGCCTCGTCCCAGTACCCTTTTTAGCTGCCACGTAGGTGGGGTTCGTGAGCGAGAGTGCGAGTATGCGAATCAGTGTAACGAGCATTTCGTAAATGGCGCAATCTTAAACAGCTGAGCATGGGGAGCATCTCAAACAGGAGAAAAATGTGCTCTGTACAAGTTGATACCAAATGACAGTTGTCCTGTATTACGATTGTATGATCTTCTGCACTTTGCCCTTTGTAGCTGCCACATAATTGGAGTTTGTGTGCAAAAATGCAAATCGATGTAGCAAACGTGTAATAAATAGCACCTTGTTGAACTATTCTTTAATATTTGTAACAATCTGCTGACTCGTTGCAAGAACTTGGCTGCTCTACATGAAATCTGTAACGGCTAGCTGTTTAGTAATGCCATTACGACAAGTCTGCATGATCGAATCCGGCTGGAAGTAGAACATTCTCCAGTTATTCACAGTTGGACAGATGCACAGGAAGTGTAAAGGTGACTCAATGAATCAATTAAGTGTTTATAAAGCGCACTACTCACCAGTGAGGGTCTCAAGGCGCTGGGGGGGGGGGGGGGGGGGGGGGGGCAAGCTCCGGATCAGTCGAACAGCCAGGTCTTGAGATCGCTCCTGAAAGTGTGCAGGGTTCGGGAGCGTCTGATGTTCACGGGGAGCTCGTTCCAGTTCTTGGCTGCGATGTAGGAGAAGGCTCTCCCACCTGTTCTGTTTCTGCGCATGCAGGGGACCTCTGCCAGGGTGAGGTCGGCGGAGCAGAGGTTCCTCTTGGGTACGTGGAAGGATACTCTCTCGTTGAGGTATTTGGGTCCGATGTCGTTGAGGGATTTGTAGGCATGGGTGAGGAGTTTGAAGGTGACCCTTTTCTCGACTGGGAGCCAGTGGAGATCTCGCAGGTGTTGGGTAATGTGTTCGTTACACGGAGTCCCGAGGACGAGTCTGGAGGCGGCGTTCTGGACAGTCTGGAGTCTGTGTAGTAGAGCTCTGTTGATTTTGGCATATAGGGCGTTGCCGTAGTCCAGTCTGCTGGTTTTGAGCACGTGGGTGACGGTCTTTCTGCTGTTGGGGGGGATCCATTTGAAGCTCTTGTGGAGGATGCGGAGGCAGTTGAAGCTGGTGGAAGCAACAGCATTGATCTGGCGGTTCATGGTGAGGTAGGAGTCGAGGATGATGCCAAGGTTTCGTGCATGGTCTGTAGGAGTGGGTGGATTCCCGAGGGCGGAGTGCCACCAGGTGTTGTCCCAGGCGGAGGTGCAGGGTACGAGGATGAGGACTTCGGTCTTCTCTGAGTAGAGCTTCAAACAGCTGTCTTTCATCCAGGCTGCCACATTCTTCATTCCTTCCTGGAAGCAGAGTCTGGTGTCTTCGGGATTCTTCATGAGTGAGAGGATGAGCTGGGTGTCATCGGCGTAGGAAACAATGCTGAGCCCATGCTGTCTTACTATGTTGGCAAGGGTGCCATGTAGATGTTGAAGAGCGTGGGGCTGAGTGATGATCCTTGGGGTACTCCGCAGTTGATATCGGTGGGTTTGGAGAGGAACGGAGGGAGTGTGATCCTCTGGGTTCTGACAGAGAGGAAGGATCGGATCCAGTCGAGGGCGGCTCCTTGTATCACCACTTTGCGAAGTCTGGCTGCGAGAGTGCGGTGAGAAATGGTGTTGAAGGCTGCAGAGAGGTCTAGAAGGATGAGGGACGTGGTGTGACCCTGGTCGAGTAGCAGGCGGATGTCGTCTGTGGAAGCGAGGAGGGCGGTCTCTGTGCTGTGGTTCCTGCAGAATCCCAACTGGGAGGTGTCTAGGATGGAGTTCTCTCTGATGAAGGTGGTCAGTTGGTCGTTCATGAGTCACTCAGTGACTTTGGCCGCGAAAGGGAGGAGAGAGATGGGACGGTAGTTTTTCAGATCCGTTGGGTTGGCCATGGGTTTCTTGAGGAGGGGTTTAACCTCCGCCCATTTCCAGTCATCTGGAAAGATGCCGGACATAAAGGAGGTGTTCAAGTTTGGGTGCGATGGCGGCGGTGGCCCTGTGGAATATGTGTGGTGGGCAGGGGTCTGTTGGGGCTCCTGAGTGGGTTTTCTTCATGGTGGCTATGATGTGTTTCAATGGTAGCGGGATTCCAGGTCATGATGGTTGGCTTATCAGTGGCGTTGGGGGGGGGGGGGGGGGAGCTGGTGACCGGCGTCCATTTGCTGAAGTTGTCATAGAGGGCCTTGATCTTCTGATGGAAGTATGAGCTGAGCTTATCGCAGAGTTCCTGGGAAGGAGTGCCGTCCGTGGCTTTGCTGGGAGTTAAGTGAACTGCTGTATCATGTTAAACAATTCCTTGGCGTTGGTTGCTTTGGTCTGGACTTTCTCTCTTATGGAGGTCTGTTTGGTGTCTCTTATGTGCTGGTGGTATTCCTTCAGGGCGCTCCTGTGGTTGTTCCGTACTTCTGTGGTTTTCTGGTTTTGCCAGGTTTTCTCTAGGCATCTGCAAGAGCATTTGGCTTCATGTAGTTTTGTGGTGAACCAGGCGGCCTTCAGAGTGCGTTGTTTGGCGGGGTGGCGGAGGGGTGCGAGTTTGTTGGTGCAGCTGGAGATCGAACGGTGAAGTTCTGTGGCTTCGGAGATGGTTTTGGTCGTGACCCTGGGGGGGTCTTGGAGGAGGGTGGTGATGAGGAGTTTCTCTGTGACCTTGGTCCAGTTCGTTCGTGGTGGTTGCGGGGCGGGCTTGGGTGCGGTGGTGGTGTTGCAGGTGAAGTGGACACAGTGGTAGGCCATCCAGATGGGATGGGTGGTGTGGCTGAACCGGATGTTAGTTCCTCCTGCGAAGATTGGGTCGAGGATGTGTCCAGCTTTGTGAGTGGGCGTGTTGACCAGCTGCTTCAGTCCGAGGTTGGCGAGGTTGTTGAGGAGAGTGATGGAGTCGGGGTTGTTTCGGTTGTTGAGGTGGAAGTTCAGGTCCCCGAGTAGAAAGTAGTCTGTGGAGGTGATTGCGTGGGGGGCGGCGAGCTCAGCGATGGTGGTTGCGGACTGGGTGCGAGTTCCCGGCGATCTGTAGATGAGGGTGCCGCATAACATGGTTCTTGGGCTGGGCTGGAAATTGAGGTGTTTTGTGTTGGAGTGGGTGTCGCTCGTGCTGGATTTGGAGAGTCGGAGGGGGGTCTTGTGTGCGATGGCGAGTCCTCGTCCTGGGCGGTGGGGGCGGTCCTTTCTCTGGATTTTGTAGCCGTTGGGGACAGGTTGGCAATGTCAGGCCGGAGGTTGCGTTTGTCCAGGTTTCCGTGAAGAAGGCAATGTCGGGCGAGAGGGTGTCGATCAGGTCCCAGATCTCTACGGCCTGTCGGTGCAGGGAGCGCACGTTGAGGAGGATGCATGTCAGGGTGTTGGTGCTGCATGCGTGCGTCGGGGAGAATTGTGAACGTATTGTAGGTGGTGAAGGATCTGCGGCAGGGTCTGCACAAGAACTGTCCATGGGTGGTGTACGTTGAGGATCTTATGCAGTCGGTGTGTCTTCCGGTATTGAGTGCATGGAGGGTGGTAGAGTCGTAGTGGAGGGGCCTGTGAGAGCCAGGGTTCCTGGTGTTGGTCGCGGTCGGGTCAAGGACAGGCGCAGACCGGCTTGCCTTAGGCGTGCCTTCGGCACGCCAGCGGTGCGACCGCGCAGCGCCGCCATTAAGTAGGGGCAGTGGCGCAACTGTAGGTAGGGAGGCGGGGGCTGTGATGGTGGGAGGTGCCGCGCAGCAGCGGCAGGAAACAAAGGCAGAAACAAAATGCTAATGTAAAAAGAAAACAATAAAACACAACACAGGAATTTAAAAGCTGAAAACAGTAATTAATGAGTCTCGGAATCGGTGAGGAGGTCACGTGGGCGCAACAAGAGACATACTAGAGCAGCAAGAGCAGGGGCTGCTGGCGCGAACCCTGGGGCAGAAGGAGGGCTCAGGATGCGGCGATTTTCATGCAGTGCTGCTGGGGAGAGTGCTGGCCTGGACTCTTCCGCCTGATCGCAGTCGGCACTGACTGGTCGGCCATGTTCGTTACCATGTAGGAAGCTGATCTTTTAAGCAAAAAGTCTCCAGTCTAATCAAGAGTAGAAAATGCTGCATGGTTGGAGTTATGTGTTGAACCAAATATGGCTGCGGTGACCGGACCCCATACGAAGATAAAACCATCCATCTATGTTTTTTCTTTGCAAGGGCTGCTTTGTCCAATAGCCAGGCTTTTTGTTTTGCAGCATTGTTTGCTATTTTTTTGAATGCTGGGAAGCTAAAGTTTGTGCCCCATGCTTCGTGTAAATTGAGAGTGAGTAACAGTGCAGTTGGCCAGTCATCCTTTCCTTTTGGCTGGTTCTTCCGGTCCGTCCAGCAAAGGCCTGCTGCTTGCCTTTCTGGGAATTGCTTAAGTAGCCCAAATTCCAAGTGAACTTGTGCCTGGGATGTAAATTGCAGAATTCGCATAATATGTTTGAAGAGGATGCATTGTTGGAGATTCCAAAAATTTGCATCTTGGCCCTTTAATAATTCGGAGCCATAAGTAAGGGTTGGAAGAAACTTGGCGGCAATTACTTTTAGAAGATGGGAGTTGGATGGCCACGTTAATTCCAGTTTTAGAGTGTTTAGTGCAAATCTTAATTTGTTCGCCTGTGCTCGTCTCTTAACCCCTTCAGTGCCCATGACGAGCTGGACTCGTCATGGGCTGTGGTGGCGCTGTGCCCATGACGAGTCCAGCTCGTCATGAACTCCGCCCGCTAATGCAAAGCGCGGCACTGGGCGGGGAAAGGGGCGGGCATGCAAGGGGTTAATTAGATGCTCTGTAAGTGTAAATCTGGAGTCTACCACCACTCCTAAATATTTGTGAGAAACACTCTGCTCTTTGCTGTTCCCTGCTGCATACCACCTTTTTTGCTGTGGGGCCCGGTGTTTGCAGAGAAACAGATGAACTTTGTTTTGTTGTAATTTAGAGATAGTAAAAGCTCCTCCCTGTATTCCAACAGTTTCGTCATCAGGCGCTGTAGGCCTGGCTGCACAGGACAATGGATATATGGGATTCGGCGGCTGGGAGGAAGTTTTCTGCATAACTATGGGTTCAATACACTTGCCATACAATCCAAAATCGGCTGCTTAATTTGTAGATTTGAAGAGAAAATATTTCTAGCTCAAAATGATGAAAACTTAGTAACAAAAGCGCCTCGTATGCTGTACTAAGGCGGTAAACTGAGAGCAATTAAATGAAACTTTTAAAGACGCAAAACAGTGGAACAACACTGCCACAGAAGAACTTCACACATTATGCCACTGAATTTGTCTTTTCATGCCTTAGAATTTAATCAGTGCTGCTTCATAATTTGGTTCTCTGTTGCCGCATAATTCCTGTCGAAGGAAGAAGGGATGACGTTCAGTTATTTGCCACTAGTGATGCTCGAGTCCTTTTACACTTCATCCTCTTCTTGTTAGTGGTCCCTCTAACATCGCATTCGGAGACGCAGGTGCAGTTTGAATGCATTAATGCAAATGTACATTTTCGTGCATGTAAGTGTGTCTTAGGTGCATGAGAAAGTCCTGGAAATGAACCCGGGAAGGAGAAGTTGGCCTCGCCCGCAAGTTACATTTACTCCATGTCCTTTTTTAGCAGTCATTTGGTTTTAGGTCTTGTCTAGCGAGCCTTGGTGAGATCTATTGATGTCAGTTTCTTGGCCGAAGGGGGACAGGAGATGTGCACGCATATGGACAGGAGATGTGCACGCATATGGACAGGAGATGTGCACGCATATGGACAGGAGATGTGCACGCATATGGACAGGAGATGTGCACGCATATGGACAGGAGATGTGCACGCATATGGACAGGAGATGTGCACGCATATGGACAGGAGATGTGCACACATATGGACAGGAGATGTGAACGCGTGCACATCGTCAACCCTCCCTGTCTCCTGCTCAGGGCCGGACTGCGAACCAAAACCGGCCCTGGCAAAGTGTTCGGCCGGCCCCCCTGGGCTTGGGGGTGCCACCGAGCTCTTTGCCAGGGCCGGTTTTCGGTCGATTTTGTTACAGGGCCGATTTTGCTGCATAAACGGCCCTGTAACAAAAACGGCCCCCAGGGGCCCAAAACCGGCCCCCACCTGTGCGGCGCACCGGGGGATTGCCCGGTGCCCGCTACGGCCAGGCCGGCCCTGCTCCTGCTAGCTCTGCCAGCGCGGACAGGAGATGTGCACGCGCACGGCCGTCAGAGATTAATCCAGGTTTAGGAATCGGAGTGTAGATTTACAACACTAGTAAAGACATTTACTTCCATGTATTGTGCGACCAAGGGACGGGACGTGGACGTTATGTAGTGGGATTGCTCTGGGACTGGAAGTTTCTCCCCGCCAAACTTGCGTGTTTGTGGGTGATATCGCAATCCATTCCCTCCTGTGATACGGTCCAAAATGTAATATTGTCCGGGCAGGAGTATGCCTTTAAGGAGGGTGGCAACAGAGAACAGACTCACCCAATATTGTTTGCGATGCAGGGAAATGGGTTTCTGTAATTGAGAGGGATTTGCGCATGCGTAAATGTAGGTTACCTGTATTTGTTTCCAAAAATACCCATATACGCACGTGAGAAAGTTGAGATTTACAAAGAATTCCACAACTGGCCTCATGAAACTGTGATTGTCACCATGGTTTCCCGGCAGTACTCCGACAATTCTCTGCCAGTTCCAAAATGTCAGAAATTTACTCCTGGGTGACTTTTATTCAGAATCGACCCTATATCTGTCGCAACCAGTTCAGCAGAGCCATTGTAGAGCCAGAGAACCAGGTCAGCAGAGCTGCTCCAGAGCCAGAGAACCAGGTCAGCAGAGCTGCTCTAGAGCTAGAGAGCCAGGTCAGCAGAGCTGCTCTAGAGCCAGAGAAACCAGGTAAGCAGAGCTGCTTTAGAGGGAGAGAACCAGGTCAGCAGAGCTACTTTAGAGCCAGAGAACCAGGTCAGCAGAGCTGCTTTAGAGCCAAAGAACCAGGTCAGCAGAGCTGCTCTAGAGCCAGCGAACCAGGTCAGCGGAGCTGCTTTAGAGCCAAAGAACAAGGTCAGCAGAGCCGTTGTAGAGCCACAGAATCAGGCCAGCAGAGCTGCTCTAGAGCCAGAGAACAAGGTCAGCAGAGCTGCTGTAGAGCAAGAGAACCAAGTCAGCAAAGCCGTTGGAGAGCCAGAGAACCAGGTCAGCAGAGCCACTCTAGAGCCACAGAACCAGGTCAGCAGAGCTGCTTTAGAGCCATAGAACAAGGTCAGCAGAGCTGCTGTAGAGCCAGAGAACCAGGTCAGCAGAGCCGTTGTAGAGCCAGAGAACCAGGTCAGCAGAGCTACTCTAGAGCCAGAGAACAAGGTCAGCAGAGCTGCTGTAGAGCCAGAGAACCAGGTCAGCAGAGCCGCTCTAGAGCCACAGCACCAGGTCAGCAGAGCTACTCTAGAGCCAGAGAACTAGGTCAGCAGAGCCATTGTAGAGCCAGAGAACCAGGTCAGCAGAGCTGCTGTAGAGCCAGAGAACCAGGTCAGCAAAGCTGTTGTAGAGCCAGAGAACCAGGTCAGCAGAGCTGCTCTGGAGCCAAAGAACTAGGTCAGCAGAGCCACTCTAGAGCCGGAGAACCAGGTCAGCAGAGCTGCTTTAGAGCCAGGGAACCAGGTCAGCAGAGCCGCTCTAGAGCCAGAGAACCAGGTCAGCAGAGTTGCTTTAGAGCCAGAGAACCAGGTCAGCAGACCTGTTGGCGAGCCAGAGAACCAGGACAGCAGAGCCGTTGTAGAGCCAGAGAACCAGGTCAGCAGAGCTGCTGTAGAGCCAGAGAACCAGGTCAGCAGAGCTGCTTTAGAGCCAGAGAACCAGGTCAGCAGAGCCGTTGTAGAGCCAGAGAACCAGGTCAGAATAGCTGCTTTAGAGCCAGAGAAACAGTTCAGAAGAGCCATTGTAGAGCCAGAGAACCAGGTCAGCAGAGCTGCTGTAGAGCCAGAGAACCAGGTCAGCAAATCTGCTCTAGAGCCAAAGAACTAGGTCAGCAGAGCTGCTCTAGAGCCAAAGAAACAGGTCAGCTGAGCCACTCTAGAGCCGGAGAACCAGGTCAGTAGAGCTGCTTTAGAGCCAGGGAACCAGGTCAGCAGAGCAGCCATAGAGCCAGAGAACCAGGTCAGCAGAGTTGCTTTAGAGCCAGAGAACCTGGTCAGCTGACTAACCCTGGGCGTAGTTCGCGAAGTAGCACTTCGCGAAGCTACATAAAGTGCAGTTCGCACTACGCGAGCTACGCGTAGCACTTCGCGAACTGCGTAGTACCTTGTTCGCACTGTGCCAGATGTCGTTTTCAATGATTGCACAGTGCGGACAAGCAACCGGCACTGTGCAATCATTGAAAATGGCATCTTGCACAGTGCGAGCTGTAGTTTTCTGCTGCTCGAGTAGATTTTTACTCGAGTGGCAGCTTTCTCAATGCGAACTGGTAGTTTCTCATCACGAGCGGTCACGAGCATACGCGACCACTCGCAATGAGAAACCTGACCTCCTCGCATTGGGAATCTCGCCGGGAGGTTTATATTCCATGCTCGCGATCGCCAACTTGATGTTGCTGATCGCGAACAAGGAAAAAGTCTCGCCGGGATGTCATTTTGCTTGCTCGCGGTCGCCAACTTGACGTTGAGGACCGCGAGCAAGCAAAAAATGACCGCAGCACTACGCAACACTACGCTACGCGTGTTCGCACTGTGCTACATGCAATTCGCATAGTGCGAAGTAGCGCGAACTTCGCAAACTACGCGAGCGTAGCGTAGTGCTTTGCCCAGGCTTACAGCAGACCCGTTGTAGAGCTAGAGAACCAGGATAGCAGAGCCGTTGTAGAGCCAGAGAACCAGGTCAGCAGAGCTGCTGCGCAGCCAGAGAATCAGGTCAGCAGAGCTGCTGTAGAGCCAGAGAACCAGATCAGCAGAGCTGCTGTACAGCCACAGAACCAGGTCAGCAGAACTGCTGTAGAGCCAGAGAACCAGGTCAGCAGAGCCGCTGTAGAGCCAGAGAACCAGATCAGCAGAGCCGCTATAGAGCCAGAGAACCAGGTCAGCAGAGCCGTTGTACAGCCTGACAACCAGGTCAGCAAAGCTGCTCTAGCGCCAGAGAACCAGGTCAGCAGATCTGCTTTAGAGCCAAGGAAACAGGTCAGCAGAGCCGCTCTAGAGCCAGAGAACCAGGTCAGCAGAGTTGCTTTAGAGCCAGAGAACCAGGTCAGCAGACCTGTTGGCGAGCCAGAGAACCAGGACAGCAGAGCCGTTGTAGAGCCAGAGAACCAGGTCAGCAGAGCTGCTGTACAGCCAGAGAACCAGGTCAGCAGAGCTGCTGTAGAGCAAGAGAACCAGGTCAGCAAAGCCGTTGGAGAGCCAGAGAACCAGGTCAGCAGAGCCGCTCTAGAGCCACAGAACCAGGTCAGCAGAGCTGCTTTAGAGCCATAGAACAAGGTCAGTAGAGCTGCTGTAGAGCCAGAGAACCAGGTCAGCAGAGCCGTTGTAGAGCCAGAGAACCAGGTCAGCAGAGCTGCTCTAGAGCCAGAGAACAAGGTCAGCAGAGCTGCTGTAGAGCCAGAGAACCAAGTCAGCAGAGCCGCTCTAGAGCCACAGCACCAGGTCAGCAGAGCTGCTTTAGAGCCAGAGAACCAGGTCAAAAGAGCCGCTGTAGAGCCAGAGAACCAGGTCAGCAGAGTTGCTTTAGAGCCAGAGAACCAGGTCAGCAGAGCCGTTGTAGAGCCAGAGAACCAGGTCAGCAAAGCTGCTTTAGAGCCAGAGAAACAGGTCAGCAGAGCCATTGTAGAGCCAGAGAACCAGGTTAGCAGAGCTGCTGTAGAGCCAGAGAACCAGGTCAGCAAAGCTGTTGTAGAGCCAGAGAACCAGGTCAGCAGAGCTGCTCTAGAGCCAAAGAACTAGGTCAGCAGAGCCACTCTAGAGCCGGAGAACCAGGTCAGAAGAGCTGATTTAGAGCCAGGGAACCAGGTCAGCAGAGCCACTGTAGAGCCAGAGAACCAGGTCAGCAGAGTTGGTTTAGAGCCAGAGAACCAGGTCAGCAGACCCGTTGGCGAGCCAGAGAACCAGGACAGCAGAGCCGTTGTAGAGCCAGAGAACCAGGTCAGCAGAGCTGCTGTACATCCAGGGAACCAGGTCAGCAGAGCTGCTGTACAGCCAGAGAACCAGATCAGCAGAGCTGCTGTAGAGCCACAGAACCAGGTCAGCAGAGCTGCTGTAGAGCCAGAGAACCAGGTCAGCAGAGCTGCTGTAGAGCCAGAGAACCAGGTCAGCAGAGCCATTGTAGAGCCAGAGAACCAGGTCAGCAGAGCCGTTGTAGAGCCAGAGAACCAGGTCAGCGAAGCTGCTTTAGAGCCAGAGAAACAGGTCAGCAGAGCCATTGTAGAGCCCGAGTACCAGGTCAGCAGAGCTGCTGTAGAGCCAGAGAACCAGGTCAGCAAAGCTGCTCTAGAGCCAAAGAAACAGGTCAGCAGAGCCACTCTAGAGCCGGAGAACCAGGTCAGCAGAGCTGCTTTAGAGCCAGGGAACCAGGTCAGCAGAGCAGCTGTAGAGCCAGAGAACCAGGTCAGCAGAGTTGCTTTAGAGCCAGAGAACCTGGTCAGCAGACCCGTTGTAGAGCCAGAGAACCAGGATAGCAGAGCTGCTGTACAGCCAGAGAATCAGGTCAGCAGAGCTGCTGTAGAGCCAGAGAACCAGATCAGCAGAGCTGCTGTACAGCCACAGAACCAGGTCAGCAGAGCTGCTGTAGAGCCAGAGAACCAGGTCAGCAGAGCTGCTGTAGAGCCAGAGAACCAGGTCAGCAGAGCCGCTGTAGAGCCAGAGAACCAGGTCAGCAGAGCCGCTATAGAGCCAGAGAACCAGGTCAGCAGAGCTGCTGTACAGCCAGAAAAAAATGTCAGCAGAGCCGTTGTACAGCCTGACAACCAGGTCAGCAAAGCTGCTCTAGCGCCAGAGAACCAGGTCAGCAGAGCTGCTTTAGAGCCAGAGAACCAGGTCAGCAGAGCTGCTCTAGAGCCACAGAACAAGGTCAGCAGAGCTGCTGTAGAGCCAGAGAACCAGATCCGCGGAGCTGCTTTAGAGCTAGACAGCCAGGTCAACAGAGCCGTTGTAGAGCCAGAGAACCACATCAGCAGAGCTGCTTTGGAGCCAGAGAGCTAGGTCAGCAGTGCCGTTGTAGAGCCAGAGAACCAGGTCAGCTGAGCTGCTGTACAGCCAGAGAACCAGGTCTGCGGAGCTTCTGTACAGCCAGAGAACCAGGTCAGCAGAGCTGCTGTACAGCCAGAGAACCAGATCAGCAGATCTGCTGTAGAGCCACAGAAGCAGGTCAGCAGAGCTGCTGTAGAGCCACAGTACCAGGTCAGCAGGGCTGCTGTAGAGCCAGAGAACCAGGTCAGCAGAGCCACTGTAGAGCCAGAGAACCAGGTCAGCAGAGCCGTTGTACAGCCTGAGAACCAGGTCAGCAAAGCTGCTCTAGAGCTAGAGAACCAGGTCAGCAGAGCAGCTTGAGAGCCAGAGAACCAGGTCACCAGAGCTTCTCTAGAGCAAGACAACCAGGTCAGCAGAGCCATTGTAGAGACAGAGAACCAGGTAAGCAGAGCTGCTCTAGAGCCCGAGAACTAGGTCAACAGAGCTGCTGTATGTAGGAGAATAGGATCTGCTTCACATGTTTACCCCCACTTTTTGCTGGTGTTTCGCTGTTGTTCGACTTTAGTCTGGCTGGGACCCTGCTATCAGGGCCCCAGCCTAGCTGCTTCCTCTCTAAATTGATTGCATGTACTTTAGGTACACCACAGATTGGATCCTGAGGTACCCTTGTTAGTCCTTAGCATATGGTATACTATGTACCCAGGGAATAGGTACCCCAGAGGCCTACCAGGGGCTGAAACATGTACTATACCACCACTGGAAAGCCACCCAAAATGACACCACAGGTCTGCTACTGCAGCCTGGGTAAGGTGGTGCATGCACCCCTTACTGAGGTATAGGTTCACTATACCTCACCTATTTTATCACTGCACATACAAACCCATCAGTCACTCCTTTGGCAGGCCTTAACAATCCTGAAGGCAGAGTGCTTGGTTATATGTGAGAGGTTGCCCATGCATGAGCTGAGCCCCTCTGCAGCCTTCGGAATCTGTTCTCCGGGGATTGTCAGTGGTGCAGCCTGACCATATACTCTTAAGTGCATTATATCTTAAACGGCTAATGCTAACTTTGGACTGGCTGCACAGAAACATGTCATGTTTGGTGTCAAACACCTTGGAATCATACCCCCACAACAGTTCTTGATGTGAGGATATGATCCCACCCTTCTAGAGGGAGAGACATGGCAGTACTGGTATACCCGGTAGAAATCTAATAGAGCCCTGGCATCACAAAATTGATGCTGCAGCTACAGACAAAAGGCTGGCCTCCTGCTGCTGACCGAAACTCCGGCAAGGGAGGCCTGGGCAATAGGTTTCCTGTCACAGGGAGGTGTAACCACCTCAATATATAGGGTCAATAAGACCCAACCTCTGCGCACTGTAGCTATAGGTAAAACATACCTTAGTATGTCAACATCATAAACTTCACAATCATAAGCTTGTTGGTGAATTTCTAACACAAATCAAGTCCACATCCCTGGCCCTCGTGACTGAAGAGTCAAGCTTCACCTTCTTCACCTGAAATCACCCAACATCGGTGGGCATCTGCCTATCGCCTTGCTGGTCACTGGCTAGTGACCCAGACTCTGTCCCCTCTGCTTTCAGGTTCTTCTCATCTTTGATCCAGGCTTGGATCTTTTCGGACACCTCTCATCTTCCGGACAGCATATACCAGGCCAACTTCTCACACTGTAGAGCCAGAGAACCAGGTCAGCAGAGCCGTTCTAGAGACAGAGAACCAGGTCAGCAGAGCTGCTGTAGAGCCATAGAACCAGGTCAGCAGAGCCACTCTAGACCCAGAGAACCAGGTCAGCAGAGCTGCTTTAGAGCCAGAGAACCATGTCAGCAGAGCTGCTCTAGAGCCTGAGAAGCAGGTCAGCAGAGCCTTTGTAGAGCCAGAGAACCAGGTCAGCAGAGCCACTATAGTGCCAGAGAACCAGGTCAGCAGAGCTGCTGTACAGCCAGAGAACCAGGTCAGCATAACTGCTCTACAGCCAAAGAACCAGGTCAGCAGAGCCGTTGTACAGCCTGAGAACAAGGTCAGTAAAACTGGTCTAGAGCCAGAGAACCAGGTCAGCAGAGCTGCTGTACAGCCAGAGAACCAGGTCAGCAGAGCCGCTGTAGAGCCAGAGAACCAGGTGCGCAGAGCTGCTTTGGAGCCAGAGAACAAGTTCAGCAGAGCCATTGTAGAGCCAGAGAACCAGGTCAGCAAAGCTGCTTTAGAGCCAGAGAAACAGGTCAGCAGAGCTGCTTTAGAGCCAGAGAACCAGGTCAGCAGAGCTGCTCTAGAGCCTGAGAACCAGGTCAGTAGAGCCATTGCAGAGCCAGAGAACCAGGTCAGCAGAGCCTTTGTAGAGCCAGAGAACCAGGTTAGCAGAGCTGCTTTAGAGCCAGAGAATCAGGTCAGCTGAGCTGCTGTAGAACCAGAGAACCAGGTCAGCTGAGCTGCTGTAGAGCCAGAGAACCAGGTTAGCAGAGCTGCTGTAGAGCCAGAGAACCAGGTCAGCAGAGCTGCTATAGAGCCAGAGAACCCTGGTCGTCATTAAGTACTAGATGCCGTATATAGAATCACACTAGGATGTTCATCTTTTCTTCTCTTTCTTTTTTCTCAACCTTTCATAAACTTTGATGCCGTATCACTGGCAGTTAGCATGAATTTAGTTGAATTTATGCGGCATTGTGGTGTGGTCTTGATGTTTAAGATCTCTTTTTCCAACTGTGTATATGTCTTGATTGTGCTACTTCTCGCTTACATTCTGATGAGGCTCTGAGGGTTACTTATACACCATGGCTTTAAATAGTTTGCCAACAATGTATGTTCCCTGACTGAAGGATTTCCACTGCCACAGGACATTAAGACCCAGAGGGATTTTTTTAATGATGTATTAAATTCCTTGCTAATACCAGATGTTTCTGGCTGTAGGCCCAGGTGTCTCGCGGATTCAGCTGCTCCTGGTTTCACAACCGTTTTTTAGTTGGAAGTATGCATACTTCACTGGACACCAAAAGGTGGCAACTCTGCTTAAGAGCAGGATTTTCTCTGTGATACATGTGTGCGCATAGAGTGAGCGGCAATCGACTGGCATCTTTAAAGCATTCTGCCAACGACATTGGGGCTTATTTACAAGCCCCTTGCGCTGCCGCTGCGTCACTTTTTCCCACACAAGAAGTGACGCACCGGCGGTGCAAGGGACTTGTAAATAAGCTCCATTGTGCCCATTCGAACGCAATAAAACAGTTACGTAACCTTTGCACCACGGAAAAGGTGAAATAAAGCACCAGTTTCTAAAGTTATTGCTCTTTCTACAGTTACTGGTTACTCAAGTGTCCTGCCTGAGGTCACTACATTTATTGTAATTTAAAACTTCAGGTATCAAAATGCAAAGTTGTGTGAGCTATTAGCCTTACACTGGCTGAACAACTGCCTCCTACCATAGGACTGTTATGAGTGTCTACAAATCTAAGATTATATTTTGGGAAGTGGATGATGCACCTTATGCCTGCAACATAAAACAAGCATTTGCAATGCAAGAGGGCTGGCATTACTAAACGTTTGAGCTATTGGTGTTGCAAATGATAATGTTTGTTAGTTTGTGTATTTTTTTGTTAAAAAATATTCCGCCAGTAGCATAAGTAATGAAATAAAATCCACGTAGACCACCAGTACCACCACCACTAACACCACCAGTACCACAACTACCAGTACCAATACCACCACCACCACCACCACCGCTACAACCACCACAAGTACCATAACCACCACTACAAATATTACTATTACTACTCTGTGGTGATAGTAATAATAATAGTGGTAGTTATGGTACTGGTGGAAAACTACTATTATAAATTACAATACCTGTTAATTTTTCAAAAGGCATTGCCATTTATAAAACCAATAGCTCTAAAACTCGCAGTTGCGAGACCTATTGCATTGTAAACGCTCGTTTAGTGTCTCACTTGTTCGATCTAACCACATCTCCTTGTCTTTTCAGCTACAGTAAAGAGTGGGTCTTGCCCTCTGCCTCCTAGTTACACAGACTGTAGAGAAGTGAATAAAACGGAGAAACTATGCACCACTGACCAGCAGTGTCCAGGGAAGAAGTGTTGTAACTACGGCTGCGGCTTCCGTTGTACAAAGCCTTTGCAAGGTAAGGCACCTACAAGCTCCCTGCTTCCTTCTCGGGGATGTGGGGTCTCATGACTTGAATCCAGCCTTGTGGTAGCGGTCTGTTGCACAAGATTAAAAACACACTTGGGGGCCTTTTGCTAATGACCAAAAGCATATTTGGAATGCAGCTCTGAGATTGAAATATACTGTAATCAGGGTAGTTGTCTGGGTTTGAATTGGGTGAACATCCTGATGAATGCACTTGACTCAAGAGATTCACATTGCGTAAAAACTTGTTGGCAAAGTAACAGGCTGAAGATTCCTCTGTGTCTGTTAATGTGTTCTCAGATGGAATAAACACCACAGCCCATCCCAACACAACAGTTACAATCCGTGGGTAGTATGAGTATGTAGCCAACAACAAAATTGCTTTAAGTATTAGAGAGCGTTATATAAGTGGAAAGACGGCACAACATTGTCACGGAGGGCTCTAACTAGTTATTAAGAACTATACAAACACTTTGAGACTCCTCTCTACCTGTTTAGGTGTGGACCGCCCCCCCCCCCCCCCCCCATTACATCAGTTTTTGCATCATACCAAAAAAGGAACATTTACTAATGGCCATGAGAATAGGGGTTGGATCCACTAATGACAACAAACAAATAACAACAGGGCTCTTCAGAAATGTGTTCTCTGAACCTGCCTAGTTTGACTAGTGGCCTTGTGTCACACCTGGTTTGGATTTTCTTGTTAGGGCCGAGTTCCTTCCTATCAACTTACCGTGGAACTTTTAGCCGATGGACTTTTTTTACCTGCTGAGAAGTGTAGCGAGGAGAAATGACCCATCAAGACAGACTACAATTTGCAGGGACGATGTCTTGAAGAATCACAGACTCCGTATTCCAAGTTAGTTCTACATGGTAAATCTTGGGAAACACACCAGCCACATAACACATAGCATACCAATTCAGTGGCAAACATACATAGGCATTTTTCCCACAGATTAAATACACATTTGGTACCACTTGCACCGTGTCCTGCGAGAAATTCTTTGCAGTAGCTTCAATTGTACAGATATGATCACATACACTCTGTCCCAAAAATATTTTATCATAATAGGTCTGTAGCTGAATGATGCAAAGCTTTCCTCTCTGTTCAAAATCTAAAGCTATTGGACCAGAACTCCCCTTCGCCTTGTGTGCTAATTCCTCCTTGGTCCAAGCAATTCTTTCCTTTCTACTCTTAAGTTTTATTGAAAATTGCCTATGTCTATCTTCCACCTGATCTACAAATATCTTTTCTATTTCAGTTAACATACATGTTTAATTTTCACAATGTGTATAAGCTGTATCTAATGTGACAATAGGTATGAAATACTTTCCCACACTATCTTCATGCTTGTAAAAAGAGTTATTCAGGTGCTTATAAGCTAGAACCTCTGAAAGCACCACATCATAGTTCGAAAAGTAATATTCATAATGACCCTTACTGTAAAACATATTAAGCAACAGACTATATGTAGTACCATATGTTAGAGGAAGATGGTGATAACTAATACCTTCCTCCACAGATGCAGGTAATTGCATACACACATAGCAATCTCTCACATCCATCGTGTTCACTTACTCATATAGCAGCTTGGCAAAAGCGTTAAGCGTGTAATCACCTTTAGACAAATCTACACGTAACTTACGACTAGTCTGATCTAGCATAGCTTTCTTATCTCCTACGATACCCTCTTTTGTGCTAGAAGTAAAAGGTGTGGTTGTGCCCTTCACTTCCACCCCTTCAACTTCTGCTTCATGTGAACATTTTACAGCAACAATAATAACTACCGCTATTTCTATTATCACTCCTACTATAAAGGTACCTATTACACACTTAGACCTATGATTCAAATTTCCAGACTCCATTTTCAATTGTCGGTTTGGCACAGCAAGAGGATTAGCACAAAGTCTCTTTCTCTGAGTCTAATTGCTGTTAACCAGTTCAAATGCAGTTCATTGAAGTTCTGGAATCCAAATCGCAGTTTGTTCTTCTTTTATTTACACAGTTCAAAAGACTTCCTCCGCCTTCTTTCTTCTTCTATGGAAAGATCCCTCCATTTCTTTTTCTTCCACTCGGGCCTAAGTTATCTTCTTTAAAGCAACTTATTTGCATTTCACAGTCCAATCAACAATCTCTTATAATCTCAGAACCAATTTCAACTATGACACATTGTAAAATCTCAAGACGAACAGCTGCAACTTCCTGAGCTGATGGCTGATATCCAAAAGTTGAAAAAGACAAATCTTGCAGAATCAAAACTCGCACTCTGCAGATAATTAGAGGTCCTGGTATGGTCAACACCCCCTCTATTTTCAGTCCAGGGACTATGAGCTCAACATCAATTTTCAGTTATGGTGTTCCGCTGACCACTCGTGAAGACCTCAGCCCACTGCTCCCGGCATCTGTAACCAGATAAGTCCACTCCGGGGCAGTGTATCTCTTACAAGGCACTCTTGCTCTTCTCAACCTTCTTGGACTCTTGTGTGCTTGTTCTGCGTCACTTAGCTCTGATTTAGACATCTTAGACATGGAGCAAGATCTCTTTCAGGAGCCAATCTCAGATTTAACCCCCTTTGTCTCCCAGGCAAGGATTCCTCTGCAAGCTCTGCTCTTCTTCTCTGCACCTGACCACTCTGTGCACCGGTTCATCCAGCTGAATCGGACTCTGTATAACTCGCAACGTTACCGTCTCCCTCAGAGTCAATACCTGGGCCTTGTGTAGCGTGACTCCCCTCAACTTGCTCTGGTGGGCAACCAGCTTCATCAGTAACCCTCACAGCTTGGCTTGTCCCCTCCTGTGGCATCACAACCACAGCTATATTTTCTTCTTGGAGAGGATCTGTTTCTTCCGAGGGTCCTGAAACTCCGCAGATGTGGGATCCATGTATCCAGTTTGGCAATCCCCCGCACTTAACAGATGTATTTGGCACCAAGATCACTTGATATGGACCTTTCCAGTGGGCGTCAAGGCAACTCTTCCTCACATGCTGGTGAACGAGCACCAAGTCACCCAGACACAAATCATGGCACAGGTCCTTTGAGGTCTGGGCAGTCGCTGCGTCAACCTGGTGAGACACAGAACAGACTATGTCAGCCAGTCATTTGTAATTATCAAGGATCAAATCATCTGTGATGTTTATCAAGGCTGTAGACAGCACTGCAGGCAAGCGCATTGCACTCCCCATCAAGATCTCTTGAGACGAGAGACCTGTTCTCCTGTCGGGGATACTATGAATACTCATCAACACCTAAGGCAATGCACCAGGCCATTTCAGATACATGCATGAACACACTTTTGCCATTCTCATTTTGGGAGTTCCATTGATTTGCTCCACAATTCCAGATGCTTCAGGCCTGTAGCTACAATGCATTCTCTGATCAACTTGTAAGGCAGCACAAAGCATCCTCATGAACTCACTATGGAAGTGTGTTCCTCTCTACGACTCCAATAAGGTTGGAAATCCAAAACATGGTATTAGCTCCCTAAGCAATACCTTTGCTACTGTGAGACTATCACACCTCCGTGTTGGATTCACTTCCACCCACCATGAGAAGACACACACCACAACCAAGATGTACCTCAATCCATTGCATCTAGGCATTTCAATGAAGTCAAGCTGAATCCTTTTAATGGGTCCCCCTGATCTTCCAATGTGACTCAATGCAACCACAGTGTTCTTCCCAGCATTCATTTGCTGACACGTAACACACCTGTGACACAGTGCTTCAGCAAATGCACGAAACCGCATATTAAACCAGGTCTGTCTTAACACTCGCACCATGGCATCTCTCTCAATGTGAACTGCTCCAGGAATCAGCCTTGCCATAGGGCTCAGTATCTGGCTCTGGCAATGCTGCTCGATCATCAGTTGAGACCCAAATACCATCATCTGTATTCTCACAACCTGCCTTAATCCAACCAACCTCTTCCTGTCCTGACACTTCTTCCTGCAGGTGCTTGAGCTTGTCCCAAGTGTCTGCTATGGCTATCATCATGCTGAACTCGGTTCGGTTCTCTCTGGGCCCTCTCCAATATATTCTCCCATAAAAATGGACCCTTGTTCAGCACAGAAACGCACAACTACATCCTTGTAACTCTTCCCCATCATGACAAAGTCTTCCACCTCTTAGGGGCGGCACATTTATTCACTGCAATTTCCCATTGCAAGGCTTCTATCAACTGCCTCACATACCCATTTCTGATCCGAGATCCTGATGACGTTAAGAATCCCCTCTGTGACCATAGCTGTCCGAAGTCATGAACCACACCTAAACCGTACTGGCTATCAGTGTAGATGGTGACCTGGATTTGATCAGCAACCAAGCAAGCACGTGTCGAAGCAATGATTTCAGCCACTTATGCGGAGTATACTCCCTTTAAACAAGCAGCTTCCACGACTCCAGAAATGGTACATACAGCAAACGCTGCTCTCAGATGACCCACATTGTACCTTAATCATGAACCATCTACAAAGAAGATTTCATCAGATTGGGGTAGATGTTCATCACCAATGTCAGGTCTCGGTTTGGTGCAAAGTTCAGTTACATCATGACAGTTATGGTCCTCACAATCTTCGTCATCAACATTTGGTAAAGGCATCAAAGTAGCAGGATTCAATACAGAACATCTTTTCTGAGTCACATTCTCTGAGGCAAGTATAACTTGCTCATAGCGTGTGAGTCTGTTATTTCTCAAATGCTGCATCTTGGATCTCGTCATCAGAATCTCAACTGAATGCGGAATATACCCCGTAAGAGGATGACCCATCACAATGCTTTCACACCTGTCAATGCTGACACCTGTTGCAGCAATGGACTTGAGACATCCGAGCAACGCTGAAGCTACTGGGTCTAAGGTCGCTGAGATGTAGGAAACTGGTCTACGGACACCTCCATGAGTCTGTGTTAGTACTGACAGTGTGCAACCCTCTCTCTCACAGCAAAATAGTGAGAAGGACTTACTGTAATCAGGCATTCCCAGACCTGGAGCGTGACAAAGGATTTCTCTCTGCTCCAAGTAGGCAACCAAACAGTTGTTATCCCATGGTACCGGATCACTTACATCCTTATGTGTCAATTTCTCCAAAGGTTTCACCCTCAATGAGAAGTTGGGAATCCACTGACGGCAATATCCAACCATTCCCAGAAACATCCAGACTTCCTTTCGTGTTGTAGGAGCAGTCATGTTCATGATCGCCTCAACATGGTCTTGTGACACCTTCCTCTTGTCTTTCTCATATAGATGACCCAAGTACTGAACCTCAGTCAAACAGTACTGTAGCCTGCTCGGGGACACCTTGTGTCTGTTCTCTGCAAGGTGATTCAACAAGGCAACAGTATCAATCCTGCAAGCATCTTCTGTTTCAGACACGATCAAGAGGTCATCAATATACTGCACGAGAACTGAATTCTGTGACAGTACGAGACTCTCAAGATTCTTCTTCATAATCTGATTGAAAATCGATGGACTCCCTGTATACACTTATGGGATGCGATCCTATGTTAACACACGATTTTCCAGCTGGAAAGCGAATAAGAATTGGCTTTCTTCGAGCAAGGGTATTGAGAAAAATTCTTGGCATAGGTCAATCACTGTGAAGCACTCAGATTCACATGGTATTTGGAATAGGATCACTGATGGATTCGGTACCACAGGACAATATGCATCTACAATCGTGTTGATCTTACGCAGGTTCTCCACAATTCCAAACTTCCCACTTGGCTTCTGCTGTCCCATTATAGGGGAATCACGTGGGCTATCCATTATCTACTTCAGAATTCCTAGCTCAATCAAGGACTAGATGACAGGCTTGATTCCTGCCACCATTTCTGGCGTCAGATTGTACTGAGGTGTTCTTGGAAATTTGGCATTTGGCTTGACCTGACTCAACCCCTTTGATCAATCCTATCTCTTCCTCTGTGAAATCTCATACCTCTAAAGAGACAGAATCTCTCAAATCAAGTGGTAGGTCCTCAACTGTCAACGTAGGGAACATCTCTATGCAGAGATTCTGGTTCGCCAGTTTGAATGCAATGTCATTATCATTAGTCTGTAACTCCACTCCTTTTGGCATGCAATAGATGGTGCAATTCAATTTACACAAAAGATCGCGACCCAACAAACAGACTAGGCTCGAATCACACACCACAAACTGGTGTCAGTCGTGAAAGGCTCCTATTCTCACAGGTATCTCATCTGTCAATGGTTTGGTCATTTTCTTATTAGCAACTCCTACGACTTGACTTGATTGTCCTGAGAGAGGTAGGTTTGGGACTACTGCGTATCTTACAGTAGAACGGATAGCACCAATATCAATCAAAAAGGTGATGGGGTGACCATCAACATCTGCCTCTACATACGGTCCTCTCTGGTCTACCTCCAAGACTGCTCTAAGGGTACAGTCTTACTCCCCCCTCAGGCGCCGTCATTGCGATGGGTCTGAAGCGAACTCATCAAAAGTCTTAATGAGTGGCATCTGTTGATACACTCTGCTTGCTTATTGGATTCTCGCTGGTTGGGGAACTTGCACTTGTGGTCCCAAACTCCCCCCTTGTACAGATCTGGGTCCTACTGCTGTATTTACCGTCTCAGGCGCCATGTACTATCACCTCTTCTTGGACCTGATTAACAGGATTTAACCTACACTCACGCTTCCAGTGCCCGATTTTGTGACAATAATGGCATGCAGTCGTCCTCTTCAGAGTACCAATATCCACTCCTGTCTTGGGGTCTACAGGTTTCCCCCTACCTTGACCTGACACGTTTTGGACCCCTCTTTGGCTGTTCCCCTGCCTTCGTTCCAGTGTTCCTCCGCTCGGCTGTGCCTACTCTGCCCTTTCTGCATTTCTCATCTGGACAAGCATAAGCTTATCCTTAAGCTTCTTTTGCTTTGAGTCTACTTCATCTCTATAGTACCTGACATACCGTAGAATCTCATCCACGGATTTCTTCTGCCAACAGGTCAGATGCTGCTGGATCATGAACCTAATCTCTGGTCTCAACCCTAGGACAAATTTGGAGACAAACTGCCCCTTGTCTTTGGAATCTGGTGTGTCTAATCCACTGTACTGTTTAAAGGCTTGTAAGAGCCTTTCGTAGTAAGCGTGAACCGATTCCTTGGGCTCTTGGGTAGTTCGATATATCTTAACCTAATCAATGTCTTGTGGCAAAATTTGATACTGTAGCCATGAGATTACCTGTTCAAACTTTTTCATAACCACAGGTGAAGGACCATGCATAACGAGATCTTGTTATCAATTATCAACGCTCCTAGCACATTCATATCGCATCCTCCTGAGCCTAACTCTCCTAAACAAAAGACGTTATTCTAACTAACAAAGACGGCTTTCTCCACCTGCAACGTATCGTGAGAACAGAACAAATTCAATATGCACATGAATTTCACCAGCAAGCCTTATTAGAGAGCCCCCAGGAAAAATGCATTTCAGGCGTACAGAATTTGGCCAGCATAAGAACACACATATGCCTTTTGAATACATACATAAGTGAACACAGCAAAATACATTAATTGTAAGCAATGTATGAAATCTCACACGTTAATCACTCCTACATGCAAACTTTAATATGGTGCACGTTTAAATCGATTACATTATATTGCATATGAGCAACTGCATCAAGCAAATACAAACAACTACTAATGAGGCAATTTATTCAAAACGCAAATGCTACATTGTTTCTTGACATGGCACGAAACAATGATAACATCACACTTTCACGTGTTATTACTAAACACTTTCTAATGGTCAAATGTTAACACAACAAAGGAGTATATGGGGTGTGGACTACCCATGATTATGATGCCTCCCAACAAATAACAGAGCACCATCATGCTCCATCAGTCTCATCAGACAAAGACTGAGGTTTAGGACAGACTGACAACTGTTGTCTCATTTGTACCTCTAAAGGAAGAGGGCACTGTGCTTATTGTGACTATGCCAGAGCTTTGTTTTTTTATTTAGCTCAATGTTTTGGTTGTTGGACCAGTGAGGGGTATTCAGGAGTAGGAGCTGCTGCCCCTCGCTAGCTCTTCATACCTGTGGCACTGCTCTTTCTCTTGCGGCACCTGTTCTAAAAAGTCAGGAAAATACTGGAAAGAACAGAAGGGAACCGGGGCTTTGAAAGCCTCCTGCAGCATATAGGATTTCATTACAAGTCTAAAGGAAGCACAAGAGGACAACTCTGGTTCTGGTTTGCCATTAGTGGTCAACTAATGGGTGACATAATTTCCTCTATCTCTGGCATTTTTCTGAATGATTGTCTGTGGTTAGGGAGGGTGTCAGAGTTTACTGTTTGTGGCAAATACATCTTGAAACAGCTTTAGTGCCACACCAGCAGTAATACTACTTTATATAAATTAAGAGGCAAAAGAAGGAATGCCATGAGTGAAACCAATATTAGAAATGTTGTTTTATAGTAGTTTTTCAGGAAGAAAGAAAATGGGAGTAGTGACACGCAGGCTTTGATTTACTTAATTTTACCTATGGATGGGGCTTCTACAGGTCTAAACTGTGGATTTCTGCTTGAAAAATGTAAATATTGATTTAGAGAATCAGGATTATTTGCAGAAATACATTTATTCTTGTGGGCAGACCTTCCTGTCTACTTGGACTTTTTCATAGTCCAGTGTAGTTAGGTTGTGGGGTGAGCTTGAGATTTCACAAAAATCACTGTGATGTACCCAAATAAAAAAACAAGGTACAACAAGCAGACGTCAGGAGGTCCAAAGTGTTTTAGAGGTGTAGAGAGTGTGGGCTATTAGGATTGTAAGTGGCAGGAGAACAACAATTTGAAAAGTTCACAACAAAAATTCATATCTATCCAAGCATTGAGGTATTTATGAGTTATACCAAAAGTTCTCGATAATATAGAAAATCTGCTACTGAAGTTTTGGAGACCATTTTAAGTTCAGCATTCATCCGCAACTTTCTTGGATGAATGGAAACGTGAAAAAATCAAGAGCCCTACAGGTGAACCGAATCATCTGAGCATTGTCTGACCGATCTCTCTGCTTCCCTACCTAACTATAGGGATTGAGAAGGCGTAGTTTGCGTAGTAGCGCTTCGCGTAGCTACGCGAAGCGCACTTCGCGAGATACGCTTAGCACTACGCGAACTGCGTAATGCGCTGTTCGCAATGATTGCCGAGTGCCGGATGCTTGTCCGCACTGTGCAATCATTGCAAACGGCATCTCGCACAGTGCAAGTGGTTGTTTTCTGCTGCTCGAGTAGATTTTTACTCTAGCGGCAGCTTTCTCAACGCGGACTGGTAGTTTCTCATCGCGAGCGGCCGCAAGCATAAGCGACCACTCTCAATGAGAAACCTGACCTCCCCGCATTGATAATCTCGCCAGGAGGTATATTTTCCGTGCTTGCGATCGGTAACTTGATGTTGCTGATCGCAAACGAGGAAAAAGTCTCGCAGGGATGTCATTTTGCTTGCTCGTGGTCGCCAACTTGACATTGAGGACCGCGAGCGAGCAAAAAATGCCAACTACGCTACGCTACACGCTTTTGCACTGTGCTACGTGCAATTCACGTAGCGCAAAGTAGCACAAACTACGCAAACTAAGCGAGCGTAGCGTAGTTGTCCGCCCAGGCCTAATCTACATGCAACTCACAACCCACCTTCATCTTCGTCATCTTCTAGACAATATTCAATAAGGATTCAGAAAGAACCACAGCACCAAGATATTACTAATTGCAGACACTGACGAGATTTGAGCCATCCTGGACCATGGAAAATTAGCATAGCTGATCCTGCTCAACCTCTCCACGGCCTTCAGCACTGTCTCCCACAATGCTCTCTTCTGAAGACAAATCCAGATTGGCATATAAGGATACGATCCCAAATAAATATGTTCCTTCCTAAAGGGAAGAACCCAGGGGTCAGGCAACCACCCTTCATATCAGAGACCAAGAAACAGATATGCAGAGTTCTACAGGGATCATCCCCAGCCCCACCTTTTTCAACATATACAGAAAACTGCTCGCCAACATCATCCAATCACAAGACATCACCATCATCTCCCAAGCCAGTAAAAACAATTAATCCTTTCTCTGACAGACAAGACAATAACTACCAGAAACAACTTTACCAACTGCATGACCATAGTTGCATACTGTATGTGAAGCAACTGCCTGAAGCTCAACTCCGACAAGACGGACGTACTGGTTGTTGGCAAGAAGACCTACCCAGGGAATCTCCACCTTTAGGCCGTTGGAGCTCGGACCAACACCGATACCCACAGACCACGCAAAAATTCAAGGGAACATCCTAGATGACAAACTTAACATGGTGACACAAGTCAATGCAGTATGTGCCTTCTGCTTCCACATCCTATGCATGCTATGTAAGATCTTCAAATGGTTGTCTCAGAACACCAGATGCACCCTCAAGCAAACATTCATCACCATCAGCCTGGGCTACGGTACCACTCTTAATGCCAGGATCTCTAAACAACTCCTACACGGACTCCAGACCATCCAGAACACTTCTGCAAGACTCATACATCGACCTCCTGTGCCGCAACCACATCACACTGCACCTCAGGAAGCTCCTCTGGCTCCCCATTCACAAGTGCAGCCAATTCAAACTTCTCTCTCACATATACAAAACCCTACACTACACAGTACCAGGAAACATGAACAGCTGCATACACTTTCACCAGCCCACCAGACATGCACACTCCCCGCAAAAGCAAAAGCAAAAAAGGAGGTTGTTCATTCTCCTACATTACATCCAAGACATTTAAACAACTTCCCTCAAAACATCAGAGCCACCTCCTCAGTTCTATAGTTGCCCTAGTGCCTGGATACCCTCTTTGGTGATTAAAATCAACATAACATATAGTAACAGACCAAGGAACCTCAATGTAACAGGGTACCATATCCCAGTCAACAAATGCAAGGTTGAGATAGGAACAGTCATGAACACCAGGCTGGTCCCTACCACTTTCAGCTGCTCACAAACATTTTAGGAAGTGGGGGGTGAATTAGTTACCCAATTTTTAACACAGCCTGGTGTGTTGGACCTATTGTAGAGGTGGCCATCATCTCAGAGTTCAGCCTTTTGTCCATGAGCAGAGGTTACAGCAAATGAGATGGTTTCCATCAACAATAGCCCCCATGGAACCATAGTGATCAAAACCATTACTTTCCCTGGTGTTGAAAAAATGGAGAATCTCAAGGATTCGACTGCTTATTCTGTATGCATATGCTGTACTCAGGCAAGGAGATTTTCAAGAGGAAGTCATCCTTGGGAATACAGTAATTCTTTGCGACTTGGTCACTGTACCTCGCATGCACAGCAGAGCATGCGGGATCCCAGAAATTCCTCATGACACAGGGGTCTCTCTGCAGGGCCACCACGCAGAATAGAGACATAATCATGGTGGTGGTTATAACGCCACGCTGCTTCTCACTACCTCCCTGCCAGTCTCTCACTCTGACCAGTCACCCTTGTAACTAATGGTGATTGTTCTGCTGATCCTTGGACCGCTGAGGGGCTAACCGATTTTAGCTAGAGTGTATTATGTTATTTTATGGACACTAGCTAGATTTGCAAGATACCAATGGAAAGTGTGTTGCTTGGCCACCTAAGCATGGTTGTTATACAGTGTGCTTGCTTCTAAATTGTTTGAGGGCAGGTGAGTATCTTATAGGCTTTTTGTCCAGCACTATAGTTTACGGGCTGCTTGATTATTTCTGTTACCAGTGACAGCCCTAATTATGACTTGCAGAGATGTGAGATAGTGTGCACATCATTTATGTTTGAGGGGAGTCAATCTTGCTCAGATTGATCTCCCCAAAGTGGCTGCATCAGTGGTCTCTAAGTCTCTTCTTTATGCTTTCTCTTGACATTTAGGCAATCAAGGTGCAACGTTCAGAAGATTAAGTTAAACAAAGCAATCTAGGAAAATGTGACACATGATCTACCTGGAAAATAGTTTGACTCATTTTGGATAGTAAGGAACATGGATCATCAAATTATGTTGGACTTGCAGTAGTTTTGTCAACCTAGAATAGTGGATGGGAATGCAGGTTAAAACTGTGGAGTGTCCCCTCCACTTGTCTGGCATTCACAGAACCAAGAATATGTTTTAAAGTGTTTCCTGGCTTGGTCCCGAGGCTGAAGAGGAATACCCTGAGCCAGTGCCCCCACCCACTTCGCTGTCTCTCTGCCTCCCTCTACTCTATCCAGTCAGGAACACTTTATTATATGATGTGCAGCTCTTTACCCTGCCATGGCCTGACCGAGACAAAGTGGGGTATTGCAAAATCCCTCAGTCAAGCTCAAAAACTGTGTTTGTGAGTGTTTGCATGCATGTGTGTGTGTGCGTATGTGTGTGTGGAGGGAAGGGGTGTGTGTGTGTCTGAGTGTATCTAGAGGGATTGTGGGTGACACACAAATAAACACAAATATTGCCACCCCCGGTTTGCATTACTGGAAAAGGAATGGGGTAGGTAATAGATATCTCAGCTGACCAATGGTTTGTCACTAGTGATGTCGCTGATATGTCACTTTTGTAAACTACTTTAATCTATGTGATGTTATGAGAAGTGTGTTAGCAGTAGGTATGGTTGGGGACTCATCATAAATGGAAATTACAGTGGAATTTAGATTACAGATCATTACCATAATGTTCCTTTAAATGAGGATTTCATGGAACATTGTTTTCCATTTTAATATTAGTTGGTTGAAGATCATAACGGATGATTATACTTTACCTTTTGAGATTTGTTTTGAGTACAAAACAATGTATTTATAATGTAATCATATCTATATGCCTTTTATCATTTGCCTTTTCAGTAAAAGTAGGAACATGTGCCAACTTTGATCGAGCCATATGCATGTATGTCAAACCTCTTCCTGACACCTGCCAGAGTGACACTCAGTGTCCGGGGACCGAGAGGTGTTGTTGCCACAACTGTAGGAGGGTCTGTACAGCAACAGGTAAGGGGACCTACAGTCATCTCTGCCCAGCCTGCAAGGATCTTTGCCCTCTTTCACTAATCTAAGATTTCAGTCAAGAGAAATCTCAAAAAGAATGTTTAGGGCATGCTTTGTTTGTAGGCCCAGGCATCTTTAAGTTTGAGAATATTGAGAACATCAGGAAAGCAGTATTTCTAATCTGTCTATATGCAGCTTTCTTTGAGTATGTGTATGTGCCTATGTCCTTGGATAACTCAATAAAATTTGTTTAAAAAAAAATCAGGAAAGCAGTATTTCCGTAATTTACTTAAAGTATAGGAACAAGAAATAGAACAAGGGTAAATGATCATGAAATACAATACATGGAAGTAAAAATAGGTAAAATATATATGAGTACACATAAATATGCATTCTACGCTATATGAAACTATAAAAGGAGTTTGGGGCAAGCAAGGGGAAGGCAGAGATACATAGCTATACTGTACAAGTTTTAATAAATGATGAAAAAAAAAACTTTAAATATTGTTATGAGTAGAGAAAAAGTAAAGCTATCCATATGTGTAATAATGACATCATATAAATTGTCTATTAATATACCCAAAGGCAGTTGGGTAAATTCAATGTGGTTTCTTCAATTAATTAGACTCAGTAATAATTTTATTAACAGGTGAGGAGGATAACAATGTAGTTAGTGGAAGCAATAAAACATCCTCTTTTATGGATATAGGAGAAACATAGTTGGTATTTAGTCTATGATGAAAACAAATGGAATTCCACCAGGACCTGAAAGTAACGTTGTGCGCTTGCTTCCAATTGGACGTTATTAAATGAAAAGCAACAGCCAACAACAAATCTATCAGCTTATAGCTAGAAGCTACTGAGGATCCAATCTGCCCGGAAAAACATTAGATAATGAGAAATGTATAGAAATTTTAAATATCTTGTGGATTTGGTTCCAAACCAATTTCCAAAGCTAGAGAATAGAAGGACATTTAAATAACATGTTTTAAATCAGCAGTTGAGCTCGAGCAGCATCAGCAAGATGAAATAGCAGCTGGAGAAAAGGATTTTAGAGTCATGGGGATAAATAACATGCAATAGTAAACACAATAAGGGTTTTCATAGTGTTTGCAGCTCATGAAGTTTTATGAAGCTTAAGCCACACCTTTCCCCATACAGCAGTAGACCAACATTGCATACATTTTTTTTTCCAGGCCAACTCAGACTTTGATTTGATTCTATCTGAGACAACATGCAATGACATAAGTAGTAGAAGCTGAGGGGTTAGCACTTAATAATGGGAAAAAGTGTAATAGCTATGGAAGGAGAAGTAGATGTAGGCGGTAATGTGGAAATATACTGATGGAGAGATGCACTCAGAAGATCATATTGTGGTCGGGATGTAGATGGGAGAGAAAGTTTAGCTTGGAGATCAGAAAAGGATGAATGATGATCATCAGGCATCTTTAATTCTTTATCCGTTATGTTCATAACTAATGACAAGAAATTTTGGTTAACATGCTCTGACAAATAAAAAATAACATTTCATAGCATGAAAGGAGGAGTATAACTAAGGTATCATAAATACAGCCTACAAGAACAGAGAGCATTGACGGTGTGCTGTGAAATTGTTAATATGGTTGAATAACTCTAGGAATATCAAGGATGGTCTGGACGCTATCAGAACATCACAATCTGATACTTATGAGCTATGCAAAACCAGAGTCAACATTAATTCCATATACATCAAGATGTAGAGTTGGCCATCACTTTTCTTAAAAAGGCTACAAAGTAGATGGGAGTCATTGGTCAAGCGTCCTTTGGTAGTAATCAGTCATGTCTCATCTCTGTCAAATGTTTTCAGTACATTTCACAAATGGCTAATTGTAAAATAACTTTTCTCCTGGGCAGCACAAACAGCCAAATGTCAACCCTAAGCACGCTGCCTGGTATTTAGTCGAAAATAAACCTTACACCTGCACTTGAAAGATTAGTCTACATACAGTAGGCTGATGTTTATCCCTGTAATACCTCAGTGTAAATTAGCATGTTGCATCTTTGAGTTCCAATAACAAATGTTAAACCACATAGAATGCTGAATATATAACATCGAGAGTCATATGACGTCACTTTACATAAAGCTATGACAATCAGTTAGACTGTGCCAGTACTTCTGCTACCAATACTAGTTTGAAGAAATGGAAAAAATACCCATACATATCCCTCAGGTGGGGCCATTGCATTCATGCCTCAGGAGGTAGACGATAGCTTGAGAAATCATAAGTAAATGTAGGCTGCAAAAAGATGTACTAAGAAACGTCAACTGCCAAGCTCATTTTTTCACAACAACATTTTATTGTCAACAGCCAAGATATGCCTGTCAAGGCCAAATACTATAACAGCAAAATATACATAGGAATCATGATGACGTCAACAGTTTGTAGCCAAATGTACACAAAAGAATCATATGCATAACAACATATTACATTAACAATCGACTAAAGTGTCAAATGTTCATTATGTCATATGTCAATCTATTGTGCGATCTGGGATAGGTTCTAAGTAAATCCCCCAGAAGTCTGCCCATCGCTTCCATATCTTGGGATACTTCTAGGGACATCCCCGCACAGCAAATATAGGTATCTCCAGCCCCATACAGAAATCCCGACCCTTCTTCCAAGCCCCGAGGGAGGGCGGGGAAATGTCTTTCCAGGCCCTCGCAATGTCTTGCTTCGTGAGTGTAAGGCCCAGTAACAGTAAGTGGCGTTTATAAATATTACCCCCAATACATACATGCAATGACCCCACACCAGAACCCTGAGAGGGATGTGCATAGCCACACAGTATGAATGAAGGTACCCTCAGCCACCTGGCATCATAAGCAGAATGGAAAGGCGATAAACCCCACCCGCCAGAGTTGATATCTAGTGTAATATACCCTGTGAAGGTATTTAAACTGTATATTTCGTAATCGAGTCACTATGGCAGCACCCCGTGGGGATGCCAGTGCCTAGGTCCAGTCCTAATCGTCCAAGGGGTCCAAGTCCGCCTGCCAGGCCTACCGTGTTTCAGACAGCGTTGTGTGGCTATTCGTCACAAGTGTGTGATAGATTTTGGAATTCTTGTGTTCCCTCAGTTCTCCCATGAATCCTTTTGCCTCAAGAGGACTGAATTCAGGTATGGTCTCTTGGAGAGTGAGATATGGAGAGAAGGCATGGCGAAATTGAAGATATTTGTAAAACTGTGATTGAGGCGCTGCATATTCTTGCTATAATTCCTGAAAGGACTTCAGGGTCTGGCCATGAAGGATGTCCCCTACGGTGGAGATTCCTATAGCCTCCCGTCCCGAGAAGCCAGGTAACCCAGCGAGCTGTGGTAAGAGGCCATTGTGCCAGAGGGGAGCCTCTTTTTTTATCCTGCCCCACCATCCCAGCTGTCAGAGTGTGCATTTCACTCGTTGAAAGACTGTGGCGGTCGCCGGTGGCAAAGCCTTCCTGGTCGAGCCCGCATAGAGGATTGTGTGGAGGGGTGTGGTGCCCATCAGCCATCGCTCGACTGCATTTGCAGGGTCTGACCTATCTCCATGCCACCAATCATTTAATATGAGTAGGTGCAAGGCCAAACGTCCGGTGTTGCCAATTTACCGCAATAGGTTGATTGAAAGCATGTCCTCAATGCTACCTGAGCAGAGCCGCCCCCCCCCACAAAAATGCAGGAGAGTTGAGTTAAGTTGCATGAACCAACTAAGTTGTATCAGATATGGGTGGTTTTGATGTTGATATAATAAACAGGGCAGGGAGACCATCTTGAAAATAGCGGACCTACCGAATAGAGAGAGTGGCAAATGTGACCAGGAGCGAGTCTATTCCTTAATTTGCACCCACAGTGGGGCTAGGTTCCTGTCCCAGGACAGAGGCTGCGAGGCAGCCAGAAAGACCCCCAGATATTTAAGGCCATCCCCCACCACCGTCACCTCCTCTGACCAAGGGCCCAGAGGGCCTGCTTTGCGCATGGGCCTCAGGTAGGTCTTACAGGGATTCATATATAGCCAGTGTGTCGCCAAAGATCTGCATGATCCTGAGGAGTCTGGGCCTCGATCGGTCAGGTAGCGTAAGGAAGAATAATACATCGTCTACATATAAATCTCTGCTGTCAGACGTCGCCCCAGGCCACTCAAATTCACGGCTCTGTGCATCTATCCACACCCAAGCAGCAAGAGGCTCCATAGCAAGCGCGGAGAGATATGGAGAGAGGGGGCAGCATTGACGGGTGCCACACCCGATAGGGAAGGTCTGTGAGACGATGTTCGCCAAATGGATGGAGGCAATGATACCCGTATAGAAGTTGGATGTATTTCAGAAGACGAGGACCGAAATTAAGATGACCGAGGAGTGAAAAAAGTATGTTAAGCTCAGGGAGTCAAAGGCCCTATCTTTGTGTGCGAGCAGTAGAGCAGCTGGTTTGCCCGGGCGGTCTTCCGAGGCAATGGCATTGTGTGCACGTTAGATATTATGTCACATGGTGCGGCCCAGCATCAACCCCGCCTGGTCCGAGTGGACCAGATTTGAGATGTGTGGAACTATGCGATTAGCTATGATCTTGGCAAGTAGCTTAGCCTCCACGTTGAAGAGTGATATCAGGAGATATGAATAGTGAAATTCAGGAGGCCGGCCCGGCTTTAGGAATACCACTATCTCAGTGTGCCGCCAATCCACTGGAAGAGAATGGTCATCTAGAGCATGGCAAGATAGGGAGCGGTGTGTATAGATTGATACTTCTTATGGAATTTGCATGGAAAGCCACTTGGACCGGGTGCCTTGCCCGGACGCATCTCCGACAGCGCCTCCTGAATCTCCTCAATAGTGATTGGGGCATCTAGGTTGTCTCGTGCAGTGTATGTAAGGCCGCATGGAGGCAAGTCATCAAAAAACTTCTGAACTAACCGCGGCGATATGGTTTCCCAGGGGGCATATAGTGCTGCATAATAGTACGCAAAGCTAGCTGCTATTTGTAGGGGTCCGGAAGAACCCTCCCATCCGGATCGCGCCGGCTCAGGATGGAGATGGGGTCCAGAGCTCTTTGACACAGACGGTCTAGTAAATAGCTCGATTTGACACCCTACAGGTATATTCTGATACGGGTAGCCAGCCAAGCAACCCGAGCCTCATCTAACAGCACACTGGAGTACACCAGTTGATTATGGAGTAGTTGTCTACACAAGTCGCGCCCATTGTCCTCCCTAACCGCGCAGTCTGCGGCCAGTAGCTGGGCCTCCAGCTGCATCAATTTTGCCCGATGCAGCTTGCACTGCGCCATGCAGTATGCAATATCCACCCCCGAAGAGTAGGCTTTATTGCCTCTCACACAACAGCAGGCGATCCAACCGACCCAGTATTTTGCGAGAAATATTCTGTGAGGGCGTTGTGCATATGTGACCTATATTTATCATCTTGTAAGAGCCATGATGATAGGCACAAGCGGAAGGTGGGCGTTTAGTGTCCAGTCACAGTCTAATTGCAGTGGGGAGTGATCCGACAGGCCCTGGGGAAGTATTTCAGACACCACAAGTCTACGTATGGGCGCAGCTGACAAGAAGATATAGTCTATGTGGGAGAAGGACCCATGAATGCAAGAGAAATAAGTGTAACCCCGTTAAGTGGGATGGAGTCGTCTCCACGTGTCCACCCAATCCAATCCCTGCACCATGGGCCCCAGTTTTGACTCACGGGACTCAACTTTATTTCCAGCACAGCACCACCTATCAATAGAAGGGCATATTGTGTCATTCCAATCACCCCCGACTAGGGTCAGCACCGGGGGAATCTCTACCTATAGCCTCATCAAACATTCTGTCAGGTTCCATGTGAGGAGAGGAGGGGCGTATATACATCCCGGGATGAGTGACTGGCCATACATCGAGCCCGTAGCAAAGACATATCTACCCTGAGGATCAGTTCATGTTTTCTCATGTACAAAGGGGATTCTGCGGTGGATCAGTATCACCACCCCTCGTGAACCTCTAGTGAATCCGGAGTGGAAGGCCTGTATAAAACCAAATCACATTAGGCATGGTAGCCTATTCCCAAGCAGGTGTGTATCTTGCAGTAATAGGATATATGCTCCATAACGTTTGACTTGGCATAGGATAGCCCCTCTTTTAACCTTATCCAATAGACCTCAGACATGCCAGTTGCGCACCCGGAGGTGTCTTTCTTCTAACCTAGGCATGCTTAGTTATGGGGCGGGCATCAATGTGTGCATTCAGGGGACCGCATTCGGTGATCACAGGCTTTAGCATAGCTGCAGGATTGGCATGTGTAAGACACTGAGAAACAAATAACATTAACTCTACCCAACATCCCCCCCTCCCTCCCACCCCAATACCTCATACACATAGAAGCATCTGTTGCGGCATGATGGCACCCTGAGCCCCAACGGGGCCTGGGGCATCCCCCAGCCAATGGATCCCTATGTGGCTTCCCCTAGACACAGCAATATCTCATGGTCCGAGGGAAAGCATTAAAAGGTGCAGCCCACATCCTTGTGCCGTCAGCAATGGAGTCTTGATCACTCATTAGGATGAGTGGCACAGTGAAGTGTCTTTCATGCAGTAAGTCTTGTGGATCTGACGTGTGATTTGTTGCGAGATTTGGAGCGTTTCTTGGATAGTGACCGTCGGCGTTGCTCTCCATGGACCCGGGGCGACCCATGCCCCGGCCCCCTAAATAAAGAATCAAAATCTATTCTGGGCGGTGTGTGCCGCCTGAGCTTGACATTTTTATCTGTCCACATGAACACCTCTTCAGGGGAATCAAGGAAGTGTGTCTGCTCTTTGTAGGAGACTCGGAGCCTGGCCGGAAACAGCAAGGAGTATTGGATCTTTAGAGGACACAATGTGGCTTTTGCCTCAGTGAAGGACTGCCGGCGCTGCTAGACCAGCCTTGTATAGTCCGAGAATATCATGATCTTTTGCAAGGAGAAAAGGAGGGAATCCTTAAGTCTTGCCTGTTGCCGGATGACGTCCCTGTCTCTGAAGTTTAAAAATCGTGCAATCAGGGGTCTAGGACAAGCTCCCGGTGGTGGCTTCTGTAGCCCAATCTTGGCCTCCAGCATGTCCCTGAATTGTGTTATGGCAGCGTTGTCTGGCATAGATGGCAGTGGGCTGCTCATACTTGGGCCCGGCGCAGCTGCCCCAGCATATTTATCTATGGTACTTTGCCGAGCTGTCGCACCGGGCTTCTTATCTTTAGTCATGGTGCCGGAGTAAGGCTTTTGTGGTAGGCGCCCCCAAATGTGGGATCAATGGGTAAGTATGGACCTTGTCAGGATAATAGAAAAAAGGGGGAGAACTCCCAAGACCCAGGTGCGCCGATCCCCTGCAATGTAGGGGGATCACAGAGGCAGGGACCACAGCTCCAGACAAGGTGCCCTCGTTCATTTAGTCTCTTCCCTCAGCCTCGGATAAAGGCATAGTGCGCACATGTTCTGCAGGCAGACAGGGGACCATGACGCCACCCTGACGTGGCCATTTGGTCACTAAGTCAGTAAAGCACACACACATGTTGCAGGGCCCTTCTTAGATGCGGGATCTCAACAGTCTATTGCAGCCCCAAGGCCATAGGCCCGGTAGTGTAGGTCCAGGAGTATGGTGTATTATCCCCGGCTCACCTCAAACAGGCCTCCCAGAATTTGGAGCGTCAGCGGACCTTGCTCATGGGCCTATAGTCACTCATGGCCATCCTGCGTTCTCCTGGCGTACCCCAGTGTGCCGATGATGTTAAGTGCCCCTCAGGGCAGTGGAGCCATCAGCCCCAGTGCTGCATCAGGCTGCGCGGAGTAAGTGCAGTCACACCGCTGCCTGAAATGGCTGCCGAGTCCCAATAGGCCAATCGTGGTGGGGGCCATCTCGCAGCCGCCCGCCCCGCACCTCTAGAGGTGATGATATGGTGTCACAACTCTCGTGGCCCTCCAGGGATACGTCGCCACTCCTCAGATGCGCTGCTCACACTGGGCAAGGATCGTCAGGCCTCAGCTGCTTGTAAGTATTAGGCCACAACCATAAGCACAAGGCCACCAGCAGTCTGAAAGCCGAGTGCGCCTCCGATGGCAGAGTTACCCACCTCCGCAAGATATCAGGCATTTGGGTCGGGCAGTGGCACACCACGCCTCACTGCAGCTGCTGAGTCCCGTTGGGCTCACCAGGTAGTGCAGCCTAACAGGTCGGATGGGGGAACATGGTGGCCCGACATGACCACCGCATCTCATGTGGTGCCCTCAGTCGCAAGGGGGGGAGATGGAATACCGCAGCTCGACTAAGCCGCCCGGTCTAGTCGGGCTTACTGGTCCAGATGTTACTCCCCTTCTGACAATACCCGGCACTGGTGGGCAGCAGCGTCCGGGTGTCTCCGGGCAGGGCAGATGGGTCCAATACGGCACACTGGTAGAATTGACCAAGAATTTGGGTCCGCATGAGGGCTGAAAAACGGAAGGATTATTGTGGGGCCGCAGGAGCTCATTTTGACCTTGCATAAAAATCTACCTACAAATATACTCCCCCGCTCCTGCTCCCTCCAATAATTACTTACTTCTAAAATCCTAGGATAAGACTTGGAATGCTGAACAAGCATGGTCATACACTAGATAGTGATTTGGGCTGATTTTTGGAATTTAAACTGGTTGACATTTGTTTAGTTAAGTATTAAAGCACAAGATTTGGCAGTTCACGTTTTCAGATGATGTGTTTGCAGTCTGTTTTTGTTATTAGATGATGCATTTGCAGTTTGTGTGTGTCAGGCCATGTTTCCAGATGACATGCTTTCATTCTGTATTTCAAGTCTGTGTTTTCATATGATATGTTTGAGTAGATTGTATTTCCAGGTTGTGGTTTCAGATTATGTGTTTTCAGTTTGGATTGTCAGTCCATATTTTCAAATGATGCATTTGTAGTCTTCATTTTCAGTCCAAATGTTCTGGTGATGGCTTTGCAGTCTCTATTTTCAGATTATGTGTTTTTATCTGTTTTTCCGGCTGTATTGTAGATGTGTTTGCAGTCTGCTTTTTTGGTCACGATTTTCAGATGATGTGCTTGCAGTCTATTTTTTTAGTCTGTATTTTCAGATGATGCATTTGCTGTGTGTATTTTTGGTTATTGTGTATGCAGTCTTTTTTCCGTTTCTATTTTGAGTTTATGCGTTTGCAGTCTCTATTTCAGATAATGTGTTTTTGTCAGTTTTTTTCACTATGTGTTTCAGATGATGTTTTTGAGTCTTTATTTTCAGATGATGTGTTTGCAGTCTATTTTATGGTTTCTATTTTCAGATGATATGCCTGCAGTCTGTTTTTTTAGTTTGTATTTTCAGATGATGTGTTTGCATTCTGTATTTTGAGATGCTGTGTTTCAGGTCTGGTTTTTTCAGTCTCTATTTTCAGATGATGTGTTTGCAGTCTGTATGTTTAGATGAAGTTATAGCAGTCTGTATTTTCAGATGATGAATTTGCTGTCTTTTTTCTCCGATGCCATTTTTGAAGCCTGTATTTTCAAAGGATGTGTTTGAAGTCTGTTTTTTCATCCTCTATATATAGATGATGTTCTTGCAATCATATCTTCATATGACAGGTTTACTTTATGTATTTTACATTAATATGTTTACAGTCTGTTTCCTCAGTCTGTATTTTCAGATGATGTGTCTGCAGTCTTTTTTTGATCTTTATTGTTCGATGATGTGTTTGCAGTCTCTGTTTTCAAATTACGTGTTTTCCTTCTGGTTTTTTAGTCTGTATTTTCAGATGATGTGTTTGCAGTCTGTATTTTCAGTTGACCCGTTTGAAGACTCTGTTTTCAGATGATGCGTTTGCAATCTGTTTTTTCAGACTCTATTTTCATATGATGAGTTTGCACTTTTTATTTTCAGAAGATGTATTTGCAGTCTCTATTTTCAATCCTTGTATGTGGTTCATGGATTTTCAGTCTGTATTTTAGTCTGTATTTTCAGATAATGTTTTTGCATTCTGTATTTTCTGATGATGGGTGTCAGTATTTTTTAAAGATATCTTTTCACTTGAGACAAAGTCAAATGACAAAAAGCCTGTGTTAAAGAAGGAGAGGTCAAAGGTTTCCTAGCATGCTACTGTCTGCTTGGAATCAGGGCATTATGTCTTTGCCTTGTGGGAAGGCCACCACAGAGCATCTCACTGAGTTTGTGGAGTCTTTATGTTCCTGTTTGTTATTAGCAATCTTTCTTCTTTAAATGTCAATGCACTCTCACTCATCACTTTGCTTAAACTTCACCTTGGTATCCAAATAAATATCTGGAAACTTACTTATATATAACCTTCACAGAGTATCAATATGTATTTGTTATGGGTCATAGTTTTAAAGAAGAAAAAAACTTTAGGGCAAAGGCCCATAAGTATTCATGAGTATGGTAAATAATACTAAATGAGTAACTCTTAAAGTACTCTTACATGCCCTTGTGAATCATCCCTAAATCGTCCAACTCCTTTGGTTACGCCAGTGGCAAGTCGGAGTCCATAGAAAGGAACAACATGAGTACTTCTTTACACACTCAGATTGTGTTTGTGCCGAGGTCCTGATGATGCAAATCTTGTCAATTCTTTACATGCTCTTATTTTAACAAAGGTTCCAATTATGGGCCTGCTCTAGAGTTTGGTGGATAGGTTGCTCCATCACAAACATGGCATGGCCGTATTATAAGGCACTTGTAATACAAGTGTTACGTTCATGACAAAGTAACCAGCCAGCCTAAGAATAAATCCTGCCTTATGCCTGCTACACTCCATACATTATAAGATGGTCCAATCACATGCTGCACAAAGGAACCCCCAAAGGTTAAAAAGCATGTGTAAAGCAGTTATATCCAGCTCATATGGTAATCACATTGAGTCTACCTGCCTGAGCTTTAGGGGTCCACATACAGGTATGGATTGTGCAGGTCTTGGAAGAAATTCACTTATGGGATCCACTTTAGACATATCTCGTATGGTGTTCTTTGGTTTCCGGAGTAAAAATGACTTCGCTAAAATCACTAATAATGAACTGTTACTCTGTGGTCGTGTCATGTCCGATTTGTATTTTGTGAGTCCCATCTTGCAAAAGTATACAATGCACAAGTATTTAAAGATAAGAACAATGGAATGCAATGGTTCAATGTACAATTCCTAGTCTTTACGAAGTTCTGCAGGGCCTCAGCGGCTTCCTAGACCTCCTCAGATGTTGCAAGCTGGCAATTGGCTAGTGTATGAATCCACTAACCCAGCAGTGACACTCACTCATCTCAATGTATACACTGTATACTGCATGGTTGACCTCATCAGTCACCGACATAATCCTACCTGCACATTTACTGACTTATTCTGAAAATATACGAATCTTTATCTACCATGTCACGCAGACACCAAGATGCATTAATGGCTTTTTTGATAAATTAGGTTTTGGTTCAAATTTCTCTATTTGTGATGTTGTTTAGACCAGTGCTGGGTGTGGATTTTTTCAAGTCTTGAGCAAAATGGTGTTTCCCCTAGCAAAAGGGACATTTTTGAGGAGTCTGTTGTGAGCTGAAAGTCTCTTGTGCTGTAGATGCTGCCCCCTACAGTCAATATAATGACTCGCCAGCCATGGATGTTGCTTAGAATTTTAGGCGTGTGCATTTGTTGTGTTCTCACCCTCAAGTAACTGGTGCACAGTGCTGGACAGTCCGGATTAGTTTAGTTTGAGCTCGATAAAAAACGAACAAGTCAATTTAAACCAAACTATTAAATGCAGAATTCTGATACGTTCTCTACCCCTTAGAGTCACAGGGTTTGACTTTCCAACCCCATGGCACTAAGGACTTAGTCTATGTGCCAAACCGCCAAAGAAATCCAGTGGGGCTGCAATCTGTACACAACCCACTAAGTAAATTTGGGCAGGAAGTGTTTCCTGGTAAGGATCAGGCCAACAAGATACACTCATGGACAAATATTGAAGTCCCAACCCCCTTTTGTCAACGAGCAACACACTCAAACAGCACTAAAAACAGAATATGTAGTTTAAAAACTTTATTTTGAAATCATCTCCGACTGCAAACAAGATGAATGTTTATCACACAAAATATGGACAGTAAGGCAAGGAAGCAGGTAACGGATAACGGGAATAACAGACACAATTTGAAGATGTGCATTGAATTGTGAAGGCCTCACACCCACATACTGCTACCTCTAGGTGCTATGAATGGTCTAGCTGAATCAGGAATGTATAAGCCGCCTCCGAGTTTCATAGATGCTGCACACCACATGCCTGTTTCCAAAAGAGCAGGTCACGTTAGTGTTGTTCTGAAATAGCAAAGTAGCTATGTTCTATGGCCTTTGTGTTGCGAATACCAACAGCGTCCTCTGAAGCCACTTTACTTGTTGATGCTTTCGACTAAAGTGGGTGCTGCGTCTGGCATGAGCATGCCTGTGATAGCTCCACCGCAGAGTCCCTATTTTCCTATAATCTGGTATCTGGGTTTTTATAGGATCTTTTCTGTGCTATTATTTTACTTTATAGAATGAAAACCAGGATAAAACATGCTGACGTCGATGTTTTGAGTAACCTAGCAAGAGGACAAACAATCGTAAATGTCAGTTCTCCAGCTCGATCATCACATTTATCTGATGTATCTCATTTATACTAAACCATCCCTGAGAGCCGGTGCACGCGACGCGAGCGTTTCTGCGCATGTCTAACTATTCATGCATTCTATGAAGGCAGTACAAGAGTTTGGACGCATTGTGATCACGGCAGTTCAGAACGCTGGCGCGAGCATAGCCATTCAGAATATTCTTTCTAACTTGACATGAGATAGAAGCATGTTCTTTCATGAAAGTAATTCTAATGTTATTTTTGTCCTAGTTAAACCTGGCACATGCCCGCGTGCTCTGGCTAGGTGCAAGCTCCCGCTGCCTGACCCGCGGTGCCAATCTGATGCAGAGTGCCCAGGCCGACAGAAGTGCTGCTCCCTCTGTGGATATAAGTGCACGGACCCCGAGAAAGGTACTCATTGTGTGGCATTTTATGGGGGTAGACGTACCTGATATTTGCAATCTACTGTCTCCAGAAAAAGAGTGATGCCCTGTTTGCCCTCGCCGGGGCTCATCTCAAGGCCAATACCTCGAGGTGCCTAGAGGTCCCGGTGAAGATGATCCCTCCGGCTGTCAGTCTGAGGTGAGGCTGAAGAGAAGGACTTAGCCAATCTTTGGTAGGTGCTGTCAAAGGGGATTTTACAACACAAGTGTATGAATGAATGAATACATGAACATTCAAATTGGAAAACACACAAATCAATCAATAAAAGCATGCTCGAGGTTCAGCACGACACACTGGATCAACTTATAGGTTTTTTTTGGATGGAGCAGTCATTTGTGGGAGAGAAGACTGATTGTTAACTGTGGCACCTTAGCTGTGCCTTGCAATTCTTGGGACGTTTGATGGGTCTGTTTTAAAACTCACACAGACGAGGCGACAGGTCAGTGGCGGAGCAGGCGCTGTTTGGTGCATCTGTCTAATAGAACACAGCAAGATGTGGCGGGCCGGGAGGCTCCCTTGGATGTGACATAGTTGTCAGATTGCGGGGTACCTGGACTGAGAGTTGGAGCATCGTAGTCATAGTCAAAAAGCTTTATTTCGATAAGAATTATCATAAAAGCATATACATACAGGCATAGTAAAAATAGAAGTTCATCAAGGGAACAATTTTTACAGCAAATCATAATGGAAGCTTAATGACTGGGTTAAAAAAAAAACACACTAAAATATTTTTTAAATTGATTTAAAATACAGTTGGAGTATCAGTATTCCACAGCTTACTATGATATGCAGTGCTTGTTTGTATTAAACGGCAGAGGGTCTATGGCACAAGCACCAGTCATATGCAGAGCCATGTGGTTCATAAGATATTCAGAGACAGAAGAGTGTGAGGTTGCTTTTGGGGCTTCCATGTATGGCCAGTAACGTGCTCCTGCAGGTGGTGGCCCAAATTAAGATGGGCTAGCCAATCAATCATGATATTTCATGCTTTCACTTGCAGGACTTTGGGTATTTATGTCGCCTGGCCCTTTAGGGAGCTAGAGGTCATGCTAGTGAGGCATGTCCTGGTGCCATTATCCACATTACACAAACAGAACCACTCATTTTTAGGTCGAGCATCAACGACGACCTGTTGTATCTCTCTGTGTGACTGGCAAACGCACCCATTGCTGTTGGCTATTAGCTGCAGCATTCAGAAATGCTGGCTTCCCATTGGTGTATTATGGCAATTGTCCCTCATTTGTGTGGCTCCTTCCGCCCAAGGCGATTTTACTAATTGATTTTTAGGTCTCGCCTGAGCCAGCGCTTTAGCGCTGCTCTGGCGAGAGTTTTAGTAAGCGGGATTTGGAAGTGCAAACTAGTGGCTTTTCAGGCCTCCAAATACAGTGCATGTGCGCCGGGCGCGCGCACCATTTGTCAGCCTGCCTGATCACTTTCACGGCCGCTTTGATGTTCTCAGTGAGCCGCACGGCCACTGAGAATATCAAAGCGGCCACGAAAGTGCTCACCATTTGCCACCCCCTCCCTTATCCCACTTCCTGCTTGTCTGACTCCCACCAGGGGCTTTACATTCACACAGGGTGTTAGCAGCAGCCTCAGAAATCTCTGTCATTTGTCTTTTTTTGTTCGAGTTGAGATGTCTTCAGACAGTGCTGGCCTGGGCTCTACGCCGCAGGCCCTCTCCTTGCCACCCTCTCCTCTGTTGGCCAATGGTGATGGCTCAAAGCTCCTCTACCCGCACCAGACCCTACTCTTTCATGGCTCTGCCCCCTCCTCACATGGTGAAGTCTTTTCAAAGTTTGCATGCCTGCAATTGGTCTGTCGTCCCCTTATAAAGGGGCGACCTATTGCCTTTGCTAATGCTTGTTATTGGTCATGGCTGATCAGGGCTTTGAGGATGCAGCCGCACAAAGGTCCCTTTTCCAAGGCGGGAGGAGGCAGGCACCTCCCTCTGCTGTTTAAACCCCCTTCCTCCCCTCCCCCAAGGCCAATATGCTGTTCTCATTGAGAAACCTGCCTGCACCCTTCATTGAGTCGCATTTACAACCAAATGGGCTCCTAGGCTGCAGCGCGCTGCTTAAAGGAGATATTCGGAGTCATGCGCCGGCTCTCCATTCATTAAATAATGTGCCAGATTGTATTTCTCAGCCTGGTGTCCAAGGCGTACAGGATTCAGGCCCTGCCCACTGAGCACAAACAAAAGACGGGGACCCGCTGGCTCTGAAAGCTGTTTGATTTAAAAACACCCACTGCGCGCGATGCAGGCACTGAAACCGAGTCCGCCAAATGCACGTGTACAGGGCCGCATCCTGAAACCAAAATCAGCCCTGGCAAATAACTTGAAATCAGCTCCACACTGCAGGAGGCCACAACCAGAATGGGGTCATTGGACAAGGCAGCGTAATTTATTTATGTATGGCGCCTACTTTTATCCGAAGGTGTCAGAGCGCTTTACAATAGAACCAGCTACATTTCATAAGGACTTCAGACTGGGCTTTAAGTGGGCTGGGTCCCGCCGGCAGTCCTAACAAGCATTGGCATAGCCAATAGGTCTCGCCCTTGGGACCTTATAAGTGTTTAGCCATGCAACAGTTGATGCTGTTGCACCAAGTATAATGTGCTGCATAACTAAATACTTATAAGGTCCCAAAGGCGAGACCTATTGGCTATGCCAATGCTTGTTTTGGTTGTCCTGCAGGAGGAGGCCCTGGCTGGCTTTCTTTAATGTACTTCCTCTGAGTCACTCCTCGCCACTCCCTCTCCCCCGGTGATTGGACCGGCAGCCTTTTCTCTGTTAATTGGCCTGCAGTTGTTTTCACCTGCTGAACTCCGACTTCCAGGGTGAGGCGGGGAATGCCCCTCGCTCGCCACCCAGCTGTGGCTCTAATTCATTTGCCCGTGAGTTTCACCATGCTCGTCTGGCGTTGCTCAAGCTCTCCGATGTGGCTTGATTTTAATGCCGCCCTTGCACTCATTTATGTGCTTTATAGTTTGATGTAATAAAGTGTTTTGAAAGGTGGCGTGCTTTTTATGTTGCTTGCCTTTCCCCAGCCTTCTGTTCCGTTGCCTTTCGTGTTTCTGTAACCTACTGTAGCGACAAAAAGCAACTTCAGCTGCTGCGTCTCGAAAAGGGCACTGGCAGGCAGCAGGAGGGCAAACTCTGCCCTTTGGTCCTGAATTCCACAAGAAACGGTGGCTGCATATCCTAAACCGCTGACAGAAAGTGAAAGCACATGAAAGTCTCAGAAATGCACCCAAGAGCTTTCATCGCCACGGGGCATATGTATAAAACGATTTTGGATTCGCAAACGCTGCGATTCGCAAAAAACAGTGTTTGCGAATACAAAATCGCTAAATGAGATGTATGAGCCATTTGCGCATCGCATTATTAAGGAATCGCTAATTTTGCGATTCCTTAATTTTGCATAAGCATTTAAGGAATCGCAAATTGCGATTTCTTAAATGCTATGTAACACGCACCAAAGTTGTGCGATTTCTTCTTAAGAAATCGCAAATTACCACCAACTTCAAGTTGGTGGTAATTTGCGATTTCTTTGAAAAATGCACTTTATGGCATTTTTCAAAGTGCCATGTGGCGCACATACATGCCCTTAGGGCATGTATGTGCGCCATATGCGCACACATGCTAATTTCAGGGGTGCATCAGGGTGTCATCATGACACCCTTGCACCTTTGAAATTATTCTCAATTTGCGATTAGCAAATTGCGATTCGCAATTTGAGAATGACTTCCCATTCATTGCTATGGGCCTCTTGGGCCATAGGAATGAATGGGAAGGTATTCCTTAATTGCGATTTCGCAATTTGCTAATCGCAATTAAGGAATATTAAGAATTCGCAAAATATGTGCGAATTTTTAAATACATCCCGTTTTGCAATTCCCAAATAGCGATTCTCAAAAAATCGCTATTTGAGATTCGCAAATGGAGATTTTGATACATATGCCCCCACATCTCTTACGAGTTTCAAAACATTGGCGTTTGGAGAGGAATTGTTTCATTCTGAAAGATTTGGGCTCACGTGATAATGAGCTTCGACAAGCTCCTGTTCTTTTTGGAACAAGAGGTATACTAGTAGGAGGGTGTTGAAAATTACACGTATTTTACTGGTGGAAAAATATTGACAAGTCTTTCACAGATCTGGACTTTGTGTTAGAAAATGCAATGTTTCGCCTGTATTTTGTTGCATAAATGTTTTCAATACGTTTCTGGAATCGTGTTGAATTGGAATATTTAAAAGACAGTGTAATACCTCCAAGGTACTCGGGTAACCTAAGGGGGACCTGGGGCAATCCCTAGGACATGCGGTCGGGGCTTCAACCCACTTCTAGGGGTGTGGGGCTGGGCGGGCCTAACTACTGACAGCGGAGCCAAATAAAGGACGTCTACACAGTTGCTCAGTTCATGCTGTCAGCCACGTGCGCTGACGTCACCTTTTATTATATACTCCCTGTTCCGCGCCCAGCCCAGGAAGTTGACTGCGCTACAATGTATTGCAGTGGCCGGGTGGCTCACTACAGACAGGAGAATTCCCATATGTGCGTAGGTGAATGCAGTCTGTAGAGTTCTGGTCATAGCCGCTCTTATTAGTTTTGGATGTTAGGATTGAGGGATCCAGGGATTTCTGAATATTAATTCCCTAAGCTCTACAGTGTGGACAGGATATTGTGCAGCAGCTGCTCCATACAGTGCAACTCGTGTTCAGTTTTTTGGTCTCCCAGTTCAAACAAATATTATCTTCCTTCTTTTACAATTATTGTACTTTTACAAAAAGAAGAAAAGTGTGTGAATGCTAAAAAATAGACATGGCATCCAGATACCCCACAAATGTTCAGATAGGTGCTTTTCACCTTGTTTTCAATGACTTCATAGCATGCCAGATTGGTGTGTTATGAATGTGCCGAACAGTAGCGAATGCCTCAAAAGTTGTATTTTTTCACCCAAAGGTAAAATCGTTTTTTGACTGGTATGCTACAAATCGCCGTACTATTCTTGACATGTATATAGAGTGTACAGCCACCCTCCGCGGTCTCTTGATGGTGTGGACACACAACTGAGATCCCAACTGAGTGCAATGATATTTCGGTGCCATTGACACATGACATATTTCTTGTTGGCCAATCAAAGGTGCTCATTTTATTACCTCGGATGAAGGGCCAAGTGGACCTGTTGCAGGGATTCTGCTCATGCACAGAACTATGCGCAGGAAACCAGGACCTCAGTGAATTGTGGTGTACCAAAAACTCACCTCAGAATCCAGAACCCCTATCCGACCAGCATCAGTGTCCCATTCATTATCCGTATTATCTCGGCGGTGCCAATGTTTAGACATCCCTGAACAAGCGACTTAGTGTACTCTCCGGAATGGTGGGAAGAAGAAATACCTGTTCGTTATTATTCTCATATCAGTCCACAACTAGAGTAAACAGAGACACGGTAAAGTTTAAAGAGTTTATTTTATAAACCTCGGGTACGCAGTACTTTGGCTAACATAAGCAGACAAATGATTAAAATCAAAACCATCAGCATTGTTACAATACCATAAAAAATGAAAGGAGAAATCATATTACAAATGACAGTGGAATACAGCCACCTTCCTTTCGCTAGTAAACTAATATTATTATATTAATAAAAGGTGTCTAGGCTTGAATGGGGAGCCCCATACCGTAAAGATCAGCTTAGTTGAATCACATCACAGGATCAGGTGTGCTCTGCTCCTGGGAAAGCTCTTCCTCAGAATGTGTGTTAAAGCATGCAGCTTGCAATATTAAAAGCTCTAGACTCTCAGGTATTTGCAGCTGTGTGCGTGTTATGGCTAAATAGTGGGCCGATCAACCTGAACTCGAAAACATGCATTGTCTGGCGACCCGGACTGTATCTTTACACAATGTTCAGACCAAGGTCGCAGCGCACGTCTAAGGATGTGAACAACAGGCAGTTCTCATGTGAAGAAAAAGGCGAGCAAGCAGTTTTCAAATAATAACATGTATCTGCAGTGTCGTGTGCAAAAGCAGCAAAAGTGGCAAGATGGCTTTCTAACATCTAACGCGCTTATGCCAGCATAGCAATGTATGTATATAAATCGCAGCCCTCACTACAGACCTTGGTATCAAACCCAGATCCCTTAACTGGATGTCTTAGTCCATTAGGTAAGCATACCTATGCCATAATAACAGTGTGCTAGGACATCCACGAAAATCTTTCGTTGCAGGATGCATTGTGTAGCCGTATAATTTGGCCAGATGTCCATGAATATAAAAATCTATCAGATGTGTGAATGAGTGGGTTTGATGTGCATAGGTGCTGCACCAATAATAAGCCCACAGTGCTTCTTAATGTAGTTCTAAAATGGAGCAAATCAAGTGAAACTGCATATTTATGAGTGTGTGTTAAAGCTGTATTTCTGACAAGGCTTTAAATACTTAACAGCTCCTTTCAAAACGGAGCTACTACTACAGTATTGTTTTTTTAATACACTAAGTAACACATCTTTCAAAGTTTTCTTTGAATTACTCCTATCTTTCTAGAATGCTCACATTGCTATCATCAGTAGCTCTTTTTACTAGTAGAAGATCCAGCGTTGTTCCTGCTTGATCTGTAGTGTGTTGAAAGCATGAAGCGTTTCATTGGTGTTCCTAATAGTGCTAAAGCTTCCATGTTGCAGCATCCAGGATAATCTGCTGCATGGCTAAGTACTTATAAGGTTCCAAAGGCGAGACCCATTGCATTGCAGATGCTTGTTATGTTTAGATAGGGCAGACTGGCACACAACATAGTACACACATCCTTGCACTGGTATGTCTGCTGGCACCCAAAACACCCTTAAATAATATGAGGCAGAAGATCTGACTCCTAGGGTCTTTAGCTTCCTGTTCAGAGGTAAAACCAGTGTTTAGTGCTTGACAGAACCAGGATAACACATTAGTTTCTAGGGAATTATCTTCCATCAGATGCAATCTTTTCTGTCATGTTTTCAAACTCACTCTTGTTGTGTTGTAGTTGCGGAGAACCCAGGACTGTGTCCCGTTGACCCAGAGATTGAGAAGCAATGCGGGTACCTACCCCCACCAAAGTGCAACAGCGATGCAGAATGTGGAGCTGACGAGAAGTGCTGTTTGTTCGGCTGTGGAGTGCAATGTGTGAAGGCCCTTCCAGGTAATGGTGCGAGTTAGAAGACAGAGAAGCTTTGGGAGTGCTTGCCCCATCGACATGGAAATTGAGAAACAATGCGGATACCTACCCCCACCACGGTGCAGCAGTGATGCAGAGTGCAGAGCCGATGAGATTTTCTGCTTGTTTTCGGCTGTTGAGTTCAGTGTGTGAAGGACCTCCCACGTACTGACATGAGTTAGATGATAGAGGGCTTTGCGAGTGCTTGTCCCATCGACATGGAGATTGAGAAACAGTGCGGATACCTACCCCCACCACAGAGCAGCAGCGATGCAGAGTGCATAGTTGATGAGAAGTTCTGCTTGTTTTCGGCTGCTGGGTTCAGTGTGTAAAGGACCTGCTAGGTAGTGACATGAGTTAGATGAAAGAGGGCTTTGGGAGTTGTTAGAAATGGGATTTTGGGTAGGCTAGGGTGTGGGCCAAAGCCAGGCAAAAATAACCACTCTAGTCAGGATAAGGGAGTTACACGTCTAAAATAACCCCTGCTCACCCACTTGGTAGCTTGGCACGAGCAGCCAGGCTTATCTTAGAGGCAGTGTGTAAAGCATTTGCCCATAAGTAACAGTAGTACAGTGTACGCACTACAAAAGGACACCACACCAGTTTAGAAAAATATCCAATATTTTCATATACTTAAGACAAGACCAGAAACTACAAAAATCCACAATACTATACTTAAAAGATCACAGTTCAAAAAAAAGTTGATTAAAAAGAGTTCCTTGTGTGGATAGCTCCGTCTGGGCTACCACGGCGTCGTGAACACACAAATCCAAAAACAAGTCTGGCTGACCGCGGGGTCGCAGGCCAGCTACGGTGTCGGGAAGACCCGCAAACAGCACCTTTCAGAGATGCAGGGCGATGGGGCCCTTGAAGTCACTAGCGTTGCAGGTAGTGGTGGCTGGTGGAATTTGAAACTGGTGAAGCGTAAGCAGAACGAATCAACTTATGCGAGCACAGTGAGCTAGCCCAACGGCAATATGGGGGGTTCGGGGGTTTTCTCTCCCGTGAAGACATTTAAAAAAAAAATCATCTTTTTGGTGCGATTTTCAGCACTATTTCTGTGATAAATGGACTAAAAATTCAGTTCTTCTAGGCAATCATAAAAGAAAACTCATACATTATTTCAGAGAACTTCTGGGTTGCCAAGCAAGTCTGACTTCTGGAGAGGGCTAGGGTACTAAGCAAGACTGCTTTAGCTCTATCCTTTCCAATAGAAAACACTAGTTAGCGATGTGAACAAGTTCAATGGACAAATCTGGGGTCTATGGAGAGTCCCTCTCCTGAGAAAGAAATTTAAAAAAGATTGGCAAATGGTGCATTTTAAAGCAAATGAATGCAGTGATAAAGCAAGGCTTATTAAGAAGTGGGAACGTATAGTCTTGAAATATTAAACACATTATAAACTGTCCCATATCTTCTTGCATTAATTTGTTCAAAAGTTACTGTAATATGTAAATTGTTCTGCATGACAACTTTAGCCCTTTAAAATGTATGCTTGCCCCGTGTCTTGAACTGCATGCAGCATTAACTTTGGAAAAATATGCTCTAACCAGACTTAAGGAAGCACCCACAGCTGCTGGCTGTAACCAGTCGTATAGAAATATGTACAGACAGGTCTTTAAGTGAGATGAAAAAAGTGGGTGCTCCCTATAAAGGAACATGCCAAATAAATTTCTGTGATTCCCAAAGTGTGCCATCAGACCGGTATTTTGGTTTCTCTCTGAGATGTATTTTTATCCAGATAAATTGCACAGCAACTGATATACGCCTAAAGGCTGTCAGTATGATTGGCTTTGTCACTGGGTGTTAGCTGTTTAAGATAAATAAGTAACAACAATGATTTCTTATAAATAATTAACATTGAAAATGTTTAAATTCTGAAATAGTGAGTCTGTGAATTAAATAGCGTTGAGGCCTGTGGGAGGAGCTTTGATCTTCAATTATGTGTGCCTCTATGTTAGATATGTATCCTCTTTCTCTGCATATCTTGTCCATCTGCACATCTTCAACCCCCTCTCTTTCCTCTTCAGCATCCTCTTTTCACTCTTCCCCGAATTGCCCTTCCTTACATCTCTGTCACTTCACCGCCCCCAAAATGCACTGCACTCCCTCTTTTGACATCAGTGTACCCCCTTCACACACATTTCCACAGAATTTCAGTTGCAAATGGAATACACAAATATTGATCTGTGTGCTCTGCAGAGAGGCCAACCCACTGACACGCACTTTTTTTGGTTTTAGCCTTATCGCCTGCGCGCTCAATCAAAGCCCCTCATTAACACCTGACATGGCTCAAGCCTCAAAGTATGCACAGAAAAAAATACAGATAAACAACATTATAAAATAGCTAACTCGTGGGGAATGCAAGGTCAAGTAAACATGTAAAATAAGAGAGGAACTAAATCGCTGAAATGCATTCCCTCGACCTTTTTAACATTCATTGTTTGCAAGTCATTCCATGTTTTTGGCATCAGTTTTAACTTAGGGGCATGTTTTAATGCCATACATCAGAGGACTGGCCACTGTAAGCACATGTTACACAGTAAGCACATATCTCTCGCTTTGGGCCTGACTCTGATATTTGGATCCATTTCACAAGGGAGCAAATGCCGCAGCTCCACTTCTAAAGGAGCGAGCAGTGTGCAGCGAGGGCCTGGGGACCGGTTGGGGACACATTTCACTGCTAGAAGAGAGAAAACACCACAGCTGAAGGGCAGGAACGAACCAGGAACTTAGCACATGCTGTCAACATCTGTGTAACCGAAGGCTGGCAGACTTGTTCACCACACGCTCACCTCCAACGTACTAATGTTTTTCATGCATATAGTGACGCTTGGTGCACAGCTCTTCATGAGGAAACCTCTCCCCCTGACTTGAGTGCCCCCAGGCCCCCACTCTCCATGAAGTGTCTCTCCAAGTCAGGCAGCGTTACCCATTCTCCCCAACGCCCCTCACACCGTACGCAGGCTCTTTCCACCACATACAGTTCTACCCATTCACCCCGAAGCCCTTTCACACCTTACTTAGGCTCTTTGCACCACATGCAGCACTCCTCACATACACCCGGGGTACCCTCAACCCTACGCAGGTTCGCCACCACATGCAGTGCTCCTCACGTACACCAGGGGTACCCTCTACTCTATGCAGACTCTCCACTGCATGCAGTGTTCCCCCCTCATACCCAGAGCCCCCTCACATAGAGTCCCTTCCCACTGCAGGTGGGCTCCTGGCATGCACCCGCAGCCCCTCACTCCATATACATGTCCCTTGGAAACCCACCCCACGCAACTAACTCCTGGACTCCCTTCTGTAAGCTCCTCTCACACTGGTCCCTGCACTTCGGATCCCTCACTCATGCATCACCACGTGCTGTGCTCCGCACCCGCACCTCTCACCACATGGGCTCCATCCTGACATGCCGTGTCGTAGACCGGACTCTCACGTGCACCCTGCCTGATGAAGACCCCTCAAACGGTAATGCAGTGCCCTGCACTCTTGAGCCAGCCTCACACAGGCAATGCCCGGGCCCACTGCCACCCTCCCTACTCCGACTCCTCCCTGCCTAAAGCTTTCTTTCACATTCCATACAGTGCACTGCACTCTGATTCCTCTCGCACCCTGTGGGGGTGCATGTACTGCCTGCCACTTGCTGTGTGCTCACCTGCAGGGGAGCTCCCCCTACATGCAGTGCACTGCATTCTACAGCCGGGGTCTGCCTCCGCTTTATTCAGTGACCCGCACTCTCCAGAAGTGGTCCTCCCGCACCACATGCAGTGCCTGCACTCTCCAGCGGCATCCTCCTGCCCCACATGCAGTGCCTGCACTCTCCAGTGGCGTCCTCCTGCACCACATGCAGTGCCTGCACTCTCCAGCGGCATCCTCCTGCCCCACATACAGTGCCTGCACTCTCCAGTGGCGTCCTCCTGCCCCACATGCAGTGCCTGCACTCTCCAGTGGCGTCCTCCTGCCCCACATGCAGTGCCTGCACTATCCAGCGGTGACGTCCTGCACCAGATGCAGTGCCTGCACTCTCCAGCCGTGATCTTCCTACACCACATGCATCACGCTGCTCTCTCCATGGGGGGTCCCTTCCACACCAAATGCAGTGCGCTGCACGCTCCAGCAGTGATAGTTCGGAGTCCTACCCCACCTGATACAGTGCCCTGCACTCTACAGCGGGGTCCTGCTGCACCACATGCAGCGCACTGCACTCTCCAGCCAAAGGCCGCTAAAGGCCACCGTACATCATACAGCGGGATCCTCCTGTACCAGATACTGTGCCCTGCACTTTTCTGTGGGGTCCTCCAGCATCACATGGAATGCCCTGCACACTCCAGCGGGGGTGCTCACGCGCCACACGCAGTGTCATGCCCTCCTAGTGATCTTTACATTTTCATAAGAGTTATATACATCGCAGCATGCCGCCACTACACCTCTAGGGTGCTTGTAACTAGACAACACAGAGCACTATGACGAAACAAGTCCACATGCTTTCAGAGCCCACTATACTGTACGCACTCTACCAAGCTTCCCCATGGCGCTTACCTTCCTGAGGGCTTCTTCTAGCCTCCCAGGTTCCGGGGGTGTTGTCTCGTCAGCAGGGTTTCTGTCTTCGCTCTGACCGTATGGTTGGTGAAGGGGGCACCCGGCACCGTCCCTCCAGGTCCACCTCCACACCTGCTTCCCAAAATTTGGTGATCCTTGGCAAATATTTAACTTAACAAGACTTTTCTTTCTGCATTATTTCAAATGAGAACACCTTCAATATGTGAGCTCAGGGCGTGAGTTGTACTAAAACATGTTGTACTTTATCTAATAGATTATAACGTTGCTCAACCAAGAGATACGGAGGGTGTTTACACCTTGCAAACTTGACACAAACTTGACTCTGCTGTGTCCACTGGGATGAACGTTTATTTAAAACGGAGGCTAAGATCATACATTCAACCCTATATCAAAGACAGTGAAGCAAAGCTTTCCTCAGAGCAAAGAAAGAGATGGGTAGTTTTGCAAACCATGAAGTTCTATTAATAAATTATTAAAGTGGGAGTCTCAGTCCAATCAGTTAAACATATATAAGTCCCCTGAATACAGAATGTATGAATATAATCCAGGCAATTTAATTTAACAAATGCACATAGATGTTATCAAAGACAGCATATGCAAAGTGAGAGACAATTCTGTACCCGGAAGGTAACACCCTAATGCTAAACTAAGGTTGTTGATAGGCGGGAACCTTTGAAGCAGCTAGCGTCAACAAATATAGCCTTGAAAGTAGATCTGAATGAAGGTTCCAAACTAGAAAAGGAGAAATGTACTTGCTCTAGAAAGTCAGTAAGTCTGGGAGCAGAAATATGAGGATCATTTGGGTCGAGAGAGAGAAAGAGAGAGGACGTCCAGCTGCAAAGGTAGACAGGAGCAGGTCTCTCCCACTAAAACCAGTCCCACACAGTTAAACATACATTCCACAGCTTCTCATGGATTAGGGACCAATGAAAATCTGTGTTGCCGATGTACTAGTTGTCAGCCTCTTACTCACTGATAACTCAAGCCGGATTCTTCCATTAGTGCGGCCTTCACAATATCTTTCAAAGCAGTTGTCACCTTCTCTACCTTCCTTCATGTCTAGCCACTGAGAATCATTTTCCAGCCAATTAATTGTAACAAACATGAACTTCCTACAACAGGCTATCAGAAAATACTTTTTAATGAGAACACAGCGACTATTGAAATAACGCATGACACAAATAAGTAGTGGTTAAACATTGTGACAAGTTAACATTTAATTAAGCGCAAATAAAAATGACTTTGCGTCACCACATGTATACGGATCTACGCCACAAATAGTGCGCACTTAGCAAATGACTTGCCTCTCAGTTCACTAATGGCGTCGTTGTTAAAAGAGAAGAAGGCGGTAAAAGGGCTGTAGATAAATGACTTGGGGCCAGATGTACGACCACACTAATTTGCGACTCGCAATTTGCGCTCGTTTGTGAGTCGCAATTTAGTATGTACGGCAGTGTGAGAGACACTGATTGCGATTCCCAGTGGGGTAGCAAAATGCGAGGCTCATAAATATTAATGAACGACTCATAGTTTACAACCCCATTTGGAATGGCTGGCCCTCCCAGGGATGGTGGCCTGCTGGGATCAGCAGACCACCATGTTTGGGACTGCTTTTAAATAAAGCAGATTTTCTTTTTTTTAAATGCAGCCCGTTTTCGTTAAAGGGAAACGGGATGCATTTAAAAAAATACAAATTAACCTTTTTTGTTACATTTTTAAGGGCAGGCAGTGGTCAATAGGACCACTGCCTGTCCTTAAAACATACTTTTGCATGCATTTGCAAAGGGGACGGTATCCCTTGGGGTTCCCTTCCCATTTGCAAATGCATTACCACCTACTTGAATTAGGTGGTAATTGCAATTGTTTTGCGACCGCAATTGCAGTCGTGAAAACATTAGTACATGGGTTAGAGACTCGCTATTTGGAAGGAAATACCCCTTCCAAATAACGAGTCTCTAAACACTTTTTTGCGAGTCGCAATTCATTTGCAACTCGCAAAATTGTGTTAGTACATGGCCATACCAATTTTAGCATGCGCAAACGGGTCGCTAACCCATTTGCGCATGCTAAAATTGGTTTAATAATGTATGCTTAGTTTTAAATCAGGCTTAAAATGCAGCGCGTAAGGACAGCCCTTTCCAATGGAAGCAATGTCCTCAACCTGAGGATAATGATTCCTGAAGGAGAGTAGGAGATGCATAGCACTCTCTTCCTGACAAACGCCATGAGTGTAAAAGCCATATTCTTTCTTCAATACCTATGTATCTGAGGGGTTGTAGAAAAGTGATACCATGTATAAAATGTTAAGATATGTGTAACAAGAGCCTGTTGTTTTATACACCTGCATTATGCCATTTTGTGAAATGAATCAAAACATCTCTTATGATATTTACGAATGTCAATTTCTCATTAGTTTGTTATTTTGGCTCAACTGATGCCTTAGAGGGGCTGTGTGTCTGATTCATAATGTTAACAATGTTTGTGATGTGTTTCAGACACAGATCACCCGGGCAAGTGCCCCAACATATTGGCCAAGTGCAAGGTCCCGTTGCCTCCCCCAACGTGCCAGAGCGACGACAACTGTACGAAGAGCCAGAAGTGCTGCGACCTCTGTGGAAAGAAATGTCAAGATCCTGAGCTAGGTAGAGTGTCCTCAACATCCTTACTTCATGGGGGTCAGGACTGAGCTTGGTCATTCTTTTGTTGCAGCCAACCTTTAATATTTCCATTACTTGGTAATTGTGGTTTTTACAGTAAGCAAATACTATAGCTTAGACGCTTCCATGACTGAGAGAATTTGACTATAGATCAACAGGTTCAACCACAATGATGTCTCATCACATCTCAACTTTAGTTTATTCTCTTTTTCGGTTGTGGCAATGGCAATCTTTTGACATTCCACCTAATCCACTTTAATTGAACAGCATGTGTTTGTTCACAGGCTGCATGACATAATCTTCAGGCTTTGGACGGTTTCCTAATTTGAGATTGAAAATCTACTAGGGAAGCTCAGGAGGTGTTTTATCAGCTGGTGTCCTTTCTAGATTGGTCCTCACTGCAGTTAAGGAGTGTTCTCAAAATCTTGTAAAATCCCTGCATGCCAGTGTGTGTTTATTTCCCTGCAGATCATCTCTTGCTGGTTTTTGTGCCCGCTGAACTTCATGCCAGTTTCTGATCGACTCCTTTTTACATCAGAGCTTGGTCTATAGTGCAATGACACATTGTGCAGGAACCACCTAGTTCCTTTTCCCGAGGCCCATTAAAATGTTTAAAGATTCTAATTTACTGAGAATAACATACATGAGATGGTGCTCACGACCACAGCATCACAAAAAGAATCTGATGAGGTCAGAGAGGTTCATCAGACAGCACTTCAGCACATCCTTGAGGGCACCTAGCCTTAGCAGCCCCGCCTGATACTGGTGGTTGTCTCCTCAATCTTGCCCGTCAGGTCAAGGATTCTGACTTGCCCTCAGGTATACATTTTATACCCTATTCGTGCAGTGGCCTTTTTCTAATTTCCCGTTCCCAGTATTAATTGTTATTTGTCCTAGTTTTTTGTGTGTTATTTTGGGTTTTCTAGATACATGGGTTATGTCCATTTCTCCACTAATTGCCTAACTTTAATCTCTAATGGTAACCAGCTATTGTTATAGCAACCTTACTTTGCACATTAACCATGTCACCGCTTGAATATGCTGAATTTTGAATATTCATTCAGTATCTATCAGAATCTCTGGCACAGATAAGCCTAAAGGTGGGCACTGGTTTTTCAAGGAGGCTTCTAGCCAGTCTCTACTTGTGAAGAGGTGGTTTAAAGTATTACATAACTAGCCAGAGTTCAAAGTGGCCCTTGCAAGCAAGAGTCATGGAGACCCATTTAAAGAAAGTAAAAGACACCAGTGATGCTGTTCATATTTAGGGACCATCTCCGTGTACCCGCAGCGGCACGTACCAACCGTTGCAGTATGGGCTATTGATATAAGGGATAACTCTAGGTACAATCAATAGACATGGCCCCGGCTGCTGTATGTGTTCTAGCACAGCACTGCAACAATGCCAGCAGAAGCAAGGTGTAGAAGGGGTGGTGATGGATTACAAAGGTCTGTATTGTGCCTGCACTTGGCTTTGCACACCCTACCGAATGCAGATCACCTTTGGCTTCCAGCCGAAAGAATCATTACTTGTAGAAACAGGATTTGTTTGATGTTGATTAATTGCACTGTTGGAGTCTCTCCAGCTCCTCTGTGGGAAATTCATTGCCATGATATTCTTTCTGGTGGATGACAATAGAGCAGATCAAAGGGGTTTAGGAGCTTGGGGCTCATCATAGAAACCTTCTTCCCAGCTCCTTGTGAAGATGAGTTGAGGCCTGCTGTCCTATGCTGGGCTATGTTTCTAAATGTGCACAGGAAGACACATTAATCGGCATGCAAGCGCTGCACACAAGACATGCAGACGTCCGGCTGACCTCATCCTATCATTTCAACTTCAGAACTGCCAGCTAGTGTGTCAAGGAAAGGGTCACTCTATAAAACCCACACTGCTCTGATCATCGGTGGGGGCGGAGTTGGCAAGGGGCTCACTGCAGTGTTTGATCATCGGTGGGGGCGGAGATGGCGAGTGGATCACTGCAGTGTTTGATCATCGGTGGGGGCGGAGCTGGCGAGTGGCTCACTGCAGTGTCTGATCATCGGTGGGGGCAGAGCTGGCGAAGGGCTCACTGCATATTTCACAGTTCTGGCACATAAGGCCTGTGCTGCCCCGCATGTGTTGTTGGTATAAGTGTATTAAGGATTGTGATGTTTATAAACATGTTGACTTCTCTTTCACTGTAGGATGTGAGTTTGGAATATGTTTTTTACCCTTACTTGTAAAGAAATATTTCATTCTGTTGTCCATGATTTGTGTCTGTCTTTCTGCTACAGATCACACTGGCTTCTGCCCAGCGTATAAACTCATGTCATGTGATGCAAAAAACATCTCTGACTGCAATCGTGACTCTGGCTGCAAGGCTGATGAGAAGTGCTGCAACGTGGGCTGCAGGCAGACCTGTGTGAAATCCAAGAAAGGTAAGGCACCAGTGCTAATGCCACAATGTCTCTTGGACCACATGATAGGATGTACCCTATGTTTCACCCCAAGGGCACAGGTCTTTATGAGTCCCGTGGACCAGTTTCACCTTGTTAGGAACCTCCACTCCTGTGAGTGTTCTAGGGAGCCTGTGTGACAATGCACATTAAGGACTCTCCTAAAGGAGGGGTCTGCATTACATATGAACTATTCATGTATCTTGAACTAGTGGACACCATTCTTTCCATACACACTCTTCACGCATCCCACCTGTAAGCACAATCACACATCAGACAAGCATGGGGAACTAAGAGGAGCCATTTATAGGAGACTGCTTGGACTGTATAAAGGGGGTCAGTTGATATCCTGTCCTGTGGCCCTAGCTGTCAGTAGTGTATGCTTGGGGATCAGGGTGGATCAAGGAGGATATGAATTTGTAGAGAATAAAGGAAAATAAAAGGTAGAACAGAGATAATTTGGAGAGGGATACACTCTCATTAGAAGAGTACAATTGCACACAAATATCCTGTCTCAGTGTCCATCTCTACTTGCACTGGTATGAGAACATGAGAGATGTGTTCACCAACAAAGCGCACAGATAAGCGTTTGTCTGAGCAAAGAAGGATGTGATAATAAAGCGTGAAGATCTAAAGAAGCTGAAGAACAAGGAGTGGTGGAACTATGTGCGAGACATGCACAAATATGTCTCAAAGCCTACGAAAGACCGTGCTGATAACTGAAGGCAATGACCTTCTACTTCAGGGTACAAATAAAATCATATTGTATCTCCAAATCAATGAGGCATGCTCTGCTCTTTGCATTTCAGAGAAACCTGGTGTTTGCCCCTTTATACCGATGGATGAACTATCAGAAGACATGTGCAATAAATGCAACGAGGACAAAGACTGCCCACAAAATGAAAAATGCTGTGCTGGGGGCAAAGGTCGTGAGTGCCGGAAACCCACCCAGGAAATTGGTAAGTGTTGTATCACTCAAACACTTGTTATTGCGACACAATAACAGTGTCCTGCCACACTTTCCATGCTCAGCCATTAGTGTGGGATGCTATTCATTCTAATGTCTGGGTGGGTGGAATATCTCTGTCATAGATAGAGGGATAGTTGAGCAGACAGACATACATCTACTAGTAACAGGGACTCAAGTTTCAACTCACCAATGAGGACTAACAAAGGAGCTGTTTGTATTCCTTTTTCAAAGTGGATATGGTTTTGCAGTTCCAGCTGTTAGATGTTTTGTAGCCTAATTCCTTTTGAAAGGAATCAGATTTGAAAGTTCTCTCATGAGTTGTGTCAGTAGGTGTAGAAGTGAGGATTGAAACAAGGTCTGGTGTATAATAGAGAAACAACAGACGTCCCACCCTTCCAAGAACTCTGCAACAGACTCAGCACCTTCTTTCACCTCAAGATTAAGATGATCCATGACAACTTTGACAACCAAGACCTCCGCACTGCTCCAGCCCACACCCCCAGCAATGCCAACCAGCAGACCCTGCTCACAGGAACCCCGCTCATGATAGAAGACCCCTTAAAGACCATGAAGAGCATCCACTCCGGAGCTCCCTCAGACCACTGCCCAACCCACATCTTCCAAAGAACCACAATGGCCATCGCACCCAAACTACACCTAACGATCAACTGCTCCCTCGAACCCGCCACATTCCCCAATGAATGAAGGCATGCCGAAGTCAGCCCTCTCCTAAAGAAACCCTCTGCAGACCCGACAGACCTCAAGAACTTCATGCCCATTTCCTATCTTCCATTCTCAGCCACAGTCATTGAAAAGGCAGGCAAACTTCATCGAAGCCAATAACAACCAGGATATCTCCCAATCCAGATTCTGTGGCAACGTCAGCACCGAGACCACCCTCGCACCGCCATCAAGGACATCCGCTCCCTCCTCAACCAGGGCCAAACAGCAGCCCTCCTCCTCCTGGACCACTCACCAGCCTTCGACACCTTCTACCACCTCACACTAGCCACCAGACTCCACAACGCTGGCATCCATGGAAAGGCCCTTGACTGGATATGCTCTTTTCTCACAGGTAGAACTCAGCAAGTCAGACTCCCACCCTACCTCTCGGGACCAACAGACCAACAGAGACCAGATGTGGAGTGCCCCAGGGACGTTCCCTTAGCCCCACCCTCTTCAACATCTACATGGTCCCCCTCGCAACCATCTTCAGAAACCACAGGCTCAACATATTCTCCTACACCGATGACACCCAGATCATCCTCTACCTCACCAAAATACTCAATATCACCAGACACAACTTCCAAGAAGGGATGAAAGTCGTTGCCACCTAGATGAAGAAGAGCTGACTGAAACTCAACTCAGAGAAAATAGAAGTTCTCGTCCTTGGATCCACCCCTTCCTCATGGGACAACACCTGGTGGCCCCCCCTTCCTTGGAAACGCCCCACCCCGACAGACCACGCACGAAACCTCAGCATCATACTAGACTCATTGCTCATGATGAACCACCAGATCAACGCCGTATCCTCAGCCTGCTTCAACACTCTCCACATACTCTGAAAAACGTTCAAATGGATCACATCCAAATCCAGAAAAACAGTCACGCAAGCCCTCATCAGTAGCCGAGTGGACTACATCAATGCTCTCTATGCCGGAATCAACAATAAACTACTTTGCACTCTCTAGACTACCCAGAAATTCGCAGCCAGGCTGATCCTAGACATCCCCCGTCCCAGCCACATCACATAACACCTCTCCAATCTCCACTGGCTCCCCATCGAAAGAAGAATAACCTTCAAGCTCCTCCTTCTTGCGCACAAGGCCCTCCACAACATCGGACCTGCATACCTAAACAGCTGCCTCTCATTCACGCACCCAAGAGACACCACTGATCAGCTGACCTCTCTCTGACCACCATCCCACGCATCTACAAGACCAGATCAGAAGGAAAGTCCTTTTCCTACCTGGCAGCCGAGGGCTGGAACGACCTACCCCTCCATCTCCGGCAAGTCCCTACACTGCTCTAGGTTGGGAAGGACCTCAAGACCATGACCCCATCACTCAACGGAGCCGCCCCCCAGCACCTTGAGACCCTTGCGGGTGAGTAGCTGCGCTTTACCAACCCTGATTGATTGAATAGCGGTTTGCTGTTTTATCTTATGGTTTCTCCAGATATTAAGTCGCCAACCATAGCAAAATCCCAAAATGTACATACATTGATAGTCCCTTTACTACTGTGAATTTATATATGAGATCATGCAAGGTAAACATCTTCCCCACCATCAAAAAGCCATGATTCCCTCTTGAAGTAGTGCCACGATGTTTTCATTCTGTCTGCTTTGGTGTTCCTCCACTGTGTACCTCCAGTGTCTGTTTCCAACAGTCATATGAGTTTGTAAGATGATGGACCAGAGAGTTTGTCAACTTTGTGCATCAGAGTAATGGTGCTGGTTTTCCATGAATGTAGGAGATCAACAGATTGAAAAAAGAACTCGTAACAAGGGAGTACTAACTTGGCCAACCAGCTCACTACAAGCTCTACGAACACAACATTTGTTTCAGGAGCTTTTCCACTGTTGAGATTTTTAATTGTAGCTGATAGAGGATAGTTGAATGTTAAAAAAATGATATGCTCAGGACTCTGTATTACCCACCATGTTGGCTATGATGAAAATGGATTGGAGGGTTTATTTTATTGTTTTGCATATGGGAGTAAGAAACAAACATAATACTGAGCTCTGAGAGTGACTCGGAGATTGGTCTATGGTCTGTGGTTTTCATGTCCGTTGCTGTTTCTCGTGCAGTGAAACCTGGTGAATGTCCACCACGTGCTAAGATATGTGATTATCCTGCACCATACCTGCATCACTGTAGCAATGACAGCAGCTGCCCAGGAGCGCAGAAGTGCTGCGTCGACTATTGTGCACGGGAATGCAGGGATCCCAGGCCAGGTGACAACCATCATGCAATGTGTGCTGTGTGATATTTCCAAAGAAGTCTCCATATTTTAGAGGCGTGCTGAAACAAGAACACACCTATGATAAAAAGTAAGTCACCACCCACAGGCAGTAATAACTGATTAGTGTAACAGCACTTGTCAACTGCTCTATTTCTAGAGCACTTGAGGGCACCCCTCCTCTTGTGTTTGCACCTTGACCCAGAAGAGAAGGGGCTCCTGTCACAGCAACCAATGCTGATAGGCCATTCATGCAAATCATGCCTTTCCAGTGGCCTACCTCCAATTACTGCTACCACAGATGGTGGAACATACTGCTTTGAAAAGCTGAGGGTTCTAGCCAATACCTGCTCTGATCCTTGTTTTGGGGCAAGATTAACGAAAAATATTGCGATATGTGTAAGAAGTGAGAATACATCTGTTACAGGATTCTCCTCTCAGGGAGACTTTGCTTGCAAAATTGCCTCCTTCATAGAGATGGAGCACTATTTTCACTGACCATCTTACTCTGCTACAAGACCTTTGCATTTTGAAAGCTGTCATGTCTTCTCCAGTTCAGTTATGAGATGCATATTCTTACAATACCTTCTGAGGCATGTAGTCCTTCATTATAATCTCAACAAGGAGCGGACAAGCCCCATTACGCAAAGAGAAAACCAGACTAGATGAACTGCTCAAGTCTTATGTAGTCCTCAGTGAAATAAAAAGATACTGAAAGTCAGCCGCAAAGTATGGTAATCTCAAATGACTCAATATGGCAGTGGAATGACTTTATGACAATAATGTACCATTTGGAAGGGCTTCTTCTCATAAATAACACATTGCTAATAATTAAACACCCATTTTCAGAAGATAATGACAGACCCTGACTGCAAAATAGAGAAAGTGAATACTAGATAACGTGAGCAAGTCTCTGCAAAATGCCAATAACTAAAAACAAGCACCTGCAACATCCAAGTTGCAGCCCTTGTGCATTTACCTATATTCACAATTTTTTGCTGTAGACAAGTTTGGAGGGACGTGAGATAGAATGTAAGATTTAAGCAAAAATTGTTTTTCTTTGTGATCTATTGAATAACAGAAGAACTTCTGCAGCGTTCCTTAGTAATCAAGGTTTGTTTCTTGCATTAGGAAAATGCCTGACTGTTACATGACAGGTGCCATATTTTTTTAACAAAAATATATTGTAGCTATGTGGGCTGATCTTGTTAACTTAGGAAGGAGAATTTAGTTAATGAAATGACGACAATATTTGTGGTTGGTGATTTTTGTTACACGCACTAGTTACAAAACTGTCAAAATTAACATGGTTGAAATCACAAATGGCACCTGATTGTATGTATCTACATATGCAGACTCAAAGTAACCCGGCTGTATGCATTTTATTGTATCAGTGGTGGCTGGTGAACCATTAAACTGGTGGGTGTAAATACCTTCTATAACTTTTTTAACGCAAAGCAAGAGAGCCCAAAATCATTTTTGGGAGCTTAAGGAGGTTCTGCCACTAAGTAAAGGATTAGAATGGGGCCAAATGGTGCACTTTGCAACACAGGTTGGGCACAAAATGTCATAGAAAATATTGCAATCATTTTGTGTTGGTGTACCCTGACATAAGGTAATTAACTTCTAGCCAGGAATTTGTATTTGGCCTCTGAATTGGGGCTGAGAGATAAACTATCTCTCAGGCAATAACTGGTATACATTTTGTTGTTGTTGTAGTAACTTTATTCGATATGAAAAGATATCATAAAAGTGTAGTACAGTGCATATAAAAAATTTAAAACCCACTACAACAATGGCTTCATTCTTTGTACAGATTAAACAGTAAAAAAAAAAAAAAAATATATATATATATATATATATATATATATGTATATTCCAAAATTAAACGTTGCTTCCTCTGGGGTGCTGGGACCCATGGAGGGTGGCAAACACGCCGGCGAAGCTCACCGGCAAGGTTAAAGTTCAAAAAGTCCCAAAAATGCAGTATGCTCTCAGTAATAAAGGCACAGCAGAAGCGTACTGAAGGTCAGAATATTTATTACACTACGCGTTTCGGCGAGAGCCTTGATCACGTGTCAAGGCTCTCGCCGAAACACGTAGTGTAATAAATATTCTGACCTTCAGTACGCTTCTGCTGTGCCTTTATTACTGAGAGCATATATATATATATATTTACAACATTTTCCCACTCCTCCATTGCATGGTGTAGATAAGCAATAGTGTTCGTGCAGGGTCAGGAAGGTGGATGATTACACTTGTGGTTGATACGCCTTAAGGAGCTTACGTCTTATCTTCCAGGCCCAGCCCAGGTTTTTGGCAGTCCCACAGATGACACTGGGGACTGATGTTTAGACTCTCCCAAGCCTCTTCCAGGCCTATCATCTGCAACTGTTTTTTCAGATTCCATACCCAAGGAATCTTGTGCTCTGCTCCAAGTTTTAACAGCTCGTCCAGGGCAGAAGCATAATGATGAAGTTCAGGGGACCTTCTAAGCCTTGTCCAATATAATATAGGGCGCAGCCTAGCCACATTGCTGATGTTATGTCTACCCAGATCACTGCGAAGCGGAACTAGCGGGGTAGACAGAGGAAGCGAGACAATGTCCCTAAAGAACTTATTCTCGGATTTAAGCAGCTCTGTTAGATTTTCGAATCCCCACAATTCCACCCCGTAGAGGGCCGCTGACATGGCCTTCCCCTCATAGACCTTGACTGCCACAGCTATTGGCCTGCTATATGAGAGCCTCTGATGTTTCGCTATTGCCCCTGAGGCTCTTTTATGGACAAGGAGCATTTTGGACAAGTGGGGAGCCCATTTAAGCTTATTATTGACCCTCACTCCTAGGTAATCAAAAGCCTCCACTAGCTCTAGTGTAGTGTTGTTTAACTTGATGTTGTTCCTAAAGCTTTTTGAGGGTGACAGCGTCATCAGCTTGGTTTTTGTTGTATTTATTTTCAAGCCCCTGATGTCACAAAACTGGGAGAAACGGGACAACAGTCTTTGTAAGCCCATAGGGCTTTTTGAAATCAACAGAGTGTCATCAGCAAAGACAAGGGTAGGTGTTTTTTCCCCGCACAGGGTTGGGGCATCGGCCTTGTTGTCTCTCAAATGGTCTGCCACCCCATTTATGAAAAGAGAGAACAGGGTCGGTGCTAACACACAACGCTGGCGGACCCCTTTCTCAACAGCTATCCTCTCTGTGAGCTGTCCCTGATGTCCCCACCTAACTTTTGCGAAATTGCCTTCATGAAGGCGTTTAAAAATGTCCTTTTCCATTAAAGGTATTACAAATCGACATTCACCTTTGAATTAGATTTTTGAAAGTAAGTGGAAAATACCTTTAAATCATGTGTCTACTGTTTTCCGGGTGGAGATTTAAAATTAAAAAAAATGTCATTTAGGGCTTTTCATGGAATATGTTGACTCAAGTACAGAGTGAAAATACTTAACTAGGTCACTATGATAAGAGACCCCTAAGTGCTCACTGGCATGGCCTTAATTGAAGCAAACACCACGATGGAGCTTCTTGTTGTGTTCACCAATATTGTCAAACTTAGACCATGATAGCATTGCCCAACAAATCACCACCGTTCCAAATGCCATCTTAAACCTGCCCCCACATTGAAACTGCTTTCTGTGCTTACCTTTTATGCCATACTAAAGGGGGGCACTATAATAAGCACAATGCCCACTGTATCCCTTAGTATTGCCATATTAATTCAGGGCATGAAGCCCTCTATGTGCATAGGTAATGCCAGATGTAACGTTGTTCACTGTCTCTAATGTACCTACCTCAAGTTGCTGATTTCGAGGACAGCCAGTAATGTAAGAGAGACAAGGAATGCTAAAGGAATACAATCAAACCTGGAGTCAACAGTCACTCATAAACAACACCCCCAAAACCTGCTCATTAGCATACCATTATCTGGGTTGTCATTTGTTTTCATGGTTTGGTTCAAGAGAAGACACAAAGTAAAAATAAATTCAGTTTTACCAAAGCCATGAATGTGCCTCAAAGACAACAAAAGGTGCATCAAACCAGATGTCCCACAGTGCAAGAGTGATGATGACTGCACACAGGATTGGAAGTGCTGCTACTTCCACTGTGGATTAAAGTGCAAGGTTCCAGAGACAGGTATCAGTGTCAGGAGTGTGTGACAACTGATGTTGACGTGAAATCTTCGTTTGTGTTTCTGTTTTAGGCTGAGCCCGGACTGTAGATAGGGGGGCAGGGCACTGTACATACCTGAAATGTACTAGATGAATTTTATAAAACCTGCATTTCAAAGCTAACAACAGCTCTCTAAGCTAATGACAGGTATCTGTCACATTCAGGGTACTGCCCTATTTCTTAACTTGAGTGTGGAACATTCTCCCAGCTTCCCTGGATGCACCAGAATGCACCTAAATCTGAAACTTATTATCCGAGAGCCTCCTACTTATGTAACCATTATTCATTATATACACAGTTGTTCTAGAGAGAGTTTGTAAGAAAAGGGTCTGGATCTACTTGTGCAAAACTTAGTAAAAGCATATTTGAACATGTGCATATCTTTCAAACATGCACAAGTGAGTTGCCAAGTGTCTTGAAAAGTTGTGGCTGTCCTGGAAGTGTGATCAGGGTATATTGAAGGGCTTTGTACATTCACATACTGATGCTCTCTTCACACCACATCACAGAATATGTGAAGAGTAAGACAGTGAGTGCTTCTTGAAAACAGCTGTCTGGTTATCTTTTGTCCCATACGTCATAGCACCTGGGCTGCAAGATACTTGCTGTAGTATTTATATTTCACTCCTTTGGTTAGACTTCTCCTCTGAGGTGCTCTTCCTTCGCCTACGTAGGTGAACGATCATGATCTTTGCCTCTGAGCCTCGAGAAGGGACATCACTGCATACCTAAGTATTGGACACATGCATAATATGAAATATATGGCAGAATAAGACTTGTGTGTTTCGCCTGCATATCCCACAATGTGCAGGTCACATTTGTGACTATGGTACTGAAAATGTAGAAGTGATTACAAAAATCTGCAGAAATTGCACAAAATGCACAAATTGAGCAGAAAATGTAAATCTCTGATTTGTCCAGTGACATTTGTGAAGTGAGTGCCTAGTTAGAACTGGAATGTTCATAATTATTTGTCTTTGGATTTTGAAAGTGCATCCTTAGAAAAGTATGTCCTGGTCAGTCCTGTGTTAACTTGGGCTGTATTGGATGTAGAGGGAATGCAATTTTCTAGAATTTAAAGGTGACAAAGCCCTGTTCAGCTGACCCCAGTCCCTCATAGACGTCAGAATCCAGGTGTAACTTTTGGGTCCCTTGTGATACAGCCTGGTATCTCACGATGACCTCCAACCATAAAGATTATGTCTCCCAAAACTCTCCTTAATATTCTATAATTTCATATCATGAAACATCAGGAGTAGCTCTCTGAATCCTGACATCCTGGAGTAACGTTTTATGCTGTTGGTTCTTCCTCAACCATCCTTTTCTCTCCCATTCTGAAATCTATTCATGCCTGTCTTCCTGTATATCATGCTCACCCCCATCATTGTGTATAATATTTCTACTCCCTGACTGTAAATTTCATATTCCCTTCTTATACAGAAGAAGGCCTGTAAGTGACAGATTTACCCCATATTTTTTGTAATGTATTCTGTTCCAGATAAATGATTCAGATAGTCAAAGATGGGTTGTGTTATTTACACCTGTCAGTCTTTTCTTAGAAGTGAAATCTGGTGAGTGTCCCAGGCGGATTTCATGGTGCGATCGCCCGCCCCCGTACAATCACAAGTGTAGCAAAGACAGTGGCTGCCCAGGAGAGCAGAAGTGCTGCATCGAGATTTGCAATCAGGAATGCAAGAATCCTGTGCCAGGTAACAACCACTTCTTCACTCAAGCACCTTTTGGATGTTTGTATTTATCCAGACAAGGCTTGAAAAACGGTTGTAAAGGAACAAGGACATTGGAGACATCTATAGTCTGTGACTTCTTTAAAACATTGCTTCCAGGGCAGAGCCTCAAAAGTGTTTACAAAATGTCTTGTAGACATAATTTCCTTTCAATTTTTCAATGTGTTCCTCAGTTCTCCACTGCCCCCCCACCTTAGAAACCTCACTGGCTGTTCTTCCCACTGTTATGCACCTCATGTGTTCATTGTTTATCATGGAAAGCTTCATAATACTGCTTAACTTCCAAATAATTTCAAGGAATGTGGTTTCTAGCTTTCTTTCCCCGAAAGTTAACTAAGAACACAATCTGCCTAACATTAGACCTTCTCATCCCTTTGGGTGACGAAGGGAAAAGATAGTATACAAAGCCACACATAACTACATCAATACCAAGACACTGATGCCAGGGTGTGAAAATCGAATATTGTTTTCAGAATATCTTCAAATTATTAGGCCCATATATATTATGTCATAAAGTATCACTTCACTGCAATTTATACTAGAAAATTTACTATGATAAAAACAGTATTTTTGTAGATGGTATTAAGAACACAATATATATGTCAGATAGTATTTCTCTATTCAATGTTCTGATGTACAACTGATTGCATATATGTGCCACTGGCATCTACTGCAGTTTCACCGCTACTTTAACACCACAGAGTGTTTCTGTCTTCAGCTTTGTGTATGTTCTTACATTATCCTTACTTCCATGTTCCTGTTCTATGTCTTTTTGATTTCACTCCATTCATGGTTCTCGTCGCACCACCCTTGCTGTTACATGGCTCTATGCATATACAACTCTTTCATGAAGGATCATTTCATCTGTTACTCACCATATCTAACTGCTCCTCTTCCTAGAAGTACTTCTTTGCTGACTTTCTGTATTGTTTATATACTTGTATTTATATATCTCTGAAATATGTCCTCGCCAGCCTCAACTCCAGACTACACAAACATGTGCATTCTAGCATCTTTTGTAATACATATGTGGTCATTAGTATGGCGGGTGGACAGGCCCGGGTAATGGGACCGCCCGCTATGTATGCAGCGGTCCCGCTTTAGGCATTAGGATACCCCCGCCATACTAGCGGGCGCATCCCGCATTCCTGACATTGCAGCGGGCGGTGCTTTCAGCAGCACCCTCCTCGATGTCAGAAATGCATGTTGTGCATGTGCATGCACAACATGGCAGGCACCGTGTGGTGCCTTCCACCTTGTGCATGCAAATGCAGGGGGGTACCCCCCATCCCCCAACACCCTGGGGGCCCGCAACGGGCCCCCAAATTCAAACTCTGCATGCCTTTCCGAGGCGGAAAGGCTGCCTCCCACCTGCATCCTGAAATGGATGTCGGTGTCTAGTAGACACCGCCATCATATTAAACCCTTTAACGTCCAGTCGACTCGTCCACCGGGCCGAAAGTGGCGGACGGTCTTCCCGGAAGGATATAGGGCAGATCGCCCCCACCATGCGGGCGGTGGCGATCTGCCCTACATCCTAATGGACCCCTTGGTCTTCTTGAGAGTGCTCCCACAGGGGTCTTCTGACCTACTGTTGCCCTTTTTGAGTGAACACAGCATAAAAAAGTACGAGGTCCCAATTGTGCTTATCTGTTCACGCTAGACCCCAACAAAGTCACTGGTTCATGCCAACCAGGATGGAGCGCACGCTGTCTTCAGGGATCAAGTTAGGCCCACTGATCAAAAGTACCTTAAATCCTGTTGCAGAGTTGTGCCGTGGTAGTACTTAGGAACTGCAATGGAAGGTCTTGCATTATCATTGAGGAAACTGTCATCAAGGGGTTTGCAATGCGAAGACCTGAACTGAGGATGCGTTGCTGTGAGCAGTGACGCAAAGTCCTGCACCAAGGATGGGTAATGCAATGCTCCTGTTGTGGAGTTTAGAGAGGAGATGCATTGCATAGCGACTCGGAGACAGAGTTTTACTGAGGCTATACATTGTGCAGTGACTTTGATGCATCAGTTCTGCTGATACCATGGGTGGGCTGGCAGAGCACCTAAAGGCACACTTTCAAGGGTCCAGGAAAGGAGTGGCACTGCTCGTGAAGGTAGGACTCACAGCTGGGAAAGTTCAGGTGCTGGGTTGAAGATGGAAGAAGTCTGTTCAGTCCCTGAGGCTTCTGATCATGAGGCCAGCCAACTAGCCCTTGCAGTCACTCTGGTGTTCTTGAGTTCAAGATACATGTCCACTCCTTCTGACTCTGGGAGGAGGTCAGCAGGGCAGCAAAGTAGCAGTCCTGTTTGCAGCAGAGCTGCACAGCAGTCCTTCATTAAAGTCTTCCACAGGTCTGAATGTATACTGAAGACTTGGGTCTAAGGGTCAAATATTTATATCTGCTGCCCACTTTGAAGTAGAAGATTTTGAAGGTTTCAACCTCCTGATTGGTTTGACATTTTCTGCCCCCTTCCTTGGCCCCAGATTGTCTAGGGTTAAAATAGACTGGGGCCAAACCCCTTTGTCAGTGTGCCTTGTCAGGATCTTTGTGATGTGCATGTGTGGTAGGTGACAGCTCTTGCCCCTCGTCAACTTAGAGTGACCCATCCTGAAAACACCTAGCTGCTCGTTGTCTCACTGTCTGTGAGCAATGCACAAAGTCCAACTGCATGCTACGCTTATTCATGTGATCCAGGATACAGGCAGGAGACACCGAATGGATGTCGCAAGAAAATGCCACCATTCTAAAAGTGGCATTTTCAGAATTGTGACTAAAAATCTGACTTTATCATTAAAGAGGGTTTATAAATACAACTTGTTAAACACAAAGCACGGCCTGTCTGCCTGCTCCCAATTGAAAGTTATCACTTATTAAAAGTAAGAAGGTAACCCAATGTCCTCCGATGGGAAAGGTAGGCCTTGCAGTAGAGAAAAACACATTTTGGAGTTTTTTCTCCCAAGACGTTTAAACGTTGAATGTACATGTCCAATATTTCAAATATACTGCAGCCTGCCCTTTGGGTTGTTCAGGGTCTACCCAATGGGTGTCTTGTATGTATTAAAACAGCAGGTCTATGCCTGGCAAAAGCTTTATTTGGTAGGTTAAAATTACAGTTTAAAACTGCTCACACAGGCTTCAATGTCAGGCCTGAGACCTGTTTTGTAGAGCTTCTTAAGTGTGTGGAACAATAAGTGCTACAGGTTCACTAGAAGCATTTAATTTACAGGTAAAGTAAATTAAATATATCAATTGGGCGTAAGCCAATCCTACCATGTTTAAAGGAGAGAGCACAGGCACTTTAGCACTGGTAAGCAGTGGTAAAGGACACAGAGTCCTTAGGCCAGCAGAAACAAGATCAGCAAAAAATAGGAGGATTGAAGCAAAATGTTTGGGGGAAGACAACCCTAAGGATGACAGATCTAACAATGGGATATTTATTTTGCCTAGAGTGAGGAACATATTTATATTTCCTCTATTTAAACTGCACCGCAGCTGTGACTTCATTTGACAGTCTACGTAGCTTCTACACTTGTACTCTTAATTTTTGATTGATTGATTGACTGGCCAGGGAGATGACATAATGCTGATCATTTAATCTGAAACAGTTTTTATATAGTATGGATGAGAGAAAGTTCTGCACCTCTGACGCTTGGTTGCAAGTGCAGCAAAGTAGTGTCATGAGTTTTATGAAATTGAAGCTGACACATAGGTGTGACCAGATCCTATAAGAATTATTCCTTTGTTCAGAAACGTGTTTTTTCTTGCTAATATCTATAACTACAGTAAGTGCAAGATATTGCATAGCTCAGGCAGGAATCCTTTTTCACACCTGCATGCTTAGCCTTTGCACCTTAAATCAAGAGTCATTATTTCAATGAGGGTTGTTCTCCTAATTATGTTCCTCTATTCTCTGACCGGTCCTCCCACTACCTTTTTGGTTGATGGGTCATGATCTACATCTCTTCAGTTTTCAGCCACAAATTCCTTTAGGATATTGTTTTGTTAGGGGCACATGGGGCAGCTCAGTAAGGGGCTACACTCCAGATGTTTCCCCCACAGTTATCTAATAAGACCCTAGCAGGAGACCTATGGGCTAATATTTCAGTTTATTTGTACAGATACCAGACAGAATAAATGGGCCACTCTTTAATGTTAGTGCTTGTTATGTGATTCATGGTATATTACCACCAAGCTGAAAATAGAATCTACCTGTCTCATCTGTATTATTAATAGTCAACTGTTCTGCACATGCTTAAAACTACTTAATATAATTAACATTTTTACTATCAGTCAGTTGAAGGCATTAAAACTTCATCCATCTCAGGCTTCTCCACATTTTGAAATTGGTGCTAATGATTAAATGGTACAAAGCTGATTCTTAAAGAGCCAACTAGTACATCAACTCTAACATTGATACATTTTCACTGTCAGTCTTATTCTATAGCCTGGAAAAAGAGCCTTTATATTCTTCTTGGATAAACATAAGTAGAAAGGATAAGGTGCTGTCCAATCGACACATCTTCTAAGGCTGGACTGCTGGCTAACATTGCTGAGTACTAGAGGGTATAACCCTTTTGAAATGCCACATTCAGTCTTACAGGATATCAAATTCGATCAGTGCCCATATGTAATTATTTACAGTATATAGTAATATTTTGAGGCCAATGTAACAAACAAAGATGGGTAGCGCAGCAGGGTAAAAACTAGGTGCCTTATTTATGAGCCCTTTACGCCGCCGTTGCGACTTTTTGTGATTATGCAATGGCGTAAAATATGAGCCACACTGGGCCACATTTACAAAGTGACGTATCTAGGCAGATGTGTCACTTTGTAAACCCCTGTGCTACATTATACCTGCAAGAAGTATAATGTATGCCGGGTGGGCTTTCCGGCGCAGAAAAGGCTCGTAGAATTGCACTTCTAGGACACCACTGTGTGAAATCCTTACGCCTCTCTCAAAGCAGGTGTAAGGAGTAACACAGGCCCTTTCACATAGGGCTTGCCCCATGTAAAAGGACACATTGCCGGAGTTGCATCTGTTTTCGGACACACCCCAGCAATACTTCACTATTGTACCTACGAATACATCAGGAATACTGACGTATCTGTAAATCCTTGCGACATGGAGCGTTGTACAGTAAATATGGAGCATCCAGGGTGTCGCAAGGAGGGCGCACTGAAAGGTGTTACATCTCTGTTTTCATGCAACTATGCAATACTTTTCATAAATGCTGCCCTATATCTTTGAAGAAGTAAGCAAACAAATGGTGGATTTTTTTTATTTAAGATTGCTATGGTTGTGGTGTAAATGCGGTTAATACGATAACACTTTTGTTGTGTTTGGGGAGAGCGAGTCAGGGGTTCCTTTTAAGTCTCTACTGTGCCACTGTATGAAAAGGTCGCTGAATCTTGTAATCTCCTCTGTTACAGTGAAAACTGGTGAATGTCCAAAAGACACAGTTGTGTGCAAAAAAGCTGAACCGGATCAGTGCAAGAATGACAGCAACTGCACAGGAAATCAGAGGTGCTGCCACTTCCACTGCGGACTTAAGTGCAAGGATCCCGCTACAGGTATTACTCACAGCCACTCACAAGAAGACATTTGAGGATGTAAATGTTTCTCTTAAAGGGACTTGTGACTAAGTGCCCCCTCATCTTCCCCTATCACCCCAACTGCTGACACCATGGCCAACAAAAAGGTATAATGCTCTTAGTCCTTACCGACCCTGTCATATCCTGGTTCATGTATCGCTGTCTTAAAGAGAACCTGTGGAGTTTGACATTTTATGTGCAGAACCTATTTTACTAATCAGATCGCACTTTATCTTACTGCAGAGCTTAAAACAAAGATCTTCAAGTTCATGAGCTGTCACAGCAGGGTGCTGACAGAAACATGGTCTGGCAGTATGGGGCAGCCTGTTTAAATGGGAAGGTATTTGAGTTGAATACACTATTGTTGTGTTTTTAAACATCAAGAACTATGCAGGTATTGGAAGACAGCAGACATCTGGTGAGGTTTCTCATCATTTCTCAGAGTACCCAGCTAGGGGGAACCTTAAAAAAGAGCATGAGGCATATGTAAGAGTTATAGATTGGGCACTGCTCAACTGGTGCAAAGAAGCTTCCTGAAGCCACAGAGGTACTCTACACCTGTGGCAGCACATATTAGTGTGGCAACCTCACTTCAGTGGTCTGGAGGGTCTGCGGTACGGATACTAGAGAATAAACCCAGTTTAGAAAAAACTGTAATTGTGCAGACAGGTAAACTAACAAAATGACAAATTGAGGGAAGCGTATGAGGTGCAGGGATAACAAACAACATAGCTCAGAATACCAAGCGGGAAATAGAAAAGAGAAAAAGAAGTGAATGGTGATAAGTGGCAATTAGAGAAATAGAGAGAATAAAATACACTAATTTGGGGTTCAGAGGTTACAATCCGGGTGAAATGGTTCCATTCTCCCACTCATGGATTCTTAGGTGTCTGATTCTTTGAACTTTTGAGTGTAAACAATTTTCAGGATAGTATGCTTCTGCAGACCTGTATCTGTGGTTTCCACTCCTCATAGTATAGCAAAAGGAGACCTATAGAATGGTAGGTAATCCATGTCTCAAATAGCCCACATGTTACACCCAGACTGGGTGGTTGACCCCTGCTTCATGCCTCCACTAGGGTAGAATTAGTTAACTTAATTAAAACTAGGGCAGGAGTATCTCAAATAAAAAAGGGGTGCATGCCAGGCCTCATTCACCCCATAACGACAAGATGCAATGTTTGGCAACAAAGTGGTGGGAACTCAGTAACCTTCAACTTAATGGCTGCATGCCACAGTGGCACTCAAACTGGGAACACAAGATGTGACATTTGTTCAGTTTAATTGTTCATACATTTTGTCACTGCTGTGGAAAAAAATGCCATATCCTTTGGGGGTGAGGTTGATGTGTCTTTAGTCTCTATTTTTCTCTATACCTTGAATTTCCTGTCACACATTATATAAACAAAACCTCACCATCTCTCTAATTATCTCAATGTCAATTCAGTATTGTCACAGCTTTGGGATTAGGCAATATAGTATAATGTTAACACAAACTGTTTAGTTTATGATGGAAATGACAAGCTATTTTGCTTCTGTTCCTACAATTTTTGGTCCTTCTCTAACACCACTGTGGGTCTCCTGTCAACAATCCTACTTTGTGAAATTGGCCTTGTTTTGGAGTAGTTACCAACAGGATTAGGTTTTTAGTGAATCAGGAAGTGGATTTTGTTTTATTTGTGGCCCAAACTGCATTATTAATATATTTGGTTTTACTCTATATGTTGTGATAACTCACACTGTATTTGGTCATAGGTTTTCTGTATTTGGATTTATTTCCAGTGAGTAAATATTCTGCTATGCTTTTTTTCCTGTATAGTAGTTTGTAATGTTTCATCTTATTCTGTGTTTGTCTTTAGGTTTTCTAATAGGGTCTATTTTGGACACTGTAAAGGCAGATTTTATATTTATAACTGCCAGGTCTCCACATTTTCAAATATCATCTCATGATTTTCAGGTGAAAGAGATATCTACTCCAATTTTTTTACACTTTGGGGCATATTATCATTGTTTCTGCGTTGCCCATGCACCATGCAAGGGGGGGCAAGGGCTACGCAACAATAAAGTCAGATTGATCAAGCCACGCAAGGCCACCTTGCGTGGCCCTCCATGGCTTGATAAATCTAGAGTAGCACAATGTAGCACTGCGTTACTCTGCCCCAGGGAGGTGTTCCATGGGTTGAGCATCGGTGTTTCAACGCAACTGCCCATGGATTTTGGCACATTCCCAGATTTACAATTACTGGTAGCCTGGGAATGCATCAAATGCTACACCTCCCTAAGTGAGGTGCAACGAGGTGAAATATCTTTATTTCTCCTTATCTTTTCCTCTTTTTATGTGTACTGAATTGGGTGTTAGACTATCTCACTGTTTAGTCAAATTGATGTTGCATCAATCCTACTTGAGTGTGTAAGTCATATTGAAAGTCTTTCATTTGTTCTGTAAGATCATGGATTTATTCAATAGATATGCTGCATACTGAATCCTTGTTGTAAGCCTTGTGTGATAGTGGTGTTGAACATCTTTAAATTGTTCTGTAGGAACATAACTTTAGTTTTTTTTTCAGGCATGATGTGGTGGGTTTGCTGCATGTTACATCTTTGCTCTAGACATAGGGGCTGATTATGATGGTGGGCGGACTTCAGTTCATCCGCCATTGTATCGGGGATTGGGACCACCTGACATGCGGTCAGCGGTCCCATAGTAGGCATTATAATGTGACCAACACCACAGCGGTCGCAATGCCTATATTTTACATTGCGGCGGGTGCTGCTGGCTCCATGTGACAACCACCATGGGGTGCTAGCCACTTGGTACCGAGATATGTAGGGGGGCTCAATAGGTGCCCCCCAACACCCACAACCAAGGGCCAGTGGGGAAGGAGGGCCCGCTACAGGCTCTCAGTGTCCCTTTCATCCAGCCTTTTCATGGCAGGTAACCTACCATGAAACAGCTGGCAGAAAGGGACATCATAATCCCTACTACAGTGCCTGGTAGGCACCACCAGCATTGTAGGGACTACGGGCCCCTCCATCGCACCGGCGGGCTCATGGAGCCCATTGGATGCATGGCAGTCGGTCTTTACGACCTCCACACGTCTGCCCGTCATCATAATATAAGGGGCGGTAAAGCTGGTTAAGATGGCGGGTCGGTGGCGGTCTCCCCGCCATTGTAATCAGCCCCTTGGTGTCTAAGTGCTGTATAATGAACGTCTTACATTTTTCTACATAGTCATGATATTAGTTTTATTTATTTTCAAGCATGCTGTGGTTTTACGTAATATGAAAGTTTTGGGGTAGGCCTTGTTTAAGCACTGGGTTTTATGTGTGGGTGGTTGGGGGAAAGCCTTTCACAAGGGTATGATAAGATAATTTCAGTTGCAACATTAAAAAAAGTTTATTTTTGTTTAGATTGCAGGTTATCTAGTACACGTTTTCTAGAACTAATTAGTAACTAATGTCATCTGCAATTAAATATTTTTAGTACTAATATATTAGCTGTCCATTCTATTTGTAAGTCACAAGGGCCTCCTCACACAAAGCCTACTACAAAGGATTAAAATGCTGCAAATGCCACAGGATGGTTAGGTGAATTTCATGACTGTGACTTACACTCTTACAGAGAAACCTGGTGAGTGCCCAGTGCCAGCTACAAGATGTGCAACTCCTCTGCCGCCTCCAAAATGCAACCAAGATAGCGACTGCCCAGGATTACAAAAGTGCTGCACTCCGTTCTGTACCCAGCAATGCACAAACATCACAACAGGTAAAAGGCATATACAATATGTAGGATCCAGATCTCAAAGTGTACACCACATCTTTTGCTGTTCTCCTTTTTGAATGTGCTCCATTATTCCCATTGGTGGAAGCACAGCTGACCCACGTTTGCTTTAGAAAACATTCATGCAGTTCCTCATCTTGGACTGCAAGTCCCATCATGCATCTTATTTGAGACTCGGAAGAACGTCTCCTTCAGCCCATTGAGAGATATATATATATATATGTTAGTGCTTGTCATGTGATTCATGGTATATTACCACCAAGCTGAAAATAGAATCTACCTGTCTCATCTGTATTATTAATACTCTACTGTTCTGCACATGCTTAAAACTACTTAATATAATTAACATTTTTACTATCAGTCAGTTGAAGGCATTAAAACTTCATCCATCTCAGGCTTCTCCACATTTTGAAATTGGTGCTAATGATTAAATGGTACAAAGCTGATTCTTAAAGAGCCAACTAGTACATCAACTCTAACATTGATACATTTTCACTGTCAGTCTTATTCTATAGCCTGGAAAAAGAGCCTTTATTTTCTTCTTGGATAAATATAAGTAGAAAGGATAAGGTGCTGTCCAAATTATATTTTAGTTGTAGAAAATCGACATATCTTCTAAGGCTGAACTGCTGGCTAACATTCCTGAGTACTAGAGGGTATAACCCTTTTGAAATGCCACATTCAGTCTTACAGGATATCAAATTCGATCAGTGCCCATATGTAATTATTTACAGTATATAGTAATATTTTAAGGCCAATGTAACAAACAAAGATGGGTAGCACAGCAGGGTAAAAACTATGGGCCTTATTTATGAGCCCTTTACGCCGCCGTTGCGACTTTTTGTGATTATGCAATGGCATAAAATATGAGCCACACTGTGCCACATTTACAAAGTGACGCATCTAGGCAGATGTGTCACTTTGTAAACCCCTGTGCTACATTATACCTGCAAGAAGTATAATGTATGCCGGGTGGGCTTTCCGGCGCAGAAAAGGCTCGTAGAATTGCAGCAGTGAAATCTATGAGATTTCACTGCAACACTTCTAGGACGCCACTGTGTGAAATCCTTACACCTCTCTCAAAGCAGGTGTAAGGAGTAACGCAGGCCCTTTCACATAGGGCTTGCAACTCCAGCAATGTGTCCTTTTACATGGGGCATCTGTTTTCAGACACACCCCAGCAATACTTCACTATTGTACCTACGAATACATCAGGGATACTGACGTATCTGTAAATCCTTGCGACATGGAGCGTTGTACAGTAAATATGGCGCATCCAGGGTGTTGCAAGGAGGGCGCACTGAAAGGTGTTACATCTCTGTTTTCATGCAACTATGCAATACTTTTCATAAATGCGGCCCTATATCTTTGAAGAAGTAAGCAAACAAATGGTGGATTTTTTCCATTTAAGATTGCAATGGTTGTGGTGTAAATGTGGTTAATACGATAACACTTTTGTTGTGTTTGGGGAGAGCGAGTCAGGGGTTCCTATTAAGTCTCTACTGTGCCACTGTATGAAAAGGTCGATGAATCTTGTAACCTCCTCTGTTACAGTGAAAACTGGTGAATGTCCAAAAGACACAGTTGTGTGCAAAAAAGCTGAACCGGATCAGTGCAAGAATGACAGCAACTGCACAGGAAATCAGAGGTGCTGCCACTTCCACTGCGGACTTAAGTGCAAGGATCCAGCTACAGGTATTACTCACAGCCACTCACAAGAAGACATTTGAGGATGTAAATGTTTCTCTTAAAGGGACTTGTGACTAAGTGCCCTCTCATCTTCCCCTATCACCCCAACTGCTGACACCATAGCCAAAAGCAATGGCCAACAAAAAGGTACAATGCTCTTAGTCCTTACCAACCCTGTCATATCCTGGTTCATGTATCGCTGCCTTAAAGAGAACCTGTGGAGTTTGACATTTTATGTGCAGAACCTATTTTACTTATCAGATCGCACTTTATCTTACTGCAGAGCTTAAAACAAAGATCTTCAAGTTCATGAGCTGTCACAGCAGGGTGCTGACAGAAACATGGTCTGGCAGTATGGGGCAGCCTGTTTAAATGGGAAGGTATTTGAGTTGAATACACTATTGTTGTGTTTTTAAACATCAAGAACTATGCAAGCATTGGAAGACAGCAGACATCTGGTGAGGTTTCTCATCATTTCTCAGAGTACCCAGCTAGGGGGAACCTTAAAAAAGAGCATGAGGCATATGTAAGAGTTATAGTTTGGGCACTGCTCAACTGGTGCAAAGAAGCTTCCTGAAGCCACAGAGGTATTCTACACCTGTGGCAGCACATATTAGTGTGGCAACTTTACTTCAGTGGTCTGGAGGGTCTGCGGTACGGATACTAGAGAATAAACCCAGTTTAGAAAAAACTGTAATTGTGCAGACAGGTAAACTAACAAAATGACAAATTGAGGGAACCGTATGAGGTGCAGGGATAACAAACAAAATAGCTCAGAATACCAAGCGGGAAATAGAAAAAAAAAAAAGAAGTGAATGGTGATAAGTGGCAATTAGAGAAATAGAGAGAATAAAATACACTAATTTGGGGTTCAGAGGTTACAATCCGGGTGAAATGGTTCCATTCTCCCACTCATGGATTCTTAGGTGTCTGATTCTTTGAACTTTTGAGTGTAAACAATTTTCAGGATAGTATGCTTCTGCAGACCTGTATCTGTGGTTTCCACTCCTCATAGTATAGCAAAAGGAGACCTACAGAATGGTAGGTAATCCATGTCTCAAATAGCCCATTAACATGTTACACCCAGACTGGGTGGTTGACCCCTGCTTCATGCCTCCACTAGGGTAGAATTAGTTAACTTAATTAAAACTAGGGCAGGAGTATCTCAAATAAAAAAGGGGTGCATGCCAGGCCTCATTCACCCCATAACGACAAGATGCAATGTTTGGCAACAAAGTGGTGGGAACTCAGTAACCTTCAACTTAATGGCTGCATGCCACAGTGGCACTCAAACTGGGAACACAAGATGTGACATTTGTTCAGTTTAATTGTTCATACATTTTGTCACTGCTGTGGAAAAAAATGCCATATCCTTTGGGGGTGAGGTTGATGTGTCTTTAGTCTCTATTTTTCTCTATCCCTTGAATTTCCTGTCACACATTATATAAACAAAACCTCACCATCTCTCTAATTATCTCAATGTCAATTCAGTATTGTCACAGCTTTGGGATTAGGCAATATAGTATAATGTTAACACAAACTGTTTAGTTTATGATGGAAATGACAAGCTATTTTGCTTCTGTTCCTACAATTTTTGGTCCTTCTCCAACACCACTGTGGGTCTCCTGTCAACAATCCTACTTTGTGAAATTGGCCTTGTTTTGGAGTAGTTACCAACAGGATTAGGTTTTCAGTGAATCAGGAAGTGGATTTTGTTTTATTTGTGGCCCAAACTGCATTATTAATATATTTGGTTTTACTCTATATGTTGTGATAACTCACACTGTATTTGGTCATAGGTTTTCTGTATTTGGATTTATTTCCAGTGAGTAAATATTCTGCTATGCTTTTTTTCCTGTATAGTAGTTTGTAATGTTTCATCTTATTCTGTGTTTGTCTTTAGGTTTTCTAATAGGGTCTATTTTGGACACTTTAAAGGCAGATTTTATATTTATAACTGCCAGGTCTCCACATTTTCAAATATCATCTCATGATTTTCAGGTGAAAGAGATATCTACTCCAATTTTTTTACACTTTGGGGCATATTATCATTGTTTCTGCATTGCCGATGCACCATGCAAGGGGGGGCAAGGACTACGCAACAATAAAGTCAGATTGATCAAGCCACGCAAAGCCACCTTGCGTGGCCCTCCATGGCTTGATAAATCTAGAGTAGCACAATGTAGCACTGCGTTACTCTGCCCCAGGGAGGTGTTCCATGGGTTGAGCATCGGTGTTTCAACGCAACTGCCCATGGATTTTGGCACATTCCCAGATTTACAATTACTGGTAGCCTGCGAATGCATCAAATGCTACACCTCCCTAAGTGAGGTGCAACGAGGTGAAATATCTTTATTTCTCCTTATCTTTTCCTCTTTTTATGTGTACTGAATTGGGTGTTAGACTATCTCACTGTTTAGTCAAATTGATTTTGCATCAATCCTACTTGAGTGTGTAAGTCCTATTGAAAGTCTTTCATTTGTTCTGTAAGATCATGGATTTATTCCATAGATTTACTGCATGCTGAATCCTTGTTGTAAGCCTTGTGTGATAGTGGTGTTGAACATCTTTAAATTGTTCTGTAGGAACATAACTTTAGTTTTTTTTTCAGGCATGATGTGGTGGGTTTGCTGCATGTTACATCTTTGCTCTAGACATAGGGGCTGATTATGATGGTGGGCGGACTTCAGTTCATCCGCCATTGTATCGAGGATTGGGACCACCTGACATGCGGTCAGCGGCCCCATAGTAGGCATTATAATGTGACCAACACCACAGCGGTCGAAATGCCTATATTTTACATTGCGGCGGGTGCTGCTGGCTCCATGTGACAACCACCATGGGGTGCTAGCCACATGGTACCGAGATATGTAGGGGGGCTCAATAGGTGCCCCCCAACACCCACAACCAAGGGCCAGTGGGGAAGGAGGGCCCGCTACAGGCTCTCAGTGTCCCTTTCATCCAGCCTTTTCATGGCAGGTAACCTACCATGAAACAGCTGGCAGAAAGGGACATCATAATCCCTACTACAGTGCCTGGTAGGCACCACCAGCATTGTAGGGACTACGGGCCCCTCCATCGCACCGGCGGGCTCATGGAGCCCATTGGATGCATGGCAGTCGGTCTTTACGACCTCCACACGTCTGCCCGTCATCATAATATAAGGGGCGGTAAAGCTGGTTACGATGGCGGGTCGGTGGCGGTCTCCCCGCCATTGTAATCAGCCCCTTGGTGTCTAAGTGCTGTATAATGAACGTCTTACATTTTTCTACATAGTCATGATATTAGTTTTATTTATTTTCAAGCATGCTGTGGTTTTACGTAATATGAAAGTTTTGTGGTAGGCCTTGTTTAAGCACTGGGTTTTATGTGTGGGTGGTGGGTGGTTGCCTTTCACAAGGGTATGATAAGATAATTTCAGTTGCAACATTAAAAAAAGTTTATTTTTGTTTAGATTGCAGGTACACGTTTGCTAGAACTAATAAGTAACTAATGTCATCTGCAATTAAATATTTTTAGTACTAATATATTAGCTGTCCATTCTATTTGTAAGTCACAAGGGCCTCCTCACACAAAGCCTAAAACAAAGGATTAAAATGCTGCAAATGCCACAGGATGGTTAGGTGAATTTCATGACTGTGACTTACACTCTTACAGAGAAACCTGGTGAGTGCCCAGTGCCAGCTACAAGTTGTGCAACTCCTCTGCCACCTCCAAAATGCAACCAAGATAGCGACTGCCCAGGATTACAAAAGTGCTGCACTCCGTTCTGTACCCAGCAATGCACAAACATCACAACAGGTAAAAGGCATATACAATATGTAGGATCCAGATCTCAAAGTGTACACCACATCTTCTGCTGTTCTCCTTTCTGAATGTGCTCCATTATTCCTATTGGTGGAAGCACAGCTGACCCACGTTTGCTTTAGAAAACATTCATGCTGTTCCTCATCTTGGACTGCAAGTCCCATCATGCATCTTATTTGAGACTCGGAAGAACGTCTCCTTCAGCCCATTGAGAGATATATATATATATATATATATATTAACAGAAAAAACCATAGGTTTCAGGCACGTTATAGTTAGGAATTAGCATTTAAAAAACCTCAGAAATTCACTGAAAAAACCATAGGTTTCAGGGGTGTTATAGTTAGCTGGACTTTTCACTTGTACAAAACCATTGAAATTCCCCGTTATAGTTAGTTCAGCTAACTATAACTCGCGCGCCCGCAATGCACTGCTGATGACGTCACATATTACATCACTCATGACATGGTCAGCGACATCACTCATGACATCACTGATGACATCTCAAATGACATCACTGATGACATCACTGATGACATCATCCAGTGAATGTGTGTTATTCTGAAAATTAAATATGTTTTATATATGTATATCTCAAGGTCGATGGAAGAATAAATGGGTATATAAGTGTCTAAATGGATGATTTGTTTTTGAAAAATTGATTGTGTAACTGACTGATTAAGTGTATCATAGTGAATACATGGCTTAGTGAGTAATGTTTAAATATGTAAATATCTGTATCAGTCTCTCACTTTGTGTATAAGTGGCTGCATGGGTTGGTGAGTAGCTACATGGGTGTCTATATAGGTTATTAGTTGGTTTTTTGAGTATCAGTCTGAGTGTCTGCATGGTTCGGTGGGGGTATTATGTAGTGCATAGGTGCATGAATGAGTGACTCACTGTTTGTATGTGTTGAACACAGTATGTGTGCAGGACTGTATGGGTGGATGAGTGTGTGTATGGGTGTGTTAGTGAGTGAATGACTGTCTCAATAGTGTCTTTATGAGTAACTACATATGTTTTAAACTAGTATATGTGACTATTGGTGTATATATGTGAGTATATGTGAGAGTGAGAGATTGAAAGAGTTCCTGTATGAATAAGTATGTGTTTCTATAAGTGATTGTTTAAAAGACTAAGTATGTGTAAGTTTCCGTAGAAGTAAGTGTGGTGGTGTGTGTATAACTGTATATGCAAGTAAATGTATGTTTGATTCTTTATTAGCATGAGTGACTATGTGTGTGAGTAACTCTATGGATGAGTGGCATTGTGTAACAGGATGTATAGGTGTATGAGTACATATGATGAGTGAGTACATGTATGAGTGACTGTATTGGACTGTTGGTGAATGAGTGGATGTGTATGTGGATCTTAGAATTACTGAAGAGGTTATTGTAACTGGTATTGGTATGTCCATTGTTTTGAAAATTTTAGTCTCTATTTTTGAATGTGTGTATCAAAGGTTATATTAGGGTGTGAGGAGGTCTGCCACTCTATCACAAGGATGATGTCAGCAGTGATGTCATCAGTGATGTCATTTGAGATGTCATCAGTGATGTCATGAGTGATGTCGCTGACCATGTCATGAGTGATGTAATATGTGACGTCATCAGCAGTGCATTGCGGGCGCGCGAGTTATAGTTAGCTGAACTAACTATAACGGGGAATTTCAATGGTTTTGTACAAGTGAAAAGTCCAGCTAACTATAACACCCCTGAAACCTATGGTTTTTTCAGTGAATTTCTGAGGTTTTTTAAATGCTAATTCCTAACTATAACGTGCCTGAAACCTATGGTTTTTTCTGTTAATTTCAAAGGTTTTTTAAATGCTAATTTCTAACTATGCCTACAGAGATAGGACATGTGAAGAAAGAAGAAAAAATGCACAGAAAGAAACAAAAGAAGTGCAGAAAGAAGCAACAGAAGTCCTCAAATACGAAGATAAGTGCAGGAAGAAGGATAACGTGCAGAAAGAACAAAAAGAAGAGCAGAAAGAAGCCTTGTTGCAAAATCATCCTGTACCCTCAACTTTTTCAGACGGATACTGGTGGTAACTGAGTCTGACTAACCAGTCCTAGAGCCAGTGCTATGTTAAAAGACACTTAGAATACAGTGAAAACACCTACATACACTAGGGAACATTATGCGTTGGGGTCCCCCTGTGATTAGCCTTACCTCCTCTATAAGCCCCTAGTATATAATAGGGCATGGGGATTAAAACTACCTCTTAAAACAGGCCACAGGGCGTTTTTGCACACGTTAACTCAGGCCCCGTCCCCTCCTTTCACCATTGTGTAAACACGCCCTGTGTCCGTTTATAGTTGGGAGATTAAGTTCATTTGAGTCCTGAGGGTCCCTAGGGTCCAACTAGCCCACTAGGTACCTCCAGTAAGTGCCACAAAGCTGCGTTGCAGAGAGGTGTAAAAAGTGGCACGGCCTGGACCACCTCTCTGCAATGCAGCTCAGTGGCGCTTACTGGAAGCACTTGGTGGGCTAGTTAGCCCCCAGGGGCCCTCAGTATTGAAGGGAAATTATATCCCCAATTTAAAACGTGCCATGGTGCGTGTTTGCACACATCACCTCAGGCCCCGTCCCCTCCCTTCACCACTGTGTAAACGCGCCCTGTGGCTGTTCTAAGTTGAGAGATTAAGTCCCCTTGAATCCTAAGGGTCCCTAGGGTCACACTAGACCACTAGGTACCTCCAGTAAGCACCACAGAGCTGCGTTGCAGAGAGGTGTAAAAAGGGGCTTGGCCTCAGAACACCTGTCTGCAGCGCAGCTCCCTGGCGCATACTGGAGATGCCTGTTGGGGGCGCGTTTGCAGAGTGCTGCATGGAGGGGGCATGGCCTCCGGCACGATGCCAGTCTTTTATTTATTTTATTTTTTTAAGAAGGGGGGCTGTGTGGTTCCCCTTCTTATTCTAATTTATTGGCCCTGATGACCCCATCCCCCAGGGCCTGTCTCCTAATTATATTTTTTTGACCCCAATCCCCAAGGCCGGCCACTGTTTTTTATTATTTTTAAAAAATATATATTTATAGACACACCTAGGACATGCTGGACAAACCGTACGTACCTATCACCATGACGAATTGCGTGATATTCATTAAAAGGCGACTATGCATGCAATTAATCCACGTGGAATGTATTTACACCACTAGTGAAGCTCTGACATGTCTGATGCTCTACCGTGCCTAATCCCGGTAGACACCCTTGTCGTTTATTTATACAAACATGGGTAGCTATTGACGGGCACATTTAATACACATGCACACCAAGCCATTCAAAGGGGATTCGACAAAAATTCGACCAAAACTATGCAAGAAACCCCCCTCACAGTTAATAAAAAACACATCCACTGCCGGATGTGTAATACTTTTTATTTTACTGTCTGGAAAGGGGACGAACATCACTTGCGAGTCACAGCGCGCTCCTGACAGAGCCCAATGCTGTGTTACACCCACCATTGCCTGCCGAGTGCCACACACCTCTGTATGGTATTACACTAGCTAGTGCATATGCTATGACACTCTCTAGCCCATGTGCACTGTAACACCACCCCGTGAAAATGTCATGCCACACTTGTCTTCGCACGGGTTATATTGCCCCATCTAACGTGCCTTCCTCGATGCCTATGTTATAACGCACAGTGCTATGCCATACATATTACAATTTGGGATCCATATCTTTGTCACAGTGCATATGCAACGTTACACTCCCCAGCACATATTTTATATTACAACTTTAGAGACTAGTTAGGTTACACAACACTGCCCTGTGCATATTACACTCTAAGGCGCATATCGCATAGCACGCGCTAGTGCCTGTGCTATCTCGCGCTCTCCAATGAATCTGTCATTGCGCACAATGTATTGCATATTATATTTCACGCCTGGTTCATCTTATATCACACTTTTTGGTGCATAGTTTATACCATACACTATATCTAGTTTTCATTTTCAATCGTGCTCTCAGGACTATGTTCTATATAACACTGTGTTCACCTACCCTTTTCACGGGCATTACATTTTGCGATGGGGGTGGAGGGTCAGGGGGTGTTTTTGCCAAGTGAGCCCGGAGTCACAGTCACTAACGTCTTCTTCTTCCTGAATAAAAGTGAGATTATGCTGCATACTTGTTCATATTTTAAGTAGTTTGCACAGACAAAATGTTTTAAAAACAATAAAGTTTCTAATACCCGCCTTCTCTGAACAGTTAGCTTGCTGCCCCATCCCCCTCCTCCCTATCCTCTGTTGTGTGAATCCATGGACTAGCCTCCTCCCTCCTGCCATGCATGGTCTGATGTGCTGCCACTGCCCTCAATTTAGTATGATGTACCAGTCCACTCCTCCTGCACTCCATTGCCCAATTCTATGCCCCTTCATTGACCTCCTGCTTAAACTCTGTGCTTAGCTTGCTGCCCCTATTCTCCTTCCCCCTGCCCTCCGATGTCTTTGTGCATGCCCCTGCTCCATCCTTTTTGCCCATCATGTTCCATGGACCTGCCACTCCTATCTACTCTGAGTGTTCTGTTGAGCTGCCACTCCCCTCCCACCTGCCTAGCATTGTCAGATGACTGTAACCTGTCCCTGCCACCTCCACCTTGCCTGTCCACATGCCATGCCCCTATCCCCTTCCTCCTGTCCTACATGGTCCATTGTACTGCCACACCCTTCTGCCCTCCCTGGTCTGTTGTGCTGCAACTGCTCCTCCTGCCTGCCCCGTGTGGTCTGTTGTGAGGCCCCTTCCCCTGAACTTTCTTGTCTGTGCACAGGTCCTGACCCTCCCTTCTATCCTCCATCGTCCTTTGTGCATGCCCCTGCACCCTCCTTCTTGCCCATCATAGCCATTGTGCTGCCACTAACCCTCCCACTTGCCATGCATGGTCTTCTGTGCTGCCATGGCCCCTCCCACCTTCCCTGTGTGGTCAGTTAGCTGCCCCTGACCCCCTCCCACCTTCCCTCCATGGTCTGTGTGTATGCCATCACAGTCTCACTGTTGCTCTTCATGTTGTGTCTTGCTTCTAGTGCCCATCCTGCCTGACCTCCATGGCCATCTTGCTGCTCCTGCCCTGCCCCCTTGCCCCCAGCCCTCTGTTTACATGTGCAGACCCCTACTCCCTCCCTCCTGGCTTGTCTGTTCCATTGTAATGCCCCTGATCCGTCCCTCCTGCCCTTTATGGTCTGTTATGCTGCAGCCTTCTCTCCTGTCTGTCCATTATGGTCAGCTAGCTACCATTGCCTCTTGCCCCTCTGTTCTCTGTTGTCCATGTGCATGGTCCTGTCCCCTCCCTCTTGCTTTCTATGGATTGTTGTGCTGCACTCCCGTCCTGCATGCCCTGTGTGGTGTATTGTGCTGCTGCAAACCCTGATGCCTGCCCTGCAGGGTCAGTTTGGTGCACCTCTCCATGTCTCTCCTGTCCTCTGTTATCCAAGTCCATGTCCCTATCCCATTTCCTTCCATGATCCAATGTACCATACTTGCGAACATTTTGAACTTGGTAAGAGGGAGATTTTGAAAAAAAAACTGGGGTATTGATTTTCCCCTTTGAGTTACATTGAAAAAGAGGATATTGTAGACAGGAGACAGATCAAATAAAGCCCATTTGAGCTTAAAAATATTGGACGTTTCCTGGCTGAATCGGGTCTGTTGGCATGTATGGTTGTACTACCATTGCCTCTTCCTTCTGCCCACAATGGTCTATTACATTGCCACAGCCTTGAAGGAGGGTAGATTTTGTATCACAGGGGGCCCCTGGCCCGTTCTGTCCACACCTGAAGTATGAGACCCTTGTCCTTGCCCTGCCAGCCGCATTTGTAGGCCGTATTAAATTGACCAGCGGGTCCTGTGTTGCTATATAATTATCCTGAGACATCCTTACCACTCAGCCAGCATAAAACCCCTGTGTAGGCTCTTCTGTTCAATATGTAGGCCTCTTTGTTAAATTGACCATAGCTCTGCAATTTTAGTGTATAGCAGTCTGAAGGCAGGTCTGCGAGGCCTTCTGCTCCAAACTAGTAGCCCCCACCCTACCCGAGTGCTCCGTGCTCGGTATCAAAGTTCAACATCCCGCTGAAGCTGTCGACATACAGTAGGCTGCATCCTGGACTGGTACTTGCTTCCTGGGCAGGTTTCCCGCTTTTAAGGAAGTGGCAACCGCAGAGCGTCAAGTTAGGAGAACTGAGGAGATTTTATACATGAATATATTGAATTCCTGTACAATACCCATTATTTTCTGCTTGCTCTATGGAACTTACGATAAGCGATTGGCCTGAGAGACTGACCTTTTCACCCAGTCCATTGTCAGCATTAAGTGGGTAAATGACGAAATGTCTGGTAAAATCTGCAGACAAAGCTTTTGGATAGCATACGTAGGTAGATGTAGCGTGCAAAGGAGCCCACAAAATGATATAAAAAGGGAGCACCCACAGATATCGACGGACAACCTCGCCGTCTGTATGTAGGTTAACAGGCTGTGCAGGTTTTCCCCAAGAACTGGGAGCTCTTGTCTTCCTTTGCTTAAAATGTCTTGCTCTGCTTTGCTTGAAGTATCTTATTCTATTTTACCTATATGAAATGTCATGTTATGTTTAACCATTGTTCTCTTTACTTTTGCATTTAAAAGATGTTGTATTGTAATTGCAGGAATGCTTGCTCTAAGAGTAAATGTGAGTGTCCCTAGGTAACATTTTCCTTGGTGTAACTTGTTTCTCATGATGCATTTATAGATGTGTTTTCTCTCTCTCTCTGTCAGTCCATTAATTGTGATACAGAGAATATCATGACAGCTGTATGATTATCTGGATTCTGTATTTTGTACTTTATGTCTCTATTCTGCGGTTTCTTTGAAGTTGCATCTTCTCATTAAACTGCCATTGTATTCTGCCTCCAATTCCATGTCTCATATATCTGTTTTCTTCATTTTTGGAGCAAGCGTTCCTAGGCACCCCGGCTCAAATTAAGGTGCCCCTTTTGTCCCTGACTCACTCTCCTGCTCAGTTCTGTGGTGGCTCCCGGGGCTCTGGGGACCGCCCCTAGCTTCCTTGACCCGTAATAGATCTTCCCTCCAACAGCCTCTCTTGCAAGTCCTGTATTGTTGGTTTGTTGCCCCTGCCCCCCTTTCCACTGCCCTCCATAGTCTGTTGTGCTTCCACGGCCCTTCCTGCCTGCTCAGTGTGGTTAAATTGTTGCCTTTGCACCCTCCTACCTGCCTTCAATTTTCAGAGTCCGTGCCCCTGGCCTCTGCCTCTCAACAGTATCCTAATGAACAACTAGATTGCTAACATTCTATATTTATTACAAAAGTGTGGAACGCCTGACATCATCTTGATGTAATCAAAACTGTAATACCTAGAGCATTCCTTTAGAAATTACATATATGAGAGGGTCTTATTGGCATCAAAATTATGGTTAGTGCTCTAAAAGACTAAAATAAGGACATATTTTCTGAGTTTTCAAATAGCGACAAAGCACTTTTAAATTATTTGTTATCTTTATGTTTTTTTATCTAGTTGACAACTTGATTAAATGTTGCACTTAGGGGAGAGGATGTGGTGTTACTTCCAGAACTGCAGACTTTGCAACTGGGGAACCAGGTTGAAGTTTCTGCTTCAGCTCGACATTCTGTGATTCTGGTCAAATCACTTAGTCTCCCCATGTCTACAACCAAAATGAATTTGTTCTTGTGTGATGTGACCAATGCTCATGTAAAGCACTCCAATACCTGACAAGTCTGCACTATATAACACTGCAAAAACACAAAATAATAAGTGTTTTGCACACTTCTGTCATTGGGCTATATTTGGGCTATATCTGGGTGATTTTGGGCTACATTTGGGCTCTTTTGTCTCCGGTGGCCATCTTGGGAGATTTATTTGTTATGAAGTTTCCTAATTTCCTCATGTACTGCAGTCTCCTCAGTCGGAAATGCTTTCAGTTTTTTACTTTGATTCCATCATGAAGGTATTCAGATATGTCACACATTTGCCATGAATTCTGAATGTTAGCACTCTAGTTGCTCATTAGATCACTGTAGTAAAACTACTGTTCACCATGGAAATCTGCTCCTGGTATTAAAAGTGCATGTTTCAGTCTGCATGTCAGAATTTTTTAATGAAATAGAAGAGGATTTGAGAAGTCACTCAAAATGTGCCCTCATTTTCTTTCTTCAGCATTAATCATAATTTCTATGGCAAAATGAACCCCCTCATTGTGTTCCTTTTTAAATTAAATGTTTTAAGTGTTACCAGTTTATTCCAATCAAGATGGCTTCAGGTGTGCCATACTTTTGTCATAATGAAGACAGTAAGTGCTCTAGTTGTTTTTAAGAACATTCTTGGACATTCTGTCATTGGGCTATACTTGGGCTACATCTGGGTGATATTTGGGCTACATTTGGGCTCTTTTGTCTCTGGTGGCCATCTTGGGAGACTTATTTGTTATGAAGTTTCCTAATTTCCTCATTTACTGCAGTCTCCTCAGTAGGAAATACTTTCAGTTTTTTACTTTGATTCCATCAAGAAGGCATTCAAATGTGTCACACATTTGCCATAAAATCAGAATGTTAGCACTCTTTTTGCTCATTAGATCACTGTAGTAAAGCTACTGCTCACCAGGGAAAACTGCTGCTGGTATTGAAAGTGCATGTTTCAGTCTGCATGCCAGGATTTGAGAAGTCACTCAAAATGTGCCCTAATTTTTCTTTCTGCAGCACTAATCATACTTTTTATGGAAAAATGAACCCCCTCATTTTGTTCCTTTTTAAATTAAATGTTTTAAGAGTTACCACTTTAATCCAAGCAAGATGGCTTCAGGTGTGCCATACATTTATCATAAGTAGGACGGTTAGCGCTCTAGTAGTTCTTTGGAACACTCTGGAAAGCTGCAGTAGAACACAAAGGAATCAACTGACAGTCTCTGCCCTTGTTGGATGTACATGTTTTACTGAGAATGTCAGACTTCATTCTCACATGACTGAGAAAGATAATGTGAATTTACAGAAATTAAGCTCTCAGTTTAGCTTATAGATCACCTTCCAAACCTCTGTGGTAAAAGCATGAGAAAATATTTTTCTCTCAATCATGATATCCCAGCAGAAGGCTTTTTCACATGGTGAAATCACCTTAGAACATACCACAATTCCTAAAATGAGTATGGTACCATCAACAAATGATTTATAATGTAACTAAAGTCTTAAAATCTTCTATTAACTGCAATGCTTTTTAATGAGGTGCTATCATGTATATTGGTCCCAAGATGGCTGCCAACACTTCTTGGATGAAGTGCTGACAGCCAATCAGATCTCAGGATGAGATGTGTGGTTAGGCTCCGCCCACATATATATATTGATTTAAATGCTATTTTCTCAGGAACTACTGGACAGATTTACACCAGACCTACAAAAGGCACTTCCTTGACCTGAGGACTACCTCTCTGCCAAATTTCAAGTAACTCTGTTCAGCTGTTCGGGCTGTAGCTGTGTCTAAAGGTCCTATTGAAAAATGCATGTGAAAAACGCGTTTTGGGACCCCCCTTTTTTCTCAGCCCCCGCTTGACGAATCCCCCCGAGACTTTCAGGGTAGGAGCGGAGCGTAGCGCCCCACCTATTTTGAAAATTTCGCGAGGATTCATCGACCGGCGCCAAAGTTATTCCAAATAGAATGTTGCGGATTTCCTATGGAAACAGGGTCCTAACTATAACTATCTACTGGCGACCGCCAGTAGATAATATATATATATATATATATATATATATATATATATATATATATTCACTTAAAAAACCATAAGTTTCACACATGTTATAGTTAGCTGGACATTTCACTCGTAAAAAAACAATGAAATTCCCCCGTTATAGTTAGTGCAGGCAACTATAAATCACGCGACCGCAATCCTCTGCTGATGACGTCAGATATTACATCACTGTATTTAGACACTTATTTACCCATGTCTTCTTCCATTAATCTTTAGCTATACATATATTACAAATATTTTTTTTCATAAAGACACATATGTCATTACATTTTGCGATGGGGGTGGAGGGTCAGGGGGTGTTTTTGCCAAGTGAGCCCGGAGTCACAGTCACTAACGTCTTCTTCTTCCTGAATAAAAGTGAGATTATGCTGCATACTTGTTCATATTTTAAGTAGTTTGCACAGACAAAATGTTTTAAAAACAATAAAGTTTCTAATACCCGCCTTCTCTGAACAGTTAGCTTGCTGCCCCATCCCCCTCCTCCCTATCCTCTGTTGTGTGAATCCATGGACTAGCCTCCTCCCTCCTGCCATGCATGGTCTGATGTGCTGCCACTGCCCTCAATTTAGTATGATGTACCAGTCCACTCCTCCTGCACTCCATTGCCCAATTCTATGCCCCATCATTGACCTCCTGCTTAAACTCTGTGCTTAGCTTGCTGCCCCTATTCTCCTTCCCCCTGCCCTCCGATGTCTTTGTGCATGCCCCTGCTCCATCCTTTTTGCCCATCATGTTCCATGGACCTGCCACTCCTATCTACTCTGAGTGTTCTGTTGAGCTGCCACTCCCCTCCCACCTGCCTAGCATTGTCAGATGACTGTAACCTGTCCCTGCCACCTCCACCTTGCCTGTCCACATGCCATGCCCCTATCCCCTTCCTCCTGTCCTACATGGTCCATTGTACTGCCACACCCTTCTGCCCTCCCTGGTCTGTTGTGCTGCAACTGCTCCTCCTGCCTGCCCCGTGTGGTCTGTTGTGAGGCCCCTTCCCCTGAACTTTCTTGTCTGTGCACAGGTCCTGACCCTCCCTTCTATCCTCCATCGTCCTTTGTGCATGCCCCTGCACCCTCCTTCTTGCCCATCATAGCCATTGTGCTGCCACTAACCCTCCCACTTGCCATGCATGGTCTTCTGTGCTGCCATGGCCCCTCCCACCTTCCCTGTGTGGTCAGTTAGCTGCCCCTGACCCCCTCCCACCTTCCCTCCATGGTCTGTGTGTATGCCATCACAGTCTCACTGTTGCTCTTCATGTTGTGTCTTGCTTCTAGTGCCCATCCTGCCTGACCTCCATGGCCATCTTGCTGCTCCTGCCCTGCCCCCTTGCCCCCAGCCCTCTGTTTACATGTGCAGACCCCTACTCCCTCCCTCCTGGCTTGTCTGTTCCATTGTAATGCCCCTGATCCGTCCCTCCTGCCCTTTATGGTCTGTTATGCTGCAGCCTTCTCTCCTGTCTGTCCATTATGGTCAGCTAGCTACCATTGCCTCTTGCCCCTCTGTTCTCTGTTGTCCATGTGCATGGTCCTGTCCCCTCCCTCTTGCTTTCTATGGATTGTTGTGCTGCACTCCCGTCCTGCATGCCCTGTGTGGTGTATTGTGCTGCTGCAAACCCTGATGCCTGCCCTGCAGGGTCAGTTTGGTGCACCTCTCCATGTCTCTCCTGTCCTCTGTTATCCAAGTCCATGTCCCTATCCCATTTCCTTCCATGATCCAATGTACCATACTTGCGAACATTTTGAACTTGGTAAGAGGGAGATTTTGAAAAAAAAACTGGGGTATTGATTTTCCCCTTTGAGTTACATTGAAAAAGAGGATATTGTAGACAGGAGACAGATCAAATAAAGCCCATTTGAGCTTAAAAACATTGGACGTTTCCTGGCTGAATCGGGTCTGTTGGCATGTATGGTTGTACTACCATTGCCTCTTCCTTCTGCCCACAATGGTCTATTACATTGCCACAGCCTTGAAGGAGGGTAGATTTTGTATCACAGGGGGCCCCTGGCCCGTTCTGTCCACACCTGAAGTATGAGACCCTTGTCCTTGCCCTGCCAGCCGCATTTGTAGGCCGTATTAAATTGACCAGCGGGTCCTGTGTTGCTATATAATTATCCTGAGACATCCTTACCACTCAGCCAGCATAAAACCCCTGTGTAGGCTCTTCTGTTCAATATGTAGGCCTCTTTGTTAAATTGACCATAGCTCTGCAATTTTAGTGTATAGCAGTCTGAAGGCAGGTCTGCGAGGCCTTCTGCTCCAAACTAGTAGCCCCCACCCTACCCGAGTGCTCCGTGCTCGGTATCAAAGTTCAACATCCCGCTGAAGCTGTCGACATACAGTAGGCTGCATCCTGGACTGGTACTTGCTTCCTGGGCAGGTTTCCCGCTTTTAAGGAAGTGGCAACCGCAGAGCGTCAAGTTAGGAGAACTGAGGAGATTTTATACATGAATATATTGAATTCCTGTACAATACCCATTATTTTCTGCTTGCTCTATGGAACTTACGATAAGCGATTGGCCTGAGAGACTGACCTTTTCACCCAGTCCATTGTCAGCATTAAGTGGGTAAATGACGAAATGTCTGGTAAAATCTGCAGACGAAGCTTTTGGATAGCATACGTAGGTAGATGTAGCGTGCAAAGGAGCCCACAAAATGATATAAAAAGGGAGCACCCACAGATATCGACGGACAACCTCGCCGTCTGTATGTAGGTTAACAGGCTGTGCAGGTTTTCCCCAAGAACTGGGAGCTCTTGTCTTCCTTTGCTTAAAATGTCTTGCTCTGCTTTGCTTGAAGTATCTTATTCTATTTTACCTATATGAAATGTCATGTTATGTTTAACCATTGTTCTCTTTACTTTTGCATTTAAAAGATGTTGTATTGTAATTGCAGGAATGCTTGCTCTAAGAGTAAATGTGAGTGTCCCTAGGTAACATTTTCCTTGGTGTAACTTGTTTCTCATGATGCATTTATAGATGTGTTTTCTCTCTCTCTCTGTCAGTCCATTAATTGTGATACAGAGAATATCATGACAGCTGTATGATTATCTGGATTCTGTATTTTGTACTTTATGTCTCTATTCTGCGGTTTCTTTGAAGTTGCATCTTCTCATTAAACTGCCATTGTATTCTGCCTCCAATTCCATGTCTCATATGTCTGTTTTCTTCATTTTTGGAGCAAGCGTTCCTAGGCACCCCGGCTCAAATTAAGGTGCCCCTTTTGTCCCTGACTCACTCTCCTGCTCAGTTCTGTGGTGGCTCCCGGGGCTCTGGGGACCGCCCCTAGCTTCCTTGACCCGTAATAGATCTTCCCTCCAACAGCCTCTCTTGCAAGTCCTGTATTGTTGGTTTGTTGCCCCTGCCCCCCTTTCCACTGCCCTCCATAGTCTGTTGTGCTTCCACGGCCCTTCCTGCCTGCTCAGTGTGGTTAAATTGTTGCCTTTGCACCCTCCTACCTGCCTTCAATTTTCAGAGTCCGTGCCCCTGGCCTCTGCCTCTCAACAGTATCCTAATGAACAACTAGATTGCTAACATTCTATATTTATTACAAAAGTGTGGAACGCCTGACATCATCTTGATGTAATCAAAACTGTAATACCTAGAGCATTCCTTTAGAAATTACATATATGAGAGGGTCTTATTGGCATCAAAATTATGGTTAGTGCTCTAAAAGACTAAAATAAGGACATATTTTCTGAGTTTTCAAATAGCGACAAAGCACTTTTAAATTATTTGTTATCTTTATGTTTTTTTATCTAGTTGACAACTTGATTAAATGTTGCACTTAGGGGAGAGGATGTGGTGTTACTTCCAGAACTGCAGACTTTGCAACTGGGGAACCAGGTTGAAGTTTCTGCTTCAGCTCGACATTCTGTGATTCTGGTCAAATCACTTAGTCTCCCCATGTCTACAACCAAAATGAATTTGTTCTTGTGTGATGTGACCAATGCTCATGTAAAGCACTCCAATACCTGACAAGTCTGCACTATATAACACTGCAAAAACACAAAATAATAAGTGTTTTGCACACTTCTGTCATTGGGCTATATTTGGGCTATATCTGGGTGATTTTGGGCTACATTTGGGCTCTTTTGTCTCCGGTGGCCATCTTGGGAGATTTATTTGTTATGAAGTTTCCTAATTTCCTCATGTACTGCAGTCTCCTCAGTCGGAAATGCTTTCAGTTTTTTACTTTGATTCCATCATGAAGGTATTCAGATATGTCACACATTTGCCATGAATTCTGAATGTTAGCACTCTAGTTGCTCATTAGATCACTGTAGTAAAACTACTGTTCACCATGGAAATCTGCTCCTGGTATTAAAAGTGCATGTTTCAGTCTGCATGTCAGAATTTTTTAATGAAATAGAAGAGGATTTGAGAAGTCACTCAAAATGTGCCCTCATTTTCTTTCTTCAGCATTAATCATAATTTCTATGGCAAAATGAACCCCCTCATTGTGTTCCTTTTTAAATTAAATGTTTTAAGTGTTACCAGTTTATTCCAATCAAGATGGCTTCAGGTGTGCCATACTTTTGTCATAATGAAGACAGTAAGTGCTCTAGTTGTTTTTAAGAACATTCTTGGACATTCTGTCATTGGGCTATACTTGGGCTACATCTGGGTGATATTTGGGCTACATTTGGGCTCTTTTGTCTCTGGTGGCCATCTTGGGAGACTTATTTGTTATGAAGTTTCCTAATTTCCTCATTTACTGCAGTCTCCTCAGTAGGAAATACTTTCAGTTTTTTACTTTGATTCCATCAAGAAGGCATTCAAATGTGTCACACATTTGCCATAAAATCAGAATGTTAGCACTCTTTTTGCTCATTAGATCACTGTAGTAAAGCTACTGCTCACCAGGGAAAACTGCTGCTGGTATTGAAAGTGCATGTTTCAGTCTGCATGCCAGGATTTGAGAAGTCACTCAAAATGTGCCCTAATTTTTCTTTCTGCAGCACTAATCATACTTTTTATGGAAAAATGAACCCCCTCATTTTGTTCCTTTTTAAATTAAATGTTTTAAGAGTTACCACTTTAATCCAAGCAAGATGGCTTCAGGTGTGCCATACATTTATCATAAGTAGGACGGTTAGCGCTCTAGTAGTTCTTTGGAACACTCTGGAAAGCTGCAGTAGAACACAAAGGAATCAACTGACAGTCTCTGCCCTTGTTGGATGTACATGTTTTACTGAGAATGTCAGACTTCATTCTCACATGACTGAGAAAGATAATGTGAATTTACAGAAATTAAGCTCTCAGTTTAGCTTATAGATCACCTTCCAAACCTCTGTGGTAAAAGCATGAGAAAATATTTTTCTCTCAATCATGATATCCCAGCAGAAGGCTTTTTCACATGGTGAAATCACCTTAGAACATACCACAATTCCTAAAATGAGTATGGTACCATCAACAAATGATTTATAATGTAACTAAAGTCTTAAAATCTTCTATTAACTGCAATGCTTTTTAATGAGGTGCTATCATGTATATTGGTCCCAAGATGGCTGCCAACACTTCTTGGATGAAGTGCTGACAGCCAATCAGATCTCAGGATGAGATGTGTGGTTAGGCTCCGCCCACATATATATATTGATTTAAATGCTATTTTCTCAGGAACTACTGGACAGATTTACACCAGACCTACAAAAGGCACTTCCTTGACCTGAGGACTACCTCTCTGCCAAATTTCAAGTAACTCTGTTCAGCTGTTCGGGCTGTAGCTGTGTCTAAAGGTCCTATGGAAAAATGCATGGGAAAAACGCGTTTTGGGACCCCCCTTTTTTCTCAGCCCCCGCTTGACGAATCCCCCCGAGACTTTCAGGGTAGGAGCGGAGCGTAGCGCCCCACCTATTTTGAAAATTTCGCGAGGATTCATCGACCGGCGCCAAAGTTATTCCAAATAGAATGTTGCGGATTTCCTATGGAAACAGGGTCCTAACTATAACTATCTACTGGCGACCGCCAGTAGATAATATATATATATATATATATATATATATATATATATATATATTCACTTAAAAAACCATAAGTTTCACACATGTTATAGTTAGCTGGACATTTCACTCGTAAAAAAACAATGAAATTCCCCCGTTATAGTTAGTGCAGGCAACTATAAATCACGCGACCGCAATCCTCTGCTGATGACGTCAGATATTACATCACTGTATTTAGACACTTATTTACCCATGTCTTCTTCCATTAATCTTTAGCTATACATATATTACAAATATTTTTTTTCATAAAGACACATATGTCATCAGTGATGTAATATCTGACATCATCAGCAGAGGATTGCGGTCGCGTGAGTTATAGTTGCCTGCACTAACTATAACGGGGGAATTTCATTGGTTTTTCACGAGTGAAATGTCCTGCTAACTATAACATGTGTGAAACCTATGGTTTTTTCAGTGAATTTGCAAGGTTTTTTAAATGCTAATTCCTAACTATAACGTGTGTGAAACCTATGGTTTTTTCAGTGAATTTGTACGGTTTTTTAAATGCAAATTTTTGGGGGAGATTTTTGGTAAAAAATAATATCCAACCTATGTATAAAATAATATATGTACTATATCCTGCATTATGGAATGGTTAATTTTTTAAAAATTAATGTTTACATACAGTTGTTATCTTCTACAACTCTTGAAACTTGTATTTTTTTTTAATGCATTTTTTGCCGTGCGCGTACGGTAAGCTGACGCTACGCGCTCCGTACGTCATAAGTATGGTGCGCTTACGTGATACGATGCGCGTACAGTAAGCTGACGCTACGCGCTCCGGAATTTTTCCGTTTACGCCGTGCGCGTACGCTACGCGCATTCCGCGATTTTTCGAAAAAAAATTACAATTAATTTTTGCCCTTGGGGGTCCTTCTGGGACCCCCTGACAAAGGCTAGGGGGTCAGGAACTGTCCACCCTGCCCCATTTTCACGTTCTCCACCTTTGTTTTTCACCCCCTCAGACGGCGAGAGACAAAATGGCGGCCGACACTTCCTGGTTTCGACCGATTCGAATGTTTACTAAGAACTAACAACCAATCAGAATCGCGCACGGCGGCGTGCGCGTACGGTAAACTTACGGTACGCGCTCGAAGCGCGCCTATACATATTTATATTGATTTAAATGCTATTTTCTCAGGAAATACTCAACAGATTTACACGAGACCTTCAAAAGGCACACCTCTGACCTGAGGGCTACCTGTCTGCCAAATTTTAAGTAATTCTGTTTAGCCGTTCGGGCTGTAGCTGTGTCTAAAGGTCCTATGGAAAAATGCATGGGGAAAATGTGTTTTGGGACCCCCCTTTTTTCTCAGCCCCTGCTTGACGAATCATCCCGAGACTTTCAGGGTAGGAGCTGAGCGGAGCGCCCCATTAGTTTTGAAAATTTCGCGAGGATTCGTCAACCGGCGCCAAAGTTATTCAAAATAGAATTTTCAGATTTCCTATGGAAACACGGTCCTAACTATAACTATCTAATGGCGACCGCCAGTAGATAATATATATATATATATATATATATATATATATATATATATATATATATATATATATATATATATTATCTACTGGCGGTCGCCAGTACATAGTTATAGTTACAACCTAGTTTCCATAGGAAATCTCAAAATTCTATTTTGAATAACTTTGGCGCCGGTTGACGAATCCTCGCGAAAGTTTCAAAACTAATGGGGCGTTCCGTTCAGCTCCTACCCTGAAAGTCTCGGGGTGATTCGTCAAGCAGGGGCCAAGAAAAAAGGGGGGTCCCAAAACACGTTTTCCCCATGCATTTTTCCATAGGACCTTTAGACACAGCTACAGCCCGAACGGCTGACCATAATTACTTGAAATTTGGCAGAGGTAGCCATAAGGTCAAGGAAGTGCCTTTTGCAGGTCTGGTGTAAATCTGTTCAGTATTTCCTGAGAAAATAGCATTTAAAAGCATATATATATGTGGGCGGAGCCTAACCACACATCTCATCCTGAGATCTGATTGGCTGTCAGCACTTCATCCAAGAAGTGTTGGCAGCCATCTTGGGACCAATATACATGATAGCACCTCATTAAAAAGCATTGCAGTTAATAGAAGGTTTTAAGACTTTAGTTACATTATAAATCATTTGTTGATGGTACCATACTCATTTTAGGAATTGTGGTATGTTCTAAGGTGATTTCACCATGTGAAAAAGCCTTCTGCTGGGATATCATGATTGAGAGAAAAATATTTTCTCATGCTTTTACCACAGAGGTTTGGAAGGTGATCTATAAGCTAAACTGAGAGCTTATTTTCTGTAAATTCACATTATCTTTCTCAGTCATGTGAGAATGAAGTCTGACATTCTCAGTAAAACATGTACATCCAACAAGGGCAGAGACTGTCAGTTGATTCCTTTGTGTTCTACTGCAGCTTCCCAGAGTGTTCCAAAGAACTACTAGAGCGCTAACAGTCCTACTTATGATAAACGTATGGCACACCTGAAGTCATCTTGCTTGGATTAAAGTGGTAACTCTTAAAACATTTAATTTTTAAAAAGGAACAAAATGAGGGGGTTCATTTTTCCATAAAAAGTATGGTTAGTGCTGCAGAAAGAAAAATTAGGGCACATTTTGAGTGACTTCTCAAATCCTCTTCTATTTCATTAAAAAATTCTGACATGCAGACTGAAACATGCACTTTCAATACCAGCAGCAGTTTTCCCTGGTGAGCAGTAGCTTTACTACAGTGATCTAATGAGCAAAAAGAGTGCTAACATTCTGAATTTATGGCAAATGTGTGACACATCTGAATGCCTTCTTGATGGAATCAAAGTAAAAAACTGAAAGTATTTCCTACTGAGGAGACTGCAGTAAATGAGGAAATTAGGAAACTTCATAACAAATAAGTCTCCCAAGATGGCCACCAGAGACAAAAGAGCCCAAATGTAGCCCAAATATCACCCAGATGTAGCCCAAGTATAGCCCAATGACAGAATGTCCCAAAATGTTCTTAAAAACAACTAGAGCGCTTACTGTCTTCATTATGACAAAAGTATGGCACACCTGAAGCCATCTTGATTGGAATAAACTGGTAACACTTAAAACATTTAATTTAAAAAGGAACACAATGAGGGGGTTCATTTTGCCATAGAAATTATGATTAATGCTGAAGAAAGAAAATGAGGGCTCATTTTGAGTGACTTCTCAAATCCTCTTATATTTCATTAAAAAATTCTGACATGCAGACTGAAACATGCACTTTTAATACCAGGAGCAGACTTCCATGGTGAACAGTAGTTTTACTACAGTGATCTAATGAGCAACTAGAGTGCTAACATTCAGAATTTATGGCAAATGTGTGACATATCTGAATACCTTCATGATGGAATCAAAGTAAAAAACTGAAAGCATTTCCTACTGAGGAGACTGCAGTACATGAGGAAATTAGGAAACTTCATAACAAATAAATCTCCCAAGATGGCCACCGGAGAGAAAAGAGCCCAAATGTAGGCCAAAATCACCCAGATGTAGCCCAAATATAGCCCAATGACAGAAGTGTGCAAAACACTTATTATTTTGTGTTTTTGCAGTGTTATATAGTGCAGACTTGTCAGGTATTGGAGTGCTTTACATGAGCATTGGTTACATCTAACAAGAACAAATTCATTTTGGTTGTAGACATGGGGAGACTAAGTGATTTGACTAGAATCACAGAATGTCGAGCTGAAGCAGAAACTTCAACCTGGTTCCCCAGTTGCAAAGTCTGCAGTTCTGGAAGTAACGCCACATCCTCTCCCCTAAGTGCAACATTTAATCAAGTGGTCAACTGGATAAAAAAACATAAAGATAACAAATAATTTAAAAGTGCTTTGTCGCTATTTGAAAACTCAGAAAATATGTCCTTATTTTAGTCTTTTAGAGCACTAACCATAATTTTGATGCCAATAAGACCCTCTCATACATGTAATTTCTAAAGGAAATGGTCTAGGTATTACAGTTTTGATTACATCAAGATGATGTCAGGCGTTCCACACTTTTGTAATAAATATAGAATGTTAGCAATCTAGTTGTTCATTAGGATACTGTTGAGAGGCAGAGGCCAGGGGCACGGACTCTGAAAATTGAAGGCAGGTAGGAGGGTGCAAAGGCAACAATTTAACCACACTGAGCAGGCAGGAAGGGCCGTGGAAGAACAACAGACTATGGAGGGCAGTGGAAAGGGGGGGCAGGGGCAACAAACCAACAATACAGGACTTGCAAGAGAGGCTGTGGCAATGTAATAGACCATTGTGGGCAGAAGGAAGAGGCAATGGTAGTACAACCATACATGCCAACAGACCCGATTCAGCCAGGAAACGTCCAATGTTTTTAAGCTCAAATGGGCTTTATTTGATCTGTCTCCTGTCTACAATCTCCTCTTTTTCAATGTAACTCAAAGGGGAAAATCAATACCCCAGTTTTTTTTCAAAATCTCCCTCTTACCAAGTTCAAAATGTTCGCAAGTATGGTACATTGGATCATGGAAGGAAATGGGATAGGGACATGGACTTGGATAACAGAGGACAGGAGGGACATGGAGAGGTGCATCAAACTGACCCTGCAGGGCAGGCATCAGGGTTTGCAGCAGCACAATACACCACACAGGGCATGCAGGACGGGAGTGCAGCACAACAATCCATAGAAAGCAAGAGGGAGAGGACAGGACCATGCACATGGACAACAGAGAACAGAGGGGCAAGAGGCAATGGTAGCTAGCTGACCATAATGGACAGACAGGAGAGAAAGCTGCAGCATAACAGACCATAAAGGGCAGGAGGGACGGATCAGGGGCATTACAATGGAACAGACAAGCCAGGAGGGAGGGAGTAGGGGTCTGCACATGTAAACAGAGGGCTGGGGGCAAGGGGGCAGGGCAGGAGCAGCAAGATAGCCATGGAGGTCAGGCAGGATGGGCACTAGAAGCAAGACACACCATGAAGAGCAACAGTGAGACTGTGATGGCATACACACAGACCATGGAGGGAAGGTGGGAGGGGGTCAGGGGCAGCTAACTGACCACACAGGGAAGGTGGAAGGGGCCATGGCAGCACAGAAGACCATGCATGGCAAGTGGGAGGGTTAGTGGCAGCACAATGGCTATGATGGGCAAGAAGGAGGGTGCAGGGGCATGCACAAAAACGATGGAGGATAGAAGGGAGGGTCAGGACCTGTGCACAGACAAGAAAGTTCAGGGGAAGGGGCCTCAACAGACCACACTGGGCAGGCAGGAGGAGCAGTTGCAGCACAACAGACCAGGGAGGGCAGAAGGGTGTGGCAGTACAATGGACCATGTAGGACAGGAGGAAGAGGATAGGGGCATGGCATGTGGACAGGCAGGGTGGAGGTGGCAGGGACAGGTTACAGTCATCTGACAATGCTAGGCAGGTGGGAGGGGAGTGGCAGCTCAACAGAACACTCAGAGTAGATAGGAGTGGCAGGTCCATGGGACATGGTGGGCAAAAAGGATGGAGCAGGGGCATGCACAAAGACATCGGAGGACAGGGGGAAGGAGAATAGGGGCAGCAAGCTAAGCACAGAGTTTAAGCAGGAGGTCAATGATGAGGCATAGAATTGGGCAATGGAGGGCAGGAGGAGTGGACTGGTACATCATACTAAATTGAGGGCAGTGGCAGCACATCAGACCATGCATGGCAGGAGGGAGGAGGCTAGTCCATGGATTCACACAACAGAGGATAGGGAGGAGGGGGATGGGGCAGCAAGCTAACTGTTCAGAGAAGGCGGGTATTAGGAACTTTATTGTTTTTAAAACATTGTGTCTGTGCGAACTACTTAAAATATGAACAAGTATGCAGCATAATCTCACTTTTATTCAGGAAGAAGAGGACGTTTGTGTCTGTGACTCCGGGCTCACTTGGCAGAAACACCCCCTGACCCTCCACCCTCAATCGCAAAATGTAATGCCCGTGAAAAGGGTAGGTGAACAAAGTGTTATATAGAACATAGTCCTGAGAGCACGATTGAAAATGAAAACTAGATATAGTGTATGGTATAAACTATGCACCAAAAAGTGTGATAAAAGATGAACCGGGCGTGAAATATAATATGCAATACATTGTGCGCAATGACAGATTCATTGGCGAGCGCGAGATAGCACAGGCACTAGCGCGTGCTATGCGATATGCGCCTTGGAGTGTAATATGCACAGGGCAGTGTTGTGTAACCTAACTAGTCTCTAAAGTTTTAATATAAAATATGTGCTGGGGAGTGTAACATTGCATATGCACTGTGACAAAGATATGGATCCCAGATTGTAATATGTATGGCATAGCACTGTGCGTTATAACATAGGCATCGAGGAAGGCAAGTTAGATGGGGCAATATAACCCGTGCGAAGACAAGTGTGGCATGACATATTCATGGGGTGGTGTTACAGTGCACATGGGCTAGAGAGTGTCATAGCATATGCACTAGCTAGTGGAATACAACACAGAGGTGTGTGGCACTCGGCAGGCAATGGTGGGTGTAACACAGCATTGGGCTCTGTCAGGAGCGCGCTGTGACTCTCAAGTGATGTTCGTCCCCTTTCCAGAGAGTAAAATAAAAAGTATTACACATCCGGCAGTGGATGTGTGTTTTATTAACCGTGAGGGGGGTTTCTTGCATAGTTTTGGTCGAATTTTTGTCGAATCCCCTTTGAATGGCTTGGTGTGCATGTGTATTAAATGTGCCCGTCAATAGCTACCCATGTTTGTATAAATAAACGACAAGGGTGTCTACCGGGATTAGGCACGGTAGGGCATCAGACATGTCAGAGCTTCACTAGTGGTGTAAATACATTCCACGTGGATTCATTGCATGCATCGTCGCCTTTTAATGAATATCACACAAATCGTCATGGTGATAGGTACGTACGGTTTGTCCAGCATGTCCTAGGTGTGTCTATAAATATATATTTTTTAAAAATAATAAAAAACAGTGGCCGGCCCTGGAGATTGGGGTCAAAAAAATATAATTAGTAGACCGGCCCTGGGGGATCGGGTCATCAGGGCCAATAAATTAGAATAAGAAGGGGAACCACACAGCCCCCCTTCTTAAAAAATTAAAATAAATAAAAGACTGGCATCGTGCCGGAGGCCATGCCCCCTCCGTGCAGCACTCTGCAAACGCGCCCCCAACAGGCATCTCCAGTATGCGCCAGGGAGCTGCGCTGCAGACAGGTGTTCTGAGGCCAAGCCCCTTTTTACACCTCTCTGCAATGCAGCTCTGTGGCGCTTACTGGAGGTACCTAGTGGTCTAGTTTGACCCTAGGGACCCTTAGGATTCAAGGGGACTTAATCTCTCAACTTAGAACAGCCACAGGGGCGTTTACACAGTGGTGAAGGGAGGGGACGGGGCCTGAGGTGACGTGTGCAAGCACGCACTATGGCACGTTTTAAATTGGGGATATAATTTCCCTCCAATACTGAGGGCCCCTGGGGGCTAACAAGCCCACCAAGTGCTTCCAGTAAGCGCCACTGAGCTGCATTGCAGAGAGGTGGTCCAGGCCGTGACACTTTTTACACCTCTCGGCAACGCAGCTCTGTGGCACTTACTGGAGGTACCTAGTGGGCTAGTTGGACCCTAGGGACCCTCAGGATTTAAATGAACTTAATCTCCCAACTAAAAACGGCCACACAGTGGTGAAGGGAGGGGACGGGGCCTGAGTTAACGTGTGCAAAAACGCCCTGTGGCCTGTTTTAAGAGGTAGTTTTAATCCCCATGCCCTATTATATACTAGGGGCTTACAGAGGAGGTCATGCTAATCACAGGGGGACCCCAACGCATAATGTTCCCTAGTGTATGTAGGTGTTTTCACTGTATTCTAAGTGTCTTTTAACATAGCACTGGCTCTAGGACTGGTTAGTCAGACTCAGTTACCACCAGTATCCGTCTGAAAAAGTTGAGGGTACAGGATGATTTTGCAACAAGGCTTCTTTCGGCTCTTCTTTTTGTTCTTTCTGCACGTTATCCTTCTTCCTGAACTTATCTTCGTATTTGAGGACTTCTGTTGCTTCTTTCTGCACTTCTTTTGTTTCTTTCTGTGCATTTTTTCTTCTTTCTTCACATGTCCTATCTCTGTAGGCATAGTTAGAAATTAGCATTTAAAAAACCTTTGAAATTCACAGAAAAAAACATAGGTTTCAGGCACGTTATAGTTAGGAATTAGCATTTAAAAAACCTCAGAAATTCACTGAAAAAAACATAGGTTTCAGGGGTGTTATAGTTAGCTGGACTTTTCACTTGTACAAAACCATTGAAATTCCCCCGTTATAGTTAGTTCAGCTAACTATAACTCGCGCGCCCGCAATGCACTGCTGATGACGTCACATATTACATCACTCATGACATGGTCAGTGACATCACTCATGACATCACTGATGACATCTCAAATGACATCACTGATGACGTCATCCTTGTGATAGAGTGGCAGACCTCCTCTCACCCTAAAATAACCTTTGATACACACATTCAAAAATAGAGACTAACATTTTCAAAACAATGGACATACCAATACCAGTTACAACAACCTCTTCAGTAATTCTAAGATCCACATACACATCCACTCATTCACCAACAGTCCTATACAGTCACTCATACATGTACTCACTCATCATATGTACTCATACACCTATACATCCTGTTACACAATGCCACTCATCCATAGATTTACTCACACACATAGTCACTCATGCTAATAAAGAATCAAACATAAATTTACTTGCATATACAGTTATACACACACCACCACACTTACTTCTACGGAAACTTACACATACTTAGTCTTTTAAACACATACTTATTCATACAGGAACTCTTTCAATCTCTCACTCTCACATATACTCACATATATACACCAATAGTCACATATACTAGTTTAAAACATATGTAGTTACTCATAAAGACACTATTGAGACAGTCATTCACTCACTAACACACCCATACACACACTCATCCACCCATACAGTCCTGCACACATGCTGTGTTCAACACATACAAACAGTGAGTCACTCATTCATGCACCTATGCACTACGTAATACCCCCCACCGAACCATGCAGGCACTCAGACTGATACTCAAAAAACCAACTAATAACCTATATAGACACCCATGTAGCTACTCACCAACCCAATGAGCCACTTATACACAAAGTGAGAGATTGATACAGATATTTACATATTTAAACATTACTCACTAAGCCATGTATTCACTATGATACACTTAATCAGTCAGTTACACAATCAATTTTTCAAAAACAAATCATCCATTTAGACACTTATATACCCATTTATTCTTCCATCGACCTTGAGATATACATATATAAAACATATTTATTTTCAGAAAAACACACATTCACTGGATGATGTCATCAGTGATGCCACACTCTCAGCGCGGGGACACGCCGTTGTGCGTCACCATTGCGCTCTACAAGACCCATTATTATTATTATTATTTGAGATGTCATGAGTGATGTCACTGACCATGTCATCAGCAGTGCATTGCGGGCGCGCGAGTTATAGTTAGCTAAACTAACTATAACGGGAAAATTTCAATGGTTTTGTACAAGTGAAAAGTCCAGCTAACTATAACACCCCTGAAACCTATGGTTTTTTCAGTGAATATATATATATATATATATATATATATATATTACCTACTGGCGGTCGCCAGTAGGTAGTTATACTTAGGACTTATTTTCCATAGGAAATCCGCATTATTCTATTCCCAATAACTTTGGCGCCAGTTGACGAATCTTCGCGAAATTTTTAAAACTCATGGGGCGCTCCGGTCCTCCCCTATCCTGAAAGTTTCACGGTGATTCGTCAAGCGGAGGTCGATAAAAAAGGTGGGTCTCAAAACGTGTTTTCCCCATGCAATTTCCCATAGGAAAATTTAGCCCCAGCTACAGCCCGAACTGCTGAACGGAATTACACCAAATTTGGCAAAGAGGTAGCCCTTGGTTCAGAAAGGTGCCTTTTTGTTAAATGGTGTAAATCCGTTCAGTAGTTGTTGGGAAATTCAAAAGTAAAAACACATATATATCTAGGGCCGCGGATCCTCCCGAACACAAGCTTTATGCTAATTGGCTGTCAACACTCCAAACCAGGAAGTGTTAGCAGCCATCTTGTGCCTCGGTAGAACGAGGCACAAGAAAAGAGAAAAAAAATGTGAAAAACAAGAAAAGGGGGAAGGGTAGAAACACACTGACCCCCTAGGCCTGCTCAGGGGGTTCTACAAGGACCCCCAGGGCCCAAAAAAGAATTTTCAATCGGCGAGATTCGCGCACCCAGTGCGAATTTCGGCCGAAACTTTTAAAAATATGAAGCGCGGACTCCCATGCTTCGTTATTCTTTAGGCCCCGGTGGGCCAGGTCCCGGGGCTGGAGTAAAAAAAAAGTGTGGGGGGCCCCAATCCCCCAACACTGCCCCGGGGACCGCCACCTCCCCAGGGCTTTGCTCAAATATTTGCAGGGGGCACATAGCCCCCCCGCAGAACCGGGGACCGCGACCCCCATGGCTTTTTTTTTTTTTTTTTAAATAAATATACCGGTGTTGGGGGGCTCGAGCATCCCACATGCCCTGGGGACCGCCACCTCCCCACGGTACTAAGTATTTATATTGGGGGGGTTCGTTACGGACGCCCCAGCCCTGGGGACCACCATCCCCCGGGGCTTTGGAAATGTTGGGAGGGGGGGCCGCGCGGCCCCCCTCCTAGAGCCCTTGATGGCCATGGGGACTGCCACCCCCCAGGGCCGGCTCCTGCAGTGTCCCAGGGTGCCCACCCCTGGGACACTGTAGTTTGCTATGGCAGGGCAGGAGCCTCGCGGCTCCCGCCCTGCCATAGCAAACTGCTTTGGTATTTGGAAGACAGAGCAGGAAACTGCTCTCTCTTCCAAAAACCAAAGACGATTGCATCTTAGCAGCTCTCCGTGTGGAAAAGCAATGCCGGCTCCCGAAGGACGCGGGGAGACGGCGGGACTGTGGGGGGATTGGAGACCCCCCACGGTCCCCAACGGAGAGGGCCAACCCCGGTGGATTGGGTCCCCGGGGCTATTAGTGGCCCGGGAGAGGGGCCACGTAGCCCCCCTCCTCAAAAATTAAGAAAAAAACAAAACAAAGGCTGGCACTGGGGGATGGGGTCCCCGAGGCCATAGGTGGCCTGAGGCGGGGGGCAACATAGCTCCCTCCAAATCAATAAAAATAATAGCCATGCCCCGGGGGATGGGGTCCTGGGGTTGATTATGGCCTCGGGAGGGGAGCCACACGGCCCCCTTCCAAGGTTTAAAAAAAAAAAAAGGGTGCAGGCCCTGGGGGATGGAGTCCCCAGGGCCAATTAATTGGGAAAAGAAGGGGGGCCACACAGCCCCCTTCATAAAAAAATACATTTTACAAAAGCCCGGCATCGCGCCTGAGGCCCCGTCCCCTCCTTGCAGCACTCTGCAAACGCACCCATCTAGTTTGCAGATGGGGAATTAATTCTCCTTGAATACTGAAGGTCCCTAGGGGCCAACTAGCCCACCAGTAAACTCGAGTATGCGCCAGGGAGCTGCATTGCAGAGAGGTGTTCTGAGGCCACGCCTCTTTTTACACCTCTCTGCAACACAGCTCTATGGCCCAAAATGGAGGTACCTGGTGGGCTAGTTGCACCCCAGGGACCCTCAGGATTCAAGGGGAGTTAATCCCCCAACTTAAAATGCGCCACGGGGCGCGTTTGCACAGTGGTGCAGGGAGGGGGCAGGGCCTGAGTTGACATGTGTGCAAACACACCCTGTGGCGCGGTTTAAGTTGGGGATTGAATTCCTCTTCAATACTGAGGGTCCCTGAGGGCCAACTAGACCACCAGGTACCTCCAGTAGGCGCCAGGGAGCTGCGTTGCAGAGAGGTGTTCAGAGGCCACACCCCTTTTTTCACCTCTCTGCAACGCAGCTCTGAGGCACTTACTGGAGGTACCTAGTGGGCTAGTTTGAGCCTAGGGACCCTCAGGATTCAAGGGGACTTAATCTCACAACTCAAAATGTGCACAGGGCGCGTTTACATAGTGGCGAAGGGAGGGGACGGGGCCTGAGGTGACGTGTGCAAACACGCCCTGTGGCGTGTTTCAAGTTGGGGAAATAACTACCCTTCAATCCTGAGAGCCCCTGGGAGCCAACTAGCCCAACAGGTGCTTCCAGTAAGCGCCATTGCGCTGCGTTGCAGAGAGGTGGTCCAGGCCGTACCCCTTTTTACACCTCTCAGCAACGGCGCTTACTGGAGGTAACTAGTGGGCTATTTTGACCCTAGGGACCTTCAGGATTCAAGGGGACTTAATCTCCCAACTTAAAATGGACACAGGGCATGTTACACAGTGGGGAAGGGAGGGGACGGGCCCTGAGGTGACGTGTTCAAATGTGCCCTGTGGCGCGTTTTAAGTTGGGGAAATAATTCCTGCTTAACCCACATCTTCCAAAGAACCACAATGGCCATCGCACCCAAAATACACCTAACAATCAACTGCTCCCTCGAACCCGCCACATTCCCCAATAAATGGAGGTATGCCGAAGTCAGCCCTCTCCTAAAGAAACCCTCCGCAGACCCGACAGACCTCAAAAACTTCATGCCCATTTCCTATCTTCCATTCTCAGCCACAGTCATTGAAAAGGCAGGCAAACTTCATCGAAGCCAATAACAACCAGGACATCTCTCAATCCAGATTCTGTAGCAACCACAGCACCGAGACCACCCTACTCACCGCCATCAAGGACATCCGCTCCCTCCTCAACCAGGGCCAAACAGCAGCCCTCCTCCTCCTGGACCACTCACCAGCCTTCGACACCTTCTACCACCTCACACTAGCCACCAGACTCCACAACGCTGGCATCCATGGAAAGGCCCTTGACTGGATATGCTCTTTTCTAACAGGTAGAACTCAGCAAGTCAGACTCCCACCCTACCTCTCGGGACCAACAGACCAACAGAGACCAGATGTGGCATGCCCCAGGGACCTTCCCCTAGCCCCACCCTCTTCAACATCTACATGGTCCCCCTCGCAACCATCTTCAGAAACCACAGGCTCAACACATTCTCCTACACCGATGACACCCAGCTCATCCTCTACCTCACCAAAATACTCAATATCACCAGACACAACTTCCAAGAAGGGATGAAAGTCGTTGCCACCTAGATGAAGAAGAGCTGCCTGAAACTCAACTCAGAGAAAATAGAAGTTCTCGTCCTTGGATCCACTCCTTCCTCATGGGACAACACCTGGTGGCCCCCCTCCCTTGGAAACCCCCCACCCCGACAGACCACGCACGAAACCTCAGCATCATACTAGACTCATTGCTCATGATGAACCACCAGATCAACGCCGTATCCTCAGCCTGCTTCAACACTCTCCACATACTCTGAAAAACGTTCAGATGGATCACATACAAATCCAGAAAAACAGTCACGCAAGCCCTCATCAGTAGCCGACTGGACTACATCAATGCTCTCTATGCCGGAATCAACAATAAACTACTTTGCAATCTCTAGACCACCCAGAAAGCCGCAGCCAGGCTGATCCTAGCCATCCCCCGTCCCAACCACATCACATAACACCTCTCCAATCTCCAATGGCACCCCATCGAAAGAAGAATAACCTTCAAGCTCCTCCCTCTTGCGCACAAGGCCCTCCACAACATCGGACCAGCATACCTAAACAGCCGCCTCTCATTCACGCACCCAAGAGACACCACTGATCAGCTGACCTCTCTCTGACCACCATCCCACGCATCTACAAGACCAGATCAGAAGGAAAGTCCTTTTCCTACCTGGCAGCCGAGGCCTGGAACGACCTACCCCTCCATCTCTGGCAAGTCCCTACACTGCTCTAGTTTGGGAAGGACCTCAAGACCATGACCCCATCACTCAACGAGCCGCCCCCCAGCACCTTGAGACCCTTGCGTGTGAGTAGCTGTGCTTTACCAACCCTGATTGATTGAATAGCGGTTTGCTGTTTTATCTTATGATTTCTCCAGATATTAAGTCGCCAACCATAGCAAAATCCCAAAATGTACATATATTGATAGTCCCTTTACTACTGTGAATTTATATATGAGATGATGCAAGGTAAACATCTTCCCCACCATTAAAAAGCAATGATTCCCTCTTGAAGTAGTGCCACGATGTTTTCAGTCTGTCTGATTTGGTGTCCCTCCACTGTGTACCTCCAGTGTCTGTTTCCAACAGTCATGTGAGTTTGTAAGATGATGGACCAGAGAGTTTGCCAACTTTGTGCATCAGAGTAATGGTGCTGGTTTTCCATGAATGTAGGAGATCAACAGATTGAAAAAAGAACTCGTAACAAGTTAGTACTAACTTGTCCAACCAGCTCACTACAAGCTCTACAAACACAACATTTGTTTCAGGAGCTTTTCCACTGTTGAGATTTTTAATTGTAGCTGATAGAGGATAGTTGAATGTTAAAAAAAATTATATGCTCAGGACTCTGTTTATTACCCACCATGTTGGCTATGATGAAAATGGATTGAAGGGTTTATTTTATTGTTTTGCATATGAGAGTAAGAAACAAATAATACTGAGCTCTGACAGTGACTCGGAGATTGGTCTATGGTCTGTGGTTTTCATGTCCGTTGCTGTTTCTCGTGCAGTTAAACCTGGTGAATGTCCAACACGTGCTAAGATATGTGATTATCCAGCACCATACCTGCATCAGTGTAGCAATTACAGCAGCTGCCCAGGAGCGCAGAAGTGCTGCGTCGACTATTGTGCACGGGAATGCAGGGATCCCAGGCCATGTAACAACCATCATGCAATGTGTGCTGTGTGATATTTCCAAAGAAGTCTCCATATTTTAGAGGCATGCTGAAACAAGAACACACCTATGATAAAAAGTAAGTCACCACCCACAGGCAGTAATAACTGATTAGTGTAACAGCACTTGTCAACTGCTCTATTTCTAGAGCACTTGAGGGCACCCCTCCTCTTGTGTCTGCACCTTGACCCAGAAGAGAAGGGGCTCCTGTCACAGCAACCAATGCTGATAGGCCATTCATGCAAATCATGCCTTTCCAGTGGCCCACCTCCAATTAGTGCTACCACAGATGGTGGAACATACTGCTTAGAAAAGCTGAGGGTTCTAGCCAATACCTGCTCTGATCCTTGTTTTGGGGCAAGATTAACTAAAAATATTGTGATATGTGTAAGAAGTGAGAATACATCTGTTACAGGATTCTCCTCTCAGGGAGACTTTGCTTGCAAAATTGCCTCCTTCATAGAGATGGAGCACTATTTTCACTTACCATCTTACTCTGCTAAAAGACCTTTGCATTTTGAAAGCTGTCATGTCTTCTCCAGTTCAGTTATGAGATGCATATTCTTACAATACCTTCTGAGGCATGTAGTCCTTCATTATAATCTCAACAAGGAGCGGACAAGCCCCATTGTGCAAAGAGAGAAAACCAGACTAGATGAACTGCTCAAGTCTTATGTAGTCCTCAGTGAAATAAAAAGATACTGAAAGTCAGCCGCAAAGTATGTTAATCTCAAAAATGACTCAATATGGCAGTGGAATGACTTTATTACAATAATGTACCATTTGGAAGGGCTTCTTCCCATAAATAATACATTGCTAATAATTAAACACCCTTTTTCAGATGATAATGACAGACCCTGACTGCAAAATAGAGAAAGTGAATACTAGATAACCTGAGCAAGTCTCTGCAAAATACCAATAACTAAAAACAAGCACCTGCAACATCCAAGTTGCAGCCCTTGTGCATTTACCTATATTCACAATTTTTTGCTGTAGACAAGTTTGGAGGGACGTGAGATAGAATGTAAGATTTAAGCAAAAATTGTTTTTCTTTGTGATCTTTTGAATAACAGAAGAACTTCTGCAGCGTTCCTTAGTAATCAAGGTTTGTTTCTTGCATTAGGAAAATGCCTGACTGTTACATGACAGGTGCCATATTTTTTTAACAAAAATATATTGTAGCTATGTGGGCTGGTCTTGTTAACTTAGGAAGGAGAATTGGGGCTGAGAGATAAACTATCTCTCAGGCAATACCTGGTATACATTTTAAAAATGTCCTTTTCCATTAAAGGTATTACAAATCGACATTCACCTTTGAATTAGATTTTTGAAAGTAAGTGGAAAATAACTTTAAATCATGTGGCTACTGTTTTCCAGGTGGAGATTTAAAATTTTAAAAAATGTCATTTAGGGCTTTTCATGGAATATGTAGAATCAAGTACAGAGTGAAAATACTTAACTAGGTCACTATGATAAGAGACCCCTAAGTGCTCACTGGCATGGCCTTAATTGAAGCAAACACCATGATGGAGCTTCTTGTTGTGTTCACCAATATTGTCAAACTTAGACCATGATAGCATTGCCCAATAAATCACCACCGTTCCAAATGCCATCTTAAACCTGCCCCCACAATGAAACTGCTTTCTGTGCTTACCTTTTATGCCATACTAAAGGGGGGCACTATAATAAGCACAATGCCCACTGTATCCCTTAGTATTGCCATATTAATTCAGGGCATGAAGCCCTCTATGTGCATAGGTAATGCCAGATGTAACGTTGTTCACTGTCTCTAATGTACCTACCTCAAGTTGCTGATTTCGAGGACAGCCAGTAATGTAAGAGAGACAAGGAATGCTAAAGGAATACAATCAAACCTGGAGTCAACAGTCACTCATAAACAACACCCCCAAAACCTGCTCATTAGCATACCATTATCTGGGTTGTCATTTGTTTTCATGGTTTGGTTCAAGAGAAGACACAAAGTAAAAATAAATTCAGTTTTACCAAAGCCATGAATGTGCCTCAAAGACAACAAAAGGTGCATCAAACCAGATGTCCCACAGTGCAAGAGTGATGATGACTGCACACAGGATTGGAAGTGCTGCTACTTCCACTGTGGATTAAAGTGCAAGGCTCCAGAGACAGGTATCAGTGTCAGGAGTGTGTGACAACTGATGTTGGCGTGAAATCTTCGTTTGTGTTTCTGTTTTAGGCTGAGCCCGGACTGTAGATAGGGGGGCAGGACACTGTACATACCTGAAATGTACTAGATGAATCTTATAAAACCTGCATTTCAAAGCTAACAACAGCTCTCTAAGCTAATGACAGGTATCTGTCACATTCAGGGTACTGCCCTATTTCTTAACTTGAGTGTGGAACATTCTCCCAGCTTCCCTGGATGCACCAGAATGCACCTAAATCTGAAACTTATTATCCGAGAGCCTCCTACTTATGTAACCATTATTCATTATATACACAGTTGTTCTAGAGAGAGTTTGTAAGAAAGGGGTCTGAATCTACTTGTGCAAAACTTAGTAAAAGCATATTTGAACATGTGCATATCTTTCAAACATGCACAAGTGAGTTGCCAAGTGTCTTGAAAAGTTGTGGCTGTCCTGGAAGTGTGATCAGGGTATATTGAAGGGCTTTGTACATTCACATACTGATGCTCTCTTCACACCACATCACAGAATATGTGAAGAGTAAGACAGTGAGTGCTTCTTGAAAACAACTGTCTGGTTATCTTTTGTCCCATACGTCATAGCACCTGGGCTGCAAGATACTTGCTGTAGTATTTATATTTCACTCCTTTGGTTAGACTTCTCCTCTGAGGTGCTCTTGCTTCGCCTACGTAGGTGAACGATCATGATCTTTGCCTCTGAGCCTCGAGAAGGGACATCACTGTATACCTAAATATTGGACACATGCAGAATATGAAATATATGGCAGAATAAGACTTGTGTGTTTCGCCTGCATATCCCACAATGTGCAGGTCACATTTGTGACTATGGTACTGAAAATGTAGAAGTGATTACAAAAATCTGCAGAAATTGCACAAAATGAGCCGAAAATGTAAATCTCTGATTTGTCCAGTGACATTTGTGAAGTGAGTGCCTAGTTAGAACTGGAATGTTCATAATTATTTGTCTTTGGATTTTGAAAGTGCATCTTTAGAAAAGTATGTCCTGGTCAGTCCTGTGTTAACTTGGGCTGCATTGGATGTAGAGGGAATACAATTTTCTAGAATTTAAAGGTGACAAAGCCCTATTCAGCTGACCCCAGTCCCTCATAGACGTCAGAATCCAGGTGTAACTTTTGGGTCCCTTGTGATACAGCCTGGTATCTCACGATGACCTCCAACCATAAAGATTATGTCTCCCAAAACTCTCCTTAATATTCTATAATTTTATATCATGAAACATCAGGAGTAGCTCTCTGAATCCTGACATCCTGGAGTAACGTTTTATGCTGTTGGTTCTTCCTCAACCATCCTTTTCTCTCCCATTCTGAAATCTATTCATGCCTGTCTTCCTGTATATCATGCTCACCCCCATCATTGTGTATAATATTTCTACTCCCTGACTGTAAATTTCATATTCCCTTCTTATACAGAAGAAGGCCTGTAAGTGACAGATTTACCCCATATTTTTTGTAATGTATTCTGTTCCAGATAAATGATTCAGATAGAAGTCAAAGATGGGTTGTGTTATTTACACATGTCTGTCTTTTCTTAGAAGTGAAATCTGGTGAGTGTCCCAGGCGGATTTCATGGTGCGATCGCCCGCCCCCATACAATCACAAGTGTAGCAAAGACAGAGACTGCCCAGGAGAGCAGAAGTGCTGCATCGAGATTTGCAATCAGGAATGCAAGAATCCTGTGCCAGGTAACAACCACTTCTTCACTCAAGCACCTTTTGGATGTTTGTATTTATCCAGACAAGGCTCGAAAAACTGTTGTAAAGGAACAAGGACATTGGAGACATCCATAGTCTGTGACTTCTTTAAAACATTGCTTCCAGGGCAGAGCCTCAAAAGTGTTTACAAAATGTCTTGTAGACATAATTTCCTTTCAATTTTTCAATGTGTTCCTCAGCTCTCCACTGCCACCCCACCTTAGAAACCTCACTGGCTGTTCTTCCCACTGTTATGCACCTCATTTGTTCATTGTTTATCATGGAAAGCTTCATAATACTGCTTAACTTCCAAATAATTTCAAGGAATATGGTTTCTAGCTTTATTTCCCCAAAAGTTAACTAAGAACACAATCTGCCTAACATTAGACCTTCTCCTCCCTTTGGGTGACCAAGGGAAAAGATAGTATACGAAGCCACACATAACTACATCGATACCAAGACACTGATGCCAGGGTGTGACAATCGAATATTGTTTTTCAGAATATCTTCAAATTATTATGCCCATATATATTATGTCATAAAGTATCACTTCACAGCAATTTATACTAGAAAATTTACTATGATAAAAACAGTATTTTTGTAGATGGTATTAAGAACACAATATATATTTCAGATGATATTTCTCTATTCAATGTTCTGATGTACAACTGATTGCATATATGTGCCACTGGCATCTACTGCAGTTTCCCTGCTACTTTAACACCACAGAGTGTTTCTGTCTTCAGCTTTGTGTATGTTCTTACATTATCCTTACTTCCATGTTCCTGTTCTATGTCTTTTTGATTTTACTCCATTCATGGTTCTCGTCGCACCACCCTTGCTGTTACATGGCTCTATGCATATACAACTCTTTCATGAAGGATCATTTAATCTGTTACTCACCATATCTAACTGCTCCTCTTCCTAGAAGTACTTTTTTGCTGACTTTCTGTATTGTTTATATACTTGTATTTATATATCTCTGAAATATGTCCTCTCCAGCCTCAACTCCAGACTACACAAACATGTGCATTCTAGCATCTTTTGTAATACATATGTGGTGCAGACACTTGGGGGCTCTATAGTATGGCGGGCGGACAGGTCCGGGTAATGGGACTGCCCGCTATGTATGCAGCGGTCCCGCTTTAGGCATTAAGATACCCCCACCATAATGGCGGGCGCATCCCGCATTCCTGACATTGCAGTGGGCGGTGCTTTCAGCAGCACCCTCCGCGATGTCAGAAATGCATGTTGTGCATTTGCATGCACAACATGGCAGGCACCGCGCGGTGCCTGCCACCTTGTGCATGCAAATGCAGGGGGGTACCCCCCAACACCCTGGGGGCCCTCAACGGGCCCCTAACTTCAAACTCTGCATGCCTTTCCTTGGCGGAAAGGCTGCCTCCCACCTGCATCCTGAAATGGATGTCGGTGTCTAGCAGACACCGCCACCATATTAAACCCTTTACCGCCCGGTCGACTCGTCCACCGGGCCGAAAGCGGCGGACGGTCTTCCCGGAAGGATGTAGATCCTAATGGACCCCTTGGTCTTCTTGAGAGTGCTTCCACAGAGGTCTTCTGACCTACTGTTGCCTTTTTTGAGTGAACACAGCATAAAAAAGTACGAGGGCCCAACTGTGGTTATCTGTTCACGCTAGACCCCAACAAAGTCATTGGTTCATGCCAACCAGGATGGAGCGCATGCTGTCTTCAGGGATCAAGTTAGCCCCACTGATCAAAAGTACCTTAAATCCTGTTGCAGAGTTGTGCAGTGGTAGTACTTAGGAACTGCAATGGAAGGCCTTGCATTATCATTGAGGAAACTGTCATCAAGGGGTTTGCAATGCGAAGACCTGAACTGAGGATGCGTTGCTGTGAGCAGTGATGCAAAGTCCTGCACCAAGGATGGGTAATGCAATGCTCCTGTTGTGGAGTTTAGAGAGGAGATGCATTGCATAGCGACTCGGACACAGAGTTTTACTGAGGCTATACTTTGATGCATCAGTTCTGCTGATACCATGGGTGGGCTGGCAGAGCACCTAAAGGCACACTTTCAAGGGTCCAGGAAAGGGGTGGCACTGCTCGTGAAGGTAGGACTCACAGCTGGGAAAGTTCAGGTGCTGGGTTGAAGATGGAAGAAGTCGGTTCAGTCCCTGAGGCTTCTGATCATGAGGCCAGCCAACTAGCCCTTGAAGTCACTCTGGTGTTCTTGAGTTCAAGATACATGTCCACTCCTTCTGACTCTGGGAGGAGGTCAGCAGGGCAGCAAAGTAGCAGTCCTGTTTGCAGCAGAGCTACACAGCAGTCCTTCATTAAAGTCTTCCACAGGTCTGAATGTATACTGAAGACTTGGGTCTAAGGGTCAAATATTTATATCTGCTGCCCACTTTGAAGTAGAAGATTTTGAAGGTTTCAACCTCCTGATTGGTTTGACATTTTCTGCCCCCTTCCATGGCCCCAGATTGTCTAGGGTTAAAATAGACTGGGGCCAAACCCCTTTGTCAGTGTGCCTTGTCAGGATCTTTGTGATGTGCATGTGTGGTAGGTGACAGCTCTTGCCCTTCGTCAACTTAGAGTGACCCATCCTGCAAACACCTAGCTGCTCGTTGTCTCACTGTCTGTGAGCAGTGCACAAAGGCCAACTGCATGCTACGCTTATTCATGTGATCCAGGATACAGGCAGGAAACACAGAATGGATGGAGCAAGAAAATGCCAACATTCTAAAAGTGGCATTTTCAGAATTGTGACTAAAAATCTGACTTTACCATTAAAGAGGGTTTATAAATACAACTTGTTAGACACAAAGCACGGCCTGTCTGCCTGCTCCCAATTGAAAGTTATCACTTATTAAAAGTAAGAAGGCAACCCAATGTCCTCCGATGGGAAAGGTAGGCCTTGCAGTAGAGAAAAACACATTTTGGAGTTTTTTCTCCCAAGACGTTTAAACGTTAAATGTACATGTCCAATATTTCAAATATACTGCATCCTGCCCTTTGGGTTGTTCAGGGTCTACCCAATGGGTGTCTTGTATGTATTAAAACAGCGGGTCTATGCCTGGCAAAAGCTTTATTTGGTAGGTTAAAATTACCGTTTAAAACTGCTCACACAGGCTTCAATGTCAGGCCTGAGATCTGTTTTGTAGAGCTTCTTAAGCGTGTGGAACAATAAGTGCTACAGGTTCACTAGTAGCATTTAATTTACAGGTAAAGTAAATTAAATATATCAATTGGGCGTAAGCCAATCCTACCATGTTTAAAGGAGAGAGCACAGGCACTTTAGCACTGGTAAGCAGTGGTAAAGGACACAGAGTACTTAGGCCAGCAGAAACAAGATCAGCAAAAAATAGGAGGATTGAAGCAAAATGTTTGGGGGAAGCCAACCCTAAGGATGACAGATCTAACAATGGGATATTTATTTTGCCTAGAGTGAGGAACATATTTATATTTCCTCTATTTAAACTGCACCGCAGCTGTGACTTCATTTCTTCTACAAGTGTAGATTCTACACTTGTACTCTTAATTTTTGATTGATTGATTGACTGGCCAGGGAGATGACATAATGCTGATCATTTAATCTGAAACAGTTTTTATATAGTATGGATGAGAGAAAGTTCTGCACCTCTGTTGACGCTTGGTTGCAAGTGCAGCAAAGTAGTGTCATGAGTTTTATGAAACTGAAGCTGACACATAGGTGTGACCAGATCCTAAAAGAATTATTCCTTTGTTCAGAAAAGTGTTTTCTCTTGCTAATATCTATAACTACAGTAAGTGCAAGATATTGCATAGCTCAAGCAGGAGTCCTTTTTCACACCTGCATGCTTAGCCTTTGCACCTTAAATCAAGAGTAATTATTTCAATGAGGGTTGTTCTCCTAATTATGTTCCTCTATTCTCTGACCGGTCCTCCCACTACCTTTTTGGTTGATGGGTCATGATCTACATCTCTTCAGTTTTCAGCTACAAATTCCTTTAGGATATTGTTTTGTTAGGGGCACATGGGGCAGCTCAGTAAGGGGCTACACTCCAGATGTTTCCCCCACAGTTATCTAATAAGACCCTGGCAGGAGACCTATGGGCTAATATTTCAGTTTATTTGTACAGATACCAGACAGAATAAATGGGCCACTCTTTAATGTTAGTGCTTGTCATGTGATTCATGGTATATTACCACCAAGCTGAAAATAGAATCTACCTGTCTCATCTGTATTATTAATACTCTACTGTTCTGCACATGCTTAAAACTACTTAATATAATTAACATTTTTACTATCAGTCAGTTGAAAGCATTAAAACTTCATCCATCTCAGGCTTCTCCACATTTTGAAATTGGTGCTAATGATTAAATGGTACAAAGCTGATTCGTAAAGAGCCAACTAGTACATCAACTCTAACATTGATACATTTTCACTGTCAGTCTAATTCTATAGCCTGGAAAAAGAGCCTTTATATTCTTCTTGGATAAACATAAGTAGAAAGGATAAGGTGCTGTCCAAATTATATTTTAGTTGTAGAAAATCGACACATCTTCTAAGGCTGAACTGCTGGCTAACATTGCTGAGTACTAGAGGGTATAACCCTTTTGAAATGCCACATTCAGTCTTACAGGATATCAAATTCGATCAGTGCCCATATGTAATTATTTACAGTATGTAGTAGTATTTTGAGGCCAATGTAACAAACAAAGATGGGTAGCGCAGCAGGGTAAAAACTAGGGGCCTTATTTATGAGCCCTTTACGCCGCCGTTGCGACTTTTTGTGATTATGCAATGGCGTAAAATATGAGCCACACTGTGCCACATTTACAAAGTGACGCATCTAGGCAGATGTGTCACTTTGTAAACCCCTGTGCTACATTATACCTGCAAGAAGTATAATGTATGCCGGGTGGGCTTTCCGGCACAGAAAAGGCTCGTAGAATTGCACTTCTAGGACGCCACTGTGTGAAATCCTTACGCCTCTCTCAAAGCAGGTGTAAGGAGTAACGCAGGCCCTTTCACATAGGGCTTGCCCCATGTAAAAGGACACATTGCTGGAGTTGCATCTGTTTTCAGACACACCCCAGCAATACTTCACTATTGTACCTACGAATACATCAGGAATACTGACGTATCTGTAAATCCTTGCGACATGGAGCGTTGTACAGTAAATATGGAGCATCCAGGGTGTCGCAAGGAGGGCGCACTGAAAGGTGTTACATCTCTGTTTTCATGCAACTATGCAATAGTTTTCATAAATGCGGCCCTATATCTTTGAAGAAGTAAGCAAACAAATGGTGGATTTTTTTTATTTAAGATTGCTATGGTTGTGGTGTAAATGCGGTTAATACGATAACACTTTTGTTGTGTTTGGGGCGAGCGAGTCAGGGGTTCCTATTAAGTCTCTACTGTGCCACTGTATGAAAAGGTCGCTGAATCTTGTAACCTCCTCTGTTACAGTGAAAACTGGTGAATGTCCAAAAGACACAGTTGTGTGCAAAAAAGCTGAACCGGATCAGTGCAAGAATGACAGCAACTGCACAGGAAATCAGAGGTGCTGCCACTTCCACTGCGGACTTAAGTGCAAGGATCCGGCTACAGGTATTACTCACAGCCACTCACAAGAAGACATTTGAGGATGTAAATGTTTCTCTTAAAGGGACTTGTGACTAAGTGCCCCCTCATCTTCCCCTATCACCCCAACTGCTGACACCATAGCCAAAAGCAATGGCCAACAAAAAGGTATAATGCTCTTAGTCCTTACCGACCCTGTCATATCCTGGTTCATGTATCGCTGTCTTAAAGAGAACCTGTGGAGTTTGACATTTTATGTGCAGAACCTATTTTACTAATCAGATCGCACTTTATCTTACTGCAGAGCTTAAAACAAAGATCTTCAAGTTCATGAGCTGTCACAGCAGGGTGCTGACAGAAACATGGTCTGGCAGTATGGGGCAGCCTGTTTAAATGGGAAAGTATTTGAGTTGAATACACTATTGTTGTGTTTTTTAAACATCAAGGACTATGCAAGCATTGGAAGACAGCAGACATCTGGTGAGGTTTCTCATCATTTCTCAGAGTACCCAGCTAGGGGGAACCTTACAAAAGAGCATGAGGCATATGTAAGAGGTATAGATTGGGTACTGCTCAACTGGTGCAAAGAAGCTTCCTGAAGCCACAGAGGTACTCTACACCTGTGGCAGCACATATTAGTGTGGCAACCTCACTTCAGTGGTCTGGAGGGTCTGCGGTACGGATACTAGAGAATAAACCCAGTTTAGAAAAAACTGTAATTGTGCAGACAGGTAAACTACCAAAATGACAAATTGAGGGAAGCGTATGAGGTGCAGGGATAACAAACAAAATAGCTCAGAATACCAAGCGGGAAATAGAAAAAAGAAAAAGAAGTGAATGGTGATAAGTGGCAATTAGAGAAATAGAGAATAAAATACACTAATTTGGGGTTCAGAGGTTACAATCCGTGTGAAATGGTTCCATTCTCCCACTCATGGATTCTTAGGTGTCTGATTCTTTGAACTTTTGAGTGTAAACAATTTTCAGGATAGTATGCTTCTGCAGACCTGTATCTGTGGTTTCCACTCCTCATAGTATAGCAAAAGGAGACCTACAGAATGGTAGGTAATCCATGTCTCAAATAGCCTATTAACATGTTACACCCAGACTGGGTGGTTGACCCCTGCTTCATGCCTCCACTAGGGTAGAATTAGTTAACTTAATTAAAACTAGGGCAGGAGTATCTCAAATAAAAAAGGGGTGCATGCCAGGCCTCATTCACCCCATAACGACAAGATGCAATGTTTGGCAACAAAGTGGTGGGAACTCAGTAACCTTCATCTTAATGGCTGCATGCCACAGTGGCACTCAAACTGGGAACACAAGATGTGACATCTGTTCAGTTTAATTGTTCAAACATTTTGTCACTGCTGTGGAAAAAAAATGCCATATCCTTTGGGGGTGAGGTTGATGTGTCTTTAGTCTCTATTTTTCTCTATCCCTTGAATTTCCTGTCACACATTATATAAACAAAACCTCACCATCTCTCTAATTATCTCAATGTCAATTCAGTATTGTCACAGCTTTGGGATTAGGCAATATAGTATAATGTTAACACAAACTGTTTAGTTTATGATGGAAATGACAAGCTATTTTGCTTCTGTTCCTACAATTTTTGGTCCTTCTCTAACACCACTGTGGGTCTCCTGTCAACAATCCTACTTTGTGAAATTGGCCTTGTTTTGGAGTAGTTACCAACAGGATTAGGTTTTTAGTGAATCAGGAAGTGGATTTTGTTTTATTTGTGGCCCAAAATGCATTTTTAATATATTTGGTTTTACTCTATATGTTGTGATAACTCACACTGTATTTGGTCATAGGTTTTCGGTATTTGGATTTATTTCCAGTGAGTAAATATTCTGCTATGCTTTTTTTCTGTATAGTAGTTTGTGATGTTTCATCTTATTCTGTGTTTGTCTTTAGGTTTTCTAATAGGGTCTATTTTGGACACTTTTATTTAATATTTATAACTGCCAGGTCTCCACATTTTCAAATATCATCTCATGATTTTCAGATGAAAGAGATATCTACTCCACTTATTTTACACTTTGGGGCATATTATCATTGTTTCTGCGTTGCCCATGCACCATGCAAGGGGGGGCAAGGGCTACGCAACAATAAAGTCAGATTGATCAAGCCACGCAAGGCCACCTTGCATGGCCCTCCATGGCTTGATAAATCTAGAGTAGCACAATGTAGCACTGCGTTACTCTGCCCCAGGGAGGTGTTCCATGGGTTGAGCATTGGTGTTTCAACGCAACTGCCCATGGATTTTGGCACACTCCCAGATTTAAAATTACTGGTAGCCTGGGAATGCATCAAATGCTATACCTCCCTAAGTGAGGTGCAACGAGGTGAAATATCTTTATTTCTCCTTATCTTTTCCTCTTTTTATGTGTACTGAATTGGGTGTTAGACTATCTCACTGTTTAGTCAAATTGATTTTGCATCAATCGTACTTGAGTGTGTAAGTCATTTCATTTCATAAGGCTTTATTCGAACAAAAAAACAAGTTCATAAAAGCACAGCATTAAAAAGACAGCAATATAAAACAGCAGTCTAAAACAGGAAATACATCAGTTTAAAACAGTTAAAAAAGCATACTTTTCCTTGCATTAATTGATTTAAGGAGAAAGGTAGCCGTATAAAAACACACATCAGGGTGGTGTAAATTAAAAAGCAAACTCATGCAGTCACGTGTTGACCTGACTCCAAATTTGGCAAACAGGGGTTTCAAATATGCAATTCGCAGATATTTATACAGTCGACAAAGCAGAAGAAAATGCACAGTGCTTTGAGAGGAAGTGTTGTCACATAGACAGGGGCCAGCAGGATGTAGGTGCAGAGAAGGGAAGGCAACAAGGTTGTGGACTACTCCCATTCTAAGTCTAGTCAACACAAACCGATGTGCCTTCCTAGTTACTTGTGACAAATACGGCTGGAAACCCACAAATTCATTTAAATCGTAATAAAAAACATAAGATGAGAGGACAGAGCTTTTTTGATGCCTTTTGATGGTAAACTGTTGTAAAAAACACTGCCTAAGATCGATTTTGACAGCTCAGTAGCCCCATATTGATCCGCAATGATGTTAATGCTAAAGATCTCCCGAAAATTATCCTCAATATACTTTAACCATGGGATCTTTAAGTAATGGTCCAAAGAAAGACAATCAGAAATAATAGCTCTGCACAAAGAGGTCTCTTCTTTTATCCAAATGGAGCGCCATAGGATCAATGGCCTAAGGAGAATCAAATCGGCAAGATGATAAATACCCAATTCGCTATGCACTAAAGCGTTAGAAACAGAGCTTGGCAGGCACAAAAGTCTCTTCAGGAATACATTCTCTTCAACCTGGAGAGATCCGGCCGGGGCATAGCCCCAGATGCTAGCTCCGTACAGGGCGATTGATACACAACGAGACTGAAAGATTTTCAGCATGGCGTTGACCCGCCTGTCTCCCAGTTTTGTAGCCATTGTAAAAATTCCGTGCCATCTTAGCCCGGACATTTTTATGTTCATTGGCCCAAGCATTTTTATTTGAAAAAGTGACCCCCAAGTACGAAAAGTTATCAACAGCCTGTACCTTTTGTCCCTCTATAAAAAATGAAAACTGTTTCTTTCCGTACCTGCGCCCACATTCCATAACATAAGTTTTGGATTTATTTAACACTAACTTTCTGCTTTTAATAAATTGCAGAAAGCCATCCATCAGCTGTTGAAGGCCGTTTGTGGTGTGTGAAATTAAAACCGCGTCGTCCGCGTAAAGTAACACAGGGACATAATCATTGTTAATTTTGGGAGCATCCACTGCCAGAGATTTGAGAAAAGAATCAATCTCATTAATAAAAAGTGTAAAAAGCAGTGGGGCCAACACACATCCCTGACGAATTCCACGCCCAATCTTGAACATAGTTGTGCATTCCCCTTTAGGTCCGTAACGGACACATGCTCGTAGTTTAGTATAAAGACGAGCTAAAAAGAACACAATGCCCTCGGGAGCCCCCATTTCGATTAGTTTTGCCCAGAGAATTCCATGGTCCACTTAGACAGACTTAAGACAAACTTAAGACAAACTTAAGACAAACTTAAGACAAACTCCTAACTTAAGTCTGTCTTAAGTCTGCCTTAAGTCTGTCTTAAGTCTGTCTTAAGTCTGTCTTAAGTCTGTCTTAAGTTTGTCTTAAGTTAGTCTTAAGTCAGTCTTAAGTCTGTCTTAAGTTTGTCTTAAATCTGTCTTAAGTTTGTCTTAAGACAAACTTAAGACAAAATCCTAACTTTTGTGAATACCAAAAGTAGTAAGTTTAGGATTTTGTCTTAAGTTAGTTCTGTGAATCAGGCCCAGGATTTTGTCTTAAGTTTGTCTTAAGTTTGTCTTAAGTCTGTCTTAAGTTTGTCTTAAGTCTGTCTTAAGTTTGTCTTAAGTTTGTCTTAAGTTTGTCTTAAATCTGTCTTAAGTTTGTCTTAAGTCAAACTTAGGACAAAATCCTAACTTCTGTGAATACCATAAGTAGTAAGTTTAGGATTTTGTCTTAAGTTAGTTCTGTGAATCGGGCCCCAGATGTTTCCCCCACAGTTATCTAATAAGACCCTAGCAGGAGACCTATGGGCTAATATTTCAGTTTATTTGTACAGATACCAGACAGAATAAATGGGCCACTCTTTAATGTTAGTGCTTGTCATGTGATTCATGGTATATTACCACCAAGCTGAAAATAGAATCTACCTGTCTCATCTGTATTATTAATACTCTACTGTTCTGCACATGCTTAAAACTACTTAATATAATTAACATTTTTACTATCAATCAGTTGAAGGCATTAAAACTTCATCTATCTCAGGCTTCTCCACATTTTGAAATTGGTGCTAATGATTAAATGGTACAAAGCTGACTCTTAAAGAGCCAACTACTACATCAACTCTAACATTGATACATTTTCACTGTCAGTCTTATTCTATAGCCTGGAAAAAGAGCCTTTATATTCTTCTTGGATAAACACAAGTAGAAAGGATAAGGTGCTGTCCAATCGACACATCTTCTAAGGCTGGACTGCTGGCTAACATTGCTGAGTACTAGAGGGTATAACCCTTTTGAAATGCCACATTCAGTCTTACAGGATATCAAATTCGATCAGTGCCCATATGTAATTATTTACAGTATATAGTAATATTTTGAAGCCAATGTAACAAACAAAGATGGGTAGCGCAGCAGGGTAAAAACTAGGGGCCTTATTTATGAGCCCTTTACGCCGCCGTTGCGACTTTTTTTGATTATGCAATGGCGTAAAATATGAGCCACACTGTGCCACATGTACAAAGCGACGCATCTAGGCAGATGTGTCACTTTGTAAACCCCTGTGCTACATTATACCTACAAGAAGTATAATGTATGCCGGGTGGGTTTTCCGGCGCAGAAAAGGCTCGTAGAATTGCAGCAGTGAAATCTATGAGATTTAACTGCAACACTTCTAGGACGCCACTGTGTGAAATCCTTACGCCTCTCTCACAGCAGGTGTAAGGAGTAACGCAGGCCCTTTCACATAGGGCTTGCCCCATGTAAAAGGACACATTGCTGGATTTGCGTCTGTTTTCAGACACACCCCAGCAATACTTCACTATTGTACCTACGAATACATCAGGAATACTGACGTATCTGTAAATCCTTGCGACATGGAGCGTTGTACAGTAAATATGGCTTATCCAGGGTGTCGCAAGGAGGGTGCACTGAAAGGTGTTACATCTGTTTTCATGCAACTGTGCAATGCTTTTCATAAATGCGGCCCTATATCTTTGGAGAAGTAAGCAAACAAATGGTGGATTTTTTCATTTAAGATTGCTATGGTTGTGGTGTAAATGCGGTTAATACGATAACACTTTTGTTGTGTTTGGGGAGAGCGAGTCAGGGGTTCCTATTAAGTCTCTACTGTGCCACTGTATGAAAAGGTCGCTGAATCTTGTAACCTCCTCTGTTACTGTGAAAACTGGTGAATGTCCAAAAGACACAGTTGTGTGCAAAAAAGCTGAACCGGATCAGTGCAAGAATGACAGCGACTGTACAGGAAATCAGAGGTGCTGCCACTTCCACTGCGGACTTAAGTGTAAGGATCCGGCTACAGGTATTACTCACAGCCACTCACAAGAAGACATTTGAGGATGTAAATGTTTCTCTTAAAGGGACTTGTGACTAAGTGCCCCCTCACCTTCCCCCATCACCCCAACTGCTGACACCATATCCAAAAGCAATGGCCAACAAAAAGGTATAATGCTCTTAGTCCTTACCGACCCTGTCATATCCTGGTTCATGTATCGCTGTCTTAAAGAGAACCTGTGGAGTTTGACATTTTATGTGCAGAACCTATTTTACTAATCAGATCGCACGTTATCTTACTGCAGAGCTAAAAACAAAGATCTTCAAGTTCATGAGCTGTCATAGCAGGGTGCTGACAGAAACATGGTCTGGCTGTATGGGGACAGCCTGTTTAAATGGGAAGGTATTTGAGTTGAATACACTATTGTTGTGTTTTTAAATATCAAGAACTATGCAAGCATTGCAAGACAGCAGACATCTGGTGAGGTTTCTCATCATTTCTCAGAGTACCCAGCTAGGGGGAACCTTAAAAAAGAGCATGAGGCACATGTAAGAGGTATAGATTGGGTACTGCTCAACTGGTGCAAAGAAGCTTCCTGAAGCCACAGAGGTACTCTACACCTGTGGCAGCACATATTAGTGTGGCAACCTCACTTCAGTGGTCTGGAGGGTCTGCAGTATGGATACTAGAGAATAAACCCAGTTTAGAAAAAACTGTAATTGTGCAGACAGGTAAACTAACAAAATGACAAATTGAGGGAAGCGTATGAGGTGCAGGGATAACAAACAAAATAGCTCAGAATACCAAGCGGGAAATAGAAAAAAGAAAAAGAAGTGAATGGTGATAAGTGGCAATTAGAGAAATAGAGAGAATAAAATACACTAATTTGGGGTTCAGAAGTTACAATCCGGGTGAAATGGTTCCATTCTCCCACTCATGGATTCTTAGGTGTCTGATTCTTTGAACTTTTGAGTGTAAACAATTTTCAGGATAGTATGCTTCTGCAGACCTGTATCTGTGGTTTCCACTCCTCATAGTATAGCAAAAGGAGACCTACAAAATGGTAGGTAATCTATGTCTCAAATAGCCCATTAACATGTTACACCCAGACTGGGTGGTTGACCCCTGCTTCATGCCTCCACTAGGGTAGAATTAGTTAACTTAATTAAAACTAGGGCAGGAGTATCTCAAATAAAAAAGGGGTGCATGCCAGGCCTCATTCACCCCATAACGACAAGATGCAATGTTTGGCAACAAAGTGGTGGGAACTCAGTAACCTTCAACTTAATGGCTGCATGCCACAGTGGCACTCAAACTGGGAACACAAGATGTGACATCTGTTCAGTTTAATTGTTCATACAGTTTGTCACTGCTGTGGAAAAAAATGCCATATCCTTTGGGGGTGAGGTTGATGTGTCTTTAGTCTCTATTTTTCTCTATCCCTTGAATTTCCTGTCACACATTATATAAACAAAACCTCACCATCTCTCTAATTATCTCAATGTCAATTCAGTATTGTCACAGCTTTGGGATTAGGCAATATAGTATAATGTTAACACAAACTGTTTAGTTTATGATGGAAATGACAAGCTATTTTGCTTCTGTTCCTACAAGTTTTGGTCCTTCTCTAACACCACTGTGGGTCTCCTGTCAACAATCCTACTTTGTGAAATTGGCCTTCTTTTGGAGTAGTTACCAACAGGATTAGGTTTTTAGTGAATCAGGAAGTGGATTTTGTTTTATTTGTGGCCCAAAATGCATTTTTAATATATTTGGTTTTACTCTATATGTTGTGATAACTCACACTGTATTTGGTCATAGGTTTTCGACTTTTGGATTTATTTCCAGTGAGTAAATATTCTGCTATGCTTTTTTTCCTGTATAGTAGTTTGTTATGTTTCATCTTATTCTGTGTTTGTCTTTAGGTTTTCTAATAGGGTCTATTTTGGACACTTTAAAGGCAGATTTTATATTTATAACTGCCAGGTCTCCACATTTTCAAATATCATCTAATAATTTTCAGGTGAAAGAGATATCTACTCCACTTATTTTACACTTTGGGGCATATTATCATTGTTTCTGCGTTGCCCATGCACCATGCAAGGGGGGGCAAGGGCTACGCAACAATAAAGTCAGATTGATCAAGCCACGCAAGGCCACCTTGCGTGGCCCTCCATGGCTTGATAAATCTAGAGTAGCACAATGTAGCACTGCGTTACTCTGCCCCAGGGAGGTGTTCCATGGGTTGAGCATTGGTGTTTCAACGCAACTGCCCATGGATTTTGGCACATTCACAGATTTACAATTACTGGTAGCCTGGGAATGCATCAAATGCTACACCTCCCTAAGTGAGGTGCAACGAGGTGAAATATCTTTATTTCTCCTTATCTTTTTCTCTTTTTATGTGTACTGAATTGGGTGTTAGACTATCTCACTGTTTAGTCAAATTGATTTTGCATCAATCCTACTTGAGTGTGTAAATCATATTGAAAGTCTTTCATTTGTTCTGTAAGATCATGGATTTATTCCATAGATTTACTGCATGCTGAATCCTTGTTGTAAGCCTTGTGTGATAGTGGTGTTGAACATCTTTAAATTGTTCTGTAGGAACATAACTTTAGTTTTTTTTTCAGGCATGATGTGGTGGGTTTGCTGCATGTTACATCTTTGCTCTAGACATAGGGGCTGATTATGATGGTGGGCGGACTTCAGTTCATCCGCCATTGTATCGGGGAGTGGGACCACCTGACATGCTGTCAGCGGTCCCATAGTAGGCATTATAATGTGACCAACACCACAGCGGTCGCAATGCCTATATTTTACATTGCGGCAGGTGCTGCTGGCTCCACGTGACAACTACCATGGGGTGCTAGCCACATGGTACCGAGATATGTAGGGGGCTCAATAGGTTCCCCCCAACACCCACAACCAAGGGCCAGTGGGGAAGGAGGGCCCGCTACAGGCTCTCAATGTCCCTTTCATCCAGCCTTTTCATGGCAGGTAACCTACCATGAAACAGCTGGCAGAAAGGGACATCATAATCCCTACTACAGTGCCTGGTAGGCACCACCAGCATTGTAGGGACTACGGGCCCCTCCATCGCACCGGCGGGCTCATGGAGCCCATTGGATGCATGGCAGTCGGTCTTTACGACCTCCACACGTCTGCCCGTCATCATAATATAAGGGGCGGTAAAGCTGGTTACGATGGCGGGTCGGTGGCAGTCTCCCCGCCATTGTAATCAGCCCCTTGGTGTCTAAGTGCTGTATAATGAATGTCTTAAATTTTTCTACATAGTCGTGATTTTAGTTTTATTTATTTTCAAGCATGCTGTGGTTTTACGTAATATGAAAGTTTTGTGGAAGGCCTTGTTTAAGCACTGGGTTTTATGTGTGGGTGGTTGGGGGAAAGCCTTTCACAAGGGTATGATAAGATAATTTCAGTTGCAACATTAAAAAAAAAGTTTATTTTTGTTTAGATTGCAGGTACACGTTTGCTAGAACTAATTAGTAACTAATGTCATCTGCAATTAAATATTTTTAGTACTAATATATTAGGTGGCCATTCTATTTGTAAGTCACAAGGGCCTCCTCACACAAAGCCTACTACAAAGGATTAAAATGCTGCAAATGCCACAGGATGGTTAGGTGAATTTCATGACTGTGACTTACACTCTTACAGAGAAATCTGGTGAGTGCCCAGTGCCAGCTACAAGATGTGCAACTCCTCTGCCACCTCCAAAATGCAACCAAGATAGCGACTGCCCAGGATTACAAAAGTGCTGCACTCCGTTCTGTACCCAGCAATGCACAAACCTCACAACAGGTAAAAGGCATATACAATATGTAGGATCCAGATCTCAAAGTGCACACCACATCTTCTGCTGTTCTCCTTTTTGAATGTGCTCCATTATTCCTATTGGTGGAAGCACAGCTGACCCACGTTTGCTTTAGAAAACATTCATGCTGTTCCTCATCTTGGACTGCAAGTCCCATCATGCATCTTATTTGAGACTCGGAAGAACGTCTCCTTCAGCCCATTGAGATATATATATATATATATATTACCTACTGGCAGTTGCCAGTAGGTAGTTATAGTTAGGACCTATTTTCCATAGGAAATCTGCATTATTCTATTCCCAATAACTTTGGCGCCGGTTGACGAATCTTCGCAAAATTTTTAAAACTCGTGGGGCGCTCCGGTCTGCTCCTATCCTGAAAGTTTCACGCTGATTCGTCAAGCGAAGGCCGAGAAAAAAGGTGGGTCTCAAAACGTGTTTTCCCCATGCAATTTCCCATAGGAAAATTTTGCCCCAGCTACAGCCCGAACTGCTGAACGGAATTACACCAAATTTGGCAAAGAGGTAGCCCTTGGTTCAGAAAGGTGCCTTTTTGTTAAATGGTGTAAATCCGTTCAGTAGTTGCTGGGAAATTCAAAAGTAAAAACACATATATATCTAGGGCCGCGGATCCTCCCGAACACGAGCTTTATGCTAATTGGCTGTCAACACTCCAAACCAGGAAGTGTTAGCAGCCATCTTGTGCCTCGGTAGAACGAGGCACAAGAAAAGAGAAAAAAAACGTGAAAAACAAGAAAAGGGGGAAGGGTAGAAACACCCTGACCCCCTAGGCCTGCTCAGGGGGTTCCACAAGGTCCCCCAGGGCCCAAAAAAGAATTTTAAATCGGCGAGATTCGCGCACCCAGTGCGATTTTCGGCCGAAACTTTTAAAAATATGAAGCGCGGACTCACGGGCTTCGTTATTCTTTAGGCCCCGGTGGGCCAGGTCCCAGGGCTGGAGTAAAAAAAAAGTGTGGGGGGCCCCAATCCCCCCACACTGCCCCGGGGACCGCCACCTCCCCAGGGCTTTGCTCAAATATTTGCAGGGGGCACACAGCCCCCCCGCAGACCCGAGGACCGCCACCCGCATGGCTTTTTAAAAAAAAAAAATATTCCGGTGTTGGGGGGCTCGAGCCCCCACACGCCCTGGGGACCGCCACCTCCCCACGGCACTAAGTATTTATATTGGGGGGGTTCGTTACGGACGCCCCAGCCCTGGGGACCACCATCCCCTGAGGCTTTGGAAATGTTGGGAGGGGGGGCCGCGCGGCCCACCTCCTAGAGCCCTTGATGGCCATGGGGACTGCCACCCCCCAGGGCCGGCTCCTGCAGTGTCCCAGGGTGCCCACCCCTGGGACACTGTAGTTTGCTATGGCAGGGCAGGAGCCTCGCGGCTCCCGCCCTGCCATAGCAAACTGCTTTGGTATTTGGAAGAGAGAGCAGGAAACTGCTCTCTCTTCCAAAAACCAAAGACGATTGCATCTTAGCAGCTCCCCGTGTGGAAAAGCAATGCCGGCTCCCGAAGGACGCGGGGAGACGGCGGGACCGTGGGGGGATTGGAGACCCCCCACGGTCCCCAACGGAGAGGGCCAACCCCGGGGGATTGGGTCCCCGGGGCTATTAGTGGCCCGGGAGAGGGGCCACGTAGCCCCCCTCCTCAAAAATTAAGAAAAAACCAAAACAAAGGCTGGCACCGGGGGATGGGGTCCCCGAGGCCATAAGTGGCCTGAGGCGGGGGGCAACATAGCTCCCTCCAAATCAATAAAAATAATAGCCATGCCCCGGGGTATGGGGTCCTGGGGTTGGTTATGGCCTCTGGAGGGGGGCCACGCGGCCCCCTTCCAAGGTTTAAAAAAAAAAAAGGGGGCAGGCCCTGGGGGATGGAGTCCCCAGGGCCAATTAATTAGGAAAAGAAGAGGGGCCACACAGCCCCCTTCATAAAAAATAAATTTTACAAAAGCCCGGCATCGCGCCTGAGGCCCCGTCCCCTACTTGCAGCACTCTGCAAACGCACCCATCTAGTTTGCAGATGGGGAATTAATTCTCCTTGAATACTGAAGGTCCCTAGGGGCCAACTAGACCACCAGTAAACTCTAGTATGCGCCAGGGAGCTGCATTGCAGAGAGGTGTTCTGAGGCCACGCCTCTTTTTACACCTCTCTGCAACACAGCTCTGTGGCCCATAATGGAGGTACCTGGTGGGCTAGTTGAACCCCAGGGACCCTCAGGATTCAAGGGGAGTTAATCCCCCAACTTAAAACGCGCCACAGGGCGCGTTTGCACAGTGGTGCAGGGAGGGGGCAGGGCCTGAGTTGACATGTGTGCAAACACACCCTGTGGCGCGGTTTAAGTTGGGGAATTAATTCTTCTTCAATCCTGAGGGTCCCTGGGGGCCAACTAGCCCACCAGTTACCTCTAGTAAGCACCATGGAGCTGCGTTGTAGAGTGTTGTAAAAAGGGGCGTGGCCTCTGAACACCTCCCAATGCAGCTCTCTGGCGCATACTGGAGGTACCTGGTGGGCTAGTTGGTCCCCAGGGACCCTCAGGATTGAAAAGGAATTAATTCCCCAACTTAAAATGCGCCACAGGGTGTGTTTGCAGACATGTCACCTCAGGCCCCGCCCCCTTCCTTCACCATTGTGCAAATTCGCCCCCTGGCGAGTTGTAAGTTGGGGATTGAATTCCTCTTCAATACTGAGGGTCCCGGAGAGCCAACTAGACCACCAGGTACCTCCAGTAGGCGCCAGGGAGCTGCGTTGCAGAGAGGTGTTCAGAGGCCACACCCCTTTTTTCACCTCTCTGCAACGCAGCTCTGAGGCACTTACTGGAGGTACCTAGTGGGCTAGTTTGAGCCTAGGGACCCTCAGGATTCAAGGGGACTTAATCTCCCAACTCAAAATGTGCACAGGGCGCGTTTACATAGTGGCGAAGGGAGGGGACGGGGCCTGAGGTGACGTGTGCAAACACGCCCTGTGGCGTGTTTCAAGTTGGGGAAATAACTCCCCTTCAATCCTGAGAGCCCCTGGGAGCCAACTAGCCCAACAGGTGCTTCCAGTAAGCGCCATTGCGCTGCGTTGCAGAGAGGTGGTCCAGGCCGAACCCCTTTTTACACCTCTCAGCAACGGCGCTTATTGGAGGTAACTAGTGGGCTATTTTGACCCTAGGGACCTTCAGGATTCAAGGGGACTTAATCTCCCAACTTAAAATGGACACAGGGCATATTACACAGTGGGGAAGGGAGGGGACGGGCCCTGAGGTGACGTGTTCAAATGTGCCCTGTGGCGCGTTTTAAGTTGGGGAAATAATTCCTGCCCAACCCACATCTTCCAAAGAACCACAATGGCCATCGCACCCAAACTACACCTAACGATCAACTGCTCCCTCGAACCCGCCACATTCCCCAATGAATGGAGGTATGCCGAAGTCAGCCCTCTCCTAAAGAAACCCTCCGCAGACCCGACAGATCTCAAGAACTTCATGCCCATTTCCTATCTTCCATTCTCAGCCACAGTCATTGAAAAGGCAGGCAAACTGCATCGAAGCCAATAACAACCAGGACATCTCCCAATCCAGATTCTGTAGCAACCACAGCACCGAGACCACCCTACTCACCGCCATCAAGGACATCCGCTCCCTCCTCAACCAGGGCCAAACAGCAGCCCTCCTCCTCCTGGACCACTCACCAGCCTTCGACACCTTCTACCACCTCACACTAGCCACCAGACTCCACAACGCTGGCATCCATGGAAAGGCCCTTGACTGGATATGCTCTTTTCTCACAGGTAGAACTCAGCAAGTCAGACTCCCACCCTACCTCTCGGGACCAACAGACCAACAGAGACCAGATGTGGAGTGCCCCAGGGACCTTCCCCTAGCCCCACCCTCTTCAACGTCTACATGGTCCCCCTCGCAACCATCTTCAGAAACCTACACCGATGACACCCAGCTCATCCTCTACCTCACCAAAATACTCAATATCACCAGACGCAACTTCCAAGAAGGGATGAAAGTCGTTGCCACCTAGATGAAGAAGAGCTGCCTGAAACTCAACTCAGAGAAAATAGAAGTTCTCGTCCTTGGATCCACCCCTTCCTCATGGGACAACACCTGGTGGCCCCCCTTCCTTGGAAACCCCCCACCCCGACAGACCACGCACGAAACCTCAGCATCATACTAGACTCATTGCTCATGATGCGTATCCTCAGCCTGCTTCAACACTCTCCACATACTCTGAAAAACCTTCAGATGGATCACATCCAAATCCAGAAAAACAGTCACGCAAGCCCTCATCAGTAGCCGACTGGACTGCATCAATGCTCTCTATGCCGTAATCAACAATAAACTACTTTGCAATCTCTAGACCACCCAGAAAGCCGCATCCAGGCTGATCCTAGACATCCCCCGTCCCAACCACATCACATAACACCTCTCCAATCTCCACTGGCTCCCCATCGAAAGAAGAATAACCTTCAAGCTCCTCCCTCTTGCGCACAAGGCCCTCCACAACATCGGACCAGCATACCTAAACAGCCGCCTCTCATTCACGCACCCAAGAGACACCACTGATCAGCTGACCTCTCTCTGACCACCATCCCACGCATCTACAAGACCAGATCAGAAGGAATGTCCTTTTCCTACCTGGCAGCCGAGGCCTGGAACGACCTACCCCTCCATCTCTGGCAAGTGCCTACAGTGCTCTAGTTTGGGAAGGACCTCAAGACCATGACCCCATCACTCAACAGAGCCGCCCCCCAGCACCTTGAGACCCTTGCGTGTGAGTAGCTGCACTTTACCAACCCTGATTGATTGAATAGCGGTTTGCTGTTTTATCCTATGGTTTTTCCAGATATTAAGTCGCCAACCATAGCAAAATCCCAAAATGTGCATACATTAATAGTCCCTTTACTACTGTGAATTTATATATGAGATGATGCAAGGTAAACATCTTCCCCACCATTAAAAAGCCATAATTCCCTCTTGAAGTAGTGCCACGATGTTTTCAGTCTGTCTGCTTTGGTGTTCCTCCACTGTGTACCTCCAGTGTCTGTTTCCAACAGTCATGTGAGTTTGTAAGATGATGGACCAGAGAGTTTGCCAACTTTGTGCATCAGAGTAATGGTGCTGGTTTTCCATGAATGTAGGAGATCAACAGATTGAAAAAAGAACTCGTAACAAGTTAGTACTAACTTGGCCAACCAGCTCACTACAAGCTCTACGAACACAACATTTGTTTCAGGAGCTTTTCCACTGTTGAGATTTTTAATTGTAGCTGATAGAGGATAGTTGAATGTTAAAAAAAAATGATATGCTCAGGACTCTGTTTATTACCCACCATGTTGGCTATGATGAAAATGGATTGAAGGGTTTATTTTATTGTTTTGCATATGAGAGTAAGAAACAAATAATACTGAGCTCTGAGAGTGACTCGGAGATTGGTCTATGGTTTTCCTGTCCGTTGCTGTTTCTCGTGCAGTGAAACCTGGTGAATGTCCACCACGTGCTAAGATATGTGATTATCCTGCACCATACCTGCATCAGTGTAGCAATGACAGCAGCTGCCCAGGAGCGCAGAAGTGCTGCGTCGACTATTGTGCACGGGAATGCAGGGATCCCAGGCCAGGTGACAACCACCATGCAATGTGCTGCTGTGTGATATTTCCAAAGAAGTCTCCATATTTTAGAGGCGTGCTGAAACAAGAACACACCTATGATAAAAAGTAAGTCACCACCCACAGGCAGTAATAACTGATTAGTGTAACAGCACTTGTCAACTGCTCTATTTCTAGAGCACTTGAGGGCACCCCTCCTCTTGTGTTTGCACCTTGACCCAGAAGAGAAGGGGCTCCTGTCACAGCAACCAATGCTGATAGGCCATTCATGCAAATCATGCCTTTCCAGTGGCCCACCTCCAATTACTGCTACCACAGATGGTGGAACATACTGCTTGGAAAAGCTGAGGGTTCTAGCCAATACCTGCTCTGATCCTTGTTTTGGGGCAAGATTAACTAAAAATATTGTGATATGTGTAAGAAGTGAGAATACATCTGTTACAGGATTCTCCTCTCAGGGAGACTTTGCTTGCAAAATTGCCTCCTTCATAGAGATGGAGCACTATTTTCACTTACCATCTTACTCTGCTAAAAGACCTTTGCATTTTGAAAGCTGTCATGTCTTCTCCAGTTCAGTTATGAGATGCATATTCTTACAATACCTTCTGAGGCATGTAGTCCTTCATTATAATCTCAACAAGGAGCGGACAAGCCCCATTGTGCAAAGAGAGAAAACCAGACTAGATGAACTGCTCAAGTCTTATGTAGTCCTCAGTGAAATAAAAAGATACTGAAAGTCAGCCGCAAAGTATGGTAATCTCAAAAATGACTCAATATGGCAGTGGAATGACTTTATGACAATAATGTGCCATTTGGAAGGGCTTCTTCCCATAAATAATACATTGCTAATAATTAAACACCCTTTTTCAGATGATAATGACAGACCCTGACTGCAAAATAGAGAAAGTGAATACTAGATAACCTGAGCAAGTCTCTGCAAAATACCAATAACTAAAAACAAGCACCTGCAACATCCAAGTTGCAGCCCTTGTGCATTTACCTATATTCACAATTTTTTGCTGTAGACAAGTTTGGAGGGACGTGAGATAGAATGTAAGATTTAAGCAAAAATTGTTTTTCTTTGTGATCTATTGAATAACAGAAGAACTTCTGCAGCGTTCCTTAGTAATCAAGGTTTGTTTCTTGCATTAGGAAAATGCCTTACTGTTACATGACAGGTGCCATATTTTTTTAACAAAAATATATTGTAGCTATGTGGGCTGGTCTTGTTAACTTAGGAAGGAGAATTGGGGCTGAGAGATAAACTATCTCTCAGGCAATACCTGGTATACATTTTAAAAATGTCCTTTTCCATTAACGGTATTACAAATCGACATTCACCTTTGAATTAGATTTTTGAAAGTAAGTGGAAAATAACTTTAAAACATGTGTCTACTGTTTTCCAGGTGGAGATTTAAAATTTAAAAAAATGTCATTTAGGGCTTTTCATGGAATATGTAGAATCAAGTACAGAGTGAAAATACTTAACTAGGTCACTATGATAAGAGACCCCTAAGTGCTCACTGGCATGGCCTTAATTGAAGCAAACACCATGATGGAGCTTCTTGTTGTGTTGACCAATATTGTCAAACTTAGATCATGATAGCATTGCCCAACAAATCACCACCGTTCCAAATGCCATCTTAAACCTGCCCCCACATTGAAACTGCTTTCTGTGCTTACCTTTTATGCCATACTAAAGGGGGGCACTATAATAAGCACAATGCCCACTGTATCCCTTAGTATTGCCATATTAATTCAGGGCATGAAGCCCTCTATGTGCATAGGTAATGCCAGATGTAACGTTGTTCACTGTTCTAATGTACCTACCTCAAGTTGCTGATTTCGAGGACAGCCAGTAATGTAAGAGAGACAAGGAATGCTAAAGGAATACAATCAAACCTGGAGTCAAGTCACTCATAAACAACACCCCCAAAACCTGCTCATTAGCATACCATTATCTGGGTTGTCATTTGTTTTCATGGTTTGGTTCAAGAGAAGACACAAAGTAAAAATAAATTCAGTTTTACCAAAGCCATGAATGTGCCTCAAAGACAACAAAAGGTGCATCAAACCAGATGTCCCACAGTGCAAGAGTGATGATGACTGCACACAGGATTGGAAGTGCTGCTTCTTCCACTGTGGATTAAAGTGCAAGGCTCCAGTGACAGGTATCAGTGTCAGGAGTGTGTGACAACTGATGTTGACGTGAAATCTTCGTTTGTGTTTCTGTTTTAGGCTGAGCCCGGACTGTAGATAGGGGGGCAGGACACTGTACATACCTGAAATGTACTAGATGAATCTTATAAAACCTGCATTTCAAAGCTAACAACAGCTCTCTAAGCTAATGACAGGTATCTGTCACATTCAGGGTACTGCCCTATTTCTTAACTTGAGTGTGGAACATTCTTCCAGCTTCCCTGGATGCCTAAATCTGAAACTTATTATCCGAGAGCCTCCTACTTATGTAACCATTATTCATTATATACACAGTTGTTCTAGAGAGAGTTTGTAAGAAAAGGGTCTGAATCTACTGGTGCAAAACTTAATAAAAGCATATTTGAACATGTGCATATCTTTCAAACATGCACAAGTGAGTTGCCAAGTGTCTTGAAAAGTTGTGGCTGTCCTGGAAGTGTGATCAGGGTATATTGAAGGGCTTTGTACATTCACATACTGATGCTCTCTTCACACCACATCACAGAATATGTGAAGAGTAAGACAGTGAGTGCTTCTTGAAAACAGCTGTCTGGTTATCTTTTGTCCCATACGTCATAGCACCTGGGCTGCAAGATACTTGCTGTAGTATTTATATTTCACTCCTTTGGTTAGACTTCTCCTCTGAGGTGCTCTTGCTTCGCCTACGTAGGTGAACGATCATGATCTTTGCCTCTGAGCCTCGAGAAGGGACATCACTGTATACCTAAATATTGGACACATGCAGAATATGAAATATATGGCAGAATAAGACTTGTGTGTTTCGCCTGCATATCCCACAATGTGCAGGTCACATTTGTGACTATGGTACTGAAAATGTAGAAGTGATTACAAAAATCTGCAGAAATTGCACAAAATGAGCCGAAAATGTAAATCTCTGATTTGTCCAGTGACATTTGTGAAGTGAGTGCCTAGTTAGAACTGGAATGTTCATAATTATTTGTCTTTGGATTTTGAAAGTGCATCCTTAGAAAAGTATGTCCTGGTCAGTCCTGTGTTAACTTGGGCTGCATTGGATGTAGAGGGAATACAATTTTCTAGAATTTAAAGGTGACAAAGCCCTGTTCAGCTGACCCCAGACCCTCATAGACGTCAGAATCCAGGTGTAACTTTTGGGTCCCTTGTGATACAGCCTGGTATCTCACGATGACCTCCAACCATAAAGATTATGTCTCCCAAAGCTCTCCTTAAAATTCTATAATTTCATATAATGAAACATCAGGAGTAGCTCTCTGAATCCTGACATCCTGGAGTAACGTTTTATGCTGTTGGTTCTTCCTCAACCATCCTTGTCTCTCCCATTCTGAAATCTATTCATGCCTGTCTTCCTGTATATCATGCTCACCCCCATCATTGTGTTTAATATTTCTACTCCCTGACTGTAAATTTCATATTCCCTTCTAATACAGAAGAAGGCCTGTAAGTGACAGATTTACCCCATATTTTTTGTAATGTATTCTGTTCCAGATAAATGATTCAGATAGAAGTCAAAGATGGGTTGTGTTATTTACACATGTCTGTCTTTTCTTAGAAGTGAAATCTGGTGAGTGTCCCAGGCGGATTTCATGGTGCGATCGCCCGCCCCCGTACAATCACAAGTGTAGCAAAGACAGAGACTGCCCAGGAGAGAAGAAGTGCTGCATCGAGATTTGCAATCAGGAATGCAAGAATCCTGTGCCAGGTAACAACCACTTCTTCATTCAAGCACCTTTTGGATGTTTGTATTTATCCAGACAAGGCTTGAAAAACTGTTGTAAAGGAACAAGGACATTGGAGACATCTATAGTCTGTGACTTCTTTAAAACATTGCTTCCAGGGCAGAGCCTTAAAAGTGTTTACAAAATGTCTTGTAGACATAATTTCCTTTCAATTTTTAAATGTGTTCCTCAGTTCTCCACTGCCACCCCACCTTAGAAACCTCACTGGCTGTTCTTCCCACTGTTATGCACCTCATTTGTTCATTGTTTATCATGGAAAGCTTCATAATACTGCTTAACTTCCAAATAATTTCAAGGAATGTGGTTTCTAGCTTTCTTTCCCCAAAAGTTAACTAAGAACACAATCTGCCTAACATTAGACCTTCTCCTCCCTTTGGGTGACCAAGGGAAAAGATAGTATACAAAGCCACACATAACTACATCAATACCAAGACACTGATGCCAGGGTGTGAAAATCGAAGATTGTTTTCAGAATATCTTCAAATTATTAGGCCCATATATATTATGTCATAAAGTATCACTTCACTGCAATTTATACTAGAAAATTTACTATGATAAAAACAGTATTTTTGTAGATGGTATTAAGAACACAATATATATGTCAGATAGTATTTCTCTATTCAATGTTCTGATGTACAACTGATTGCATATGTGTGCCACTGGCATCTACTGCAGTTTCACTGCTACTTTAACACCACAGAGTGTCTCTGTCTTCAGCTTTGTGTATGTTCTTACATTATCCTTACTTCCATGTTCCTGTTCCTGTTATGTGATTTCACTCCATTCATGGTTCTCGTCGCACCACCCTTGCCGTTACATGGCTCTATGCATATACAACTCTTTCATGAAGGATCATTTCATCTGTTACTCACCATATCTAACTGCTCCTCTTCCTAGAAGTACTTCTTTGCTGACTTTCTGTATTGTTTATATACTTGTATTTATATATCTCTGAAATATGTCCTCTCCAGCCTCAACTCCAGACTACACAAACATGTGCATTCTAGCATCTTTTGTAATACATATGTGGTCATTAGTATGGCGGGCGGACAGGCCTGGGTAATGGGACCGCCCGCTATGTATGCAGCGGTCCCGCTTTAGGCATTAGGATACCCCCGCCATACTAGCGGGCGCATCCCGCATTCCTGACATTGCAGCGGGCGGTGCTTTCAGCAGCACCCTCCGCGATGTCAGAAATGCATGTTGTGCATGTGCATGCACAACATGGCAGGCACCGTGTGGTGCCTTCCACCTTGTGCATGCAAATGCAGGGGGGTACCCCCCACCCCCCAACACCCTGGGGGCCCGCAACGGGCCCCCAAATTCAAACTCTGCATGCCTTTCCGAGGCGGAAAGGCTGCCTCCCACCTGCATCTTGAAATGGATGTCGGTGTCTAGTAGTCACCGCCACCATATTAAACCCTTTAACGCCCAGTCGACTCGTCCACCGGGCCGAAAGCGGCGGACGGTCTTCCCGGAAGGATGTAGGGCAGATCACCACCACCATGCGGGCGGTGGCGATCTGCCTTACATCCTAATGGACCCCTTGGTCTTCTTGAGAGTGCTCCCACAGGGGTCTTCTGACCTACTGTTGCCCTTTTTGAGTGAACACAGCATAAAAAAGTACGAGGTCCCAACTGTGGTTATCTGTTCACGCTAGACCCCAACAAAGTCACTGGTTCATGCCAACCAGGATGGAGCGCACGCTGTCTTCAGGGATCAAGTTAGGCCCACTGATCAAAAGTACCTTAAATCCTGTTGCAGAGTTGTGCCGTGGTAGTACTTAGGAACTGCAATGGAAGGTCTTGCATTATCATTGAGGAAACTGTCATCAAGGGGTTTGCAATGCGAAGACCTGAACTGAGGATGCGTTGCTGTGAGCAGTGACGCAAAGTCCTGCACCAAGGATGGGTAATGCAATGCTCCTGTTGTGGAGTTTAGAGAGGAGATGCATTGCATAGCGACTCGGACACAGAGTTTTACTGAGGCTATACATTGTGCAGTGACTTTGATGCATCAGTTCTGCTGATACCATGGGTGGGCAGGCAGAGCACCTAAAGGCACACTTTCAAGGGTCCAGGAAAGGGTGGCACTGCTCGTGAAGGTAGGACTCACAGCTGGGAAAGTTCAGGTGCTGGGTTGAAGATGGAAGAAGTCTGTTCAGTCCCTGAGGCTTCTGATCATGAGGCCAGCCAACTAGCCCTTGCAGTCACTCTGGTGTTCTTGAGTTCAAGATACATGTCCACTCCTTCTGACTCTGGGAGGAGGTCAGCAGGGCAGCAAAGTAGCAGTCCTGTTTGCAGCAGAGCTGCACAGCAGTCCTTCATTAAAGTCTTCCACAGGTCTGAATGTATACTGAAGACTTGGGTCTAAGGGTCAAATATTTATATCTGCTGCCCACTTTGAAGTAGAAGATTTTGAAGGTTTCAACCTCCTGATTGGTTTGACATTTTCTGCCCCCTTCCTTGGCCCCAGATTGTCTAGGGTTAAAATAGACTGGGGCCAAACCCCTTTGTCAGTGTGCCTTGTCAGGATCTTTGTGATGTGCATGTGTGGTAGGTGACAGCTCTTGCCCCTCGTCAACTTAGAGTGACCCATCCTGAAAACACCTAGCTGCTCGTTGTCTCACTGTCTGTGAGCAATGCACAAAGGCCAACTGCATGCTACGCTTATTCATGTGATCCAGGATACAGGCAGGAGACACCGAATGGATGTCGCAAGAAAATGCCACCATTCTAAAAGTGGCATTTTCAGAATTGTGACTAAAAATCTGACTTTATCATTAAAGAGGGTTTATAAATACAACTTGTTAAACACAAAGCACGGCCTGTCTGCCTGCTCCCAATTGAAAGTTATCACTTATTAAAAGTAAGAAGGTAACCCAATGTCCTCCGATGGGAAAGGTAGGCCTTGCAGTAGAGAAAAACACATTTTGGAGTTTTTTCTCCCAAGACGTTTAAACGTTGAATGTACATGTCCAATATTTCAAATATACTGCACCCTGCCCTTTGGGTTGTTCAGGGTCTACCCAATGGGTGTCTTGTATGTATTAAAACAGCAGGTCTATGCCTGGCAAAAGCTTTATTTGGTAGGTTAAAATTACAGTTTAAAACTGCTCACACAGGCTTCAATGTCAGGCCTGAGACCTGTTTTGTAGAGCTTCTTAAGTGTGTGGAACAATAAGTGCTACAGGTTCACTAGAAGCATTTAATTTACAGGTAAAGTAAATTAAATATATCAATTGGGCGTAAGCCAATCCTACCATGTTTAAAGGAGAGAGCACAGGCACTTTAGCACTGGTAAGCAGTGGTAAAGGACACAGAGTCCTTAGGCCACCAGAAACAAGATCAGCAAAAAATAGGAGGATTGAAGCAAAATGTTTGGGAGAAGCCAACCCTAAGGATGACAGATCTAACAATGGGATATTTATTTTGCCTAGAGTGAGGAACATATTTATATATCCTCTATTTAAACTGCACCGCAGCTGTGACTTCATTTGACAGTCTACGTAGATTCTACACTTGTACTCTTAATTTTTGATTGATTGATTGACTGGCCAGGGAGATGACATAATGCTGATAATTTAATCTGAAACAGTTTTATATAGTATGGATGTGAGAAAGTTCTGCACCTCTGACGCTTGGTTGCAAGTGCAGCAAAGTAGTGTCATGAGTTTTATGAAATTGAAGCTGACACATAGGTGTGACCAGATCCTATAAGAATTATTCCTTTGTTCAGAAAAGTGTTTTTTCTTGCTAATATCTATAACTACAGTAAGTGCAAGATATCGCATAGCTCAGGCAGGAGTCCTTTTTCACACCTGCACGCTTAGCCTTTGCACCTTAAATCAAGAGTCATTATTTCAATGAGGGTTGTTCTCCTAATTATGTTCCTCTATTCTCTGACCGGTCCTCCCACTACCTTTTTGGTTGATGGGTCATGATCTACATCTCTTCAGTTTTCAGCCACAAATTCCTTTAGGATATTGTTTTGTTAGGGGCACATGGGGCAGCTCAGTAAGGGGCTACACTCCAGATGTTTCCCCCACAGTTATCTAATAAGACCCTAGCAGGAGACCTATGGGCTAATATTTCAGTTTATTTGTACAGATACCAGACAGAATAAATGGGCCACTCTTTAATGTTAGTGCTTGTCATGTGATTCATGGTATATTACCACCAAGCTGAAAATAGAATCTACCTGTCTCATCTGTATTATTAATACTCAACTGTTCTGCACATGCTTAAAACTACTTAATATAATTAACATTTTTACTATCAGTCAGTTGAAGGCATTAAAACTTCATCCATCTCAGGCTTCTCCACATTTTGAAATTGGTGCTAATTATTAAATGGTGCAAAGCTGATTCCTAAATAGCCAACTAGTACATCAACTCTAACATTGATACATTTTCACTGTCAGTCTTATTCTGTAGCCTGGAAAAAGAGCCTTTATATTCTTCTTGGATAAACATAAGTAGAAAGGATAAGGTGCTGTCCAAATTATATTTTAGTTGTAGAAAATCGACACATCTTCTAAGGCTGAACTGCTGGCTAACATTGCTGAGTACTAGAGGGTATAACCCTTTTGAAATGCCACATTCAGTCTTACAGGATATCAAATTCGATCAGTGCCCATATGTAATTATTTACAGTATATAGTAATATTTTGAGGCCAATGTAACAAACAAAGATGGGTAGAGCAGCAGGGTAAAAACTAGGGGCCTTATTTATGAGCCCTTTACTCCACCGTTGCGACCTTTTTGTGATTATTCAATGGCGTAAAATATGAGCCACACTGTGCCACATTTACAAAGTGACGCATCTAGGCAGATGTGTCACTTTGTAAACCCCTGTGCTACATTATACCTGCAAGAAGTATAATGTATGCCGGGTGGGCTTTCCGGCGCAGAAAAGGCTCGTAGAATTGCAGCAGTGAAATCTATGAGATTTCACTGCAACACTTCTAGGACGCCACTGTGTGAAATCCTTACGCCTCTCTCAAAGCAGGTGTAAGGAGTAACGCAGGCCCTTTCACATAGAACTTGCAACTCCAGCAATATGTCCTTTTACATGGGGCATCTGTTTTCAGACACACCCCAGCAATACTTCACTATTGTACCTACGAATACATCAGGAATACTGACGTATCTGTAAATCCTTGCGACATGGTGCGTTGTACAGTAAATATGGCGCATCCAGGGTGTCGCAAGGAGGGCGCACTGAAAGGTGTTACATCTCTGTTTTCATGCAACTATGCAATACTTTTCATAAAAGCGGCCCTATATCTTTGGAGAAGTAAGCAAACAAATGGTGGATTTTTTCCATTTAAGATTGTTATGGTTGTGGTGTAAATGTGGTTAATACGATAACACTTTTGTTGTGTTTGGGGAGAGCGAGTCAGAGGTTCCTATTAAGTCTCTACTTGGCCACTGTATGAAAAGGTCGCTGAATCTTGTAACCTCCTCTGTTACAGTGAAAACTGGTGAATGTCCAAAAGACACAGTTGTGTGCAAAAAAGCTGAACCGGATCAGTGCAAGAATGACAGCGACTGTACAGGAAATCAGAGGTGCTGCCACTTCCACTGCGGACTTAAGTGCAAGGATCCGGCTACAGGTATTACTCACAGCCACTCACAAGAAGACATTTGAGGATGTAAATGTTTCTCTTAAAGGGACTTGTGACTAAGTGCCCCCTCATCTTCCCCCATCACCCCAACTGCTGACACCATATCCAAAAGCAATGGCCAACAAAAAGGTATAATGCTCTTAGTCCTTACCGACCCTGTCATATCCTGGTTCATGTATCGCTGTCTTAAAGAGAACCTGTGGAGTTTGACATTTTATGTGCAGAACCTGTTTTACTAATCAGATCGCACTTTATCTTACTGCAGAGCTTAAAACAAAGATCTTCAAGTTCATGAGCTGTCACAGCAGGGTGCTGACAGAAACATGGTCTGGCAGTATGGGGACAGCCTGTTTAAATGGGAAGGTATTTGAGTTGAATACACTATTGTTGTGTTTTTAAACATCAAGAACTATGCAAGCATTGGAAGACAGCAGACATCTGGTGAGGTTTCTCATCATTTCTCAGAGTACCCAGCTAGGGGGAACCTTAAAAAAGAGCATGAGGCATATGTAAGAGGTATAGATTGGCCACTGCTCAACTGGTGCAAAGAAGCTTCCTGAAGCCACAGAGGTACTCTACACCTGTGGCAGCACATATTAGTGTGGCAACCTCACTTCTGTGGTCTGGAGGGTCTGGGGTACGGATACTAGAGAATAAACCCAGTTTAGAAAAAACTGTAATTGTGCAGACAGGTAAACTAACAAAATGACAAATTGAGGGAAGCGTATGAGGTGCAGGGATAACAAACAAAATAGCTCAGAATACCAAGCGGGAAATAGAAAAAAGAAAAAGAAGTGAATGGTGATAAGTGGCAATTAGAGAAATAGAGAGAATAAAATACTCTAATTTGGGGTTCAGAGGTTACAATCCGGCTGAAATGGTTCCATTCTCCCACTCATGGATTCTTAGGTGTCTGATTCTTTGAACTTTTGAGTGTAAACAATTTTCAGGATAGTATGCTTCTGCAGACCTGTATCTGTGGTTTCCACTCCTCATAGTATAGCAAAAGGAGACCTACTGAATGGTAGGTAATCCATGTCTCAAATAGCCCATTAACATGTTACACCCAGACTGGGTGGTTGACCCCTGCTTCATGCCTCCACTAGGGTAGAATTAGTTAACTTAATTAAAACTAGGGCAGGAGTATCTCAAATAAAAAAGGGGTGCATGCCAGGCCTCATTCACCACATAACGACAAGATGCAATGTTTGGCAACAAAGTGGTGGGAACTCAGTAACCTTCAACTTAATGGCTGCATGCCACAGTAGCACTCAAACTGGGAACACAAGATGTGACATTTGTTCAGTTTAATTGTTCATACATTTTGTCCCCGCTGTGGAAAAAAAATGCCATATCCTTTGGGGGTGAGGTTGATGTGTCTTTAGTCTCAATTTTTCTCTATCCCTTGAATTTCCTGTCACACATTATATAAACAAAACCTCACCATCTCTCTAATTATCTCAATGTCAATTCAGTATTATCACAGCTTTGGGATTAGGCAATATAGTATAATGTTAACACAAACTGTTTAGTTTATGATGGAAATGACAAGCTATTTTGCTTCTGTTCCTACAATTTTTGGTCCTTCTCTAACACCACTGTGGGTCTCCTGTCAACAATCCTACTTTGTGAAATTGGCTTTGTTTTGGAGTAGTTACCAACAGGATTAGGTTTTTAGTGAATCAGGAAGTGGATTTTGTTTTATTTGTGGCCCAAAATGCATTTTTAATATATTTGGTTTTACTCTATATGTTGTGATAACTCACACTGTATTTGGTCATAGGTTTTCTGTATTTGGATTTATTTCCAGTGAGTAAATATTCTGCTATGCTTTTTTTCCTGTATAGTAGTTTGTTATGTTTCATCTTATTCTGTGTTTGTCTTTAGGTTTTCTAATAGGGTCTATTTTGGACACTTTAAAGGCAGATTTTATATTTATAACTACCAGGTCTCCACATTTTCAAATATCATCTCATGATTTTCAGGTGAAAGAGATATCTACTCCAATTTTTTTACACTTTGGGGCATATTATCATTGTTTCTGCGTTGCCCATGCACCATGCAAGGGGGCGCAAGGGCTACGCAACAATAAAGTCAGATTGATCAAGCCACGCGTGGCCCTCCATGGCTTGATAAATCTAGAGTAGCACAAGGTAGCACTGCGTTACTCTGCCCCAGGGAGGTGTTCCATGGGTTGAGCATTGGTGTTTCAACGCAACTGCCCATGGATTTTGGCACATTCCCAGATTTACAATTACTGGTAGCCTGGGAATGCATCAAATGCTACACCTCCCTAAGTGAGGTGCAACGAGGTGAAATATCTTTATTTCTCCTTATCTTTTCCTCTTTTTATGTGTACTGAATTGGGTGTTAGACTATCTCACTGTTTAGTCAAATTGATTTTGCATCAATCCTACTTGAGTGTGTAAGTCATATTGAAAGTCTTTCATTTGTTCTGTAAGATCATGGATTTATTCAATAGATATGCTGCATGCTGAATCCTTGTTGTAAGCCTTGTGTGATAGTGGTGTTGAACATCTTTAAATTGTTCTGTAGGAACATAACTTTAGTTTTTTTTTTTTTAGGCATGACGTGGGTTTGCTGCATGTTACATCTTTGCTCTAGACATAGGGGCTGATTATGATGGTGGGCGGACTTCAGTTCATCCGCCATTGTATCGGGGATTGGGACACCTGACATGCTGTCAGCGGTCCCATAGTAGGCATTATAATGTGACCAACACCACAGCGGTCGCAATGCCTATATTTTACATTGCGGCGGGTGCTGCTGGCTCCATGTGACAACCACCATGGGGTGCTAGCCACATGGTACCGAGATATGTAGGGGGGCTCAATAGGTGACCCCCAACACCCACAACCAAGGGCCAGTGGGGAAGGAGGGCCCGCTACAGGCTCTCAATGTCCCTTTCATCCAGCCTTTTCATGGCAGGTAACCTACCATGAAACAGCTGGCAGAAAGGGACATCATAATCCCTACTACAGTGCCTGGTAGGCACCACCAGCATTGTAGGGACTACGGGCCCCTCCATCGCACCGGCGGGCTCATGGAGCCCATTGGATGCATGGCAGTCGGTCTTTACGACCTCCACACGTCTGCCCGTCATCATAATATAAGGGGCGGTAAAGCTGGTTACAATGGCAGGTCGGTGGCGGTCTCCGCGCCATTGTAATCAGCCCCTTGGTGTCTAAGTGCTGTATAATGAACGTCTTACATTTTTCTACATAGTCATGATTTTAGTTTTATTTATTTTCAAGCATGCTGTGGTTTTACGTAATATGAAAGTTTTGTGGTAGGCCTTGTTTAAGCACTGGGTTTTATGTGTGGGTGGTTGGGGGAAAGCCTTTCACAAGGGTATGATAAGATAATTTCAGTTGCAACATTAAAAAAAGTTTATTTTTGTTTAGATTGCAGGTACACGTTTGCTAGAACTAATTAGTAACTAATGTCATCTGCAATTAAATATTTTTAGTACTTATATATTAGCTGGCCATTCTATTTGTAAGTCACAAGGGCCTCCTCACACAAAGCCTACTACAAAGGATTAAAATGCTGCAAATGCCACAGGATGGTTAGGTGAATTTCATGAATGTGACTTACACTCCTACAGAGAAACCTGGTGAGTGCCCAGTGCCAGCTACAAGTTGTGCAACTCCTCTGCCGCCTCCAAAATGCAACCAAGATAGCGACTGCCCAGGATTACAAAAGTGCTGCACTCCGTTCTGTACCCAGCAATGCACAAACATCACAACAGGTAAAAGGCATATACAATATGTAGGATCCAGATCTCAAAGTGCACACCACATCTTTTGCTGTTCTCCTTTTTGAATGTGCTCCATTATTCCCATTGGTGGAAGCACAGCTGACCCACGTTTGCTTTAGAAAACATTCATGCAGTTCCTCATCTTGGACTGCAAGTCCCATCATGCAACTTATTTGAGACTCGGAAGAACGTCTCCTTCAGCCCATTGATATATATATATATATATATATATTACCTACTGGCGGTCGCCAGTAGGTAGTTATAGTTAGGACCCTGTTTCCATAGGAAAACCGCAACATTCTATTTTGAATAACTTTGGCGCCGGTCGACGAATCCTCGCGAAATTTTCAAAACTAATGGGGCGCTAGGCTCCGCTCCTACCCTGAAAGTCTCGGGGGGATTCGTCAAGCGGGGCTGAGAAAAAAGGGGGGTCCCAAAACGCATTTTCCCCATGCATTTTTCAATAGGACCTTTAGACACAGCTACAGCCCGAACGGCTGAACAGAGTTACTTGAAATTTGGCAGAGAGGTAGTCTACAGGTCAAGGAAGTGCCTTTTGTAGGTCTGGTGTAAATCTGTTCAGTAGTATAACTACAGTAAGTGCAAGATATTGCATAGCTCAAGCAGGAGTCCTTTTTCACACCTGCATGCTTAGCCTTTGCACCTTAAATCAAGAGTCATTATTTAAATGAGGGTTGTTCTCCTAATTATGTTCCTCTATTCTCTGACCGGTCCTCCCACTACCTTTTTGGTTGATAGATCATGATCTACATCTCTTCAGTTTTCAGCTACAAATTCCTTTTGGATATTGTTTTGTTAGGGGCACATGGGGCAGCTCAGTAAGGTGCTACACTCCAGATGTTTCCCCCACAGTTATCTAATAAGACCCTAGCAGGAGACCTATGGGCTAATATTTCAGTTTATTTGTACGGATACCAGACAGAATAAATGGGCCACTCTTTAATGTTAGTGCTTGTCATGTGATTCATGGTATATTACCACCAAGCTGAAAATAGAATCTACCTGTCTCATCTGTATTATTAATACTCTACTGTTCTGCACATGCTTAAAACTACTTAATATAATTAACATTTTTACTATCAGTCAGTTGAAGGCATTAAAACTTCATCCATCTCAGGCTTCTCCACATTTTGAAATTGGTGCTAATGATTAAATGGTACAAAGCTGATTCGTAAAGAGCCAACTAGTACATCAACTCTAACATTGATACATTTTCACTGTCAGTCTAATTCTATAGCCTGGAAAAAGAGCCTTTATATTCTTCTTGGATAAACATAAGTAGAAAGGATAAGGTGCTGTCCAAATTATATTTTAGTTGTAGAAAATCGACACATCTTCTAAGGCTGAACTGCTGGCTAACATTGCTGAGTACTAGAGGGTATAACCCTTTTGAAATGCCACATTCAGTCTTACAGGATATTAAATTCGATCAGTGCCCATATGTAATTATTTACAGTATATAGTAATATTTTGAGGCCAATGTAACAAACAAAGATGGGTAGCGCAGCAGGGTAAAAACTAGGGGCCTTATTTATGAGCCCTTGACGCCGCCGTTGCGACTTTTTGTGATTATGCAATGGCGTAAAATATGAGCCACACTGGGCCACATTCACAAAGTGACGCATCTAGGCAGATGTGTCACTTTGTAAACCCCTGTGCTACATTATACCTGCAAGAAGTATAATGTATGCCGGGTGGGCTGTCCGGCGCAGAAAAGGCTCGTAGAATTGCACTTCTAGGACGCCACTGTGTGAAATCCTTACGCCTCTCTCACAGCAGGTGTAAGGAGTAACGCAGGCCCTTTCACATAGGGCTTGCCCCATGTAAAAGGACACATTGCTGGAGTTGCATCTGTTTTCAGACACACCCCAGCAATACTTCACTATTGTACCTACGAATACATCAGGAATACTGACGTATCTGTAAATCCTTGCGACATGGAGCGTTGTACAGTAAATATGGAGCATCCAGGGTGTCGCAAGGAGGGCGCACTGAAAGGTGTTACATCTCTGTTTTCATGCAACTATGCAATACTTTTCATGAATGCGGCCCTATATCTTTGAAGAAGTAAGCAAACAAATGGTGGATTTTTTTTATTTAAGATTGCTATGGTTGTGGTGTAAATGCGGTTAATACGATAACACTTTTGTTGTGTTTGGGGAGAGCGAGTCAGGGGTTCCTATTAAGTCTCTACTGTGCCACTGTATGAAAAGGTCGGTGAATCTTGTAACCTCCTCTGTTACAGTGAAAACTGGTGAATGTCCAAAAGACACAGTTGTGTGCAAAAAAGCTGAACCGGATCAGTGCAAGAATGACAGCGACTGTACAGGAAATCAGAGGTGCTGCCACTTCCACTGCGGACTTAAGTGCAAGGATCCGGCTACAGGTATTACTCACAGCCACTCACAAGAAGACATTTGAGGATGTAAATGTTTCTCTTAAAGGGGCTTGTGACTAAGTGCCCCCTCATCTTCCCCTATCACCCCAACTGCTGACACCATAGCCAAAGGCAATGGCCAACAAAAAGGTATAATGCTCTTAGTCCTTACCGACCCTGTCATATCCTGGTTCATGTATCGCTGTCTTAAAGAGAACCTGTGGAGTTTGACATTTTATGTGCAGAACCTATTTTACTAATCAGATCGCACTTTATCTTACTGCAGAGCTTAAAACAAAGATCTTCAAGTTCATGAGCTGTCACAGCAGGGTGCTGACAGAAACATGGTCTGGCAGTATGGGGCAGCCTGTTTAAATGGGAAAGTATTTGAGTTGAATACACTATTGTTGTGTTTTTTAAACATCAAGGACTATGCAAGCATTGGAAGACAGCAGACATCTGGTGAGGTTTCTCATCATTTCTCAGAGTACCCAGCTAGGGGGAACCTTACAAAAGAGCATGAGGCATATGTAAGAGGTATAGATTGGGTACTGCTCAACTGGTGCAAAGAAGCTTCCTGAAGCCACAGAGGTACTCTACACCTGTGGCAGCACATATTAGTGTGGCAACCTCACTTCAGTGGTCTGGAGGGTCTGCAGTACGGATACTAGAGAATAAACCCAGTTTAGAAAAAACTGTAATTGTGCAGACAGGTAAACTAACAAAATGACAAATTGAGGGAAGCGTATGAGGTGTAGGGATAACAAACAAAATAGCTCAGAATACCAAGCGGGAAATAGAAAAATGAAAAAGAAGTGAATGGTGATAAGTGGCAATTAGAGAAATAGAGAGAATAAAATACATTAATTTGGGGTTCAGAGGTTACAATCCGGGTGAAATGGTTCCACTCTCCCACTCATGGATTCTTAGGTGTCTGATTCTTTGAATGTAGGTTAAAATTACCGTTTAAAACTGCTCACACAGGCTTCAATGTCAGGCCTGAGATCTGTTTTGTAGAGCTTCTTAAGCGTGTGGAACAATAAGTGCTACAGGTTCACTAGTAGCATTTAATTTACAGGTAAAGTAAATTAAATATATCAATTGGGCGTAAGCCAATCCTACCATGTTTAAAGGAGAGAGCACAGGCACTTTAGCACTGGTAAGCAGTGGTAAAGGACACAGAGTCCTTAGGCCAGCAGAAACAAGATCAGCAAAAAATAGGAGGATTGAAGCAAAATGTTTGGGGGAAGCCAACCCTAAGGATGACAGATCTAACAATGGGATATTTATTTTGCCTAGAGTGAGGAACATATTTATATTTCCTCTATTTAAACTGTACCGCAGCTGTGACTTCATTTCTTCTACAAGTGTAGATTCTACACTTGTACTCTTAATTTTTGATTGATTGATTGACTGGCCAGGGAGATGACATAATGCTGATCATTTAATCTGAAACAGTTTTTATATAGTATGGATGAGAGAAAGTTCTTCACCTCTGTTGACGCTTGGTTGCAAGTGCAGCAAAGTAGTGTCATGAGTTTTATGAAACTGAAGCTGACACATAGGTGTGATCAGATCCTATAAGAATTATTCCTTTGTTCAGAAAAGTGTTTTCTCTTGCTAATATCTATAACTACAGTAAGTGCAAGATATTGCATAGCTCAAGCAGGAGTCCTTTTTCACACCTGCATGCTTAGCCTTTGCACCTTAAATCAAGAGTCATTATTTCAATGAGGGTTGTTCTCCTAATTATGTTCCTCTATTCTCTGACCGGTCCTCCCACTACCTTTTTGGTTGATGGGTCATTGTTGGACTTGGCCCTTCTGGCAGGTTCACCCCTGAACTTTTTTTGCTTTTTACTGATGACTTGGTGTGGTAATTGTTTGGTCTCTGCGCACTTTCCCTGTGTCCCAGGGTAAAGTGCGTGCGTGCTCTGAGTGCATGTGGTGAGATAGGCCTGCCCTCCCATAGGAATGCATGGGGAGTGTATGTGTCCCGAGTAGTTCCTGATGCGTGGGGTGTGCAGGCCCGAGTTTGGTATGTGCGGACTCGTGGGAGTGAATGCTGCGCGATGATGTGTGCGGCGTGCATGTACCTAGTGTGGAAGTGCCACTTCTAGAAGTGGGCACTTCTCTGTGCAGTGTGTCTGTCGCGTGATTGGCTGGTCGTGTCATGTGACGGGCTAGGGATTCCCCAGAGTCAGTATGAGTCACCCAGTGGTGAATGAGGAGATCAGCAGCTAGATGGGTGGGAGGAGTACACCTGGGTCCTGAATAGGACAGGGTTTTCCACACACAATGCTGGCCCCGCCCCCTGTGGTGCGACTGACGACCCTAGCCCTGCCAGTGAATAGAGTGAGGGGCTGAGCACATCAAGGGTGCTCCCCAACCAGCTGCGACTGGTTTTCCCCCTCACCCTGAACCCAGAACAAAGGGTTTGCCTGTATAAAAATGGGGCTGTGTCCCCACAGAAACTGTTCTCTGCCAGGATCTTACCTGAGGGGGGCTGCTGCTGCTGCTGGACCAGAGGACCGCCACTTGGACTACCTCCCTGCCTGGAGGCCCAGTGAGCTGGCTCTGGGCCTAGCCTTGCCCCCACCCCTGCCCTGCTGCATGCAGGGAAGGACTTTGCTGGACTTTTGTGGCTACTGGCACCCCTAAGCGCCTGGGAGCGCTTTTATCTTGCAAATAGCGCTAGGAGCGCTTTTTATGGTACCCCCAGCGCTTCCAGAGCGCTTTTCCTTTGGCCGTAGCGCTAGGAGCGCTTTATTTGGGGAAGCCGGTGCCCACCCGGCGTTTGACCCGTCTTTGCGGATTTTAAAGCCTCCTGGCAGGTGCCCACCCTGCCAGGGACATTGCCACTCGTTGGCGGGTGCCCACCCCGCTTATTTGATCATTTACGTTGCGGGTGCCCACCCCGTTTATTTCCCCTACGTCGCGGGTGCCCACCCCGCGACGTGAAACTGTTGCCGCGATCTAAAACTCACCGCTGCAGCCTGGTCCGGGCGATCCCGAGAGTCAGGCAGGCCGGGGGCGGGACTCCGGGACAACCGGAACTGGAAGTAGGAGGGCGGGAGCCTACCCCGCCTCCTACCGAAGCATCGCGGCTGGTTTTGGGGGCCCCGGAGCAGGCAGGAGCCTACCCTGCGCCCGGTGCCCTTGCCCGGAGGAGAAGCGTCCTACCCAGGCGGGAGCCCACCCCGCACTGGGACGAGCTGCCGTCGTGTTGCTGAAGATCTCCGGCCCCGGGAAGAGAAGGGACGACGCCGCGGAGAGCCGGTGAGTGGGGGCGTTCCCGCCGGTCTCTCCTCGGTCCCCCATGGGCAGTGATTGAGCCAGAGCCCGGTTGAGGCTCTGACATCGGGGGCAGTGTCCGTGAGCTCCCGAGAGGCTCCAACACGGGCAGAGCGTTGTTGGGAGCGCGAGGTCGCTCCAAAGCGGGGCCCATTGTTGTTTAGAGCCTGCGAGGCTCAAGGGGCATTTCTCCAACGACGGGGGGTGATTTGAGTTACGAGGGCCCCAGAGAGGGGGCCCCTGCCTACCCCTGCCAGTGCTTGAGCGGCCCCGCCTGCCAGAGGGCCGCTCCATCGTTGGGGGCAGATTTGTTTTAGAGCGCTCGTGCGCTCCAACGAGGGCATAATTTGTCTAGAGTCCAGAGGGACTCCCACGGGGCCATATTTGTTCTAGAGCCTAGAAGGCTCCCACGAAAGGCACATTATTCATTGTAGAGCCCAGGAGAGGCTCCACGTAAGTCCTGCAGATTTATGTTTAACAAGGCACAGTGGTGCCACAGCATCTCTCCAGTTGCCCAGCACTTAGTGGGCAACTGCAACGTTTAGGTTGTGGCCTCGGTGTTCTGGCTTGCGCAGCCTGCGCCGGCGCGCCCTGACTTTTCTGGATGCAGGGCGTCCTTGCCCCTACTAGGCCAGTTGGCCTAGGGACTGCCACAGGTAGTGGCTTATGTGAGTTCTTGCGCAATTGTGTTTCCCTGCACCTCTGAATGTATGTTTATGCGTCATGTGCTTTGCTTTACACCTCTGAATGTTATGCATCATGTGTTTATGTGCTTAGACCCCTACAGGTATTGTGATACTTAGGTGGTTGTTTTCTCCTAGTACAGGTGGTGCTAGTGAGGTCCTGATTCCCTGCGCAATATTTTCCTAAGGTGGTTAGGGTTGCGTAGGTGGTACTTACCTGATACCAGTAGTTACTGGTTGTGTGCTACATATGTTATTTTGTACTACAGTATTATTCCTATGTTCTAAGAGTGCTAATTCCGGACAGCGGTCCACGTGGCCCTGTCCCCTGTACATATAATCCCTTGTAAATTCTGCCCGTGCCTGTTGGCACATTGTAGAGTGTGTGTTTTTGTCTAATGTGTTGTGTATAATACAAAGGCTATTTTTATAGAATACCTTGCGTGGAGTTTCCTTTGTGGTGGGCCTTGGGTGTTGTTGCTGGGTGCGCGCGCAAACGCTTTACACATTGCCTCAGGGATAAGCCTGACTGCTCGTGCCAAGCTACCAAGGGGGTGAGCAGGGGTTATCTTTGGCGTGTAACTCCCCAGCCCTGACTAGAGTGGTGGTTTCTGTCTGGCTTTGGCGCAAGCCCTAGCCAACCAGAAATCGCCATTTCTAACATTGGTGATCAGCGGTGGGATTTGGACTTGCGTTTGCGCTGTTCCGCAGCAGCAACTGGCCGCACTACAAAACTCTGCATTTAGATAAATCACATGGTATAGGGATTATTGTTCTAAGTTTGTTTTTAATTGTCATTTCTTTGGAAATGTGGTTTTGTGCACTGTGAGTTAGGTGTCCCTAGCTCGGGAGGGTAGATCATCCCCCTTAGTGCATTGTGTTTCTGGATTCACCAGAGGGTGGGATCCAGTGGTGGCAGCGTAATAGTGTCCAGTACATTTGTCCCCCGCCCTGCGCCCAGAGTTGGTACCTGTGTCACGTGGTGGTCAGGTTGAGGAATCAGGGGTGGTAGAAACTGCCTTACCAGTCCGAGGGGAGGGTTGGGTGTGGATGAGTGGTGTGTGGCACTAGGCAAGTGAGTGTGAGTTCTCTGGGATAGAGAGCTTGCTGAATCTTTTTGTGAATTGTGTGCTCCTGTTAAACGCAGACCCCTAGGTTCCCTGTGTGATCTTTTCTCTAGAACGTCTGCCAGAATGGAGCCTGCTTTTGATCTCAGTGATCTAATTTATTACAGTATGCAGGAGTTGGAAAGGTTCTGTAGAGAGAGAGGCATAGGGGTGAGAGAGTCAGACACTATGTGTGAACTTAGGGGCCACATGATTCAGTGGGTTAAGAGGCAAAGGGATCTTGAGCGCAGTACGGAAAGGGCCCAGGCCTCACACCTGGAGGGTGGTGGGTCTGTGGGGAGCCCTGAAGAGTCAGAAGAGGAGGTAGAGGATGACAATACCTGGACGCCGGTAGAGAGTGAGGACCCCATAGGTAGGGCGTCCCTTGCTGGGTCCAGCGTAGGAGGCAGCGCCTCATCCCTTTCCCTGTCCCCAGAGGAGTGGGAAGATAGGAGGAAAGAAAGGGAGCACCAGCTGGCGTTAGAGAAGCTCAGGTTAGAGCATGCTCAGGCTATGGCGCAGCTGGAGGCCAGGAAGCAACAGCGAGAGACTGAGTGGGTCTTGGCGCGGGAGAGGGTAGAGGAGGCTGAGATGGCCTCCACCAGAGGCAAAGTAGCTCTGGAGGGTAGACTATCCCCTGCACGCAGTTTTAATTTTCTGGACTCCCCAGGGAGGGTGGAGTCCAGTGGTAGTAGCGATGTAGATTCCAGTGTAGGAAATCCCAGTCCCCCCAGTCTGGTACCTGTTCCCCAGGAGGAGGAGTTAAGGTTGAAATTCAGGGGCAGTAGGAAACTGTCTCACCAGTCTTGGGAGGAGTTTGTGGATGAATGTGAGGATGCACTGTTTGATTGGATAAGAGTTCCCGCAGAATCTGATTATGATAAACTGTGTGATCTGATTCTCAGAGAACACCTGCTCAATTGTTGTGCACCGGGGTTGCGCCAACACCTGTTGGGGTGTGGGGTGTCTGCCCCATTTGAGCTTGGAGATGAAGCAGAGCGCTGGGAAAGGGCTAGAGGTTCTCTAGAGTCATTAGGGAGTGACTCCAAAAGTAGTGGGTCAGGTATCTTCCAGCCCAGCGTGGTGGAAGAGGCTCAGTGTAGCCCAGCTAGGTCCCAGGATAGCGAGGAGGGTGTAGGGGCTCACTGCCTGGCTCAGTGGAGCAGGAGTGAGAGGGTGACCGAGGGTCCCCGGACGTACAAAACCCTGCCTCAGGACTTGGATGGTTCCATGAGGGAACACCAAGTTGGGGACCTAGGCTGTCCTGTTAGCCCATTTGAGGAAGATCTCCTGGTGAGTAGAGGACCTGGAGCACCTGTAACCAGGGCTCCTGTGGTTCTAGAGTCTGGCAGTACCGCTCCGGTAGGGAGGGTACAGGAGTCCAGTGTGAGGAGTGATTGGGGGATGAGTTCCCCAGTGGAAGAGCCTGTGGGTCAGGGACTACCCAGTTGGGCTAGGATCCCGTGTAGTGGCCAGGGTGGCACCACTTCTGTTCTGGGGGATCTCTGCGCACTGTCAGGTGGACAGGGGACGGGAGATCAGCGCCAGACAGACAGTCGCTCGGCATATGTGTCTTTTGATAGCCTCAGGGGGATGGAGTGGAAATCCCCAGAAGTCCTGGAGTGCCAGGCAATTATTCCACCAAAGGTTCTAGGCTGGAGGTTGGGAGGCCAGGTTCAGGATCAGCCTGACCTGAAGGGTGGGACGTCTGTTACCAGCGTCCCGACCAGTTCTTCTTCCAGAGGTACCGCCCCAGTTGGTAGGGAGCAGGGCTCTGGAAGGGGGTGCAGAGGGTGGGAGAGCCCACCTCTGCCCCCGGTACAACCTGAGGGGTTAAACCCTGGGTTGGAATGGCGTTCTAGGTGTACCCCTCGCCAGAGGAGGAGGAACCCTAGGAGAAGAGGTAGGGGGAGGAGAGCCTTCCCTGAGACTCCTGGTCCGCCTGAGGGTGTAGACCCTAGGCTGGAGAACCAGTGGCAGTCTAGTCCTGTCTTTCAGAGAGGAAGAGTGGAGAATGGCCGCTATGTGCCAGGGGTTACTACCCCCCCACTCTGTGGTTAGGCAAGGACCGGTGGCACCTGGGTGGCCTAGGGCCTGGTCTTGACCGCGGACAGCTTGGGAGTACCAGTGGGGTAGCCCAGTTGGTCCAGACAGTGGTGTTAGAAAGAATTCCATAGGTTCACCGTGGCGTAGAACCGGAGGGTGTCCCTGCAGTTGCGGGCCCGCGTCCGTGTTCTATCGCCCCAAGCAGGGAAGTCCATCACGGTGGTGATTGGTCTGCCCTGCGTTTTGGCTGGAAGGGGGTTGTGTTGGACTTGGCCCTTCTGGCAGGTTCACCCCTGAACTTTTTTTGCTTTTTACTGATGACTTGGTGTGGTAATTGTTTGGTCTCTGCGCACTTTCCCTGTGTCCCAGGGTAAAGTGCGTGCGTGCTCTGAGTGCATGTGGTGAGATAGGCCTGCCCTCCCATAGGAATGCATGGGGAGTGTATGTGTCCCTAGTAGTTCCTGATGCGTGGGGTGTGCAGGCCCGAGTTTGGTATGTGCGGACTCGTGGGAGTGAATGCTGCGCGATGATGTGTGCGGCGTGCATGTACCTAGTGTGGAAGTGCCACTTCTAGAAGTGGGCACTTCTGTGTGCAGTGTGTCTGTCGCGTGATTGGCTGGTCGTGTCATGTGACGGGCTAGGGATTCCCCAGAGTCAGGATGAGTCACCCAGTGGTGAATGGGGAGATCAGCAGCTAGATGGGTGGGAGGAGTACACCTGGGTCCTGAATAGGACAGGGTTTTCCACACACAATGCTGGCCCCGCCCCCTGTGGTGCGACTGACGACCCTAGCCCTGCCAGTGAATAGAGTGAGGGGCTGAGCACATCAAGGGTGCTCCCCAACCAGCTGCGACTGGTTTTCCCCCTCACCCTGAACCCAGAACAAAGGGTTTGCCTGTATAAAAATGGGGCTGTGTCCCCACAGAAACTGTTCTCTGCCAGGATCTTACCTGAGGGGGGCTGCTGCTGCTGCTGGACCAGAGGACCGCCACTTGGACTACCTCCCTGCCTGGAGGCCCAGTGAGCTGGCTCTGGGCCTAGCCTTGCCCCCACCCCTGCCCTGCTGCATGCAGGGAAGGACTTTGCTGGACTTTTGTGGCTACTGGCACCCCTAAGCGCCTGGGAGCGCTTTTATCTTGCAAATAGCGCTAGGAGCGCTTTTTATGGTACCCCCAGCGCTTCCAGAGCGCTTTTCCTTTGGCCGTAGCGCTAGGAGCGCTTTATTTGGGGAAGCCGGTGCCCACCCGGCGTTTGACCCGTCTTTGCGGATTTTAAAGCCTCCTGGCAGGTGCCCACCCTGCCAGGGACATTGCCACTCGTTGGCGGGTGCCCACCCCGCTTATTTGATCATTTACGTTGCGGGTGCCCACCCCGTTTATTTCCCCTACGTCGCGGGTGCCCACCCCGCGACGTGAAACTGTTGCCGCGATCTAAAACTCACCGCTGCAGCCTGGTCCGGGCGATCCCGAGAGTCAGGCAGGCCGGGGGCGGGACTCCGGGACAACCGGAACTGGAAGTAGGAGGGCGGGAGCCTACCCCGCCTCCTACCGAAGCATCGCGGCTGGTTTTGGGGGCCCCGGAGCAGGCAGGAGCCTACCCTGCGCCCGGTGCCCTTGCCCGGAGGAGAAGCGTCCTACCCAGGCGGGAGCCCACCCCGCACTGGGACGAGCTGCCGTCGTGTTGCTGAAGATCTCCGGCCCCGGGAAGAGAAGGGACGACGCCGCGGAGAGCCGGTGAGTGGGGGCGTTCCCGCCGGTCTCTCCTCGGTCCCCCATGGGCAGTGATTGAGCCAGAGCCCGGTTGAGGCTCTGACATCGGGGGCAGTGTCCGTGAGCTCCCGAGAGGCTCCAACACGGGCAGAGCGTTGTTGGGAGCGCGAGGTCGCTCCAAAGCGGGGCCCATTGTTGTTTAGAGCCTGCGAGGCTCAAGGGGCATTTCTCCAACGACGGGGGGTGATTTGAGTTACGAGGGCCCCAGAGAGGGGGCCCCTGCCTACCCCTGCCAGTGCTTGAGCGGCCCCGCCTGCCAGAGGGCCGCTCCATCGTTGGGGGCAGATTTGTTTTAGAGCGCTCGTGCGCTCCAACGAGGGCATAATTTGTCTAGAGTCCAGAGGGACTCCCACGAGGCCATATTTGTTCTAGAGCCTAGAAGGCTCCCACGAAAGGCACATTATTCATTGTAGAGCCCAGGAGAGGCTCCACGTATGTGCTGCAGATTTATGTTTAACAAGGCACAGTGGTGCCACAGCATCTCTCCAGTTGCCCAGCACTTAGTGGGCAACTGCAACGTTTAGGTTGTGGCCTCGGTGTTCTGGCTTGCGCAGCCTGCGCCGGCGCGCCCTGACTTTTCTGGACGCAGGGCGTCCTTGCCCCTACTAGGCCAGTTGGCCTAGGGACTGCCACAGGTAGTGGCTTATGTGAGTTCTTGCGCAATTGTGTTTCCCTGCACCTCTGAATGTATGTTTATGCGTCATGTGCTTTGCTTTACACCTCTGAATGTTATGCATCATGTGTTTATGTGCTTAGACCCCTACAGGTATTGTGATACTTAGGTGGTTGTTTTCTCCTAGTACAGGTGGTGCTAGTGAGGTCCTGATTCCCTGCGCAATATTTTCCTAAGGTGGTTAGGGTTGCGTAGGTGGTACTTACCTGATACCAGTAGTTACTGGTTGTGTGCTACATATGTTATTTTGTACTACAATATTATTCCTATGTTCTAAGAGTGCTAATTCCGGACAGCGGTCCACGTGGCCCTGTCCCCTGTACATATAATCCCTTGTAAATTCTGCCCGTGCCTGTTGGCACATTGTAGAGTGTGTGTTTTTGTCTAATGTGTTGTGTATAATACAAAGGCTATTTTTATAGAATACCTTGCGTGGAGTTTCCTTTGTGGTGGGCCTTGGGTGTTGTTGCTGGGTGCGCGCGCAAACGCTTTACACATCGCCTCAGGGATAAGCCTGACTGCTCGTGCCAAGCTACCAAGGGGGTGAGCAGGGGTTATCTTTGGCGTGTAACTCCCCAGCCCTGACTAGAGTGGTGGTTTCTGTCTGGCTTTGGCGCAAGCCCTAGCCAACCAGAAATCGCCATTTCTAACAGTCATGATCTACATCTCTTCAGTTTTCAGCTACAAATTCCTTTTGGATATTGTTTTGTTAGGGGCACATGGGGCAGCTCAGTAAGGTGCTACACTCCAGATGTTTCCCCCACAGTTATCTAATAAGACCCTAGCAGGAGACCTATGGGCTAATATTTCAGTTTATTTGTACGGATACCAGACAGAATAAATGGGCCACTCTTTAATGTTAGTGCTTGTCATGTGATTCATGGTATATTACCACCAAGCTGAAAATAGAATCTACCTGTCTCATCTGTATTATTAATACTCTACTGTTCTGCACATGCTTAAAACTACTTAATATAATTAACATTTTTACTATCAGTCAGTTGAAGGCATTAAAACTTCATCCATCTCAGGCTTCTCCACATTTTGAAATTGGTGCTAATGATTAAATGGTACAAAGCTGATTCGTAAAGAGCCAACTAGTACATCAACTCTAACATTGATACATTTTCACTGTCAGTCTAATTCTATAGCCTGGAAAAAGAGCCTTTATATTCTTCTTGGATAAACATAAGTAGAAAGGATAAGGTGCTGTCCAAATTATATTTTAGTTGTAGAAAATCGACACATCTTCTAAGGCTGAACTGCTGGCTAACATTGCTGAGTACTAGAGGGTATAACCCTTTTGAAATGCCACATTCAGTCTTACAGGATATCAAATTCGATCAGTGCCCATATGTAATTATTTACAGTATATAGTAATATTTTGAGGCCAATATAACAAACAAAGATGGGTAGCGCAGCAGGGTAAAAACTAGGGGCCTTATTTATGAGCCCTTTACGCCGCCGTTGCGATTTTTTGTGATTATGCAATGGCGTAAAATATGAGCCACACTGGGCCACATTTACAAAGTGACGCATCTAGGCAGATGTGTCACTTTGTAAACCCCTGTGCTACATTATACCTGCAAGAAGTATAATGTATGCCGGGTGGGCTGTCCGGCGCAGAAAAGGCTCGTAGAATTGCACTTCTAGGACGCCACTGTGTGAAATCCTTACGCCTCTCTCACAGCAGGTGTAAGGAGTAACGCAGGCCCTTTCACATAGGGCTTGCCCCATGTAAAAGGACACATTGCTGGAGTTGCATCTGTTTTCAGACACACCCCAGCAATACTTCACTATTGTACCTACGAATACATCAGGAATACTGACCTATCTGTAAATCCTTGCGACATGGAGCGTTGTACAGTAAATATGGAGCATCCAGGGTGTCGCAAGGAGGGCGCACTGAAAGGTGTTACATCTCTGTTTTCATGCAACTATGCAATACTTTTCAAAAATGCGGCCCTATATCTTTGAAGAAGTAAGCAAACAAATGGTGGATTTTTTTTATTTAAGATTGCTATGGTTGTGGTGTAAATGCGGTTAATACGATAACACTTTTGTTGTGTTTGGGGAGAGCGAGTCAGGGGTTCCTATTAAGTCTCTACTGTGCCACTGTATGAAAAGGTCGCTGAATCTTGTAACCTCCTCTGTTACAGTGAAAACTGGTGAATGTCCAAAAGACACAGTTGTGTGCAAAAAAGCTGAACCGGATCAGTGCAAGAATGACAGCGACTGTACAGGAAATCAGAGGTGCTGCCACTTCCACTGCGGACTTAAGTGCAAGGATCCGGCTACAGGTATTACTCACAGCCACTCACAAGAAGACATTTGAGGATGTAAATGTTTCTCTTAAAGGGACTTGTGACTAAGTGCCCCCTCATCTTCCCCTATCACCCCAACTGCTGACACCATAGCCAAAGGCAATGGCCAACAAAAAGGTATAATGCTCTTAGTCCTTACCGACCCTGTCATATCCTGGTTCATGTATCGCTGTCTTAAAGAGAACCTGTGGAGTTTGACATTTTATGTGCAGAACCTATTTTACTAATCAGATCGCACTTTATCTTACTGCAGAGCTTAAAACAAAGATCTTCAAGTTCATGAGCTATCACAGCAGGGTGCTGACAGAAACATGGTCTGGCAGTATGGGGCAGCCTGTTTAAATGGGAAAGTATTTGAGTTGAATACACTATTGTTGTGTTTTTTAAACATCAAGGACTATGCAAGCATTGGAAGACAGCAGACATCTGGTGAGGTTTCTCATCATTTCTCAGAGTACCCAGCTAGGGGGAACCTTACAAAAGAGCATGAGGCATATGTAAGAGGTATAGATTGGGTACTGCTCAACTGGTGCAAAGAAGCTTCCTGAAGCCACAGAGGTACTCTACACCTGTGGCAGCACATATTAGTGTGGCAACCTCACTTCAGTGGTCTGGAGGGTCTGCAGTACGGATACTAGAGAATAAACCCAGTTTAGAAAAAACTGTAATTGTGCAGACAGGTAAACTAACAAAATGACAAATTGAGGGAAGCGTATGAGGTGTAGGGATAACAAACAAAATAGCTCAGAATACCAAGCGGGAAATAAAAAAAATGAAAAAGAAGTGAATGGTGATAAGTGGCAATTAGAGAAATAGAGAGAATAAAATACACTAATTTGGGGTTCAGAGGTTACAATCCGGGTGAAATGGTTCCACTCTCCCACTCATGGATTCTTAGGTGTCTGATTCTTTGAACTTTTGAGTGTAAACAATTTTCAGGATAGTATGCTTCTGCAGACCTGTATCTGTGGTTTCCACTCCTCATAGTATAGCAAAAGGAGATCTACAGAATGGTAGGTAATCCATGTCTCAAATAGCCCATTAACATGTTACACCCAGACTGGGTGGTTGACCCCTGCTTCATGCCTCCACTATGGTAGAATTAGTTAACTTAATTAAAACTAGGGCAGGAGTATCTCAAATAAAAAAGGGGTGCATGCCAGGCCTCATTCACCCCATAACGACAAGATGCAATGTTTGGCAACAAAGTGGTGGGAACTCAGTAACCTTCAACTTAATGGCTGCATGCCACAGTGGCACTCAAACTGGGAACACAAAATGTGACATTTGTTCAGTTTAATTGTTCATACATTTTGTCACTGCTGTGGAAAAAAAATGCCATATCCTTTGGGGGTGAGGTTGATGTGTCTTTAGTCTCTATTTTTCTCTATCCCTTGAATTTCCTGTCACACATTATATAAACAAAACCTCACCATCTCTCTAATTATCTCAATGTCAATTCAGTATTGTCACAGCTTTGGGATTAGGCAATATAGTATAATGTTAACACAAACTGTTTAGTTTATGATGGAAATGACAAGCTATTTTGCTTCTGTTCCTACAATTTTTGGTCCTTCTCTAACACCACTGTGGGTCTCCTGTCAACAATCCTACTTTGTGAAATTGGCCTTGTTTTGGAGTAGTTACCAACAGGATTAGGTTTTTAGTGAATCAGGAAGTGGATTTTGTTTTATTTGTGGCCCAAACTGCATTATTAATATATTTGGTTTTACTCTATATGTTGTGATAACTCACACTGTATTTGGTCATAGGTTTTCTGTATTTGGATTTATTTCCAGTGAGTAAATATTCTGCTATGCTTTTTTTTCTGTATAGTAGTTTGTTATGTTTCATCTTATTCTGTGTTTGTCTTTAGGTTTTCTAATAGAGTCTATTTTGGACACTTTAAAGGCAGATTTTATATTTATAACTGCCAGGTCTCCACATTTTCAAATATCATCTCATGATTTTCAGGTGAAAGAGATATCTACTCCAATTTTTTTACACTTTGGGGCATATTATCATTGTTTCTGCGTTGCCCATGCACCATGCAAGGGGGGGCAAGGGCTACGCAACAATAAAGTCAGATTGATCAAGCCACGCAAGGCCACCTTGCGTGGCCCTCCATGGCTTGATAAATCTAGAGTAGCACAATGTAGCACTGCGTTACTCTGCCCCAGGGAGGTGTTCCATGGGTTGAGCATTGGTGTTTCAACGCAACTGCCCATGGATTTTGGCACACTCCCAGATTTAAAATTACTGGTAGCCTGGGAATGCATCAAATGCTATACCTCCCTAAGTGAGGTGCAACGAGGTGAAATATCTTTATTTCTCCTTATCTTTTCCTCTTTTTATGTGTACTGAATTGGGTGTTAGACTATCTCACTGTTTAGTCAAATTGATTTTGCATCAATCGTACTTGAGTGTGTAAGTCATTTCATTTCATAAGGCTTTATTCGAACAAAAAAACAAGTTCATAAAAGCACAGCATTAAAAAGACAGCAATATAAAACAGCAGTCTAAAACAGGAAATACATCAGTTTAAAACAGTTAAAAAAGCATACTTTTCCTTGCATTAATTGATTTAAGGAGACAGGTAGCCGTATAAAAACACACATCAGGGTGGTGTAAATTAAAAAGCAAACTCATGCAGTCACGTGTTGACCTGACTCCAAATTTGGCAAACAGGGGTTTCAAATATGCAATTCGCAGATATTTATACAGTCGACAAAGCAGAAGAAAATGCACAGTGCTTTGAGAGGAAGTGTTGTCACATAGACAGGGGCCAGCAGGATGTAGGTGCAGAGAAGGGAAGGCAACAAGGTTGTGGACTACTCCCATTCTAAGTCTAGTCAACACAAACCGATGTGCCTTCCAAGTTACTTGTGACAAATACGGCTGGAAACCCACAAATTCATTTAAATCGTAATAAAAAACATAAGATGAGAGGACAGAGCTTTTTTGATGCCTTTTGATGGTAAGCTGTTGTAAAAAACACTGCCTAAGATCGATTTTGACAGCTCAGTAGCCCCATATTGATCCGCAATGATGTTAATGCTAAAGATCTCCCGAAAATTATCCTCAATATACTTTAACCATGGGATCTTTAAGTAATGGTCCAAAGAAAGACAATCAGAAATAATAGCTCTGCACAAAGAGGTCTCTTCTTTTATCCAAATGGAGCGCCATAGGATCAATGGCCTAAGGAGAATCAAATCGGCAAGATGATAAATACCCAATTCGCTATGCACTAAAGCGTTAGAAACAGAGCTTGGCAGGCACAAAAGTCTCTTCAGGAATACATTCTCTTCAACCTGGAGAGATCCGGCCGGGGCATAGCCCCAGATGCTAGCTCCGTACAGGGCGATTGATACACAACGAGATTGAAAAATTTTCAGCATGTCGTTGACCCGCCTGTCTCCCAGTTTTGTAGCCATTGTAAAAATTCCGTGCCATCTTAGCCCGGACATTTTTATGTTCATTGGCCCAAGCATTTTTATTTGAAAAAGTGACCCCCAAGTACGAAAAGTTATCAACAGCCTGTACCTTTTGTCCCTCTATAAAAAATGAAAACTGTTTCTTTCCGTACCTGCGCCCACATTCCATAACATAAGTTTTGGATTTATTTAACACTAACTTTCTGCTTTTAATAAATTGCAGAAAGCCATCCATCAGCTGTTGAAGGCCGTTTGTGGTGCGTGAAATTAAAACCGCGTCGTCCGCGTAAAGTAACACAGGGACATAATCATTGTTAATTTTGGGAGCATCCACTGCCAGAGATTTGAGAAAAGAATCAATCTCATTAATAAAAAGTGTAAAAAGCAGTGGGGCCAACACACATCCCTGACGAATTCCACGCCCAATCTTGAACATAGTTGTGCATTCCCCTTTAGGTCCGTAACGGACACATGCTCGTAGTTTAGTATAAAGACGAGCTAAAAAGAACACAATGCCCTCAGGAGCCCCCATTTCGATTAGTTTTGCCCAGAGAATTCCATGGTCCACCAGGTCGAAGGCACTACTTAAATCCGCAAAGCAGAGGTAAATAGTGCCGGTCTTTGCCAAGGTATATTTACCGATGAGTAGGTCTAAATTTAGACACTGCTCAATCGTGCCACGACCCTTCCTGAACCCAAACTGGCTCTCAGCTAGAATACAATTATCCTCCGCCCATTCTTCCAACCTCACTAAGAGGACTCGACTCATTACTTTTACGGAAGAATCCAACAAGGAAATTGGGCGATAGTTCTTAACGTCCCCACGATTTCCTTTCTTAAAAATTGGGATTAGAATGGATTCTTCCCAGGTAGGGGGCACCTCATTACGGACAGCTGCATTAAAAATATTAGTTAACCCCTTCGCCGCGGCGGGAATTCCGCCGCGGCGCTAGGGAGTGCGGGGGGGCAGCGCGGTGGCGCTGTGCTCATGATGGAGCCGCTCCGTCATGAGCCACGGTTGAGCTGTGCTCATGACGGAACGGTTCCGTCATGACTCCGCCCAGTTGCGTTGTCCCCCCGCACAGGCGGGGAAACAGCGCCGCGTGGGTGGAGCGGCCGCCAACGGTCGTGGCATGACGGAACCGTTCCGTCATGAGCACACGGCAACCGTGGCTCATGACGGAGCGGTTCCGTCATGAGCGGGGAAGGGGTTAACAGAGGCCCCCATATTTCAGGGACCAATTTATAAACATCAATTGGTACCCCGTCTGAGCCCTGTGCTTTTCCCCCTTTGCTGACCCTTATGCTATCTAAAACTTCTTGGACAGTAATATTCAGTGGCGTATGCGGCCACCTGTCCCCTAAATCCCTAGATGCACTATCTGAATCAAAGATTTTAGAAAAATGAGAAACCCACTCTTCCTGCATAACGTTGGAGGTGTGTAAGTCATATTGAAAGTCTTTCATTTGTTCTGTAAGATCATGGATTTATTCCATAGATTTGCTGCATGCTGAATCCTTGTTGTAAGCCTTGTGTGATAGTGGTGTTGAACATCTTTAAATTGTTCTGTAGGAACATAACTTTAGGTTTTTTTTTTAGGCATGATGTGGTGGGTTTGCTGCATGTTACATCTTTGCTCTAGACATAGGGGCTGATTATGATGGTGGGCGGACTTCAGTTCATCCACCATTGTATCGGGGATTGGGACCACCTGACATGCTGTCAGCGGTCCCATAGTAGGCATTATAATGTGACCAACACCACAGCGGTCGCAATGCCTATATTTTACATTGCGGTGGGTGCTGCTGGCTCCACGTGACAACCACCATGGGGTGCTAGCCACATGGTACCGAGATATGTAGGGGAGCTCAATAGGTGCCCCCCAACACCCACAACCAAGGGCCAGTGGGGAAGGAGGGCCCGCTACCGGCTCTCAATGTCCCTTTCATCCAGCCTTTTCATGGCAGATAACCAACCATGAAACAGCTGGCAGAAAGGGACATCATAATCCCTACTACAGTGCCTGGTAGGCACCACCAGCATTGTAGGGACTACGGGCCCCTCCATCGCACCGGCGGGCTCATGGAGCCCATTGGATGCATGGCAGTCGGTCTTTACGACCTTCACACGTCTGCCCGTCATCATAATATAAGGGGTGGTAAAGCTGGTTGCGATGGCGGGTCGGTGGCGGTCTCCCCGCCATTGTAATCAGCCCCTTGGTGTCTAAGTGCTGTATAATGAACGTCTTAAATTTTTCTACATAGTCAGGATTTTAGTTTTATTTATTTTCAAGCATGCTGTGGTTTTACGTAATATGAAAGTTTTGTGGTAGGCCTTGTTTAAGCACTGGGTTTTATGTGTGGGTGGTTGGGGGAAAGCCTTTCACAAGGGTATGATAAGATTATGTCAGTTGAAACATTAAAAAAAAGTTTATTTTTGTTTAGATTGCAGGTTATCTAGTACACGTTTTCTAGAACTAATTAGTAACTAATGTCATCTGCAATTAAATATTTTTAGTACTAATATATTAGCTGGCCATTCTATTTGTAAGTCACAAGGGCCTCCTCACACAAAGCCTACTACAAAGGATTAAAATGCTGCAAATGCCACAGGATGGTTAGGTGAATTTCATGACTGTGACTTACACTCCTACAGAGAAACCTGGTGAGTGCCCAGTGCCAGCTACAAGATGTGCAACTCCTCTGCCGCCTCCAAAATGCAACCAAGATAGCGACTGCCCAGGATTACAAAAGTGCTGCACTCCGTTCTGCACCCAGCAATGCACAAACATCACAACAGGTAAAAGGCATATACAATATGTAGGATCCAGATCTCAAAGTGCACACCACATCTTTTGCTGTTCTCCTTTTTGAATGTGCTCCATTATTCCCATTGGTGGAAGCACAGCTGACCCACGTTTGCTTTAGAAAACATTCATGCAGTTCCTCATCTTGGACTGCAAGTCCCATCATGCAACTTATTTGAGACTCGGAAGAACGTCTCCTTCAGCCCATTGATATATATATATATATATATATATATATTACCTACTGGCGGTCGCCAGTAGGTAGTTATAGTTAGGACCTATTTTCCATAGGAAATCCGCATTATTCTATTCCCAATAACTTTGGCGACGGTTGACGAATCTTCGCGAAATTTTTAAAACTCGTGGGGCGCGCCGGTCCACTCCTATCCTGAAAGTTTCACGGTGATTCGTCAAGCGGAGGCCGAGAAAAAAGGTGGGTCTAAAAACGTGTTTTCCCCATGCAATTTCCCATAGGAAAATTTTGCCCCAGCTACAGCCTGAACTGCTGAACGGAATTACACCAAATTTGGCAAAGAGGTAGCCCTTGGTTCAGAAAGGTGCCTTTTTGTTAAATGGTGTAAATCCGTTCAGTAGTTGCTGGGAAATTCAAAAGTAAAAACACATATATCTAGGGCCGCGGATCCTCCCGAACACAAGCTTTATGCTAATTGGCTGTCAACACTCCAAACCAGGAAGTGTTAGCAGCCATCCTTTGCCTCTGTAGAACGAGGCACAGGAAAAGAGAAAAAAAACGTGAAAAACAAGAAAAGGGGGAAGGGCAAAACACCCTGACCCCCTAGGCCTGCTCAGGGAGTTCCACAAGGACCCCCAGGGCCCAAAAAAGAATTTTAAATCGGCGAGATTCGCGCAGTGCGAATTTCGGCCGAAATTTTAAAAAATTTGAAGCGCGGACTCCCGCGCTTCGTTATTCTTTAGGCCCCGGTGGCCAGGTCCCGGGGCCGGAGTAAAAAAAAATTGTGAGGGGCCCGAATCCCCCCACACTGCCCCGGGGACCGCCACCTCCCCAGGGCTTTGCTCAAATATTTGCAGGGGGCACACAGCCCCCCCGCAGACCCGGGGGCCGCCACCCCTGGGGCTCTCATTTTTAACATGGGGGCCATTCAAGCCCACCCAAGCCCCGGGGACCACCCCTCCCAGGGCTTTAATAAATTAATTAAGTAGCGGGGGCACATGGCCCGGGGACTGCCACCCCGTGGCTTTTTAAAAAAATAAATATTCTGGTGTGGGGGGGCTCGAGCCCCCCAGACGCCCTGGGGACCGCCACCTCCCCGCGGCACTAAGTATTTATATTGAGGGGTTCGTTACGGACGCCCCAGCCCTGGGGACCACCACCGCCCGAGGCTTTATAAATGTTGGGAGGGGGGCCGCACGGCCCCCCTCCTGGAGCCCTTGATGGCCCTGGGGACTGCCACCCCCCAGGGCCGGCTCCTGCAGTGTCCCAGGGTGCCCACCCCTGGGACACTGTAGTTTGCTATGGCAGGGCAGGAGCCTCGCGGCTCCCGCCCTGCCATAGCAAACTGCTTTGGTATTTGGAAGAGAGAGCAGGAAACCTGCTCTCTCTTCCAAAAACCAAAGACGATTGCTTTTCCACATGGGGAGCTGCATCTTAGCAGCTCCACGTGTGGAAAAGCAATGCCGGCTCCCGAAGGACACGGGGAGACGGCGGGACCGTGGGGGGATTGGAGACCCCCCACGGTCCCCAATGGAGAGGGCCAGCCCCGGGGGATGGGGTCCCTGGGGCTATTAGTGGCCCGGGAGGGGGGCCACGCAGCCCCCCTCCTCAAAAATTAAGAAAAAAACAAAACAAAGGCTGGCACCGGGGGATGGGGTCCCCGGGGCCATAAGTGGCCTGAGGCGGGGGGCAACATAGCTCCCACCAAATCAATAAAAAAAATGGCCATGCCCCGGGGAATGGGGTCCTGGGGTTGATTATGGCCTCGGGAGGGGGGCCACGCGGCCCCCTTCCAAGGTTTAGAAAACAAAAAAAATAGGGGGCAGGCCCTGGGGGATGGGGTCCCCAGGGCCAATTAATTTGGAAAAGAAGGGGGACCACACAGCCCCCTTCATAAAAAATAAATTTTAAAAAAAACCGGCATCGCGCCTGAGGCCCCGTCCCCTCCTTGCAGCACTCTGCAAACGCACCCATCTAGTTTGCAGATGGGGAATTAATTCTCCTTGAATACTGAAGGTCCCTAGGGGCCAACTAGCCCACCAGTAAACTCTAGTATGCGCCAGGGAGCTGCGTTGCAGAGAGGTGTTCTGAGGCCACGCCTCTTTTTACACCTCTCTGCAACACAGCTCTGTGGCGCATAATGGAGGTACCTGGTGGGCTAGTTGCACCCCAGGGACCCTCAGGATTCAAGGAGAGTTAATCCCCCAACTTAAAACGCGCCACGGGCGCATTTGCACAGTGGTGCAGGGAGGGGGCAGGGCCTGAGTTGACATGTGTGCAAACACACCCTGTGGCGCGGTGTAAGTTGGGGAATTAATTCTTCTCCAATCCTGAGGGTCCCTGGGGGCCAACTAGCCCACCAGGTACCTCTAGTAAGCACCATGGAGCTGCGTTGTAGAGTGTTGTAAAAAGGGGCGTGGCCTCTGAACACCTCCCAATGCAGCTCTCTGGCGCATACTGGATGTACCTGGTGGGCTAGTTGGACCCCAGGGACCCTCAGGATTGAAAAGGAATTAATTCCCCAACTTAAAATGCGCCACAGGGTGTGTTTGCAGACATGTCACCTCAGATTCCGCCCCCTTCCTTCACCATTGTGAAAATTCGCCCCTTGGCGAGTTGTAAGTTGGGGATTGAATTCCTCTTCAATACTGAGGGTCCCTGAGGGCCAACTAGACCACCAGGTACCTCCAGTAGGTGCCAGGGAGCTGCGTTGCAGAGAGGTGTTCAGAGGCCACACCCCTTTTTTCACCTCTCTGCAACGCAGCTCTGAAGCGCTTACTGGAGGTACCTAGTGGGCTAGTTTGACCCTAGGGACCTTCAGGATGCAAGGGGACTTAATCTGCCAACTTAAAACGGACACAGGGCTTGTTTACACAGTGGGGAAGGGAGGGGACGGGGCCTGAGGTGACATGTGCAAACACACCCTGAGCCGCGTTTTAAGTTGGGGAAATAAGTCCCCTTCAATCCTGAGGGCCCCTGGGGGCTAACTAGCCCACCAGGTGCTTCCAGTAAGCTCCAATGCGCTGTGTTGCAGAGAGGTGGTCCAGACAGTGCCCCTTTTTACACCTCTCTGCAACGCATCACTGTGGCGCTTACTGGAGGTACTTAGTGGGCTAGTTGGACCCTAGGGAACCTCAGGACTCAAGGGGACTTAATCTCTCAACTTAAAACGGCCACAGGGCAGGTTTACACAGTGGTGAAGGGAGGGGATGGGGCCTGAGGTGACATGTGAAAACATGCTCTGTGGCGCGTTTTAAGTTGGGGATATAATTTCCCTTCAATCCTAAGGGCCCCTGTGGGCCAACTAGCCCACCAGGTGCTTCCAGTAACCGCCACTGCGCTGCCTTGCAGAGAGGTGGTCCAGGCCGTCCCCTTTTTTACACCGCTCTGCAACACAGCTATGTGGCGCTAACTGGAGATACCTGGTGGGCTAGTTGGACCCAAGGGACACTCGGGATTCAACGGGACTTTATCCCCCAAATTAAAACAGACACAGGGTGTGTTTGCACACAAGTCACCTCAGGCCCCCCCCTCCATTCACCTGTGTGCAAACGCGAGGTAGTTTAATACCCCTGCCCTATTATGTATTAGAGGCTTACAGAGGAGGTCATTCTAATCATAGGGGTACCCCAATGCATAGTGTTTCCTAGTGTATGTAGGTGTTTTAACTGTATTCTAAGTGTCTTTTAGCATAGCACTGACTCTAAGACTCACTCCCCTTGCACTCCTCTAGTGACCCATTCAGCACCATGTACTAATTCATTCACTGCGCCAAAACCCAAACACTTATACATTCACCCAGGCACTCTCCTTGCAGTACTCTAGTCATTCAGCCAGTACCCAAGTACTCATGCACTGAGCCAGGCCTTAGCACATGGACTGCGTCGAACCCCTAGCCACTATGCATGCAGTCTTCTAACCACCTACACACTTGTCTTTCACACCTTCAATTCCCCAGTCAGTATCCATACACTCCAGCAAACACCCTGTCACTCCCCTTGCACTCCTGTAGTGACCCATTCAGCACCATGTACTAATCCATTCACTGGGCCAAAACCCAACCACTTATAAATTCACCCAGGCACTCTCCTTGCAGTCCTCTAATCATTCAGTCAGTACCCAAGTACTCATGCACTGAGCCAGGCCTTAGCACTTGGACTGCTTCAAACGCCTATCTACTATGCATGCAGTCCTGTAACCACCTACACACTTGTCTTTCACACCTTCAGTTCTCCAGTCAGTACCCAAACACTTCCAGCAAACACCCTTTCACTCCTCTTGCACTCCTCTAGTGACCCATTAGGCACCATGTACTAATCCATTCACTGCGCCAAAACCCAAACACTTTAAATTCATCCAGGCACTCTCCTTGCAGTACTCTAATCATTCAGTCAGTATCCAAGTACTCATGCAGCAAGCCAGGCCTTAACACATGGACTGCTTTAATCCCCTATCCACTATGCATGCAGTCCTCTAACCACCTACACACTTGTCTTTCACACCTTCAATTCCCCAGTCAGTACCCATACACTCCAGCAAACACCCTGTCACTCCCCTTGCACTCCTCCAGTGACCCATTCAGCACCATGTACTAATCCATTCACTGCACCAAAACCCAAACACTTATAAATTCAGCCAGGCACTCTCCTTGCAGTACTATAATCATTCAGTCAGTATTCAAGTATTTGGGAGCATTTTTAAATTTCCACCCAAACGGGAGCAAATATGTCTTCCCTGCATGCAGCAGTACAGGCAGGGAAGACAAGTCTGCACCCAGTCAACGGAAGATTAAAACATACTCTGCCAGCTGGGAGCAGACTTCAGTTCTGTTTCCTGCCCATACTCCTGCAGGCAGGGAAACAGAACACATATTGCTCCTGCTCAGAGGTAGCAAGCAGAGATAGCTGCTCCCTCCGGGTGGGAGCAATACCTGCTCCAACACTGTGATGGGAGCCAACTGGGGCTATCTGTTGATTGATGGGTGCCCCGGGTGGGCACCGGGGCACCCACCTATAATAAAGATAGACCCCAGAGGATGAGGTTATACACCCATTCATTCTTGAATTCACCTTTGCGTATCTTAAACTTTTAAAAATCACCCAGTCTCTGGATATAAATTTTCTTTGTAGCCCACCCAGGGGCTTATTAAAATTAAAAAAAAAATTGGGCGGGATGTTCGTACCGCACGCACATCCCGCGAAAAGAAAAATGTTTTTTTGGGCCCTGGGTGTCCCTGTGGACCCCCTGAGCAGGCCTTATGTTGTCTTTTCACCTTTTTTATTGTGAGTCAGCTTTTTTTTTTTTTTTTTTTTTTAGTCATCATCGCCAAGAAAAACATATCAATTAATTTCATTATACAAGTTCCATCCAATCGGTTATACAACCAAATCAACAGGAATGACAAAAAAAAAAGAATATACAAATAAGCAAAATTAAGACATGATTAGACCCCAAACAGGAAGACTTCATTATCTCATTATTTTAGTCATTTTCAAGTCTATTTTTCCAATAAGTAATTGGGGCCCAAATCCGTTTCCCCATTTGCTTTGTCTTCCCTCCTTTTTTATCATACAATGCTTTTTCTAATACATATACCGCTAATAATCGTGCTAGCCATTGTTGGAATGTTGGCAGATTAGGATCTTTCCACATTGCTGCAACACATAATCGACATAAGGTCATTGCTATATAAATAAACTCATATTGAGGTATTTCTACACCGTCCCTGGTTACCCCCAAAATCATAACTTCGTTGGTTATACTGATTTTAATCCCGAGTGCGCTATCCAAGAATTGCTCTATTGTGTTCTTAAATAAATCCAAGGCGGGGCATGCAGAAAACACGTGTATAGTATCCGCCTGTGTTGCCTGGCATCTAGGACAAACCACTCCCGTAGTTCCACCCCATTGAGCAATTCTATGTGGTGTATCATAAAGCTCATACATAGTCTTATATTGTTGAGTTTGTTTGTAGGGTAGCTACTCTTAGCACTGTGTTCGATAGTTTACTCGCTTTTTCAACCTCATTGCCAGATAAGTTCAATTTATTATTCCATTTGTCGATAACTTTTCCACAATCATCCTCCTTATACCTAATCAATTCTCCATATATCTGGGAAATTGAGCAGCCATTCTTATCTCTTAGAACTTCCATAGTTTCTACTTTTTTATACTTAGTATCCCCTCCCTGTTTCTTTAACAAAACCGATCTTATCTGCAGGTATTTGAAAAAGTCCCTACGATCTACTGTGCTTGATCAAATGTCACAAAGCCCATTATACCCACTAAATCTCCTATTATTTTTACCCCTTTCATATCCCATCGCTTCATTACTTGATCATGGAATACCGTTGATAACAGCTGGTTATTAAATAATGGAGTATAATAGTTCATCCTCCCAATTTTCATTTTCTTCTTGACAGTTGACCATACTGCCATTGCTGCACCTAGAGTCTTAAATTTAATCTTCTTGTAATAGCTGCCTTCATTAAACGTGAGGAGCCACTTGTTTGAATCCTTGATCAGTAACTCATATATATCAGGAACGCTCTCTCCCACTCTCCATCGATCCTCCATATTTCCACCCACTAGCCCTCTGATATATTGCAGGACAGTTGCCCAGTAATAAGCCCTGTAATCAGGTGCCGCAAGGCCCCCTCGCTCTCTCGGTAGTGACAAGAATTTCAGTGCTCACCGTGTTTTACCTTTAGCCCATATAAAATGATTTGTAAGTCATTCTATTTCGCGAAACCAGTTATTATTAAATTTCAGCGGGATAGTGCGAAACAGATATAATACTTTAGGCAGGAATATCATTTTTATTAAATTACATCGGCCAATAGTTGTTAAATACAAGTTATTTAATCTATCTAGATCCCCCTTTGCTTTTTTAATAATCGGTCCCAGGTTCATTTCCACTATCTTTGAAAGATCAGAAGTTATTGTTATCCCTAGATAGATAGCTGAATTTGTTATCCTTTTGTCCACCATCATTACCTTTTTGTTAATTACTATTTGAGTTTTACTCTGGTTTAATTTATACCCTGAGAGCGCCCCATAAACTGTTGCCTCTCTTTCTATCTCTGGTAGTGCTGCTACCGGATCCACAGACGTTATAGCTAAATCATCAGCATACCCTAACATTTTTGTTTCATATCCATTCAAGACAACGGGCCTGATGTTTCTATTTAGCTCTATCTTTCTTATAAACGCATCTATATAGAAAGCAAAAAGTAGCGGGGAACATGGGCATCCTTGTCTAGTGCCGCATCCGATCTTTATTACCCCGCTCTGCTCCCCCATGATCCTCAGTCTTATCGTAGGGTTCCTATATAAAGCTCTCAGCGCCCCGATACAGACATCTCCTATATTTGCCTTCCCTAAAGCCGCCCAAAGGAAGCCCCACGAGACCCTATCAAACGCTTTCTCTGCGTCTAATAAGATTAAAGCCATAGGGTCTCGTGAGGTTGCCGTCCCATCAAACAAGGCACAGACTCTGCGAATATGATCCGCTGTACCCCTACCTGGGATAAACCCATGCTGGCGGGGGGAGATAATCTTGCCAATAAAGACACTAAGGCGATTAGCTAGCATCTTAGAATAGATCTTAGTATCGCTGTTCATCAGGCTTATAGGTCTGTATGACCCGGGGTCGGTGGAGATTTTATTCTTTTTAAGAAATACCACCATGGTTGCCTCCCCCCAAGACTCGAGAGGTGTCGCCCCTCTTTGCGTATCGATCATTAACTGATAGAGATCCTCTTCTATACTAGTGAGGAATTTCTTATAAAATTCGAGTGGTATGAGATCAGGACCCACCGCTTTCCCGGCTGGTAAATCTTTGATTGCTACTCTTAGCTCTTCTAACGAAAAATTAGAGTCCGTTATTGCTCTGTCCTCCATTTCTCTACTTGCGCACTCTCTAGATAGCTCTCTATTTCACTACCGGCGGCTCCATTTTCAGGATTATATAAGTTCTGATAAAACTCTTGAAAAACAGAGCATATCTCTTTTGGGACTGTCGCTATAATCCCTGTTGTAGAATTAACCTGTAAGATTTCCCCCTTAGTGGCCGCCTGTCGAGTCCTGATAGCTAAGATGCGCCCTATCTGCCATTGCATAAACCTGACCTCTCCATCTTTTCTGCAATTTGCTAGTCTCTGATGGTATTAAATGCTTCTCCTGGAGATATACTATTTGAGCCCTGCGGCAGTGGAGCTGTGTAACTATTCTATGACGCTTCTGGACCAACCACATTCCCTGAACATTCATGGATATAACAGTATGCAATTTAGCAACCAACATCTTCAGCTATCATTTAAGAAAGCCCCCCCACCCCACCCCTGCCCCACTGAACCCGACCCCCAGGTATCCTCCATCAGATTGTGTGGCAACAATAAAAACAATACAAGAAAATCCCAAAACTGGTTCCAACGAGGTAACGACGCCCAACCAAACTGTGCAAAAAAGGTCAACATCATACACTTTTAACTCTTGCTTTCACCTGTGGGGTAAGCTGCTTGTTTGATTCACAAGAATGTTAATCTACTGTGAGTATACGTGCCCTAGACAGGCCAGGCCCAGGACTGACATACTACCCCCCTTGTGTGTGTGCGGCATTATGTCTTAATCCTTGTACATTATACACTGGTTAGAAAGGCACTTAGGACCTTCATGGTCTATCTGCAAGGCTGGCTGAGTGTTTTCTAGCTATGCCGCGGCACTGTTCCTTCTATTACCCTACTGGTTCAGCCCAACGAGTCATGACTGTGTTGCATAGACTCCTATTTAATTAGCAACTACCACTTTTCATCTACATCATTAAAGAGCCCCACACTCCCACCTCACCTAACGGCTGTATTGGATAAAAAGATCTCCATAAGAGTGCTCCCTAAACAAGACCCCATCGGGTATTGCACCAGCCGACTCGACGCAGGAGCAGCCCGATGATGATACATTACATCCTGAAGGGTACGTGATTCACGACATCCTGATGGTTGTGTGAGGGTTCCAATATCCAAACACAAAACTCCTTTGATCATTACATGGTCCGTCCCACCCACTTTAGGAACAGCTTTGTCACTTATTTATGACGCTGTGTTGCATAGAACCTGACGGGAACAGTGCCACACTACCTCCAGAGACAGAGTCTGTGTCCGCCTTATCGGAAGGACTAGTGCTGATTGGTGGACGTGAAATTCGGAGCAACTCAGCAGATCTGAGGGCCTCCTGCCTGCCCTCCATTACCTGTTGGTGAGGCGGGGGACTGGATCCCGTGCTCTGCGTAAGGAGGCCCGTCCTGCGCCTCTGGGGGCCCGCTGCGATTTTGGTTGCGTTGTTACCAGGCGCCTCTCTGGTAATACATCAGGGAAGTGCCTGTCCAACCAATCCCATGCGCTGTCAGGTGTATCAACAAATGAGGAAGGCTGGTTGTGGTTCATTTTTAGTTTGACAGGGAAAAGCAGTGCAAATGTCAGGCCCGCCGCCCAGACTCTGACTTCAATAATGAGAAGTGCTTCTGCTGAACTGCAAGTGTGTAGTCCGGGAATATTGAAATTTTTACATTGTCCACTTGTAATGGGCCATTGTCTCTTACCGCCTGTAACACATGATCCTGGTCCCTATATTTCAGAATTCTAGACAATATTGGACATGGGTTTGCACCGGAAATTGGTTGGCGAGTACGTACTCGATGGGCTCGTTCTACAGTAAAATGCACAGACAGACCTGTGGGGGCCACAGAAGACTTCAGCCATTCTTCTATGTAGATTGTTGGATTGGGGCCCTCCATCCCCTCAGGGAGACCCACTATCTGTAAATTATTGCATCTCACCCGCTCCTCCGCATCATCTGCTCGGGCTTGCAAGAAGTCTATTTGCTGGCGTATTTGTTTCAATTGCTCCTCATGCTCTGTCACTTGAGACCCCCATTATGTCCAGTAGGTACACTGTGTTCTTGACCTTATTGGACAGCTTCCTATGATCATCTTTAACTAGATTGAGTTCCACTGAAATTGTGCCCAGCTGATTTTTAATCGCAGAGCGTGAATCTCGAATTTCTTTCAGGATCATGTCCTGCTTATCCACCGGGGGAGCGGTCGCGGTCTCCATCTCCAACTGTCGAGACGGCAGTGAGAGAGATCCTGTCCTTCCGGACCTCGAGGTGGTCCTCGGCTTCCCCCTGCCCATGGTTAGTAAAGATCAGGCAAGCTTGGTTTCAGGCAGTAAGACGTTAGATCAGCGTCCCAAGCACAGCATCTATTTATCTTCACCCACGACTGTCACTTTGCCACCCAAACACAGTTCTCGCACCTCTGCAGGTGTAGCACATCAGGCTACAGGGGGGTAGAGGGGGAAGAGGTCCCAGGCAAAGGGAAGCAGCAGGTGGCCCCGCCAGTCGTGTATGGAGCACTGCCAGGCACTTCAGGATGGCACAAATCCAGTTAGGACACCCGCTGGGCCCCTTCTGAACCTGACCACTGCTCTCCAGCATGGCAGGAACTGCCTCACACACTCCACGGTCCCTGGATCCAGGAGGGGGAGGTGCGGCATTCACTACCCGCAGTGGAGTGGATGGTAAAATTCAAATATTAAAGTTGGTCTCCGCCATGTATCAATTAGGTACCTATACGGAAGAAGATCCCTACGGATGCACCCTCAGTCACTGCGCAGTAAGTCCAGTTGAGGTTGAGAAGGGGGGGTGCCCAGGTGAAGGGAAGCAGCAGGCCCCACCATTCGTTTATAGAGTATTTCCAGGAGTTTCAGGCCGGCACAGATCCACTCAGGACACCCTCTGGGCCTCCTCCAATTCCTATCACCGAGGCTCAGAATGGCAGGAACCGCTTCACATACACCGCAATCCTCAATCCTCAGATCCAGGGAGGGGCCGTATTTACTACTGGTAGCGGAGTGGGGGGGAATTCCACCATTAAAGGTGGCCCCTTCTCTGCATCAATAGGGAACTTCTGCAGGAGTAGACCCCAGGCACTGCGCAGCAAGTTCGGTTGAGGAAGCAGCCAGCCCTACGCCCCTCTGAAAGGCCATTTCCCTTGCTTATGATGGAATTCACAGCATTGTCGCAAATGGCGAACACTTGCCTGTATAAGTGCTGTAGATAGTCCGATGATGATCAGATCCTCCGAGAGCCACCGCCGAGTGCACACCGCAAGCCTAGATCTGGGGCCTTGCATGCACCCGCAAGCCGCTCCCGAGCTCTTCGATGCCAAACTGGAGCCGGGCAAGACCGCCGTGTCCCCAGGCCACTCCCAGAATTTAGGCCCTCCAAGTCCCGGGAACTTCTCTCTGATCGAACTCAGGATGCTGCCCTTCGAATCTTCTCAGCAACTCATTATAGCATTCCTCACATATTCCGCCATGTCCGGTGACTCCACCTGTCATCCAACCATGAAGGGGTTATGGATAATTTCCAGGATTAAGTGCCCGGTTAAGCGACCTCCATCTTGGGCTGCAGGCTACGCCCCGATCTCACTGTTCACATAAACTGATTTTGTATCACTTCCACTTCAGAGTGTGCAAGTCATATTGAAAGTCTTTAATTTGTTCTGAAAGATTATGGATTTCTTTTGTAAGTTTGCTTCATAGTGAATCCTTGTGTAAGAGGTGTTGAACAAATGTAATTTGTTCTGTAAGAATATAATTTTAGTTTTCTTTATTTTCAGGCATGCTGTGGGTTTGGTGCATTTTGTATCTGTGCTGTAGACCTGGGGGCTCATTTACAACAAAATGAGGTAACGCGGCACCGGAAGCTAGTTTGCTACGCCTTAAAGAAAGTGCATGTATGCATCCTAATTACGTAAATAGAATGCATCCCTGTTCTTTCCTTTGGACTGGCACCATTTAGGCAGCCTTTCACCAATACAGACATCCTAAAGCCATGGCGCAAGCAGGCCTGCATTGAAATCTGGTTGTTTTTCGGTAGATAGAGACACATTACTTCACAAAAACAAATGTTGCACCTGCCCTGGGGAGGCACATGGTTTTGACGCATTCCCAGATTTACATTATGTTGTAAATCTTGGGAATATGTCAAATTCCATGGGCATTGAATGGGAACACCTACTGTAACTCCCTTAGCAAGCTGCCCCGATGCAATGGGAAGCAACGCAGTGACTTGACCTGCCTTACCTCACACCATATCTATGAGGCCATGGAAAGCCATGCAGGGTGACTTTCTGTGGCATCGTAGATATAGCCTACACTGTTTACCTCCTGAGCATCACAAAAGTGATGCTCTGGCAGTGGAAATGTGCCACAAGGGGCTGGTAAATAAAGATCCCTGGTGTCTAATTGCTGTGTATTGAAACATCTTCAATTGTTCTATGAATTCATTATTTTAGTTTGAATTATTTTCAAGCATGTTATGATGTCACAGCATGTTAAAGCTTTGTGGTAAGCCTCGCGTGAACATTAGGTTTTATGGGTGGGTAGTTGGGGGAAGGGCACTTAGATTACAGGTTCTCTAGTACAATATTGCTAGAGCTAATTAGTAACAAGTATCACCTACAATTAAATATTTGTAGTTCTAATATAATATGTGGACATGCTACTTGTTTGTCACCAGGGCCTTCTCAGACAAGGCCTATTATGAAGGATTAAAATGCTGCAAATGCCAGAGGATGGTTTGGTGAATTTCATGACTAATTTGCGCTCTTACAGAGAAACCTGGCGAGTGCCCCGTGCCAGTTACAAGATGTGCAACTCCTCTACTTCCTCCAAAATGCAAACAAGACAGTGACTGCCCAGGATCACAAAAGTGCTGCACCCCGGTCTGCACCCAGCAATGCACAAACATCACAACAGGTAACAGGCATATACAATATATCGGATTAAGATCTCAAAGCGCAGGCCACATGGGACCCTAAATCCTACAACTAGTGTTGCTGGGTTCCCATCGTGTGATTTGCTCTCCTCTTTTAAAACCATGGGTATCCAATCAGGTATTTCGAAGGTCATCGGAAGATAACCAAGAGCAACTTAAAGAGAGAGAGATCTATTTATTATTTCATGCATCTCCATCGCAGTGTTTTCTGATTTTAGGAAATGTTGACAGCAACCAGAATTCTCAATCTGTGTCATATCTTTACCAGAACAGGGGCAATTTTTCTTATTTTCTTATGCTGCTGTAACTGACTGTAAATGGGAAATATTTTTGATTTCACTTCTTTGATGGTTTATGTTATCACTACCCCTGCTGGTACATGGCTCTATGCATGTGCTATTCTTTCCGCACCATATCTAACAGTTCCTCTTCCTAGCAATACATCCTTGCTACAATACATTCAATTTCTGTATTGTCTATATACTTGTATTTAGATATCTCTGCTATATGTCGTCTCCAGCATCATCTAGAGGCTAAACATACATATACCTTCCAGCATCTTTTGTAATAAGATTTGTGGTGCAGACACTGAAAAAGCTAAAGGTTACAGGAACATTATATTTAGGTTAATATTTTACCCACACAGAACCATAGAAATTCAGCAGTTATAGTTAGACTTATCTAAAGAAGCTGTAACACATGCCGTTAAGTAACTTTAGGTCATGGGTTTAAGTTTCTTAACAGAAGTATGACTATAGCAATTCAACTTGTATGGTTTTGTGCGGGTAAAATCTGAATCTAACTATAACATGCTTGTCACCTTTGTTTTTTTCAGTGAATTTGTATGCTTTTTTTTACGTAAAATAATATATAAATTGATTTGCGTCCCTAGATATACAAAGTTTATTTCTTTAATAACTTCAAAACTACTTAACAGATCTACACCAAATTACAAGAAGTGCACATTATGGAGCAAAAGCTAGCTTTATGCCAAATTTGGTGCAAATCCATTCGAGGGTTCGGCCTGTAGCCAAGTCTAAACATTGAAAAATACCCATAAACATTGAATGAGGAAAAATCATTTTGGGACTCCCCATTTTTCTAAACCCCTGCTTGACGAATCGCTCCAAAACTTTCCAGGCAGAACTAGGTAAACCAGGGCACTTTTTTCTTAACTTTCGTGAAGGTTCCTCAAACAGTACCAAAGTTAATAGCAAAAGAAAAACTGCTATGGGAAAAATGATTCTGTGGGGTATGGCAGGTTAGTAGGGTAAGTACTTTTCAAGTTTGAAGTTTTTTAAATGTAGTGATATCTGTGGTATTACCAAAGTATATATTGATGACAAGTCATTAGCTGATAGGCTATTGACTGCCTTCACAAAAGTTTAAGGTAGCCATTTTGTTTCCAGCTCCAGTTTGCCTGTGTGCTGCGTTTTATCTTTCAAGCACTATAAGTATTATACTTGGTATTTTTCCCACACCTATAAACACTTTAGTAAAGTGGTAATAGGTAGGCAAAAATAATTATGTTTATAAATATAAATATTTTTTTAAATACAGAGTACCATGGTACAACCGGAGTTCCAAAAAGAATGTAAAAAAAAATGACATACAATATCATTGAAAATAATCTTTAGGATAGTATGTTTTATAAATATAGTATGCTAAAGTGTATTTTCAATTTTGTACATATTTAATTATTCACAAATATGTGCACAGAGATGTGCGTTAATTACTTAAAATGACTGCACTACTTAAAAAAAATAACATCACTATACACTGGTATACCAATTTATGGAAATATTTTTGGGATACCATTAGTACCCCTCTACTTCATATATTTTTTTATACATACAAATATTTTGCTCTACCTGTTATAGTTAGGGGAAAAATACCAAACCTAATACTTACCTAAATTGGAAGGCATAAGCAGAAAATGAGCAAAGTGTACTTAAAAATAACATAGGTGCTTTCACTTTTGTACGGCCAATGATTGGCCAATTATCTCATGACTTGTCATCATTATGTAAAATGGTGGTACCATGAAATATCCTAACATTCTGGTAAAATACCGCACTAATAGATATTCTTAACTTTAAATACCTAAATAATTCTAAAATAGGTACATTGCTTACCTGCACTACCCATGAGAATCATAGGCACACCATAATATCTAATTCTGCCATATTGATATCTATCAATTAAACAGTTGTAACAGGTCTGCAAAATTTGCCAGACATTTGTGAAACAGGTGCTAAGTTATTAAGAGACAAAATGTACAAAAATCACAATGTCAATAATATATACAAAATTATAAACAGAAAGGTTAACCTATTACCACATAAAGGAAGTGGTAATTGGTTGTTAATAACAATAAAACATAATACATGACTATATGTAAGACCCTAATGCAGAAGGCTACGAAACACTGACCTTACAGTAATGCAAAATTGTGATAAAAAGTACTTGGCTGATTTTTTTGCTTTGGTAAACACAGCCATTAGCTATTCATATAACCAATTGTCAGCACCATGTACTTTTGTATATTGTGCACTTAACACCGTATACCATATCATAATATATAACTATGTAGTGAACAACTTATAAATTTAACATTACTTACACTGCTTACATATGCAACCAGAAAATTAACATTTCCATTTCCATATTAGAATATATATTTCGGAGATATAACATTGACATATTTTCACACAATTTAATGGTACATTTCCTTTAATTTACACATTCTGCTTTACGCCACTCCACTACATACCAGTTGACTTTGCGCTGCTACACTGTACACTATTTAGAGAATGCCACTCCAGTTTACAACACTTCAGTACACGTCACTACATTATAAGCTAATCCAGTATACATTACTCCACCCTTCTCCATACAGCTCTATGGTACACCACTCCAGTTCAAATATCTATACTCTATGGTATTACACAGTTTGCCACTGTAGACAACCCTAAACTGTACTTCTCACATCCCCTTCAGTCCCTGCTTACTGGGATGAACTATCTGTCATTACCTCTTCTTGCGGCACTGAGATAACACTCTCCACCACTAACATAACCTTACCCCACCACAAGCCACCTATCTACATTGTCTATGAGTCATTTCCTTAGCCCTTGAAACCCCCCACCACCCAATTTTGGTGAAACCTACTTCACTGTATGATATAATGGGTCTTTTGTTCAAGAGCAGATACCATGTAACAAATTCACTACTGTTTTCAGTGAAACCAAAGCAAGGAATGTGTCCAAAAGACACCATAAGGTGCTTCCGAGCTGAAGACGATCAGTGTAAGAATGATGGTGACTGCACAGGGGATCAGAAGTGCTGCTACTTCCAGTGTGGATTGAAGTGCAAGGCTCCAGAGACAGGTACTTGTGCCAAGATGGAGTCATGGCTGATGTTGTTGTCAGTTCTTAACTTGTATTTCTGCTTTCAAGCTGAACCTGACTTAGAAAGACACAGCATCATCTTATACGAATGAACAAGTGCTGCCTTCATCTAGTGAAATCTGTAGAATTCAAAAATCTCATGTTGATGGGATATTTATTTTGCCTTGAGTGAGGAACAGACTTCCGCTCCCTCTATATACACTGCACAGCAGCTGTATCTGTGTGTGTAACTTCTACACTTGTACTCCTAATTATATTTCTTGATTGATCAATGAGTGGCTAAGGAGATGACAACTAGTTGAGCATTTAATGTCAAACTGTTTTTAGATGGTATGGATAAGAGGGTTTTTCATTTGATATTTGTTCCAAAATGTGTGCCCTGTTTTTTACACTCGCTTGAAAGTGCAGCAAAGTGCTGTCATGAGTCTGAGCGAATGGAGGCTGGGCTGTGACCAGACCCTATGAGAAGACTTCTTTTGTTCACAAAAGTGCTGATACTTACTAACATCCATTATGACATTGGTCACAAGAATACGGCTAGAGTTATTACTCCCAGCTACTCATTGTGGGATATTCATGGATCGAAATGTTTCCTTTAAAGGTAGCTGGTGAGTGAGTGCCCCCTCCATCTTCCCCCAGATGTTGATGCCATAACCAAAATCATTGGCCAACAAAAAGGGATAATTTGTAATAGTTCTTTCTCTAAAATGATAACATATTAAATTGTAGAATGTGCTTTCTATTAGTGTTCCAATATAATGTTCCTACTACTCACCTACCCACCCTGTCATATCCTGGTTTCTGTATTACTGTCTCAAAGAAAACCTGTGGAATTTGCCGATTTATTTGCAGAACCTATTTTACTAATCAGAGCTTAAAACAAGGATCTTCAAGTTCATGAGCCTGCACAGCTGGCAGAAACATGGTCTGAAAGTGCTGGGACAGCCTGTTAATATGGGTAAGTCTGTTGTAGTGTTTTTAAACATCAAGAGCTAGACAAGGGGACGCCTTGTGAGAGTTTCCAGCATTACTCACAGCACCCGACAAGGGGATACCTTGAAAACCAAGAGCATGAGGCACCTGTAAGAGGTATGGACTGGGTACCGCTCAACTGGGGCAAAGAAGCTACCTGAAGCCATGGAGGGACTCTGTACCTTTGGCAGCACATAGTCAACTGAGTACTGCTGAAAAACAAAATCTTAATTGTGTGACTGAAAAAGTAGAATGCAGGGAGTATAAAAGACACTAACTTTGGATTCAGAGGTTACAATCCGGGTGAAATGGTTCTATTCTCACACTCATGGATTCTTAGGTGTCTGATTCTTTAAAATTTTGAATAGAATAATTTGTAGGATGGCATGCTTCTGAAGATCTGTATCTGTATCTGTAGTTTCCACTCCTCATTGTAAAGCAAAACGAGACCTGTGAGATGGTAGATAATTAATGTTTCAAATAGTCGATTAACATGCTACTCCCAGACTGGGTGATTGATCATCACTTTGTGTCTCCACTAGATTGCATTCAGTGACATTAAATCATCAATGGTGCGATAAAAAAATGAAGTTAGAATGGGGTTAGTTAACTAAAACTAGGGAACTCAAATAAAAGAAGGTGGTGCTAGTCAGGCCTCTTGCCTCCCCTTAACAAAAACATGTGGTGTTAGCCAATGAAATGGTGGGGATCCTAAAACTTGAAGTTAACGGATGCATGCTGTGATGGCACAAGAGGTGGCATCTGGTCAGTTTCACATACTATCCAGGTTGTTACAGTTTTGGAAAGAAAATCCCATTATCCTGCGGTTGGGGCAAAAGTCTATTTGTTCTGTTTTAGTCTGTGGCCCTGGAAGTTTATGTCACATATTATGTAACCGAAGTCTCCTCATCTGTCTTACTCTCTCTCTCTCTCTCTCTCTCTCTCTCTCTCTCTCTCTCTCTCTCTCCTTTTCTCAATTTCAGTTCAGTTTCAGTAATGTACCGGTTTACAAGTATTGTCAAAGATTTGTTGGGCTTCTTAGCCATTAAATATATTTTTTAATACATTGTTTTGTTTATGATGGTGCCTCAAGCTATTTTGCTCCTGTCCCTTCCATCTCTGGTCTTTCTAACGTGGCTGTGGATCTCCTGTCCTTAATTCAACTTTGTGAAGTAAATGATTGTTCGAGGCAGTTTCTGGCAGGAACAGGTTCTTAATTCATCATTTTTGGGCAGTAAATGAGGAAGTGTATCTTGTTTTTTTAGTGGCTCAAAATGCATTATTATTATACTTGGTCTTTTTCTCTATGTTGTGATCACTTGCTCTGTATTTGGTCATAGGTTCTCTGTATTTGGATTTTTTTCCAGTAAGTAAATATTCTTCTATGCTTTTCTTCCTGTATAGTAGTTTGTGTTTTTGTTTTCCATTAGGGTCTATTTTTGTTTGTTCTTTTTTCATATCAAATTGAGGTACATCAAATGTTATCTTGTAGGGCACCACAATTTCAGGTAGCATCCCAGGCTGTTCAGCTCAAAGAGATCATTTCTACTCCACATATTTTAAACTTTGGAGTTTTCTATTTCAGGGAACCTTTAATCAGAATGGTTGCATGACTTTCTCATTTAAATATCTTAAATATGTTATAGTTTCAGTATCATTTCCAATCTGCTGAATGTTATTCTAAATATTTGATTGCGTTTTCTGTGGTCTCATTGTTTATTGTAAAGTGATCCTGTTTAACTCCTACTTCGGGTTGTCTAAGTGAGATTGACTTTTAGTGCTTTGGTTATTTTCAAGCATTCTGTGTTTTTGCTGCATGTTGAATCTTTGTTGTAAGCCTTGTTTCTAAGTGGTGTTGAACGTCTTTGGGCCCGATTCACAGAAGAAATCTGAGACAAAATCCTAAACTTACTACTTTTTGTATTCACAGAAAGCATTTAGTAGTAGTAAAGTTAGGATTTTGTCTTAAGTCTGTCTTAAGTCTGTCCTAAGTCTGTCCTAAGTCTGTCCTAAGTCTGTCCTAAGTCTGTCCTAAGTCTGTCCTAAGTCTGTCTTAAGTTTGTCTTAAGTCTGTCTTAAGTCAAACGTAAAACAAAATCCTAAATTTACTACTACTAAATGCCTTCTGTGAATACCAAAAGTAGTAAGTTTAGGAGTTTGTCACAGATTAGTTCTGTGAATTGGGCCCTTTATTTGTTATGTAAGATCATTATTTTAGTTTTTTTTTTTTCTTCATGCTGCAGCTTTACTGCACAGTGAAGCTTTGTCCTAGGCCATGTGTGAGAAGTAATATCTTTCAAAATGTATAATTATATATTTGTATAATATTTTAGGGACACATAATACATATTCTTCATCAGGGCCTTCTCAAACAAAGCCTATGATGAAGGATCAAGATGAATAACTATGGCCTACTCTTCTAGTCTTTTACAGAGAAACCTGGCCAGTGCCCAGTGCCTAGGAACTAACAATACAGACAACTTTGCGTAGGAGCATACCTTGGAATTTCTGCATGTGGAATTCCAAAATCCACAGAATCAAAATTTTCAAACTTGTTTGGGTGCAAACTACATGTACAACAATGGAAACTACACAAGATGCATAATACAGGAGGATCCCTACAATCCACAACTACTCTCTGGGCACTCTCTGTCATAGGTGCAACTTGAATGTAGCACATACAGAATAGATTCCATTATAGCTATAGCCATGTGTCACACGTGCCCTGCACACAACCTCTATGCAGGTATATACATTTGACATCCATGTCCCACATGGATGAGTGAAGGATATGGAGACCAGCAAAACAATTTACAAATGTGGAAGAGGACAGCAGGTGACTCTCCTTGGCAAAGACAGGTAGAAAGCTTGCATTGCCTCTAACTTTTATTGCTGCAACTACTGTCAGTCCTCTACAGCTCAGCAAGCTGATCAAAGTCACTCTCTATAACAATTGAACATATAGTGTGCCACTTCAGGCTGCAGAGCTCCATTATGGTAATCCCAATCTGTGTCAAAAAACGGCAACAGCACACATGCATGATTGTTGTGTGTTTTGGGGGTCAGAAAGCTACAGATTACTATCATACACTTGAGGTAGGGATACACGTCTGCCCAAACCATGCAGGGGCCCTATTTCTGTCCCAAAACAAGTGGATCCATTGTTGAAATACAGAAACGTATGCAAGGAGAAAAGAGCCCACATTTTGAACACCCTGCAGTTTCTGCATTAAGTGTGTAGTGCTTGCATTGAACAGACGGTTGTCATAGTAAACAAGGGGTACATTGGGGAATGGTTGTGAGGTAGCTTTGAGATGAGAATGAACTAACGCTGCATAATACACAGAACAAGTAGGATCATCACATTGTGGACCAGCATGTGGGCAATCCAATATTCTCCGAATAAACCTCTGACGTTCGGAAACAGTGTTCCATGGACTGAGTGTCTCCATGGCTATTGAATTCTGGAGTGTACAGTTGGTGGTGCCCCTTACTAAGCATAGGCTTTTTCCATTAAAGCAGTTATGTATCCTCTCCTGTTGTTGCTAGCATTGCTTGATCAGTAATGTCACCATCTTCACTCACATGTATGGTGTCTCCCTCGTTAATAAGCTTGAGTGAAAGCTTCTCCTCTTTACATGACCTATGGTTCAGTCTCCAATTCTATAATATGACAGGCTCCAGGCTGACAGTCCCACTAGCATCTACTCACAAGACAATGTCTCCTGCTTACAGAGACACCCCAATGAAGGTATTTCATAATGTGACTGCTAGAGCTTATCTGTTTATCATATTTCTCTTTCTCATGCATCTCTCTACCTAATTTGACAAATAAATGTGTTGACTTTTTCAGTTCCAAATAAGCCTGGATTGTGTCCTACGCCTCCCAGCTACCCGACATGTGCCACTTTCCCCAGCCGGCCAATGAATGCGTGTGCCACAGACCAGCAATGCCCAGGAGATGAGAAGTGCTGTGAATATGGCTGCAAGCTGCAGTGCAAGAAGCCCTTACAAGGTACTTGACTTAGCCAATTTTTCCACAATGAGACACCTAGGACTCCACAGACAGGCACTCTATGCTGATCTCTGAAAGGAAATGAAAGGCAGGCAGAAGAAAACACAAAGCCGCTTTAGACTTTGTCCCGTGAATCTCCCATTTACCATTGTGGCCGATTCAGGTCCTGATACTTATAGAGTTCACCCCCATGGCACTGGAAGCTTCTCCATCAAAGTAAGAGTCATTGCAGAGAAAGAAGCATTTTTGGGTGAACATGTTGCTGATTCTTCTTGGCATGGTAAGTTTTTAACCATACTATTCCTTAGATTCATGAAACAAAGTGGGGATTTTTGAGTTTTTTTATGGAACCAGATTGATACAGAAAAGGAAGAGATGAGTTTTAGAGGAATCTTTCCTATGAGAAAGAAACCAGCACTTGGGCTGGTGGCTTAGATGGCAGGTCGTGGAGATGCCCTCCTCTCTGTGCTATTCATGAGCAGACAGGACTGGCAGACATGAGGCGGTTCCTGCATCCCCTGCTTTGCTGGTGGTCATATGAGTGTTTGCCCAAATACCTCTGCTGTAGGTGGTGTTATATGGTGCTCTGCTTGTTAGTCCAGATGAACTATTCAAGGCCCTTGTTACTAGTATAACAATGTTCCTATCTGGGCATTTCCCTTCTATAGAAAATACCAAATACCAAAACTACTTGGTGAAACTTCTCTTGGTATTACAAGTTGGAATTCTTGGAATCTGCAATAACCACAAAAATCAGTGTATTCACAAGAACCCATGTCTACCTTTATTCCACACACTCTCCCCAGATACATTCTGCCATGGTTTCACTAGAGGAATGCGTCTGGGGAAAATATAACAAGTGTGGGTTTTCTCACATACCTCATAATCCTGATTCAGACAGAAAATACTGTTGTCACTTATTTGGAATTCTCTTGACTCTGGGCTACAGAACTTGAAGAACGCCCCCGTTCTGTAGATGAGGAATAACCGACACATCACTGTGGTGCTTTGGCGGAGCAGTGGGGGAAGGTTCCCTCTGCTTTCTGTACTCTGTCTATTCTACTGCAGAAAAAGGAGAGTCACCCTGGGTTGCCAAAAGGGCCAGGGTAGTGTTAAGACAATAAACAAACTTTCCTTTTGTGCACTCACGATACACTGGGGTGCAACGTTTGCTTATATAGAACAAATGAAAATGCATTAAACGATAATTAATACAGAATTTGAATAAATAGATTCATGTGGCAGATTACTTTTATTGGGATTTAAAAAAAAATGATTCTTGTGTTATTGTGTGATTATGAATTTTAGCAATTGAGGATGTATTAGAAAATGACGGACTACGTAAAGCCCTTTTAACCCAAGGATGCGATCTTATAAATGCAATTACATATGGATGTTTTTATGAAAATAAATGAAAATACTTTTTGAGGATAATAAGTGTGACTGAGATTATATATATATGACACTTTACGGAGTCATGCAGAAAACAACGACGACACCTGGTCCATAGTACTGTATTTGGCAATATTTGCACAAGCTGTATTAGACAGAAATGTTGCACGAGGTTTTAACAGTTGTTAGCGTTACCATGAACAGTGTCATTTCAATGATGGAGGATAAACCCGCTCGTAGAGAGTTTTAGAGAGTTGGTATTTATACTTTAATCTGAAACAGTATGGTATTGGAGTCCACGCAAAGTTTTATGTACAATTACATTGGTGGCTCTCAACATAAGGTTGGTGCAATACAAGGACATTTGTAAACATGCAGGGGCAGATTTACAATAACTGGTGCATCCCTGCAGATCAGCAGGGATGCGGCAGTTATTTTGCGTGACGTTAGGGACCCCTTGCGCCACCATGGATGCGCCGCATTTACAATGTAGCGCACCGTGGCGCAAGGAGAGACAGATGCGTGACGCATCTGTCAGCGTATAGGTGACGCAGTGCTGGAGTCGTGTCGCAAGAAGACGCAACTCCAGCACTGCTCAGGGGTGGAGCATACCCATAGTGCTGCGTCACTCCTTACGTCTGCTACAAGCAGGCATAAAGTTTTGACGCAGCGGGCATGTAAAAGTGACTCGTCATTTTTAAGGGGGTTCCTTGTGATGGAATGCCCACCCTGCATACATTATACCTGACGCAGGTATAATATAGCGCAAGGCTGTACAACGTGACACATCTCACTAGATGTGTCTCATTGTAAATTTGTGGCGTGGTGGCACATTGTTTACGACACCGCTGCGTCACAGAAGTGACGCAACGGTGTCGTAAAAATGTCGCAAGGGGCTTGTGAATCTGGCCCCAAGTATTATATTTAAGTTTATGACCATTTTTAGCTTGCACATGGCACTTTAAGAAATGGGTAAAAAAATTGTATGAAAAAGCAATGGGGGCTGTGATGCGCGTCATGTAATCAAGGTCCTACGGAACCGAAACGCGTTATGGCTGCTCCATGTTAACTCTGTGGTCCGTGCTCCATTGTTTGGAGAAGGTCGTCAAGCGGCGGGGGGCGGGATGCTTCTGATATATATTTCTGCTCTCTCCCTTTCACTCAGCGCAGCAAGCTGTCTTGCTGCATCGCATGACATATCAATACATTTGCCCCACAGAGCTTTAGCAAAGTCTTACCAGTGTTGCAGAAAGGGGAAAGCCCACCACCTGGTCTGAATAGCACACCTGCATATTTAACCTTGTTGATTTAGAACATTTGTGTTGCTATTAAGTAATAATATACCTGGCAACCTACATTGCTTTTTAAAAGTATGTTTTTTCTTAAATAATGCTTTGTTATTTATCATAAAAGCCCATGCAGTCCCGACATCATTCTGACTTCTGTTTCAGATAAACTTGGATCCTGCCCGGCCTTCAACCGGTCCATCTGCCTGTTTGCCCGCCCTGCTCCTGCCGAATGCAGCAGAGACAGCCAGTGTCCTGGGACTCAGAGATGCTGTTGCCATGGAGCCTGCAGGATGGAATGTGCTGAGACGGGTGAGTAGACTTAAAGGGCTACTAGGTGACTGCAGTGAGACCCTTTCTAAGGGATCATGCTAGGAACAGCATCTCTCATTCCCAAGATATGCATTTACAGGGCGCCACCAGTGAAGCCTCTCCCATTTTACAGTGCCACAAGTAGAAAGGGGAGTTGAAGGGAAGAGCATGCACTTCTCCAAAGGACTGCTGATGTCTCTCCCCAGTGCTGGTGGCTATGAAGAGCACAGCTTATTCTGTGCCAATGGCTACCGCTTGTCCTCAACAGCTGATAACCGTTCAAAGCTTTGTGTCAGCAAGCACAGTCACAGAGATGTACATTGTGCACAGTTGCACTTTTTCCCGTTTTAATTTCTATACCTTTCTGATGAAATAACTAATAACTTTTCTATTTTAAAAAGGCACAGCCAGAAACAAGTGACATCATTGTATTGTGACCCACAAGGAAAGAGAGGCCATTTTCTCAACAACCTACCCTTGGGGTGCTCAAGGGGGATGTATGACGAAAAAACACATTCCATTGCAACGCATGCCTTTACAACGTGTGCATTACAACGTGAATGCTATTACCATGCACAACCTTTACCGCACATTGTTTTACAATGATTGTGCCTTTACCACGCATGCCTTTACAACTTATTTCGTTGTAAAAGCATGAATGTTAAAAGCATATTCATGGTGAAGGTTTTCCCTGACCCCAGCCCTGAGCCCTAAAACAGGACACCGGCGTGACCTCCCATGGCCCCCAGCACTCTGAAAAATTACCCGGCCCCTACCCATAGCCCTTAAACTGGACCTCGGTGCAACCTCCCCTTGCCTGTAGTAGTTTGTGTCCTTTAAAAAACTACCCAGCCCCAGCCCTGAGCCCTACAACTGGACCCCTGGCACAACCCCCCTGGCCTCCAGTCCTTATATGAAAAAACAGCACAAAGCCCTAAAACAGGCCCTGGCACACATGCCCCCAGTGCTTAAAAATACCACCCAAAGCCATGCCCGGCCCTCAACCCCCTCCCCCCGGCCCATACCCAATTCCCCTTACCTCACGACAACGACTCTGTAGCTCTTCAAGGCTGAGGTGCCGGCCATAAAGAGGACGTGGAAAGGTCTCTTTGTCTCCTCTAACAACACTGATTGCCCCACAGGTGCCTTTGCCACTGTTACCACTCATATGCCCACACCACTGGAATGCCCTACCCATTCATACCTTTACAGCGTAATTCGTTGTAAAGGCATGCTTGGTAAAGGCATTTGCGTTGTAAAAAATGCGTGGTAAAGGCTGTGTGTGGTAACGGTAGATGCATTGTAACAACCGCGTGGTAAAGGCTATGCGTGGCAATGGCACATGCGTTGCAACAACTGCATGGTAAAGTCTGTGCGAGGTAACAGCCAAGATGTGATGCCCGTTTCCCCTCAAGTGTCTAGCTGTGGGCACTGATTCTCGATGGTATGTGTGAACTGCAGCTCAAAATGACGTGCAAATGCTGCAATACCTGGACCACACCCGCTTTGGCTTCAAAGAGGTCAGACCGCCTTTTCACGGAAGGCAATGGCAACATTAGTGATAAGGAGGTGCAAGAGCTGTAAGTGAAGCCTTGAAGTGCAAACACAACAGGGTGTGCAGAACCCTCGTGGACCTCAGTGGAAGCAAATGTCTTAAGACTTTGGAGTGAGCACAGGTGGCGCAGCGGCTACTTATTTCAAGGGAGACCATGTCGGAGCAGAGGCAAGGCCTCCATACCTGCTAGGATCAGCAGGGCAATCCTGGTCATGGTGAACACACTATTGAACACCAGGTTACTAAGGACAATGGTGCATCCTGGGCAGGGTCAAAGTTACAGAGTCCACCGAGGCCTCACCTGGAGCACTCAACAATGCATTTCACTAAAGGCAAACTCAGACATGTCAGTGACTCGATCAGAGTAGCATTCTTTTCAAGAATAAAATATACGTTATAGAAGAAAGACCTTTAAAAACTGGTTTCAGATTTGTCAGTTTCATATACAATTACATAAGAGAGATCTTATTTACATTGACTAGATGTTAAATGACACACCACCTATAAATACCTGTGTTTTAACATGTTTCGATAAGACCCGGGATGTAGCATGAGAAAGCATCGAAAGAGACAGGAAATTTGCATGTTGCTTTTATGCATGTTGACTGTGCACAATCCTTACCAAGTGAACCACTAAAGCCACTAAATACGAGGCTCAACCCCCTAGCAGCAATAGCGCAGAACAGACAGCTTCAACTTAAAGGCAATGTGTAAAGTATTTGTGCAGTACTAAAATAAAATGAAAGGAAATGAAAGGTTTTATAGAGCGCATGTATGCCGTGGCATCTTAGCGCTGGCTGTCTTCAACCTATGCAGGGAACAGTAGGATAGGCTATGGCTAAGGGGCAAATAACCATGTTTTCAAGGTTTTTCGGAACATCAGCAGATTGGTTTGTTTTTTAAGTCTGATGGGCAGCGCATTCCATAGCTTCGGAGCAAGGTAGCGAAAGCTTCTACCGCCCCACTTTAAAGTCTTTATCCTTGACACCACCAGAAGGGCGGCTGATGCAGATCTAAGACTACGCTGTGGAATGTGATGTCTAATATTATCTTTGAAGTAAGCTGATCCACACCCGTGCAGAGTCTTGTGGAGTAGGCACATGGATTTAAATTGGATCCTAGCGTAAACGGGCAGCCAGTGAAGATCCTAAATGGCTTGACTTATGGGGCTAAGTTTCGGAATCTTAAGAAGTAATCGGGCAGCGGCATTCTATAAGGTCTGCAGATTGCGTATCGTACTCCTTTTTGCACCCAGGTAAAGTGCGTTGCAATAATCAATTTGGGATCATACCAAGGCAGTGATAGGGGTTTTTCTGAGAGCCATGGGAATAAATGGTAGAATCTTACGAAGGATTTTCAGGGTAAAAAAGCATGAGGAGGTAATGCTGTTGACCTGGTCAGATAGTGTGAGCTGGTCGTCTTTCTTGATCCCAAGATTTCTAACTTGTTTGACGGGCTGGGGGCAAGGCCCTGCTGCATCTGGCCACCAAGTGTGGTTCCAGATGGAGGTGTATCTTCCAAACATGACCTCTTCAGTTTTACCAGTATTCAACTTCAAACAGTTGTCTTGCATCCAGGTAATAATATGGCTCATGCAGTTGTCGAAGCTAATTGCCACTTTCTCAGGTTTGGAAGACAGAGAGACAATTATTTGTGTGTCATCCGCGTAGCATATAACAGAAAAACCATATGATCGTATACGTTTTGCCAGTGGGGTGACGTACACGTTGAATAAGGTTGGGGAGACTGACGATCCTTGGGGCACCCCACATGGCAAAATGTAGGGGTGCGATGTGTGTTCGTCCATGATTATGGATTGTTCTCTGCCCATTAGGTAGGATCGAAGAATTGCAGAGGCTTTGTTTATGATACCTATATTGGCCAGACGCTGGATAAGTTTATGGTGATCAACCGTATCAAATGCGGCCGATAGGTCTAGTAGGATCAGTATGGCATTTTCCCCCATCAAGTTGACCGCATATGTCTTCTATAGCAGCAATCAGGGCAGACTCAGTAGTATGGCAGGGACGGAACCCATGTTGTGCCGGATCGAGTTTTTCATTTGCCTCTATGAAGGACAGTAGTAGTTCTTGGTTTAGGCCTTTTTCCAGGACGTTTGAGGGAAATGGTAGGCAGGAAATGGGCAGTAGTTACTAACTTCCACAGGGTCTAGAGTTGACTTTTTCAGGATAGGTCTAACCATAGATCTTTTCCAGGTGACAGGAAAAAGTCTTGTATCTAGAATGTTTTTAAGGAGAGGTGTTAGGTTGTTTGCAATTGTATTAGGGGCTAGGTGAAAGACCATGGCGGGACAGGGATCTAGGGAGGATCCCGACTTAGTTGATAGTATTAGCTTCTCTACTCTATCCGGTGTTAGGCTGTTGAACTCATGTAAATATACCTGAGTGTTTGTGCTGTTGTCATTAGTTTCATTCAACTTTATTTCGGTTTTGCTCTAAAGTCAAAGATCCAATAAGGGAAACTGAAGATATGATTTTTTAAAGTTTTAAGTAGGAACAGCACCAAGATGAATAACGTACCAATGATAATCAGTGGTTGTAGTAAATCAGGACCTAGGTGTAATTTGATGCTGACCGTAATGGAGCGTGGGTCAGTTACACCATCTATGTCAAAGACTGTACTTTCTCACCTTAGTCATTTAATTCGCAATCCACCACAGGAGTATCCATCTAAAACCCTTCAGGATCTCAGCTGAGGCACTTAGAGATTTGTAGGGTGTCAAGCTGAGACCAACAGCAGAATAAAGTTCAGGTACACATGCCGGTAAGCTGAGAAAATTCACGAAAGGCCTCTTGTAGCTTGTTGTGTCCTTGTAGCCTGAACAGGAGGTCAGCCTAATGACCCTTGGAGTCCACTTCTTTGTCCGGGTACAAGATGGAGCAGTCCCCCCTCAGGGCTCTTGTCACTGTCACAGCTAGTCCAGTCGTCTTCTGTATTTCCTCAAATACAGAAAGTCTTTTGAAGTCAGTGTCTGTAGGTGCCACACTTATGTTAGGCATTAGCTATTGGGTGAGAATGACTCATGGGTATGCACTAAACAATGGGGTAAAGGTTCCTGGAGCAAGCCCTACTCACTTCGATTATTTTCATGATGGTGACTGTGTTTGGCCCAACTAAACTTGAGGTCTGAGTACTGGGAGTCTACTATTGTGATCCTAGTGTTCTCACACTCAGGTTCTAACACTAAAAACTAGTATGGAGCAGCCACTGTGCCCCCATTAATCCCAGAGACAGGTGTCTGGTTAAATAACAAAGTAGGGTTTTCAAGAAACCAGGCAGAGGATACACAAAAGTTCTTTTGATATCCTATTTACATTTCTTTCAAGTGTGCCTCCAGTGGTATATGTAAAACCCAGAGACAGAAGTCTGGTGGGACAAAGGAGGTCCTTCAACAGTGGATTCATAAGAGTTATCCAAGCATCCTGTTCTCTGTGCTCCAAAGTGTTATAGGCAAACAAAGCAGACTCAAGCAGGCTTTGACACTCAAGCAGTATTTGACACTAACATCAAAAAGGATCCCTGCCCTGCATATTTTGTGAAGATCAGAGGAGCCATCTCTGCCCCAACAGGTCAGTCTTTTGTTTGCTCTTGGGAAGCATTTCATGCCTTTTTCACATCTATTCAAACACTAATTGCTACCCTGCGTTGTGGGTGACAGGGCTTACATAAAGGAGATTTATTAATATTTGAACAGAGGTTTTGACCTTCTGAAAGGGTTTATTTTGACAGGTAAAATTGCAGTTTTTTTACACTGCTACTTTCAGGCTACACTGGTAGGCCTGAAGTCATGTTTACACTGACACAGGAAGAGGTGTGGTGCCGCGGCCAGGGCGAATGACTCCAGAATCTGGGGATCACGGTTCGATCCCCGGCACCAGCAGCAGATTAGCCCAGCACCATGTGACTCTGGGCAATAGCTTGCTTAATCTTTCCGACGGCCCCCAGCGCCCAGAGACCCTTACGGGTGATCGTTCACGCTTTACAAATGTGGATTATTATTATTATTAGTGGCGCAATAGGGGCTGCAGTCCACTCTTCACATTTAATTTACAGGCCCTGAATACATTTTGCACCACATACTAGGGGATTAAAGGTAAGTTAAATATACTAATTAAGACATTTTCTGTTTAACCATGTTTAAAGGGGGAGCACAGGCACTTCAGCAATGTTTACCAGGGTTAAAGTGCACAGAGGTCTAACACCAGCAAAATATAGCTTTAACAGGGTTAAAGTGCACAGAGGTCTAACACCAGAAAAATATAGGTTGCAACAAAAAGCGAAAAATCTGGTGTGACCACGCAAAAGGTGGATTTCCTACACCGGTCATGGTCTATGGTTTAAACAATAATGTAGAAAATAGTACTAAAGCATAATCCGTAAACACACTTTTTCTCAGTTTCAGTGAAACTAGGAACATGTCCACCAAAACCCCGCGATTGCAAGCTACCACTGCCTGTTCAACAGTGCGAGGACGACAGCGACTGCGGAGGCAAACAGAAATGCTGCTCTCAGTGTGGAATAAAGTGCACTGAACCTATTGGTATTTCATTTATTCATTTTGTATATTTTTGTGTTAACACTATGGCGCCAACATGCATTAGTGCTCGCTACATGAAACAGATAGGGGTACAACTTAAAATACTAAAATAAAGAAAATCAAATAATTACAGTTGAGATAAGGCAAAATTGAAAATACAGGATAGTAGTGCAACCTTCTACTGATATATTCATTACAAATATTTACTGACTTAATCTTGTTTGCATTCCGTCACGGAGGACTCTGTGTTCCACCACATGCCCCTTGTCACCCTTGCTGACTGTGCGACATCACAATGGGGCTCTGATTTCAGGGGTCACCAGAGTGCTTCTTTTTGCCTGAGAATGTCGGCCACTTTCTCTACCAAGACGATGCAAAACTGCCTATTATGTAGTGAGAGAGGCATGGGCTTTTTTACCTGTACCCCTGTGGAAGAACTGCCTATTGACTCTCTTATGTAAAGGTCTGCCCAGGACACATATCTGGGTTAGTTGTCCTCATCATGTCTGGCAGATGTATGAAGAACTTTAATCTTTAATACTTTACTGAAATATTTAAAAATTACATTGTTTCCTTATCTATGTTTCAGAGAACCCAGGATTTTGCCCAGTTGATCCAGAAAAGGAGAAACAGTGTGGCTACCTCCCACCACAGAGGTGTAGCAGCGATGCAGAATGCAGAGTTGGCGAGAAGTGCTGTTTGTTCGATTGCGGGGTGCAGTGTGTAAAATCTTTGCCAGGTAATAAGACACATCAAAGGCATGGGACCCATGGAGGGGAAGACAGAGGGCCTATTAACGGGGGAGCTATAGTCTCTATTGATTTACCCTCCAATAGAACACACTATTTCCCTGTTAGAATAACATGTCATATCTCCGTCATTAGGATCAAATCACAGTTCAAATATCATTGCATTTCTATCCCTTTAAATCTGTTAATTTACTATAAAGTGCTTCAACAATGTTCATTCTGTGTTTTTTACCCAATGTTTTTTAATATCAAGAGGATTTGTAAGGTTGAATCATTTTATGGACAACTGAATTTTTATATGAGGCCACTAAATGTAGAATAAGGAGCAATGGTCTTAACTTAACATTAATGATTTTTGATAATCAATTTTATTGATTTTAAACAAGGAAGAGAAAACAAACCAGCAGTAATCAAGAGCAGCATGTTACAGCAGACGTAAAAAAATTATCTTGTTAAATGTGAAGAAAAGGCACCAACAATACATAATCTTATTAAACCTTGCCCTCTGCTCACGTTTTCTACGGTGGGGTGCTGTTATTTTATCTGCCCCAGACTTTGCGGTGTTTTGCTGGGCACCCTCTGGCCTCATACAAAGACTTCTCTTGTGTGGCGCACCAGTCCACCCCCTGCGCCATTTCGTTATAGTGGGTGGGATGGGGTTTGACCAGTTAGCTGCAATATCCCTCTTGGCTTTACCAAAGCTGGGTTTAGGAACAACTTGTCAGATCTGGAGCCATCAAGACCATCTGTGATTACCAGGAGCTCATTCAGTGGATTATGTGGGACCACCCATCCCAGAACCTTTGAGAGTTCCCTTTTGATGGAGTCCCAGTATCGTGTTATGGGGGGACAGGACCAAACCATATGGTAGAAGTCTACCTGGTCCTGTTCACAACGCGTGCATGATGCATTTAGTCTCAGACCTGCTCTATGAAGGCGTTTTGGTGTTAGGTATGCAGCATGCAGGTAGTACAATTGGATAAGACAAAGTCTGGCTGAGGTAGCAACTGTTTTGGTTGACATCAGTGCATCTCTCCAGTCCTCCCCCTGAAGAGGCCCAGTCAATCCCTCCCATCGGCTCCTAAGCTGACCTAATGTGTTTGGAGTGTTGTTTGTTAGGAAGCGGTAAATACGGGAGATCCCTCCCCTTCCCAGGTCACCTGGCACCTTGGGGGGGCTGTACTCTGGTAGCGAGGTGCCATTTGGAATGTGGCTGTAAAGGCCATGGTGTACTTGCAGGTACTTATAACATTGAAAGGGGTGTAAGGAGTATCCGGTCTGCAAATCTTGAAAAGTGTGCATGTGGTCACCCGTCCAAATGTCCCCAAGTTGTGAAATCCCAATAAGATCTCAGGTCTTGAATCCCTCTCAGTTGCTGACCTCTCGAAGCCGAGTACCCTGCCAGAGCAGTGTATAACAGGTCAACTTCGACCATTGGTTGTGATGCAAAGAGGTGCTCCAGGCCAGGAGGACCACCTTTGTTACCATGGGCATATATCTGGGTATAGGACCCCCATACATCATTTTTTGGATCCTGGGTAAATCCAAGCGAGCCAGCTCCATTCTATCTGCTGGGTCTGACCAGTCTCCATTGACCCAGTCATGCAGCGTGAGTAAGCGGGTTGCCAGATAATACAGATATAAATTGGTCATGCCCATACCCTAGTCAAAGGATGGGATTCAGCATTGGGACAAGGCCAAGCGGTGTCTCCGCCCTCTCCAGAGGAATTTGGTGATCAAACTGTCCAGTTAGACAAACCAAGTCCCTGGGAAATGGAAAGAAGTGTTTTGAATGATGTATTGAAATCTGGGAAGTATCATCATTTTGAAGAGAGAGACTCTTCCCAGTGGATTAAGTGGTAGTGTCTGCCATTTGTGAAGGTCCTCTCGGGCTCTCATCACCAGCAGGGTGATGTTGAGTGTCCATTCCTGGTCAGGAAGCAGAGCCACCCAAATTCCCAGATATTTAAAGGACTACATTCTAATAGGTATTGTAGATTGCCAGTCAATACATTCTCTTGAGATTTAGATAGGGACTGGGACGGACCTGACAGGGTTTAGGTGCAAGCGGGAAGCTTGTCCAAAGGAGTGCAGAGCCCGAAAGCAGCGAGGGCCAGATATGGCCGGCTCTGCCAAAAAGAGCAAGACATTGTCCGCGTATAAAGCGATTTTATCTTCATCAGTGCTTAGCTATTTCCATCCCTTGATTCGGTCGTCAGACCGTATGAGGCATGCAAGAGGCTCCATCGCCAGGGCGAATAGGAGCTGAGAGAGGGGACCACCCTGCCTCGTCCCTCTCCTAATTGGAAATGGCTCTGACAGCACCCCGTTGATGAGCACTCGTGCCTGTGTTCTAGTGTATAACACCTTATCCAATTTATGGAAATATTGGCCCAGACCAATCTCGATCAGTACATCCTCTAAGTATCAGCAATCTACGGAGTCAAAATCCTTCTCAAAATCGATGAGAAGTGCTAAGTAAGGGGTCAGAGATTGTCAATTTGCTAAGGCTATGTAAAGACGTCTGAGGCAGTGCCTGGTGCCTCGAGATGGCATAAATCCACATTGGTCCAGGTGGACCAACTTGGGAAGATAGGGCTTCAGTCAGTTAGCTAGGACCAATGCAAATATTTTAACTTCTACGTTAATAAGAGAGATTAGGCAGTACTCCGCACAGTGTGCTGAGGGAGGTTATTTTTTGGGGATCACCACGATGGTGGCGGTGTCTGTTTCTGGTAGGATTTAGCCCTTTTCGAACGCTTCGGCATACATGTCCAAGTGGTATGGGACGAGTGTCTTGTGATAAGCCGCATAGTACTCCTGCGGGAGTCCATCAGGGCCTGGAGTTTTGCCTGACGTGGTGCATGATATGGCATCGTTGATTACATCTTACGTGATAGGACAGTCAAGGTTTGCCATTTCGGCTCATTGAGGCAAGGGAGGTGGAGGCGCTCCTGGTTAATTAACTCCGAGAGAGATAGTTCGGGGCATTGCTCGGAGTAAAGTTTGGCATAGTAAGTGGCAAAACTCTGGGCCATCGCCGAGGGGGAGCGGTAGACAGTGCCGTCGAGATCCTTAATTTCTGGTATTATGCAGTTGGCCATGGGGTATGTGGCCAATCGCTGTAGGATTTTCCCATTTTTGTCTCCCCATCCATTTACCCTGGCTACAGAGAATCTCCACAGTAGATTGGCAGCCTCAGTGGAGATCTGCTTGATCTCTTCTCTTAGAAGTGTAAGCTGTCTGTTCTGCGGATCGTCTTGCCGCTCCGGTGGTCGGTGCTCAAGGATGGTGCCCGTTCCTCCAATAGAGTGATTTGGGAGTTTTGGGTTAGGCGTTTGATCTTAAGCTGGCCCTTGGCAAAGCCGCATGTAGTGGTCTTGCTCGCTTTCCATAGAGTGCTCGGTGAGGGGACAGAGTTCTGGTTAGTAGGAAAGTGTTGCTGAAGTTCTGTCCCTATAGATTTCTGAAAGTCTTTATCTTGGAGGAACCATGTGTTCATCCTCCATATCGAGCGGAGAATGTCGGGGGGTCACCCACTCTCAGAAGTACGGGTGAGTGGTCCAATATGCCTCTAGGAAGGATAGTAACCTCTCTGGTGTGCCGCAGAGGTATGTGTAAATTGTTTATCCTGGGGGTGCCAGACTCGCCAAGTGTCACAGATACCTAGAGTGTTTGCCCAGTTTGTTCAAAGTTTGGCATTGTTGATTCTCGTGGCGGATGGGGTATTTGTGGTACCGAGCTCTGGGTGTATGACCGTGTTCATTCTGTTTTAAGCATTCAAATATCCTACAAAAGAGGATGTTTTATGTAATTTGCCTTTCACATAAATATAGGGGTTCATTATTGAGCTATCTCTTTTGTTCTGTATGGAATGACGTCCGTAAATATTTTGTCCTGCTTGATCGGTCTGATTGCATGAAACCCTACTTAATCCAAGCTTGTTGTCCCAGCAGAGTCTGTTCTCTTTAATAATTTCTTCACTGGTAGTGAAAAAGTAAATTCATGTTTTACTACTGTGAGGTCTAATCCTCCCATAGGATAACACTGGGGTTTCCTTACTCCCTTTAATAAGCTGTACATTCTAATTGGGGAAGGTAGATATGCCATGTTTGGTACCTATGAAATTGTAATGATAAACAATCTTCAACACTAAAGTTGGATTTTTCAATACAGTTTTGAAAATTGCTCTTTTAGAAAGTTGGCATTTTCCTGCCCATAGCTTTTTCTGCCTGCAGCCTGTCTTGGGTCACATGACTTGGAGCGGTTGACAGATAGACTTTGTGAATTTTTCCCAGACAGTCTCACATAAGTGGTATTAGGCAAACCTAAATGGGCCATGTACTGGCTGGATGAAGGGTGGAGCTGAGCACTGCCCCACTAACAACTGAATAGCCTGTGCTTTGCCTTCACACACAGGGCCTAACAACCCTTTATTGTCACTGCTGCCAGCTTTGGAGCCAGGGCAGGGGAGTTAAGAAATTCCATTCACTTCAAAGAAACTTTCCAGAAGCTTCTCCCACCTTGCAGAAGGTCACCAGTGTATAAAAATAGAACCTTCAGACCGCTACTGGACCTGGACCTGGGGAAGGACTCTCAGAGGACTGCCTGCTGCTGTGGCCTGCTGTGCACTCTGCAGACTGCTACTAAACCTGGAAGGAAAGCTTTAGTGCCTGGAGTCTGTCTTGAACCCTCAGAAACCAACCATGCTGTTGAACACTGCATCTTTACCTGCATCCAGGACTACCAGAAGTGACTCAAAGGGCTAAATTGCTAGCCTCCTGTTCAGAGCCATATGGACATAAAAGGCTCCCACCTTCTTGAAACCACACCTGGACCCAGCCTTAGTGAGTTCTGAGCCCCCAATAGGTGTCCCACCAGTCCTGGGCCCTTGGTTGTGGTGCTAAAGGTACCCAGATGGCCAAAAAACAAAACTGATAAACTGAACAAATTTTGACCCAAAAGTGCTCTGAGAACATGGAGGAGACTGGGACCAACCTTCTCGCCTATCTACCCGAGGTGCATCGCTGGTTGTATTGAATTTGCCACTTCTCCCACTATGTTTTTCTCCACAGCAGCAAATCCTTTTCAGTGGATCTTTGCCAATGGGGGATCAGACCCAGTGGAATTGTCCTCGGCTGCAGCCCTCTGCCTCGTCCCGCTGGAGTTTTTCAACTTCCATTTTGACGACTAAGTCCAAAGATAGTAATTTTCACTGCGGCTTCGATCCAAGGCCATCCAACAAAGATGCTCCCTCCTCGGACACCTCCTGCAGGCTTGCCCCCAGAACTTTTCAGACACTTTTTCTCAGAATTTCTTCTAAGTCAGAAGGTAGGCATTGACCGGACACCATGCACTTCTTGTATCCGAACCATGCTCCATTGCTGTCGGCCATAACTTGCTACTTTGACTACTAGATGTCCGTGGTTGGCGCTTTGATCTTTTAAGCGCTAGTTTTCACTAAAGGTTTTTTGTTGCTTTGGTGTCAAACAATTTATGAAAATGTACTATATTTTTCTAAATTGGTTTGTTATTTACCTGTACATCTGTTCGAGTGTTGTGTTTTTACTTTACTGCTGTTTGTATGCTCCATAAATACTTTACACATTCCTTTAAGTTAAGCCGGACTGCTTTTTGTGCCCAGCTACACAGGTTAATTTAGTGACTTTTTGTGTTTCATCATGAAAGGGATTGAGACTTAGCTTGACCAGGGCTCAGACCCCAGTCAAATCAACAACCCAATTTCTCACAATAGGACATGTCAACCACAGATTTACATATACAGATAGTAAAAACGTATAAAGTCTTTTTTCATTGTAGCAAGGCTACTTCCCCCATAGACTAATACTGGGTTACCTTATTAAATGTAATAATTGATAACTTTAGTTTGGGAGCAGATAGAGAAGTACTTCTTCTAATTATTTGAATTGTAATTTTAAATCCTCTTTAATAGTAAAGATGCATTTTAAGTTACTACTCTGAAAATGCCACTTTTTCACCAATCAGTAGTAACTGCACTTTTACAGACAACATAAACTTAGGATGATGCCTGACTTATTCCGTGCATCCCCATAGGATATATTGGCCCTTGTACCAGTTAGCTTGCAGTGCCACTGCCAGCCCCCCTAACAGTGAACAGGATGCAAACAGTTTTTGCAACTAATGAACATGATAACTCTGGTCCCTCAGGAGCCATGGTTACGGATTTCAAATGTTCGCTCAGTCACTTGTGCTTTCTTTTGCTCATAGAAATATACACATTATATACAAAGGGGTGTTTTCATTATTTATTGAACCTGAGTGATTCTTGAATAGACTACACAGCTGCGATGAATAATAGACAGAAGCAGATACAAGTTATAATAGGTGTCAATACAGAAAATAAAATAAAGAGTTTCACCATCTTGTTGAGACAAAGTTATATATGCATGCATATAAAGGACAGTCGAGCGTACTCCTAATAAGCTAACCCTAACTTTACGTGTCTAGGGTGTGAATGTGTGTTCTTGCCAAGAAAACCCCCCTTCTGGATGCTCTAACTCCTTTACCTTGCGGGTAAAAGTGTAGGACCCACTCTTGGTCACAAACTGGACACCCTTCACGGAGATGTCAGTCAGCTGCTAGGCAAAAGTTTCAGCATGCAGGGATGCTTCGAAATTAGCAGAAGTGTCTCCTCTGATTATGTTAGGAAACAAAGGATATATTTAAACATTGGCATCCTTGCCTTGAGTTGAGATTGCAATCTGGCAGCCATTGTTAATGTTCTACAGATAGCTGTTGCGCCATATAGGTTGAATAATAAAACACATTTGTATTACACATGTGAGAGGCCTTGCACCAAATGCCAAGGCAGTGTGATAGGATTCTTATGAAGTGTTCTGTGACAGCAGGGTCAGTGTTCCTGTGAAAACCAGTCCAAGCGCAATAAAAATGCAAAATGGGTGTCAAACATTAATGTTGCAAAGTGAAGGCAACTTTAGGAAAAGATTTGTGTGTATGCAAAAATGGTACTGTTTCCTACCGGGCCTAACTCAGGCACATGACATAACTACTTCACTCATTGCCTTTAAGTTAAGACTGACTGCTCTGTACCATAGCTAACGGAGGGATGAAGGCATGTGTATTTGGTGGCTTCTGTGATTCACCCTGACAACTCATAGCCCCATTTCTTACATTAAGGCTGCCAGCTAGTTCATCAATGCTGGTTTTTAAGGACCACTTTTATGACAACTGTATTAGCATATTTTGACTCCCTGCCAATAATTATTGATGACCTTTTCTTAAACATGAGGGCATCTAGTGGAGAAAAAAGTTCTCTTTACTGAGTCTAACATTGCTAACCATCACCAACACTAGGCATTCCAGAATATTCCTTTGTAGATGTGTTTTGAGACCTGTGCTGACAACGTTCACCAGATGGACTCTTTAAAAGGACCTAGCAATGCCTAAGCTTAACTGGTTTGGTTATCTGATTGCATAATTGACCTGCAATGAAGATCTCTCTACTAAGATTACATTAGAATAAAAGCTCACACATTGTTATGAGTGCTACTAACTGTTCCCTTATTGTAAATTACAATTATACCAATAACCTCTAAGTGCTAAATATCCTAATCAGTTGATCTATTTGACTATCCATAAGGCTAAAGAAATGTATTAGCATTGACTTTTTGCATAGAATACTGCAATATGAAACATAAAGTTCGCTGAAATATGCATGAATTTTCTTGTCACCTGTTAACATTTTCATTCCAAGCTGGGCTTGAAGGGCTGAGCCCAGGCTGGTATGTATACTGCGGTATTTTATATTTACCTGTACATCTTTGCGCCTTAATAGCATCCCTGTGTTCCTGCAGTGACATCATTTGTTGGAATATATTGTTAGTTGCTGGGATGTGATTCAGATTGTTCAGGGTTCCAGTTCTGTTATCAGCTGGTGTTGCTGTAGCTGGCTGGGGTCTCAGACATCTTCAACGTAATAAATCACTTACCTCAAACGATGAGTCTTTGAAGTGGAATTTAACATATACCTGTGCCACTCTACATAGTGAAGATGGTACTGCACTTTGTTTTTCGAAAGTAGTATACAGTAATTTAAGGAAAATATATCTATGTTTAAATACAATTTCACATCAGCTTAGGTCCTTGATTACTTTTTTAAAAATAACATTTTCTTTCATATAACTTGCCGTATGGATAATATTTAAGGTACATATTTTTTTTTTCATTCAAATGAGTTTCTTTTTCCTTCCATTGTAATCACGGCAAAAGGTCTTCATCCAGCCCCATTTTTAAATCCTCCTTAGATCCAACCTAAACAACAGGATTCTACATAATTATTCCTTGTTTGTCATTTTTACATTTTAAATAGTTGCCCTGCGCTGGACTTTGTTTTTAACTGTGACCAGGAATTTGAATTGCCTCTGAGAGCAAATATAAGGAAAATATAGATGCTGGTGTGTCATTTGTACCTTTAGTTTTTCATTTGAAAAAGTCTCTCTCCTGTACTATTTGCAGCCATATGTGTCACAAGAGAACATTGGGCAAGTAAAAATATCAATGAGAAAAAAATGTATACATCCGTATTCTATAAAATGGAAGGGGCATATTGGTTGGACCAAATCTGGTGTGGTAGACTTAAGAACATATAAATATGAAAATACATATTTAAAGTAGCATACATAGAATTGTTCTCCTACTAGACATTAATTTTGTTTGATGTATGAGGGACTTGAGGTTCAGGACGTTAAATTGTTTTGCTCAAGAACTCACAATGTGGTCGGGGGTAAAGGAGGGGTAGAAGTTAAGAATGGACTTTCCACAGGTTAGCAGATGCTCTGGAAATAATCTTGGTATTTATCATGCAATGATGTTTACTCCATTAATAACAATATTACGTATCACTCTATTTTTGTTTCCAGTCAAACCTGGTATGTGTCCAGCTATCCTGGCCAAGTGCAAGATTCCCCTGGATAAGCCAGAGTGCCAGGATGATAAAGACTGCTCACTGAACAGGAAATGCTGCGAACAGTGTGGAAATAAGTGTCTGGAGCCAGTGCCAGGTAAGGGTACCATTCAAACCTCACATTTGATTTAATATGTACGAAATAACAAAATTAATGTATCTGTTGTAATTTAAGAAATTAAATTCCACTCTACCATGCACTCTCAGAAATTGTCATTTGAGATTAATAAGTGTTATTATGATTGCTATGATTTCTCGTGGTGTAAACTTATACATTATGCAAGGGTATAACCAGTGCATTGAGGAAGGGTGAGTTATAGTTAACGTAGTGTGGTGAGTATACATCAAGACTGTGTGCAGAGCTGCGTGTTGCATAGTGAAATTAAGGTGGTGCATACTTTATAAATGTAAGTAATCACTGGTGACTGGCAAATTAGAAATGTAAGTTATAACTATAACTTTAGAATTAGATGTAGAATTTCTAACACTTGTAAGTTGAAGTTTGGTTTGTATAGAATGATTAATGTAAATGGTTTTTATTTTTCAATAAATGTTAGTTTCAAATCGTAGTTTCAAGTGTCATTCAGTTGAGTGTTGTTAAGTGGAGTGTTGTAAGATATAGTGGAGGACAGTGTCTTAGAGTTTAGTGCAGTAAAGTCTAGTATTGTACATTGGAGTAGAGCGGAGTGGCATAGAGTGGACTATGGTATCGTGCATTGGCACACAGTGGAATACCGTAGAGTGGAGTGGTGTACAGAGGAATAGGGTAGAGCAGAGTGGTGTAGAGTTTAATAGAGTAGACTGCTATACAGTGGATTGGTGTAGAGTTGAGTGGCATAAAGCGGGGTTGGGTAAAGTGTAGTGGTGTGCAGTGTAATCTCGTAAAGTGTAGTGGTATATACTGCAGTGGTGTACAGTGAAGTAGTGTATAGTGGAATAGGATACACTGCAGTGGCGTACAGTGGAGTGGCATATAGTAGAGTGGCATAGAGTAAAGTGGTGTACAGTGTAACTTGAGTTCCATACAGTGGTATAGCGAACATTGAAGTAGTGTGGATTCTAATGGTGTGCAGTGGAGTGGGGTAGACTGGAGTGGCGTATAGCAGAGTGGCATAGAGCAGAATATCGTAGAGTCTAATGACATGGAGTGGAGCGATGTTCAGTGGATTAGTGTAGAGTGGAGTGGCATATAGTTATGTGATGTACACTGGAACAGGGTACAATAGAGTGGTGTATAGTGGAGTGGAGTAGGCTATTGTGGCATAAAGTGGAAATGTGTAGAGTAGAGTGGTGTATAGTAGAGTTGCATAGAGTTCAAAAGCATACTGTAGAGTGGGGTAGAGTGGAGTGTCACATAGCGGAGTGTGTAATAGTGTAGAGTGGTGTGGCATCGAGTGGACTGTGGTACTTAAAACAGATGTAGCGTGAAAGTGGATGAACAGATGCAGAGCTAATGTGCCAGCACAATTGAGGTGTAAATGAACATATTTTTTATAATAGGTGTAAATACCATAAGTAGTGTTAAAACACTCAGTACGCCATTGTACCATGGTGTACTATGGTAGCTTTGCTGTATACTGTGGTACGTGTGATAAGAAGGCAGTACTGATTGGCTAATGGCTGTCTTTCCAAAACATAAAAGGCAGCCTTGCAGTTTTCAGCGCATGCTGCGTTCTGGGTTACGGCCTTCTATATAGGTAAGAATTAGGTTCAACGTGTTCCCCACCTATTACCACTTTTTTAAAGGTGGCAAGAGTTAGAGATATGTATTTATACATGTCTATATATTTTGTCCAGCAGTTTAGGGAGCACTGCGCTTTTAAAGAAAAAAGAATTAGTAGCACAGTCATTTTTAGGTATTACTGCTGTACTTTATAGACATTTTTGTGAAGATTTAAATATGTAAAAAATGGAAAATATACTGTAGTACACAATATTTGTAAAATATAGGGTAGTAAAGCATATTGTGATTTTTCTTGTTTTTTTTTTTAAAGTACTGTGGTACTCTCAAGGCAGTACCCCATACATTTTTTTTTGAAGATATACAAATCTATGAATGTTTTTCTCTACCTATTACCACTTTAATGAAGAGGTAATAGGCAGTGGAAAACATCAAACCAAATACTTATATATAGCTAATGCCAAAACGCGGAACACAGCCAAAGTGAACCTAAAAACAATATATCTGCCCATAACTTTTGTAAAGGGAGTCATTTGCCAATCACATAATTACTTGTCATTGCTATATACTGCTATACTTCTGTGGAATACCGTGAAATCCCTTGAAATGTCATGAAAGTAGCATGATAGCCAACATCACTAAGTTAAAACACCTTAGAACTTTACCCTACTTACCTGTAGTACGCAAAAAAACATCATCCTCATACTATAATGTGTAACCCTGCCAAATTTCACCGAAATCCAACTGGATGTTTAGTTGCGATGTGTGAATAGAAAGTCAATGGAAAAATTCATTGGTTCCCAAACACATTTTTGATCACCCTTTCATCTTTGCTCCCCCTGGACCAATCATGCAAAACTTTCCATACTCTGCCAATGTAGACAAAGGAATAGGTCTGGAAACTTTTGTGGATATTTGTCAAATTGGCGCAAAGTTATTAATGGTGAAAAATCTGAGGAAGTCCTATTTTTGGTAGCCCTAACTATAAGTACAATGTGGCTGCGGTCACTCCGTCATAATTTCATATATATATATATTCACTGAAAAAACCATAGGTTTCAGGGGTGTTATAGTTAGCTGGACTTTTCACTTGTACAAAACCATTGAAATTCCCCCGTTATAGTTAGTTCAGCTAACTATAACTCGCGCACCCGCAATGCACTGCTGATGACGTCACATATTACATCACTCATGACATGGTCAGTGACATCACTCATGACATCACTGATGACATCTCAAATGACATCACTGATGACATCACTGATGACATCATCCAGTGAATGTGTGTTATTCTGAAAATTAAATATGTTTTATATATGTATATCTCAAGGTCGATGGAAGAATAAATGGGTATATAAGTGTCTAAATGGATGATTTGTTTTTGAAAAATTGATTGTGTAACTGACTGATTAAGTGTATCATAGTGAATACATGGCTTAGTGAGTAATGTTTAAATATGTAAATATCTGTATCAGTCTCTCATTTTGTGTATAAGTGGCTGCATGGGTTGGTGAGTAGCTACATGGGTGTCTATATAGGTTATTAGTTGTTTTTTTGAGTATCAGTCTGAGTGTCTGTATGGTTCGGTGGGGGGTATTACGTAGTGCATAGGTGCATGAATGAGTGACTCACTGTTTGTATGTGTTGAACACAGTATGTGTGCAGGACTGTATGGGTGGATGAGTGTGTGTATGGGTGTGTTAGTGAGTGAATGACTGTCTCAATAGTGTCTTTATGAGTAACTACATATGTTTTAAACTAGTATATGTGACTATTGGTGTATATATGTGAGTATATGTGAGAGTGAGAGATTGAAAGAGTTCCTGTATGAATAAGTATGTGTTTCTATAAGTGATTGTTTAAAAGACTAAGTATGTGTAAGTTTCCGTAGAAGTAAGTGTGGTGGTGTGTGTATAACTGTATATGCAAGTAAATGTATGTTTGATTCTTTATTAGCATGAGTGACTATGTGTGTGAGTAACTATGGATGAGTGGCATTGTGTAACAGGATGTATAGGTGTATGAGTACATATGATGAGTGAGTACATGTATGAGTGACTGTATTGGACTGTTGGTGAATGAGTGGATGTGTATGTGGATCTTAGAATTACTGAAGAGGTTGTTGTAACTGGTATTGGTATGTCCATTGTTTTGAAAATTTTAGTCTCTAATTTTGAATGTGTGTATCAAGGGTTATATTAGGGTGAGAGGAGGTCTGCCACTCTATCACAAGGATGATGTCATCAGTGATGTCATCAGTGATGTCATTTGAGATGTCATCAGTGATGTCATGAGTGATGTCACTGACCATGTCATGAGTGATGTAATATGTGACGTCATCAGCAGTGCATTGCGGGCGCGCGAGTTATAGTTAGCTGAACTAACTATAACGGGGGAATTTCAATGGTTTTGTACAAGTGAAAAGTCCAGCTAACTATAACACCCCTGAAACCTATGGTTTTTTCAGTGAATTTCTGAGGTTTTTTAAATGCTAATTCCTAACTATAACGTGCCTGAAACCTATGGTTTTTTCTGTTAATTTCAAAGGTTTTTTAAATGCTAATTTCTAACTATGCCTACAGAGATAGGACATGTGAAGAAAGAAGAAAAAATGCACAGAAAGAAACAAAAGAAGTGCAGAAAGAAGCAACAGAAGTCCTCAAATACGAAGATAAGTGCAGGAAGAAGGATAACGTGCAGAAAGAACAAAAAGAAGAGCAGAAAGAAGCCTTGTTGCAAAATCATCCTGTACCCTCAACTTTTTCAGACGGATACTGGTGGTAACTGAGTCTGACTAACCAGTCCTAGAGCCAGTGCTATGTTAAAAGACACTTAGAATACAGTGAAAACACCTACATACACTAGGGAACATTATGCGTTGGGGTCCCCCTGTGATTAGCCTTACCTCCTCTAAAAGCCCCTAGTATATAATAGGGCATGGGGATTAAAACTACCTCTTAAAACAGGCCACAGGGCGTTTTTGCACACGTTAACTCAGGCCCCGTCCCCTCCTTTCACCATTGTGTAAACACGCCCTGTGTCCGTTTTTAGTTGGGAGATTAAGTTCATTTGAGTCCTGAGGGTCCCTAGGGTCCAACTAGCCCACTAGGTACCTCCAGTAAGTGCCACAGAGCTGCGTTGCAGAGAGGTGTAAAAAGTGGCACGGCCTGGACCACCTCTCTGCAATGCAGCTCAGTGGCGCTTACTGGAAGCACTTGGTGGGCTAGTTAGCCCCCAGGGGCCCTCAGTATTGAAGGGAAATTATATCCCCAATTTAAAACGTGCCATGGTGCGTGTTTGCACACGTCACCTCAGGCCCCGTCCCCTCCCTTCACCACTGTGTAAACGCGCCCTGTGGCTGTTCTAAGTTGAGAGATTAAGTCCCCTTGAATCCTAAGGGTCCCTAGGGTCACACTAGACCACTAGGTACCTCCAGTAAGCGCCACAGAGCTGCGTTGCAGAGAGGTGTAAAAAGGGGCTTGGCCTCAGAACACCTGTCTGCAGCGCAGCTCCCTGGCGCATACTGGAGATGCCTGTTGGGGGCGCGTTTGCAGAGTGCTGCATGGAGGGGGCATGGCCTCCGGCACGATGCCAGTCTTTTATTTATTTTATTTTTTTAAGAAGGGGGGCTGTGTGGTTCCCCTTCTTATTCTAATTTATTGGCCCTGATGACCCCATCCCCCAGGGCCTGTCTCCTAATTATATTTTTTTGACCCCAATCCCCAGGGCCTGCCACTGTTTTTTATTATTTTTAAAAAATATATATTTATAGACACACCTAGGACATGCTGGACAAACCGTACGTACCTATCACCATGACGATTTGCGTGATATTCATTAAAAGGCGACTATGCATGCAATTAATCCACGTGGAATGTATTTACACCACTAGTGAAGCTCTGACATGTCTGATGCTCTACCGTGCCTAATCCCGGTAGACACCCTTGTCGTTTATTTATACAAACATGGGTAGCTATTGACGGGCACATTTAATACACATGCACACAAAGCCATTCAAAGGGGATTCGACAAAAATTCGACCAAAACTATGCAAGAAACCCCCCTCACAGTTAATAAAACACACATCCACTGCCGGATGTGTAATACTTTTTATTTTACTCTCTGGAAAGGGGACGAACATCACTTGCGAGTCACAGCGCGCTCCTGACAGAGCCCAATGCTGTGTTACACCCACCATTGCCTGCCGAGTGCCATACACCTCTGTATTGTATTCCACTAGCTAGTGCATATGCTATGACACTCTCTAGCCCATGTGCACTGTAACACCACCCCGTGAAAATGTCATGCCACACTTGTCTTCGCACGGGTTATATTGCCCCATCTAACGTGCCTTCCTCGATGCCTATGTTATAACGCACAGTGCTATGCCATACATATTACAATTTGGGATCCATATCTTTGTCACAGTGCATATGCAACGTTACACTCCCCAGCACATATTTTATATTACAACTTTAGAGACTAGTTAGGTTACACAACACTGCCCTGTGCATATTACACTCCAAGGCGCATATCGCATAGCACACGCTAGTGCCTGTGCTATCTCGCGCTCTCCAATGAATCTGTCATTGCGCACAATGTATTGCATATTATATTTCACTCCTGGTTCATCTTATATCACACTTTTTGGTGCATAGTTTATACCATACACTATATCTAGTTTTCATTTTCAATCGTGCTCTCAGGACTATGTTCTATATAACACTGTGTTCACCTACCCTTTTCACGGGCATTACATTTTGCGATAGGGGGTGGAGGGTCAGGGGGTGTTTTTGCCAAGTGAGCCCGGAGTCACAGTCACTAACGTCTTCTTCTTCCTGAATAAAAGTGAGATTATGCTGCATACTTGTTCATATTTTAAGTAGTTTGCACAGACAAAATGTTTTAAAAACAATAAAGTTTCTAATACCCGCCTTCTCTGAACAGTTAGCTTGCTGCCCCATCCCCCTCCTCCCTATCCTCTGTTGTGTGAATCCATGGACTAGCCTCCTCCCTCCTGCCATGCATGGTCTGATGTGCTGCCACTGCCCTCAATTTAGTATGATGTACCAGTCCACTCCTCCTGCCCTCCATTGCCCAATTCTATGCTCCATCATTGACCTCCTGCTTAAACTCTGTGCTTAGCTTGCTGCCCCTATTCTCCTTCCCCCTGCCCTCCGATGTCTTTGTGCATGCCCCTGCTCCATCCTTTTTGCCCACCATGTCCCATGGACCTGCCACTCCTATCTACTCTGAGTGTTCTGTTGAGCTGCCACTCCCCTCCCACCTGCCTAGCATTGTCAGATGACTGTAACCTGTCCCTGCCACCTCCACCCTGCCTGTCCACATGCCATGCCTCTATCCTCTTCCTCCTGTCCTACATGGTCCATTGTACTGCCACACCCTTCTGCCCTCCCTGGTCTGTTTTGCTGCAACTGCTCCTCCTGCCTGCCCCGTGTGGCCTGTTGTGAGGCCCCTTCCCCTGAACTTTCTTGTCTGTGCACAGGTCCTGACACTCCCTTCTATCCTCCATCGTCCTTTGTGCATGCCCCTGCACCCTCCTTCTTGCCCATCATAGCCATTGTGCTGCCACTAACCCTCCCACTTGCCATGCATGGTCTTCTGTGCTGCCATGGCCCCTCCCACCTTCCCTGTGTGGTCAGTTAGCTGCCCCTGACCCCCTCCCACCTTCCCTCCATGGTCTGTGTGTATGCCATCACAGTCTCACTGTTGCTCTTCATGTTGTGTCTTGCTTCTAGTGCCCATCCTGCCTGAGCTCCATGGCCATCTTGCTGCTCCTGCCCTGCCCCCTTGCCCCCAGCCCTCTGTTTACATGTGCAGACCCCTACTCCCTCCCTCCTGGCTTGTCTGTTCCATTGTAATGCCCCTGATCCGTCCCTCCTGCCCTTTATGGTCTGTTATGCTGCAGCCTTCTCTCCTGTCTGTCCATTATGGTCAGCTAGCTACCATTGCCTCTTGCCCCTCTGTTCTCTGTTGTCCATGTGCATGGTCCTGTCCCCTCCCTCTTGCTTTCTATGGATTGTTGTGCTGCACTCCCGTCCTGCATGCCCTGTGTGGTGTATTGTGCTGCTGCAAACCCTGATGCCTGCCCTGCAGGGTCAGTTTGGTGCACCTCTCCATGTCTCTCCTGTCCTCTGTTATCCAAGTCCATGTCCCTATCCCATTTCCTTCCATGATCCAATGTACCATACTTGCGAACATTTTGAACTTGGTAAGAGGGAGATTTTGAAAAAAAACTGGGGTATTGATTTTCCCCTTTGAGTTACATTGAAAAAGAGGATATTGTATTTGAGCTTAAAAACATTGGACGTTTCCTGGCTGAATCGGGTCTGTTGGCATGTATGGTTGTACTACCATTGCCTCTTCCTTCTGCCCACAATGGTCTATTACATTGCCACAGCCTTGAAGGAGGGTAGATTTTGTATCACAGGGGGCCCCTGGCCCGTTCTCTCCACACCTGAAGTATAAGACCCTTGTCCTTGCCCTGCCAGCCGCATTTGTAGGCCGTATTAAATTGACCAGCGGGTCCTGTGTTGCTATATAATTATCCTGAGACATCCTTACCACTCAGCCAGCATAAAACCCCTGTGTAGGCCCTTCTGTTCAATATGTAGGCCTCTTTGTTAAATTGACCATAGCTCTGCAATTTTAGTGTATAGCAGTCTGAAGGCAGGTCTGCGAGGCCTTCTGCTCCAAACTAGTAGCCCCCACCCTACCCGAGTGCTCCGTGCTCGGTATCAAAGTTCAACATCCCCCTGAAGCTGTCGACATACAGTAGGCTGCATCCTGGACTGGTACTTGCTTCCTGGGCAGGTTTCCCGCTTTTAAGGAAGTGGCAACCGCAGAGCGTCAAGTTAGGAGAACTGAGGAGATTTTATACATGAATATATTGAATTCCTGTACAATACCCATTATTTTCTGCTTGCTCTATGGAACTTACGATAAGCGATTGGCCTGAGAGACTGACCTTTTCACCCAGTCCATTGTCAGCATTAAGTGGGTAAATGACGAAATGTCTGGTAAAATCTGCAGACGAAGCTTTTGGGTAGCATACGTAGGTAGATGTAGCGTGCAAAGGAGCCCACAAAATGATATAAAAAGGGAGCACCCACAGATATCGACGGACAACCTCGCCGTCTGTATGTAGGTTAACAGGCTGTGCAGGTTTTCCCCCAAGAACTGGGAGCTCTTGTCTTCCTTTGCTTAAAATGTCTTGCTCGGCTTTGCTTGAAGTATCTTATTCTATTTTACCTATATGAAATGTCATGTTATGTTTAACCATTGTTCTCTTTACTTTTGCATTTAAAAGATGTTGTATTGTAATTGCAGGAATGCTTGCTCTAAGAGTAAATGTGAGTGTCCCTAGGTAACATTTTCCTTGGTGTAACTTGTTTCTCATGATGCATTTATAGATGTGTTTTCTCTCTCTCTGTCAGTCCATTAATTGAGATACAGAGAATATCATGACAGCTGTATGATTATCTGGATTCTGTATTTTGTACTTTAGGTCTCTATTCTGCGGTTTCTTTGAAGTTGCATCTTCTCATTAAACTGCCATTGTATTCTGCCTCCAATTCCATGTCTCATATGTCTGTTTTCTTCATTTTTGGAGCAAGCGTTCCTAGGCACCCCGGCTCAAATTAAGGGGCCCCTTTTGTCCCTGACTCACTCTCCTGCTCAGTTCTGTGGTGGCTCCCGGGGCTCTGGGGACCGCCCCTAGCTTCCTTGACCCGTAATAGATCTTCCCTCCAACAGCCTCTCTTGCAAGTCCTGTATTGTTGGTTTGTTGCCCCTGCCCCCCTTTCCACTGCCCTCCATAGTCTGTTGTGCTTCCACGGCCCTTCCTGCCTGCTCAGTGTGGTTAAATTGTTGCCTTTGCACCCTCCTACCTGCCTTCAATTTTCAGAGTCCGTGCCCCTGGCCTCTGCCTCTCAACAGTATCCTAATGAACAACTAGATTGCTAACATTCTATATTTATTACAAAAGTGTGGAGCGCCTGACATCATCTTGATGTAATCAAAACTGTAATACCTAGAGCATTCCTTTAGAAATTACATATATGAGAGGGTCTTATTGGCATCAAAATTATGGTTAGTGCTCTAAAAGACTAAAATAAGGACATATTTTCTGAGTTTTCAAATAGCGACAAAGCACTTTTAAATTATTTGTTATCTTTATGTTTTTTTATCTAGTTGACAACTTGATTAAATGTTGCACTTAGGGGAGAGGATGTGGTGTTACTTCCAGAACTGCAGACTTTGCAACTGGGGAACCAGGTTGAAGTTTCTGCTTCAGCTCGACATTCTGTGATTCTGGTCAAATCACTTAGTCTCCCCATGTCTACAACCAAAATGAATTTGTTCTTGTGTGATGTAACCAATGCTCATGTAAAGCACTCCAATACCTGACAAGTCTGCACTATATAACACTGCAAAAACACAAAATAATAAGTGTTTTGCACACTTCTGTCATTGGGCTATATTTGGGCTATATCTGGGTGATTTTGGGCTACATTTGGGCTCTTTTGTCTCCGGTGGCCATCTTGGGAGATTTATTTGTTATGAAGTTTCCTAATTTCCTCATGTACTGCAGTCTCCTCAGTCGGAAATGCTTTCAGTTTTTTACTTTGATTCCATCATGAAGGTATTCAGATATGTCACACATTTGCCATGAATTCTGAATGTTAGCACTCTAGTTGCTCATTAGATCACTGTAGTAAAACTACTGCTCACCATGGAAGTCTGCTCCTGGTATTAAAAGTGCATGTTTCAGTCTGCATGTCAGAATTTTTTAATGAAATAGAAGAGGATTTGAGAAGTCACTCAAAATGTGCCCTCATTTTCTTTCTTCAGCATTAATCATAATTTCTATGGCAAAATGAACCCCCTCATTGTTTTCCTTTTTAAATTAAATGTTTTAAGTGTTACCAGTTTATTCCAATCAAGATGGCTTCAGGTGTGCCATACGTTTGTCATAATGAAGACAGTAAGTGCTCTAGTTGTTTTTAAGAACATTCTTGGACATTCTGTCATTGGGCTATACTTGGGCTACATCTGGGTGATATTTGGGCTACATTTGGGCTCTTTTGTCTCTGGTGGCCATCTTGGGAGACTTATTTGTTATGAAGTTTCCTAATTTCCTCATTTACTGCAGTCTCCTCAGTAGGAAATACTTTCAGTTTTTTACTTTGATTCCATCAAGAAGGCATTCAAATGTGTCACACATTTGCCATAAAATCAGAATGTTAGCACTCTTTTTGCTCATTAGATCACTGTAGTAAAGCTACTGCTCACCAGGGAAAACTGCTGCTGGTATTGAAAGTGCATGTTTCAGTCTGCATGCCAGGATTTGAGAAGTCACTCAAAATGTGCCCTAATTTTTCTTTATGCAGCACTAATCATACTTTTTATGGAAAAATGAACCACCTCATTTTGTTCCTTTTTAAATTAAATGTTTTAAGAGTTACCACTTTAATCCAAGCAAGATGGCTTCAGGTGTGCCATACATTTATCATAAGTAGGACGGTTAGCGCTCTAGTAGTTCTTTGGAACACTCTGGAAAGCTGCAGTAGAACACAAAGGAATCAACTGACAGTCTCTGCCCTTGTTGGATGTACATGTTTTACTGAGAATGTCAGACTTCATTCTCACATGACTGAGAAAGATAATGTGAATTTACAGAAAATAAGCTCTCAGTTTAGCTTACAGATCACCTTCCAAACCTCTGTGGTAAAAGCATGAGAAAATATTTTTCTCTCAATCATGATATCCCAGCAGAAGGCTTTTTCACATGGTGAAATCACCTTAGAACATACCACAATTCCTAAAATGAGTATGGTACCATCAACAAATGATTTATAATGTAACTAAAGTCTTAAAATCTTCTATTAACTGCAATGCTTTTTAATGAGGTGCTATCATGTATATTGGTCCCAAGATGGCTGCCAACACTTCTTGGATGAAGTGCTGACAGCCAATCAGATCTCAGGATGAGATGTGTGGTTAGGCTCCGCCCACATATATATATTGATTTAAATGCTATTTTCTCAGGAACTACTGAACAGATTTACACCAGACCTACAAAAGGCACTTCCTTGACCTGAGGACTACCTCTCTGCCAAATTTTAAGTAACTCTGTTCAGCCGTTTGGGCTGTAGCTGTGTCTAAAGGTCCTATGGAAAAATGCATGGGAAAAACGCGTTTTGGGACCCCCCTTTTTTCTCAGCCCCCGCTTGACGAATCCCCCCGAGACTTTCAGGGTAGGAGCGGAGCGTAGCGCCCCACCTATTTTGAAAATTTCGCGAGGATTCATCGACCGGCGCCAAAGTTATTCCAAATAGAATGTTGCGGATTTCCTATGGAAACAGGGTCCTAACTATAACTATCTACTGGCGACCGCCAGTAGATAATATATATATATATATATATATATATATTACCTACTGGCGGTCGCCAGTAGGTAGTTATAGTTAGGACCACGTTTCCATAGGAAAACCTCAACATTCTATTTTGAATAACTTTGGCGCCGGTCGACGAATCCTCGCGAATTTCTCAAAATAGGTGGGGCGCTACGCTCCGCTCCTACCCTGAAAGTCTCGGGGGATCCGTCAAGCGGGGGCTGAGATAAAAGGGGGGTCCCAAAACGCGTTTTTCCCATGCATTTTTCCATAGGACCTTTAGAACGAGCTACAGCCCGAACGGCTGAACAGAATTACTCAAAATTTGGCAGAGAGGTAGTCCCTAGGTCAAGGAAGTGCCTTTTGTAGGTTTGGTGTAAATCTGTTCAGTAGATTCTGAGAAAATAGCCTTTAAATCAATATATATATCTGAGCCCGCTTACGGTACGCTTACCGTACGCTTACGGTAAGCGTACGGTGGCGTGCGCGAGCGCGATTCTGATTGGCTCTTAGATCTTAGTAAACATTCGAATCGGCCGAAACCAGGAAGCGGCGGCCGCCATTTTGTGTATTTCACTCTGAAAAAAAAGAGTGAAAACAAGGAAAGGGGGCAATGAGGAGAGTTACAGACCCCCTAACATTTGTAAGGGGGTCAAAGAAGGACAGAAAAGTACAAAGAAAACATTTATTGATTTTAAAAAAAATCACGGGGTACGCGTACGGTAAGCTTACGGTAAGCGTACGGTAGGAAAAAAAAAAAAAAATGAAAATCAGATTTAAGTGTTTAGATATTAGGGGGCTCTAAAAAGAGCCGTTGTGTTTATGAAATGATTTTTTAGTGGTACCTACAAGTAAGTACCGATGCAGAGTCTAAGGTTCAAGAGGAAGACTCTGTTCCCTTCATCATTGAAGTGCACACCATCTCCTCTATAAATGTCTTGCATGTCATAACGCAAGTTGTTGTGGTAAATGGCACCCATACCATAGTCACGGAGGAAAGCAGAAACAGATTTGTTGACGTGCTTTCTTGCTTTGTCATCGCACCGCGTGCCCACCACTAACTCACTGTGCGCGCACGGTGCTTGAAGCGCACCGTGCGCGCACGGAACGAACTGCGTTAAGTGGGCGCGCACGCCACGAATGGCGTAAAGTAACTTAGCATTTAAAAAACCGTACAAATTCACTGAAAAAACCATAGGTTTCACACACGTTATAGTTAGGAATTAGCATTTAAAAAACCTTGCAAATTCACTGAAAAACCATAGGTTTCACACATGTTATAGTTAGCGGAAATTTTACTGATAAAAAACCAATGAAATTCCCCCGTTATAGTTAGTGCAGGCAACTATAACTCACGCGACCGCAATCTTCTGCTAATGACATATGTGTCTTTATGAAAAAAAAATATTTGTAATATATGTATAGCTAAAAATGTATTGAAGAAGACATGGGCAAATAAGTGTCTAAATACAGTATTAGCATCAGCAGAGGATTGCGGTCGCGTGAGTTATAGTTGCCTGCACTAACTATAACGGGGGAATTTCATTGGTTTTTTATCAGTAAAATTTCCGCTAACTATAACATGTGTGAAACCTATGGTTTTTTCAGTGAATATATATATATATATATATATATATATATATATATATATATATAAATTTATATATATATTGATGTTGCACATGTGTGCTAGATTTACATAGCTGCTAGAACAAGATGTATATGGGACAATATGTACACTCAACGACTCACGTCCACTTTTTTTTCCTACAGATCATGCGGGAGTCTGTCCATCCTATATTATTCCAAAACCCCTGATCTGTCCAGCCGTCCTCAACCCTTCCTGCAACCACGATTGGAAATGCAACACTGATGAAAAATGCTGCAATGTGGGGTGCCAGCGAAAGTGTGTCAAGGCTCTACCAGGTGAATATCCAGCATTAGGCACAGTACATGCGGTCACACTGTGTAGCTGCCAGAGTTCTTGGAATAAAGCAGTGGAGCTACATATTATGAAGAGACAATTTCCAATCCAAGTTGCACTGCTGGGGCACATTTCTGGGTCAGTAATGAGATCTTTTAGCAAAGTAGGGACCTACTTTTAGGTAGTGAGAACGTCACAGTCCACAGCAGACTCAGAGACACTCAAAGAGGAAGAATGATAATTAAAATGTATGATTCTTGGTTACATGATTCAAATATGTGTTAATACACTGGACTACTATGAGCTCTGTTGAAGACAAGAGAGTAGTAAATAATGCCCCTCTTTCTGCTACAGTATCCCATTTGGTGTACCTCGCTTATTTATTTAGAACATTCTGCCCTCAGTGGGTGGTATTTTTAAACAGCATTATAGCCCTTATGCCTTGGGGTTGTATAAATAGTTATTGCCCTCTGCCTCGTTAAGAACCCTTGCTGGTAGTTCATTTATGACTCCAAGGGAGGGCCTTTAACAAACACTGTAGCCTTAGGCACCAGGCTGTAATGCTGTCTGAGGTGTCTGGGTATGATCTTTATTGAAATAATGGGGTGCAAAAATGTATGGGGCAATTGTGTGAAACCACCATCTCATAGTGCTGGGGTCAATATTGAAGTTTATTAAAAACAAACTTCTGCCAACAGAGGTTCGGTGCATTTGAAGAAGAAAATATGGTGACATAAGACAATTAGAAAGCAGGGTACAAGGGCAAAAAGGGTAAATATAAATAAAAGTGCATTCTGGGCATAGAAAAGTAGTAATTAAAGCTAAAAAAAAGATGGACTAAAATAACAAGTGAATTGTTCTTGAAAGAAATTACCTCTTATGTAATTTTTAAAAAGCTTGCTCCTTTGACCCTAATTGCTCATTGAAGTAAAGGTGCACATATACATACATGAGTTTTCTTTTATCTGCCATTATTGTACCTCAAAAAATCAGGCAAATAGCTGTTTCCACTAACATTTGGGAGGCCATAGGTGAGAGCAGGAGCAGTGTATGGCAGTGGTGGAGTTAAGGTTGCACAGGATTTGATATTTTGAGTCCAGCTTTTTGAGCTGGACAGTTGGAAAGCCTTCGCAGTTACGAATACATCAACTGCCCTGGACTTTTAGCAACCAACACATTCTACATTAGACTACCGAGTTTAGAACACAAATATTTTAGGGGTCCTTCACTCAAAGAGCAACTTCTACTAAACTTCTTTAGTGTTTATTAACATGTTCTAAGTGAACTGTAAGGGAAATGCTAAAAAGGCTGGTTTTGATTTTTGTCCTTTTCAGAAAAAATGGGTGCTTGCCTGAAGTTGCCTCTAGTTATTAATCTAAAGGAGATCTGTCACAAATGTAATCATGACAAAGACTGCCCAGGAAATGAACGATGCTGCGCTGGACCGAAGGGGCGCGAGTGCCAACCGCCATCCAGATTTGTTGGTAAGAAACTGGTTGATTTTTCTTAAACATTGGATCGGTTACACTCTTTCACGATTGGAGGTACCTGATCCCCTAATGAACGCCTTGGGGTCGTTACCTGTCTGTACAGGTGAGCCGTGTGTCAGTGTTGTCCTGCCAGTGCTCCTGTATATCGTACTTGGCCATCGTCTTCTTTCAATAATGGTAATGCAATCCATTGGAAAGTGCCACTGACCTAATGTTGCAATCGCTGTTAGGCACAGCATCTAGAGGCTTCACTGTGTGTACAGCCAGGCAGACTGCTACTACTCACACTGCAGTAGAACACGAGGATCGTGATACATAGCAATAGAACATCTAAGGCCCAATTCACAAAGAGCCTTCGCCCTCGTGGCAGAGGCACTGTACTCATGGCAGAGGCTCCACACTCGTGACGGAAGCTCTGCACTCGGGGTGGAATTACCACACTCATGGCAGAAGCTCAGCACTTGTGGTGGAGGCTCCACAGTTGTGGCAGAGCCTCTGCAATCATGGCGGAGGCTCCGCTCTCATGGCGGAGGCTCTGCACTCATGTCAGAGGCTCAGCACTTGTGGAAGAGGCTTCGCACTCGTGGCAGAGGCTCCACACTTGTGGCAGAGGCTTCGCACTCATGGCAGAAGCTCTGCACTTGTGGCAGAACCTCTTCACTCGTGGCAGAGTCTTCGCATTCATGGCAGAGTCTCTGCACTTGTGGAAGAGGCTTTGTATTCCTGGCAGAGGCGCCCCACTCATGGAAGAGGCTTCACACTGGTGGCAGAGGTTCCACACTTGTGGCAGAGGCTCTGCACTCATGCCAGAAGCTCTGCACTTGTGGCAGAGGCTCTGCATTTGTGGCAGAGGCTCTGCACTTGTGGAAGAGGCTTCGTATTCCTGGCAGAGGCTCCCCACTCATGGAAGAGGCTACTCATTTGTGGCAGAGGCTCCCCACTGCAATTTCTCAATGCAGAGATCCTGACACGACTGCGGAGCCTGCGTCATGAGTGCAGAGGTTCTTCGTGAATCAGGCCCCTAGTATTTGTTAGGTGCAAACAGAAGTTAGACTTACCCCCTCCCTTTCTTTTGATAAAACATAGAGGTTCATTGCAAGTAATCCTCAGTAATGTCCATTAAATCGCCCCCACTATTATCAATATCGGGTGAGCCCCTGAGGCTCCTGTTAGAAACTAGGAATTACTAGGGAATTCATAATTGTGTTCGTTATCCCTCTAGTAATTGCTTGTTTCCACTGATCTTTCTCCCAGAGACTCTACATGCTCTTTTAGGGTATAACAGCACAGATCTGTGAAATTAGCACACAAATTGTAATCCTGGTTTGGTTGAGAACACTTGTTACCGTCCAAATTAGGATTACTGGGGTCCTTGTCATGAGGCCCACCGTGACAATTTGCAGAAGTCAGGAGTGTTATAACACACATATGTTGGGCTGGCAAGAGAAAGCAACGAGAAGAGCACAAAGCTGCTCTTTCAACATGCACTAATCTACCATGCATTTTTCAGTAGGATAGAAAAAGTGACAATAAGTAGTTTTTCTGTGGTTTTAAGAGTGTATATATGCTTAGAGGCAGTTTGACCCAAATAAAATTTTTGCCAAAGTTCACTCTAAAGTTGAATGTGCTGCATTCATATTAACCATTTAGCAGCTACACAGAGTAGCCATGCCAGAAACACACACACAGAAGAGGAACATATATGTGTGGGCACACATCCTCATGGACATAGATGTTTAAGAGAAATGTCACATGTGCAAATGTCAAGACTTGTAAAATATTTTTTTTTGCAAAGTCACTTGATCAGCATATTATCAGGAGGTAAGATTTTTCGCCCACGTTTCCCTCCTTCTCTATGTGCAGAATAAGTAGCTCTCCCATCCTGCAGTCACCAATAGTGAGGAGATGCAAGCAAGCGTTTCTCTGGGGGTTGCTATTAAATTTCTCATCTGAGCGGCTTCAGTGGCTTCCTGAGTCCAAACCTATTGACAAGCTGGCAATTTGCAGAATCGCCTCACTCCTAAAGTACTATTACACTCCACGTGGATAATCAAATGAATCCCTTTGTAGAAGTGACTCTCTAAGGTGTCAAGGAGAGGAAGATGGTTTGGAGCTGAGATATGTTACAGTCCAAGTAATTATTCAAAATAAACTGAATATCTAGCCAGAGAGATACCTCTAAAAAGATAAGGCCTTTACTTACATTGAGAGATTTAAGAGATTTACATTTAGGATAGTCCTAAAATACAGAATGATTAGTGCAATTACACACAGGCTTTAGGTTTACTAATGGCATGTGGTCTTATGGGCAATGTGAACCAGTGGGAAAAATCAAGCGCATTATTATCAGTCTGTCTGTGCTTCCTTAGGTGTGTGATACATAGGGTGCTGTGTCATAAACTTGCATCAGATTGCTATAAATTGCAAGAAAATATGTGCTTTGCTGCCCTTCCTGTCAGAATGCTGACTTTCACCCCAAGTTGGAAATAAACAGTGAGCACAACAGCATTCCCCTGTGTGTCCAAAATGACCAGAGTGGAAATGTTGTTGAATCCTGCAAAGTTTGCTCTTTAACAAGCATGCTGCCCAACAGTCTTTACATTTGGAAGTGTTTAACATAAGAAAGTGGCTTTGACATTATCAGGGATATAATGTAAGTCAATGGAATGGACAGTTTCCGATGAAGATAGCTGCAGGGATAGATATGGCTTGCCTGTAGACTTGCTGTCTATGACCTGCATCTCATGCAGGTATGCCTAAAGATTACACTGTTCTAGGTCCTCAAAATGTTTAATTTATTACCAAGTTGTTTACATTCCGAAGCGTCTCTGTGCTGTTACATAGTGAAGCAGCTTTAAGAAGTTTACATTGTTAGGCCAGCCTTTGATTACAGTTTAAAGGTTTCCTTTGTTTTTACAATAGAACAATGATCAATATCTTCTTTACATTCTGAAGCTGAACTATATTTTATATATGCTTTGTATTCTTTTAACTCTAACTCTGACCTATGGCTTTTACATTTAACGCTTGCCGTTGTTGCATTCCCTCTACAGCTGCTCTCTTTACACTCTGAAGATAATCTATCGAGTTTACACTGTAAAGCTTGCCTTTATTGCATACACTGTAAAGCCACTCCATTTATTTATTTTATTTTCATAGTTTTTTATAGCACCAACAGCACCCTTGTGGGTATCAGAGCGCTATACAGAATCCAAGCGGGAGTAGTAGTAAAGACAGTAATATCACATTCACTACAAATTCACAAACAATCAAATAATATAGTTCCGTATAATTAATAACAACATATTGTCATAGTTCAGACCAATGCAAGTAGCAGGCAGTTTTGAGAAGCATGGGGGCAAAGTCGGTAGGGCACTGAAGAGCACATTAGGTAGCCTGAGATAAGTAGTCATGTGAGCGATTGAGGAGACTAGAGTCATGGAGTCTACGGAAGACATTTGTCCATAAGGAATTCTTGGATTTCTTTCTTGAATTATATGATCGAGGGATTCATTCTGATTTCAGGAGGTAAAGAGTTCAAGATTCATGGGGCAATCCCAGAGAAGGCATGGTTGTAGGTTTTCTTCTTGTGGAATCTCCGAGGTTTCAGAAGAAATGTGTTAGAGCTTTTGGATGCGCTGGAACCACCAGGGAGTTCGAGCTTCCGGACAAGACAGCAAGGGGTATTGTGCTGGAGGCTGTTATGCATCATGCAGGAAATGTTTAGCTGGATTCTTGCTTTGTAAGGGAGCCAGTTGAAGAATTTGAGATCCATGGTGACATGATGGTTTCTTTTTGTTCCAGTGATGGGTCTAGCAGCAGAGTTGAGCGAGGCCCTTAGAGGACCAAGTTTGGACCTGGGCAGTCCAGATAGTGTTGTACTACCATAATCTAACCCGGAAATCACTAGTACTGCATGGTTGAAGTCGTTCGGGGAGAGAAAAGATTTTCATTTATATAAAATGCTCATTTGGTGATTTGCTGCTTTGGTAGAGGTCTACTGATTTTGCTGAGTCAATGATTTGTGGAGTGCAGTTGAGGGCTGTAAGCTGTTTCAACCATTCTTCGAAGACCAGTACCTTGTTGCTTGCGGCGATTAGAAGAAGCTTAGTTTTTGGACTATTTAGTTTGAGATGATTGGTTGCTATATTCCAAAAAGGGGAGCAGAAGAGGGATCCTAAACCAGGATGCCCTCCACTCAGTAATGTCAAAATACAAAGGCCTGGTTACACATTACACATCAAAATCCAACTTTTAAGCGAAAGCCACACAATTACTTTGTTGGTGGGACAGGGTTTTCTATCTAGTCATAAACACCTCCAAAATGTATAATTTTAAAATGTACAGTCAAACAAAACAGACCCAAGTCCACAGCACTTTAATAACTATGAAGGTCTTAAAAATTGTGGTGAGTCAACAAAATGCCTCAGGTAAGCAACACTGGGGGAGCTACTGGTAGGTACTCACCAGTTGGTTCACTGTTTCATCATTGGCTCTTTCCTGACACAAAAAGAATATAACCAAACTCCCAATTATGTGTAGTTTGAAAGAAAATGTGTGTCAAAATTTAACGATATCTAATAAAAGTAAGTGCTGTGGGTTTCAGGTCTGTTTTGTTTGATAGTAAATATTAAAATGAGACATTTTGGGAGATGTATGACTAAATAGTAAACCCTGTCCCACCAAGAAATTAATGGTGTGAATTTTCCTTAAAAATTGGATTTGTATGTGTAATCTATAACCAAGCCTTCGTATTTTGACATTAGAGTGATAGGTTGCTAGCCAGTTTTGAGTTTCCATTGGAGTTGCATTGAGGAAACTGATATCTTTTGGGGAGGTGAATTTTAGTGTAGCTGGGTACTGTCCACGTACATGTGGTAATGAGTGTTGGATGAGCTCAGAATTTCTGTTATGGGCTCCATGAATAGATAGAAGAAGGTGCGCGAAAGAGATGATCCCTGTGGGACACGTAGTGTGATCAGCGTGGACTATGATAAAGAAAGCTGAAGCTTTACTATTTGAGAACTGTTTTGGGAAGTAGGCGGAGCACCAGTTAAGGACTAGTCCTGAATGGCTCATACAGTGGTCCTAAAGGCCTATAAGATTTGTGTGCTTAACCATATTGAATGCTGATGATAGGTCAAGGAGGACAAATACACAAGATTGGTTCTGATCCAGCATTTTTAGTGCATCATCCATAATGTGCGTCATAGCAGATTTGGTGCAGTGTCCGGTATGGAAGCCAGATTAAAATTGTACCAATAGATGGAAATGATTGATGTGCTTACAGAATTGAGTGTGAACACATTTTTCCAGGTGTTTTTTGAGGGTAGGTATATTGGAAATAGGTCAGAAGTTTTTAAGGACCGTTTGGTACATTTTTGTTTTTTTCAGAATGGGGGTAACTTAATCGAACTTTGGTAGTCAGGGATGGAGCCTTGAAGGAGGGAGGAATTAACAGTCTTGGTCCAAATTAGGAGTATTGCGGGTATGAGTTGAAGAATTTAGAGGGAAGACGGTCATTGAAATAGTTTGAGGGTCTCAGCTAATCAAGATTTTATGAATGGTGTCTTCATGAAAGGTTTTGAAAGAGTTCCATGAGGTGTTGTTTTGGGGTAAATATCTGGGAGGGCACACTGGAATGGAAGGCCTTGAAGGAGATGGGCAAGGTTGAGAGAGGATAGGACATTGGTCCAAGGCTATCTGCACTTCATTTCTCATGGTTTCTGCCTTCTGCAGAAATAAGGAGGCAAATTCCTCAAAGTTTGTTAGCGAATTGGTTCCCACCAGTGACTGATTGGGTGCGCAGTTCGATTGTGCTTTTATGAGAGTTACTGGCTTAATCAAGGTGGTGTCAGAAGAAATTTTCTTTAGAAGTTCTGATGTTTTTGAAGTAATTGTTCCTTACTGAGCAGAGGCTCCACACTTGTGGCAGAGGCTTCGCACTCATGGCAGAAGCTCTGCACTTGTGGCAGAACCTCTTCACTCGTGGCAGAGTCTTCGCATTCATGGCAGAGTCTCTGCACTTGTGGAAGAGGCTTTGTATTCCTGGCAGAGGCGCCCCACTCATGGAAGAGGCTTCACACTGGTGGCAGAGGTTCCACACTTGTGGCAGAGGCTCTGCACTCATGCCAGAAGCTCTGCACTTGTGGCAGAACCTCTTCACTTGTGGCAGAGGCTCTGCATTCGTGGCAGAGTCTCTGCACTTGTGGAAGAGGCTTCGTATTCCTGGCAGAGGCTCCCCACTCATGGAAGAGGCTATGCACTTGTGGCAGAGGCTCCCCACTGCAATTTCTCAATGCAGAGATCCTGACACGACTGCGGAGCCTGCGTCATGAGTGCAGAGGTTCTTCGTGAATCAGGCCCCTAGTATTTGTTAGGTGCAAACAGAAGTTAGACTTACCCCCTCCCTTTCTTTTGATAAAACATAGAGGTTCATTGCAAGTAATCCTCAGTAACGTCCATTAAATCGCCCCCACTATTATCAATATATTGATAAGCAACGTAGAGAGATGGATAAAACATTGGTTTAGTAATGTGTTGCATGGTTTTTAACCTTGCTGATTGAACAAGTGTAAGAATCTTTACATCGCTCCTTTAATAAGTGTATGAATCTTTATTCAGGTGTGTTCTGTAGAATCCATGTATTGTTTAGATATTCTACTCTCGTCAGTTGAGCTGTTGTAACTGGCGAGAGGTGGATCACGATTCTTCAGGCTCCAACCAGTAAAGTTTGAAAGCTGCTACCTGGATTCTCCTTTGTGACCTGATTCCACGCTGCTCAAATCGCCACGCTGTGCCTCTGATTGGGGAAAGGGTGTTACCTGACACTTGGACTGGTGCGTTCGGGACTGCGAGGACCAGGGTGCTGTGCGTGACGTTGACCAGCTGCACCTGGTCCTCTTCCCGACTCCTCCCCCAACTCCGTTTCCCTTCCTCTTATTAACTTAGTTCCGCCCACACGCGCTAGCGGGACGCGCGCGGGTCTAAGCGCGGGGCTAAGACCGGGCAAAGAGCGGGCCGTTTGAGGCCGTTCGAGACTGTACGAGGCTGGCCTGGACACCCCCCTTGGCAAGTGTGCTCCGCCAAAGGTAACAAGTAATGGCTACTGGTCTATTGAGGCTGGCCCCTAAGGGTTGTAATGTCGTAGGGACTCTTGACAATTTTATAACACGGGCTAGTAATGTCCTTGCCTACGAGATCGCTGCTACAGAACGTAGATTATCCCTAGATCCATCGTTAGGGAAGCGATCCTCCTTGGGAGCTATTACGACCATTCCCTCCCCCGATAACTCTGCACTTTCCTTACTAGGTGGCTCTCCAGTTGAGGTTTTGCTAGACGATCCTTCCCCCCTAACTGTTCCCATTCAATCTAATCCAACTGTTCTTGTGCAAAATCAGGCTGATCACTCTTTTCCAGCTCCTATATTCACATGTGCTACGACAAGATCCATGACGGATCGGTCTGCTAGAAGCAAATGTTCCGGGGTGAACCTCCCAGCTACAAAAGGGAAAAAACGTGAAGGGGGTCCTGTGAGTTGCCCCACTAAAAAGAAACAAAAAATATTGCCTGTCCCCAACCAAGACAATATTACACCCTTAACAGAAAACGACTTAACTAATATCCCGACTCAACACCCTGTCGCATCGCCCATATCCATTGTTCCATGTTTGGAAGTTCTGGAGGGATTGAGTTCTAGTGCCTTTTGGGATAGAATGGCTGCACTAATTGATGGAAGGCTGTCCCCCTTAGTTGAACGCCTTGCTGCCCTTGAAGGGAAACTAGCATTATTACCAAACCAAACACAGCCAAATACAGTGGCATCAGCCCACCCAGCTCCGAACTCATCCTGCCACCAATCGACTATTTTACCCTGTATTTCGCTCACTGAACAGGTGGCTGTCCATTCTTCCGCTTCTAATTCAGCCCAAACTGGAGGGGAACTAATCAACAATAAGGACTCTAGGCATGTTCGTTCTGCCACATCACGACAGGTTGGCGCACCCTGTGAATCAGGTAGCCTAGTGGGTCCTCCACCCCAAATCCCCCCCTCTCCTCTGACCAACTCTGGAACTAATCCCCCCCCTACCTCCAAGATTCTCCCAAGACTCGATTTACCACCAGAATGCAGTCCTTATGTTGTGGTCTTAACAGGCGTACCCGAACTTCCACAAGGCAGAGTTGAACCCTATCTGTCTTTGAAGAACAAGACAGTACATTGGTTGAATGTAAACAGACCTCTGCCTCCAAATTTGAATGGGGAAATTCTGATGGTCCGAAGAGTATCTTGGGTAGGCCGGGGTGTGAAGAACATCAGGGGTGATTGTATAATTGTGAATTTTAAAGATCCTAGGGTGGTAAAATATGTCGGTGAGGGTGGTTGGAATAATATGGCTGATGGAATCCATTCCCCCCTCCTTTCATATTTCTATCCGCTGGGAGCACCCAAACATAGGAGGATCACACTTATTGCACAACCGACTATAGAGAGACCGTGTATAGGCCACAGTGGAATTCAAGAGACTGATTCACATCTTGCCTATTTTAATATACCTTGCCATAATAGGTTCAGTTCCTTGGATTGCATTGACTGACTGGAGTTAGTCGCTGACCCCAGGCCCATTGCCATAATCCAGACAGAGCCAATTGAGAGCTTGGTTCCATTATCACAGCCCCAGGCACTCACGGGCTCAGATATTTCGATACACCCGGATGTTGGCTACGATCCTAGAACACGGGGAAAACCTATAAATTGGCCCGTAGCGCCCCTCGAATGTCTAGAATGCTTAGACGATAGGAACCCTCTACCACTAGGTATTGACCAGGGCATTCCACCCGCTTTGATTTCGACTCCGTATCCGGGTGGATGCCCCAACTCAGGGCTATTGTATCAAATAGAATTGAAGACAACTGATACACCATTTCCTGAGCTAATAGTGTCCCGTTCTGACATCCCTTCTGTTAACACTCCCCCTCTTGACCCTTTCACAGAGCTAGGCCTAACACCTACCACTATTAATGGCAACCCAAGTACACCCCCGGTTATAACATCTACCTCCCCTAGGTCTTACCCTGTCTATCCCCCCACCTATAAGGCTACGGGGTTGAAAATTTTGTCCTGGAATGTGGCAGGTCTATCATGGCTGTTAGAACTCCCTGATTGGGGGGAATACATTGATGGTCACGATATCTGCCTCTTTCAGGAGACTTGGGCATTGAAGCCCTACCATCGTGTAGGGTTTGCTACCTTCTGGGAATCTGCAGTAAGGCCAAATGGGGGAAGGCCCTCCGGAGGGTTGTCTATTTGGGTACGGACTCACTTGGAATGTGCACTCAAGAGAATTAATACCGACTCATCGGATATCATGTGTGTAGTTATGTCCGCGTGGGAAAACCAGGTATTGTCCATCATAAACATATATTCTCGTCCTGTGAGGTATGGCCAGGAGTCCACCACTCTGTGTAGATTGGTTTTTCTATGTGGCTAACCAGAAGACAACTACTACCTCACTAAGGCAATTATATTGGTACTATTTATTGTTATTATTTTGTTTTAATCCGTGAATTGCTGAATTGTATCTGCACTCAGAATCATGTTTTAAATTTTTTTATCCTTCTTGTTAACACTATACTATGCTATTTTATGACTTTTATGGCTTGTAGCCGAAATAAAGTTTTTCTGACTGACTGACTGACTATCAATATCAGGTGAGCCCCTGAGGCTCACGTTAGAAACTAGGAATTACTAGGGAATTCATAATTGTGTTCGTTATTCCTCTAGTAATTGCTTGTTTCCACTGATATTTCTCCCAGAGACTCTACATGCTCTTTTAGGGTATAACAGCACAGATCTGTGAAATTAGCACACAAATTGTAATCCTGGTTTGGTTGAGAACACTTGTTACCGTCCAAATTAGGATTACTGGGGTCCTTGTCATGAGGCCCACCGTGACAATTTGCAGAAGTCAGTAGTGTTATAACACACATATGTTGGGCTGGCAAGAGAAAGCAATGAGAAGAGCACAAAGCTGCTCTTTCAACATGCACTAATCTGCCCATGCATTTTTCAGTAGGTTAGAAAAAGTGACAATAAGTAGTTTTTCTGTGGTTTTAAGAGTGTATATATGCTTAGAGGCAGTTTGACCCAAATAACATTTTTGCCAAAGTTCACTCTAAAGTTGATTGTGCTGCATTCATATTAACCATTTAGCAGCTACACAGAGTAGCCATGCCAGAAACACACACACACAGAAGAGGAACATATATGTGGGGGCCCACATCCTCATGGACATAGATGTTTAAGAGAAATGTCACATGTGCAAATGTCAAGACTTGTAAAATAGTTTTTTTTGCAAAGTCACTTGATCAGCATATTATCAGGAGGTAAGATTTTTCCCCCACGCTTCCCTCCTTCTCTATGTGCAGAATAGTAGCTCTCCCATCCTGCAGTCACCAATAGTGAGGAGATGCAAGCAAGCGTTTCTCTGGGGGTTGCTATTAAATTTCTCATCTGAGCGGCTTCAGTGGCTGCCTGAATCCAAACCTATTGACAAGCTGGCAATTTGCAGAATCGCCTCACTCCTAAAGTTCTATTGCACTCCACGTGGATAATCAAATGAATCCCTTTGTACAAGTGACTCTCTTAGGTGTCAAGGAGAGGAGGATGGTTTGGAGCTGAGATATGTTACAGTCCAAGTAATTATCCAAAATAAACTGAATATCTAGCCAGAGAGATACCTCTAAAACGATAAGGCCTTACTTACATTGAGAGATTTAAGAGATTTACATTTAGGATAGTCCTAAAATACAGAATGATTAGTGCAATTACACACAGGCTTTAGGTTTACTAATAGCATGTGGTCTTATGGGCAATGTGAACCAGTGGGAAAAATCAAGCTTATTATAATCAGTCTGTCTGTGCTTCCTTAGGTGTGTGATACATCGTGTGCGGTGTCATAAACTTGCATCAGATTGCTATAAATTGCAAGAAAATATGTGCTTTGCTGCCCTCCTGTCAGAATGCTGACTTTCACCCAAAGTTGGAAAAACAGTGAGCACAGCAGCATTCCCCTGTGTGTCCAAAATGACCAGAGTGGAAATGCTGTTGAATCCTGCAAAGTTTGCTCTTTAACAAGCATGCTGCCCAACAGTCTTTACATTTGGAAGTGTTTAACATAAGAAAGTGGCTTTGACATTATCAGGGATATAATGTAAGTCAATGGAATGGACAGTTTCCGATGAAGATAGCTGCAGGGATAGATATGGCTTGCCTGTAGACTTGCTGTCTATGAGCTGCATCTCATGCAGGTATGCCTAAAGATTACACTGTTCTAGGTCCTCAAAATGTTTAATTTATTACCAAGATGTTTACATTCCGAAGCGTCTCTGTGCTGTTACATAGTGAAGCAGCTTTAAGAAGTTTACATTGTAAGGCCAGCCTTTGATTACAGTTTAAAGGTTTCCTTTGTTTTTACAATAGAACAATGATCAATATCTTCTTTACATTCTGAAGCTGAACTATATTTTATATATGCTTTGTATTCTTTTAACTCTAACTCTGACCTATGGCTTTTACATTTAACGCTTGCCGTTGTTGCATTCCCTCTACAGCTGCTCTCTTTACACTCTGAAGATAATCTATCGAGTTTACACTGTAAAGCTTGCCTTTATTGCATACACTGTAAAGCCACTCCATTTATTTATTTTATATTCATAGTTTTTTATAGCACCAACAGGACCCTTGTGGGTATCAGAGCGCTATACAGAATCAAAGCGGGAGTAGTAGTAAAGACAGTAATATCACATTCACTACAAATTCACAAACAATCAAATAATATAGTTCCATATAATTAATAACAACATATTGTCATAGTTCAGACCAATGCAAGTAGCAGGCAGTTTTGAGAAGCATGGGGGCAAAGTCGGTAGGGCACTGAAGAGCACATTAGGTAGCCTGAGATAAGTAGTCATGTGAGCGATTGAGGAGACTAGAGTCATGGAGTCTACGGAAGACATTTGTCCATAAGGAATTCTTGGATTTCTTTCTTGAATTATATGATCGAGGGATTCATTCTGATTTCAGGAGGTAAAGAGTTCAAGATTCATGGGGCAATCCCAGAGAAGGCACGGTTGTAGGTTTTCTTCTTGTGGAATCTCTGAGGTTTCAGAAGAAATGTGTTAGAGCTTTTGGATGCGCTGGAACCACCAGGGAGTTCGAGCTTCCGGACAAGACAGCAAGGGGTATTGTGCTGGAGGCTGTTATGCATCATGCAGGAAATGTTTAGCTGGATTCTTGCTTTGTAAGGGAGCCAGTTGAAGAATTTGAGATCCACGGTGACATGATGGTTTCTTTTTGGTCCAGTGATGGGTCTAGCAGCAGAGTTGAGCGAGGCCCTTAGAGGACCAAGTTGGGACCTGGGCAGTCCAGATAGTGTTGTACTACCATAATCTAACCCGGAAATCACTAGTACTGCATGGTTGAAGTCGTTCGGGGAGAGAAAAGATTTTCATTTATATAAAATGCTCATTTGGTGATTTGCTGCTTTGGTAGAGTACTACTGATTTTGCTGAGTCAATGATTTGTGGAGTGCAGTTGAGGGCTGTAAGCTGTTTCAACCATTCTTCGATGACCAGTACCTTGTTGTTTGCGGCGATTAGCGAAGCTTAGTTTTTGGAGTATTTAGTTTGAGATGATTGGTTGCTATATTACAAAAAGGGGAGCAGAAGAGGGATCCTAAACCAGGATGCCCTCCACTCAGTAATGTCAAAATACAAAGGCCTGGTTACACATTACACATCAAAATCCAACTTTTAAGCGAAAGCCACACAATTACTTTGTTGGTGGGACAGGGTTTTCTATCTAGTCATAAACACCTCCAAAATGTATAATTTTAAAATGTACAGTCAAACAAAACAGACCCAAATCCACAGCACTTTAATAACTATGAAGGTCTTAAAAAGTGCGGTGAGTCAACAAAATGCCTCAGGTAAGCAACACTGGGGGAGCTACTGGTAGGTACTCACCAGTTGGTTCACTGTTTCATCATTGGCACTTTCCTGACACAAAAAGAACATAACCAAACTCCCAATTATGTGTAGTTTGAAAGAAAATGTGTGTCAAAATTGAACGATATCTAATAAAACTAAGTGCTGTGGGTTTCAGGTCTGTTTTGTTTGATAGTAAATATTAAAATGACACATTTTGGAAGATGTATGACTAAATAGTAAACCCTGTCCCACCAAGAAATTAATGGTGTGAATTTCCCTTAAAAATTGGATTTGTATGTGTAATCTATAACCAGGCCTTCGTATTTTGACATTACAGTGATAGGTTGCTAGCCAGTTTTGAGTTTCCATTGGAGTTGCATTGAGGAAACTGATATCTTTTGGGGAGGTGAATTTTAGTGTAGCTGGGTACTGTCCACGTACATGTGGTAATGAGTGTTGGATGAGCTCAGAATTTCTGTTATGGGCTCCATGAATAGATAGAAGAAGGTGCGCGAAAGAGATGATCCCTGTGGGACACTTAGTGTGATCAGCGTGGACTATGATAAAGAAAGCTGGAGCTTTACTATTTGAGAACTGTTTTGGGAAGTAGGCGGAGCACCAGTTAAGGACTAGTCCTGAATGGCTCAACAGTGGTCCTAAAGGCCTATAAGATTTGTGTGCTTAACCATATTGAATGGTGATGATAGGTCAAGGAGGACAAATACACAAGATTGGTTCTGATCCAGCATTTTTAGTGCATCATCCATAATGTGTGTCATAGCAGATTTGGTGCAGTGTCCGGTATGGAAGCCAGATTAAAATTGTACTAATAGATGGAAATGATTGATGTGCTTACAGAATTGAGTGTGAACACATTTTTCCAGGTGTTCTTTCAGGGTAGGTATATTGGAAATAGGTCAGAAGTTTTTAAGGACAGTTTGGTACATTTTGGTTTTTTTCAGAATGGGGGTAACTTAATCGAACTTTGGTAGTCAGGGATGGAGCTTTGACGGAGGGAGGAATTAACAGTCTTGGTCCAAATTAGGAGTATTGCGGGTATGAGTTGAAGAATTTAGAGGGAAGACGGTCATTGAAATAGTTTGAGGGTCTCAGCTAATCAATATTTTATGAATGGTGTCTTCATGAAAGGTTTTGAAAGAGTTCCATGAGGTGTTGTTTTGGGGTAAATAGCTGGGAGGGCACACTGGAATGGAAGGCCTTGAAGGAGATGGGCAAGGTTGAGAGAGGATAGGACATTGGTCCAAGGCTATCTGCACTTCATTTCTCATTGTTTCTGCCTTCTGCAGAAATAAGGAGGCAAATTCCTCAAAGTTTGTTAGCGAATTGGTTCCCACCAGTGACTGATTGGGTGCGCAGTTCGATTGTGCTTTTATGAGAGTTACTGGCTTGATCAAGGTGGTGTCAGAAGAAATTTGCTTTAGAAGTTCTGATGTTTTTGAAGTAATTGTTCCTTAATTTTCTCAGTTGCTTGCGGTGCTCAATGGACGGGTCATCTCGATTGACGTTCGGCTAGTCTCAGGTTGTGTCTTTCTGTGTTGAGACTACCATTGTACCATGGTTTAGAGATTTTAGTGGACATTCTTTTTTGATGAAATGGAGCAATTGAGTCAGGAACAGACTCCATGGATTTGTAAGATCAAGGACATCTGAGAGCTCTTCAGGGGGAGTAAAGATGCTGTGACTGAGAGAAGTCAGAGTATTCACGTCGATGTTGTGCATGCTCCTTTCCCAGATTTTGTGCTTGGATCGTTGTGCTGTGTTGTTTATCAAAACATCCTTGATGAGGAACGTGATGCAATGGTGGTCGGTCCAATCACAGGGTAGAATAGATTCCATCTAAATTGAGTTGGATTTTCAATGATAAGATCTAATGTTGATCCTTTCTTATGAGTAGGTTTTTCATAAAATTGAGTCAGGTTAAGGTATGTAAGAAAGGTTTTGAAGCTGTTGACCGCTGGATCATAGAAGTCTCTGAGAAAGATTTGAAGATGATGCTGATCAGCTTTTGAACCCAATGGTTTCTATGATTTGTTTAATAAAATCTAGGTTGTCACCTGGAGGATTGTATTTCATGTGCCGCTGGCATAGGGATCTGTTGTTGTATGAGATATCAATGCAAAGGTATTTGCAGGTGGGTAGGACAGGAGTTTGTGCGTGTATTGAGGCTATATATGCAAGTGATTCCTCCACCTGGTCTATGGGGTCGATCCAATCGGGTAATATCATGGTTAGGGGGAACTTGAATGCCCATGACAGGAACAGAGGAGTAATTTAGCCATATTTCCATTAGTATTAGGAGATCAAGATCATGTGCGAGTATCAGGCCGGCCGTATCTCCAGCATGTTTTGAGGCAGATCTGCAGTTGATTGGCATGCCTTTCAGTTGGGTTTTATGGAGTGCTGGATTAAAATGTGTGAGGATAATTCGTCCGAGGTTATGTTTGTTAACAGCTTTATGGTTGAGCGTAGGAGCTCTGAGAGGGTTAGTCATGATGACCTAGATAGTTTCCTGACTATGGAGCATATCAGCAACAACCGATGATAATTATCGCTCAGCGCTCTTAGCTTGAGGATAATTATCGCCGGGTAATGTGGATTTTTATCGCTGAGATAGCGTGCTATTAGCAACGCTTATCTCCTCAGCGATAAAAATCCTCACGCTAACTGCCTAACGTGAGATTATCGCTGGAAACCCAGCGATAATCTCACGTAGTGTGGCGTTAGCTTGCTGATAGGGACTCACAAACTTAGCCATGATATCCACCTTCCATAGGATATCATGGCTAAGTCAGTCCTGAAGCAGGTGTAAGGAAAGTAGCGATAACAGGGGTTATCGCTACTTTTCCTGACGCTATGCTTCATAGCTTGGGGCTTGATGATAGGAGAAATGTCGCTTATCGACATTTCTCCTGTCATGTTAGGTCAGGAACGCCCACTTTGCATCCCATTAGAGATGCAAAGCTGTGCGTTAGGAATCCCGACGCTAAAGCAAGGTTTCACGCGTTAGCGTGGCCTTGCTAATTAGGCGATAAAACTATCGCCGCTTTTCGGCCGAAAACGGCCACAAAAGCTGCGATAATTTTTTATCGCCAGCTTGTAAATATGCCCCTATCTGAGTTCTAAGGGTGCGCGAAATTGTATGATAGCGATAGTATAGGGTTTGGAGATCAGTGTAGGATAGGGGAGCTTTACATCTATTTGGTCGTTAAGGTGCATTAGGGTAGGGTCTCATCCTCAGAATCCAATGTGAAGGCAGAGTGAAAGGAGAGGTCCGTTTGGTAGGGAGGTGCATTTGGGTTGAGGTGGGGTGGTTGATAGTTTGGTCATGTGTGGGGGTATGAGTCATGTGGTCCTTATTTGGCCCCAGATAGTTGGTCATCATTGTGGTGAAGGGAATGAGGCTTTTTGTAATCTCATCAAGTTTGGAATCTAGTGAGGTATAGGGGCAGGTTGACAGGTCTTGAGGATTTGGACAAGGAGGCATAGGTGTGAGGGTAGGGCTGGGTTACAGATATATTGGGGGAGAATGCATGAGAAAGGGTAGATTGTAGCTTGAGTTAGAGTCTGAATTAGGATGGGGAGAGCTTGAGAGATGGGTGCTAGGGCAAGCTAACGGAGTGTTAATGAGTGATATAGGGGAAGCGGCATTCTGGGGAAACAGAGGATGAGGGGAAGGTAGAGATGGAGAGGGTTTGGATGATTATTTAAATCCAGAGTGGTTACTCTCAAGTGAGAGGAGTCGGCGATCTATTTGGTGGACAGTGATTGCCAAATCAATGATGGCTGGGGGTGTGTTTGAGATGTCAAATATGGTCACAAAGGATTGATTGATGGAGGAGTTAGAGGTTGATGCCGATTTCTTGATGAGTGGAAAGAATTATTCGCATAGTATAAGGTGGCCATCTGATACCTGAATGAGGATGATGCCATTGTTGTAAATGATGATGGTGACTGCTGCTTTGCATGCCAAAGAACGGAATGGCAATAGTTTGAGACCAGGTGGGGTTTTCCTGCTTGTAGAGATCAGGAGCATTGAGAGCAGGGCTTTCCTCCATTTTGCGCGCCTATTTGTATTGAAAAAGAGGTCACTAAAAATTGTTTTTATGTTGGCGGAAGGGGTCAGAGAACAGTGTTTTTGGATGGGATTTGAGAAGTCGGTGTTTTAGGGTCTTAGAGGCTTTGATAGATTCTGGGGATAAATGATTTTAGGAGCAAACTAGCCCATTGGTTCTAAGTTGATTTTGGTAGCTCTTTGTGGATCCAGGTCAGAGAAAAGGAAGTAACTGGGGGTCCTCTGTAGTGGGATGATATGGGATGGAATGGGGTTCACAGGCTAGACTTCTTTCTTAGGAGAAGGAGCAAATTTAAGAACTCTTAAACGAGTTGGCAGCGAGGAGCGATTCTTCATTCACCATGTATGATCATACTATACAAATCCTTTTAATCTATTAATGGAAGTAGAGAGTGATTGTTGTGGTTAGGGAGAGCCCGCAGGCTGGTAAATGCTGGTAAAATGTATATGCTGGAGAGAGGTAGGTGTGAATAACATTACAAATTGGGCACTGATAGAGGCATTGAATTCTAGTGATCATAGAAGAGCAAATCTTCAGATGTTAATAGGCTAGTTAGAATCTTTTCTTTGTATTTTGTGTTTGAAGTTACCGTTAAAGTTTTAAAGTTTTCATAAGAAGGTAGCAGGCTAAAGTAATTGTGATAAAGAATATTTATGGAAGGTGTGGGGGACAATCGATACAGCAGTTGAGGATGACTGTCACTGATGTGGTTCGGTTATACAATATGTGTCTATAGTTGTTATTTAAGATCTTAGTGATGGCTGATCACCTGCAAGGTGAAGAGAAAAGAAAGAATACACTACTAGTGACTCTTCGTCTGTAATCTCACATGATATATGCAAAATTGTATTGATACTGTATAAGTGTGCACAAGCTTGTTGCTATTGTCTATGATAGCGGGTCATCACTCTGGGGGTTCAGGGTCAACCCCTTCCTGTTGCACTGTCTGACGGGGAGTTGAGGTACACAACACACACACTCACTGTTGGTGCCTCACCTACCACAAGTGTTGAAACCCTGTCTTGTGTTCTGGGAAGAAAAGTGGTCTTTTTGATTGCTTCTGTGTCAGAGAATGCAATGGTACAGCTTGAGTATAAAAGTGATTAGTCAGTCTTTAGTGGATGCCTCTTTTGATGCTTAATCCAGATCTTTTCAGAATCTATTAGCACAGAAGATTTAAAAAGCTTAGAGAATGATATTGTCAATGAAAAATTTAGCCACCAGATTGAGCTCCAAAGCTGAGAAAAATACATGGTCTTTTATTCGTTTCCCTGCGTGAGATCAAGACTGGTCTGGGATCAAAGTCCTGTGGGTGATTAAAAATATACAGTTCAGATATTATTACAAGTACAGGTGAGACACCCCTACTCCTCACTGATGGCCTGCATTAGGGTTTGTATTTAATTTCAGTGTTATTAGGGGTTAACAAATAACAAGTAGAAATCCTGTTACAAGAATGGGAGTGAATCAAAGCTCCCCTCTAGGATGGCTGTCTCGTTAGCAGCATCAGGATGGAAGCTGTACTGAAAAGATGAGTCCTCTTTCTATTTCTTCTGCATGAAAATAATGTGTACTACTAAGCAAGTATCAGTACTAAACATGGGGTTGGAAGGAGGTCTTGGTCTATACCATATAGACTGCTCCTCAGTTTCAACACTGTAAAGTCCCAAGATATGCTCACTGTAGTTCTCACAGCCTCCTGTTGTACTTCTCATTCCTCAACATGCCAATCACTGGAGTTTAAGAGATCAGGGAGCAGGCAGCGTTTTCAACCCCAGCCACACAGGAGAAATGGTGGTGGTACTGTGAAGATTTTTACAGATTCAGATTCACTGGGGGTGGAGGAATGCGAACGGGACTGCCGAAAATGTGTGCAAACTTTCTCCCAAGCCCCCAGAGTTAGGAGATCAGGACAGCAGAGAGAAGCATGATGCTAGAAAAGAAGGCAGTTGGAAATCCCTTCAGGACAGCAGGGGGGGATCAAGGTTCACACTGCCAGCGATGTTGTAGTCAGACACACTGGTCCATTGTTAGTTGATGGTAAACGTGGGCTAGACGCAATCAGCATTCAGCTGGCATCAACTGCGTTGGTGGCTCACCCTAGGCACCTCTGCTTCGGATGCCTTCGAGCATGATCCTCATGATGTAGTGGGGCGATGTATGATGAAGGGCATCAGTCAAAGGACATGGAGGGATGATCAGACCCTCTCATCCACCAACAATGCATACAATGGCGAACTCCTTCACCCAAGCCTTTCAGTTGTAGATCTCAAGTGAGCAAGGAGCGTGCAACTCTCCTACCATCTTCCAACCAGAGGTTGGACCTAACGGACAGAGGCTCTCAGAGGGAGAAAATGGATCAGATAGGTCTCCTGCAGGTCCCAGGATCCCACCATTGTCAGGAGAGGCAGCCGAGTCCCATTCCGGGAGCAAGGAAACAGGTGCTCTTAGAGCACCAGGCTGTCTCCAGACTAAAGGAAAGGTAGGCAAAAAGTGAAGTCTCCATTGTGGGACAGAGTACGGCTAGACAGGGATATTTTCAAATGGTGATCCCCAGTCCGTTGGCCATCTTTACAGTGATCATCTATTGAGTTTACAATGTAAAGCTTGCCTGTGTTGTATATATTGTACAGCTGCTCTCTGGGCTTTACACTTTAAAGATAATCTATTGAGTTTACACTGTAAAACTTGCCGTTGCATATATTGTAAGGCTGCTCCCTTTACACTCTAATGATAATCTTTTGAATTCACACTGTAAAGCTTGTATTTGTGACATCCACTGTACACTGTACACTCTAAAGCTGATCTCTAACATTTACACTGTAAATGCAATTGAACAGCACACCTATGTTGTTTACAGCATGACAAAATTCTTATTTTTACACCTTCAAGAAGACCATCTGTGTTTACAGTACAATATGTTGCTTTCAAAGTAAAGCTCCTCTCCATTGCTCTACGATGTATTATAAAGTTGGGAGGTCTTGGATAAAATATTGCACGTTTCTGTTCTTGTGCAGTAACACCATAGAATGATGATCACAGTGCTTCTTCCACAACTGCACTCTTTGACTCAGTCTTTCTCTTTCTGTTTGTAGGACTTCGAATCCCTGATGATGACCTGGGCTCCTAATTATGACGAATCTCTGTTAAAGGTTGTCCGATAACTATCAGCAAGAGACAGTTTGGGATGACACTGACATAAAGATGTTATGATGAGATCAACATACAATGACTATTCATCTAATGTAACTGGAAGTCAAGGGGTACACTTGGTAGGGTTTGTCAAGACTGTGGAAATAGATCAGTTAGAAATAATTCCTTATTTATTTTTCATTTGTCCTGCATAGATTATAATGCTCAAATCTGTACTCTAACTGCACTTGTCCAGTCATATGTCAGCAAACGTGTTCACTACAGCCTCACAATAGAAAACATGTTACAAATTAAACTTGCTCCCTACTTCATCCTGTCTCTGATTGTATTCAATTTCTCAACTTGTACAAATATGTAACTTTTTAAATAAAATGCTAAACTTTGAAGTCAGCTGCAACACAGAATGCCATTCGAAGATCATCCTAAATTTAGTTCAACCACATGGGATTGATGATGTTTTCTGATTACTTCAGAAATCAAATATTTACATAAGAATAGCTCATCCCTGAATAGCACATGCATAAAGGAATATCCTAAAAAGCACAAATAGATTAATTATTTTCTCTCTCTCTCTCTCTTTGGGAAGCCAATCATATCAAAATTACAGCTCTACATAGATGACCCCTCCTGAAATGCATACCACATATCAAAATTAAAATAACAAGTGATACATAAAGCCAGGGTCATGTGCAATGTAGATTTTTTTTAATTTAACATGACTTAACACAATACTAGGGTTCCAAAGAAACGATCTAAACAAATGAGTTGCTTATCCCAAACACCTGGAGACATGTTGAAAGAATAGTCCCAGAAAGCGGAAGCTTTTACATTTACATGATCGTTTAAAGATGATGCAGGTGATTATATTGAAGCTGATGTGACAGGGTTTTGTATTTCAGTTTCATTTAAAACAGAGGATTTCAAATTGTGGAACATGCCCCTGTGCAAGGGTGGGGAGGTAGGGGCGAGATTGAAGGTGAGTTCAACAATTAACACGCACTATTTTCAACTGTTTCAGGCAAGCCAGCACAACTGACAGCGCACATACCAAAACAGTGCATGTGCCCAGGGCCTGTAATTTGAATGCTACTAGTGGGCCAGCAGCATTCATTGTGCTACCCACCTAAGTAGACGTCTAACTATGGCTCAGTCCTGTCATTGCAGAGCCTGTATGTGCAGTTTGCACTGCCACTTCAACCTAGCAAACCGAGTAAACCGCATGTCAGGCCTAAACCTTCCCTTTTTATACATATATGTCACCCCAAAGGTCTTTGCGGGAAAAATGGGAGGAGGATCTTGGTAGGCCTATTCCAGAGACGACGTGGTCGCAGTTGTTGCGGCGAGCCTGGAAGGGCACGCGCCATGCTAGGTTTCAATTGGTCCAATTCTACACTCTCCACAGAGCCTATTTAACTCCGACAAAGATATTGCGGTACTTTGGAGGGTCCCAATCTCCGTGTCCTAGGTGCAGTGCGGAGGGGTCTGATTTCGGGCATATGTTTTGGTCTTGCCTGGGATTGGGTTCTTATTGGGTAGATGTGGTGACGTGTTTGAATCAAGTGACAGAGCGTGCGTTGGAAGTGGAGATGGGAAGTTGCCTTTTGCTTTGGTTTCCGCATACCCCCAGTACCAAAATCACGAGCAAGTTTTATGATTTGAGGTTGATAATGGCGAAGAGGGAGCTCACCATGCATTGGAAGGCAAGGGCTGGCCCGAGCTTTCGAAGGTGGAAGACGAGCTTCCTGGCCTGGGCAGGGAGTGAAGGGACCAGAATGCAGAGATTACGGTGGGAATCCCCGGGGCGGCTGGGGAGACTGCCCAAGATGAGGTCACCTAAGCACTTTCAGCGAGGAATCAGCATCTGCCCAATATATTGAGAAGGGTCGAGGGGTCAGGATGGGACCTTGGAGAACACATGGGTGGCAGTGTAGAGCCTCTTGTCTCTTGTGAACGAGGATAGGGCCCATAGCATTGTTCTGAATTAGGGTTTTCTTGACGCACGGGGCGTTATATGCCCCAATATGGGAGGGATTGATGCGGGCACACTGACAAGGGGGGGGTGGGGGTAGAGAGGGGGCGGGGTGGGGGTGTTGGGGAGAAAATGCTGAAGATTGATTTCTCCTGATATGTCTTCTGATGATTAAGCCTCTTGCAAGAGGCCATTGCTTGAAAAGTTGCCATTTTGTTATATTGGATGGAGGAAAATGAATAAAAATCTTTTACAAAAAAAAAAAATATGTCACCCCAAAGGTAGGCCCTGAGTGACCCACTGGGCAGGGTGGCATCTATTTAAAAGGCAGAACATGTACTTTTTAATTTTACATGTGTTGGTAGTGAAAAACTCCCAAATTCATTTTTCACTACTGCTAGGCCTATCTCTCACTTAGGTTTATATTGGAATTACCTTATTACCTCTTTTAAGTGTAATTCCCAATTGTGAAGGAATACACTTTTCACGTTTGGTGTCACTGGACACAAAATTAAAAATTACAACTTATTGGAAATTTGGATTTTAAGTTACTGATCTGGGTTTAATCCATCATCATTATTTAGCTCACTCTGCCACCCCAGTTCAGACATGGCCAAATGCAAATCAGTCTGACCCTGTGCCTCATGGGAACAGTCCAACCCGAACTGCCAAGCCATGTCTTCCCTGGACCAGAAACAAGCATCCTGGGACTGGTTTCTGGCTAACCATGTTATTGATTACTCTGGTAATGTGCTGAATGGCTGGGTGAGGGGCAGCAACGTTATTTATTTTAATGAGTTATACCATTTGATTATGAGAGAGCACATGCTCAGGGTCGGTTTTCCAGAGTTCACCAGCACCTAGTTGACAGTAAGCTGACTGATCCCAATGGGTTTGCTGAAGGGGGATCTCTAGGCTAACACCAGAGTATCCAAAAAGGTATCGGGAGGACACCCACAAAGATGATCAGGGTTCCCAACAGATGAAAGAGGGGGGAGAAAAACTTAAAAGCAAGGAGTTATCAAAAGCCCCCCAAAATAATTCCTATGGCAGTGGTGAATTCCCAAAGCAGTAGTGATAACTGTAGGAGAGTAGGGTCTGCTATCCTATGGTCACCCCAAATTTTTGCTTTTTGCTTCACTGGTTTTTGACATATTGAGGCTGTGGGCCTGCCAATCAGACCCCCAGCCTGCTGTTCTCTCTACTAAATTCACACTATGCACCCTAGGTGCATAACCAATTGGAAGTGGATCACCCTGTGAGCCCCTGTACCAGTGTACACTAGGTACCCAGGGCATTGGTGTATCTAAGGCCTGCCCGGGGCTGAAGCATGTATTATGCCACCCCAGGCTTGGCCTAACAAATTTGACACAACTGGCTGATCACTCAGCTGGGGTAAGTTGGTGTAACCACCTCTTACTTAGGTGTAGTATACCTATACCTAACCTTAAATGGGACACATGTTAACCTATAAGTCACTCCTCTGGCAGGCCTTAACAATCCTGAAGGCAGAGTGCTTGGTTCCATGTGAGATGGTGCTCTGGCATGAGCTGAGCCTGTCTGCAGTGGTCGGAACAACTTCCTTCTACTGTTTCCAGATATCGTCATACCATATACTCTTAAGTGCATTATGAACCTCGCGGTTAAATGCTATCTTTGGTTTGGCTTTATCAAAACATGTCGAGTAAGGTGTCATACGAATTGGAATACTAACCCCTCGCCAATTCTGGCGACGGGGTTAGCATTCCACCCTTCTAGAGGGACACGACATGTACAGTACCTGAAACCCGGGTAAAATCAGACATAGCCTCAGCTCCACAAAATGGATGCTGCCACCACAGACACAAGTCTGCCCTCCTGCTGCTGGGAGTCCTTCCAGCTTGGGAGGTGTGGACAAAGGGTTTTCTGCCAGGGGAGGTGCGTGCACCACCCCAGACAGGATTTTGTGTATTGGTCAGGTAGGGCTTGAAAGAAACCAGACATGCCTGAGGCTCACAAGGAGCCTCGGTGCATATGCCAGTTCAATCCGGTCCTGGAGCACACCAGTCCCGGGCCTGGGGTGAGCTGGACAAAGGATTGGGGGTGTAACCACCCCCCTTCCTGGTCCCACCCTTAGGGAGGGACCTAGCAGGTAGTCCGGCCCCTAGAATCCGCTTAAAGGTAGGAGATGTGTCCTAAGACTTCAGACATCCTGGAATCAACTTAACTACAAGAAGAAGACGGGAACTTCGACGCTCTGCCGCACAGAGGACTGAAGCCAATCTCCCCTGTGGTCAGGGAGTGACCACCTTGCTAACGCAAGCACCATCCAGCGAATCAACGTCTGCTTTGCCGCCACCTCCCGCCGGAGCCCGAGCCCAGAGACTGACAAGACCTGGACCTCCAGACCTCTAACCGCCCGATCCACAGTCCCTGAAAAGAAGGAACCCGTGGAGGCACCGAGACACGTGGAGTCAGCCATCTTGAAAAGACCACGACAAGCTGCAAGCGCTACGACCGAGGCTCCCTCCAAGTTGTGCTTTGGGATCTGAGAAGCCCAACCCTCGAGCAGCATCTGCACCAAAGGTGAGCCCTCCAGCATCTCCACGATCTGCGTGGGGCCCTTCTGCATTTTGCCACTCGATGCGCCTAACCGGATGCTGGCCCACTGGCTAGTGGCCATCTTGGCGACGAAGATCAAGAACTACACCACTGGTCTGGTTGCTCCAGACTGGCCCTTGCTCCTCTCCAAAGGAGCAGTCCCTCTGACCTTGCTGGTCAGAACCATCAGCTTATTTTGTTTTCCACAACAATTGCTTTTGCCAAGGCTTGTTTGCTTCGATCAAGTCGCCAACACCGCCGACAGCGAGAGCCTGTGTGGGACAGCTCGTGAACCGACTCCTGGACGTCGTCGACCTTCAGGGACCACGTGGCTGCAGAGACAAGCTGCACCTTTCTTCCTGTTTGCACCCGATATCACCTGGTACCCACCTGGTGCCACGCTGGTCACTGGCTAGTGACTGTGAACACTGTCCCCTCTGCTTACAGGTCTTCTACAACTCCGATCCACTCTTGGATCCACCGCATCTCTTCCGGACCGACCGCCTGCAGCATCTTTGACTACAGGCTCCATTGAACAGATAGAAGAAACCCGACGCACTTCGAGACCTATGCACCCGCTTCCTGTGGGTGAGGTAAAGCTGGCACTCCGGTGCCCAAGTGTAGAGTATCATCTCTAGTGTCTGTGTTTCCAATCTTGAGTTCCTAGTCCATCCGGAAGATCCTTTTTGCAGTAACTTTGTAACTTTTACGCACCCATTGAAAACCTATGGGAGCTCGCGTGTGACTATTTGCTCTGCACACGCAACCCGTGGACCTCCTGGTCACTAACTGAAGTTAGCTCCTTGTAGGCCCAGCGATTCTAGAGGCCCTAGGCCTTTTCCCTTTTCTGTTCGTGGTACTTATACCACTATTTTAGTATATGGTTCGAGCAGCCACCAGGGCCTATCCATATAAAGTGCAACTTCTGTGTATTCTAACGTATTCTTGTTTAACGATTTGTGCTCCTGTGCTCATAAAGAGTCTAGGGGTTACTTTGAGAAATAAATCCATATATATTTTCAATATATATCTGTGTGGTGTCCTTTCATTGGTATAAAAGGGGGTTACATTTGGTAAAACAGCCTGCTTAACACGTTTCACGAGTTTAGCCTCAAAGACTGCTTAGCCTACGCTACCACTAGGGCAGCTAGTCCAAAAAGGTTGACTTACAACCACACCATAAGGGTTGCTTGGCATGGTACAAGGTGGTCACTTTAACTAGTGAACATCATATACCAGGCCAACTTCTCACATTGGTGAGCAGCGGTTGGATTTGAGCTTGCTGTGTTTTACCATTGTAATCTCTTGGTTACCAATTGAAAGATCACATAGGTACCTGTAGGTACATATAAAACAAGATTAGATATACTTAAGTTCTACTGAACTTAGTTGTTGTAGAGCAAAGGGAGTAGCACACCCTGACTACAACTACTAGATAGGTTTAGTAGGTAAACCCAAGTGTGGGTAGATTGCAACACATCCACCAACACTTAAGAGCAATGGCTGGGGCAGAGGGGTCCAATGTACCCATCTCTGTTGAGAGTGACCCCCAGAGGGCACCATCCATCTTTGCTACCCTAAACCAAAATGAGCTCAGGCAGTTGGCAAATATCAGGGGCCTTAAACAGCCCAAGAATCCTACTTCTGCTGAACTCAGAGAGCTTTTACAGGCTGATGAAGATCAGAAAGCTCTCAGGAAAGCCTCCCAGTTAGGCCCCTTAGGGACAGGAACAGGAGGCCCCCCTTCTGAAGATGCTACTGAAGTACCCCTTTCCAATGGTCATCCCTTAGAGGAGAATCATACTACAGAGGAAGAAAGTGGTGGGGATACAGAAGGTAGTGAGGATGAAGGGAGAACTAGCCCAGTGCCAAGTGTTATACGTGGCCCAGCTAACTTAAGGCTATTGGGGACTGACAATGGGATCACCCCATTGGATCTCCCCAGTGGACTTAACCAGGGGTCTGGGAGGCAAAGGAATCACTCAGGTGAATCTAATGCTTCTCATACCTCTAGAGGCTCTCAAGGTCACTCCAGGAGAAGGATGACCACCCCTCAGAGGAGGGAGCATGAGGCCAGAATGCAAGAAGCCCAGCTGAGGGTCAGGAAGCAGGAGCTAGAAGTAGCTCTGATGGAAGAGAAACTGAGCAAGGCTAGGCAGCATAAAGAGAGTGGGTCTATACCCACTGGTGGCAGCACTGTCCCTAAGGACAGAGATAGGGTCTTTGATAATAGGAACCTGTCCAAGGTTGTGCCCCCCTACAACAGTGGGGATGACATCCACAAATGGATGACTGCTCTTGAGAGAGCCTGCAAAGTGCAGCAGGTTCCTGAAGACCAGTGGGCAGCAATCTTATGGCTCTCCTTTGAGGGGAGAGGCAGAGATAGACTCCTCACTGTTAGAGAAGAGGATGTCAGAAATTACAGAGTCTTGAAGAGTGTCCTAGTTGATGGGTTAGGCTTAACCACTGAACAGTACAGGTTAATGTTCAGAGACACCCAGAAGACACAGACTCAGGACTGGTCTGAATACATTGAATGTGCCACTAAGGCTTTGGAGGGTTGGTTGCTGGGAAGTAAGGTATCTGATTATACAGGATTGTACAATTTGATGATGAGAGAACAGATTTTAAATAACTGTCAGAACCAGCAACTGCATCAACACTTGGTTGACTCTGATCTGACCTCTCCCCAAGAATTGGGAAAGAAGGCAGACAAATGGGTCAGAACCAGGGTTAAGCAAAAGAACCAGAACCAGGGCCAAGGGGGTGATCAGAAGAAAACAGACCAAATGGGTGGAGATCAGAAATCTAAAGACCAGAAGTCTTCAACAGGGCCCCAAACTAGTACTAAAGAGGGTGGGTCCCAGCCTAAAGGGAAGAAGAAAGAAGGTCAAAAGAAACCCTGGTGCAACTCTTGCAAAAATACAACTCACTGGACTAGTGATTGTAAAAAGGGTGGAGCCCCCAACACTGTTGCCCCTAAGGCACCTGCTCCCAGTACTACTGTTAGCAGTGTTGGTCCCCAGACAAAGGGTGTAGTGGGAATCACTATGGGAACTGAAGGAGATTCTGACTTAGACACAACCCTGACACAGGCAGTCCTGATCTGTGATGGGGACATAGATTTGTCCCTGACTGTGAGCCCCAGTAACCTGGGCAAGTACAGACAGACTCCTTTAATTAATGAAAAAGTGTCTCAAGCCTACAGGGACACATGTGCCAGTGTCACCATGGTGACACCAGGCTTTGTGGACCCTGGACAGTACATACCAGGTGAAAATTACCTGGTGACCAATGCCAGCAATGCCACTACTTCACATAGTGTGGCAGTTGTTAACTTCTCACGGGGAGGGGTAACTGGCCTCAAAAGGGTTGTGGTTAGTGCAGACCTCCCAGTAGAATGTTTGTTGGGCAATGACCTAGAGAGTTCTCTATGGTCAGAAGTGGAGTACAGGACACATGCAGAGATGTTAGGTATATCACCACATGTCCTTGCTGTGACCAGGTCACAGGCCAAAAAGTGCCTTACTGAACCACAGGTCTTGGATCCTGGAACAATGGACCAAGCACCTACCAAGAAGAAGAACAGGAGGGTCATGGCTGTGCCTTCCCTCCTGCCTCAGAGTGATGATCAACCTTCCCAGGAAGCTGATCTAGAGAACCCTGAATGAACTGTCCCTGAAGAGCTTGAACCTGATCAGGTTGAGTTTCTGGGGACAGGGGGACCTTCAAGGGCTGACTTGAGGCAGGCTCAGTTATCCTGTCCCTCTCTTGAACCCCTCAGACAGCTGGCTGCTGCTGAGGCTGCTGGGAATGCTCAAGGTACCCATAAAGTGTATTGGGATGATGGGCTCCTTTATTCAGAGGCTAGAGACCCCAAGCCTGGTGCAACCAGGAGGTTGGTTATACCTCTGCAATTTAGGGGCTTCCTTCTTACCTTGGCCCATGATATTCCTTTAGCAGGACACTTAGGCCAGAACAAGACTTGGGACAGGCTTGTCCCTCACTTTCACTGGCCTCACATGAATCAAGATACAAAGGAGTTTTGTCGCTCCTGTGTGACCTGCCAAGCCAGTGGCAAATCAGGTGGCACAACAAAGGCCCCCCTAATACCACTACCTGTGGTGGGGGTCCCCTTTCAAAGAGTGGGAATAGATATAGTGGGTCCCCTGGATCCTCCCACTGCATCTGGGCACAGATTTATACTGGTGGTAGTGGATCATGCCACCAGGTATCCAGAGGCAATTCCCCTTAGGACCACTACAGCACCTGTTGTGGCCAGGGCCCTGCTAGGAGTATTCTCCAGAGTGGGGTTTCCTAAGGAGGTGGTTTCTGACAGAGGTACCAACTTCATGTCAGGATACTTGACAGCTATGTGGAAGGAATGTGGTGTCAACTACAAGTTCACCACTCCTCATCACCCACAATGCAATGGGCTTGTTGAGAGATTCAACAAGACCCTAAAGGGTATGATCAAAGGATTACCTGAAAAGCTCAGGCGAAGATGGGACATCCTTCTACCCTGCCTTCTGTTTGCTTAGAGAGAGGTCCCACAAAAAGGAGTTGGCTACAGCCCCTTTGAATTGTTGTTTGGGCACCCTGTGAGAGGCCCACTGTGTTTAGTGAAGGAAGGATGGGAGTTACCTCTCAAAAAGCCTAAACAAGACATAGTGGACTATGTACTTGGTCTCCGCTCCAGGATGGCTGAGTATATGGAGAAGGCATCCAAAAACCTTGAGGCAAGCCAAGCCTTACAGAAAGCTTGGCATGACCAAAAGGCTGTCTTGGTTGAGTTTCAGCCAGGACAGAAGGTATGGGTGTTGGAGCCAGTGGCCCCAGCAGCACTCCAAGACAAGTGGTCTGGACCCCATACAATCCTGGGAAAGAAGGGAGAGGTCACCTACTTGGTGGACCTAGGAACTCCCAGGAGTCCCCACAGGGTACTCCATGTTAACAGGTTAAAAGCATATGTTGACAGGGCAGACATGGGCTTGCTCATGGCTACAGATGAGGGACAGGAGGAAGAGAGTGACCCTCTCCCAGACCTGTTGTCTCAGAACCCTGAAGATGGCTCAGTTGAAGGAGTGACCCTTGGAGGCAACCTCACTGCCCATCAGCAGACTGAATGTAGACAAGTTCTACAATCATTTCAACACATGTTTTCCATAATACCTAGCCAAACTGACTGGTGTACCCATGTGGTGGACACTGGTGACAGTCTGCCTGTAAAGAACAAGCTTTACAGACAACCTGACCACGTCAGGGACTGTATAAAGGCTGAGGTACACAAAATGCTGGAATTAGGTGTCATTGAACCCTCAGAGAGCCCCTGGGCTAGCCCAGTGGTTCTGGTCCCCAAACCTCACACCAAAGATGGCAAGAGAGAGATGAGGTTCTGTGTGGATTACAGAGGACTCAATGCTGTAACCAGGACAGATGCACACCCTATTCCAAGGGCAGATGAGCTCATAGACAAACTAGCTTCTGCTAAGTTTTTGAGCACATTTGACTTGACAGCTGGCTATTGGCAAATCAGATTAGCTGAGGAGTCTAAGGCCAAAACAGCATTCTCAACACCAGGTGGGCATTATCAATTTGTGGTGATGCCCTTTGGTCTGAAGAATGCACCTGCCACCTTCCAAAGGCTGGTGAACCAAGTCCTTACTGGGTTGGATGACTTTTGTGCAGCATATCTTGATGACATTGCTGTCTTTAGCTCCACCTGGGAGGATCACCTGATCCACCTGAAGAAGGCTCTTGAGGCTCTGCAAAGGGCAGGTCTCACTATCAAGGGTACTAAGTGCCAGATAGGGCAGAGTAAGGTTGTGTATTTGGGCCACCTTGTAGGTGGAGGCCAAGTTCAACCACTGGAGAGTAAGATACAATCCATCAAGGACTGGTCTCCTCCAACCACCCAGACTCAAGTTCGAGCTTTCTTGGGCTTGACTGGGTACTACAGGAAGTTTGTTAAGAACTATGGGTCCATTGTGACTCCTCTTAATGATCTGACATCCAAGAAGATGCCCAAAAAGGTTCAGTGGACAGTAAGCTGTCAAAAGGCATTTGATGACCTGAAGGAGGCCATGTGCTCTGCACTTATCCTGAAAAGTCCTGACTACTCCAAAGAGTTTATTGTCCAAACAGATGCTTCTGAGTTGGGTGTGGGAGCTGTGCTGTCACAACTTAATGTAGATGGTCAAGACCAACCCATTGCTTTTATTAGCAGAAGGTTGACCCCCAGAGAGAAGAATTGGTCAGCTATTGAGAGGGAGGCCTTTGCTGTGGTGTGGGCCCTGAAGAAGCTGAGGCCATACTTGTTTGGCACTCACTTCAAGATTCAGACCGACCATAAGCCCCTCTTGTGGCTAAATCAGATGAAGGGTGAAAACCCCAAACTGCTTAGGTGGTCCATTTCCCTACAGGGTATGGACTTTACAGTGGAGCACCGGCCAGGTACTGACCATGGGAATGCAGATGGTCTCTCCAGGTACTTCCACTTAGGACATGAAGACGAGACTGGTCAAGGCTAGTTTAATGTCCCTGCGTTTGGGGGGGGGTTGTGTAGGAGAGTAGGGTCTGCTATCCTATGGTAACCCCAAATTTTTGCTTTTTGCTTCACTGGTTTTTGATATATTGAGGCTGTGGGCCTCCCAATCAGACCCCCAGCCTGCTGTTCTCTCTACTAAATTCACACTATGCACCCTAGGTGCATAACCAATTGGAAGTGGATCACCCTGTGAGCCCCTGTACCAGTGTACACTAGGTACCCAGGGCATTGGTGTATCTAAGGCCTGCCCGGGGCTGAAGCATGTATTATGCCACCCCAGGCTTGGCCTAACAAATTTGACACAACTGGCTGATCACTCAGCTGGGGTAAGTTGGTGTAACCACCTCTTACTTAGGTGTAGTATACCTATACCTAACCTTAAATGGGACACATGTTAACCTATAAGTCACTCCTATGGCAGGCCTTAACAATCCTGAAGGCAGAGTGCTTGGTTCCATGTGAGATGGTGCTCTGGCATGAGCTGAGCCTGTCTGCAGTGGTCGGAACAACTTCCTTCTACTGTTTCCAGATATCGTCATACCATATACTCTTAAGTGCATTATGAACCTCGCGGTTAAATGCTATCTTTGGTTTGGCTTTATCAAAACATGTCGAGTAAGGTGTCATACGAATTGGAATACTAACCCCTCGCCAATTCTGGCGACGGGGTTAGCATTCCACCCTTCTAGAGGGACACGACATGTACAGTACCTGAAACCCGGGTAAAATCAGACATAGCCTCAGCTCCACAAAATGGATGCTGCCACCACAGACACAAGTCTGCCCTCCTGCTGCTGGGAGTCCTTCCAGCTTGGGAGGTGTGGACAAAGGGTTTCCTGCCAGGGGAGGTGCGTGCACCACCCCAGACAGGATTTTGTGTATTGGTCAGGTAGGGCTTGAAAGAAACCAGACATGCCTGAGGCTCACAAGGAGCCTCGGTGCATATGCCAGTTCAATCCGGTCCTGGGGCACACCAGTCCCGGGCCTGGAGCGAGCTGGACAAAGGAGTGGGGGTGTAACCACCCCCTTCCTGGTCCCACCCTTAGGGAGGGACCTAGCAGGTAGTCCGGCCCTTAGAATCCGCTTAAAGGTAGGAGCTGTGTCCTAAGACTTCAGACATCCTGGAATCAACTTAACTACAAGAAGAAGACGGGAACTTCGACGCTCTGCCGCACAGAGGACTGAAGCCAATCTCCCCTGTGGTCAGGGAGTGACCACCTTGCTAACGCAAGCACCATCCAGCGAATCAACATCTGCTTTGCCGCTGCCTCCCGCCGGAGCCCGAGCTCAGAGACTGACAAGACCTGGACCTCCAGACCTCTCACCGCCCGATCCACAGTCCCTGAAAAGAAGGAACCCGTGGAGGCACCGAGACACGTGGAGCCAGCCATCTTGAAAAGACCACGACAAGCTGCAAGCGCTATGACCGAGGCTCCCTCCAAGTTGTGCTTTGGGATCTGAGAAGCCCAACCCTCGAGCAGCATCTGCACCAAAGGTGAGCCCTCCAGCATCTCCACGATCTGCGTGGGGCCCTTCTGCATTTTGCCACTCGACGCGCCTAACCGGTTGCTGGCCCACTGGCTAGTGGCCATCTTGGCGACGAACTTCAAGAACTACACCGCTGGTCTGGTTGCTCCAGACTGGCCCTTGCTCCTCTCCAAAGGAGCAGTCCCTCTGACCTTGCTGGTCAGAACCATCAGCTTATTTCGTTTTCCACAACAATTGCTTTTGCCAAGGCTTGTTTGCTTCGATCAAGTCGCCGACACCGCCGACAGCGAGAGCCTGCGTGGGACAGCTCGTGAACCGACTCCTGGACATCGTCGACCTTCAGGGACCACGTGGCTGCAGAGACAAGCTGCACCTTTCTTCCTGTTTGCACCCGATATCGCCTGGTACCCACCTGGTGCCACGCTGGTCACTGGCTAGTGACTGTGAACACTGTCCCCTCTGCTTACAGGTCTTCTACAACTCCGATCCACTCTTGGATCCACAGCATCTCTTCCAGACCAACCGCCTGCAGCATCTTTGACTACAGGCTCCTTTGAACAGATAGAAGAAACCCGACGCACTTCGAGACCTATGCACCCGCTTCCTGTGGGTGAGGTAAAGCTGGCACTCCGGTGCCCAAGTGTAGAGTATCATCTCTAGTGTCTGTGTTTCCAATCTTGAGTTCCTAGTCCATCCGGAAGATCCTTTTTGCAGTAACTTTGTAACTTTTACGCACCCATTGAAAACCTATGGGAGCTCGCGTGTGACTATTTGCTCTGCACACGCAACCCGTGGACCTCCTGGTCACTAACTGAAGTTAGCTCCTTGTAGGCCCAGCGATTCTAGAGGCCCTAGGCCTTTTCCCTTTTCTGTTCGTGGTACTTATACCACTATTTTAGTATATGGTTCGAGCGGCCACCAGGGCCTATCCATATAAAGTGCAACTTCTGTGTATTCTAACGTATTCTTGTTTAACGATTTGTGCTCCTGTGCTCATAAAGAGTCTAGGGGTTACTTTGAGAAATAAATCCATATATATTTTCAATATATATCTGTGTGGTGTCCTTTCATTGGTATAAAAGGGGGTTACATTTGGTAAAACAGCCTGCTTAACACGTTTCACGAGTTTAGCCTCAAAGACTGCTTAGCCTACGCTACCACTAGGGCAGCTAGTCCGAAAAGGTTGACTTACAACCACACCATAAGGATTGCTTGGCATGGTACAAGGTGGTCACTTTAACTAGTGAACATCATATACCAGGCCAACTTCTCACAATAACCAACCCCAGTATGATCCTAAGAAAAAGGGGTTATTTGATCATAAGACAGGGGGTTTGTACCCCAATGCACAGCTTGCTACAAATATGAGGACAACAAGGGTGAATCCAAATGTCCCAAGAAGGCACAGCCCCCCACTGGTGGATAGACATCAGGGTTGGCAAGTGTAGCACTCACGGAGGAGGTAGTCCCAGTTAGTTTTGGGAGACAGATAGAGGTGACCCTAGTTTCCATAGCGGATAGAGAAATGGTGCCTAAAGCCCACATGACTTCAAATGATTCAATTTATAGGCAGTGGTTCATCATTAATGGGCAACAGATGGAGGCTCTGGGAGACACTGGAGCCAGCATGACAACTGTCAAGTGTCCATTGGTGTCTGCAGTGCACGTCCTACCCAACACATTCAAGGAGGGAGCAGTCTCTGAGCTGTGGTTGCCTCTGAAGCTGTATTGAGAGGTGTCCAGGATGTGGTTTGCTTTGATGAACTCAGAGAGCTGGGCTTTGATGGCTTTCTCTATGAACATAGCTGGGAATGGGAGCAGGGAGATTGATCTGACTTTCTTGAGGTCCGTCGGGTCTGAGGATGGCTTCTTCAGCCCAGGGTTGATCTCGGCATGTTTCCAGTTGACAGGGAAGGTGATGGTTTCGATGGAGCAGTTGATGATGTGGCAAAGCTGGGGGGCGATGGCAGCTGCTGCTCTGTGGAAGATGTGGTATGGGCATGGGTCCGCCGGAGCTCCTGAGTGGATGCTCTTCATGGTCTTGAGCATGTACTCTAGTGAGCGGGGTCCAGAAGAGCGCAGTCAGGGGGGCTGCTTGGTTGTGTGTGCTGGTGGTGGGCATGGTGGCCGGGTCTAGGGTGTCAAAGCTGTTGTATATCTTCCTTATCTTGTGGTTGAAGAAGGTGCTGAGTTTGTTGCAGAGGTCTTGTCAGGGGGAATGTCTGGGGTCTCACTGTTAGCCCTGGCAAACTCCTTGACAATGGTGAAGACTTCTTTGCTGCTGTGTGCGTTGGCATTGATTCTGTGTAGGAGGGACATCTTCGTGGTTTTCAGGAAGAGGTGGTGTGCGTTGAGGGCAGATTTGAAGGTTGTGTGAGTTTCTGGGGTTTTGTTGCTCCTCCATTTCTTCTTGAGACGTCTGCAGGTGCGTCTGGACTCATGGAGAATGGGGGGAGACCCAGCTGGCCGCCTTGGAGCATTTCTTTGCCTGGTCTTCTCCTGAGGGGTGCCAGAGTGTTGGCGCAGTTGGAGATCCATTGGTGGAGGTCACATGCTGCGCTGTTGGCATCCATGGGTGTTGTTGGAGTGGTTGTGCTGAGGGAGTTGATGAGAAGTTCTTTGGTGGCCTTGATCCAGCTGCAGCTGCAGGGCACGGATGACAGTGGTGTATTGTGGGCATGTCGAAGGCAAGATGTACACAGTGATGGTCCGTCCAGGAGAGTTTGGTGGTGTGGCTGTATCTGATGTTCCAGCTGGTGGAGAAGATGGGGTTGAGTGTGTGTCTGGATGTGTAGGTCAGTGCGGTAACTAGCTGCTTGAGTCCGATGTTGGTGAGGTTCTCCAGGAGGAAGGAGGTGTTGTGGTCACTGGGGTTGTCCAGGTGGAAATGGAGGTCTCTGAGTAGGATGTAGTCGGTGAAGTGGGGTCGGGGCCCAGGGGCCTGTAGACAAGGGTGCCCCAGAGGGTGGTGTCGAGGTTGGACTGGATCTGAAAGTGGAGGTGTTCCATGGTCATTGTTCGAGTGAAGGGTCAGTAGGAGCTTGCTTTTGTGGACGATGGCGATGCCTCCTCCTGTGCGGTCAGGGCTGTCCTCGGGTCTGATCTTGTAGCTGCCGGGGATGGCGATGGCGATGTCCGGTCTAGAGCAAGTGTTGGTCCAGGTTTCCATGAGGAAAGCAATGTCAGGAGAGGTGGCATTGAAGAGGTCCCAGATTTCTGTGGTGTGTTTGTGAAGGGAACACACGTGGAGCAGGATGCAGTTGAGATAGAGGGATGCGCTTCGGTCAGCTGGGTGGCAAGGGGAGCTGGTGTGTTGGCGTGGCTGAAGGTGCGGTTGCAGTTTTGGCAGGCGAAGGGTCCAAGAGTCTTCTTCGGTGATCCTAGATGGCAGGTGGCATGGCGTCCAGGGTTGAGGGCGAGGAGGGTGCTGGCGTTGTAGCAGTGGAGCATGATTGGTTCATATTGTGATTTGCGCTGCCCTGTGTTGTTCCAGATTTACCCAGTCTTGCAGGGCTACACAAGGTGGCCTTGCATTCCTTGGTAAATCTCATTGTATGTTTTGGATCACCCTGCGTCCCCTTGCATGGCACAAGAGCAACATGAAACCTTTGATAAATCTGGCCCTAAGTGTTTCCCCTGCCACTGGCATCACCACAACTTTCCGTTTACACCACCTGTCTACAGATGCCTTCCAACCCCTGCTGCTGTCCTTCTGCTCTCTTCTTTACTAGCATTGAAGCTCATCAGTAGGTGACCAGCTCCCTACCTTTTCGCCCCAGTCATAAGCTGGCCCGATGCACCTACTGGTATTCCTGAAAAAAGAAAAACAATGCAAATAAAGAAAACAAGTGGAACACGCAGAATGTGACTTATGTTAGTAGAAATGAGAGATGTACTGTGATAATAAATAAAACTCGTATATATAACAGTATATTGGGTTGGGGTAATTGGCTGCAAGACAAGCACTTTCTTCAATACTTGAAAAAGTACATTAGTAATTTATTGCAGCGACAGGAAAAATAACATGAATTTGCTGAAAAATGTGCATGCACTTGATGTAATGTTAAAATGCCCAAATCTGAGCCTCCTTCTCAGGAATTAAAGTTAGCAGGAATTATTGAGCCTTAGGAATTATATGAATATGCTATAAGCCCTGAATCATAAGTTATTGGAAACAGTTTTAAATTTGTACTCTGAGCACTCAGCAGGTAAATGAGAACTACACCCAAAACATCTGGAATTGGTTGGGGAAATGGTCAATTGGATTGCTCTTTACCAGTTTATAATCAAGGCTCACAGTGCTCAATCTGTAAAAGAATGAGTGCTGGTATCCAAGGCTCTGCTCATAAACCAGCGGCTGGCGCACTTAAATGCCTGAGTGCCGAACAACAAAGCTGTGTAGTCGTGAATCTACCTGAACCCTCTTTAATGCACTGCCGAGTCTTCCTGCCTTTTTATCTCACTCTTGCAGGTTCCTTTGTCCCTTATGACTTTTTCTGGATTTCTCTTCCTCCTCCTTTCTTGTGTTCATTTTTCCCTCTCTTGCTCAATGACTGATTCAGAAAAGTAAGTGCTGATCCCCAAACTTGAGTTTTGGTGGGCTCCACTGACAACCACCAGCTCAAATTAACCATTTAAGGCTCCAGACAGTAAGATGGTCAGGACCGAAAACCTCCCAGTTACATTTTACAAACTCTCTTTTATGTTTACTGCACTGCTGTCAGAGGACCTCAATGTGATATGGTTAAGGGGGATGTTCCCTCCTGCTTGCCTTAGACCATTAAAGACTGCAAAGGCAAAGATACATCTCTTTGTTTTTCTTAGTGCTCCATATTCCTGGTAATCAAGGAAAGCAAGGTGTGTTCTAAAATCTTGGCTGGTTATTTTTCATCTCTTCTTCCAGGCCTAGTGTGGAAGGAACAACACAAGTGTATTCCCTGGTGGAATACAATGGACTGTGGTATTCAGAGCCTCTTAGACACTTCGGAAGAGGCCATCATTATTTTGGTGGCTATCTTTACCAATGCCCAGAAGACATTCTTCTACCTGGTGTTGTGGCAGCTGCCCAGCTCATATTTGTCATCAGTGAAATGTCACACCCAGCCTACAACATTTAATGAGTGCAAAGAAGGGCTGGAATGACTGAAAGCTGTCGTAGAGGGGAGTAGCAGGGAGTAGCAGGGCAATTGGTACCCCCTGTACACATGTGAGGAGAGTAGCAGGGTACCTGCTACCCTCTGTACACATGAGAGGGGAGTAACAAGGCACCTGCTACCCTCTGTACACATGAGAGGAGAGTAGCAGAGCACCTGCTATGCTCTGTACACATGAGAGGGGAGTAGCAGGGCACCTGCTACCCTCTGTACACATGAGAGGAGAGTAGCAGGGCACCTGCTACCCTCTGTACACATGAGAGGGGAGTAGCAGGGCACCTAGTACCCTCTGTACACATGAGAGGGAAGTAGCAAGGCACCTGCTACTATCGGTACACATGAGAGGAGAGTAGCAGGGCACCTGCTACCCTCTGTACACATGAGAGGGGAGTAGCAGGGCACCTAGTACCCTCTGTACACATGAGAGGGAAGTAGCAAGGCACCTGCTACTATCGGTACACATGAGAGGAGAGTAGCAGGGCACCTGCTACGTTCTGTATGCATGAGAGGGGAGTAGCGGGGCACCTAGTACCCTCTGTACACGAGAGGAGAGTAGCAGGGCACCTAGTACCCTCTGTACACATGAGAGGGAAGTAGCAAGGCACCTGCTACTATCGGTACACATGAGACGAGAGTAGCAGGGCACCTGCTACGCTCTGTATGCATGAGAGGGGAGTAGCGGGGCACCTAGTACCCTCTGTACACGAGAGGAGAGTAGCAGGGCACCTAGTACCCTCTGTACACGAGAGGGGAGCAGCAGGGCACCTAGTACCCACTGTACACATGAAAGGGGAGTAGCACCCTCTGTACACATGAGAGGGGAGCAGCAGGGCACCTAGTACCCACTGTACACATGAAAGGGAAGTAGCACTCTCTGTACACATGAGAGGGGAGTAGCAGGGCACCTAGTACCCTCTGTACACATAAAGAAGAGTAGCAAGGCACCTGGTACCCTCTGTACACATTAGAGGGGAGCAGCATGGTACCTAGTACCCACTGTACACATGAAAGGGGAGTAGCACCCTCTGTACACATGAGAGGGGAGTAGCAGGGCACCTAGTACTCTCTGTACACATGAGAGGGGAGTAGCAGGGCACCTGGAACCCTCTGTACACAAGAGAGGGGAGTAGCAGGGTGTAGGAAACTGGCTGTATATATGCTACAGTTTACCTTGATTTAGACATCATAGTGGAGGACAACAAATTGTGCACTAGTGTGTATGAAAAGCCCAGTGATATGAACTCGTTGCTGCATTATCGATCTTTCCATCCAAGAGCTCTACGGGACTGTCTCCCAGTGGGACAGTTTTTAAGATATTGTAGGAATTGTTCCACTACAAGTGAGTACACGCAGCAGTCTGAAAATCTGCCTGAGAAGTTGATACAGCGGGCCTATCCCAAAAGGATAGTGAACAGAGCGCTCAAGAGGGCTCATAATACCCCCCGGGAAGCTCTCCTAGAAAGAAATGTTGAACAGCCTAATGATTGCCGGCCAGTTGTTTTGACTTTTGACCCTTTGTCTTCAAAAATTCGCCAGGCCATAAGAAAACATTGGTCATTATTGTCAACGGCTGAGTATGAGATGCCCCAGCCTAGGTTTGCGTTCAAGCGTGCATGCAACCTGAAAGATAAACTTGTGCACACGCGAGCTGTGCAACACACTAAGAACACATCTATCCCCTCTGGACAATACCCTGGAGGGAGCTGCTCAGTATGTGACCTTACTGAAAAAACGAGCAATGTGCAGCTGCTGAGTGGTAAAACTTGGTAATCTAAATAAATTCAGCAACTTCAACTCTGTTAATGTGATTTACAAACTCACATGCCAGTGTGGGTTACACTACATTGGTTTAACCTCACGTAAGATCAAAATTGACCACACGCTTGGTACAACACTTTTGTGAACAGCGACATAATCTGAAAGTAGGGGGCGAGACATGTAGTTTTGACAAGATATTGGCTACAAAAGAGGCCCAGATTGAATTGAACGATCGAATTTAATGGAACAAAATCAGTAGATAGTTCGATCAAGGGAGGGAAAATATGTGTGTTTAGGACTGTGAGAAGTTGGCCTGGTATATGATGTTCACTAATTAAAGTGACCACCTTGTACCATGCCAAGCAACCCTTATGGTGTGGTTGTAAGTCAACCTTTTCGGACCAGCTGCCCTAGTGGTAGCGTAGGCTAAGCAGTTTTTCAGGCTAAACTCGTTTAGGCATGTGAAGCAAGCTGTTTTACCATATGTAACCCCCTTTTATACCAATGAAAGGACACCACACAGATATATATTCAAAATATATATGTATTTATTACTCAAAGTATCCCCTAGACTCTTTATGAGCACAGGAGCACAAATCGTTAAACAAGAAAGTGTTACAATATACAGAAGTTGCACTTTATATGGATAGGCCCTGGTGGCCGCTCAAACCATATACTAAAATAGTGGTATAAGTACCACGAATAGGAAAGGGAAAAGGCCTAGGGCCTCTAGAATCGCTGGGCCTACAAGGAGCTAACTTCAGTTAGTGACCAGGAAGTCCACGGGTCGCGTGTGCAGTGAGGAAAGTTACACGCGGGCTCCCATAGGTTTTCAATGTGTGCGTAAAAGTTCAAAAGTTACTGCTAGAAGGGTCTTCTGGTTGAACTACGAAATCAAGACTTCAAACCTAGACATTAGAGATGTTACTCTACACTTGGGCACCGGAGTGCCAGCTTTACCTCACCCACAGGAAGCGGGAGCATAGGGCTCGAAGTGCGTCGGGTTTCGTCTATCTGTTCAATGGAGCCTGATGACAAAGATGCTGCAGGCGGTCAGTCCAGAAGAGATGCGGTGGATCCAAGGGTGGATCAGAAGTGTAGAAGACCTGTAAGCAGAGGGGACAGTGTTCAAAGTCACTAGCCAGTGACCGGCGTGGCACCAGGTAGGTACCAGGCGATGTCGGGTGCAAACAGGTGAAGAGGTGTAGCTTGTCTCTGCAGCCACGTGGTCCCTGAAGGTCGACGACGTCCAGGAGTCGGTTCACGAGCTGTCCCACACAGGCTCTCGCTGTCGGCGGTGTCGGCGACTCAGAAGAAGCAAACAAGCCTTGGCAAAAGCAGGAGTTGCAGGAATCGAAGAAAGCTGTTAGCTCTGACCAGCAAGGTCAGAGGGGCTGCTCCTTTGGAGGGAAGCAGGGGCCAGTCTTGAGCAACCAGACCAGTGTCGTAGTTTTTCAAGATGGTTGCCAAGATGGCCACTAGTCAACGGGCCAGGGACCGGGCAGGCGCGTAGAGTTGCAAAGTGCAGAGGGGCCACACGCAGATCGTGGAGATGCTGGAGGGCTCACCTTTGGTGCAGATGCTGCTCGGATGTTGGGCTTCTAAGGACCCAAAGCACAACTCGGAGGGAGCCTCTGTTGTCGCGCTTGCAGCTTGTCGAGTGTCTTCCAAGATGGCTGGCTCCACGTGTCTCGGTGCCTCCACGAGTTCCTTCTTTGCAGGGACTGTGGATCGGGCAGTGAGAGGTCTGGAGGTCCAGTTCTTGTCGGTCTCTGGGCTCGGGCTCCGGCGGGAGGCGGCGGCAAAGCAGACGTCGATTCGCTGGTTGGTGCTTGCGTTAGCAAGATGGTCACTCCCTGACCATAGGGGAGATTTCCTTCAGTCTTCTGTGCAGCAGAACGTCGAAGTTCCCGTCTTCTTCTTAGTTTCAAGTTGATTCCAGGATGTCTGAAGTCTTAGGACACAGCTCCTACCTTTAAGCGGATTCTAGGGGCCGGACTACCTGCTAGGTCCCTACCTAAGGGTGGGACCAGGAAGGGGGGTGGTTACACCCCCAATCCTTTGTCCAGCTCACCCCAGGTCCGGGGCTGGTGTGCCCCAGGACCGGTTTCAACTGGCATATGCACCGAGGCTCCTTGTGAGCCTCAGGCATGTCTGATTCTATTCAAGCCCTACCTGACCAATACACAAAATCCTGTCTGGGGTGGTGCTCGCACCTCCCCTGGCAGGAAACCCTTTTTCCACGTCTCCCAAGCTGGAAGGACTCCCAGCAGCAGGAGGGCAGACTTGTGTCGGTGGTGGCAGCGTCCATTTTGTGGAGCTGAGGTTATGTCTGATTTTACCCGGGTTTTAGGTTCTGTACATGTCGTGTCCCTCTAGAAGGATGGAATGCTAACGCCGTCGCCAGAACTGGCGAGGGGTTAGTATTCCAATTCGTATGACACCTTACTCGACATGTTTTGATAAAGCCAAACCAAAGATAGCATTTAACCGCGAGGTTCATAATGCACTGAAGAGTATATGGTATCGCGATATCTGGAAACGGTAGAAGGAAGTTGTTCCGACCACTGCAGACAGGCTCAGCTCATGCCAGAGCACCATCTCACATATAACCAAGCACTCTGCCTTCAGGATTGTTAAGGCCTGCCATAGGAGTGACTTATAGGTTAACATGTGTCCCATTTAAGGTTAGGTATAGGTATACTACACCTAAGTAAGAGGTGGATACACCAACTTACCCCAGCTGAGTGATCAGCCAGTTGTGTCAAATTGTTAAGCCAGGCCAGGGGTGGCACAATACATGCTTCATCCCCTGGTAGGCCTTAGATACACCAATGCCCTGGGTACCTAGTGTACACTGGTACAGGGGCTCACAGGGTGATCCAGTTCCAATTGGTTATGCAACTAAAGTGCATAGTGTCAATTTAGTAGAGAGAACAGCAGGCTGGGGTCTGATTAGCAGGCCCACAGCCTCAATATGTCAAAAACCAGTGAAGCAAAAAGCAAAAATTTGGGGTGACCATAGGATAGCAGACCCTACTCTCCTACACAACCCCCCCCCAAACACAGGGACATTAAACTAGCCTTGACCAGTCTCGTCTTCATGTCCTAAGTGGAAGTACCTGGAGAGACCATCTGCATTCCCATGGTCTGTACCTGGCCGGTGCTCCACTGTAAAGTCCATCCCCTGTAGGGAAATGGACCACCTAAGCAGTTTGGGGTTTTCACCCTTCATCTGATTTAGCCACAAGAGGGGCTTATGGTCGGTCTGAATCTTGAAGTGAGTGCCAAACAAGTATGGCCTCAGCTTCTTCAGGGCCCACACCACAGCAAAGGCCTCCCTCTCAATAGCTGACCAATTCTTCTCTCTGGGGGTCAACCTTCTGCTAATAAAAGCAATGGGTTGGTCTTGACCATCTACATTAAGTTGTGACAGCACAGTTCCCACACCCAACTCAGAAGCATCTGTTTGGACAATAAACTCTTTGGAGTAGTCAGGACTTTTCAGGATAGGTGCAGAGCACATGGCCTTCTTCAGGTCATCAAATGCCTTTTGACAGCTTACTGTCCACTGAACCTTTTTGGGCATCTTTTTGGATGTCAGATCATTAAGAGGAGTCACAATGGACCCATAGTTCTTAACAAACTTCCTGTAGTACCCAGTCAAGCCCAAGAAAGCTCGGACTTGAGTCTGGGTGGTGGGAGGAGACCAGTCCTTGATGGATTGTATCTTACTCTCTAGTGGTTGAACTTGGCCTCCACCTACAAGGTGGCCCAAGTACACAACCTTACTCTGCCCTAGCTGGCACTTAGTAGCCTTGATAGTGAGGCATGCCTTTTGCAGAGCCTCAAGTACCTTCTTCAGGTGGATCAGGTGATCCTCCCAGGTGGAGCTAAAGACAGCAATGTCATCAAGATATGCTGCGCAAAAGTCATCCAACCCAGTAAGGACTTGATTCACCAACCTTTGGAAGGTAGCAGGTGCATTCTTCAGACCAAAGGGCATCACCAAAAATTGGTAGTGTCCTCCTGGGGTTGAAAATGCTGTTTTGGCCTTAGACTCCTCAGCTAACCTGATTTGCCAATAGCCAGCTGTCAAATCAAATGTGCTCAAAAACTTAGCAGAAGCCAGTTTATCTATGAGCTCATCTGCCCTTGGAATAGGATGTGCGTCAGTCCTAGTGACAGCATTAAGTCCTCTGTAATCCACACAGAACCTCATCTCTCTCTTGCCATCTTCGGTGTGAGGTTTGGGGACCAGAACCACTGGGCTAGCCCAGGGGCTCTCTGAGGGCTCAATGACACCCAGTTCCAGCATTTTGTGTACCTCAGTGTCCACCACATGGGTACACCAATCAGTTTGACTAGGTATCAGTGAGAACATATGCTGAAATGATTGTAGAACTTGTCTACATTCAATCTGCTGATGCTCAGTGAGGTTGCCTCCAAGGGTCACTCCTTCAACTGAACCATCTTCAGGGTTCTGAGACAACAGGTCTGGGAGAGGGTCACTCTCTTCCTCCTGTCCCTCATCTGTAGCCATGAGCAAGCCCATGTCTGCCCTGTCAACATATGCTTTTAACCTGTTAACATGGAGTACCCTGTGGGGACTCCTGGGAGTGCCTAGGTCCACCAAGTAGGCAACCTCTCCCTTCTTTTCCAGGATTGTATGGGGTCCAGACCATTTGTCTTGGAGTGCTGCTGGGGCCACTGGCTCCAACACCCATACCTTCTGTCCTGGCTGAAACTCAACCAAGACAGCCTTTTGGTCATGCCAAGCTTTCTGTAAGGCCTGGCTTGCCTCAAGGTTTTTGGATGCCTTCTCCATGTACTCAGCCATCCTGGAGCGGAGACCAAGTACATAGTCCACTATGTCTTGCTTAGGCTTTTTGAGAGGTAACTCCCATCCTTCCCTCACCAGACATAGGGGGCCACTTACAGGGTGCCCAAACAACAATTCAAAGGGGCTGTAGCCAACTCCTTTTTGTGGGACCTCTCTGTAAGCAAACAGAAGGCAGGGTAGAAGGATGTCCCATCTTTGCCTGAGCTTTTCAGGTAATCCTTTGATCATACCCTTTAGGGTCTTGTTGAATCTCTCAACAAGCCCATTGCATTGTGGGTGATAAGGAGTGGTGAACTTGTAGCTGACACCACATTCCTTCCACATAGCTGTCAAGTATCCTGACATGAAGTTGGTACCTCTGTCAGAAACTACCTCCTTAGGAAACCCCACTCTGGAGAAAACTCCCAGTAGGGCCCTGGCCACAACAGGAGCTGTTGTGGTCCTAAGGGGAATTGCCTCTGGATACCTGGTGGCATGATCCACTACCACCAGTATAAATCTGTGCCCAGATGCAGTGGGGGGATCCATGGGACCCACTATATCTATTCCCACTCTTTCAAAGGGAACCCCCACCACCAGTAGTGGTATTAGGGGGGCCTTTGTTGTGCCACCTGATTTGCCACTGGCTTGGCAGGTCACACAGGAGCGACAAAACTCCTTGGTATCTTCATTCATGTGAGGCCAGTGAAAGTGAGGGACAAGCCTGTCCCAAGTCTTGTTCTGGCCTAAGTGTCCTGCTAGAGGAATATCACGGGCCAAGGTAAGAAGGAAGCCCCTAAATTGCAGAGGTATAACCAACCTCCTGGTTGCACCAGGTTTTGGGTCTCTAGCCTCTGAATAAAGGAGCCCATCATCCCAATACACTTTATGGGTACCTTGAGCATTCCCAGCAGCCTCAGCAGCAGCCAGCTGCCTGAGGGGTTCAAGAGATGGACAGGATAACTGAGCCTGCCCCAAGTCAGCCCTAGAAGGTCCCCCTGTCCCCAGAAACTCAACCTGGTCAGGTTCAAGCTCTTCAGGGACAGTTCCTTCAGGGTTCTCAAGATCATCCTCCTGGGAAGACTGATCATCACTTGGAGGCAGGGGGGGAAGGCACAGCCTTAACCCTCCTATTCTTCTTCTTGGAAGGTGCTTGGTCCATTGTTCCAGGATCCAAGACCTGAGGTTCAGTAAGGCACTTTTTCGCCTGTGACCTGGTCACAGCAAGGACATGTGGTGATATACCTAACATCTCTGCATGTGTCCTGTACTCCACTTCTGACCATAGAGAACTCTCTAGGTCATTGCCCAACAAACATTCTACTGGGAGGTCTGCACTAACCACAACCCTTTTGAGGCCAGTTACCCCTCCCCATGAGAAGTTAACAACAGCCACACTATGTGAAGTAGTGGCATTGCTGGCATTGGTCACCAGGTAATTCTCACCTGGTATGTACTGTCCAGGATCCACAAAGACTGGTGTCACCATAGTGACACTGGCACATGTCTCCCTGTAGGCTTGAGCCACTTTTGTATTTATCAATGGAGTCTGTCTGTACTTGCCCAGGTTACTGGGGCTCACAGTCAGGGACAAAGCCATGTCCCCATCACAGATCAAGACTGCCTGTGTAAGGGTTCTGTCTAAGTCAGAATCTTCTTCAGTTCCCATAGTGATTCCCACTACACCCTTTGTCTGGGGACCAACACTGCTAACAGTACTACTGGGAGCAGGTGCCTTAGGGGCAACAGTGTTGGGGGCTCCACCCTTCTTACAATCACTAGTCCAGTGAGTTGTATTCTTGCAAGATTTGCACCAGGGTTTCTTTTGACCTTCTTTCTTCTTTCCTTTAGATTGTTGGGACCCACCCTCATTAGTACTAGTTTGGGGCCCTGTTGAAGACTTCTGGTCCTTGGATTTCTGATCACCCTTTTGGTCTGTTTTCTTCTGATCACCCACTTGGCCCTGGTTCTTGTTCTTTTGCTTAACCCTGGTTCTGACCCACTTGTCTGCCTTCTTTCCCAATTCTTGGGGAGAGGTCAGATCCGAGTCAACCAAGTGTTGATGCAGTTGCTGGTTTTGACAGTTATTTAAAATCTGTTCTCTCATCATCAAATTGTACAATCCTGTATAATCTGAAACCTTACTTCCCAGCAACCAACCCTCCAAAGCCTTAGTGGCACATTCAATGTATTCAGACCAGTCCTGAGTCTGTGTCTTCTGGGTATCTCTGAACATTAACCTGTACTGTTCAGTGGTTAAGCCTAACCCATCAACCAGGACACTCTTCAGGGCTCTGTAGTTTCTGACATCCTCCTCCCTAACAGTGAGGAGTCTATCTCTGCCTCTACCTTCAAAGGAGAGCCATAAGATTGCTGCCCACTGGTCTTCAGGAACCTGCTGCACTTTGCAGGCTCTCTCAAGAGCAGTCATCCACTTGTGGATATCATCCCCACTTTTGTAGGGGGGCACAACCTTGGACAGGTTCCTATTATCAATGACCCTATCTTTGTCCCTCGGGACAATGCTGCCACCAGTGGGTATAGACCCACTCTCTCTAGGTTGCCTAGCCTTGCTCAGTTTCTCTTCCATCAGGGCTACTTCTAGCTCCTGTTTCCTGATCCTCAGCTGGGCTTCCTGCATTCTGGCCTCATGCTCCCTCCTCTGAGGGCTGGTCATCCTTATTCTGGAATGACCCTGAGAGCCTCTAGAGGCATGAGAGGCATTAGAGTCACCTGAGTGATTCCTCTGTCTCCCAAACCCCTGGTTAGGTCCACTAGGGAGATTCAATGGGGGGAACCCATTGTCATTCCCAAATAGTCTTAAGTTAGCTGAGCCAAGTATAACACTTGGCACTGGGCTATTTCTCCCATCAGAATTACTACTACTATCAGACTCATCCCCTTTTTCATCCTTGTCCCTATGCTGATCCTCATCATCTGTAGTCTGATTCTCATCTAAGGGGTGACTATTGGAAAGGGGTGCTTCAGTAGCATCTTCAGAAGGAGGGCCTCCTGTTCCAGTCCCTAAGGGGCCTAACTGGGAGGCTTTCTTGAGAGCTCTCTGATCTTCATCAGCTTGTAAGAGTTCTCTGAGCTCAGCAGAGGTAGGGTTCTTGGGCTGTTTAAGGCCTCTAGAATTAGCCAACTGCCTGAGCTCGTTTTGGTTTAGGGTAGCAAAGATGGATGGTGCCCTCTGGGGGTCACTCTCGACAGAGATGGGTACGTTGGACCCCTCTGCCCCAGCCATTGCTCTTAAGTGTGGGTGGATGTGTTGCAACTACCTACACTTGGGTTTTCCTACTAAACCTATCTAGTAGTTGTAGTCAGGGTGTGCTACTCCCTTTGCTCTACAACAACTAAGTTCAGTAGAACTTAAGTATATAACTATCTTGTTTTATATGTACCTACAGGTACCTGTATGATCTTTCAATTGGTAACGAAGAGATTACAGAGGTAAAACAACAGCAAGCTCAAATCCCAACCGCTGCTCACCAATGTGAGAAGTTGGCCTGGTATATGATGTTCACTAATTAAAGTGACCACCTTGTACCATGCCAAGCAACCCTTATGGTGTGGTTGTAAGTCAATCTTTTCGGACCAGCTGCCCTAGTGGTAGCGTAGGCTAAGCAGTCTTTCAGGCTAAACTCGTTTAGGCATGTGAAGCAAGCTGTTTTACCATATGTAACCCCCTTTTATACCAATGAAAGGACACCACACAGATATATATTCAAAATATATATGTTTTTATTACTCAAAGTATCCCCTAGACTCTTTATGAGCACAGGAGCACAAATCGTTAAACAAGAAAGTGTTACAATATACAGAAGTTGCACTTTATATGGATAGGCCCTGGTGGCCGCTCAAACCATATACTAAAATAATGGTATACGTACCACGAATAGGAAAGGGAAAAGGCCTAGGGCCTCTAGAATCGCTGGGCCTACAAGGAGCTAACTTCAGTTAGTGACCAGGAAGTCCACGGGTCGCGTGTGCAGTGAGGAAAATTACACGCGGGCTCCCATAGGTTTTCAATGGGTGCGTAAAAGTTCAAAAGTTACTGCTAGAAGGGTCTTCTGGTTGAACTACGAAATCAAGACTTCAAACCTAGACATTAGAGATGTTACTCTACACTTGGGCACCGGAGTGCCAGCTTTACCTCACCCACAGGAAGCGGGTGCATAGGGCTCGAAGTGCGCCGGGTTTCGTCTACCTGTTCAATGGAGCCTGATGACAAAGATGCTGCAGGCGGTCGGTCCAGAAGAGATGCGGTGGATCCAAGGGTGGATCGGAAGTGTAGAAGACCTGTAAGCAGAGGGGACAGTGTTCAAAGTCACTAGCCAGTGACCGGCGTGGCACCAGGTAGGTACCAGGCGATGTCGGGTGCAAACAGGTGAAGAGGTGTAGCTTGTCTCTGCAGCCACGTGGTCCCTGAAGGTCGACGACATCCAGGAGTCGGTTCACGAGCTGTCCCACGCAGGCTCTCGCTGTCGGCGGTGTCGGCGACTCAGAAGAAGCAAACAAGCCTTGGCAAAAGCAGGAGTTGCAGGAATCAAAGAAAGCTATTAGCTCTGACCAGCAAGGTCAGAGGGGCTGCTCCTTTGGAGGGAAGCAGGGGCCAGTCTGGAGCAACCAGACCAGTGTTGTAGTTTTTCAAGATGGTCACCAAGATGGCCACTAGCCAACGGGCCAGGGACCGGGCAGGCGCATCGAGTCGCAAAGTGCAGAGGGTCCACACGCAGATCGTGGAGATGCTGGAGGGCTCACCTTTGGTGCAGATGCTGCTCGGATGTTGGGCTTCTCAGGACCCAAAGCACAACTCGGAGGGAGCCTCTGTTGTCGCGCTTGCAGCTTGTCGAGTGTCTTCCAAGATGGCTGGCTCCATGTGTCTCGGTGCCTCCACGAGTTCCTTCTTTTCAGGGACTGTGGATCGGGCGGTGAGAGGTCTGGAGGTCCAGTTCTTGTCGGTCTCTGGGCTCGGGCTCCGGCGGGAGGCGGCGGCAAAGCAGACGTCGATTCGCTGGTTGGTGCTTGCGTTAGCAAGATGGTCACTCCCTGACCATAGGGGAGATTTCCTTCAGTCTTCTGTGCAGCAGAACGTCGAAGTTCCCGTCTTCTTCTTAGTTTCAATTTGATTCCAGGATGTCTGAAGTCTTAGGACACAGCTCCTACCTTTAAGCGGATTCTAGGGGCCGGACTACCTGCTAGGTCCCTCCCTAAGGGTGGGACCAGGAAGGGGGGTGGTTACACCCCCAATCCTTTGTCCAGCTCGCCCCAGGTCCGGGGCTGGTGTGCCCCAGGACCGGTTTGAACTGGCATATGCACCGAGGCTCCTTGTGAGCCTCAGGCATGTCTGATTCTATTCAAGCCCTACCTGACCAATACACAAAATCCTGTCTGGGGTGGTGCTCGCACCTCCCCTGGCAGGAAACCCTTTGTCCATGTCTCCCAAGCTGGAAGGACTCCCAGCAGCAGGAGGGCAGACTTGTGTCGGTGGTGGCAGCGTCCATTTTGTGGAGCTGAGGCTATGTCTGATTTTTCCCGGGTTTTAGGTTCTGTACATGTCGTGTCCCTCTAGAAGGGTGGAATGCTAACCCCGTCGCCAGAACTGGCAAAGGGTTAGTATTCCAATTCGTATGACACCTTACTCGACATGTTTTGATAAAGCCAAACCAAAGATAGCATTTAACCGCGAGGTTCATAATGCACTTAAGAGTATATGGTATGGCGAAATCTGGAAACGGTAGAAGGAAGTTGTTCCGACCACTGCAGACAGGCTCAGCTCATGCCAGAGCACCATCTCACATATAACCAAGCACTCTGCCTTCAGGATTGTTAAGGCCTGCCATAGGAGTGACTTATAGGTTAACATGTGTCCCATTTAAGGTTAGGTATAGGTATACTACACCTAAGTAAGAGGTGGATACACCAACGTACCCCAGCTGAGTGATCAGCCAGTTGTGTCAAATTGTTAGGCCAGGCCAGGGGTGGCACAAAACATGCTTCAGCCCCTGGTAGGCCTTAGATACACCAATGCCCTGGGTACCTAGTGTACACTGGTACAGGGGCTCACAGGGTGATCCAGTTCCAATTGGTTATGCACCTAAAGTGCATAGTGTCAATTTAGTAGAGAGAACAGCAGGCTGGGGGTCTGATTAGCAGGCCCACAGCCTCAATATGTCAAAAACCAGTGAAGCAAAAAGCAAAAATTTAGGGTGACCATAGGATAGCAGACCCTACTCTCCTAAAAGGACCGTTTAGGAAAATTTGGCTTGCCTCCTTTAGTTCAGTGATGGTGTATAGACAACTCACACATCAGAATAAGTCAAAGACATCAATATATGTTGAGAATATTAGAGTTTTGTAATATAATTGATAAAGGAATGATGCTGTAACATTTGTATTATGAAGACACATTGAGCAGAAGCATAATGTGTAAAAATGTAAGTGGTCCCTATATAAAAAGAAAACTGATGAGATGACACCCCATCACTGGATATAGGGTCATACACACGTAAAGAATAGCGAAGGAAACAAATGAGGTGTAGAATCCATTTGAATTTGTGTGCCTCTTATATATTCAGACAAGTATAAATGTCAGTTGTAACATGCAAAGGGAGGCAAGAAGTCATTATATTCCAGACATTTTTACTTCAGGATGATGAGAGTGACCGTATGTCCATCACGCTGAAACAGTCGGGTTTTTAACCTTATTCGATTCATTCGGGAGCTATCTTAATTTTCTGGGTTGATTACACAGATTGAAATTCATAGAGATAAAATCCTTGAGAAATATCTATAAGAATATGAGGTGCTCTATGATTTGAATAGGTCCGGTAAAATGTATTGGGACCATAATGTTCCTTTGTAAATACGGCATGATTGGGATATGTTTTGCAATTCCAAGATGGCGCCCACATTAACATCTTGACAAAACATAATACGTTGAGACCATGGGCCGGGCACGTGATATGGCTTCTTCCAGCTGCGGGATTTTAAATAGCAAAATGTCTTCCGCATCCACACACCAGGATGAGATAACGTGTGATGGACGAACGGATGCGGTAAGAGTGTGTGTGCTGAGGGACATAGTGGGATAAATGCGTGTGAAAATTTATACACTACGCATGGTAAATGAGGGAGACTCGTTCGAGTAGAAATGGTTGACTTTAAATACATTCTACCCCCAAGGTTGGGGTTGATCATCTACATCTGCGTGTATTGGTGGATATAGCATGACCGGGTCTCAGTCCAATCTGTATGATTTACACTATAAATACGGAAATGTGATGCATTGATGGATGGGCATTGCCCCATGTCCTTTAAATATAATAAAGGGGACATGTATGTTTCCACAGATGAATTTCTAAAGCAACGGAGGTGCTGTTCATTAAGGGTTGAGTGTAAAAAGTACACACCCTGTGGCATGGTGAAAGCTGGTATGCAGGCCCTTGGCTTCCACCTGGTAATAACAGTGTTTTATAGTCACAGTATCTGGGACGATGTCTCAGTATGTGTTTTGATAAATCAGTACCTGCTTGGAAGGAAGTTGTAACTGGTGGTGTTTTTAATTATAACAATTTGTGTTTGTTTGTTTGTAAGTCACTCGATATATAAAGTCAGATGTCCAGTGAGGTGATTTGCTGACCTCGAAGCCCTGACGAATTTGCCGAAAAGATATACAGGCAATAAAACATTTTGGCCTACTTTGAATCGGTTTACAACATGCTGTGTTTTTAATCTTGAGCAAGCTCACTATTTGGATTAAAAATGGTCAAACCATAACATGTGAGTTTTAGCTCAGTTTTTTGTGTTTTTTGAGACATACTGTCTCCTGTATATCACAGGGCCCGTTTCTTCTTTCTCTCTTTGAAGATATATTTATCACTATTTTCACCTCTTTACACTTCTTCCACTGGACACAAATTTTCTTTCTATATGAGAAACGTCCCGATGATGATAAAAGCGTGGGCAAGCTGGTGAGAACCTGCCAGTTGCTCCTCTGGTGGTGCGCACGTGAGGTGCCTTCTCATTTTCTTACACATTTTTTGAGGTACACATAAACCTGTTTGTTGTGGGTATGTTTGTGAAGAGTGATCTGATCTTTATTTTTGTTTCTTTTACATAAAATAATAAAAACAGTGGGTAAAGAGGACTGGATTAGACTGTGTACTTGATAAAAACAGTTGTTGGGTTGAGGTGGGTATTCCCCATACCATTCCTACTTAAAATAAACAGATATTGCCTGTTACAGCCAGATAATTTGGTGTCCGATCTATATATACACTACACCAAAATGAGGTATAGTGTGTATAGAGTCCAGGTGACCCCAGAGGTATGCAGAGGTTACAGTTAGATAGAACCTTACTCTCTGTTTGTGGTAGAGTGATCGAGCAGTAAGACAGTATCAGAGGACAGTGTTAAGCATTTGATGTACACACTCAGTCAGCAAATGAATTCACAAACTCAAGAACTGAACTCTAGGCCAATTGTTTTGGTATAAAAAATATATTGTTGTTTTATTTTAGAACCAAGCAATCCTGGCACAGATAAGCATTAAATACTTTACGGTAATAGTTGCTGAATGTAGAACAGCTTGAAAATGCAATAGGAATTGTACTTTGTTTAATTTACAGGGTATGCAGTAGGTTGCAATACTTAGCAAATACAGTACATTGAAATGAATTTGTTTTTGCAGTAAATTACAGTTAAGTTACTTTTTACGTTACTTTTTTAACTCAGTGCTGGATACCTAGATTCAGCACTGGGACATTTCCTGCAAACAGGTAAGTAAATACATTTTGGTTATACATGCGATTTTTAAAGAATATATTTGGATTTCAAACCTCTACACTTAGAAACTTTTTGGAAGAAAATTGTCAATGTTATGCTATGGGGGAAAAACAGGTTATCGGTCCACAGGTAAGTTATCGACTGTGGGAGTTAAGGTTCTGGGGTTAGACTCAGGGGTCCCCCAGGGTCAGTGATGCAGTCTGGTTGCACCCTCAGCTGCACTAGGGCGGCCCGATGCAGAGTGTTGAGGCCCAATGTTATCCGATGAGGGATAGGGGGCCTCCGGTTGGTGGCTGCTGGCAAGCAGGCCACTCGGTTATGGGAACAAAGCTCCTAGGGTTTAGGTTAGGGCAAATGGGGAAACAAAGAAGCACAAAAGGTGCACCATCTGCAGCACTGGGGCAGCCGGGTGCAGGGTGCTGTTTCGAGGTCGGGTGCCCTGTTGTTTTCAATGGAGAACCTCTGGTTTGCAAAAGCACTGCAGGCAGGGAGACGGAGGACTTCTGGGTGCGACCACCACTTCAAGATGTAAGTTGGGAAGTTAAGAGTTGGTTAGGCACCGTTGGTTTGGGCACACAAGGCCGTGGGGCGTCGGGTGAAGGGCTGCCTTTTGGGGTCGAATCTTCTTACCAGCTCCTGATCGCGCTTAGGGGGCCTTCTGGATTTAGGCTGCAGTCGTCGGCTGGAAGCCTGAGGCAGGTCAAGGGTTGCGGATCTCTGGTCAGGATCACCGGGGTGACCTCCTCGTGGTGTTTTTCCACTCGAGCTTGGGCCGAGTTCGGCAGGTGCAGAGTTAGCTGGATTCGCAGTCTCCGGCTGCTGCCAGAAGTTGCTGTTTGAACAAATCTGGTGTTCACGGGAGAAGCAGTCTTTGAAAATGAAGACAGGCAGGTCTTCCAGGGTTTTTGAGGTTGCTTGCTGCAGGACACACCGGGATTTCTCAGGAGCAGGTTCGAGGGGAGACAGGCCTGTAGGGCTGGGGCCAAGTCAGTGGGGTCGTCTTCCTCTTGTTAGCTGGCAGCACGGCTGTTCGGTCCTTCTTCTTGTTGTTTCTGGATCTGAGGAAGCAAGGTTCAGGGTGCCCCCTAAATACTAGATTTAGGGGCGTTACAGGTAGGTAAATAGTAGGGACCAATGGGTCCCTTCCCTGGGGTGGGTACACCCCTATCGCGCCACCATCCCTTGGGAGGGGAGCAGAAGCCTGTCCCTGGTTGGTTGGGTCCCCCCATCCTCAAGATGGCAGGGACTCAGAGTTGTGCTTCACCTCGCCTCCCCCACCTGAGGGGTAGAGTTGGCAGAGGTTGGCACACCTCTTTCCCTCACTTGTATTTCCTGCCGGCTCTACCGCCCAAAGTGGGGTGAAGAACCAATGGGGACCAGTTGCTGAAAGCAGCAAATGGTCTGGGGAGGCTTACAAAGGCGGCATGCCTTTGAAGCTTCCCCTTCATGAACCCTGCCCATCCTGGGGGAGGAGGCTTGGCACCTTATCCCAGGATGTGCATTGTTTCAGGCCCCCGAGAGCAGCAGGCTCTCGACCCAGGGGTCCAGAAACATGTCTGTTGGTGGCAGCCTAAGCAGCCACTTAGTCGGGTCACTAGAAGTTGGTCGAGTTTCAGGGTGCATTTCTAAGATGCCCTCTGTTGTGCATTTTACATTAAATACCACACTGGCATCAGTGTGGCTTTAATGTGCTGAGACGATTGATACCAAACTTTCCAGTTTTCAGTGGAGCCATTATGATGTTGTGGAGTTTGTAATGACATACTACCAGCACCATATACACTTAATGGCAGCACTCCACTTACAATGCCCAAGAATGGACTTGGGCACTGTAGGAGTACAAGGCTCACGCACCTGTACCCTCACCACTGGCATAGTGCACCCTGCTAGAGGGGTGACTGATCTATGCCAGGGCAGTGGTTTTGTGGGCATGGCACACAGGGACGTGTGCCATGTCGACTCTTCACTTTGTTCTGCACCAAGACACGCAACCTGCAAAGGCAGTGTGTGAGTGTCAGGGTACAGGACCTCTAAGGGTGGCACAATAAGTGCTGCAGCCCGTAGAGGCCTTCTCTGACCACAGTGCCCTGGGTACCTGTGGCACCATTTACCAGGGGCTGACATGTGGCCAGAGATGCCAATTGGATCTAGGATTCAATGCAATTTTAGGGAAGGAACATAGGCCCTGGGTACCTGATTAGCAGGAGGCCAGGGCACAGTCAGTCAAAGAACATCAGCAATTCAGCAAAAAGTGGGGGCATACCATGCAGAAAGAGGACACTTTTTCACACAGGGCCCCTGGTACCCCCTGTACACATGGGAGGGGAGTAGCAAGGCACCTGCTACCCTCTGTACACATGAGGGGAGTAGCAGGGCACCTGCTACCCTCTGTACACATGAGAGGGGAGAAGCATGGCACCTGGTACCCTCTGTACATATGAGAGGAGAGTAGCAGGGTATCTGCTACCCTCTGTGCACATGAGAGGAGAGTAGCAGGGTATCTGCTACCCTCTGTACACATGAGAGGAGAGTAGCAGGGTATCTGCTACCCTCTGTACACATGAGAGGGGATTAACAGGGCACCTGCTACCCTCTGTACACATGAGAGGGGAGTAGCAGGGCACCTAGTACCCACTGTACACATGAGAGGGGAGTAGCAGGGCACCTGCTACCCTCTGTACACATGAGAGGAGAGTAGCAGGGTATCTGCTACCCTCTGTACACATGAGAGGAGAGGAGCAGGGTATCTGCTACCCTCTGTACACATGAGAGGGGAGAAGCAGGGCACCTGGTACCCTCTGTACACATGAGAGGGGAGTAGCAAGGCGCCTGGTACTCTCTGTACACATGAGAGGAGAATAGCAGGGTACCTGCTACCCTCTGTACACATGAGAGGGGAGAAGCAGGGCACCTGGTACAATTTGTACACATGAGAGGGGAGTAGCAGGGCAGCTGCTTGCTTCCATGGAGATGTGTTATTTTGTCTCTCCCTTTAACACTCAAGCCTGTGGCTAGGCTGGAGAGGGGGTGGGGGGCAAAGGGTACAAAGTAACTTTACAATGTACATTTCACTTGGACGAAGTGGAGGGTCCGACTCTGACCTCTGTACTAGGGCAATGCAAGGAGGGGGGGGAGTAAACACTTCCTGATCCTTGTGCAAGGCTAGGGTAAGGGTGCACATCTTCACCCCCTGCCCTTAGTTAAGGCATTGTGTGCAAAATAGTAAAATATGTGCCCCTGCACAGATACTTACTCAAGGTTGTATATCTCCCCCCATGCCCAGAAGCAAGGCAAGGGGTTTGCAATGCTTTCCACATACACTTGGTCTGAACGAGCCAAAATCATGCAGTCCCTCCATTGACCCTGAGAACGCATAGGGGCAAGTAAAGATGGCCCACCAGACAGCCAAACATAGAAGCTAGAGGGGAAACTGGAGACAGGAACTGCCCTTGATTGGGTCCTCGAAGTCAGACGGCCTCTGCCAATGAGAAGCAATGCAGAGCGCTCCATTCGGGGCACAGTGCTCCAGGGGAACCTGCCTTGTGCTGCTGGTCCAGAAGACTGAAGGATAAATGGGAAGGTCAAAAGCATCCTTGAGGCTCCTTGGGATAACTGTCACTGTAGTGCCTTCAGTTTGGAAGCTCAGCGAGCACCATGTTCTCGACTGCGCATGTGCTGGTGCACACGCTGCTACATGATGCTAACCTGCATCTCGTGTGCACTACTTAGAAGAGTCGATTTCCTTTTGCTTCATCAAAGAGGAGGAGAGATCCCCTTTCATCAAATCCACAATGGAACGACCAGCTCTTCCCCCGGGATGCCGTGACTGGTACATTATCCTGCTCACCTGGCACCTTACTGCTACTTTGTGGTTTGTCCTTCCTCACATGTAGGGCCACACGCCCTCCAGGGTTCATCCATTTTCTTGGAGCGGAGTGTCAGGTTACACCACACCTCTTTATACCCCTTCACAGTCTCCCTTTATCTCACCCAGAACTGCGGGCCCGTCATGCCACATCTCCGACCTCAACATCACAAGGTACCACCTGCTGCGTCAAGGGCCTCCTCTGCACACCCTCAGGCCCAGACTGCTGGGCTGAAGGCAGTGCTGGGTAGGAGTGTACTCTCTGGATCCTGCTACAACAGAGTGCACAGTTACTCCTTGTCTCCTGACCTCAATCCAGACCCATTCTTCATAGACATTTTTAGGTCTCGACCTTGCTATCGCGTAGCGATCGCAAAGCGAGCCTATTGTAAGGGGGTTTGAAAAGTGCTCCCAAAAAGCGGATTGCATGGCTAGCACGCGCACAATCACGCGCATCGTGCCGCCATGCAATCCGCCTTTTGGGAGCACTTCAAAGGGTCCGCTCCCCCGCCCCCAAGCGCGCGCGTGCCACGCTCCACCGGGCTTGTTTATTTAACATCCTTTTTGAGTAGCACTGGTGCGTGCAGCACGGATCAAAGACTTTCCACCGTCGTTTGTCTGACGAAAGATAGCACTGCGTTGTTCCAGCAGCTTGCTTCGTTTTCCTGCCACGGTGCGTCATTGTGAAACTCACCAGCTCAGCTCTCTTTCCGTGGGCCGAACTGAAGAAACTCATCGGCAGTATCGGATGCAGATGTTCCGTCAAGGACACGTTTGCCCGGGTTGGGTCTGAAGGGGATTCGATCCAAACCTGGACGGCTGCGTTGCCATTTAATAAAAGTATTATCAGAATCTGCTTCAGATCACGAAAGCTGGGTCACAGCCACGAGCTTACACCAGAACACGTGTGAACCTTCTAATCACGAATTTTAACTTTGTGCGTGACTGTCTGTGATTATTGCGCTGCAAAGGAGACCTTTCGAGTTCCACTCTCACAACTTTACACAAGTCGCCCATTTATTAGTGCCAGAGAAATATCACCTTCCATTTCTCCCCTCTCCCCATGACCCTCTTCTTTTCATAAATTCACCCAAGGATTACTTACTGCATTTTTCGTAATTAGGTTTGGGTTGAGGGGGACTTGATGTCGTCACCGGAGAGCAGCGCGCGCAGCACTTGGAGCAGAGGGCCAGCTCTCCGGACTGTGCAGGGCATTACCTCATTCCCTATGAGTAATGCATATGTGCAACACTGAGATCAAGAGCCGCCGAGTCCGCTGCTTATTGGACCTGCCGTGGGCTCCCATCCCCCGGATGAACTAGTTATTTCTAACCGCTGTAAAGAAGAGGAGTTATTATTACCCAATGTGACAGTACTCACTCTGTCCGCCTTAGAAGGATGAACGTCTGAGCTGACCTGTCGGTATTCAAAATCATGGTATAGACTGCACCAGAAGTCAGCAGCAAGTACTGAACCTCCTGCGCTATCTTGCTATGCCAGGAGTACACCCATGAGACAGGTGGTGAGGTCAGTAAATGGAACAACAAGCATTTGCAATGCAATAGGTCTCGTATTTACGCGAGTTTAATCTATTGGCATTGTAAATGACAATGCCTTTTATTTATGTTAAAAAAAAAAGGCATTTTCATTTACAATGCCAATAGTTTAAACTTGTGTAAATGCGAGACCTATTGCATTGCAAATGCTTGTCTTTACTTGAAACCGGATTTAAGGGATATTACAACAATATCCAGGTTCTCAAAGGAGTAGCCTCCCAAAAATGTTTTCCCACATCAACGGAGAAAACAGGCAATAAGCCATCAGAAATTATTTGGACTCACAGAAATGCAAGCCTTTTTTGTTTATCGCAAACAGTAAATATCTGGGCTCTAGAACTTCTAACGCGACACCAGATGCAGCTCACGTGTGCAAAACATTTGCTAAGCAAAGGGATAGAGGGGTCAAAACCCCCGCCCCACTACACTTCAAAAGCAAAGACAAGGAATTCTTCGGGTCGAGCAAAGGGACCCCATAAAACTTGTGCTTATCTCAAGGAAGCACATTCCTCAAGACAAGCAGAACAGAGCAGGGAGTCCTCAGCAACAACACAGATCGTTCGTTTACTATTACCAGGGCTCTCAGAGTGAGTCCAGCCTCTTTCCCAGGAGAAGAGCACGTGCAGCCCTTTCACCCAGGTCAGGTGACTAGAGCCGACAAATAATTCAGAGTGGCTAGTAGAAACAAGCAGGCGTCGGTTTCTATCTCGCTTCTCGAGTGCCTTAACCATGTGATCTGGCCAGTGATGAAACGAAACTGAAACTTTGATACCCATTCAAATACAGCGTCCAACTCACTTTCATTCCAACACGGATGTGGCATAACAGCTTTAGTTGCCGGTTTTGGAGCTGGGGAACCCGGTTCGAATCTCCGTGTCAACTATTTTGTGATTCTGCGTAGATCTCTTAATCTCCCCGTGCCTACAAAAACATGAATCCGTCCTCGTGTAATGTAACTGGTGGTCATGTAAAGCGCTCGAATACCTTCGGGTCGAGTTGGCGCTGTAGAAAACTGAATTGCTTTAATTGCTGGTGAGGAAATAGAAGGTTCTCAAAATGGTTATGCAGTTGAGAGCAGCGTGAAAAGGCGACGTTTGATAACATTAGAACGCAATTAAAGAACGGAGTTTGTCGTGCAGAGTTGAAAGTACATGTAGGATAGATGAGGCAAGAGTGATAACAAGCATTGGCCGCACGCGCGCCTCGCGCTTGAAGTTTAAAAAAAAAAGAAAAACAAGCCCGGCGGAGCGTGGCGCGCGCGCGCGCTTGGGGGCGGGGGAGCGGACCCTTTGAAGTGCTCCCAAAAGGCGGATTGCATGGCGGCACGATGCGCGTGATTGTGCGCGTGCTAGCCATGCAATCCGCTTTTTGGGAGCACTTATAGTAAGCGAGTTTTGGAAGTGCAAACGAGTGCTTTCAGGCCTCCAAATGGTGCACGCGCCCGGCCGACGCACATGCACTGTATTTGGAGGCCTGAAAAGCCACTGTTTGCCATTCCAAAACTCGCTTACTATAAGTCTCGCCAGAGCAGCGCTAAAGCGCTGTCTCAGGCGAGACCTAAAAAGCTACAAGCCACCCTACAGACCACCGCAAACACATTTCACTCTCTTTGTACAGGAAAAATACACAGGACCCAGTAATAGAATGTGTGTATACACTTACATTTGGGTTTAAGATTTATTGCATATTATACATGCCAATAGAGTAAGATTCTGTAATGGGAATGTTAGGGTATGAGCAGATCATGGCAAAATGTAAAAAGACGTCGTGTGTGGCAGCCCGGGATGAGACAGCTTCCCGGGCATACACACAGCCGCACCCAAGCCCTTCACAGGTCTTTAAAAGACCATTTGCATGTTAATGAGGCCTCGCTGTTGTTTCACCCCTTCTAAGAGCCCCTGCAGTTCCACTTTGCCTATGGCTTAAAAGATTCAGCCGCCCCCGAAATTTTTTCTTAGCCCCCACCCCCCCGAAATTTGGCTCTAGTTGCGCCTCTGGTTGCAGATAATGGGCTCTGCATGCTTTGATCTGCCCCACTCCACATGAGTTATCCACTATGTGACAGCAAGCGGTTTTACCCCACGCTTTACCACTGTGAAAAATCATCAGCCGCCACTGCCTGTGGGATGATAGCATCCTATTGGGGGATATCTATTCCACTTTGTCTCTCATGCTTGAACAACCTCTTCTACCCGACCCCCTGATTGCTTTGCTAGGGTACGTTAGGCCATTACCATTAGGATTACATTGTTTTACATCTATTGCCTTACTCCTAGTGAAACAGCAGATCCCGCTTCACAGGGTTGCTTACACTCTCCGAGCTGTGTGTCAGCCTAGCTGAAAGATCTGTCCTAGTGTGATATTATCTCTGAATTGTGCGCTTCCCTGCAGCTAGTTACTTCCAGGCCCAAAGATATCTGGCAACCCCTGTAGGACGACTTGTTGTCCATTGATAATTCTGTAGATGATAAAATGGCAAGTTAAACACTCGTTATCTGTCAACTGCTGTATAAGGCACTCTCCTGTTGTGCTCTGAAGTGCCCCGATGCGCTATGTCTGCTTTTGAAGTGTAACCTGTGTATAATTTGTTCGCCTTGCCCTTGTATTTACCTGCATCATTTTCTTGCCTAGTAAATTTGTGGTGCCACACATGCATTATTGTTTTATATTTTAGTTCTGGATTCATTGAATGTATTTGTTGTATAAAACGATACATAAAGTTTAAAAAGAAAACAATAAAAGTATTAGAAAAGGGATGAAAGCTCATGTCATTCTTAGCAGCTAAGCAGATGTATTTTTTATTCAAACAAATTAATCTCTGCAGTCTATCATTAAGAAGTAGAAGTTACATAATCGAAAGTATCTATTTATGAAGTGAACTTTATTTTTTCAGTCGATTAATATTCATGGAAATATGCAAAGCAACTAGATTGTATATCAGTTTTTAATTAATTCACAAATCGGGCTCTATTTGGCACTGGAAATTTCAAGCAAACCCTAAAGTAACATACTGAGGTCTACAGTTCCTAGTGCTCCTATCCAACGTTCCATAAAGCGATGTATAAGCCTGCTTTGCCAGGCACAGACATACATTTCCACATTGGAATGTTGGGTGCCGCACTGAAGGTACAGCGGTAGAGGGTCAATAATGACTGGTATTGGCCTCCTTAATCATTTCAATATTTGCCTTCCTGTTACATTGCCGCATTCTATCCCATTGGCTGTAATATTACCCTTTGTCTCGGCTATGCCAGTCTTAAAAGTGCCCTAGATGGAGGCGCTTGCCTGCAGCTCAAGTCAGTAACTCTGGGCCTTTAAGGGCCTTAGAGCCCTCGAAAGCAAACTATAATGCTACCGAAGAGCCCAGTTATCCCACCTCCAGACAGAACACAAAACACCAAGCATCTCTCAGCTGGGGTAGTAATGTTCCTGCCTTTACATATAAATCCACTGTGCCCCTATGTGCGCCGACTATTTCGCTACTCCCATACTGATGGGCAATGAACTTTCCAGTGCCAACGATTCAAGGGTCGGCAAAGTGCTTGGCAAGGATAGCAGCAAGACGTGTCAAGGTCTCATGATAGCCTGCGTAGAGAAACCATACAGGACATTTTACAAGACTTTTTAAAAAGGGAGATCGCACAATGCAGCTGCAATGTAGGCATAAAATTAAGACTCTGAAAGAAAGAAGGGCAACTACATTAGGCACAGACTATAAACATTCTGGCTCCTCTTAGTAATGTTAAAGATCACTATAAACTTCCGTATCAGACAGCTCTTATGCCCATGTATCTTCTTACCCATTTCTTTTTTTTTTGCAAAAACAATTTTTATTGCATAATTCAAGCACAATAGCCATCTGCAATGACCAGCATATCATTGGTCTTCTCCTAGTAATATACTCCAGTACATAGTACAGTGCAGACCACTTCCAACTATCAATGCTTTGCCCCCCAACACTCCCCAAACACAAATATTCCCTCCCCCCACCCGCAAGTCAGTGTGCCATAGTCGTAGGTACCGTGAGAAGTCCATCTCGTGAGTGGCCGTGGGAGCGGCCGCGAGCCACCCCCAACCCCCATGATCAGGCGCCAAGCAGCAAGGAGAAGAGGAGCCCTCCCGCCCCCACGTGTGACCCGTCAGTAGCCTTTCCACCGCTACTCTGCTGCATGCTGCTCCTGTGCGTCAATGCCCTCCTCTGCTTCTGCGCCCCACCCTCGGAGGTCCTCCACTAATGCTTCCCATGCATGTGCCATGGCTAACACTTTTTCATCATTTCCCCGCAGCGCTAGCTGCAGCCTGAGTGTACCCTCGCTACCCGCCCATTTCGTGAAGGTAGTTCTCCACCTCTCAAAGCTGGGGCCAGTTCTCGATTTCCAGTGCAGGGTAATTTCTCTTTTAGCCATCACCAGCCCTAGGTCGCAAAACTTGCTCGTGACTTTCGTGCGCGGAGTGTGGGGGAACCACAGCAGCAGGCAAACTCCCATTTCCACCCCCAATTCCCGCCCCGTTACGTGGGTCAAGCAATCCATGACCTCCCCCCAATAACCGCAGAGGACGCCACAGGACCAAAACATGTGCTTAAAGTCGGCCCCCTCCTCCCCACAGCGAGGGCACTGCGGAGCGGGACCCCCAAAGTATTGAAATAATTTAGCTGGCGTCAAATAAGCCCTATGCAAGATAAAGTACTGCACCAATTGAAACCTGGCATTGCGGGTGCTCTTCCAGGCCCGTCTCTGTAACCTGGGCCACGTCAAGTCCGGAATGGGCTTCCCAATGTCCAATTCCCATTTATCCTTCAGCGCACTCAAAGGGGCTAGGTGTTCCATCGCCAGTCTCTGATAGAGGCATGTAACGGCCTTAACCGTGCCCGCCGCCATGACCACATACTGACAGCCGGCAGCCGTCTGCGGTTCAGAGAGTCCCGTGTTCCAGTGCTTTTGTAGGGCTGCCACCAGGGCTGCGTGGAGCTTCTTACCCATTTCTTAATCATAACATATAACTTGAACTCCATACCTTTTCTTGACTTTCCTTCACCAATTTATTTTTGTAATCCAGGCCTTCCATATGCATCTTTACACACTGGGTGCTAGGAATGCTAGCCCCACTCTTACCAGTGGGGGACAGGATGTGGCCTAACGGCCAGAGTTGCCGCATTTGGAGCTGTGGAACCAGGCTCCAGTCTAGGTATGGGCTCAAAATCCAGTGAGTCTGGGCAAATCCCTTAATCTCTCCAAGCCTACCAAAAAAAAAGCATTTGCAATGCAACAGGTCTAGCATTTACGCAAGTTTGAGCTATCGGCATTGTAAATGACAATGCCTTTTATTTATGTTTTTGTTTTTGAAACATAAATAAAAAGCATTGTCATTTACAATGCCAATAGCTTAAACTCGCGTAAATGCGAGACCTATTGCATTGCAAATGCTTGTTTTTTTTTTGCAGAGTTTTATATAGCGCGAACTTGACCCGAATCCAATCAGGTATCAGAGCGCTTTACATAGCACCAGTTACATTACATGAGGACGGATGCGCATTCATTTTTTATTTTTTTTGTTAGGCACGGGGAGATTAAGTTATTTGCCCAGAATCACAGGAGGTTTAGCGTCGTTACCGAGACTCGAACCCAGTTCCCCCAGGCCTGAGGTCGAGCGCCCTAACCGTTAGGCCAACTCCTCTGAGGCTTGAGGTCAGAACACTCACCCTACAATCTGCCATCAGCAAAGTACCGAACCACATAGAAACTCAGCAATAGGTACTTCTCACAGCTCCTGTCACCCCTTAGATCACTGCTCTGGTCATGCTCAACTTGGGGTGCATGTAGAAAGTCCTGTACCTCTTGACTGTCTCTCAGCTGTGACCCGCCATTAGTGGTGTCATCACTTGCACACGAGGAGAGTCCCCCATCTTAAGAGAAGGACCCATGTGTGAGGACCACCACATTCCAGCAGAGTCCAGCTGTGGAGCGACGACTAACACGTGTAGGGTGCCTAGGGTGACCAACCGTCCGTAAATTTCACGGACAGTCCGTAATTTCGGCCGTCTGTCCGTTGTCCGTGAAGGATTCTTTAACGGACGCCATGTGTCCGTAATTTTAACCGGGCACCGGTCGCACCACCCTAAGCCGGCACAGCTTCCACCCACCTCCCTGCTTGACTCAGATACCCAGCAGCATTGGAGAGGCACAGGGGGATGGCAACCCTCACACCTTCCTCCCTTGATGAGCTGTTAAGAGGGGCTTGAAGGTGACTGAGAGGGAGGGGCTGCAGCTTCAGGAGCAGGGGCATCTATTCATATGCAAACAGCCCTGAATGCGTCATGTCTCTGCAATACCCCAAACATCATTGAACCGGCCCTGATTACACCGAGGCAGCACGTGGTTCTCTGCACAGAGCTTAATTACAGTCACTAAATTGTAAGCAAACCCCGGTTCTTCAAACATGCAGTCTATAATGTAATGAAATGGCACAATCGCACCCACGGTGATTAAAAAAGTATGGAGGACAATCAGTTAAATCAGTTCTCTTGGAGTATCTCCTTTAAGTACTGTACATCACAGTGGGGGATGGCAAAACTAACATTTTAGAAAGAGAGCCTGTTGTCTTGTCCAGGAGGGGGTGAGGAGCCCTACCCCATCATGGAAGAGACCAAGATGATACTAGAATACTACATGCCCACCCCTGTGCCCACCCTGGTGGATCCTGTTCCCCTTCCTGTGATGGCTCCTGCCCCCCCCCCCCCCAGTAATGGCTCCTCTCCCCCCTGTGCTGCATCCTGTCTCCGCCCTGGGTGGCTTCTGTCCCAGTCCTGGAATGGCTCCTGCAGCGAGGGTGAAGTTCTTGATGGGCCTCTTCTCAAAAAGGCTCAGCTCAAAATTAATATGAAAAGGTGGGCGAGTGAGTAAGTGAAGGGAAGGGTGGATGGCTGGATGAATTAGTGAAAGGGTGAATGGATGAATGAAAGGTTGAATAGATGGATAATGAGAGAGGATGAGTGGATTGATGAGTGAGTGGAAGAATGGGTGAGAGAAAAGATAAATAGCTGGGTGGAAGGGTAGCTGGATGGGTAAAAGGGTGGATGAATGAGTGAAAGGGTGGATGAATGAGTGATAGGGTGGATGAAAGAGTGAAAGGATGGATGAATGATAGGATGGATGACTGAATCTTTACACACTGGGTGCTAGGAATGCTAGCCCCACTCTTACCAGTGGGGGACAGGATGTGGCCTAACGGCCAGAGTTGCCGCATTTGGAGCTGTGGAACCAGGCTCCAGTCTAGGCATGGGCTCCAAATCCAGTGAGTCTGGGCAAATCCCTTAATCTCTCCATGCCTACCAAAAAAAAAGCATTTGCAATGCAACAGGTCTAGCATTTACGCAAGTTTGAGCTATCGGCATTGTAAATGACAATGCCTTTTATTTATGTTTTTGTTTTTGAAACATAAATAAAAAGCATTGTCATTTACAATGCCAATAGCTTAAACTAGCGTAAATGCGAGACCTATTGCATTGCAAATGCTTGTTTTTTTTTTTGCAGAGTTTTATATAGCGCGAACTTGACCCGAATCCAATCAGGTATCAGAGCGCTTTACATAGCACCAGTTACGTTACATGAGGACGGATGCGCATTCATTATTTATTTTTTTTGTTAGGCACGGGGAGATTAAGTGATTTGCCCAGAATCACAGGAGGTTTAGCGTCGTTACCGAGACTCGAACCCAGTTCCCCCAGGCCTGAGGTCGAGCACCCTAACCGTTAGGCCAACTCCTCTGAGGCTTGAGGTCAGAACACTCACCCTACAATCTGCCATCAGCAAAGTACCGAACCACATAGAAACTCAGCAATAGGTACTTCTCACAGCTCCTGTCACCCCTTAGATCACTGCTCTGGTCATGCTCAACTTGGGGTGCATGTAGAAAGTCCTGTACCTCTTGACTGTCTCTCAGCTGTGACCCGCCATTAGTGGTGTCATCACTTGCACACGAGGAGAGTCCCCCATCTTAAGAGAAGGACCCATGTGTGAGGACCACCACATTCCAGCAGAGTCCAGGTGTGGAGCGACGACTAACACGTGTAGGGTGCCTAGGGTGACCAACCGTCCGTAAATTTCACGGACAGTCCGTAATTTCGGCCGTCTGTCCGTTGTCCGTGAAGGATTCTTTAACGGACGCCATGTGTCCGTAATTTTAACCGGGCACCGGTCGCACCACCCTAAGCCGGCACAGCTTCCACCCACCTCCCTGCTTGACTCAGATACCCAGCAGCATTGGAGAGGCACAGGGGGATGGCAACCCTCACACCTTCCTCCCTTGATGAGCTGTTAAGAGGGGCTTGAAGGTGACTGAGAGGGAGGGGCTGCAGCTTCAGGAGCAGGGGCATCTATTCATATGCAAACAGCCCTGAATGCGTCATGTCTCTGCAATACCCCAAACATCATTGAACCGGCCCTGATTACACCGAGGCAGCACGTGGTTCTCTGCACAGAGCTTAATTACAGTCACTAAATTGTAAGCAAACCCCGGTTCTTCAAACATGCAGTCTATAATGTAATGAAATGGCACAATCGCACCCACGGTGATTAAAAAAGTATGGAGGACAATCAGTTAAATCAGTTCTCTTGGAGTATCTCCTTTAAGTACTGTACATCACAGTGGGGGATGGCAAAACTAACATTTTAGAAAGAGAGCCTGTTGTCTTGTCCAGGAGGGGGTGAGGAGCCCTACCCCATCATGGAAGAGACCAAGATGATACTAGAATACTACATGCCCACCCCTGTGCCCACCCTGGTGGATCCTGTTCCCCTTCCTGTGATGGCTCCTGCCCCCCCCCCCCCCAGTAATGGCTCCTCTCCCCCCTGTGGTGCATCCTGTCTCCGCCCTGGGTGGCTTCTGTCCCAGTCCTGGAATGGCTCCTGCAGCGAGGGTGAAGTTCTTGATGGGCCTCTTCTCAAAAAGGCTCAGCTCAAAATTAATATGAAAAGGTGGGCGAGTGAGTAAGTGAAGGGAAGGGTGGGTGGCTGGATGAATTAGTGAAAGGGTGAATGGATGAATGAAAGATTGAATAGATGGATAATGAGAGAGGATGAGTGGATTGATGAGTGAGTGGAAGAATGGGTGAGAGAAAAGATAAATAGCTGGGTGGAAGGGTAGCTGGATGGGTAAAAGGGTGGATGAATGAGTGAAAGGGTGGATGAATGAGTGATAGGGTGGATGAAAGAGTGAAAGGATGGATGAATAATAGGATGGATGACTGAAAGGATGGATGATGAGTGGGTGGATGGATGAGTGAAATGATGGCTGGATTGATAAATTGATAAGTGCAAGGGTGAATGGATGGATGATTGAGTGAAAGGGTGGATGTAAGGATTGATGAGTGAATGAAAGGGAGGGTATATGGACAAAAGGATGAATAGATGAGTGAAGGAGTGAAAGGATAGATGGATGAGAGAAAGGATGGATGAGTGATAGGGTCAATGGATGAATTCATGAGTAGATGGATGGAAGGAAGGATGGCTAAGTGAAAGGGTCGATGGAGAGAGAAAGGGAGGATGGATGGATGACTGAAAGGGTGACTGGGTGGATGGATGAGTAAGTGAAAGGATGGCTGGATGGGTGAAAGGGTAAATGGCTGGATAGATGAGTGAATGGCTGGATGGGTAGAATAGTGGATGGATAAGTGTACAGATGTATAGGGTGAAAGGGTGGATGGATGGATGGATGGATGAGTGAAAGGATGGATGAAGGGATGGATGAGTGAAATTATAGATTTAAGGATACATGATGGATAGGTTTGTAAATGGTTTAATATGTTTGGATATGGCTGGGCTTACTTATATACTATTGCGTGACCTCCTCTGATGTGTCTGTAAAATGTACTTATTGTCCTGAAGTTTTGTCCTGAATTTTGACCTCCAGTCCTGAATTTGTGTCCTGAATTTTGACCCTTTGTCCTGAATTTTTACACTCACCGTCCTGTATTTGCACCAATGCTAGTTGGTCACCCTAAGGGTGCCTGCCAGAGGATGTGTGGCAACGCTTACCTGTGCTGGAAGGATCACCTGCTCCCTGGCACAGTGGCACATGGCACCAGTGCCAGGGACTTTCCCCCTTCCAGTGCTGCACAATGTGTACAAGGATCTCCTCAGTGTGGACTCTGCCTTCCCACGCAGCTGTTATGGATGATGCCCTTTCCATGTTGGCACACCATGTTGGTTTCTGTTGACTTTGCAGAAGACGATATTAAACCAATCAGGGTAATATTTGCCAGAGTTTCAGAAAAAAACTTGCTTAATGTTTGATGTAAATAAAGCGTGACTTGAATGCTCACATCAAAAACATCCAAGCCTCGTTTTATTTACCCAACAGAATATTAAAACTCTTTTTCGCTTTTTAAAATAAAGTCATGTTTACTCACCGAGATGTGCATCTGTACAAGGTCATGATGCCACCGTTTGCTGAACCCTTCGGAACCGTGAGGGCGAAGCCACTGGAGAGCCCAAGTGAGCCTCATCTGCGGGGGCTCGGTTCACTATCATGGCATGATGCATAGTATAGAATGCTATTGCCTGGGCAATATGTGCAGTACATTGAGTTTTAGAACACAGTGGAACCGCAACATGGATTTCAGCAGAACATTTACAGTGGCTTCAGGGTTCTTGCTCAAGAATTTTTATTGACTTGACATTAAAAGGTACATGATGCCATTCGATAGAAAACACAGGAATGAGAAGTCCCCCTGTATTTAAGAACAATCCACGTCCCCGGTACACTATTACCAGTCTCCCCCACCTCCCCCCATAGTTCAATTAGTAACAGAAAAAGTGTTATACAATTTAACACAAACTGTAATATTTCCATCATTTACTCGAGAATGTTGAGGTCACCCACTGGCCTTATAAATAGGTTTCTCCAGCCTTCCTTACCAATCCATGCTAGTACGCCTCTGGTTCAACTTTGGGGGATCAGACCCCAGAGTGTTTCCAGGATTGAGCGGTGTCCCTTCTTGCCACCAGTGTCGCCAAACCCACCAAAGCTCTGTCTCTCTGAGCATTTTTTTGGCACTGCCCACCATGTAAAAGAATTCAGTTGTTCGAGCGTGACATAACATGCAAGTGGAATCAGACAGGATGCCTGCAGCACATTGGCTCCAGGGGGACATGTAGGTGTGGTGTAAGTGATGCAGTTGTACCTGACGCAGGCGAGCTGGTATGGTTGGCTCCTAAGGGGCGGTGCACGCCTCACCCCATTCAACCTCCTCCATCTCCTCAACCCAGTCCTCCCACTTCCAGCGGAGCCACTCCAGCATTTCTGGGGCATTGTTTACCAGCGTGTGATATAGATGGGAAATACCACCCAGCCCCATCCTCGCCCTCAATAGCTTTGCTTCTGAGAGGGTTAGATTCTGGGATATTGTGATGTCTTCAATAACAATTAACTGGAGACATTTGAAGGTAAGTGAGAGAGTTTATTCATGCACCTTCACCAGCGACACACACACCTTCTGTCACTTCACTCACAGGGTTCTTTTCCACAACATTTTTTCTCTGACCTCAGTACATTCAGAGATAATGCTCATTCTATCAGACTCGATGCCACACTTCTCCATCCCAACGCAACACTGCATAATAAATAAGAAATCAACATTAACAATGGCCCATACCCACCTCTTAAACAAGCAATGAAAAAACCTGAAGTATCTTGGGGGGGGAAACACAAGACAACCTGAAAATATACGCAAAACAGAAAGTAAATAAAACATACATAATAACAAATAGAAGTATGATGTGATAAATTCACTCTACAAAATCTTTAAGGTACATTGGTCTCCTAATAACCCTATTACTCTTCCTCTGCACCACAAGACCTTCATCACGCCACTCCGAGCGCTACTACTGGACATGTTTCTCAATGTTGGATCACCACCAGAGGAGGGTTCCTTGGGTCTGGGAACAACTACCACTCTACTTTTGTTCCAAATTCGACCACCATGTGTTTTTACCGCATTTTTAAAACATTTGATCAGTTCCAACCTCTTAGTGAACTTAAACCATTCACACACCCTTTCTATAGGCGCCCTTATCTTCACAAAGTCACAAACTCTGACTGACATTTTCCTCACTTTTTGGGAGTTATCAAATGACTCTTTCCTCCTTATTTGAGCAGCAATCTCCTTGCATCTCCACTTCCCAACAGTATTGTCTACACACCCCTTGTTCCAATGCATCTCACCAGGATGGATTCTAGTCGACGGGGCCCTTCCTTTGAACAATTCGAAAGGTGATTGTCCAGTGGTTGTGTGTGGTGACCTACATAACCAGACAACCTATTAGACAATTGTTCCTCTCAATCCAACCGATTAGCCTTTGCCAACTGAATGCCTTCCTTCAATGTCCTCACTACCCTCTCAATGGCTCCATTGGTCTCAGGATGATTCAACACTGATGTTTTGTGCTCAATGCCACACTCCCCCAAGAAGGTTTCTATCTTACGTGAACAAAACTGTACACCATTGTCTGTTAATAAGTAAAGTGGAAAACTTTCTCATCTGAAAATGTTTGAAAAAAACTTTAGCACTGCAGAGGAGGAGATGTCTTGAACACACAACACCTCCACACATCGGGAGAATAAGTCCATTATTTTCGTGACATAGGGAGAGGCATGCTCCCATCCCAATGGTCCCAAAATGTTCATTGTCAATTCTTCCCATGGATATCTTGGGATTGTCCAACATACCCCGGGCATTTGACTTGTTTTTAACCCTTTGTCACAGCCTACACACTCTGTGCATTCCCTAATCATGCATTCAACATCATGATCAAGTCCTGGCCACCAAAACTCTCTGTGAAGCCCTCCATTCATTTTCACAATACCCATGTGTCCCTCATGGGCTAACTGCAAAATCCTTGGCTTAACTTATTGGGTGGAATCAACCTGGTTCCTTTCAATAGAAATCCTTTGTCCACCGCAAGCTCATCCAAAATTTTCTCCCATCCTCCTTTGCAATCTCTGAGCTCCTCCACATTTGCCCCACCCAAACTCACAAATCTCCTGACATTACTTAAGATTTCTTAATTCTGTAGCTCTTCTAATCATTCATCTTTACTCATGGTACCTTCTGCTACTTCGCACACACTCACCGCATCTTCTTCATCCAATTCATCACTACCAATTGAATCCATCTCTGTCACACTCACCAATCTTGCCAAACAATCTGCAAAGAAAATGCTTGCCTCTGGAACATATTGAGCAGAAAAGCAAAACTCTTGCAAGCCTACTGCCCATCTACGTATTGGTGACAAGATTGAATCAAAACCTTTCTTGGTAAATACCTCCACTAAAGGTTTGTGATCTGTCTAAACACCAGATCCTATGCCCCACAGAAACTGTTTAAATCTCATATTAGAACAAAAGACTGCTAGAGATTCTCTCTCAATAACAGTATTTGTGTTCAGCCTCTCTGAGAGTTCTAGAAATACACGATATTACATTTTCTTTTCCATCTTTCATTTGAAAAAGGAGGGCTCCCAACCCCTTTGCCCTTGCATCACACACAATCTTGGTATCACACAACCGTTCAAAAGCTTGAAGAAAAGGAACATTGTTCAACTCATGTTTTACATTTACAAATTCTTTACTACATTCAACACCCCACACAAAATCCGCTCTCTTTTTTAACAATTTCCTAATATTGAATGCTTTGCTGGGAAAGTCCTTGATGAATCGGCTATAATATTCTACCATTCCTAGGAATGATGATAACTCCTACTTGGATTTAAGTTCCTCCAATGCTTTCATTGTGTCAACTAGTTCAGTCCGGGGTCTGATTCCTGTTGCTGCAATTCTGTATGCTAGATAGTTTACTTCACTAACTCCAAACATGCACTTGTCAGCTTTAAGAGTAAGACCCGCTTCCTGTAGTTTGTATAAAAGTTACCGCACCCGCTGGTCATGTTCTTTATTTGTGGGACCAAAAATGAGAACCAGCTTGTCCCTTTCAAATCCTCAACATGATCTTTTGAAAAACTGCTGCAGCCGAAATTAGACCAAATGGCATCCATTTGAAACAGTAAATACCAAAAGTGGTTACAAAAGCAGTAAGATCTTGAGAAAATTCATCTAATTCGAGCTATGGTATGCAGACATAAGGTCTAGTGTGCTAAAAACTTTGGCACCAGAAAAAGTAGTGACTCTTTCCCACTTCTAGCATGATCATGACTGCCCAGTTGAACAAAACCACGATCTGGGAGACCTTTCTGCATCTTTCATTCACAATGTGAAGTCCAAAATAGTAACAAACATTGGAGCTCATCCTGAAGCTGTTCATAACTCCAGAGGCAACAAGGCACTCATCCCCTGACACATAACACAACAATGAATGGAGGATCTGCAACTGACCTCCATTAGTGCTGCACAAAACTCCATGGCTCGGTCATGGTTAAGGCAGTCCACCAAAATGGAGTTACAGATTGACCTCCTAAACTCGATTGCACATCGCCTCGTGGGCCTGAGCATTAAGATGGACCTCATCGGAAACAAAATCTAAGGCTGTCTATAAAACAGGCTCTGCTCCTGTTCACACGCAGCTTTCATTGACAGATGGGCTGTTTTTCAGAGGTCCTAATGGAACTTGCTGCCACAGTCAGGAGCAAAGGTGATCTTCCTGTGGCTAGTTGGTCAACCTCTCATTGCAGCCTAAACCTGGTGGACGAAGATCCAGAAGGGCCAAACCCCATTTCAAACATAAACTCAACAGACAGTCCCAGATCAAACCATAGCACCTCGAGTTCACGCTCCCAGAAAAATCCGCCATCCACCACAATGGACTGTAGTCTCAGTATTAACTCCCAGTCAAATAGAAAGGACAACACAGAGGCCCCACCAAGCCTATTGTAGCCAGACATGCCACTCTCTAGCATGGCCAAGAAAAAACTAAAAAAACAGAATAAAAAGGCTACAAAGAACAATATAGTAGCGTCCCTAACAACAAACAAGTGTCGATACCCATCAGCAGTTCTAACAATCTGTAACCGATAGTCGCTACGAGACAAGGTTTTAACACCAGGAAAGATCCTACTGTAAAAGGATCAGACACTAAGAGTCACTCATCTTCAAAATCAAACAAGGAAGGGCAGGATCTTAAAATGGTAAGCTTGGTCTCACAGACTCCTCCTTCTCAACCAATAAGCAAAGGAAAGAGTGGATTCAAGAACCCATATTGCTCCTCTCAAAGTGTCAAGCACAGATGCCAGTAGGCACTCTGCTTAGGTCTCCATCAAAGCGATCACCTCCGTACACTGCCAGCCTAATGGTTCGCCCATCTCAGTCTCCACTCAAAACATGCCCTCAACAGCAAAGGTCTCGGGCTCTGCTCCAACTAATGCTCTTTTGACACATAGTGCCCAAGTATCGGAATCAACCGCCGTAAAGGTGAGAATGGGTACCCTGGAGTTAGTGCTAACCCCTAGATACCACATTAAAGGACAACATGACATCTGAAACGGGGCAGCATACTTTTCCTAATCAAATATATACCATCTCTGACTCACATCTGTTGGGACGATCCTGCCTTGGTTAGGTTTCAGAAACTTCCTGTTGACACCCACTGTGAATCAACACTGGTTGGCCTATGTCAACAACCACATCAGGCTGCCATAGTCAGAGAAGTGTCCCAGTGTGGGGAATGGGGACAGATATCAAACACAACCAACCTGAGAAATTGCAACAGTGCTTCAGCGCCCCAAAGAAGGGGCCTATTCCATTGTGCGAGGGACAAAGAGCATGGATCATCGTCAAACTTTTAGTTTGGCTCAAGAAGTACAATGCCTTTAAAATTACATGCATAAATTATGAAAGGGCCGTGCATCCCTGGGGCGCCATGATGGACCATGAACTTAACAATGGGTTTCCCCCATCCGGAGATCCCTTCGATGGCATCCCTAACATTACCTACACCTGGATGCAAGAAAAACATGCCAGTACGGACTTCTCTAGCCCAGACTTATCAATCATTTCTTGGAATGTAGCAGGTCTCAAGAAAATCACCAACGACAATTCAGGTCTTAAGTACCTTCTCAAAGGCAACATTCTATATTTTCAGGAGACCTGGGCCACTGGAACCACTATGCTCCCAGGTTATTATGAATTACATACTCCAGCTATAAAGTGTAACATCTTCGGTTGACCATCTGGCAAACTCTCCTTTTTTGTCAAACACGCCCAATAAATAGAGGCCACAGAAATACTCACCAATTCAAAGGTTTAAAGTGCTACTTCTAAACTTTCAGAATGATGCTAATCAATTGTTATGTCAACCCCACATAGCATCCTAAAAACAGGCCCAAATGCTCTTGCAACTGAGGAGCTACTAAGCAAATACAACTCTCATACACCAATAATCACTGGAGACTTTAACATCATGGCCTTGAGCAATCATACGAAACCCGTCAGACCATGTACAGACACTGCACCTCTCCTGAGTCTCCCTAACAAATATAGGCTACTCTCTACACAATCCATAAATGAAGTTCACGATCCTCAATGGCAAATTCTTCTACTTTTTGGAAAATATTCATCATTGACTTTATTTTCATCAGGGAAATGCTGTCACCCATGCTTCATACCTTCGAAGTAGATGACTGAGGCGAGATTGATCATAGACCCCTGCACCCAACCCTGCAATTAGATACAAAGGCCTCACCATTATTATTGTCACTTGGGGAAATAAATAGGGAGGAACATCATAAGGCTCTCCCCAGAATTAAATGGACAGCCAATTTTGGCAAAATATTATTCATTTGGATTGCAAAAAGTCATCCACTAAATCATCCTGCACACTTACATCTTTGAGGCAGGGGGAAGAACTTGTTGCATATCTTTGAACAGCTCGGAGGAGTGTACCGGGGTTCCCAATCAGTACGACTCTCCTCACCCGAGTAACCGCCTCCTCTTTCACCACTACAAAGGAACTGGTCACAAGCAAGTGCAATCTACAAAGTACCCTGACGGCCAAAGGGAGAGGCATAAAAAAACTACTATGGACAAACAATTTAAGTATACAGTGCAGATTACAGACAGAATGTATGGCAACAAAATATCAAAAAAACTAAGAGTAATGGCTGAAAATCTTCACCCTCCGAAAAGAGAAGAATCATTCCCATTTCTGGAAACACATAAAAAGCCTTAGCAACTTCACCCACACCAAGGACAGTGGTGTGTCGGAAAGGAAGTGGATCACCTATGTTAATCTCCTATAGACAGACTACCAGGTAAAAGTACCCAGACCCTCCCATCCATCTCTAGCCCTAGACTAGCTTGCTAGACAAGTTTCTTCCATCACAGAGGACTCGTTTATAGGCACCATTTGTAAAATGAGGTAAGATGGAGCTCCTGGACCTAATGGCATCCTCACCTCTGTCATCAACAGCACAAGATTTCTGGGTGGGGATACTCACTCCGCTCTACAACTACATATTTGCTACTGCAATGATTACAACCTCATGGAGAGGGTCAATTCTCTTTCCGATTTATAAAAAGGGAAACTGCTCAAACCCGGCAAACTACCAGCTAATCACCTTTTTTAAGATCTGAAAGCAAAAGCCTGCACACACATTTTATTGGAAGAGCTGGAAGCCTAGGCAACAGAGAAAAGTATCCTCCCATATTTTCAAAGTGGTTTCAGGACAGAAATTTCTACGATTGACAATGTCATAGCACTGGCGTACCTGTCGCATCGAGCCACACAGGGCAAGCACCTCCTTTGTTTTGCTGCGTTGTAGACTACAGTACAGCCTTCAACAGGGTGGATCGAGGCAAGCTGTGGCAGAAATTAACAACATGGGGATCACTCCCCTGCTCCTTAAGGCCATTACATCAGTATATCAAGGAACCTGTGTCCAGATTAAAACAGTCCCTGCCATGGTAACTGCAAGGGTGCCAACCATCAACAGACTTAAACAGGGCTGTGTGTTGGCCCCTCTCCTTTTTAATCTTTACTCGGCCGACATGGGCAAAGCAAAGGAAGGCCCCAGCTTAGTTTCACCAAGGCTGGGAAGGGTGCGTCTCCCATTGCTGCAATCCGGTGACAACTTTGTGATCAAGGATGAAACAAAAGCAGGTCTACAGAGAGGCCTCAATGCACTCCACGGGTTCAACAAGATGAATAAACATCAGGTGAATGATAAAAAGACAAAAATTGCCATCTTTGGAAAATCCCCCATAATAAACAAGCAAACAGGCAGCTCGAGGACCTACAAATGACAACGCTACACACTATACTATCAAGGGGTTTGGTTCACTGAAGGGTCCAAACCTACGGGCCACTTAAAGTATCTTAGAAGCAAGGGCGCCGGAGTCATCCACAGCTTAAATAGTCACCTGCAAAGACCATCAGCTGAAACAATGCTAAAAGTCCTGAAAGAAAACTGATCCCAGCTCTAAATTATGACCATCTAGTCTTCCCTGGTGCAATTGAAATTTATCTCAAGAATACTTAAATCTCAGCATACAAAAAAAATCTTCTATGTGATGCTGAAACTGGAGCTGGGCCTCAGGAGATCAGACCTTGAATGCAAAGGGGACCTATTAAAATATTACATTTGGACCCTGCGGACCCCTGAGAACACACTTAAAGCACAATTCAGACCAATTTTTGAGGAGAAGTGTTCCCCCAGACATGAGGCCACCAACCTACATAGTCAGAACATACAATTCTCTGGCAAAAAAGCCGTAAATGGGCAGGTCATGAAAATCTAATTTGAATGGGATACTGAAACGATCTGTTGCAGTTCCACCTTCGAGGCACTTGATACCTCTTACATGCCGGGCAACCTCAGCCCTACTTTCACCAAACCCTCTCTCTTCCTGGGTTCCAAAGCCTGCATACCTTGAACAGCCTAAGGCCTTGCGCACTTGGGGATTGGACACAAGGCTTGGCCAGTGGCCAGGCCCTGTAGCCAACATCGTAAAGGCAGCCAAACCCACACTGCGCAGGGCCTGTGGTCATGCATGGCAGAAGCTTGGCCACAGGGCCTGGCCTATGGCTAGACCTTTAAGCTAACCTCCTGCATGCGGAAACCCCACGCTGCACATGACCTTTGGCCATACCTGGTGGGGGGTTGGATACAAGACTTGGCCTGTGGCCGACCCTCCCAAAGGCAGTCAACCTCATATTGCACATATCCTTTAGCTGTGAGTGGCGAGCTATTGGCGAGACAGACTGTCCCTGGGGACCCCATACCCCAGGACCTTTTTTTTTCAAAGGGGAGGGGAACCATGTGGCCCCCCTTCCTGAACCTATCATGGCCCTGGGGACTCCATCACCCAGGGCCATAAACATTTTAAAAGTGAGGGGTGCCACATAGCCCCCCTCCCCGAGCCTTGTTAGGTCTTGCTGACACCATCCCCAGTGCCACTCATTACATGATGGAGGAGGCATGTGTGGTCCTCCCCCCAAGCCTTTTTAGACCCTGAGGACCCCATCCCCTAGGGCCATTTCTAAAAATTAAGGGAAGAGGGAACTACATGGGTCCCCTTCCCACGCCTTAAAAAGACCCTGGGGACCCCATCCCCCAGGACCATGTATTTGTTTAAGCCCCCAATACCCTCATCCCCTAAAGTCTATTGCCCTGTTGAACCTATAATCCAAGGCCCGGATTTTTTAAAGGTTGTTGCCCATACAGGAAACCCACCATATACTTGTTGGGGCTCCCCTCGTGGCCCCAGCCAGGTCCCGCATACAGCAGGCACATGCATTGCCTTAGCTCACCTAGGTGCAGCTACTAATGCTGCCCCCTCTGGGCAGGAGCAATATGTTCATCTGATTTGGGAAACATATCTAAAGCCTGCATCTAGCGGGTGAGAGCATTTTTAAGTGATAGCAAACACAGGTTTCCCTGCCCATGCCAAGCAAGAGCAAATACAGGTTTGCCTACCGACGCGAGGGAAAGGAAACTTATGTCCAGGGAGTGGGCTCCCCAGGGCCTTTAATGCCTCTGAAGGGGTGGGCAGCCCCCTCCCTATTTTGTTCAATTTAGCCCCTGTGGTTTGGCTCACCGGGACATTTTGAGGCTCTGGGAGAGGGACCACACAACCCCCTCTTCCCACATTAATAATTTCGGCCATTGGGTGAGCTCCATGGGGCCTGTGGAAGCTCAGGGAGAGGGAGCAACTTTATACTCCACACTATGCCCATGCATTTTAATGTACAACACTCTATTTCACTACACAACACATTTCATTATGTCACAGTTCTCTTCTCTCTACTGTATGAAAACCAACTCCGAGCAGTTTACTACTAACGATACTCCAGTTTACTCCAGTCCATGCCACTCTACTTTACAATACACCAATATACTCTATTGTACTTTACTCCACATTACATAACACTACTCCAAACAACTCTACTCCAGTTTAGGAGTTGTTTGCTCCACTGCTTCACTACTCCACTGTATGCCACTACACTGTTAGCCACTCAATGGCATTGTTGCTCGCATATGAATTTACCTTAAGGAAATGAAAAGCAAAGAGGTTTTTGGCAAAACAGGAACAAATTGGTTAATTAAACACAGCAACTGGGAGAGTCTCAACAGTGTGTGTCTGGGGAAAGTCTACCTTTGTGCAAAGTTTCGACCAACAGTATATACATCTTGTGGGGTACAATAAAACAATTAAGCATGCTTGAAAAAGCATCTTAGTCATAAATTAACAAGTTGTGGCATCTGATAAGGACACAGGTGGCTCTCGACCTTGGGAAGAGCTAGTGTGGGCGAGTGTGTATGTGTTGCTGTTTGGACTGGTATTTCATTATTCACGTGGAGGAACTCCACCATCTATACTGATAAGAAAGACGTTCTATGGCTGCCAGAATGAGGATATGTCTGCCAACTCTACCTTTGTAATCTGAGTTGTGGGTCTAGTTCTAGGTCTGTGAGATTTGTCTAACTTGAGGATTATTCCTACCATCTACAAATTTGAGATAAACTTTCATTTAATTTCTAGACCCTGTCCCTTACCAGTAGCTTTTCAGTCATAATGCCAGGACCTGGCTGTGAGTGTGTCTTAAATAACTAAGCGAGAGAGCTTTTTTTCTGCAGAGACAAGAACATTATGGAGGAGGGTAATAGCATATTATTTGAGGACCTGAAGCTGGGAATGTGAAAGACAGTACAGGACCTGAAAACTGGAGCAGGTTGGAGCAGCCTCTGTTCTGAAGACTGGGCAGCAATAGCTTAGTGCCTTGCAAAGACTACTCTGCACACTTGACACAATTGACTACAAGAGCCAACTGGGGACCAGATGTACGACCACCAAAAAGAGCAACTGGCTAATAGCAAAAAATAGCAAGTCACTATTAGCGAGTCGCTATTCGCTACCTACCAACATCTCCGCAAACTAAATTGCGAGTCGCTATTGACTCGCAACGCTATTTGGGACAATCGCTAATAGCGAGTGGCAATCAGCTCGCAAATAGCGATACCCAAATAAACACCATTTCTGCCTGCGCAATTTGCAAGTGTGCGTGAAAATAGCAATAAAGCACTCGCAAACAGCTAAAATTGAATTAAAAAAAGTTAAACTTCCTGGTTGGGTTGAAGGCCCCCCCAAACAGGAAGTGGTGCCCAAATCAACTCCTGATCACAAACAAGCACATGTACTGGTGCAGCAGCATAGTCAGACCAGCAAGGATACCAGCAAGGGAACCAAGCAGAGGCTGAGCAAGCTGAAGTTTGCAGAAAAGGAACTCAATATAATTACAGAAGAATGCTGTAATAATCACAAGGAATTATTTGGCCAAACATCCCACCGTCTGGCTGAAAGTGAAAAGAAGTAGATTTGGCGCAGCATGCAGAGAAGGATCAACGTCCTGGGAGTAGCACACCACACCATCGATGACATCAAGAAAAGATAGTATGACCTACGCTCCAGGGCAAAAGAGAGGGTGGCAGAGTGCCTTGAAGCTGCAAAACAGACAGGAGGTGGACCATCCACATCAGCAGACCAGACACCAGTAGTGGCAATGGTGGGAGCCTCCCTGTAGCAGGCTTTCGCACCCTGGATACATCCCAGACATCCATAACTCCTGGTAAGTGAAAACTGTGCATGTGACGTGTACATACCCACTAACACATGTACTGTACATGCGTAGTAATCAAACACAAGCATATATCGATTCACTAACAACAAACAACCGGAGTGTTGCATCATGGGAGATGTAGTCTGTGTCAAAACAAGTGAAGTGAGGGAATCACTTGGGTTGATTAACATAGACGTAACACAGATACAGTGAAACACATCTTTTATTATCATCTCTTTTGTCACACAGACACACCACTTGAAGCAGAGGACACCGATGGGGACACATTGAGTAGCCACGAGCCAGAGGAAGTTGAGGAAGGGCAGGATGCTGGGGATAGGCCCACTGACAACACTTCCACTGCGGCTGCAACCACTCCCTTCCCAACATCAACTACCACCTCAGCAGCGCAGCACGACATCACACCACCAGGCCCTCAGTCCACCCATGTGCGTCATGCACCGAGAACCCAACAGTCCCAGTGGCGGTCCCAAGGCATGTCCTCAGATGGGTCATTAGGTCAGGCAATGTCAGCTCCCATTGACAGAGAAATGCTGCAGATAAAGCGCCTGCATAACCAGATACAAAAACCAAGAAATCTGAGAATGACCCAGGGCTTCCGTATGGTGACAACAAAACTAGTCCAGAATAGAGTCAAAGCTGGATGCCCTCACCAGCACCGTGGCAGACCTGGCAGTGGATAGAGAGAACCAGAGGCAGATTGAGCTCAGCAGGGTCCAAAAAATGGACAGTCTCATCAGGGCTATCAACAGGCTGGCTTATGCCACCAATAGACAGAGTCAACGCACACTTGCCCTACAAGTGGAAATGGGCCACTACAACGGCGATGTGGTGCGTGGTTTAAAGAAAATCACAGCTGTAGTTGAGACACTGCAGACAAACCAGTTACTCAGGGATGTTGGACTTGGTGGCACTGATAGCGAGTTATCAACCAGGAGCCACATGTCAGTCACAGATGTCCCTATGTTGCGCAGAAGCAGCAGCCGCAACCTTGGGTTGGCTAGTGGCACCTCTGGCTAGGCTACGTGCAGGAAATGACATTTCACTGTTTCTCAATCAACTTACATTTACATTTTCTTTTTTTCTATTGGTGACGGAACCCATTTATTTTCCCATAGCTGTCATTATATGAAGGTTACTGATGGACATGTTGTCCTACTAAACAAATGGATGTGTGAAAATGAAACACCCATTGGCATTCACAATTACTCATGTCTTTTGTACAGCTGAGTGAGTAGCTGGTGTGTACGTACCTTTCAGAAATAGTTGTTTGTAATCTGGTCCCTGCGCCTTCTCCCCTCTGCTGCAGCGCTGCCATCCCTCAGTCATTAGGCAGGTAGTCCCAGGCCATCATCTTCTGATTCTGTGTCAGACACATCCATGGGCAGTCCTACCCTGCAGGCCATGTTGTGGAGCATGGCACATGTTGCCACAATTTTACAGACTGTATCGGGTGCATATTGCAGAGCTCCACCACTCTTATGTAGGCATCTAAAGCTTGATTTCAGTATACCGAAAGTACGCTCAATCACTGTCTTAGTGCGCCTGTCTGCAGTGTTGTACCGCCTTTCATGGATGTTGGTGGGCGACAGGTACGGTGTGAGGATCCACGGACGCAGAGCATACGCACTGTCACCTGTTGTGAGACATAGGATGTTGATGTTGAATGCTTACAGGCATTCAATGACATTAACAAAAGTTTGGGAACAGGTGATAACATTACATAGGAGGTATCCATCATCAAAGTCACCACTTTCTAACCTTTGAAGTGGGCCACTGCGCCAGAAAATGAATGCATCGTGGGTGCTTCCTGGGTATTTGGCTACAATATCTGTTACGATGTTCTTTGCGTTACACACTGCTTGTATGTTGAGGGAATGTGTACTTTTTCTATTACGAAGGATATTTTCAATGCGGGATGGGGGACATACGGGCACGTGTCCCATCTATGCACCCGATTACCTGTGGGAACCTTGCTAACCTGTAGAAATCCATTTTTGTCTAGTCTAATTCCTGATTGTCACAGGACATGTATATGTGTTGATGTATGCGGTGTAGCATTGTGTCTAGGAAGTAATGGAAGAAACGTGAGAGCTCACTTTCAGATACACCATAAGCCACTGCAATGACATCCTGGTAACTACCAGAGGCCAAGAGGTGGAGGGAGCACAAAACCTGCACATGTGTGGGAATAGTGTTGCTGCGCATGGTACTACTCTCAAGTTGTGGCTTTAAGATGTCAATGAGCTCCAGTATGACCCTGCTACGTAGCCGGTACTGATCACAAATCTCCTCTGCAGTCCAATCCAACAATGTCAGCCTGACGCCGAAAATCCTCTCCTGTCTTCTTCTCCTCTGCCATGCCACCATTATCCGCCTCCTCCTTGCTAACCAATACAGGGAAGCCATTGTGGAAAGGTTTGTGATGCATTCTGGATGTCTTTTGATGGGTTGGACTTGATTACCACCTGTTGCTGTTTAGTGGTAAATTGTATGTGCAAAATGGCCTTTTTGCGACTTTTCGCAATTTGCGATTGTTCTGTACATGCATTTTAGCAACTCGCAAATTGCAATTCGCAATTTGGTACTTGCAAATTGCATGAGCTATTTTTACATGTCGGTATTTCTCGCAAATTGTGGCAATTGTGAGTGGCTTTTGCACATACTAAAGGGCCATTTTATCAGTTTGCGACCGAATTTGCGCATGCAAAATGGTCGTACATCTGGCCCTGTATGGCAAATAAAGTAAACAAAACAAAATATACAGAATGATAGCAATAGACTAATTATCATAAATAGCTTGTATGCTCCATGGTGAATGTTCTCTCTGCTTTGCAACGGAAAAAAAATCATAATAAGGTAGGGGACATTCATTCTGAAATAGTCCTGCGAGACATCCAGCATCAAATCTACAATACAAACAAGAACACGGTTGGAACTATGGAGACAGAAGAAGGAGCTCTGGAATAGAGGAAAAAGGGGGCAAACTAGAAAAGCACTGGCAGTCACAGAAGAAGGAGCTCTGGAATAGAGGAAAAAGGGGGGCAAACTAGAACAGAACTGGCAGTCACAGAAGAAGGAGCTCTGGAATACAGGAAGAAAGGGGCAAAATAGAACGGGACTGGAAGTCACAGAAGAAGGAGCTCTGGAATACAGGAGGAAGGTGGCAAACTAGAACGGGACTGGAAGTCACAGAAGAAGGAGCTCTGGAATACAGGAAGAAAGGGGCAAACTAGAACGGACTGGAAGTCACAGAAGAAGGAGCTCTGGAATAGAGGAAGAAGGGGGCAAACTACAACAAGACTGGCAGTCACAGAAGAAGGAGCTCTGGAAAACAGGAAGAAAGGGGCAAACTAGAACGGGACTGGAAGTCACAGAAGAAGGAGCTCTGGAATACAGGAAGAAAGGGGTAAACTAGAACGGGACTGGAAGTCACAGAAGAAGGAGCTCTGGAATAGAGGAAAAAGGGGGCAAACTAGAACAGGACTGGCAGTCACAGAAGAAGGAGCTCTGGAATACAGGAAAAAAGGGGCAAACTAGAACGGGACTGGAAGTCCCAGAAGAAGGAGCTCTGGAATACAGAAAGAAAGGGGTAAACTAGAACGGGACTGGAAGTCACAGAAGAAGGAGCTCTGGAATACAGGAAGAAGGGGGCAAACTAGAACGGGACTGGAAGTCACAGAAGAAGGAGCTCTGGAATACAGGAAGAAGGGGGCAAACTAGAACGGGACTGGAAGTCACACAAGAAGGAGCTCTGGAATATAGGAAGAAGGGGGCAAACTAGAACGGGACTGGAAGTCACAGAAGAAGGAGCTCTGGAATACAGGAAGAAGGGGGGAAACTAGAACGGGACTGGAAGTCACAGTAGAAGGAGCTCTGTAATACAGGAAGAAGGGGGGAAACTATAACAGCACTGGAAGTCACAGAAGAAGGAGCTCTGGAATACAGGAAGAAAGGGGCAAACTAGAACGGGACTGGAAGTCACAGAAGAAGGAGCTCTGGAATACAGGAAGAAAGGGGCAAACTAGAACAGGACTGGAAGTCACAGAAGAAGGAGCTCTGGTATACAGGAAGAAGGGGGGAAACTAGAACGGGACTGGAAGTCACAGAAGAAGGAGCTCTGGAATACAGGAAGTAGGGGGCAAACTAGAACGGGACTGGAAGTCACAGAAGAAGGAGCTCTGGAATACAGGAAGAAGGGGGCAAACTAGAACAGGACTGGAAGTCACAAAAAAAGGAGCTCTGGAATACAGGAAGAAAGGGGCAAGCTAGAACGGGACTGGAAGTCACAGAAGAAGGAGCTCTGCAATACAGGAAGAAGGGGGCAAACTAGAACGGGACTGGAACTCACAGAAGAAGGAGCTCTGGAATACAGGAAGAAGGGGGCAAACTAGAACGGGACTGGAAGTCACAGAAGAAGGAGCTCTGGAATACAGGAAGAAAGGGGCAAACTAGAACGGGACTGGAAGTCACAGAAGAAGGAGATCTGGAATACAGGAAGAAAGGGGTAAACTAGAACGGGACTGGAAGTCACAGAAGAAGGAGCTCTGGAATAGAGGAAAAAGGGGGCAAACTAGAACAGGACTGGAACTCACAGAAGAAGGAGCTCTGGAATACAGGAAGAAGGGGCAAACTAGAACGGGACTGGAAGTCACAGAAGAAGGAGCTCTGGAATACAGGAAGAAGGGGGCAAACTAGAACAGGACTGGAAGTCACAAAAGAAGGAGCTCTGGAATACAGGAAGAAAGGGGCAAGCTAGAACGGGACTGGAAGTCACAGAAGAAGGAGCTCTGCAATACAGGAAGAAGGGGGCAAACTAGAACGGGACTGGAACTCACAGAAGAAGGAGCTCTGGAATACAGGAAGAAGGGGGCAAACTAGAACGGGACTGGAAGTCACAGAAGAAGGAGCTCTGGAATACAGGAAGAAAGGGGCAAACTAGAACGGGACTGGAAGTCACAGAAGAAGGAGATCTGGAATACAGGAAGAAAGGGGTAAACTAGAACGGGACTGGAAGTCACAGAAGAAGGAGCTCTGGAATAGAGGAAAAAGGGGGCAAACTAGAAGAGGACTGGCAGTCACAGAAGAAGGAGCTCTGGAATACAGGAAGAAAGGGGCAAACTAGAACGGGACTGGAAGTCCCAGAAGAAGGATCTCTGGAATACAGGAAGAAAGGGGTAAACTAGAACGGGACTGGAAGTCACAGAAGAAGGAGCTCTGGAATACAGGAAGAAGGGGGCAAACTAGAACGGGACTGGAAGTCACAGAAGAAGGAGCTCTGGAATACAGGAAGAAGGGGCAAACTAGAACGGGACTGGAAGTCACAGAAGAAGGAGCTCTGGAATACAGGAAGAAGGGGGCAAACTAGAACGGGACTGGAAGTCACAGAAGAAGGAGCTCTGGAATATAGGAAGAAGGGGGCAAACTAGAACGGGACTGGAAGTCACAGAAGACGGAGCTCTGTAATACAGGAAGATGGGGGGAAACTAGAACGGCACTGGAAGTCACAGAAGAAGGAGCTCTGTAATACAAGAAGAAGGGGGGAAACTAGAACAGCACTGGAAGTCACAGAAGAAGGAGATCTGGAATACAGGAAGAAGGGGCAAACTAGAACGGGACTGGAAGTCACAGAAGAAGGAGCTCTGGTATACAGGAAGAAGGGGGCAAACTAGAACGGGACTGGAAGTCACAGAAGAAGGAGCTCTGGAATACAGGAAGTAGGGGGCAAACTAGAACGGGACTGGAAGTCACAGAAGAAGGAGCTCTGGAATACAGGAAGAAGGGGGCAAACTAGAATGGGACTGGAAGTCACAGAAGAAGGAGCTCTGGAATACAGGAAGAAGGGGGAAAACTAGAACAGGACTGGAAGTCACAGAAGAAGGAGCTCTGAAATTCAGAAAGAAGGGGGCAAACTAGAACAGGACTGGAAGTCACAGAAGAAGGAGCTCTGGTATACAGGAAGAAAGCGGCAAACTAGAACGGGACTGGAAGTCACAGAAGAAGGAGCTCTGGAATACAGGAAGAAAGGGGCAAACTAGAACGGGACTGGAAGTCACAGAAGAAGGAGCTCTGGTATACAGGAAGAAGGGGGGAAACTAGAACGGGACTGGAAGTCACAGAAGAAGGAGCTCTGGAATACAGGAAGTAGGGGGCAAACTAGAACGGGACTGGAAGTCACAGAAGAAGGAGCTCTGGAATACAGGAAGAAGGGGGCAAACTAGAACGGGACTGGAAGTCACAAAAGAAGGAGCTCTGGAATACAGGAAGAAAGGGGCAAACTAGAACGGGACTGGAAGTCACAGAAGAAGGAGCTCTGGAATACAGGAAGAAGGGGGCAAACTAGAATGGGACTGGAAGTCACAGTAGAAGGAGCTCTGGAATACAGGAAGAAGGGGGCAAACTAGAACGGGACTGGAAGTCACAGAAGAAGGAGCTCTGGAATACAGGAAGAAAGGGGCAAACTAGAATGGGACTGGAAGTCACAGAAGAAGGAGATCTGGAATACAGGAAGAAGGGGGGAAACTAGAATGGGACTGGAAGTCACAGAAGAAGGAGCTCTGGAATACAGGAAGAAGGGGGCAAACTAGAACGGGACTGGAAGTCACAGAAGAAGGAGCTCTGGAATACAGGAAGAAGGCGGCAAACTAGAACAGGACTGGAAGTCACAGAAGAAGGAGCTCTGGAATACAGGAAGAAGTGGACAAACTAGAACGGGACTGGAAGTCACAGAAGAAGCAGCTCTGGAATACAGGAAGAAGGGGGAAAACTAGAATGGGACTGGAAGTCACAGAAGAAGGAGCTCTGGAATACAGGAAGAAGGGGGCAAACTAGAACAGGGCTGGAAGTCACAGAAGAAGGAGCTCTGGAATACAGGAAGAAAGGGGTAAACTAGAACGGGACTGGAAGTCACAGAAGAAGGAGCTCTGGAATACAGGAAGAAGGGGGCAAACAAGAATGGGGCTGGAAGTCACAGAAGAAGGAGCTCTGGAATACAGGAGGAAAGGGGCAAACTAGAACGGGACTGGAAGTCACAGAAGAAGGAGCTCTGGAATAGAGGAAAAAGGGGGCAAACTAGAACACGACTGGCAGTCACAGAAGAAGGAGCTCTGGTATACAGGAAGAAAGGGGTAAACTAGAACGGGACTGGAAGTCACAGAAGAAGGAGCTCTGGAATACAGGAAGAAGGGGGCAAACTAGAACGGGACTGGAAGTCACAGAAGAAGGAGCTCTAGAATACAGGAAGAAGGGGGCAAACTAGAACAGGGCTGGAAGTCACAGAAGAAGGAGCTCTGGAATACAGGAAGAAGGGGGCAAACTAGAACGGGACTGGAAGTCACAGAAGAAGGAGCTCTGGTATACAGGAAGAAGGGGGGAAACTAGAACGGGACTGGAAGTCACAGAAGAAGGAGCTCTGGAATACAGGAAGAAGGGGGCAAACTAGAACGGGACTGGAAGTCACAGAAGAAGGAGCTCTGGAATACAGGAAGAAGGGGGCAAACTAGAACAGGGCTGGAAGTCACAGAAGAAGGAGCTCTGGAATACAGGAAGAAGGGGGCAAACTAGAACAGGACTGGAAGTCACAGAAGAAGGAGCTCTGGAATACAGGAAGTAGGGGTAAACTAGAACTGGACTGGAAGTCACAGAAGAAGGAGCTCTGGAATACAGGAAGAAGGGGGCAAACTAGAACGGGACTGGAAGTCACAGAAGAAGGAGCTCTGGAATACAGGAAGAAGGGGGCAAACTAGAACAGGACTGGAAGTCACAGAAGAAGGAGCTCTGGAATACAGGAAGAAGGGGGCAAACAAGAATGGGACTGGAAGTCACAGAAGAAGGAGCTCTGGAATGCAGGAAGAAAGGGGCAAACTAGAACGGGACTGGAAGTCACAGAAGAAGGAGCTCTGGTATACAGGAAGAAGGGGGCAAACTAGAACGGGACTGGAAGTCACAGAAGAAGGAGCTCTGGAATACAGGAAGAAGGGGGCAAACTAGAACGGGACTGGAAGTCACAGAAGAAGGAGCTCTGGAATACAGGAAGAAGGGGGCAAACTAGAACGGGACTGGAAGTCACAGAAGAAGGAGCTCTGGAATACAGGAAGAAGGGGGAAAACTAGAACAGGACTGGAAGTCACAGAAGAAGGAGCTCTGAAATTCAGAAAGAAGGGGGCAAACTAGAACAGGACTGGAAGTCACAGAAGAAGGAGCTCTGGTATACAGGAAGAAAGGGGCAAACTAGAACGGGACTGGAAGTCACAGAAGAAGGAGCTCTGGAATACAGGAAGAAAGGGGCAAACTAGAACGGGACTGGAAGTCACAGAAGAAGGAGCTCTGGTATACAGGAAGAAGGGGGGAAACTAGAACGGGACTGGAAGTCACAGAAGAAGGAGCTCTGGAATACAGGAAGTAGGGGGCAAACTAGAACGGGACTGGAAGTCACAGAAGAAGGAGCTCTGGAATACAGGAAGAAGGGGGCAAACTAGAACGGGACTGGAAGTCACAAAAGAAGGAGCTCTGGAATACAGGAAGAAAGGGGCAAACTAGAACGGGACTGGAAGTCACAGAAGAAGGAGCTCTGGAATACAGGAAGAAGGGGGCAAACTAGAATGGGACTGGAAGTCACAGTAGAAGGAGCTCTGGAATACAGGAAGAAGGGGGCAAACTAGAACGGGACTGGAAGTCACAGAAGAAGGAGCTCTGGAATACAGGAAGAAAGGGGCAAACTAGAATGGGACTGGAAGTCACAGAAGGAGGAGATCTGGAATACAGGAAGAAGGGGGAAAACTAGAACGGGACTGGAAGTCACAGAAGAAGGAGCTCTGGAATACAGGAAGAAGGGGGCAAACTAGAACGGGACTGGAAGTCACAGAAGAAGGAGCTCTGGAATACAGGAAGAAGGCGGCAAACTAGAACAGGACTGGAAGTCACAGAAGAAGGAGCTCTGGAATACAGGAAGAAGGGGACAAACTAGAACGGGACTGGAAGTCACAGAAGAAGGAGCTCTGGAATACAGGAAGAAGGGGGAAAACTAGAATGGGACTGGAAGTCACAGAAGAAGGAGCTCTGGAATACAGGAAGAAGGGGGCAAACTAGAACAGGGGTGGAAGTCACAGAAGAAGGAGCTCTGGAATACAGGAAGAAAGGGGTAAACTAGAACGGGACTGGAAGTCACAGAAGAAGGAGCTCTGGAATACAGGAAGAAGGGGGCAAACAAGAATGGGGCTGGAAGTCACAGAAGAAGGAGCTCTGGAATACAGGAGGAAAGGGGCAAACTAGAACGGGACTGGAAGTCACAGAAGAAGGAGCTCTGGAATAGAGGAAAAAGGGGGCAAACTAGAACACGACTGGCAGTCACAGAAGAAGGAGCTCTGGTATACAGGAAGAAAGGGGTAAACTAGAACGGGACTGGAAGTCACAGAAGAAGGAGCTCTGGAATACAGGAAGAAGGGGGCAAACTAGAACGGGACTGGAAGTCACAGAAGAAGGAGCTCTAGAATACAGGAAGAAGGGGGCAAACTAGAACAGGGCTGGAAGTCACAGAAGAAGGAGCTCTGGAATACAGGAAGAAGGGGGCAAACTAGAACAGGACTGGAAGTCACAGAAGAAGCTCTGGAATACAGGAAGAAAGGGGTAAACTAGAACGGGACTGGAAGTCACAGAAGAAGGAGCTCTGGAATACAGGAAGAAGGGGACAAACTAGAACGGGACTGGAAGTCACAGAAGAAGGAGCTCTGGAATACAGGAAGAAGGGGGCAAACTAGAACAGGGCTGGAAGTCACAGAAGAAGGAGCTCTGGAATACAGGAAGAAGGGGGCAAACTAGAACAGGACTGGAAGTCACAGAAGGAGCTCTGGAATACAGGAAGAAAGGGGTAAACTAGAACGGGACTGGAAGTCACAGAAGAAGGAGCTCTGGAATACAGGAAGAAGGGGGCAAACTAGAACGGGACTGGAAGTCACAGAAGAAGGAGCTCTGGAATACAGGAAGAAGGGGGCAAACTAGAACAGGACTGGAAGTCACAGAAGAAGGAGCTCTGGAATACAGGAAGAAGGGGGCAAACAAGAATGGGACTGGAAGTCACAGAAGAAGGAGCTCTGGAATACAGGAAGAAAGGGGCAAACTAGAACGGGACTGGAAGTCACAGAAGAAGGAGCTCTGGAATAGAGGAAAAAGGGGGCAAACTAGAACGGGACTGGAAGTCACAGAAAAAGGAGCTCTGGAATACAGGAAGAAGGGGGCAAACTAGAACAGGACTGGAAGTCACAGAAGAAGGAGCTCTGGAATACAGGAAGAAGGGGGCAAACAAGAATGGGACTGGAAGTCACAGAAGAAGGAGCTCTGGAATACAGGAAGAAAGGGGCAAACTAGAACGGGACTGGAAGTCACAGAAGAAGGAGCTCTGGAATAAAGGAAAAAGGGGGAAACTAGAACAGGACTGGCAGTCACAGAAGAAGGAGCTCTGGTATACAGGAAGAAAGGGGCAAACTAGAACAGGACTGGAAGTCACAGAAGAAGGAGCTCTGGAATACAGGAGGAAAGGGGGCAAACTAGAACGGGACTGGAAGTCACAGAAGAAGGAGCTCTGGAATACAGGAAGAAAGGGGCAAACTAGAACGGGACTGGAAGTCACAGAAAAAGGAGCTCTGGAATACAGGAAGAAGGGGGCAAACTAGAACAGGACTGGAAGTCACAGAAAAATGAGCTCTGGAATACAGGAAGAAAGGGGCAAACTAGAACGGGACTGGAAGTCACAGAAGAAGGAGCTCTGAAATACAGGAAAAGGAATCTAAAATACAAACAAGAAAAGGACTAGTATTTTAGAGGCAGAACAGGGAGCTCTGGAATACAGGACACAGGTAGCTACAACGTCAAATAATAGACCGGCAACAGAGAAACTACAGCATCAAAGAGCCATGGACAGGAAGCGACTAACTATAAAAGCAAGACAGGTACTGTCAAACCAAGAAACAATGTGCAAAGCTCACAGAGGGTCTCAGAAGCAACACAATTGTGAAAACTCTTAGCACTGACTTCATTGGCATAACGGCTAAGTTTAATGGAATATATATGACTACAAGTCCCAGGATTCAAGGGAAAAAACCTGTACTGGAGCAACACATCATGCAAGGATCTGGGAAACTTGGTAGGGCTGCATTGGACGATCGATACAACCGGCAGCTTTGGTGCAGCGAGAGAGAGCGCCAAGGTAGAGAGAGCGTCAAGGGAGAGAGAGCGCCATGGGAGAGAGAGAGCCAAGGGAGAGAGAGCGCCAAGGGAGAGAGAGAGCCAAGGGAGAGAGAGAGCCAAGGGAGAGAGAGAGAGCCAAGGGAGAGAGAGAGCCAAGGGAGAGAGAGTGCCAAGGGAGAGAGAGCGCCAAGGGAGAGAGAGAGCAGGGAGAGAGAGAGCCAAGGGAGAGAGAGTGCCAAGGGAGAGAGAGCGCCAAGGGAGAGAGAGAGCCAAGGGAGAGAGAGAGCCAAGGGAGAGAGAGAGCGCCAAGGGAGAGAGAGCGCCAAGGGAGAGTGAGAGCCAAGGGAGAGAGAGCGCCAAGGGAGAGAGAGAGCCAAGGGAGAGAGAGAGCCAAGGGAGGAGCCAAGGGAGAGAGAGAGCCAAGGGAGAGAGAGCGCCAAGGGAGAGAGAGCGCCAAGGGAGAGAGAGAGCCAAGGGAGAGAGAGAGCCAAGGGAGAGAGAGCGCCAAGGGAGAGAGAGCGCCATGGGAGAGAAAGAGCCAAGGGAGAGAGAGAGCCAAGGGAGAGAGAGAGCCAAGGGAGAGAGAGCGTCAAGGGAGAGTGAGCGCCAAGGGAGAGAGAGCACCAAGGGAGAGAGAGCGCCAAGGGAGAGATTGCGCCAAGGGAGAGATTGCGCCAAGGGAGAGAGAGCGCCAAGGGAGAGAGAGCGCCAAGGGAGAGAGAGAGCCAAGGGAGAGAGAGCACCAAGGGAGAGAGAGAGCCAAGGGAGAGAGAGCGCCAAGGGAGAGAGAGCGCCAAGGGAGAGAGAGAGCCAAGGGAGAGAGAGCGCCAAGGGAGAGAAAGAGCCAAGGGAGAGAGAGAGCCAAGGGAGAGAGAGAGCCAAGGGAGAGAGAGCGCCAAGGGAGAGAGAGAGCCAAGGGAGAGAGAGAGCCAAGGGAGAGAGAGCGCCAAGGGAGAGAGAGCGCCAAGGGAGAGAGAGAGCCAAGGGAGAGAGAGAGCCAAGGGAGAGAGAGCGCCAAGGGAGAGATTGCGCCAAGGGAGAGAGAGCGCCAAGGGAGAGAGAGCGCCAAGGGAGAGAGAGAGCCAAGGGAGAGAGAGCGCCAAGGGAGAGAGAGAGCCAAGGGAGAGAGAGAGCCAAGGGAGAGAGAGAGCCAAGGGAGAGAGAGAGCCAAGGGAGAGAGAGCGCCAAGGGAGAGAGAGAGCCAAGGGAGAGAGAGCGCCAAGGGAGAGAGAGAGCCAAGGGAGAGAGAGCGCCAAGTGAGAGAGAGAGAGCCAAGGGAGAGAGAGAGCCAAGGGAGAGAGAGCGCCAAAGGAGAGAGAGAGCGCCAAGGGAGAGAGAGAGCCAAGGGAGAGAGAGCGCCAAGGGAGAGAGAGAGCCAAGGGAGAGAGAGCGCCAAGGGAGAGAGAGAGCCAAGGGAGAGAGAGCGCCAAGTGAGAGAGAGAGTGCCAAGGGGGAGAGAGAGCCAAGGGAGAGAGAGCGCCAAGGGAGAGAGAGCCAAGGGAGAGAGTGAGCCAAGGGAGAGAGAGCCAAGGAAGAGAGAGAGCCAAGGGAGAGAGCCACGTGTTAGGAATCAGACAGGTGCTGAGACTCAGAGCTCTACCATGAGAGGGAAGGCTGCACTGGGACTTGGAGAAGCAAAGACTAAAGAAGCCAGAAGGCACAACAAGGCAAACAAGGAAACCAGGACCGGATCAGAGGTCAGACGGAGGACAGTCCGAAAACCATATATGGATCAGTCCGTGGATCTGTAGAGTCCAGGAACCATGAAACACTGAGGGCTCCACTCCAAGGACGGGGTCTTGGCAAGGGCCAGAATTCGTCCTGGTGGTGCTGTGAACACCAAGAGTGGAAAGAGAAGAAGTGAAGTGAGAACCGAGGTGTCTGGTGTCATTCTGGGGTGAACTGGGGCAAAAGGGGACGACAAAGGGCCCTTGTGAGTACCACGTGGTGGCCAGACGGAAGAATCCTGGCAGATAATCCATGACTGCGCATCTGCTGGCAAAGAGTAAGGGGCCAGATGGGAATCCGAAAGGAGATGAAAAACAGAACTGAAGGAAAATTAAAAATGGTGTCTGTTCATGTTGAAAAGAGTAGGGGACCAGGCAAAATTGAATGCCAGGTGTTTCGATGGAGGAACACCCCAAAAACTTCTGGGGACACTGCAACTTGTTTGGTACACCATAAACGTGATGGCATATTTCACAAGAATCCTTCAGAACCGCCTGTAAAATCTATGGCTGTTTAGCCAGTTAGTAATGAAAATTATTATGTAAAATTCCCAGTGGGGCCCCGTTTCCTTGGGAAGGAGTGACCTCTGACCTCTCTGGGAAAGGTCAGTTTCAGTGTGTGACTCTGGATGGTTCACATTATTCCCTGAGAGTCCGCACCGAGCTCACAGGGACCCCTGGAGCCCTAAGACCATCTTCAAGGCTTCAAGTGGGGTGGGGGGGGGGCTGCGAAATGCACCAAGTGGAATCATTCCTTTAAACATGTCTTCAAGGAGGAGTGGAGAGGGCAACCCTCACCCAGAACTACTGGGTGTATCCTGGGCAGCCCTCTGTGCTTCCTCAGTGCGGAACACGGTTCAGTGTGTCGAGATATCGAGACACACACACGTACGGGTGTCTCCAGGGCGGTACAAGTGACTGTGTCATTATTCTGATAAAGCGCTTCCTCCCTCCTGCTCTTGGCGTGAATAAACCGTGCACTGTCTTCCATCACGGACGAGTAGTAACATACAAGACTTCATACCGCTGTTGCTACAAGTTCTAAGCGCAGCGAGTTGTCGTTGTTACCGTATTTATGGTATTCGAGCGCGTATGTTGTATTACTTTGCCCATCTCTGGACATGCTTTTGTGTATAAATTGCATTGTGTTAACAAAACACAAGAGCGGTATTCTGTACAAGAGTCACAGAGGGACTGTCAGCGGTCACGCCTCTACCCCGCTATTGAAAAACAGCATTAAACAAAATCTCTGTTCCATCAACTGCTGAGGGTATCGGGCAGCCCTGGCGAGAGGACATGGGAGGCGGGATGAGTTGCTTATAGGGGTTGGAGGGGTCCTAAAAGAGGGGCGCCGTGGGCAGCCGCCCTCCTTGCATAAGGCATGAGTATGTGCTTGGGGCCAAGTCTGTGTTCTGCAGCCTGCTCCTACCTTTGATGATCGTACAGTCACTGACTTTATTTTCACGTCCAAATCTCTTGGGCAATTTCAAGACAGGGATATCCGCTATTGCCAAACACCTGTTCTCGTCGCACCGAGTCCAGAAGGCAGGAGGGTGGAGTCACCGACAAAAGAGACCGAGGAAACCCGCTGGTTGGCAGTATGCTGGAGACAGTGACACGGGGAGGCTTCAGAGCCTCATTGGCTGATGCCTTTATTCATTAGCATCGTTTTCGCCGCCTTTCCCGTCCGTTATAACCCAATAAATCCCAGACACCGTGCCCCGGGTGCAGCGGGGATTCGGCTATCACTGTCCACGCCACGATGAAGACTGCAGCCGCCATCTTGCTCCTTGAGGCCCTCATTGGGCTCTTGGTGGCGCTTCCGCTGAAGGGACAGGATATTACTCTAAGTGAGTCGGCAGCGCTCGCACCTTCAGGCCCGGCATCATCTACTTGGAAGGTTCTGTTTCTCTGTCAGCCTCCTCAGAAAGAAATATCTTATATTTAGGCCCAGTTTTATAGAGGGGGCCGGGAGGGGGAGGGGCGGACCAGGTCCTCCCAAGGTTCATATACCATTAGAAAAACATATTTTATTCATTTTTTGGTACTGCTTCGTCCTGGCCCGCGGCCTCGTTTTCTCAGTTTTACTTGTTTAACTTGTTACCTTGATGCTTTTGAAGTTTTTGAGATAGCTGTCTGTTATTTATCATGAACTGCTGGGGTACATGTGACCTTCCCTTTACATCAAAAGAGACGGCAAGCTCCCTTAAAGCAGCGCAGAGACGCCATATGGCAGAAATACTAGAAACATCCCAAGAAAAGTGATCAGTATACTATGTATATCTCACACACACACACACCCGCACACACATGCGTGCGCACACACATTATATGCTCACTTTTTTTTAACCTTTTTTGGGATTTTAAAATCCTACCAGATTGTTTCTGCCATGTCGTATATATACATATATATCTTAGTAGAGATTTGTTCTATTTTCTTCCTGCTGTTTTTTATTCTTAACTTGCAGAGCTATTTAAAACAAGCATTTGCAATGCAATTGGTCTTGCCTTTGGACGTTATATGTATTTAGCTATGCAGCACATTAGCCTGGGTGATGAAACATCTACTGTTCTTTAACATGGAGGTAAAGTAAGCACCAAACTGCGTGAAACGCCAGGTATGGGAACATGTGGAGAGAGATATTGCCTTTCAGTGGGAAATGGTATAGTCCGAAGCTCTGTTTTTAATTTTAAATACAGGGCCTTCGGTGGTCATATCACTGAAAACACAGGATTTGAAAAAAATATTATTGTCTATGAGTGCTCTTGGAAGACAATTTCTATGGACTGGAATCTAGAGAATGCTAAAGTGATTCTGGTATTTTACTAACCTCTGCTGGTTGTTTTATATCAAGAACGTTAAATAGAGGCAGTTGCCAGAAAAATTAAAAAAAATTAAAGTCCCTCAACAGAAAGCAATTCTGGTATTCTAATGACCTCTACGGGTCCTTTTCTATCAAGACAGGTAAATAGAGGCAGGTGAAGAAGCAGAAAGTAATTCTGGTATTTTACTGACCTCTACTGGTCGCTTTCTATCAAGGCAGTTAAACAGAGGCAGTTGAACAGAGAAAAAAGTCCCTAAGCGGAAGGAGACAAGTCCTAGGACTAACCACAGAGCCAGCAAAGTACATACACATATAAGTATATACCAAAGTATCAGGCGCGCAACACCCATTGGACTCACAGGGCTTCAGCCCCCCCCTCCCCCCGTCGTGTGTGGCAGCCCGGGATGAGAGAGCTTCCCGGCGCGCACACAGCCGCACCCGAGCACTTCACAGGTCTTTAAAAGACCATTTGCATGTTAATGAGGCCTCGCTGTTGTTTCACCCCTTCTAAGAGCCCCTGCAGCTCCACTCTGCCTATGCCTTAAAAGATTCAGCCCCCCCTGAAATTTTTTCTTAGCCCCCCGAAATTTGGCTCTAGTTGCGCCTCTGCACAGTATATACAAGAGGTTTCAAATGCTCGACCTAAAAACTACCCTTGCCACAGGTTTTGACTTTTCTGGCGTCATGTTGTGTCAGGGGCCGCTCTGCGGAGACGAGTGATGTCTGCAGCTTAGCGGTGGATGAGAGGAGGGGTGTGAACATAATGGGACTAAATATCACCCATTCAGTTAATGTATATCATTACAGGGGCCCCTGAAGTCCCAGAGCTATGTGTGGGTCTTTCACCTTACGGCCCATGTACATTGTCTGTAGGATGCCTGATCTCACAGGAGCCTCAAGACAGTTAGTGGTGGTGTAAAGGGGGCACTGGCTTGACTTGCACCACTGACCTGCATGCTGTGCCTAAACCACCACCTCACTAGCGGATAAAAGAATGACAGACCGTGCAGACTCCACGTTAGTTTGGAATTTAATAAGGCAGACGGCGCTAGCAGACCTCCGCCCGCTCCATGCCAGCAGTGACCAGGGCTTTAAGTGGCCCATGTCTCACCGGTGCTGTGCATCGGCAGTTTTTTTTTTAAAAAAAGGCCTCTGTTATGTGCCCTGGCACAGGCGGTCCGTTTATTCCGGACTGCAGGGTTATTCCGGACTGCAGGGACAGCAGGCACCTCGATGTGCGCTGCTCACACTGCTCATTTCTCACTAGTGGGAAAGTAACGCCATGACGTCATGCCAGGTGAGCGTTGTAGGGGACGGGAAATCCTTTAAAGAGAGCCATTTTCTGCCTGGATTTCCCTTCTCTTTTCGAAACTCAGGAGCAGCAACATCGTCGTGGTGTCACCACCAGGGCTTTCAGTGGAAGCTTTTTCAATATCACATACAAGCCATCGTTCCATTGACAAAGCCAATAGTCGTGACTTGTTGTAGGTATGATGTTACTTGTATCATATATCTGGATGCAATGACAGAAACAGCAAAATATAAGTCGGACGGCACACTATGCTAAGCACAGGTTTTAACCTTACTGTGTTTTTAAGCCGCACTTTGGCCACGCCCCTTTGAGAGCCTCCCAGTATTTTCATCCCACTTAAATCCCTGCAGCCAGTGATGGTCAAAGGATGCAATGTGAGTATTCTGTGAAGCAGACCATGGGTGAAGTATTATTGTGACCCGCCACATGAGGGCGCACTGACCCTAAACTGTACTAATGAAAGTCATGGTCCCTGGTGAGTGACAGGTGAATATTATAACACATTTCAGTACAGAGCTCGAGTTGGGGTGATGTCGAGGTAGCGCCAATAAATCTTCCATTAACTTATCTTGCAGTACATGTACTATTTTACTGCGTGGAATAAAACAGTATTCAGCAATCAATCGAAGAAGCAGCCACGTATGAAAAGAAAGATCCATCTACTAAAGATTATATTACACAATTGTGCCTAAAAACATTGGGGCTTATTTACAAGGTTCTTGCGCCACTGTTGCGTCATTTTTAACATGGGAAAAGTGACACAAAAGTAGCGCAAGTGGCTTGTAAATCTGTCCCATATTTCCCAAAGAAATTCTGCACAACACATTTTACGTGAGCTGCATCTTTTAATCTTTGTTTATCTCTGCACGGGCTTTCAGCGAAGAGAGTATGTAGGGTCGTGTAGATGGACTACCCCACACATTAATAAATGCGACCAGATGGTACGTTCTGGACCACCATACTTTTTACAAATTAGACATGAGTTTTAGAGATTGTTCTGAAATGATGATATGGAATATTTCAATGAAAAGGGATGTCATGTTTTCTGCGGTCTAGTGACTTTGCACAAGGTTCCAGGGTCTCCATCGCAGAACTGCCGGATTCAGCTCTTCACCGGCACTGTCTCTAGTCTATAGTTTGATCAGTCAGTTCTGAACACAAACATTTGCAATGCAATCGGTCTCGCCTTTGGGAACCTATATGTATTTAGCTATGCAGCACATTAGCATGGGTGCTGAACATCTACCGTTCTTTAAAAGGGAGGGAGAGTAAGCACCAAACTGCGTGACACGCCAGGTATGGGAACACATGGAGAGAAATATTGCCTTTCAGTGGGAAATGGTATAGTCGTAAGCTCTGTTTTTAATATAAAATCAGTGCCTTCGGTGGTCATATCACTGAAAAAAGAAAATGGTCTACGGGTGCTAGTGGAAGACAATTTCTTTGGACTGGAATCTAGAGCATGCTAAAGTGATTCTGCTACTTTGCTGATAGTGATTCTGCGGGTTGTTTCTTATTAGGACAAATAGAGGCAGTTGAAAAGAAAAAAAAAGTCCTTAAGTGGAAGCAGACAAGTCCTAGGGCTGATCTCCAGACCCCACATAGTACATACACATATAAGTATATAATAAGTATATACTAAAGTATATACAAGAGGCCTCGAATGCTCGACCTAAACACACAAAGGAGAAAGAAGGAGGATGAGAAAGACTTTAGTACCGTCACAAAGGGAGACAGCAGGAACCAGCAAGAGGAATAAACGAGCCAAGGGTGTCAGGTACTGGATTAAAGAGGTCTGGGGTGGTTTCAATTCTAGAGAGCCCTGGTATTCGGCCCGCCGACATTTATTCAATAGGGCTTCCGCGCAGAGCTTTGGGCACCAGTACTCATTATTTGACAAATTAAGCACTGACGCATCTGAAAAATACTTTTCCTTCGACGATGCACACAACACTCATCCCACTGTGGCGCAGTGCTTTCCTAGTCACAGCTCACTCGCAGGCTCCCTCACCAGACGTGTGGAAGTGCTTCGGGCTCGTGCTCTTACCAACTTGCTCCTTTAATGGACTGTAATGGAAGTGGAGTTCCTTGTGCGCTGCAGGGCTCGGGGTTTACTGCTCCGGTGTCCCGGTGAAATAAACACTGAGCAGCTGAAGCACGAGGCAGGAAACGCGAGAGCATAGCTGCCAAGGTTTTAGATTGCTATGTGTGACATTTTCATAATTTCCGTGTAATTATTAGAGCCATTAGAACCATTATGAGTGGCGCTTTTCTCGCCAGCAAAATCAACCAACAAAAGATGAGGGAAACATAAATATCAGAAATCTGACCTATTTGAGCAGCGAGAAACGCTAAGGTCTTAAAACTGCTGCAAATTCATGAGGTGGCTGAGTCATAATCACAACAAAATTATCAAAATATCATACATAGCAATCTGAAACCTTGGCAGATATAAAAGAGGGCGAGCATCACTTCACATAACATAGCATTGAAGACCATGCCAATACTTCTGTTCTTGACACCAAGTCTTATTTACTTAAATATTTCATAAAAGTGATAGGAAGTATGTGTTTTATTCTTTTGCTATTTTATTGCTTCTCTTGTACAATGCTGATCATATAAACTTGTGAATTTTGGTTGGCATTATGTATTGACTAATAAGAATAAAAAGGCAGAAGCAATGCCAATTAGACAAAAAGAAAAGGAGCATGGTAAAACAAGGAGAATAAAACAAACAACTTTTTCCAGGTGGTGTTTGTTGTCCCAGACGCGAGGCCATGCAAAAAATTCATGTGATGAAAAAGGTTTTTCACTTGGAGTGGGGTGAACTAAGTCGGTAAAGCTGTCACTGCAGGGAACACCTTATTCATAAGCGAATGCTGTAAGCAGGAAAGTAAGACTTGTGAAGTAACTGCTAATATTAGCCTCAAATGTCACCACTAGAAAAAAAAAAGCGGACAGCTAGAAAGCAGGTCACATGGCTCCGCTAAGAATTAACACTAAAAGGAGCAAGGACATGTGTTTATACTGCAGAACCATCTAACAGAGTGTGAGAGGCCCTAACACAGAACCCAGCTACCTCGGGGCCTAAAGCGTGCATTAATTAGAGTCAGCTGACTCGCGGACTCCGGCTGGCGCAGTTAGCAGTGTCATGACAGCATGGAGCTGGGCAGGCTTCAGGAGAGGCTGGGAGATACGCACAGGCTGTATTATTGCAAAATGTAGCACCAGTGAAGTGAGCAGTCCAGGGGTCTGGCGCATCACAGCTACACAATTCACTTACTTGAACGAGTCAATAAACTAAGAGAACTGCATGTACTTTGTAGCAAAGAGAAACCTTTTAAGTCATTTTTAATACATACTTAGTGCATATTTGCTATGCCGTGGGTTTTAGAACAAGCTGCGCACGGTTCACCCTGCAGCAGAGCCTCTCTTCCTCCTGCAGAGTACAGCTTATTGCCCGCGCTGTGACCTGGGAAATGTCTGGGAGCACCAAGAGATGTCTCATACAGGAGACTGGTTGGGCCCGGAGAGGTAGGGGACACGTTTGTACTCAGCAAGGAATGTTAGAGTACTTAAATCTGAGACTTTTTAAAATTAAATCCCGGAGGTTGATTTTCCAGTGTAAAAAACACTTAAGCTGTTCTTTTTAACGAATGGATAAACCTTTCCTCTTGAAGCAATATCGTGATCGGAACAAGAGGACAATACTCCCTGGGGCGCACAATTGAAAATATCTGAAATCAGTTCTTAAGTGTGTTGGATTGCTGAATTTTACTTAGCCCACGTGCATGGAACTAGAGAATTTTCATATTCTGCAGCGTACATTGAAACGATGGTTCTGAGATGGACAGTTTGATTGTCTCGAAAATAAATTGCTGCAAAGTCATTTTGTTTGGAGCTCTGCTGCCCTCTTGTGCGCTGTGTTGGCTCTGACATTGGCGCAGCGAATAAGAGAAAGCCGGAGAGCATACATTTTCTTTCGTCTAATTGCTGAACGTCGGATACTGTCTCATCTACAGGGTAGGTTATATAATGTTGTGACTCTAAAGCACTGCGTGAAACAGATAAGAGTATTACCAACAAGCATTGGCAATACAATAGGACTCGCATTTACGCAAGACCTATTGCATTGCAAATAGCAATGCGTGCGGGCGACAAGGCAGGAGGGGGGTGGCGGCGAGAAGGCATCGGACTGCGGGAAGGAGGGCACAGGAAGAAAGTAGTCTGTGCTGTGAAAGGGCCAGTAGCCGTGGAATGACACAAATGACTGACATGGCTGTTATGGGGAGGGACTAACAAGCTTAAAACCAATCGGAATTCAGCATTTAGAACCTAAGCCAACGAAGAAGATGGGCTGGAGAGTGGGTGGAGCTTCCACAAAGCTTTCACACTAAAGTGTATACTGCATGCCTCACAAAGCAATGGCAGCGCATGCGCGCTGCAACACTAGGCAAGACCTAAAAAGAGGAAAGAGCATGACAACTCGCAGATTGGAGGGAAGAAGGAACAGATGCTGGAAATAGGAGAGCGAACAAAGAGGCAAATAAAAAACAGAGACAGGGAACATGAAGAGAAGAGAGAAACAAGGTCAGAGAATAGATGGGAAAATGGAAGGAAAGAAATGAGAACATGGACAGAGTAAAGAGAGGTAAAAAAAGAGAGGCAGAGAGACAGGGAGTGTTTAGGGACAGACAATGGGGCTTTGAGGTAGAGGGGGATTAGCGGAGAGGCTGACGTAAAAGAGAAACGAGTTGCTGGAAGAAGTGACAGAAACTGAGAGAAGTAGTTGTGAGAGGAAAGAGAAAGGAGGTAGATATGAGAATAAATGGGGGTGAGAAGTGAACCAAAGAGTAGAAGAATATCAGAGTAAAAGAGAAGAGAGAATGGAACCTAAGCAGCGAGAATAAGAGCAGACAAATGAGGGCAGGTATGAAAGGAACTTTAGAGGGAGGTCAGCGGAAAGTGAGGAGTCGTCTAGTGGCTCCTACCTGATGCGTGGTGTGAACTTGTAAAACTCTTTTGTATTGTGTTACAGAGACTTGTGTAGCCAATGCTCACAATGATTGTGGGTTTGTAGGGGCTGCAGAAAGCACTGTGTGCAATAATGAATAGTGCGTGGGGGCTGAGACTTGACCAGTGGATAAAGGGGCTGGAAGAAGCAGTCAGGTCATGTTCTGCAGCAATCAGTGGGGGATGGGAGGGGCTGTTCCAGAAAGATCTGGGAGGGGACCTACCAGGGTTGTGCACATCTGTAGGAGTGTGGGTCAGTTCCATGTGTCAGTTACAGAGCTGGTGACTCTGGGTGCAACATGCGGGAAAGGCAAAGAGGTTAACACAGACCTGTTACTGTGCCATCCACTGAGAGCAAACCCAGTGATGCTACAAACTCAGCCTCCATGGTCGAGCAGTCAGTCCCTCTATTGCCCATTGGCACTGCTGCACAAACAAGATTAACATTTAACCAGCTGTGAGAGCTCAAACTGATCTCCAGATGAGTGAGGGTCACTCGCAATGAGTGAGAGGCGAGCTATCTGCAAACTTCCTCATCACAGTCATCAAATCAACAGTTAGAGACTTCATTCTCTAACTGTTTCCCATAATGTCCCATATGGAGCTTGCTGTTCTGCAATTTACCCCGTTTTACATTGTCATCAGCATTGCTATTCAATGCTTCATCCTTCTGTGATGCAAAGTCACAGCTCATGCCTTCTAGGCTCCCCGTGGGCCTTGTTTCAGCAGCCATGAGGCTGACTGTGTTGCAAAGGCACAGCTCATGCCTTCTGAGCCCGCCGTGGGCCTTTTTTTAGCAGCCATGAGGCTGTCTGTGATGCAAAGGCACAGCTCATGCCTTCTGGGCCGGCTGTGGGCCTTGTTTCAACAGCCATGAGGCTGTCTGTGATGCAAAGGCACAGCTCATGCCTTCTGGGCCCCCCGTGGGCCTTGTGTCAGCAGCCATGAGGCTGTCTGTGATGCAAAGGCACAGCTCATGCCTTCTTGGCCCCCGTGGGCCTTGTGTCAGCAGCCATGAGGCTGCCTGTGAAACAAAGGCACGGCTCATGCCTTCTGGGCCTACCATGGGCCTTGTGTCAGCAGCCATGAGGCTGTCTGTGATGCAAAGGCACAGCTCATGCCTTCTGGGCCCCCCGTGGGCCTTGTGTCAGCAGCCATGAGGCTGTCTGTAAAACAAAGGCACGGCTCATGCCTTCTGGGCCGGCTGTGGGCCTTGTTTCAACAGCCATGAGGCTGTCTGTGATGCAAAGGCACAGCTCATGCCTTCTGGGCCCCCCGTGGGCCTTGTGTCAGCAGCCATGAGGCTGTCTGTGATGCAAAGGTACAGCTCATGCCTTCTTGGCCCCCCGTGGGCCTTGTGTCAGCAGCCATGAGGCTGCCTGTGAAACAAAGGCACGGCTCATGCCTTCTGGGCCTACCGTGGCCCTTGTGTCAGCAGCCATGAGGCTGTCTGTGATGCAAAGGCACAGCTCATGCCTTCTGGGCCCCCCGTGGGCCTTTTGTCAGCAGCCATGAGGCTGTCTGTAAAACAAAGGCACAGCTCATGCCTTCTGGGCCCACCGTGGGCCTTGTGTCAGCAGCCATGAGGCTGTCTGTGAGGCAAAGGCACGGCTCATGCCTTCTGGGCCCCCGGGGCCCTTGTGTCAGCAGCCACGCGGCTGTCTGTGATGCAAAGGTACAGCTCATGCCTTTTGGGCTCCCTGTGGGTCTTGCCATGAGGCTGTCTGTGATGCAAAGGCACAGCTCATGCCTTCTGGGCCCCCCGTGGGCCTTGTTTCAGCAGCCATGAGGCTGTCTGTGATGCAAAGGCACAGCTCATTCCTTATGGGTTCCCCTCGGGCCTTGTGTCAGCAGCCAAGAGGTTGTCTGTGATGCAAAGGCACAGCTCATGCCTTCTGGCCCCCCGTGGGCCTTGTGTCAGCAGCCATGAGGCTTTCCTTGATGCAAAGGCACAGCTCTTGCCTTGTGGGCTCCCCGTGGTCCTTGCGTCAGCAGCCATGAGGCTGTCTGTGATGCAAAGGCACAGCTCATGCCTTCTGGGCCACCCGTGGGCCTTGTGTCAGCAGCCATGAGGCTGTCTGTAAAACAAAGGCACGGCTCATGCCTTCTGGGCCCACCGTGGGCCTTGTGTCAGCAGCCATGAGGCTGTCTGTGATGCAAAGGCACAGCTCATGCCTTCTGGGCCCACCGTGGGCCTTGTGTCAGCAGCCATGAGGCTGTCTCTGATGCAAAAGCACAGCTCATTCCTTCTGGGCTCCCCGTGGGCCTTGTGTCAGCAGCCATGAGGCTGTCTGTGATGCAAAGGCACAGCTCATGCCTTCGGGGCCCGCCGTGGGCCTTGTGTCAGCAGCCATGAGGCTGTCTGTGATGCGAAGGCACAGCTCTTGCCTTCTGGGCCCACTGTGGGCCTTTTGTCAGCAGCCACGAGGCTGTCTGTGATGCAAAGGCACAGCATATGCCTTCTGGGCTCCCTGTGGGCCTTGTGTCAGCAGCCATGAGGCTGTTTGTAAAACAAAGGCACGGCTCATGCCTTCTGGGCCCACCGTGGGCCTTGTGTCAGCAGCCATGAGGCTGTCTGTGATGCAAAGGCACAGCTCATGCCTTTTGGGCCAAGGCATAGCCATTGCCTTCTGGGCTCCCCGTGGGCCTTGTGTCAGCAGCAATGAGGCTGTCTGTGATGGAAAGGCACAGCTCATGCCTTCTGGGCCCCCGTGGGCCTTGTGTCAGCAGCCATGAGGCTGTCTGTGATGCAAAGGCACAGCTCATGCTTTCTGGCCCGCCTTGGGCCTTGTGTCAGCAGCCATGAGGCTGTCTGTCCGTGAAGAGCAGAGTGTGATGAACAGGACTTATTTTACTGACCTGCAGTCTGCGGCTTTCCCACGTTTTTGCCACTTGTGTGAGCTTGCCCAATCATAGCACTCTTCTCACAAAGCGACACCCCGCTCTGATTGAAAACCCCTACATGAGGCACGCAACTCCGGAAACTCCGCACAGCATGATGTGCTTGTAGCTGGCGTTTGTTTTCCTCTTCGCTTCCAGACATGCAGATTAAAACACTCACTCAGCTACTACTAGGGCTGTGAGACTGAACCCTGAAGGGCTGCAAAAGATGGTGGATGCCACTGCAGCTATTGCAGAGGTCAATGGGGCAACCCTTTGCAGAGGTGCCCAAGCTAGAGGGATCTCCCAAGGCTGCACTAGGGGAGGGTCACGCGTCCATGGGAAGCTAATATAGGAAGAGCTCTAGCATGGACATGCAAAGGTAAATTGTAACCTTAGAATTGAGATCTTCTAGGTAGATGATCACTTTGAATGATGCATGAGTGTCGAAGCTGACTGATTGCCTGTTACAACCCAACCTTTCAATTGTCCTTGAAGGAATTGATCCTAGGTGTGTTAAATGTGTTCACTCTTAGTGTATATATCAGCGCCTTAGTTGGACTTGGCCCTTTTTGCAGGGTCATCCCTGAACTTTTTGCCTTCCTCCTAATTTTTTCTGATCTGGCTGTTTTATGACTCTGGGCACTTTACCACTGCTGATCAGTGCTAAAGTGCATATGCTCTCCCTATTGTAAATTATTGTACGGATTAGTGACTCTATGATTGGTTGGTTTGGTTTACCTGTCGGACTCTAGTACAGTGCACCAGGAGTGCCCAGGGCTTGTAAATCCAAATGCTGCTGGTGGGCTTTCAGCACTGGTTGTGCCACCCACAGAAGCAGCCTGTAAAAATGTGTCTAATGTCTGCCATTGCAGAGCCTGCGTGCAGTCTGGTACTGTCATGCTGACTGGGCAAGTGCACCCACTTGCCAGTCCCAAAACCTTCCCTTTTCTTCATATCAGACACCCCTATGGTAGGCCCAAGGGCAGGGTGTATTGTTAGTATAAGGTAGGACATGCCCTGGTGTGTGTGGCATGTCCTAATAGTGAATTACAGCCATTTTCGTGTTTCACTATTGCAAGGCTACCAGTTCTCCATAGGCCAGAATGGGCAGTTTGATTATTACATCTTATAATCCTAACTGACTCAGGGAACATGGTAGAAATTCAAATTTGGTATGCCAGAACTCAGAATGATAAAATACATCTTTTAGGGAAGTTGGTTTTAACATTCTGTGTTTGAAAATACCACTTTTAGAAAGTAGGTATTTTCTTGTCTAACCCTTCAAACCTGCCTCTGCTAGGCTGTGTATTCCCTGTCTGGAGTTTGAGTGACAGGGCTGGGGACTTCCAGGAGACATGGTGAGGTGTCCCAGTGGTGAATAGAGAGATCTTCATCTAGATGGGAGGGAGGAGCTGCACCTGGGACCTGAATAGGGCTGTGCCTTCCCTCCACAATGCTGGCTCCACCCCCTGTGGTGCGTCTGATGGCTCCGCCCTGCACTCTGAAAGGAAAGAAGGAGTCAGGTAAACAAAGTGCTCCAGGACTGACCAGAACCGGTTTTAACAAGGCAAAGTACCCTATGCCCTCAGAGGACAAAGGATTTTTGAGTATAAGTATTGGGACCCTGATCCCAAAAATTTAGGACACTTTGGGAAACAGGAAGAAACTCTACTGAGGAGAGGAACCAAGAAGAAACTGAGGAGAGACTATCCCTGAAACTGGGGGATTGGCCTGCCGGGGTTGCCTTCTGCCAAAGAGAAGATAAAGGAACTGTGTGTGTACTTTTGCTCAACTTGTGAAAGATCTCCAAGGGCTTTGAAAAGAGTTTGCCTCCTGCTGAAGTCTCAGGAACAACAGACTTCAACCCCCAGCTCCCCAGAGTTCTTTGTAAGTGCCTGCTGCTGTTTTGGGGCCTCCTGAGGGACTGTGTGCCGCAAGGAGCTGGAAGCGCGACTCAAGAAGGAGTAGCGTGCTGCCGTCGGAGCCGCCAAGGCTGCTGTTGTCGCATCGCGTAAAGTGTGTTGCTGCTGCAGCTGTCGCATCAAGCGGAAGCGTCTTGCATCATCGAAGAAGTGTCTCGCAACGCCGAAGAAGCGTGTCGCCATCGCAGCCATCGTAGCTGACGCATTGCACCGCATCAAGAAAAGCGCCTCGCATCCAAGGAGAAGTGTGCCGCTGTCAGAGCTGTTGTCGTCGCATCGCGTGAAGTGTGTCGCCACTGCAAGCTGTCGCATCGAGCGGAAGCGCCTCGCAATGTCGGAGAAGAGTGTCGCCGCCAAGGCTGCTGTCATCGCATCGCGTAAAGTGTGTTGCCGCTGCAGCTGATGCATCGAATCAAGTCTTCTCGCAACATCGCAGAAGCGTGCCGCATCTGGAAGATCTTCACGTCTTTATTTCTTTGCACCAAAATCTTCAACGCTTCAACATCGTTGCAACACTTTTGTTGCCCTCCGTGTCGCATCTAAAAGGTACATTGACTTAAAGTGTCGCATTTAAGAACTAAAGAGAACTAAGGTAAATTCTACCATCTAAAGTAACAGTATTGTGTATTTTTGTCGTTTAATGGTCTTGTGGTAAATCTGTATAAAGAATACTTATTTTTGATATAAAACATGTGTGAGGTCCATCTGTAGTGTTGTCACTTGATTACTGTATGTGTTCACAAATGCTTTACACACTGCCTCTGAGATAAGCCTGTCTGCTCATGCCAAGCTACCAAGGGGGTGAGTAGGGGTTATTTTAGGAGTGTACCCCTTTACCCTGACTAGAGGCGAGGGTCCCTATTTGTCACAAGTGCATACCTGTGCCAACCAGAGACCCCCAAGTCTAACAGCCTTGCTAAGACAAGCAAGTCGAGGCGCTAGCAGCCGTGAATTTTAGCTCCAGTGAACTACTTCTTCTGAATACCACAATCAATAGCGCCTAGGGGCTTTCAGAATTGGGGCCTGAATTAGAGCTCGGTGGACCGGTTAGTCCATCTCAAACATGATGGATGTCCCGTCCGCTCGATTACAAGTGCCGTAGGATATAATGGACGTGTGACATTGCAGACGGAGTATCCTACAGGCTAGGGTGGTTTAACCCATCCCCCAAAATCTAAGTCAGGCCTATATTTTGACAACATCCTGTGTTAGGATTTCAATTGATGGAGGATAAAAAGCAGCAAGTATGTTTTTTGACCATCCTCACTTTAAAGTTATTTGTTGCAGGCATCCGATTCCTTCTTGTCAGCCAAATCCCATGTGCGGTTATGAATTTGATAGATGGTCACGGCCCAAAATATTAGCTCCTTCACTATTCTTTCATGGGGTGCAGTTTGGTGAGAAGGCAGGGAAGATTTCTGACAACAGAAGGGTTTAGGATATGATGCCAAGCAATGTGATTTTTTTCTGAGATTGGGGGCCACCAACCTTCTACATCCCAATGCCACTCATGAATTTCCAGGGAGGCTTATTGGTTGAGAGGATTTACTTTTAGTTAAAACCTTATCATAGGCCCACACCCACCTTCTTTCAATAGAATGACTATGATATTCAATTATCAAGGCAAATGGGGGGTGGTTTGCATGCGGCCTACATTGAGAAAATGTAGCATGCGCATGACTGGTTTGGTCTACCCCAGAGGGCTGACCAAACAGTCAGGGTACTCAGAATGGTGCAAGCCACTTCGACCCGACCCGCATGTCCCCAACAAGGCATACCCTCCCATCCGCCCCCAAGTATACCCTGCTTTCTCGCAGCACTTGAAGCAGAAACACAAAATGGTATTTAAAATACCATTAATGTTTCTGCTTCACGCACTGCGAGAAAGCAGTGGGGTGATGCTCCTCTGCCCTAATGGAGAAGCCGCCCCTGGTTCTGAGGATGGAGGCAAAGGAATCCACTTTTATGCCAATTTCAAGTTTGTTGGTAGGGGGACTCATTAGCCTATGGGGTACAATTTCCACAGAGCAACCATACCTACCTTTCCACAATTTACTGTGGCTGGACAACTGGTTATTCCCCCTCTGGAAGAGATGTCAGTCTGTCTACCTACACAAAAGAGCGGGCAAACTAAGGTTTAATATAACAATTAACACTCCCTCCTCAGGGTCAGATCGATGCTCAAATATGTCCACTTCTTGATAGCATCAAGTCTGTATGCTATAGTAGCACAGATCAGAGAAGCGATCAAGCAGGGAGGGAGACCTAAATAAGACAGATAAATCTCTCTCTCTCTCTCTCTCTCTCTCTCTCTCTCTCTCTCTCTCTCTCTCTCTCTCTCTCTCTCTCTCTCTCATCTGATTTACCTGTAAGGGAAAATAACGTTACAGCGGTGTTGACCATGAACACACACACACTCACACTGTAGCATAGTGATGTGACCAATTGGGTTTCAGATGCCACTGAGAAATGTAAACGCCGTAGTGACAATAATATAGGTATATAACTGTTACTCCTAACATAAGTGTTCTTTTCAAAATATACAATTAGCATAGTTTATACAATATCAGAAACCATGTGCTTAACTTCTACCTACCCAATAAAGCCCGAGCTGTGCTTCACAGGGACTGCTAGAGGTAGTCATTCGGATCTCAACTACAGTTCCCTGTTAGAAAGTAAAAGAGGCCAGGGAAAATACACCATACATGGCAATGCGTAAGGTTTTATTGCTTCATAACACACTATGAGTCTTATAAACGCTGTTTCCGTAGAGATTCCAAAACACCATCAAGTTTTTATTTGAATACTGGTATCAAAGGCAATTGTAAGTTAACTCCCCCCACATGAGTAAAGGACGAATACTCGCCAACGAGAAAATGAAATAATTTAAAGACTTAATTGGCAAGACAACGTAGCCCCTGCTACCTGCAATAGACAACAAAAGTGTGTCTTTCCAACAGGGAGGAACTCGGTTTTTAGATAATTCTCAGTAGTCAACAGATTACCAAAGTTAAGAATTCTCCTGCTGGATGGCGAGAGAGAACAAGCCGAACAACGTTCATCATGGTAAATCCCCCCAACTCATTGTGGGTTTGTAAGTTTGTAGCTTCCAGAATAAACAATGGTGGTGCAACCGAACCCTTACCAGCCTTTTCAACAACTGTGGAACAAGAAAGCCTCCAAACGCGTTGATCTCCAAGTCACAAAATAATCTGCAACGTCGAGTGAGACGGAAGCCTGTTTATGCTCCTTCCGGTCTCCCGTGACGTCAACGTAATCCAGTGAGGTTCCCTGGGATTTGTAGTATCCATGGCTGAAATGACTGTGCCCAACAAATACTTCTCCGGGAATCGGTCAGTGTTCTATGTGCGTTTGCAACTATGCACCTGCAGTGCTATGACAGAATCATTGGAGTATTAGGTTTAGGAGTTAGCACTGAGCATGTGGGCTAATGACACTCTTTATCAGTCAATGACACCACCGACCTTGCTACAGTGAAAACAATTTCTAGTTTCATTGTGAGGATAGGTAAGTTTGAATTCAACATCCCCTCCTTTTTAGGTCTCGCCTGACCCTGCGCATGCGCTGATCTGGGGAGACATATTGAGAGGGCTCCAAAAAGTGCTTCCTGGCCAGCCTAGAGCTACAGTGCATGTGCGGGCGCGCGCGCCCCGCTTTACCGTGATTACTTTCACTTTCGCGGCCGCACGGCCGCTTTGATGTTTGATCGTGATCGCGATCACTTCCACTTTCGTGGCCGCAAGGCCGCTTTGCATAGCCAATAGGTCTCGCTTTTGGGACCTTATAAGTATTTAGTTATGCAACTGTTGCATGGCTCAACACTTATATTGTCCCAAAGGCGAGACCTATTGGCTATGCCAATGCTTGTTAATATCTGGCATGCTGGCTAATGGGCTACTTAGCCCCACCCTATGGGTGACTACCGTGTATTAAAATGGAAGGTATGGACATAGCAAAAGGGTTATTTTGCCATTGAATTGTCAGTTGTAAAGCTGCACAACTAGGCTGCAATGGCATGCCTAGAGCCATGTTTTCACTTTGTCTCAGCAGTGGTGCTGCAGTCCACTAAGGACTAAGGACCAACTAAGGGGTCAGAGCACATGCACTGGGCCTGGGCAGCAGGGAACAGTGCACTTCAGAGTCAGAAAACCATCAGCATTAGTCCAAAAACTGGGAGGGAATATTGCAAAGAGTGGCACTTTCTTACAGGTACCTACACAGAGGAGAGTGGCAGAGGGACGACAAGAAGGAAGGCAGAGTAAATAGAGAGTGAGGGAAGGGAGCCTGAAGGAAGGGGTCACATACACAGAGGCAAACAGCAGCAGAAAGAGAATAAAGGCCGAGATAGGAGGGTGAGAGAAGAAAGTCAGAAGGAAGGGATGCATATACAGAGAGGCGAGCGGCAGAGGGACGAGAGGAAGGGAGGCAGAGTGAGGAGACGGATGGAAGGGAGTAAGAAGACAGAGAAGCACATCACGAGAGGCAGGGATAAGAGAAGCAGATTGATCCCTTTCCTTTTTTTTCCTGAGGTTTTATATAGTGCAAACTTGACCCAAAGGTATCAGGTATCAGAGCAGTTTACATGAACACCGATTCATTTTTGGTAGACACGGGTAGATTAAGTGATACGCCCAGAATCACAGGATGTGGAGCGTCATTACCCAGACTTCAACCCGGTTCCCCCAATTTGAGATCAACTGCCTCAGCCATTAGACCACATCCTCCCCCTCTCCTTACAGTAAGCAGAGGACCACCAGAGTAAAAATAGAATGGAAATACACCAAATATCATTCAAACGAATGCTATATTGCATTGCTATATTGCATTGCTATCACTAAAACAATAAAATGCATCCTCCTAATATTACAGAAGAAGAAGTGAGGAATATTCTACAGGACCTGAAATATGCCAGTAAAAACTCACAAGAGCCAATGGGCGCAATGCAAAAAATATATACTCAACAAAATGGGCAACTCTCTTGCATATCTAACTTGAAACAAAGATTATTTGTCAAAACAGCAATGAAAGCACCGGTGGCACATAAAAGATATGAAGAAATAGGCATTTCCCAAAGCTTACTATCACACATAAAAAATACACTTCATACTATACATACTATACAACAACCCCACAGTAAGAAAAATAATTTGTTACTAACAGCAATTTAAGAAACACAATATAATGCATGGGTGATAGATGGCATATTTAAATTGTGCCACCAATCTTCAGTGATATATACACAATCAAGGTTAATACCACACTACAAACATCTCATTAGTGTATACACTGTTAATTAACAAACAAAGCGCAAATTACATTGGAATGTAACGCATTACAACAATAAAATAACAACTACAACCCTAAAAAAATCATAGATTTTAAACATGCAATGGTTTCCTCTATATGAAAACCTCCTCGACACTGCATTTCACGGGTGCAACTATCACTTGAACCAGAACATATGGAGCCTTCTACAAAAATCCAACGTGCTTATAGAATAGACAACAAACCTTAAAATTTCAAATACAATTAAAAAACAAGTTGTTTTGGTATACAATATTGTTACAAAAGTCACTGAACATTATATTTTAGCGTAACCCCCTATTACCAAAAATATGAAGCAAAACTAGCCCCTCTTATGGATTAGTTTGGAGAAATATGAGCGGGACATCTGCATTGATGAGGACACAGATGACAACCCAAGTATCACAATTTCATGGAAAAATGTCTACTGCTTGTCTTTTTCCAAAGAGCAGCACAGCGGAGTGGTTGCACGATTCCTATCAGGGAACGTTTAGAAGTCACACTACATTCTACTAATTCCTAAAAAATACTTAAAAACAATAAAGCTACCAAAATGCAAGAGAGAAACTACGCGTAACATGAATTAGCCAAAAATGTCTAAATAAACTGTTGCAGGGATTCTGCAGAGCCACAGAACAATGCTTTCGGACCATAGAACTTTAGTAGGGAAGGACTAAGTTATCCTACCACCTTAGTACCCATGAGCTCGGGACTGACTAGCTATAGTGTCTCACTTGCCCTCCTACTCACTCACAAAGGAACAAGTGATTAAACACCCCACTCGTGACCTTCTCAGGAATCGCAGTGACAGGACACATCTTTTCATTCTCACACTCGTACTTGTCCACAATAAGATCTGACAGAGACATGAAAAAAGTTTAAAATAGTTTAACTACTGTGGTCTAGTATGCAGTATACGTGCCATAATAAGTAAGAAGATGCCTAACACAATTACTGTCAGCATAGTAAGTAATCCATAAACCATAAAAGGAGTTGTCATGATATTAGATAGGGTAGACTAACACCCCAGGCCTTCTACAGAAGCAAAGTGATTATATATGATTATATATGATTATATATATATATATATATATATATATATATATATTACCTACTGGCGGTCGCCAGTAGGTAGTTATAGTTAGGACCACGTTTCCATAGGAAAACCTCAACATTCTATTTTGAATAACTTTGGCGCCGGTCGATGAATCCTCGCGAATTTCTCAAAATAGGTGGGGCGCTACGCTCCGCTCCTACCCTGAAAGTCTCGGGGGGATCCGTCAAGCGGGGGCTGAGATAAAAGGGGGGTCCCAAAACGCGTTTTTCCCATGCATTTTTCCATAGGACCTTTAGAACGAGCTACAGCCCGAACGGCTGAACAGAATTACTCAAAATTTGGCAGAGAGGTAGTCCCTAGGTCAAGGAAGTGCCTTTTGTAGGTTTGGTGTAAATCTGTTCAGTAGATTCTGAGAAAATAGCCTTTAAATCAATATATATATCTGAGCCCGCTTACGGTACGCTTACCGTACGCTTACGGTAAGCGTACGGTGGCGTGCGCGAGCGCGATTCTGATTGGCTCTTAGATCTTAGTAAACATTCGAATCGGCCGAAACCAGGAAGCGGCGGCCGCCATTTTGTGTATTTCACTCTGAAAAAAAAGAGTGAAAACAAGGAAAGGGGGCAATGAGGAGAGTTACAGACCCCCTAACATTTGTAAGGGGGTCAAAGAAGGACAGAAAAGTACAAAAAAAACATTTATTGATTTTAAAAAAAATCACGGGGTACGCGTACGGTAAGCTTACGGTAAGCGTACGGTAAAAAAAATAAAAATAAATAAATGAAAAGCAGATTTAAGAGTTTAGAAATTAGGGAGCTCTAAAAAGAGCTGTTGTGTTTATGAAGTCATTTTTTTAGTGGTACCTACAAGTAAGTACCGATGCAGAGTCTAAGGTTCAAGAGGAAGACTCTGTTCCCTTCATCATTGAAGTGCACACCATCTCCTCTATAAATGTCTTGCATGTCATAACGCAAGTTGTTGTGGTAAATGGCACCCATACCATAGTCACGGAGGAAAGCAGAAACAGATTTGTTGACGTGCTTTCTTGCTTTGTCAATCTGTGGACAGAAATGATTGGACCAGTTCCATTTTTGCCTTTGGCATATGTTGGAAAACACAAAGGCAGTTTTAGGGAAAAGTGTAAACAGTTGTGCAAAGGTGTCCTTCATAAGCATTTCCAGACCGACCCCAGTCAAAGTGCCTAGGTCATTGCCACCACAGTGCACTATTATGAGGTCAGGGTGTTGGATTTGAATGAAGGATTTCACCAATGGCATCAATTGGTGCCACTTTAACCCTCTCTGACCAATCCATTTAATGTCTACATTTGGCAAAGCAAGGTCTCTCACCATACCTGTTTTCTCTGCAAACTTTTCACTCCAGAAGACATAGCTGTGCCCTACAATCCACACTGTGAACATCTTCAAAGGAGAACTGGATGCACTCAGGAGGTGTCTTTCAGTAGAATGGCAATATGAAAAGAAAGACAGTTTGGAAATGGAGGCATACATATTTTTTTCAAAACAAAAAGAACTGATTGGCTGTTTCATACCATTCTAGAATAAAAACTAGGCTGTATGTGTAAATTAATAGAAGCATATTTTGTATTGGTAAAAAAAAATGTGTAACCAAAGAACAGTACTATGGATTTGCTGTTAGGTTTGAAAAGTCAAGCACTCTTGCTCTGTGGAATTGAAACATTGTTTGGCGAACTTCTGACCTAACTCAACACAGCAGTGTTCCATGAGCTGTTGCTATGGTAGCAGGCAGAAGTCAAGTTGGGGGAAGGGTACTAGGCAGAAGTCAAGTTGGGGGAAGGGTACTTTTGGAAAAGGGTTGGTTTTCAACCAATAGAAATGTGTGATTACATTTGAAAAAAAGGGGGAAGCACTGAGATTTGAAACTTACAAGTATATGTGTGGAAAAATAGAGGGAAAGTTTGCCATTATCTGGTTCTGCTGAGAGGAGAGAGGTGAACACAACAGAGATCCTGCCTCTGATAATCTGCTGTTTGAGTGTCACATTTCTTTCACAACTTACTAATTTTAAAGGTGAGTTTACAGTTTGAGAGGGGATGTATGTGGTAACTTAAGAAATGAATAATAGAAATGGAAATTGTTTTTGTTGTAGTTACACATGGTGGTTTCATAATGTGTCAGTCTGTAAAAGTGATTTTCACTTGCCCCGAAAAAAAAAAGAGCAGTAAGTGTGCTTTCAAATTGGCAAAGAAATTTCGTTTTGGGACTAATGTGAAAACATGACTCTGTGTGCAGAGAGGAATTATAGGCAGAGATTTATTGCGTATTGCTCTGGTGATTTCACAGTTGCATTAGATGGAAAGGGGGAGCGAATTTTTGGGGGAAGAAGCAGAGTCTTAGCACACACCCATGTGCTTGCCATGTATAGTCATGCACAGTATTTACAAGCGAGTGGGGTTTTCAGGTTTCAGTCTGTAATGCAAATACATTCAGCATCACTAAGGCTGGTTGCCCTTGCTGGAGTGTAGGCAGTCACCGAGAATACACATGGTGGTGGTCTGAAAAAACAGTTTGGACATGTGCATTTAAATAAATCAAAAAAAGTGGTTTCATAATGTGTCAGTCTGTAAAAGTGATTTTCACTTGTAAAAAGTGATTTTCACTTGCCCCGAAAAAAAAAAGAGCAGTAAGTGTACTTTCAAATTGGCAAAGAAATTTCGTTTTGGGACTAATGTGAAATCATGACTCTGTGTGCAGAGAGGAATTATAGGCAGAGATTTATTGCGTATTGCTCTGGTGATTTCACAGTTGCATTAGATGGAAAGGGGGAGCGAATTTTTGGGGGAAGAAGCAGAGTCTTAGCACACACCCATGTGCTTGCCATGTATAGTCATGCACAGTATTTACAAGCGAGTGGGGTTTTCAGGTTTCAGTCTGTAATGCAAATACATTCAGCATCACTAAGGCTGGTTGCCCTTGCTGGAGTGTAGGCAGTCACCGAGAATACACATGGTGGTGGTCTGAAAAAACAGTTTGGACATGTGCATTTAAATAAATCAAAAAAAGTGGTTTCATAATGTGTCAGTCTGTAAAAGTGATTTTCACTTGTAAAAAGTGATTTTCACTTGCCCCGAAAAAAAAAAGAGCAGTAAGTGTGCTTTCAAATTGGCAAAGAAATTTAGTTTTGGGACTAATGTGAAAACATGACTCTGTGTGCAGAGAGGAATTATAGGCAGAGATTTATTGTGTATTGCTCTGGTGATTTCACAGTTGCATTAGATGGAAAGGGGGAGCGAATTTTTGGGGGAAGAAGTAGAGTCTTAGCACACACCCATGTGCTTGCCATGTATAGTCATGCACAGTATTTACAAGCGAGTGGGGTTTTCAGGTTTCAGTCTGTAATGCAAATACATTCAGCATCACTAAGGCTGGTTGCCCTTGCTGGAGTGTAGGCAGTCACCGAGAATACACATGGTGGTGGTCTGAAAAAACAGTTTGGACATGTGCATTTAAATAAATCAAAAAAAGTGGTTTCATAATGTGTCAGTCTGTAAAAGTGATTTTCACTTGCGCCGAAAAAAAAAAGAGCAGTAAGTGTGCTTTCAAATTGGCAAAGAAATTTCGTTTTGGGACTAATGTGAAAACATGACTCTGTGTGCAAAGAGGAATTATAGGCAGAGATTTATTGCGTTTTGCTCTGGTGATTTCACAGTTGCATTAGATGGAAAGGGGGAGCGATTTTTTGGGGGAAGAAGTAGACTCTTAGCACACACCCATGTGCTTGCCATGTATAGTCATGCACAGTATTTACAAGCGAGTGGGGTTTTCAGGTTTCAGTCTGTAATGCAAATACATTCAGCATCACTAAGGCTGGTTGCCCTTGCTGGAGTGTAGGCAGTCACCGAGAATACACATGGTGGTGGTCTGAAAAAACAGTTTGGACATGTGCATTTAAATAAATCAAAAAAAGTGGTTTCATAATGTGTCAGTCTGTAAAAGTGATTTTCACTTGTAAAAAGTGATTTTCACTTGCCCCGAAAAAAAAAAGAGCAGTAAGTGTGCTTTCAAATTGGCAAAGAAATTTAGTTTTGGGACTAATGTGAAAACATGACTCTGTGTGCAGAGAGGAATTATAGGCAGAGATTTATTGCGTATTGCTCTGGTGATTTCACAGTTGCATTAGATGGAAAGGGGGAGCGAATTTTTGGGGGAAGAAGTAGAGTCTTAGCACACACCCATGTGCTTGCCATGTATAGTCATGCACAGTATTTACAAGCCAGTGGGGTTTTCAGGTTTCAGTCTGTAATGCAAATACATTCAGCATCACTAAGGCTGGTTGCCCTTGCTGGAGTGTAGGCAGTCACCGAGAATACACATGGTGGTGGTCTGAAAAAACAGTTTGGACATGTGCATTTAAATAAATCAAAAAAAGTGGTTTCATAATGTGTCAGTCTGTAAAAGTGATTTTCACTTGCGCCGAAAAAAAAAAGAGCAGTAAGTGTGCTTTCAAATTGGCAAAGAAATTTCGTTTTGGGACTAATGTGAAAACATGACTCTGTGTGCAGAGAGGAATTATAGGCAGAGATTTATTGCGTCTTGCTCTGGTGATTTCACAGTTGCATTAGATGGAAAGGGGGAGCGAATGTTTGGGGGAAGAAGCAGAGCCTTAGCACACACCCATGTGCTTGCCATGTATAGTCATGCACAGTATTTACAAGCGAGTGGGGTTTTCAGGTTTCAGTCTGTAATGCAAATACATTCAGCATCACTAAGGCTGGTTGCCCTTGCTGGAGTGTAGGCAGTCACCGAGAATACACATGGTGGTGGTCTGAAAAAACAGTTTGGACATGTGCATTTAAATAAATCAAAAAAAGTGGTTTCATAATGTGTCAGTCTGTAAAAGTGATTTTCACTTGCGCCGAAAAAAAAAAGAGCAGTAAGTGTGCTTTCAAATTGGCAAAGAAATTTCGTTTTGGGACTAATGTGAAAACATGACTCTGTGTGCAGAGAGGAATTATAGGCAGAGATTTATTGCGTCTTGCTCTGGTGATTTCACAGTTGCATTAGATGGAAAGGGGGAGCGAATTTTTGGGGGAAGAAGCAGAGTCTTAGCACACACCCATGTGCTTGCCATGTATAGTCATGCACAGTATTTACAAGCGAGTGGGGTTTTCAGGTTTCAGTCTGTAATGCAAATACATTCAGCATCACTAAGGCTGGTTGCCCTTGCTGGAGTGTAGGCAGTCACCGAGAATACACATGGTGGTGGTCTGAAAAAACAGTTTGGACATGTGCATTTAAATAAATCAAAAAAAGTGGTTTCATAATGTGTCAGTCTGTAAAAGTGATTTTCACTTGTAAAAAGTGATTTTCACTTGCCCCGAAAAAAAAAAGAGCAGTAAGTGTACTTTCAAATTGGCAAAGAAATTTCGTTTTGGGACTAATGTGAAAACATGACTCTGTGTGCAGAGAGGAATTATAGGCAGAGATTTATTGCGTATTGCTCTGGTGATTTCACAGTTACATTAGATGGAAAGGGGGAGCGAATTTTTGGGGGAAGAAGCAGAGTCTTAGCACACACCCATGTGCTTGCCATGTATAGTCATGCACAGTATTTACAAGCGAGTGGGGTTTTCAGGTTTCAGTCTGTAATGCAAATACATTCAGCATCACTAAGGCTGGTTGCCCTTGCTGGAGTGTAGGCAGTCACCGAGAATACACATGGTGGTGGTCTGAAAAAACAGTTTGGACATGTGCATTTAAATAAATCAAAAAAAGTGGTTTCATAATGTGTCAGTCTGTAAAAGTGATTTTCACTTGTAAAAAGTGATTTTCACTTGCCCCGAAAAAAAAAAGAGCAGTAAGTGTGCTTTCAAATTGGCAAAGAAATTTCGTTTTGGGACTAATGTGAAAACATGACTCTGTGTGCAGAGAGGAATTATAGGCAGAGATTTATTGCGTCTTGCTCTGGTGATTTCACAGTTGCATTAGATGGAAAGGGGGAGCGAATTTTTGGGGGAAGAAGCAGAGTCTTAGCACACACCCATGTGCTTGCCATGTATAGTCATGCACAGTATTTACAAGCGAGTGGGGTTTTCAGGTTTCAGTCTGTAATGCAAATACATTCAGCATCACTAAGGCTGGTTGCCCTTGCTGGAGTGTAGGCAGTCACCGAGAATACACATGGTGGTGGTCTGAAAAAACAGTTTGGACATGTGCATTTAAATAAATCAAAAAAAGTGGTTTCATAATGTGTCAGTCTGTAAAAGTGATTTTCACTTGTAAAAAGTGATTTTCACTTGCCCCGAAAAAAAAAAGAGCAGTAAGTGTGCTTTCAAATTGGCAAAGAAATTTCGTTTTGGGACTAATGTGAAAACATGACTCTGTGTGCAGAGAGGAATTATAGGCAGAGATTTATTGCGTCTTGCTCTGGTGATTTCACAGTTGCATTAGATGGAAAGGGGGAGCGAATTTTTGGGGGAAGAAGCAGAGTCTTAGCACACACCCATGTGCTTGCCATGTATAGTCATGCACAGTATTTACAAGCGAGTGGGGTTTTCAGGTTTCAGTCTGTAATGCAAATACATTCAGCATCACTAAGGCTGGTTGCCCTTGCTGGAGTGTAGCACTCTGGACATGGGCTTTTTAAAAAATCTGAAAAGTGGTTTCATAATGTGACAGTTTGTAAAAGTGATTTTCACTTGCCCAAAAAAAAGAGCAGTTTGTGTGCATTCAAATTGGCAAAGAAATTTCGTTTTGTGACTATTGTGAAAAGAAATGTAGTAATATATTTAAATACAATAAAGGATTTTTTTTTTAGTTTTTTTCAGGTATTGCTGAAGAGCAGTGAACAAAATTTAAGATGCCTACAAAATCCAGAGTTCAAAAAACGCTAAAAAAAAAACTATATTTGAAGACAACTGGAGGACCAAAGTTAGTAGAAGATGCTCATGTTGGGAAAAAGAAAAAATCTTCTGGTAAGCAGAAAAAACCAATTTCTTAAAAATATATTCAAAACAAAGAAAAATGTACAAAATGTCTGTACTGGAAAGAATGTTACAAAAGGAAGAGAACAGGAAAAAATTGAGAATTTAGTTAATGCAAATATACCTTCTGCAACTGAAAAGATTTACACAAACAGAAAAACAGCGTTTAAAGAGATACGTAGAAAAATGTTTCAGAGAAGAGTTATGTCCAATTTGATAAAGGATGTGAAGAAATATAAGCAAAAGGCAAAATATTACAAGAGAAAAAAAGAAATTGAAGCCATTGCAGCAAAGGCATTAGAATTAAAAAGGAAACTATTCATATTAATTTTGAATAGGATGCGTACATTAGATAAAATGGTTAATGTACTGAAATCACAAAGCAAAAGCAAAAGAGTAGTGAACAGAACAAACTTTTGTAAAGTGTTTTTAGGAAAGTGGATGCATAGTTCAAGTAGTGAACCTTTTTTTAATGAAGAGAGCTATTTTCAAAGTAATAGTTTGCTGCATGCAGTTGACACCAGAGGTCGTGCTTACGAAGTGAAAAATGGTTGCATAATGGAGAAGGAGATAATGGTTCCAAGAGATGAGGTACAAGTGATGGCAGATGAGGCAATGGGGAGACGTCCTAAAGCCCCAGTGTACACTTGGAATTGTAGTAGTATTTGCACTGTGCGTCAGGATTCTATTGACAAATTTCGAGAGTTTCTTAGAGAATATAGTAAAAAAAGTGTAAAACAGAAGATTAAGGTGCTTCAAAGTCTGGATCCATGCAGAGTGAGAGAGAATACTGGTTTGCAGGGTCATTCTCTGGCTTGTCTATCTAGAAAAGTGTGCAATAGTGTTTTCCATCATTTTAGGATGCTGGCTGTTCATCATACTGAAATGAGAAAGTTTGTGAGACGGTTGTATTTTGCCAAAAGTCCAGCAATAAAGTTAAATGAATTGAATAGGGCTCTGTTCCGAGGAACGGTATCAGATGTAGAGAAGGTTGTTGATGAAATTCAGTTTTGTTACTTTGGTCCTGAACAAAACAGTGCAGAGAAGGACACAGTAAATGAGGAAGAAGTGGAAGAGAATGTAGAACCTTCTGTAAGTAAGACATTTAATGATCACATAACAAAATTTGCAATAGTCTCTAATGAAAGACCAAATGTTACTTGTATTTGTTGCCGCAGAACTCATTATAGAAAACAAACTAGGAATGTTGATCTCTACAGAAAGAGTGAAAATGAAGATAATTATAAGTGGAAGGATTTTGCCACATATATATTTCTAGAAAATTGTTTTGAATTGGGTGAAGATCAGCGTATTTGTAAATACTGTTACAACAAGTTAGAGGAAAATAGAATGCCGACCAGAGCTGTACATAATAATTTAGAATTGGATGCTATTCCTGCTGAACTTTCTGAATTAAATACATATGAGTCTATACTCATTCAATGTGTTCATCCGTTCCAGACCATAGTACGTATGGAGCCCAAAACTGGTAAATTACCTCCTTCAGATTTACTGAGAGGTTTAAAAGGTAGAGTGGTGTATTTGCCCTTGGATTTGAAAAAAAATATGGAAACTATTGATGCGGATACTTTGGAAACTGAACCATTAATTATTCTGGTTAATGGTGTACCTACAAAGAATAAGAAGATTTGGCAGGAGCTGGTAGATGTGCGGAAAGTACAAAGAGCAAATTTGTATTTGAAAAAAAATAACAAATGGTATGAATCAATTTATATAGAAGAAGAAGAAGAAGAAGAAGAAGATTTTCAAGAAGACACAGAAACACCAACTGGACAAATTGAAAAAGTGGACAAGTCAAAGGAAGAAGAAATTTATGAACATTTTAGCATACATCCTCTTCATTCGAAAGAAGTTATGGGAGACAATATTGATCTCTTTCAGATGAAGAAAGCAAAAGGAACTCCTGTGAGTGTATGGGAGGAGAGCTTGGAAGCTCGATGTTTTCCTCAGCTGTTTCCTAAAGGAAAAGGAGGACGATACGATGAACGTCCAGAACAGATTCCAGCTTCAGAGTATCGGACTACAAGACTATATGCTGAAGATCCCAGATTTCGACAAAGTATTCCTTATTTGTTCCATCTTTTATTTGAAAGCGACTTGTCTGCACTGTCTTATGCAGTAAATCACATTTTAAAAAGTGGAGTACATTTACAAAATGTGTCTGCTAAGGATTTTATGGAGAAAGTGCAGCACCGAGATGATCATTTGGAAACACAACTGATCAATCTGATGGCTTGTCAGCGTGGGACAAATGAATATTGGTACCGACGCCATGGTGAACTAAAATGCATGTTACGGAATTTAGGAACACCAACATGGTTCCTTACCCTAAGCTGTGCCGAGTACGCTTGGGATGATTTACTGGATTTTCTACGAGAGGCCAATTCAAACATTAAAAACATCGAATACAAGACAGCAGGAGAACTGTGCTCATTGGATCCGGTTAATGTTTGCAGATATTTCAATCATAGATTTGAGGCTATGATGTCCTTCATCTGCAATAAAAAAAATCCACCCCTTGGAGAAGTAGTGGATTTCTTTTGGAGAAAAGAGTACCAGGCAAGAGGTGCTCCTCATATTCATATGCTGTTGTGGATCAAGGATGCCCCAAAGTTTGGAACAGATGCTGATGAAGCAGTGTTATCTTACATTCAAGAATATGCAACATGTGCTATACCAAAAAGCACAGAAGAGAACAAGTTAAAGGAGCAAGTTTTACGTTTCCAAAGTCATCGGTGTGGAAAATACTGTCGACGGAAATACAAGAGCAAAGAAAAATACTACACTAAATGTCGATTTGGATTTCCTAGACCTGTTCTTTCAAATGGAAGAGTAAACAGTTTTATGTCAGCTGTGAGACATACTATCACAAGAAAATCACCTAAGAATACCTACAACCTTAAAAGAAAAGAAGAATCAAAAAATATAAATGACTACAACCCAGTCATTTTATCCATGTGGAACGCTAACATGGATATACAGTATGTAGCTGACAATTCCATTGCTGTTGCACGATATGTAACGTCTTACATTACGAAATCAGAAAAAACAGAATTGAAGGAAATGTGGGAAGAGATTTCTCACGAGAAGACTGTCAGTAAGAAGCTGTACAGTTTCAGTTTGAAGATGTTATCGCATCGAGAAATTGGATCCTACGAATGTTCAGATAGGTTATCTTCTGCAAGTCTCTACTCGAAGTCAAGAAGAATAATTTGGGCAAGTTTAGGCCTTGCAGCAATGAGAAATCGGGTACTAAAATCTGTAGGAGAAATTGAATATTTGGTCGAGAATGACCCAGAAAGTACAGATATATTGAAAACAAACATGTTGGACACATATTATCCCAAGAGAAGTCAACATCTGGAGAACATGTGTCTCTATGAAGTGCTGCAGAACTACATTTATTCAAGGAAAGCCACAGAAGACATCAATAATGGAAAATATAAAGTCGTTGGTGAAGAAGGATGTTTGGTGAAGCAAACAAAAGGAAGTTTGATAAATCACCGGAAGCTGAGTTGCGACACTACTGACAAGAAAGAATTTTACTACTTGGCTCTTTTACAGTTGTTTAAACCATGGCGTACAGAGGATGAACTACTGGGAGAATTTCAAAGCTATGAAGATTCATTTAATGCTTGCAAAGACAGCATACAATGCAATACATTCACAACTTATCTGCAAATGTTAAATGAAGAAATTGAACAGGAAACTACAATTGCAGCAGAAATAGCTAGAGACAGTTCTCAGGACAGCCAAAGTTCAGGAACACACAGTCAAGATCCCCTAGGACAACCAATCATTGAAAATGAAGCATCAATAGCCATGAATGAAGTGGAAACGGCTATGAATCAAGCTCAAGAAGAATTTATAGACTTAGAAAATTTGGAAAGACAACTGAATCAAGAGCAGCAACAAATTTATGAAGAGATCAAAAACAAAATTGATCACGGATTTCTACATGTAAAAAAAGAGTGCTCATGCACATCATTTCATCCAATCAGGATGTATGTAAGCGGACAAGCTGGAACTGGAAAAAGTTTCCTAATAAAAGTCATCAGAAGCTACCTACAGCAAAAAACGGATTCTACTTTGTCTTGTGTGGTTACTGCTCCAACTGGGTTAGCAGCATATAACATAAAAGGAATCACCTTACATCGTTTGCTAATGTTACCAGTGGAGCATGAGAACAAAATACAATTCAACAAGCTAACTGGAGAAGCATCCTTGGAAGTTTCAAGAGTATTGAAGAAGATGCAAGTTCTCATTATTGATGAGGTGAGCATGGTATCAAACCTAATGCTTGCCTTTGTGCATTTAAGAATGCAGCAAATTTTGAAGACAGACTATGACATGTTATTTGGTGGAAAACACGTCATACTTTTTGGAGATCTTTTGCAACTTACTCCAGTTAAAGGACAACCAGTGTTTAATACTGTGACACATGAAGACACGAAGAAGTCATTGGGAAGCATCGGAAATACAAATGTTTGGTCCTTCTTTGAGTACAAGGAACTTACTACTAATATGAGGCAAGCAAACGATGAAGAATATGGAAGTATTCTGAAAGATATCAGGATTGGACTACTGACAGAAGTTGGCAAAAAAGCATTACAGAGTCGGCTGCTACATAATTTATTTTCAAAGGAAGAAATAGTTGCAGAGAAGATATACAAGAACATTGCAGAAAACAAAAGTGTCATCTGCTTAATGCCAACTCTTCGTGAATGCTCAATATTCAATGAGGAGCTTTTGAAATTGGAAAAGGAAGAGATCAGGAAATTGGAAGCAGTGGACAAAATTGAGGATGGAAGAATTACTGTCACAGTAACAGGCAAACTGAAAAATAAATTGGACTCACTAGAGAAGAACATCTCCAAAACAGCTGGATTAGAAAAAAATCTATATGTTTGCATGAACTGTAGAGTGTTTTTAAGGAGAAATTTGGATGTTGAGAAAGGTTTAGTTAATGGAGCGATGGGAAGAGTTGTGGGTTTTATTAATTACCAGAAAAAAGAAGGAGTTGAATGTTTAAAAATAAAATTTGATCAGATAGATGAAGTTAAAGATATTTGTCGTTGTACAGTTCGTTTTATGCTTGTGAAAGACTTATATGTACGTAGGAAGCAGTTTCCGTTTTCTCTAGCATATGCTGTAACTATTCACAAGTCTCAAGGATTGACTGTAGATTGTGCATTTGTGAACATTGGTTCAACTGTGTTCAAAGAAGGTATGGCATATGTTGCTTTGTCACGAGTCAAAACATTATCAGGTTTATTCATGATAGACTTTGATGAGTCAAAAGTTAGTGCTGATACAAACTGTGTAAAGGAGTATAATAGATTAAGAAGAAGCTATGCTCCTCATTTAGGTCAGTATCCTGTGTTGGAGAAACGTGTAGTTTCTCGTAAAAGAAAAAATGAGAATATCTGTAGTGAAGATGTAGAGAAGAGGAAAAAAAAGAGGAGTGATGTAATTGCAAGCAAAAAGAAAAAGGAAAATGAAGAACAGGTTGTAGGATGTCATTTTGAAAATAGCTCTGGTGTCAACTGCTACGCAAATGTAGTGCTGAATGTTGCATTTTATCTGGAAAGTTTGCAAGAGCAGATAATAGTAAATCAGGGAAAAAGATTCTGTTCAGAGCTGAGTCTCCTTTTTCAAAAGCTGAGTAAAGATAAAACTCAAATAGAAAGTGCTACTGACATTAGAAAACTTTTAGATGTATGTTCAGGACGAACACAGTTTTCTCAAAATGAACAGCAAGATGCACATGAATTTTTGATGTATTTTCTTCAGGTAGTGGAAGAAGAAGGAGTTCCCATTGACAGTTTTTTTGGTCTCTCTTATAAATGGGAACATAGTTGTGATAATTGTTATAATATATGTGGCTCTATTGTTGATAATGAAAGGTTTATTTATTTGACATTGCCAGAGAGTAAAACAGTCACTTTTGCAAAATTAGTTAAAGATGCTAATCATAGCATGAAATGTGGTGAGTGTAATTCTGACATGTTTTCAACATTAATTTTAAAGGAATACGGACAGTATGTAATTTTAATGATGCAACGATGTAGAGCTGATGGTTCAAAATTGGATACTTTAATAAAGAAGTTTACAGGACAGCAATTATCAATTTCAGGAAAAACTTTTGTAACTGTTGCAATAATTTTCCATGATGGACCTACTGTTACTTCTGGACATTACACAGTTTATCTTAAATGTGAAAAAGGCTGGACACTGTGTAATGATTCCCAATTGATTTTCAAACAACGTTTGCCTTTTGATTTAGCAAATTCCTATCTAATCTTCCTGAAACCTAAATTTTAGAGAGACTTGGCAAGATCTGGACAAAACAATTTTACCATTTTACTGGATTACCATTGCAATTTTGTAAAAAAAAGATTTTTTAAATTATCATTTGGCCTAATGGAAAGATAACCAATTGTAATGTGGACTTTTTTAATTTTTAATGAAACTTTGAAAAACCAATAATTTAGAGATTATCGGTAACTTCTGCACATTTTAAATTTTGGAATGTTATTGGACTGCCATTGGAAATTTTTTCAAAAATGTTTTAAAAAATTACTATTTGGCCATGTGGAAAAGTAACCAATTCTATTGTGGACTTAATAAATTATTCAAAAAATTTTCGTGAACCAAAATGTTACAGAGAATCGGTGAGATCTGGACAAATTAAACTTTAGAATTTTATTGGATTACCGTTGGAAATTTATTCCAAAAAAAAATTTAAAATTACTATTTGGTCTAAAGGAAATGAAATCAGATGTATTTTGGAGTTATTTGAGATATAATATTGTGATTATACTTCTGAAACAAACATATCAGACGGTATTTTAAAGAAATAACTATTGGTATTAGATGATATTTTTTTACAATATTATGCATTTCTATAATGTTAAGTTTAAGTAAAAAAAGAATCAGGGCATTTTTAATACAATCTTTGTGATTGGTATTTTTTTTTGCCCGCTGTAAAATGATGAATGCAATTGCTTTCACAATTTATAGTGAAATGCAATATATTCTGAAAACAGCAAAAATAAGGCAAAAATATTTTTTGGAAAAAAATGTAAATATGTGTACTGTATTATAAAATGTTTTAAAAATATTAATACTTTTTTCTTTTTTTCCAGATAGATATAGAAAATTTTCAAAAACTACAAACATTTTTAAAACTATTTTTTAAAAAAACAAATGAATAAATATTTTTTCAGTGAGTATGGTAAGTCAATAATAATAATTGTAGTCTCTCAAGGACAATGTAATGTGATAAATGATTTTTAGTGTTTTTTTAAAAAAAAAAAAAAGTACGCGCACCGTACGCGTACGGTAAAAAAAAAATACAAAAAAGTTTTTAAAAACATATGTAAAAAAAAGATGAAAGATAAGGTTGGCTCTTAAAAGAACCGTTGTGTTCATGCAGGGACAGAGGAAAGGAAGCATGGGAAAATTATTCAAAGCGACAAATGTGCTGATCTATTTTGTTGTTCACTAGGGAAACACTGGTCTCCCTATGGCAAATTAGATCTTTACAAAATGTGCAATGAATATCAACCTTCCGAAATCGAGGGTTCATTTCCAGAGGGCCAGCAAAAGGAGATTCTCCCCCCACAGATGAAGGGCTCACCTGACCTGCAGAAGAAGGAGTCAGCCCTGCAGATGATGGTCCAGGCTGAGCTGCTGTGGATGTACTGGCTCGTCTTTCTGAAGAGTTACCTCCAAAAAGATGACCATGTGTCCTTCTGTGTACATCCTGGAGGTGTCTCTTCATGGTGTGATTCCCAAAGGAATACTTCCTGTCAGGATTACCTCTAGAAAGTACACGCTTACACAGCCTGCAAGTAACTAAGGGTGCATTCACCTTTTGCTGGCCTTCAGGAAAAGTAAAATAATCCCATACATAAGAGGGCTTTTGTTTCCTCGCTCTCTGCCTCAAGACAGTGCTGCTAGTGCTAGCCTCACTCTCAGAAGAGCTCTGCTGTTCTGCCATCGTATCCCAAAGACAAACCAGCTCCTTCTCCCAAGGGATCACAAGCAGAAATGAGGGGAATGGGTGTGGTGTAGGAGAGTTCTAGAACTGAAAGTAGTTTCAACCAATCAAAAGTTGTGTTTCATGATCACATGACCTACCGTACGCTTACGGTACGCTTACGGTGCGCTTACGGCAAAAAGTACGCATGCGCGTAAAAAAGACACGCGCTTGCGCGCATGCGCATAACAGTCACTACCCGACACTTCCGCATAACGTGCGCGTGTGGCGTAAGCGCGCACGCGTCCCACGCGCAGTACGCGCGGCTACGCAAAGTGCGTAACTATACGCAAGCAGCGTAGATAGATTACGGACGTTGCGTAAACCGTACGCTTACCGTGAGCTTACGGTACGCGTACTAAAAAAATATTTTTTTTTTAAAAAAAGTACTGCAAATAAATTTTACATGTTTATTTTAAAAAATATATTTAAAAAACATATTAAAGAATTTTAAAAATTTAATCATAGTCTTTATAAAAGGTAAGATAATTAAATTAAAAATATGTTAGAAAAAATAGAAGAAAAAAAAAAAAATTAGCATTTAAAAAACCTTGCAAATTCACTGAAAAAACCATGGGTTTCACACACGTTATAGTTAGGAATTAGCATTTAAAAAACCTTAGAAATTCAGTGAAAAAACCATAGGTTTCACACACGTTATAGTTAGGAATTATCATTTAAAAAACCTTAGAAATTCAGTGAAAAAACCATAGGTTTCACACATGTTATAGTTAGCTGGACATTTTACTCGTAAAAAACCAATGAAATTGCCCCGTTATAGTTAGTTCAGCTAACTATAACTCGCGCGCCCGCAATGCACTGCTGATGACGTCACATATTACATCACTCATGACATGGTCAGTGACATCACTCATGACATCACTGATGACATCTCAAATGACATCACTGATGACATCACTGATGACATCATCCTTGTGATAGAGTGGCAGACCTCCTCTCACCCTAATATAACCTTTGACACACACATTCAAAAATAGAGACTAAAATTTTCAAAAACAATGGACATACCAATAACAGTTACAACAACCTCTTCAGTAATTCTAAGATCCACATACACATCCACTCATTCACCAACAGTCCAATACAGTCACTCATACATGTACTCACTCATCATATGTACTCATACACCTATACATCCTGTTACACAATGCCACTCATCCAGAGTTACTCACACACATAGTCACTCGTGCTAATAAAGAATCAAACATACATTTACTTGCATATACAGTTATACACACACCACCATACTTACTTCTACGGAAACTTACACATACTTAGTCTTTTAAACAATCACTTATAGAAACACATACTTATTCATACAGGAACTCTTCCAATCTCTCACCCTTGCATATACTCACATATATACACCAATAGTCACATATACTAGTTTTAAACATATGTAGTTACTCATAAAGACACTATTGAGACAGTCATTCACGTACTAACACACCCATACACACTCATCCACCCATGCAGTCCTGCACACATGGTCTGTTCAACACATACAAACAGTGAGTCACTCATTCATGCACCTATGCACTACGTAATACCCCCCACCGAACCATGCAGACACTCAGACTGATACTCAAAAAACCAACTAATAACCTATATAGACACCCATGTAGCTACTCACCAACCCATGCAGCCACTTATACACAAAGTGAGAGACTGATACAGATATATACATATTTAAACATTACTCACTAAAACATGTATTCACTATGATACACTTAATCAGTCAGTTAAACAATCAATTTTTCAAAAACAAATCATCCATTTAGACACTTATATACCCATTTATTCTTCCATCGACCTTGAGATATACATATATAAAACATATTTAATTTTCAGAAAAACCCACATTCACTGGATGATGTCATCAGTGAGGTCATCAGTGATGTCATTTGAGATGTCATCAGTGATGTCATGAGTGATGTCACTGACCATGTCATGAGTGATGTAATATGTGACGTCATCAGCAGTGCATTGCGGGCGCGCGAGTTATAGTTAGCTGAACTAACTATAACGGGGCAATTTCATTGGTTTTTTACGAGTAAAATGTCCAGCTAACTATAACATGTGTGAAACCTACGGTTTTTTCACTGAATTTCTAAGGTTTTTTAAATGCTAATTCCTAACTATAACGTGTGTGAAACCTATGGTTTTTTCACTGAATTTCTAAGGTTTTTTAAATGCTAATTCCTAACTATAACGTGTGTGAAACCCATGGTTTTTTCAGTGAATATATATATATATATATATATATATATATATATATATATATATATAATTCACTTAAAAAACCATAGGTTTCACACATGTTATAGTTAGGTGGATATTTCACTCATAAAAAACCAATGAAATTCCCCCGTTATAGTTAGTTCAGATAACTATAACTCGCGCGCCCGCAATCCACTGCTCATGACGTCACATATTACATCACTCATGACATGGTCAGTGGCATCACTCATGACATCACTGATGACATCATCCTTGTGATAGAGTGGCGGTCGCACGAGTTATAGTTATCTGAACTAACTATAACGGGGGAATTTCATTGGTTTTTATGAGTGAAATATCCACCTAACTATAACATGTGGGAAACCTATGGTTTTTTAAGTGAATTTGCAAGGTTTTTTAAATGCTAATTCCTAACTATAACGTGTGTGAAACCTATGGTTTTTTCAGTGAATTTCTACGGTTTTTTAAATGCTAATTTATTTATGTATTATTTTTTTTTATATATTTATTTTACAATAAACTACAATAAACCGCGATTTAAAAAAAAAAAAAAAAAAAATTTTAATGAGTTTTTCAGGGTGCGCGCACGGTGCGCGCACCCCCGCGATTTAAAAAAAAAAATCTTTTTTTTTTTTGCCTTCGGGGTCCTTCAGGGACCCCCTGACCAAGGCTAGGGGGTCAGGAACTCTCTACCCTGCCCCCTTTTCACGTTCGCCACCTTCCTTTTTCACTCTCGCACTGAAAACAAACAAAATGGCGGCCGACACTTCCTGATTTCGACCGATTCGAACGTTGACTAACATGTAACCACCAATCAGAATTACGCTCACGCACGTTAGGGTGCTTGCACGGTGCGCGCACGGTGCGCGCACCCTGCACGCGTATAGATATATATATGCTTTTAAATGCTATTTTCTCAGGAAATACTAAACAGATTTAAACCAGACCTGCGAAAGGCACTTCCTTGACCTTATGGCTACCTCTCTACCAAATTTCAAGTAATTCTGTTCAGCCGTTCGGGCTGTAGCTGCGACTAAAGGTCCTATGGAAAAATGCATGGGGAAAACGCGTTTTGGGACCCCCCTTTTTTCTCGGTCCCCGCTTGACGAATCACCCCGAGACTTTCAGGGTAGGAGCTGAACGGAGCGCCCCATTAGTTTTGAAAATTTCGCGAGGATTCGTCAACCGGCGCCAAAGTTATTCAAAATAGAATTTTAAGATTTCCTATGGAAACACGGTCCTAACTATAACTATCTACTGGCGACCGCCAGTAGATAATATATATATATATATATATATATATATATATATATATATATATATATATATATATATATATATATATATATATATATATATATATATATATATTCACTGAAAAAACCATGGGTTTCACACACGTTATCGTTAGGAATTAGCATTTAAAAAACCTTGCAAATTCAGTGAAAAAACCATAGGTTTCACAGACGTTATAGTTAGCTGGACATTTCACTCGTAAAAAACCAATGAAATTCCCCTGTTATAGTTAGTTAAGCTAACTATAACTCGCGCACCCGCAATCCACTGCTGATGACATCACATACAACATCACTCATGACATGGTCACTGACATCACTCATGACGTCACTGATGACATCTCAAATGACATCACTGATGACATCACTGGTGACATCATCCAGTGAATGTGTGTTTTTCTGAAAATTAAATAGGTTTTATATATGTATACCTCAAGGTCGATGGAAGAATAAATGGTTGTATACGTGTCTAAATGGATGATTTTTTTTTGAAAAATTGATTGTTTAACTGATTGATAAAGTGTATCATAGTGAATACATGGCTTAGTGAGTAATGTTTAAATATGTAAATATCTGTATCAGTCTCTCACTTTGTGTATAAGTGGCTGCATGGGTTGGTGAGTAGGTACATGGGTGTCTATATAGGTTATTAGTTGTTTTTTTGAGTATCAGTCTGAGTGTCTGCATGGTTCGGTGGGGGGTATTACGTAGTGCATAGGTGCATGAATGAGTGACTCACTGTATGTGTTGAAGACAGCATGTGTGCAGGATTGTATGGGTGGATGAGTATGTGTAAAGGTGTGTTAGTGAGTGAATGACTTTCTCAATAGTGTCTTTATGAGTAACTACTTATGTTTTAAACTAGTATATGTGACTATTGGTGTATATAAGTGAGTATATGTGAGAGTGAGAGTTTGAAATTGTTCCTGTATGAATAAATATATCTTTCTATAAGTGATTGTTTAAAAGACTAAGTATGTGTATGTTTCCGTAGAAGTAAGTGTGGTGGTGTGTGTATAAGTGTATATGCAAGTAAATGTATGTTTGATTCTTTATTAGCATGAGTGACTATGTGTGTGACTAACTCTATGGATGAGTGGCATTGTGTAACAGGATGTATAGGTGTATAAGTACATATGAGTGTGTACATGTATGAGTGACTGTATAGGACTGTTGGTGAATGAGTGGATGTGTATGTGGATCTTAGAATTACTGAAGAGGTTGTCATAACTGGTATTGGTATTTCCAATATTTTGTTAATTTTTAATCTCTATTTTTGAATGTGTTTATCAATTGTTATATTAGGGTGAGAGGAGGACTGCCACTCTATCACAAGGATGATGTCATCAGTGATGTCATCAGTGATGTCATTTGAGATGTCATCAGTGATGTCATGAGTGATGTCAGTGACCATGTCATGAGTGATGTTATATGTGACGTCATCAGCAGTGGATTGCGGGTGCGCGAGTTATAGTTAGCTTAACTAACTATAACGGGGGAATTTCATTGTTTTTTTACGAGTGAAATGTCCAGCTAACTATAACGTCTGTGAAACCTATGGTTTTTTCACTGAATTTGCAAGGTTTTTTAAATGCTAATTCCTAACTATAACGTGTGTGAAACCCATGGTTTTTCAGTGAATTTGTATGGTTTTTTAAATGCTAATTCTTATATTTAAAGTGTGTGAAACATTTCTTTTTTTTTATCTTTGCAAGGTTTTTTACATTTTTTTTTTTTTACTTTTTTTCCCCTTTAAACACTATGGTAAAATTTAATGCATTCTGCAATATATAAATTTACACCTTTTTTTTAAATAAACAGGTGAGATATAGTAGTATAACATAGTGAATCTTTTTTATTTACTTAAAAAAAAAAAAAACATTTGACCGTGCGCGTACGGTAAGCTTACCGTAAGCGCACGTTTTGCTTTATGTACATAATATTTCTACTCTGTTTGCGTATGGTTACGCAATTTGCGTACACGTCTGTACTGTGTACGCGACGCGTAAGCGCATACTTTACACGCGTACGCGCGCGCGCACGTTACGCGGAAGTGTTCGAGCGTGCCTGTTATGCGCATGCGCGCGTGCACGTGTCTTTTGTACGCGCATGCGTACTTTTACCGTAAGCGCTCCGTAAGCGCTCCGTAAGCGTAACGTATGCGCACGGTTGGTCATGTGATCAAGAAACAACACTTTTGATTGGTTTAAACTACTTTCAGTTCTAGAACCTTCCTACACCACACCCATTCCCCTCATTACTGCTTGTGACCCCTTAGGAGAAGGAGCTGAGTTGTCTTTGTGATACGATGGCAGAACAGCAGTCCTCTTCTGAGAGTGAGCCTGGTAGCAGCATCATCAGAGAGAGAAGGAGGAAACAAAAGACGTCTTTTGTATGGGAATATTTTACCTATCCAGAGGGGCAGAAAAAGGTAAATGCTCGTTTAGTCACCTGCTCACTTTGTGAGCGTGTCTTATCTAGAGGGAATCTAAGGAAGAAGTATTCCTTTGGAAATCACTCTATGATTAGACACATTAAGGATAAACATCCCAGGACTTATGCTCGACGTACTGGAGAAACATCTCCAGTAAGTCACCCGAGCACACCTGCAGAAGCTCAGCCGAGTACATCTTCGGCAGCTCAGCTGAGCCCTTCCTCTGCGGTGGGAGCATCACCCTTTTCTGCTCCTCTGGATATAAACCCTCGTTTTGGGAGGGTTACAATGAGGTGCACAAGATGTCATGGCCTTATTGTTCATGCGGAGACCAGTGTTTCCCTCATAAACAATAGGATAGACCAGCACATCTGTGGTCCTTGTTAGTATTCCCATTCTTTCTTTCCTCTTTCCCTTTATGAACACAACGGTTCTTTTAAGAGCCAACCTTACCTCTTAACTTTTTTTTAAATTTTTTAAATGACTTTTTTTTATGTTTTTTTTTTACCGTACGGTACGCGCATTTTTTTTTTTTTTTTTTAAAACAAAAACATTTTAAACCCCCTACAAGGTCCTTGAGGGACTACTACAGAAATGAGAAAAGCATAGAGAAGAGTAGTGAAAAAAAGTGAGCATTAAAGTAAATGTGTGATAATTCCAGAAATTTCACACTTACCTGACAATGAAAATAACTTAATTAAAAATAAGTGATTTATTTAACTTTATATAAAGAAGTTTATTTTTCGTATTTTTCCTTTCTCAATCTGTAAAAAAAGAAAAAGGTATTAATATTTAACAATACATTTTAGAATACTGTGCACATATTTTTATATTTCAACAAACATTTTTTTGCCCGTTTTTTGCTGTTTTCAGAATATATTGCATTTCACTGTAAATCGTAAAAGCAATTGCATTCATCACTTAACAGCGGGCAAAAAAAAAAAACAATCTGAAAGATTGTTTAAAAAAAGCCCAGAATCTCTTCTCACTAAAACATACCGTAATAGAAATGTAACATTTGCAATAAAAATCTCACCTAAGAACAATAACTAATTCCAGTAAATATCGTCTGAAAAATGTGTTGCATAAGCATAATCACCAAAATAATTTGTCAAAGAAGTCCACAATGCAAATTATTACCTTTCCTTTAGGCCAAATGGTAATTTTTAAAATATTTTTTGATGAAATATTTTTTGATGACATTTCCAATGGTAATCCAATTAAATTGTAATAATGTTTTGTACAGATGATGCAATTTCTGTCTAAAAGTTTGGTTTCAGAAAAATTAAATAGGAATTTGCTAAATCAAAAGGCAAACGTTGCTTGAAAACCAATTGAGAATCATTACACAGTGTCCAGCCTTTTTCACATTTAAGAAAAACTGTGTAATGGCCAGAAGTTACAATAGGTCCATCATGGAAAATTATTGCAACTGTGACAAAAGTTTTTCCAGAAATTGATAATTGCTGTCCTGTAAATTTCTTTATTAAAGTGTCCAATTTTGTTCCATCAGCTCTACAACGTTGCATCATTAAAATTACATACTGTCCATATTTCTTTAAAAATAACGTTGAAAACATGTCTGATTTACATTTAGAACATTCAATGTTGTGATTGGCATCTTTAACTAATTTACTAAAAGTCACTGATTTAGTCTCTGGTAATGTTAAATAGATAAACCTTTCTGAATCAACATTAGAGCTGCATGTATAGAAACAGTTTTCACAACTATGTTCCCATTTATAACAGAGACCAAACAAATTTTCAATTTCTATCCCTTTATCTTCAAGTACCAAAAGGATATACATCAAGAATTCCTGTGCATCTTGCTGGACATTTTGAGAAAACTGTGTTCGTCCTGAACAAACATCTAATAGATTTCTAATTTCAGTCGCACTTTCTATTTTAGCTTTATCAACACTCAGCTTCTCATAAAGAAGACTTAGCACAGAACAGAATCTTTTTTCATGATTTTCTATTATCTGCTCTTGCAAACTTTCAAGATAAAATACAACATTCAGCACTACATTTGCGTAGCAGTTGACACCAGAGCTATTTTCAAAATGGCAACCAACAACCTCTTCAACATTGTCCTTTTTCTTTTTGCTTTCAATCACATGACTCTCTTTTTGTTTTCTCTTCTGTACATCCTCATTACAGATATTCTCAATTCTCCTTTTCCGACAAACAACACGTTTCTCCAACACAGGATACTGACCTAAATGAGGAGCATAGGTTCTTCTTAATCTATTATACTCCTTAACACAATTTGCATCAGCAGTAACTTTTGAGTCATCAAAGTCTATCATGAATAAACCAGATAATGTTTTCACTCGTGACAAAGCAACATATGCCATACCTTCTTTGAACACAGTAGATCCAATGTTTACAAATGCACTATCAACAGTTAATCCTTGACACTTGTGAATAGTTACAGCATATGCTAGAGAAAATGGAAACTGCTTCCTACGTACATATAAGTCTTTTACAAGCAAAAAACGGACTGAACAACGACTAATGTCTTTTACCTCTTCAATCTGATCAAATTTTATTTTTATAAACTCAATTCCTTCTTTTTTCTGGTAGTTAACAAAACCCACAACTTTACCCATAGCTCCATTTACTAAACCTTTTTCAACATCCAAATTTCTCCTTAAAAATACTCGACAGTTCATGCAAAGATATAGATTTTTTTCTAATCCAGCTGTTTTCGAAATGTTCTTCTCTAGAGAATCCAATTTATTTTTCAGTTCGCCTGTTAATGTAATAGTAATTCTTTCATGTTGGATTTTGTCCACTGCTTCCTTTTTCTTAATCTCTTCCTTTTCCAATTTCAAAAGTTCCTCATTAAATATTGAGCATTCACGTAGTATTGGCATTAAGCAGATTACAGTATTTTTTTCTGCAATGTTCTTGTATATTTTCTCTGCAACTATTTCTTCACTTGGAAATAAATTATGTAGCAACCGACTCTGTAATGCTTTTCTGCCAACTTCTGTGAGTAGTCCAATTCTGATATCTTTCAGAATACTTCCATATACTTCATCATTTGCTTGCCTCATATTGGTAGTGAGTTCTTTGTACTCAAAGAATGACCAAATATTTGCATTACCAATGCTTCCTAATGACTTCTTCGTGTCCTCATGTGTCACAGTATTAAACACTGGTTGTCCTTTAACTGGAGTGAGCTGCAGTAGATCCCCAAAAACTATTACATGTTTTCCACCAAATAACACGTCATAGTCTCTTTTTAGAATTTGCTGCATTCTTAAATGCACAAAGGCAAGCATTAAGTTTGATACCATGCTTACCTCATCAATAATGAGAACTTGCATCTTTTTCAACACTCTTGAAACTTCGAAACATGCTTCGCCAGTTAGCTTGTGATATTCTATTTTGTTCTCGTGCTCCACTGGTAACATTAGCAAGCGATGGAGAGTAATTCCTTTAATATTATATGCTGCTAACCCAGTTGGAGCAGTAACAACACAAGATAAAGTTGAATCAGTTTTTTGCTGTAGGTAGCTTCTGATGACTTTAATTAGGAAACTTTTCCCAGTTCCAGCTTGTCCACTCACATACAACCTAATTGGTTCAAATGATGTGCATGTGCACTCTTTATTTTCATGTAGAAATCCGTGATCAATTTTTTTTCTGACTTCTTCATAAATTTGTTGTTGTTCTTCATTCAGTTGTTGTTCCAAATCTGGTAAGTCTATTAAATCTTCCTGAGGTTGATTCATAGCCGTTTCCACTTCAGTCATGGCTATTGCAGCTTCATTTTCTAAGATTGGCTGTCCTAGTGGATCTTGACTGAGCGTTCCAGAACTTTGGCTGTCTTGAGAACTGTCTCTAGCTACTTCAGCTGCAATTGTAGCTTCCTGTTCAATTTCTTCGTTTAACATTTGGACATAATTCCTGAAAATACTGCATTCAATGGTATCTTTACATGCATTAAATGAATCCTCATAGCTTTGAAATTCTCCAAGTAGTTCGTCCTCTGAACGCCATGGTTTAAACAGCTGTAAAAGTGCCAAGTAGTAAAATTCCTTTTTGTCAGGAGTGTCACAACTCAGCTTCCTGTGATTAATCAAACTTCCTTTTGTTTGCTTCACTAAACATCCTTCCTCACCAATGACTTTATATTTTCCATTGTTGATGTCTTCTGTGGCTTTCCGTGAAAAAATGTAGTTCTGCAGCACTTCATAGAGACACATGTTCTCAAGATGATGACTTCTTTTTGGGTAATATGTGTCCAACATGTTTGTTTTCAAAATATCTGTACTTTCTGGGTCGTTCTCGGCCAAATATTCAATTTCTCCAACAGATTTCAGTACCCGATTTTGCATTCCTGCAAGCCCTAAACTGCCCCAAATTATTCTTCTTGATTTCGAGTACAGACTTGCAGATGATAACCTATCTGAACATTCGTAGGATCCAATTTCTCGATGTGATAACATCTTTAAACTGAAACTGTACAGCTTCTTACTGACAGTCTTCTCGTGAGAAATCTCTTCCCACATTTCCTTCAATTCTGTTTTCTCAGATTTAGTGATGTAAGATGTGACATACCGAGCAACAGCAATAGAATTGTCTGCCACATACTGAATATCCATGTTAGCATTCCACATGGATAAAATGACTGGGTTGTAGTCCGATTTAAATAAACTTTATTCGACAATTAAGTCATGAAAGTATCATACATTGGCCAGCTACATACACATGCTAAAACATAAGTTAAGACAATACATAACATATTTCCATAGACACATGATTTTCGGACTTACACCTGTACTAAACATCAATTTAAATAAACAACGATGATATCTAGTGAAACAGTTAATAAAGAAAAAACTTCCTAGTTTAATTTGAATTAAACAGATAAATCCGAAATTAAAAGATGTAAGATACATTATACATGACTTCAAACAAGCGCTACTAAATTGGCACTTTTGATATTTGTCTGTCTGGAACGTATTATCCAGGCCCACTTTATGTACTTTGCCATTGCAATTGCAATTAGTGGGCTTGGATCAGAACACAAGATTCTTAATGCCTCTACATGTCTTCGGGTGCCTAAGAGGCGACAGACAGGTAATACCCATTTTTTCCGTGGGAGCTCATAAAGGGGACAAAAGAAAACAAAATGGCTCAAAGATTCGATCTTGTCCCTACATTTTGGACATTTGTCCGAGGACCCTTTTGACCATTTAGAGGTAAATGAGGTAATAGGGAGAGTGCCTATCCTAAACTGAAAATAAAGTTTGCGATCAGTTGGTGTTTCTATCAAATCCCAATAACGTTCCTGACTGGGATGAGCCTTGATCTCCAGGTATCTAGGTGTTAGCTGGGAAGTACACCCCTTTGCAGCAGATTCCATGGCAATAAATTCCCAGTACTTGGTTTTGACAATTTCCTTTGAGGGAAAAACAGCATTTAGGGGATCATCCCAAAGGTCGTTCCAACCCAATCTGTAGAGTAACACCTTAATGGACCTCAACCAGTCTATTCTATGGAAGTGATCTTTCTCCATTATTTCTTTTAGGCCCAGCGCATAATGCTTTAGCTCCTCAGTTGACCAGATCCTACGCCAATAAAGCAATGGTCGCAAATTGGCAGTGTCTTGTATGGTTTTCAGACCTAGGTCCCAGAAAAGGGGTAACAAAGGAGTACTTTGCGGTACGCCAACGACTTTCCTTATAAACTCGCTCTCCATGGCGTTCAATCGTTTTGGGTTACTACCATATCCCCATAGCTCAGAACCATATAAGGATGAGCTACGTACCTTCATCGTATAGACCTCAAGGAGTGGGGCTATTGGCTGGGTCTGCGAGGTTTTGAATCTTTTTAGAAGGAAACCTGTCTGCTGTTTAAACTTCAAAATAGAAGAGTCTATTTGGCTTTTCCAGTACATATTCTTCTGTAATGTTACTCCCAAATAGGTGAAAGCATCCACCTGTTCCAGGGGGGAGCCATTCATTACAATTACGCTACTGAAGGGTTTATACGATCTACACGGGTTCGGGCCATTCAAAACCATAAACTTGGTCTTGGAGACGTTAATCTCCAGACCACGTAGCAAGCAGAATTCTTCAAAGCGCCGGAGGGTCAGCTGTAGGCCACTCGGAGTTTTCGAAATCAGCAGAGTGTCGTCCGCGAACATGAGGACAGGAATGCGGGTACCGGACATTGCTGGAGCATCTGAGGGGACCCGGGAGAGGAACTCGGCCACCCCGTTCACGAAGAGCGAGAACAAGGTCGGTGCCAAGACACAGCCTTGCCGCACTCCTCGCTCCACGGGGAAAGACTCCGTAACCTCGCCCTGCTTTCCCCACCGGACCCGAGCAAAATTGCCCTCATGTAGGCGGACGACCAATGCCAATAACTCCGGAGCCATCCCCAAACCCAACTGGGTTGTAGTCATTTATATATTTTGACTCTTCTTTTCTTCTTAGGTTGTACGTATTTTTGGGAGATTTTCTTGTAATAGTATGTCGCACAGCTGACATAAAACTGTTGACTCTTCCTTTTGAAAGAACAGGTCTAGGAAATCCAAATCGACATTTTGTGTAGAATTTATCTTTGGTCTTGTACTTCCGTCGACAGTATTTTCCACACCGATGACTTTGGAAATGTAAAACTTGCTCTTTTAACTTTTTCTCTTCTGTGCTTTTAGGTATAGCACATGTTGCATATTCTTCAATGAAAGATAACACTGCTTCATCAGCATCTGTTCCAAATTTTGGTGCATCCTTGATCCACAACAGCATATGAATGTGAGGAGCACCTCTTGCTTGGTACTCTTTTCTCCAAAAGAAATCCACAACTTCTCCAAGTGGTGGATTTTTTTATTGCAGATGAAGGACATCATAGCCTCAAATCTATGATTTAAATATCTGCAAACATTAACCAGATCCAATGAGCACAGTTCTCCTGCTGTCTTGTATTCGATGTTTTTAATGTTTGAATTTGCCTCTCGTAGAAAATCCAGTAAATCATCCCAAGCGTACTCGGCACAGCTTAGGGTTAGGAACCATGTTGGAGTTCCTAAATTCCGTAACATACATTTCAATTCTCCATGGCGTCGGTACCAATATTCATTCGTCCCACGCTGTCAAGCCATTAGATTGATCAATTGTGATTCCAAATGATCATCTCACTGCTGCACTTTGTTCATAAAATCCTTAGGAGACACATTATGTACATGTGTTCCACTTTTTAAAATGTGGTTTACTGCATAAGATAGTGCAGACAAGTCACTTTCAAATAACAGATGGAACAAATAAGGAATACTTTGACGAAATCTGGGATCTTCTGCATATAATCTTGTAGTCCGATACTCAGAAGCAGGAATCTGGACTGGACGTTCATCGTATCGTCCACCTTCTCCTGTAGGAAACAGCTGGGGAAAACAACGAGCTTCCAAGCTCTCCTCCCATACACTCACAGGAGTTCCTTGTGCTTTTTTCATTTGAAACAGATCAATGGTGTTTGCCATTACTTCTTTTGAATGAAGAGGATGTATGCTGAAATGTTCATAAATTTCTTCTTCTTTTGACTTGTCAACTTTTTCAATTTGCCCAGTTGGTGTTTCTGTGTCTCCTAGTACATCTTCTTCATCTTCATCTATATAAATTGATTCATACCATTTATTATTTTTTTTCAAATACAAATTTGCTCTTTGTACTTTTCGTACATCTACCAGCTCCTGCCAAATGTTCTTACTCTTTGTAGGTACACCATTAACCAGAATAACTAATGGTTCAGTTTCCAAAGTATCTGTGTCAATAGTTTCCATAGTTTTTTTTCAAATCCAATGGCAAATAGACAACTCTTTCTTTTAAACCTCTCTGTAAATCTGAAGGAGGTAATTTGCCTGTTTTTGGCTCCATACGTACTATGGTCTGGAACGGATGAACACATTGAATGAGTATAGACTCATACGTATTTAAATCAGAAAGTTCTGCAGGAACTTCAACCAATTCTAAATTATTATGCTGGCATTTTATTTTCTTCTAACTTGTTGTAACAGTATTTGCAAATACGATGATCTTCACCCAAATCAAAACAATTTTCAAGAAATATATATGTTGCAAAATCCTTCCACTTATAATTATCTTCTTCTTCACTTTTTTTGTAGAGATCAACATTCCTTGTTTGGATTTTATAAAGGTTTCTCCGGCAACAAATACAAGTAATATTTGGTCTTTCATTAGAGATGATAGCAAATTTTGTTATTTGATCTTCAAGTTTCTTATTTACGGAGGGTTCTACATTCTCTTCCACATTTTCCTCAATAACTGTGTCATTCCCTGCACTTTCTTGTTCTGGACCAAAGTAACTTAACTGAATTTCATCAGTAACCTTCTCAACATCTGATACAGATCCACGGAACAGAGCCTTATTCAACTCATTTAACTTTAGTGCTGGACTTTTAGCAAAATACAATCTTCTCACAAATTTTCTAATTTCAGTATGATGAACTGCCAGCATCCTAAAATGGTGAAAAACACTTTGACACACTTTCCAAGATAAACAAGCCAGAGAATGTCCTTGCAAACCAGTATTCTCTCTCACTCTGCATGGATCTAGTCCTTGAAGCACCTTAATCTTCTGTTTAACACTCTTTTTGCTATATTCTCTTAAAAACTCACGTAATTTATCAATAGATTCCTGTCGCAAAGTACAAATACTACTACAATTCCAAGTATACACTGGGGCTTTAGGACGTCTCCCCATAACCTCATCCGCAATCACTTCTTCCTCATTTCTTGGAACCATTTTCTCCTTTTCCATTATACAACCATCTTTTACTTCATATGCTCGTCCACTGGTGTCAACTGCATGCAGCAAACTATTACTTTGAAGATAACTCTCTTCATTAAAAAATGGTTCAGTACTTGAACTATGCATCCATTCTCCTAAAAACACTTTACAAAAGTTATTTCTTTTTACTACTCTTTTCGTTTTGCTTTGTGACTTCATTACATTAACTATTTTTTCTAACGTACGCATCCTGTTCAAAATTAAAATGAATAGTTTTCTTTTTAAATCTAAAGCCTTAGCTACAATGGCTTCAATATCTTTTTTTCTCTTGTAAAATTTAGCCCTTTTCTTATATTTTTTCACATCCTTTAGCAAATTGGACATCACTCTTCTCTGAAATATTTTCCTACGGATCTCTTTAAATGCTGATTTTCTTTTCAAGTTAATTTTTTATAGCTTCTGCTTGTACATTAGCATTTGTAAATTCTCACTATTCTCTTGTTGTTTTCTACTTGAAACAGTTTTTCCAATGGGGGCATTTTTTACATTTTTCCTTTTTTTGAATATATTTTTAAAGAATTCCTTTGTCTGCTTACCAGAAGACTTTTTCTTTTTCCCAACATGAGCATCTTCAACTAACTTGGGTCCTCCAGTTGTCTTCAAATATACATTTTTTTCTATTTTTTTCGCTGTCTTGATTTTATAGGCATCTTATATTTCCTTCACTGCTCTGCAGCAATACCTGAAAGAAACTAAAAAAAAATACCTTTTTGTAATTTTAATATATTACTATATTTGTTATGATCTTTTATTTTCTTATAACACTATCTACCCCTTTCCTACAAGTGAAAAATACAAGAAAACCAACACGAATTTAATCTCTAAGAACAATTCCTGTGTGCACACAGACTCTTGGTGTGATTCTAGGCAGAACACGATATTTCATTTGCAAATCAAAAGCACACTTATTTTTTTTTTTTTTGCAACTGTTAATTACTCTAACAGTCTGACACATTTTCTTTACAGTTTAGAGAGGCAGAAAAGAGCACATGTCCAATCAGCTTTTTTAGAGCATGTACATGTGTAACCTGGCTGACTGACTACACTCCAGCAAAGATAATGATCCTTGGTGATGTTCAATGCATTAGCGTTCCTCACTCCTACCTAAAACACCACACAGTGCTGATTAGTAAGCATGAGTGTACAGGAAAAACAGCTACCTCTCTGCTAAGAGTGTGGTTCTGAAGACTATCTACTGTCAGGTGCAAGAGAGACTTGAATGGACCCTTACATAACTGCATAAACACTGTAAACATGTATGTAACACTACATGTGTGGTAAGGGTTAATATGAGTTTTTAGCATGTAGCAACTACATGACCCATTGCAAGAGTGGAAGAAAAATCTACCATGTTGATTTCAAATATGTTAGCATTTGCCTCTTATTTGAGATACTGTTTTGGGCTGAATGTTAACCACCACATTTCCAGAAAACTAGCTTCCCCTTTCACACGAAATACATCTCTGACAGCAATTCCTCTGTGCTCACAGACTCATGCTGTGATTTTACGCAGAAAATGAAATTTGCTTGCCAATTTCAAAGCACACTTACTACTGTTTTTTCCTGCAAGTGTTAAGTACTCTAACAGTCGCATACATTTTCATTACAGTTTTCAGAAACAGAAAAGAGCACATGTGCAAACAGCTTTTTGAGACCATGAACATGTGTGACCTTGGTGACTGACTGCACTCCAGCAAAAGAAATCAGCCTTAGTGATGTTGAATGTATTAGCGTTACTCACTGCTACCTGAAACACCACTCACTTGTGAATACTAAGCATGATTCTACAGGATAAACTGCTGGGTGTGTGCTAACAGTCTGCTTATGCAGACTGTGTATTTTCAGTTGCAAGAGACATATGCATGGTTACTTCCAAAAAGAACCAGAGAGACACAAAATACATCTCTGACAGCAATTCCTCTGTGCTCACAGACTCATGCTGTGATTTTAGGCAGAAAATGAAATTTGCTTGCCAATTTCAAAGCACACTTACTACTGTTTTTTCCTCCAAGTGTTAAGTACTCTAACAGTCGCATACATTTTCATTACAGTTTTCAGATACAGAAAAGAGCACATGTGCAAACAGCTTTATGAGACCATGAACATGTGTGACCTTGGTGACTGACTACACTCCAGCAAAAGAAATCAGCCTTAGTGATGTTGAATGTATTAGCGTTACTCACTGCTACCTGAAACACCACTCACTTGTGAATACTAAGCATGATTCAACAGGATAAACTGCTGGGTGTGTGCTAACAGTCTGCTTATGCAGACTGTGTATTTTCAGTTGCAAGAGACATATGCATGGTTACTTCCAAAAAGAACCAGAGAGACACGAAATACATCTCTGACAGCAATTCCTCTGTGCTCACAGACTCATGCTGTGATTTTACGCAGAAAATGAAATTTGCTTGCCAATTTCAAAGCACACTTACTACTGTTTTCTGTGATTTTAGGCAGAAAATGAAATTTGCTTGCCAATTTCAAAGCACACTTACTACTGTTTTTTCCTCCAAGTGTTAAGTACTCTAACAGTCGCATACATTTTCATTACAGTTTTCAGATACAGAAAAGAGCACATGTGCAAACAGCTTTTTGAGACCATGAACATGTGTGACCTTGGTGACTGACTACACTCCAGCAAAAGAAATCAGCCTTAGTGATGTTAAATGTATTAGCGTTACTCACTGCTACCTGAAACACCACTCACTTCTGAATACTAAGCATGATTCAACAGGATAAACTGCTGGGTGTGTGCTAACAGTCTGCTTATGCAGACTGTGTATTTTCAGTTGCAAGAGACATATGCATGGTTACTTCCAAAAAGAACCAGAGAGACACAAAATACATCTCTGACAGCAATTCCTCTGTGCTCACAGACTCATGCTGTGATTGTACGCAGAAAATGAAATTTGCTTGCCAATTTCAAAGCACACTTACTACTGTTTTCTGTGATTTTAGGCAGAAAATGAAATTTGCTTGCCAATTTCAAAGCACACTTACTACTGTTTTTTCCTCCAAGTGTTAAGTACTCTAACAGTCGCATACATTTTCATTACAGTTTTCAGATACAGAAAAGAGCACATGTGCAAACAGCTTTTTGAGACCATGAACATGTGTGACCTTGGTGGCTGACTACACTCCAGCAAAAGAAATCAGCCTTAGTGATGTTGAATGTATTAGCGTTACTCACTGCTACCTGAAACACCACTCACTTGTGAATACTAAGCATGATTCTACAGGATAAACTGCTGGGTGTGTGCTAACAGTCTGCATATGCAGACTGTGTATTCTCAGTTGCAAGAGACATATACATGGTTACTTCCAAAAAGAACCAGAGAGACACAAAATACATCTCTGTCATCAATTCCTCTGTGCTCACAGACTCATGCAAAAATCACCACATACATCCCCTCTCAAACTCATAACTCACCTTTAAAATTAGTTAGTTGAGAAAGAAATGTGGCACTCAAACAGCAGACTATCAGACTCAGAATATCAGAGCTGTACACCTCTCTCCTCTGAGCAGAACCAATTAATGGCAATGTTTCCCTCTCTTTTTTCACACATATACATGTTAATTACAAATCCCAGTGCTTCCCACTTTTTTTCAAATGAAATCATACATTTCTATTGGTTGAAAACTTCAACCCTTTTCCAAATGTACCCTTCCCCCAACTTGACTTCTGCCTGCTACCATAGCAACAGCTCATGGAACACTGCTGTGAGGAGAGAGGTCAGAAGTTCACCACACAATGTTTCAAATGGAAAGACCAAGAGTGCTTCACCTGTCCAACCTAACAGCAAATCCAAACTATTCTTCTGTGGGAACACAATTTTCTGAACCAATACAAAACATGCTTCTAAAAATGTACACATACAGCATACTTTTTACTGTAAAAAGTTTTGAATCAGCCAATGAGTTCTTTTTATTTAAAAAAAATATGTATGCCTCAATTTTCAAACTGTCTTTCATTTCATATTGCCATTCTACTGAAAGACACCTTCTGAGTGCATCCAGATCTCCTTGAAAGGTGTTCACAGTGTGGATTGTAGGTCACAGCTATGTCTTCTGGAGTGAAAAGTATGCAGAAAACAGAGGTATGGTGAAAGACCTTGCTTTGCCAAATGTAGACATTAAATGGATTGGTCAGAGAGGGTTAAAGTGGCACCAATTATTGCCTTTGGTGAAAACCTTTCAACATCTCCCACAGCCTAACCTTATTATTGTGCACTGTGGTGGAAATGACCTAGGCACTTTAACTGGTGTAGGTCTAGAAATGCTTATTAAGGACACCTTTGTGCAATTGATGTCGCTTTTTCCTCAATCTGCCTTTGTATATTCTAACATATGCCAAAGGCAAAAGTGGAACTGGTCCAACCAATTTTGTCCGCAGATTGACAAAGCAAGAAAGCACGCCAACAAATCTGTTTCTGCTTTCCTCAGAGACTATGGTATGGGTTCTATATACCACAACAACTTGCGTTACAACATGCAAGACATTTATAGAGGAGACGGTGTACATTTCAATGATGAAGGGAACAGAGTCTTCCTCTTGAACTTTAGACTCTGCATCGGTACTTACTTGTAGGTACCAAAAAACACTCAATGAACACAACGGCTCTTTTTAGAGCCCCCTAATATCTTAACACTTAAATTAGTTTTTATCTTCTTTTTTTTTATTTTCTATCGTACGCGTACGCTAAGCTTACCGTACGCGCACCCCGCGATTTAAAAAAAAAAAATTAAATGTATTTTTCATACTTTTATGGCCTTCTTGGTCCCCCTGACAAACGCTAGGGGGTCTGCAACTCTCTTCGTTGCCCCCTTTCCACGTTCTCCTCCTTTGTTTATCAGTGTGAGACACACAAAATGGCGGCCGACACTTCCTGATTTCGACCGATTCGAATGTTTACAGTCATGTAACCGCCAATCAGAATTAACCTCGCGCATGGCAGCGTGCGCGTACGGTAAGCTTACGGTACGCGCTCGGAGCGCGCCTATAGATATATATATTGATTTACATGCTATTTTCTCAGCAAATACTGAACACATTTACACCAGACCTACAAAAGGCACATCCCTGACCTGAGGACTACCTCTCTGCCAAATTTCAAGTAATTCTGTTCAGCCGTTCGGGCTGTAGCTTGGACTAAAGGTCCTATGGAAAAATGCATGGGGAAAACGCGTTTTGGGACCCCCCCCTTTTTCTCAGCCCCCGCTTGACAAATCCCCCCGAGACTTTCAGGGTAGGAGCGGAGCGGAGCGCCCCACCTATTTTGAAAATGTCGCCACGATTCGTCAATCTGCGCCAAAGTTATTCAAAATAGAATGTTGCGGATTTCCTATGGAAACACGGTCCTAACTATAACTACCTACTGGCGACCGCCAGTAGGTAATATATATATATATATATATATATATATATATATATATATATATATATATATTCACTTAAAAAACCATAGGTTTCACACATGTTATAGTTAGCTGGACATTTCACTCGTAAAAAAACAATAAAATTCCCCCGTTATAGTTAGTGCAGGCAACTATAACTCACGCGACCGCAATCCTCTGCTGATGACGTCAGATGTTACATCACTGTATTTAGACACTTATTTACTCATGTCTTCTTCCATTAATCTTTAGCTATACATATATTACAAATATTTATTTTTCATAAAGACACATATGTCATCAGTGATGTAATATCTGACGTCATCAGCAGAGGATTGCAGTCGCGTGAGTTATAGTTGCCTGCACTAACTATAACGGGGGAATTTCATTGGTTTTTTACGAGTGAAATGTCCAGCTAACTATAACATGTGTGAAACCTATGGTTCTTTAAGTGAATTTGCAAGGTTTTTTAAATGCTAATTCGTAACTATAACGTGTGTGAAACCTATAGTTTTTTCAGTGAATTTGTACGGTTTTTTAAATGCTAAGTTATGTATTTATTATTTTTTTTTTTTCAGGTTTTTCACCGTGCGCGCACCATGCGCGCACGGTGGGCGCACGGTGCGCTTCGCGCACCGAGTACCCACTCTTCGCAGTGCGTGCCGTGCACACGCGGTGCGCGTACCTCGCGATTTATTAAAAAAAAAATTGTTTTTTTCTCCCTTGGGGGTCCTTCTGTGACCCCCTGACCAAGGCTAGGGGGTCAGGAACTGTCCACTCTGCCCCCTTTTCACGTTCTCCACCTTTTTTTTTCACCCCCTCAGTCTGTGAGAGACAAAATGGCGGCCGACACTTCCTGGTTTCGACCGGTTCGAATGTTTACCGACATCTAACAACCAATCAGAATTGCGCTCGCGCACGGCAGGGTGCGCGCACAGTGCGCGCACGATGCGCGCGTATAGATATTGATATGCTTTTAAATGCTATTTTCTCAGGAAATACTGAACAGATTTACACCAGACCTGTAAAAGGCACTTCCTTGACCTTATGGCTACCTCTCTGCCAAATTTCACGTAATTCTGTTCAGCCGTTCGGGCTGTAGCTGCGACTAAAGGTCCTATGTAAAAATGCATGGGGAAAACGCGTTATGGGACCCCCCCTTTTTCTTGGCCCCCGCTTGACGAATCACCCCGAGACTTTCTGGGTAGGAGCTGAATGGAGCGCCCCATTAGTTTTGAAAATTTCGCGAGGATTCGTCAACCGGCGGCAAAGTTATTCAAAATAGAATTTTGAGATTTCCTATGGAAACTAGGTTGTAACTAATATATATATATACATATATATATATATATATATATATATATATATATATATATATATATATATATATATATATATATATATATATATATATATATATATATATATATATTACTATGACCACTGCCTTCTTCCAGGTAAGAAAAGGGCTCGACACACTCCGGGGACTTTCAAAGGCTTTATTTTGAAAATTCAATGCGTGCTGCTGACGGTCCCTGAAACGCTCGGCAGACGCGTTTCAGCCATGGTTAGCTTTCCTCAGTGCCTGTTTCACGGACTTCATGGTTTCTCTGGGAGTCTGGAATGATACAGCTGATAAGGTGACCGCTCCCAGTCAGGTGACGCTCGACTCCTCCTTCAATTAAAGGTGCAGCAGTGTAACGCAGACGTCCTCCCAGGCAGGTGCATGCTGGATAATGCAGTCCAAGTGAAGGACATATATATATATATATATATATATATATATATATATATATATATATATATATATATATATATATGTATATATATATGTGTATATATATATATATATATATATAATCTACTGGCGGTCGCCAGTAGATAGTTATAGTTGTGATCTATTTTCCATAGGAAATCCGCAACATTCTATTCCCAATAAGTCTGGCGCTGGTTGACGAATCCTCGCGAAATTTTCCAAACTTTTGGCCAGCTCCGCTCCGCTCCTACCCTGAAAGTTTTGTGGTGATTCGTCAAGCAGGGGCCGAGAAAAAAGGGGGGGTCCCAAAACGCGTTTTCCTCATGCAATTTTTCATGGGATCTGTTGTCGCAGCTCCATCCCGAACCGCTGAACGGAATGACACCAAATTTGGCAAAGAGGTAGTCCTCAGTTCAGACTCATGCCTTTTGCATAAATGGTGGGAATCCGTTCAGTAGTTCCTGAGAAAATTAGAGTAAAAAGTACATATATATCTATGGCCGGGGAGGATCTGCAGACCCTACCCACACCGAGCGCGCACCCTCCCCGAACCGAGCGCGCACCCTCCTGATCGCACTCTGAATGCTAATTGGCTGTCGAGTGTCTGTCTACATTCGAAACCAGGAACTGTTGGCGGCCATTTTCTGCCTCGGTAGAAGCGAGGCTGACGAAGCAAGGGGAATAAGTGTGTAAAACATATAAAGGGGGCAGAGTGGAAATACTCTGACCCTCTAGAGGTGCTTAGGGGGTCCCAGAAGGACCCCCTGGGGCCCCCTTTTAAAAAATAAAAAAAAAAACGGCGAAATGCCCGCACGGTGCGCGCATCATATCGCGTTGGGTGCTCGGATTCTCTCGCATTGGGTGCGCGGATCCACGGAAATTGTTTTTGAAAAAAGACAAGAAATCATTGGTTGTATGACTACTTTCTACACTGAAAGGTAGGGTGTATATTTCTATTTTTTAAAGGTATGATTCTTATTGGTTAACAAAAACAGATTGTAAGGAACATTATATATGATGAGCTGATATGTTGAAAAGTCAAGCACACTTCCTGTCTTGTTTAGCAACATTGTGTGCTGAACTTGTGACCTGTGTGCTCAGTGCAGTGTTTCATGACCTGTTTCTATGGTAACAGGCAGAAGGCAGATTGGGGGATGGGTTGAAATGTATTTCAGTTGGAAAGGGTTGAAATGTTTAACCAATAGAAATGTGTGTTTGCTTTTGAGTTTATGTGTGAAGGATTGTGATTTGATGTTTACATGTATATGTGTGGAAAATGAAAGGGAAACTTTTCCATTCTTTGATTTTGCTGAGAGGTGCACAGTGCAGAGATTCTGTAAAAGAAAATCTGGTGTGTGACTGATATACTTCTTCGTCTACAAAACAACTTGAAAGGTGAGTTATTTAATTGTGAGGGGATGTATGTAGAGTATTTTGATTTTAATCAGACTAATGTATTTCTCCTGCTAAAGTGTAGGGAGTACTTTTTTTCTCTACAATCTTATTGACAGTGTGTGTGCATGTAGAAACCATTCTGTGATAAGCATTTGTGTTTTTCATGTGTTTGCAGACAGATAACTGTGCTGTTTTTATATTTTGGTAGAATTAGAAACCAGTCATTGTTTATGAATTTGTGAAATGAGTTATGTTTCTATACTAAAATGTAGTACTCCTTCTCGATGAAGAAATGTGTTTTGGTATAGTGCAAGGGATAGTGTTGTTTGTCTAGAATCACGCAGTGAGTATATGTGCATTTGGGAACCACTGTGAGAGAAGCATTTGGTAACATCGTGTATTTGCAGACAGATAACTGTTTTAAAACCTGTCATGTTGTCAAGTTTTAGTAGCATTAGAAGCCAGTCTTTGCTTATGCATTGATAAAATAAGTCATGCTTTGACACTAATGTGCTGTACTTAAAAATGTAGATTGTGTTCAGTTCCATTAACTCTTCTAGACTAGTGAATGAGTTTTGGTAAACTGCTAGGGATAGTGTTGCTTGTCTAAAATCACACTGTGAGTCTGTGCACATTTGGGTAAGGATTGTGAGAGAAGCATTTGGTAACATCGTGTATTTGATGACAGATAACTGTTTTAAAATCGGTCATGTTGTCTAGTTTTAGTAGCTTTAGAAGCTATTCTCTGCTTATGCATTGATAAAATGAGTCAGGGTTTGACACTAAAGTGCAGTACCATGTACTATTCTCTTCACTGTGCCAGAACTGAAAATTTTAATGTTTTACCCAGGCACTAACCTAGCAGTAGTCTGATGATTTAGTCAGTTTCCAATTACTCATGTTGTGAACCATACATTACCACATAGATTGCTTCAAATGTCTATGCAGTATGCATGCAGTCTTCTAACATACTATAGACTTGTCTTTCACATTTTCAATTCGCTAGTCAGTATCCATACACTTCCAGGAAACACCCTGTAACTCCCTTTGCAGTCCTCTAGTGACCCATTCAGCACCATGTACTAATCCATTCACTTTGCCAAAACCCAAACACTTATAAATTCACCAAGATACTCTCTTTGCAGTACTCTAATCATTCAGTCAGTGCCTAAGTATTCATGCACTGAGCCAGGCCTTAGCACATGGACTGCTTCAAACCCCTATCCACTATGTATGCAGTCTTCTAACCACCTAGACACTTGTCTTTCACACTTTCAATTCCCTAATCAATATCCATACAGTCCAGCAAACATCCTGTCACTCCCTTTGCACTCCTCTAGTGACCCATTCAGTACCAAGTACTAATCCATTCCCTGTGCAAAAAGCCTACCACTTATAAATTCACCCAGGCACTCTCCTTGTTGTACTCTAATCATTCAGTCAGTACCCAAGTACTCATGCAGTGAGCCAGGCCTTAGCACATGGACTGCTTTAAATGCCCATCCAGTATGGATGCAGTCCTCTAATCACCGACACAGTTGTCTTCACACCTTCAATTCCCCAGTTAGTATTCATACACTTCTAGCAAACACCCTGTCACTCACCCAGTGTGTCTCCTTATAGTACTGTAATCATTTAGTCAGTTAGCATGTAGTCTTTTAGTGAGGTAGGCTTTACGGCATGAACTGCTTCAAAGTAGTATGCACTATGCATGTAGTGTTTTAACGATCGTCACACTTGTGGTTCAGGGCTAGGGTTTCTTAGTCAGTTTTTATATATTGTGTTTGTACAGTGATGGAATAGTATAAATTTGAAAGTTATTAATATACATTTATTTGTGATTGTTTTTTACAGATACAGAACAGGAGTGTTTCTCATCTGTTTGCACTCTTCTCGTGCAAGATTGTTCGGATGAAGGGTCCTTAGGCGTTTTATCATACTTGCCGTGCCGCACAAGTATTTCTTGTTAGGATCCCCTCGCAACAGAACTCTTTTGCAAATCTTGCACGTGACGAAGGTGGCATTGGTCTTTGTTTGCCCCTCGGGAAAAGTAAAAAATGTCCACACCACTCAAGAAAAATGTTGTGGGCGTGGTGCATCCTCCAAAAATTCATTCTTAGATTCGGTGAATATTTTAAAGCGACAACATTTACAGTTTTTGTAAGTTAAACTTATAAAATTTTGTTAGCTGTAAGCATTTTATATATCTGTGATTTGTATCTTGTGGTATTTTGTTGAGAATAGCATGTTGTTGTTTTTTTAACAATCTATGTGATTGGTTTTTTTTTGCCCACGGTTAAGTGATGAGTACGATTGAAATCACTATTTTTAGTGAAATTTAATATATTCTGAGAACAGCAAAAAAATTACTTTGTGGAAATTATGCTGTGTTGTAAAAAATGTATTATTTCATGTTATAATTTATTTTTCCTTTTCTTTCACAGATCTAAATTTTAAAATAAGCAATTTATATGAATTTAGATTGGAATGAAAATCTGAAAAAAATGTATACCATTTTTTATTCCTATTACTGTGAAGGTAAGTTTAACTAAGTCTCAATATGCAGAATGAGGAGGTCTGCAAGAAGCTACAAAGTTGAAACATGTTTCTAAAAACACTCTGTTTATACCTATGTAGTTTTGAAATCTGACCATTATCCGATATCATGTGACCTGCAAAAAAAGAGATTTGAGGGGTTCATAATATTTCCCATTTTAGCTATTGAAGGACCGCAATTATTTCAATCATTCTTCTTTGAACATCTTTGCAGACAAAACTCTGTGCTTACCTTTTATCATTCGCAAGGAATTTTAAAAACGGAAATATGTCACTTTTTGTAACATAGTTATTGTGCAAGATACTCTTTCATATTTACAAAGAGAGGAAAAGGCACTCTGTGCACTTTTTATACTCCATGTAAATACAACCTCATCATGCAGACCACTTTGTGTTGAAAGGGTGTTCTATAAGTGTTGTTGTGCATGATCGCACTTAATACTCATAGAACAAGACACATGTCTAGATTTATCATAAATCATAAATCTCGATATGTGTGTGAATGGTGCACCATTCTAAAATTGGTGTAGGAAAGCACAACAAGGAGAATTGTTTTAATTTCTCCACATTTTTATATCTTCAATGCATGCTGAAATGTTCAGCATACATTGAAGGAGAAAAATGCATTTTCTAATTGTTTTTGTGCAGGAAGGTGTGTCTTCCTGTAGAAAAACAAACAGCACATGACACAGATATCCTTACACTATGGTGCAAGGGTGCCTGTGTCACCACATGGCTGCAGTTTAAGCAGCCGTGCAGAGAGAAGCATAGATTTGCAACATATTTATGTACATATGTTGCATCCCTGTGCTTCGGAAGTACTACAGCACAGTGCAGTTAAGGAGGTTACTGTGTGATGCTGCAGCACTTCCTCATAGTTCTGCACTTATACATTCACCATACTCTACTAATGCATTCATTCAGTCAATTACGTACTACACATACATTCATCTTAACTTTCACACACTAACAAAGAAATGTAGCTCTTTTTTTAAACCAGGAAAGTTAGTTCTTACAAGAACTTTTTTTTTTCTTCTTTTTTGTTTTTTCATTTTTTTGTACTTTTTGGAACAATTTTGTTATTTTTTTGTTTTTTTCAAAAGGAAAAAAAAACAACAGGAGGAACAAAACAGTCAACTTCTGCAACAAAAAAAAAATAAACACAAGTTTAACACTTGTGGTTTTGCTGCGCTCGGAAAATTAGTTCAATTGACTGCGCGCCGTAACATAGTAGTTTGTTGCATTTAATGCAACTAATTTTTAGTTTTCCAAATTCTGGACGTATGTTCGGGTGAGTGCTTGATGGTGATGCTACAGAAGTGCTTGCCACTGCTGGCTGAGGCTGCTGTCGGAGTCTTCTGCATTCCTGCTTGGCCAGGTTCACGGGATGCAGAGTCTTCAGGTGTTTTAACATACTCCAGTCCCACAAGAGTATTTTTTTGATGGATCTCCTCTGGAAAGCACTCTTTGACATATTTTACATGTCACTTTAGTTGAATTCGTTTTATTTTGTCCTTCTGGGAAGGAAAGAAATTTCCACACCACAGAGGTGTATCTTTCTGGGCATGGAGGTTCCACAACAAATTCCTCATCGGACGAATGGTCTGATTCTGATGGTGGCTGCTGTGCAGAAGCCATTGTCTTCAGAAAAATTGCAGCTGTGGAAATCTTCCCCCTTAAGTTTCTTCTAGTTCTAAGGTGTGAGATGTTCCTCCAAAGAATGATTGAAATGGGTGGGGTCTTTCAAGTGTAATGAACCAATCAAATCTCTTTTTTTGCAGGTCACATGGGAACCGCGCTCCCTGCGCTGACGCAGCACGCACCCAGCGCGCATCCGCGAAATTGAATTAAAAAAATTGTAGGATTAGATGTAAAAATATATTAGTTTTAAGACTACTTTAGAGTTTGTCTTCAATTAATATTCACGTGAAATACATATATATATGTTTTTTAAAATGTTAAATATTTCGCGAGATCCGTGCACCTACCGCGTCATAGACGCAGATGACGCATCGCGGAAGTGCGTAAACGTCGCGTTACATACATCGAACGTGTCGCGTATAGGCTGGGAGTCGTGTACCGGTCGCATTGCGATCGCGCACTAAACACGTACCCAACACATACCATGCGCAGATGCTATCGCGTAGGAATCGAGAACGGGGCACTTAGGGTGTACGGTTCCAAAAACATGGAAAAAAATATATAAAATAACGTTTTGAACATATAGTTAAAAAAATATTTTGAAAAATATAAAAAAATATGTTTGAAAAACCCATTAAATTCAAATAATATTTTTTGATTTTTAAGAGAATAAATTGAAAAAATAAGTTTAAAAAATGGTGATAAAAAAGTATTTTAAAAAAAAATTTATGAAATTGACACACTGAATTTGAAAAATATAGAAATCCAATCAAAATCATTAAACATGATATCTTCAGAGATAAGTTAAAGATAGGAATTAGCATTTAAAAAACCTTTGAAATTCACTGAAAAAACCAAAGGTTTCAGGGGCATTATAGTTAGGAATTGGCATTTAAAAAACCTATGAAATTCACTGAAAAAACCAAAGGTTCCAGGGGCGTTATAGTTAGGAATTTGCATTTAAAAAACCTTAGAAATTCACAGAAAAAACCATAGGTTTCAGGGGCGTTATAGTTAGCTGGACATTTCCCTCGTACAAAACCCAAGAAATTCCCCCGTTATAGTTAGTTCAGCTAACTATAACTCGCGCCCCCGCAATGCACTGCTGAGAACGTCACATATTACATCACTCATGACATGGTCAGTGACATCACCTACCTGGTGGGTTTGCAGACTCCTAGGAACCCTTTGAGGGTCCTGCATTTGTACAGCCTCAAGCCCCATCTTGAGTGGTGTGAGATTGCCATGCTCTTGGCAATTGCTGATGGGGTGGAAGAGGAGCGTGAACATCGCTCTTGTGCTCCTTTACCACATTGGGCCAGACCAGGGGTCTTGTAGAGCACAGGGCTCCACTGGCTCCACTACCTACACCTTTTGACCAGCTGGAACTCAACCAAAGTGGTATTATGGTTGTACCATCATTTTATGTCCTCCTGGCTAGCTTCAAGGTTCTCCTGTGTGGGCTTCCTGAAGTGGGTTGTCTGGTTGTGGAACACCAGCATGTAGCTATTACATCCAGGGGTGGCTTCTTAGGAGCTTTGATGCCAGCCTTCCCTAACCAAACTGGGAGGACCTCTTAAAGAGTGTTCATAAAGAAGTTAAAAAAGACTGAAGCCAACCCCATTCTGTTTGAACAGAAGGCATGGAGGTGGATGTCCCAGTTACACCTCATTGGTTCTGGTAGACCCATAATTATGCCTTTAAGGGTACGGTTGAACCTTTCAACCAACCCATTGGTTAGGGGTGACATGGAGTGGTGAACTTATAGGTCACACCACACTCTTCCACATGGCCTTCATGTAATTGGACATGAAGTTGGTTCCCTAGTCAAATACCATCTCCTTGGGTAAACCCATGAATGGTAAAAATCCCCATCAGTGCCCTGGCCACTGCGGTGCAGTTATTGTGCTGAGGAGGTGGATAACTTCTGGGTACTGGGTGGCATGGTCCACCAAGACCAGAATGATTCTGTAGCTCTTGGCTGTCTTGGAATCCAGAGGCCAACAATGTTGATGCCAACCCGCGCAAAATAGGTGCTAAAAAAAGGGAAAGGTTGCAGGAGTCCTTGCACCTCCCCCTTGTCTTGCCAATTGCCTGGCAGGTAAGAGAGGACCTACAGATCGCATCTGAGGCCTTCTTCATTTGAGGCAAATAGAAGTGGGTGACAAGCCTGTCAAAGGTCTTGTCTTGCCCCAAATGATCTGCCATTGCACATCATGAGCCAGACCCAGTAGTAAGGTCCTAAAGTGTTGGGGTATAACCAACACACATGTTGCACCAGGCTCAGGAAACTTAGGCTCACTATACAGGGGATCATTCTCCCAGTAAATCAGGTGTTGTCGAGAGTTGTCACCAGCTCCCTGGGCCTCAGTCTGCTCCCGAAGACCTTCAAGACTAGGGCACTACTTCTGCTTCTTGCAGAACTCTTCCCTGGAGGGACCCTCTTCCTTCTGTAAGTTGGTCAGCTCAGGCAGGATCCACAGTTCAGCAACATCTTCTCCTGCAGGTACCGGTGCATCCCCTCAGGCTCAGCCTCCTCCTGGACCGTGGGAATCCCAGGAGCCAGATTATGGGAATCACAGTAGCTGTTTTCCAGCACCCCTTGCCCTTTCTCTTTTTGGTAGGTACCGTGGCTATAGGTCCATACTCCAGGTCCTTCTGACCACTCTCAGACCATCCCCTCACTTAAGGGGAACTCGAGCCACAGGGTAGTAGCTCTCATGGTTGTCAGCAGCAACAACTTGGTGGAACTTGTTAGGGACTACCTGCTCTGAAGACACCAGATGACACCTGGCGGCAGACATGCTAGCTACTGTGTCTCTCAGAGCCTCCACCCTCTTTCTATTGATGGAGATGAACTGACTGTAGGTCCTAGTATTGTCAGGCATGTGGGTTTTCTGTACCATGTCTCCATCAACCAGGGACACTAGGGTTAACTGTACTCTCTCCACAGTACTATCTAGAACAATCTCCGCCCCAAGCGCTATACTAGCCAACCCCAGGGACTGTGCCTGCTTGGGACACTTGACTTCCTTTTCGTGGAGCCCTTCCCGCTGGCTCTCATAGCACTTCATGGGAGCCTTCTCTGCAGGCTTACCAGCAGGGGACTACTTCTTATTCTCAGTAGGAGGCTGGCAACCCTGATCTCAGCACTGATTTGGAGCCCTTTAGAGAACTTTTGTCCCTCCCTTTTTCTGGTGAGGACCCTGCACAACCTTGTGTCGATCCCCCCCATTTACCCTCCTGTAGACCCTGGTGCTGACCCAGTGGTCCACCTCCTTAGCAAGCTCTCTGGGGTCACTGAGCTTTCTTTAAATAAGGTGTTGGCGCAGATCTGAAAAACATAGACTGAACATATGCTCTGTTGCAAACAAATTATACAGCCCCTGGTCATCTTTTATCTCACTGCCTTTTACCTAAACATCCAGTGTCTTGCTAAAAGAATCCACACAATCCACCCAAGTCTGTTGGGAAAGTTACTGTCTATCTCTGAACTGTTGCCTGTACCTTTCTGGGGTCAAACCAAACTTTCTGTTCAGGGCCTCCTTCATGGGGGAATACCTCATCCTGCCACTCCCTTCTAGGGCCAGTGGAATGTCCCTCCTCTCTCTAGGGATATGCCTCCACAAACTGGATCCCCAATCTGCCTCAGTGTGCTTTGTGAATTCATAGAGCAATTTCTCAAGCCATCTGTCTATGTTGTCTCCCACCACAAAATTAGTCAGGTATGTGGACCCTCACTTCAGGGAGCATGGAAGAAATGCTGCCACCATCAATGCTGGACTCTACCTGCCTGGCTTTGATGTCCAGCTCTCTCAGGATAAGCTTCTTAGCCAAAATCAACTTTTTCTCCTTAATAACAAATCTCTTTTGACTCCCCTCAATCTTCATGGCCAGCCTTTTCTCCTCTAAGGTGTGTTTTTCCTCCAATGCCTGTTTCTTTTCAGTCTCCAATTTAAGTTAAGCCAGACTGAATTTTAATTTCCTCTCTTACCTCCTGTCTGCCAACTCTGCTGGGTACAGGCCACTAGATGACATGCTGCTTCCTGCCTTGGAGGGAGCCCAATCTCCTTGTAGGTTGGTATGCCCCTATCTTACAGGCAGTCCCTGGTTCTTTACTGAATCCTGGTACAGCTCGGCATCATCCTCCATATCATCCTCATCCTCTGCATCCCTAGGCTCCCAGCCGGCCTTCAGCCCCTTTTTTTAGCTGTACATTCTTGGTAATGCCTTTGGTAGAAATCTCAAACTCCTTGCAAAATTCTTTGAGTTGCTACGTTGTATAGGTTTCCATGTTAGACAAGGGGCATGCTGACAGTGACACGTGTAGTAATGGGACCTCCAGTCAGAGACATCATTTTATGAAAAAGCAAAAATGCCAATTGGGGATAAGAGAAATGTTAAATGGCAATCAAAGAGAGTAGGAAAGAATGACAAACGGGTGTAGTAGAGGATAGTAGTGTACACCAATTTACTGTAAAGTACTGCACCAACCCAAGTCCTATCCTAATTGCTGATTACCAATGTTAGAAATTGGGTCTCTACATGACAGAGTTATGCTCTCTGTCCTAGGAGGGACCACAATCCTGGTCAAGGTAAGTCAGATTAACAACCTAAATTCACCTGTGCTCACCCTCTGGTAGCTTGGCACAGAAAGGTCAGGCTTAACTTCAGATGCAATGGGTAAAGAATTTGTGCACACTTTAAATACAGTAACACCGTGAAAACACCACATAAAGACTCCACAAAAACAGAGAATATTTATCTGAGTGAAAGAAGACTAAAACAACAATTCAATAAGTAGAAGTTGAGATAGGAATGTTTAAAGATTAAATCCCAAACAGTGCTTAGAAGTCACTAGTGGTCAAAAGGTTAATTGAGGTCACGAGGGACCATTACAAACCCAAAGTGCGGGCTGACTGCGATTGAGAGAAGAAGCTGAAAAAGTAGCTTGTATGGATCAAAGCGCCGACGTCCAGGGCACGATGCATCGGGATTTCTCACTCAGTCAGCTACTGCATCTGTGGCGAACTCCGTTGAAAGGTAGGCGATGTGTCATTGAGTCACAGAGGCTGCGATACCACCATCGTCAGCAGCCCCTGCGTCGTAGTTGGGCTGCTCAGACTGCAATACCATCATTGTTGAGCTGCCTCTGCATCATTGTCAAGGGCAGATGCACCGGAATTTCCCACGCAGTTGTGGTGGTTTTTGTAGAAATCAGCTGCAGAACCCACTTCTGAGGACCAGGACTGGAGGGGGGCACCACAGGCAAGGGTAGGACTCACAGATGGCAGAGTCCAGAAGGAGAGTTGCACAAAGTATTTTGTGTCCCTGACACTTCAGAAAATACAGAATTTTGTGTTCAAGGATGTAGAGAACAGGTCCAATCTCAGGCGAAAAGTAGTAAGCCAACACTGCAGAGCAGGTAGCAAAGTTACAGTTCATCCTACTCACAGTAATCAGCAGGCTTACACAGCAAAGCAGTTAGAAAAGTGGCAGTCCCTCCTACAGTACAGCGGGCCAGATGTACAATCCTTTTTTGCGCTCGCAAACAGGAGATCGGCTCGTTTGCGACTGCAAAAAAGGGTAATGGCATGTACAAATGCTATTTTGCGAGTCACTGACTTGCAAAATAGCGTTTGCGACTCTTGCTAGGGGTGTCCCTTTTTAATAGCGAGACTCACTGCCATGTACCATTGCTGAGCATCCGCATTTGCGGCCACAAAACACTCGCAGTAGGTGGTAAACCATTCACAAAGGGGAAGGGGTCCTCATGGGACCCCTTCCCTTTTGTGTGTGTGAGTAAATATTTTTTAAGAGCAATTTTTCTTTTTTGTAAATGAATACTGTTTTCCTTTACTACATTTAAAACAAAAATAATGCTTTATTTAAAAAGCAATTCCAGACATGGTGGTCAGTTGACCCCAGCAAGCCACCATCCCTGGGAGTGCTAGACATTCCCAATGGGATCGCAAATTGTGCTTGCCTCATGAATATTGAAGAGGTATGCAATTTGCGACCCCATTGGGAATCACCAACAGTGTCTGTGACACTGTTGTACATTGCATTTTGCGAGTCGCATAGCAACGCATTTTGAGAGTCGCAAAATGTAAGGGTTGCAAAGTGTGGGATCGTACATCTGGCCCAGCAGCTCTTCTTTCCAGGCAGAATGTCCTTGGTTTCAGTAGAGTTATGATTTGGTGGTGTCAGGAGTCCAGTACCCAGATCTGGCTTTGAAGTGGGGAGCCATCGAAGAGGCCTTTAAAGATCACAAGGTCCCTGCCTTTCCTCCCCTGGCTCCAGACTCAATACAGGGGGATATACAGCTCATTGTGTCGGGATAGACACAGCCTTAGTCAGGTGCCAACTCCTCCCTATCCCTCTAGCTTAGGCAGGCCCATCAGCTTGGTAATTGGCCATCAGGATGTGAATTACACACCTCAAATTCCTTTGTTTGTGACTGTCTAGAGAGAATGCACAAAGCCCAGCTGTCACCAAAACCCAGACAAGTATTCAGATACAGGCAGAGGCACATGATGGTTAAAGCAGAGGTTTTCAAACCTTTGGATGCCGAGACCCCCTGTCAGCACTTTCAGGCATAAGGACCACCTCCCGACAAAAATTTCTAAACCTGTAGGCAGGGCTACAGGAATTATGAGGCAGATGAGGACCAAATTACGCAACAGGCTTGACTCAATTGTGTGGGAAGAAAATGTGAATAATGTTATGTGATGCCGTGTATTTTAGGATAGCATTGCTTCATTATTTTGACATTTTTTACACACAGTAACATTGAGGAAAGATTTCACCCCATCAGTACCAGTTTATAACCAAATACAGCAATTAACATCAGAAAATGTCTAGTCAACCTTTGTGAAGGACCTTCCACTCCGCCGGAATACATGCTGCCACATTAGAAGCTCACCTAGCCCTGGCCTGGAGCAGCAGGGGTCCCTTAAAACCCTGGCAGTCTTGTGCAGAGTTAAGGAGTTTACCCATGCCACTTTCCTCTCACTAACTCCCTCCTTTCCATCCCTCTCTCCCAAACTCCCCCAACCCTGGATCCCTCTCTCACTTTGCTGGCCATTTTCTTTCAACCCTTTTCACAACTTCTGAACTCTTCCCATTCAACCTCTCACTTCACCTTTAATCACCTCTTGCTGCGGAATGTTCTGACAAACTTGTAAACAGACCCTTGATATATGGGAAAAATGACTGAAATTTGGGGGCGTTGTGTATGTAATGAGGAAATCACATTGTATGGTATTGCAGATTTTGTTGAAAATTGAAAATGTTAATAAAAACAAATTCAAAAAAAAAAATCACCTCTTGCCATTGAGTCTTTTCACTGCCCTCATCTCTAACAGTCTCTCGTATTTATCTAATAGCCTCTCTGGCCCCGTCATCTCCCATGCCCCTCAGCACTTTTCATTCACCTCAAATTTATCCATTCAAATTTTTGTTTATTTGTATCTTAGACCTCTCCAGCCCCCCATTCATCTTTCACATCTCCCCTTTTTTCCTCCACACCTTCTTGAACCAATGTCCCTCTCCCCTGTTACCTCAGCACTAGTGCCCAATTTGAGCAGGTGCTTTCCGGAGCTCTGCACTGGTACCTAATTGTGCACACTGGCACTATGACAATCTTCCACATGGTGGCTCTGCCTTTGTACTTTAGAGATGAGCAGAACAGCTTTTTAATAATTCAATATATATTAAAAATGATAAACTCCAGACACCAATGCCATTCTTATAGCTTTGGGGGCTTGAAATAGTCTGAATAGTCACACGTGTACAAGTGTTATGGTTAGTAGTTATTATTATTATACTAAATTTGTAAGGCGCTCAGCTACCCCAAAAGGTCTCCCGGCGCCAACCGGTAGGAAGAGAGAGCAGAATAGGGAATCAGAGATTAAACAGTCAAGTCTTTCGATTTTTTCGGAAACTACCATATATGGTTTCCTCACGTAATGTAAGAGGCATGGAATTCCACAAAGTGGGGCCAAGATACGATAAGGAGCGGCCGCACATGCGCGACTGTTTGAATTTGGGAATGGTGAACATAGATTGATGGGCTGATTGTAAGAGTCACGAAGGGAGATACACCATGAGGTAGGACATATGATTTAGAACTGGCCTCTACAGAAATGACCTGGAACAAGCGATTGGCCAGAAAGGAACTAAGCCATTGTAGGGCGGAGCCCTCTAGGCCCAGAGACTTCAGAGCTTTCAACAAGGTAGCATGAGACACTGTATCAAATGTGGTGCTAAGGTCCAACAGGACCAGCACCGCTGTGTCTCCCTCATCCTGACGGTGCCTCAGCATTTCAGTGACTCCAAATAACGCTGTTTCAGTAGAGAAACCAGCTCTAAATCCCGATTGAGAAGCATGAAGCAATTTCTGGGACTCCACAAAAGAAGTCAGCTGAGTATTAACATGTTTCTCAAGGATTTTTGAGAAGGCCGGGAGCAGCGAGATGAGGCGAAAATTAGCTAATTTAGACATGTCTGCATTGGCTTTCTTTAGGAGAGGGAACACCATCTCATGTTTCCATTCCAACGGAACTTGACCCTCCTGCAAGGAGGCATTCAGAAGGTTCATAATTATGGAAAGAATGGGAGTGTCAAGTTGTTTCATCACAGAAATGGGGAGTGTATCTCGGGGGGGATCCAGATTTAATTTTAGTCAAGAGATGAGTAAATGAGCTGAAGTCCAAAAGGGACCAGGCTGCCAGTTTAGAAGCTGGTTTACTGTCAGTGATGGTCTCAGAGCTTTCTGCGCTGGTAACATTGGTGGAGACCTCAGGGTCAGCTAGAAAGTTTTGTGGTTTAGTGCTAGACAGCGCAGGATGTATTTTACTGACTTTATCTACAAAATATAGGTTGAGTTCTTCACATTGCATACCAATGAGAGCAGGTGGTGTAGTCTGGGTTTCCGAACCCGATAACTCTTTTACCACCTTAAAAATCGTTTTGGAGCAATTTTGTGCTTGAGAGATTTTATTTGAATTTTACAGCCCGTATTGAGCAGGCCCGTAACAACGCTAAGGAGATTTTTCATATAGTTCAGAGTTTTACGTCTCCTTTAGCTCAAACCTGTATTCGCCTGGCCACGGCTGGTTGGTGCAATACTTTATCTAGTTTTTTCCTAGATAAAATCTGTCTGATTCAGAAGACCTTCACTTCATGTGCGGATTCTCTTGTGTTTGAGGGGCCGGTTGTGCCACCGCAGGGTGCCTTAAAACACGTATTGTCAGCTTTTGCCCCTGTGGATCTGGTCAGTTCTCTGAAAATCCTCAAGGGCTTGAAGTCCGGTTCTCCCACGGATCCCTGCACAGCGAGATTGTTGACAGCAGTGGCGGAGATAATTAACCCTGAGGTCAACGCTATTATTAATGCCTCCCTTGGTGAGTCTCGGGTTCCGTTGGAGTGGAAACAGACCAAAATTCTTCCTCTGTTGAAGAAGCCTACTCTCGATCCCCTGATTCCCGGGAATTATCGCCCAATTTCTCTTCTTCCCAGCTTAGCCAAAGTCTGCGAGAAGGTGGTTACCAGACAACTCACTTTGCATCCAGCGCAGTCTGGGTTTCGGGCTTCTTACAGCACGGAGACAGCGCTGGTTGAGATCTCTGAAGTTATTCGGGATTGCTTAGACGCTGGTGGCAGAGCAGCTCTGGTTATGCATGATCTGTCAGCTGCGTTCGACACGGTGCCGCACTCCAAGCTGCTTACCCGCCTCACAGAGATTGGGGTCTCTGGGTTGGCTTTGGCCTGGCTGAGGTCTTTCTTGGAGGGGCGGGTCCAACAGGTTTGGCTACCACCAGCGGCCTCCTCTTTGCAGGAGGTTACTACAGGTGTTCCTCAGGGGTCTTCCCTTAGCCCCCTTCTTTTTAACATCAATGTTACTCCTTTGGTCTTTTTGGCCGAGGAGCTGGGGGCTAAGGTGATAGCATATGCGGATGACACCCAGCTCCTCTTTACATGGGGCAAGGGTGAAGATTCAGTTCTGCCTGTGCAGAAGTGCTTGTCTGCGGTATTTGGGTGGCTTGCCAGAGCTCAACTCAAGTGTAACAAAGACAAATCTGAGATCCTTCTTTACGGCAACTTTCCCCTGGACTTTAGAAGTAGGATCTGGCCTCCTGGTTTTCCCCTTCCTTCATCTAATGGGAAATCCGCAAAAAATCTAGGAGTCTGGTTTGAGGACAATCTCTCCTTCTCTATCCAGGTGAATAAGATCTCAGGCTGCTGTTTTGGTCTTCTTAAGACACTCAGGAGTTTTCTCCCTCTCCTCCCAAGGTGTGCCAAAGAAATGGTTATTCGGGCATTAGTTTTGTCTCGTTTGGCCTATGCTAATGCCCTGTATGTTGGCATCCCTGGCTACTCTATGAATAAACTGCAGGTGAACCAGAATGCGGCCGCTAGGCTGCTTCTTGGAATTGCCAGAAGAAGCAGTGTGCGTGTTCATCTTCGTGCCCTGCATTGGCTGCCTGTGGCGGAGAGGGTCAAATTTAAATCTTTGGTAATTGCTCATAGGGCCCTCTACGATCTGGGTCCCATCTATCTGCAGAAACGGTTTTCCTTCTATGTCCCGTCTAGATTGCTGCGGTCATCAGCTCTCTGTTGGCTACAGTGCCGCGTTTCTCCCGCTCCAAATTGGGGGGCGGCTCTCTTGCTGTTAAAGCCTCTCAGGCTTGGAATGCTCTTCCATTTTTTCTGCGCAATACTCAAGACCCGCTTCTTTTCAAGAAACTTCTAAAAACTCACTTGTTTCCGTAATTACTGGCTTTTGTTGATTCTCCTCTTGGCTTCGCGCTGGGACACACTTTGGAGTAGCTATTGCGCGCTATAAAAGGACTTAACATAACATAACATTTGAGTTGCATAGGTATTGTCATTGCCCGCGCAGGCAAGGCAATGAGTGCGTGGTTAAAGTTGCAGTGGTCTACTGGTGAGGGCACTGGTACATGTTTTATCACAAATTAATCACTGCTTAGCACCCACCCCAGTACTTCCTCTCTTCCCATATCGCTGCTGTCCCTTTCCCATGTCGCATCAAATTATCTTTTTAGGTCACACATCATCTCTCAGCTCTCTTCTCTCACAGTTTAACAGTAGCCCTCACCTTTGGCTCAAACTCACTTCTTGCGTGTCCACACTTCCCTTCGGCACTTCACATTTCTCTTCATCCTTGACCTCTTCAATCAAATTCTCTCACTCCCTTGCTGTCCTCTCTCGCCCTCTCATTTCTCCTCACCAAGCATACGGGTCGGACCCGTGTGCTCCTCTTGGCGTGTGCCACTCTGCTTATTGTTCCCTAATTCAGGAAGGCATGATTTGTCTGTCTTGCTGTTTTGGTGCAGGCTGTGTAGCTATGGAACTCGCTCCCTCCTTTGCTTCGCTCCACCAAGAATCTATTATCCTTTGGGAATATATCAAAACCTGGCCCTGTGCTCTGTAGGTTACCCCATTTGGGTGGGTCTCCTTCCCCTTCTGTGTGTTTCTCATTTGCCTCAGGCAGCAGACAGTTATTAGCCCCTGGACACCTTTTGGTAACAGTAGCACACTACAAATCAATCAATCAATCAATCAGGGGAATTGTAAGCACGCTACTCACTTGTGAGTGTCTCAAGGGGCTGTGGGGGCCTGCAACTTCGTTCAGTCGAAAAGCCAGTCTTGAGCATCTTCCTGGGGATGTTACGGGAGGGGGCACACCTGATGTCAATCAGGAGCTTATTCCAGGTCTTGGCCGCAATGCAGGAGAAGGTTCTTTCACCTGTTCTGGCTCTGTGGATGCGAGGGGTTTCAGCCCGAGCAAGGATGGCAGATCGGAGGTTTCTCTTGGGTACATGGAAAGAGATTCTCATGTTGAGGTATTGGGGTCCGGTGTTGTACAGGCTTTTGTAGGCATGGGTGAGTATCTTGAAAGTAACAAATGTAAATAATAATAATAGGCAGAAACAGGGGAGACACTAGACCCGAACTTCGGGGGGGGGGGGCTAACACTGTCAGCCAGGGCTGGTCCTAGCATTTGTCACACAAGGTGCAACAGTCTTTTTGGTGCCCCCCCTGTTTCCTCCTTCTCCATGAATTCCCTCACTACCACTCACCAACAATGCACCTCATCTCTCCCTAGCACCTTTCTGACAAACATTTCAATTTTTATAGCGCTACTCATAGTTAACTCACACTCAGTTCTATGATCTGCATGGTACACATTCTTTGTAGCAAGCACATTAACCCTCTGCACTGTGTGGGTGACAAGAGTGCTCATGTGAGTGCACGACGAGCGATGCAACAGTGTGAGAGTAGGGTGAGAGGAGTGACTGCAGGGTGAGTGAGGTGACCATATGAATTTGGGTGCGTATGTAAGTGCAGAGTGGGACGAATTAATGCATGGTTAGTGATGGGCTTGTTTGAGTGAGTTGCAGATTGAGCAGTGAGGGGGAAAGGTAAGTGAAGTGTCACATGAGTGCAGTGTCAGTAGTGTGCTCATGTGACTGTGGGGTGAGGTATAGGGTAAACAGCTCAAGTGCATTGTGAGTGCAGAGTGATCACTGTGAGTGAGAGATGAGCGGGCAAATGGTGTGAGTGCATGGTGATCACTGTGAGTCCAGGATGAGCGTGAAAGTGAAGGGCGAGAATGAGGAGTGAGTTGTCTGAATGCAGAGTGCATTCCCAGACACTTGAAATAACTCAGCATGGTATTGACGGCGGCATAGGGCTTAACATATAAGTTAAACTATTGCTATTATGACATTAATCAGGGATCGAGGGTGGAGGAAATAAATAATATGCTGATCTTGGAACAAACTTCCAGTCCTATGGTTAGGGTTGCCAGCTCATTATTTTTATGGCCCAGATGGTACAAAATAACCAGTCACTTAAAGCCGTATTTTCAGCACTTATCTGCGCCTACTTAGAACAGCAAATATAAATAGAAAACACTTTTAATTGTGTTCTAGGGCTGCCTCAATGATCCATGACTGACAATTAAAGAGAACAAAGACAGAAAAGTCACATTACAAATGAATACATATGATTTTATTTATAACCCTATTCAGTGTCAAGACGAGGACTTTGCAGGCTCTTTAAACAACACATGGCTTGCATTTTTCTTTTGCCAACCCTACTTTATAATCCTTTCCATGAAATGCATTCTCACACTACAGCAATAAATGTAAACTACAATTTTAAGGAATAGGCAGAGTGGGGGCCCAGTGGGTACTGGAACCAGAAAAAAAACTAAGCCTCGGTAACCAGTTTACAAAGGCATGTAAATATGCAAATGGTCTTTCTAGACCTGTGAAAGACTCAGGCGTGCCAGAGATAAGTCTCCAGACACTGCCCAGCCGAACCCATAGCAGCTCGAGCTGCACTTGAGCAGCCCGGGCTGAGACACACAACAGGGGAGGAGGGGGGCTGAAGCCCTTGTAGTCCTATGGGCTGGGCAGAAGTGTGACTGGGAATGTGCGACCCTCTTTGTATCACTCCACAGCCCCCCTGGGGGTTGCACCACTTAATTTGAAGACCCCTGGGTTAAAGTAAGAAAATGCCAACTTTCTAATAGTGACATTTTCAGACTTACAAGTTAAAATCTGACTTCACCATAGGTGTGATTTTTAATTGTGAGTCCAGAGACACCAAATTCCAAATTTGTATTTGCTCCTAATTGGAAATTACACTTAAAAGGTGTTTAAAATATTCCCAATGTTAACATATGGGATAGATAGGCCTGGTGGTAGTGAAAAGCACATTTGAGAGCATTTCACTACCAGGACATGCAAAACTTAAAACTACATGTCCTACTTTTTAAATACAATGCACCCTGCCCATAAGGTTGCCTAGGACCTACCTTAGAGTTGACTTAAATGTAATAATAAGTAGGTGAACTTGCCAGGACAACATGGCAGTTTAAAACTGCTCAAAAAGCCTCTGCAATGACAGCTTTGGCCAAGTATAAAGGGCTACATATGTGGGTGGAACAATCAGTGCTACAGGCCCACTAGCAGCATTTAATTTACAGGCCTTGGGCACATGCAGTGCACATTGCTAGGAACATATAAGTAAATGAAAAAATCCAATTGTGGATATGCCAATGTTACAGTGTTTTAAGTTGAGAGCAGATGCACTTTAGCACTGCTTAGCTTAGCAGTGTTGAAGTACCCAGAGCTCTATAGCCAACAAAAACGAATTAAGCTAAAAGGGGAGGAGGAAGGCAAAACATTTGGGGGTGACCCTGTAGGAAGGACCTTTCCTAACATGCATTGAGGACCATGCCACTGATCCTGCCATCCATCTAAGTCCTGTTAGTGACCCTAGTATGCCAGTGGTGGATACAGTAAAGATAAGGACCGTTGCCCTGCAGTGTTGTCACCCGAAGAGGCCGTCATCCCGAGTGTGATGTTCGCTATCTCCGTATACCAGGAGGAGACCATGATAAAGATAAGAGCCTTCGTTGGACACTGTACTCCAGAGGAGCGTAACTGGCTGTGACTCGCGATTCAATCACTTGAACCGAGAAGCACCGGAGACTGGCTACTGTACTCAAGAAGACTTACTACAGAGGAGAACCATGGACACCTACTGCTAGGCATTCAGGCTACTGCTCACCTACGGGCCATGGGATGCATGCCCAGGCCTGTTGAACCACTGCACCAACGAGAGCAGGAACGACCGATTGTTGGGCCACCAAACCTCTGAGGAACGTGCTTTGACTAAAATTACCATGTCACAGGGAAACTTTGACTTTTTAAGAAGCCATTGTGGAACTCTTAAGACTTGTACTTTCTAGCACAGCCTTACCTGTATGATCGGCTCACTTGAATGTGGAATACCACCATCGTTAGACAGGGAAATGGGACTCGGACAGCACTAAAGTACCAGCATAATAAAGGCTGTGTACATTATTTGTTGTGTGCCATATTTAACTTTGTGTTTACATATAGATGCAATATTTTTTCATTATAACAAATATCTGCTTTGCCATTCATTTATTTGGCTTGACCGACATATTTTGGGTTGTGAGTCTGTATACAGCTGTCATCTAAGACCCTTACCCCAGACAAGAAGCCTTAGTCTACTCAACCCACTAAGAGTCAAGTGCAATAAATTATATTTTATTTTTTAAATAAGCCAACTCCCCACCAGATTTCCTCTTAAAGGCAAAATACTGCTCCTTAGAATATATTACAAAATACAACTTACGTTAAAAAAATGAAAATAATATTTATAAGAAATAAAAACGTTTAAAAAAAACCCAGATAAAACAATGATGCACATTACAACAGATATTAAACACGGTATAGGTTTTTAACTACAGCATTAAAAAATAGCGAATAAAATGACAGGGCCTACTCGCGAACTGCATATTAATATACCTATAGTAGTAATACAATAGCACCATTAACATATTGCAAAATGCTATACACAAACCTACATGTGGAGCTTCAGCCTCAGCCCGGAATCTGATTTGACCGTGACTTATTAGCTGGGTCTGGTGACTTGCTGGACTAATGCATTCGCTGCAGAAACCTGTGTTTGACCTCACAGCTACAGGATCGAATGTCAACAGGTGCACTCAGTCTTTTATTCTTCTGAGGTCAATACTGTACTGTACCATGTATCTTTGTAATAATAAACATCTCTTATACATCCCTATTGTATTGCTATTGATGAACTATAATCCCACGTTGAAAGGCGGAGTTCCCAGCTGCTGTCCATAAAGATGGTTATTGCTATTATCAAAATGAGGGTATTATCTAAGTGTTTTATAAGAATGTATGACGTTACAACGCATACATTTACAACACATGCTTTTACAATGCAGTTTTTGCCACGCAACATCCTTTATGATGCATTCATTTACATCGCAGGCTACTACATTGCATTTTTAGAAACTACCTTTACAACGCATTCAATTAAATCGCATTATACCTTTACAACGCATGCCATTACAATGCATACCATTACATTGTATTTAAGGTAAGTGTTGGATAATGTAGGGGTAACAATTACTATTCTAACTGCAGTGGGTGCAACAGTAGGGTAAGTGTTGGATAGTGTAGGGCTGAAATTATTATTCTAACTCCACTTGGTGCAACAGTAGAGAAAGTGTTGGATAGTGTAGGGGTACTATGCGTTGTAATGGTATGTGTTGTAATGACATGCGATGTAATCACTGCGTTGTAGTGACATGCGTTGTAATGACATGTGTTGTAGTGACATGCAATGGTTGCATTGTAGTAACATGCGTTGTAAAGGATGTTGCGATGTAATGACTGCGTTGTAAATGTAGTGCGATGTAATGACTGTGTTGTAAAGGTTGTTTCCTGTTTTATAAGCCATCCTATCATATTTATGGCTTAATATTTGATAGCTTGAGGTGTATTCTTTTCCGGCTAATATGGGCAGACAATCTCCCGAGTAACAGGATGTATTAATTTTGCCATTTAATAAAGATGGCTTTGCAGTCCGATTAAGAATTATGTACAAAAGATTTTTGCAGTTTCAAAGCCTGTGATTTGCAATGTCACATTCTTTGTGAAAGCAAGTCAAAGGTATTTTTAACCTGCAATGTAACCTTTGCGACTCATTTTGAATTTGCACATAGGAAGAGTCATCCTTTTACTAGCTCCAATTCAGATTGAAATGAGTCGATGTTTGTGACTTCAAATAGAATCGCAAACCATTACTCACTTGCAGCGCCCTGATTCTGGGTGGTAAGGGACGGATTCTGCTTTGAAAATTGTGGTGGTTTATATCAAGGGGACCATACAGTTGGCCTAGTGGTGCCCAATCATTTCTAATTCTTGGGCAGTAATGTTCAACATTTTATGAAAAATGACAGTCGAGAAGTAAACATCCAGCCCTTGGCTAAATCTGCTGGGTTAAGTGATTAATATCCTAAAGGCATACAGAAACTTTATAGCAATTGCCCTGTCACTTTTGAAGAAGAGGCTGCCAAAGACCTATTTGCATGGTCCTCCTCCTCTGTATAAGGCTGTGTGGCTGCATGGTATGGTCTATTATCTCCTTGTCTATCTTTCTCTCACAGTCCTTACGTATGAGTTTATCTCCATTCATGTAGAACATAGGGCCAGATGTATCAAAGGGTTTTGCCCATTCTATGTCTACGGGGAAATGTTGATACATATGGCCCATAATTACCAAACTCAACTTTTCCTTCCCAATCCAATATGGCCCCATCCAAAGGAGTACAAATACATCTCATCCTGAGAAGCACTTTCTGTTTCTTTTTTCTGCAGCTGATTACCATCTCGGATACAGGTTTGAATGTTTCCTTTTTTGATTAAAACCTACTTTAGCAGTTTTTATTGTTATTTTTGTGGTTGCGCTTATAGGCGGGGCATATGTGATCACAAGGCGCATCTGTGGGTTGCGGGTCTGCCACGGATGACCCCTGAGATGTTTATATGTTTCCTTTTTTGCTTTGTTATATTCTCCAGGATTTGTTCTCCATTTCCATATACCTGTTGTGGTAGGGTGCGCAGCACTCGTTTTGCATCATTGCGGTCTTTTTCTTTTGCTTATCAGCAGTCGCATGGCGTATGCCTGATTTCAAGATAGCGCCTCAGCTATTATCCACTTCTTTGCGCGCCTGCCTCTTCTTTCGCGGGTGGGCAGTGCACTACAGTGAAGACAGCTTTGCCTAGGCTGCCAGTGGCTTTATCAGGAAATATGTTCATGTGCCAATCTGGTTGCTGTTCTTTCTTCTACCTCATTGGAAGGCTTAAGATTGCTGAGATTGATTGCTGCTTTGTGGTTCATTTGTTTTGCTGAATTGGTTCTGATTGTACTTTGGTCATTTCTAGCAATATGAGTGATACAGAGGACTCTCCTGTGGTGGCTGGGCCAACCTCTGCAGTGAGCGAGCCCTCAGATGTCCATTATTGCAGCAGCTGTGGAGGCTGCGTTTTGTGTCCGGGAGGGTGCACCTCCTGCTAAGGTTGCTAGGATGGACTCTTCCATTGAGAGGAGTAATTTGGACCTTAAGGGCAGTTTTGTGCATGGTTCGGCTTTTTCAGAAATCATGCAGCATGTTTGGAGTAATTTGAGCTTTGCTGCTTCAGCTCAGGCACCAGGTGAATGTTTCCTCACAGGATCAGAGTCCTGAGCCAGAATCCTTGTCTTTTCACACTTCCATTCGCAGTGTGCTTAAGAATTAATGTAAGGATGTTGAAAAGCCGTCTTTTCCTCATTTCTTGTTAAAACATTACCCTCTGGATAAATTTGGAAATCACTTCCCAGTTTCCGTTAAGATTGATAACATCATGACTGGGTTGTTCACCCAGTGGACTATGGTGTCGAAGGATGCGTTGCCTTCTGACGCACTTGACAAGAAGGTGGAAGGGGGGTGAAATGGGTCTACATACCTTTGAACTTTGTGGTCCGTAAGAATGTCTGCTTCACTTATTCAGGTGCAGGAGGGTGCAGATTTCTCTGCTCTCTAGGCATTGATGGAGCAGCAGGTTCAATTTCTCTCAGACATCACATTTGTCAACCTCTGTGCCTCTGCAATAGTGTCAAGCACTGCCATTGCTTCCTATTGCAACATTTGGATGTGCTTCTGGAAGGCGGATGCAGCTCATTAGGCGGTCCTCTTGAAACTTCCCTTTACTAGTTGCAAGGGTTTTGGCAGTGATTTGAAGTTGATAAAGAAGTCAGCAGAGAATAGGAAACTAGTTACTCATGTTCACCCTATCAACAAAGGCATGGTTTTGGTTACCAATGGGCCTTTCCTTCAGGGGGTAAGGCTCCTCATCACCAGCCTTTTGAGGCAGGGGTCCTGGCCAGGGTGCCCCTAGTGCTGACAAATCCTGGTATTCCTCAGTTGCCACCTCTTTGCCCAAGGCGTGGCTATTCCAGGTTTGGTGAAGTAAGTTATTGTCTGCAGTTCTTCCAGGACATTTGAATTTATACCATTTCAGATGCGTGGGCCATCCAAATGGTCTCAGACCGATACAGGATAAATTTCAGCTAAACACCTCTTTGCCGTTTATTTTTAGGTGTCTGCCCCTCACTCTCCTGAGAATTTAGCTGCACTGCTCCAGGATATTGAGTTGCTACTCCAGAAGCTGCCATCATTCAAGTTCCTCCTATGGAGGTTTTCCATGGTTAGTATTCCTTGTTCTGCTGTGTTGAACCTCAAGGGGGTCAATCAGTTTAACCCTCATGTGTCCTTCAAGATGGTATCTCTAAAGCTGATTCTGCCTCTCTTACAGAAGGGCGAGTTCCTGACCTCCATCATTCTCATGGATGCCTACCTCCATGTCCCATTACATCCATCTCACCAGAAACTTCTCTGGTGCATTGTCCAGGTCAGCCACTACCAGATCTGGGTTCTGCCCTTCGGGCTGGCGTCAGCACCGAGGGTGTTCTCCAAGCTTTTAGCACTGTTGGTGGGTATTTTACATTCTGAACATGTCCAACTGCTCCCAGATCTAGATGCCCTTCTGATTGATTCTTGTTCTTGTTCTAAGAACCAAATGGAAGTTAACCAAGTTACTACGCTGTTGCAGGAGTACGGCTTCTTGATGGAATGAAGCGTGTCCCAGGTCCAGCCTTCTCAGGATCTCCTCTTCATCCGGGCCCGCTTCAGGAAAGACTTGGGGGAGGTCTTTGTGTCAGAGGAGTGTTCTGTCTGTCTCCATTCCCATTTGTTTTGTGTTCTTCTTCACCCTTTGGCATCTGCAAGAACATGGCTGCGCAATAAGGGGAAGATGTCATCTACATTGGTCCTGGTTCGTTGGGGGAGATTTCATCTGAATGCCATTGTTCAACATCTCCTGAGGTATTGGAACCTATTGTCTCTAGAGTATTAGATACTGGTTCTGGTGATCTCTAGGGGTGGAGAGGTTTTTCGTTGGTTCTTCTTCCTGTTCTCACAACCGATGGCAGTGGGATGGGGTGGGATGCCACTCAAGGGGTTTCCACTGCACGGGAGAGATGGATTTGGATGGAGGATCTTCAGTCTTCAAATTGGAAAGAGCTGCCAGTATTTCAGAAGGCCTTTTTGTTTTTCCATTTCCTTTTGCTGTGTACTGTGGTATGTGTGCAGACAGACAATCAGATGTCTGCTTCTATCTGAATTGGCAGGGCGGCATGTGTTCCTATCTGTTTCTCCTTTCTCAGAGGATTTGCCTTTGGTTTAAATCACACCTCCTAGCTCTCTTGCCAATCTATCTTTCGGGTAGGGAGAATGGGCCTGCTGATGCTCTAAGCTGGAGGTTTCCGTCCTCTGTGATGATGCGTCTGGTTCGGACAGTTTTTCAGTCCATTCTTCTTCAGTTCAGTCACCGTTCAAGGGATTTGTTCGCAGCAGAGGAGAATGCCCTCCTTCCCCAATTTTGCAGTCTGGTCCCATCCTCAAGAGCTTAGCAGTGGATGCCCTTGCCGTTCCCTGCCTCAGTGGTCTCCTTTATTTAGTTATCCCTCTTCTCCTAAGGGTGGTTCAGAAGGTGAGCCAGGGCAAGGCAAAGCTTTTGTTGATTGTCTCGGCTTGGACAAGGCCCCCTTGGTTCCCTTGTCTTCTCCATCTGTCAGTCCAGCCCCACTGGGTTTTATCGATTCATCCGTCTCAGCTCCATCAACCACTGCTTCCTCTGGACATGCTTTGCATGTAGAGGCTTGCAGTCTGGTACTTAAGAGGCAGTCCCTCTTAGAGCAAAGGGTGTTCTTTGGTTGTTGCAGCGCTGATCCAGCAGTCTTGGTGGCTGTCTACCTTTAAATCTTTTGGCTATCATTGGTGGAATTTTTCCATCTGGCTTCAAGATAAGGGCTTGTCAGCTTCCTCATGGGATCCTACCTCAATGTCTGAGATCCTTTGGAGGGATTTTCAGCTGGGTTTCACTGGCTCTAACCTTCGTAGTCAGTCAGCCACTGTTCAAGCTTTTCAGGGGGCTGGTGTTTGGTCTGTTGCCCCTCTTGCAGCTCGCTTACTGTTGGGTTGTTTTCTTAGGTGTTCTGTTGTTCATTCCCTGGCGCATCTTTGGGACTTGCTGCTGGTTTTGCTGAGGGTTGCAGGGTGCTCTGTTTAAGCCTTCAAATTCCCTTTACTTCAAGTTTCTTTTGGCCAAGGTTGTGTTTCTGGTGGCCATTTTGTCTGGGAGACGGGTGGGGGAGATTGGGGCATTGTTGTCCTCCCATCCATTACTTCTGCTTATTCCAGACAATGTGGCATTGCATCTTAGTCCAGCCTTTTTCCCTGAGGAGGCTTCCTCATTTAATTTGAATTATGAAATTGTTTTATCACCTTTTGTCCCTCTCCTGTATTCGACGAAGAGCTGCGTTTGCATTCTCTAGATGTCCATTGTGTACTGTATGTGTATTTGCCGTGCACTGCTCTGTTTCCCAAGTCTGATGCTTTGTTTGTCTCCCATGGTCTGGTAAAGAGGGAACTCAAGCCTTCTCTCTCTACCTTGTCCTGTTCGATTTGTTGGCTATTTCCCATTCCAATTAATTGGCTGGCCAACCTGTTCCAGCGTCTTTTCAAGGAGGTCTACTTGGAGGGTTTCTGAGTCCTGGGCATCATTCAAGGGTCCTTCAATTTGTGACATTCGCTTTACTGCAGCTTAGGCATTGCCTCACATTTCTTTTATGCTATTCTTATGGTGTGCTTTGTGTCAAAATCAGTGTCTTGGCTTGGGTAGGTACTCGTACGTAAGGACTGTGAGAGGAAGATGGACAAGAAGGTAATGCCCGGTTACTTACTGGTAATTTTCATTACTCTGAGTCTATGTCTTCCTCGTCACAGTCCTGAGTTCCCACCCACCTCTCCCTGCTGTTCAACAAATTTCTTTCTAGGCTTATTTGTGTCAGTAAGTCCTTCCGAGGATGTGATGTATTTGTACTCCTTTGGATGGGGGCCATATTGGATTAGGAAGCAAAAGCTGGGTGTATTAATTATGTTCTGCAGGAATGGAGATAAACTAATACGTAAGGGCTGTGATGAGGAAGATGTGGTAATGAAAATTACCAGTAAGTAACTGGGCATTGCTATGACATGGTGGAGGTACTTCAGCAACATCACTGCCCGCTGCCAATTATTTATTAATGAATCATGGATAGAGAGGAAGTGTACTACCTGTTACACTGGTAAGCAATATCACACTTCCATGTGCTTAGGCTTACCTTCTCACATGATTGGTTCTGTAATATGTGTTCCCACTGACTTTGAACCGACTGTTGTATACATTTTCCCTTATGTCCATTGCATATCACCCCTGCAGCTATTTAAGGGCACTTGACCCATGTAAACTGAGTTACTGTACCTCAAGACTTTATATGTATGTATGTTGTCTCTTATACATTGAAAATAGGTAAGGTTTCTTATTTGCACCGTGTCCGATATGTGTTCCTTTCTGCGTTAATGAAAAAATGAAAGTTTTAAATGAAAAAATTAGTGAAGAGATAGAGAGAAGTGAGACTGATAGAAAATATAGGGAGAACAGTGAGATAATCTTCTAACGCTTGCGTGTAATTAGACATGGAAGACATAAGGTACATTCATTTCGGTGGATCTCTTCTTTCCCTTATTACAGATTTTCCTGGTGTCTGTATACCGCCCACTGCTGCTGAACTTTTTGGGTGTGCTGAGGTTGAAACCGGCTGCCAGAACGACTCACAGTGTCTACCTGATCAGATTTGTTGCTTGAGTGCGTGCAAGCCAAAATGTGTAACAGGTCTGTTATCAGCATTAAATCATTCATCCAACCAATTGCATACTACTGCTTACTTGTGTGGAATTTTTCTTTGAACAGCAGAATAGGGGCTGAGGCAGCAGGGTGGCAAATACAGCAGTATCTAGAAGGATCTAAAACAATATCAAATATCAGATTACAGAGAAAGACAAGTGGAAAGCCTGGCATGGTGTCACAGTGCCATGGGGTGGGGCTGTGGTGGGCATAGAGTGGGATGGGATAAAGCTTCAACAGGATCAGAATGGGATGGAGTAAGGCCGAGAAGAGACTGGAATGAGATGGGGTGAAGCCAGATGAGAAGGGAGTGGGATGGAGTGAGGCAAACAAGGGATTAAAATGAGATGGGGGGAAGCCAGATGAGATGGGAATGGGATGCAGTGTGGCTGATGTGGTATTGGAATGATTTGGGGAAAAGCCAGGTGAGATCGGAGTCTGATGGAGTGTGGCTGATGTGGGATTGGAATGAGATGGAATGATGCCAGGTGAGATGGGAGTGGGATGAAGTGTGCTGACGTGGGATTGGAATGAGATGGGATGATGCCAGGGGAGATGGGAGTGGGATGGAGTGAGGCCCACAAGGGATCGGAACGAGATGGGGTGAAGCGAGGTGGGATGAAGTGTGGCTGGCGTGGGTTCGGAATGAGATGGGGTAAAGGTTGGTGGGATGGGAGTGGGCTGGAGTTAGGCCGGCCTGGGTTTGGAATGAGATGGGGTAAAGGTTGGTGGGATGGGAGTGGGATTGAGTGAGTCTGACAAGGGATCTGAATGAGATGGGGTGAAGCCAGGTGAGATGGGAGTGGGATGGAGTGAGCTGACGTTGGATTGGAATGAGATGATGTGAAGCCAGGTGGGATGGGAGTGGGATGCAGTGGGGCTGACGTGGGTTTGGAATGAGATGGGGTAAAGGTTGGTGGGATGGGAGTGGGATGGAGTGAGGCCGGCATGAGTTCAGAATAAGATGGGGTAAAGGTTGGTGGGATGGGAGTGGGATTGAGTGAGTCTGACAAGGGATCTGAATGAGATGGGGTGAAGCCAGGTGAGATGGGAGAGGGATGGAGTGAGCTGACGTGGGATTGGAATGAGATGATGTGAAGCCAGGTGGGATGGAAGTGGGATGCAGTGTGGCTGACGTGGGTTTGGAATGAGATGGGATGAGGGTAGATGAGATTGGATTGGCTGTAGAAGAGGGCTGTACATATGGAGGCAAGAACTATAGAGGAGTGACTCAAGCCTGGTGAGGACTCTGGGCTGCATCAAGCCTGTTATATTATGCTTTTGATACTTGTTTACACCTGTGTGTCTCTGCTGTGGGCTCCTATGTCGGGTCTCCACTGGTTCCGCTCCTCAGGATGACGCTGAAGCTTAAAGGGGTCCACCTCCCATCTGCCCCTAGTCCGGCGGATGTGTAATACACTCGGACGAAAGGGGTAGGTGAGCGAGGGAAGGACGGATAGGGACGGCTGGGCGGGAGATCTGTAAGATCGACAAACACACAATGAGTGATGGCTCTCTTTACCCCTTCCCCTGACTCCCCCTTGTGTGAGCTCTCTTACCGGTCGTCCCCTTCCGCCTAACTGTGGAGGGATCGAGAAGGGTCCGCTTCTCGAGTGTCCCCACACTGGCACTAGTGTCGCGGGGCGACTGGTCTAGGCGATACCAACGTATCTTCTCCTCCTTTCCGAATGTACGAAGGTCTCCAGAACCGTTACGTCACGGAACTGTGTGAAACCTCGCCGTGGCGATCAGTTTCAAGGAAGAGGGGGAGGCTGGTCTAGTCGGGTGTCTGCGCTGCTACTCTAGGCTCAGCAAGGTCTCGAGCCGAGGAGCGCGATACTATGGGAAAGATGTGGCCTGGAAATCCGTGGGCGCTGCCTGCGGCGTTTCGCTGCTACTCAATGCGCCAGGAGGAGCCGGGAGCAGAGGAGCGAAACCCTGGGTGACAAATGCCCGGAAATCCGTGGGCGCTGCCTGTGGCGTTTCGCTGCTACTCAATGCGCCAGGAGGAGCCGGGAGCAGAGGAGCGAAACCCCGGGTGACGAATGCCCGGAAATCCGTGGGCGCTGCCTGTGGCGTTGCGCTGCCACTCGATGCCCCAGGAGGAGCCAGGAGCAGAGGAGCGAAACCCCAGGTGGAGATGCCCGGAAATCCGTGGGCGTTGTCCGTCGCTTAGCGCTCTTCCTCGAGGGTCCGAGGTCGCGTCTAAGTCAAAAGGCTAAAGCCGGTCAGTCTCCTGTCTAGAATACTCACAGGCTGCCGGGCGAGGAACAGGAAGCAGGAGAGGCGTTGTGGGAGTCTCTCGTGGTCCGGAGTTCAGGCCGCTGAGAACCATCCGCTCGGGTCTTCATGTACGGAAGGCTTCTGAGAATCATCGGCACTGCTTCCCCGGAATTGGCCGCTTTTCAGCGTTTCCGGCAGCGTGATCTGTCACGTGGGACTGGAACTACCGGGAGTTCTGGGGGATGTAGTTCTTGCTGTCGCCGAGTTGCTCGGCCGTTGTCCAGGGGTAGGGAAGACACGTCACTCAGCGCCACCTGAGCGAGGATCGTGACAGCACATCCCCCCTCACCCCTCATGAGGCGCTGAGAACCGGTCCCGGTTTACCAGGGCACCGGCGATGGAAAGCCGCCACCAGGCGAGCAGCATGGATGGAGGAAGCGGGCTCCCAGGAGTTCTCCTCCGGGCCGTACCCCTTCCAAGCCAGAAGATACCAGAGTCTACCCCGAACAGTCTTGGAGTCCAGCACGCGTTGCACCACGTACTCGCGTTCATGGTGAACCCATACGGGAGCGGGAATCTTTCGCACGGGACTGAACGAGGGCTTGAGCAAGGAGACATGGAAGACCGGGTGAATGCGTAAATGGGTCGGGAGCTTCAGTTGCACCGACACAGGGTTAACGTGTTTCACCACGGGATAAGGACCTATGAATTTCGGATTAAAGACGCTGGGACGTTTGAATTTGATGTTTTTTGTGGACAGCCATACCCTATCCCCTTTATGGTACACAGGATCGGGTCTGCGACGTTTGTCCGCATGAAGTTTGTATCGGGCTTTGGCCAGTCGCAGGGTCTCACGGGCCTTGGTGAGGGTTAAGCGAATCGCCGAAAGTCTGTCCTGTGCCTCTGGAACGCTGAGACTCGTGTGAGGGAGTTGGAATGGGGTGAATCGTGGATGGTACCCTGAGGAAAGAAAGAAAGGGGTATGTTGTGTGGATGTATGGACGGAGTCGTTGTAGGCGACCTCGGCAACCCACAACCAGTCCACCCAGGCGTTCGATGCCTTGTCCACATAACACCGGAGATATTGTTTCAGGGTTTGGTTCAGTCTCTCGGTCTGCCCGTCGGTCTGGGGATGGAAACTGGTGGACAAGGATGACTGAATGCCCAGTTCGGCACACCAGACCTTCCAAAACCGCGCCGTAAACTGGGACCCCCTGTCTGAAACAATGCCGCTAGGAAGGCCATGGAGTCGTACCACCTTCACCAACAGGAGCCTTGCCAGTGCCCCTGCCGTAGGTACCTGCTTACACGCTAGAAAGTGTCCCATTTTGGTAAGGTAGTCGATCACCACCACGATAGCGGTACAGTTCTGGTCTTTGGGCAATCCAACGATGAAGTCCACCGAGATTCTCTCCCATGGAGTCTGGGGTGTAGGAAGCGGACGTAAGAGGCCTTGTGGTTTGCGATGGTCTGATTTCATTTGTGAGCAGACGTCACAGCGTTTTACCCATAGCAAAACGTCTGGTCTCACTGATGGCCACCAGAACTGTCTCAATACCTTCTCCAGAGTTTTCGTTCCTCCCGTATGCCCTGCACAGGGTAGTTCATGGCACCAATGGAAAACGAGCTTCCGTAGAGGAAGCGTGGGGATTAGCATTCTGTAGCCACACATGGGGACGCCATGTCGTAGGCTCCATTCCTTGTGTCCTTTTAACCAAGATCTCCAAGAGAATGTGGCGAGTCCGCGCTTCACTGCCCTCAGAAAGGTGTCCGTTGTCATCCCTCCTACCACTTGACTTGGGGACAGGATAGCCCTCTTAGGTTCCACTGCCGGCATGTTGGTCGTACCTTGCCGGGAGAGGGCATCGGCTTTTTGGTTTTGCGAGCCAGGCTGGTAGGTGACTATAAAGTGGTATTCTGCGAAGAACAACATCCATCTGCGTTGCCGAGGAGAGAGATGTCGAGCTGATCGCAGGAACTGGAGGTTCCTGTGGTCCGTGAAAACAGTGATTTGGTGCTGAGCTCCCATGAGCCAGTTTCGCCATTCCACAAACGCCTCCCGGATCGCAAGAAGTTCTTTTTCGGACACAGAGTAATTGTGTTCGGCGGGGTTCAATTTCCGGGACATGTAGGCCACTGGGTGGAGGTGGCCAGTGTCTGAATGGCGTTGGGATAGGACAACTCCCACGGCGACGTCGGACGCATCCGCCTCCACTACGAAGGGAGGCTCGGGCCGGGCGTGTCTCAGGATGGGTGCAGATGTAAAGGCCGTCTTGAGCTGTTCGAACGAGCTTTGTGCGTCGGGAGACCAGTGGAACGACACGTTCTTTCGTGTTAGTCTGGTGAGAGGTGATACCAGGTGAGAGAAGTGGTGAATGAACCGGCGGTAAAAATTCGCAAAGCCAAGGAAGCTGTGGTAAATATTTCGTTACCGGTACTATTTTTTATGCTGTAAAATCTATTAAGAATAACTCAGTAAATATAAGAGGCAGAATCCGTGGTATTAGAGGTTTTAAAAGGCTTTATTCCTATACAAAGGAATACAATTCGAATTGTAGGCATTCTATTCCATCACCACGAAAGTTCAGGAAGGAAGGGCATACATTATTGACAGATAAGCAGTTTTATAGAAAATGCATTACAGTGAAACAGATGCAAGAGGCGTAACAGCTGATAATACAGATAAACTGTGCATACGTAACTAATAGAGGCGTATACATGGGTGTAACTAAAATACGTCATTAAACATGATGTCACAAGTGGGTGGATCCACAGAAGAATCCTGCAATGTCAGCAGAAATATTTGGCAGAGATGCGCGCGCAGCCGCATGACGTGTGATTGACGTGCAACTAGAGGGTGAAGGGGACTTGACATTTAGCTCTACATGTGGAGACAGAAGTCTGGGGTTCATGTCAACCTAATCCCAAATCATATCTAATATCCTATGTTTAAAGAACTGTGTTATCCAAAAGGAAAGGTCTCTAGGATAGAATCTATTCTATACTGACTATTAGTGCGTGTACAAGCGTCTAAGTGTCTACATGAGATGCGAGGGGGTAGGAATATTCCATGGTAACGGGGCTATGAATTACTTGCATGAGGACAGCGAGGCCTGGCCCTTTGCATGGTAGCTGGAGGAATGTTTACCTAAACTACTAGACAGGAATGCATCGGATGGGGGAGCGGAGGAGATAATCTTGAAGGTGAAATACAGTTTTTGGCAGGCGACAGGCTGGATCAGGCACCGTTAGCCGCGCAGGGAATAGGACAAAGTTCATGGATACAGATGCAGGCTCAGACTGGAGCTTTCAGAGGCAGAAGGCAGGAAAAGGCTTGATGACAGAATTCGGGCCTATTCGCCTGAATCTGTAAAATGCGGAAAGTGAACCATATAAAGTCGGTGGCCTTTCATACTTAGGAATGGAATATCTGACCCATTCATGGCGGATCTGAAAGAGGACATGTTGACGGTGGACGCACATATATTTGCGTCTTCAAAACTGGAGCAGGAGGGAACATACATGTACTTATAGCATGCACATGGAGCCGTTGGGGTCTACGATAGGGGACATAACTGGTCACAAAATTCATATTTCCTCATTCCCTCCTTGTCCCCTACGGACCCTCAGGAGATATCGATCTTCATCAATCCATCGATCTGTTCATATAGCATCATTTGTTCTTCTTTCTTCTTCCGGGATCTTGAACGAAAACTTGGATGTGGGATACACGATGTGGCACACAGACCACAAATCGCTGGCCCACATTGTAGACATAAACAGCAACTGAATAATATGAGAAAGCCAACACCTAGGAAGGATAGGATTCTCCATCCCCAGGCTGACAACACGCCCCAGAACCAACCGGACCAAGTCCAGGTGCCTGGACTCTGGTGTATCTGGCTTATAATTTTATGAAGGCGGGTTATGGCTTTATATACTGACGGCGAATTTTCTGGTATGAAAATGCAGCAACTTGATCCGATGACCTTACAAGCTCCGCCCCTATCGGCCAGGATGACGTCAAGGACAAGACGATTTTGAAGCACAACAATCCGCATAGCAGACTGCTCTTCTGTTAAATTGCCTAAGGCGGAAATAGTCTCGTTCACTACTGCTTCAAGGGTTCTGGTTAATCTACGTATCAGCTTACTATTAGTGACTGTACCTATATAGGGAAAGAACCCTTTATTGAAATCTGTGTATTTTTCCCATGCTGTTTCAGTGTAATCGACAATTGGGAGATCTCTCTGTTGTCTATTGTGTACTAAATGGGTATTTCTATGATAATCAGGAGGAGCTAGGAAAACAGGTGGCAGAAGGAATGCTATGTAACAAGTACCATCCCAATCTAGAGGTAGACATATATATGCGGTCTGGCCACATATGAAGTAGGAATGATGGGAAGCTCTAAATGTAGACTTGCCTTGATCACTGAATTTTATTACAGTGGTGCATTTACTATGGCCCATGTGTATGGAACCATTCTTTCTTATACATAATTCCCCTTTTACTGGGAATACTGACATGGCGGGCAAGATTGGTGTAGCTTCAGATTCAACGTTCAGGATCATGAGGTTAAGTGTAAAATTACCTAATCCATATACTTCATTTTCTAGATCAGTTCCTGTTCTTTTGGGAAGTCCCTCCTTGTTAGGGTAGCAGACTTTAAGCAAAACTAGGTTCAGGTTTCCCCATACCCAGTTGTCTTGATAAACTGCGGAATTTGAATCTAGGGAATTAATCAAACTAAACCATGCTCCACAGGAGCCATTGTGTGTGAACGGATAGGGAAAGAGGGGCAAAACTCCCTTATAGTTCTGATAGGGAGGGAGTCGGCCACATATCCAACAATTTGTGGCATTGCTGGTCTGATGGGAATGATGTAACATACTAATGAATGTGTTGTTGCGCAGCGCAAATCTATAGGACAACTCATGCGGAGGAAATTCGCTAAAAGAATGTTCTGCAGTTATATTGTAAGCATGTTTAAGAATAGGGTAATACATGTGCAGTAGTATGCTGGAAAAAATAATCAGAAGACTTAGAGAAAACAAAATTAATAATGTTACTATGCAGTGACTACGAAGTGATTTACAATACGCATGCTTTTTGAGCTGCATCTGATGATTTCTTTCTCTATTCCGGTCTAGAGGATACATGTCAGAGACAAATTCAACCGATTCACCTTGGAGAGGACTTAAACAATCAAATTGTCTGACTTACTAGACCTTAATTTTAGTTTGTAAAGTTCTGGTTTTGTTAATTCAGCCAAGGGGAGCTTTGAGTCTGTCTTTGAGGGAATACAGTGTTGGGTATCTACACTGGATGGTAGTCCATAAAATTTCTTGATATGACTCGAGTGCAACCACCCTTTGCGACCCTCAATCTTCACGGCAGTCCTTGTAGTCAGTAGAACCAACTTGGGCGACTTCCACCTAGGATCCAGTTGGGTCTTCCGGTCGAAATTCCTGACCAAAACCAGGTCACCAGGAACCACGTCATGGGGCTTCACCTCAGTATTATCGGGAAAAGCTGCGGTTACCTGTGAACGACAAGATTGTAGTGCAGACATCAAGGAAGCCAGGTAATCTGTCAGCATATTACAGTCAACATCAGTGATTTTGCGAGGTATAGGCGTCCCCCACATATTTGGTGGTCTACCGAAGATCACCTCGTACGGGGATAGCCCAGTTCGAGAATGTGCTACCATTCTCATGTAAAAGAGCGCAACTGGTAAGGCTACTATCCAATCGACTCCTTTTTCTCTACATATTTTGGACAATCTGATTTTCAGAGTTTGATTATGGCGTTCCACGAGACCTGCCGCCTCGGGATGTCGGACACAGTGGAATTTCCATTGGTAGCCTAGTAAAAGGGAAACGTGTTTCATTAGTTCGGATGAGAACGGCTGGCCGTTATCTGAGTAGACAACACGTGGTAAACCGTACCGTGGGAAGAATTCTCGAACTAACTGTTTGGCAGTAGTCGGGGCAGTGTAATCTGAAACCGGGTATGCTTCTGTCCAACGGGAAAGAGCACAGACAACTACGAGAACATATTTGAATCCTCGACATCGTTCCATCTGGATATAATCCATCTGGAGGACTTCAAAAGCATGATCGGGAGGTTGAAATCCACCCTGCTCTACGGGGATGCTTTTACCTGGATTAAACTGACAACATATCATACAGGTACGAACCTTTTGTTTAGCCGCTGCTCGCAAGTGTTTGTTGAAACAAATGTGTTGAATGCTGTCTAGCATAGCTTTTTCTCCTAGGTGCGCTGGACTATGTATTGTGTTAATGATGACTTGAACCATAGAGTCGGGAAGAAACCATATAGATTTTTCCTTCGTCATCCATCCTTGATCCGTTTGGATCCCTCCTAATTCAGTCCATTTCTTTATTTCTTCTGGTGTAGCATGTGTCTGTATGTCAATTACATCAAGGGCGGGATCCTTAACTGTCATGCAATGTGTTAGTGTCGGAACTATTGTCTTTGTCGCGTCAATTGTGTGAGTCTGATTCTGAGCCGTCTGTTCAGCTGTTCTGTCAGCTAGGTCATTACCCTGAGAAATGATATCGGTAACTTTTGTATGGGCTTTGCATTTCATAATCGATATTGCAGTGGGTAGATGAATCGCGTCTAATAGGGCTTGAATGAGGGGTCCGTGTTGGATGTGGGCACCGTGAGAAGTTAAATAACCTCTCTCTCGCCACAGTACGCCGAAGTCATGGACGACTCCGAATGCATAACGTGAATCCGTGTATATGTTGACTTTCTTATTTTTGGCTTGAATACAGGCTTGTGTCAGAGCGATGAGCTCTGCTGCTTGAGCTGACAAAGTGTTAATGCAATTTGTTTCAATGACTTCAGTGTCTGTTGTGACTGCGTAAGCGGCCACTAGCTCTCCTGTACTTGTTCTCATACATGACCCATCTACATACAATGTCAAGTCTGGATCTGACAAAGGGATATCTGTCAAGTCTTGTCTGGGTTTCGTCGTGATAGTAATAATTTCGACACAATCATGTGCCAATGGATCTGTTCCGCCCACTGGTAACAGTGTGGCAGGATTTAACGTATTACAACGTCTGATTTCTATGTGTGGCTGAAATAATGTTAATTCGTAACCGGTGAGTCTCGCTATGGTCAAGTGTTGCGTTTGTGTGCGATTCAAAAGAACCTCTACTGCGTGTGGTACTTGTACTGTCAATTGATGTCCTAACACTATGGCATCGCTTTGTCTGATTGCTAAAGCTGTTGCTGCCACCGATTTCAGGCACGCAGGAAGAGCCTGAGCTACTGGATCTAATGTACTAGAGAAATAAGCACATGGTTTGTGTGATCCTGCTTGTTCCTGAGTGAGTACTGACAAGGCAGTACCTTCGCGTTCTGTAACAAAGAGTGTAAACTGTTTACTGTAACATGGTGTTGCTAAAACAGGTGCTTGGCATAAAGCTTTCTTTAAGCTTTCAAAGGCGTGTGTATGTTCTTGAGTCCAAGGGAGGACAGTCGATGTGGCTGCCTCCTGTGTTGTCAACTGGATGAGTGGTTTTGCTAGAAATGCATATTGAGGGATCCACTGCCTACAGTATGAAGTGAGGCCTATAAAAGCCCGCACCTCCTTTTGTGTCTTGGGTGGTGGCATGTTAGCGATTAACTGGATACGGTCGGATGTAAGCTGCCTTCCCTCCTTGGACAGCGAGTGCCCAAGGTAGACAACTCGCTGGACACAGAATTGCAGCTTAGAAGGGGACACCTTGTGCCCCTTGTCGGCCAGAAATTTCAAAACCGTCAGTGACGCTTTTTCACATTCAGATTTGCTTCGGGCGGTGATCAGCAGATCATCGACATATTGAAGCAAGGCAGTGTTAACTGGCATGTGGATACTGTCAAGTTCTCGTTTCAGTGCTTGGCTATAGATGCTGGGGCTTTCTGTAAATCCTTTAGGTGCGCGTGTGAATTTAAAACTTCGTCCATTTAAACTGAATCCGAACAAATATTGACTTTCCGGATCTATTGGGACGCTAAAGAAAGCATTCTTGAGATCGATTACAGTGAAGAACGTTGCTTCTGAGTCAATAGCTGTTAGTAATGAAGAGATATCTGGGACCACGGGGTATTGTGGTACAATACATTTATTTAATTCGCGCAGATCAATAACTAATCGATATACTGGTGGTGCTTTTGGATCCGTTCTTTTAAGAATCGGAATTATCGGGGAATTACATACATTGGAGTCGGTTTCGACAACCACTCCTTGTGCAATGAGCTCGTCAATAATTTGCAGTAAAGCCACAACAGCATCGGGTGGTAACTTGTATTGTCGCATTCGTGGTAGTATTACTCCTGTTTTTAGTGTGACACGATATGGTGTAATATTCATGCAACCAACATCAGTGGGGCCTTGTGCCCATAAATGTGTAGGTAAATTCTGCAGTCGGTGATCCATGTCTCTGGACACGTAGTGACCTTTAAAGTCACGTAAAAATAGTCGTACTCCTTCCGGAGAACAACATATTATAGCTCCTAGAGCTTTCAATGTTTTTATACCTAACAAGTTTTCTGGACATGATTTAGTAAGCAATAAATCTGTAGTACGTGTCAATGGACCAATCGTAAGTGGAAGAGGTTGTGTCACGTCATTTATTATAGGTTTTCCTGAGAATCCAAGGGAAATATTCTGTGAGCCTGAGAGGGGTGCCCCTGGAACTTCACTGCGTCTTATAGTTGTTCTGCTTGCCCCTGTATCAAGTAAAAACTTTCTGTCTTCCCCTAATAGTTCACTATGTACATAAGGTCCCTCTTGGTCTACAGGAACCTCAATAAGGGGTAAGCCAACTTCCCTCTCTAGACTATGCCATGTATATCGCTGATAATCGGGATAATCTGCTTGTGCATACTGATACATCTGTTGTGTTGTTGCTTGTGTTGCAGCCATAGGCTGCGCTTGTGGTGGTGCTATGGTCTGTTGTGGAGCTCCCTGTTGCGGAGCTAGTTGTTGCGGGGCTAACCTAGGTTGTGCATGCTGAGGGATTTGTTGTTGATTCTGATCCTGTCTAGGTGGACGTGGTCTCTCCTGGGTTTTACCTGTAGCAATATTATGTTTCAGGACTGGACAATCGTGTATATAATGACCTGGTTGTTTACAATAGTTGCATGTCCCTTTTGTAGGACCTGCGGAATCACCTTTATGATGACCATCGGCTGGAACTGACTGAGCAACAAGCATTTTCATTTTTGTATCTTTCATACGTCTTTGTTCGTGTTCTTGTTCTTCTCTAATTCTATTGTGATGATATTGTAACATATGTAACATCTGTGATGGGGTATTACCTTGCCAGGTACTTTCGAATTTCAATACTCTATTCTTAACTTGCAGCAGAGAATTTTCAACTAATTTTGTCACAAACAGATGTGGATATGACTCACTACTGGCTTTTATACCACTATTTATACCAAAACATTTTTCAAATCGGGAATAGAAATCACTAGTGTCTTCATCTGGCTTTTGTTTACAGGCTGATATTGCACCCCAGTCTTCCTTTTTCGTAGTTAATAAACGTGGCAGTACCTGTACTAGTAGCCCTGCTAGTGCTGTAGTCTTTTCCCCAAGCCCTGATCCTGCAGCTCGGGCCCTTTCTTCGTTTTCTAATGCTGTCCAATCTATCTTTTGGTCTCCCACCTCCCATTCCTTTTCTTTGAGTTTCTCATAAACACCGGCGGGTAATAGGATTTTTAATATTTTCATAATGTCGGGGTAGGTATACTCTCCCATGAGTAACATGTCTTTTATCTCGCGGTGGAAACCTGCTGGGTCCTTGTCATGGCTGGGTACTACTTTCTTCATTTCCAATAATTCTAGTTTAGTTATAGGCGTGTACACAAACACGCGTGTAAAGTTATTACCGTCACCTCTGATTGGGTGTACTTCGCGTAACGGGTTCTGTCTATCTATATGATACATTTTTCTTCCCATAATGGGAACTGGAACGTGTTCTGGGCATACAAAATTTAAATATTGGTTTCGGGATTCTAGAATTTCTTTAATCAAATCAGTACCTGACCCTCTCCATATGTTCGTGAGTAGTTCTGTCAATATGTCAGGTAAGGGTCCAGGATCGGAGTGTTGGCTTTTATATAATATAAGGAGGTGTTGAATCATGTATATACTAGCTAAGCGCTGTTCGTATGGGTCAAGATTCAGAAACGTGTGTGCAAGTACATCATCATTGTAGTCGCTGGGACTGTCAGCCCATTGTACTGCGGACCTGGCTAATTCTTGTTCGTCCATGGAATCGAGCATATGGTACCCCCTTCGATCTCGGAGTAATTTATCAGCGGCTTGGAATAGATGTTCGGGGGACTTTGTATTTAACATAGGATTTGGAAAATGTCTATTATATTCTGGACGTATTGGACGTATCTGATCATTAAAGCCTCTAGTATTATTATGGGGTCTTCCTCTACCTACATAAGCTATTGTTTCTACTTGTTCTGATTCTTGCTCCTCCTCCTCTTCTGATTCTACTCTGTCTGTTTCTCGTCTTTCTTTATGTATTCGTTCTACTTCCTTGCGGATCTTTCGACTCATGGCGATTATACACGCCTGTCTATCGTGTTTCTCTTCTGATATGTTCTGACCCCATTTGACAAGTCTTTGCATGGTATCGTGATCTGCCCCGGGCCTGTCTTGATTCCTAATTACACAATTTATGAAAAAACGTAGTAGTTGTCTTTGGACATCCACTTTCTGGTATTCCATAGCTTCGTTAATACTTTCTGGACCTCGCCCCGTTTGGACAAAGCGATATATTTCGTCTAGGTGTTCACCCATTCCTGGTATTGTCATTAAATATAATGTAGCTCGTCTTATACGTAGTGATGATATGAGCAATTTATCCTGTCTACCTGGTACTGGGTCGTATCTACAATCCACAAGCTGTTCTTTAAACATGTCGGATGTCGCTAATTGGGGTGTACGTTGGAGTGCTAAATCTCTAAGAGTCTGTTTATTTCGCGGCGGGGTGGCAAACATATCTGTCGTACCTCCTGTAGCACCATCTGAGGCGCTGGGCACGAAAGGATTCGTTGGACGTAGGATAGAGATTGTAGATGCAGGAAAAACTGTAGAGACGGACGGGCCTGTTTGAACTTTTGTAGGAGTTTGTAGTTGCGGGGATATAGACGGATGCTCTTGGTGTTGAACACCATCGGCAAGCGATGTGGGTGGTATGGCATTAGCATACTCGGGAGCTGCGTCATCTAAATAGGAGGAAAGGAAAACGTCTTTTGCTGTTTTGGGATGTGTTTTGGGATGTGCTTTTATCGGAAGCAATGGAGGAGTTAAATGTTTTGGTATTTCCGGGGTAGCCTTAGGTAACCCTTCGGCCAGAAGAGGATACATACCATTCATAAGAGTGTTTCTTTGTCTATCTACTTGTTCTGAGTTTACTCGGGTACCTTCCTCAAGTAATAGATTTTCTCGGGTTTTATTTGAACTCTCTCTACCTTTCTCTTCCTGTCTGAGCGCTTTTTCTGTACGTCTGTATGATTCTTTACGCCATAATTCAATGGCATCTTTTTGTGACTGTCTGGCTTTCTTTTTCCATAATTCTTCTTCTACTCTCATGATGCAATCTGCATCCCAGGTCCCTGCTGCGGGCCATCTCTGATTCTCTGGTAATTCCTTGGTGTAGTCCACCCATAAATCAAGAAATAATACGGCATCTAGGCCATGCTTATGATACATAAAGTATCCTGGAGTGTCCCTAGGTGGGATGGGAACAGCTTCTTCGAGTACCCCTTTTCTGGTTTTGATCTGTCTTAGTTTCGAAAAGAGCGGCATTTTTAGACCTTATTACTAGAACACACTTTATACAAGAAAACACAATAATGAACAGTCATTCACACCACAATGTATAGAACGTATTAAAACATTTAACATTTAACAGTTTTAACGAACAATGATAACTAATAGAAAACTAGTTACTGACATAATACTGACACTAGATAATACTTATTTATATGCAAGACATACTATATATACTGCTAAACAGTACAGATACACTGCTGGAACAGTGCAGACCGGATTTGTGTACCCAAACCCGTCTTTGACCGGCACAGACTATGTGCACGTTAAATGCCTCCCCGGTAATGGTACTCACCGGGTAGCTCGGAACGGAAGGCCTCGGAACGGAACTGAAACTGGACCGGACTGGACTCGACTCGACTGGACTCGGAACTTCGGAACCTGGTGGGCCTCTGTATACCTCGGATCTTGCTCTCTCAGCTAGGCTCTGGTCGGGATACTTCGCACTTCTCACCGCCTCGTGTGGGTGTTGATCGCAGCCTCAGTCACCCCCGCTCGGCCGGAGGGAGATACAGGAAATCCTGCGGGTACGCGTAGTTGTCCGTTCAGCTGTGTCAGGAGACCGGGCCTGCAACGCACCGCCGGCGCGTGAGATGAGAAAGTGTCCCTGTTCGGGGGCCAATTTATGTGGTAAATATTTCGTTACCGGTACTATTTTTTATGCGGTAAAATCTATTAAGAATAACTCAGTAAATATAAGAGGCAGAATCCGTGGTATTAGAGGTTTTAAAAGGCTTTATTCCTATACAAAGGAATACAATTCGAATTGTAGGCATTCTATTCCATCACCACGAAAGTTCAGGAAGGAAGGGCATACATTATTGACAGATAAGCAGTTTTATAGAAAATGCATTACAGTGAAACAGATGCAAGAGGCGTAACAGCTGATAATACAGATAAACTGTGCATACGTAACTAATAGAGGCGTATACATGGGTGTAACTAAAATACGTCATTAAACATGATGTCACAAGTAGGTGGATCCACAGAAGAATCCTGCAATGTCAGCAGAAATATTTGGCAGAGATGCGCGCGCAGCCGCATGACGTGTGATTGACGTGCAACTAGAGGGTGAAGGGGACTTGACATTTAGCTCTACATGTGGAGACAGAAGTCTGGGGTTCATGTCAACCTAATCCCAAATCATATCTAATATCCTATGTTTAAAGAACTGTGTTATCCAAAAGGAAAGGTCTCTAGGATAGAATCTATTCTATACTGACTATTAGTGCGTGTACAAGCGTCTAAGTGTCTACATGAGATGCGAGGGGGTAGGAATATTCCATGGTAACGGGGCTATGAATTACTTGCATGAGGACAGCGAGGCCTGGCCCTTTGCACGGTAGCTGGAGGAATGTTTACCTAAACTACTAGACAGGAATGCATCGGATGGGGGAGCGGAGGAGATAATCTTGAAGGTGAAATACAGTTTTTGGCAGGCGACAGGCTGGATCAGGCACCGTTAGCCACGCAGGGAATAGGACAAAGTTCATGGATACAGATGCAGGCTCAGACTGGAGCTTTCAGAGGCAGAAGGCAGGAAAAGGCTTGATGACAGAATTCGGGCCTACTCGCCTGAATCTGTAAAATGCGGAAAGTGAACCATATAAAGTCGGTGGCCTTTCATACTTAGGAATGGAATATCTGACCCATTCATGGCGGATCTGAAAGAGGACATGTTGACGGTGGACGCACATATATTTGCGTCTTCAAAACTGGAGCAGGAGGGAACATACATGTACTTATAGCATGCACATGGAGCCGTTGGGGTCTACGATAGGGGACATAACTGGTCACAAAATTCATATTTCCTCAAAGCTTTGGACTTCCTTGACCGACTGGGGCTGGGGCCATTGTTCCACCGCCTGCACCTTTCGGACGGACATAACCTGTCCTGTGGGGGTTAGGTGAACTCCGAGGAACTCCACTGTCGCAACATGGAACTCACATTTGGTGAGTTTACAAAAGAGGCGGTTGGTTTTCAATGCGTGTAGCACGAGCCTGACATGAACGATGTGCTCCTCCGGGGTGGTTGAAAATATCAGGATGTCGTCAATGTACACCACGACAAACCTATCCAGAAATTCTCGTAGTACCTCATTGAGGAAAAACTGGAAGGCTGCCGGGGCGTTACACAGTCCAAAGGGCATCACTAAGTACTCGAAGAGTCCAAACCGTGTTTTGAAGGCGGTTTTCCACTCATCGCCTTCTCTCATTCTCACCAGATGATACGCCCCTCGGAGGTCCAGCTTGGTGTAGATGTGCGCTTCGCGGACTTGCTCCAATAGAACCGGAATCAGCGGTAAGGGGTATCTGTTCTTGATCGTCAGCGCGTTAAGGGCGCGGTAGTCAATGCAACATCTCAACTCACCACTGGTCTTCGGGATGAAGAAGAGCGGGGACGCTGCGGGCGACCGGGAGGGACGTATGAACCCCAACCGGAGGTAGGTGTCCAGATACTCCTTCAAATGGAGTGTTTCTGGCCCGGTGAGGGCGTATATCCTACCACACGGAACAACCGCGCCTGGCACTAGATCGATGCGGCAGTCGTACTCTCGGTGCGGGGGTAGCTCTTCCGCCATCTGCACGTTGAACACCTCTTTATAGGGTAGATACCAGGTAGGGAGCGCCACGTCCTTTTCTGCGGCAGTTGCCACATGTTGAGCAGAGGTTCGGACCGTGTCCGGGTGTGGGTTAGGGCTGACGCACCGTCGTTGGCAGGAGGCGGAGTGGAACGAGATGGTATTGGTGGACCATTCGATAGTAGGTTCATGTTTTCGTAACCACAGCAAACCTAGGATTAGTTTGCATCGGGGAGCTTGTATGATGTTCAACTGCAGCCACTCGCCATGGTCCCCTCCTATGGTTATCCAGAGAAACGGGGTGACGTATCGGATGGGTCCCGACTCCAGTTCCTTCCCGTCGACCGCAAAAACGAGTTCGGGCTGTTCCTTGGGCGTTAACTGAATCCCGAGCCTTTCTGCTTCCTTCTTGTCCAGGAAACATCTGGTAGCCCCGGAGTCTATCATGGCTCTTATGGTTTGTGTTTGCTGGTTTATCACTGCTTCCAGGGAGATGAAGAAGTGATCTGGTTCTCGAGAGTTGTCGGATTCCATGGAAGGGATGGAGTGGTGGCTTGGAGGCTTCCCTTCCGATACCTTCAAGCTCTGTAGTTTCCCGCGGTTCCTTCTTCTGTGGCCATAGCGGTTTGTCCGGGGCGCGGTCGGCTCGTCTTGGGTCTCACCGGACATTCTCGAAGGAAGTGTCCCTTCTTCCCACAGTACAAACATAGGTCTTGTTTACGGCGGTGATCACGTTCGCTCAGGGTTAGCGAGGCTCTCACTGTTCCGATTTCCATGGGCTCAGACTTGGAGGCCGCCTGTTCCGAGGCTCGGGCATGGTCATAGGAGGACGGTGTTCCATCTTTCCGTTTCTGGTCCCCTTTTCGTTCTCTGAGCCGATGCTCTAAACGGGCGGCCAATTCCACCATCGCCGAACAGGTTTGGGGTTGGGGGTCAATCTGGGCGATGACGTCTTTTAACTCGTCCGTTAGCCCTCTGTAGAAAATGGCAGACTGTTTGGATTCTGGCCAGTCGGTTTCTGCCACCAACCGACGAAAGTTGTTGAGGTAGCCTAGGAAGTCATTGGGGTGTTGCCGTAGGTTCAGCAGGTCTCAGTCAGCCGAGAAGGTATCAGCCCTGCGGTCAAAGGTTCTTTCGAAGGCGATGCGGAAGGCATCCCAATCGTACAACAGGGCTTCGTCTCGACGGACTATGGGAACCGCCCATTGAGCCGCATCCCCTGCCAAGTAGGAAATTAGAAAGGCTACCCTGGCTTGATTGGTAAGGAAGAGTTTCGGCTTACAATGGAAATGTAACAGCACTTGAGTCATGAAGACTTGCACCTTCTGTATGTCTCCATGAAAGCGCTCAGGAGGGGCCAACGGGACGTGTGTGGGCATTTCTACCACTACAGGTTGGGTTGGTGACGGGAACGGGGTCCCTGCATCGAAGGGGTTCCTTTGGAGCCGATCTATCCGTGCATGTAGAGCGGCTGTGTCAGAACGAGAAGCAGCTAATTCTGCTTGCACTAGGGCGAGAGCAGCTACCACGTCCTCTAAGGTGGTCATGGCCTAAGTCAGCGTGATCGGGAGGAGATAATTCGTGGGCCGATGATTCTGTCGGGTCTCCACTGGTTCCGCTCCTCAGGATGATGCTGAAGCTTAAAGGGGTCCACCTCCCATCTGCCCCTAGTCCGGCGGATGTGTAATACACTCGGACGAAAGGGGTAGGTGAGCGAGGGAAGGACGGATAGGGACGGCTGGGCGGGAGATCTGTAAGATAGACAAACACACAATGAGTGATGGCTCTCTTTACCCCTTCCCCTGACTCCCCCTTGTGTGAGCTCTCTTACCGGTCGTCCCCTTCCGCCTAACTGTGGAGGGATCGAGAAGGGTCCGCTTCTCGAGTGTCCCCACACTGGCACTAGTGTCGCGGGGCGACTGGTCTAGGCGATACCAACGTATCTTCTCCTCCTTTCCGAACGTACGAAGGTCTCCAGAACCGTTACGTCACGGAACTGTGTGAAACCTCGCCGTGCCGATCAGTTTCAAGGAAGAGGGGGAGGCTGGTCTAGTCGGGTGTCTGCGCTGCTACTCTAGGCTCAGCAAGGTCTCGAGCCGAGGAGCGCGATACTATGGGAAAGATGTGGCCCGGAAATCCGTGGGCGCTGCCTGCGGCGTTTCGCTGCTACTCAATGCGCCAGGAGGAGCCGGGAGCAGAGGAGCGAAACCCCGGGTGACAAATGCCCGGAAATCCGTGGGCGCTGCCTGTGGCGTTTCGCTGCTACTCAATGCGCCAGGAGGAGCCGTGAGCAGAGGAGCGAAACCCCGGGTGACGAATGCCCGGAAATCCGTGGGCGCTGCCTGTGGCGTTGCGCTGCCACTCGATGCCCCAGGAGGAGCCAGGAGCAGAGGAGCGAAACCCCAGGGGGAGATGCCCGGAAATCCGTGGGCGTTGTCCGTCGCTTAGCGCTCTTCCTCGAGGGTCCGAGGTCGCGTCTAAGTCAAAAGGCTAAAGCCGGTCAGTCTCCTGTCTAGAATACTCACAGGCTGCCGGGCGAGGAACAGGAAGCAGGAGAGGCGTTGTGGGAGTCTCTCGTGGTCCGGAGTTCAGGCCGCTGAGAACCATCCGCTCGGGTCTTCATGTACGGAAGGCTTCTGAGAATCATCGGCACTGCTTCCCCGGAATTGGCCGCTTTTCAGCGTTTCCGGCAGCGTGATCTGTCACGTGGGACTGGAACTACCGGGAGTTCTGGGGGATGTAGTTCTTGCTGTCGCCGAGTTGCTCGGCCGTTGTCCAGGGGTAGGGAAGACGCGTCACTCAGTGCCACCTGAGCGAGGATCGTGACATCCTAGCACCTGTGTGCTGTCTGTAAATATGTTGGCACTTTGCACATTTATAGAAAAGTATAGTCGGCGTGAAGTAAGTACTTTTTACAAGTAAACGTCTTGCCATTTCATGATTCACATGTACACAGGCAACTATGAACCTGTGTTACCGGATTAACTGGTATGCAGTTGATTGTATGCCAACATACCTTTGAACTTCCCTACACTGCTTATTTAGGATTTTGGTTGTGGTTTTGTCACATGGGGTTAAGTTGCACTTATGCCTTCAAAATGCTGATTGAAGATTTGGTTTATGATATGAATAAATCTGCTCTTGTAACTTGAACTTGTTGTTCAAAGTGTTTATACATTTCCTAAATCATAGCAACAACAGTAATTTTGCTGTTTTGATTGAGTACCTTGCTATAAATGAGTTCTGTGTGAACCACTGTGATTTTATTTGTGTAGACTACCCAGGCTCACATGGACATTGTTTTTGTTGTGCTTGTGAAGAATATGGAACATGCACTCTTGCAGCTTTGTGTATCAAAGCCAGAACCCCCTGCCAAGGAGCCTGACGAGGGTGAGGGCAGCGAGGAACTAGAATGCATCAGAATGATTCATTGATGGTTCTTGGAATTGCATTCAATAAACAGAACGTTCGATCTCCAGAACCCATTTGTCTAATACTGTGAAGAGAGTGAAAAAGCACCATGAGCTGATCCACACCACCCCCAACTTCTAAGCATTGTCTTGGCTAGTCAGGACTTGGAGGGAGAGACAGCAGGTGAAGCAGAGTCTTGACAAAGTTTATCTAGGACATGTGCCCTCTCAGCTCCAACCTCTTCTCCCAAAGTCTCGTTTGACCACCATGAGACACTGAGGAAGGAAAAAACAATCCCTTGTAGCTAACTGCCCTCCCCATGCAAAAGAGATGCACTTGAATCATGGCCTGAGAATCTCATTGTTTTGAGACTGCGGCCACTGACTGGTCAATCCTCTTCAATAGCACGGACAAAGAAGGACCCACCTCTGATGTTACCCATTGTTCTTCAGCCTGTTCCTCAACTTGAGCTTAATGGGAAAGTGACTGAAAGATTGAATGAAAAACTGTGTGTAGGGAGCACCACTGCCTCTGTGAAAACATCCTGGCACTGGACCATCAAACTGGCGAGACAGCCTTTTCTCAGAGTTCCCAAAACCAATGTGTTATCAATGCCAATTTAAAAGATTTTTCAGACTCAAGGACTCCCAGCACATTTGGCATGAGTTCCATCTTTTGCATCCAAATAGGAGAAGTATTGTCCTCCTGATCTATCCTTATATATCTTTGGGATGTAGACTAGATGCTCAAAATAGTGCCTTACATGGGGCATATTTCCAGAATTGTCTCTGCAAGAAGACGAAGGCCTGTTTGATGCTGTGCTCAGAAGGTGAATAGTAGGACCTTGTATATAATCCTTTGATATATCAGGAGCCAATGCAGCTGCTTGCAGTTCTGCCTGATTTATTGTCTTTTTGGGCAGTTCAGAATCAGATGAGCTGCTGCATTTTAAACCAGCTGTAGCCTATTTACAACCCCACAGGGAGTCCCAAGTACAGGGGCATATTTTTCAGAAGTAATGCTGCGCAATAACCCACCTTGCTGCACTGCATTACAGGAAAAGGGGAGGAATGCACCATATTTATCACAATATGACATAATCCTGCCTTATTGCAGTGCTGGTGCACAATGGGCTGCCAAGCATCCATGCAGGCACCCTTGCACCATTGTAAAAGGGTGCCTGCGTGTCATGCAGGATTATTCTTGTGCAGAAAGTTGCACCTTCCAGCACAAAACAAAATCCCAGGAGGCATATTGTTCTATCTATGTGTGCTGCAGAATGCAGCACACATAGAAAGAGGAAGTACAAGGAGAAATAAAGATATTTCTCGTTATGCCTCTGCTGGGGAGGCAGAGTAATGCATCGCAGTGATTTGCGCTGCATAGCGTTACTCCTGATTTATCAAGCCAATCAGGGCCACGCAATGATAAACTGCATTTTGAGATTGTGGTTTGCATGCACCATGTGTGGTGCAAAAGCGACGCAACCCCCTAGATAAATAGGGCCCCAAGTACTTTGACAAAAGCATGTTTTTCAAAAACCAGGGCATTCACCACTGTTTTACGCTGAAGTCCTGGAAGGAAGTTCAGTGTATTTTCCCAACAATGTCAAAAGTACAAAACAGGTAGCTGTAATTTCCTCTATTTGTTGGTTTAAAGGAAAAGTCACAATAGAATTTTCTGTCCAATTTTCTTGCTTCCCATTTGTGAAACAGAGGAAACCCTAGGTCTTTTGTGCACAGCATTAGAACATCAAGGGAGGCAGAATAACTGAAAATCAGCGTTTCAGATTTGTCTGAATAGAGGTTGAAGCAGCTGTATTTCATCAATTTACCACCACAATCGGGTAATGAAGCATGTTCTCAATGACACCGCTGTCCATTTGCTGGAAGGGTACTATCATCATCTGCATTGGATACAAGATTGAAACCCCGTTTCTCCATGGCCTTCCCCAGTGGTGCCATGTAGATGTTAAATAGTGTACGACTCAACTTGGAGTCCTGGGGAACCACATATCTCAATTTACTAAAGCCGAAGGTGACCAGAGAAAGGTAGACTGCTTACTCCCTCTCAGAGAAGAATGAGTTGAGCCAGCTGGTGGCTGTACTCATCTTTCTAAAGGATCTCATTGGAGACCGGATCAAAAGCAGCCGAGAGATCTAAAAGGATGACTACTGCTTTTCTCCCTGTATACAAGTTAGATTTGATATATTCTGTCCAACATATGTTGTGCAACACACAACATGCAATGATCATTTTGCACACGAGGCCTAGGCTGAACAGGAGCTTTCCACCTGTGACGTCCAGGCACCTGAAACGTGACTTCAACACGCCAAATGTGCGCTCCACGATGCCCCTTGTGCGTTTGTGGGCCAAATTGTACTGCTTCTGGGCCTGTGTGTTCGGGGCTTGGAGGAGTGTCATCCTAAAAGCGCAGAGTGCATATCCTTGGTCACCTGTGAGAGACATGAGTCAATACTACGTACTGCATGATGTGTTGGCAGGCTCACTGGTTCATTGGTGTGTGATATGTGTAACTTAATGATTCCTCGATGACATGTACTGCGTCCAAGAACGGAGTGGTGCACCACCTTTTATATGTGAAGAAAGAAGTTTCAGTAAGTATCATAGTCTTTTGGAATATGTCTTTAGACAGTCTTTTATTGTGAAAATCCAAATGTAGAAAATTGTCAGCCAACGCTTTTCGTTCATAAATATGAACTTCTTCAGGGCAAAAGTGTACGTGGCGTCTGAGTTGTGGTAATCATAAAGCAGAGCAGCTGCGATGGCCTCCTTGATAAGGGCTATTGTGCTGCAAGATCTGTAAGGACGAGTGAAGAGCAGCCGTCAGCTCTGGTAGATTTGTTCTTGTGCTCAGTATATCTCTGCGTTGCAGTTAGCACCAAACAATGGCAGGTGCTGGAGTAGCTTGTGCACACCAAACTTAACTGACCATTGATCATCACAAGGGAACACAACAGGGGAAGTGCGGTCAGTGTATCCGCCGTTGTCCGCCTCTGCAATCTGTTATGACATGTACTGTGAGTTGCTAATGAGCGGCATCACTGTATTACGTAGCCTCACTGCTGCACCTCCCCCAAGCACATTCACTACTGTGCACAGCGCGATTGCATCACATGCACCCCTACGGCACACCATTGTCATGCTTGTCTGCACATGTCCAAAAGCCTGACTACAACACAATGATGATGCTGCGCAGAATGTGGCCAGCCACATGTGTGTCGGCCCATTGCAAGGACAGGGCTGACACAGATGTAGAGCACCTGCCTGGATGAACCCGACATGCAGTTGAGGGTACATCTTTGGCTCATGCTGCGATAATAGCAACACACACAACAGTTGGCATGTGTGATCCCTGACCTCGAGCGGGCAGGCCCTCCCCCATGTATCCCTTCGGCAGAGCATGCACACTGGGGGTGTAGGAACTGGGGTCACCAGTCCCCCTGGGGGTAGCTTGGCGCGAGCAGGTAGGCACCCGAAAGCTTAAGTGAAAAGTGACCATACAGCACACACATCCACTGAGACAGGGAACGCACGCAATGACTTACACCACACCAGTGAGTTTGAGTAAAAATCAAATAGCTTTTATCTAGGTCAGAGTCAGGGTAATCAACAATCCCGGTATTCATCAAAGCATTTCCTTAGAAATAAACCTGGCCTTTCATTAGGGCATTTCACTGGGAATAAACATGGCATTTCATTAGAGCACTCAACAGGGCATTTCATTAGAGCGCTAAACATGGCATTCAATGAGAGCGCTAAACATGGCATTTAATTAGAGCGCTAAACATGGCATTCAATGAGACCGCTAAACATGGCATTTAATTAGAGCACTAAACATGGCATTCAATGAGAGCGCTAAACATGGCATTTAATTAGAGCGCTAAACATGGCAGTCAATGAGAGTGCTAAACATGGCATTTAATTAGAGCGCTAAACATGGCAGTTCATAAGAGAAATAAAGCCATCTGGCAGGCAGGGGTGAACATTTCCCTCCTTGGAGGATTAGTAGCAATATCCTTAGGCCAAAATGGCCCTTCATAAGCGGAAGTCAATGGGGCCTTGGGCAGATTATTCCCCCTACCTGGGGCAAGTGGGGGCCAACAGGGCCCAACGATAGTCTACCCCGGGAGAGGGGCAAGGTCAGGGCCTCTCTCCGGCCTTCCGCCCTCCTCCCCGGGGGTTACCTGAATCTCCGGCCTCCTCCGGGCCCTTGCGGCGGTTCTCAGCAGGGAAGGGGCTCGCTCTCCTGGGAGCCCCTTCCACCAGTCGAATGTGCTGTCCGGCGAGGTCCGGGCTGAGAGGGGGCTTCGGGGGAGGCCTGCGGTGACAAGCAGGGCTCCGAGGGGCCGTGCAGGGAGCAAAGCATTGTGGGGCCTCCGGCGGGTCTTGGGGACGGCCGGTGAGCCCCGCACTGTTGAGGGGCCGGTCCCGGGGCCTCCAATGGCTCCTGGGGCCCGGGGACCGGTGGTGGTAGGCCTTGCGGGAGGCGCGCCAGCAGCTGCCAACGGCAGCGCGGCCTGCGGTGGCGCGGTCTCCAAAGCCAATAGGAGAGCGGCGGGGGCGGCGTTCAGGAGACCGCCCCCGTCATGTGATGCGGGTCCCGGCCTCAGGGCCTAGCGCGGCCTACGTGTAATTCCGGCGGCCCTCTCCTCACCGAGGGCCGTCGTAGGGGGGCAACAAAACACTGGGCCCACGCCGGGGGCGCCCCGGTCCCGACGGCGATGGCGGGCCCCTCACACCCTTGGGGGCCCTGGAGATGACGGCGGAGCCGGGCTGCAGCGGTGAGCTTGACTACAGCGCCCCAGGTGAGCCAGGCAGGCCACACACACGACGGTGGCAAAGCAGTGCAGGGGGCAATTTCACTGGTGCCCAGCGCTCCCCTAAGCCCAGCGGGGGAGCGCAGCAGCTCAGGCCAGTGCAGGCTGGAGTGGGGCAGGCTACACAACAATGGCAGTTCAGTGAAGGGGGGTCCCAGGTGGAGTCAGGGAGCGCAGGGATGACACAGCGCTAATACCTGGTTGATCCCCCAGCAGTCCTGAGGTAACTTTAGGAGATCTTCTTCGGCGGTTGCTGGTTCCTGCGCCCTTAGTAGTTGGTTTCTTGAGGGGGGGGGTTGTCTGAGTTGATGGCTATAGGTAGGTTAGTTAGTCTCTGCAGGTCGTCCCTGGGTTCCCCTCCCGCCGGGCCAGATTAGTGGGCTAGTTCAGTGTTCCTCACGCAGCTTGGAAGGCAGCGCCTAAGCCCTGTCACTCCCAGTGGTATAGGTCCCTGACTAGGCCCTACCGCCTAAGTAGGTTCCCCCAGGTCAGCGTTGCCCCAACTGACTAAAAAGTTTCCCTCCTTTCCTTAAGTATGCCCAGGTCAGGTGACCACTCTCTTAGGCGGCAAAAGCAGACCCCGCCCTTATTCTAGAAGGTTCCAGGAGTTTCCCTAGTCTAACTAGGGGAGAAAAAGGCAGGCTGGTGTGGCAACAATGTTTAGGGTCCCAGCCAGCTCCTGGCAACTAGGGTGCTACTAAAAAGACCACTCCGCAGTAGCAGGGGCCTGTGGCAGCCATGTTGGGAGAAGAGAGCAGCTGCACCTTAGCATTGATTAGCAATGGGAAGGCGCTCGGAGACCTAAGGCCAACGAAAAAGAGGGTGGAAAAAATGAGGCAAGGGCAAAAACACAGGGAAAGACCACCCTAGGGCTGACAGGTCTAACACGGGGCATGCCACATGGCAACATTGTCGATTGCGTGATGGGGCGCGGACACTATCACAGAGACACACGCATCAGCCACATCCTCGGCAAGGCCTACACTGAACCACACCCAGATCCACGTGTGGAAGAGCCACACCCCTATGCAGTACTGTTGTGTGCCTGTCCACCCCGCTTACGCTCACATGGAGATACGACACCGTTACATGTCCCAGGTCTACACCACTGCCTGTGGTGACATGGCTGCGCACTCTGTACACAGCACAGTTTTAAGTGGAATGTCCCCGGTCCCTCATGCATACATGATGTCCACACGGACACACTGAGTGAGTTTGTGGTACTGGCCATGGGCACGTGCGCCCGGCCCCTTTTATTGCCAGGGTCACATCTCCAGTGACGCCTGTGCTGGATGGGTGTTGGGTAGTGTAAGCGCCCACTCCGGGGTTGGTTGGTGCTGGCAAAGACCACAACAGTGAGCAGACAATCAGCAGTACAAGGTACGAACATCATGAGTCCCTGACTTGAGCAGCACAGAGTTTGTGGCACCGGATGCATAGCGACCGGCACAGGCACACCGCCATGGGACGGTGACTTGCGGTGCACTGAGGTAGTGCCACGCGAGCTGAATGTGTACTCGTCAATGTCCAAGGGGAATTTCATGGAGGGTTGCGGAGGACAGTGGAAGGTGTCCTTCCAGGGCATGATGCAGAGGGCAGAAGCAAGCAGATGGTGGAGTTGAATGCTACAGACCCCACTTTTCCACCTTGTCAGAATCAGCTACATGTAGATGAAGACAGCCTCCAGCCCATGGGCTCAGACGCTACCGACGTCCAAACAGAGATTGCCCATGAATTTCAGGACACATACTCAGTGGCACCAGAGCTGGAAGGGGATGCAATCTGCGATGAGGCCTGTACAATGACATGGACTCTGCTATGCAGAGAGCAAGACTTAGTTCAAATCGTGTGACCTACTCCACCGCAGTGTGTGCCGGAGACAGCGATCAGCAGGGACCCACAGCCACATGTGGTAGGCATGCGCTGCACAGAGTCAGTGGCACCAGTGCAGTTGTTGGTAGTGTCCCATCTCCTCCGGACTGAAGAGCGTCTTCCCCTTACTCCACTCCTTGCGTACTGTGACATGAACACTGCCATGAGGAAATCAAGACTCAGTTCCAAAAGTCTGACCTAATTGGCCGCAGTGTCGGCTGGAGGCAGCGGTCAGCACGGGCCAACCACTGTCAGCCATCTCCTCCTGGATCTCTCACACACGACATTGGAATAGCATTTGTATTATGTTAGATTTGTGGGTCTCTAGTTGGCAGAGGTAGGTACCTTTAACCAAATAGGGACCCTTGCTTCTAGTCAGGGTAAGGGGGTACACTCCTAAAATAACCCCTCCTCACCCCCTTGGTAGATTGGCACGAGCAGGCAGGCTTATCTCAGAGGCAGTGTGTAAAGCATTTGTAAACACATACAATAATCCAGTGACAACATTACAGATGGACACCCCACAGGTTGTATATTAAAATAAATATTTTTATATAGACTTAACACAAGACCACAAACGACAAAAATCCACAATACTGTATTTTAGTATGGTAGAAATAGCTTAGTTCTCTCTAGATGGTAAATACAACACTTTACATTCAATGTACCTTTGGATGCGTAACGCTATGCAAACAAAAGAAGGTGATGCATTGTTTCCTTACACGCAAGAACGGGGAGGCGTCAGTTCCTTACTCTGGTGGAGTTGATGCATCGGTTCCCTACTGCTGCACAGGGGACGGTGATGCGTCGGTTCCTTACTGCGCTTCTGTGTCATTGCGACTCGCAGCACCGTGATGACGATCCGGTGCAATGCAACAAAAATGGCATCTTCTCCTTGATGCGACAACTACGAGGCGATGCGTGCATGCCCGACTGCCGTGCGGCGACTCTATGAATCTTCTGAGCCGTGACAGGGGATGCGAGGTGCTTCGACGATGCGACAGGGGCAGCAGCGACACCTTTTACTCAACCACTGCAGGCCAATCCCCCAAACAGCACTCAGCTTAGGGATAGTCTCCTCCTTCAGTTTCTCTCTGGTTCCTCTCCTCAGCAAAGGTTCTTCTTGTTTCCCAAAAGTGATCTAAAGTTCTGGGGTCTGGATCCCCCCTTTTATACTCGTATTCTCTTTGTTCTCTGAAGGCAGAGAGGCCTTTGCCTAGTCCAAACCAGTTCTGGTCAGTCTTGGAGCACTTTGTTTACAGGACTCCTTCTTTCCTTTGACAGTGTAGGCCAGGGACATCAGACGCACCACAGGAGGTGGAGCCAGCATTGCATTGTGGAGGGAAGGCACAGCCCTATTCAGACCCAGGTGCAACTCCTACCACCACTCTCCATGTAGATCTCTCTATTCAGCCTTGTGCTGACTCACCCTGTCTCCTGGAATCCCCCAGCCCCTGCCACTCACAAACCAGACATGGAATACACAACCTAGCAGAGGAAGGCTTGGATGGTTCGGCAAGAAAATTCCTACTTTCTAAAAGTGGTATTTTCAAACACAGAATGTTAAAACCAACTTCACTAATAGATGTATTTTATCATCCTGAGTTCAGGCATACTAAACTCGAATTTCTATCTTGTTCCCTGGGTCAGTTAGGATTATAGGATGTTACAATCAAACTGCCCATTCTGGCCTATGGGGAACAGGTAGCCTTCCAATAGTGAAAAACTAAAATGGCTGTAATTCACTATTAGGACATGCCACACACACCAGGGCATGTCCTACCTTTCACATACAAAACACCCTGCCCACAGGGGTACCTTGGGCCTACTTTAGGGGTGTCTGATATGAAGAAAAGGCAAGTTTTAGGGACTGGCAAGTGGGTGCACTTGCCCAGTCAACATGGCAGTACCAGACTGCACACAGGCTCTGCTATGGCAGGCCTGAGACACACTTTGCAAGCTGCTTCTGTGGGTGGCACAACCAGTGCTGCAAGCCCACCAGCAGCATTTGATTTACAAGCCCTGGGCACACTCAGTGCATTTTACTAGGGTCTCACAAGTAAACCAAACCAGCCAATCATGGAGTCACTAATTCATACATCACTTTACCATAGGGAGCACTTGCACTGTGGCACTGAATAGCAGTGGCACAGTGCCCAAAGCATCTAAAACCAGCAAAAAAATGGAAGGGAGACCCATGCCAATGGTGCCAGGTCTAACATATTAGATTTGTGGCTGACGCAGGTAGTGGCACCAAAGCTGAGCAGGTGTGCAGCCAGCGAGGAGGCAGTGTCCTCCCTGTGACAGACTGCATTGGATTGGTGTGAGGCCTGCAGTACCCCAATGCAGGCCGAAGGCCGGAGTCAGAAAGGGCCCACAGACACATTTTGTGGGAGTCCTATTCACAGACTTGGTGGCACCACATCGGAGGGAGTATAGTGACATGAAGTCAGCCTTAAATCATGTACTCTGCCATGGTGTAATCAAGACTCAATTCCAAAAGTGTGTCCTACTTGTCCGCTGTGTATGCCGGTGGAGTACATCAACGAGAAAGGAGTTCCACGGGCCAGTGTCGCGGAGGCCGTGATGGTCTGAGGAGTCTGCCAAGGTCGGGGGGCCTCGGGCTTGGAGCTTGCACTGGCACGTGGTGGGCCCTCTTTGACACACACTGGTGTCGGCAGGTGGGCAGTGATGCCTGGATGCGGAGGGGCAGCCATGACGGCTTCGGGGACCAGCGGCCCGCGGTGCAGCAGATGCACAGGATCCCCAGCAACACCGCTCATGGCGTAGGCCTTGTGGCAGGGTGAGAGGCACTGCCCTGGCAGGGACATGGGCAATCCAGAAGAGGACCACGCCCAGGGCTATGTGCTTTTTATTCACAACCATACTCTGACCTGGCATACGCCGGGCCAGCCCACTCCTCTCACGCTTACAGGGGGAGACGTAACAAGCTACATTTCCTTGATCTCCCCCACTGGCTGGGGTGACATGGTTGCATCCACTGTCCACTACACCAAACACCAGCGGTGTATGTCGACATGGATATGTGTGTGGTCTGCATACTGCAGTCTGTTCCACACATCCACGCCACACTTGGCATTGTGTGCAGTCATCGGTCAAATCGCCTCCTTCCCACATGCCTGGTTCCCTCCTCTTCCCACATTCTGCTAATGTGTGGCTGAGGTGCCATGCCGTTGATGGCTCATGTACATGGCTAGGCCAGGTTCCCACGGTAAGTTGTGCTGTTGTGTCTGGTGGGTGCGCATGTTGTTTGGCATGTTGTATGTGGGTTTGTACCGTGTGCATTCCCAGAGTTGTGAGTTGTAAGATTGTGTAGTTGAGGTGTGTGGTGTGTTCATTTGGTACTTACCAATGAGCAGGGCATTTCCATACATGCCATCCTGGAAGCGCCCGTTAATGATGGACTGTCGGAAGATGTATGAATCATGCACACTGCCTGGGTAGTTGGCAATGACATTGGTGAAGAGTCCCCGGTGGTCCACTTTTGCCTGCACATTGATGGAATGCATGTGCTTTCTGTTGCGGTAATTGTGTGCAGTGTCGGCAGGGGGTACAAGTAGGACATGTGTGCAGTCTATTGCCCCCAACACGTGCGGGAATCCAGCTATGGCGTAGAAACCCTGCTTTGTCTCCAGCTGTTCCTGCGCAGTATGGGGGAAGTATAGATACTGGGGAACCAAGCTGATGATGGCATCCAAGACAGGTGTGAGGAACTTTGATAGGGCTGGCTGTGAGACTCCTCCGACTCTGGCGGTTGTTGGTTGAAAGGTACCAGAGGTGCAGCACAGCCAGTAGCTTTGTCTGCAGAGGGATGTTGGTTGTCTGCTGTGTTGGTCTAGTCAGCCTGTGGGCAATGATGTTCAGGATGCGGAGTATGGTTGTCCTTTTGAGCCTGTAGTGGGCAATGATATACTCTGGTGTTAACTCAGTGAGGCTGGTAGTCCGCGGTCTGTGTCTGTGCTGCCTCTGTGGTGGTCCGGGGTGTTGGTGCGGGGGAGGTCTGGGGTGTGGTGGCGGTCAGTGTTGTGGGTCTGTTGGGGCTCCGAGTTGCACGATCAGTAGCTCCATGGCATCTGTTGTCCTTCAGGTGTGGCTGTGGCTGGGCTCCCTTTTGTGGTGCAGGCTGTTGTCCGACTTAAGCCAGGTCAGAGCAGGTGTTAATTTCCTGCAGCTAACGCGCCATATTGCATGTTTTGTGTTCTTATCGCCGATCTGGCTGGTCATTGAGGATGTTGCGGTGTGGTGTTGATGCAGCTTTTTGCACGGGAACACCAGCTCTGCATCTCATTAGCGATAGTTACTGGGGTCATCTGTGGCGATGTTTTTTGGGGCTGCTATCACAGGTAAACTGGTGCTATGGGCTGTTAGCAGCGGCTTGTGAATGGGGTGATAAATTTATAGCGACTTTGGCTGCTATAAAGTGCTGATAACTCAGTGATAACTCCTTGAGAATATGCCCCTCTCTGTGCAGAGGAATGATCGCGGTCACCTCGAGGCAGACAATAACTCCTGCACCTGCTACAGCACAATGCAAAGGAGCAGTTATCCCCACCACTGTTCCCTCCAAGGTGTGCGCCTGCGCGGGCACGCACCTATATCTCCTGGAGCACGCATTGTAAATTACAGAGCGCGCATAGGCAACTGAGGACCGTCGCGCCGCCGCTTTTAAAATGCATGCGGCTCGAAATCGTGCTTGTAGACTTGCTGCATTTCATTTGTGTAAGGCTGACCAAGCAAGCAGGGACAGAGAGCCGGAATCTGTGTCTCGAAGCAGAGGGTTGTTAGGGTGAAAGCGTGGTTGCGGGCGGCAGGTCTGCAGACTCGTACGGGCCACTGTCTGAGGTTAGTTTGTATAAATAAAGAGTGATGTGATTAACATTAGTAATTTATTTTTCCATCCGGGGACTAAAAAGTGCTCATGTGCTCGGGCCCCCGCTGTCTGGTTTAGGTAGCATTGGGCATTATTCTGAATGTTTCCGGAGTTGGAGAATCAAAAGTTGCTCATACATGCCGGACCTATACATTTTGCTTTTGACACTCCAGTGTGTGTGTCAATGTGCACTACTTTCAATTTAGCTGATCTGGGGACGTGACCTGTGGCTTGCTGCAATTCAAATGTAGTTTTTTAAATTCATGCTCGTGTTTATAATCAGCAGATGCCCGCTCAGTGAGGACATCTGCTGTTCTTGGCTTCCCGTTCCATTGGTGGAAGTGTCCATTTCAGGATACAGAAGACCCTCTTCTCTCTAATTGTGCTTCAGTGCACAGGCCAGATAAGGCTGCCTTCACTTTTTTTGTCCCACAGGCAAGCTTCTGATTGCATGCACTGCAGCTCTTTGGAATCACTTCTCTATTTCACGTCCAGCATCAGAAATAGACGTGTTCACCATCTCCTCCTTTGCTAACTCAAGTTTTCATGTTTTAAAAGGCAACATTCTGTTCATGTCCTAATTAACGTTTCTGAATTCATTCAATGCTCAATGAAACTAAGATGAATATTTGATTTTGATCCACATAGTCTATGTATAGAATTTGACATGTGACATGTTTTTGTTATGGAGAAAAACATGACCTTTGATTGCAGGTCCCTATTACAAAAGCTATAGTTAAAAGGCCACACCAACTCCATTCTTCTATATCTTGAGACCACCTTTAATGCAAAATCCGATCAGCCAATATGAGTGTACCGTGGTAATATGATAGATTCTGAGTAAAAAAATACTTCTCTGCAGGGTTTATTGCAGTGTAATAGAAATTTTACATTATATCCAGGGTCTCTGGAATTATGTAATTGTGCAGCTGCAGCGATTTTAGCATAATTATTGATTTGCCACATTGCCGCATAATCTATCATATACCCACATAATCTGCAGATTTTAACAAAAACATGTTTTATTGCTAAATTGCTAAAATGCAGCGTCATGCATTGCTGCGCAGTGGAAGGCCCTTTGCAAAACTGAACTGATCACTTTTCTGCTGGTTATTGCTATATTTGGGTGTTAAACTGGTACTAATGAGGTGCAATCAAAGACCACACAGTGTTACCAAGTTTAAAAATGATGAAATAATGAAGTAATACTTTTACTAAATGGGCCACATTATTTGCCTTTTCTTGCTGGAAAATGTACTCAGCTGTGCCACATAATTTGGTCCTCTCCGTTCGCATACTTCCAGTGGCCCGGATTATATCCCTAGTCACTTTTTAATAGCTTCTCATAATAAACGGATTAGGCCTATTGCTTACAGTAGAACTGATTTGAATTATTTTAGAGAGCTAGCAGGTGAGCTAAAGCCTTTTGAAAAATTACAGCCTATGTGCCTCAGCCTCTCACTTTTCTGAGGCTTGCCTGGAGCTGCAGCAGGCTGGACAGTGCTCAGAGTCCGTGAGTCAACTGATTGTAGTGACTCTGAGTAATTATGGTAATTTATTATCAGGCAACTGAGATCATCAGCGCTGGGGCCTCTCACATCCTGTTTAGTACAGTCGGGTCCCACAGTGCCCTTCTATTTATGGTGCTTTGGAGTAGTTTTAAGATCCTCTTAGAGTTTCTTGTTGCTCAAATGGGTGTCATTTCTGATATTTATATGTTTCCCACGTCTTCATTGCTTGATTTTACTCACAAGAAAGTGTCACTCATAGCCGTCGAATGTCACTCATAATTACAATGAATTATGAAAATGTCACTCTTAAGAAATCTGAAACCTTGGCAGGTATGCGGGCCCATAGGAGGCCTGTAGGTGGTGGCCTCAGTAAAGATGGTTTTGGTAGCCGCAAAGACTTAATTGGCGGGGTTAAGAAGAAGCGAGAGGGCCCTGTAGAATGACAAGACCTGAGGAGATGACTAAACTGGGATGTCGGGAAACCAAGTGGAGAGGCCCTGGTGGGGGTCGGGGGCATGCTGAACGAGACCAGGCTTGTCTGCCTAGTCTAGTGAAGCAGGGGACATAAATAGATACAATTGAATGTCCGAAGAAGACGAAGGAATTGTATTATAGTACGTTGGGAAGAGAACTACTGTGAGAATGATGACAATGCATTAGGTGGTCCGTGACAAGAGGGTTGGTTCAGGGGTTTGATCGGGTAAGATTTCCATGAAGGTTTGGAATGGCAGAACGATAACGGGCAAGCGGTATTATAGCGAAAAATTGACATTTGGTGGGGGGCTGATGCGTGGAGACAGTGGAACAGGATAAAGGGGATATTATGAGGTTAGACTTGGGCTGAGGTGGTTTGGCACTTTAATGATGCATGCCTTGTGACATATTAACGTCGCTTATACGACAAAGCTTTGTATCACGTTATCACTCACAGGTGTGCGTCCAATTAACTATTTCCTAAACTACTATGAAAACGATTTAGGTCTGTGGAGACCCCAGGATCCCAGACAGTGCGCGGCATTTATAGAGCTTAACTGTAGAACCCTTTATAAAACACCTACACCCTAAATTAAAAGATTGTCTTCCCATAACAGGTCCTTTTTGACGACTCAGCTTCATAACAAATCAGACACGCTGAAGACGTTATTCATGTCCCCTTTATAACCCCTGTGAGATCATCCTTGGTACAGTTTCCTGAATAAAGTATAGGCATGCATTACATTCCTGCACGTCATTACAATCCTAACTCGCCATACCAATCGGAGACCAGCGTCCCACATTCAGCTTCACGCTGACGTGTTGGGTTCCTCTGAGTTGTGTCCTCAGTTGGAAACCTTTTTTTGTGTGTGTTAGGCATGCCAGATGACAACAAAATGAAGGTGGGACTGGTGGGATTTCATGCACATTTGCACCCAGAGTGCACCTTCAAGACGCCAGTGATTTCATCTTCACTTGTAATAGTGTGTCTATGCACAAGGGTCCTTCTTTCTGATTACCTACTCCACACCAAAGACAGCACCTATCAATTATCTGGTTACGACTCACACTCTTAGTTCTTGCAAGAAGAGAGAGTAGTAGTCTCATTGCTCCTGCTCACCTCATTCATTTGCGCAGTACTTCGTGCTACCGGGTTTCTATATCCGCTTCACAGGTCTGTGCCTCCCTGTTTGGGCTCTCTGGGTGTATGAGGATCTCTGTAGTTCACTACAGCGAAGAACACCCCATTAAGAGGCACCGATGACCATCAAGGTGAGCCCTTCAATAGAGCTCTGTGCATCTTCTTTTTCTTGGTGTGATTTTGGCCACACCACCCGTAACGTTCAAATTGAGGTTTATTAGATTAATCTGTGAGCCAGGCATGACGATCCCTGCTTTGTTCAGTTGCAGTCACCTAAGATTCATTCAACCATCTATATTCGTAAGAAAGAAACACATATTGCTTTATTGGTTCTGTGAACCGTATACTTATGCAGCTATTTGTGTTGTTGGTGTGTGACTTGAAATTCATACTCTATCTGCCAATGAGGTCACTGGAGAATACATTACCACTTAGAAGTGGATTACTTAAGCAGAATTTCTCTGTGCTTTAGATCTATGCTTCAGTGATATACATTAGAATCGCATGTTTATTTGGAAAGAAAGAGGGTGAAGTGTGTGGGGGCAAGATGGCGGCTGCGTGAGTGGTGTGATGGTCACTCCCCGACCGCTCCAGACATTGTGCGGTATAATGAGTTGTTAGTGCCCCGTCGAGCCGAGCCTCGTAACAGTGCAAACAGCGTGAAATCCACCTCCGTTTTGAATGATTAGCCTTTCAGGTCTGAGTAATTTGATACGCACGGCGGCATCCCGTCTCCGCGCCGTAAGCACCCGAACGTACCTGGCTACTTGGCGGGCGTGGCTGGTTGACAAGCTGCTGGGGGAAATCACACGTACGTCCGGGATGGCTCCTTGGAGAGCCGCACCGAAGGAGGGAGCCTCTGGTGCGAAAGGGGCTGTGGTGCCCAGGAAACTGCCTGCAGTAAGGGAGCCTGATGCTGCTGTCACACCACTCCAGAGCAATGCGGAGAAGGCGGTGAGCAGGAAAGAGGCTCCTAATCTGGATCGATCTCTGCCAGAGGAGAGTGCTCGGAAAAAGACCCCCACTGTTCCTGTGATGTTTACAAGCCAATTGGTAAGCGGGAAGCAGAGCAAACAGCCAAATCCACTGTCGGAGAAAATTCCTAGTTTAGGCATTGGCGCTGGGATTGTATCTGTTCCTGCCACTGCTACTGCTACTGTTAATAACAAAAACTGTAATATTGTAACCACTTCAGTTGAGTGGGTTACACCGGACCCCCTCATTTCCAGAGAGACTGTTAGGGTGCATGATACTCCAGTTGCTACAGTTATTCAAACATCGGGGTCAGACGTGGCATCTATCAGTACCGGACAGCTGGGGGGGGCTGGACTCAGGATAACTTCCAGCGAGGGCGTCTGTGATCCTCAAGAGACTGGAGACATGGTGCCTGGCACCCCAGATGGGGAAAATTTCTTCTCGCTGGCAGAAGAGTCAGATTTAAACAATGTTACTGACCCCGATATTACGGAGATAGACGCCTCAGGGAATGACAGAGAAAGCCCCCCCACGACTGCTGATACATTAAGAAGGGCTGCTAATCGACCTAGAAAGAAAACCTCTGCGGGTTCATAGCATGGCAGTTCTCTGTCAGACCCCTATGACCATCTTCAATGGGTCTATTCTACCACCAACTTGGAGGCTGAGGGGGAGCCAGGGGTAGGATTTCAGGAGGAAAACCCAAGCGTCGTTGTTAAAAAAGGGGAGCCTGTCCCCTCAATCAGTTTAATATATTCAACTCTTAAGGCAATGCAAATCGAGGCTCAGCAGGAGCATAAAAGGGCACAATTGGCAACTAGGAAAATTCAGGCCGCTATTCGCAAGACAACTAAAGCCTGCTCAGAGGTGGTAGCAAGAACGATCGCCCTGGAAGAGCGCGTCGTAGGGTTGGAGGCTGGTTTGGAAAGCACTGAGCAAAAAACATCTGCTAACGATGCAAGAATGATGGATATTCTCTGGAAATTGGAGGAATCCAAAAATAGACAGCGAAGGAATAATCTACGTTTGCTGGGCATCGAAGAAAAAGCAGAGGGGAGCGATGTGCGTGGCTATGTGCTCAAGCTCTTTCAATCGGCTTTTCCAGAATTGTCTCACTGGAACTGGGAAGCAGAGATTCAGCGTGTACATAGCTTCCCCCTAATGGCTAAAAGCAATCCCGGCCCCAACCCAAAGCACTGAGCAATTCTAATATTCTTTGGTAACTTTTTATTGCGACAACCGATATTCGAAAAGGCTCGACCAGACGCCAAAAAATCTACAGAGGGGCAGTCCTTTTTTGTCCGGCCTGACTTCTACTACACCACTGTGGAAAGAAGGTGGCGTCTGCGTCAGATGATCAGCCCTTTTCAAAAACTTGGATGTGAAGTCTATCTGATGAATCCTGCCTGGTTGAAAGTGATCTATCAGGGGTGGGTTAGGGTATTTACATCTGAGATTCTAGCTGAGAATTACCTAAAGGAGCTAACTGATGGCTGATTGATTCTGAGACTTTGGGACCTCCTCTTTTTTGTCTCTTCCTCCTTTTCTTTCTTTTTTCTTGGGGGATGCTTGATGTTATCAAGGTTCGGCTGTCGTTGGGAAATATGTAACTCGTGCTGCGTGGTTTTCTTTTCTGTTTGGTTATTGTGAATTTAGACTCTGGCGGGGCTTTACCGCTCGTATATCACTGATTGGGGTTTGGTTTGACTTTTGTGGGTAGGTTGGGGAGTGACTTGGGGTGCACATTAAAGCAGGAGGCATCACAAGGGTCTGAGGACCTTTTTTCCCCAAGTAAGGGGTGTGGGTGGGGACAGAGGGGGGATGGGGAGGTGGATCCTACTAGGGACAGATGGAATTTTTGGGCGTATAGGTATATATCTGTTGGGGTATGTTATTATTCTTTTTTATGCTTAGAGTCATACTGTATTTGGTTCTGTCCACTATATACAATGGGGTGTGTTAGGATAGCTTCTGTGAATATTTGTGGACTTAATGACCCAGCCAAACGACGTAGGATAGGGGAAGACATCCGAATCTTGAGGGCAGATATCATCTGCCTCCAAGAAACTCACGTAGAAGCCAGCAGGAATAAGATCATGGAGCTGGACGGGTTTGAACTGATTTTGTGGACCAAACAGGAGGTTAAGACAAAAGGCATGGCTATATTTGCACATCGGGGTATGGCAAATTTTACTCGCTCTATCTCTGATAAATATGGGAGGTGGGCAATTATGCAATGTACCATTGATAGTAGTATATTTACATTATGCTCTATTTATGAACCCGTACTCGACGACCCTAAAATGTATAATTGGCTGGGTTTAGAACTTGTGGGCTGGCCCTCCCCGTTAATACTCTGTGGGGATTTTAATATTAATTTGGGTTGTGCGATATCTATTCATCCAGAAATAATAAATCAAGTCCGAAAACCAAAAGTTTTTAGATCTCTTAGTCAACCTAAAGAGCTGCATGGGTTGGTAGATATGTGGGCACTAGCTGAAGGGAATAATCCAGGGTTTACCTATTTTTCGGCTCCGCATAGGTCACATGCAAGGGTGGATTATTTTTTCATTTCTCACTGTTTGGTTCAGGGTAGTAAAATCTCAAAATTTCCCAGGGTAATGTCCGACCATAACCCTTTGGTATTGGAAGTGAACATTAAAAGGCAGAAACAAGCAACTAGCTGGACCTTTAACAGGGCTTTATTAAGCGATAATGTTAATATAGAACATATGAATATGTGGATTATTAGGTTTCTTAATGAAAACAGGGGATGTACGGGCATCCAAAATATCTGGGATACCCTGAAAGCTGGAATTAGGGGCGAGACCACACAATTTGATGGGAGCTCCAGAAAAAAGAGAAGAATAGGATTAAGGAATTGTATGATATACTGGCCAAAGCTGAGAATCATCTGGTGAAGGCTCTAACAGCGGGCGGGGATGCCGAGTTGGCCCAAACCGGGATCTTAATTGCCAAATCCGCTATAACGGAGATTTCTTTTGCCAAATCTGCGGGCACATATCTGGCGTGGCGGTCTAAGCTCTATGAGAGCAACGAGCGGGTGGGCTATATGCTAGCGTTACGGATCAGAGAAAAAGAAGCACAAAATCGGATTATTGGCATTAAAGATCCAGACATAGGTTTAGTAACTGACCCAGGGGAAATTCTCTCGGTGTTTCAGAAATTTTATCAGAAGTTGTATTCTGTAGATATTAGCAATAATTATAGGGTACAAGGGGAAAGTAAGAGATATCTTGAAGAAGTCAGAGTAGATCCATTATCTCCGATAGATCAGGATACTTTGGATGCCCCGATTAGTCTGGGGGAAATAACCCGGGCATTAGATTCATTACCTTCAGGCAAAGCAGTTGTCCCTGATCTTCTTCCAAGGTGAATTTTTTAAGATTTTCGGACACATTTGGCATCTATAATGCTGGAAATGTATTGCATAGTTCAGAGTGGAGATTTACCCCCAGTTTCGTGGCGGAATGCTAAGATAGTCATATTTAAAAAAAAGGGAAAGTGGCGACTGACCCGGGGAAATATCGGCCTATCACATTAGTAAATAGTGATATTAAGATCTATTCTAAGATTTTTGCAAACAGACTGGCCTTAGTTATTAAAAAGATGGTATCTCCACAGCAGCACGGATTTGTCCCGGGCCGGGAAACTATAGATCATATACGACGGGTATTAACACTGTTTGACTACACTAAGGTTACAGGAGACCCTATGGCATTAATCCTTTTAGATGCTGAAAAGGCATTTGATAGGGTCTCCTGGCCTTTTTCATGGGCTTCCCTGAAGCATTATGGGATTGGGGATGGGTTTCTAAAAGCAATTCAAAGTATGTATAAAGATCCAGTGGCTAAAATTACTTTGATGGGGGCCCAGTCTGGGGAGATCAATATATTGCGTGTGTAACGCCCTGAACGTCTCAGGATCGTTTAACAGACACAATAATGAGGACGCAACCACTTGTGAAGGGTTAGTTATTTTAATGAAGGCAAAACTAATACAAAGAATAAACAAAAGTTATGGTCACTGGAATCCTCCAGGCTAAGTACGTTACCAGCCCACAGCACAGATGGTCCTAACCGTCCTCTGCATATACGCCGATCCCGGCGTATGCCAACAGAGGGCAGAAATGAAATGGCCGACAATGCCAATCGGTAGGCTGTGAGGGGCACGAAGAGTGTTGGGGAGAATCGAGGAGTCAGGGAAACACCCAGCCGGGGTCTCTACCTGAAGGGAGCAGCCGCTCAACCTCTTCCTCAGACTGCACCGGGACGCGGAGTCACCTCCTGGTGATGCGTCACCGATACCCCACTCAAAAGCAAGAAGACTGAACCGAGAGCAGCCGCTCGATCGATCCTGTGGACTTCCGAGTCTGTAACGCGGCAAACACCTCCTGGTGTGCGTTACAGCTGGCAGTCCCTGTATCTCTGGTCGGGCTGGGAGTTACGACTCTAACCAGCAAAAGCGCCACTGCGCCTTGACTCTGCCGAGTCAAAAAGCGAAGCTCAAAGGTTGACCAGTAGAGCTTCCGGGTCCTTCACAGGTGACGATGGGGCAAGGCACGGCCCAGGGAGTAACGACTCGACCTACCTCCGTTCTTGCCTTACTGGAGCACCACTCCGGAACACTGCTCTTCACGAAGCAGGTACGTCGGTGTAAACACAATATCCGACAGCGTTGTACCTCCCGGTTCCTCCCTTTATAGGGCGTGTTTTCCTTGAGTTATGTAACAGCTCTCCTGTTTACATAAGGGCGTGTTTTCCTTGAGTTATGTAACAGCTCTCCTGTTTACATAAGGGCGTGTTTTCCTTGAGTTATGTAACAGTTCTCCTGTTTACATAACCTCTCAACCGCTAAGCATCCTGGGAGATGTAGTCCGTTTTCGCTGGTTACCGTTTTCCTCCCCTCGCATGACAGGAATTCTTGACAGTACATCCTCCCTCTCAGCGGCTCCCCACGGGTCCAGCGCTGGCAGGAAAACGCCGATGGAACAAGGAGACCAAGCGCGGAGCATGAACCCCTTCAGCCGGTTCCCATGATTGCTCCTCCGGGCCATAGCCCTTCCACGCAACCAGGTACCACAGCCTCCCCCTGCGCCATTTGGACGCCCGTATGCCCGACACTTCATACTCCACCTCCGACTCCACGCATACCGGCCTAGGTGTCCCAGACGGCTTGGAGGGTGCTGGTTTGAGCAATGATACATGAAAGACAGGGTGTATCCGCAATGACTGGGGCAAGCACACCTTCACGTTCACGGGACCCATACACTTGGTAATTCGATAGGGGCCCATGTACTTGGGATGGAACACACCGTTCTTTCGAAACCTCATGTTTCTTGTGGATATCCAGACGTAGTCTCCAGTGCGGTACAGTGGCCCGGGCCTTCTCTTCCTGTCTGCCGCAGCCTTGTATCTTCTCTTGGCCTCTATTAGGACAGCCCTTGAGCGCATCAACGTGTCTTTTATGTGTGCCACCCTGTCCGCTGTGGCGGGAATCCTGTCCTCTCTGAACGGATGTAGAAATGGCAAGAACCTGGGATGGTGGCCATAGTTGCTATAGAACGGAGATGACTGTGTGGAGCTGTGAGTGGCGTTGTTATAGGCTATCTCTGCAACCCATAGCAAGTCGACCCATTCTTCCCTGCCCTGGTCCACAAAACAACGCAGATACTGTTTGAGCGTTTGGTTCAGGCGCTCGGTTTGGCCGTCCGTTTGAGGGTGGTAGCTGGTGGACAGGGCGGTCTTAACATGCAGCGCAGTGCACCAAGTCTTCCAGAATTGCACAGTAAACTGCGACCCCCGGTCCGACACGATCACCCCAGGTAATCCATGCAGTCGTACCACATTCTTTAGGAGTAGTGACGCCAATTCCCCGGCCGTAGGGACTCTCTTGCAGGGGATGAAGTGCCCCATTTTCGTCAAGTAATCCACCACCACCAGTATTGCCGTCATCCCCTGGTCTACCGGTAGGCCCACCACGAAGTCCAGTGATATGCTATCCCATGGTCTATCCGGGGTCGGAAGTGGATGTAAGAGCCCTTGGGTTCGGCCATGGTCGGCCTTCATGGTAGCACACGTAGGACACTCCTGTCCCCACCTCCTGACATCCACTCTCATGGTCGGCCACCAGAAATGCCGTCCCATGCTAGCCACCGTTTTTTCAAAGCCCAAATGACCTGCGCATGGAGAGTCATGGCACCAGATGAATGCTTGTTTCCTTAGCCTAGGCGTGGGTATCAATAGGCACCTGCCCTTCAAGGGTATCCCGTCCTTCAGCTGCCATTCTCTGTGACTGAGGAGCCACCTCCGCCATGCGAATGACCTGATCCCTCTCTTTATTCCCCTCAGGAAAGTATCCGGTTGGATAACCCCCAATACCATCCTCGGGGAAATGATGGAACGCTCGGTCGCAGGCAATGGTTCATGAACTGCAGATTGACGGGACAGGGCGTCCGCCTTCCGGTTTTCCGTCCCCGGCCGATATGTGATGCGGAAGTTGAACCCCGCAAAGAAGATCATCCACCGCAGCTGCCTGGGAGAAAGGTGTCTTGTGGCCGTCATGAACTGTAGGTTCCGATGGTCCGTGTACACCGAAACCACATCTCTTGCCCCCATCAACCAATGCCTCCATTCGGTGAAGGCGTCCTTGATTGCGAGAAGCTCCTTCTCCGCAATATGGTAGTTGCGTTCGGCGTCGTTGAGTTTGCGGGACATGTACGCAGCGGGATGAAGCACCCCTGTGTCGTGGTTGCGTTGGGACAAGATAGCCCCCAGCACCACATCCGATGCGTCCGCTTCCACCACGTAGGGGAGATCCGGATCGGGGTGAGCCAACACCGGCGCCTTACCAAAGGCGCTTTTCAGGGCCTCAAAGGCTTTGTTCGCTTCAGGGGACCAGACAAACTCCTTGGACTTCCTCAGTAGCTGTGTGATTGGGGCCACCAATCCTGAAAATCCATCGATAAACCGCCTGTAAAAGTTGGCGAAGCCAATGAAACTTTGGACGTCCTTCACGCTTTGGGGCACCGGCCATTCTTTTACCGCCTTGATCTTTCGTTCTGCCATCTCCTGTCCCTCCGGACTCAGCATCACTCCGAGGAATTCCACGGATGTGACGTGGAAGTCACACTTGCTGAGTTTACAAAACAGCAGGTTTTCCCTCAGCTTTTGGAGCACAGCTTTGACGTGGTGTACGTGCTCCTCCACACTGGACAAATAGATGAGGATGTCGTCGATATATACGACCACGTAGATATCCAACTCCTCTCTGAATACCTCATTCAAAAAGTACTGAAAGGCTGCCGGGGCGTTGCACAGACCGAACGGCATGACGAGGTACTCAAAAAGGCCGAACCTGGTCTTAAAGGCGGTCTTCCACTCGTCTCCGTCCCTCATGCGCACCAGATGATATGCCCCTTTCAAATCCAACTTGGTGTAGATACGAGCTTTCTTGACCTGTTCCAGAAGTACACTGATGAGAGGCAAGGGGTACCGATTTTTTATGGTTATCGCATTCAATGCCCTAAAGTCCACACAGGCTCTCAGCTCCCCATTAGCCTTCGGAATGAAGAAGAGCGGCGAGGCGGCCGGAGACTTGGACGGGCGGATGAATCCTAGCTTGAGGAGTTTATCCAGGTACCCCCGGAGATGCACGTTTTCAGGCTCTGTCAGGGCATACAGCCTGCCGCTGGGAACGCTGGCCCCTGGCACCAGGTCGATCTGGCAGTCAAACTGCCTATGTGGTGGTAGCACTTCCGCCTTCACCTCATCAAATACGTCCGCAAAACTGTGATAAGCATGGGGGAGAGCCACATCTTTTTCTGCCGCTGTAGCCACCGTCTGACTCCCGCTCTCATCTGCGTCAAGGGATTCCGTTCTTATTCCACAACGCAAGATGCAATACTGTGACGTCATTTCGATGCGATGTGTTGGCCAATCTACAGCAGGGTTGTGTTTCTGTAGCCACGGCAATCCCAATATGACGCCATATTGGGGCGCTCGGATGATGTTAAAATCGATTTGTTCCAAATGGTTCCTCCCATATCTCATCTGAAGGACCCCCGTGTGTTGCCCGATGGGTCCCGTCACCAATCGCCTTCCGTCTACAGCATAGACGTCTTCGGGTACAGCTTTGGGAAGAAGCACTAGCCCTAGCCTGCATGCCTCGTTGTGGTCCATAAACATGCCAGTGGCACCTGAATCCACCATGGCCACAACGGGTATCCACTGGTCATGCACTCCCATGTGCACCGTGAGAAACAGGTGTCGTTGTCCTTTAGAGACCGAGTTGGAAAGTGAAGGGATGGATGAGTGACTCCGAGATGCCCCTTCTTTGGTCTGGGAGTCCTCTATTTTTCCGCCGGTATGTCCACCACGGCTGTTACCGACCGGTTGGCCCGATAACGTGACGTCTTCGGTTTGGCAGGGCATTCACGTACGTAGTGGCCTTTTTTGCCACAATATAGGCACAATCCTTGTTTACGGCGTGACTCTTTCTCCGTGGCTGTGAGGCTCGCTCGTATTGCGCCGATGTCCATGGGTTCTCCCTTGGATGCGGTGGAAGTTTCAGGACTTCCTACCGTTACATAGGATGGAAAGGATTTTCCTTTTCTCCCATGATCCCTCTTTCTTTCACTTAGCCTATGTTCCAGCCGTAATACCAGGTTGATAAGGCCCTCACATGTCTTGGGTTGAGGGTCAATATGAGCCACGGCGTCCTTGAGCTCATCGCACAGCCCTTGATGGAAGAGCGCCGTCTGTTTAGCAACAGGCCACTTGGTTTCCGCAACCAGCCTTCGGAACGCGTTGAGATACTGCACCAGGTCATTGGATCCCTGTCTCAACTCAAGCATTTCACGGTCCGCCGTGTACGAGTCAGCCCTTCTGTCGAATACCTTCAGGAATTCCTCGCGAAAAGCACCCCAATCGCATAAGATGGGGTCGTCCCTGCTCACCAGAGGTACGGCCCATTGTGCCGCGTTTCCAGCCAAATAGGAAATAAGGAAAGCCACACGAGCCTGGCTTGTGGGGAACGCCTTTGGTTTGCACGATAAATGTAGCGCCACTTGTGTGAGGAATACCTGCACTGTGTTAGGATCCCCACTGTACCTCTCTGGTGTTGCCAAGGGGATGGCTACCGGCATTTCCACTACTACCGCAGGGGTCTGGTTCGTGAGGGAGGTGCTGGGCGTGAGCGGGTCCAATTGGATAGCATCCAGTCTGGCTTTTACATCGGCGGTTTCTTGCCTAGAGGCAGCCACTTCAGCTTGCACGGTCGCTAAAGCAGCCAGCACATCATCAAGTGTTGCCATGTCTGTTATCGACCGGGAGACAGTTAGTGTTATTAAGGTCGGATATTTTGTAACGCCCTGAACGTCTCAGGGTCGTTTAACAGACACGATAATGAGGACGCAACCACTTGTGAAGGGTTAGTTATTTTAATGAAGGCAAAACTAATACAAAGAATAAACAAAAGTTATGGTCACTGGAATCCTCCAGGCTAAGTACGTTACCAGCCCACAGCACAGATGGTCCTAACCGTCCTCTGCATATACGCCGATCCCGGCATATGCCAACAGAGGGCAGAAATGAAATGGCCGACAATGCCAATCGGTAGGCTGTGAGGGGCACGAAGAGTGTTGGGGGAATCGAGGAGTCAGGGAAACACCCAGCCGGGGTCTCTACCTGAAGGGAGCAGCCGCTCAACCTCTTCCTCAGACTGCACCGGGACGCGGAGTCACCTCCTGGTGATGCGTCACCGATACCCCACTCAAAAGCAAGAAGACTGAACCGAGAGCAGCCGCTCGATCGATCCTGTGGACTTCCGAGTCTGTAACGCGGCAAACACCTCCTGGTGTGCGTTACAGCTGGCAGTCCCTGTATCTCTGGTCGGGCTGGGAGTTACGACTCTAACCAGCAAAAGCGCCACTGCGCCTTGACTCTGCCGAGTCAAAAAGCGAAGCTCAAAGGTTGACCAGTAGAGCTTCCGGGTCCTTCACAGGTGACGATGGGGCAAGGCACGGCCCAGGGAGTAACGACTCGACCTACCTCCGTTCTTGCCTTACTGGAGCACCACTCCGGAACACTGCTCTTCACGAAGCAGGTACGTCGGTGTAAACACAATATCCGACAGCGTTGTACCTCCCGGTTCCTCCCTTTATAGGGCGTGTTTTCCTTGAGTTATGTAACAGCTCTCCTGTTTACATAAGGGCGTGTTTTCCTTGAGTTATGTAACAGCTCTCCTGTTTACATAAGGGCGTGTTTTCCTTGAGTTATGTAACAGTTCTCCTGTTTACATAACCTCTCAACCGCTAAGCATCCTGGGAGATGTAGTCCGTTTTCGCTGGTTACCGTTTTCCTCCCCTCGCATGACAGGAATTCTTGACAGCGTGGAACGAGACAAGGATGCCCGTGCTCCCCCTTATTATTCGCCATTTATATTGATCCTCTAATTAGGAAGATTCAGGAGAATCAATTAATCCAACCTATTTGTGCTAGAGGGGGAGACGTAAAAATCTTGGGTTATGCAGATGACTTAGCCATTACAACAGCTGCTCCCCGCCAGGCGCTAGAATAAATAATTATTTTAACATCACAATTTGGCAAGATATCCGGTTATCATTTGAATGATAGCAAGACTCAAATTGTTATTAATGATAAGGTCACATTAATCGATCATCGGATAATTTCAAGTACCAGATATCTTGGTATAGAAATAAGTTCTAAACCTGAAGATATTGTGGATATTAACTTTAAGCCATTACTTCAGAAAATTAACTCGGATTCTCGTAGAATGTATAATTTGCATTTAACATTAGTTGGGAGAAACAACGTTTTAAAAATGATCTTCTTGCCCAAAATTTTATATTGCTTCAGAGCAATCCCATTAGATATACATAAAGTTTGGTTTACAAAGCTAGATTAGCTGGTTTCATGGTTCTTATGTGCTGGGCAGCGCCCCAGAAGGGCTCTCAGGTATATGACTCTAACTAGAGAGAGAGGCGGTTGGTCCGCCCCTAATTTTCAAATCTATTACTGGGCAACTATGCTTAAACAGATGGGGGAGTTGCTAAATGGGGCGAATTCAGAATGCTCTGAGATTTCCATCTATTATTTAATTTATGGGACAGAAGCAAGAGGACTTCTTCTGCGTCATATAGATTTTGCCTATTACAAGAGGGTTAAATTCAAGGTTCTATCGGGTGCTTATCGGGTCTGGACTACGATCAGGAAAAAGTTCGGGATTGGGCGGGTTCATTTTTACTCTCCTTTATTTAACAAACCCTACTCCCGACAATATTTCAAGATATCTATTTTAGGAAGTGGGTGGAGAAAGGCATTCAATGTATAGGAGATCTTATATTGAACGCTGAAACGCTTCCTTTCGTGGTTATCAAAGAAAAATTCGGGATTGAGAATAAATACTTTTTTAAATACTTACAGATAAGGGACTTTCTCGCTAAAAAACTTAATAATCGTGTCCGCATCCCTTTATTAGATTTAATTATTGGTGGCCGATCCATAACATCTACCTTATATAAATGTTTTAATGATAAGATGGGGGATGATTTGGCCAAGCACTTTGAGAGATGGCAAACTAGCTTACAGGCCGGGCAAGGTGAGTGTGAAGACTCCCTTTTGTTCAGCCAAACTACATGTATCTCCGCCATTCTGCAGGTGCAATCCTTTAAGACTTGGTGCAATTTATATATTACCCCGGCGCGTATCCACCGATGGGGGGGGACGTCGGGGATACACTGTCCCCGGTGTGGGTTGTTGGCTGTAGATAGCACCCATATGTTTGCCACCTGTTTTGGTCTTTCTCAATAGGTCGTTAAAATCGAACACCGTTTGGAATCTATATTGGGCTATGCTGTATTTTTGACCCCACAGGTTATTATGTTAGGGATTTCCAATCAAGAAATGGAGGAAGCAGATCGGAAAATGGTGTATATAGCAATGGCAGTGTTTCGGCTATGTTTGGCCACGGTTTGGTTTAACCCAATCCCCCCCTCGATACATGTCTGGTTCAGCAAATTATTATTTATCTATAATTGGGAGTTATCTGTATTCAGAAGAAGGGGGAGTAGGCCAAGAGCCAAAGGCAAAAAGATCTTGAACTCTTTAACTAAATGGTTGAATAAGAAGGAACTGTCTGTTTTTTTCCTTGCTTATGTAGGGATCCACCGGGGGTGGGTGGGATTTTAATCTGGGGGAAAATGTTGGCCTCAGATATGCGCTTGTTCTTTCTTTTTTTTTTTTTTTTTTTTTTTGAAACCGTTTATTACAAATCTCAAGAATATACAAATATGGGCCCACAACCTTCCGGCCGGCCGCTAGGAATGGCAGAAACATATGGCATACGTTCATAGAACACTTGGCATTACAAAGGAGCATAAGCAGGAGTCATCAACATCATGGGCCACAGCCATAATACGTCACAGTGCGGTTTCATTTTATACAGACAACAAAAAAACAACACCCACAAGGCTACCCTACAGTCGAAAGTAGCAGCACGTGCTCCCCAATGGGGAACCCCAACTATCAGAGGAATCCAAGGAGGGGAAGGGAAACAGAGCGAGGACTGGGGGAACCCTGTGCCCGGGGCTAGGGGAAGGGGTCAGCTAAGGGGACGGGGCTGGAGAGGCAGCAGGCAGCAATGGTGGCGCGCAAATACTCCCACGGTAGGCGTTCCAGGGGCCCCACACTTTCACCCATGTCCCAGGCTTACCCCTCGCCACATACACCACCTTTTCTCGAAACATGCACCAGTCCATGTGCTCTTTCCAGGCCGACACGGCTTGTTCTTTCTTTTCTCTTTTGTGTGACTATATGTTACATTGATTCGTTTGTTTCTGTATCTGATGCCCATAAACATTTTTTTTAAAAAGAACCGCATGTTTATTTGAACTAGTCACCTGTTACTTTATTTCAGTTAAAAGGCACGCACTTTGATCAAACAAAAGATTTATAGCTTACACATTATAAAATAACTTCTTTGTACTCTAAAGGAAAAGAGGAACGTTAAACACACCGAGGTCTCCTAAATAAACACAGTCCTATTTAGTATTACATTCCTGCTGACTGGGGAGTCCGCAGATTTTTACTAACGTTGTGCCGGTGCAGCCAGAAAATTGCAGCACCCCACTATCATTTCTGCCCCTAATGATTGACAAGCCCAGAGACTTAACCAGCATGTATTCCTGATAAGTCTGAATCGATTGTGAAACTTAGCATCAGCAGTAATTCAGCATAGAAACCACAGATGTTTATCATAAAATCTTACCATTGAGATATATCAGAGTTTGGACTGCAAGTTTGACTTTCCCCTCATCCCACCTAGAGAGATTTCACTGTTAAAGACAAGTGGCCACCCATTTTTTCTATTTTTCACCCAAACTGAACCGTCAATACTTCCAAACTCTAAGAAAGGATATTTTAAATAGACTGTTTCTACACAAACTGGGGACCATTGCTAACCTGAACACTGCAACAGTCCATAAACATGCTGGACCTCTGGCAAGCAGGCTTTCTTTCGGCCCACTCTACAGAAGCTGTCATCCTCTCGTTTGTGGATGACATGCAGGAGGAGGTGGACAGAGGCATTACTTGAGCCCTCGTCTCCCTTGATCCAGAAGCGGCCGGCATGATGCACGGGTAGGGGGATTGTGATTGCGGAAAAACATTAGATAAAAAAATAATCTCTTTAGAGATGTTCTAAAGGGGCATCTCACCCCAAAATCCCAAGATACATGAAAAAAACCATGGGTGGCACATCCTTCTCTGTTCAAGCAGCCAAACTATGGAACTTTTTACCCCCCCCAACATAAGATCCACCGACAACCACCTTATCTTCAGACTCAATCAATCAGGTGTTTATTAAGCGCGACTACTCACCCGTAAGGGTCTCAAAGCGCTGGGGGTGGTGGTGTTTGCAGGTTCCAGTCCATCAAGGAGGGGGTCTACTACTCAAGAATTGTCTCTTCCCCACATAAGCGCCATACGCAAACAGAACTTTACAGCATATCCCTCGGTATATAAGCATTTATTTTCACTCTAGATATGTACCTATCTTTGTGTATTGCTTTGTATAAACATGTAGAAAAAAATCTTTGGTCTACATGTACTTGCTTCCATTGTGCATCTCTGTACCTCCATGTACTTGGATCTTTGTGTCTGTTACTTTTCTCCTGAAAAACCATATCCAATGCACTACCCTATTTCTCATCCTGTACCTCTATCAATTCCTTTAATCTACATATACTTACCTCCTTTATGCATCTGTATACTTTAAATATACTTATGAATCTATATATTTATCACTTTCTTCTAATTTGCCATTTCCAATGCACTACTCTATTTCTCGGCCTTTACTTCTCTCAATATATCTTCTAGCCCAACTTTCTGACTACTTTCTACTACTCTTTCCAACGCACTACCCTATCTCTCACCCTATACATCTATCAATGTATCCTCTACATCCACATTCTCATTTATCCCAAACCCCATACCACTACTATGATCCCCAAAATAACCCTTTCAAGACTCTCTCCTACTCTACCCCTCCTTGCATCATCTGAAACCTTTTTTACTATACCGATCCCCCAAAACAAACCTCTCTAAACTCTTCCCTCTGACTCTTCCCCTCCAAAAACCCTTTTTACTCATCCAAAAGCCGCCTCCTACTGCTGTGACCTAAAAAAAAAAATCCTTCCCTCTTCTGTCCCTCCACCATCCTTTTCAATCAAAATACCAGACTAACATGTTCACTACTCAAATTCCATATTCCACTATACTTACTCACCACTAATCCTTTATGGGTCCCAGAGTAGCGTGCTACTCGCCAATAAAGCGTTTCAACACTCCATCAGGGTTACAAGAATTATATAAGTGCAAACCTTTTTTCCCTTTGCCACCCCTCCCCAACCCTTCTCAATCCAAATAACTGACTAACATATCCACCACTCAAATTAATTTCATGTTTTACTATACTAATTCAACTCTAATCCTTACGTGTTCCAGAGTAGCGTGCTACTCGCCCAAAAAGCTCTTTGAAACCCCATCAGGGGTAGCAAGCTCTGTATAAATACAAACCTCTTTCCCTCTTCCATACCGCCACTCACCCTTCTCTATCCAAATAACCGAATAACATATCCACCACTCAAATTACTTCATATTTAACTATACCCGACATTTCCCCAACCTATGAACAGAGCTCTAGTTGAGAATCTTTAGTGAAATCTTATATTGGTACCACTGTTGGAGTCCATTGCTTTTCTAAAGCCGAAGTGTACTTGCCTGTGTAACCAATTCATGTCATGGTGTGTGTATGTAAATTGCAAACCTGCCTTAAGAGCCACCATGTGGCGCTGTATGTGTGGAATGCACCGTATTTTCATTTTTTAAGCAAAAGTTTGGAGTGATGTTTGCACTGATATTTGTCACTGCACCCATATGCGAGGTCCGGTTCTTGGCGCACATAGCATTGGCTGCAGCGCACAGAGACCCAACACTGCCGCACACAGAGGAAAAAAATTAGAGGGAACATGGATCCTCACTGTCACTAAATCCCTGACTTTCACATGCAAATACCGGCCCAGAAGACCAGAGTATTTTAAATGGCCACTGCTCTGTATGGCCACAACACCTCACACTTAGTCTTCAGATACATTCCTATTTCCAATTGAGAACTTGTTCATCTTGGACTCGGGACGCCACACTTCAAAAAACAAAATATGACACACTAGTGTCAGCGCGCGGTGTGTGCATCAACTACAACATACTTAACTCCTGAGACCAATCCAGAGTTCTCAGAAGAGATAGTTGAATGTTATCCTCAACCACCATGCGGCTCCTTTGCACCAGAGCGTTGCTGCTTTCATGATACAAGAATGTGCTCAAATGCTTGATGCCCAGATCACCAAGAAGTGCAGAAATCTCACCTGGAGTGATTTGTGAACTATTGTCCATTACAATAGCAACAGGTACTACCTCTCTGGCTAACAAGAAATCAAAGTAAATGCAGACACTGGTGCTGCCAACACAAGAAGCAAACCTAACCTGCAGGCAATGAGCATTGTACTCAGTGGTCACAATAGCAAGCCTCACATCAGAAGGGAGGAAGGACCTCCCATGGTGGAGGAAAGTGAACGTGTGCCTTATATTGTACAACCTAATTAAATGTGTCTTAAAGCAAAAAATAAAACCTTACAGCACTGGTCATTATATTAATGGGATCGATAATGCCCAAGACTAGCTTAGACTGTGCCTTATTTGGTGGAGGTGGGTCATGATGGTGACAGACACTTGCTTCACTGCACTAGGCACCATTACCACCCATGTAGTACTACACTCTTATCTAAACCCTGTAATTCACAAATTTTCCTTTATTTTATCCTTCATGGCTCTCATGCCTATGTCACCATCATGACCCACCTCCACCATTTTGTTGTGAAAACTGTGAGGGATGGCCATTGCATCGAGCCTTCATTCTGAACCATCAACAAGGGAGAGCTCACATTAAATTGGATGTTGAGGGCCTGATCTAGAGTTTGGAGCACGTGACGAATATCCCGTCCATTTTATTAAAAGTCCATTATATCCCACGGCACTTGTAATACGGCGGACAGGATATCCGTCACGTTTGTGATGGAGTAACCCATGTGCCAAACTCTAAATCAGGCCCTAAGTTCTTTGAAAATTTTCCTCCCAGCTCACATATTGCAACAACACCTTGAGTACCTCATCCTGAAGTGCTTCAACCATTCATATTTGGACACTGCCACTGAGTGTATCTAGGATACCAGATGGAATGTGGAGTGTGAGTTCCAGGTGGCTGGAAGTGACAGGTGGAGACTGGCAAGCAAGGGACAGCTGAGCAGTTATGGGGTCTTTATTACTCTGAACCTAAATGAAGAGATTTGAAACTCATCCGCGTTTCGAAGTTACTTTTTCACAAATGCAATGAGCTGTGGAAGAGGAAAAACACCTCAACACTTTCAAAGGTTACCTTCTGAAATGTCACCATTGTTCTGAGCATCTTTAAATTAGATGAGCAGCGCCACCATGTGGAAGACTGGCAACACCATACTTAGAACAGTTAGTTGCCGAGCACTGGAAACCAATTAAGTGCCGCTGCTGAGCACCGGAATGCACCGGCTCAAATTAAGCAGACACCCCTGCAAGAAGCTCATGAGAGGTGAACCGTGTATTGGAGGCGAAAGGGTACAGAGTATGTGGCAGGGCAGCTAAGATATTGGAGCAGCTGCGACTGGAGAAACCATGACTTACAAAATTGCCATCAGTGAAAGAAGCACGTGAGTGATGTCATTAAAGAGCGGCCGACCGTTGTTGATGCACACAGCTCCTGGTGGCTGTCCATTAATTAGAGCAACCATCAAAGAGCTAGCCCTGCTGCCTAAATATGTCTGTGAAAAAGAAAAGGCGAGCGAGCGCTGCTGACCAAACAGGTCTGTGAACAGGGAGAGGCGGGTGAGTGTGTGCCCCTGACTGAACTTCTTGCATTGTGCGTGGACGCTTTCCCTCAACTGAGCAGTCAACAGGTAGTGATTGCCGGGGGCCAACTTAAAGTGCTCGTCACAGCATGATATAGTGTGTGAGGGTAGAAAACGGTTGGGCACGAGACTGAGCAATCACGCCTGAGTGATGGTGCAACAGAGCAAGCTGATCTGGAGAAGCTAGGTGCACAGACATTACACATTGGAGAATTCTTTCACGCAGAGGAGCGCAGAGCCTAGGCACAACGTTTATCAATAAAGAACGGCACGCACTCGGTTCAGCTTAAAATTTAAAAGGTTATTAGAGAAATGCTCGCTGTGGCTCGTATATAACGTGTTCCAAGATTCTCACTGTGTAGGTTGTTTCTGGGTGCAGATGCTCAACGCTATTAAGGGAAAAGCCTGCAATAGAAAGTAAAAGCCAATTGGCAGATGTGCAGAGTGGCTCATTGGGTTAAACCCGTGAAAGAAGGTAGCCTATTGGCTAGCAGTTGTAGCTCTGCAGAGCTTTAAGGAAAGACAGTAAAGGGTTTTTGAGTGAAGGAAAGCTCCCTATTTATTGAGGCCTCACTGTATTCTGGTGTCTTCTCGGATACTGTGGAACTTGAAATTCATTCTGTAGGGATGTAGCAGTGTATATTTCAGAACTGAATCCTGATACACACCCTGTACAGTGGTCCTTAAGGTTATAGGTATACTAATTTCATAGTTTTGACGTTACATCTGTCATTAGATATTTAGTAAGTGCATCCTTATGCCCAATTTGTAAGGTAGCCCTCAAGGCTGTTGGGGTATCACACTCCTATGGTAGTAAGTGGAGAAGATACAGAATATAGCCCCTCCTCCGTTTTTTGAAGTCACCCAGTGAGCCAAATTTAAAATGGGTCAAGTGGAAAAAGTAGTTTTACAATATGCAAAGGTGTGTGGTGCTACTCTGGTGTGGAAAGGTGAACTTTGCTTCTTCCTTCTTTGGTTCCTGAGAGGCAAGAGGTGTTTGAGCACCTCCTGGAGTTAAATGAGGAGAAAGCAGAAGAATTAAATGAGTTTGAGGCATGTATAAAAAAACCTGTCAAGCATTACACACCAAAGGTCAGCCTGATATTAGAGAGATTCCACTTTGGTACAAGAGTACAACATGCACAGGAGTCAGTAGAGAACTACTTTACCCACTTAAGGAAATTAGCATCATTGTACAAATTTAAAGTCAGTGGGGAAGAGAAAATCAGGGACCAATTTATTTTGGGGTGTAACATAGAGAGGGTAAGGGACAAAATAAGCCATAGGGATGAGCTAAATATAGATGAGGTTATTCTCATTGCGAAGAAGATAGAGCATTCTTTTGCATGTGTGGATATAATCAAGAAAGAGAACTACAAGGAGAATGGTCACACAGCAAGAGAACAGGTACACAGTGTTGAAAAACTGAGAAAGAGAGTACCCTGAAGAAAACATTCATGGGAAAATGCTTCAGGTGTGGAGTGGTTGGTCACATGGCCAATGACAAAAAGTGCCCTGCTTTGGGTACACTGTGTAAGTCATGTGGAGTTAAAGACCACTACGCAAAACTGTCCAGGTAAAAAAAAAAAAGAATAAACGTGTGAAGAATGTGGGCATTGATGATGATGACCCTGATGAATTTGAGAATGATGATTTGCAGGTGGGGGAAATCGTTGTTCAGCTGAGTGAACGGAGAAAAGGGCATGCCCAAAGGAAATGTGTTGTGTTGAGTTGTAACTATTATCTTGGCACTGACCTTTGATTTCATTACAAGACCGGGGGCTACATTATGCAATACCTTTTATTGCTGCTCAAGATATGCAGCCCTTTAAAGTGTAACAATTACATCATAAATAAAAACATTCCATACAGCATAACAAAGTGCCATGGCAATCAATTATCTTCCTTTTTTATTCGCTGCTCATGGACAGTTAAGTACAACTTCTTCCTATCGCCGATATTTGGTGTATTTTGATGTAAATGAATGATCTAATCTTACTACAAGGAAAAATTTACAACCTGTGAGGCTGAAAGAGGGGCTGTTTTCAGCTTGCGCTATACGTCTCCATGTCAACGCACAGCGCAGAGCTAAAGGACAGACTGTTTTGTCTTATTCTCGGCGAAAGTGACTGCATTGAGGATATTTAAGGACGTTTAAAGGAATTTTAAGTCCTTGCTAGGATTATATTATTTTCTTACACTAACCAAAAAAAAAAGGGAAATGTCTGAGAATAACATTGAGGGTATTAGTTACACACCCCTCACAGAGAACTCTCTAATGAGTCTCTTTGAAAGACAACTAAAGTCCTCCTTAAAGGAGGTAGTTGAAGCGGCTCTGATTAAAAGAAAAAGGGATATCCCTGAAGACGACACAGTTTCTTCGAATGAGGAGGATCCTCTCCCTAAAAAAGACGGTAAGGTCTTAAAGAAGACGAAACATCTTGAGACTCAGGGTAGCCTTCGCGCTACAAGCGACCACGTCCTATTTATTGGTAGCCCACGCGCTACAAATGAACCAGGTGTCCCGAGCGGCACAAAGACAATGAGCGACCTTCATGGTGCAGAAAATACAGGTGCCCTTCGCGGCACAATTAGACAAGGTGTCCTTCACGGCACAAGAGATGTCATCCCCTATGATGATGATGATTAATATCCCCTATTGATGACACTGATGAGGCTGACGAATACGTTTTTGATCCATTAGAAAAACTTGATGACCTACTTGATGAGGATTTAAATCAACCCACCACCTCAGGCTCCTTTACGGACCCATCAGGGGTGGAGATGTTTAACCCCTCAAAAATCACTCATCCTAGAGGCTCTGACTGGTGGCCCCTTGACCACGTAGCCAAATTTATTAAGGTTTGGATCAGAAAGCCCCTTGAGAGGGACTCACGAAACCTAATGAGGTCTGAATGCCCTAGACCCTTCCTGGACAACAAGGCTGGCATGACCCCTAACCTAGACCCTGAATTATTGACCTTCCTTTTCAGAACTGGAAGGGACCCTCGTAAGGGACTCAAACACTGCCTTAAGCACTGTCAAGATAAGTTGCTGGATACGTTAGGCCCTCTTGCCAGAATTCTGGACCTTGCAGAGAAGTCCTCTATGAATGGTACTCCAGTTGACACCGAACTCTTAAGAGGATGGAGTCAACGTGCCCTATGCCTCCTCGGTAATGCCAATGCTAGTCTTACGTCCGAAAGGTGAAGAGGCATTCTGATGTGAATGAACCCAAAATTGGGGGACCTAGCTAATAAAGACATTGAGGGAGACCCTAATGGACTTCTCTTTGGCGAGTCCTTTATTAAGATACTTGGCAAATACGTGTCCACCTTCTCTGCATTCAATAAAGCCCAAAGTAAAATGAGACAAATGTTTGGGGGTAGATTTTTTGGAAGGGCTGACAGGGCAGGACCGGCTGCCAGGCGAGGGTACAACAGGTCCTCCTTCTATCAACAGAACCAGCGTGGCTATGGAAGATACTTCCGAGGGAGCAACTCTTTCTTCCCTCTGAGAGGCCGCAACTACCGTACTTGAGGAGGTGGAAACAACCGTGGAAGATTCCAAGGACAAGGAAATCAAGGTAACAACTCCTCCTTTTGGTTATCGGTAACAAACGATGCATGGGTACTGGAAACTGTAAAAGGTTTCAAAATAGACTTCGTTACTATTCCTACCAGACCTCACTTCCCAGAGAACTTATTCTGGACCAGGATCAATCCACTCTGGTCGACGAAGAGGTTCGTCAAATGTTAGACAAAGGGGCAATTTTCATTGTCTCACACACTGGCCCCGGCTTTGTGAGCACAATATTTCTCGTGAAGAAAAAAGACAAGGGTTGGCGTCCCGTAATAAATCTAAAGCTTCTGATCTCTTTTCTTGTGTACAGACACTTTAAGATGGAGGGTATCCATCTTCTGAGAGACATCCTCAAAGAGAAAGATTGGCTCATAAAACTAGATCTCAAAGACGCATATTTTACAATCCCTATGGATACGGAATCTCGGAAATATCCAAGGTTTGTATGGAAGGGCGTGACCTATCAATTTAGTTGTCTTCCCTTCGGTCTCTCCTCGGCCCCTTGGTGTTTCACCAAGATCCTGAGACCGGTTGTGGCAAGGAGAAGAGGAGTCCGTCTGGACAATATCTTATTGATGTCTCAAAGCCAGGAGGAACTACTAGTCCATATGAAATGGACTGTGGAGCTTTTAGAGAGTTTAGGATTCATCACCAATGTAGAAAAATCTGTTATGACTCCTTCACAAAATCTGGAGTTTCTATGCTTTCTATTGCAACTCCCCTTAAAAAAATTATAAAAAATAAAGAAAGAGGTCTCTTATGTTTTGTCCAAAGATTTGGTGAGCTTGAGAGAACTAGCAAGAGTAGTAGGTCTCTTATCTTCATCCATTCAAGCGATTTCACCAGGACCGCTTCACTACAGAGCCCTACAGAGATTAAAATCAGCGGGACTGAAGAAAGGTCTTTGGTATTCAGACCACATTCCCCTGCCTCCCGAGGCTCGAGCCGACCTCCTTTGGTGGCTGAACAACCTAGACAGTTGGAATGGTAAAGCAATATTCGGCAATACGCCGGATCACTTTTTGGAATCGACGCGAGCAATTTAGGCTGGGGTGCCAGATTAGGAATGGTAGAAACAGGTGAGAAATGGTCCCAAGAAGAACTCACTCTTACATATAAATTGTTTAGAGATGATGGCGAGCTTGAACGCTCTCATGAGTTTCAAGTCAATTCTGAAAAACAGTGTAGTCCTGATCAAACTGGACAATTTTACAGCCGTCTCTTACATCAATCATTTGGGGGGAGCGAGATCTATGATTCTGGCAAATCTAGCCAAGACGATTTGGTACTTTTGCTGGAGTCAGAGAATAATACTGAGAGCAGAATTCATTCCGGGCCATCTAAACACAAGGACGGATTGGAATTCAAGATTCCTGAGAGACTCCAGCGATTGGAAATTGAATCCTCTAGTTTTCCAGAGAATTCAAGACTTATGGGGCCCATTTGAAATAGATCTATTTGCCAGCAGACTGACCTTCCAGATAGATCTATTTTTCATTTGGACACCAGACCCCTTAGCAATTGTGGTGGACGCACTTCTCCAACCTTGGAACCCTCTCAGTTGTTATGCCTTCCCTCCTTTCGCTCTAATCCAGAGAGTTCTTCTGAAAGTTTGTTCGGAATGCTGCCGCATTGTTCTTATTACTCCCTTTTGGAATTCCCAAATTTGGTTCCCAGGTGTGATGGAATTGGCGATGGAAGTTCCACATCTTATTCCAGGGAGCTTAGATCTCCTTCAGGGTCTAGAAGGAGAAATACATCCTCTTCTTTTAGAATGAAACATGAACCTTCTTGCCTGGAAGATTTCAGGGATTCTACAAGATACTCAGGCGTTTCAGGAGAGGCTAAAAGCCTTTTGGATGAGTCATGGGCTCTGGGAATAAGGAGAAGATATACCGGTGCATGGAAAAGATGGTGTGGTTGGTGCATAGAACGGGATATGGATCCCGTTGAGGCACCTGTAGTAGAAGTAGCAAACTTCTTAGCAGACCTTTTTAATTCAGGACTATGTTATAGAACAGTGAATTGCTATAGATCAGCAATTTCTGCAGGACATTCTTTGTTAAACGATTTTTCTATTGGTACCGACCCCTTGATTCGTAGAGTAATGAAGGGTATAAGACTTAAACGTCCTCCTAAACCCAAATATAATTCTTTATGGAACGTAAACCTTGTTTTCGATCTTTTTTCATCCTGGCCAGACAATTGTTTCCTTACAAGGAAACAGTTATCCATTAAACTAGCTACTTTACTTTGTCTTATATCTTTTTGGGGAGTATCCGATGTTAAGGCGTTAGAAATATGTACCAGGTTTCACTCCCCAGATGGAGTATTGTTTGAAATATGGAAAAGGACCAAGACCATGTCTGAGAACATTTTCTACCCTTATTTTTGGGATTTCCCCAAACTATGTGTGGTTAGTTGCTTGAAGGTATACGAACAGAAAATTAGTATTTTTAGACTTTGCAATGAAAACCAATTAATAATTTCTTTTGTCAAACCCTATAAGGCAGTCTCTACTGCTACAATTTGTAGATGGGTAAGAACAGTGATGTTTGAAGCGGGAATAGATTTGTCCAAGTTCAGCGCACACTCCTCGCGTGGAGCTATGGCCAGTAAAGTATTTTGGTGTCGGGGATCCCTTTCTGATATTCTGAAAGCAGCAGATTGGTCAAATGCCTCAACTTTTGTAAAATGTTATCTTAAACCTGTAGAACATATAAGCAATGTCGCATTGAAAAGCTTTGAACTTGCATAATGTTGCCTCCGGTCTTGTAATGAAATGACGATTCTCCAATTATCATACAGAGAGAATCTTGATTTCATTAAAGACAACGGAGGCTGACATTATCCCTCCCACCACTCCCTGGTGGATGTTTTGTTAAAGTATGTCTTTTATGATTGATTTCTTACTCTTGTTATTAATGTCTTTTGCATTTAATCTTTTGTCCTTTCCGGGAACAAGTATTACTTTTTTACTTTTCTTTTCAGATTCAGCTTCCCTATAAGCTTTTTAATATAGTGGAAGAAGTTGAAGCTACAGTTACTTTTCATCGCAGCTCTAGGAGGAAGATAATTGGATGCTATGGCACTTTGTTATGCTGTAGGGAATGTTTTTATTTATGATGTAATTGTTACACTTTAAAGGGCTGCATATCTTGAGCAGCAATAAAAGTTATTGCATAATGTCCGCCTCCGTTGTCTTTAATGAAATCAAGATTCTCTCTGTATGATAATTGAAGAATCGTCATTCTACTCTAGAGTGCTTAGGTCCATGCCATACAATCTATCGGCAGTTGGTGGTTGGGGACGGGCTGTATCAGATGTAATCAGGTGGTGCTACTTTACGTGCCCTTAGACTTTGTTTTTACACCTTCTTGGACTACGCCTCATCTTTAACAATTTGGAGATGATCAGGGTTACTGGCACCGCCACACAGACCAACGTGAGCTGCTCTTCATTGATTTTTTTTCAGATTTTGGGCTGTCCCATTTTAATTCATTACAGCCGTCTTTCTGCCTACCCTTTCCTGTATTCACCACCTGCGCTTTTGGATTTTTTTTTTTGCACCCTCGGAGTGTTTCTTGTGTGTCTGCTCTCTTACTGGGAGTTTAGCTTCTTTCAAAATTTCACCGGAGACTCACCGTTACTTTGAGGATTCTACTAATCCAACAAGAGAACTTCTCTTGTATCTTTGAGTGTGACGTTTCACCTCTTCTAGAAGCCTGACGTTTCATCCCTTCAAGAAGTTACGAGCACTCCTTCTCCTTCGTTCGTCTGGTTGGCAAAAAGTTACGGGCACTCTTGCCCTTATGTTCGGCTTGTTGGTAAGAAGTCTCATTGGCAAGGAATTACAGACACTCTGGCTCCTGCATTCGTTTCATTGGCACGTTTATGCGACGCTCTGCGGCTTTACGTGTGTTATGTACAGCCATTTTGAATTTGCAAGTTTTCCTTGGCAACCGCATTCTCTACCAGACACTTCAAGTGGTATTAACGCTGTGTAATTGGATTCCTCATACAAATTTGTATACTGGAATTTACACACACCTTTGGACATATGGTGAGATTCTCCCCTCGTAATTGTGTTATTTTGTTTTCAACATCTGATCTATGTAGAGCATCTATTCTGCACCAACATGCTTAATGAAAGCATACTTGATATAATCTCAAAGGGTGGAAGTGTGGACGCTTGGTGTTTTATTTTAGCAAACAATTCCCTTTGACTATTATTACATTACTTTGGCAGACTTCACAGTTTCACAGACAGTTTCAAGTGTTTTTTTTTGTTATTGTTATATGTACTAACATGTCTACACAAAATTATAGCTTAGCTCCTCCTCAGTGTTTTTGGCTTGCTGGTAGTTTCCCTTGTATGAAATGGCCAGAATGGAAGGCATATTTTTCAAACTATATTGAAACTTTGGATGACCAAGGAAAAATTTCAGATGCACAAACAAAAGGATTTTATTTACATTCTGCAGAGCCTGAAGGCTTTAAAGCATTTAATCAAATGGCAAGAGTTGGTGGGGGTAGTGATCAAAATGTGTTTTCTGCAGCAATTAATGGTTTTGATTGTTACTTTTCACCCAAAGTTTGTATTGGCATCTTAAGGTACACAATTCCTCCAAAGAAAGCAAAATATGGACAAATCAGTAGACAGTTATATTTCTGCATTAAGAACATTATCTCTTGATTACCAATTTGGGGTGCTACAACGGGATTTCATTAGAGACCATGTGGTAATGCATGTAAGAGACCCCGCCATTCAAGATAGGTTGTGGGTGGATGGCGATTTTAAACTCAAAGATATTTTAGCAATAGTAAGAAAGGCTGAAATGTCGTGTAGAAGTGCTAAAGAAGTAAAAGTTGAAGATAATATTAAAAGTAGTAGTACAGTGGCTAAAGTAGGAGGTGCTTGTATATAATTGAAAAATTACAATAAGAAAAAAAATGGAATTTTCAAAAGACTGCAATGCTGGTTCTGACAAGGATAAGCTCAAGTGTTACAGGTGCTGACAAGGATAAGCTCAAGTGTTACAGGTGCAATAGCAAGTTCCAGTTGGCCAACAACAAAAGTGGTCTAGGCATTAAACAAAAGTGTTCAGCGTGTGGTGTCACTGGACATTTTGTAAAACGGTGCAGGAAAGACAAGAACAATAAAGTGAAGTGTGTTGAAGAGGGTGAGTCTTGTTAGAGTGATGGTGACAGCAAGGACATGGATCTTGAGAGGTCTTTTTTGTTAAATACTAAAGATAAGTCACCTGTGATCTTGAACATTGACAAGACTGTGATTAATAAAGCTTATTTGCGACATGATTATTGGCGGAGTGGAAGTGCAAATTTATGTTGACTTTGGGTCTCCATACTCCATAGTGAAGTTGGTAACCAAACTGGGAGCTAATTTAAAGCCTTCAGATATCAATCCAGAGGGATATTTAGGAGATATGATAGAAATAATTGGTTTCAATCTACTTGTATTCAGGTTTAAAGACCGTGAGTGTGGTGTGTGTATCCATACAAGGACATTCCGTTTTAGAATAGTTCGAACATGGGAAACATGACATTATATTGAGTCCCAACAGTCCTGATCCTGTTATGTTTGTTGGAGAGAGTTACAAATGTCTTAAGGACATGTTAAATAGGTTTCCTGAGGTTTTGAGAGACAACATTGGTGAATTGGTCAATTTCAAACACAAGATCATTTTAAAGGATAATGCTTGTCCTAAAATGTATAACATGAACGTGAGAAATATCCCTTTAATGGTGAGGAGTGAAGTGGAGAAGTGGTCGAAGTTAGTCGAGAATGAAATCATTGAAAGAATTGAATCTTCAAAATGGGTCTCTCCCAATTTGGTTGCCTGACGCTCTAATGGTAACATCAGATTGTGCATTGATTTGCTCCATCTCAACAATATTATTGTTGTCAATCAATTTCCTTTACCTTGCATTTCCGAAATGTTTGCATTAGTAGGCAAAGCAAAGTTTTTCTCTTGTCTTGATATTTCAGATGCTTACCATCAGATCATGTTACACCACAGCTGTAAAAAGTATGCTGCTTTTATCACACCACTTGGTTGTTTTCAATTTAAAAGCATGCCATTAGGCCTCGCTTCAGCGGAAGCTGTGTTTCAGCGAATTATGCATAACATCTTTGGCAAATGTAAAAATGCTGTTTGTTTTCAAGACAATATTCTTGTGTTTGGCAAAAACAAGACAGATCATAATCGTGCACTGCAAGTAGTCTTAGGAAAATTATTGACTAATGGCCTAACTGTGAACCATGCAAAATGCAAATTTGGCGTTACCTTAGTTGCTTATTTGGGTCATTTGCTTTGTGGAGATGGAGTTAAGACCAAACCTGACCTTGAGAGGCCATTTGATTGGCACCATCTCCAAGTTCTAAAGATGATGTAAGGTAATTTTTAGGTTTAACGGAATTCTACTCAAAATACATACAGAATTTCTCATTCAGAGTTTTCAATATTCAGCAATTGTTAAAAAACAAGAGTACATTTGTTTGGGATGTTGAGTGTGAAAAGAAGTTTAAAGATGTATTGTTAAGTTGGCAATTGAAAAAGCAGCAGCTCCTAACTATTTGGATCCTTAACTTACCTGTTACAACTGATCAAAAGGTTTGGGAGCTTTTTTAGCACAAAAACTGGAAAAAGAGGGCGAGCTATAATTGCTTATGTTTCAAGAGCATTGTCCCCTTCTGAAGAGAAGTACTCCACCAAAGAAAGGAAGACTTTAGCTTGTGTGTGGGCCTTGGAACATTTTAGATGTTTTTTTGGGAGCAAACAGTGTGAAATTAGGAGTGCTAATAAGCCTTTGATATGTATACTTACCACTGACGGAATGATCAAGACTTCCGCTAGAATTGCCAGAATGTCTATGAGGTTACAGGACCTTATTTACAAATTGGGGACGTGCCTAGCAAAGATAACGTTACTGTTGTTTTTTTGTCAAGACTCCCTTTACCTTTGAAAGAGAATATCCAAAACATATGGGATGACTTTCACATCGCTTTGGTACATGATAAAGGTGCTATGCCTATAAAAAATGAAACTTGGTGTGAAGAGTACTTGACAGATGAAACGTTGCAAGACATTCAGAAGTATATATTTGAGGGCTGGCCTGCCAAGAAAAACCTTACCCCTAAGATTAGGAGTTTTTGGGAGGTGAGAAATGAGTAATTCTATACTAAAGGTACTATTTGGAGAGGGGATAGAGCTGTTCCTCCCACCGGAATGAGATACCTCATTGTTCTGCATAAGCACGATGGTCATAGTGGTATTGTTAGAACTAAAAAATCAGTCAAAAAAACGTTTGGTGGCTTGGTTTGAACACTTTCATTGGACACATTGTCAGCAATTGCGTTAGTTGTGCAAATTCTGACAGGTCATTAAAGACTTTGAGACCCAACATGGGGGAACATTTTATTCCCAATGGTCTTTGGGAGACCATTGCCATGAATATCATGGGTCCCATTGGTACGGCGAATAAATATATTGTTGCAGCCATCGATGTTTTTTCCAAGTGGCCAGTCATGAAGGTTGTAGAAAGAGTAGACACTGACATAGTGTTGTTGTTCTTAGGTGAAACCTTTCCAGAAGAAGGCCTTCCTATACGAATTATTACTGACAATGGGGTACTTGGGGAGTCATACATTGCACTACCTCTTTATATAATCCCAGTGGGAACGGTATTATTGAGAAGTGTAATAGAGTGCTCAAGGGTGCCATAGAAATTGCTGGTGTGGACAATGACAAATGGGAGGTTCAAGTGTTGAAAACCATGTGGAAGTCTATAACTACTCCCAATGAAATGACTGGTTGCTCTCCTTTTGAGATTATGAGAGGCAGATTACCTAGAACCAAAAGTAATCTATCTTGGTTAATAATCTCGACTAAAAGTTCTGTTGATTTAGACAAAACCAAGAAAAGAATTGAAAGAAAGCACATTGTTAACAGGAATAGGTTAGATATAAAGAAAGGATCTAAGAAGGATCCCTTGATTCAGAAAGGAATGCTGGTCAAAGTAAAAAAAAACATTGGAAAGTGTGTAAAGGACTAAATCAGTGTATGGGACCTTTTGTTGTGAAAGATGTTTTAAACAATTCTGTGAGACTATCTATTGGTAAAGTATGGAACTTAAGGAGAATAGCAGTCCCCAAGGGTGAGAAAAAGTTGTATAAAGGAGAACGTGCTATACCTAATCAAGATTTTTACATAGATGCAACTGTCTGGAAGGATGTTATTGAGAATGGTTATATGGTGGTGACAATTTACAGAGTGATGTGCGTATTGAAGGAATTTGCATACCAGATACTGTTTGTGATCCTTTTGTTTCTGGTAACGGTAACGTACATAATGTCCAGGAACAAAACAAGGTATCTGTGCCTCATACTTCAGAAACAAAGTGTTTACACAGAAGACCTACATGGTTATCAGATTTTGTTACTCGTATTAGATATAAGTTGTATGTGTAACTCTATTTTGACAAAAGTCATATGGATAGATTTCAATGCTGTATTATTCCCATATTTTGTGGGTTTTTTTGTTCAAAGGAGGAAGATGTGTTGAGTTGTAACTAATATCTCAGCACAAACCTTTGATTCTATTCTAGAGTGATTAGGTCCATGCTGTGAGATCTATAAGCAGTTGGTGGTTGGAGACGGGCTGTATCGGATGTAATCTGGTGGTGCTCCTTTATGTGCCATTAAACTTCCGTTTACACCTTCTTGGACTACGCCTTATCTTTAACAATATGGTACATGAGTGAAGAGGTTGTTTGACTCGGGTGCAAAAATACTTTTGATACCCAAAGAATTTTCCAATGAGAAACTGTCTGGAATTGTGAAGCTATACAAAGCAGACATTCGGCAATTAGTTTATGGTGGACAACCCATTAAGTTGGTAGGGTATTTTGTGGGAGAACTTGAATACAAAGGGAGGATTACAGAGGAAAACATATTTTTGTCCTGCAAAGAAGACAGTATAATCAGTTGGCACCAACAATCAGATTCAAAAGTAATTTTAGATCCCAATAGTTCACCTCCAATTTTGTTAGAAATGACAAGAAGATGACATGTAACAATCAAGAAGCTGTTGGCAAAAATAATTCCCGGAAGTATTTTGAGATTGGTTGGGATATCTCACACAGTATATGCATAAGATTCTTTTAGGAAGGATACTAAACTAGTTACAAGTAAGGTGAAGGGAGTTCCTCTTACCATGAGGCATCACATGATGGATGTGGTGGAGAGATTGAAAAAAGAAGGGATAATTGAAGGAGTGGAAGTGTCAGAATGGGTGTCGCCAGTGGAGTTAGTGTGGAAGGCTTCGGGTGAGATTAGGTTCTACATGGATGTGAGTTGGTTGAGTTGGTTGAATGGGGAGGTAGTGGTAGACATATTCCTTTTATCCAATATCATGGACATGCTTACACAACTGAACGGGGCGAAAATATTCTCTACCTTAGGGGCATATTATCAAAACAGGCGATAAAATTATCGCCTCTTTAGCGGCAGAAAACTGCCGCTAAAATGGCGATAATGGCCTTGATAATATGCTCTATGGAATTCCAATTGAAGCCCATGTTAGATGTGAAAGACATCTAACCTCAAAAGACTTAAGTAGAGATGTCTCATACTGAAAGAGAGTAAATGCAAATTTGAATGAAAAGAAATAGTTTCTTTGGGACATAAACTGACTGACAGTATGGGGCATTTTCCCTAACAAGAATTTGGAAGACATGAACAGAACTTTATGCATGCCTGAGAACAAGGTCGAGTTCCTTGGGATGGCGGAATATTATCACAGGTTTGTGCCCCATTTTGCAGCAAGGGCTTATAATAAGAGGAAGTTAAAAAAAAGGGTGAGATATAAGTGGTTCACACAGTATGATGAGGAATTTAAAGATCTCAAGAAGACATTGCAGAGAAATTTGTGGGTAAAAGGATTGGATACTGTATCTAGCAGGATCTGCAAATGGGTTATTTCTCAGCAGGATTTAAATATTAGAGTGAAGTATATCCCAGATATTGAAAATAGAGTATCTGAGGTTGGTAGGGACAGAAATAATGTCCAAGGAATCAGAAGATCAACACAAAGAAATGGATGAATTTAAAGTCTGTGAAATCACAGATGGTATGGTGAGCAAGGATGAATGGAAGGAACAGATCGAAAAGCATGAGGAGTTAATAGATGTAAGTAAACTCATCAAGGAACGGAGGGGTGAATGCAAAAGATTGGGCCCATTACAGCAGGAATATTGGGAATTGAGAAAATAATTGTTGGTTTACAATGGTAGAATGTATCACCTTACATCACATACAGTCAAGGAAAGTGTTCCTTTTGAGCTGTTCAAAGGGAGGGAACCCAACTGGTTGATGTGTCCTTCTTGGGTCAATCATTTTAGAGGGGATCAAGAAAGTGAAGGAAGATTGGAGAGCTAAACAACAAAGGTTGATCCAAAGAAAGAAAAGATATGGTGGGAGAAATGTTGTAAGGCAATAGGAGATTGGATCGGGTGAAACTACCCACAGGGTTGATAAAATCCTCTAAATATGGGAATCCTCAAAAAGTGATTAAAATATTTAACAATGCAGTTGTTATACTTGATGATAATTGTGTTTGGAATTTAAGTAGGGTGATTGTGGTACAAAGGAAAGAAAAAGAATGTCAAATAGAAAAGAAGGATAAGGAGAATTCACAAAGAATTAGCAATCCTGTATGGAGAAGGGAACCACGATGCAGCAGCAGAAGAGTGAGTTTGCCATGACGTATGAAGGATTATGTGTTGTATCAAAATCATATTTTGTTTTCCCTATGGTAAAAGAAAGTGAGCCAATGTGATATTTTCTGCTATAATTTAAGCTGGGCAGTGGTATATTATCTGTTTGCAGTTAAATTGTTTGCAGAATAACCTCTTCCCATTTTCCCTTTTCTCTGTGTTGTGATATCTGTTCCTCGCTGTCAAGATTTCCAGGGCTGGGATAGCCTCATGCTCAAAGTACATTTTTGGGATCTGTATTGGGAAAGGGAAAGGTGTGTCGCATCTAGTATACCGAATGGAACATGGAGTGAGTGTGAGTTTCAGGAGTTCTGAGAAAGGCAGTTGGAAGTGACGGATGGTGACTGGCAAACAGCAGAACAGCTGAGAAGCTAGGTGGCTGAGGCCTTTAATACTCTGAACCTATATAAAGAGATGTGAAACACATTTGTGTTATTCTAGTGAATAACTCCACCAACAGTTTGTGGTCCACCCACATTTTGAAATCTGGTCCTTCACAAGCAGTACCATATGACTTATTATTGAACCTTACAAGGTGCAGTGTCTTCCCCCATTGGTTGATAGTACCTGGTCTTTAGTCTATGTTTTTTGTTAAGAGTCTATGTATTTGTGTGAGGAATACTTTGACACTCACTAGTCCTAGGGTACTTCTTTATTTTATCCACTTGTTAGTGATCTGTTTTGAACCTATTGTAAAGTGCTGAAATGCCTTTGGGCCTAGTGCATGCTATATGAAATCACAAAAATCAATCAATTAATAAATAAAATATTCAACACCCTACCAACACTCTAATCCTTCATGTTCCACTACAGAATATGTAGCCTCCTCGCCTCTCAAATCCTGTCAGGCAAAGGCCACAACCTCCCCGATGCAATTTCTGGCCTGTAGCAACATGATGCCAAGTCCATGCAGATTGGCATCAGTGATCACTAGACAGGGATCAGTGGTATGAAAGAGTTTAAGGGCTGTGGGGTCTGCGACCCGGCCACACTCCCTGAGTAGGGAGGCTGCGTTCAGGGCACCAAGCCCATGGCAAGAGGTACCTAGATTCTGAGAGTGGCTTCTATCTGACACGTTGCATCCAGGTAGCCTTAGCTGGAAGATGATTCCTTATGAATTCTAGCATCTGAGATGGACTTGAGTCATACTGTCCCAATCCAAGATAGCGCCTCTCTGCTCTCTTGGTGGTAGAGCATGACAAACTGTTTGTTCCTTTGACTGTGCTTCCTCTTTCTGGTCAAATTGTGGTACTTAAGAGAGGCAGGCTGGCCAGCAGGAGAATGCAGCAAAACATTTACCGTGGGTTTTACATTGGTACTGCTTGCTCACCAGTTCTTCAACTGTCCTCTTTTGCAATACCAGCAGGCAGTTGACTGCCTCTAGTGGGGAAAATGGCTGCAGAAAGGAATCGCTCATGATTTCAGATTAACATGTGTTTGTTGTGTACTGCCATTGATATTAAGTGGAATGGCACCCACAATTTCATTCTTGATGGGGTGATCACTTTGAGGCAATCCTCACTGCAAACAAGCCTTTCATTTTTAGGTCTGGTATTAACCAACACCTTTTGGATTTAATGAAAGATATACTACAATTTACAGGGGCTTTCAGTCAGCTCTCTTTATCCATTGGTCTGTGGTAACCTCATGTATACAGTGTGAAACATAGGGCATTCTGCTCTTGCATAATGTGTACATCCGCTCAATAAGTAGTCTCTTTCAGTGCCAGACAATAATGGTGCAGCATGTATTTTTACATAAATATATTTATGCTCTGGTAGTGAAAACAAATGTGACCCAATAACACATTGCATTTACAGTAACTGTGCTAATAACCACATATGTGCACATGTATTGCTACAGTGCTGCAAATGTCAAATTTGAGTTTATTACCACAGTACAAAAAATCTGAGAAAACCAATACTGCGTATGTCTCAGATTGTTTATGTACCAATTACTTAACACAGGGAATCAACTCTCTTAAAACTCAGGAGGTCTCTTCAATGTGACTTTACCATACTACATACATTTAACCCCTTGTATCCTGGTTGTGGTTAACTACCTTTTCGTAAAGCAAGTACACATGAAATCATACCATGGCGTAACATGTAAATGGAGATGTTAGGTGTGCAATATGCTATTTATTGCTACTGGTGAGCAGGGCATCATGAATTACTTAGGCTAGGAATCACATGAGCCATGTCCCCTCCCCACACAACGGTAATAGCATATTACACCCTTCACACCTGCATATGTTATCTCTCTAGAGATTGGTTTTAGAGAATTCTTGAGTTCCTATAATCCACACCTTCATACAAAAAACCTTCACAAGCAAAATAAACATCAGCAAAGCTAAAAATTCAGCAGCCAATGCTAGACCTATTGGCGTAGGGAACACATTTTCGGGAAAACAACCTCGAATGAGCATGCGAACTTCACGCCAATCTATCAATTTAAGTGAAGCCAAACTCAAAGTTGCTGCTGTCCAATCTCACCTCTTTTTCCTCCAGAATGCTCTAGACCTGCCCCACTATCCTGTCGTTTTCATCAATGGTGAAAGCACTCTGCCTTGCAACCCCTTCACTCTTTAAAATACAGCCACAGCTAACAGCAAACCAAAAGGGCTATGCTTACAATGTAACACACCTTCAGGGGCAACTCATATTGTGAGGGGTGAGAGTTGTTGTGCAAATCCACCTGGTTTTAGGCAGGCACAGTCTCCAATGTGGTAAAAAGAAAGTGCATCACTATTCAAATGGATATGGTGGGGAACACATGAGGATTATTGCTCCCATTCCCACATCTTTACTGAGTGCACACTCAAGATCCAAAGGTCTTTTGTTCCAACCAACTCAAAAGACAAGATAAGTCCTTGACACCATGCACAGTACCCAGAGTGGAATTCCCTTTGAGGGACACCTCAGTTTCAAACGCACCCAAAACATTGATGGGTTTAATACCATACACTAGAGGCCTTAGATGCCAGGCTTCAAAACAATACCGGAAATAATAGAGGCGGGACATTATATTGCATAGTGGAAATAAGAAAGGTTAATGATAAAATTGCTACAAAACATATAAAACCTTTCTCTCTGAGTTGCCTCTTCAATCCCTTTACAACAACATTAACACAGTTGCACAGCTAAATGAACATATCTCAATGTGTACATATAAAAATGTAGCTTATGATACCGACAAACACTTACTCTTCCCCAAAAACACAATGAACCACAGAATGGGATTGGGTATCCAAACAGAGGAGTGTATTACCTCCATTATAACCGTAAACACTGGTGTACACAATACCCCACACATATACGGAGCAGGGCATGGTGCCACAGGGACATTGTTAAAAGTGACGTTCCTGTTGCGCAAGGCACTTGTAAATATGCCCCTTCTTTGGAGTAGCAAATGCACATATGTGCTTGCAGGCTGACTCAATTTATAATGTGTATGGCCCGATCCATGCCATATTAGCACCTTGCCTGGACTGGAATCAGGGCTATAATGATTCATACAGGCAAAGAGGGGTAGAGAGGTAAAATGAGTAAACAATGGGGTGAAATATAATGAAGATAGGCAGAGGATAAATATATATATACAGAGATAAGAGAGACAGAGAGAAAATGGGCAGAGCAGAGAAAGGTAGAGGGACGAAATCTGGAGGCAAGAGAGGTAGTGTGAAGAGTGGAATAGAGAAGCAGGGAAATGAGAGGGGGAGGAAGAGGGTGAAAGGAGACACAAAGCAGAGTGAAGAGATGTAGAGAGGAGAGAAAGTGCAAAGAAGAGAGGAAGAGGAAAGGTTGACAAACAGAAGAGACAGAGACACAAGGCAAAGAGAAGAGAGTCAAAGGGAAAAGAGGCTAAGGGGAAAAGAAGCAGAGAGAAGAGGGAGTGAGAAAAGAATGGAGGAAAGGCAGGGGAAAGGGGGCGGATATAGAGATACAGAGGGAAGGCACAGTTAAGCTAAAGAGGTGTGTGTCTAGCATCTGTTTCGTTTGAATTTGTACAGGACACAAAGTACTCCCATTGTGTCCCCTTCCTCTTTCCTCTTGTTACAGCTCATGCTGGCGCCTGCCCTGCCCCTCGCTGGGATCTTCTGCTTGTCTGCCTTCCAGGGGGCGAATTCGGGTGCTATGAAGACACAAACTGTGCTGATGATGAGAAGTGCTGCGTCACCTTTTGTGGGATGAGTTGTTTCAAGTCAGGTGCGTTACCGGCAGTATGTGAACCTCCATGTGAACCTGCATGTGAACCAACACGTGAACCTCCATGTGAACCTGCATGTGAACCAACATGTGAACCTCCATGTGAACCTACACGTGAACCTCCATGTGAACCAACACGTGAACCTCCATGTGAACCTACACGTGAACCTCCATGTGAACCTGCATGTGAACCAACACGTGAACCTCCATGTGAACCTACACGTGAACCTCCATGTGAACCTGCATGTGAACCAACACGTGAACCTCCATGTGAACCTGCATGTGAACCTCCATGTGAACCTGCATGTGAACCAACACGTGAACCTTCATGTGAGCCTGAATGTAAACCTGCTTGTGAGCATTAATTTGAACCTATATCTAATCAAGAAGAGAGCGAGGAAAAAAGAGTAACTTGTCCTCTTCCCCAGCAAGTATTTAAGAAACAAAATGGACTAATTCTTTTAACAAGGTATCTTCAGGTATAAGTTTTTTGCCATTACCTTATGCGAAAGTTGAGCCCCAATGATGAAGCATGCCACCTACTAGGTAGGTGGGTGAGGGTTTTTTTACAACAGTTGTTTACTCTCCTTTTCACTTTCGCATAAGGTAATGGCAAAAAACGTATGCCTCAAGATACCGTGTTAAAAGAATTTGTCCATTTTGTTTCTTAAATCATTAATTTGAACCTACATGTGAGCCTGAAGGTGAATTTACAAGTGGACTTAGATATGAACTTACATGCTATCCTACAAGTCAATCAATACATGAATCTACACATGAGCCTGCATGTGAATCTACATGTGAGCCTGAACGAGAACTTACATGCGTACCTATATGTTTGGCTGAATGTGAACCTACATGCGAGCCTGAATAAGAACTTACATGTGAACCAACATGTGAACCTGCATGTGAACTTACATATGAACCTACATGTGAGACTACATGTGAACCTATAAGTGAGTTCTGAATGTGAACCTACAGTTGGACCTACATATAGCAAAGAGCAGGGCATTCAAATAAAAGGAGTGAGCCTGATCTAGCACAGAGTAGGCTGGGGTGAGGGTGATGTGCATTCAAGTGGGTGAGGTTCACGTGGCATTAGAATGGGTAAAGGTGGCATAACATTTAGAGTGCGTGAGGCGCATGTGGTATTAGAGTGGATGAGGCGGATTTACAAAAACTGGGTATACCCCGGCACTCATAACATTTGAAACTAAAATCTGTGACATTGTTTAGTCAAGACTAAGAAGGCAAACATTGTTTTTAGCACAGGAAACAAAGGAGATTTCATTTATCAAAACATTTCACTAATTTATTACATTGGTATCAGAAATCACTAGAAAAAATGTTGCAGAGTTTGAAGGAACTGAAGCACTCGAATCTCGATGATACATTCAAACATAAAAGTCTCCATAATTGTAAGAAAGTGGTCCAGTCCTTGATTCAGAACACGAAACAGCCAACACTTGTTTCGTCACATCCGTGACTTTCTCAAGGCTTATAAAGAAGGTATTTCTTGTAGAAAATTAATGGCTCACCAGTAATACGTGATGGATTTGGAATACTTCATTAAGAGTCGAACTAAGATTGAAATCGTGTCAAGGGCCACTCTTTCGTCTTGATTTCGATAGCGAGTTTTGCACTCAGTAAGGCCTTGTGACTGGGATAACTTCCGTCTTTGAAATTAGAAAATAGTGAAGGACGTAGAAAGCTGTGATTCCAAATCAAACATAGCTTCTAAAGGACTATGATAAGTCCGTATCTTAAGGATTAATGGCGAACGAAACAAGTAGGAAGCCGTAATTAGGATTTTGCACAGCTTCTCAAGAGGTCTTTGATAAGTTCCCTGTATTTAGACCGACCGCCTGTTGTCATGAACCTGTTCCGTCTGGACCGGTACGGCGATGAAGCGCGCGCAAGATAAATTGTTTTATTTATTTAATTACTTACCTTACTCCTGTCTGTCATATGTCGGATTCCACTACCCCCCACCCTTCCTCCAACCTTCTCTAAATCATTCATCCTACCATCTATAAACCTCTGCATCCATACATCCATCCTCCTCTAAATTATTCATCCTTCCATTTATCCATCTCTGCATCCATGCATTTATTCTTTCCTCATCCTTCTCTAAATCCATCTATCCCTACCATTCTCCATCCTGCCACCCTTCCACATGTTCATCCACCCATCAGCTGCTTTGACTATTCTCTTGCAGAAGCATTTATGAGCTCATGTTTGGTGGTAGCTGTCTCTGATCAGTGTAATAGGAGCTTTAAACAGTTTAAATACTTCAAGCTACACACCTCTACCCTGTGGCATTCACCCTTGCTCAGCTTCTAAAGAGAGGGGGAGAGGGGTTCATGATGCTTCTGAGGGCCATGGCTTTAAGGCACTGTATGAATCTATCAAGAAGAACTGAGGGGGATATAGAAGCGGAGATTCATTTGGCTTCCAAAAATAACAGTACCATAATAAAAAGAGAATGGATCCCTTGTGTAAAAGTTCCAGAGCCTCAGGTAAGTTATATCAGAGACCCTCAACTACACATTCACAGTTCGCAGTGTATATTAAGTCTGCACTCTTGTGGTTTGGTGGATAGCATCAGAATTGGGTCTGTCACTTGAATGTTCTGCTTATCAAGTAATCTACTGTCTTCTACCAGGAGGGAGACTGTCTGGATAGCGACAGTAATGAAAAAAAGGTTAAAATGATTTCCTTTCCCATTAATGACTGTTTTTTAGCCAGGAAAGGGATAAGGTTAAAACAAATCATGGCGTTTGAGTGGATGAGTTATTGATACGAAACACCTAATAGTTTGGTCAACATGTTTCAGCCAGGGAATGCCCTTGCGGGTCAATTGCCTTCATCAGGACCGATATGGAAGCGGTTTTGAAGTTTAAATCACTCTATGCGTGGTGTTGGCAAATTGACTCACTTCCACTCTTCGTCATTGTAAACGCTGTCTCGGATCTGACTCAATGCTATAGACGCAGATTTAGCCTATAACTCTAAGGAAAATAGAAAACACAGTCAATAGTATACTTCAATTAGTGCAATGATGTACTGGTTTCCCTTTTTAAACCCAACATGACACTTAGTGAAAACATTGAAAAAAAACGAAGTGCAGTAAGTGAGTCAACTTACAAAGAAACACACTTAGTGTGTGTACCCAGTGAGAACAATGATTTCCAAATTACACTGTGGTAAAGGTACAGTAACTCCAGGAGCATAGCTTAGTAGGTTAGATTTTGAGGATATAAATCTCAAATTTCACAACTAAAAAAGCTGTGGGATGCAGGTTGGAGGGGTGAGATGACCAAGGTTTGGGCTTGACTGTTTCAATTAGGAACAGTCATTACTGATTTCTTGGGTGGGCCTTGTCTTGAGTGGCACAGCTGGAGAAAGGCCACTGGTTCGAATATTTGCACACATTTATCCCATCATCCTTTGGGTGTTTGATTGCCAGTATTATGCCTACATGCTTGAGACTGGTACAGCTTTTCATGCCTATTGCTGGGAATGTTTGTGAATTCCTAAAAGTAGTCTATTTGCACCCATTAAAGAGTACTTCTATAGGTGCAGATCTACTACTTGTTTGGTAAACTGGTCAGTATATATATTTAAGATCCTGATCTAAAAAATGAACAAGTGAAAACCTCATAGTGAAATAATATTGAGGAGAAATGACACAGATATAGCAGACCGTGCTCAGAGCCCCCAGACCCAACTACAAAACCAAAAATGCATTTGAGGGGTGTCACACCCCAAACAACCCCTCAGTAGTAGTGCCCCTGATCATCCCACCTTGGACTGGCAGCTCTCCCTGGGGACTCATGACTAGGTGTATGCCCAACACAATAGTCTAGAAACCCTTTACTGAGATCACTCATTTTAAATGTATTTTCACTACTTGCACTCTATTTCATCTCTGCTAAGAGAAGCCATAACCCTTTCCGTGCGTCAAATGGCCCCCGACCATCCAACGTCACGGTGGGCATGTGCGGAGGACGGCCAGGGGCCGTCCAAACCCCACCCACTCATTATTCCACCAGCACTGCAGCGGAATTTGCGCCGCGGTCAAGGAGTTAATAGTAGAGTTGTCAAATTGGTGCATGTTGGCTGCACTCCATATGTCTAGTCCTTGCATTTACAAATTATTTTTCAGGTGACCAACGCCCCCATTTACTGAGCCTGAGTAGCAAATAGAGGAGGGCGTGCAGACAAATACGGTGCACTAAGCCAGTTGTTAAGAGTCAGTGCATGAATATTGTGCAACAAACATAACAAACAAAATATTATACAATCACTGCAAAATTCAAAAAAGTTTTTCTTTTTTTTTCACATGTATGTTTAACCTTAGTATATCAGATGATATCACTGCATAGACATACATTTTTTTAAAGTGATACTTTTTAGAAATATTCATGGCTTCCCTCTCCCCCATGACAATGCAATTAGTGAACTAAGTGGAAAGTCAGTAGTCACCTCAAACCTAAGTGTGGCCTAGATACTTATTATTATAGATGGGGCTACATTATCGCCTATTAAATTAAACATAGGAAGCGCTTGTTCTGCGCATATCCTGAACTCAAGTATTTAAAAGTGGGCTCTTATGTGAAAATAAAGAAAAAAAGGCTCTGTGAAATAAACCATGTGCTGAGGATCACTAAATTATGACAATCAGGGAAGCCCCATGATTGATTACAGTTTACCTGGGTTCACATTTTGAACTTCAGCCACCAGATGGGTGTCTCTGCCTCTCTTTCATTTGCCCTTCAAAGTTGGATCACAAGTAGAACAACTGACACCCGGAGGGCAGACCTGAGGTTGGGCCCTCAGACCCAACTAAAGTGCCAAGAATGCATTTATTTGAGTTAGGGGGTATCAGACTCCATACATCAACACCCCCAGGGCCTCCCCCCACCCCGATGCTGCCGCTCAGGTAATCCTGTAAAGGTGCGGTCATCTTGCACTTCGGAATTGAGATTTCTTGCAGTATTGGTAATTCTGGGGCAGAATACCTGAAGCGGTATTACCACTCACCTGCCAATTAAAAAAGGAGGAAAGATTGTCTTTTTTGCTCGGCATTCTTCTCATCTGTCTGGAGTATTGTGTCCCTCTGCACAGACTTGTGTTTAGTGCTGTGAAGACTTGACAACACACAATCATTATCTGAAACACTCATGGTAGTAAATTGTAAAACCTTATAAAGGGATCTGTGCAGTTTCCATGAATATGTTTACAGTACTGCATTCATACATTATTTTGAAGGTATGGTAATATTTTGTGACTTCATTATTAACTGTTTTACAGTAAAAACAACAATATTCAAAACGCCATTTCTCTATAAAAAGGTTAGTGGACCTGTGTCGCGATTCATTTCACCATTGCTTAGTACAGCATATCAAGCAGGATTTGAACACTTAGTAAACATTGTTGACACAAAAATAAGCCAGTCTAAGCTGTTATCAGGTTCTGTAGAACATTGTTAGACCCGGCCCTCGTAACATAGACAGACCTGACCCCCGCACCTCACACCAGCCCCGAGCCCACGGCCTAGCCGTTCCTTCCCACCAGAACACACACACCCGACCCGGACTTCCCCCGTCCGTGGCCTTCCTCCTTCGGCCACCCCGGGCCCGCATGCCCACTTCATGCACCAAGATGGCCGCCCGGCCCCAGCGCGACCCTAGCCATAGGCGCCACTCTGGCTGGAGGACATTGCGCTCCCCTTGGGATGAAAAGGGAGGAGCAGTTTCCATCACACCTCTGCGCTTCCCTGGGAAGGTGGGTTTCGATCGACCCGCCGGCCTCCCCGAGGGCTGGCTCCACGCCTGCTGGGTGTCTGGGGCTCCTCCCGACCCGGCCCTGAAAGGATCAAAGGACAATAGCAGGAAACCCCCAACAAGCGACCCCCAGGTGACAAGACCCCTGCCTGCACAGACTCCGGACATCAAAGAGGAGTCGCCCTATAACAAGGGGTGCTCGGGGACGGTCCGGCAGATTCGCCTTGGAAACACCTGAGCCCTGCTGAGTGACTCGCGGCTCCCTGAAGATCGTCAAACCTCCGAACGTGTACCTGAGCCCTGCTGAGTGACTTGCGGCTCCCTGAAGATCGTAAGACCTCCGAACTTGTGCTTGAGCCCTGCTGAGTGACTCGCGGCTCCCTGAAGATCGTAAGACCTCCGAACTCGTGCTTGAGCCCTGCTGAGTGACTCGCGGCTCCCCGAAGATCGTAAGACCTCCGAACTTATACTCGAGCCTGCTGAGTATCTCGCAGCGCCCACAGACTCTCTTGGTCCCGCCGGACCCTACGACGACAAGCGTATCCCCCAGCTCGAGGATTGTGAGCTGTGCGCCGGGTACGTTCCTGCATTTGATCCATATCCCCAAAGACTGTCCCGCTACCTCCTAATCCCCCCCTCCAAGACTTTGTGAGCCCGCGCTCTACTTGTATATACTTTGCCTTGCTGATCATAAAGATCCTACCACTCCGATCTGATAAAGATTTGCTCCTAAGAACTCCTCGTGTGGTGTCTCTCTGTCGTGTGGTGCCGAGTGTGCGATCCTAGATACGAGGTTCCTCCCCTGAGGAGTCTCCTGCCAGTGTCCGGCTACGATACCTCGAAAGTGGGTCTCAGGGCAGTCAGGGCCCCCTCCGGGCCCCTCTGAGGTCGCCTTCCAACATTGGTGGCAAGCGACGGGATTCGGGCCCATAATCTAGAGATCGTACCGTGAACGGCTGACGCACTACCGACAAAGATGGCAGAAGGAAACGCCGTGGTTCTCATAGAAGACGACGCCAGTACCGTGTTCCAGGTGGAACAGCTGGAAGAGTACACTCATAAAGAACTGAAGCAATTCTGTAAAGAACTCAGAATCGCTACCACTGGCTTCAACACCAAAGAAGATATGCAAAAGGCACTGAAAGCTTGGGTGGATTCTGGAGCCTCCCGCCCAGAAGGAGCGGGGGAGCCTCACGACGAAGCTGGACCCACCCAAGGAGAACGCAGCAGCAACCAGGTGCGAGGCTTCGTACCAGACGGGGGCCTATCCCCGGAGGAACTCGCAGACAGAGAAAAAAGTCGCCATCACGAGCTCGAATTAGCCAAACTCAAAATTGAGGGCGAGTTGAAATTAGCCGAGAAAAAGCTAGCAGTAGAACAGTTGCGAGTACAAGGAGAACTAGAAGAGAAGAAACTCCAACGAGAACACGAGGGAAGGAGACTTCAACTGGAACACGAACGCAGCCTAAAGGAAATAGAACTGAAAGCAAGAAGCGAAGAAACGCGGCCCCCGGGGAACCGGGAGGCGGCCGCCCCCAATGGAGCAGAAGGTCCACATCCCCAAGGATGTGGTCAAAGAATATTACAAAAATGATGACATTCAGCAGTGGTTCCGGGCCTACGAGGTCGCCATGACCTCCCATCGGGTCCCGCAGAAGGATTGGGGGGCTGGGTTATGGGGACGATTCCTGAGCGAAGGGAGAGACACCCTGCTCGACCTACCCACCTCCATGCAGACCTCCTATGAACACATGAAAGCGGCCCTCCTCACAAGGTACGGCCTCACCCCGGAGATGTACCGCCAGCGGTTCCGGGACTGCAGGAAGATCCCGGGTACCACCTGGGTGGAATATGTGAATTTCTTCAGCCGCGCCTTCGATGGGTGGATCAAGGGCAGCAAAGTAACCACCCTGGAAGAACTAACCGACCTTATGTTGTGGGAACACCGGGCTGCCAACTGCTTTGTGGAACTACGCCAGCATCTGCTCGACAGCAAGCTCACGGACCCAAGAAAGTTGGCTGTCGAGGCGGATCGCTGGACCAACACCCGGGTCTCCCGGGGCCCTGTAGGAGAGTACCCCCGAGCCAGTCAGGGACCACCCCGCCAGAGAGGGGGGGAAACCAGGGAGGGCAGAGAGAGTCCCAGGCTAGTCCCCCGAAGCCCCAACCTCCACCTTTCCCGGCACCCCCACCAGCTGTATCCGGCCCCCCCTGAGACGGGGGCACCGGGTAACCATCACTTGTTTCCGTTGCCAGAAGCCCGGGCATTACGCCAACGACCCTGAGTGCCCCATGGCCCCACGCACCACCCAGGCAGCACCCCCTGCTAGACAGATAGCCAATGTAGCCCTGAGGGAGGAGGTGGAGGAGGACGAGGAGTGGGAACCCGCCGCTATGGCCCTAGTATCCTTAGGAGATAGAGAGATGGTCCCTGGGAGCCTCCTGCCCCCTAACACAAAGAAATATGGGCAGCTCGTAACGATCAATGGCCACCAAGTAGAAGCCCTCCGTGACACCGGGGCCAGCATCACCGGTGTCCTCAGCCATTTAGTCCACGAAGACCAGGTCCTCCCCAACGTATTTTGCCCTGTCATTTCAGCCGACAACACAGAAAGCCTATGTAAGGTAGCCCTGGTGCCCTTTGAGTGGGGAGGGGTGGTCGGTAGACTGAAGGTCGCAGTGAGAACCTCCCAGCCCGTCGACTGTCTCCTGGGGAACGACCTGGAAAGTTCCCCCTGGGGACAAGTTGAGCGTAAAACCCACCTAGGGATGGTGGGCCTCCCTGAGTGGGTGTGCGCCACCACTCGATCCATGGCGGCTCGACTGACCCCCCTGAGGGAAGTCGACGACGCCCCGACCCCTGAAGTTAGGATGGTCCCGGCCGAGGGTCCCCACATTCCCCCACCAGAAGAGTCGATCGCCAGTGACGAACCCCCGCCTTCCGACTCCACCCCAGTCACCGAGTTAGGCGATCTGCCCGAATTAGCCCAGTGGCGCCACGAGGGGGGCCCCTCCCGAGAGGAGTTCTGCCGAGAGCAGGCTACCTGTCCCTCCCTGGTCGGGCCCCGGCAACAGGCAGAGGCCCAGGCCGCAGGCGACCAGACGGGGACGCACCGGGTGTATTGGGAGAATGACCTTTTGTACAGCGAACAGAAGTCGGTGGAGCTAGGGTCCGACCGGGTGCTGGTGGTACCCCTACGCTTCCGAAACCTCCTCCTGGGCTTGGCCCACGACGTTCCCCTCGCAGGCCACTTGGGTCAGGACAAAACATACAGTCGCCTCGTGACTCACTTCTACTGGCCCAGAATGAAAGCAGATGTGGAAGCCCACTGCAAGTCCTGCCCCACATGCCAGGCCAGTGGGAAGAGTGGAGGGAAGCGCAAGGCTCCCCTCCAACCCTTCCCTGTCGTCAGTACCCCTTTTGAGCGGGTCGGGATCGACATTGTAGGACCTCTGGACCCCCCAACTTCCCAGGGGCACCGGTTCATCCTCGTCCTGGTGGACCATGCCACCCGTTACCCGGAGGCCATCCCCCTGCGCACCGTCACGGCCCCCGTGGTGGGCCGGGCGTTGATGGGGATCTTCTCCCGCATGGGTTTCCCCCGCGAGGTCGTGAGCGATCGCGGTACCAACTTTATCTCCCGATACATGAGGTCCTTATGGCAACAGTGCGGGGTGTCTTATAAGTTCACCACCCCGTACCACCCCCAAGGAAACGGCCTGGTAGAGCGGTTTAACCGGACTCTGAAGGGGATAATCGCGGGCCTGGAAGAGCCCCTCCGGCGTAAGTGGGACATCCTGCTCCCCTGCCTCCTATTCGCATACCGAGAGGTTCCCCAGAAATCCTTGGGTTTCAGCCCCTTTGAGTTACTCTATGGGCACCCCGTCAGGGGGCCCCTCAGCCTGGTCAAGGAAGAGTGGGAGGCGGCGCCCCGAGGCTCCCCCCGAGATGTGTTCCGTTACGTCCTGACCCTCCGAAATCAGACTAGGAGATTCCGGGAGATGGCAGAGGCCAACCTGGAGGCGAGTCAGGAGGAGATGAAGCGCTGGTACGACCAGAACGCCACGCTGGTCGAGTTTCAGCCGGGCCAGCTGGTGTGGGTCATGGCCCCCGTGAAACCCTGCGCTCTCCAGGATAAATGGACCGGGCCCTTCAAGGTAGTTGAGCGAAAGAGCCCGGTCACGTACTTGGTAGACGTCCAGTCACCCCGGGACCCCCTCCGGGTCCTCCACGTGAACCGCCTCAAGCCCCACTTTGTGCGGACGGAGCTGAGCCTCCTACTGGCCACTGATGACGGGTCCGAAGAAGAGTCAGATCCTCTCCCTGATCTTCTGTGCACCAAGGAGAAGGACGGCTCCATAGAGGGAGTGAACCTCTCCCCGTCTCTCACTCCCCAGCAACGTGAGGATTGCCGCCAGCTCCTAGGGCAGTTTCCGGACCTTTTCTCCCTGGTCCCCAAGGTCACCGACTGGTGTCTCCATGATGTGGATACCGGGGACAGCCCGCCAGTGAGACACCGAGCCTACCGAGTCCCTGATCGGGTCCGGTCCTGTATCCAGGCCGAAGTCTCGAAAATGTTGACCCTGGGCGGGATCGAGCCCTCAGACAGCCCCTGGGCCAGCCCCGTGGTCCTGGTCCCAAAAGCAGCTGCCCCCGCTGTCGCTCCAGAACTCCGCTTCTGCGTGGACTACCGGGGACTCAATGAAGTCACCCGAGCCGATGCCCACCCCATTCCCCGAGCCGACGAGCTCATTGACCGGCTCGGAGCTGCTCGGTTCCTCAGCACCTTCGATCTCACCTGCAGCTACTGGCAAATTGCGCTCACAGAGGGAGCCAAGGAGCGGTCCGCCTTCTCCACCCCGGATGGGCACTATCGCTTTCGCGTGATGCCCTTTGGGATGAAAAATGCCCCGGCCACCTTCCAGCGACTGGTAAATAGAGTCCTGGCCGGGCTGGAAAAATTCAGCGCTGCATATCTCGACGATATTGCAGTTTTTAGTTCCGAATGGAGTGAGCACCTCCAGCACCTCCGGAGGGTGCTGACCGCCCTACGTCAGGCGGGCCTCACCGTGAAAGCCAGAAAATGCCAGATTGGGCAAGGTTCGGTAACCTACCTGGGGCACCAGGTCGGAAGCGGGCAGGTCGCCCCCCTACAGCCCAAAATCGACGCCATCCTAGCCTGGGAACCCCCCACTACCCAAACAGAGGTCCGAGCCTTTCTGGGCCTCACGGGCTACTACCGGAGATTCATCCGGAATTACGGCAGCCTAGTCGGTCCCCTCACGGGACTCACGTCCAAGAAGCAGCCCAAGAAGGTGCAGTGGGGGGGGAGGAGCCAAGATGGCGACCGGAGCAGACGCTTGAGCGCCCGGCTCCGTCGGCCCTTGGCCCCGGACTATTATCCTGACTCCTATCCTTGCCGATTCTCGAGGTGAAACGTGTACGACGACGCGCTGTCCACGCCGCCACTTCCCCGAAGTCTCAGCCCGCCCGGATGCCGGAGTTTTTGGTGCTTTTGTTCTCCGCCCTGGACCCCTGCTCCCTTGTGGCCTTTGCCGGCCCCCGGGAAGCTCCGCAGACCCGCTAGCGCAAATCCGAGCTCCGCGGTCCCGACCTCACCTAACATCACGGACTGTCGCCAGATGAGCCTGGGGAGGGACGGCCAGACACCTCCTGCACCCTGCGCCTGAAGGGCTGGGGCTGTAAGGTAAGCCCCGGTGAGGCGGATCTCCTGCCCCGATCTGTGGACCGCGCTGTGGGAGGCTGCCGACCCCCTTCTTCTATTGCCTAGTCGGCTGCAAAGAGAACCCGAGGGAAGGGAGGCGCCTGTTGGCTTTCCCGGTTGCGGCGCAGACCTGAGGGGAACTGACTCCTTGCTACGACCCCCCCCCCCTGGCCATTGTACCGTCCGGCGGTAAAACATGGCGTTGTTTGCTTGCTCGCGGCTGGGGGGTGATACTCCGGTCTTGCCCGCTTCCCGCTTCGCCCTCCCTCCACCAGACACCAGATCCACGGTGCCGTCCCGGATTGCTGCCGATGTGGGGGTGCAGCTTCCGCTGACATGCGGCTCAGTACTGGCCGTCCTGCGGGACTTTCGTTTACAAATGTTTGCTCGCTTTCAGGCGCTAAGTGAGCAGTTTGACTCCCTGTTGTCGGCTGCGGGCCGTGAGCGCTCCGTCTGTCATCAACACGGCGTGGGTCTGCCAGTGCTTTTGTCCTCTTGCGGGGACACAACGGCTGTGTGTGATCGTGCTACACTGGTGCCTGCATCTGGCTTTCCCGGCACCCAGGATCAATTGCTCTCCGGCTTAACAGTGGATACTTTGTTTCCCCGTTCATTGCTGCCTGCTTCATTGTTGCCTGCCTCACCGCGTCTGCAAGAGTATCCAGCTGAGCAACACCTAACATCCTCGAGGAATCGTTCACGGTGGCCTACTGCTTCTTTTCTGTGGAACTCCTGTACTCTACATGCCATGTCTGGACTTTATGTGGTGCACAAAGGGACCTCTACAGATGGTCGGCGGCCATTTTGGGATTCTACTTCACCATCTTCTCCCAAACGGCCATATTGTCTTTGTCTGCACGGGATGCGGGGCCTTCATGTAGGGGCTGGCTTAATCTCAAGCCCGCGATCGGGCCAGGGCTAGACTGATTAATATCGCCATGGTTTCACGGAGGGGCTGGACTGGGACTGGAACTGTATGTGTACTTTGTGCGCATTCGTCGCGATTTGTCTTCCTTCATCTACATTGTTGTGACAATTCATTTTCACACGACCGCTTTTGGGGTAGTGGGTTCTCAGTGTGTGGAAGCCAAAGATGGCCGATGGTTTAGGGCGCTCTGATGATACGTAGGCTCCTCCCCACCTTCTTCTTTTTGGGAGTTTAGATTAGAATGGTCCTATTCTTTTCTCACCCCCTTTAACATAGGTGTATTGTTTTCTTATCTTTCTTTACTTTATTCTTACTCTCTTTCTTGTCTATATTTCGGGTTTATTGGGCGACAGGCACTATGCTGGGGGGGGGGGAAGGCCGTAGCCTCCGCATTGGTGTAGGGTGGGGGGGTAACTTACTGTTTCTAATTAGTTCTATGGGCCTTTTTTTCTCTTTCTGTTTCTGCGCTATACTTGTTTCTATTCTGGGTCCGGGTGGGGGGTTGACTGAGTGGGGGCGGCACTGGAGGGGTGCGTACTTGCTCATGTGACTATCCTGTTATATAACTGCATTGCCTCACTGCCTGCGATTTTACTTCCATTGCTGTTTTAATGATGCTGCTGCTCTCCCGTGTGGTGAAGATATCGTGCGGACTCGAATCTCCTTGGTTCTTATTCTTCACTGACTATTTCCCTGATAAACTTATTTTGAAAACTTTAAAATTAACCTTCACTTCTCCTTTCCCTGGGGTCAAGGATCTTTCCAGTGTATGTTTCATAAATCGTTGCTAACCTTGACCGTTGAAGCACAGGGGCCGTAATGTTTGTATCAGTGCTTAACCGTATTTGTGGCCGGCCTGAAGGTTGTAGGCCCGTATTTGTTCTTTTAATATGCACGAATAAAGGTTTTATAAAAAAAAAAAAAAAAAAAAAAAAAAGAAGGTGCTGTGGTGCCCCGCCTGCCAAGAGGCGTTCAATGCCCTGAAAACGGCCATGTGTACGGCCCCCGTCCTCCAGGCCCCCGATTACTCCAAAGAGTTTGTGGTACAAACTGATGCCTCCGAGCATGGCATCGGGGCAGTCCTCTCCCAGGTAAATGACCAGGGTCTAGACCAGCCCGTGGCCTTCCTCAGCCGAAGGCTGTTGCCCCGGGAACAGAGATGGAGTACCATCGAGCGCGAGGCGTTCGCCGTAGTCTGGGCCCTCAAGAAACTACGCCCTTACCTGTTCGGCACCCATTTCAGGGTCCAAACCGACCATCGCCCCTTGCGATGGCTCATGCAGATGCGAGGAGAAAACCCCAAGCTTCTGCGGTGGTCAATCTCCCTCCAGGGGATGGATTTCACCGTGGAACATCGCCCTGGTATGGACCACGCCAACGCCGATGGCCTCTCCCGGTTCTTCCGCCTCAGCGGAGAGAACCCCCAAGAGGATGGGTAGTTCTCTCCGGCTTTCAGCTGGGGGGGACGCGTGTTAGACCCGGCCCTCGTAACATAGACAGACCTGACCCCCGCACCTCACACCAGCCCCGAGCCCCCGGCCTAGCCGTTCCTTCCCACCAGAACACACACACCCGACCCGGACTTCCCCCGTCCGTGGCCTTCCTCCTTCTGCCACCCCGGGCCCGCATGCCCACTTCATGCACCAAGATGGCCGCCCGGCCCCAGCGCGACCCTAGCCATAGGCGCCACTCCGGCTGGAGGACATTGCACTCCCCTTGGGATGAAAAGGGAGGAGCAGTTTCCATCACACCTCTGCGCTTCCCTGGGAAGGTGGGTTTCGATCGACCCGCCGGCCTCCCCGAGGGCTGGCTCCACGCCTGCTGGGTGTCTGGGGCTCCTCCCGACCTGGCCCTGAAAGGATCAAAGGACAATGGCAGGAAACCCCCAACAAGCGACCCCCAGGTGACAAGACCCTTGCCTGCACAGACTCCGGACATCAAAGAGGAGTCGCCCTATAACAAGGGGTGCTCGGGGACGGTCCGGCAGATTCGCCTTGGAAACACCTGAGCCCTGCTGAGTGACTCGCGGCTCCCTGAAGATCGTCAAACCTCCGAACGTGTACTTGAGCCATGCTGAGTGACTCGCGGCTCCCTGAAGATCGTAAGACCTCCGAACTTGTGCTTGAGCCCTGCTGAGTGACTCGCGGCTCCCTGAAGATCGTAAGACCTCCGAACTCGTGCTTGAGCCCTGCTGAGTGACTCGCGGCTCCCCGAAGATCGTAAGACCTCCGAACTTATACTCGAGCCTGCTGAGTATCTCGCAGCGCCCACAGACTCTCTTGGTCCCGCCGGACCCTACGACGACAAGCGTATCCCCCAGCTCGAGGATTGTGAGCTGTGCGCCGGGTACGTTCCTGCATTTGATCCATATCCCCAAAGACTGTCCCGCTACCTCCTAATCCCCCCCCTCCAAGACTTTGTGAGCCCGCGCTCTACTTGTATATACTTTGCCTTGCTGATCATAAAGATCCTACCACTCCGATCTGATAAAGATTTGCTCCTAAGAACTCCTCGTGTGGTGTCTCTCTGTCGTGTGGTGCCGAGTGTGCGATCCTAGATACGAGGTTCCTCCCCTGAGGAGTCTCCTGCCAGTTCCCGGCTACGATACCTCGAGGGTGGGTCTCAGGTCAGTCAGGGCCCCCTCCGGGCCCCTCTGAGGTCGCCTTCCAACAAACATCATCAGAAAATATAGCGTAACCAGGTGTCCCTTTCAGGGATATTTGAAAAGACAAACCAGCGTGGAGATGCATGTTGTAAAATCTCATGGGCCTATACACAAACTGCATTTTGTAGTACTTAAGTAATTCAACTAATACTACTAATGTAGTACAAAGTACTATTCCTACAACCCCATGTGGAGGTCTCATACACTCTTCTATTTCTTTCCGTGCAGAGATCTCTGCACGTGTAGGTATACATTTTAGTATTAAATGTTAGAGGGACAGACATGAGGGAATCTCTGAAAAATGGGGATATTTACTACTAAAGAGAAGGGGTCATGGGAGAAGTAAGGGCTTGGGAAGAGACATGTACACACCCACAAAAGAATACCTCTATTGCTACTCACAAACTGAACTTCAGTTTTGAGCTGAAGAAAGTCCAGCACCACACATGACCGGCCATTTATACTGCAACATTGAAATTGAAAACAAAGGCAGTAGGTCTATAAACTAAAACCCCATAGGAACTAATGTTAAAATAAATTACATTATTTAAACTATTTACAAATAAATAGGGAGGGATTTTTTTATTTAATCTTTAGAAAAATAATTCAAATATTTTAATATACTCATAATAATAATAATTACAATTTAAAGTTAGGTTATTAATGGTGTAATTTGTTTATTATTATTCGACTTTCATAATAACTATAGAAAATTAATTAACATTTAAATATAATCTAATCATTTGTTTACTTTTCTATAGTTTACTATAGGGAGATCTCTCTTTAGAGGAGGTCTCCAGAAATTGTGTGGAATATCAAATGTGATTATAGAGTCGCTGCGAGTAGTAACTTCACAATCGTATTTTATGTTTTTTCTGACCTATTTCAGGGGGTGAGGCATATAAGTTTACACATATGAGTAACTCTTTTTCGTAAATGCTAAATTGCCAAAAGTAGTAAAGTTTTTAAAAAGTCTAAGAGTGAATTTCCTTGTACTAAATTTACATGTGTCCATTTCTCTTTGTGAGTAGGCCCCTGAGAGTATATCAGTATACAATTAACAAGTAGTTAATTTGTACCAGTGTTGCCCACCAACAATTGATTTAGTGGGACTGGGACTTATATATCCCAATAAACTATGCAATTTTTAATCCTAATACCTAAACCCGGTAAAGGCCACTTGAAATGCTCCTCATACAGGCCTTTGTCATTGCTGAACTTTGACAATAACATTTTTGCTGAAGTGATAGCCATCAGGCTCGCATTGATTATCGAGCAACTCATAACCCCAGCGCAATCGGGCTTTATACCACACAAATCTACGGCTTTGAATACACGCACATTATTCACTACACTGAACAGGCTTGAACCGACTCTACCGGCTGAAGCGGTGCAATTAGATGCCGAAAAGGCGTTCGATTCACTGGAATGGCCATTTCTCTATACCACCATGTGCAATCTGGGGATGCCTGAACGGTTTGTGGCAGTGATCAGATTGTTGTACACTCAACCAACAGCCTGTATCCGCCTCAATGGCACGCAGACTAGGGCATTCCCTCTCACTCGCGGCATGTGGCAGGGGGTGTCCCCTGTCCCCCATCCTTTTCATACTGGCGCTAGACCCGTTGGTGGGTCATTTACAGAGCAAGCACAGCCACCACAGCCTACAAATCAAGACTGGACCATTACTGCTCACACTTTATGCCGATGACATAATATTTTATGTGCAGCGTCCTGATGACAATTAACCACCGCTGCTTAGTGAGGTTACTAGATATGGCACCCTGTCAGGTTTACACATAAATTGGGACAAATCAGAAGTGTTCCCGTTGACTGAGGCGGTTTGTGCTAGAGCAGGGGACTATCCACTAACTTGGTGCGACAACTCGGTCAAATACCTGGGTATCCATATTCACAGTGACCGGGATCGTGTCCTGCAGCTGAACTATGGCCCGGCGGTTGAGAGGCTCGAAAATAATGTAGAACGATGACTCCCTTTGTCAATGGCAGGTCGAATAGCCCTATTAAAAATGGTGGTGTTGCTGCAATTGTTTTTTTTTTTTTTCCCAAATTGCACACCTTGCTTGGAAAGCTGGTGTGGGGTGGTAGGCAGCCCCGGGTTGGATAGGACACCTTGGTGTTGCCATACGAGAGAGGTGTGTTTGGCGTTCCGAACCTGCAAATCTATTACCTGGTTTCCCAGGCGAGTTGTGCTCGACACTGCTATAACACGGATATTCGGATCCCGTACTATCGGCCTGAGGCGGACCTGGCACTTCCGGCCCCACTCCATACACTGCTGCCGCCCAGCCTCCCTAGAGACCCGCGTGACATTCAAACGCTGTCCACCACGAGCTGGGCCTGGCTTAAGCTGGCGAGGGTGACTGGGGGAGTGCACTGTACTCCCACGCACTGCCCCTGGCTGGGAACAGATGGATACCGATCCTGCAAGAGACGCTAGTCAAACAAACGCTATCTAAATTTCTGCTGACTACCTTTGGAGACCTGTTCCCTGGGGGGCACATATTGTTGCGCACTGAAGATCCTCTTCTCTGGAAGGCCACCACTCTGGACCATTGTGTGCTCCTGCACGTGCAAAAGGCACTCTGTGCATGCATGGAGAGCTATCCCTTGGCGCCCACTGAATTTCCTCTCCTGACTGGGGTCATTAGTGGGAACCACCTGGTCGCCAAACTGTACAAGGGGGCGATAGCGCTGCTCCGGAATAGAGATGTGGCTGTGAGGGCTGCACGGGAGGGCGATCTTGTACAACCCATAACTGACCTCCAATGGTATCGTTGCTGCGCACAAACGCGAAAAGTGTCACTGAACCACAGGCATAATCTATTGCATTTTAAGTTCCTGCAGCGAGTGTATGTCACCCCTAGCAAGCTACACCGCATTGACCCCGCGCGCTTGGACGCCTACCGAGATGTGGTGCCCCGAATGAGGGCTTTGCACACATAACGTGGACGTGCCTTAAAAAAGAGGACTATTGGAAATCAATTTTCCAAGAGATATCTAAGATGGTTGAGGTAGAAATAACACCATCACCCTTCCTTGCCCTCCTGGGGTATGTCCACGACCTCCCTAGATCCCGGCGCCTTTTTGTAGCGATGGCGCTCCTGCTTGCTAAACGCGAAGTGGCCATTAAGTGGGCATGTAAAACTGGCCCTACACTCCAAACATGGTTGCAAAGCATGACATACTGCAATACCACCAGCGATACGTATGCCCAACTACAGCCGCCCGCCTCTAGACCGGTGGATATCTGGCAACCCTTAGTGTCGTACCTACTATGTTTGCAAGAAACTAATGTTACGCCTACGCAGACACCACAGACACCGTAGGTCCAAGGGGCATAACCCGTGTCGTATCCCAATCCTTACTATGTGTCTCAGGAAATGCTAAATGTGGCTGTAGCAGCTATATGATCACGACAACTGCTAAAACATCAAGGGAAATACTGTATATGTGGATGTATGTCACTGACCCCTGCTATATGTGTATTGGATGTCAGGAATGTTTCTTTCATAATCCATTCGGCTCTCTTGCGCACCGCAGAATGTTTATGTGATAACACTGGCCAACTGTTTTCTTTTTTGCAAAGGTTTTATTTTGAAAATGCAAATAAACAAAGTTTTTAAAAAAAAAACTATGCAATTTTAAAATTATTTCCCTCTTTTACCATAATTTTCAGTCTTAACAAATGCATATCTTAAGCAGGCCACATCATAAGCAGGCCTCAAATTCTGATCAGCACTGGTCTTTCTTATAAGTCAGGGGATGCTCAGCATGCAATGCTGCCAGACCAATTCTGTCCAGTGGCCATTTTGTACATGGCTCCACTTCTACCAAGGAGAACGATTCTGTCACACATTGCTGCACAAATCTACACCACATAGTATAGTCTGGTTTGGGTGTCTGTAATGCAGAGGACCATAATACCATTTCTTCTGAACACTGCTAATTTGAGCAGGTGGTTTCCGGAGATGGGCACCGATAATTAGTTGCCAACAACAGTGCTGTTTGACTCATTTAGATCTAAGCAACACTACTATTACTTGCTGCCCAGGCCATTGTTATAACTTTGGGAGTCTGGAATAGTCTGAATTGTTATACGTGTAGAAGTGTGTTTGTTAGTAGTTGTGTTGGTAGTGTCATTGACAGCGCTGACAGGGGCAATTGGTGGTACAAGCTGCAGTGGCCTCCTGATGAGGACCCTGGCACTTATTTTATTACAAATCAAGCACTGCTTCTGAAACATCGAATGTACTATTTTTCGGACCCACACCATCACCGACAGACCACACCTGCAACCTTGGCATCATCCTGGACAAGAAACTCACCATGAAATGCCAGATCAAAGCAGTTGCCACTGCCTGCCACCACACCCTACGCATGCTCTGGAAGGTTTTCAGATGGCTCCCCATCCACACCAGAAAAACTGTCACCCAAGCCCTAGTCACCAGCTGATTCGGCTATGGCAAATCGCTCTATGCAGGATTCACCACGCATCTCCTGAAGAGACTCCAGACGATACAGAACTCAACAGCCAAATTCATCCTCAATCTCCACAAATGGACCCATATCACCCTCCACCTCAGGAATCTCCAATGGCTCCCCGTCCCCAAATGATGCCAATCCAAGATGCTGACAGGCTTACAGGGTCCTTCACGACCAAGGACTAGTATGAATCAACCACTGCCTAAACTACCACCAACCCTCTATACACCTGTGCTTCACCTCCCTTCCACTTGCCCACACTCCCTGTATCTGCTGCTGCCACTGCGGAGGAGGCTCCTTCTCCTACCTAGCTGCCAAATCCTGGAATGACCTACCCCTCCGCCTCTGAACAGCATTCTCTCTCACAGAGTTCAAAAACGGACTCAATACCTGTCTCACAGCAGGATCTTAGTGACTGGATAGCCTCTACGGGGATTAGCCGTGCTCTACAAATCCCAAATGATTGATTGATTGCATGGGTGTGATTGCTGTAATGTTTTTACAAAATTCAGAAGCTTGGGTTCAGAGTTCTAAAGGTCTATGTAAATATGCCACCTGAATGTAAACAATGTTCACTTTTTGCTTTAAGCCACCTCTAAATGGCTGAAGGAGACATCAGATCACTAATCTGTTCATCTTGTCAGATCCACGTCTGATCTAGGGATCTGCCCTGCTAGACCTTCACAGTAGTCTCTTTATTCAACAAGCTCCTGGTCCAGAACCTGGGCAATGACACATAATTCACCTGCCTAGGTAATTAGATGATCTTCTTGTGAATTCCCTTTCTCCTGTGTACTGTGTGTTTTAAAACCCCTCACTAATAGGCCCCCTGGGTGCTAAATCTATCACACAGTTTTCACATTAATCATCTCGCTTATGTTGAAAAAAAAACCGGATCGATTAGTCTGGAAGAACTTAGTCCCAGGAGGACATACAGTAGGACATACAGCTCAGCATGTTGTCATGTATCAGTCAAACTCATTGCATTTCAATCTTTATCGTAGTTACTTCTTGCTGAGAATATGAAATAGAGTACTTAATTCACAGACTCACTCTTTGGAAACTCAAAACTGATAACGTACGGGCAGATGTACAAGAAGTGTTTGAGGTCGTAAATGGGAATTTGGCCCGTTTGCGACCGCACAATAAGTCAGCCCCATGTACAAACCATATTTTGCTAGTCGCTAACCTATTAGTGTCTTGAAAAATATGGTTTACTATCAGGAAGGGGTGTGCCAAGGGCGTCCCTTCCTAATAGCAAGTCTCACAATTATGTAGGATTGTTTTGCAACCGCATTTGCCGTTGCAAAAAACTCTGTTTACCACCCTTTTCAAAAGGGGGTAAGGCACTTGCAAAAGGGAAGCTGGGGACCCCTTCCCTTTTGTGAATGGGTGCATAAATATTTTTGAAGAGCAAGCAGTGGTCCCAGGGACCACTGCCTGCCCTTAAAAAATGAAACTGAAAAGTTTAATTTTTCTTTTTGTACATGCATACCGTTTTCATTGACGGAAAACAGGCTGCATTTAAAAAAAAAACTGCTTTATTTTAAAAGCAGTCACAGACATGGTGGTCTGCTGACCCCAGCAGGCCACCATCCCTGTGAGTGCTAGCCATTCCAAATGGGGTCACAAATTGTGTTTGACTCATGAATTTTGATGAGGCATGCAATTTGCGACCCCAGTGGGAATTGCAAACAGTGTCTGAGACACTGTTGTACATTGCATTTTGCGAGTCGCAAATTGCAAGTCGCAATTTGACGCAATTTGTTACTCGCAAAATGCATTCCAATGGGAACAGTTGAGCCTGAATTTCCAGTCCAGGTCCTCCCTGAACCAGAACACAAGCAACCTAAGACTGGTTTCAAGCAGGTTAGGGCTCATAAGTAGGGTATAGGTTGGTTCTAGCATGGCATTGTAGGAAAAAGAACAGTGGGTTGGAATAATAGCCTGAGCAGCTGTCAGTGGTTAGACAAACCGCAAACAGTCTTTATATGTACCCCCAATTAGAGTAGAATATAGTACTCTGTGGAAGAAGAGGATACACAAAAACACAAAACCCAGCAATGGAGGCACTGTGGACAAACCACAAAGGATATTTCTGCCAATACTGGATAACATTTAGACCAGTTTTTTTATGTCTTTATTTGTTGCATACATTTGGCCCCCCCAAACCACCATAGTACAAGTACACATTCGTGGAAAGCTGAAAAACGCTACAAAGCTACACATTCACAGCATGTCATTGGGGCATACACTTATACGATATACGTCAGATGCTTACACCGGATAAGCAGCCACAGACTGTGCAGCATCGGGCACCATCCAGCAAACTCCTACGTGACATCTCTCCACATTGCCAGATAGTCCGCTGCCTTATGATCCCTCCTACACATCCTGACATGTCTCTTCAGCCAGTGCCTACTCTAGTCTGCCCTTGTCCAACCATCCTATGATGATGCGCCTTTTAGCCAGCAGAAAAGCCAGTTGAAAAAAAGTAAAGTTGCATTTTCTTTGGGTGTGGTCCACTAATAATGCAAAAACAATAGTTGATGGACAGAATGTGGAACAATATCATACATTCTCCCCAGTACAGAGATCAGGGCCTAAATCCATCGTTTTTTTGCAGAGTGAGCAAAAGAATGATGATGGATTAAACCCAGATCAGTTGACTGGGGGTGAGTGCTTGCAATTTTCAACACTCCGTCCATCATCTCCTTTGGTTTTGCTTTGTCCATTCCAGGAGTAGCGTTCTCACCGTCAGAGGCATGCTTCGCTGTCAAAGCGGCAACTTTCTTCTTTTGATATGAGAGTCAAAAACGAGGCAGTCTTTCTTGTTTGGCTTTTACATCAAACTGTCGAGGTTGATCCTGTCCCTGTAGCGTGGTCGCAACTTTGCCGCGATCCTGGCATTCCCTACCACAGACTTGGGAGTCCAATTTGTTCAGTAAAGAAAGAGGAGTGCGCAGATCAGGGACTTGAAATCTATCAGGAGTCTTAATTTTCACGAGGTGGCGCAAGTCATAAGTACGTTCAGAAGAATCAGGTGTCGGTGAACCAGCATGTGAACTTTGCTTCTGTTGTTGCTGCCCCCGTTTTTTATTTCTCCAGTTCTTTTTAGGCAGAAACAGGCCCCCATCCTTATCAGGTTGGGCTTTTTGTTGAGTTTGAGTAAAAGGCTTAATTTCTAGACTATTGTGCCCTAGAGTTTTATAAGCTTTAGCAATATTCTTCGGCAATTTGCGCTGTTTGTCTGCATCTGCAACAGCCTCCAAGCGTTGTGCCACTTGCAAGCTTACAGCTTCACCCTTCACATTAGCAAGGATCATATCGCAAACTATATCGAACACTCCCACCAGTCTCATTCCCAACTCCAGGGCTGCTTCGGCTCCGTGTTCATCCTGAACACGTTTTATCACGGAAGGGAGAACGGTCATTGAGGGAGTACCAAAGCACATTGAATAAACCGCTGCAAACACTCTACCCCAAGTGTTATAATCAGCCAGTTCAGGAACAAGGCCTTTGGGTAAACTCATGGTCAGAATCATGTGCTTCTCCACAGGTGTCGTATTTGGAAAAACAGCTTTGAGTTGCCCAAATTTCTCAGCAAGCCAATAAGGGAGCTCGTCCTTATTTTGTGGACGCTTGCCTATCACAGAATAAATCATGATAAGACTGATAACTACACCACCGGGTCCGAATGGTTGTGCAGCTACTCCAGGTGGTCCCACCTGCATGTTGTGCGACATGAACTGTATAACAGCTCTATGGACAAGTATCAACGAAGTGTGCAATACGCGTATTTCTGCGACTGTAACAGTAAGATAATTGGGATGTGGGGTATACCCAGCCACAATGGGCCACGTGGGCCCCATCAATCGATAAGATGCTTAAACAGACCACTGTCAAAGGGTGAGGAAGCGTGCCATTAAACCACATGGTGTGTTGCCAAGTTGTTAACGGAACTTCAAGAGATCGATATGGTTGATAATCCCACGGTAAAGTGTTGGCAGGATACTCGTGAAAAAAGATATCTGTGCCATCCGCTGCCAGGAAGGTAACCCAAGAATAATACACCTCAAAGCGGTGCGCTGCATCCGCCTCAACAACAAAAATAAGATCAGCAGCACCATTAGGGACTCCTTATTGAGTCAAATACGCGGTGACTGGACGCGGTTTGGAGGTGCTATGGCGACTGCCATAATGGAAGAAAAATATGAAACAGTCTACTTGCGGCATCACAACACTGGGTTAGAGAAAGAGAAAGACCTTTTAGAATTCAAGCTTGAAAAACCTATAACTTTACAATATAGGAGGCTACACCGTCACAACTGTAAATAGATGTGAGGGATTGTGGACAAGCACAAGCACTACTCAGGAGTCTCGCAGATAAGTACCAGACCAAACGTTGTGTGCCATGTTGCGGGGATTCTGCACATACACAGAACTATGCACAGGAAAACAGGACCTCGGTGTATAAGGGCTGAGCCTTCTTGCCACCTCGGTACCCAATATCTCAAAACCGACTAGCTATAGTGTCTCATTTGTTCTCCTACATAATCATGAAGCTACAAATGATTAGACAACCTAGAACACAACACTCCTGTCCATCTCAGGATTTGCAGTAGCAAGACACACCCTTTCACACAGGGGTGTGGAATTTATTAAAATATCTACTTGTCCATGGAGCCGGCTGATTCATAAATTTACTTGTCCTGTAACAAAATCCACTTGTCCCTTTGGTGCCATGTAGTGCGGCAACAAATTATGGCAGCAATCTCATTATATAGGAGCTCTGAAATAGCCTGTCTGATTATGCTAGGGCTCATACCATAGTAATGTTTGAATACTTGCAATCCCCTTATGTTGCCATGTTTACGCAGATCTACATACTGAGGCTGAATGTAGAGGTAAGCAATAGTTCCAGGGTTAATATGCCCTCTTGAGTCTGTGCAAACCTATTAACTTGCATGTTTTGAGGGTTTTCAACAACTCTTCTCTAATCTTTTCCCATACTCAGAAATGTTAGAAATGTACTCCTGACAATGGCAGACGTGAACCTTCTTCCAGAGTTTGAAAAAAAGTTGTTGGAGGGAAAAAGAACTTGCAAACACTCAGATTTTTGTATGAGCAAATCTACACATGCATATTTGTTCATGCTAAAATGCAGTTCACAAATATTTTCTAAGAGTACTATTTCTTGTCCTACTTCTGTAAATTCTTGGGAATTCACGAAAGCCGTATAACTTCACTTAATGCAAGGACATATACAATGGGTGCACTTTTGAGACTTTCTTTAATTGGGCCCCTAATTTGGCATGCCGTTGACTGTGACCTTTTGTGTTTCTTAAACTTCTGTCTCTCTCTCTGTATCGGCTGGCTTCAATGTGAGTGACAGCATTCTGCCCTTTCACAAGGAGCATATCGCACACAAAGTAGTTTTGTTCAGTGGCAGTAACTACTGTGGCAGTGTGTTCTTTTTGAGACCAAAAACTATTTTTGCTTCTGACAATGTTTGTTATAATGGTGAGGTACGGCAGCTCCCACACCAATGAGGTTTTACAAAAACCATGCCAAAACAAGTCATATATTGACAAAACTAAAAAGTTGACCACCAATTTCAGACCTGCTGGCTCTGGTTACACTGATTTTCCATTATGAAAATTTTTGGGAGATACTAAAATGCTTCAATACCTGTTTCTAAATGATGTTGCAAAGAAACGGTAGCTGAAAGTTTACAGTAGTTTAGCAAACTGTTTTTTTTCCTGCTTTCATTTTTTTATGAACATTTTATTTTGAAAGCAAATAATCTTCAATCTTGCTTTCAAGCTTCTGCAAATATTTGCATCAAATCAGATAGCATTCTGGGAGCATTATACATAGCCTCATATTGCTAAACTTTGAAAACGTGTGTACACATTTTTATACTGGAACCACTGTCAGTAGTGCAGTCAGAGCTTACAACATTTAGTTAGAGCGCTCACCCAAATAATAAAGGCTTTCAATTAATAAACCATAAATGCAAATTTGAACAGCATTAATATATGGACACAAATATTACCTTATCTGCAGACAGTGCCCTTCCCTGGTCCATAATGTGGTACTGCAAACTGGCAGTCAAAGGGTTTGTGCTGCAGGGGGTTAGGGCTACTTGTCCCAAGGACAAAATACACATGAAAACGTGTTGCCCTTGACCCCAAACAATATGTCCTTGGCGTCGGACTATAGAAATTCCACACCCCTGGCTCACTCACTCGTACGTGTCCACAATAAGAATTGACAGAGTCACTGCTATAGTTCAAAATGTTTATTTTAACTATTGTGCTCTAAAATGCAGTATATGAGCCACTACCAGCAGCAAAATGCATAAACCTAAAACAGCATTGTTGCAATTTCATATATTATAAAGAGGGATGTCATCATATACAGACAGTGGATAAAGGACTATAAGGCCTAACTACACTCCCTTTGGCTAGTAGAAGTTTTATTATATAAATTATATAAAGGAAGATCTCTGCTCTTTGTCAGCAGACTCAATACCTTAGTGCCTAGATGGTATTTCTACATCATAGGAACAGCATAGCTCTTGTCCCTGGAAAGGTCCCTCTCCAAGTGTGTTTTAGAACAACATGCATCCCCGTAATATCAAAGCACGAGTTTCTAGCAGTAGCAGCTGTGTTTATTTATTTATTTAAAGGTTTTATATAGTGCTGGCTTGACCCGGGGGTATCAGAGTATGGATATAGTACATGAGTTTCACAACATAGGATACAAACAGGATATAATCCAGAGTATACATAACATAGGATTCAAACAGGATATAATACAGCAAACATAAAGCAAAAAAACTTTTTACATGTGTCAGAGTGGCAAGAAAGAACTATCTACATAAATAAAATGGGTACAGGTACTCAAATTATTAAATAGTAGCAAGAGATAGAGGAAGGCTGAAAGGGAGGAGGGTAGAGGGTGGTTAGGAGTGAGTAGAGGAGAAGTAGAATGGACTAATAAAGGGGAGGAAGTAACTAAAAGGAAGGGTGTATGGAGGGAGATGGGAAAGAAAAAGGCGAGGGCGGGGAGGGGAAAAGAGGGGGAAGGGAGAGAGAAGAAAATGAGCGGAATGAAAGGCTTAAGGACACCAAAATTGTTGAGCAGGTGCAGTTTGAGGTCTTTTTTAAATCTGATGTAAGAGGGGTTACAACGTAGGTCTTTAGGGAGGGCGTTCCAGATGATAGGGGTGTTACTGGAGAAAGAACGAGAATGTTTGTCTTCCTCACACTCCCCTCCCCAGGCCCCCAGCCTATCGGCCGCAAGGAGGAGGAGAAAGAGGGTGGGGCTTAGCTACTTATGTCCCAGCATTTTTAATAAGGTCCCTTGTCAGGACATGCATGTTGATTTATATTCCATTTCGCACATCTATGTAATTGACTAGAGCGCGTTGAAGTGGAAGACGGTAGACGGTACGTGTTAATTCTTGGGTGGAGAACAGTCCTCTCTCCCTTTCGTATTTCCGGCACGCTGCCCGCGGCGTGTTTACGTACGCACACGCTAATAAACAAGCCGCCTTGCGGTCGCCTGTGCGGTCTCATTTGGTGGAACAGAAGCGGCGGAGTAAGAGGCGTGTACGTTAGCCCTCGTACCATGTAAGTGTGTATGATTTATGCCGTTCGGTTATGTGCTGAGGAGGTCTGATAGTATATTTGTAGTAATATTCTCCCGTGAATAGCCTCTAGTCATCATTTTAAAGCACGAGTATGACAGCGTCTTGAGTATATATGTTTCTTTAAAGTTGACTCGATTTGAGTGCGCCGTACTTATATATCAAAGTACGATTAGAACGTGTTGGTGTATCGTTTTTGAGCATTGGAGTAGACAGTGAAATTAGATCTGTCTTTGTTGTTTCCTCTAGTGGATGAGTGAGTGGGGATCGAGTGGAAGAATTTTAAGCGACCCCTTAACGTGTTGAACTAGACGTATGGTGACGTTCACATGCTGAGGCAATGGACCAGGTAATCTTGATTTTCCCTCCCCTAGACGCACTATGAGGTTAGACGATACTCTCTCTCACGTACTCATTGTAACTTTTAACTCGAGTGGTTTTTTTGTATACTCTACTTTAGATGTGGAAAAGATATTGAGGTTGCGTAACGCTACATGAGAGGTCCAGCCGGACCTGAACAAGGCATTAGTTTTTAGAGACACTGAGAAGACTTTGTTCTTTGCGTAACTGCCCCTGCGATACCCGCCCAGACTTCAACCAGGTACAAAATAATCTGGTAGTGTCCTTAGTGGTGGTGGGTCGCTCGTATTCTAGGTAGTAATCACTACCATTTTAAGAATTTTTCCTTCCCTCACCCACTTCCTTAAAATTCCTGCTGTTGCACCCAGCCGGGTTTGATTTGTAACATCACATTTCAGTTGATTGGGACTAAGGTTGTGTTCCGGTGTTTTCGCTGAGTCCTTCACGCGTGGTCCTTCCGAGCACTGCATGGGCTAATCTGGGATAGCTTGAGATATAAAGTTGTTGTTATTAATTTATGTTTATTTTATCATACCATTTTGTACATAGTTTGTTATCCCCGTCCTGAAGAGGCCAAATATTTGGAGGCTGAAACGCGAACGCGTCGACATATTGACGTAGGAGGAATCCACTGATTGTGTTGATTTAAGAATTATTTTTGTTTGGCAGACACATAAAACAATAGGAAACAATAGGAGAGGAGTAATAGCTCGGATGCCAAAAAGGATTTCCTCCAAATGTATTACTGTAAATAACAAGTATACATTGATTTGGAACCACGATTAGGGGAATTGATACATAGAGTGTATGTGCATTTGTATTCATATGATTTAATGAAATTGTAGATAGAGGTTGTTGTTTTGTTTCATGTTTGTGCAAATTTGTATATATTATGTGTTGAAGTGTTCTGATGTTCACCAAAAGATATTCGTCCCTGATAAATAATGATGAATATAGTTTTTTATAAGAAATAAGTTATTACCGAGAAAATTAATTGTTTCTTGAGTAAAAATAAAGAAGAGATTGATCCCTCTTAGCCATGTTTCTTCTTTCTTCTTATTAGATGTTCCTTACCCAGGCGTGGGAGGGTTATTTGGGTATGCCCCAGTAGACTTTCTTGATGACTTATGTCCGCGGCAGCGCGGGAGCGCAGCCGACGCGCGCAGCGGGCGCGCCGGCGGCGCGCCGAAGGCAAGCCCGTCTGCGCCCGTCCGCACCCAGCCGGGACCGGGAACCGAAAACCATGGACATATTATTATTTATTCCTCCAAAATTCTGCGCTCGCTAGCCACCCACAGCTCACCCCTCAACTTGTCCATTTATAACCGTCTCAGGGAATACAGTATATTCTCCGAACCTCATCACCAAGACATTCCCCTTACCCAAGGCCCTCACCACCCTATTACCATTATTCCCAAAACCCCAATGCTGGCCGCTCTACGTATACTATACCTTAACACCCGCTCGCTGGTCAAACACCAACTGGATATCTTTTTGCTACTCAGTCTGGAGAAACCAGATATTCTTTTGATTACTGAGACCTGGCTCACCCAGGATTCCGCACCCGACATTTTAGCAGCACTCCCCTCGGAATACTACATATTAGCGGCAAACCGACCTCAGGGCAAAAATGGTGGTGGAGTCGCCGCCATTATCCACAACAATTATGCCTTCAATGCTCTTACCCCTCTGGTCCTCCCTGAGGTGGAGAACTTAGTTATTAAATTAGATGCCGTGACCGGCTCCATCATCTTTGTGTTATTGTACCGACCCCCCCATGCCATGCCCACTTTTCCGTCTGCCATTAGCGAACAAATGGCCAACTTGTTTACTAATTATGCCAGCATCTTGCTCATAGGCGACCTGAACTATTGGTTCAATGACGCCCGGGACGGGCCACATGCTGCGGAACTCACGGAATTCCTCGCCAACCTGAATTTTGCTCAACACGTTTCCTCTCCCACCCATGCTAAAGGACACACTTTGGACCAAATCTGGTCTTCTAATCTTACCCTTTTGGAGCTTACTGTTTCACCCTGTATATGGTCTGACCATTACCTAATTAATTTCACGATCACTACCATCACTAAAACTAAGACTCCCTTAATAGGCAGAGGCATGTCTAGAAAATGGAGTTCTGTTGATAAATCAGGTTTCACTAACTGCTTAGCAAGGTCTATACCCCCCTTTAACTCAGACCTTAACTCCATGAACACCGCGATCTCAGATTGGCTATTAAAGGCCTGTGATGCTCATGCCCCTCTCACCAAATTTACACGGTCTCGCCACACTGACGCACATAAGTGGTTCTCAGCAGACCTAAAAAAACAAAAACTCGAGCTACAGCAAAAAGAAAGAAAATGGAGACTAAACTATACCACGGAGGAGAAATTTCTGTTCTCCCTAGCCCGAAATGATTATAAAAAGGCTATACGTGAAGCCAAAGCTGCATTTTTCTCTGCCAGAATACTCAATGCCCAAAACAAATCTAAAGACATTTTTAATATAATCAACGACCTTTGCAACACAGACAGAACTCACCCCAATCAGCCTCCTACTCGGGAGTTCTGTAACTCCCTCAATACCTATTTTTTGGACAAAATATCTACTATCAAAGCTAGCATTCCCGCCATCTGCTGCACAGATAACACAGACTTTGTCACAACCAACTCCTTCATCCTGGATCATTTCCCTGCCTTATGTCCCCAAACCTTATTAGATCTGTTGGCTCGTGTCAAATCCGGTTCCCCCAATGACTGCTGTCCCCCACATATTCTAAAAGAGGCCCTGTCTAACCTCCCCCACGGTGTTCTCCCATTCCTAAATGAGTCTCTCCTCCAAGGCAAGATCCCCACGGCTTTTAAGAACGCGATAGTGGTCCCATTACTAAAAAAAACCTGTGGCCGACCCTCTGAATCATTCCAACTATCGCCCCATCTCTTTGCTTCCGTTCCTTGCAAAGATTCTTGAGGCCCACGTCGCCAGGTCCCCCTCGAACTTCATCGAACAGTCTGACCATTTAGAACCTAACCAAGCCGGGTTTCGCCCCGCACACTCTACTGAAACGGTCATCCTCGCCGTGTTAGACACCTTGCGAGCCAACGCTGACAAAGGCATCCATCAGGCACTCATTCTTCTGGATCTGTCGGCTGCGTTCGACACGGTGGACCACAACATCTTACTGTCCCGTGTCGAACAAGCAGGCATACAAGGCCCGGAATATAACTGGATCCAATCATTTCTTGAAGACAGAACACAGGCCGTTCGTCTTGGCACTTTTAATGCCCCCAGGATCGTCACCTCCTGTGGGATTCCCCAGGGCTCGTCCCTCTCCGCTCTCTTATTCAATATTTATCTTAAACCCCTTATCAACTCCTTAAAACACAGGAAGGTCACGACCTTCAATTATGCCGATGATCTCCAACTTGTCTTTACACTGGATTGCACAAACTCCGCTTCCGAATTCCAAGCTACTATGCTCCACATCCAGCGCTGGATGAATATCAACCACCTTAAACTCAACCCCGGCAAGACCAAACTAGTCCTACCGGGAAAAAGCGCAATCATGTGGGGGCCCCATTTCTGGCCATCCGATCTCGGACCACCCCCCACTCCCTCTCCCTCAGTAAAAAGCCTCAGAGTCACTCTAAATGCCGACCTTTCGCTCAGAGGACAGGTGGGGACCATAGTCTCCTCATGCATCTTCCAACTGAGGAAAATTAGGAAAATTGCTCACTTACTCACCCCCCCGGCCCTCATCCAGGCAGTAATAGCCCTCGTACTGTCTCGCCTCGATTTCTCCAACGCCATTTACCTCGGCCTGCCTATGTTTTTGCTCAGACGCCTTCAAATAGTGCAGAACCAGGCTGCTAGATTAATATTTCAGCAACCTAAATGGCATTCCGCCAGCCCCCTTTTGGCTAAACTACACTGGCTCCCAATTGCACAACGCGCAGCTTTTAAGAACGGATGCTTAATCTTTAAGGCTCTGCACTGTAGAAGCCCCAAATTTATCAGCGGCCTGATCATGAAACACATCCCACGTCGCAACTTACGGTCTGGCCACCTCCGGTTGCTTGCTACCCCTACCATCAAACTCAAACGCCAGGGGGGGGCGCAGGTTTTCGTACCTTGCGCCTGGATTCTGGAACTCGCTGCCCCTAGACATCAGAGCGCAGGAAAACTTAATGGGATTTAGAAAGGCCCTTAAAACATGTCTGTTTGCGCTTTCACTCGACTAGCTTACCCGCCGCGTCATTTTGCAACAATTAGCGCTATGAAACCTTCCGGTGACCGTGCGCTTTATAAATTTCTATTAACATAACATAACATAACAATGTGTGGATTTCTTTTTAAACAGAGGTGGAACAAGGAGGAGGGCGTTGGTGCTTTTCAATGATAGGGAGCAGCCCGCTTTGTTGAGTTTGTTAGTGAGATATAGCGGGCCTTTTGGTGAAGGGCTTTAGCATGTTTTGTCTAGGTGCTAGGGACTGACCAGAACAGAATAACAAGGAGCATTGTTTACCGGCGGTGCTCGTCGTGTTCAGACTAAACTCCAGGAACTGGCAGAGAAAGGCAGAAAGCAGACAGTTTTCATGTGAAAGGCACAAACAGAGTCCTGCAAATAAAGTCATGTAGTAACGTGTGCAAAAGCAGCATCATGGCAGCAGAGCTCATGCTAACTTAGCAATGACGACAATGACCCTAATGGCCATATAACACTCCCACTGACTTTCTACTGGGTATCTGTCTTCCTTTAATTCTTGCAGGATTCGAAACTTGTTATTGAGGGTAACTGAATATTTACTCAGTGTCTGTGCATCTTTGAGGAGGGTGGTGTTATACTGTTTGCATTGGTTTTTTGGTTCCATCCATGCTTTCTTCAGCTTAAGCTTTAGCCGTAGCCTGGCCAAATAAGCAACAGGTTCTTCCTTGAACCAACATCTACCTCTCTGCCAAATTTGGTGTAAGTCCGCTCAGGAGTAAGGCGCATCCTCCTGTGCCCAGTTCAAAGCTCCCCAAGGATGTTGCCTGAATAATGCACTCCAGAGAAGAGAAAAACTCCTCGTTTCACATGCCACCATCCTCTTGTGCCCAGTTCACCCTCCCCAAGGGTGTCCACAGGAGATAACAGCTCCTCGTTTCACATGCCACCATTCTCTGTGCCTAGTTCACCCTCCCCAAGGGTGTCCGCAGGAATAAGGCACTCCATAGAAAACAACAGCTCATCGTTTCACATGCCGCAATCCTTCTGTGTCCAGTTCACCCTCCCCAAGGGTGTCCCCTGGAGTAAGGTGCTCCCTAAAAGAGAACAGCTCCTTGTTTTACATGGTACCGTCCTCTTGTGCCCATTTCACCCTCTCCCAAGGGTGTTCGCAAGAGTAAGGCACTCCCTAGAAGAGATCAGCTCCTCGTTTCACATGCCACTATCCTCCTGTGCCCGGTTCACCCTCTCCAAGGATATCCACAGGAGTAAGGCGCTCCATATAAGTGAACAGTTTCTCTTTTCACATGCCACCATCCTCCTGTGCCCAGTTCACACTCCCCAAGGGTGTCCACAGGAGTAAGGCACCAATAGAATAGAATAGCTCCTCTTTTCACATGCCACCATACTACTGTGCCCAGTTCACCCTCCGCAAGGGTGTCCGCAGGACTATGGTGCTCCATAGAAGAGAACAGCTCCTCATTTCACATGCCACCATCCTCCTGCACCCAGTTCACCCTGCCCAAGGATGTCCACAGGAGTAAGGCACTTCATAGAAAAGAACAGTCATCGTTTCACATGATACCATCCTCCTGTGCCCAGTTTACCCTCCCCAAGGGTGTCCGCAGGAGTAAGGTGCTCCATGGAGGAGAGCAGCTCCTCATTTTACATGCCACCATCCTCCTGTGCCCAGTTCACCCTCCCCAAGGGTGTCCACAGGAGTAAGGCACCAATAGAATAGAACAGCTCGTCGTTTCAAATGCCACCATTCTCCTGTGCCCAGTCCACCCTCCCCAAGGGTGTCCGATGGAGTATGGTGCTCCATAGAAGAGAAAAGCTCCTCATTTCACATGCCACCATCCTCCTGTGCCAGTTCACCCTCCCCAAGGGTGCCCACAGGAGTAAAGAACCAATAGAATAGAACAGCTCCTTGTTTCACGTGCCACCATCATCCTGTGCCCAGTTCACCCTCCCCAAGGGTATCCGCAGGAGTATGGCACATCATAGAAGAGAATAGCTCCTCATTTCACATGCCACCATCTTCCTGTGCCCAGTTCACCCTCCCCAGGGGTGTCCACAGGAGTAAGGCACTCCATAGAAGAGAACAGATCCTCTTTTTACATGCCACCATCCTCCTGTGCCCAGTTCACACTCCCCAAGGGTGTCCGCAGGAGGAAGGCACCAATAGAACTGCTCCTTGTTTCACATGCCACCATACTACTGTGCCCAGTTCACCCTCTGCAAGGATGTCCGCAGGAGTAAGGCACTTCATAGAAGAGAACAGTCCTCGTTTCACATGATACCATCCTCCTGTGCCCAGTTTACCCTCCCCAAGGGTGTCCGCAGAAGTAAGGTGCTCCATGGAGGAGAGCAGCTCCTTATTTTACATGCCACCATCCTCCTGTGCCAGTTCACCTTCCCCAAGGGTGCCCACAGGAGTAAGGCACCAATAGAATAGCTCCTTGGTTCACATGCCACCATCCTCCTGTGCCCAGTTCACGCTCCCAAAGGGTATCCGCAAGAGTATGACACATCATAGAAGAGAACAGCGCCTCGTTTCACATGCCACCATCCTCCTGTGCCCTATTCACCCTCACCAAGGTTGTCCACAGGAGTGAGGCACTCCATAGAAGAGAACAGCTCTTCGTTTCACATGCCACCATACTACTGTGCCCAGTTTACCCTCCCCAAGGGTGTCTGCAGGAGTAAGGTGCTCCATGGAGGAGAACAGCTCATCATTTCACATGCCACCATCCTCCTGTGCCAGTTCGCCGTCCCCAAAGATGTCCACAGGAGTAAGGCACCAATAGAATAGAACAACTCTTCGTTTCACATGCCACCATCCTCCTGTGCCCAGTTCACCCTCCCCAAGGGTGCCTACAGGAGTAAAGCACCAATAGAATAGAACAGCTCCTTGTTTCACATGCCACCATCCCCCTGTGCCAGGTTCACCCTCCCCAAGGGTATCTGCAGGAGTATGGCACATCATAGAAGAGAATAGCTCCTCATTTCACATGCCGCCATCCTCCTGTGCCCAGTTCACACTCCCCATGGGTGTCCACAGGAGTAAGGCACTCCATAGAAGAGAACAGCTCCTCATTTCACATGCCACCATCCTCCTGTGCAAGTTCGCCCTCCCCAAAGATGTCCACAGGAGTAAGGCACCAATAGAATAGAACAACTCTTCGTTTCACATGCCACCATCCTCCTGTGCCCAGTTCACCCTCTCCAAGGGTGTCCACAGGGGTATGGTGCTCCATAGAAGAGAACAGCTCCTCATTTCATATGCCACCATCCTCCTGCGCCCAGTTCACCCTCCCCATGGGTGTCCACAGGAGTAAGGCACCCCATAGAAGAGAACAGCTCCTCATTTCACATGCCACCATCCTCCTGTGCCCAGTTCACCCTCTCCAAGGGTGTCCACAGGGGTATGGTGCTCCATAGAAGAGAACAGCTCCTCATTTCACATGCCACCATCCTCCTGTGCCCAGTTCACCCTCCCCATGGGTGTCCACAGGAGTAAGGCACCCCATAGAAGAGAACAGCTCCTCATTTCACATGCCACCATCCTCCTGTGCCAGTTCACCCTCCCCAAGGGTGCCTACAGGAGTAAACCACAAATAGAATAGAACAGCTCCTTGTTTCACATGCCACCATCCCCCTGTACCAGGTTCACCCTCCCCAAGGGTATCTGCAGGAGTATGGCACATCATAGAAGAGAACAGCTCCTCATTTCACATGCCACCATCCTCCTGTGCCCAGTTCACCCTCCCCATGGGTGTCCACAGAAGTAAGGCACCCTATAGAAGAGAACAGCTCCTCATTTCACATGCCACCATCCTCCTGTGCCAGTTCACCCTCCCCAAGGGTGCCTACAGGAGTAAAGCACCAATAGAATAGAACAGCTCCTTGTTTCACATGCCACCATCCCCCTGTGCCAGGTTCACCCTCCCCAAGGGTATCTGCAGGAGTATGGCACATCATAGAAGAGAATAGCTCCTCATTTCACATGCCGCCATCCTCCTGTGCCCAGTTCACACTCCCCATGGGTGTCCACAGGAGTAAGGCACTCCATAGAAGAGAACAGCTCCTCATTTCACATGCCACCATCCTCCTGTGCCAGTTAGCCCTCCCCAAAGATGTCCACAGGAGTAAGGCACCAATAGAATAGAACAACTCTTCGTTTCACATGCCACCATCCTCCTGTGCCCAGTTCACCCTCTCCAAGGGTGTCCACAGGGGTATGGTGCTCCATAGAAGAGAACAGCTCCTCATTTCACATGCCACCATCCTCCTGTGCCCAGTTCACCCTCCCCATGGGTGTCCACAGGAGTAAGGCACCCCATAGAAGAGAACAGCTCCTCATTTCACATGCCACCATCCTCCTGTGCCCAGTTCACCCTCTCCAAGGGTGTCCACAGGGGTATGGTGCTCCATAGAAGAGAACAGCTCCTCATTTCACATGCCACCATCCTCCTGTGCCCAGTTCACCCTCCCCATGGGTGTCCACAGGAGTAAGGCACCCCATAGAAGAGAACAGCTCCTCATTTCACATGCCACCATCCTCCTGTGCCAGTTCACCCTCCCCAAGGGTGCCTACAGGAGTAAAGCACCAATAGAATAGAACAGCTCCTTGTTTCACATGCCACCATCCCCCTGTGCCAGGTTCACCCTCCCCAAGGGTATCTGCAGGAGTATGGCACATCATAGAAGAGAATAGCTCCTCATTTCACATGCCGCCATCCTCCTGTGCCCAGTTCACACTCCCCATGGGTGTCCACAGGAGTAAGGCACTCCATAGAAGAGAACAGCTCCTCATTTCACATGCCACCATCCTCCTGTGCCAGTTCGCCCTCCCCAAAGATGTCCACAGGAGTAAGGCACGAATAGAATAGAACAACTCTTCGTTTCACATGCCACCATCCTCCTGTGCCCAGTTCACCCTCTCCAAGGGTGTCCACAGGGGTATGGTGCTCCATAGAAGAGAACAGCTCCTCATTTCACATGCCACCATCCTCCTGTGCCCAGTTCACCCTCCCCATGGGTGTCCACTGGAGTAAGGCACCCCATAGAAGAGAACAGCTCCTCATTTCACATGCCACCATCCCCCTGTGCCAGTTCACCCTCCCCAAGGGTGCCTACAGGAGTAAAGCACCAATAGAATAGAACTGCTCCTTGTTTCACATGCCACCATCCCCCTGTGCCAGGTTCACCCTCCCCAGGGGTGTCCACAGGAGTAAGGCACTCCCTAGAAGAGAACAGCTCCTCGTTTCACATGCCACAATCCTCCTGTGCCCAGTTCACACTCCCCATGGGTGTCCACAGGAGTAAGGCACTCCATAGAAGAGAACAGCTCCTCGTTTCAATATGATACCATCCACCTGTGCCCAGTTTATCCTCCCCAAGGGTGTCCGCAGGAGTAAGGTGCCCCATGGAGGAGAACAGCTCTCATTTCACATGCCGCCATCCTCCTGTGCCAGTTCACCCTCCCCATGGGAGCCTACAAGAGTAAGGCACCAATAGAGTGGAACAGCTCCTTGTTTCACATGCCACCATCCTCCTGTGCCCAGTTCACCCTCCCTAAGGGTATCCGCAGGAGTATCGCACATCATAGAAGAGAATAGCTCCTTATTTCACATGCCATCAACCACCTGTGCCCAGTGCACCCTCCCCAAGCATGTCCACAGGAGTAAGGCACTCCATAGAAGAGAACAGCTCCTAGTTTCACATGCCACCGTCCTCCTGTGCCCAGTTCACCCTCCCCAAGGGTGTCCACAGGAGTAAAGCACCAATAGAATAGAACAGCTCCTTGTTTCACATGCCACCATCCCCCTGTGCCAGGTTCACCCTCCCCAAGGGTATCTGCAGGAGTATGGCACATCATAGAAGAGAATAGCTCCTCATTTCACATGCCGCCATCCTCCTGTGCCCAGTTCACACTCCCCATGGGTGTCCACAGGAGTAAGGCACTCCATAGAAGAGAACAGCTCCTCATTTCACATGCCACCATCCTCCTGTGCAAGTTCGCCCTCCCCGAAGATGTCCACAGGAGTAAGGCACCAATAGAATAGAACAACTCTTCGTTTCACATGCCACCATCCTCCTGTGCCCAGTTCACCCTCTCCAAGGGTGTCCACAGGGGTATGGTGCTCCATAGAAGAGAACAGCTCCTCATTTCATATGCCACCATCCTCCTGCGCCCAGTTCACCCTCCCCATGGGTGTCCACAGGAGTAAGGCACCCCATAGAAGAGAACAGCTCCTCATTTCACATGCCACCATCCTCCTGTGCCCAGTTCACCCTCTCCAAGGGTGTCCACAGGGGTATGGTGCTCCATAGAAGAGAACAGCTCCTCATTTCACATGCCACCATCCTCCTGTGCCCAGTTCACCCTCCCCATGGGTGTCCACAGGAGTAAGGCACCCCATAGAAGAGAACAGCTCCTCATTTCACATGCCACCATCCTCCTGTGCCAGTTCACCCTCCCCAAGGGTGCCTACAGGAGTAAACCACAAATAGAATAGAACAGCTCCTTGTTTCACATGCCACCATCCCCCTGTACCAGGTTCACCCTCCCCAAGGGTATCTGCAGGAGTATGGCACATCATAGAAGAGAACAGCTCCTCATTTCACATGCCACCATCCTCCTGTGCCCAGTTCACCCTCCCCATGGGTGTCCACAGAAGTAAGGCACCCTATAGAAGAGAACAGCTCCTCATTTCACATGCCACCATCCTCCTGTGCCAGTTCACCCTCCCCAAGGGTGCCTACAGGAGTAAAGCACCAATAGAATAGAACAGCTCCTTGTTTCACATGCCACCATCCCCCTGTGCCAGGTTCACCCTCCCCAAGGGTATCTGCAGGAGTATGGCACATCATAGAAGAGAATAGCTCCTCATTTCACATGCCGCCATCCTCCTGTGCCCAGTTCACACTCCCCATGGGTGTCCACAGGAGTAAGGCACTCCATAGAAGAGAACAGCTCCTCATTTCACATGCCACCATCCTCCTGTGCCAGTTAGCCCTCCCCAAAGATGTCCACAGGAGTAAGGCACCAATAGAATAGAACAACTCTTCGTTTCACATGCCACCATCCTCCTGTGCCCAGTTCACCCTCTCCAAGGGTGTCCACAGGGGTATGGTGCTCCATAGAAGAGAACAGCTCCTCATTTCACATGCCACCATCCTCCTGTGCCCAGTTCACCCTCCCCATGGGTGTCCACAGGAGTAAGGCACCCCATAGAAGAGAACAGCTCCTCATTTCACATGCCACCATCCTCCTGTGCCCAGTTCACCCTCTCCAAGGGTGTCCACAGGGGTATGGTGCTCCATAGAAGAGAACAGCTCCTCATTTCACATGCCACCATCCTCCTGTGCCCAGTTCACCCTCCCCATGGGTGTCCACAGGAGTAAGGCACCCCATAGAAGAGAACAGCTCCTCATTTCACATGCCACCATCCTCCTGTGCCAGTTCACCCTCCCCAAGGGTGCCTACAGGAGTAAAGCACCAATAGAATAGAACAGCTCCTTGTTTCACATGCCACCATCCCCCTGTGCCAGGTTCACCCTCCCCAAGGGTATCTGCAGGAGTATGGCACATCATAGAAGAGAATAGCTCCTCATTTCACATGCCGCCATCCTCCTGTGCCCAGTTCACACTCCCCATGGGTGTCCACAGGAGTAAGGCACTCCATAGAAGAGAACAGCTCCTCATTTCACATGCCACCATCCTCCTGTGCCAGTTCGCCCTCCCCAAAGATGTCCACAGGAGTAAGGCACGAATAGAATAGAACAACTCTTCGTTTCACATGCCACCATCCTCCTGTGCCCAGTTCACCCTCTCCAAGGGTGTCCACAGGGGTATGGTGCTCCATAGAAGAGAACAGCTCCTCATTTCACATGCCACCATCCTCCTGTGCCCAGTTCACCCTCCCCATGGGTGTCCACTGGAGTAAGGCACCCCATAGAAGAGAACAGCTCCTCATTTCACATGCCACCATCCTCCTGTGCCAGTTCACCCTCCCCAAGGGTGCCTACAGGAGTAAAGCACCAATAGAATAGAACTGCTCCTTGTTTCACATGCCACCATCCCCCTGTGCCAGGTTCACCCTCCCCAGGGGTGTCCACAGGAGTAAGGCACTCCCTAGAAGAGAACAGCTCCTCGTTTCACATGCCACAATCCTCCTGTGCCCAGTTCACACTCCCCATGGGTGTCCACAGGAGTAAGGCACTCCATAGAAGAGAACAGCTCCTCGTTTCAATATGATACCATCCACCTGTGCCCAGTTTATCCTCCCCAAGGGTGTCCGCAGGAGTAAGGTGCCCCATGGAGGAGAACAGCTCTCATTTCACATGCCGCCATCCTCCTGTGCCAGTTCACCCTCCCCATGGGAGCCTACAAGAGTAAGGCACCAATAGAGTGGAACAGCTCCTTGTTTCACATGCCACCATCCTCCTGTGCCCAGTTCACCCTCCCTAAGGGTATCCGCAGGAGTATCGCACATCATAGAAGAGAATAGCTCCTTATTTCACATGCCATCAACCACCTGTGCCCAGTGCACCCTCCCCAAGCATGTCCACAGGAGTAAGGCACTCCATAGAAGAGAACAGCTCCTAGTTTCACATGCCACCATCCTCCTGTGCCCAGTTCACCCTCCCCAAGGGTGTCCACAGGAGTAAGGCACTCCATAGAAGAGAACAGCTCCTGATTTCACATGCCACCATCCTCCTGTGCCCAGTTCACCCTCCCAAGGGTATCCACAAGAGTAAGGCACTCCATTGAAAAGATCAGCTCCTCATTTCAATATGATACCATCCTCCTGTGCCCAGTATACCCTCCCCAAGGGTGTCTGCAGGAGTAAGGTGCTCCATAGAGGAGAACAGTTCCTCATTACACATGTCACCATCCTCCTGTGCCAGTTCACCCTCCCCAAGGGTGTCCACAGGAGTAAGGCACCAATAGAATGGAACAGCTTCTTGTTTCACATGCCACCATCCTCCTGTGCCCAGTTCACCCTCCCCAAGGGTATCCGCAGGAGTATCGCACATCATAGAAGAGAATAGCTCCTTATTTCACAAGCCACCATCCTCCTGTGCCCAGTGCACCCTCCCTAAGGGTGTCCACAGGAGTAAGGCACCAATAGAATAGAACAGCTCGTCATTTCAAATGCCACCATTCTCCTGTGCCCAGTCCACCCTCCCCAAGGGTGTCCGCAGGAGTATGGTGCTCCATAGAAGAGAACAGCTCCTCATTTCACATGCCACCATCCTCCTGTTCCCAGTTCACCCTTCCCAAGGGTGTCCGCAGGAGTATGGCGCTCCATAGAAGAGAACAACTCCTCATTTCACATGCCACCATCCTCCTGTGCCCAGTTCACCCTCCCCAAGGGTGTCCACAGGAGTAAGGCACTCCATAGAAGAGAACAGCTCCTCATTTCACATGCCACCATCCTCCTGTGCCCAGTTCACCCTCCCCAAGGGTATGCACAGGAGTAAGGCACTCCCTAGAAGAGAACAGCTCCTCGTTTCAAATTGATACCATCCTCCTGTGCCCAGTATACCCTCCCCAAGGGTGTCTGCAGGAGTAAGGTGCTCCATGGAGGAGAACCGTTCCTCATTTCACATGTCACCATCCTCCTGTTCCCAGTTCACCCTGCTCAGGGGTGTCCACAGGAGTAAGGAACTCCCTAGAAGAAAACAGCTCCTCGTTTCACATGCCACCATCCTCCTGTGCACAGTTCACCCTCCCCATGGGTGTCCACAGGAGTAAGGCACTACATACAAGAGAACAGCTCCTCCTTTCACATGCCACCTTCCTCCTGTGCCCAGTTCACCCTCCCCAAGGGTATCCACAGGAGTAAGGCACTCCATAGAAGAGAACAGCTCCTCATTTCACATGCCACCATCCTCCTGTGCCCAGTTCACCCTCCCCAAGGGTATCCACAGGAGTAAGGCACTCCATTAAAGAGAACAGCTCTTCATTTCAATATGATACCATCCTCCTGTGCCCAGTATACCCTCCCCAAGGGTGTCTGCAGGAGTAAGGTGTTCCATAGAGGGGAACAGTTCCTCATTACACATGTCACCATCCTCCTGTGCCAGTTCACCCTCCCCAAGGGTGTCCACAGGAGTAAGGCACCAACAGAATAGAACAGCTCCTCGTTTCACATGTCACCATCCTCCTGTGCCCAGTTCACCCTTCCCAAGGGTGTCCGCAGGAGTATGGCGCTCCATAGAAGAGAACAACTCCTCCTTTCACATGCCACCATCCTCCTGTGCCCAGTTCACCCTCCCCAGGGGTGTCCACAGGAGTAAGGAACTCCCTAGAAGAGAACAGCTCCTCATTTCACATGCCACCATCCTCCTGTGCCCAGTTCACCCTCCCAAGGGTATCCACAAGAGTAAGGCACTCCATTGAAAAGATTAGCTCCTCATTTCAATATGATACCATCCTCCTGTGCCCAGTATACCCTCCCCAAGGGTGTCTGCAGGAGTAAGGTGCTCCATAGAGGAGAACAGTTCCTCATTACACATGTCACCATCCTCCTGTGCCAGTTCACCCTCCCCAAGGGTGTCCACAGGAGTAAGGCACCAATAGAATAGAATAGCTCCTCATTTCACATGCCACCATCCTGCTGTGCCCAGTTCACCCTTCCCAAGGGTGTCCGCAGGAGTATGGCGCTCCATAGAAGAGAACAGCTTCTCATTTCACATGCCAGCATCCTCCTGTGCCTAGTTCACCCTCCCCAGGGGTGTCCACAAGAGTAAGGCACTCCCTAAAAGAGAACAGCACCTCGTTTCACATGCCACCATCCTCCTGTGCCCAGTTCACCCTCCCCATGGGTGTCCACAGGAGTAAGGAACTCCATAGAAGAGCACAGCTCCTCATTTCACATGCCGCCATCCTCCTGTGCCAAGTTCCCCCTCCCCAAGGGTATTCAGAGGAGTAAGGCACTCCATAGAAGAGAACAGCTCCTCGTTTCAATATGATACCATCCTCCTGTGCCCAGTTTACCCTCCCCAAGGGTGTCCGCAGGAGTAAGGTGCTTCATGGAGGAGAACATCTCTCATTTCACATGCCGCCATCCTCCTGTGCCAGTTCACCCTCCCCAAGGGAGCCCACAAGAGGAAGGCACCAATAGAATGGAACAGCTTCTTGTTTCACATGCCACCATCCTCCTGTGCCCAGTTCACCCTCCCCAAGGGTATCCGCAGGAGTATCGCACATCATAGAAGAGAATAGCTCCTTATTTCACAAGCCACCATCCTCCTGTGCCCAGTGCACCCTCCCTAAGGGTGTCCACAGGAGTAAGGCACCAATAGAATAGAACAGCTCGTCGTTTCAAATGCCACCATTCTCCTGTGCCCAGTCCACCCTCCCCAAGGGTGTCCGCAGGAGTATGGTGCTCCATAGAAGAGAACAGCTCCTCATTTCACATGCCACCATCCTCCTGTGCCCAGTTCACCCTCCCCAAGGGTGTCCACAGGAGTAAGGCACTCCATAGAAGAGAACAGCTCCTCATTTCACATGCCACCATCCTCCTGTGCCCAGTTCACCCTCCCCAAGGGTATGCACAGGAGTAAGGCACTCCCTAGAAGAGAACAGCTCCTCGTTTCAAATTGATACCATCCTCCTGTGCCCAGAATACCCTCCCCAAGGGTGTCTGCAGGAGTAAGGTGCTCCATGGAGGAGAACCGTTCCTCATTTCACATGTCACCATCCTCCTGTGCCCAGTTCACCCTGCCCAGGGGTGTCCACAGGAGTAAGGAACTCCCTAGAAGAGAACAGCTCCTCGTTTCACATGCCACCATCCTCCTGTGCACAGTTCACCCTCCCCATGGGTGTCCACAGGAGTAAGGCACTACATAGAAGAGAACAGCTCCTCCTTTCACATGCCACCTTCCTCCTGTGCCCAGTTCACCCTCCCCAAGGGTATCCACAGGAGTAAGGCACTCCATAGAAGAGAACAGCTCCTCATTTCACATGCCACCATCCTCCTGTGCCCAGTTCACCCTCCCCAAGGGTATCCACAGGAGTAAGGCACTCCATTAAAGAGAACAGCTCCTCATTTCAATATGATACCATCCTCCTGTGCCCAGTATACCCTCCCCAAGGGTGTCTGCAGGAGTAAGGTGTTCCATAGAGGGGAACAGTTCCTCATTACACATGTCACCATCCTCCTGTGCCAGTTCACCCTCCCCAAGGGTGTCCACAGGAGTAAGGCACCAATAGAATAGAACAGCTCCTCGTTTCACATGTCACCATCCTCCTGTGCCCAGTTCACCCTTCCCAAGGGTGTCCGCAGGAGTATGGCGCTCCATAGAAGAGAACAACTCCTCATTTCACATGCCACCATCCTCCTGTGCCCAGTTCACCCTCCCCATGAGTGTCCTCAGGAGTAAGGCACTCCATAGAAGAGAACAGCTCCTCATTTCACATGCCGCCATCCTCCTGTGCCAAGTTCACCCTCCCCAAGGGTATTCAGAGGAGTAAGGCACTCCATAAAATAGAACAGCTCCTCGTTTCAATATGATACCATCTTCCTGTGCCCAGTTTACCCTCCCCAAGGGTGTCCGCAGGAGTTAGGTGCTCCATGGAGGAGAACAGCTCTCATTTCACATGCCACCATCCTCCTGTGCCCAGTTCACCCTCCCCAAGGGTATCTGCATGAGTATCGCACAACATAGAAGAGAATAGCATCTTATTTCACATGCCACCATCCTCCTGTGCCTATTGCACCCTCCCCAAGGGTGTCCACAGGAGTAAGGCACTCCATAGAAGAGAACAGCTACTCGTTTCACATGCCAACATCCTCCTGTGCCCAGTTCACCCTCCCCAAGGGTGTCCACAGGAGTAAGGCACTCCATAGAAGAGAACAGCTCCTCATTTCACATGCCACCATCCTCCTGTGCCCAGTTCACCCTCCCCAAGGCTATCCACAGGAGTAAGGCACTCCCTAGAAGAGAACAGCTCCTCATTTCAATATGATACCATCCTTCTGTGCCCAGTATACCCCCCCCAAGGGTGTCCACAGGAGTAAGGTGCTCCATGGGGGAGAACAGTTCCTCATTTCACATGCCACCATCCTCCTGTGCCCAGTTTATCCTCCCCAAGGGTATCCACAGAAGTAAGGCACTCCATAGAAGAGAACAGTTCCTCATTTCAATATGATACCATCCTCCTGTGCCCAGTATACCCTCCCCAAGGGTGTCTGCAGGAGTAAGGCATCAATAGAATAGAACAGCTCCTCATTTCACATGCCACTATCCTTCTGTGCCCAGTTCACCCTCCCCACTGGTGTCTGCATGCGTAAGGTGGTACATAGAAGAGATCAGCTCCTCGTTTCACGTGCCACTATCCTCCTGTGCCCAGTTTACCCTCCCCAAGGGTGTCTGCAGAAGTAAGGTACTCCATGGAGGAGAACAGCTCACAAGCTGAATTAGACTGGAGACATTTTGTTTTTTTGCACCACCCTGTGGCGGGTAATTTTCTGATAATTATGTGAGTATGCCAGCTTGCATCGTAATTAGTATTTTGGCACAACATTCTATGGAAGGAGCACAGGAAGAACAAAATTAGCAAGCATGAGGGGCTGCTGGTTGTTGCTGTTTTTTTTGCATTTTCCGCTATTTTCTTGAAGCAAAATGCATCCTCGTGTCCATTTTAGACATGAGGCTGGATTTTGAGCTTAAAAAAAGCAATTAGTGCTGGTTTACTCGCCAGATTCCATTTCATTTTGCTGTAGTTCTGCATAATTATGAGACAGTGAATGTCGTGAGTTGCGCCCTCCCCTTGTCAAAAGGGGCGACTTCTCCATGGAAGAGCTTTGCCTTGTGTGCAAGAGCAGTTGATGCAATCTTGTCTGGGTACTGAGTGCAGTATGAATCCTGAAAGTGACCTGGTATCCGCACAGCGATCCGGTGATCTTCTACATTATCCTATTCACCCATGCTTAGACCCAGTGCTCTTGTTGGCACTGCCAGTGAGCACAGATTCTGTCTTTGGACCAGCTTGAGGAAGGAACGATACCACTTTGGTTTGCAATACCAGATACCCCCTTTGACTCCCCTGTGCCACCCTGCACAAGTCTCCCAGTGCCTCAGTTACATTAGCTGTCCAACCTGGGAGAGCTTAGAAACAGGTCAACCGCCCATATCTAGCACTATGTAGGCAAATGGACATTTACCAATCTATTTTCATTATAAAAGTGATAATGAATCCTGTAAGCTGTTAGATACTTACATGTGGAGAATGCTGTTGTACCCCTTAAGGAAGGCGCTGCAGCCTTCTGTTTTTTCTAGTCTATCACAAGCCCCTGGGTCGGAAGAGTTTTACAGTGAAATGTTATGTATGTGTTGCCTGTGCACATTTCTTGATTTTCGTCTCCTTCATACTGTTCTTCTTTGTTTCCACTTCCATCACAGTCTGAATCCAGCCCAAATGAAGTTCACGGTGCCTAAGAGATTGTGGGTCATGGCTTCCTTCACCACTGCATTACTGGATACACTAAACCTTTAGATAGTAGTGATGGCATTTTAGGGATATTGAGTTTGAGCTTTGCTGTAAATATGTTATTCACAGCTTGTGACAATCACACTGCCTCATAGGATACAATTATGAAAGGATAATGTCTTTGGGACAGAGCTGCCCACATGTTTGTTCTAGGAAGCACACAGTGAGGATGAACACAAGGTAGCATAGGCATTGCTGGCTTAGCGCTGTGATTGGCTGGGAAAGTAACTCCGTGTGTGTCATGATGCTTTGTCACCCATATACAACTCTCTTCCCTCTGCTGTGCGCATGCGTGCACATGCGCAGTCTACCCACCTACTCCTCATTAGGCCACTGACACAAATTAAAAACTATTCTATGGGTGCAGTTCAAATAATAATCTGCCCATTTGTGTCTTACAATATCAAACATTTTAATAATTGTAAAGATGATTTTCATGGAAATAGGCATAGAGATAGAGAGAATAGTTTGGAACACCGCCACATGGGGGATGTCTTGTAGTCCTGCGGCTCTATTCTGTTGTTGCCAAACGACAGTGTGTGTTAGGTTGCATCTGATGTTGATAACATAAGTAATATTACTTACATACTCATCCATTCCACTGACAGTCGTCTTCTGGCTGAATAACTTCATGTAGATGATATGGCTTTGTGTGTGTTCACTCTGTACAATAAACGATGAATATAACAATACATCTCAAATAAAGGAATTTCAATGCAACAATCTGTATTCTCTTTAATGTTTTAATCCCACCACACTTTCATGTACACGTCATTTTGGTAACAAGCATTAGCAATCCCAATAGTTCGGGCTTGTAAATGACAGTGCCTCTGCAGTCACTGGTGATTTTAGGCACTCAATAACTCAACATAACTGCAATCTGTCACTCAACTTTGGGCCTGTGCATCGATTCCTCAAGTCACTGAGCCATTCTTCGTTTCATTCACCCACTCACCCATAAACAATAAAACGCACAAACGCAAGAAGCATTTGCAAAGTAAGTTAGAAGAGTAGAAAAAAAGGGAATAGGTGAAAAACTCAACATAATAGTGAGTGTCCATTTTAGAATGGTAGTATGCTTTGGGCATCATTATTTTAATGCTATATCATAGTGGGCTGAATGTTGGCGAGGAGATGAGTACACGCTTTGATTCTGGATGAGGAATTTCAAATGAGCACCCTCCTTACCGACTCTGTGGTAATGAGAACTGTTTTACCTCATATCCAAATAAACTGTATTTATGTGCAAGTTTGTTTTTTTAAATTTCTCCACTTCTTGATAATTCCTTTAGCTTTGTATTTTGCTGCTTTTTTCCTTTCCCTTATATCACCTTTCAATCTCTTGTCTTTTGCTTCAAACATATGACTCAAATGGACTTATTTCTTGTTTGGACATGGAAAACAGGCCAATTTTTGCAAATTTCCCTCCACGCCAGTAGTATTAAAAAGAATATCAATTTTCTTGTATTTTTTGACAGAGATATAGTTGTTTCTAAGCCTGAAAAAACCCATTAATTCGCTTACCTGGAGTGCTTCCCCAAGTATAGAAGAAATTGTATAACTTACTTCTAGCCAAAAACCTTGAATCTCCGGACAGAGCATAAACATATGAATGTCATCACCTCTCTCCTTATTGCATTTTGGACATCTGGCTGGTGTTCTGCTCCCCAATTTAGATAATCTGTAAGGAGTCCAATACACCCTGTGAAGACAGAAGAGTTGGTTTCGCCTTAAATTTGCGGGCCGAACTGTGGTGTATAATAAATCACATGATACTTGCCATAAATCTTGAATCTGTTCTCCTGGCAAGCATTTCTCCCACAGTTCCGCCGGCAAGTTGAAATCTCCCTCCGCAGTCTCCATTAACAACCAGTAAACTTTCGCCACCTCTCTTTTCACAGTTCCCCTAGCTAAAAAACTCTCTTCCAATTTACTGGATAGTCCTGCTACACAGCCATCAGTGAGACTCCAACTCAACATTTGCAAGTACTTGAATCTTGAGAGATGGCCGTTAGATAGTGTTTGGATCTCTTCCCAGGGAATTAAGGACCCATTCATTATCAGTTGACTCCATTTAACGATTCCTGCGATCTTTAATGGAAGTGTCTTTTGTCCATTCTGGGGATCCAGGAGAGTCAAATATTGGCGCAAAGCCACTATGATAGTTCAGTTTTAACTCTCTTCTGATTTTGTGCCAAGTTTCTGCTAAACTCCGTAAACTCTTTAGGCGAATTCTTTTTAAAAAGCGCGGGTCTCAACATTTATATATAAAGCCATATTCTCCCCCTTTTATATTTTTTAACATTGCTGTGTACATCCTTCCTATTTCTGGATCTTTTGGTCCCTTAAATAACTCTTTCCCACCTTTTAATAGAAAAACCCAGGCATCGTATGTTAAGTCTGGTAGCTTTAGGCACCCCTTCTCATATTTACGTCTTAGTTTTTCCCACAAAATACGTACACCTTTAGAGGCCCAAATAAAGCTAGATATTTTAGATTGAGTTTTTTTTAGCCACTCATCTTTAAAGGCCAGTAGGATTTTCTGAAAAAGAAAGGTGATCTTGGGGAGGATAGTCATTTTAATGATGTTAATTCTTCCATAAATAGATAGAGGCAGGTGAGACCATCCCAGAAGTAGTTTCCCTATTTCCTAGTTAACCCTTTGGAAATTGGATTCAGGGATTTGCTCTATTTTCTCTGTGATTTTTATACCCAAGTACCGCATTTCTTTTTTGACACAATTTTCTTGTGTGGTGATATTCCAGGCCATTATGACAGTTTTCCCTTGATTAATTTCATATCCTGAAATCTTTCCAAATCCCGCCTCCAGCTCATATACTTTTGGAAGTGCTGAAATGAGGTTAGAAGTATAGACCACCAGATCGTCTGCATATAGCCCCACTTTTTTTTGCCAACCCCTAGAGCATAAGGGGAGTATCTCCTCATGCTTCCTGATTTTCTCTGCCAGCGGTTCAATGTATAAATTAAAAAGCAGGGGGGATAACGGACACCCCTGTCTCGTCCCTCTAAAAATATTGAATTTTTCCGTTAGCCTCCCATTTATTAAAATTTTTGCTGTAGGGTTTTTGTATATTTGTCTGATAGCCCTGCAGAAATTTCCTCCTAAGTTTGACAGATTTAATATTTCATGTAGATACGACCAATTCACCCGGTCGAATGCCTTGGTCGCATCTACTGTGATGACCGCTAATGGCTCGTTTTCCACTATGGCTAAATCAATGGCACCTATTAGGCTGTAAGTGAAGTCCTTGATACTCCTTCCGCGTACAAACCCCTTTTGATCTTCATGAAGGAGTACTCCGACTACTCCATTTAGCCTATCCGCTAATATTTTTGAATAGATCTTATAATCTGAATTCAGCAAGGAGATAGGTCTATATGAATCACAGCAATCTGGTTTTTTATCAGGTTTAAGAATCAAAGTCACAATAGCCTCAATCCATGAAGGAGGAATCTCTTCACCATTTTCAAAGATGGCCGTAAATAATTCACTAATTGCTGTCAACAGATATTTACATAATTTCTTAAAAACCTCCATGGGCAGCCCGTCAGGCCCCGGTGCCTTACTTGGTTTCCCAGATTTTATGGCATTTTCTATTTCTTCTTCTGTTATTATATCATTAATAACATTCTTTTCGAGTTCCGATATTTTATGAGGTAGTTCTTGCTCAAGCCAGGCTGATACCCCCTTCCCTGTCATACAAAGATCTTCCTTGTATTCTTCCTCATAGTATTTTAGCATCGTGTCCTCTACGCTAGCCCCCGCTATGGTTGGACCTCCAGCATTACCATCGTTAAGTTCTTTTATAAAATTCCTAGCCTGGTCACTTTTTATTTTCCAGGCAAGTAACTTGCCACAGCCCTCCCCATAATTGAAATGGCCAACTTGCTGGCTTGCCATCTCTCTTGCAACCGTCTTTCTACTACCGAAAATAAGTCCATCTTAAGGGTTTGGATCTCTGATTGTCCCACTTCAAAATCTACTTCCTTGGATTGTATTTTATGTTTCAAGCTCTGGATTTTATTTTCGATACTAATAATTTCCATCTTTCGCTGTTTATTTTTATATAGCTGAATTGATGTAATCCTACCACTTAGAAAGGCCTTGTAGGTGTCCCAAACGATCCCTACTGGGGCGCTACCTAAATTAGTTTGAAAAAATTCCTGCGATTCCAAGCCCAGTTTGTTAATCATCGCGTCGTCAGACAGTATGGAGTGATCCATAGTCCATCTGCGTTGAGTCACTGCAATTGGCGGAGCTAACATCAATGTTATTGCTGAATGATCAGACAAATGTGCTCCCACATGATACACATTACACACCAGATCTTTTATACTTTGGTCCACCAAGAGCAGGTCTATTCTAGACTGATGCCCATATTTCTTGTTATTAAAGGTAAAACTCTTCATGAGACCCTTCTTTTCCCTCCATATATCGCATAATCCAAGGGTCTTCATTGTATTTTTTATTAATGCCCTTGTCTTATTATGTGTTAGGCTACTGCTTTTGGTTGAACGATCAAGGTTATCATCAAGGACCACATTAAAATCCCCTGCCACTATGACAGGGTCGGGGAAGTCCAGCAATTCAACAAGCAAATTACTGAAAGGAGTAGGGTCATCAATATTGGGCCCATAATAGCCCACTATCGTATACAATTGATCATAGTATTTGACTTTTACAATTACCCGCCTTTCAGCCCTATCCACCTTACTTTCAACTAATTTCATTTGGGGGTTGTTTTTAAACAGGATTGCCACCCCCCTTATAGTGAGTTGCTGTTCTGTACATACCATGCTTTGGACCCATGCCCTGTTCTTAAACAGCTCTCTCATCTCATCCCCCATTAAATGTGTTTCTTGAAGCAGAATGACTTGGGCTGAGGAATCTTTCAGATATTGCAATATCCTCTCACACCTATGACCCCCCTTAATCCATTTACGTTCCATGACAGGAACTCTATCAATGATTTCTGTTTAGCTGTCATATTTAAAAAAAAATGTTGTTCTTATAGCTGTATTTCTACCTGGGTTTTGCTGCATAATGAGGACTTCATTTTTTTTCATTTAATCCCCATGTTCCCACACCCGTGCATCAAAATATACTCGTGACCCCCCCTAACCCTTGGGAAACCGCCCTCTTCTATCCTGAAGGCCAGGCCTGGGGAGGCCCTGATTGCGATAGGATATAATATTCTGTAAATACTCCTCCTAAAAGAAATAATAATAACTTTAAACTCGGCATAGTCAATATTGTGTGAATTGCAAATGAACAAAAGGATGCAACGATCATACTCCAGCTCCTGATATCGATTGTATAAACTCTTCTGCTTCTTCAACCCTGCGAAAAGTCTGCATCTTATTGTTGAACATTACTCGAAGGCTAGCAGGAAATTTTAATTGGGTCGTAGCTCCCAAACTTTTAAGGGGCTCAATCAGTTTTCCCATTTCCCATTGCTTGGTAGCTGTTAATTGTGAGATATCTGGCCTGATCTCAAAATCGATACCATATACAACCAACAAGCCTTTTTTCAAAGCCTTAAGAGGAATTTCTTCCTTCAAACTGTACGTGTGGAAATTTACCAAGATCTTCCTTGGTTTAGCTCTATTAGCAATCTTTCTGTATGGGTCTCTATGTACCCTCTGTATGTCTGAAAAAAGTTCTTCCTTTGTCCATTTGACCTTTTAATCCTTCCTTAATCAGATGTATCACAAATTGTTTTATGTCTTCCCCTTCAGCTCCTTCCGGAACTTTAAGCAACCGGAGATTACATCTTCTTTGGTTGTTTTCCATTGCCTCTATTTTATCCCTTTACTGCTCCTCATTAGTCCTAAGGTCTCTGATCTCTTTGGTATTGACCTCCACTTGATATACCAGATCTTTCATCCCTATCTCCAATTGGGAGGTTCTTTCTGCCACCTCATCTAGTTTTTTCCCCAAATTTTCACAAACGGTCCCAATTTCTTTCTGATTTGATTCAGATGTTTCAAATCTATTTCTGACCTCAGTTGTCAGTAAACAAATCAAATCTGCAACTGATTGTTCCTGGACCTGTGACGGGGGTTGTACTTGTGGCAAGTTGATTTGGCTCCCTTCCGTGGCAGATAGACTTCCCCCCTCATTAGGTACTCCATTAGGGGCTTCAGGCAGTATCTTGGGAGTCGCTGCCTGCGACTGGGCTGATAAATTAGATTGTACAGGTTGTACATGTTATGTCTCCTCCATCCTTCCGAGACTAAGATACTGATATTCTAGAGAACTCGGAAGTCCTGCCAAGACCGGAAATCTATTGGTACTGTTAGTACTACCTGTCTCTACCTCCTTTTGTGGTCTAGGGTCAAGGGATCCTACAGTGGGGTTCTTTAGGAGCAAAGTTTTCGGGCCACCTTGAAAAACGTTCTCAGAGAGGGGGTTATTTTAGGGGTTAATATCTGGGTCTCTCGACTCCCTTTAGATCTCCTCTTCTTTTTTGGAGTTACCCACTCTTCTGTGCCCACCCCCCTGGTTTTAAAGCTGGAGGGCACTGCTCCCCTTTCATATAATTTTTACTTATGCCGCTCCTTAAACGATATCGAATTTGCTCCTACTCTCTCTGCTCCTTCCACTTGTTTAGCAAGGGGAGGATTTACTCGGCTTAGTGCCCCGTGTGTAATCTTTTCTTTTACCCCAACCTCTTTACTTTCCTCTGTAGTCTCAACCCTGACTCCTTCCTCCTCTGTGAATGCTTTCTCCTTGGGTGCAATCTGCCCTTCTTCACCATATGCTTTAAAGTATTTAACACATTTGCCCAAGCTGCCCTGCTTTGCTATATCTCCTTTGCTCCTCGTGTTTAAATTCGTATCTGACTTTAACTTATGGGATCCTCCACTGCCAGTTCTCTGCATTAAAGCCTTCCTTCCTCTGCCAAACTCCCTCGCAGCTCGCGCCCAGCAGGGGTCTAAAATTGCCGAGTCCTGCCGATAACCCAGGCTCGAAGGGGAACGAAATTCCGTTACGTCCTCCAGCGCTCTCAAACCTTACCGCCTAGTATCTTGCCGGATCCACCCTCTCCTCAAACCTGCAATCCGAAACACAGGGGCAGGAGCGGAAGCAGAGACCGGCCGGGACCCGCTGAGACGGATCACAGCCGGCGAAGCGGCGAACAGGAAACCCATGGGCACGCTGCCGGGAAACGCCAGAGAAGAGCTTCGACTGCCGGTAATCAAGCGCCTCCCTTCTTTTTAGCACAGTACATAATAATTTGTGTTTCTCACCCTCATCGCGGAGTAAATAGTAAATAATGTACTAAACAGGAGGTTTAAACGGCATCATCTACCTCAGCAATCAGGAGCCCCCGCGACCACTAGCTAAGCGGCCGCCATGTTTCCCTGTGCGCTCAATCCCAACAGTATAGAACTGTTGAAAGTTACAATGAGCAATGTCTTTAAACAATACAATGTTTTGAATATCTAAGCATCATGTGCAGAACAGGCAGATCTATGTTATTTGAATTCTGGGAGTTGCAGTACTTTTAGTCACATTATAAAACAGGAGTAGTGTAGTCACAAATAAAAGATAAGAAAATGAGCTGTACCTGTATATGAATTATGAAGTACTAATACTTGTTAGGTATGTATTAGGAAGTGTTTGTCAATGTGGTTTGTAACTTATATGACTGGTGTGCATATGCTTATATGAGGAGATTTGTTTTTGTGGCTGCAGATAGTTATATGTGCGATGAGACTCTTGAGTTTACCTAAACATGCAGAGAATCATATATTTTTGGAAAGATGGCCTGAAGGTATACATCTATTATGAAATCACACATATCCTTACATGATGATCTATATTCTTTAAGGCTTTTGAAATATTCATGTGTATGGTGAGGGTGGTGCATATCTTTAAGCATGCTATGTTTAACATTGAGGATGGTTAATAGTGCAGAGTGTCTTGAGATAGTTATTTGGCTAGTTTCACTTGGCCTATACCTTTTCTTCGAGAAATGCTGAGAGAGCAAGATCCGAGGTATACAGAGGCCCACCAGGTTTCCGATGTCCTGAAGTGTCCGAAGTTGTCGAGTCGAGTCCAGTCCGGTCCAGTTCAGTTCAGTTCCGTTCCGTTCCGAGGCCTTCCGTTCCGAGCTACCCGGTAGCTGCAGCTTTTCCTGACAACACTGAGGTGAAAGCCCATGACGTAATTCCGGGGGATCTCGTTTTAGTGAGGAACTTTGATCGAAAGACCCAGCTGGATCCTAGGTGGAGGTCGCCGCAATTGGTCTTTTTCTTAAGAATTTAATAATTTAATTACCGGGACTTAATTTGATACAGAACATAATAAAAATAGCTCAATAAATAAGAGGCAGAATCCGTGGTATTAGAGGTTAGGAACGGGCTTTATTCCAATGGACGGTTTCGAAATCGTGGACTCCAGGTTCCATCACCACGGAGGCTCAGGAAGTGAAGTACATACATTATTGATAATTAATTACTTTTATACAATAGGCATTACAGTGAAGCAAATGCGAGAGGCGTAACAATTGATAAGGAAGATAACATTATTCATGCGTAATGAAAATGGGCGTGATTGGGCGTAACAAAGGAACGTCATCAGGCATGATGTCATAATGGGGTGGTTCCATGAAAGAATTTCGCAATGTCAGCAGAAATACTTGGCAGAGATGCGCGCGCAGCAGCATGACGTGTGATTGATGTGCAGCTAGGGGGTGAAGGGGACTTGACATTTAGCTCTACATGTGGCGACAGATGTCTAGAGGGTCAAGTCAACCTAATCCCAAATCATATCTAACATCCTATGTTTAAAGAACTATGTTATCCAAAAGAGAGGCCTTCTTGGAGTAGAATCTTATTCTATACTGACTATACTGACTATTAGTGCGTGTACAAGCGTCTAAGTGTCTACACTAGATGCGAGGGCAGGAATCTTCCATAGTAACGGGGCTATGAATTACTTGTATAAAGACAGAGAAGCCGGGCCTCTGCTCGGTAGCTGGCAGAATGTTTACTTAAACTACTAGACAGGAATGCATTGGGCAGGGAACGGAGCAGATAATTTCGAAGGTGAAATACAGTTCTTGGCAGGCAGCAAGCTGATGTCAGGCATCGTGAGCCGCGCAGAGGATGAGACAAAGTTCATGGTCACAGATGCAGGCTCGGACTGGAGCTTCAGAGACAGAAAGCAAGAAAAGCTTGATGACAGAATCAGGGCCTACTCGTCTGAACTGTAAAATGGCATAAGTGAACCATATAAAGGCGGTGGCCTTTCGTACTTAGGAATGGAATATCCGGCCCATTCATGGCGGATCTGAAAGAGGACATGTTAACGGTGGACGCACATGTATTTGCGTCTTCATAACTGGAACCGGAGGGAACATACATGTACTTGTAACATGCACATAGAACCGTTGGGGTCCAAGATAGGGGACATAACTGACCAGAAAAATCCATATTTCCACATTCCCTCCTTGTCCCCTACTTGCCCGTCAAGAGATATCAATCTTCATTAATCCATTGATCTGTTCATATAGCATCATTTGTTCTTCTTTCTTCTTCCGGGATTTTGAACGACAATCTTGATGTGGAATACACGATGTGGCACACAGACCACAAATCGCTGGTCCACATTGCAGGCATAGACAGCAACTGAATAGTATGAGAAGGCCAATACCTAGGAAGGATAGAACTCTCCATCCCCAGGCTGATAACACGCTCCAAAACCACCCGGACCAAGTCCAAGTGCCTGGATTCTGGTGTATCTGGCTCACAATCTTATGAAGGCGCGTTATAGCTTTATATACAGATGGCGAATTTTCTGGTATGAATACGCAACAGCTTGATCCGATGACCCTACAAGCTCCGCCCCTATCGGCCAGGATGACGTCAAGGACAAGACGATTTTGAAGCACAACAATCCGCATAGCAGACTGCTCTTCTGTTAAATTGCCTAAGGCGGAAATAGTTTCGTTCACTACTGCTTCAAGGGTTCTAGTTAATCTACGTATCAGCTTACTATTAGTAACGGTACCTATATAGGGAAAGAGACCTTTATTGAAATCTGTGTATTTTTCCCATGCTGTTTCAGTATAGTCGACTATTGGGAGATCTCTCCTTTCTCTATTGTGTACTAAATGAGTATTTCTGTGATAATCAGGAGGAGCTAGAAAAACAGGTGGCAAAAGGAATCCAATGTAGCAGGTACCATCCCAGTCTAGAGGCAAACGTACATATGCCGTCTGACCACATATAAAATAGGAATGGCGGGAAGCTCTAAATGTCGACTTGCCTTGATCACTGAATTCTATTACAGTGGTGCATCTACTATGGCCCATATGTATGGAACCATTCTTTCTCACACATAATTCACCTTTTACTGGAAATACTGACATGGCGGGCAAACTTGGATTAGCTTCGGATTCGACATTCAAGATCAGGAGATTAAGCGTAAAATTACCTAATCCATATACTTCATTTTCTAGATCAGTTCCTGTTCTTTTGGGAAGTCCCTCCTTGTTGGGGTGGCAGACTTTAAGTAAAACTAAGTTCAGATTTCCCCATACCCAGTTGTCTTGATAAACTGCAGAATTTGAATCTAAGGAATTAATTAAGCTAAACCATGCTCCACAGGAGCCGTTGTGTGTGAACGGGTATGGAAAAAGAGGTAGAATTCCTTTATAGTTCTGATAGGGAGGGAGTCGGCCACATATCCAACAATTTGTAGCATTGCTAACCTGATGGGAATGATGTAACATACTAATAAAAGTGTTATTGCGCAGCGCAAATCTGTATGACAATTCATGCGGAGGTAATTCACTAAAAGAATGTTCAGCAGTAACATTATAAACATGTCTAGAAATAGGATAATATATGTGCAACAATATACTTGCAATGATTATTAAAAGACTTAAGAAAAACAAAATTAATAACGTCACTGTGCAATGACTACGCAGTGATCTACAGTATGCATGTTGTTTCAACATTTTTCGGGTTTTTTCTCTATTCAGATCTAAGGGATACATGTCAGAGACAAATTCAACCGCTTCACCTTGGAGAGGACTTAAACAATCAAATTGCCCGACTGATTAGATCTAAGTTTTAGCTTATATTGTTCGTGACTGTTTGAGTCAACCAAAGGAAGTTTTGAGTCAATGGGTGAAGACACGCGAGGTGTGGTTTTCACATCTGATGGTAGTCCATAAAATTTCTTGATATGACTTGAATGTACCCAGCCTTTTCTGCCCTCGATCTTCACGGCTGTCCTTGTGGTGAGCAAGACCAATTGCGGCAACCTCCACCTAGGATCCAGCTGGGTCTTTCGATCAAAGTTCCTCACTAAAACGAGATCCCCCGGAATTACGTCATGGGGTTTCACCTCAGTGTTGTCAGGAAAAGCTGCAGCTACCTGTGAACGACAAGATTGTAGTGCAGACATCAAGGAAGCCAAATAATCTGTCAGCATATTACAGTCAATATCAGTTATTTTACGTGGTATAGGCGTCCCCCACATATTTGGTGGTCTGCCAAAGATCACCTCATACGGGGATAGCCCTGTTCGAGAGTGTGCTACCATTCTCATGTAAAAGAGTGCAACTGGTAATGCTACTACCCAGTCGACACCTTTCTCCCTGCATATTTTGGACAATCTAATTTTCAGGGTCTGATTATGTCTTTCCACGAGACCTGCTGCCTCGGGGTGTCGGACACAGTGGAATTTCCACTGATAACCTAACAAAAGTGAAACGTGTTTCATTAGTTCGGATGAGAACGGCTGGCCGTTATCTGAGTAGACAGCACGTGGTAAACCGTACCGTGGGAAGAATTCTCGAACTAACTGTTTGGCAGTAGTCGGGGCAGTGTAATCTGAAACCGGGTACGCCTCTGTCCAACGGGAAAGAGCACAGACAACTACGAGAACATATTTGAATCCTCGACATCGTTCCATCTGGATATAATCCATCTGGAGAATTTCAAAAGGGTGATCAGGAGGCTGAAATCCACCCTGCTCTACGGGAATGCTTTTTCCTGGGTTGAACTGACAACAGATCATACAGGTACGAACTTTTTGTTTCGCTGCTGCTCGTAAATGCTTGTTGAACCAAATGTGTTGAATGCTGTCTAGCATAGCTTTCTCTCCTAGATGCGCTGGACTATGGATAGTGTTAATAATGACTTGGACCATTGAATCAGGAAGGAACCACACAGATTTTTCCTTCGTCATCCATCCTTGATCCGTTTGGATCCCTCCTAATTCAGTCCATTTCCTTATTTCGTCTGGAGTAGCATGTGTCTGTATGTCAATTACATCAAGAGCGGGATCCTTAACCATCATGCAATGTGTTGGTGTCTGGACTATTGTCTTTGTCATATCGGATGTTTGAGTTTGAGCAGTCTGTTTAGCTGTTCTGTCAGCTAGATCATTGCCTTGAGAAATGATATCAGTAACTTTCGTATGAGCTTTGCATTTCATAATCGATATTGCAGTGGGTAAATGTATTGCATCTAATAAGGCATGAATGAGGGGTCCGTGCTGAATGTGGGCACCGTGAGAAGTTAAATAACCTCTCTCTCGCCACAGCACGCCGAAGTCATGTACAACTCCGAATGCATAACGTGAATCAGTGTATATGTTGACTCTTTTATTTGTGGCTTGAATACAGGCTTGTGTCAGAGCGACGAGCTCTGCTGCTTGAGCAGACAAGGTATTTATACACTTGGTTTCAATAATTTCAGTGTCTGTTGTGACTGCATAAGCGGCCACTAACTCTCCTGTACTTGTTCTCATACATGAACCATCTACATACAACGTCAGGTCTGGATCTGACAATGGGACATCTGTCAAGTCTTGTCTGGGTTTCGTCGTTATTGTAATAACTTCAATACAATCATGAGCTAGTGGGTCTGTTCCATTTACAGGTAAAAGTGTGGCAGGATTCAATGTGTTACAACGTCTGATTTCTATATGTGGCTGAAACAATGTTAATTCGTAACCTGTAAGTCGCGCTATAGTCAAGTGTTGTGTTTGCGTTCGATTCACAAGAACCTCTACTGCATGTGGTACTTGGACTGTCAATGGATGTCCTAACACTATGGCATCGCTTTGTCTGATTGCTAAAGCTGTCGCTGCCACTGATTTCAGGCACGCAGGCAGAGCCTGAGCTACGGGATCTAATGTACTAGAAAAATAAGCACACGGTTTGTGTGATCCTGCTTGTTCCTGTGTGAGTACTGACAAGGCAGTACCTTCTCGTTCTGTAACAAAGAGTGTAAAATGTTTTCTGTAACATGGTGTTGCTAAAACAGGTGCTTGGCATAGAGCTTTCTTTAAGCTTTCAAAAGCTAGTGTGTGTTCCTGAGTCCAAGGCAGAACAGTCGATGTGGCTGCCTCCTGTGTTGTTAATTGAATGAGTGGTTTTGCTAGAAATGCATACTGAGGGATCCACTGCCTACAATATGAAGTGAGGCCTATGAAAGCCCGCACCTCCTTTTGTGTCTTGGGTATTGGCATGTTAGCTATTAACTGAATGCGATCTGGTGTAAGCTGCCTTCCCTCCTTGGACAGCGAGTGACCAAGGTAAATAACTCGCTGGACACAGAATTGCAGCTTAGAAGGGGACACCTTGTGCCCCTTTTCGGCTAGAAATTGTAAGACCGTCAGTGATGCTTTTTCACATTCAGGTTCGCTTCGGGCGGTGATCAGCAGATCATCGACATATTGAAGCAGAGCAGTGTTGACTGGCATGTGTATACTGTCAAGTTCTCGTTTCAGTGCCTGGCTATAGATGCTGGGGCTTTCTGTAAATCCTTGAGGTGCGCGTGTGAATTTAAAGCTACGTCCATTTAAACTAAATCCGAACAAGTATTGGCTTTCCGGATCTATTGGGACGCTAAAAAAGGCATTCTTGAGATCAATTACAGTAAAGAACGTTGCTTCGGAATCAATAGCTGTCAGTAATGAAGAGATGTCTGGAACTACGGGGTATTGTGGTACAATACATTTATTTAATTCGCGCAGATCAATAACCAATCGATATACTGGGGGAGCCTTTGGATCAGTTCGTTTAAGAATCGGAATTATCGGTGAATTACATACATTGGAGTCGGTCTCCACAACCACTCCTTGGCCAATAAGCTCGTCAATGATTTGCAGTAAAGCCATTACAGCATCTGGGGGTAACTTGTATTGTCGCATTCGTGGTAGTACCACTCCTGCCTTTAGTGTGACTCGATAGGGTGTAATGTTCATGCAACCAACATCTGTAGGGCCTTGTGCCCATAAATGTGTCGGTAAAGTCTGCAGTCGGGAATCCATATCTCGAGACACATAGTGACCTTTGAAATCACGTAAAAACAATCTTACTCCTTCCGGAGAACAACATATTATAGCTCCTAGAGCTTTCAGTGTTTTTATACCTAACAAGTTTTCTGGACATGATTTAGTAAGCAATAAATCTGTAGTTCTGGTCAAGGGTCCTATCGTAAGAGGAAGAGGCTGTGATACTTCATTAACAATAGGTTTTCCTGAAAAACCAAGGGAAATATTCTGTGAGCCTGAGAGGGGTGCCCCTGGAACTTCACTACGTTTTATAGTTGTTCGACTTGCCCCTGTATCAAGTAAAAATTTTCTATCTTGGCCTAATAATTCACTATGTACATAAGGTCCTTCTTGGTCTACTGGGACCTCGATAAGGGGTAAGTCAACTTCCCTCTCCAGGCTGGTTCATGCATATCGTTGATAATCAGGATAGTCATACTGTGCGGTCTGGTACAGCTGTCGTGTCGTGGTTTGTGTGGCAGCAGCAGGCAACGCTGGTGCGGCTGGCACAAACTGTATAGGCTGTTGTGGAGCTGGCATGGCCTGTGCATGCTGCGGTGCTCCTTGTTCATTCTGATCCTGTCTAGGTGGCCGTGGTCTTTCTTTTGTAATACCTGTGGCGATATTACGCTTCAGGACTGGGCAATCATGTATGTAATGTCCTGGCTGTTTACAATAGTTGCATGTCCCTTTTACAGGTCCTGCTGAATCACCAGAATGTGTCGTACCCTTTTTATGACCTTCAGCTGGAACTGTCTGGGAGACTAGCATTTTCATTTTCGTGTCTTTCATGCGTCTTTGTTCATGTTCTTGTTCTTCTCTAATTCTATTGTAATGGTACTGTAACATTTGTAACATTTGTGATGGGGTATTACCTTGCCAGGTACTCTCGAATTTTAATACTCTATTCTTTACTTGGGGCAAGGAATTTTCAACTAATTTTGTCACAAACAGATGTGGGTATGACTCGCTACTTGCTTTTATACCACTATTTATACCAAAACATTTTTCGAATCGGGCATAGAAATCACTAGTGTCTTCATCTTGCTTTTGTTTACAGGCTGAGATTGCACCCCAGTCTTCCTTTTTCGTGGTTAATAAACGTGGCAGTACCTGTACTAGTAAACCTGGTAGTGCTTTAGTTTTGTCCCCAAGCCCCGAACCTGGACCTCGGGCCTTTTCTTCATTTTCTAATGCTGTCCAATCTATCTTTTGGTCTCCTACCTCCCACTCTTTTTCCTTGAGTTTTTCATAAATGCCAGCAGGCATTAATACCTTTAATATTGTCATAATGTCGGGATAGGTATACTCTCCCATGAGTAACATGTCTTTAATTTCTCGGTGGAAACCCGCTGGGTCTTTGTCATGAGTGGGTACCACTTTCTTCATTTCTAACAATTCTATTTTTGATATGGGCGTATATACATATACACGTTTAAACTGATTGTCCTCGCCCTTTATTGGGTGCACTTCTCGTAAGGGATTCTGTCTGTCCATGTAATACATCGGTCTTTCCTTGATGGGCAGTGAATCATGTTCTGGACATACAAAAAGAAAGTACTGCCTTCTGGATTCTAGTATTTCCTTAATTAACTTAGTACCTGAACCTTTCCATCTATCCGTGAGTAATTCAGTCAATATATCAGGTAAGGGACCAGGATCTGAATGTTGGCTTTTATATAGTATAAGAAGTTGTTGAATCATATAAATCCCAGCTAAACGCTGTTCATCTGGGGTGAGGTTCAAAAATGTGTGTGCTACTGTATCATCACCATATTTTCCGGGACTGTCAACCCAATGAACGGCTGACCTGGCTAATTCTTGTTCATCCATAGAATCGAGTAAATGATAGCCCCTTCGTTCTCGGAGTAATTTATCAGCGGCTTGGAACGAATGCTCGGGGGACCTCATATTTATTATAGGTGTTTGGAAGTTCCTGTTATTATCTGGACATATCGGACGTATCGGGTCAGTAAAATATCTAGTACTATTACAAGATCTTCCTCTACCTACATAGGCTATGGTTTCTGACTGTCCTGTGGACGGTCCTGATCCTTCCTCCTCCTCGTTTTGTTCAAACTGGTCTACCGCTAATCTTTCTTCGTGTAGGCGTTCTAATTCTTTACGGATCTTTCTGCACATGGCTATTATACATTTTTGCCTATCATGTCTCCCTTCTGATATATTCTGGCTCCATCTGGTAAGAGTTTGCATTATTTCCGGATCTACCCCCGGTCGGTCTTGATTTCTGATCACACAATTTATGAGGAAACGTAACAGTTCCCCCTGTATCTCCACTTTCTGGTATTCCATAGCTCTGTTAATACTTTCAGAATCTCGCCCTGTTTGGACATAATGATATATATTATCTAGATGCACAGTCATTCCTGGTAACTTCCCTAAATACACCGCGGCTCGTCTGATACGTAATGATGCCATGATCATTTCGTCCTCTTTGCCGGGCACAGGGTCATATCTACAATCTACAAGAAGTTCCTTAAGCGTGCGGGCATTTATGAGTTTGGGGGTACGTGGATGTGCTGACTCTTGAAAGGTAAGTTTATTTACTCTGGGTGGCGTAGAAAAAATGTTGGTAGCACCTCCAGTAGCCCCGTCTGGAGTATCGGGCGTGAAAGGATTCGTAGAACGCGATACAGCAACTATAGGTGTGGACGACACAGCTATAGAAGTAGCTGTAGGAACAGATGTGGAAACGGACGTGCTTGCCGGAACTTGTGTCAGGATTTGATGCTGTAAGGATACAGATACAGGATCTTGGCGTTGAACCTCCCCGGCCGACGGTCTATGTGGGGCGGGGTTAGCATACTCGGGAGCTGCGTCATCTAAATATGAGGAAAGAAAAACATCTTCTGCGGTTCTAGGATGCCCCTTAGGATGTACTTTTATTGGAAATAATGGGGGTGGCAAGTCTTTTGGTATCCCCGGAGTAGCCTTAGGTAATCCCTCGGCCAGAAGGGGATACATACCCTTCATAAGGGCATTTCTTTGTCTGTCTACTTGTTCTGATTTCACTCGTGTACCTTCTTCAATTAATAGATTTTCTCGAACTTTATTTGAATTCTCTTTACTCTTCTCTTCCTGTCTACGTGCTTTTTCTGTGCGTCTATACGATTCTTTACGCCATAATTCAATGGCGTCTTTCTGTGACTGTCTGGCTTTCCTTTTCCATAATTCTTCCTCTACTTTCACGATGCAATCTGCATCCCAGGTCCCAGCTGCGGGCCACCTCTGACTTTCTGGTAATTCCTTAGTGTAGTCTACCCATAGGTCAAGAAATAATATAGCGTCTAGGCCGTGTTTATGATACATGAAGTACCCTGGAGTGTCCCTAGGAGGGATGGGAACAGCTTCTTCGAGTACCCCTTTTCTAGTTGTGATCTGTCTTAGTTTTGAAAAGAGCGGCATATTGAGAACTGGTCTGATACTTGATCTTGAACAAACTTAATACAATAAAACACAATAATGAACAGTCATTCATACCACAATATGCAGGACGTATTAACACATTTAACATTTAACGTTTTTAAATGAGCAACAATGATAATGACGATCTAAGAAAACTTAATCATAAAACATAATTCTCGACATTTAACGGAAATTATTCTGAACTTATATACTTGATATACTAGATATACTGCTAAACAGTACAGATACACTGCTGAAACAGTGCAGACCGGATTTGTGTACCCAAACCCGTCTGGACCGGCACAACTTATGTGCACGCCAGAACGCCTCCCCAGTAATGGTACTCACCGGGTAGCTCGGAACGGAAGGCCTCGGAACGGAACTGAACTGAACTGGACCGGACTGGACTCGACTCGACAACTTCGGACACTTCAGGACATCGGAAACCTGGTGGGCCTCTGTATACCTCGGATCTTGCTCTCTCAGCTAGGCTCTGGTCGGGATACTTCGCACTTCTCACCGCCTCGTCTGGGTGTTGATCGCAGCCTCAGTCGCCCCCGCTTGACCGGAGGGAGATACAGGAAATCCTGCTGGTACGCGTTGTTGTCCGTCCAGCTGTGGCAGGAGACCGGGCCTGCAACGCACCGCCGGCGCGTGAGATGAGAAAGTGTCCCTGTTCGGGCGCCATTTATGTGGTAAATAATTTAATTACCGGGACTTAATTTGATACAGAACATAATAAAAATAGCTCAATAAATAAGAGGCAGAATCCGTGGTATTAGAGGTTAGGAACGGGCTTTATTCCAATGGACGGTTTCGAAATCGTGGACTCCAGGTTCCATCACCACGGAGGCTCAGGAAGTGAAGTACATACATTATTGATAATTAATTACTTTTATACAATAGGCATTACAGTGAAGCAAATGCGAGAGGCGTAACAATTGATAAGGAAGATAACATTATTCATGCGTAATGAAAATGGGCGTGATTGGGCGTAACAAAGGAACGTCATCAGGCATGATGTCATAATGGGGTGGTTCCATGAAAGAATTTCGCAATGTCAGCAGAAATACTTGGCAGAGATGCGCGCGCAGCAGCATGACGTGTGATTGACGTGCAGCTAGGGGGTGAAGGGGACTTGACATTTAGCTCTACATGTGGCGACAGATGTCTAGAGGGTCAAGTCAACCTAATCCCAAATCATATCTAACATCCTATGTTTAAAGAACTATGTTATCCAAAAGAGAGGCCTGGGGGCGTGGCCAAGATGGCGGGGTGAGCGGACGCTTCCTCCCGTAGCTCCTCCGGCCCGGCCAAGCTAAAGCCTTTTTGTTATGCTTTTCTCCCCCCGCTGAGGCTCAGCGCGGGAGAGGAGCGTGGCGGAACATCAGGGGCACACATCGGTGCTGTTTTGGTCCGGATCGCCCCGGGGGAACCCCCCCAAAAGTTCGTCTGAGATCAGGGGACGACGGCGGTGAGCCCGAGGGGCGGAGCGTATTGGAGAGCTGTCCGGGCGCCTCGGTTGGGCCTGGTGCTGAAAGCTGCGGTCTGGAGGGGATCTGGCCCGCCGCTCGACGGTGACTGAAGGAGCCTGGCGGGAAGGGGCCCGACGGTGTGGAGGGCTTGGGACGGGTGCCCCGGCACTCGGACTGGTGACGGCGACACCTGGCACTGCGGAGGCCCTGACCCCTAGCCGAGGTACGGCGGACTCCTTGTTGGGGTCGGATCATCTGGCCCCCTGTGCGTGACTAACGGGGGCCGGTGGTGGAACTTATTTCACGGCGGGGCACCTCGGAGGCCCCGGGGGTGCCGCCGGGCCTAGTCGGTGTGGCTTGCTCCGCCCGGCCGCCATTTTGTCCCCGAAGGAGCAGTGGTGGCGACCTCCGCTGAGCCCTGGATGCTGGCTGCACACGACCTCCCGATATTGCTGTCTTGACTACCGGAGGGATGAGCTGTTGGGACCCCCTCGCTGCGGCCCCCTTGGTTGTCTCACGCTAGCTCTTGCGGCTGACGGTGACCGGGCTCGGCCGCCATTTTGTCACCTGTGACGCAGCGACCTCACTTGTGGGGGATCCCCCGGCCCGAGTGCTTGCCGGCGGCTGAGCATCTCTGGGGCGCCTGGATCGGGGCCCGACTGCGGAGCTGACGATGGCTGGGAAAGGAGGCCCGAAGAAAGGGGACCGTACTCTGCCGGACATGCTTGGCAGGGCCCAGCACTTGCGGGACAGGACACAGCCCTCGCCGGGGCCCTCCCGGGCTCCGGCGGATGTGACTGGAGGGGAGCCACCCGTCACGAGGGCCTTCATGGAGGAACTGTTTAGCTCCCTCAGGGAGGACTTCCAGACACTGAAGCGGGAGGTGGCCAGCGAGGTCCGAGAAGTGCGCAGAGAGGTGGAGGGCCTAGGTGAGCGTGTGGAGGCGGTGGAGACGGAGGGCCAACAGCGAGCGGAGGAGATAGTCCACCTCCAGCAGGACGTTCTTCGCCTCCGGGAACAGTGTGTGGAGCTCCAGGCCCACTCTGAGGACCTCGAGAACAGATCTCGGAGGAACAACATCCGAGTGCGTGGCGTGCCGACTGCGGATGAGGGGTCCGATCTGGGGGGCTATCTGCGGGCCCTGTTCCGAGAAATCCTGGGGGAGGCCGCGGACTTTCCCATCAGCATCGACAGGGCGCATAGGGTTGGCCGCCAGCGCCAGCCATCGGCACCCCCACCGGACATTCTGGCCTTCCTGCCTGACTTTCCACTAAAGGAGCGTATCATGGCTGAAGCCCGCAGGAAACAGCCCCTGACCTTTCGGGATCGGCCGGTGGCGCTGTACCAGGACCTCTCTGCCATCACTCTACAGAAACGCAGGTCCTTTAGGATTGCCACTGACTTTTTGCGCGAGCATGAGACGCCGTACTCTTGGGGTCACCCCTTCCGCTTGATTTTTCGGTGGAACGGGGTATTGCATCAGCTACGCTCCTTGCAAGACATTTGTGGTGTCCTGGGGCTCACGGCAGCGGAGGAAGAGGGAGCTACGCCGTCGTGGAGGTCCTCGGAGGGACGGAATCGGCGGAGGTCATCGAGGCGGCGCTCAGCGACCAGTGCAGGGCGCCCGGACTCCCCTACCATTAGGGCGGACATGGCAGACGCCCTGAGGGCGGCGGCCGGGGACTCGATCGGCTCCTCTAGCGTGGCCTTGACGGCCTAACATACACTCCGGGGGGAGATGTCTTTAGCTTCTTAACATGCTTGGCACGGGGCGGGGGGGTTGGGGGGGAGCGGGCGGAGGTGAGTGGCTGGACGTCCACTTTGCTATTTTCTACGGACTTGCCCGTTTTGGGGCTTGACTGAGACTATGGGGTGTTTGAGTTTGGGGATGGCTAGTTGCCAAGGTTGTGTTTTGGGTGGGGGAGGGGGTTGTTTTGGGGTTGGGAAGGTCCCGTCCGATGTTGTCTTTGCCCGCTTTGTCTTGGCTTGTCCCGCGCTGCGGCCCCGCGCGCCCCACCCGCTGATTCCCTACCCATTGCATGGCGCTCCCGATCCCTGCGAGGAATGCCGGGCCTAAAGGTAGTGACCCTTAATGTTCAGGGTCTGAATAACCCGGTGAAGCGCAGGGCGATCCTGTCGTTGCTGGAGGGGACGCAGGCGGACATTTGCCTTTTGCAGGAGACACACTTATTGCCCCGAGACTGCCACAGGATGCGCTCTGCTAAGTTCCCCACCCAGTTCTTTTCCTCGGCAGCGAACAAGACGGCAGGGGTGGCCATTCTCCTAGCGAGCTCCTTTCGGGGGGAGGTGTTGCATAAGTGTGCTGAACAGAAGGGGAGGCTCCTTGCGTATCGCATGAGCCTGGGAGGCATAGCATTTACGGTTGGCTCCGTTTATAGCCCAAACGAGCACCAGGAGCGCTTCCTAGACTCCGCGCTGGTGGATGTCACTGCTTCCCCGGACCGACACGTTATCTTGGGCGGAGACCTCAACATTGTCTTTGACTCTGGGATGGACAGATCGGCGCAGCGCTTCCCGCAGACGGGGGAACTGTCCCAGGCTGGGTGTGGTAAATAAAATATCACGCTCTCAGACTTTTAAATATTAACAATAGGATCATGCATAAAGCAAGAGGCTGAGTCTGTGGTATCAGATACATAAAGGGCTTTATTCCAATAACTCGAGTCAAAGGGAGAATATCTCCATCACCAAAAAGGATCTGGACGGGGCTGAAAAGTATTCTCGATATTCTCCAAACATTATTCACAGAGTACAGTATATATACATTTCTCAATTGTACGTAAGCAAGAGAGCAAGAGAGAATGAGATAAGAGCATGTGGGCGTGTAAGTAGGCGTGAAGGTGGGCGTCCATGTGGGCGTCCACTTGATGATAAGGGGTAAATTGTCATGTGTGGGTGGATACCTGGAGATGATTTCGCAATGTCAGCAGAAATACTTGGCAGAGATGCGCGCTCAGCAGCATGACGTGTAATTGACGTGCAACTAGGGGGTGAAGGGGACTTGACATTTAGCTCTACATGTGGAGACAAAAGTCTGGGGTTATGTCAACCTAATCCCAAATCATATCTAATATCCTATGTTTAAAGAACTATGTTATCCACAAGGGAAGGGCTCTCGGACAGAATCTATTCTATACTGACTGTGTGTGTGTGTACAAGCGTCTAAGTGTCTACACTGAATGCGAGGGGATGGGAATATTCCATGATGACAGGGCTATGAATTACTTGCATGAGGGCAGAGAAACCGGGCCTTTTGCTTGGTAACTGGAGGAATGTTTACTTAAGCTACTAGGCAGGAATGCATCGGCTGAGGGGGAAGCAGATAATTCGAAGGTGAAATACAGCTCTTGGCAGAGAATAGGCTGATGTCAGGCTTCGTGGGCCGCGCAGAGAATGAGACAAAGTTCATGGTCACAGATGCAAGCTCAAGCTGAAGCTGTCAGAGGCAGAGAGCAGGGAAAGGCTTTGAGGACAGAATCGGGCCTACTTGCCTGAACTGTAAAAATGGAGTAACTTAGCCATATAAAGTCGGTGGCCTTTCATACTTAGGAATCGAATATCCAGCCCATTCATGGCGGATCTGACAGAGGACATGTTAACGGTGGACGCACATGTGTTTGCGTCTTCGAAACTGGAACTGAAGGGAACATACATGTATTTGTAACATGCACATAGAACCGTTGGGGTCCAAGATAGGGGACATAACTGATCAGGGAAATCCACATTTCCACATTCCCTCCTTGTCCCCTACTTGCCCGTCAAGAAACATCAATCTTCATTAATCCATCGATTTGCTCATGGAGCATCATTTCTTCTTCTTTCTTCTTCCGGGATCTTGAGCGAAAACCTTGATGTGGAATACACGATGTGGCACACAGACCACAAATCGCTGGTCCACATTGCAGGCATAGACAGCAACTGAATAGTATGAGAAGGCCAATACCTAGGAAGGATAGGACCCTCCATCCAAAGGTGGATAATACACTCCAAAACCAACCGGACCAAGTCCAGGTGCCTGGATTCTGGTGTATCTGGCTTACAATCTTATGAAGGCGAGTTATGGCTTTATATACAGATGGCGAATTTTCTGGTATGAAAGATGCAATGGCTTGATCCGATGACCCTACAAGCTCCGCCCCTATCGGCCAGGATAACGTCAAGGACAAGACTATTTTGAAGCACAACAATCCGCATAGCAGACTGCTCTTCTGTTAAATTGCCTAAGGCGGAAATAGTTTCGTTCACTACTGCTTCAAGGGTTCTGGTTAATCTACGTATCAGCTTACTATTGGTAACTGTACCTATATAGGGAAAGAAACCTTTATTGAAATCTGTGTATTTTTCCCATGCTGTTTCAGTGTAATTGACAATTGGGAGATCTCTCTGCTGTCTATTGTGTACTAAATGAGTATTTCTATGAGAATCAGGAGGAGCTAGGAAAACAGGTGGTAGGAGGAATGCTATGTAACAGGTACCGTCCCAATCTAGAGGTAAGCGTATATATGCGGTCTGGCCACATATAAAGTAGGAATGACGAGAAGCTCTAAATGTAGACTTGCCTTGATCACTGAATTTTATTACAGTGGTGCATTTACTATGGCCCATGTGTATGGAGCCATTCTTTCTTATACATAATTCCTCTTTTACTGGGAATACGGACATGGCGGGCAAGATTGGTGTAGCTTCAGATTCAACGTTCAGGATCATGAGGTTAAGTGTAAAATTACCTAATCCATATACTTCATTTCTTAGATCAGTTCCTGTTCTTTTGGGAAGTCCCTCCTTGTTAGGGTAGCAGACTTTAAGCAAAAACTAAATTCAGGTTTCCCCATACCCAGTTGTCTTGATAAACTGCGGAATTCGAATCTAGGGAATTAATCAAACTAAACCATGCTCCACAGGAGCCATTGTGTGTGAACGGATAGAGAAAAAGGGGCAAAACTCCCTTATAGTTCTGATAGGGGGGAGTCGGCCACAGACCCAGCAGTCTGTAGCATTGCTAGTCTGATGTGAATGGTGCAGCATCTGAATAAAGGTATTGTTGCGTAAGGCAAGTCGATATGATAGCTCATAGGATGGCAGATCACTAAATGTGTGCTTTATGGTATCATTAGTGGAGGAGTATAAGAGTGAGGCAATAGGAGGAAAAATAGCATGTAGTATTAAGCTGATACATATTATCGTGATGCTCTTAAGATATTGAAAAATTACAGTCACTATACATCTATTTGCTTCTTATCTAACTCTCTTATTTTTGCTTTATGTTATTGTCCAAGATCTTATGCGAGCCAGAATACATGTTCAACCGCTTCACCACCTAGTGGACTTAATTGATCAAACGGGTTCTGACTTTTTGAATCAAGGTTTAGCTTTGTGGAAACTTCTGGGCATTCTCCTCTAGAAAATGTTGTTCAAAATCCAAGTTCAAAGTTTTTTTTCCTTTGTAAAAGAGTGGTGAAGGTGCACTTTGACTTTAACGGCCGTCCCCGTGGTCCAGAGCACTGACTTCGGCGCCTGTCATCCAGGAGCGATGGAGTATTCTTTGACCTGGGTGTTGTCAGGGAAGGCGGCAGCAACCTGCGAACAACAAGAGAGTAGTGCAGACATCAAGGAAGCCAGGTAATCTGTCAGCATGTTACTGTCAACATAAGTAATCTTTTAGGCATTGTAGTGCCCACATATTTTGGTGGTCTACCAAAGACCACTTCATAGGGAGATAAGCCTGTTCTAGAATGAGCTACAATTCGCATGTAAAAGAGGGCAACCGGCAGGGCTACCATCCAGTCTATACCTTTGTCTGCGCAAAATTTTAATGTCTGATTATGTCTTTCTACAAGGCCTGCTGCTTCAGGATGTCGCACACAATGGAATTTCCAGGTATACCCTAACAGAAGGGACACCTGCTTCATTAGTACCAGGACATATTTGTAACCTCTACATCTGTTTATTTGGATATAATCCATTTGGAGCACTTCAAAAGGGTGGTCAGGTGGATGGAATCCACCTTGTTCCATCGGAATGCCTTTACCTGCATTGAATTGGCAACAGATCATACATGTTCTGACCTTTTGTTTCGCTGCTGCACGCAGGTGCTTGTTGAACCATATATTCTGTAAGCTATCTATCATTGCTTTCTCTCCTAAGTGTGCAGGACTATGTGCGGTATTTATAATCACTTGTACCATGGTATCAGGAAGAAACCATGTGGATTTGCCCTTTGTCATCCAACCTTGATCAGTCAGTACCCCTCCTTGTTCCGATCATTTCTTTAATTCGTCTACAGTAGCATGTGTCTGAATGTCTTGTACATCCCTGGAAGGATCCCTAACTGTCATGGCTTTGGACAGTGATAGTATCTGTGATTTTGTCATGTCTAGTGGGGTCTGAGCTGTCTGTTTAGCAGTTCGGTCTGCCAGATCATTGCCTTGGGAAATGGTATCTGTGGCTCTAGTATGTGCTTTACATTTTAGGATAGCTATGGCTGTTGGTAAATGTATTGCTTCCAGTAGGGCTTGAATAAGGGGGCCATGCTGTATCTTGGCCCCATGAGAGGTCAAGAAACCTCTTTCTCGCCAGAAAATCGGTATAAATGTTTACTCTCAGGTGCTTAGCTCTTATGCACGCTTGTGTCAGGGCGATGAGCTCTGCTGCTTGTGCTGACAATATGTCTATTCTTTTAGTCTCTATTATTACAGTATCAGCAGTCACTGCATATGCTGCCACTAATTCTCCCGCCCCTGTCCTCATGCATGAGCCGTCAACATATAGTGTTAGCTCGGGGTCTGGGAGTGCAACATCTGTCAAGTCTTGTCTTGGTTTAGTCACGGTATGTATTACTTCAACACAGTTGTGTGGTGAAACGCTTTCTGTACTGGAGGGCAAAAGGGTAGCAGGATTCAGTATGTTGCATCGTCTGATCTCTATGTGTGGTTGAAATAACGTTGGCTCATAATCTGTCAGTCTAGCTACAGTCAGGTGTTGTGTTTGTGTCCGGTTCAAGAGAACCTCTACTGCGTGTGGTACTTGTACTGTCAGAGGGTGGCCCAGCACTATCGAGTCACTTTGTCTTATGGCTAAGGCCGTTACTGCAACTGATTTAGGCACGCAGGCAAAGCCTGTGCTACTGGGTCTAATGTACTAGAAAGATAAGCACAGGGCTCGTGTTTTCCTGCATGATCTTGTGTTAGGACAGATAGTGCTGTTCCATCCCGCTCTGTCACAAAAACATAAACGATTTGTTGTAATCAGGGTTTGCTAAAACTGGTGCTTGACATAAAGCTCTCTTTAATTCTTCAAATGTGGTAAATAAAATATCACGCTCTCAGACTTTTAAATATTAACAATAGGATCATGCATAAAGCAAGAGGCTGAGTCTGTGGTATCAGATTCATAAAGGGCTTTATTCCAATAACTCGAGTCAAAGGGAGAATATCTCCATCACCAAAAAGGATCTGGACGGGGCTGAAAAGTATTCTCAATATTCTCAAATGCCACAGTGTGTTCTTGTGTCCAAGGGAGGACTTTAGTAGAAGCTGTATTAGGGGCTTGGACTAATTCCCCTGAAAGATCACAATAAAACATGAGGAAAAGGGGAAAACACCATACCTATTTCCTTGGCTTAATTTCTAAGGGGGCTAATTTCTAAGGGGCTTAATTTCTTAAGGGGCTAGCGGGAAGCGAACCTCCTCAGGGGCCACCCTGTGTCTTGACAATACTATTAATCCCTGTGTGTAGCTACTGGGCGTAAGCAAAATTATAGGAGATACACAGCGTATGTGAAACGGCGAGAAATCCTTCAAATTAATGTACAAACCTCATTGTGTTAGCTCATAAGCTAGCCAAATGACATCTCATATGCAAATGTCCCTATTACATGAACCTACACCAACCTGAAGTCAATATTAATGCTAGGAGGCCCTAATAGGAATGCTAAATTACCTAAATATTCGGAAAACCAAGTTTAAGAACAGTTGTTAATGTTGATAATTAATAATTTATCTGCTAAAGAAATCAGTCAATGTGCAATAATTTCCACCTATACAATAAATAGCCTAATTCAAAAACAAGTCAACTTTTGGGGCCACCACTCACAAGAATGAGCTTACTAAAGCAAAACTTTAAAAAGGAAATTCTGTCAGATATTTTCTCATTACCCTAAATACCGGGCCTCATATGTCACTCTGTGGTGGCAGTCCTTATTTAAAAAAAAACCTTTCAAGAGTTAAAATGCGAGTGCACAGATCATAATTGTTCCTTAATGTCCAATCTGGAAACATATGACCGAGGCTGCCTGTCTATAAGAGAAAGGCAGTTATGTGAAAAATATTTTAGTCTTGCATAGCCTTTTTCTTTTGTTTCATTCATCTCCAACACCAATTAGACATACACTGATAACGTGTTGTCTGCTATTTTGACAGCATGATAAAGGTAATATCATGTCTGTGAAATTTAGTAATTGTGCCAAGCCATCAGTATACCGGGCACAGAAAGCATAGATAATTACACTAACATATATAAATGAGCAGCGATGCGTAATTACAGTACCTACAGCTCAGATGCGAACATTCTGGCCTGCTTAATTTGTCAGGCTTATAATCAATAACTTATTTACCTGCCCTATACAACCCCATCTGGCAGTGGGTCATCCCAATGATGACCGCGTCAAGTCTGACACACAGGATCAGCAACAATAATCAAAAAATGACGAACACACGAACCTGTCTCTTTTTTTTTTTTTTTTTTTTTTTTTTTTTATAAAAATGTGCTATGCTTCTTTGTACACAATGTACCCTCATGTCCTAGTCGAAGATGCATCTCACATCTTTCCTCACAGACCCGTAACCACTGGATCATTTATCCAATGCAACTGGTGGCAGCTTGTGGCCACAATTCAAAAATGTCTGAATTTGAAAATCGTTTTTATATAGGCACATAGCCCTTAAAATTCCAAACAAGAGCAACATTTTACTTTCTGACCAGAAGCAATATAACAATTGCTAAAAAATAAAACAAATCTTCTCCATAGACATTTCCTCGGGGCACTTGTTTTGCACAGAATAGAACAAGGGAATCTTTCTCGACTTACATTTCTCAGCTGCCCTGTCTTATCAGAGAAGTTAAAAATAGCCCCTCAGCGCGGCCTGAGCCTGGGCTGCCAGCCATCTTTTGTTTGTTTTTCCTACTCCTGGCCCCAAGGCTCTCCAGCTGCAGGCATTACACAGATGCGATGTCAGAGAAGCCTTCTAAGCAGTGCCCTGTTCTGCTCCTCTCATCGGCCCCCACCTACACTGGCTACAAGGTCAGAATCTGTCTCCGATTTCTGTATCACATTCTGCTCTACACGGCCCCCACCTTCTCCTCACTCTGAAGCTGTCAAAGACAAAAAGACTACTCAATTCCATAAAAACTGCAATAATTCGCTCAATTGAAAAATTATTTTTACATACAATTTGCACTCAGGGGGTCATAATCTTACCGACTTGACCCAGCACATTGGCTCACTGGACCATCAAGAACACAAACCTGTATTCATGAAAAATTTGCAAATTCGAAATACCCACAATTCTTTTTCCAAGCTAAACTTGTCACTAATTATTTTTCGTTAACACTTTGTACATTAGGGGTGTCATCAAATCACAGGAGTTGCTCCTTCTCTAGCTGCACCCCTCTCAATTTCCTATTGACAATGTAGTCAAATGTTGGACCATGTAAACACCAGCTATGCGCTGTTCATTTGGTGGGGGGCTCAAGAACCTTTGGGCTACTATGTAATTAATATATGTATTATAACTGGTCTTTTTACTGGGGCCACTCTTGCTAGGTCCTCTGAAAGGACGGGATAAATACCAGCAACGTCAGTATTTCTTTTTCTGTCAGCCTGCGCTCATTTTACCAGCTCAAATTCCTCCTGTAACATCTCATCCTTGGCTTTTCCAGACTCCAGTCCACTCCTCTCTGCTTCGTGAAACACTTACTCTGACCTTCTATGTGACGCCTTGCGCCAAAAACTCAATGGCATCCTTCCAAGCTGGTCTACATTTTCTCTTTCATAAGAGTGTTTCGTTGTCCATCTACTTGTTCTGCTTTTACTCAGATACCTTCCTCAACTAACACGTTTTCTCGGGCTTTGTCTGAATCCTCCATACTTTTCTCTTCTTTTCTGAGCGCTTACTCTGTGCGTCTATGCTATTCTTTACGCCATAATTCAACAGCGTCTTTCTGTGACTGTCTAGCTTTCCTCTTCCACAACTCTTCTTCGACTTTCATGATACATTCGGCATCCCAGGTCCCAGCTACGGGCCATCTCTGACTTTCTGGTAACTCTTTGGTGTAGTCCACCCATAGATCAAGGAATAATATGGCGTCTAAGCCATGCTTGTGAAAAATAAAATGTCCTGTAGTGTCCCTAGGAGGAATAGGAACTGCTTCTTCAAGCACCCCTTTTCTGGTAGTAATCTGTCTTAACTTCGAGAAGAGCGGCATATTGACAACTGATCTGATACTTACTCTTGAACTCACTTAATACGAAAAAAACACAATAATGAACAGTGAACAATGAACAATCATTCATACCACAATATTTGAACACTTTAAACATTAAACATTAAACATTTTAACAACGACCGACAATGATGACAGTCTGCCTAACTAATCACCACGCTGAATTCTTGACAATAACTGAATACTTCGGAATACTTGATATACTGCTAAACAGTACATATACACTGCTAAACAGTGCAGACCGGATTTGTGTACCCAAATCCGTCTTGACCGGCACAACCTATGTGCGCGTCAACACGCCTCCCCGGCGATGGTACTCACCGAGTAGCTCCTTGAAACGGAAGGCCTCAGAGAATGGACTGGACTCGACGACTGCGGACATCGGACCCTCTGGACATCGGGACTTTGAAAACCTGGTGGGCCTCTGTATACCTCAGACGCAGCTCTCTCGCAGGTGGGCTCTGGGTAGACAATCTGCGTTCCTCACCGCCTCGTATGGATGCCTTGTCGCAGTCTGTCCCCTTCGGTGGCCTGAGGGAGTTGGCGGGAAAAACCCGCGACGTGCACGCTTGAAGTCCATCACGGCTATGGAAGGGGGCAAAACAGGACCTTCATCTCCGGCGTGTGGGGAAAGAGATTAAACTATTCGGGCGCCATTCTGTGGTAAATAAAATATCACGCTCTCAGACTTTTAAATATTAACAATAGGATCATGCATAAAGCAAGAGGCTGAGTCTGTGGTATCAGATACATAAAGGGCTTTATTCCAATAACTCGAGTCAAAGGGAGAATATCTCCATCACCAAAAAGGATCTGGACGGGGCTGAAAAGTATTCTCGATATTCTCCAAACATTATTCACAGAGTACAGTATATATACATTTCTCAATTGTACGTAAGCAAGAGAGCAAGAGAGAATGAGATAAGAGCATGTGGGCGTGTAAGTAGGCGTGAAGGTGGGCGTCCATGTGGGCGTCCACTTGATGATAAGGGGTAAATTGTCATGTGTGGGTGGATACCTGGAGATGATTTCGCAATGTCAGCAGAAATACTTGGCAGAGATGCGCGCTCAGCAGCATGACGTGTAATTGACGTGCAACTAGGGGGTGAAGGGGACTTGACATTTAGCTCTACATGTGGAGACAAAAGTCTGGGGTTATGTCAACCTAATCCCAAATCATATCTAATATCCTATGTTTAAAGAACTATGTTATCCACAAGGGAAGGGCTCTCGGACAGAATCTATTCTATACTGACTGTGTGTGTGTGTACAAGCGTCTAAGTGTCTACACTGAATGCGAGGGGATGGGAATATTCCATGATGACAGGGCTATGAATTACTTGCATGAGGGCAGAGAAACCGGGCCTTTTGCTTGGTAACTGGAGGAATGTTTACTTAAGCTACTAGGCAGGAATGCATCGGCTGAGGGGGAAGCAGATAATTCGAAGGTGAAATACAGCTCTTGGCAGAGAATAGGCTGATGTCAGGCTTCGTGGGCCGCGCAGAGAATGAGACAAAGTTCATGGTCACAGATGCAAGCTCAAGCTGAAGCTGTCAGAGGCAGAGAGCAGGGAAAGGCTTTGAGGACAGAATCGGGCCTACTTGCCTGAACTGTAAAAATGGAGTAACTTAGCCATATAAAGTCGGTGGCCTTTCATACTTAGGAATCGAATATCCAGCCCATTCATGGCGGATCTGACAGAGGACATGTTAACGGTGGACGCACATGTGTTTGCGTCTTCGAAACTGGAACTGAAGGGAACATACATGTATTTGTAACATGCACATAGAACCGTTGGGGTCCAAGATAGGGGACATAACTGATCAGGGAAATCCACATTTCCACATGGGAAGGCCCGGATTGCGGACATGGACTTGCATGATCTCTGGCGCTCCCTGCACCCCACGGATAGGGACTACTCTTTCTTCTCGCACGCACACCGCACTTACTCACGGCTGGACTACCTCCTGGTGAGTGGACCGATGCGTGCCGCTGCCACGGCGGCGGACATCGGGGTCCTGACCCTGTCTGACCACTCTCCAGTTGTCGGCGTTTTCCAGTGGCCGGCGGCCTCCCCCTCTCGGGGGGTGTGGCGCCTCCGGGACACACTTCTACACAAAAAATCGGTGGTGCAACGCATCGGGGAGGTCATACAGGACTATCTCACTCACAATAGCAACACTGACACCTCGCAGGCGACACAGTGGGCGGCATTGAAGGCCGTCCTACGGGGGGAGTTCATCTCTATCTCTGCAGCCGAGAATAAGGAGCGACAACTGAAGAGGGATGAGTTGACGGCTCAAGTTCGGGAGCTTGAGCAGGTCCACCGCCGTACGGGAGCGCCGAGGGTCTGGAGGCAGTTGAAGGCAGCGAGGAAGCTCCTCTCGGCTCTGGATCTTGATAGGGCGGAGTACGCCGCCTTACGTTTGAAACATGCCTACTACACTGGGGGGGACAGATGTGGCAAGCTCCTAGCACACCGGCTCCGGGTCGCGCAACAGCGCAGCGTCGTGAAAGAATTGGTGGGCGCGGACGGGGGGGTTGTCTCCGGGGACGCGGAGGTAGCGGAGTCTTTCCGCGGCTTCTACGAGGCGCTGTATGCTGAGGAGCCCTCCCCGCCACGGGAGACCGATAGCTATTTGGAGTCGGTGACCCTCCCGGTACTGGACCCGGCTCAGGCTGACCACCTGGAGCGGGACATCCATGTGGAGGAAGTGATTTCAGCTATTGCGCGGCTGAAACATGGCAAGGCCCCGGGCCCGGACGGGTTCACGTCGCTATTCTACAAGACTTTTTGCACGGCCGTGGCCCCTGTCCTTACGCGGCTGTTTAACTCTTTCTCCGCACCGGGAGCCATCCCTCCGGATCTCCTGAGGGCGACGGTCGCGGTAATCCCGAAGCCTGGGAAGGACCGGGCCCTTTGCGGCTCATACCGGCCCATCTCTCTCCTAAATGTCGACCTCAAGTTGTACACGGGGATTCTCGCAGCCAGGCTGGGTCCACACCTCCCCGACCTGGTGGAGGCGGACCAGGCTGGTTTTGTGCCCGGTAGACAGACGGTTGACAACACCAAGAGGGTGACACATGTTCTGGAGAAGGCCTCAAGGATCTCGGGGGAGCGGATGTTGTTGTCCGTTGATGCAGAGAAGGCCTTCGACAGAGTTCACTGGCCGTATCTTGAGCGGGTCCTTAAGAAACTGGGAATCGGCGATAAGTTCCGCACCATGGTATTTAATTGCTATAAGCATCCTTCAGCGTCGGTGCGGGTAAACGGGTGTAGCTCTGGTAGCTTTGCCATCGAGCGCGGCACGCGGCAGGGCTGCCCTCTCTCGCCGCTCCTGTTTGCCCTCTACATGGAGCCGTTTGCTCAGAGGATTCGTGACAATCCGGATGCTGTCGGGGTCCGGATGGGCCAGTACGTCCACACCGTCAGTCTCTATGCGGACGATGTCCTGCTGACTTTGGACGACCCTAGGAGGTCGCTGCCTACTTGCCTCCGAGAGTTGGACGCCTTCGCGGGGGTGGCCGGCTTCAAAATGAATATGAGCAAGTCGATGGCACTGGACGTGTCCCTGGCTGCGGAAACCAGGAGGGATCTTCAACGGCTCTTCCCCATGCAGTGGTCCTCGTCCACGGTGCCGTATCTGGGGATTCTGCTGGCGCCTACACTGTCGGAGATGGTTACGGCCAATTATGCCTCCCTCAGCGGGAAGATCAAGGACGAGCTTGGCCGCTGGAACAAGGGCCTGCTGTCCTGGCTGGGGCGAATCGCGGCGGTCAAAATGACGGTGCTGCCCCAGATACTATATCTTTTCCGGGCCCTTCCACTCCAACCCCCGGTGGGCTGGATACGACAAATGCAGGCTGACATCTCCCGCTTTGTCTGGCAGGGCCGCAGGCCACGCATGAAGAGGGTCCTCTCCACGCTTGCTCCGGAAGCGGGGGGTCTCGGCATTCCGGACCTCCGTAAGTACTTTCAGGCGGCACAGCTCCGCTATCTGGTGGAGTGGAGCAGGTGGGAGTCCGACAAACATTGGCTCTTCCAAGACCAGGCAGTGGCGGGCCGCACCTTACAAGAGGTTCCATTCCTGCGCCGCGCGCACCGCCCCGCTAATCTTTACGCTTCCTTTGTTACGCGGGTCCCCCTGCGTGTGTGGGACGCGGTCTGTGAGGCCCGGGGCCTTACCACCTTCCCTTCGCCGCTCACGCCCATTGCGGGCAACCCGGACTTCTCCCCTGGGATGGAGCCGGGGGTTTTCTCCCACTGGGTGCAGGCGGGCTGCAGGGCACTCTTCCAGATCTATGGCCCGGAAGGAGTGGTTCCTTTTCAGCAACTCCGCCAGGAGTTCGGCCTGACGGAGCTGGACAGATTGCGCTACATGCAAGTTCGGCATTGGGCCCTCCAGCCTCAGGTGCGTGCCGCCGCTGCCCGTCCAATTACACCGTATGAGCGGTGGTTGGCTACTCGGACCTCCGACGCTAAACTGATCACTGATCTGTACAAACACCTACAACCCCCGCCGTTTCACTACTACAATCCGGGGAGGGAGCGTTGGCACAGGGAATTGGGTAGGACACTCAGCCACAAGGAATGGGACAAAATTGCGTATCGGGCGCGGCACTCTGCATACCACACGGGCCTTACGGAAACCTTCACTAAAGTGTCCACATACTGGTACTACACCCCGGAGAGACTGTATGAAATGCATAGACACACTGACAAGGGGTGCTGGCGGAGCTGCGGGCAGGAAGGTACCCTTACACACATCCTATGGGATTGCCCAGTGCTGACCGCCTACTGGAAGGAAGTTCTGGACGAGGTGGATGAGCACTTTGGCATAGAGCTGCCGCGCCTCCCGGCGTATGTCCTGCTGGGCCTCCCCAATGACCTAATGTACCCACTGAAGTCCCGCAGGGGTAGGCAGATTGCGATAGCGCTGGGGTCTGCGGTTCAGAACATTCTGATCCACTGGCGCACATCCACCGCCCCCTCCATCACCGGTTGGTTGCACAGACTCTGGCATGTGCTGGGGATGGAGAAGCTGTCGCTTACGGTTGCGGGGGAGATAGACCAATTTGAGGAGCTATGGCAACCCTTTCTAGCGCTGCTGTCCACTGAATTCCGGGAGCTCACCTGCCCGAGGTATCTTAGGCTTCTCAGGCTGCGGCCGCCGGTGACCCCGGCGGACTAGCTTACATGTGAGATGGGGACCCCCGGGGGGGGGGGGGGGGGGTGCGGGGCTTCCTGGTTAGGGCTACTTTGCTGCGGGACCATAGGACGGGGGGAGGGGGGAGTGTTGTTGTTTTTGTACTGGGAGGATGGGGGATGGGAGGGGGGGACTGTGTTCTGTTGAGGGGTTGACTGGGGGGGGTTTTATTGCTCTGCTTTTGGGTGTCGGATACGCGCGTGGGATTCCACAGCTTGTAATTCTAGCGTTCATTTACTGTGTTCTTCCCTCTGAGCCAACGCTTCACCTATCGCCAACCCTCTGGAGATGCATCCCTTCTTCTTTGACTGTATTCCACGTATCCTGCCTCCTGTCCCCCTCCCCCATGGTTTGTTTTGTCTCAATAAAAACGTTTTAAACACAAAAGAGAGGCCTTCTTGGAGTAGAATCTTATTCTATACTGACTATACTGACTATTAGTGCGTGTACAAGCGTCTAAGTGTCTACACTAGATGCGAGGGCAGGAATCTTCCATAGTAACGGGGCTATGAATTACTTGTATAAAGACAGAGAAGCCGGGCCTCTGCTCGGTAGCTGGCAGAATGTTTACTTAAACTACTAGACAGGAATGCATTGGGCAGGGAACGGAGCAGATAATTTCGAAGGTGAAATACAGTTCTTGGCAGGCAGCAAGCTGATGTCAGGCATCGTGAGCCGCGCAGAGGATGAGACAAAGTTCATGGTCACAGATGCAGGCTCGGACTGGAGCTTCAGAGACAGAAAGCAAGAAAAGCTTGATGACAGAATCAGGGCCTACTCGTCTGAACTGTAAAATGGCATAAGTGAACCATATAAAGGCGGTGGCCTTTCGTACTTAGGAATGGAATATCCGGCCCATTCATGGCGGATCTGAAAGAGGACATGTTAACGGTGGACGCACATGTATTTGCGTCTTCATAACTGGAACCGGAGGGAACATACATGTACTTGTAACATGCACATAGAACCGTTGGGGTCCAAGATAGGGGACATAACTGACCAGAAAAATCCATATTTCCACAGGACTGTGCCCCGTCCCTCGCGGACCTCACCTGGCGACTCCTCTGATCCGTCCGCTCTTTCTCCCTTCCAGCCCCCTGACGATCGCGACTACCTCGGGACTGAACGAGGAAGTAGACGAGGATTGGCACTTGTCTCCCGCCCCTTCCTTCAAGGGGGCGGAGTTTCACCTCCCGGAGACCAACAAGAAGAGCCCACCCGATGACGAAAGCGGAACCAGGAACCAGGAAGGAGACGAGTTCCAGTACGTGAGGACGCCGGAGACAGAGAGAGGAGCCGTTCAAGACGCTGAGACCGGGAGGAAGGACCGGAGAGACCCCCAGGCGGACGCAGCGCCCAGCCACGGCCCTGGAGGGTCGTGGCTTCAACAGGTGCGTGCCAGAGTTTGCGGGATCGGGAGCGGGGTGGGGGCACGGAAGACGACAGGCTAAATAGGGACGGGGTCACATGCCTACCGGAAAAATCCGAGGGTTCCTACAAGCTAGTCCGCATCTGTCCCCCACCTCTTTCTTTGGTGATGGTGATCTTTCTCACACATCATGCTGAAAACCCTCACTAGCCGCCTATGTACAATCCCACACGGGTGCCCCCCCCCCTTAATCACCTGCTGTGGTACCCCGAGCACTGACCAGTGCCTTTGTTGTGTTTTCTTTTTTTTTTCGGTTTGCCTCGACGTCCACGGCAACAAGAGGGAATCCAGGCCAACCGTGACAAGAGGAGGGAGAAGGATCCTTTCCAAGAGGGAGAACGGCGTCGGATTGACTTTCCACACTGTTCCTTTTGATTTTGCTTTGTGTTCATCTTTAATAAATACAGGGACCCAAAACACTTTCCAAAGATCTCCGTGGTCCGCCTGTCTCTACAACCCTACAGTTGGCGAGCCAGATAGGAGCCTCACTCCATTGCAGGACTAAATGGAGGCCTTAATCCAGCACTTGACCGAAGGGCAAAAAAAACTGTAGTGGGCTATGGAGAGACAAATGAACATTGCCCAAGCCGATCGGGACCTGTTTAAAGACCTGATCAAGGGGCAAATGGATGCCCTTCTGCATGTAGGGGAGGAGGCAGCACAGGGAGTCGGAGCCGCTAGAGGGAGCAAGATCATCCCCTCCGCACCCACGGTCCCCCTTCAGAAGTATGTCCCTGGGGAAGACCCCGATGCTTTCCTTTTAAATTTTGAGCGTGCCGCTAGGGCCTCTGGTTGGCCTGTAGCAAAATGGCCCTTCTATTTAGCCCCGTTGTTGTCTGGCGAGGCACAGGCAGCCTACCAGGTTGCCAACGCGGGAGGTGTCACGCCCTATGAAGAGGTGAAAGCCATTATCTTAGATCACCTCGGTATGGATTCAGAAACCTATCGAATGAGGTTCCGGAAAGAAAGGGGGGCCCCAGGGGATAACCCCAAAACTCTATATTTCAAACTTAAAATGGCTAAAACCCACCGAACGCAGCAAGGAAGAAATCATGAATTCCATTTATCTGGAGCAATTCGTCGAGGCATTACCCTATCCCACACAGAGGTGGCTGAAACAACATTCTAACCTCACACCTGAACAAGCGGTGGATATGGCTGCCTCGTACTCCAGGGCCCAACCTCGCATACCCCATGTGGAAACAGAAAAAACCTCTCGATCGCATTCCGCCCCTCGGAAACCCCTGCGACCCATCAGGGATGTGGATAGAATACCGCCACCTCGAGGAGACGCCCCTCCCCATCGGGGACCGCAATGTTTTGACTGTGGGGGTTGGGGCCACATTACCAGAACATGTCCTAAGAAACACACCGACGAGCCCATGGATGTCAGCTGTATACCCCGCAGCCTCTTCTACACGGAAGAAGTGGGCTCCTGCTTCTATGTGAGTGTTACGGTAAACGGGATTCCCATAGAAGCCCTTTTAGATACGGGGTGTAGACAGTCAGTAATCCATGCTAGTTTGGTCAAAAAGGAACAGATCACTCCAGGGGGGAAGGCACATATCCGGTGTGTTCATGGTGATGTAAAGGAATACCCCATAGCCACCGTGTCCCTGACCTATCAAAACACCTCTCCCACCAGTATAACAGTCAGGGTCTTGACCACCCTCCCCGAACGACTGATCCTAGGCACTGACAATCGGGTTTCATGTCCCTTATACAGGATCAAACGGAGACAGCCCGTTCCATCCTAAAGAAAAAAGGGGGTCAGACGGCTTTGCTTACCCAGGAACCATGGCAGCAGGATAAAAATTTCCAGTGGGCCCAGACTAGTGATCCATCCCTTGCCACCGCTTGGCAACAAGCCCGGAACACAGCTAAGGACAGCTCACCCCTCTATCCCTTATTTAGGATAACCAAGGGGTTGTTGTATAGGATTTGCTAAGGACGGCAAGACACCTCAACTACTAGTTCCCCAGCCCTTTAGAGAACAGGTCATGTTTTATGCACATTCCCATCTGTTAGCAGGACATTTAGGTCCGGATAAGGTGACCCACAACCTCCTTCGGTATTTCTACTGGCCGGGCATATATGCCCACATAAAAAAATACTGTCAGGAGTGCCCCATATGTCAAGTTAAAAACCCCTACCGTCCAAGGGCTGTTCCCCTACAACCTCTACCAATTATAGGGAAACCTTTTGAACGTGTTGATATGGACCTTGTAGGACCATTACCCAAGACCGCTAAAGGATACCAATATGTTTTAGTGCTGGTGGACTATTGCACACGGTTCCCGGAGGCTTTCAAGCTCCGAGCACCCACCACAGCGGCTATCGCCGATCGCCTACTGGAGTTTTTCTCCCGTGTGGGGTTTCCCCGTGAAATCTTAACAGATCAGGGAACCCCCCTTCATCTCCCGATTGTTGAAACAAGTTTGTACCCTCCTGAAGATCAAACAGATAAGAACCTCAGCCTATCACCTCCAAACTGACGGTTTAGTGGAACGGTACAATGGGACCCTAAAGTTGACCCTTAAAAAGATGTTGGCCCCAGAAGGACGGCATTGGGATCACCTCCTCCCGCTTGCCTTGTTTGTCATACGAGGACAGGTCCAGGCAAGTTTGGGATGTTCGTCATTTGAAATGCTATACGGACAACAACCCCGGACCTTACTAGAGATTACTAGGGAAGCATGGGAGGAGGAACCCAACGAAGCCCTTGACCTACTGGAATATAGCCGACAGTTAAAGTCACATCTGGCTAAATTGCGTGACCTAGCCCACGCCAATCTTGAAAAACAACAAGAGAAACAGTGAACCCAGTACGATAAGGGAAAAAAATGGCGTTCTCTTCAGGTGGGAGATTGGGCATTGGTCTGTTTGCCAAGATCTCTGACCTCCATAAAGAACGAATGGAAGGGACCATATAAAGTGATAACGGTCTTTGAAAAAACCACCTATAGATTAGTGATCGGACCAAATCGAACCCAAAGATATCACATTAATCTCCTAAAAAAATGGCTAGGACCCATCCCTTCCACCCACGACAACCATCTTGTCCAGGTCTCTAGTGCCACTGAAAGCACCTTGGAACACCTAGTTGTAAACGAACTCCTGAGCCCCTGTCAACAAACATCCCTATTAAACAGGTTACTTCCATTTGCTCACTTATTCTCTGATCAACCCGGAAAAACCTCCTTAGTTGAACACGCCATACACACCATCCCGGGTAAAGTGGTTCGCCAGCGACCCTATAGAATACCTGCTAATCGTAGAGCAGCCGTGACCCAAGAAATCCAAAGTATGCTACGCATGGGAGTTATTGAACCTTCCCATAGCGACTGGTCGTCCCCCATTGTCCTTGTTCCTAAACCGGATGGCAGTATCCAATTTTGTATCGACTTTAGACGGGTGAACGCCATCTCCACTCTTGATGCCTATCCCCTGCCTAGAGTCGACGAACTCATAGAGCAGTTAGGTGACGCCCAATACATCACCACTCTAGATCTTACAAAAGGGTATTGGCAGGTGCCTTTATGTAAAGCGGACCAGAAGAAAACAGCCTTCATAACACCAGACGGCCTCTTTCACTTCACTGTCCTGACCTTTGGGTTACACGATGTCCCGGCCACCTTCCAACGGCTTATGAACCACATCCTGAAGCCCCATCAGGGATACTCATCCGCCTATCTAGAAGATATAGTCATTTACAGTACACGTTGGGATCAACACCTAGACCTGTGGAGGAGTGTGGCTCAATGGTTAGAGCGGCAGACCCTGAGGCAGAGTTCTGGCCAGGGACCAGGGTTCGATTCCCGCCTCAGCGGGGCTCTGGCTCAACTTCCTCGGACCTGTCTATTCTCGCCTCGGTGTCTATTCTAATCACGGGCCCCACGCTGCAACTCTGGGCAATAGCTTGCTTAGCCTCCACACCGGCCCCAACAGCGCTAAGGATGCCTGGCTTCACCCTGGGGGTGCCCAGGAGTGGACACTTCACAGGGAAAGCCAGGAGGGGTTCCACAGCGGTATGAGTATCAGCGCCAGGAAACCGCAAAAGGTGACACCGCAAGGTGGCCGCCTGGTGACAGTGCGCTCTATAAGTACCTTGGCATTTACATTTACATTCACGTCCAGCAAATATTAGGGGCCCTAGAACAGGCAGGACTACGCATAAATGCGAAGAAATCAAAGGTCGGGTTCCACAAAGTCAAATACTTAGGGTATCTCCTAGGTAATGGTTGTATAGAACCACAAAAGGAAAAAGTGAGGGCCATTACGGACGCTCCCCTTCCCACCAAAAAGAAGGGAGTACGAGCCTTTTTGGGTCTATTGGGCTACTATCGGCGCTTCATCCCCCATTACTCTACCCTCTCTGCACCGCTTACAGATCTTCTAAAAAAAGAAGCTAAGACCTGTGATCTGTTATCTCCCTCCCCTGCTGTTCAACAAGCCTTTTGCAATCTAAAATCCGCCATCGTACAAGGTCCTGTGCTTCTTTCTCCTGACTTTTCCCGGCCCTTCATCCTACAGACCGACGCTTCTGAGGTTGGGATAGGAGCTGTTCTCTCACAGGAAACGAAGGACGGAGTGGAACGCCCGATCTTCTTTATTAGTCGCAAACTGTTCCCTAGAGAAACCTTCTATCCTACCCTCAAAAAAGAATGTCTGGCCATCAAATGGGTGGTGGAGAAACTGAGATACTACTTGGAGGGTGGCAGGTTCACCCTGTTTACGGATCACGCGCCCTTGGTCTGGTTAGCTCAGAACAAAGGAAGCAACCCTAGAGTGATGCATTGGTTCCTCTCCTTACAACCCTTTGCCTTTGATGTCCGCCACCGGAAAGGGCTCCTGAACACTAACGCTGATTTCCTTTCCCGCTTCCCTATACTCCCCGAACGGGACAACTCTAGGGGTGGGGTGTGTCGGACTGTGCCCCGTCCCTCGTGGACCTCACCTGGCGACTCCTCTGATCCGTCCGCTCTTTCTCCCTTCCAGCTCCCTGACGATCACGACTACCTCGGACTGAACGAGGAAGTAGACCTTTGTTGTTTCTTTCTTTTTTTCAGTTTGCCTCGACGTCCACGGCAACAAGAGGGAATCCAGCCCAACCGTGACAAGAAGAGGGAGAAGGATCCTTTCCAAGAGGGAGAACGGCGTCGGATTGACTTTCCACACTATTCATTTTGATTTTGATTTGTGTTCATCTTTAATAAATACGGGGACCCAAAACCCTTTCCAAAGATCTCCGTGGTCCGCCTGTCTCTACAACCCTACAACATGTTTAAAACACACAGCAAATATTTGAGAAATTATGTAGGTTTTGTGCTTTGATAAAGTGAGAATTGTTTCCAGTTTTAGACACTTACTTATGCCTGTGGACACTAAGGGGGTAATTACAATGGCAAACGGAAAAGCCCTCTGACCGCCGTGCTTCAGGGGAAAAAACGCCTGCATGTTCCGCAGCAAATCCGGCGGTCTCATTGCGATGTGATGCATGTAAAATCCAACCGCGGCGGTCGGATTTCACAAAATAACACCTGCCACATCCAGAAATACAGACAATCCGACCACAGCAGATGGAAAAGCAATGGAATGCATAAAAAAGGCAGATTCATCCATGGCATGACCGGTCGAATGCAACTTCAGAACCAGGCCTCCAAGTGTGCCTGTTCTATCCGCTGCCCTTAAACTTATCTGACACACCCCAATGATACACCCCCAAGTTATTAAAAAACAATGAAATCCCTGCACAACATGGAAAATACACCTCACAAGGATTCCTCATTTTGACACAACCACATAGCAACGTATAAAACCAACCCCTTACCTTACCAGCATCCTTTGCACAACTATGACATGGAAGGGCCATACACTAACCCTGGGCGTAAAACTTCGTTCTGCTCAAGGAATTTGCGGATTTTTGGCAACTCTGTGTTCCACGCAGAACACAGAGTTACCAAAAACTCTGTGCTCCGCATCGGAGCAGAGTTTTGTTTTTAGTTTGTGCACTCAACATGCGTTTTCGTGCATGTGGGAGTGATTTACCAGGAGGCCTGCATTCGCCGATGAGATTTCCCATCCGTTCGCGAGCGCCATGATATTTGGAAGCCAGCCGCATAGTCTCGTGAGTGTGTGCGATCGCGAACTCGTCATTTGGGCACGCCATCAGAATGCCTGCAGAAGTTTTGTGAAGGTCGCGATCCCGAACTTGCAGAATTTGCAGTCTGCAGAAGAATCTCTCCCGAGCACCATCAAAACCTTCTCAAAATGATGATTTGGATTAAAAAAACTCCTCAGATTGACATTTCATTTGGATTTGGAGCTGGCCACTCTATGTGGCTGCTGCATTATATATCATTGGATTTGAGGACTTTTGATCTTGAGATTTCACAAGTAAGTTAGAAAATTGGTGTTGTTTGTTTGATTGGGGCGATGCACCTACATTTCTTTGTTCTTTTCATTGTTTAAAAAAATAATAATATTGTGGTGGGTGGCCTGTAGTTTCAGTAGGGGCCTAGTTGTTTCTTTGTAAGCAAATTTTCACCTTTTATAAAGGAAATATGTTGCAAAGTTAACTACATTTTCTCCAACTTTTGAAATGAATTTGTAAGATTTATTTAATTCACAAACCCAGTAGTAATCTGCCAATAGGCCTTTCAGCTAGTATGCCCAGAGCTACTCATGGGTGCATAAAACAACTGTTTCTGTAGTGTCTGTTGAATTTAAACATCATTTAGGGCCGGGATGGCTTTGGATTTATTTGCAATGGGCCATTTTCTAAAGTCTGTGTCCATATAGGCCTGCTTGAGTTAATTGTTTTCAAGGCCTCCTGCTTGTTGTGAGTGACCATGTGGCTGGTGGCCATTTTGTGGTGGTAGTTAGTGTGTGTTTGCCATAGGCCTGCATGTCTTTCCTTTTTTCCTCCTGGCTTACTGCTTCTTGTTATTGTGGCCTGACCGTGTGGCTGGCGGCCATTTCGTGAAGGCAGCCAGTGTGCTTTTGCCATAGACCTGCATTGTCTGTCTTCCCTTTCCTGTTGTTGTAACCTGGCCATGTGGCCTGTGGCCATTTTGTGAAGGCAGCCAGTGTGCTTTTGCCATAAACCAGCATTGTCTGACTCTCCTTTCTTGCTGTTGTGGCCTGGACATGTGGCTGGCGGCCATTTTGTGAAGGCAGCCAGTGTGCTTCTGCATTAGGCCTGCAAGCCTTCTTTGTGGTGGCCATGCCTTGTTGTTGTTTTGCATGCAATGTTTTCTTCTTTTACCCAGCAAAAAATGCAGCACAGTTCATTACATTTTCAAATACATTTGCAATATTCTTGATTTGAATTAATTCACTAACCAATAGGCCCAGAGCTACTCATGGGTGCATGAAGCAACTGTTTCTGTGGTGTCTGTTGAATTTAAACATCATTTAGGGCATGAATGGCATTGGATTGAATTTCAAAATGTTTTTTTTGGTATTTCACTTTTTTTCGTGTGTGTTAAATAAATGCCTTTGTTGGATGTGTGGTTGCTGTGCATCTTGCAAACCTAGCCCTGTGGATTTTCATTTTTGGCATTGTTGCATTAAAGCTGTGTTGTTTTGCATGCCTCCTTTGTCTGGCCAGTGTGTGAGTGTGTTTGTAATAGTAGGCCAGCATTTGCCTTGGCTGCGCCACCCCATGTGGCCAGGGGCCATTTTGTAAAGTCTCTATTCATATAGGCCTTTTTAAGTTCATTGTTTTCCTGGCCTCCTGCTTTTTGTGAGTGACCATGTGGCTGGTGGCCATTTTCTGGTGGTAGTTAGTCTGCTTTTGCCATAGGCCTGCATGTCTTTCCTTTGTTCCTCTTGGATTATTATTACTTCTATCCATTGTCAGCTGCAGCTCCCTGAATGCTGCATCCCACGTCATGCACACTGCCGAACCGGTTCCATTACATTTGTATTTTTGTTGTTGTTGTTGTTCTTTCCTATCCTTCCTGAGAGTACACAGTACACCATGAAAGCCCTTGTTGTCAAAGTCGCACAAATGGCTACACTGTTGTTATGCTTTTTAATAACAGAGGTATTAAAATTGAATAATAACACTAACAAGCGTGACCACACACACTGAGTTAGATATTTTATTTTTTTGTTAGTGCTAGTAGTAATTTAACAACCACAATGAATGCCACGTTTCACGGATGCTCTTCTTGCTTCTTTGCTTTCAGGTGCACAAAAGAAGAGGAGACAATGTCACCCATTGTACTGCCAGACAGAAGTCCTGCTGCGCACAACGTCACGTGACATGTGACCATAGACATCTCTTCAACTTGTGCCACTGTGTGCTGCTGAGATCTTGAAGATGGCCCCAAAAAAAGGTACCCGGTCCAGTACCAAAAACGTTGCCAGTGACAGTGAGGAGAAGGCACTGCCACTTATTACCAAGACCGGTTTGCCGCCCAAGACCTTTTTTTAGGAAAACAAAAGTTGTGCCTGCAGCAACGGCGTCTGGGGAGCAAGCTTGGAGCAGCACCCCAGCATCAACAGACCCACCCCACCAACCTAGGTCCAAGCCTATGTCTGTTGCAGAGGCATCAGTCTAATCACGTGTCCAACACCGACGAGCAGTGATGTTGAAATTGACTTATTGCAAAGTAGTACCCAATCAAGGCAGGAGACTCAGATAAGTGTGCAACTATAGCCTCAACAACAGCCGCAACCGTTGTCCCCAATAGTAGTTGTTTCTCCTGAAGTTGGGACAGTTTAGGAAATCAGACTTCCTGCAGAGGAAGAAGAGCAAGCCACTCTTTCAGAAGATTTGTTATCTTCTAGATCCCCAGCAAGGAAAAGGAGGGTTAGTCCATTGACTTCTTCTACAAGCCCCCCTTCTTATGATCTAGACGCCACTTGGAAGCCACCACCTTAATCTGAGAGTGAGACACACCACGAGAAAAGAAAGGCTAGGGAAAAGGAAGGTTCTTGAAAGCCTGAGAGTTATGGTGGTAGATGTAGAAGAGGAGGATGATGACGAGCCAGTCATCATGGACATTAATCCAGCCCCAGTGGAGACTGACATTACCCCATCCCAAATTGCAGTGAGGGATATGTCACAAATACCACCAACACACATGATACCACCAATACCACCTCCAGCTTCCATATTTCGCCGGCAACGACCTACATCTACCACAACCACCTCAGTAGAAGTAGGTACTGCAGAGAGTCAAACGTCACTCACACCTACCAGTTTATACAGCATTGAAAGTGGCACCAGCAGTGACAGAAAGTTGAACTCCCCAGTTTGGGACTTCCTTTCGGTTAGCAGGAAGGAGGTGAACATTGCTATATGCTCCATTTGTGGACAAGGTTTTAGTTGGGGTAAGCTTAGTACAAACTATGGTACCGGAGGCCAAAAACCAATCTGAAAAACAGCACTTGATCCAGTGGGAGGTACACCTTAGCGGCCAAAAAACTGCACCCATTGTTGTTGGAGGGGATGAAGAAGTAGAAGATCCGATCACGATGGAAGGTGAACAAGAGGGAGATATTTTCTCTGGTACACAAAGTAGCCATGTCCCCAGCAATGCAGTGGTACAGCCCACATCCTCATCAGCAACATTGCAGTGGCACAAGACTAAGAGTCAGTCTGAGACACCACGGGGTCCCAGGCAAGAGAGTACCCCAATGTAAAAACATGTGTTGAGCCTAACAACATCTGGCATCAAGACGTCCTCTGCATCAGTGGCACCAGAAAAGAAAAAAATTCCAGGCTACCATTCTCAGCATGTTTAGGTCGGAGGGGCAGTACGAACGCAACCACCTAACATCACGTTTGTACAACACGAAGCTGGCTAAAATGTTAGTGTTGGATCTCCTCCCTTTTCCTTTTGTGGAAGGGGTGGGTTTTCTTGTATTTATGACAGCCATCTGTCCAAAATGGAAGGTTTTCAGCCGGTCCTATTTCGCCATAGTTTCTGTTCCAGCACTACATCATGACGTGCTGGAATTACTCAGACAAGCTTTGCAGCAGAGTGCTGTTCACACTATCCACCTGACAACAGACATGGGGACCAGTTGCCAAGCCACTGATTACTTGTGCATCACTGCACACTGGATCTTTGTTGTGCTAGGGATAGAGAAAAGATATCTTCAGCAGGTGTTGTTGACACTGCTGAGATTTTAAATGCCATTCGGAAACATGCAACTGTAGCCGTGTTCGCCATGGAGAAATATCATACTGCTGCAAACATTTTGGAAGACTTTGACAGCAAGGTCTTTGAAGGGCTGTGACCAAGAGGGCTTAACATTGGTTTTGTTGACATGGCCAATGGCAGTTATATAATTAAGGCCATGGCTGAAGCTGGATATCTCAGGCTCCTGTGTTTGGTGCACTGTATTAACATCATTGTTCAAGACTTTCTGAAAAAAAGAAACTTTCTGACCACCTGCAGAAGAATCTGCACACATTTCAGCCATTCTTTTAAAGCCCGTAAGCAGCTGAGGATCATTCAACATGAAAATAAAATGCCAGTTAAAGCACTCATCGAGGAGGTGCCAACATGTTGGAACTCAATGTATTGCATGCTTGAATGTCTGTTTGAGCAGTACAGACCACTCAATGATTATGTCATACAAAGAGGGGATGCTACTGTGAAAGGCAGGGTCATTGAGATGGAACAATGGGGCCTAGTTAAATGCCTGACAGAGATGCTACTTCCTTTCGAGCTCTTCACACGTGACGTCAGAAAGGAGTACTGTACTATGGGCCACGCTATCCCATTGTTGCACATGCTACAGGAACAGCTGAAGGGGGTGTCTGCAATGTACGCAGGTGTGGAGGAAAAAAAGAAGCATATGAGTTGGTGGAGAGCCTATCCCTTCACTTATCTGAAAATACAAGGTTGAAAAGAGGCAAACATTACATTTGTGCAACAATTCTTGATCCATGGTACAAAGCAGTACTGAACACTTTGATTCCTTTTTCAGAAGGGGATGTTGCCAACTACAAAACTTGGATAGCTGTGGAAACCAGTCGCTTAGAAAAAAGAACAGCCGGGAATCACAGGCTCGTTATTCCAGGCCACAACAAGTACTGTAGGACAGCCGGCATCAAGTTTAACTTCAGAGCCTGAAGGCAGTGCGGTTGGCTCAAAGCAGCCAAAACCACCAACAACACCGAGAACAACATCAACAAGAACAGGAGCATCAGCCCCACCAAAATCGGAACAGGAATGGTTTCTACAGTAAGGGCTAGTTATGTCCAGTGCTAAGGCTAAGGCAAAAGAGGCCGAGCGAAGCGGAGCACCCCTGAGCATTGAGTGGATGGTCCAGGCCTATCTAGATGACCCAACAGAGGTCTTCATTGATCAAAACCCATTGCAGTATTGGTGTGGGAAAAGGCACCAATGGCCAGTGCTCTGCATGCTGGCGATAAACTATCTGGCTTGCCTTGTCGCAAGTCTCTCTTCTGTGCGTGTTTTCAATGCTGCTGGTGCCGTTCTGACAGTGAGAAGAACCAGTCTCTTGCCCCAAAATGTGGAGAGGTTAACCGTGATTAAAATGGAGCAGCACTTTATACCACCGGATTACACCATACTTAAAGTAGCACAGCAGGAAGATGATGATGGTGACTTAGGTCATAAAAATAGTGTGTTAGATGACCTGCTTCTGGGTGAACCACCAGATGTTGAGGACGAGCTCTACTTCCCTGACAACTAGGCACTTTCAATTTCCAGTTACTTTCTTTCTTTCTTTGATGCCCCCTCCAAAAAAAGTATATAGCCAAGGAACATTATTTACTTTATTATTTATTTATGTGTGTTCACAAATCCATCACCACTGTCTTACTCTTTTTATTGCTGGATCAGAGTTGCAACTGTGTGCAGTCAATGAAGAAGTAAAGTCCACTCCTGACTCGCCCAAAAGCCATTTCTCTCAAACCAGACACTGGAGAGAGAATTCAAAGAAATGTGTGCCTGCCTCCAACCCTGGGCCCTGACTATCTATCCTTTCCTAACCTTGTGGTACTGCCCCGGAAGAACACACAGGTAAATGATGGCATGCGCTGCACGATGAGTGATTCTTGTTTGTTATGAATGTCTATTCTACAAAGTGACACAAGTTAATCTTTCCCTTCTGGTTGTTCAATAACAAAATTGTACTACTACAGGCCGATCCATTGCATTTTTTTAGTCGGGACTGTACGTGTATGGAGGACTCACTCAGGAGTCAGACACTGTTGGTACGGACTCAGAGATGGACACCATGGCCACCATACTCACAGTCAGAGTCAGGTCAGGAGGATTAGAGATGATTGATGGGATAACTCAGGGCGTGCCACCAGAAAAAGATGGATTTTTTCACAGTCACTGAAACCAACCGAATAGGATGATTGATGATGACTTTGAAGTGGCCTAAAGATAAACAAAAACAGAGACCAGACCTACATGTCTGTGTAGTGGTGGTGGGCAGTGAGTGTGGTGTGACTGACAGCGGTGCATTGATTCTTTTTTACTTCATTTGGAAAATGCTATGTTGCTGTGTGTATACTATGGGGCAGATCTATATTGGAGATGCGCCACTTTGACGCCGCCGTTGCGTCACTTTTGTGACGCAGCGGCGGTGTAAACCCTGCGCCATGTTGCGCCATATTTACATCGTGACGCATCTATGGAGATGCGTCACGATGTAAAGCCCTGCGCCACGTAAAACCTGGGTCAGGTTTCAGGTGGGCGTGTCGACAGAGGGGGGGGGGCGTTCCCTCGCAGGAACGCCCCTGAAAAGTGACTCAGTCAAATCTATAAGATTTGACTAAGTCACTTTCCCAACGCTGATGCGCCAAAACCCTGCGCCTGCTTGAAGCAGGCGTAAGGCTTGGCGCACCATGTTAGGGATAGGGTAGGTTGGAACAGTTCTGGAGTTGCGTCGCGCTTGCGACGCAACTGAAGCACTGCGCCAACCTTACGCCATCGGATGCATCACGCATCTGTTTATTCCTGCGCCATGATGCGCCGCATTGTAAATGCGGCGCATCATGTGTGGCGCAAGGGTAAACTTGCGTGACGCATCATTCCTGGCGCATCCTTGCTGATTTGCAGGGATGCGCCAGGAAACATAAATCTGCCCCACTGTGTTCAGTGCTGTCTGGCTCAAATCTGAAGCAAAGTGGATTTTGATGGAGGAGGCCTGTTGTTGGAGGTAACTGCCATAAATAGAGTCTGATTTAGCCATGCTGCCTCGGATAGTCTTCTTATTGCACTCCTCCTCCTTATGCAGTTTAACTTCTTGTTTTCTCCTTACCATACCAAACAATATCTGCCAGGCACCCAAGATTCATGGGAGGACAATCCAATAGGAATGCGGAGATGCAACTCCCAATTTATACAGTACCTTTTTTATTCTCTTCATCACTAAGACTGTGTGTGTTGTGTATATATTTTCCGACAGATCATTTAATTATAGTTGCTATCTTTTCAAGCCCGGTACAACAGAATATAAATATAAGGGGTCAGATTTACAAGCCCCTTCCACTGCCAGTACGTCACTTTTTGTGACGCAGTGGGATCGCATTTCTCTGTCCCATATTTACAAGGCAGGAAAAGCCACCCTGCGTGGCTTTTCCTGTTCTTGTAAATACAGCCCCTTTACATGCAGCACTTTGCGTGAGAGGGCGCTCCATGGGTGTTGCTGTAGGTGTTCCCACGCAACACCCATGGAACCAGACACATTTCCAGATTTACGAGGAATCGTAAACCTGGAAATGCTCAGTATGCTGCGCCAACCTAGGGGTGGTGTAGCGAGGCGCAACGAGCAGAAATGTTTTCATTTCTCCTCCTTTTTTTCCTCTTTCAATGCATGCTGCATTCTAGTGCACACATTGAAAGAGGAAAATGCCTGTGGTGATTGTTTTCATGCAGATAGGTGCCCCTTCATGCACAAAAACAATCTTCCCATGAAGCAGGCATTCTTGCACCATGGTGCAAGGGTGCCTGCACCGGCGCATGGCAGCTGTTTGTGCCCCAGTGCAGGGGAGAGCACAGCAATGTCACATATCATTGTAAATATGTCGCATTCCTGTGCTCTTAAAGTGCTGCAGGGTGGTGCAGCTAAAGGGCTTGCGATGCAGCGCAGTGGCACTTGCTTGTAAATCTGCCCCAATGTATGTAACTTGGGTCTCTTTGGGGGCAGACAGACAATTGCATAATTAATATAATTCCCTGTACTTGTCTAGTACCACTCATTATCATGCATGCATTTTCTTTTCCTACCATGACAGATTTATGATGGTCCGCTGCCAAGATGACTGTTGTCAATGTGTACTGTTTGTCTTTGTTTAACCTTTCCCTCAATCCCCCTTCCCAACCATTCATCAAACCCCTAACCCTCTCCCCCAGGCTCTGTGATTTATTGAGGTGTGATGTAATAATTTTCACACTATTAATTGATCACACACTTGTTGGGGTGGATGTGGTGAAAGCAACACAAATCAGTGCAGGGTGAGGAGGATCTTATTTTTAACTAAGCTCATATAGCCCACACTGGCAGTATATATTATACAATATCCTCCCCAGCCAGCACAGTGTATGATGTATTTTTTCAGAGGAACATCTCATTGCCAGAATCATCATTCAGGCACTGTATTCATTTGCGTCTAAGCCGGTTAAGCTTGTCCACTTAGTACAGTTCGTAGTAGCTCAGCATTGTTCTGATTAATTCAATTTTTCATTGCTTATCATACTCTCTTCTTGTGTCTGAGACTGAGTCTGTTCTAGTAGTCTAGTCTCTGGTGACTGTCATCAAGCTTGCATATAATAATAATGGCTTTAACCTAGTTTTTTTTATTTTAGTTTGTTAACTTCCTGTTCGATGCATAGTCCCCAAACTCTGAGTCCTTATCCTACAGTTCTAGTTTGCCTGGGAGGGAGTGGAACCTCACTTCAGTTCTGATGAGTTTGCCTTCAATATCAAAAGAAACGCTAGCCATGCATGCTGCTACTACTACAACCTGAATTGTGGTTGATTGATCATTGTTGAATGGCAATCATTCTATTCAGTGGTAAATCACCCCCCATCCCCTCCGAGTCCTTAGGGGTTAATGATACTATATTATAGTAGCAGAGTAGACTGCATAGAATAGGAGGAGAGAGTAGTAGGACAAGGGAGGGTACCGCATCACTAATTTGTTTACACTATCAGCAGACATTTAAAACTGGCTGCGGGAAAGGCAGAACTGAGAAGTAAAACAAACAATCATCCCCACCACATTTTAAAAAATAATCATTCATAATCATAACATGTAAAAGTATGAAAAGTTTATTATTCCCTGAACAAAATACAAAACCCACAACTGGCCCACCCTTCTTCCTAACCCCAACCAATGTCCAAGTAGTGTCCAGGAAATGTCCATAAATAAAGAAAAACCCAACAATCCCCCAACTCCCACCTACCCACCCAAAACAGATTAAAAAAGGGGCTGAAGAGAGCACTAACGGCAGGTTAGGAGTTTCTGGAAGTGTCTCTCCACCAGTTCCTGCCTGGCTCCAATATCCGCCAGCCTTCGCATGATGCGCCGCTCATAATAGCGGAAATAAAAGGGAGCAGCAGTGCTGGTGGAATGATGGAGTCACAGGCGGGCACCCATTGGTTCGCGGCGACAGTGTGGTAGTGAGGTGGTTGTTTGAGCCTGGCTGGGGCCCGGGGCATCTGCAGCAGCTTCTGCCTCATCCTCCTCGGCACCATCCGCTGGTACTTAGACCTAATGGCCTCCATTTTCCACCGCCGGGTCCGGGCTGCAATCTCCTGCCTGGTTGGTGGAGCAGCAGGAGTAGCTATATATCAAGAAAGAAAAAAATCAAATTGTAAACAATGCTCTTAGCAAAACACATAGAAAATTATGCCATAGGTATGGAGGGAGGTGATTGATGATGGGTGGTTAGGAAGGATACATAATGTTGCGCTTGAAAACTACTGTGAATCCAGGGAGGAGTCAGAAATACCACCTCCTCAACCATTTGAATAAACAAAGAAAAAAAAAACCATTCCAGGTAAGTAAAGGTATGACAAACACCACTACAGAGGAGCACCATAGTTCCTTATCCTCATTCCCTAAAATGTTTACATTCAACATTGCATTGTTCTTCGAGTATTTTATTTTTTATTCTTCAACCTTGGCTTTGTTACTCACGACCATTTTAGTTTTTTTACATTCTCTCAATCCACTCTTCACCATTGAAACTACCCATTCATCCATGTACCCATCCATCCAACGTTCCAAACATGTCTCTCTGTCTCATTCTAGTCTCATGATCTCAAGTACAAACCTTTCAGCAACATACATTTATTTGACATTTGACATTTACCCACCCATGTGTCCATAAGTTGATTTCAATCAAAATAATCCACCACAGGATTCTAATCAACCACCCAGGCAGGCATCCTTTCACACATATACTTTAAGACACCCAGGCAAGCTTTCTTCCTACCCGTATACCAACCTTTCATCCATCCTTCACCCACCCATACATCCTAGCTATCAGTCACGTATAGTACTATTTATGCATCCGGTGCTTTCTTTCTTCCACCCATGCATCCTTCGCTTTCAGTCATATATAATACATTTCATCTAACCTTTACCCTTAAATCCTTCCCTTTTCCAGCAACCCATAGTTCAAGGTCTTGTTCATGAAATGTTTTCTGCTGAGTTGAAGATAGGAGCAGCCATTAGTTACTCAGCTCAACTTCAACTCCTGCTGTTATGTTCATCTCAACAAGACTGCACCTTTATAGTGAGCTGATAATTATAATGAATTGTCAATAATAATCAAGCAACATGACTTACCACCGCCCACCACTGCTGCTGGCTCACCCCCTTCTGCTGCTGCATCTGCAGACTGGCTGGCGCTGTCTGTGCTGGCAGTGGAACTGGTTTGTGCAGCTAGAAAAAAAAGATTACACATTTCTTGCCAGATACACCTGCCCTTATTAATTGTTTTATAGCAAAATTTAAAAAAACACCACTCACACATCATTCACTACAATTTGGATACACTACAGACAGTAGCTTCTCTAAAAAATATCAGGATGGGCATTTTGTTGTTAGAACGTTTTTTAAAGAGCCAGATGTCAAGACAAGAGACAAGCTCTTAAGGAATGGCTGGAGCTCTTCATTGATGAATCTGATGTTTTGAGAAAAAAATAGCATAAGGCCTTGGTTGTCTAATGCAATGGGGCTGTTCTCCTCATACTTCCTCCCACACATGGTACACAGTCATCAGTTCAACAACTGCTGCTAATATAATACTTGGCCCAGTTACCAAGAAAACACAACTTTGGGGTGTCTATTGTGACCATTGCCACTCTCTTGTTTTAGTGATTATAAGCCTTCTCATCTATTACATGTGTAGAATACCTTACTTGGGCAATGGGTGTGCAATCTTCACGGCAGAGGAGCAGTAGTAGTATGTGACCAATGGGGTCTCTGAGTCTAAGAGTACCACCACTAGGCAGTCCACAAAAGGGTAGACAGACTAGTGGTAACTGGAGACAGTTTGATGTAAAGTAGAGAAACTTGAAATATAGAAAATAAGTAAATAGGATAATGCAAAGATAACAGGAATTTAGAAATGGATACATCTAAGAGGATTTAGAAAAATAATATATAAACGGGTGGACATCACATTATTCAAACAGGATCATAATAATGAAGGGAATAAATATATTGACGTTAACACCAGGAGGACTTACTGGGGCCAGCAGAGCCATCGGCAGAGGAACTCTGGGAGGCACCTCTAGTTCCAACTCTCAGACCCTCACGAGCCTCAGCCCTCTTCTTGCCCCTGAATGCTGATGGAAAACATAGAGGCAAAAAAAAGATTAGTGGTATTATAAATATTATCTCCCCAAAATATATTTGACATGCAAAAGGCAATCTCAATAACATTGAAGTTTTCTAAATCAGATCAACTAGTAGTATATTGCGGGCCATCCTATCCTATTCAAAATTTACAAAACCTACCTACCTAGTCCACTCATATTCCAAATTTAGTAAACTGCATTTTGGAATTACTAATTATAATTTGCAACAAATCAGGATGTTTTATGTTTGCTTCTTCTCGAATCTCATTCTCAGTCTCTCAGTCTCAAGTCAACCCCCTTTGACTGGACAGTGCACTCATCACTAAGGGCCTTATTATAATGATTACAATGATGTTGAGCGGAACCGCCCGGGCTTAGGTTGGTGCTGGGGTCATGACGTCAGCACTAGTCTACTACAAATCAATGCGATCGCCCATAGGCCATAGGGCGGTCACAAACCTCCATTTGTCAATGGAAGCTTGTGTGGTAAGCCAAAAAGGCCTGCAGCACAAGCTTCCATTGAAAAATGGATGCTGTTGTTCACAAACATCCCTGCTCCCACTGTGTGGCATTGGCATGCACCATGCAGTTAGGACATTACAAATAACTGATTAGAGAACGTCTTCCATAATCATCACTAATCACATCAGCCCAAGCGAGTGGCAACAAGTACGATTCAATAACTAGGTTAGGTGGGTAGCGCCAAGTAAGCTAAGCACCTGTCCAGAATAACAACATTACATAATATTTGAAAACTTAACTTCCCTGCATATAAGCAGCATGCTTGCCAATATTTGGGAAAAATATAAAATATTAGCTATAGCATAGAACACAGGTAATAATAACAATCTATAATTTTAATAATTACTCACCTAGCCCCGCAATCTCAATTCCTAGCAGGTCCAGTAGGTCCTGCTCTCGGTCCAGGATGTCGGACCGGCTGTGCGCCACCTGCTGATTGGTGTGCACCCCTGCCTGGCGCCGTCTTCCGTAAGGAAGGCGGCCACGACTTGGTGTGCTCTTGTCTGCCATGGCGCTGGGGGGAAAGAGAGAAAAAAAGAAATGAGGAAAAAGAAGGAAGGACTGGGTAGTAAAAAGGAAGTAGGAAAGCTAAAAAATAAAGTACAAAACTCACCAAAAACACAAAGTAAAGTAGAAAAAAAGCACAAATGCACACTTAGAAAGATAAAGGGTAAGATAATAAATAAAAAAGATGGGATTTTTTTTTTAAAAGCCAAGGAGTACAGAGATTAAAGAAGGATGTAAAAGTAGGCCCCAGTACCACAAACTGACTAAGAAACAATATAGCTGCGCACATGTGTGACCGCGTGGTGCACTTCGCGCAATATTTCCACCCAAACATGCAATCCGCGTTGATGTACAGTGGAAAACGTCACATGAAGGGGCAGGACAAGCAACTCCGCGCACTTGCGGAACTATATGTAGCGCGGTGGAGGGCTTTTGCAACTTTGCAGAGTTTCGCGTAGCCCCGCTCCCCGAACTACACTCAGGCTTACCATACACTACAACTGTTTGGGGAGGAAAATAATCACACATCACACCATCGCGCCCACCTACGTCAACACACACCAGCACTTCCAACACACACATGGCACACCTTACACATCTCCACCAGCACCTTCCTCCCTGCATGTGTCTCTTATTTGCACAGCATACACCATGTCACAGAAAAAAATGCCTAAATTCACAATGAGTTGTCAGTGATGGTAGGTGAGATAGTTAGAGTAGAACCACATGTGTTTGGAAGCACGGTCCAACATTCACCACTTTTTAGAAAAAGTCAAATGTGGGAAAGGATTGTCAACAAAGTCAATGCAGTAGGGACCACCCTGCGCACACTGCGTAACATCAGGAAGAGGTGGCATGACCTCATGACCAGGATGAAATACCGTGCCAACAGGAACCATGAGGCGACTCAGAGAACTGGTGATGGCCCTCCCATTCCACCACTAACATTCACTGAATGGGAGGAGAAGGTGCTTGCCATCCTGCATCCAGAGAGTCTCACAGAATTAGCTGGGGACGTGGAAACTAGTAAGTACCAGCAAATGTATACCATCACACTGCCATGTACTGTTTTGCACAACCATAGAGCTACACTTTCAAGACCAAAATGCACTTATCTACAGCTCACTCTTTCCAACACATGTCTCACATATCTACCATTTCCTTCTTCTGATTCACCTCAACGGTAGGTAGCCATATTTCCATGGGGGTATGGGTACAGGCAGCCAGCACTACAGCTCCTACCAGGCCCCCTTGCCTCACAGCTGAGCAGGATGGAACACTCCCCCAACCCAGAGCCATGTGGCAGCCATTTCACTGCTCTACTTCACCTGACAGGGTGGCAGTCATCTCATGCTATCTGGTATCACCCTTGAACAGGATGGAACACTCCCCCCAACTTAGAGCCATGTGTTACCTATTCATGTCCTCTGTTCCACCTCACAGGGAGGTAGCCTGCTCACCAGGGAGGGGGTGGTAGGGACAGTCAGCCAGCACTACAACTACCAACAGGCCCCCTTGCCACACAGCTGAGAAGGATGGAACCCTCCTCCAACTATATGGCAGCCATTTCATTGCTCTGCTTCACCTTACAGGTAGGTAGCCATCTCATACTCTCTTGCATCACCACTGAAGAGGATGGAAAACCCCCTCATCCCAGAGCAATGTGGCAGCCATTTAATTGCTCTGCTTTACCTCACAGGTAGGTAGCCATCGCATACTTTCTTGCATCGCCCCTGAACAGGATGGAACACTCCCCATCCCAGAGCCATGTGGCATACATTTCATTGCTCTGCTTCACCTTACAGGTAGGTAGCCATCTCATGCTCGCTTGCATCACCCCTGAAAGGGATGGAACACTCCATGTGTTACCTATTCCCTTCCTCTGTTCCACCTCACAGGGAGGTAGCCTTCTCACCAGGGAGGGGGTGGTGGGGACAGGCAGCAAGCACTACAACTCCCACCATCCCTCTTGCCTCACAGCAGAGCAGGTAGAAACACTCTCCCACCCCAGAGCCATGTGGCAGCCATCTCCCTCCACAGTACCTTCTAACAGGTAGGTAGGTAGTTAGCTCACTAGGTAGGGGTTTGTTGGGACCTGGCAACAGCACCACAACTCCCACAAGGCCCTCTGGCCTCCCTCCCCAACAGCATAGAGCACCATCCCCACCCCAGAGCCATGTGTCAACCATCTCTCTCCACAGTGCCTCCTAACAGGTAGGTAGTCAGCTCACTAGGTAGGGGGTTGTTGGGACCTGACAACAACACTAAAACTCCCACAAGACCCTCTGGCCTCCCTCCCAAACAGCATGGAGCACCCTCCCTACACTAGAGCCTTGTGGCAGCCACATCACTCCACGGTGCCTCCGAACAGGTAGGTAGTCAGCTCATGCACCCTGTCCTCCTCAAATTGTACAGAGTTATATGACCACCACATTCCTCACTTTTTAGCCAACTCTGTACAGTTCCATATGTCACATCCAGTGCACACAAAGCTAAGCCCACGTATATGGCACATAAATCACACTTTGAATCACAATGTCCCATGCAAATAAATTCTGGGCCCAATCATGCAATGCACACAATGCAAGTGTAAATCCCATTGTTTCAAAGCATGAAGGCTCATATGAACACAACACATGCATGGACACTCAGTCAAACAAACCAAACCACATGATGTTAAAGCAAAATGACCAACAGAAATTAGGAAGTTTTGGCATAGCTGAAACAGATTCTCAGAAAAGTATACAATATACCAGCCTAAACTAAAGTGGAAGAACACCAAGTTGGTAGGTGATGACATGTCCTTGTAAACACACTATCTGCCCATGTCAAATGGTTGGTATTTACATGTCACCCTGCTAACAAGTAATGTATGTACCTCTACATCATGTCATAATGCCAATAATATTTTACCAATGCCAAGTGATTGCAATGTAAAAAGTTTAAATTCTCAACTAAAACATACAAAACAGGGTCACACAAGTTATGAAGTGTACTTAACATGCTGACACTCTAACCTTTGTTCAACAGTAGATACGAAATAAGCAGCTGGCGAGACTACCACCAACCAGCAGAGCCAGTTCTCTCCCAGGAAGTTGAACTCTCAGATGTAGATTCTCTATGTTTCTCAGATGAGGAGCATGAACCTGGCCCCTTAGGTCTTCCAGGGTGCACTCAGTCTCAAGGCCTCATTGTCGCCACCACCACAACTCTCAACACAGTAGCAACAACAACTATGCTGACCTCTGCTACAACGAACTGTGCAGCAGCCACCTCCACCACCACCACCTCTGCCTGCAACACTGTCCCTGGCTCAGTGGTTACCAACACCACCACCCATGCCAAGGTTCCAGGGACAGCGTGTGGGTAAGTGGACAGCAAACGCCACAGGTCCATGTCAGCAGGGCAGATGGGAGGGCAACTGGGGGACAATCATAGGATGACACTAAGACTGAAGCCCTGGTCACCATCGCAAGAGTCCTTGATGTGTACCAACAGAATCAGGGACAGATGGGCCAGGTTGTAGAGGAACTACATGAGCTCCGCCTGCTGCAGAGGTCCATGGGCACCCGAATGGGACAACTTGTGGAGCACATGGGCCGGCTTCTGGTTGTTCTGAGGGACATACATGCTGCTCGAATAATGGCTCCCCCTCCAGTGGCCAGCCTGCTGATACTCCCACCACCTCAGCTTCGGCCACAGGGAAGGGTGAGCTGCATGACAATGACTTCTTAGACATCTCTGAGCCTGCAGCAGATGCCCCCCTGACAAACAAAAGAGGGGACGTCCGAGAAACACCATGGGAAGATCACATGGCAAAGAACCAAGCCAAGCCAGGTCACTGAGCTGGCCATGATGTCACCAGTGTTGCACTGAACATTGACATTGTAGATCATCAGATCCCACATTGCCATGTTGATGGCACTAGTTTGTTGCACTGTGTAATTCCATTATTGTGGTGACTACTCTATTTGTCTCTGTTACCATCACTGACAACTGAAACACTCTATGCACAACAAACATCTCTCTCACGGTTAAATAAACACAATATGAAAGAAAATAAACACGATTTACACCCCTATGCCTTTGTGTCGGTTTCATGTTTATCATAGTAAGTACAATGTAAACTCTGATTCCAATGTACCACAAACTTTGATTGTGACTATCCACTGATAGGGTGGAGGTACCTAGAATTACACAAGAAGATGACATTGAGTTGTCATATGATGGCATAATAGCAACAACACACCACTAGTCACACTGTACAACATCCATTCCACATAACACTGACCATTAACACAGACATGAGGTAAGTGGAAATAAAAACACAGCACTACACACATTAGCCCTTAGCAGTGTGCCAACAACAGCCAACATCCCAACACATCATCAATGCTTCGGCACTAACAGCAAAGCAAACAGACACATTCATAGTTGCTCAATGCTAACTTACACTCAAGGGAAGCAGTTGGTGATGAGCTGTTGACGCACGTCAAGACCTTCCTCATCACCACTACCATCATCCTTGGCCATGTGTGGATTTGCAGTGGGGGCACCTCATGATCATCATCGTTCAGAATCAGGGGGATCTCTTTGCCCAAGGCCAGGTTGTGGAGCAAGCAGCATGCTACTATGATCTGTTACACCATTTGGGGAGAGTAGAGTAGTGCACCACCACTCTTTTACAGACACCAAAATCTAGCCTTCAGAAGACCAAAAGCTCGCTCCACTACACAACATGTCTTCCCATGGGCATCATTGAAGCAGACTTCCCCCGGAATCCTTGGATTCCTCAGTGGGCTCAGCACCCAAGGCTGGTTGGAATACGCTGAGTCGCCTAGTTAGGAGAAGCACAGATCAACTATGTAATGGAACTAGATGAGGAGACCAGCATGTCACACATACACCATACTACTTGACCCAGCTCACTTACCAACATGCCATGCCCACTCTGGATGCAGATTTCTCATCAAATTGTGGGATAATGCTGCTACGCAGAATGTAGGAGTCATCTGCAGAACCCGGAAATTTGGCACACACATGGGAGATAATCAGATCCGCTTGGCATGCCACTTGCACATTTATTGAATATTAATGCTTCCTGTTATGGTAGATGTGCTCACATGCCTGTGGTGGAACAAGGCCAATGTGTGTGCAGTCAATTGCTCCAACAACATTAGGTATATGATCAAGGTCATAAAATTCCATCTTCACATCTACCAATTCATGTCTCCTTGGAAAGTGAATGTAGCTGTCCTTGTAGGTCCACAATGCAGACAGGACATCATGCAACACCATGCTGAACATAGGTTGAGATAGCCCACCTTCATTGGCCTCTATGTACTGAAAGGAGCCAGTGGCAAAGAAAAGCAGGGTGGCCACCACCTTTACTGTGGGTGTCAAAGCTTTGGATATGTTCTGTGAGGCCTGAAATGGGACTCCAACTGAGCACATAGCTCTTGAAGGGTAAGGCGATACAGACAGAATTTCCTAATGATGACGGTATCCTCCATTGCCACCAGGTCTGGGAAAGGCCGATACACAGGTGGTCTTCTTCTACGTATTGTGGCAGGGGACACATGTAAAAATGAGTCATAGATGAGATGTGGGTAACAGCTTACATAATGACTAACACAACCACAACATTAACAGGACTGTTAAAACCACTTAATGCACAAGTGATATGCATAGACACCATGATCTCCTGTAGTCATTCATGCAACCAAGGTGTACATACTAACTACTGTCAAACCTAAATCAGACTATGTATATGGCATCTGATACACTGCTACATCATGTGTCCCCAGCCCTGTGGGTCGATGGCACAGCATATGTGGCTAGCAGCATCAATGCTGAGTTGTATGTAGCTTCTGTCACTGCACAACCTCAACCTTGAGTCCCACTAAGCACAACATCATTACAAAATGAGCCCAGTGAATGTAAGCTGAACATCTATCCATATACATACAGCACTGTGTACAGACATATATGCACATTACGTGGTCAGTCCATCATGACAGTGGGAGGAGTTTGCATTGCACACATTGGCATGCTCACAAAAATGATAGGCAATTAAACATGAAATCTGTATACATGCCTACATTGATGAAAATGACATGTGAGTACGGACAGACCAATGCATTTAATCACATGTGTACAGCTATGAAAAGTGTGGGCAGACTTAAGTTAAATGTTACACTCTCAAATCGCTTTACAATGTGCTGAAATTAGTTTTGCTAAATGTGTGGGAATCAGTGATGCAATTCGTTCAGCGAGAAGGCTAATGCACAATGTGTTTACACAGGCGCGATAGGTGTGTTCTCCCACTGCGGTCACAGGCATTGGCCTCAATTGAATGATGCAGGATTGCGGTAGAGACATCCTGACCCCCGCGGTGTGACACCGCATATTCAAATAACATTGCAGTCAATGGGAACCGCCATCGCGGTAGTGCGATTCAGTTTTTTTCTTTTATTCTTTTTATTCAACAAAAAAACAAAAAGCTCAGCAATACAGACAGCAGTATGACAATATTTGGGTACATCATAGGTGCTTATCACATTTGGTGCTCATTCCATATGTTCCCATCTTTATTTTGTTTCTCCCCTCCATCCACTAGTACTCATGACTTATGGTGCCACTTCTTAGGGCATCCCCTGTTTTTGAAGACATCTTTTGCAGCTATCATGGTTCTGTCCACGTCAGCCTCCCATCCTCTTATTGACAGTAATTCCTCGACTCCCCATTTTTGTGCAATGTTTCTTTTGGCAAGAGCCCACCCCAGGGAAACCCAGGATTCTTCAGTGTGTGTTAGGTCAGTTGCCTCCCAGATATTAAGCAAGCAGAGCTTCGAGGAGACGTTAAGTTCCCCCCTACCTTTTCCAGTCTAGATGTAACCACTGTCCAGATGGTCTGAACGGCAGGACAGTCCCATATGGTGTGGAAGAAAGTTCCCTCATGGGAACTGTGTCGGAGGCAATAAGTGTCAGTCCTCCTTCCCATCTTGACCAGGGTTCTCTCTGCGAGATATACTCTATGCAAGATTTTAAGTTGGACCAATTTTAGTCTCATGGGGATGGCTATTTCTTGGGAGCAGGCCCTAGATTTTTAGTGACCAAGTGCCAGATTTCTATGGTGCGGGGTGTAGGGCCAGTGAGGTGCAGGTGCTTGGGGTTCGCCCTATCCCATTAGCCATCTATCTGTCTGCATGCTTTGTCAATTTGTGGGCTGTGAACTCAGCAATTTGTTACCATCAACTGGAACGCCCAGCGGTATAGTTTGAGATTAGGGAGGGCGATCCCATCATCATACCATTCCCTCGTCAGTTTCTGCATTGAGATACGTGGTGCCCTCCCATCCCGTAACAGAGTCTGCACTGCATTCTCGAAACTTGTGGAATAGGAGTCTGGGACCTTAAATGGGGTATTTTGCAGTGCGTATAAAAAATGAAACAGCACCAGCATTTTAAAAAGGGCCATTTGTCCCAGGAGGGTCAGTGAGAGGGTTCGCCAGTGTCGAACATCGGCGTGCAAGCGGGTTAGTGGTCCCTGCATATTAGTGTCATGAAAAGGTGTGGGGTTGGGGGTCACATATATCCCCAAGTACCGGAATCCTTCTGTTGCCACAGGGATCTCATAGTCCCTCTGTAATTTTGGCATGGGGCCATGAATCAGAAATCAAAGATATTTAGTCCAATTGATAGTGTAGCCTGAGTGGTTGCCAAAAATTCGGAATATGTGAAGGATGAGATGGATTGATGTCGTCGGAGCAGCTATGTATAATAGTTTATCTTCCACATAGAGGGAAATTCTGTCTTCGTGTTGTTTTGTCCATTTTAGCCCTCTTATTAAGGGGTCTACTCTTACCCATATCACCAGCGGTTCTAGGACCAGCGTAAAGATTAATGGCGACAGTGGGCATCCCTGACGTGTTGCCCTACTCAGTCGAATTTGACAGGACATGCGGCAGTTGACCACTATTTGTGCTTTGGGGTCTGTATAGAGGAGCGTTATCCATTTCATATAGTTAGGTCCGAAACCCATTCACTCTAGTACTGCAAATAGGAAGGGCCATTCGATAGTGTCAAATGCCATCTTGGCATAGAGTTACAGCAGGACCCCATCCTCCCATATCGTGTCCGCTCTACCCATCACCCCATGGAGATGTTGGAGGTTGAGGGTAGTACTTCGGCCCGGCATAAATCCTGATTGGTCAGGATGTATCAGTTTGTTGATTATGAGGGTGCGTCTATTCGCTAGAACTTTAGCAAGGATTTTTGCATCTGCAGTAAGAAATAAGATGGGACAGTATGCACTACACTCTTCTGCAGGATTGCCCTGCTTGGTTATTACTACTATCGAGGCAAGTTGGATCTCGTCAGGCAGAACGCCTTCTTGATAACTGTCTAGATACATAGCTCGAAGGTAGGGACTCACCTTAGTGGCCATTAGTTTAAAGAATTCGATTGGGAGCCCGTTGGGTCCCATGGCCTTACTCGAGCATATATCTTGAATAGCGGCCTGTAACTCTACTTCTGTTAAATCTCCCTCAAGATACTCCCACGCCTCGGGAGAGAGACCATTGATTGGAATAGTGGCTAGAAGGTTTCAGGAGTCAAGGGCAGAGGATGTGGTAGTGGACTTGTATATTCCGTCAAAGTAGGTGGCAAACATCTCCGCTATTTGCTGGGGATCAACTATTTCCTCTTCCTCTTCCCTCCTCAATCGGTGGACTCATCTGTGTGCCTGGTCCCTTCTTTTAAGCAAGGCCATTAGCTTCCCTTGCTCTCCCCATGTTCATAAATCTTATGATATACTTTTATTTGCCTAGATCTTACGACCTCTGCCAGAAGCTGTCTATAATCTTGTTTTCTAGCGTCAGGGGTTTGTTTGATTAAATCGTCACTTGTATGAGCTAACTTCTTTTCCTCCTCCAAAATGCTTTCTCCGATCTTTTCTATTTGTTTTGTTAGTTCTTTTTTATGCCCCACCATCAGGGCAAGTGCTCTGCCTTTTGTGATGGCCCAAAATGCTCAGAAGGATTGTGGCAAGGTCACCAATCCAACATTTTCATTGAAATAGAAATGAGTAACTTTTAGTAATTTTGTTTTTATATGTGGGATCTTTAGTGACCATGGGTTAATAGTGACTGTTGTACGTCTAGGACGGGAGTCCAGTATCATCCTGGCCAGTACTGGAGAATGGTCGGAGATACCCCTCGCCAAGCACTTGGCCTCGACGAAGCCCGGGGCTTCATCAGTATGCGTGATTGACTGTTATGAGCTCCTGAGTGGAAGGTAAACTGGTGCGTCGTTGGGTTGAGTTGTCTCCAGACATCAACCAGGCCCAAGGCCAGGAGTATATTTGCTAGTTGTGACCCGACAGGTGAGTCCCGTTGTGGGGTGCGTCGGTCAGTCATTCTGTTCAACACCAGGTTAAAGTCTCCCCCTATTACCAAAGTACCTACAGGGAGGTCAAAAATAAATTTGCTGAGGTCAACTAATGTGGATTATTGTGTTGCAGGGGTAACATATACCGACATTACGTTCAGGGCTTTCACTTCTCTTGTGCCAGATGCAGCTGCAAATCTGCCCTGGGTGTAAACCCATGTTTTACTGACCATGTATAAGCAGTTCTTGCGCATAAGGATGCCCGTCCCTCGGGAACCATTGGTGAATACTGCGTGCGCTATGAGTTGGTATCCCCACCGATTTACAGCTTTACAGGTGTTGCCGACAAGGTGGGTTTCCTGCAATAGGACTATTTCAGGCATTTTGGGCCTCATGTAGGTAGCCAAATACCGGTCGGTAACGGCCGATTTTCGGTAAATATGCCGTTACCGACCGGTATTCAGACAAGTGAGATGTAGGAGTCCAAAAACCACTTTTCGGTAAATATGAGGCGGTAAATACCGATTCATATTTACCGAATCAGATTTACCGAATACATAATTAACGATTCGGTAAACATGAAGTGGTAAATATGAAGTGGTAAAATTGAAAATGACATGTAGGAGCACTCGGTAATTAAGAAATCCAGGAAAATCGGTAAATAAGAGTCGGTAATTAACACGGATTGAAAGCAGGTGGTAACCATCAACAATGCATATAGGCAAACCCAAAATGCAACAGCGTGGACAACATGGCCGCCATGTACGTCATTGCAAGGCGCCTACGTCTACAGGCAGCAGGACTGAGGGTGTGGCGACGGGAGGAACAAATCTACAGACAGCGCATCACACTATTCCAGCTGACTGATGCAGAGATACATGAGAGGTACAGGCTACACCCCGAAACCATCATGGACTTAATCAGGGACCTTCACCCACTCCTGGACCAGCCAATAAGAAGGGCGCACGCCATACCCCCACATGTGCAGGTGCTCTGCAGCCTACATCTGCTGGCATCCGGCAGTTATCAGGTGGTGATAGCTGCGGTGGGTGGGGTATCCCAGAGTTGCCTGTCACGTTTCTTCAGGAAGTTCCTGGATGCCATGATGCAGAGAATGCACCACTACATAAGCTTCCCAAACACACAGGCTGCACTGCAGAAAACAAAAACAGACTTTTATCACATGGCACAGTTCCCCCATGTCATCGGCTGTATTGATGGTACACACATCCCAATCTGTCCACCAGCTGATACAGAGCACATCTACAGGAACAGGAAGTCCACCCACTCCATCAATGTGCAGGTGATCTGTGATGCAGGGAACATCATCACAGATATTGTTGCTAAGTTTCCTGGGAGCACCCACGACTCTTACATCTTCCAGAATAGTGGGATCTACACACGACTGAGTGCCGGAGAATTCGGAGAGGGATACCTGCTAGGTAAGTAACAGTGACGCCCCTTGAAACCTGCAAATCATAGTGTATAGAGGCATGTTACTGATGGTTCCCTTTTACTCATCTAGGCGACAGTGCACATGCATGCCGGTCATTCATCCTCACTCCCTACCTACACCCAGCAACCCAGAGTGAGAGACGATACAACGTGGCACATAAAACAACACGCAATGTGGTGGAGCGCACGTTTGGACTACTGAAGAGCAGGTTCCGCTGCCTGCACAAGAGCGGAGGCGCACGCCAGTACAAACCCATCACCTGCTGCAAGATTATTGCCACTTGTGCAATGCTGCACAACCTTGCCACGAAAAAAGGTACAGATGTGGAACTAACATATTTTGAGGACAACGAGGATGAGTCAGGCCAGCCAGAGGGCAACGCAGCTAGAGTGCCAACTGCAATCGATGGGAGAGAGAGACGGGCAGAGATCACATGCAACTATTTCTGAGTAAGTGAGGGGACACAGCGAGTTGTGAGAAGTCATGACGTAGTTTTAATGTGGCACCACGCCATGAACACATGAACAGGCCAATCAGGCAATATACCATCTATACAAGGAGTATGTCCAGGGTTACGTCACCCAATGGGAAGTGGCTTAGCAGGGCTACATCAATGTTTGCGCATACGCGCTGCAGTGGTGGATTGCACGGCCTGTGCATCCTCACTAGAGCCAACCCCAAGCCGCCTGCTGCTCCTGCGTGCTTCTGGGACGGGGGGTGTGATGCTGCTGCTGGTGTCGATGCTCTCCGCAGCATCCCCTGCAGCAGTTGTCGACGCCTGACTAGTCAATAGCACCCCTAGTGCACTTGTCACCTGCACCATCCCCCGAGACAGGTCGCTGCAGCACTGTGTTAGGCCCTCCTGCATCGTCACAGAGCGCCGGCACAGTAGAGAAGTCGCAGTTGCCAGACGGTTGAGTGCCCTGCTGGTAGTGTCCCTTCTCTGGCGTTCCCGGCGCCGTGCTTCGATGTCAGCATCTAATTTGCTGCACAACTGCTGGATTGACTGGGACATGTCCCGAATGCCCGCAGCCATGCCGCTAATGTTATTGTCCATGTTGACTAATGTTGTCCTCATCACCCGCATGTGCCTCTGGACTGACATGACTGCCTTTGATTGCAGGCGCTGTTGCTTCAACATTTGGCCCTCGAGACCCAAGAAGACACCATGGCCGTCAGTGGGTGCTGGTCGACTCTGGACACGCGACCTGCGGCGCCCTCTTGCTCCCGTCTGTGCTGCCTGTGAGATGTGGGGCACAGTGGCATGGCTCCCTTCCTGGGGCCCGGTGCGGTCTTCTGGGCCCATGCTGTCGTCTGACGAGGTGTCTAAGGCTCGTAGCCTGGCTGCTGGACGCCTCCTCATTCTCATACCTGCAAGCGGAGATGTGGCCGGTGATTCGAACATGAGTGGCGATGCTGGCTCTGGTTGTGGTGATGCTGGCTCTGGTTGTGGTGATGCTGGCTCTCGGTGAGGTGATGCTGGCTCTCGGTGCGGCGAGGCTGGCTGTGTTGGTGGTGCGGCTGCCAGTGGGCCTGCTCCCTGGTCTGTACTTGTGCTGGCTAGAGGTGATACTTGTGGCAGGTGTGCCGTCTCTCCTGCAGCATGCCCTGTCCTGCATGATGTCACATCTGTGGACAGAAATACAACATTGGCTCAGTGTCCCCGAAGGGCTGCATTGCAAGCGTCACAATAACACATTTCACATTCCAATATGTCCTCTGTCTCCTTGTGCCTCGAGTGCGTGACATGCCTTGTTGCCCTGTAACATTTACGGCATGGTTAGTGTTGCCCTGACTACATCTCCCGGACTGCATTGCCTGTCTGCACTGACACGTGTGGACTGCAGTGTGATTCTCGTTTCACAATGGGGGATGTGGGATTGGGGTGGGGGGGGCTACATTGCTGTGCTTTCGTCTTACCTTGGTGTGTTGCGGCTCTGGCAGAGCTGTCGGCGTCCCCAAGACCCACGACGCTCTCCTGCTGGATTGTGGCCGCCACCAGCTCCTCCAGTTCGGTGAGGGCAGGTGCCCTGTTGGTTCCACCTCCGGTCTGGCTGGCCTCCTTCTGGATGTCGCCCATCTTCCTCTTGGTTACAATCCTCAGGTCATACCAGCGCTTTTTGAGGACCTCAATGTCCCTGTGGGTCACTCCCACAGCATTGACCTGCGCCTGGATGGCCAGCCATATGTTGCGCTTTTCCGCCTCAGGCACTTGCAGGGATTGCCTTCCAAACAGCTTCTGGTGCTGCTTCACCACCTCCTCCACCAGCACCTGGAGTTCCTTGGGGCTAAATTTCAGCTTCCTCCTCCTTTCCCCTCCGTCTTTCTGTGTTCTCTGGCTGGACATGCTGTTCGTTTACCCGCTCGCACATGCAACGGCTCCCTGCCTCTCCTCTGCACTCCAAGCCTCTCCAGGGTCGGCTAATTATGTACACCTGCCTGGGTGTGGCCACTTCGGCTAATTATGTACACCTGCCTGGGTGTGGGCACTTCCTGGTTGGGTGGGCTGTCGTTGCACAGGATTAGCTGTTTCGTCCAGTCATGTGATTTTATTTACCGAATCCGTACATTCCGATTCGGTATTTTCCGATTCGGTAAATTCCACCTCGGTATTTTCCGATTCGGTAAATACCACCTCGGTATTTTCCGATTCGGTAAATACCACCTCGGTATTTACCGATTCGGTGAATTCCGATTCGTGATTACCGAATGTTACCGAATCGGTAACAGTTACCGAATTTTTACCTACATATAACTTACCGATTCTAATTTACCGATTCGGTACGGCTCGGTATTTAAGAACCGGTAAAATTTATTTACCTACATGAGGCCCTTAGTGTTTAGTGCCTTTCAGTTTTGAACATCGTGGTAGGCGTGCTCCGCCACTGCTTTCACAGGCATTGGCCAAAATTGAATGATGCAGGATTATGGTAGAGACAACCTGACCCCGCGGTGTGACACCAATTGCATCAGCTGAGTATCACTGAAACAACCCTAGGGGCCTACAAATATCTGTGAAATAGCCACACCTGTCACTTGTATACAGACACTGCTGCCCGCCATTCATCACCACCAACTGCTGCTGTACCTCATCTCTGGACCCAGTCATGGGTCGTACTGAGAACATCAGGGCCCGTCCCTTCACCACAGAGGAGCTGGCGGTCCTATTGGACGAGGTCCTTTGACAGTACGGTCGGCTATATGGTGCTCCATAGGTACTGGTAAGTGAATGTGTACATTTCTTGAGTGCCTAGAATGCTCACAATATGTACCTGTAGACTAGTATGTGCCTCTGAGTGCAAGCCAATGTTATTACATTCAGATTCTGCTATCAGCATGGCCATACATGATGTACAAGCTGTTGCACTTGAGTATGTGGAGAGGATGGCACAATAGACAATGTTGCAGCTCCATTAAAGCCAACCATTACACATGTTGTTCTCAGAATGGGTAATGTAAATGTGTGAAACACTGCCTAGCAGAATGGCTTTACGTCAATGGGATGTAAAGCCTTATTCCCCCTGATCCCACACTGCATGAAATGATGACATGGACATAACGTGGTTTAGCAGTAGTACAGTTACACTGCTGACTTGAGGAAATCTCACTCTGTACAAACATTCCCTGTGACATGTCATGTAATAGTTCATTAACTTATGATCATTAGTGAGATGCTACCTGTTGATTGGGCAGAGGGTACTGATTTATTTGTGTACTACTTTGACAGTGACCCTATTGAGACGTGCCCAGTCAGCACAAGAGTACAAGGCCTGTATCTGTCTAGATTCGTGGGAACTCATCTCTCACACATCTGCTAAATGTACAGTGGACATGTCATCCTTCTTTGGTGTCATTATGTATAGAGTCTCACATGTGTATGCACTGTGTCATCATTCTCATTTTACATGCATGTGATTCTTGTGATGAACCACTATTTTTGTCAGTGAAGAGCCCTCAGGCCTGTCAAGAAAATGCACAATGTATAAAGGCCCCATCACTAACATGACTAAGAAAGACATATGTGTAGTCCACCCTCCTATTTATGAAGCAGCAATTTGAGTTCTGAGGAGTACACAAGACAGGCCTACATATTGTGACAAGAGTGGGAGAATGTACGATCAGGAACCTAATTGTGACATCAATGACATGTGTGGCTATGCAATGGTCCAGGACAATAAGGGGTGTGTAGTGTAAGACACAGTGAGTCTGACCACTATAGTGGATCATCTGTCATGCTCACTCACATAGTGCATCATAGATGAGGCCCTGTTTCACCTTGATTTTTGTGCTGGCATTCTGCATGTGTATGAGATGTGAAGGTAGTTGGCCCATCATCATAGATGTTTACATTGGAATCAGAAAGCTTGCTCTGAGTGTACTATGTGCCATGATCTATGGCCTCTGCTGACATTTGATGTATGTGTGTGGTATGTGTATATGGGCTCCTGGACGGCAAATAATGGTACACAACACAGTGTTTAAAATATTCTTCATCTTGTCTTCCACGCGTACAGCTCAAGGTCCATCAGCGTAAGGTTATATGGCAGCCATCGCCCGCGAGGTGCGGGCCCTCGGGTCTCAAATCAATGCCATACTCACTGCAGCAAGAGGTGGGATGACATCTGCCACCTCAGCAAAAACGTAGCGGAAATGACGCTGGGGCTGGTCTCTTGTAGTGGCAGGTTAGCATTCAGGAGCATGACCCTACTAATGGCCCGCATCCTGACACTCACACAGCCAGAGCTGGATGGACGCTTGAGGGCCCAACAGCAGCAAGTTGGGGGTGAGTATTGTGCAAAGTGTGACTTGGTGCATGAGTGACTGCATGAATCCCAGCCCAGATCAAGGTAGCACCTCTGGGATGTCTCTAGTGTGATGCAATTGCTTCTAAGTAGCCTCAGTGGCGAGTGCAGAGGTTCTGCATGTGTATGCTTGGATTTTCATGTGGGAAATACAGGAACGGTGTCATATCAATTTATCTTGACATGTTTTCATCTACCATCTGGTGAATGTTGTCTGAACTGAGACATTCCTACACAGGAGAAGACGTTGTGTGAAGTGTGTAGCCCAGTACACTTGGTCAGCCTTGTGTGTGCTGTGTGGCTCCCAGATAACTGTGCTCATGTGATGATGTGTAAGTGGATGAGACATGCAAAATGTGGAGTCAGTGTGCAGTGAGTTAGCAGAGGTTACACCTGTCCCATGGGTTGTGTTTTTCTAAATGATACATGTTAGAAATGGGATTTCTGGTTGGCTGAGGCTTGCGCCAAAGCCAGGCAGAAACCACCACTCTAGTCAGGGCTGGGGAGTTACACGCCAAAGATAACCCCTGCTCACCCCCTTGGTAGCTTGGCACGAGCAGTCAGGCTTATCCCGGAGGCGATGTGTAAAGCGTTTGCGCGCGCACCCAGCAACAACACCCAAGGTCCACCACAAAAGAAACTCCACACAAGGTATTATATAAAAATAGCCTTTGTATTACCAAAACACATTAGATAAAAACACACACTCTACAATAGGCCAATAGGCACGGGCAGAATTTACAAGGGATTATATGTACAGGGGACAGGGCCACATGGACCACCGTCAGGAATTAGCACTAATCACCAATTGTACATGTAGAACATAACACAAATTAGCACTGTAGAACACAACCAGTAACTACTGGGGCAATAATGACCTCAGCGTCATCACACTAGCATCAGGTATAAACCTATCCTGCATCCATCACAGGGGCATAAACACATTATGCAATTTCTCATTAGTCTAACGCATTAGACCTACCCACCTAAGTATACCTACACTAGGGGCGTATATCGCACAGGGAAGTACAATCTCCCTAACACCAACCTAAACAGGTAAAACAACCTCCTAGGCAGAAATGACCACATTTAGAGGTATAAGACACAGGGTGCACAAAACATGCTATACACAGTACATTTCCTAGCACCAAAAGCATGAACACAGGGTGCGCAAAACATACTACATCGTACATTTCCTAGCACCAAAATCACATTAGAGTCCAGGTCGCACGAGAACCTAAACGTTGCAGCTGCCCACTACTTGCTGGGCAGCTGGGGACAAGAACAGGGCCTAAATGCTGCAGCTGGCACTAAGGGCCTCATGTAGGTAGCCAAATACCGGTCGGTAACGGCCGATTTTCGGTAAATATGCCGTTACCGACCGGTATTCAGACAAGTGAGATGTAGGAGTCCAAAAACCACTTTTCGGTAAATATGAGGCGGTAAATACCGATTCATATTTACCGAATTCCAAAATACCGAATCAGAGTTACCGAATACATAATTAACGAATCGGTAAACATGAAGTGGTAAATATGAAGTGGTAAAATTTAAAATGACATGTAGGAGCACTCGGTAATTAAGAAATCCAGGAAAATCGGTAAATAAGAGTCGGTAATTAACACGGATTGAAAGCAGGTGGTAACCATCAACAATGCATATAGGCAATCCCAAAATGCAACAGCGTGGACAACATGGCCGCCATGTACGTCATTGCAAGGCGCCTACGTCTACAGGCAGCAGGACTGAGGGTGTGGCGACGGGAGGAACAAATCTACAGACAGCGCATCACACTATTCCAGCTGACTGATGCAGAGATACATGAGAGGTACAGGCTACACCCCGAAACCATCATGGACTTAATCAGGGACCTACACCCACTCCTGGACCAGCCAATAAGAAGGGCGCACGCCATACCCCCACATGTGCAGGTGCTCTGCAGCCTACATCTGTTGGCATCCGGCAGTTATCAGGTGGTGATAGCTGCGGTGGGTGGGGTATCCCAGAGTTGCCTGTCACGTTTCTTCAGGAAGTTCCTGGATGCCATGATGCAGAGAATGCACCACTACATAAGCTTCCTAAACACACAGGCTGCACTGCAGAAAACAAAAACAGACTTTTATCACATGGCACAGTTCCCCCATGTCATCGGCTGTATTGATGGTACACACATCCCAATCTGTCCACCAGCTGATACAGAGCACATCTACAGGAACAGGAAGTCCACCCACTCCATCAATGTGCAGGTGATCTGTGATGCAGGGAACATCATCACAGATATTGTTGCAAAGTTTCCTGGGAGCACCCACGACTCTTACATCTTCCAGAATAGTGGGATCTACACACGACTGAGTGCCGGAGAATTCGGAGAGGGATACCTGCTAGGTAAGTAACAGTGACGCCCCTTGAAACCTGCAAATCATAGTGTATAGAGGCATGTTACTGATGGTTCCCTTTTACTCATCCAGGCGACAGTGCATATGCATGCCGGTCATTCATCCTCACTCCCTACCTACACCCAGCAACCCAGAGTGAGAGACGATACAACGTGGCACATAAAACAACACGCAATGTGGTGGAGCGCACGTTTGGACTACTGAAGAGCAGGTTCCGCTGCCTGCACAAGAGCGGAGGCGCACGCCAGTACAAACCCATCACCTGCTGCAAGATTATTGCCACTTGTGCAATGCTGCACAACCTTGCCACGAAAAAAGGTACAGATGTGGAACTAACATATTTTGAGGACAACGAGGATGAGTCAGGCCAGCCAGAGGGCAACGCAGCTAGAGTGCCAACTGCAATCGATGGGAGAGAGAGACGGGCAGAGATCACATGCAACTATTTCTGAGTAAGTGAGGGGACACAGCGAGTTGTGAGAAGTCCTGACGTAGTTTTAATGTGGCACCACGCCATGAACACATGAACAGGCCAATCTGGCAATATACCATCTATACAAGGAGTATGTCCAGGGTTACGTCACCCAATGGGAAGTGGCTAAGCAGGGCTACATCAATGTTTGCGCATACGCGCTGCAGTGGTGGATTGCACGGCCTGTGCATCCTCACTAGAGCCAACCCCAAGCCGCCTGCTGCTCCTGCGTGCTTCTGGGACGGGGGGTGTGATGCTGCTGCTGGTGTCGATGCTCTCCGCAGCATCCCCTGCAGCAGTTGTCGACGCCTGACTAGTCAATAGCACCCCTAGTGCACTTGTCACCTGCACCATCCCCCGAGACAGGTCGCTGCAGCACTGTGTTAGGCCCTCCTGCATCGTCACAGAGCGCCGGCACAGTAGAGAAGTCGCAGTTGCCAGACGGTTGAGTGCCCTGCTGGTAGTGTCCCTTCTCTGGCGTTCCCGGCGCCGTGCTTCGATGTCAGCATCTAATTTGCTGCACAACTGCTGGATTGACTGGGACATGTCCCGAATGCCCGCAGCCATGCCGCTAATGTTATTGTCCATGTTGACTAATGTTGTCTTCATCACCCGCATGTGCCTCTGGACTGACATGACTGCCTTTGATTGCAGGCGCTGTTGTTTCAACATTTGGCCCTCGAGCCCCAAGAAGACACCATGGCCGACAGTGGGTGCTGGTGGACTCTGGACACGCGACCTGCGGCGCCCTCTTGCTCCCGTCTGTGCTGCCTGTGAGGTGTGGGGCACAGTGGCATGGCTCCCTTCCTGGGGCCCGGTGCGGTCTTCTGGGCCCATGCTGTCGTCTGACGAGGTGTCTAAGGCTCGTAGCCTGGCTGCTGGACGCCTCCTCATTCTCACACCTGCAAGCGGAGATGTGGCCGGTGATTCGAACATGAGTGGCGATGCTGGCTCTGGTTGTGGTGATGCTGGCTCTCGGTGGGGTGATGCTGGCTCTCGGTGAGGTGATGCTGGCTCTGGGTGCGGCGAGGCTGGCTGTGTTGGTGGTGCGGCTGCCAGTGGGCCTGCTCCCTGGTCTGAACTTGTGCTGGCTAGAGGTGATATTTGTGGCCGGTGTGCCGTCTCTCCTGCAGCATGCCCTGTCCTGCATGATGTCACATCTGTGGACAGAAATACAACATTGGCTCAGTGTCCCCGAAGGGCTGCATTGCAAGCGTCACAATCAATCATTTCACATTCCAATATGTCCTCTGTCTCCTTGTGCCTCGAGTGCGTGACATGCCTTGTTGCCCTGTAACATTTACGTCATGGTTAGTGTTGCCCTGACTACATCTCCCGGAATGCATTGCCTGTCTGCACTGACACGTGTGGACTGCAGTGTGATTCTCGTTTCACAATGGGGGATGTGGGATAGGGGTAGGGGGGGCTACATTGCTGTGCTTTCGTCTTACCTTGGTGTGTTGCGGCTCTGGCAGAGCTGTCGGCGTCCCCAAGACCCACGACGCTCTCTTGCTCGATTGTGGCCGCCACCAGCTCCTCCAGTTCGGTGAGGGCAGGTGCCCTGTTGGTTCCACCTCCGGTCTGGCTGGCCTCCTTCTGGATGTCGCCCATCTTCCTCTTGGTTACAATCCTCAGGTCATACCAGCGCTTTTTGAGGACCTCAATGTCCCTGTGGGTCACTCCCACAGCATTGACCTGCGCCTGGATGGCCAGCCATATGTTGCGCTTTTCCGCCTCAGGCACTTGCAGGGATTGCCTTCCAAACAGCTTCTGGTGCTGCTTCACCACCTCCTCCACCAGCACCTGGAGTTCCTTGGGGCTAAATTTCAGCTTCCTCCTCCTTTCCCCTCCGTCTTTCTGTGTTCTCTGGCTGGACATGCTGTTCGTTTACCCGCTCGCACATGCAACGGCTCCCTGCCTCTCCTCTGCACTCCAAGCCTCTCCAGGGTCGGCTAATTATGTACACCTGCCTGGGTGTGGCCACTTCGGCTAATTATGTACACCTGCCTGGGTGTGGGCACTTCCTGGTTGGGTGGGCTGTCGTTGCACAGGATTAGCTGTTTCGTCAAGTCATGTGATTTTATTTACCGAATCCGTACATACCGATTCGGTATTTTCCGATTCGGTAAATACCACCTCGGTATTTTCCGATTCGGTAACTACCACCTCGGTATTTTCCGATTCGGTAAATACCACCTCGGTATTTACCGATTCGGTGAATTCCGATTCGTGATTACCGAATGTTACCGAATCGGTAACTGTTACCGAATTTTTACCTACATATAACTTACCGATTCTAATTTACCGATTCGGTACGGCTCGGTATTTAAGAACCGGTAAAATGTATTTACCTACATGAGGCCCTAAGTGCTGCGCAGCTGTGGAAGGCAAATAGGCGCAGGGGGGCTCTCAAGGGCCCCTGAAACAGTGTCCAAGACGTTGGAGCCCCCTAGGCTGTAAAACAACATGTCCCCATAGCGTTGGAGCCTCGCAGGCTCAGAAACAATAATGCCCCCTTTGTTGCAGCCATCTGGGGCTCGAAAACAACCTACATGCGCCCTCCGTTGGAGCCTCGCAGGCTCAGAATTGCATTATGCCCCCGTTAGAGCCACGGAGGCTCTAACAATACAATATGCCCGTGGGAGCCACCCAGGCTCGAGACAACTGTGCCCCATTTTGGAGCGGCCCGCAACGGCGGTTCCGCTCAGGAAATGGGCACTGGCAGGGTGCCCCTAAGGAAGCTCCTCTCTGGGGGCTCCACATATGCAGATGCCGCAGGTAGGGGCGGCCCGCTCTCTAGCGGGACGGCCTTGATCCCCCAGGACTGCCCCGGCGCCTCGCGGAACCCACAACAAAGAACAGAGGACGGCCTAGGCCCACTCACCGGGCTGCGTAGGCTCCTCTCGGGGGTCTCCTGGTGCCGCTTCATATCTCCTCACTTCGCCCGGTCCCTCTCTTGGGACCGGGACTTCTCTGGATTCCGTGGGCGGTAGGCGGGGCTCTCTCACTCATGAGAGCCTCGCCGATTCCCTGGTGGCACCATTCTTCACCCGGGCCCCCTCCTGGGACCCGGGACTCCTCTGGTATTACGTGGGGCTCTCTCTTCCGCATGGGAGCCCCGCGTCCCAGGCAATGCCTGCCTGACTTCCGGGTCGCGCGCGCAGAGCGCAACTGGGGAGGAACGCTTCAGCGGCTCGGGCCGCGGCGGTGAAACGCGGGGTGGGCTCCCGCTACGACATCGAACAGGCGCCACGAGGGGTAGGCTCCCTCCGAATTGGAATACAAAGCAGGGTGGGCACCTGCTCCCTTAAATAACAAGCGGAGTGGCACCCGCAAACTAGAACAAAGATGAAGCGGGGTGGGCACCCGCTCCGGCAGCATTTCGGGGGAATCCCCACGATGGGGATTCCCTCCCCACAGACGGCAGCGCATCGCTGCGGAGCTCCAGCGCTCCTACGGGGCAAAATAAAGTGACACAGCGCTCCCAGGGCGCCAGAAGGCTGCACCAAGCCCTGGCAGAGCAAAAGGACCAGCAAAAAGGTCCAAAAGGTCCTGAAGGCGTCCAGGGGGCAATGTAGGGCCCAGGGGCCAGCACACAGGACCCTCCAGCAGGGAGGTAGCCCCCATGGCGGTCCCTCCTGGGCCCCACCAGCAGCAAGCCCCCTCCTGTTAGGATCCAAAGCAGAACATTTTGTAAGGGGACACAGACCCTTTTTATATACATAATACATTTGTCTCAAGGTGCAGGGGAGGGGCGAACCAGATGCAACTGGTTCTTGAGCACTTTGTTTTGCTCAGCCCCTCTCCCTATTCACAGGACAGGCCAGGGTCATCAGTCGCACCACAGGGGGCGGAGCCAGCATTGTGTGGGGAAAGCCCAGCCCTATTCAGGTCCCAGGTGTACTCCACCCACCCATCTGGCTGCTGATCTCCCTATTCACCACTGGGTGACTCCTCCTGACTCGGGATTCCCTAGCCCGTCAAATGACCTCAGCCAGCCAATCGCCAGACAAGGCACACATTTCACACTGCACACAGAAGTGCCCACTTCTAGAAGTGGCACTTCCACACTAGGTACATTGACGCCGCACACATCATCGCGCAGCATTTCAACACACGAGTCCGCACATACCAAACTCGGCCCGGCACTCCCCACGCATCAGGAACTAACATGGTCACTCAGATCCCCCATGCATTCCTATGGGAGGGCAGGTCAGCCTCACTCAATGTAACCAAGAGCGCACGCACTTTACACTGGGACACAGTGTTAAAGCGCCTAGAGGCCTAAATCCACTAATACATCATAGGGAAAAGGCTAGGATACTGCAAAAAGTTCTGGGGGTGAACTTGCCAGAAGGGCTAAGTCCAACAATACAGATGACTGCATCTCTACAAAACATTTAGCCAAATATCAGCAGCATGGCATCACATGAAGTAATTCCCTGCCACATTGACAGCAAGTGCACACAGGCGCTGATGGTGTAAATGGTGATGATTGCAGTGATGCATTGGCTGATTTGCACTTGTCAATTGTGCACATGACAACTTGTCTGGGATGGTTAATGGTTAGACAGTGGAAGTTTGATGCAATGTAGCGAAACGTGTCTATTGTGAGATTGGTTTGGCATTAGGCTTAATGTGTTTATGTTTATGGATTTATTAAGCACATGGCTGCCCGAAGGCTTCCCAGCGCTGAGGAGGAAGTGTAGTCAGGGCACAGAAGTGAAAAGAGCCATGTTTTGAGTTTTTTCTCAAATGCCACTTCAACTGTTAGCAGACACATTTCTTTCGGTAGGGAGTTCCAAAGACTAGGAGCCATGCGTGAAAAAGATCCACCTCGGCATCTAGATCTTTTTTTTCTTGTCCTTTTCATGAACAGATCTGATGAGGATCTTAGAGATCCACCTGGAATATAAGGAGCTACAAGCTCTCTTATTAAGGCTGGGCCTTTGTCGTTCATCACTCTGTAGGCTATAGAGAGTGATTTAAATTTGATCCTGGCTTGGATCGGTAGCCAGTGAATTATTCTTAGCGTGGGTTTCGCTGAATTATGTCTGGAGATGCCTAGTTGTATACTGGCTGTGGCATTCTGGACCAGCTGTAATCTTTTAACTACATTTTTTGGGGGAGCCAAGATGGAGGGAGTTACTGTAGTCCAGCCATGATATCACCATGGCCTGAACCGCAGTTCTCCGGGTTTGTTCAGGGATAAGCGGAAGGATCTTCCGGATCATGCAAAGTATTCAAAAACATGTGGTTGACAATTTATTGGCTTGTGTCTCCATGGAAAGACTGCGGTCTAACCATATTCCCATATTTTTTACTTCATTTTTTTGTGATGGGGGGGTCTTCTAGTTCTGGAGGCCATCAGATGATGTTTCTGGGGACCGCCTTATTTCCTAGGAACATAAGTTCTGTTTTTTCTCTATTCAGCTTTAGGCTACATTTGTTCATCCATTCTGCTACTTTTTCCATGCAGTGGGCCAGTTTAGTGTACTTGGATTGTGGGCCCACTGTCACTGATAGTATCGACTGGGTCACATCTACGTATGATATAATAGATAACCCAAATGTTTGGATATGATCAGTAGGTATGGCAAATTGCAATATGAGTGAGGTGTTGGACTGTACTTTTTTTGGCCCAAAAAAATGTCACTCAGAGTGGCAGTCCTCACTATGTGTGCATTGTGGAGGTGTGTCCATATACATTGGTGCATGGTGAAGTTGTGGCTACTGCTTCTAATCAGTGAGTCAATCAATCAATCAATCAAAGAACTTGTAGAGCGCACTACTTACCCGTGAGGGTCTCAAGGCGCTGTGGGGGGGGAAGGAGGCTGCTGCTACTGCTCGAAGAGCCAGGTCTTGAGGAGCTTCCTGAAGGTGAGCAGGTCCTGGGTCTGCCGCAAGTGGGTGGGGAGGGTGTTCCAGGTCTTGGCCGCGAGGAAAGAGAAGGATCTGCCTCCGGAGGTGGTACGCTGGATTCGTGGGACGTCAGCGAAGGCGAGGCTGGCGGAGCGGAGCTGGCGGGCGGGGGTGTAGAAGTTGAGTCTGTTGTTCAGGTAGGCTGGTCCGGAGTTGTGGAGTGCTTTGTGGGTGTGGGTGAGGAGCTTGAAGGTTGAGGATCAGGCGGGCCAAGGTGTTCTGGATGCGTTGTAGTCGTTGTAGGTGTTTGGTCGGGATCCCCGCGTAGAGTGCGTTTGCCGTAGTCCAGCCGGCTGCTGACGAGGGCTTAGGTCACAGTTCATCTGGTTTCGATCGGGATCCACTTGTAGATCCTGCGAAGCATGCAGAGGGTGTTGTAGCAGGAGGAGGAGACGGCGCTGACTTGCTTGGCCATGGAGAGGGAGGAGTCGAGGATGACTCCTAGGTTGCGTGCGTGGTCCGTGGGTGTCGGTGCTGTTCCTAGCGTTGTTGGCCACCAAGAGTCAGACGGGGTGGGGCCGAGGATGAGGACTTCCGTCTTGTCCGAGTTCAGCTTCAGACGGCTGCTCCTCATCCATTCGGCGACGGCCTTCATTTCCTCGTGGAGGTTGGTTTTGGTGGTGTGAGGATCCTTGGTGAGGGAGAGGATGAGCTGGGTGTCGTCGGCGTAGGAGATGATGTTCAGGTCGTGTTGGCGGGCCACTTGTGCGAGGGGGGCCATGTAGATGTTGAACAACGTCGGGCTGAGGGATGAGCCCTGGGGTACGTTGCAGATGAGGTTGGTAGCTTCGGAACGGTGAGGTGGGAGGCGGACCCTCTGGGTTCTGTCGTAGAGGAAGGAGGTGGACCAGTCTAGGGCTTTTTCCCGGATTCCGGCTTCTTGGAGGCGTATTCTTAGTGTGCGAGGGCATACCGTGTCGAAGGCGGCTGACAGGTCCAGGAGGATGAGGGCTGAGGTTTCGCCATTGTCTAGTTGGCGTCGGATGTCGTCTGTGGCAGCGATGAGGGCTGTCTCGGTGCTGTGGTTCCGTCTGAATCCGGATTGCAACGGGTCTAGGATGTTGTTGTCCTCGAGGTGGCGGGTCAGCTGTATGATGGTGATTTTCTCAATGACCTTCGCTGGGAAGGGGAGCAGGGAGATGGGGCGGAAGTTCTTGAGGTCGTTGGGGTCCGCCTTGGGCTTCTTGAGGAGGGCGTTTATTTCGGCGTGCTTCCAGCTTTCTGGGAATGTCGCTGAGTCGAAGGAGATGTTGATGACTTTCCGTAGTTGGGGTGCGAAGATTGCGTCCTCTTTGTTGAACACGTCGTGTGGGCAGGGGTCTGTTGGTGATCCAGAGTGGATGGAGTTCATGATCTTTCGTGTCTCGTCGTCGTGGGCCCACCCAGCTGGTTGGTGCAGGTGGTGTTCGGGGTGGGATCAGTCGTGGTTGGGCTGGTGGTGCGTTGAAGCTGTTGTGGATGTCTATGATCTTGCGGTGGAAGAAAGTGGTCAGAGAGTCGCACAGTTCTTGTGAGGGCGGGATGTCGTTGATGTTGGCGTTGGAGAGTTCCTTGACGATGCTGAAGAGCTCTTTGCAGTCGTGTGCGTTGTTGTCCAGTCGGGTTTTGAAGGAGGATCTCTTGGTTGTTCTGATGAGTTGGTGGTGTCTGCGAATGGCGTCCTTGTGGGCGGCGTGGTTGTCTGACGTGCGGTCTTGGAGCCATTTTTTCTCTAGCATCCGGCGTGTGTGTTTGGAGGCCTGGAGTTCCTTGGTGAACCAGGCGGCTTTCTTGCTGGAGTGGTTGATGGAGGGCTTCTTTAGCGGGGCAAGAGTGTTGGTGCAGTCTTCGATCCACTGTCTGAGGTTTCGGGTGGCGGTGTCGGGGTCAGTGGGGTCGGTTGGAGGGTCCAGTGCGAGGGCGGAGGTCAGTTGGTTCTCTGTGATTTTGCCCCAGCAGCGGCGAGGTAGTTGTTGAGTGTGGTGGTGCGTGATTTCTTGGACATTGATGTGTAATGGATGTCATCAGTCAGCACAACGTATGGATGTCACATGCCAGAGCCTAGGTATTGGCACACATAAGCTGTCCTTATGGAGGCCTCTCATAGCTTCATCTACAGAAGGCACTCTCACGCCTTGGATCATTGACGGCTTGGCAAGCAATTGAAATGGTGTTGGTATGTGACATGTCACAAAACGCAAAGGCCTTGCATCACATTGCCCAAATCATGCTATTGTGCATTGTCTTTGTGACAACATTAGTACACAGGGCTTTGTAGCACTTCATCCCCACAAAATATGTGTCCATGTGACATATGCAGAAGTGTGAGTCTCAGTGACATCAACTGGCAGTGAACAGCAGTGAGCATCATGTTAAGGTGCATTGAGAGATTTGTGGTGTGTACTTCCATGTAATTGATACATCTACTAAGTGGTTCCCATTGTTCAACAGTAGTTGTGCCTCAGTGCCAAACATAGTGGAAGTAAGGAGGTAGTGTCACTTAACAATTGCTAGGTTTCAGTTTTTATCTGTGGGGTTCAGTGAACTCATACTTCAAGTGTGAGGAACACAACATATTTTGATGTGTAGCTCTCTTACCTGCAGGCATGTAGGTGTGCCTACAGACGATAGGATGTGATGTCGAGATGTAGACACATGCACAGAAATTTGGCTGTGTCAAAGCAATATGGAGCATGACTATCCACTAAGCATGTTTCCATGCATCAGCGGATCATGCCAGAAATTGGGATTATGCAGACAGTACATGGAGAAGTTGGATGTGTGACTTTCAGTCCAAGTATTTCTGTTTGTATTGCAAATCATGTTTGTGAGCAGGCCACTTTACTGAATCTATGTGTCTGTCTCTTGCAACATCTACCGAGGGCAGGGAAGGAGAGGGGCCCGACACCATAGGGGAAGCTACTAGCTTAACTTGTACCCGGGAGTACAGCGACACTGAGGGGACCAGCGCCTCAGAGGGGGACAGGAGTGCCCTGGAGGAGTCAGGTCTGGAAACACCTACCTCCACATCTTCACACTCCAGCAGTGACTCCTCGGTGTTGGTGGATACAGGAAGTTGAACAACTGCTTCTTTGTCTGCCACACTCCGTCCTGTGTCCACCCTCCCTGATGCTCCCAAAAGTGATATCCAGGCTGGCAGCCCTAAAAAAGGGTAGAGTCTCCTTCCCACCAGGCACCACTGCCCCTGCCCCTCCTGCTGCCCTCAGTGTGGAGGCCATAGACATCTTGCGGCAGCTGTGTGTGGGTCAGACTGCACTCCTGAATGCCCTCCAGGATCATGGCAACAAGTTGTCACAGGTTGTTGCGTTCATGGAGGGCATTCATTCGAACATGGGTGGCCTGCGCAGAACTTTCCAGTCTTTGGCCTCCACTGTGATGACAGCCATCTTGCAGTCCCACACTCACAGTCCAGCTGCTGTCCCTTCCGCAACCACACTCCTAATGCCCCCACCTGACCAGAGCCACACACACACCAGAGCACTCAGCCACCCAGTCATCCACACACAGCACACAACAACAGCACTCCAAGCGACATAGGCACCATACTCCATCCCCACTGCACACAAAAAGCACAAATGACCGCACCACAACATGCTCATCACAGGACACTCAGAAACATAAGGAAAAAAAACATGCATCCTTATTGCATACCTCACATTTCTCACCCTCCCATACCCACATCTGATCCCAAATCCACCCTAACACTTGCCACGGCTCCCGTGGACCTTTTGCCTGCCACAACTGCCCCCCATCAGAGGGCTGTTTTGTCAAAATCTTCCACTCCCACCACCCCCTCTGTAAAGCGTGAACAAGGAAGCAAAGAGGGGAAAGTACCTCCACACAGGGTAGGCAGGGGAAACGGCCACCAATACCCCAGCATACTGCCAGGTCAGGGAAATTGCCACGGGTAGATCCTCCACCACCTGCTAATTCTTCGGGGAAGAGGGAGGCTGTTGGGGCCACCTCACTTCTCACTTGTGGCAAGACACTTGGTGGATATCGGATCACTGACTATTGAGACCCAGCCTTCCACATGCGCCATCAGCCACTGAGCCTCCCCCCAGCATTTCTCCACCTCCCCGTGCCACAACTACACCAGGTCCAGCCAACCCTCAAGTTCCCACATTCAGGGATCCCTCTACCTCAGCTAGTTCTCCCTCTCCCAGGTCCAGCCCTCTGACTGGCCCAGACAGTCATCCCACTCCCAGTTCAAATTCTCCCCAATTTTGAAGCTAAGTCCCCCTGTTTTCCCCATTCCCCACTGAGGGGTGCCTGAACGGCTCATTTGATGCCCCTATCCTGGTGAGATTCACATGGCTGTGGACTGTGTTGCAAGTTTGTCGTGCAAGTTTTCATGCACACATGTGTGGACTCGAAATTTGGACTGGCCGTTGTCCTTGATGTTTTGCACTTTTGATGCAGATATAGAGTTTATGTATTAAAAAAGATTATATCTGTTCTGAGCTTTGTCACTGGCCTTGCTAATGATGTAGTACAATGTATGTGTATATGTTCATCTGTTCCATGCTCTGAATGCCACATTCACATTGGCATGTACTTTCTTTGCTTTTGAAGGGGTTCCCAGAGGTTACGGCAACTAATGTGCTTATTGACTCAGAGGCTTAATGGGGCTATGATGCTTGTCTGTTATTGTCTACTCTTGTCCTCTTCATTCTTTTGTTGGGGCTCTACCTTTGTACACATATCATATTTGGATGCTCTACATCAACAACAGCTATTTCTATTCACATGATGACTTGAGGGGTGGACAGAGTACATCATTACTGTGGGTTCTATCTTGATGTGTACCCACAGTGTAGATGTTTAATCATCTTGGGTAGGTATGGCTTCATAGTCACATGAGTACATTAGAATGTGTGCATTTGAGTACTTATACAGTGTGATTGTCCTGTCATTAGCTGAAGTATTGATGTGTATGTGCCCTTGAGCATGACCCTTTTCACACATGTATGATCCAGTTGATGGTGCCTGTTTGTTTACATGATCAGACACCTGCTGGATTGTTTGGGAACATGTAGGAGTTGTTTGCAGAGCAATGTGAAGTGTGTTGGTGTGACCTCGCAGTTCCAGGGTACACCTACTTCTTGTCCACTTCATTTGTGAGTATGCAGAGTGTGTCACTGCAATGTCTGTGTTCTGAATTTTGGGATCAGCCATGGCTTGTGCTTACCTTTGTTCTCACTGTGCTGACTGGCTCTGGCAAACAAACATTAAATGTGACTTTTTCACTTACATTGATGTCACTTTACACTTTATTTACTCTACTATGTGATATTCAAACTCATACCAGCCCGAAGAAGACCATTTGAGGCCTACACATTGTGAGTTACTCCTCTATGTGTTTTTGCTTTGTACACTCCTCACCTGTGCAATACTACTGTATACATCCCTTCAGTCAAAAATGTTCCACTTCATGCCATGCCAGTGTTTGGCCCTCCCCACCACTCCATAGTGTGACACTATACTGTGGGAGGATGATCGTTGTCCAGAACAATTGGGCCCCTCAGCACAGTTTCACAATTTGTTATGTGGTATTTAAGTCTACTTGATTGCAGTCACGGTTGCTCATATACAGTGCAGATGAGTTTCCGGGACAGTCCTCTAGTCTTGTTCCATGCATTTGTGTTTGCCTGAGTTATACAGCAGTAGGTGAAAGCAAAAATGTGTATGTGTTTGCTGAGGCACCACTACACATCCTGAGTGTGGAGTGATCTGTGTGCTGTGATGATTTGTGATGTTCAAGTTCATGGTGGTGAAATCAGATATCTCTGATAGTGGTTTTAGTGGTGTTCAAAAAGTGCTTACTGTGCATGCACAACTGTCAGTGGATGTTGCATTGTCCTTGCAAGGAGTGAGTCCCCCTGATGTCTAGCTGATATTGCAATGGTATGTGTTTGGATGTACATATGTTATGAATTTGTTGTTGAGGGATGCATTCTTTGGCTCGTTTTGGCTCTTTCTACTGACAGGTCCATGTGTGTGTACTGTTGTTTTTGCATGGCATTGTGTTAGAGGAGTGTGTATTTGAATGCATTCAGATGGGTGTGGAATTTGTACTGTGCATTTATTGTGTGCATGTCACAGACCACAATGTGAAGTCTTGTTTATTAGCTTGATTTGTGTGCACAATTGTGCTATGGCCTCCTATCTTTACACAGTCACTTGTCAGGAGTGTGTGTGTGTGTATATTTGTGTAACACACTGACATCATGCTCACTTTGTAACCAGTGGAGTGTCTATGGCTGTCTTGGCATATTTGTCTGGATGCACACACTTTGGGGTTGTATTTGTCATTTGTTTATGTTTATTTGGATTCGTTTGGATTATGCTGTCTGTGCAGTTGGCCAGAGGAGAAATGTTATCTATTCCATGTTGCTCTGGGTTCACATTACCTATCCACTCTTTTTGCTGCACATGGCCATGCTTGTTGGACTTCTTTTGGTGTGGGTTGTGATACATGTATTCAGCAAGTGGGTTGAGTTTAGCATTCGACCAGACATCCTTGAGTGGACCTCAGACATTTTTAGATACAAACTAGGGTGTATCATTGGGTAGCAGGGAACTCATAGGGGCTTATTTTCACCTTTATCAGAGATTGTTCCAGATGTAGAGCAATGAATGGAGAAGATGGATAGGTGAGGGGTATGTGTGAAGGTTATAGTTAAGTTGACAGTCAGGGAATGTCACCGTGAGCCATGAGTGTTGTGCTGGTGGCATACACATCATATTAGTTAATACAGATGAGGGGCTGGTCACTGTATGGCTCATGACAGGTCATCTCATTCTGGTCCAATGCATTACTTGCATTGCTGGATCACAGTAATACTGCACAGATAATTACTGTCATACAACTGGAATCTATGTGCCACACATGTATTATTTGATGTACTAAGTGTAGTGTCATATGCAGTACCTTTTGAAATCCATGTACATATGGTACCAGTCATTTCTCCATGCACTGTTCCTTCCACTTTTGAATAATTTACTTGTTATCATATAGTGCTGCTGAACTATAGTTTGTGTATGAGGCAGAGTATGTGAACTGTATCAATGTCTTAACGTGCAGACTGACAAGTTCCAAGGTTGTTAATCTGCACAGTGATTCTTCATTTCTTCAATTACTCACTTTTATTCACATGAGTGGAAGGCAGGTGTGAGGAAGAGGAGGGTTGTCATAAGTCTCAGATCAGAGTTTACTGCTGTCAAGATGGACTCTTCCTGAGACTCTGGCATTCATTCAATACTTTATAGTTGGTACTACCTTTGTTGAGGTGGAGTTATGGTGTGGAGGTGTTCTGTGAAGTGGCAGTGTAGTCAGTGTTGTTGATTTACAGGACATACTCACACATGGTCATTTAGTGCAGCAGTACACAAGCGAGTCAAATCCACACTGGTGCTTACTTTCAGTTTGCTGTTTGAGTCAGAAACTGTGTACAGTGTTGCATGGTATGGGCTTCATTATGTGGTATGGTCTGCCATTGTAAGTGATGAGCATACCAATGTCAGAATGAGGTGTGTGCTGAACTGTGAATATGTGGCAGTGGTAGCTATCTTCATATAACATCTACCTTGGCTCTCTGACTCATCCAACACCTTGTTGGACTACTGTGAACTCCCCATACACACCCTGTTTGCTCTGTCCTCCTCAATTCCACCTTGTATGTTGACTTACCCTTATTTGACTGCAATGATGAATATTGTCCTTTTGAAGAGACTCTTGCCTCATCCATCACTCCTGTTGCCATACAATTGATGATGATCCTACTGAGATGTAACTAGAGATAGTGTGCCTGCACATGACTCCTTCAAGCAGATAAGTTGTGCTGACTGGAGGCTCTTTTTGAATGTTTGTGGGATGGAGGTTGTTATGAGGATCTTGCTAGCCTGGGAAAATATGCTGGACTCCTGTAACATTGTGTGCAAGTGTTTCTGCCGCTTCACCGCTGCTGTGACGTGACTGCTAGATGCTATCATTTCTATGGTGTTGGGTGCCCCCGATGCTGAGGAGAAAATGTACCCACGTGCTAGACATGGGTACTTTGACTATGGTAAATATTCATGTGTCCACCACGGTTTCTGATGTACACAGGGCGTGTATTTCAGTGCAACTGTTGTGTGTTGTTGTTGTACATGGGTTGTATGCGGGGAGATGTTTTTAACTTATCTCTGCTGTTGACCGCAACTGCGTCTTATCTGCTGGTAGTGGGTCAGGTACAGCAGCAGCAGGGCTTGTAGAGCAGTCACAAGCTCTCTATCAAATGTTCTGATACCAAAAAATATTCCAAGACTACTTGAAAAGTCATCAAACTTTTATCTGCTATTTCTAGAACTGAAGTTCTAAGGACAATTTAGGATAACAAAATGTGGTACTGTGTTGATATGTATATGGATTGTGCATTTCTGAGACATTATGCAGCCTATTAGGGGTATTGTCTACAGCAAGCTGTTAGAAATGAAATAGTCTTTTTAACTGCATGAAAGGAATTTGTAAAACATCACAGGACTACATTCTCTTACTACAGATAAAAACTACTATACTATACTATAATACCAGCAGCCTTAAATTGCATCTAAGTCTCTTCACCACTAAATGAATGTTCCCTTTTGTTTATGCTACAGCAACTTCTACATACTACTGTGTGTTATGTTATTTGTAATGATGCACTGTGCACAATCCAGTGATTGTTTTTTCCCCACTGTTTGATGAAGATGCTTCATACAGACCACTGTTGAAAGTGAAGAAGTTTGAAAGCTAAACACAATAAAAACATTGTATTAGAGTTCTGGAGAAAAAATATTGTATCTTGTTTGGTTGCCTAATGTTGAAAATTAAATCCTAATACATTTTCTCTGTTTATATTTTTCAACAGTCTTTGCCGATCGGGATATAGTACGTGTTAAATCACTAATCTAGCGATGGATTCATCGAGTCACTACTCACATACTCATCCTATCACCCAGAATCTACACTGGCACCCATGCAATGACCCTGGTAGTACCCCTATACTCTACCAATCACCCTCTCACTACCTATGAACTGATCCAAACACCCAGGCACTACCAATGGCCTCATACAATCACTGAGCACTACCCATGCACTCATCCAAACACCCACACACAACTCATGCACTCATCTAAAAACATAGGCACTACCCATGCAGTCATGCAATCACCCAGAAGCTGCACTTGCAGTCATCCATTCACCCAGGCACTGCACTTACACTCATCCATTCACCCAGGCACTACACTTGCACTCATCCAATCACCCAGGCACTCACTCAGGCAGGACCGATGCATGCCTCCACAACATACAGGCATTACAGACGCAATCAAACAGACAAACACTCATACAGTATGTTTTTTCTTTTTTAAACTGTGAAATTTGGTTCCAACAGGAACCTTTTGTTTGAGTTTGTTAAATGGATATATCTTATTTTCATTATTTGGATGCTGAGGAAAATGGCAACTTGGAGAGGGAAACTTTAAGAAAATATGCACTCACAAAAGATGCAAAAACTATAATGTTCATTTAAAAAAAATTAGCAATTGTAATTTTTAGCTGCATTGCGAAGTGCTAGAATAGGCTGCACTCCCACACTCAATGCTGTTCTGCATTCTATGCAGTAGGATGCAACATGGCTTAATACAGTAGCCATATCTTCAGCAGCAGTGGTGACATCAGAAAGAACTTGCTGGCCAGGTCTGCTTGATAGAGATGCTCCTCCTCTCTCTCTTTCTCTTAGAGGTCTCTTCAGGCGCTTTCCATGGAAAGTTTATAGATGGCACAACATTGATGTCATCCCGCAAGAGGGCTTTTTGCTGATGCCTCTAGATAGAGTTTTATCACATAGAGTGCGTAGCTCAAACTTTGCTACTTTTTTTGATTCTCCTGATGGGATTCTAAAAAAATCACAAGCAATGCTGGATTTCTTTTGGGGAGCCTCCTCCTCTTCAGGTTCCCCTGAAGCAATATCCTGAACCTCCTGCACCTCCTGCTGGACCACCTCTTCACCCTTTCCAGGCTGCGTTGCCATTACTTCCTTAAAACACACAAAAGATTACTCTCCTAAAGGCAGCCATAATCTTCCTATCAAATGTGGTGATAGAAAAATCAGGAAAGTTGAATGGGTGTGTACTTACTGTCCACATACATGAAAAGTGTAGTATCCAATCGTAATCGTTTGTGACGTGGTCACATGATATTTACAACTATGAATGATATACATCACGTGACGCACTGCAAAATCAATCATGCAGAAATCCTCCTGTCTGCTGTAAGTAGATGGTGGGAAAAGTGATGCACTACAGTACAGGGAAGAATTAAGCAAAAGGATATTTAATTTGGCATGTTCATCACTCACTATACCATTTGCAAAAGTCAAGGCACTTACTCTTAGTCCCACTTTACTCCCTGGCCTCACCCTCCATCACAACACTTTGAAATTACTTTTTCAAACAAAATACATTTGCTTGGCAGTAAGGAAAGGAATCAATAATCTACTCTACTGCAATGTATGTTAGAGGGAGTAGGCCAGGTAGGTAGACGTTTTACTGATCGTCATCATGTGACTAAGCTTTGCCTAGTAGTAAGTCACTGTGGTTGGCAAAGTTTGAAAGGGAAAAATGTGAACGGACGTAATTCGTTATGGAAGCCATAATTAAAATATATCACTTGGCCAGAAAATGTGGCACATGCAACGAATGTTTTTTCAACTTTTTTGAAAGCTTAGGATAGAAATAAGGAAAGAATAAAGGAGTCATGTACTATGAATTGACTAAGGGGGCACTGGGAGGGAAGGGAAGCACACCTGGCTTTTGCATTGCAATGAACTTTGCAAATGGCTCATTAACTAAAGCAGATGCATATTGCACAGCCAACAATGCTGTGCCGCCAAATTAAACCATGCAACCATTAGGTCACCATGGGTGTCACTGGTGAAATGCCATAAGTAGGGAGGGAGGGAGGCAGGTGATGATGAATTGATGGGTGGGTAGGTAGCATACATAATATGTGTCGTGCTTGAAAAATACTGTGAGTCAAGGGAGTAGTCAGAAATACCACCTCACCCCTTTGAATCTTAGCTTTGATAAAACCATTCCAAGCAAGTAAAGTTGGTGAGAAGAACCCTCATCCAGAGGAGCTGCCTAGTCCCTTGTTTCTTCTTCATTCCAAGCATTTATCCATTCATCATTGCAGTGTTCTTCTAGTATTCTTATTCATCACCCTTAGCTGTGCTACTCATTGTTTAAGTTTTACATCTCTCCTTAAGTCTTTGAAAACAATCCATCCATAAATCTATTCATCCAAACATGTTTCTGAGTCTCAACGGACCTTTCGTCAGCATACATTTACCCATCCATACATCCTTTCACACATCCAACACACAGAGGATTTCTTTCACCCATACCCTTTCACCTACCAAGGCAGGCATTATTTTATGCGTATACCCTGTCATCCATCCTTCACCCACCCATCCATTATATCACCCACCAATATGCATCTTTTTGCCCACGCATCCTTAGCTTTCACTCATATTACATTTCACCAATCCTTTCTCCTTCTATCCTTCTTTCTCTTTTCCATTAATCCATCATAATTAACGTTCATTATGAAAATGTGTCTGCTGAGTTGCAGATAGAAGAAGCCATTAAATACTCAACTGCCACTGTATCTGCTAAAGCAGGTTGTTCACAAGTCAACAGTACACCCTTGCAGTGAGTATATTAATTTTGAATAAACAAGCAATATGGCTTACCACCGCCCGGCGCTGTCACTGGCTCACCCCCTTGGACCGCTGCGGCATCGCTTGGCTGAGCCATCACTGCTTGTCCCTGCACTGGTGGTTGGTTCAAGCTACAAAAAACATTAAACATTTTTTAGAGGCTAGATACGCCTCCTCCTATTAATTATTTTAAAGAAAAATGCAACCACAATACATCACTAGAATTCGGTTACAGTATCTTCTATCCAAAATATCGGGTTAGGCATTTTGTTGGTGGCAATTTTGAAAAGCCAGTTAGCCAAAAAGGGAAATAATAACTTTTTGTAATGGAGTGGCAGAGCTATTAATGAATCTGAATTGTTTTAAAGAAATAAAAGGTTGAAGGTATGCTCTTGGTTGGCAAATGAAATGGGGCTGTCCTCATACTTGCTTTCAGCCATGATGCATGGTCTTAATCAACTGCATGGATACTATAATAATAAATACACAACATTGGGGGGGTCCATCATGACCATGGCCACCCTCTTGTTTAACTTATTGAGGATGAGCAAGAAAAAGAAAGCCTCCTCAAATTTTCATCTTAACAAACGTGCATAGAATACCTTACTTGGGCATGCAATCTTCATGGCAGAGTGGTAGTATGTGACCAATTGTGTTCTCTGAGTCTTACAGTACCACCACCAGTCCAAATGATATGTCAGAGGAGAGGGAAAGCTTACTTACAAAGCAAAATAAATGAAGCTGCAGACAGACCACAGAGACAATTTCAAGTAAAGTACAGAAACTTGAAATATAGCAATAAGTAAATAGGATAATGCAGGGATAATAACAAGAATTTAGGAAACGGTAAGACCAAAGAGGACTTTGAAAGAAATTAGGAGACGAGCAGAAATAATTCAAAATGTGGAGCAGTAAAAGTTAGGGAAATAAGTATTAATGTTAATAACAGGAGGACTTACTTAGCCATCAGTTGCAAAACTTTGGGAGGCACCTCCAGCTCTGTCACCCACCTCATCAGCCCTCTCCTTGCCCCTGGATGCTGATGTAAGACATACGGAAAATAAAATAATACCATATTGGTGGTAAATAATCTCTCAAAATATTTTCGGTCCAGGAACAGGCAATCGCAATAACATTGAACTTTTCAAAATCAGATCAACGAGTAGTATCGCAGACGCCCTATTAAAAAAAACTCTTAAACCTACCTAGCCCGATTTAAAATATCCTAAACTACATTATTGAATTACTAATAAATTGCAACAAATGAGGTTTGCTTCTCCTTTCATTTGCAATCTCCCAACCCCCTCTTGATGGGCCAATTCACTAAGACTGCATTTTACTGGGAAATTGCTTGACATTGTACGAGCTACAAAAAAATAAAGGCTCAAAAAAGTAGGAGAGGAACATGCTAACACACTAATATTAACTACCACTATCTTAGTGACAGGACACAGGAGTCTCTGCATTACTTTTTAAATAATCAGCCCAAACCACCGCCAACAAGTAGAATTAGGTAGCACCAAGAACCAGTCTAGAATAACGATCTCATAAAATAAACTTAACTTACCTGCATGTCAGCAAGCATGCATGCAAATTTGGTAAAACAATATTAGCATAGAACACAAGTAATGTTATAAAATGTACTCAACAAGCCCCGTGACCTCAAAAACTAGCAAGTCCAGCAGTTCCTGGTCACTGTCCAGGATGTCAGACCACCGGTGCATCAGCTGTTGATGGGTGTGCCAGACCCCAGACCAGTGTCACACAGCCCAGCGCACACTATCCCAACACTGCTGATAACACCATAAACAGAGTGAAAAACAAGATGGGCATGCCGATGTGAACCTCTTGGTGCAGTTTGCATTAGATTTCCGCATGAGAACACAGTTCGCACTGATGTATAACTTAAACGTCATGCGAACTGGCAGGACAAGGGAACTCTGCCCGATTGTAGAACTCCACGTAGTGCGGTGGAGTTTCTTTCCACTTCGCGGCGGTCTGCATAGCGCCATTACATGAACTCTTCCCGGGTCTAAACCAACCCCACAATGAACATAACTTGCACACCTGATGAGATCGAAGGTCTTAGGTAAAACTCACTAGGTTACATGACCCCAAAATGCACACAATGTTTTGCACTCCTGACGGGACCGAAGGTCTCAGGTAAAGCAGCACAGGGTACACAACCCCACAACGTACACAGGGCATCTACGAACAGGGTATCTTTCAACCATCACACTCTAGCACTCTGACAGGGAATCTATACACAGGGTATTTTTCAACCCGTACACACTTCCCCACTGACAGGGAATATTCACAAAGGGTCTCTTTCAACCCTTGCACCTTCACACAGAAATTATGCATGGCATGAAACAAAACATGGCAGCAGAATTATACCAGAATTATCAACAAACTAATGATGGCAAAGGATGAAAGCTACTAAAAACATACTTATGCAGAAAATCCATGCTTGCATAAAGTAAACTACCCTTAGGCAGACAATTAAGGCAGACATAAATCAAAACATCAGAAAATTAAAAGCAGTATGAAGGTATAAACTGGCATGGCACTGATACAGATCAGGGTACCTAAAGTATGCCCACTACCACAGATAGAGTAATTTCGCAGTTGCACGCACATGCATTCATCATACACTAGGGCCCATTTCACTAACATACGCTACAATACTCTACCAGCAGCAAACCTGTGGGAAGAAAACTCCTAAAGCACCCTGCATCTATATCTAGGCGATAGGACCAGTTTAGTGGTTGCCTAACATAATATAAACAATCTATAAACAATAATCAAACATAATTCAATAAATAACAAGGAAAGAAACAACCAATACCATGTTTAAAAGTTATATTGCTTTATCTAAAATTAGTCAGAATAAATCAGAATAAATCATTTCTCATAGTTACCTATTCTAACTAGTGTCAGAACGGGTCAGGACCAGTCTCTTAGAAAAGTCTTTTCAGGATAAGGTCCTTAGCATCAGTCCTCAGCAACGCAAGTTCACGCAGCAAGGCGACGAAAGAAAGTGCGGGGAAAGCCCTCCCTAAGCTAACATTTTATAATGCAAAATACAATGAAAACCCACATGAATTTGACAAGTAAAACTGTATCACTGAGCAGAACGAAAAGGAAGGGATGTAACTTTGCAACATCTTGAAATCTCCGCTCAGGAAAAGTCATAATACACAAATCACGGAACAGGAACCAAGAACTAGAAACTATTAAAGTATCCATCTCGCTCATTTCCCTCGGCAAACCGGCTTTAGCACAATGTTCTTTCTGAGGTTCATTGTTCACCAAGGACACATCATTTCTTTTGGAGATCCTCCAAGCTTGCTGATGTCCTCCCGGAAATTTCCATATAAGGACTACCGTCAGTTTTTCTGTTAACTGAACTCCAGCAGGGGTCTCCCTTGTCACATCACAGATTTTGCCGGCACCACAGTTCAGCCAAGCTTCAAATTATTCTCAGTTATTTCATGAAGGCCTCCATAGGCCGCAATAAACCATCTTTAATTAAAGAGACAAAATAAAGATTACTACATCATAATGATTAAACAGTGTTAACCCCACTAACACCCTTATGTGTATGCATTTATCTAGCTTTGCAACATATAAAGCATTAATTCAGACAGCATTTTGTGCTTAAAATAAATAGCACACAGCAACGTTTAAACATGAAAACTTGCACGTTATTGTGAATACATAAAACAGCACATACATGCTAACCCTCGTGTAACCTTCTCTTGTGTTAGGACAAACAGGTTGATTAATAAAATACACTTGCACAAGACAAATAATTAGTTGTTAATTATTAATAAATTAATAAAACGCATAGACATGCCAGAGCTTCAAAAGCCCCAGAATTTTCTAACAGAAAACTCTGCTCCAGCAATCCCCCCTTTGGTGATTTTATCACCAAATAAACCCAAAAAAAAAAAAAAAAAAAAATTAGTGAAAATTTAGTCCCATTTTAGGAGAAATCAGAAATGTCTTTTCCCCTTACACAACATTAAACACCAGTCACTCTTTCATCATCTCTCTTAGTCTCTAAATAAACACTCTCCCTCAATTCTTCTAATTCAATTTCTTCTGGTTCTCTTTTCGAATTATTCGATTTCTTATTTTTTAAAATTTTCTCTTTCCCTCTCCTGTTTTTATAACACACACACATTAATCTCAGTATCAACAAAGCAACAATTATACAAGACAAGGGAAACAATATTCTACCTACGATAGTACTACCTATTTTTGTAATAAAATCCTTAACAGCTATCATCTTATTAGCTAGTTTAGTCCATAAACTCCCAGTTTCAAGTGGTACTAAATCTTCATGCAAATCAGTAATATTTTTGATATAGACCTTCAGGTCTCTGCTTTCATCAGGAATGTAAGTGCAACAATGTTGAACTTTCAAAATTCCACAAACTCCACCCTCCTTAGCTAAAAGAATATCAAGGGCAAGTCGATTTTGCATAGACATGGCACGTACGGCACTTAACTCCGTATTTACCAAAAGAAATCCTCCTGCGGTATTTGTCGATAAACGATCAACCACTGTGGACAATTTCCGAATTCCATAAGCATTTAAAGAAATTCCCACTGCTGGAATCAAAACCCCAAAAATATCTCCCACAATTTCAGACCAAGTTTCTCTCTTAAAACGTTTTAATAGGTTAATATCTTCTACATCACTTATTTTATCTGTATGAAAAATCTTAGGAAAAACCAAACCCACATAACATGTGCCATACCAATGGTCAGGCAACTTGTAATAAGCCTTGTTCCCACACACATAGTACACCCCTGGAAAAATAGTATCTTCTCCACCTCTGAAACCCCAACCAGTCGCAACGAAGTATGTATCATGGCACTCACTAGTCCCTACAAAATATGTATCATATTGGGATTTCCTTCTGGTAATGCATAGTTTACCCTTCTGCGGTGCATCTAGAGCCAAAGTTGGACTAGCCCCATTTCTCAACTCTTTTCTCATTTCAATGTCCCAAATTGTCTCACTCACTTCATATTTCCCTGCTTTCTCATGCATGTTCACTCTCCTTTCCTCTACCATATCCAGGAAAGCTTTCTCCTCTTCTTTCAAACTGCAAGTTAAATTATTCTTAAAAATGTAATCTAATGTTAGTCCTTTTTCTTCAATAAAAATCTCACCAAAAGTGTTAGCTTCTTTAGCTGGATTCAGCTCTTTGTTCATTGGCAAATGCCCAAAAATACTATCTCTGTTAGACATGTTATAATCTATTTTCCCTAACAAATAGAAAACACTACTTAAAATACTACAAGAAATACCATATGTAGCTGGTAAATGATGATAAGTAACACCCTCTGAAACGGATGCAGGTAATTGCATGCAGACATAGCAATCCCTCACTTCCATCGTCTTCACATATTCATATAACAGTTTAGAAAAAAACATTACTAGAAAAATTGTTAATTGACCTATCCTTGTGTATGTAACTATTTCTAATTGGAACTACTTTTTGTGAATTCTTCTCTATATTAGCCATGTTTTCTGTATCCATTCCAAATTCAACCTTAAAAGTAACTAATAAAACTAAAATACCCCATAGAAGCATTAATATTCCAGTACAACAGCAGCACATCCTGCACCACCTTCTAAAGAAGGCACATCTATTTGGGTTATTCTCTATGTTAGCCATTCTGCTTTAACTTCTACTCCACTACAGTAATTAGAACTTCAAATCTCCAACGTTTGTTCCAAACTCTTCAGCTTCTTCAAAGATCCTTCCGTTCACTTAGTCCAAGTGAATCCTTTTTACTCAGTTTGGATACTCATCATTTTTCACTCCAATTTCTTCAACATCAAATTGTATCAAATCTCCAACGTCAGAATCCTCAGTATCTGACTTTTCTCTGATGTCAGTCAAGAGTACTTTCAGAATTTCACCAGTATTTTCCTCAACCACTTCTCTCAAGACCACTTCCGGATTATCTTGAGTCACTGTTTCTTCTTTTCCTTCTTCAGACAGTGTCACATAAGACCATTCCGGTGATCTGTACTTTTGGTTGGGTCTTTTAACTCTTTTTATTTCTACTGGTTCTTTTGTTCTTCTTGATTCTTCTTCTTCAGCCTTTGAAGTTTGACTGGATACCTCATTCACTTGTTCAGCTCCCGATGTATTTGCTCTTATTATCCTGTATCTCAGTCTTTTCACTCTGTTGTTAGGCCAACGATCTCCTTTCACAACCTTTTTCCGTTTTTCCTTAACACTCCTTTCTCCAATCGAAGTTCTCTTTCTCAGAACTCGACCTTCTGTTTGTTCATTCTCATCATCCGATTCTGTTTCAATTGCCTTTTGCTTTCGTTTCTTAGCAGTTTTCTTTACTTTTACAGATTCTTTCACCACTATTTGAGACTTCCCTACTTCTGTCCCTCCTCGGGTCTCCGACACGCAATCTTCTTGCTGTCTATTTGTCCCTTTACCTAGCTCCTCATCAATGTTCCCTACACCTCCTCGGGGGTCTTCCGCAATCTGTCCCTCTCTATCTTCTTCTGACCCTGTTTCTTCAAGAATAATCTCAAGTGGCTCTTCAATCTCCTCCTCTTCTGATTCAGGAGTAGTCTCAATGTGCTTCCTCTTTTCTTTTCTTTTTCCTCCACCGCTACTTGAAACTTCAGGCTCTTTCACAGAATCAGAATCTGATCTCCCTTCTGATACTCGCAGTGAATCTCTTGAAGCTTTCTCTGCTTCTTTTCTCACTGATTCTGTATCTTCAGGATCTTCACCATCACTAGAATCTGACTCTTCATAATACTCTTCACCAGTTCCCTCTCTCGGACTTGGAATTCTCAGAGTATGACTTGCATGCACCCAGTGCTTCACTCCAGCACACTTTACTGCAGTCGTTGTAGTCAGAATAACTTGTCTTGGCCTTCCCCACCTTGGAATCAAGCAATTTCTTCTTCTGTGCACCTTAATCCTCACCCAGTCACCTGGACTTAGATCATGGGCTTGCTTCTTCTCAAGTGTGGTAGCTTCTTCTCCAACCTGGTGAAACACAGAATGAACTGCGTCAGCCAGGCCTTTACAGTAATCCAAAATCATGTCATCAGTTATTGTCATCAACTTATTCACAGGCACAAATGCATGGCGCATCGCACGTCCCATAATGATTTCATGCGGACTCAATCCTGTAGTTCTATCTGGAGTAGATCTCATAGTCATCAAGACTAGAGGCAGAACATCTGGCCATTTCATGCCAGTGGCTAAGCACATCTTTCCAATTCTATTTTTGATTGTGCCATTAATCTGCTCAACCACACCAGAAGCCTCTGGTCGGTATGCACAATGTAGCTTCTGCTGTATTTTTAATGCTTCACAAATCAAACTAATGAGTTCATTTTGAAAGTGTCTACCTCTGTCAGATTCAACTGTAACTGGAAACCCAAACCTAGGAATCAACTCCCTCAACAGTAATTTTGCCACTGTTAATCCATCATTCCTCCTTGTCGGGTAAGCTTCCACCCACCTTGAAAACAAACAGACTACCACTAGGACATACCTCAGTCTGTTCACTTGGGGCATTTCAATGAAATCAATTTGCATTCTTGTGAAAGGACCTCCTTCTCTGCCAATTGTCCCTAAACTCACCACTGTCTTTTTCCCAGTGTTAAACTGCTGACAAATTAAACACCTTTGACAGATGCTTTCCGCAATTGTCCTAAACTTTGCATTATACCAGGTCTGTTTAAAGGACCTAATCATCGCGTCCCTCCCCAGATGTCCCTGGCCATGATACATCCTTGCCATTGCCGACAAAATTGAGTTTGGCATCACTGGTCTGCCATCTCTGTAGACCCAAACATGGTCTGTTTCTCTTGGCGCACATCCTGCCTTAACCCAATCTCGTTTCTCTTCTTCTCCTGCCTCATCTTGTAACTGTTTTACTTCATCCCACGTTTCTAGGACATTAGTAAACATCACAGAAGGGAAAGACATTTCTTTCTTTTCTCTCTCCCTGTTAATTGATTGATTCAGTTTTGCACAATACTGTGCCACATCGTTAGCATACCTGTTGCCAACAGTGATAAAATCCTCTCCTGAAACATGTGCTGCACATTTCACAACTGCTAACTCCTTAGGCAGCTGTATCGCCTCAAGCAATTTTCCAATCAGCTCAGCATTCTTTATCGGAGTTCCACCCGATGTCAAGAAACCTCTTTGTAGCCACAGTTGGCCAAAATCATGCACCACTCCAAACCCATACTGACTATCAGTCAATACAGTTGTTCTCAAATCTTTCCCAATCTCACAAGCTCTCGTCAATGCCACTAATTCAGCAACTTGCGCAGATTTTACTCCTTTCAATGGTGATGCTTCCATAACCTCTGAAACTTTGCACACTGCATATGCTGCACAAAGCACACCATTATCATCTCTCAGGCATGATCCATCCACAAACAGCACATGATCATTCTCAGGCAAGGGAACATCCTTGATATCTGGTCTTGGTTTCGTACAGTACTCAAGCACATCCAAACAATCATGATCATCTTCCATCTTTATACCCACATTCCCAATATCCGGCAAAAGTGTCGCTGGATTCACATTCGTACATCTTTCAAGAGTCACATTTGATGTTCCCAAAATCACTTTCTCATACTTAGTCAACCGACTATTTGACATATGCTGAGTTCTGCTTCTTGTCAAAAGAATCGCCACATTGTGAGGTACGAATACCCTTACAGGATACCCCATTATGATCCCCTCACTCTGTTCCAGGCTTCTGCATGTTGCAGCCACAGATTTTAGACAACCTGGTAAACCCACAGCTACAGGGTCAAGTGTCGATGAGAAGTACGCAATAGGCCTTCTCAATTGTCCATGTTTCTGGATTAACACTGAAAGTGCACATCCATTTCTCTCACTGCAGTACAGTTCAAATTCTTTTTCATAGTCTGGCATACCCAGAGCTGGAGCTTCACACATTTTTGTTTTGAGCTCTTCAAATGCTGCCAATTGTTCGGCATCTAGATCCAATGGATCTGTCATGTCACTTTTTGTCAATTTAATCAATGGCTTTGCTATCAGGGAAAAATTAATTATCCACTGACGACAATATCCCACCATACCCAGGAACATTCTCACTTCTCTCTGAGTTTTTGGAGCTTTCATTTCTCTGATTATTTTGATCCTGTCAGTAGTCACTTTTCTCAGACCCTTCTCAATATTATGTCCAAGATAATGCACCTCTTTCTTACAAAACTGTAATTTGGCTGGGGATACCTTTAACCCTCCATCTGCCAGATGATTCAGTAAAGCTATGGTATCCACTTCACAAGCTTCACGTGTCTTTGATGCCACAAGTAGGTCATCAATGTATTGCACTAGCACTGAGCTTTCAGGCATGATCAGACTTTCCAACGACCTTTTCAATAACTGATTGAATATCGAAGGACTCTCCGTATACCCCTGTGGGATACGACACCATGCTAAAATACGCTGGCCAAACCTAAATGCAAAAATTGGCTGGCTGTCATGATGTAATGGAATTGAAAAGAATGCATGACACAAATCAATCACTGTATACCACTCAGCATCATGTGGAATTTGATACAGAATCACCGATGGATTTGGCACGATGGGACAACATGCCACCACAATCTGATTAACCTTTCTCAGGTCCTGCACGATCCTGAACTTGCCATTAGGCTTTTTCAGTCCCATTATCGGTGAATTACACGGACTACTCAGTAGTTCTCTTAGGACTCCTTGCTGAATCATTTTCTCAATTATAGGAGTTATCCCTTCAATTATCTCTGGTGTCATTTTGTACTGAGGAATGTTAGGATATGCAATTCCCTCTTTCACTGCAATTTTCACTGGATCTACATTATTCATCAATCCCACATCCTCTCCTGTAAAATCCCAAACTGCTTTTTTCACTGTGTCTCTCAATACTTGAGGCAGATCCTCCGGATTGAACACTGGAAATGCACCAATTAATTCATTTTCTCTATTTTCTAGAGTCATGCGGTAGAAAACATCATCATCTGGTGTCTCAAAAGCTATTCCATCTGGTGTACAGAAAATTGTGCAGTTCATCTTGCATAATAAGTCCCTACCTAACAGGTTCACTGGGCTTGTGTCACAGACAATAAATCTGTGCATGTCTGAAAATTTCCCTATCTGTACTTTCACTGGTTCAGTAAGACGTGTTCTGATTTGTGTATTGGCTACACCAACTACTTGGATTGCTTCATCCGAGAGAGGAAGATTTCTAACATCTGTTGACCTGACAGTTGATCTTGTCGCACCTGTGTCTACTAAAAAAGTAACACTCTCTTCATTTATTTTCCCATCCACAAATGGTCCTGCCTGGTCTATTTCTAGAGTTGCACCAAGTATGCACTCTTCTTCCTCTCCTCGGCACCGTCAATAATCACCTTCAGACTCACTCCCTTCACTCTTTAACAAGTACTGTTGTACCTTGTTAGTGCGTCTTGGTTTGTTTACCTGCTCATCATTGAAGAATCCCGAATCCTGACTGTACTTTTGTACCCCTCTATTCTGCGGTAAAGGTGGTTTTGGCTCTTGACTCTGCTGCTGTCTCACAACTTTCTGCTGTTGTTGCTGTTGCTGCTGGTTATTCCCTTCATTCTGCACCTGTTGATTTAAGGATTTACCCTCATTTAATGGTGGATTAGGACATTCCGACCTCCAATGTCCCAGTTGGCCACAGTTGTGACACGGGAACTTTTTCTTTGCTTCCTCAAGACTTCCTCTTCCTTTACCTGCAAATCTTGGTCTATTTCCTGTATTATTTCCTGGATTATTTGCCTGTTCCACCAACTGTGCTTCCTGTCTTTCTGCAACTTTCACCTGTGCCCACATTGCTTTTTCTTTTAGCTTCCTTTGTTTCGCTTCAATTTCATCACTGAAATATTTTGCATGTCTCAGAATCTCATCTATTTTTTTACTCTGCCAATCCACTGTGTGTTCACGAATTCTCTCACTAATCTCAGATCTAAGACCATATACAAATCTGTATACAAAATGACTCAAATCTTTGTCACCCAGGTGTTCATCTCCACTGAATTGTTTAAAAGCCAGTATCAGCCTTTCGTAAAAAGCATGAACTGATTCTTTTGCTTCCTGTTGTGTCCGATCTATCTTAACCCAGTCTGTCTCTTTTGGAGGAACTTTACTCTTCAGGTATACCATCACCTGATCGTACTTCCTCATCACTTCTGGATCTGGTGCCCCTGTTCTCGGATCTCTTGGATATTCCTCACTAGGCCAACTCACAACTATTTTACACTCAGTCCACAAGTCTGCTGGAACAATTATATCAAACAGACTATTCAGGTCAACCCACAGCACTTTTGACAATTTCACAAACCTGTCTACCTGCCTATACCACTCGACGGGCTTTTCTCTCAATCGAGGGAAATCATTCGTAAATGATAAAATATCCTGTCTGGTCCATGGAACATGTACATATCCTCCTCCAGGTATTTCTCTCATGGGAAACTGCTCCACTGATTTCTCTTTTTCTCTCACTGGAAATGCTGAGTAAGTTGTTCTATCTTCACATTCATCCCTTTTCTTATACCACCTATCCTTCCACTTTTCCACATCACCCCATCTACGCAATAATGCCACCATTTCTTTAATTTGTCCTGTTCTACCAGAATTATTCAAATTCTCTATGTCCTTCTCTGTGAAATCCATCCTGTACGTTTTCTGTAAAGCCTTTATTTTATCAATATCAACTCCTTGCTCATTTGCTATCGCTCTCAGTCTATCATGTGTACTTCTTGCCCTCCATGTTATGCTCTTACACATGAACAATAATTCACCATCATGATGACTTTTCAGGATTTCTGTCGGAACCGTTCCTGTCACAAGCTCTTCTAATTCTATACGTAATTTAACCACATCAACAACTTGTGAATCTTTATCCTTTTTCTGAAGAACCTTCATCCAGTCATTTAGGTCATCAACTGTTATTTCCGCAGTTTTTCTCGCTGTAACTATTTTCCTCTGCGGTTCTAAAATTGGCATCCCTAAACTACTAGAATCACTAACATTCATGAATTCATTACCTGCATCATGTCCTGTTTGTCTCAGGTCATTTCTCCCTGTTCTTTTACCTGAATCTCCTGAAGGACCAGCTGAATTGTTTGCAATATATGGAACTACCAGCCCATTTTCACTTACTCTCTGTCCGTCAAACATAGGAATTACCGGACCTATAGTAACAGGCACTGTAACAGCTTCCATATTCATCGTTAACTCTCTAATTTTCTCAGTCAGTTCTGTTGTCGTTTTTGCTAATTGTCTGGCATTCCTGGCATTTTCCTCTCTGAAAGAACTATTATTTCTTGATTCAGGTGTCATTTTTTCTTTCTCAACTGTATCTCTTATCGGAGAAACAACTGGTGTACTCTCTTCCGATTCTGATCTGTATGGAGGTGGTCTCTTGTACATCATATCATTCAAGACCTCATCTTCAAACTCTCCATATCTTCTCCTATCTGTCTCAGAAACCCCCTCTTCTGAAGGAGCCGAAGCTTCAACTGTTCTCATAGGATATAATCCTTCTGACATGGTAGCATCTCGCCATCTTTTCATTCGATCCTGATGTGTCTCACGATCATGTCTCCTCCCAAACATATACCTGTACTGACCTCCAGTTCTCTGTCTTTCTCGATTTAATACTTCTTCTTCCCATTCCACTAAAGCCTCGAACTGTGTAGGTCTCGGCTTCGGGTCTAAGCATAACATCTTTTCCCGTAAATTTCTCAACACGGCCAGATTAAATGAACCATGTTCTGGGAATGCTAAAACACCATCTTCTTTAGTATAGCCAACCCAATTCTGCAACCATATACAGGTATGTAATCCATATTTCGCAACCATGAACGATGCAGGTGTTTTCGCTGGAGGTAGCAACTCACCCTCTCTTGTCTTAACCTCTTTATCCTTGCTAAACCACTTCTTAACCTTTCCAAAGAACGTCTTTTTCTTTTTCTCTTCTTGATAATACATCTTAACAAGCACTTATTAACTCTCTACTTTTCTAGGTTGAAAACTCAATTCTCGCTAACGCACCAGTCCTGGAGCGTCTACGTCACTAAGCAGCTCTTCCAATCCCTGCGCGACTCACACTAACGCACCAATCCTAGCGCGAACCCTATTCTGAGTCACTATCCAATCAGTGCGCGAACCTTCTGACGTCAGTAACCGCTGCAGTCTCTGTCTCCTGTCTCTGTCACTCGTCTACCCCTCCTTTACAAAACTCTCAGTAGACTTCGTGTGTCACCATTTCTACAAAATCTATTAGTTACAACATGGAAACATCTCCATTGTCTGCTTCGCTAACCACAGAATAGTAAAAGAGTGTCTATTTCTCAAGAGTCAACAACTTTACATACATCTCATAACTGTTTCCTCTAGGACGTATCCAAAAGAGTCTTACAATCAATAAATGTATATTCATTCACGCACAATCATACGAAAGAGAAAAATTGTACATACACACAGAATCCTGCTTCTTGAGAACAGCGCACAATCTGCCTCTACACAGAATTATAACTCACAATAACTAAGCAGCTTACCTCTGCCCAGTTCTGCAAACAAGCTCAGAGAATACCTATTACTCCTCCCGCAATAAGCTTTAACGGCAATCCTTACGGATCCCTGGGACTTAAGACCAGAGTTTCACAGATAACCTTCACTACGATTCACACTCCTTATATACTAGAAATGTCTAATAGTAACATACAATGTCACTGATTCCGAACCCAGACAATGTGAACGCGCAACTTCAATTGTCACACGTAATTCCTTACAATCCCGCCTTTCCCGAGAGCAGCATATACACCTTCCTCTGCCCTACTACGGAATTGCTTCCACAGCTTCCAAGTTCCAGAAGCACTACATTTAACTCAACATAACGACTCCAACATTTAGTATTAGTACATGTACCAAAAACATCAAAATAAATCAATAATCAATAAGCTAATTTACAAGCAATCTTATCTTATCAGATCAAGACAACCATCTAAACCATCCTCTGCTACCAGAGAAATTGATACAGATCAGGGTACCTAAAGTATGCCCACTACCACAGATAGAGTAATTTCGCAGTTGCACGCACATGCATTCATCATACACTAGGGCCCATTTCACTAACATACGCTACAATACTCTACCAGCAGCAAACCTGTGGGAAGAAAACTCCTAAAGCACCCTGCATCTATATCTAGGCGATAGGACCAGTTTAGTGGTTGCCTAACATAATATAAACAATCTATAAACAATAATCAAACATAATTCAATAAATAACAAGGAAAGAAACAACCAATACCATGTTTAAAAGTTATATTGCTTTATCTAAAATTAGTCAGAATAAATCAGAATAAATCATTTCTCATAGTTACCTATTCTAACTAGTGTCAGAACGGGTCAGGACCAGTCTCTTAGAAAAGTCTTTTCAGGATAAGGTCCTTAGCATCAGTCCTCAGCAACGCAAGTTCACGCAGCAAGGCGACGAAAGAAAGTGCGGGGAGAGCCCTCCCTAAGCTAACATTTTATAATGCAAAATACAATGAAAACCCACATGAATTTGACAAGTAAAACTGTATCACTGAGCAGAACGAAAAGGAAGGGATGTAACTTTGCAACATCTTGAAATCTCCGCTCAGGAAAAGTCATAATACACAAATCACGGAACAGGAACCAAGAACTAGAAACTATTAAAGTATCCATCTCGCTCATTTCCCTCGGCAAACCGGCTTTAGCACAATGTTCTTTCTGAGGTTCATTGTTCACCAAGGACACATCATTTCTTTTGGAGATCCTCCAAGCTTGCTGATGTCCTCCCGGAAATTTCCATATAAGGACTACCGTCAGTTTTTCTGTTAACTGAACTCCAGCAGGGGTCTCCCTTGTCACATCACAGATTTTGCCGGCACCACAGTTCAGCCAAGCTTCAAATTATTCTCAGTTATTTCATGAAGGCCTCCATAGGCCGCAATAAACCATCTTTAATTAAAGAGACAAAATAAAGATTACTACATCATAATGATTAAACAGTGTTAACCCCACTAACACCCTTATGTGTATGCATTTATCTAGCTTTGCAACATATAAAGCATTAATTCAGACAGCATTTTGTGCTTAAAATAAATAGCACACAGCAACGTTTAAACATGAAAACTTGCACGTTATTGTGAATACATAAAACAGCACATACATGCTAACCCTCGTGTAACCTTCTCTTGTGTTAGGACAAACAGGTTGATTAATAAAATACACTTGCACAAGACAAATAATTAGTTGTTAATTATTAATAAATTAATAAAACGCATAGACATGCCAGAGCTTCAAAAGCCCCAGAATTTTCTAACAGAAAACTCTGCTCCAGCAGCACAATAAATCAATTTATCATGAAAAAAGACAGTAACCACCAACAATACTCGATGCCCCCCCGTGAGCGATCTCTCACCCAAATTTCACAACAATTTGTTGGAAGATCACCAAGTACTCTTCCGTTCCCTGTTTTAAATGGCATGCAGCTTATTACACTCTTACAATAAACATGTCCACAGTACACTGATGAGCCCCAACAGGTTCAGATGCGTACTGATAGGAGAATACTATTATGACATTCACAGCCGCAATAAGTCACGGAGCCCGATCAAAAATGACTCCCCACTGCGTAGTTCTGAATGACCACACTGCGTCAGAAACGGCATACACCATGAAGCTGTCAGCACAACTTCCAATCACCAACTGCCTCCTTTGTGACCTCACAAGGTCATGTACAGCTATGCAAGGTAGTTCCATCATAACAATTCGTTGGAGATCATAGTCCATGGTGGTTTTGGGACCCTTAACATGCAGACTGAGGCCGCGCTCATGCTAGCGGTTACTCCAAATGCTCATGCTCACAGTTGCCAGCTCAAGTTCTTTTGCTCGTGGCCACTGCGACTCCTGCCTTGCGGCTCCTCTGGTAAGCAGCACACAGCAGTCCAAACGTGTCTTTTCGGTCACAGCTTGTTACTACTGCAGCAGCATGATTAAACATCCACGTTACTGTGAGACTTCTCTCTCAAATGTTCAATAGCACAGACGGTGGCTGCCCACAAGCAGGTCTCTTTAAATTTGTCCACAACATTGTTATCGTGCTAGCACATCACACCAGAGCAGTTAACGCGTCTCCCAGCTAAACTCTCACCGGGGCCCGACTTATGCCTCTGAATGCCTTGGGACCGATTCGCATAACTAATCTGAGACAAAATCCTAACTTTACGACTTTCGGTATTCACAAAAGGTATTTAGGAGTAGTAAATGCCTTTTGCGAATATCAAAAGTCGTAAAGTTAGGATTTTTCTCAGATTAGGAGTAGTAAAGTTAGGAATCCTAACTTTACTACTCCTAAATGCCTTTTGTGAATACCAAAAGTCGTAAAGTTAGGATTTTGTCTCAGATTACTTTTGTGAATCGGGCCCCTTGTCTTGACATACATAGCAGGCAACTGATTCTCACATAATGCTTCAGGTTCAGGTTTCCATACATCCTTCTTTACCCCGTCCCAAGACCACTTAGTTTGGTGCAGCACCTGCCAGTTCCATCGAAACAAATGCTGCACGTTCAGTGCATGTGCTCTCCTAATTCACTGCTGCCTGATCACTTGAATGCTGCCAGTAGCTCTAAAATAAACACTGTTGATTACCTCCAACTGCACGCAGCTGACTCACTTAAATTCAATGTAGGAAGCTCAAAGCAGAACAAGCATTTGCAATGCAATCGGTCTCGCCTTTGGGACCATATATGTATTTAGCTATGCAGCACATTAGCCCGGATGATGAAACATCTACTGTTCTTTAACATGGAGGGAAGGTAAGCACCGAACTGCGTGACATGCCAGGTATGGGAACACATGGAGAGAAATATTGCTGTTCAGTGCGAAATGGTACAGTCCAAAGCTCTGTTTTTAATATAAAAGCAGGGCCTTCGGTGGTCATATCACTTAAAATACAAGATTTGAAAAAAATATTATTGTCTAAGGGTGCTCGTGGAGGACAATGTCTATGGACTGGAATCTAGAGAATGTTGAGGTGATTCTGGTATTGTACTGACCTCTGCAGGTCGTTTTCCATCAAGAAAGTTAAATAGAGGCAGTTGCCAGAAAAAAAAAAAATCCCTCAGCAGAAAGCAATTCTGGTATTTTACTGAAATCTGCTGGTCATTTTCTATCAAGACAGATACATAGAGGCAGTTGAACAGAAAACAAGTCCCTAAACGGAAGCAGACAGGTCCTGTGGCTGATCTCAAGAGCCACAAAGTACATACACATATAAGTATATACTAAAGTATATACAAGAGGTCTCGAATGCTCGACCTTAAAAACATCTGGGCTCTCCGATGGAGAGGGCACTGGTGGGGCTGCAGGGCGCAATGTTGCTTTCGGGCTTTAATGTTTTCAGGCTCTTGATTTATTTTCTTCAGTAGCTTCATCAGTTTAATTTCTTCTGTACTTCACCATCATTTCATCTTGTTGTTCACGCGTGGTTTCTCCTACATCTTCTTCATTGTTGTAAAGGAGAAAGGTCCAGTACCCACAGTGCAGATTGTAAAAAAAAAAAGATTTATTAGATCTTAGTTACAAAAAGTAAGTAAGCAGATAGCTAAGCTGTTAAGTAAGCCCAACCAGGAGCGGCCTCCTTGCTGCTCAGCCCACACACTCCAACTAACCCTCTCAACCTCACCAAACACTCAAGAATTCCATTACATCATCAGGCACTCCAGCATTCCACTACACCACATTCATACTGGCTGTGCAGCAGGGACTTGGAACACTGGGGAGGATGCATTAAGATACAACACACAGCAAACGTGAAAAAACATTCACATAGAGCTGTACTTTTGTAACGATTAAAAAACAGCAAATAGACATACCAAGCAGAATTGGACAGCTTCATGCACGTTCCCTAAATGTGTTCAGATCATAGTATGGGAGAAGTGATTACAACCTTACTAAGTACTCTGGCATTTCTGATCTGGGCTACAGGCAACACAGCTGGTTGTACGGCTATGTGGGCTGCATGATCATGCCCTGTTAACTACCATGACACTGCTGCCAATTTGTGTTTCAAACAGTTGACTATGAACCTGAGTTCTCTTACATAAACTTCAATTTGCATTCAGCCATTGACGCAATCAAAACCCAATCAGATGTAAATTGCTAGTGGACAAAATATATTGCATTTTACTGCCACTCTGGGCTGTAAATACAATACAATATTTTCCTCAAATACTATTAATACTCAGGTGCTTTGTGTGCAAGCACTGGCTGCCCATTCTTTTAATTTTTTCTGAATTCCATGCTGGGACACACGGTTGAGCACTTGGAAACTACTGTTGTCAGTAGTTTTGATTGAAAAAGCCATCTAGTGTGACTATCCTACTTCCGTACCAATAAATATGTTTCTAACCAGATTGGGAAGCTGGTCCATGGCTGCACTGTCCACAGTCCATATTTCTCCTCACTATACCAGCCTTGGGTATATGCAGCATTTTGGTGCTATCCCAGGTTTACTCATTTTAATAAATTTGGGATTGCATCAAAATTCATGAGTGGTTGGACAGTAATGTCCAAGCTCCACCCATGGAATGAATACAACTATGAAATGTAATGCAATGCAGTGGCTTTCACTATGTTGCATTACTTTCTTTACAAAGTTCCCCCTTACTTGGCTTTGTTATTATTACTTAAGGACTTCAGTTGCCTTGCATCAAGTTGCATACTCAAGACCAATGCATGTCCTTAGTAAAACTGGGCCTCAATGTGCAGTGATGCTTTTGACAAAATGGCTACACAAGTCAATCCTGAAGTGGATGGATTGAACAGTGCTCTCTCTTCGCAGTTTCACCCACCAATGTCAGTACTTTATGGTGCATCACTAGCACAGTGGCAGTGGAAAAATAGGTCTAGCTTAGAACCATCCATTTTGAGCACAATGTCTCCACAAGTTTATGAAACTGCTCTCCTTTCCCAAAATAATAAGGGAGATGGTTAAATACTAACATTTGTGCCAGCTTTCCATTCTGTTATTAGGTATTCCCATGGTTTCAGGGGTACAGTGACTCCTCGGTGAAGATTGCCTCGGAAAATTGGTTGTTGTGACTGCTTCTTTGTGACACCTCCACTAGTGACTTACAGCGAGCGATGGGCTTCTTGTGCGCTTTGCGGTGACTGTATCCCTCTGTCCCTTGTGCGATTTGAGGGCTGCTGTGGATGATCAATGAAAGATATGTGTGACAGTCACATTGCTGCTTCAGCTGACATCCTCTTCTTCCTCACCACAACCTCTTTCAATCAGTCCAACTTCTTCTTCCTTACCACCAGCTTTTTTACATACTCTTCTCACACAATTTTGTGTTGATTTTTCACATTAGCCAGTTAGCACCCGGTACAGTAATATCCCCTTGCTCTGCAGTAAGATCAACTACCTTCTCTGCTCCTACTTCAGGAAGATGAGGCATAGCAGGCCGTGGTTTCTGTTGTTAACTTTCCTGTGAAGATCCAGTTTGCTGCTGGGACAAATCGATCTCACTCTCACTCCTCTACATTACTTAAGTCATTGCATTGCTGAGAGATTGACTGTGGTTTTCATGGTGGTACTGTTGCCCTAAGGGTGAGCCTCCTCCTTCCAGCCTTTTACTGTCCACAACAGGGTGCAGCAGTTGTTTTGCACTTCCGAAACAATGAGGAAGGCTTGAAGCCAGTGGCAGCACTGGCAACCGACTTCTTCTATCTCTTACTGGCCACTTTCTTTGCATAGACCTCATTCTTTGGGGACATCTTTTTTACCATTGTTTCGGTTAGCACTTAGCACAAGCAGAAACACTTAGCAGGGGACTCTGGAATCACAGTCTGCCTATTCACAGACTTTTCTCTGCCTCATGGGTGACGTGAAGTCTTGTGCACTAAAAGGCATTAAAAATGAAACAGGAGTGAGTGCAGCTTATGCAATTTAGTGAAAGTAATACAAGTCACCATCAACCATCACACTTGCTGGACAACAGTGTGCACAAGCGTAAACAAACTTTATTATTTGCTAGATATTACTCTGGAACAGCTAGCTTGGGGTCTCTCCAGCACCCATGGAACCGCTATGGAAGGCAGAAAAAAATCTAATAAATTGCTAAAAATAATGGCTGATGTCCCTCCAGGGCCCTTGGGGGCCCTATGAAAAGCAGGGAGAGGCATGCAAAATCAAATAAAATAATTAAGTAATAGTTAGAGCTTCCACTCAGGACCAATGAAATCCCAAAGTGATGCAGGCGGCAAGCAAAAATTTTGAAAAGCAATTCATTAAATAGTAGCTGATGTTGCTCCAGAGCCTATGCAGATCCTTATTGGAGGTGGGGGAGGTAGGCAAATATCAAAGAAATTAAGTAAATAATAGTTGAGGTCCCTTAGGCTCATAGAGACTCTATGTGAGGCAAGGGGAGGCAGACAGATTTGGAGTAAATTAATTAAAAGGAATACCTGGTATACTATGCTTCCAGGGCACATGAAAGACAGCAAAAATCAAATACATTAATCAACTATGCAATATAGACTACTAAAATCAGCTTCAAGCACAGATAAATATAGCAGGTGAAAACAGAAAATTTACAAAAATAACAAGGGCTTCTACTATCAGTGTTATTAGAAAATGGTTAAGTGTGAAAAGAAATGCTTGGAACACACACCGGTTGCACAAAATGATAGTCGCACATCAACGCTACATGGCCAGCAAAGAAGGAAACATGGAGAACGAAGACAAAATGCCACAACACACATACATACAGACAGATTCCCACACATACAGACATACACACACATACTCTCTCACTAGCTCCACAAAGTGGTGGTAACCACAAGACCAGCGAATCAGGTGGTATGAGGAACAAAGACAAAATAGCCACCATACACACTCACTTGTTCCATAAAATGGAGATTGTCATATGGACAGCAAAGAAAGAGACACAGTAAATAAAGAATATGGCTGCCCTATCCTGTCTAGAGGACCCCACCAAAAAAAAAGCATTGCAAGGAAACTATTTCACAATTATATATATCCAAAATGTGCTTGTGCTCTCCCGTGGGACTATCTGGGTATTAACCAACACCAGTAAATCAGCAATGTCAGATAACACTTAAAAAATGGTCAGCCACATATAGCCCATGGCAACTATCCCTCCAAAATTATTTTTAAAGTTGCAGAAATAAATACAGTCATCAACCATCACACATATACACAAACCAGTAAAAAAATGTTAGGCAACCACATGGGGACAATGTTAGCTCAGAAAAAAGGGAAAACAATGTCTGTCTTCATGAGCATGGACTCTAGGAGCCACTCCGACCATAGCCACCAACAGGCACTTTTAATGACCTACATTTTGCATGAATACAAATCCACCCATAAGCACGTACAAAGATTGAAAAAAAAAACATATAGCACAGCAACAGTGAGATTGTGAAGAATTACATTAAGAAATACACCTGAGTGTCTACTGCAGCGCAGACTAGGTCTCAAACAGTACAACAACACTGTAAAATGCTTAATCCATTTGTATGAAGTTAACAAAAATGCATGGAAATAGAGAAAATGCATTATAGAATTTAAAGTCTTAACCATCCAAAAATGAAGAAACATCATCCTTTAACTGAAACCTTAATCCAACAAATACCACTACTCTAAACTGCAGACCCTCCAATGACAAAAAAATCAAAAGAGGAATAAAATTAGTGATGCTTACCCTCCCTCAAACAATAATCCATAGTAGTGCATCAAGCAAATAGAAATACAAAGAGACAAGTAGAGTCCATAAATATGAGGATGCCAGTAGTTTGATTCCAAGTCGTTTTCTTGGTTTAGAATGGTGTGTTCAGCACAAAGTGCACGTTGATATGATACATAGCCACAGCCAACACATGTTTCGTCACACAAGTAACTTCTTCAAGGCTGTAAAATATACAACACAATGTCAAATAAATAAGTATAATCATAAGTACAACAGGGACAAAGAGAGGAACCAAGTTTAGTATATTGAACAGGGAAATAAGGTGTCCCAAGAGCGTTCAGGAAGAGAGAACACACCCTATTGGGATATGGTGAGAGCAAAATAAACTTTAATTCCTTTGCTGTACAGAACACTACACGAGAACAACATAGTGCCAGTTCATCAAACTTACTTGATTTTTCACAAAAATGTAATTTTCCAGGAGTGTGGCTATAACAGATATTGCAAACAAAAAATAAAGTAATGTTTTCATCCAAAATTAAAATACTAAATGACCAAGTCCTTGAACAAAGAATAGGGAGCAGTCTTCAGGACAGGAGGGAGAAGTTGCTACTGTAGGCATAATAGCCTCCCAGTCTCTACAAAACTTTCTTCCTATTAAAAAAGTTCGGCATGCATGAATGCATGTTCAAATTCATTTGCATGTGCCTTAATTATACTAACTGCTGTCCAGGTTTGAAATTGCCGCTTCACACTAAAAAGAATTACCCAAACGATCCGCTCTGTAAAAAATAAACCTGAAATGCATGTTGACTGCCAACGTTTGGAAAATGCTAATGGCATTCGTGCTGATCATGCTGTGCCCATGCTTCTCACATTAGGATTTTTCCTCTAATGAAAGTAGATTTGGGCCCCCCAGCAGGGCTGGTCAGAAGGAAGATACCATGACCATGAGGCTCATGTTTAATCAGATAGGTGTATAACAGATAATACATTTGGGATTTATTTTATATTTTCAGTGAAATGAATTTGATTAATCCTGTTTCTCTCACGATTCACCATATTCACATGTATTCTTTATGTGAGTTTTGAATCTAATATTGTATGATTAATTGTATGCTTTGTGGCAATTTATTGCAAAATGATGTATTTTCTGTTGGATTCTGCAACTCTGTCGAACGAATATATGATGTATCTGATCATGCTCCTCTTGTGTGAAAAAATTATAAAAAACATATTTTTTTTTCCAAATAATTGTCCCTCTAATGAAAGTCATGTTACATGATGTTGGATATTGGCGCAATCCCAGTTGTTAAATGAAATTAACAAAATTACACCAATTATATTGTAATTGAAAGTTCGCCGCTTGAGACTAAAGGCTTGCACCCAGTGATAAAGGTTCTAAGGGCTGGCTCCACCAGCCCCATTACAGCTGGGCCATTTGAGCCTGGTAAACTTGATCCAGGCTGTGGTTGTTCTAGGGGGTATGGGTGTCCTAAGCCCTCTGCAGCAGGGACTCTTGAGTCTAAGAAGCTTGCATCTGGGGGTGGAGTTTCCAGGAAGGAGTGCTGAGTCCCTCTGCAGCCAGGCTTCTTGAATCTCAGCAGCAAAGATTTCAGGGATGGTACCACCCGCCCCTCCACAGCTGGTCTCGTTCAGCTCAGGAAACTTTTTCCCAGCATTGGAGTTTCGGGGAGCTGATACTCCAACCCCTTCGCAGCAGGGTGCGTTGAGTGCGGGATGATTGGCCCAGTGGCAGATTCCAGGGGCGGGCACAGGCAACTCTCCTGACACCAGGTCTCTCAATTAGAGTCCAGAAAAGCTTGTTCCAGATGTTAGATATTCTGAAGCTAGGCATCTTCAACACCTCCACAGCTAGGTTCCAGTATGTAGGCCTTGGCGTCTCAGGGACCCCTCTGAGAGAGTCCACTGCATAAAGGGAGCCTCTCGCAACAGAGATGGGGACATTATACCACTTCCCCTGGGATCACAGCTTACTGGACTTTGGACGCAGCTCTGACTCGTCTAACGGTTTGTGTCCCCGTCACCCTCCCCCTCTTCTTTCCATGCTGTCTCCCACCCTCCCCTCCTATTTCCCTCCTCCATTCTCTGTCTACTTCTCCTGCTCTTACCCCCTTCCCTGAATCTCTCCCCTTGCCTGCTTTCTCCCTTACGTATATGTCCATTTTTTGTTTGTCTCGACCTTACTTGTCACTATGTTGCCAGGCTCTAATAACTGTGTAACCTTTGTAACGATGTAACCTGCAATTATGATCTGATACTCATGTAAAGCGCTCTGATACCTCCGGGTCTAGCCAGCGCTATATAAAACCTTTAAAATAAATAAAATAAATAGGTTCCTTGAGTCTGGGAAGCTGCAGATTCAATCCAGGATCCTCAAATCCACAGTAGAAGTTATTTCTAGGAGCCACTAATCTAAATGTAGGATCCACAGATCCCACTGAAAAATTTACTTTTTTTTTACTTTTCAACACAACTGAAGTTTATTGGGACCCTCCCAAATGGACATAATGGGGGCCTCAAACCTGCTCCATTATGTACCCTTTAGTGAATGTTTCAGGCCAAAGGGCCCAAGTCACAGCGTCTTGTAAGGCAGCTGCAACATTTTCCCTCATGTTGCTGCCAGCCAAGTAGATCCTTTCTGATCTGTAGCCAACAGGAGAAAAACAATTCCTCAGCCCACAGAATTTGGGTATTTGTTACACTTTTGATTTGCAGGGGATTGCAGATCTTAAACTGTCAATATATATTTAACATTTCCTGAGGTGTTCATTATGCCCAACCCAAGACTCTCCTCAAATGCTTATTTCTCAACAACTTCTGAATAGATTGACAGCAAACAAAAACTGCAATCTTGAGTGAAGATCTAAGTTTGTGCCATGTTTGGTGAAATTCCATTCAGCCGTTTTTCTGTATCAATGAGCAATTGTTCCTATGGGAATTAAAATGCATAATTACATGTTTGGGGGCATTAATTGCACAACATGCAGCAGTATTAAATAACTTATAATTCACATTGACCTATGACATATTTTGCATTTCCAAGTGAAATACATAATTCCTTTTCATGATGAAAATCGCTTAAACAGCTCTGCAGAGTTCTATTATCATCCCGGTTACTAGGATTATGCAGCATGGAGGAATAAATTGTGCGGCAATGTTTTCCAAATTATGCAGCAAAAAAATACAAATTATGAGGCACATTTTCTGTCAGCATTATTTTACTACATTTTAGCAAGAAACACCTTTTTTGTAAATTTGCCAATACTGTAGAAAATTATACGGTAAATACAATAACGTCATAAATGTTTGGTAAACGCTGCCACCACAGAATACCATAAATCATCTGGTCCTCATAATTGTACATTGTTTTAACAATAATATTTTCATGAAAAGCAAGCTTAAATATTCTAATTGCAATCAGTGCCTATTGTTAGCTGACATCTGAATAAAATAGCTTTTTCCAGACAGTTAACTAACATTTCCAGACAGCTAACTAGACCCGAAACTAAACATGTACTATAAACTAATTATTGAATGGGAAACGTGTAATATGTTTCTATATTGCCAACTCAGGGTACTAGTGACAATAATCAATGGATCAATAACACAATTTCACAAACTCAAATATTGTGTGGAAAGATGATCATGTCAAAATATTGAGGGCCAAAATATCAAGAAGGTAAGTGCAAATAGGTACATGTAGATTTACTATTATTAACTTCACATCTACTTACCTTGAAGATATAGATATCTATGTTATCAAGGTGCATATACATGCAGTAATATATAGTCAAACATTGCTTAGCTATAGAAATTTACCTTCACAATATTTTTTACCTCTATATTCTTGACACAATCTTTTGTTCCCACAATATTTTTTCATCCTTATTTTGTCTGTACACCTAATAAAGCTTGCAGCCTTAAGCTCCATGGCTAATGATGTCACCAGAATCACTCAGTGACAATACAGTATAACATTGCATGATAATCTGTTATGTTTACTCTAAATATTCCCTGTGTAATGTGGATTTCATTATCATAATGACAGTCATAAGCCACTACAGAGATTTGCCATTGGCTACGCAACTAGCATCAAGCAGCATTGAAGATCAAGTTATGCAGATTTCTGAATTATGGTGCAAAAATGTGCTCTGGCAGTGGTACTTGTTTTCTGTGAGAAAAGAAGCTAATAATAATAGGACTAAGCTGCCATTGTCCAGAGATTCAAAACGTCAATCAGAATCTTATAATTGACCATGTTGAAATCCTCTGGAATATCAAAAAGAATGGGCCCTGTAGAGTTTACCCTATCCAGCAACATCCTTAGTTCATCTGCAGCAGTAACTAAAGCTGATTCAGTACTATGTTGACTGCGAAACCTGAACTGTGAATGATCCAGTGGGTCGTTATATTCAAGGAGAAGGGTGAGTTCCTTATTGATTGCCTTTTCTGCAATTTTATCAGGAAAGGGAAGCCTAGAGATAGAGCGATCATTATTTGCCACTGAGGGGTCCAACTGTGGTTTCTTTAGCGGTGGGAGAACTAAAGCGACTGTCAGATCTAATGGGAAGGAGCCCCTGCCTGAACATTTATTAATGATTGCAGTTAATACATCCGCTATAGTTCCGGAAAATGAGTGAAGGATATCCAGAGGGCAGGAATCCAACTGAGCGAGTGTTAAGAATTAATTGCTGCACTCGTTCTGTTGATAATGATGTGAATACTGAGAAGGATTGGAGGGAGACATTAGAAGTGCTTTACAATGAAATTTGCGAAGACTCCAGCCCTGGAACTCCATTTTAGTAGCGCAAGCAGATGTGGAAACTCGGTTCAACGAGCTGGAGAAGGTACTAAAAATATCAAGAACTTTTTTCTGGAAGGCTAACGCAATCTTGTCTCAGAGAAACTGACTACTTTCCACTCTCCTTTGGTCACAGTAGTTGGCCAGTTTTATGATGGTAGAGTACAACTATTTGCTAGAGTTTTTTACTGCAACGATGTGTCTGAGAAAAATAGGCAGATTTTTCCTTCAAGATCTGAGCCTTGTATTCTGCAATTGTTTGTTTATATTTTCCTTTTTCTCATAAGTCAAAATAAAAGTCTCCAAAGACACTCTTGGCATCTGCAGGACTGCTTCAGCTCCCTTACGTTCGGAGAGAACCATGGTTGTGAGGGAGATAGTCTATTAGTACGGGAAATTTTGAGCATGGCTAATTGATCTGCAGCTAAAGTAAGTATGTGCATTGAGGAAAGCAGGGTCTATGTTGTGTGGAGTCTTGGTGTGCGAGAGGAATTTGAAGTGGGTGCAATCATGTATGGGGAGTTAGTGGAGTTTCTTGAGGTGTAGTGAGGTGTGGTGTCTCTCGCAATGTTGAAGACAAGTCTTGCTTGCTGCCAAATTCTGGATGGTTTGGAGTCTGTTAAGGAGCTTTATGTTGATTCTGGCAGAGGGTGCATTGTTGTAGTCCTGTCTGCTTGTTGTGAGGGCTTGGTGTTTTCCAGTATCCACTTTAATTTTTTTTAAAGTATCTTCAACAGGTGGAAGCATGTGGAGGTAACTCTGTTGACCTGTGCTGTCATGTCCAGTTATTCATCTAGGATGATTCCCAGGTTTCTGGCATAGGTGCTGGAGGTTGGGGTGGGTACAAGGGTCACCAGCCAACAGAAATAGTCCCACAGGGAGGATTTGTTTCTGAAGATCACCACTTCGGTTTTGTCTATGTTGAGCTTGAGGCAGTTGGAGTTCATCCATGTGGCTACAGCAGTCATGCAGGTGTTGAAATTGGTATTGATCACTGGAGTCTTATCTGAAAGGGAGAGTGAGAGTTTGGTGTTATCGGCGTAGTAGGGGATGTTGATGTTGTGGGATCTGATGATGTTGCAAGTGGTGTTATGTAGATGTTGAACAGGGTCGGGCTTAGAGATGAGCCTTAGGGTACTCCACAGATGATTTTTTGGGCATTCCACAGGTAGGGTGTCATGCTAACTTTCTGTGTTCTCCCCGAGAAGAAGGGCCATATCCATTTGAATGCAGAGTGGGAGACAGTGTCAAAATCGACTAAGAGGTAGAGTAGAAAGAGGACTGCTTTTCATCCTTGGTCAAAGAGCATCTTGATGTCATCTGTGGCTGCGGTGAGTGTGGTTTCTGTGCTGTGTTTTGGTCAGACTCCAGATTGCAAGCTGTCCAGAAGCTTGTGGTTGTCTAGGTGGTTACTGCATTATCTGTTTATGGTGTACTCCGTGATCTTTTTGGGAAAACGTAGCAGGGAGATCAGTCTTTAATTTGCTAGTTAATTAGGGTGTGCCGAAATTTTCTTGAATAGGGTGTTAACGGCCGCGTGTTTCCAGGCATCTGGAAAAATGGCAGTGGAGATGGAGGTTTTCAGGCTGTGGTTGAGTATTCAGACAATGTTATGGGTGACCATGTTGTAGATGGGGTGTGGGCATGTGTGTGTGGGTGATCCAGAGTGGATGGTTCTCATGATTTTTGTTGTTTCTTTGTGGTAATAGGCTTCCAGGAAAACATGGTGCCTTCTGTGTGGTAGATTGGTAGACTGGCGGTGAAGCTGTGACGGTCCAGTTGAGGGTTGAAGTTGTTGTAGATGGTTTGTATTTTGGTGGAAAAGGAGTGTAATAGTCTGTAGAACAGGTCCTGCGAGGGGGTGATGTTGCTTGAGGATGTGAAGGGTGAGCTGATGTCTTTCACGATCGTGAAGATCTTCTGCTCTTGACACTATTCTCTATGTGTTTGACATGAGCCTTCTTTTTGGTTTCCATGATCTGGTAGTGGTATCCACTTTGAGAGGCCTTGAAAGTGTCCTTTCCAGTCTCTTTTCAGAAAGTTTTCCATTTCCTCTTTAATTGTGTGCATTGCTGTTTGGTTGCTTGTAGTTCATCTGGCCTGCTTTCTGGCTTTGTGCTGGCTGTGTTTGGGGGTACCAGAGTGCTGGCGCAGTTCGATACTCAATTGTTAAGTGGGTCTGTGTTGGCGGTTATGTTTCCAGTCAGGGTGGGTCTGATCTTGCATAGGTCATTGGCCCAGTATGCTTCTGCGCTACTTCTCCTGTTGCAGATCATCTGGCTGGTGTTGGCAGGTGTCTTGAGACAAGAAGGTTATCTGGAAATGGAAGATGAAGTGAGTGGTCCAAATGAGGGGTCCAGAGGAGGTCAACTTGACTCTGATGAAAGTAGCGAAGATGGAGTAGGTGGTGTGTCCAGCGGTGTGGTTGGATTCATTGATGTGCTGGGTGAGTCCGAGGAGTGCTGGGGTTGGTCTGGTCTTTCAGGTAGAAGCTGAGGTCTCCTAGAAGGATGTAGGCCCTGGAGTCCAAGATGAGGGGGGCGACAAAGGCTGTGATCTCTAGGGATGAAATTTGTTTGTGGTCCAGGTGGGTGGTTGACAAGTGTTAAGATCAGAGTGATATTTGCTGTACTTTTAAGCTTGTAGTGAAGGTACTCCAAGGAGGAGATCTTGTTTTCAATGGTTGTGATACATATGAGACAATCCTTGAAGATGATCTCTTCTCCTTCCCTTGGTTTGTGTTGGTGGTACCATCTTGTGATCTTATATCCTACTGGGATAGCCGTGGGGATGTCCAGGACAGACAAGAGGGTCTGATAGGTTTCTGTCCTAAATAGGAAGTCTACGGTGTCGTTGCTAATCAGGTCCCAGATTTTCATGGTGTATTTGCCATTCATTCAATAACTTTATTCGATTCGAAAAAGAATCATAAAAGTATACATATTTACCATACAAACTCACAAATGGTATTTCTTATCAAAAAGGTACGTATACATAAGTGGCAAAGACCGTATATCAAAAACACATTTTCTATGGACACTATATTCTTTATAAAAAGTTCTTTAAAATTCAATACGATAACACTAATAAAAATTACATTAAAAACAACAAACAATTTATAAAAATCTATTACTCCAAATATCCCAATGGACTCACGATCAATTTGTATCTCCGCGGACATTTAATAACTTCCTTTAGACACAAACAAAGATATAAAGTGCAATGTGCATTTTTAGACTACATCATCAACCCACTTGATTTTGTAAGGTAGCTACCACGACTCAGGTTATTTTAGCTGAATATGTTCATATAGGTTATCAATTCTATGAATTTCAGTAACTTGTAGCAGGGAACATACTATCAATAACGATTTCTGATTGAGAGTGCCAATCTAATAAAACTTATCATAGAGCTACATATAGCAGCAGTTTGTAATGTTCTTAAATGTTCAAAACCTTCCTTAAAATTGCACGGTCTAATTTCCCTTAAAAAAGGTTTAATAAAACGATCTCTTGGAGCTTTGTACAGTGTGCAAAAAAGTACAAAGTGCAGAGTGTTTTGTCCAGCTTCATTGTCACATGGGCAAGGGGGTAGCCTCTCACAGCAACCCCCTTGCTTCGGGAAAGCAACCAGAAAATGCAATATTTATAACCGAAATCTGGTCAAATAAAAACGCCACTGCGTATGTGTAGTGAAAGACAAATAGAATTGATGCTGTAGTGTAACTGCCTGGTAGGATGGTTGTTCATCATATTTAGATGAGCCCAGTATACTACGATATGCATTCTTAATCGCCATCTTTGAGCCTGGGTTAATAGAGTCAGGATTATCATATAAATTACCAAGGCCAATTTTATGAAAGGTTTCCTTTACATAACTTATCCATGGGATCCGCATGGCATGATCCAGATTTACACAATCTTTCAGAATTTCTTTTGAAAGGTGCAAATCATCTGAGGACCATACTTTTCCCCATAGGAGCAATGGGGACATATGGATACTATCGCTCACAAAGTCAAGGCCCATCTCGGAATGACAAAATATATTAGGAGAACTATTTGAAGCTCATAAAAGACGTTTTAAAAACTTGTTCTCCAAAACCTGTAATTGGACGCTTTTATGGTATCCCCACACCTCTGCTTCATAGGTAGCAACTAGCAAGCATTTAGAGCTATACAATGTCTTTAATTCAGCAATAGGTTTTTGGCCTAATTTACTTGTAAAACGAAAAAGGGCCTCTATAGATCTTGTTGTCTTTTGTGCCCGTGTTGTTATTAAAGGATCCCAACTCAAAGTTTTGTTAAAAAGATTTCCCAAATAATTGAAATTTGTGACTTTGGCAATAATCAAATTTTCTATAAAAAATTAAAAAGTTTTGGTCCTATTTGGGCCACAGACCATAATAAACGATTTTGTAAAATTAACCTTTAGATCTAGCCCCAGCGTAAATTCATTAAAAGCATTCAGGCATATTTGCATACTATTTGCAGTTAACGTCATCAATACAGTGTCGTCTGCGTAGGACAATAAAGGTATTTGTTTGCCATTTATTTTATGAAAGTCCGCATCTCTTTCCAATAGGAATTTTTCTAAACCATTTGTGTAAACTAAAAACAAGAAAGGGGCCAAAATGCAACCCTGACGGACGCCTTTAGTTGATGGAATCGGCCCTGTCTTTTCGCCCCCAGGGCCATATCGAATGGACACAGAGGTAGCAGCATGTAATCTCCGCAACAACGTGACCAAAGGTTCCTCAAACCCCATAAACTCCATCAATAAACACAATTTCTTCCTACACACAGTGTCGAAAGCACTGGATAAGTCCATGAAGGCCAGGTGTATAGAAACACCCCTAGCCTTCATGTACTTACCCATGATCAGGGCCAGATTGAGACACTGCTCCGTTGTTCCCCTACCCTTTCTAAACCCATACTGTGAGTCCACAATAAGGCCAGAGGTATTTGCCCATGTCACTAAACTGGCCAATATCACTCTCCCCATAAGTTTACAAGAGGCATCAATCAAGGAAATTGGCCTGTAACAGCAAGGGTTACTTTTATCACCTTTTTTGAAAATTGTCACAACTACTGCTTTTTTCCAAGATAAGGGGATACGTCCCACGATCATCTCCTTGAAAACCTTAAGCAACAATGGTGCCCAAACTTCAAGATTGTTCTTAAACAGATCCAAGGGTACAGCATCAGGACCTGGTGCCTTAAGTGGAATACCTTTTCTCAGTGCCTCCTCCACCTCTCCCAAAGAAAGTGAGAGACTAAGTTGTTGTGCAGACTCAATGTTAAAATCAATTTCATCCTCACCTTCGCTTAACAATGTGACACCCTTTGGGTTGAAAATCCTGGAATAATGGATCTCCCAGGCTTCCCCAGTTATATGGGCAATCATGATTCTATTTTCATTACTGAGGAAGGGACGATTTATTACCTCCCAAAATAATCTACTGTCCCTTTAATCAGAGGCTTTCTCGAGGTCATCCCATGCTTGCTTTTTCAGTTCCAATTTCCTTTTATCAATGGTTTCTTTATAATTTTTTCTTGCCTTTCTAACCAGTTCCTTATCCCGAGGGACTCCATGCAACGCCTTCCTCAATAGTGTTTGAGCCGCAGAGCATTCAGCATCAAACCATTTATGCTCCCGAGTATCCCCCTTCCCTGCAGGTTTGAGTAGGTATGTGGTCACACTCCCAGAGAGAGCTTCAAAATTCTGAACTATCAATTCAGGATCACAAGTGCTCGTAAACAAATATCTACTTGTGATCGATTAATTCTGAAGATTGTTTCCTCCAATTTTGTAGGATTTACCCTATCCCACTTTAACCTAAGGCCATGATTATGATCATATTTCATCATATGTTCCAAGGACTGTTCCCTGTCAACAATGGTGCTCAATATTAAAACAAGTGGATTGTTGTCACTGGCTGGATTTATTTCTATTTTAAAATCATCAATAAGATAAGCATACCTGCTCAAAATTAACACAAAATCAATTATACTCATTTGGCCCCCAGTCCCTTGAAAAGTTGGTATTGGCACCACTGGGGTACTGGTCGACATTTCTAACATACAGAGGTCATTTACCACAATGATGTCATTCAAGGCATCACCCTGTGTAGTGTGCTTAAAGTGTGAAAGTGGTGGCTCATTTATATCAAGTTGCCCGCAGGCCCTGGTTCCACTCTGGCAGCATGTAGTACAATTAAAATCACCCAGCCAGATAATACAGAGGGGTGAAAAACTTTCGGTCACTTTCGCTATTTCAGCCTGTAAACCATCTATAATAGATATATTGTGGATGTCAAAAATATTATAGTACCAGTTAATTAAAAGTAATGGGACCGGGAGGAGGTTTTTGATCAAAATCAGTTGAAACCATGGAGAGGCCACTATTTTATCTATTTTCAATGACTTATATTTTACCGAAATGGAGGTCATTAGGCCACCTTTTGCTCTCCCAGCCAATGAAGGTTCAGCATGGACGATAAATGAACAATATCCATCCAAATTTTCATCAGTTCTGCTCCAAGTCTCTTGGAGACAGATTATATCAAAGGATTTAATATATTTCATCCATACCTCGTCCCGTAATCTTCGTGAAATGCCTGCCACGAATAGGTGTTGTTAGTTCGCATACCATTAGTGCGCATACCATTAGTGCGCGGATTTTACTTTGCATATGGCATTTCTACGCATTTTTCTACTTCGTATGCTTTTACTTTGCATCTGCTTGTAAATCAGATTGTGACCTTTTTCTTTCTTTTTGTACATTAAATTAAATAAATAAACACCCCAACACTACACAAAATTCTAAATGTAAAAACACTACACTACACACGACAAACTTCACAACAATACTCTAATCCCTTCAACACTACCCCAGAACGACACTAACCTGTGCCCCAGTCCTGCCACTACATGCAAACACTTCCCTACACGACCCCCTGACACTACTCTAAACCCTTAAACACTACTTTACACTACACAAACACTACCCCCAGCACGACCCTACCCCCAGTCCTTCCCCTACACTTAAACAATACCCTACACAACTCCCTAAGACAACCCTAATCCCTAACGTACTACCCTACACTACACCTACACTACAACACTACCCTAACCCTAAAACACTACCCCAAGGACGACCCTGCCCCTAACACCACTCCACTACACTACAAAAACACAACACAACCCTTAAAACTACACAGCCCCACTTACCTCTCTTTCCTCGTTGTCCCTCTCGTCTCGCGTGGTTCTTTTCTGCTCCGGCTTCCTTCCTCGTCTACAAACGGATGCGCCTTAAACATAACGATGGCGAAAGCGCATACAATTCCTACGCATGCATTGTACAAAGCATGCAAACTAAAGGCGACGCGTTGTTACATCGCATGCGTACTAACGCTTGCGTAGTAATGGTACGCGAACAAATGTCCGCGTACTAATGGATGTTTCCCGCCTGCCACATTCCACGAGATTAGACGAAATGTACATCTATCCCTTTGTTTGCCTATTATATCTGGATGTTTACTCAGGCTAACACCATTCCCCATTTGGCCACCCTGTATGGAGTTCTGGTCTTCCTCCCCATCTATAGCCAAGGCCCGTGTTATTCCCTCATCAAGAGGCAGCTGACTCTCACCACCTTCCCCCATGGGATCTATGGCTAATATATGCTTGTTGTTGTTCCCATTACATAATAACGGTATAGTCATATCCTTGGCATCAATTTTCTTAGCAGGCCCTATTTGTAGTCAATCGACCTCAGCCAAGGTACTTAAGGGGCCAAAGCGGTTTGCAGGAAACCATGGTGGACACTGTGGTTGCTGGTTTACTTTATTTTGGGAATCTATTCTTATTGGATTAGGTTGCCATGCAGGTGGACGATAAAAGAACCCCAACGGTAAAATCATAACATCTGATTTCCCCATGAGTTGGTTAGACATCCTATCGATTATCGTTCTCACCAGCCCTGGGGACTTCAAAGTTAAAACTATACAATCCCCCTCCAGTGATTTCTCATCTGGTCCAACCCATCTGACCATACGAGCCATTTTAAATTCTAGAAACAGGGCATTACAGTTTACTCCTGTCTTGGCATTTATAAGGTACAGTGATTTGTTACTCAAGGACGGCCAGTACTCCCCTTCCCCTGATGTTAATGGGCATACATTTGCTAAAACAACAATTAGGGTGTAGTTTGAGGTGGCAAATTTAGAGTTGAATCTGGACAATTGGCTTCCAAAACGCGTGGGGAACATTCCCTAGCAGGGATCTTTACCGGTCTTCCTTCATTTTGAGTGTTTCCTGCCCCTTGTAGTTTATTCTTACTCATAGAATTTATACTTGGATTAACTTCCTGGGTCGAGCTGTTCACTTCAGCAAGGTGATCTATATGACCCCTAGGAATCCCTGACTGCGTCATTCTTGGCCCCATACAGTCCAATGTGGCGATTTCCCCACTTCTATTTTTACCCATTTGGTTATTCAACTCAGGCCTCAATTCAAATTGCGATACACCAGGGTTTGAATGTTGATTCTCTATACATAGCAACCGATTATCAATATCAGCCAATCTAGACAAAATAGGTTGTAAATGAGCATTCATCTCTACCTCCATCCTATTCCAAAATCCTTCCTCCATGCTCTGGTGTATAATCGGGGCCATCTGATTAGGTGTTCTATTTATTGATGTTGAGTCAGAACTCTCAGTCACTAATTCTGGTGCTAACTCAGTGGTCTCTTGCATGGCCTTCTTTACCGGGCGTTTAGAAAATGCTGTTTACGAGATCTCTTTACTACCTGACCCTTTCGTTTTTTACCCAATGGGGTTGGGCTGCTTCCGCTTTTTTGTTTAGTTTTTTGTGCCCTTGTTATTACAGTTGGTTTAATTCTTTCAATCGGGGAATCAGAAATCTCTTGGATTCTAGGAGAGTCTGGGAGCAACAGGGGAGACCCATTAGATTGAAATCCTTCTTCCAAGTGACCCCCATCCAGGTTTGTATTGCTAGTACTGGTAGCAGTATTGCGACTCTGATGCAATTGTGAGTCTAGTGACAACCTACGTTCGGTTAACTTAAATTCATTTACAATTACAGATGTAGCTTTTATTAAAAAGGCATCCAGGGTACCTACTACCCCTTTTCCTTCCTTTGTTTTTGTCATTATTGACATAGCTACGGCTAAAAACACAAATTAGAATAAATTACAGCCAAAGAAGGCCTCCTACGTGTAAAACAGCATACATGAATCCCACTCAATTAACAGCAATCCACTGTCCTTATAGAAGTACCAAAAGTCTTCCTTCGTCCGATTTGTCAAATGTTAGTGCCGTGGGCCCGACCTGGCCTCTTCGGGCCCCTGACGGCCACAGGCCCTTTGCCCGGGCTTAGCAACGCGGGGGCTCTCCCAAGTTCTTAAGTGCGGAATGGGCGTGTGCAGCTGCCGCTTCCTGCTGCAAAAACTCTCGGGCAATGTAGTCTCTCTGCTCTGCGGCCGTGCTAGAGTGACAGAGGCTGCGGCGGCGGGGGTGGAGGGAGACTTGCACCGGGAGCTGGAGCAAGAGGGCCTGAGACGTCAAAAGCAAAGGTACATTTTGCCCCCAAAGCGTTGAAGCAATAGTTCCACAAGGGGTTTCAAGTTATTTCAAATAGAGTCCAGAAAGGACTCAATTTCCCAGAATGCAACAGTCTGTAGCACCATCAGTGCAAAGCAGTTCAAAGAGAGTCTAAATAAGTGCTTGTTTTTCAGTAAGTATTGCCTCTTTACTTCTCTTCTTCACTGCTGCAGAAACAAATTCCGATGTTTTTCCCTGCCGTTAGAGCAAGAGCCAAGGTTCCTTCACCTTCACCAAGCAAATTCACAGAAAAAATGTCCCAAGGGAAGGAGGGAGAGGCTGACGCTGATACTGGACCCTAAACGAGGTTCTCCTGGGGAATACAATCGTGCCGCCAAAGCCACTGCCAAACCCAATCTTCTGCCCGTAAGAAGAAAAACAGCCCCCATAGAGACCAAGAGCTGCTTCACTGCTGGGTGCCTGATGTAAGGAGCAATTACGAAGCCTGTGTATTTACACAGTGAGCGAGTACTGAATAACATGCACAAAGGTGATTTTGGGGTGCTGGCTTGCTGGTGGAAGGTAGGCATGCTGAGGGTGGCCTCAGTGAGTGTAGTGGTGCTTGTGTTGTGGGTCTGGTGTTGTATGTGAAGTGGCAATTCTGGCATGAAATGGCTCCTTGTGTGGTGTGTAGTGCGTTGGAGCAGTAGAGGAAGGATGACCAGCAGGGGTTGGGCGAATGCAGAAGTGCAGTAGGGTACCCCTGGGAAGCCTGAGTTCCTGATGCTGGGTGGGGTCCAAGCATGGATGGGTGCAAACAGGCTTGCATTTGATGCATCTTTGGCATGCCAGCAGCATGCCTGCTGCGCACGTTAATTACGCATCTGCACTGTGGCTGCCATTAAGTAGGTTCTAGCAGGCGGGCGGAGCTTAGTGGGAGAGCAGGAGCAGAGAGGAAACATGGGAGAAGCAGGTAAGGAGCAGTGGGGAGGAGGGAGAGGGCATGGGTGGTGGGAGGTGAGAAGGGGAGCACTGCATACAAAGCAAATTGATGGAAAAGAAGAGGCATCAAGGGATTAATAAAAAGGCAAACAAGTGAGCAACAGAATATCTATGTTGCTCACTCGTTTGCCTTTTTATTAATCCCTTGATTAATAATAATACTCGTTAATAATAAATTAATTGGTTGATTGACATGCCAATATTTTATAATAATACTCGTTAATAATAAATTAACTGGTTGATTGGCATGCCAATAGTTTTGCTAAAGTCATAACAAAATTCACACAAAAGATATTAGAAAATAAACATCACTCTCCTTTTAATTTTTTCTCTTGATAGATCTGGAAAATTTGTAAAATACCAAAAGTAGGCTAACCATGCTGCTCCCCCATTTTAGGTAAATGAAGGTTTGGAATGTTTAGTTATCTGTTGCTGGAGAACCCTGTGGAACTACGGCAGGAGTCCTGGGAGAAAAACATCAAAATGCACAATCGGATTGGTTGACACTGAGTGATCGCCAAAGCACTGCATAATGTGATTGGCAGGATGCAACATGAATATAAATGTTGCCCTTGCCATTTTAGGGCTCTGAGTCTTGAAAAACAAGAAAACCCAAGGGGCCAGGATTTGGGTCTGCTGTGGTCCTATTGGGCTCCCATGGGGAACCAGTTTTTCCCCCATGCCCTGTTTGGTCATCTCATCCTCATATATGCCTATCAGGAATACCCAAAGGGATTCCTAGCAGGTGAAAATTGTTCTCCGGAGACCGAGATCTAAGGATTTGTATGGCGTTCTCTGGATCCATAAATCCCATTCAAACAGTAAGTATATGGGTGTTCCTGGGTGATCAAGCTTGCATTGTCAAATAAGGTTGTGAACTCCCACAAATTAGTAGGTTTGTGTACATTCAGAAACTTCTATAATTCCACTTTCTGGCTTGGAAATTGTTGTACTTTTACTCCAGCAAAGTGTTGGCATAAATCCATTCCCAACGTAGGAACAGGGACGGAACACCGCCAGGAGAGCAGTGGAAGAGATTTGTGAAAGGGGTAAAGTAATTTCATAGCAGACAACAACAAAAAAATATATGCATTTGCACGGTGAAGTACATTTCCATTGTGTGGAGCTATATTGAAATGTGTGCGAGATGCAAAATTTGCATTCAGTTTGTTGTAGATAAAATACACTAGGATTTAAAAATCTGAGTGTAGTTTTACTACTTTTTTTGTGAATGGGCCCGATTTGGCCCCCCTAGAGGTTAAACTATTTTTAACTGTTGATTGATTTTCAGTAGCGGCTGCTCGCAGAAGAGGGCCGGCCATGCAGTCTTGTGCACTTAGGGAGTGCAAACAACTCCTTCCCCTGCTCTGGCCAGCCCCGCCCCAAAGCCACCGACTACAATAGGAAAACTAAAATGATAATAATGATACAATATTATCATTTTATTTTTCCTCGTGAGCAGTGGGGTGACACAACCGCGCCCACTGGCGTAACACAGGCCCCCGCTGCCCGCGCGATGCAAGGGGGTCCACGAGCTGCAGGGTGGCCCCTCTGGACAGTAATCGGGCCTAAGAGTTCCTGATTAAATATGGAGTGGGGCCCTACATTGTACCTGGCAGCAGGGGCCCCTCAAGCTTCATTATGCCACTGCCCCCACCTTAGTGAAGCCGCCACCACTGTTCATTTTGATTTATGTTCATTTGTAAGGCACCTTCACTTGTGTAGCGCACAAAGGTGAAGGATTAGTTCAAGCTGCTAACTTTTTATGTAATTATGATAATGAAACACGGCAACAAATTGTTTTTTTAAAGTGCATGTGTTTTATTTAAGTTTTTTATTTAATCACAGGAGAGTTCCCATGGCCCTGCTGATTTTATACATTTTCAAAGAGCGTCCAGTCCTGGTTCCAGTGGAAGTTGTAAAAAGTAACAAGCATTTGCAATGTAATAGGTCGTGCAATTACTAGATTTTGAGCTATTGGCATTGTAAATGACAATGCCTTTTATTTGGGTTTACAAAACCTGCAATAATAAAATGCATTGACATTTACAATATCAATAGGTCAAAGTTTCTAAACTGTGAGACCTATTGCATTTCAAATGTTTGTTTACAAGCGCCCAATGTTGTACTTTCATGTTAATAGAAGCCACGCCCCTTTCTTTAGGCTAGCCGTGTCTTAAGAAAAGTCTGTGGCCTCTATTAAAGTGAGAATGCGGTATAGTGCTCTTTTACCAAAAAAGCATTTGTTTGTCAAGTTGACAAACTGTTTTTTTTTGTAAGAGAGCCCCATGAAAGCACACTTGAAACGCTGAATGTCGCAGGAAAGCATGAAGTGCCTGTAGTAGCAGAAACCATTAAAGAAAATAGTGCTTACAGAGTACAGAAGACGTACCATGTAACAACAAAAGTAAAATAGCCAGTCCTCATAGGAGGTTACAAATGAAGACAAGGCGGTACTAAGGCTAGAGACTAACAAGCCTATTAACGAATCAGAAGCCAGTATTTACGAAGAACAATGGCACAAGCCAATGAAAAATATGGGCGAGAGTCGGCGGGGCTTCAAGTCCATACTCCAATACACCATGGCTCGCAGAGCAGCGCATGCACTAACCAGGCTCGACCTAAAAACAGCTGGAGAGCAGTTTGCTACTTGCCACTGGAGAGTCTTATATGCAGATGAAGAGTCGACACAGCAGGTAAGTTCATGAACAGGTTTATTTATGTATAGGACTCCCCTTGCGACCGCCGGCAGTTCTTTCCCTGCCACCCCAGCTTCAACTGCCCATTGTCAGGTCCCCACCGCGTTCGTAGGAATGTAGAATCTGGTCAGGTGTTCCACATTCCTACCTCACACAAGTATAGCACAAAACCTGCTGTGACATAGCCATTAAGCAGCACCATACGTTATGGGATGTATGAGTTCCAATCTTTAAGTTTTGAGAATTGCCCCCAGGGAAATATCCTTGTGGGTGCTATAAAAACTACAGAGCATATTTATGGTGCTGCTCCTTTTCATCAGGTAATCCGGGTTCCTATTTGGTTTATGATTAATTGTTTCGCCCAAATATATCAAGCAAATTACCTGGGCATTAATGAGCATAACATCCACAGAATGACATGCTGTGTGGTCCAACATAGTATCTAGAGCTTGCTGGAGACTGGTCGGTGTTCTTTCTTGGAAAACAATTTCATCTGCATAAGGATACAGTACAATAGGAAGAGCAATATGTCCATAACAATTGCTCAACAGTAACCAAACTGGTACTGAAATGGCAGAGCTTCAGATCAAATAGATGGGGCAGGGGAATGAAACCTTGTTGCTCGCCCCTATCACACTACAAACTTACTCCAATCAAGTTATTTCACAGCCTGATTTGGCCCAAAGGTTTATAGTGCAATTTATTCGCACTACCACTAAATTTCTGGAAACACCCAATCATATGAGTGTTTTTTTCCCTTATCCACAAAATGTCTCGTTACACCATGTCACAAACCAGACAGTAGTCCAGGAATACGCAACAGAGTGCTGCCAACCATGTCATGAAGATTTTGAGCAAACACTTGCCCTTTCTTTTCCTTGCAGGCAGTCTTGCCTTTTTGGGATGAGCCTGAATCCCACATAACGGGCGCAATCTTTAGAGGGATAATCCTCTTGAGTTTTTAATTGTTTTATATTTTTTACTTTCTTATTTATTTTCTTTACTTTGCTCTACCAATACACAGCTTTTACAGGGGAGCCTGTAGCAGCTGCGGGGGTTGCTGGACCCCTGTTTTAAGCCCCTTTGTTTTGGCCATCCGTTTTCCTTCGACCATGCCCCATCTAAGGTACGGCTATTTAATGCAGCAGAGTGTGCGTCCGCACAACGGACACACACAGCGGTCACACCAAAGGCAAGCCCGTCTGCGCCCGGATCACGCCAAGAGCCAGAGATGCTGGCCGTTTTTCCAGCCAGGCACTGTCGCGCCTGTCCTATACTGGTAAGGATCTATGCAATTTCAACATAACATCTCCCACTAGGCTAAACAAATGTGTATGTTTTAACTTATGTAAATTTCTGTCTAAGAAGCACGCTAACTGCCCTCAATAAGCCCCGTGTTTCAACCTCTCCTGCTTTAAAAATACCCGGGGTTAAAATTAATTCTCCCCTATGACGCGTGGGCGACTTATAAAGGTTTGCTCTCTGCCTAAGCATAGACTTGAAATCGCTGAGCTGATTGACTCTCAGGATTTAGATTTGCTCCTTATTACGGAAACGTGGACGGAACAGGCAGCGGGTCACAATTTTTCATTGCGGTCCCTCCTGGCTTCTCAGTGTTTAGACAGGACAGACCACACAAAAAGGGAGGGGGACTTGCACTGATTTATTGCGATACCTACTAGGCCACCTTTGAACATATATCTTATCACCAGTGTTAAGCCTTCCTCTTCAATTTAAAAATAGCTGACCACTTCAACTTTAAAGGGATGCAACTTTACAGCCCCCCAGGGGCCGCAAATGCCTTTCTTACCAGTCTCAGATCCTTATTGGAATCCTGTGCTTTTGAAAATAATTTTCACATCCTGGGTGATTTTAATTTTCATTTGGAAGCGGTGGCAGATAATAACACCACCTTACTGCTAGATATTATGAATGTGGCAGGTCTAATGCAAAGGGTCAAAGAACTTATGCACTTGGTTGGCCATAAATTGGATGGAATATTTACTAATAGTATTTCAACTAACATAAAGGAGAGCTTACCCTTATCATGAACTGACCACTGTGCTATTATTAGTTTTAGCTTATGGCCTTCCTTCCTGTGCAGTTAAACGTTGAAAATAGTTTTAACTTGTCCTATCGTAACTGGAAACATGTTGATAACAACATTCTCAGCCATCATTTGTCGCTGTCTCAAACCAATTTGCCAGAGAATGTGGAACTTACTTCCTCCCAGTTCAATTGTTGGCTAACTACTGTAGCTGATAGTTTAGTTTCTTATCAAAAATCTATGAGCAATAGGAAAGTCCTCTCTGCTTTCTGGTTCACGGAAGCTCTTAGGATTGAAAAACAAAAATGTAGAAGACAGGAAAGATGTTGGAGAGCCCATTACAACGAGAAAGAGCTTTCTCTGTACAAGACTCTGTTATCTAAATACAAAGACCTCATTCTTAAAGAAAAGCACACTTATTATTCTAAATTTACTGAGGAGGCTAAAAATTGCACCAAGGAACTGTTTCAGGTGGTAACCAAACTGACCACACTTTCTGAAAAAGCTGTAAAGCACCATTCCCAAGTTTTCTGCAATACCTTAGCTCGAATTTTCAAAATAAAGTGGAGCAGATTTTTCCCACTTTTGAAATTATGCCTATGTCTGAGGCACAACAACCAAATGACCTGCTAACTTCTAGCTCCCTAGCATTTACTGAATTTGCTCCAGTTACTATCGATCAGTTAACAGCTTTAATCAATCAGGCCAAATCCAGATCTCCTCATGACCCTTTCCCCCCTACGATATTTAAACAGGTCTCTGAAATCCCCGGTTCCAGCTTGGTCACCATCTTTAATTCTATGTTCAAGGAAGGAGTCTTTCCTTCCATTTGAATAAGGGCTTCAATCTTACCTCTTCTAAAGAAACCCAGTCTTGACCCAGTCGAAACTAACAACTAAAGACCCATTTCGCGTCTTCCAGCTGAGTTGATAAAAAAAGTCACGAATGCTCAGTTAGCTAACTATATGCATGAAAACAATTTTTAGGATGAGACCCAGTTTGGCTTTCGTTCGGGCCACAGCACTGAAACAGCATTAATCAAAGCCACGGACGAAATCAGGGCAGTATTAGATGAAGGGGGCGATGCGGCTCTTATCTTGCTCGAGCTGTTGGCAGCTTTCGACACAGCCGACCACAAGCTGCTACTCAAACGTTTGAGCGCTCTGGGTATAAAGGATAAAGCAGTGTCACTGGTCTTCTCTTTTTTATTAAGAAGATCGCAATCTGTAGCTTTAAACATTTATGAGTCCCCTTTCTATTCTTATCCCTGCAGGGTTCTTCAGGGCTTCTCAATTGACCCCACTCTTTTTAATATCTACATGTCAGAACTGCCAGCTCTTATCTGATCCTTCGGATTGGCACTGACATCTTATGCGGACGACACACAAATCGTCCTGTCTGTTCACAAAAATAGTGTGCCTCCGGTTAGTCGATTTTGGGACTGTATGATAGCAGTCAGCTCATGGATGAGTTCACACTGCCATAAATTGAATCTTGGATTGAATATTGATGAGACATTTAACTTCGAGGTTCAAGTCAATGCCGTTACTTCTTCCAGTTTCTATTTAAAGTGATTTAAACAAATGTTGCCCTTTACCCCTGAAAATAACAGAAAGATCCCAACTGCCTCCTTAGTTCTTTCCAAGCTGGATGATTGTAACGGCCTCTATCTTAACAGGCCTGAGAAGCAGCTACAAAATCTGCAGATGATCCAGAATGCGGCTGCAAGGTTGCTCTTAAGTATCCCTAATCTTCACTCAGTAGGAAAGCATATTCAGAATCTTAATTGGCTTCCAGTCAGAAGCCATATCAAATTCAATGTTTTATGTATTACATATAAAGCGCTCCACGGAACCGGCCCTCTGTTTCTGAGGCGGTCACTGAAATGGTATTCCCCCAATAGATGCCTCCGCTCGGAGGGGGCGAAATTGATGCTTCTCCCCAGGTTTCGGAAAGCCAGCTGGTGTGGTAAAAGTTTCACAGGGAGGGTCACAAAAGTCCGGAACAGCCTCCCAAGCTCCATTAGAACTCTCCCATCTCTGATGACCTTGAGGGAGGCACTTACAACTTGGCTGTTCTGTAAATAGGGTTATATTGTTGACTTAGGAGTGCTAGCGCCAAGACACTGGCTGGTATTCGTGCGCTTTAGAAATCACAATAACATAACATAGCCACAATAATCAACGCAACTTCACCAAGCATTGTGGACACACCCTCGGAAAACCAACTTGATGACCTTAATATTGTGTCACTTTAATGTATGTTGGGGGAAACTGATGGGCTGGGACTTTGGTTCACAGCAACAAACTACAACCTTAAGTGCAAATCCCATTGGAGAGAAGGATTAGCTGAGACAGTTTGGTTCATCATTCATGCCAAGGTATGTTTACATCCCAGCGTTCTCAAAGCACCGGCTGTCTCCTCATGACACGCAAGTTAAGAAGAATGAGTCCCAAACACGCTGTATTCCTTTTTAAAGTCCTATAGTTTGAATCAGTAGGAGCATCGTGGAGAAACGCGTAAATAATTGATATGTAGTCTACAAAAAACGCCATTGTGTGGGTCTTTTCCTCTGCCGATAGATGCCCTACGGAGTGAGCACAGAGTAAATCAGAACAATCGGACACGTTTTCAGTGGGGTCCAGAGCATTGGAAAGAAATGCCTTTTTATGAAAAAAAAAGCTGCTTGCATGTATTAATTGCTAAGGGATAACGCTTGGAATAGAGACTGACCGATGAGTTCAGTTGTCTTTCTTAAGAAATCTACGTATTTTATTTAGCTTTAGATCACCTGTGTAATCCAAGGCCGCTAAAATGTGAAGATAGGTAGATATATATGTGTTGTCTGGGAGGTCAGTGACCCAGTGCAGCCAGTCCAGGGAGCTTGCCTCATGCTCAGAGGTGTAAGTGCGCTGAGCCTTTCATTGTCTGAGAGTGTTAACATGAGAATCAACATGTTCGACAACAATAAACATCGGGGCATATCATCAAGGGGCGACGATAATATTATCCCCGCTTTAGAGCCCGTTTTCGGGTGAAAAGCGGCGATAATACTATCGCATTATCATCAAGGGCACGCTAGCGCGTGATTCCTTGACGTATCGCCCCCTTTTCCACATGCCTCGCCTCGCATCGATAATGAGATGCAAAGGAGGCGTGGCTGTGGAAACAACATGGGATAATATCGCGAAGGCAGCTTCGCGATATTATCAAGGAGGGTTAGCGATATATAAAATCGCGTTAAGTATGCCTTAACGCAGGAATTTAATGTCTGTTAAATTCCTGACTAAGGCATACCTAACATGGGGGGTGGATTGTGTGGCTAAGACCACAGGCCCTATCATCTAGGATATCGCCGTTTTCCACCATGGAAAACGCCGATATCCCAACTATCTCTGGAATTTTTATCGCCTCGGCGATGCGCGTTGTTGATAACGCGCTAACGGGGTGATAAATTCCAGAGATAGCCGGCGATAAATTTGCAAGCGCTAATCGCACTTTGCGATATTTATCGCCGGTCCTTGAAAATATATCCCCATCGAATTTTGAACGCCAACAATCCCGGGTGAACGTGAAGTACACGTGCCATGTTATGCTACATTACTTGCCTCTAATTGAATCATATTTCACAAGTTGCCACATAATTTGCCTTTCTTTAACCGCATAATTTGCTTCTCCACTGTAACGTAAATTCAGTAGCCCTGCTTATAACCTTTTGAGGTGTTATTGAGAGGAATGTACATTTATAGACGTATTTCTTATCGGCGTACCTTCTCCGTTTTGGAATGCTGGATTTGTGGTGCGTGGCAGGTCCCCGATGCAGTTCCATGGACTACCCCAACATTCCTCCTGTTTAATGAGAACAGCTGTTTTATGCACGTGCTTAGAAAACGCATTTTCTGTGAGCTAAAAACAGAAGTGCTGGCTGCTTGTCACCAAACCAATGGTTGAGTTTATGAATAGTATTTATAAAAAAAGACCGACGCATTTTCATTTTTCTCGAGTCCAGATGGCTGTCCCCACTCCATGTAGTCGGTGCTAATGAACGTGTAAGTGTGAATGGTATTTACAAAACAGACCCACAGAAATCGAAATAGATCATTTTAAAAAAATGTATGAGGTCACTAAAGCGCCTGTTTCTCCTTTATGACAAAAGTTCGTATCGTTTGCACCAAAGATGATTTATGGCAGATTCGTGATTTCAGACTTTGTGCATTGAAAATATGAGCTTGGAAACATGTTGTCCAACACGGAGAAAAAAATGAAGTGTGAAAAAATACAACTTACTTTTATATACAGGAGAGCAGCGAAAATAATCATTCTTATACTCGGATTCAGGACGGAGGGTTACTGTGAAGCTGTTTAGCCACTGTACTGCGTTCAACTAAGAAGTGTCAAGAAAGTCGGCTGTATGCTCAAACAAAACAAGCATTGTCATAGCCAATAGGTCTCGCCTTTGGGACTTTGTAAGTAAAAAAAAACTGAAGTATAAGACTTCACGTTTACATTTACTTCGTATTTAGGATGCAGTAAATGTAAACGTGAAGTCTTATATTTCAGGTTTTTTTTTTTTTTACTCATAAGGTCCTAAAGACGAGACCTATTGGCTATGCCAACACTTCTTTAAAAAAAAAAAAAATTAGGATTCTATGCAAAGCGAGTTCATGTTTCTTTGTGAGAAAATGGAGGTAAACCGGTCAATGTGGAAAGGAACCTTGGAGAGGTTCAGACAGTGTGCAGTGCAACTGAAGGGATTAAAGGCTGCAAGTGAAGTGAGATGGAATTGTTACTTTTTGTTACGTTTTTGTCCTGGAACTGAACTAAGAATATTTACGGTTTATTTTACAGTGGTCTGTGGGTGATTCATGCTTCCTGCACTCAGCAGTTAATTAGTTTAGCAAGTTCCGGGCTCTGCCTGAGTCATGGTTATTAAAGCTGCTTAAATGTTTTCACGAGGCGTCAGACGCTGACCGGCAGGCTGAGACACTCTTGGTTTCTCAGCGTGTCTGTTTCATTTTTGCAACATTTCTTGTGTCTGCCTGTTAATTCGTAAATGATTGAAGACAAGGGAGAAGGTAAGATTCTTCCTGCTTCTCTTGCTGTGAAAAAAAATATTTTACAGAATTATCAATACACGGAATTTTAAAAAGCTTGCAATATGAAACATCTCTCCTGCTAAAATGCAGAAAATACTAAAACAGGCAGTCTTGACAATAACAAGAAAAAATTAACACGTCCTTCGTGGTATTTTTTTGCAAGAACGAAGAGTAATCAAAATCATCTAGAAACAATCAGGAAACATGAGGAAAATAATTAGGATCTGCTCCAGACGCGCTCGCTTCAATAAATCTGGGTTGCCACGCGATTTTAATTAATTGGTCGCAGTGGAAACCCTCGGGGTCACTAGAAATCCTTGGCATACATGGGATTTTAAGCAGGAGTTAGGGCTCCCTCAAGAACTCCTTCGGCGTGTGACTTCCCTATCGAGGGGCGCGTGTACGCACCCGTGTGCAATCAGGCGAGGCTTCTAGGGGCTATCTAGAGACCTACAGACTGAAAGACTCCCTGTCCATCCTGGGAGTCTAAGCGCCTTCAAAACTGTGAATAAGTGGCCTCACCAAGGCTATTCCAAACCACAGATTAAAGCCCAGAGGCCTCTCGGTGCAGCATCCCTACTCACTACACAGAAAGTGAAGGCCACCTTCAGATATTTCAAATACTTACCGGTCCCAAGCAATTTAACATTCATTAAAAGGGCATCAATAAGGCAAAGGTGTGGTACATACAGCGTACAACTGCATGTCACCTCCCAGTGATAGAAGGCCACGCATGCGCAAATTACGAGTGGCGAGCTAATCTATGCCTGCGTCTCCTTTTTGTCTGAGAAGTGTTATCAGTCGAGTACAAACTAGCAAAGATAACGTCAATGTTTCTCCTGATTTAGATAAGTGCCCGCTCATAAAATCTCGAGTTGCGGGAACAACATTTTTGGAACAAGGCTCCTAGCATGTATTGCATATCTTTTGTTTACATCGAGTCCGATCTGGATTGAAATCGCCTATAATGCATTTCTTCTATTAATATGTCACACCCAAAGAAATGACAAGGAAATGGCAGACCATGGGCTTTACTTAGATACTTTCTACATCTGAACACGGTGTGACAGTTTTCTTAATTCTAGTTCAAATATGCTCTCTCATGTTAAGTCCAACGGTGACTGAGGGGCAATTTAAAAGAGAATCCGTGATATAAGGAAACTCGCCTTACATCAAAGGCGCCTGGGTCTCTGGTCTACCCATCACTGGCTTGCTGTCGGTCCCACACCAACACCTGGCGGCAGCGTGCGACACTGGCACTAAGAGGGCGGCCTGCTTGAAGGCAGACACCTGGAGGTGTTTAATACCTCCGGCGCCCCTCCACCGCTCCCGAAAGAGATGAGAACTATTTATTAAAGTGAAGTGATTGATTCCCAACCTCCTAATAAACACTTCCATGGGGCCCTAACCTTTCATTACATATACCCTAAAAGCAGGCTGCCCCTTATCAGAACCTGAACAGATAGTTACCAACGGCAACAAGCCATACACACGGCAATCGGGTGGAGGGGAGCAAGAGACTGCTCCCAATTATAACACACTTGTGCAGCACAAGAGACGGCGGCGCGCAGTGAGACAGTTCCTTATTCTACAGCACCAGGCCTTGCAAAGTGCTTCAGCCCCCAGCACCTGCTCGGTCTCCACCCCATCCCCGGAGGCAAACATGCTTCACACACCGGCCATTATGGCCTTAGGTCTTTGTATCGAGCGCTGACAAATCAGCGCCATAAAAAGGACAGAATGTCAAAATAACACAAAATATTTTCTCCAAGCTTAACGCAGTGTCTGCCCCTCTTCATCTGAGCGGCGATAATACAGTTTCAGAGAAGCAGCCAGGTTTTATGAGTGGCGTAGAACAGCGCTCAATGTGTTTTCTTTATTTACTGTGGGACAGCCAGGGTGTTTTACAGCTGGGGAGCATCCGGTGTCGCGCGCCCAAATGGAAATGCAGATCTCGGTGTTCACAATGCAGGGCTGGCGTGAAAGCATTCATTTGTGGTGGTGGAAAAACCCATAATAAATTAAAGCGGCACAGTTTATAAATCAATAAAGGAGCACGTAACATCTTAAACAATTAACAGATGCTGCTGAAGTGGGAAACATGAGGTGTTGACGGAAGGCACACAGAGATTAAGGGGACTGGGTCTGGAGGCAGCGGTAAAAATTAGAAGCAGATTTGAATTTTTTTTTGCAAGAGCATTCTGTAAATGTTTTGAAAATGTGATTCTGGTGCAAGACAAGTCAGGCAACTGAATGGAAGGCGCAGAGGCCTGCCAAGCTGCGGAAGATGGATGCGGCTTTTGATTGGCTGTGATGGATCAGCTGAAGACGCTATGAAGCCATAAATCATGGGGCTCGCGCATTAAAAATTCAAAAGGAAAGTAACCGTTGTTCTGATTTATACCGTCGGCAAGATAACGAAAAGCAAGGAAGCATTGTTTTTATCCATATCGATGTTTTGAAAGCTGCGTCGTTGTCCTATTGGAAGCGATATATGCATCTCCTAAATTCTGCCCCCGCATACGCCCCCTCTCATAAAGGGCTCCACATAGCATCAGAAAGTGAAATAATCTGGATGTGCGGCTTCCTTTTCTTTTCAAAGCAGTTTAGAAGGTGTAATTGAGAGCAGAAGTGCTGCTCAGAGTCCTTTAACAAGCACAAGCGAGGCAGGCTGTCGGCAGAAGGGGGAGGAAGCACAAGCGAGGCAGGCTGCCGGCAGCAGGGGGAGGAGCACGAGCGGCAGCAGGGGGGAGGCGGGGGGGCTGCGTGATTCCCTTGCAAGAGCGATAATTGCTACCATATGGAGGTGCTCGCTCCCGCAAGGAAATCGCACACGTGCACGCGTGGCCATTGAAGGCAATGGAACGCGTGCACGTTTTAGCCTGAAAAAGGAAATCGATGGCTACAGGTCTCTTTCCTAAGTAGCGTATGCGCACTGCATAGGCGAGACCTAAAAAGCACTTTACAATATAACCATTGGCAAACTCAGCAAATCAAGCGGGCGCCGGCTAAAATTTTAAGCATGGCGCCCGTGTTGCTAATGCTGAAAGTTTAGCGCTGGCGCCAGGGCCCATGACAGCACAGAGGAGAAAGGTGACGCACTGCCAACCAAAACAAGCATTGGCATAGCCAATAGGTCTCGCTTTTGGGACCTTATAAGCAGGGCCGGCTTTAGGTCAGTGCGACAGGTGCGGCCGCACTGGGTGCTGACCTGTGGAGGGGGCGCCGGCCTTAGGGTTGGCACTGTGTTTAGCAATAACTTATGTTTGGAGAGATGAGGGGCACTTTTGCCCGGTGCTCGTGGGAGAATTCGAGGAGGCGGTCATGGGGTGTGGGGGCTCCAAAAATGATTGTGGCACCGGGCACCACCAGCTCTAAAAAGCCGGCCCTGCTTATAAGTATTTAGTTAGGCATCACAATATCCTTGGTGCAACAACATTAACTGTTGCATGGTTAAACACTTAAAATTTCCCAAAGGCGAGACCTATTGGCTATGCCAATGCTTGTTTTGAGGATGTTAATACATTCCCACATATATGGACATCTATGGTATAGGCTGGGGTGTTACATATGGATTTGCTTCTCATTATTGCATACTTTTGACTAGCTGTGTTAATTTATACTACAATGTACATACCTTTTTTTTTTAAATTGTCTTAAACTTGAGTTTATCTGTGTGGAACGTGTGTTTAATTTTTGGAAAAAGAAAATACAAATACAATTAAAAACAAAACTTTGATGCCCTAGTGACAGTCTCCACACGTGCTCCCCCGCCACCCCTTCATCGGTCGAGATTTGCAAGGGATTTTTTCTTGTCAACTACCTGTATTTTTTTTTTACTTTACACAAATGTATGACTGTCCGGACGTTTGCAAGCTTTTGAAAAATAGCAGAAGAAAACGTTTCGCTAAAACTAGCCCTGCACGGTGAAATTGAACCAAGGTGCTTTTTAGGTGGTCGGTTCTGTTGCCAAAAGTTGTTTCAGAAATTTCTCTTGTAAAACTTCCTTTGTGTGGACAAGTTATATTCCGTAAAAGAAGTCGGGCGAAGTTGGTAAATGAAGTATTCCACGGTTGATTAGTTGTTTGCTTTTTTGTGCGTTAGGAACGAATTGAACCCCACGTGGTGCCGTCCAAGTCTCACGGCTCCTTCCCTGCAGCTATTTATTGAGGGTTTTTCCGCTCAGAATCCCCACACGGGTGCATGCACAGCTTGGCTCATTGTCACTAGTGACTGTATATATTTAGATATTCTATACGTTTATTATAAATACTATATATTTTTACTCTATAAAATGTCCTTACTGTGGCTCACCACTTCCTAAAGTCCCAAAATTATGCACTCATCATGGGCTTAAAATGATGCTGCACTATTCGGCTTATTGCTTCGGGCCAGGGACACAGCAGCTCCAGAAGGGGAATCAAGACAGCGGTGCTGCAGCGCCATCTAGCAGCGGTAAGTAACAGCAAAACGACTTTAAAAGGCCGTCTATTCTGGCCTCGGGAGCACTTCATAGGCAACATAAAATTTTGCATGGTGTTGTGAACTTGCCCCGTTCCTGAGGCGAGTTTTTTACGTGATTGAGCTGGCATGCTTCGAGAGTTATGAAGGGTGGGGCTGGCAAATGCAAAATTACTTCAGCTTCTTTTGAAAGTAAAAATAAATCCCTGTTGTGTAGAGGAGATAAGTGTTATCGTTCGCCCCTGCCTCTAGCCAAGGTGTTCCACCCCAGGAGGGGGCAGAGGCAGTGACTGTGTGCAGACTTCTTAACACAGTACAGTTGTCCTTCTTAGAATGTGCTTGTATTGGTTAAATTTAAAGTATCATAAACTTGGGTTTCACATCATGAGGCGCTTCAGCGTTCTGTAAAAGGGCACATCTGCCAACCATGGGGCTTTAAAAATGTAAAAGTGAAAAAGTGGCCTGACGCTGTCTGCAGATTCAGACACAGTTCTGTGGGAAAATTGCAGCTTTCAGCCTGTGTCTTGATACTCAGTTCAGCTCTTCTGCGTTTTTGTGAAGACCTTTTCAGCACAATTAAATGTAGCCTGCTGTGGAGGGGTTCTCTGTGCAGTTAACAGGCCGTGGCTGGGTTCTCTGTGTAGTCATTGAGTGAAAGGAGATGAGGATGACACCGGAGAAAGGCGAAGAGGTGTGCCAACAGTGAAAGAGAGTAGGAGTGAAAGGAGGAGGGAGAAGCAGTTAGAGGGGAAAGATGAGGGGAGACGGTGAAAGGTGAGCAATAGGGAAGCAGGAAAGTAATGAAGAGGGCCAGCACTAGACAGGGTGGGTCTAGGAAACAGCAATGAAAGGTAGAAGCGTGTGGCAGAAAACAATAATTAAAAAAGAAAGTATCAAATGTAGAGGGCGAGAGAGGATCAGCAGTGAATGAATGAGGGGGCGGAAAGGAGGCTCTGAGGGAGAGCGACGGCTAAAGGCCGAGAGTAAAGCCAGATGGCGGCTGCGCGTGTGCACGCGCGCGTAACTGCAAGGTTGAGGCCAGCAAAAGCGTGTGGTAGCACTTTGAAAACCCACTTACTAAATGTCTCGCAATGCAATAGGTCTCGCATTTGCAAAAGTTTGAGCTATTGGCACTGTAAATGTCAAACCTTGTATCTATGTATTTGTTTTGAAAATTTGAGCTATTGGCATTGTAAATGACAAACCTTTTATCTGTGTTGGTTTTGAAAACAGATAAATAAAAGGCATTGTCATTTACAATGGCAATAGCATAAACTTTCGCAAATGCGAGACCTATTGCATTGCAAATGCTTGTTTTTTTTATCAGGAAAATGCTCCATACCCTTTTTATACTGACATCTGTTTTAAAACTATTTCAGGAAGAAAATGTTTGGTGAAGTGTCAGAAAGGTGGTGTTCTCAAGATTGTTAAACCTTGGGGGTAAAGGTTGGGGGATTCCTAGGAGAGATTAAATTGCAGACCTTTTTGCATTTTGAAATGACTGACAATAGCGCGCACTAGTGTAAGAAAATGGGCCAGACAAGCAAGACAAAGTCACAGCAAAGAAAGCACCCTCCCCCATGCAACTTGTCGCATCGCACCATAGTGAAAATGTGGTGAATGATTCCTTCAACGCGACTGGAACCGGGACACAGTGCCCTCTTAGCTCTACAGAGAAGCTTGTGCCTAGGGGCGCACTATAAAAAACCCCTTTGAGAGGATTGTCCTGCACATCACGCGCAGTTTCCCTCTCCAGGAGAAGTCACTGGATCCTTGAGGCTCTCCATGTGATAACTTTGCCCTGTGCACGTCCTGTGTGTGGAAGGAAAGAGTTGGATGATCTTTTCACTATACAAAAAGTGGCCTTTTCACTTCTAGATCATGTCTATTATCACCTTATAGTACATCCTTTGTAAGGCCCGCGTCAGACAGGTGGACTGGTTTAAGCATCTGAGATTAAACGACCCTCAATGCCTCAGGATCCTTCAGAATCAGAAAGGATGAACTGGAGGAGAAGCTGTGCTTCCTGCGTGTCACCACGAATGTTTGAATAAGTTGTGGAAGTGCAGCTCGTACACACATTTAGACAAACTCTTTACTCCAGGGAGAGAGCTGTGCATGGCACCCCACCGTACTCTAGAGAGAAGGACCCCCAAGGCAGCTACCAGGCGGCAAGTCTTCAGCACCAGACTCCAATGAACCCCACACTAGAATCACTGGAACATGTGGGGCCTGGGTGGGGTCATCTGTCCCTTTGACTTGTACCGTGTCACAAACGTACATCACAATCACTTGGAACGTTTTTTGGGCGGGGGGGGGCAAATTAGCAGTTTCACTACTACTGAGCAGCAGATGAAGCTGGTAACAGAATTACGTGGACACTGAAAGGGGGTTGGGTGATCATGTGCCCTCACACTTGTACCAATCCCCGATGACAATGGAACCAGAAATTCTTTTAACACGTGGTAGTAAATCAGGGAGGGCAAGGAGTAGCGGCTGCTACCTCTGCTTGCCTCTCGGCACCCCTGACACTACAGTGGCTTGTTCCAATTTTGGAGGTCATTAAGGCATTGCATCAAAGCCTGTTGTGCCTTCTTTATGTTCCACTTCTTGCCCAACACTTAGCAACAAAGCGGAGGGTGCTGAAAGTCAGAGCATTCATTCTGGGATTTCATGTGGATCTTGTGAAGTTCACAAATCTTGACAATTGATGGCCCTGCACGGGTACTCTTGTTACACACAATGAAGGAGCTGGCTCTGCTGTCCCAAGAGGGAGAAGAACATGACTGATTCCACTGGGACGGCCCAGAAAACCGGGGGGGGAGAAAAGATGCTGAAGGACACCACTGGCAATGAAGCCTATTTTATGACAGAATGTAGTAAATCTCTTTCAGTTCCAGAACAAACATCCATGCAATAGCCCATGTGTAGACCCGCTGGGCACTTCAGGCAAACAGGAGCCCAAGACCGAACCTTAGCACCACAACAAAGTGGCTTTCCGAAGATTGAAGCTGCAAGGGTATAGAGTCAGTAAAAGAGCTCAGACTCAGGTCTTGAGTGTAGACAAAGAAATGCTGCAGTGGCCTGTAACACTTCTCTGACCACTCACACAACAGTGCATGGAAAGTCCTGCTATGTGCTAAGCAGACATTACATTTCCATGTCTTGTAAGAACACTCTGCCATTTAAATTAACAAGCGATCGCCAGGCAGCGGTGGCACCCACGCTTTACAGATAAAATTAAAAGTAAAGCGCGGGTGCCGTGATTATACCAAAAGTAAAGAAATAGATGTTTTTTCTATTTCTTTACTTTTGGTATAATCGCAGCACTCGCACTTTACTTTTAATGTTAAAAGTAAAGCGCGGGTGCCGTGATTATACCCAAAGTAAAGGAAAAACAAGCATTGGCCGCGCGCGCAGCGGGAGAAGCAAGAGTTGTGTGCACGCACAGCCAATGCTTTCCAAAAAAATAAGGATGCGAGCTTGAAACAAGCATTGGCCACGAAAGTCATCGCGATCACGATTGCTGCGAAAGCGAAAGTGATTGCGATGACGCGCTAAAGGCGTTCCTGAGTGCTGCTGGCTGGCCTAGCGCATGGCAGCTGTGCTCGTGCACGATCACATGCACGCAAGCACTAGGCCAGCCAGCAGCACTTAAAAAACTCACATACAAAATGTCTCTCCGAGCGAGTGCATGCGCTGGGCTCATCAAGACCTAAAAAGGGCATGCATCACAGGGGACTCAAACATTCCTCTTCTCTAAAACAAAACTAAGGAATCAGTTTGCTGTGCATCATAACACCCGATTTAATCAATAAATGCTGATGGAAATATTTATGTCATAATATAGGAAATAAGGCTCAATGACCTGCTGACGCATGTAATCCATTGGGACAAGCATGAATTAATCTTAGGGATACGGGCAAAAAGCATAAGTTACTTACTTGTAATACAGCTTCTACTCCATGACAATCTTCCTTGCAGCCATAACAACTTGAATAGTAGTGCCTCTTAACAGGCATCCTATCCAAAGTTAAATTTGCTAAAATGTATTCATCTTTAAAAACCTCGACAATAAAACAAACAGAAAAATACTCTACAGTAAACAGCTTAGCTTACAACGATGGCTTGGAATGCAATACACAAAGTGATAGCCAGTGGTTGGACTATTTGCAAGCATCCCTCTCATCACTTCTTTTTGTGTTTGCTGTAACGCCCTAAGTGGCCAAGGGTATGTTCAGATGTGGGTCCCATGCTCACAGTGGCACTGAATCCGAGCAGAAACCAGACTGAAAAGGTCCAATGAGGCTGAAACTGGTCTGAGTTGCTTGTGTTGCCTTCTGGTGGGGACCTCACCTGGCAGTTTAGGATGGCTCCCATGAAGAGCAGAACGAGTACTGATTTGCATGAGGAAGACATTAGTCTAGAGTGGCATAGTGAGTGAGAAACAATGGGTGGGAATGCAACCTCGATCGTTTGACCATTTGCAAGCGTTTCTCATTCCTCTGTAACCTCCTTCAGACCTGGATCCCATGCTCACTGTGCCACAAGCTACACCCAAGTGAAGAGATCCAACTAGGCCAAAACAAGTTTTGGGTTGCTTGTGTTCCGTTTCAGTGAGGAGATGGAATGGCAGGTCGGACTGGACTTTTCTTACTGGACCAGGATCAAGGCATATTTCCATATGGCAGAGTCTAATGTGAGGCGGCATAGTGGCAAAACAAAAAATACATTGGTAAAGCCAACATGTCTGATACTTGTAGGACATGCACACAGTGCTAAAGCTAAAGCACAGAGAAAACCATCTGAAAATTGCTTTATTTTCTTTAGCATCCATTTTTCAGATGGTTTGTCGGTACTCACTCCACAGTGCTGCCTTGCCGCTCGCCAACTCGCTTTAGATGTAAAATAGTCCATTCTGTATTCCAAGATGGACCCTCAAAGCCCTTTAAGTATACAATACAATTAGTTTTCCCAAAAAAGTGCATGAAACATACACCTCAAAGCTAAAAAGGCAGTAAAGGTATATATCAGAGGCGTTCAAAACAACTTTGCAGGTAAACTCACACTGCCACTTTGACACATGTCACTTTAGAAATTGAGCAGTGAACCTGGTAGGTTGAGGGCCACACATTAGGCACCGTTCTCAAGTTTAAAACGGCAACTCGTATTTGGCTAATAAACATGTTTATCGGAGGGAAATGGGCATCACAAACAAGGCAGAAAGGGAAAAGTAATTTAAACATTTTTGGAGTTGTCACTGCTGGAGTTTGTGAAGTTATTTTCTATTGAAGGGTCCCTGGAGCAGACCATCAGTACTGGGATAGAGCAAGACACTTCTTATCCCTGAAAAAAACAAAACCCTCACGTTCACGAGGATTGGACCCGACATCTTTCACTCATGGACGAGAGGGCCGCTAAATACAGTGGCCGTGAAGTGGATGGAAAACGTTGGTAAGCTCAGTTCCATATAGCATCAACATCAAGGTCAACATAAAGATTGACTACAAAGCCTGCGAAGCAATAGAGAAGGCCGGGCAGGCAGTATATTGCATAGCTATGCTCTAACGGGTAACATTCCCCAAGCATCGCGAGAAGACCCACCATCTATGGGACTACAACGCAGATAAAAACGAGCATGTATAATGTCCTATATGAACTGACAATTTGTTTTATTGTTTTTGCGTACCTGTTTGTTGTCCGTGTAAAACATATCAATGACACTTGTAGCAGTGGAGTACAAAAGTGAATGTCAACCAAAGCATTATACGGGGCAGAAGTGTGGGGTTTTGTAGGTACCCAGCAAATACAGATTGAGGAGAATACATTTCTGAGAAAGATTCTCCAAACCCCACAAAGTACATCGGCCCATATTTGTCATGACAAATTGGGTAGAGCATATATGGAAGATCTGATCAAAATCAGACCTATTATGGCCTGGCTAAAAATTTGGACCAATCCAGAGGCGGGACTGAGTAGACAAATAATCACTGACTGCATGGATAGGGATAAGGGAATGTGCATACCATGGCTGAATTACGTTAGGGTCACCCTGGAGAGTTTAGGGTGTAAGGGTCTTTTCTATAACCCACTAACAATAATTCCCGAGGACAAAATCAGAATCAAAAGAATGTTCTTCGAAAAAGAGACTACACGAAGAGCGGTCCTTGAGGAAAGCAAGCCTACAGTCCGCGCCCATATAATGGTAAAGACAGTAGAAGGTATGGAACCGTACCTTGCCCTCATACATAATGCACAGGACAGGTTCCTAATTACAAGATTTAGGTTCAACCTTCTACATCACCTACTGGCTGACCCGCTTGGTTTTACTGCTACAGTCGAACAGAAGGGTACCTGCGGCTGCGACAATAGGTCTCCGCAGGATACCCTTCATTTCGTTTTACTATGCCCTTTTTATTTGATACCTAGACGCAAATATTTAGTAAGGATTCTTAAACAAATGAAGTTTAGACATGCTAAGGTCGCCCTTTTATACTTACAAAGATCGGAGAACCCACTAGCACTGGCTTGTACTTTAAATTTTATCAAAGTTGCAATAAGACTTAGGAACACTAGGGGACTCCCTTGAATGAACTGTGAACTTGGAACGAATTGATGATAACGGTCTCTGTGTAGTTACTGGATTTGTAATGAACTGAATGTTGTTTTTTAATTGTATATTTGTACTTTTATGATATTTTTTTAAAATATCGAATAAAGGAATTGAATTGAAATTGAATGTCAACCAAAAAAAATTAAGAAATATAAAACTAAAATGTGCAAGGAAAAAGGTCAAGGCGGCTTGGGATGCCTTGCTAATTTTAGTCACAGGAATCTGAGCCGTATTCGTACTAACACTTGATGTCATGGCTCTGAAGCATGAAGTGGCTGCACGGGAAAGGCAACAAAAGTGAACGATAGCTTGTAAAACAAGTGTGCGCGCCTCGCGCAAGTAGGGGGTGGGGGGAGTGCGGCCGAGAGCAGGCAGCGTTTCCCTTGTGGGAGGGAGCACAATAATTGCTAACATATGGTGCCGCTCACTCCCTCAAGGGAATCGCCAAGCGTGCACGCGTTGCATTGAACGCAATGCAACGCGTGCACGTTTTTGCCTGCAGAACTGAATCGATTTCAAGAGGTCTCTTTCTTATGCAGCGCATGCGCGCTGCGTAGGCAAGACCTAAAGAAGGGAGAGGGAGGGGCAGCCACACGCGAGCAGCGTGCGTGTCCCTGTTCGCTCACGGGGCAATAGAGCCCATGGGAGTGAATTTGCCAGAAAAGGTGGGACATGCACCCACAATTAGCCATTTGCAGGCTACAATTTTTAAAGGACTAACACAAAAGCCAATCCCAAGTGAGAGAGTAGTCAGACCACACAAAGTATAGACAAAAGATCGCCTACAGCACAAGCGCTGTGTAGGCTCGAAGTAAAAAGCGCTCAGCAAAATACCGTATACCATCTTTCATTGACCCATTCTGCCAGGGGTCCAAAAAGCAGTGCCAGGGGCCACAAGGGACAGTCCATGCTGTGTGCTTGGAGGTCCTGGTGCTGTAACCCTCTGCTGCGCTGATCATCATTTCAACAATCCTGACCCCCACAATATGGCCCCCTCACAGGAGTACTGGGCACTGATGGAGTACTCCTTTCAGCGGCTGCACACAGGCCCTATTTTCATTAAGATTCATCAATTGCCTTAAATGTTGTTTATATAATCACTAACATTTAATTCACATGCTCATCCCTTGAGGCATTTCCAAAGTTAGTCACTGTTTTCAAACATCTCTTCTGTCTCTAACGAAATGAGAAAACAGTGAAAGAAACCGTTTTTTCTGGGAGTGTCTGTAATGCTGCAGCTTGCGACAGAGATGGTTTGAAACTATCCTTGGCTGGTGTCCAGTCTGTCTTTGCCAGCGTCATCCTTCCCTCCTTCCCTACCATGTTATATTATAAATCCCAGCCACAGGGGTAGCAGGGATTCAGATATTGCTGTCTCCGCCATGATGAAGACTGCAGCCCAGTGCTTTAAGTGGGGAAAAATAAGTGCAGGTACTCATTAAATTTAGCTAGGGGCGTGGCTAGTGGGCGGGGCTTGAGGCAGGACGAAACATGGTGATAGACATTCCTATCAAGTATTCATTTTGCCCTTACATTTCTGTTGATAGTAGTGTTAAGCTTCCCATATCTGCAGATTAACAACAGGATATGCTAATAGAGGGTGGTGTGAAGATCTGCTGGGAACAGGCCCTAAATCATAATAGAAGACATCAACAGCACTATTCAGGCTAAAAATCAGTGTGCCTCAGAACAACAGAGACTTTAGAATAGCAACATTACTAATGAGTTCTACACCAGTTGCAGGACATATCAAAACATGTGAGTAATGTTTCAATATAAACAAAACGTGTTAACTCATTACACAAAATGAAGGCCAAACACAATATATTAATCTTTCCTTGTTTTGCAATATTTGCAGCTTCTTACTACCATACTGTTCTTACTTAGTTGCATTTTGGCACAATACCTATATATTCTATAGTGCACACACACATTCACACAGAAACAAGCAGACATGCACATACAAAAGCATTCCACGCATTTCTTTGAAACTACCCACTGAGTGTCCTGATTCTCTTCCAGTCTGAGCTCCACACGCACGCACACAGATACTTTAAAAAAAGTTTCAGTTGAGGTTATTCTTGCGTTACTTCACAGCAAGGACAGTGTGAATGTGATTGACAAAGCAGGACCTGGATGGGCCTGCTCTATCAAACACAGCAGGACGGTGACATTTTCAACCCCCGGCATCCCTTGCATAACGCAAATGAACCGCTGCTGAATGTTTCAGCAGTGACTAAGCTAAGAGCTAGGGAGGCGCTTTGGTTGTTAGAATGCTTTACAGATCTGCTCCGCTACGATACCCTTGAGCTCAGCAGCACTAACATCAGTGACCTTACCTTCATGAGTACCGGTACTCTCCTTGGCAGTGGAGAAGTGCCGGTACTCAGATCGGTAAAAATAAGAAGTGCCGGTACTCAGTACCGGTGAGTACCGGCCCATTTAAAGCACTGCTGCAGCCGCCATTTTGCTCCTGGCCGCCCTCCTTGGGCTCTTCATGATGCCTGAGGTGGAGGGAGAGAACGATCCTGCTGGTGAGTACACAGGCACAAAGATGTTCAGGGCTTTCAGTGTCTGGATGAAAACTTCACCTGAGGGATCAAAGTTGTTTATGTCTCTTTCTGGAGAATCACTGCACAATGAAGTGACTAGTCAGGTGAGTCTGCAGAGAGGTGGAGGCGTTTGAGTTAAGAGAGTAAGAAAGCCCAGGATGGCATCTGCGGCTCTTGATGATGTCATGTGTAAGGGACAGTGTCCATGCCCCATACACCTGAAATCAAGAGTTATTCCACAACTCCTAACAGGCAGCAGGATACAGGTTTCAGGAGGTCAAGGCTGAAAAATGGGCTTTTAAAGCGTCAATATGACTTGTTAGGTTTTCTCCGCTCCTCCCCCGAGCCGCTTATCTAGTCAGGGTTTTTTATTTGCATTCTGAGACTTTTTTTTCCAGTTTTTACCTTTAGAAAATAAGGGCTACATTACAAATCCCAGAATGCAAAGCCAAATTGGAAATGATGAGCAATTTGCAAAGGACCTGCAAACCAAAACTCTGCAAATAGACTATTGGGGAAGTGTAAGACTGACCCTTGTTATTCAGGTACATTCAACACTTGTCACCAAACAGCACAGAATAAAACAACCTAGCTACTTGAAGTGATCCTTATCAGACTTAGGGGAAGTGAGGCATTCAGGCAAGCATCCCAAGGGAGCAGAACTACTTTGAGGAGAACGGGGCCACTGGGAGGAATTCCTTCCTGAATAATGTATTTACAAATGAGGCTAACATTGTGCATTTTACAGCACTGTATTTCAAACATATTTGGTCTAAAACCCATACGTTTTGGGGGCTGTTCTTTAAAGAATATATGAAAATATTCTAATAGTTCAGGATCTGACCCACTACCCAGGAGCATTATTTCTCCACAGCAACACATCATGTGTCAGAAAGTCCAGTAGAGACACTGGATGTACAGAGCCTTTCACAGGGTTTCAAAATTGCTATTGTAACTAATAAAAAGCACTGCCTTAAAGTGTAAGTTAGGAAGAACCTCATAAAATGTGACCTCCTAAAAGACTGGCTGAGGCTGGTGGATTCTTAGGTTAGCAGCACTCGGACAGCCCTTGGCCTGTGACTGGTATGTTCTTGGAGCTCTTTCAGCAGTCAATTGCCTTTCCAAATGGTCCTGGGGATGCCAAAGTAGTCTGGGGTCTAATTCAAAATTGGATGTTGAGTTGCAATGTGTATATATTTTGGGGATTTTAGGGTGGTGCATTTTCTAAGCTGACAGACATATCTAATGATGAAGTGTGTGTGGTGTTTCTTGGGGGCACATTATGTTTCCTGGTGGTGAGTGCTGCTGGATACTGCAGTACTTGGATAACTACAGTATGCTCTGTCAGATGCAAGCGCGTGGACTATGATGGTGGCACATTACATTGTGAACACGCGGATAGCCGGGTATGTCCTACCTGTGCTGCTTGCATGCATGGTGCCCCATCTAATATTTGCTGATGAAAACTGTGTAGAAGAAACAGATTGCACCGTTAGAATATGAGGCACCAGAGGTCAGACTCTGTTTAGTCACAATGAAAAAAATTTGAGCGGACACATGTTTAGGTTGTGAGTGTGACCCTGTAGTTATTGTTCCATGTCCATTCACTGTCTCCTCTGATGCACTGCTAGGTGTGGAGAAAGATGCTGTCTCTGAGTGTGACCCTTTAGTTATTGCTGCATGTCCATTCTGTCTCATCTGACGCACTGCTAGGCGCGGAGGAAGATGCTATCTCTGAGTGTGACCCTGTAGTTATTGTTCCATGTCCATTCGCTGTCTCCTCTGACGCACTGCTAGGTGTGGAGAGAGATGCTGTCTCTGAGTGTGACCCTTTAGTTATTGCTGCATGTCCATTCTATCTCATCTGACGCACTGCTAGGTGTGGAAGAAGATGCTGTCTCTGAGTGTGAACCTTTAGTTATTGTTCCATGTCCATTCTATCTCATCTGACGCACTGCTAGGTGTGGAAGAAGATGCTGTCTCTGAGTGTGAACCTTTAGTTATTGTTCCATGTCCATTCTATCTCATCTGACGCACTGTTAGGTGTGGAGGAAGATGCTATCTCTGAGTGTGACCCTTTAGTTATTGCTGCATGTCCATTCTGTCTCATCTGACGCACTGCTAGGCACGGAGGATGATGCTATCTCTGAGTGTCAACCTTTAGTTATTGCTGCATGTCCATTCTGTTTCATCTGATGCACTGCTAGGCGCGGAGGAAGGTGCTATCTCCGTGTGACCCTGAAGTTAGTGCTGCATGCCCATTCACGGTCTCCTCTGATGCACTGCTAGGAGTGGAGGAAGGTGCTATCTCTGAATGTGACCCTGAAGTTATTGCTGCATGCCCATTCACTGTCTCCTCTGACGCACTGCTAGGTGTGGAGGAAGATGCTATATCTGAGTGTGACCCTGTAGTTATTGTTCCATGCTCATTCACTGTCTCCTCTGACGCACTGCTAGGCGCGGAGGAAGGTGCTATCTCTGAATGTGACCCTGAAGTTATTGCTGCATGCCCATTCTGTCTCCTCTGACGCACTGCTAGGTGTGGAGGAAGGTGCTATCTCTGAGTGTGACCCTTTAGTTATTGCTGCATGCCCATTCTGTCTCCTCTGACGCACTGCTAGGCGCGGAGGAAGGTGCTATCTCTGAATGTGACCCTGAAGTTATTGCTGCATGCCCATTCTGTTTCCTCTGATGCACTGCTAGGCGCGGAGGAAGGTGCTATTTCTGAATGTGAACCTGAAGTTATTGCTGCATGCCCATTCTGTCTCCTCTGACGCACTGCTAGGTGTGGAGGAAGGTGCTATCTCTGAGTGTGAACCTTTAGTTATTGCTGCATGCCCATTCTGTCTCCTCTGACGCACTGCTAGGCGCGGAGGAAGGTGCTATCTCTGAATGTGACCCTGAAGTTATTGCTGCATGCCCATTCTGTCTCCTCTGACGCACTGCTAGGTGTTGGGGAAGGTGCTATCTCTGAGTGTGACCCTTTAGTTATTGCTGCATGCCAGCTCTTGTCACGAGCACTTGTTATCATTTTTCATGTGCTTCTACTATTTTGATTCACGGTATGCTTCATTAGGTTTGTTATCAAGCAGTGTCTGGAGATGATTTCTGTATTTTAGGAAGCACTAGGTGTTATTACCTTGGCGTGAGATTTATATATACTGTTTTGTTACTAGTTAAGCCCTAATGAAGTTCCAAAAACTGTTGTGGTTTTGTGGAACGAAAGGCGTTGGCTGTCTCTGTGAACCTCTGTCAAGTTTGAAATAAAAAACGAAAAGAAAGAAAATTATTTGGACTTTTGTATTATTTTCATTGCACCTCCATTTGTTCAAAACATTGTGAGAAACTGTAACCAGAGGCACCAAAATGTGACAGGTGCTTGAGTCTTGTGGACGACAATCCTGATAAGTAAGAGAGTGAAGTGCTAACCGATTGGTCAGTCACCTTATATTTACTTTTGGTTTACTGATCCTGTAGTTATTGCTGCATGCCCATTCACTGTCTCCTCCGATGCACCTCTAGGTGTGGAGCAAGGGGGCTACTGTGTCCAGCCTACTTCACGTCTGACATTTAATACTACGCAGGAAACACATTTTCTTGTACTTGTCAAGAAGCATCAAAACAAAAACTTTCCCAAAGGAAATGGTGAGTAAATGGGAGGCAAAATCTCCACGAGCATTCATGGTCACACCAGCAGGTATCTGGTGTGATTATTTAAAAGCATTCTACTGTACAGAGTGTAGTTCAATCTGAAACGCAAATGTTGGATAACATAGGTGATGATATACCTGGACCAGAAACAACTGTTACCTACATGAATCGAAAAAATCAAATACCCAACATCCTGACAGGATGTCCATCGCCATTATAAAACCAAATAATAAAGATGGGAGCACCCTCTTGTCACCCCTAGTTAAAAGACTTTTTATTGATGGAATTAATCCAAAGTACACAGAAAGGAAAAACATTGCCACCTCTTAATAACATCTATTGGCAAAGCCATTAGGGGTCTTGCCTTGAACGCTTATTTGATGGTTCATTATTTATTACTAAGTCACCAAAAATATATGCAACAAAAAATATACAACTGCTTCATTGTGGTGGCTATATTCTTGTAATAATGAGTCTAAATGAATAAAATAATAAACATCACCTATAATTTTAATAGCACAGTATGTGTAATTAGCATGCATGTGGACTTGGAGCAGCTATAGAAGCCATTTTTAAAATAATTTTAAATTTCAATGCACATAATAGGAAAATATGACTCCTTTGCTGCAAAGAAAAGGATTATTGTATTTGAATTACTGTAACTAGAAGAAATATTTTAAATATAAAAAGATAATAAAAAATAATAAAACATTAAAAGAAAAAATCAATTTATTTGTATGTTGTACAGAGTTTGGATTTATCCAGGGGTGTACTGGCGCTACCAAACTAATACACTCTCTGCAACTCAATGGTTCCTTGAGAAGCCTATGTAAAAAAATGGGTTTTTAGAGTCCATTGAAATTTTAAAAACATTCGGCTCTAGGTGTAACTAAGGCGACAGTCTGTTCATTGCCTAAGCTGTAACCACAGAAAAAGTCCACCCTTTTGATCTTGCTCTCCAGTATTTGTGTACTGTGATCAAACAGGAGGAGGTAAAGCAATAGTATTGAAGTGCCCTTCTCTTTGCTCCATCACCCAAAGCTAACTCTGAAGGCCCGACAGAGTAAGTGCGATCAGATTAAAGCCATCTCACGGACCCCTCTGGTGTGGATGGTTGATTTTTTTTGAATGTCGAGATTTGGACAAAAGAAATGCCCCAAAACCTTGGGAGAAAAAAACTCCCAAGGTGTGGGGTCATTAGCTTTTTGTGTTTTAATAAAGGTTAAAAGTTTGGTGGCCAACCCTCAAAGGTGATAGAGACCATCCAACAAACGTTTTGTGTCTTGACAGGAGTCACCATGACAGGTGGCCCTGTCAAACTACAGAGCTCACTGCTGGACCAGTGTTAATCTCCAAACTTGGCAGCACAGGCAAGTGTTCAAGCGGTGCCCAAGCTGGCTGTTTTATCCTGGTTTCAGTCACCAGACACTTGCAGCACAAAATCCTTGTGCCATTCTGTTTCCTCTAAAAGATACACAAAACAACCTGTTAAAAAAATTGATTACTGATGGATATTCCTAATCACAGAATCCTCACATTCAGAATATTCTCAGATGCCATAGCATGCTGCTAGCTCAGACTCATGAATACCTGGTGACCCTGGAAGTGACAGAGCACAGCTGCATCTGCAGTTCTTTTCTTTCTGTGCCCTGCAACACAGATCCAGAGCTTTTATTAGTTCTCCAATGCCTCCAAATTATATCCAGACAATTTGTTGGAACACGTATACACTATAAATGACTGGATTCAAGGAATATATGTTGTTACAATGCATGCTTTAGATCGCATGCCATTACAACGCGTTTGTTACAATGACCGAGTTGTTACAACGTGAACCATTACATCGCAAGTTGTTACAGCGACTTGCTGTAGGGGGCGCGCTGGATTTAGGAATAGTATACTTTACTATTCCTACTCCAATTTGTGCAACAGCAGGAAAGGTTTTGGATTGTAAATCCAACACCTTCTGCCCCCTACAGCAAGTCATTGTAATGACTTGCGATGTAATGGTTTGCAAAAAGTCAAAAGAGCAGCATTCGAAGAGTTCTTCACTGTTAGGGTCTCCAGACTGCAACGTGGTCCAGCCACTGGTCTCAGGGTGCCCTGAAATTTTCAGTCTGTCATCGAACCGCAGAAAGAGGTCCGGACGCTGCCAGCTCCATCTGGCGCACCTTTGGCTTCATCAAAGCCACCATACTCTCCAGTTGGATTCACACTGCCAGGCTCTCCCCTGACACTGTCTGTCCACTCTGGACACATACTAAACCCCTATTGTTGCTGGTTCTGTTTTCCTCCTCCTGCTCCACGTCCACATCAATTCCTTCTTAGCCAATAAGGACTCCACTGTTACCTGTCCTGTTGCCAAGCTCTGGCCTGAAAGTGCCATTGGCCTGCAGCAGGCCTGTGTCACATAATGAAAACCGAGAAGCACAGCCAGTGATCATGCATTTAGATCCTCATCCTCTTTCTCGACTCCAGTATTGCAAGAGGTGGGAGGCCCTATCCGGCTCAGACTATGAAGTGGTCGAGGGCAAATCAAATGTCCTTCCTCAATGCCAGTATTGCCAGAGGCTGATGGCCATATTCGGATCAGATTTTGCCATGGTTCTGGGTATATCAAATGTTCTTCACAAAATTGATGATGACATGGAGGCTGACAATTTGCTCCCCCTCACAACTCTGAGGGGTGTACATAGGCTTGTAAAATGCCAGTGAGTTAGATACATCCCCAGAGTCAGAGTGTGTCCAACCAGCCAGCGTACCTACAGGTCAGAGAGTCCATTTTTCTGTAGCAGTGTGAAGAGCAGCAGAAGTGCTAGATATGCAATTGCCCACATGTGAACCAAAAAGCAATTTAATCACTGAAATTCTTCAACTAGGTCCATTTAACTAAATCACTGTTACCTTTTAATGAGGCTGTCATGAACACGCTCATGGTCACTTGGTTTAAGTCATGCTTGGCTCTTCTGGTCAGTCAACCAATGCAAGACAGCACAGACCAGTCCCTGGTGGCTTTGACTTTCTGCTGAAACAGTCAACCTCTGAAAGCCTTGGGTACAAGCATCAACAAAAAAGGTCAATCCAACTCCATCACTTCGAAAGGTGGTTGATACGTATAAAACCGATACAGACACCTCTTCATCTGGAAGTAAAACCAGAACTAGGTCATCTAACCAACCACCCATGCGACCGCCTCCATCAGCAACTCACCTGGATGCACCAACCCCCAGCACTTCGGCTTCTTTTTTAGAGGACACCGGGGACAAAGACGACCCAGGAGGAGCAAAAGAAAAAGACAAGGAATCACTCGAACCGAAGACCATCCCGGCTACCAGCAAACGTCAGAAAGGGGGCAGGAAACTCTAGATGACAACAACCTAGTTATCAACATCTCCTCTTACTCATTGAACTCCATGGAACTTAAAACTCTACAAAAAGGTACATCTTTTGTACCCACCTGCCACACCAACTCTCTAGAATTGGAAATCAGTTTTTTTAAACTGATGCGCAACCTACGTCTTCAAAATTTCTTTGAAAATGTCACTCAAATTGATGAAACTCAGAAAAGTGATTTCCTAAAAGGTCTCAAATCACCCAGCACCTACATGGCCCCTGTGAGCCACAAAAGCTTGGATACCTTCGAGACATTGGTAAAAAAGGACTTACAATTGCTACCTTTCACCAAGAAATCCAAACACCGAAACCTTTCGGTTAAAGAGCACAACATCCTCCTAAAATTAGCCAACAACTCCAACATAACATGCCAGAATGCCGACAAGGGAGGGGCACTAGTTATCATGGATACGGAGTTCTACATACAACAAGTACATAACCATGTATCTAATACTGACACTTACATGAAGCTGACCCAGAATCCTACAGAAGAATTCACATCCATTCTTCAAGAAATTCTATTGAAAGCTCTCAATGATGGCGTGATCCAAGAGAAGGCATACAAATTTTTGTAGAAAAGCCATCCCCGGTCACCTTCCCTATACATGCTACCAAAGATACATAAGAACATTGAAAAACCTCCTTTTCGACCTATTGTTTCCACCAGAGGTAGTTTACGCGAACCCATCGGAAAACTGTTGGATAGATATCTACAACCTTTTGTATTAAACATGAGTAGCTATGTCAGAGACACTACTGATTTTATCAACACCATTACCTTGGATGACAACAATGAATACTGGCTATGCACTGTGGATGTGACATCTTTGTACACTTCCATTCCACATGATGTAGACATTTCTGCCATCGAACACACGCTTGTTAATTCAAACCTGGATCCTCAACTGCAATTGTTTCTCCTAGAACTATTATACTTCACCTTGTATCACAGCTATTTCAAATGGCAAGATCAATGGTTCTTACAGCTCACAGGTACATCGATGGGCAATTGTGCCGCTCCGGCATATGCCAATATCTTCATGGAAAAATTTGAAACTGAGAATATCCTGAACAACAACACATGGCAAAATCACGTTACTATTTTCCTCAGATATATCGATGATATTTTTTTCATTTGAAAAGGAGCACATTCTGAACTCATGTCAGCACTCAGCACTTTGAACACTATTGATGAAAGAATTCAATTCACCTTTGAAATGCAAGAAGATTCTGCTACATTTCTTGATGTTAAAATCAGCCGGATTCACAACAAGCTTGAAACCACTATACACCGCAAAAAAACTGATCGTAACAACTTGTTACACTTCAACAGCTTTCATCAACCTGCACTCAAAAACCACCTACCATATTCTCAATTACTACGTGTAAAACGGATTGTCTCTCAGGCCGACACTTGCACCCAAGAAATGGAAAAGATGCTCAACAAGTTTTCCCAAAGAGGATATCCACAAATAAAATTCTAACACAAGCCGTACAACGTTGTTCTACAACCTCCAGAAATCAACTTCTGACAAAATCTGATAAACCGACAAGCCGACGAGCAGTTGTGGTATCAAAATTTTCAACCATGAGCAACTATTACAAAAGATTAATCTTAAGACACTGGCCAATACTGTCCCTAGAACCGGATTTTAGAGGGCTTTTCAAAGACAAACCCATTTTTGCATTCAGAAGAGGCAAAAACCTCAAAGAAATCCTCACTAAACCCACTGATACATCCTCATGTACGACTTACAAAGGAACCAGACCCTGCTACAACTGCAGTAACTGCAACAACGTGATTACCGGTCCCTTCATTAACCATCCCATGAAGGGTTACAAAATCAATCTCAAAGTGAACGCTACATGCAACACCATGAACGTTATTTACCTTCTCAAATGTCCTTGTGGATTTGTGTATGTTGGCAAAACTGAAAGAAAAGTGAAGACCAGGATTCTAGAACACAAGAGCAACATCCGCACCAACAACACCAAATCCACTATAGCCGCACACTTCACTGAATTCCATCACAACATCAGTCAGCTCAAATTCATGGTACTTGAAACCGTGGAATTCAAAGAAGGAAGAGACATTCACAATCTGCTTTTCCGCAGGGAAAATCACTGGATCAAACTGTTGAACTCAATGAAGCCGAACGGACTCAATGATCGCATGGAATTTTTGTGTTACTTGTGATCGCCCCAGCTTTTTATGTTATTACATTAGTGTAAACCTTGTTTTGACCACTATTTCTACATTCATGTATCTATTTATTCTTTCCCAGGTCTTTCTCCACTATTTCACTTTCATTTCTTACCTATCGTTGCCTATTTGGCAATACTCATCATTACTTCTAACACACTGTCCTGGTTATTTATTTCTGTCAACTTCGCCATTTCAACATGGCGCCCGCACTTGCTCGTTCTTAACAGTCCTCTTTCTCTATTCATTAAGCACGTTACTAAAATCACCTCAGAAGCGCGTTTCTGCGTTCACGTCTATGTCAACCACGAGACAGCCGGAGCACCATGAAAGCACATAGCGTTTCGTAAGTTTTCCTTACTTTTTCGTTTTAGTTCGCTATGTTTGATTTTTAGATCACGTCATTTTTAACTTAACAGCGCACCGGTACAGTTAGCGCCCGAGCACCATTACGTTCTTTTAGTATACTCGAATCGGCACAGCCCGTTTGCACTTGACTTTCTTTTCTTGTTTTTTAGAATTTCATTTACACTGACCACGAACTAAACTCATGATCACGATCACATCCTTGAGAGCACTTTTTTATCCACAACGATTTATTATTGTACCCGTTTATATTTAGTTTTAGCCTTCGTACAGCTTTATAGTTACGATCTCACAGTTTTTGATTCACAGACATTCTGTCATTTCTCACTGTGCATGCTTGACCAACTTCATTAAGCTACACACTTTGGAGCACTTCATCGCCTCAATGTAATGAAAGCTATTTTTCTTGTCTATTGACTTCCTGACTCTTGCGTTTTGTTACACTTTATAGATATGTCCCCTGACGAAGGTCCGTTTGGGACCGAAATGCATTGGGCTAATCTCCGCAATGATTAACATTTGGATTTAAATGGAAGACTACTCATTGATATGACTTACTAAATATCGATTGAAATATCCAACCAAGGTCTCGCTGTATTTCATTCTTTCTAAACCTATGAACATTAAGTGTCATAACCTCATCAACCCCGGTTTATAGGGGCTTGGAGCTGTGCACAGGGGGACGTCTCCTAATTCTAGGATACGCTTTATTTGATACGTATCAAAGCCTTTATCAAGAAAAGGTTTCCTCGTGGCTAACCTAGCTTTACAAGCTTTGAATTCAGTGTGCCTTCTGAGCAAGTAAACCTATGTTTTATGGGATATGGATAGCAAGACAGGCAGGATGCCGCAAAGTACTTGTGACACATAACCCTCAACACCACCGACAGAATAGGTTGTGTTATTGGCAACAATCTAGTGTTTAGAAAGCAAAATTGGAAGTGATAATATGTATTATACACATGTAATGACAATCAGTTGGTATGAATTTGTACAAGGGGTTCTCTTAACAACAAAATATACTCATTTATCCAATGCATTAATTGTACCTATTTTCATATCGCGTTTCTAAGACAGAAGGGTGAGATCCACTCTTAATACAGGGAACTTTCCTGCACAGTATATTACTGTGGTGTAGGAAGTGTCCGAATGATGATAAATCTATGTGAAAGTAGTAGAATGTACATTAACGTTTCGATCTCCTGCTGTACAATACCCAAGACCATTATTAGGACTAAAAGTAGCAGAAAGGTAATGTAGAGGACCCCTGTAAAAAGGTTATTCTAGTGGGAGGAAAGAATTCACCTTAATTATTCTGCTAGATATGATGTTAAAATAGAGAGAATTTCAACATTTCTTGGATGGACAAGGCTCCGCTAAACAGTGTTCATGCTGTCACCTCACTGAGAAAGCTTGACTGAAACACAGTGCCCACATTTCAAAGTGGGGTGAAAACACTTTTGATTTGCCATGCTACCTATCAGCTTAAGGTAGCACCTCATGTGTTCATCAAAGTCCTGTCGTGGTTGCAGGTCTGTGATATGTGTATTCCTGTACTTTGATGACAGGATGCTCAGAGTAGGCTGCTCACCGTAGTACGTTACAGATCATCTGCAGACATGACTGCTCCCTTGATCTACTTGGGGTTTTCCATTAATGAGCCAAAGTTTATGTTTATGGTTTCAGTTTGGATTTATTAAGTGTGTATCGGTCCAAGAACAGGGTGTCTCAGAGCTGTGACTCTATTCTGGGAAGGCACAGGTAAGAAGCTTGAAAGTCAGGGTTTTAGGTGTTTTAAACACATCCTCTGATGGACATTGTAGAATGTGCAATGACATGCTGTTCCAGAGTTTCAGGGTGTTATATCGGAAGAAACAGCCCCTTTCTCTGGTCAGCCTGACTGGAGAGGTCGCTCCATCCTGGAGGTTAGTGGAGCAGAGGGTGCGGGCGGTGTGTAGAAATGAAACAGATGTTTTATGTTCTGGTATCCTGTTAAGGTTATGGCAGGGTAGGTGATGCAGGACACTTTAAATTAAGTCCTCCTGGTGATCTTTAACCAGTGCATGGATTTTGGGTGTGTGGAGTAAGAATGGTGTCTGGGGACAATGAATTGAAGACAGGCTGCTGTCCTCTTGTCTGGCAATCCTGATTGGGGGTGGGTAGCTGTAAGATTGAAGTTACAAGAGTGGAGGTTGCGGGGTGGTGTTCCATCTCCATTACATGCAGAGTATTACCTTCGAAAAGGTGATCTTGAATATAGTAGCATTCAACTGCAGTAACTATGGGGCCTTCAGGATATGATCCTGACATCTCGGTCTCGTTCATGAGTCATGGTGAGAATAGTTCTGAAGCTTCTTGGGCTCTTGGCATCCTCCTCAGCGTGTATGTTAGTTGTCACATGCAGACCGTGAAATGGAACCTAAGGTTTCAGTGGGACAAGTCTGACTGTCAAACTTTGACAAGAGATGGTTCAGTACCTCATATGGTGGCAAATGAGTGGCAACTTAACAATTGACTGGTATCCCTCCCATCCAAGCCTGGGTATCACAGTTGTAATAGATATCCCTACTACATAGGCTGGAACATCGGGGGTGATGGAATTCAAATGTCTCTTCTCTGCAGCACAAATCTAGAACTACAACCACCTTTTGGATTTTCAGATAATCCCCTGACTCTGAAAACCTTTCAGCCCGACATCAAGGGAAGGCTGGTAGAGGTTGCAATGCAAAAGCATGGCATTATGGGGTCTTAGATCATAGGTCAGGAGGCACTATGCCTCTAGAAGTGGGTGGAGAAGCAAAGGGTCTTTCTGGTAGCCAATCACCTAGTGGGACACTGAAGGCCAGAGCAGATGAAGTGAACAGACATTCACTGGTGGACCATGAGAAGCCTCTTCATCCTAACGTAGCACATGGCATCTTAGATCAGTGGTGCATGCCCTGGCTAGATTTCTTTTCCTCCTTTGAGAGCAGACATTAGCAAAGATATTGGAGTTTCCTTCTAAAAAGGTCTTTACAAAATGCATTCCATCTGTGAAGGGACACAGGTCTTCTGTACATGTTCCTAACACTACCTCTCCTGCCTCAAGTTCTGCAGAAAGTGAGGACATCCCTGAGGCAGGTCACCTTAATAAACCCTAACTGGCATGGAGAGTGTGGTATGTAGAACTCCTGAGCCAGACCATTATTCCTCCTATCCGGCTATCCCTTCGAGATGAAGACTCCTGTATCTCCCCTACCTACACCTCCACGTGTGGAGTCGAGGGGGAACAGTTGAATTTTTTTGACTTGACACCAGAAGTGGTTGTTGTTAATTTTGCCATTGGCCCAGCAGTGCCTTACACAGGGCACATTTAGGGGTATTTGACAGCTCTTTTGATATTTTTATGTTTGGCGGATCAGCTCTCTCTCTTTAAATCTGACGAGTATGACTCACTCGGATATTTCCTCCAAGTCATATGGCAGGCTTCAGTGTAATTTAAATATGCTCCTAGCAATCCTTATGTACAAACCATTTGATGCTATACACAGTCACTCCCTGTATTTTCTGACAATCAAGACAAACTTTCTTATTGCCATTACTGCTGCCAGCTGTGCGATTGCACTGCAGTGCAACCCCCCTACATTACTTTATCCCCAAACAAATTAGTTGGAGGACTTGGGCTTCCTTCTCGTCAAAGATGATGCAGTGTCCCCTGCATTAGAATCTGCTATATACTTGCAACAGAAGAACCCCCTGAAGGCTTGAAGGGTCGTTCCACCATGGCCAAGGCCCTGAAGCAGCATCTACAAGGGGAGATGCCAGTTCCAGACATCTGAGGATGTGGATGTTGGTGTAAATGCTCATGAGGTACTACTGCCTAGACAGTCCGGTTCAAAGGAGGGCCGTTTGCCCTCTTAGTACTGAAAGACTTTGCCATCTGAGTTCACTACTTAAAGCCTCCCCCTTTGGTAGTTACTATCTATTTTCAAGGTGTGGAACTGTGTAATGAAGTATCCATCAGAAAAATAAAGAAGTTACTTACCTTCAGTGATGCTCTTTCTGGTTGATACTCCATATACCCTTTTGCCCATTTTGTATGTGTAGGATACACATACAAAATGTATGTGTATCCTATGTGTATGTAAATGGCTCTTGTAGTGAGACAGGTGAATATATGTTCACCCAGTACTGTTGACCCGAGATTGAAGAATATACAATGCTATTCCAAGATGGAAACCTCCATAGTAACGATTCCAATGACAGATTTTCAAGGCACACAGCATTTAGCTTTCCTTTCAATGCCCATGGGTTTCATATTTCATCATGCTGATTTACTTGGACTGTCTCACCTGCCATTCTACCTTCTGCTGTTCAAAGGGACCATGAGTCAAATACCATGCTTTGGGAGGCATGCCTAGCTAAGACATAAGAGAAGGGCTGCTGCACACAGTATGCAAGAAGACCTAATGTGTATTGCTCATTACAAATGCAGGGAGGAACATAAGCAACCAGAGATAATACAGACATGTAATGTTGGATTAGAGAATAGTAGAGCGAGCAGCAGTAAAGAAAGGGCTGTAGAGTGAAAAGCGGTGGAGAAAGGTCAGGTACAGCAAAGAGCTGGCACTTCATGAGCCAGAAGAATGAAATGAAAATGAAATAAAATGCATAAAGTTAATGCACATAGGTGTCTAGGTACTAGAATGGTAGTAAGAGTAGAATTAGACTGAAGAGAAGTACAGTGATGAGTGATGGGGCAAAGAGTGGTAGATTAAAGAGTGGTAGAAAGAGAACAGGCACAGTGGCAAACCATAGAAACAGCAGAAGAGATAACAGTTGTATAGTGAAGAGCAATGAGTGAAGGGAGTAAATCAGCAAAGAATGAAGAGAAGCATAGTGATGAGCAGTAGGGCAAAGAGCTGTAGAGCTATGTTATGTTAGCAACACTTATTGTAGCGCAGCGAATCATATCCAGAGGAATACCTCTGCGCTTTAGCTGATGCAGGGAAGGAACTTAGTTAAAGCTGACTAGAGTGGAGAGCAGAAGAGGAAAGAGTTTTACAGGGAAGAGCAGCAGAGTGAGGAGTGCCTGAGAGACATGGAAAGAGGAATAGAGTGTAGAGTGGTAGGGACAGCAGTTATGAGTAGACAGCAGTAGAGTGAAGGGCATAGAGTGACAAGTGGTAGAGACAGCAGTGATTAGTAGACAGCAGTATCATTAAGAGCCTATAGTGTAGAGTGGTAGAGAAAACAGTGATTATTAGACAGCAGTAAAGTGAAGGGCATAGAATGATGAGTGGTAGAGACAGTAGTGATTAGTAGACAGCAGTAGAGTGAAGAACATAGAGTGATTTGTGGTAAAGACAGCTGTAATTAGTAGACAGCAGTTGAGTTTAGGGCATATAGTGATGAGTGGTAGAGACAGCAGTGATTAGTAGACAGCAGTAGAGGGAAGGGCATAGAGTGATGAGTGGTAGAGACGGCTGTGATTAGTAGACAGCAGTAGAGTGAAGAACATAGAGTGATGCGTGGTAAAGACAGCAGTAATTAGTGGACAGCAGTAGAGTTTAGGACATAGAGTGATGAGTGGTAGAGACGGCAGTGATTATTAGACAGCAGTAGAGTGAAGGGCATAGGGTGATGAGTGGTAGAGACAGCAGTGATTAGTAGACAGCAGTAGAGTTTAGGGCATAGAGTGATGAGTGGTAGAGACAGAAGTGATTAGTAGACAGCAGTAAAGGGAAGGGCATAGAGTGATGAGTGGTAGAGACAGCAGTGATTAGTAGACAGCAGTAGAGTGAAGGGCATTGGGTGATGAGTGTCAGGGTAAAGAGTGGATAGTGAAGAGAGCCCTAGAAAGAGCAGTGGATAGAAGAGGGGTAGAGAGGAAACAGTATGATGAAGAGTGGAAGATAGAAGTGAACGTTACACAGTGAAGGGCCATAGCTTGAAGACGAATAACCTTAAAAACTGTAGAGTGAATAGCAGAGCAGTGAATACCACTAGAGCGATGAGCAGTAGAGCGATGAACTCTATGGCAGAGAGTGGTACAGTGAGGAATGGGAAAAGAATAGCGGGAATGAATAGAGGTAAAGGCAATTGAGGTGAGAAGATGAGAGAGGAGGATAGAGGTATTATGTGGGACAGGTTAAAATGGTCAGAAGTGCTGGAAGTGTCATAAAACTGCACTGCTGTGTAATCCATTTGAAGCAGCTTAATGGCATTTTATTCCCCTTATTCCAAATCAGTATTTCTGATGGTTTCATAGTAGCCTGTGACAGTAGTTCTGCTGTTAACACCATAGAGCTGTGCCTCTATTTAGCAATCCACAGGATGTGTATCATTGTCAGAGATCCAGGGACTTGCCCCAACATATTTCTCGATAGCCCGTCCCCATTGCCTCCTCCAACGCGCCAGACTGACAGTGAGAGCCTGAAGAATCAGAAGTGCTGCGACCAGTCTGGGATAAAATGTGTAAATGCTCTGATATGTAGAGTGTCCTTAGGATATATACTTTTTCTGGTCAGGAGTCAATAATGAATCTCTTTTGATTCTTTCACACCTATCAGTAGTAGAGAGGAAGAAGGTGGAGGGCAGTAAAGGAGAGTTGGGTGATGCAATAAGGAGGGACATAGGGAGAAGAGTGGCAAAGTGAAGTGTGATACAGAAGATCACTAGGAACAATGGGGTTGAGTGAAGAGCAGTTGAGTGAAGAGATGAAGAAGTATGAGCAGTAGGGAGAAGAGAAGCATAGAGAAGAGTGGGATAATGAAGAGCAGTAGAGTTAGGAGTGGGATATAGAAGAATAGGAAAGTAAGGAGTGGTAAGGAGAAGAGCAGTAGACTCAGGAGTGTTATAGAGGAGAGTAGTCGAATGAGGATTGATATAGAGAAAAGCAGTAGCGAAGTGTGGTATAGAAAGGACAGTAGAGTCAGGAGAGGTAAAGAGCATGATAAAGAGAGAGGCAGTTCCGAAAAGAGAAGGGAATGAGAAATAAAAGAAAGAGTTGCAGAAGAAAGACAGGAAGAGTGAATGGCAGGTGGAATGAAGAACATTGAGTGAGGTATGGTAGTCTCTGGAACCACGGATAGAAGAGTGGCCATGTGGAACATGGTAATTCAATTCAATATTTTATTAAAGATTTGGAACTCCTAAGAGGTCCACATAAAAGTACATGTATATTATTACAAGGGTAAAACATGATAAGCTCATTTCACTGACCATCATACAATTAACAAAGGCCTGCATTAGCAAGGCTAAAATTCCTTCAGAAAACATCAGTCAATATTATCAATTATCCCAACAATCAGAGTAATTAAGATTTTCAACAATAAAATCGTTTAGCTCACAAGTCAAACAGAGGCCTAAGTCCTCTGACGTATAAGATGGCATTTGTTTAGGATTGTATTAAACAATAGCAGGTACATTTAAGAAAAAAATGATATGCACATCCCACATTTTATCCCAGACTGGTCGCAGCACTTCTGATTCTTCAGGCTCTCACTGTCAGTCTGGCGCGTTGGAGTATGCAATGGGGACAGGCAATCGATCTGTATGTTGGGGCAAGTCCCTGGATCTCTATAGAGGCACAGCTCTTAGGCGTTGCTGCAAAAAATTGGGGCCCCTTCTCAGGAAGATTAATTTAAGGCCAGGGAGAAGAGGGGAAGAAACAGACATGCAATGAGAACACTCCCTCAGGGCCTATATTTCTTTTGTTATCAACATCACGTTCAACAAGGGCTCAACAATCTGTTAAATTAATTCAGAAAATCGCATTTAGATTTAGCAGCATAAGGGTTGAATTAACAGAGCATATCCTAAAATGTGCAAAGTACAATGATTAGTAGCCAGTTCGTATGCAAAATAAAGTCCAAAATTCAACTTCGGCTAAAAGTTCAGTTTAGAATAGCAGCAAGAAAGAAGGAATGGCAAAACATATCCAATAGTGTACAAGAACAGTAAATAGCCACCAGTTCATTTGGAAAATGGAGTCCAAAAGTCGGCTTCAGCAAAAATTAAATTTGGAATTAGCAGCGAGAAAAAGGAATAGCGGAACATATCCTAACATGTGCAGAGAGCAATTCAGTAACAGCCAGTTCGTGTGCAAAATACATCCAAAAATCCATGTTCATTTGAGTTTTAAAATTAGTAACAAGAACATAGTGGGAAACGAACGCAACATATCCCTTTTGTGCAAATAGCAGTAAATAGCAGCTAATCAATGTGCAAAATACAGTCTGACAAAAGAGGAAATACTAATATTTCATAAAAAGATGACAGACAAGGGGATTAGCCACCCAGTTAAGAGAATGTATAAAAGATTAAAAATATATACATACATTCCTTAAAATAATTAAACATTTTACACACACTGCTTAGTTTTTAGGACAAAAAAGATAATCTCTGGCAGAAGCTACATTTTTAACACTGTCGACTCAATGCTGGACAGGCAAACAAGACATGGTCAGGGTCTGAATGCTCAGTTTACACATATTACAAGTTTTTCAATTTTTCAAATTCTGGGGCCAGTTTGCTGGTAAGTCGTTTAAAGGTAAAGTATTCATATGACATAAAGTGAGTAAACGTCGAGTTCCGTGATCTAAATTCCAAAATACATATTTTTGTGGAATTCTCAGTGAGTTTGTCCTGGCTATTGGCTTTAATCTCTCTTTAGAATTACAGAATTTAGTATCTCTATCAAAGATAACTTTGCCACTTAAAGTTTTTAAGAGAGATTTAATTGCTAATGGTGGAAGGGTAATCACTAAATCTTCTTGAATACAAACTTTTTTTAATGCCAGTGAAAAATCACGATAAAAAGAATAATTACCTGCCTTAACGCCGAAGATTTCATGGGACATGAAGCCTCTTAAAGAATCTGGCTTGCTGTTTTTTAGCTGATATCCCCAGTGTAAAACCTCGGATAAACCTTGGATATAGGAACTTATCAAGCCAAATTCCAATCTAATTGGCTCCCGTTGGGACTAATGTATTAAAATTACATATTTTACGTAGTATCTGACCATCAATTCTATCTAAAAAACTCCAGTCGTTAACAGGTATTGATTCAATCGAACAGAGCAAGGTTGGAGGACTGTAAAAGATACGCAGACCATTGGCATGGGATGTAGCTTTACAAACGCTATGTTCAATATGAAGTTTGTTCTTCGTATTACCTGCTATAAGTTTCCCTAAATAAAGGTATGAGTCTACCACCTCCAGCTTTTCAGGTCCAATTTGCCACTTAAAATTACATGATTTTCTACTTTTGTTACTTTTCATAATTAAAATTTTACATTTAGAGACATTTATTTTCAAGAAATGGCCCGCTCTATAATTCTGTAGTGATGTCAGCTTTCTATTCAGCCCAATAGGGGTAAGGTCCATTACTACTATATCGTCTGCATATAAATGACATGCAAAAGGCTGGCTACTTATCTTTGGTGCGTCCCCATCTGCTTGAGCAAAGCAATCGGGTAAGTCCGCTACATATAAAGAAAAAAGTAGCGGTGCTAACAAGCAACCTTGTTTCAGACCATTTTCAGTAGAGATTACGTGAGCTAAACCTTGATTTCCACCCATTACTATCTGGCACCAAGTTTGCGAATGCAATGCAATAATTAAGGAAGGCAGGGGTGAGGGCAATCCAATTTTTTAGCAATTTTCTCCACAGTAGTGGTCGATCTACCTTATCGAAGGCTGTTGAAAAATCTATAAAAGCCATGTATACATTTGAGTTACCAGAAATTACATATTTCTCCACAATTAGTTTCAGCATGGATATATTATCAAGAGTGGAATGATTTTTTCTAAAACCTGCTTGTTCTATGGGGAGGACCTTCTTCTCCGACACCCATTCCGTAAGAAGATGGAGGATACTACGTGCAAATATTTTCCCCTTCGCATCTAATAAGGCTATTTGCCGATATTTACCTGGATGTGTTCTAGGGCCCTTTTTGTACAGAGGAATTAGAATACTTCCAGACCAAGATGGTGGTGTCTTCCCCTGGGAGTAGCAAATATTAAACAATGGAGCTAAATAAGCGGCCCATAAAAGTGACTCCTTTTTAATTACCGTCATAGGAATTTCATCAGGGCACATTGCTCCTGAAGATCTCATTCTTTTAATAGCTCCAGCCACTTCATTAATTGAATGTACATAGTTGGATACTGGGGTTTTAAACTGGTCGGGTGCCTTAAAAATGAATCTGGAGGGATTAGGATTTGCAGAATACAGTTCTGACAAATTAAGTTTCCATTCCTCTTCTTCTATGGGTATAGGGAGGAATTTCACTCTAGTGCCACATTAATCGCCAATTATTTCCCAATACTTTTTGGAATTATATTTTGAAGCTGCCTCTTTTAGCTGCATCCATGCACCGTCTTCTTCTATTTGTTTTAGGGAGCTTTTTTTCCTCTGTCTTTTCCTCTGTAAAAGGTTAATTAAATTGCTTTGCTCGAATGAAAAATTCAGAAACTGGGCCCTCACTAATTTATTTATTTTCCTATTTATAGAAAGCAATGGATTAAAAAATGACCTCCGCTTATGTCTTAATTTACAGGATTTAGCAAGTAGACCTATATTATGGGAGAAGGCTTCGGGTAAATCAAATTGGGTAGAACCACTCTCGACCGATATTAAGTACTGCTGATCTCTTATTAGTGCCATTAAGGATGCATTTATTTTAGCGGTCGCTTGAGTATTCCAGTGAATTCTACCATTTCTTACATTGAACCCTACTGAGTCACCTTTAAAGTTACAGGGGCCTACCTTAGCACAAGTGAATTAAAATTTAAAACAAATCAGCATATGGTCAGTGAAGGCTTTTCCCAGGACTTCCATATTTGTAAGTTTACAGAAAAAATCTGCAGAAACAGTTAAATAATCTATAATAGATCTCCGCATTGGCGCCTTATGAGTGTAGTTTGCTGGAGATAACTTTTCTAGTTTCCCATTGGCGATTATGAGGTCTAAACTTCTCAAGCCTTCGAGTAATAAGACTCCTCTTTTGTCGGTCCTGATTTTATTAGGAAATTGAGCAGTGGGGATATTTAGGACTTAGTTTTTTTGATGTTGGAAAATACCCTTATGCTATGAGAAGAGACTTTAGAGATCAAATCACCCACTAATAATAGGGACCTACAGTCTTCACTTTCCAAGGAGGCGGAGATAAAGATGAATAGATGTTTTAATAGATAAGAATATGATGCATCAGGAGGTTAATATGCATTTATGATCAACAAGGAATCCAAATGATCCTGGCCATCCTTATGATCTACCTTTATCGCCTGAATTAAGTTAGAAACATGCAAAATGTCTTTATATGACCAGCTAAGACTTGTACTTTGCAAAATAGCAATACCTCCTTTAGCGTGACCTCTATTCACAGGAAGCGCAGGCCTGGTCAGCAAAATACAATCTTCAGTGGATCAGTTCTTTGTGATCCAAGTCTCTTGTAGACAAATTATATCGGCATTTTGCTCTTTCAAAAATGAGAGATTGTTTTTATTAGTGCTTAAGCCGGCTGCGTTCCAAGATATCACCTTAAAATCCTTGCTAGGAAGAGTCCCCACATTTTAGGCCTAGGAGTCTATTTGAATTAAGAACACCTGCAACCCAACTCCATTTCTTATCTTCCTCCTCTGCAGGAGGCACATGCTGAGTATTTTTCTTGGTATTGAGTGATACCCTCCTACCTTCTTTACCGAGGAAGACCTGCAAAATACTCTCTTTCTCCAAAAAAGCTTTGCCTCTTATGGGGGTTTCTAGATCGGTGTTGGGAAGCATATTTTGGGCCACTTTTTTTATTGGAATCTCCACTTCTTGTATTAAAACATCAATGCTACAACAGTGTAGTTTATCGCTGTGTGCCATTATCAGGTGGGAGATAGCTTTGGATGCAGATGTTACTCTTGCACCCCTAGAATTTTTATATTTTTGAACCTCAACCAAAGCGATATCATCGCTTTCAATCATCTGAAGGCCTGAGATATCAGCAAAGCAGCCCAACAGAAAGGTCCTATTCATATATAATTCATGGTAAAAAATAAACGAAAAATCCAGACTATAAGGGGCAGGATGTGAGCTGTTAACTACATTGAGTACCTCCGAAATATTTGTATTGGGGTTATAAATGACATTATTACCTAAAGAAGAAGCAAATAGAGAAGCATTGGGGTTCAAAGTCCACTGGGTGGTAGGGTGAAAATTTACATTTGAAATCATTGCCTCTTGGGTAGATTTAATTAGTGCACTTGAGTTCAGAAGAGAAGAACAAGGGCCCTATAGATTGAACTCGAAGCGTAACCGATTTATCCTTTTTTGTTCATCCTTTGGCGTTTTTCCTTCTTTTTCATACTGACGTTGTTACATTTGTTCTTAATAGCCTTTTCCTTAATAGTAGAAGATCCAACTTTGAGACCTTCCTCCATAGGCTGCTTAGAAGAATGTACAGCTGTCTTTTGGAAAATAGGAAAAACCTTTCGAATTGTACTTGAGATTGTATTTTCCGTTTTAGCTTGCGGTTGGAACGTAGGTACAACCACAGTAGCTAAAGACTCAGAAACAAAGAGCTGCCGTAAAGTAGAGGAATGTAACTTATCTACTATACCTTCATTTTTGTCAATTTTGGTTTATTTTTCCTACTAAAGAAAGGCTTACCAGCCTGAATGCCAAAGTCCCGGCACCTCTGGCACCTTCTATTTCCAATAAATTTCCAACAGGTCCAACAAGGCCGACAGATATTTTTTCATCGGATGGTTTACAGTTGCGATTTTAAATTTTAACAGAGTCTTTTTACCAACTCCGAATCCAGACAGAATCCAGAACCCTAGCAAAATTGTGGTGGGGAGGAGGATTAAGGCGGGGGAACAGACAGGAACCCAAACAGGATCTAAACTTTGGCAATCTCTTTTTTTTTTTTTGTATCTCTTTATTGGCATTTTGTAAATTATCATACATACATTTTTTTTTTGGTAACAATCTGTTTTATTATTTTCCTTTTCCATCTCAGCATCATCTCTTTCACAATTGATGCATTCAATACTCAGGAGTACTGTGCTCCTCCCTGCACCCCTACATAGTTGTCATATTATGCAACCACAAAAGTTTACATTATTGCCCACACTCTCGTTGCCTATCATTCGCCAACTTCTGCCCTACCACCCTCCTTAATCTCTATTCCCCTTAATCTTCCCCAACTCCACAACTTCTATTCCTACCCACCCCTCCCCTCCCCACCAGTGTGCTCCCCCAACAGCCGTTAATCTCAATGTGTCTTGATCTATAGGTGTATGCTCTCTGTGCGTCTTTGCCATTGCTCGGCTTCTCTCCCCTTGCCACCCATCTCCCTCTCCTCCGAACTTTGGCAATCTCGTGATGGTTTTTAATTGTTTTGATGGTTTTTAATGGTTTTGGAGGTTTGGTAGTGGATCAGGGGATTCAATAGTTTGAATACTTAACACAGGGCAGGGCAGAGCGGAGCTGAACTGCAATATGGGTGCGAGGGGGGAGCAAGGAGGGACAAGGAGCAAGGAGAGAGGGACCCTAAGACCTTCTCAGTTCTTCCTTAGCCCTGTATTTGCTCAAGCCCAAGCCCAAGCCCCCCCTCACCGCTCAGCTTCTGTTTTGCCTGACAATTAACTTTGTAGACTTCGTTGTTTTCTTCACTGTTCACACTACTCCCCACAACAAAGTCCTTGTCTCTATCAGTGCCGTGAGTCAGAGGGACCGTGAGTTTTCTAGACTTTGTGACACTCTATTTCTCCACGGTTAATTAGGAGCAAATTTCTCTGACTGCCCGCTGCTCCCTCGCAGACCGTCAACCAGCGAACGGCAACGGCAGCAGCCCCGGGAACTTTTCCGCAGAGTGGCAGGCGGGGCTTTTAGCTCCCAGCTTCTCGGCGGTAACTCTGCTGGAATTCTGCAGCAACTCTGCGTCACCCAGGCTCCCGGGCTCTCAGGCTCTCGGCGCACTGCGCCACCTCTCGCAAACACAGCGGGGTGCACGGCGCGACACAAGCTCCTCCTCCGGTTGCTCCAGTATCCCAAACATGGTAAAGAGAGGAGAGGTGGAGAAAAGAGCTGTAGCTAAAATACTGGAGAGGAGCAGTCAAAGAGTGTTGGAGTCATGAATGGTATAGTGAAGACTGGGGTTGAGGAGTGTTAGAAAAAGTAGTGGTAGGGAAAAGTAAAGGAAAGAGCAGTAGAGGGAAGGACAGTAAAATAAGGAGCAATAGCAAGAAGAGAAATAGAAAGAATAGGGCAGAGTGAAGAGCAGCAGGGCTAATCGCAGTATAGAGATGAGAGCACAAAGAAAAGAATTAGAATGAGAACCAATAGAAAGAAGAGTGATAGAGAGAAGCAAAGTAGAGAATTGTAGGGAATAGTGGTACAGTGAAGGACAACAGAGTTAAGCCTTGTAGAATGAGGAGTAGTAGAGAGAAGAGCAGTAGACTGTGGAGTTATAGAGGGATGACTGGTAAAGTGAGGAGTGGTATAGAGAGGAGCAATAGACTGTGGAGTGATGACTGGTAGAGTGGGGAGTAGTAGATAGAGAAACAGTTGACAGTGGGGTGATAGAGGTATGACTGGTAGTGTGAGGGATAGTAGAAAGAAGAGCAGTAGACTGTGGAATGAAAGGGTGACAACTGGTAGAGTGAGGAGTTGTAGAGAGAAGAGCAGTAGACTGTGGAATGATAGAGTGATGATTGGTTGAGTGAGGAGTAGTAGAGAGAAAAGCAGTAGATTGTGGAGTGATAGAGTGATGACTGGTAGAATAATTGGTGTTAGAGAAAGGAGCAATAGACTGTGGAGTGATAGAACCATGATTGATAGAAACAGCAGCAGTAAAGATTGGTAGAATAATGAATGATCAAGTACAACATGGTAGTATGGAGACAGTAGAGGAATGAGCTGTAAGGATGGTAAAGTGTATAGGCAGTGTAGCAAGGACTGGCATAGGAAAGAATAGTACATGAACGTGCCAACGTGAAAGCAAGATGGCGATGGCTTAGTTCGCCGTAGCAGAGCCCATAGCAGAGTCCTCGCCTCACCCCCTGAAGCACCTCAAAAGCTCCCCAGTGGTTTGCCGGCTCGCCTGCAGAAAGCATACAAAAACTGAGGAGGAACTTGACAGGGATGAAGCTGCCCAGTCGATGGGCACCTGAGGATTGCGTGTCTACCCAAGGGTGAACAGAAGCTGTCAGCAGGCTCAGCGTGTCTGCACTGGAGTCCTCGGGGGAGCGCGCTGGGATCATTGTAGAGAAGAGGCAGAGACCTGGTGTGATCAGCGTCTTGGCAGCGAGACTCTCTCCATCTCTGCACAACACCTTGAGGTCGTGGACGGGCCTCTCTGCCTCTTTCAGTCTCGGCTGGGCTGCTGCAACTGACACCAGCCGGATATTAGAAGTTAAAGAAGGGCCTCCAAAAGCATTGAGGCAAATAAAAGATACCCTGAGGTGGAATCAATCCCAGCCACAGGCCTCGAGACAGGAGTCGCCACCAACAAATCCAAAGGCTAATGCAGGTAAGCCCAGCGAGCCCCATATTGCCAAAAAACAGCAGGATAATATGGGACCTGGGAAGCAGTGGAACATAATGGAGCGGGGGCAAACTGGGGGCAATAAAACAACTGCACCCAAAACCGCAGAGGATTTAGGGGCAATATCGGATGGGGATAATGCAGCCACCGCACCTGTCCCACCCCATCCGGCCATCACGGACTTCTTTAAGACTTAGGAGGGACTAGGGGGCCAGATGCCTAATGAATCCTTACACAAAACTGGCTCTGAGACACCCGAGTCAAACTTTAACGAAAATGCGAGTGACACTACTAGAGTACGAAGGGAGGTTTTTGAAGGAAACTAAATTCCATATATTGGGACAGATAATGAAATATCAGTAAGCAATACTTCAAGGATGCCCCCTCCAACTGGGGTTAGGGAGCAGGGATCAACAGCCAACTCAGAAGGTACCCCGAGAGGTGTATCTCAGGGTGGCACCAGGGATGAACTTCACAGAATGGCAGACCCTCCTCCCTATGTGCAGCCTCTTCAGCCTGAAGGCTCTTACAATACAGGCCCTGATGGTTTATTAGGAGGCGATATTATATCTGATGGGACGGATACATTATTTTCTCCCACGGAGGACTCGCATTCAGGAGCTTCCGAGTCCGGTAGTTGTGACACAGAGGACAGCGTATCAACCTCTGGCTCAAGCATGCTAGAGGCACCCGAGACTGCCCTTATGGAAGAACTTCTGTTGTAGAAAAGAATCTGGCAGCTGTAAGAGAACAGACGAAGACCCATTAAGCTCAACTTACGGAAGTCATGTGGAAACTAGAGGGCCTGGAAAACCATCAGAGAAGAAATAATATGCATTTCCTGGGCTTTAAGACGGGACTGGAAGGGGATAATACCCGTTTGTTTATTCTGGACCTCCTTAGAGCTGCTTTTCATGAACTCTCAGGGTGGGATTGGGAGCGGAAATACAGAGGGCTCACAGGTTTCCATTTGTCCATAATAAAACCCACTGCCAAGAATCAACCCAGCCGAGGGCCATTTCATTTTTTTCCAGTAACTTTTCATTGAGGCAGGAAATATTTGAGAAAGCTCCTCCAGAGACAAGAAGGCAGTATGAGGGGTCATCTTTCTCTGTCCGCCCGGACTTCTGCCACATAACCGTTGAGCGCAAATGGCGTCTATGACAGTTGATTAAACCTTACCAAGACACTGGTTTTGAGGGTCAGTAAAGTTTTTTACCTCTGAGACACAGGCCAGAGAGCAGCTGCAGCAACTTCAAGCAGAGAACAAAAAGTATAAATAGTTTGTTAAAGGTGTCCGGGTCGAATCTCATAAGACAGGGGTTTTCATTAGATTGCCGCCATATGGGAAAGTTGTTCCTGCTCTATTTGTTTCTTTTCCTTTCCTGGTCTTAGCTCTCTTTTTTCTCGGCAGCTCCTGCTTTTTTTGCACTATGGGCCTCTATAAAAGAGAGGAGGCCGCCCCTTGGGGGGCTCTCTCCACGTTCTCAATCGATAACTTAGGTTGTAATTACGGCTCGGTGCACAGGTGGGCAAGGGGTGAAGGGCTACGGTGTTTCTCGCTATCTCTATCACACAGACCTGGTTGGTCTGGATGCTTTCAAGGGTAAGGGGAGGGATGAGGGAGGATGGAGGATGCGAGGGGGGGTTTGGGTTGGGGGTTAATTGGTGAAAAGCTAGTATGCAATTTGCAGCTAAAGAATGTCTTTTGTTTATTAGAATTTTGGGAAGCATTAAAAGTTGATGAACAATATATATATAAGAGTCAATCAGAGAATCTGTATTTCAGACAGCGCAATGTTAATAACGGGGGAAGGGTGTCTGTCTGGGGAAGATGTTATATTGCCACTATGGTTAAGATATGCATAGTCTCCATAAATATTTGTGGCCTAAATGATGGGGCTAAAAGGAGGAGGATCATAGAAGATCTTACATTTCTACAAGCAGACTTGCTGTGTCTCCAGGAGACCCACATAACCTGCAAGGACAGTAATATGCTTAACTCTTTAGGCTTAAAAGCTCTCGCCCATACAACACAAGATGTGAGCACTATGTGGGTTGCCATTCTAATGAAAGGTGGGGTCATTATGCATGGGAGAAAGGCTGTGGACAAGAATGGCAGATGAATAATTTTGCAGAGGTGGGACTGATACGTTTACGCTATGCTTCGTCTATGCTCCAGTGTTAGATGATCCTGGGCTGATACATTTTTAGCGATTGAGCTACCCTCTTGGCCTGCTCCGTACAAAGTCTGTGGGGACTTTAATGGTTATAGAGGCTGGTTATAGAGGAGACACAGATAGGAATGGGGTATCAAGCAAGGGGAGGAGACCTAAATCATCAAGGGGGATGAACCCCTTTTTAGAGGGGTGTTGGTCTGGTGGATGTATGGCCCAGCCTGATGACTCAGGAGCCAGGCTATACTTATTACTCGGCAGCCCACAGCAAGTTTGCAAGGCTTGATTTTTTTTTTATCTCACCATCTCTTTCCTAGGGTGATGTCAGATCACAATACCCTTGTTTTTTTAAATTAAGTATGTTAATTATATGAAGGGTTGGATTGCAGAGTTTTTTTAGTAACAATAAGGATAACGCCTTCCCCAGAATGATTTGGGATACTTTTAACGCGTCAGTAGAAGGCAAGACGCTTCGATATAGCCTTATTAAACAGAAAAAAGGTGCAGCCCAGATTAAAGGGTTCTATCAAAGACTTGCCCATCTCAAAATAGATCTAATTAACACTGTGAACAACGGAGGTGAAACTATCTTAGTTATGCATCTAATAACGGTTACTAAAGCCTCTTTGAATGATTTAATTGCAGAGAAGACAGCAGGTAGATATCTTGATAAAAGGCAGCAGTGTTATGAATACAGTGAAAACGTTGGCCGATTGTTAGCAGTCAGGGCCAGGCAACAGATCGCTGTGGAACACATCAGCCAGGTCATGAACAGGTAGGGTGATGTAGTCTCTGCCCCCACAGAGATCAGGGAGGTGTTTAGGGAGTTCCATTAGGAGTTATATAGTGCTTCACCCGTAGAGGGCCCTCATATGCAGGACGATCGGTGCGAATTCGCTCTGAATGGGAGGGTCTCCCAGGCGAAGGGCCTCCTGCTGGGGTCAGAAATTTCCCAGGAGGAGCTCCATCAAGCTCTCCAAGTACTTCCATCGGGTAAGGCTATGGGGACTGATTGTATTCCGTTAGAATTTGATAAAACCTTTGTCAATGAGATCACCCTGGAATTACTTGGATTATTTAAAGAGGTGAGGGAAGGAGCGGCACCACCAGGTTCATGGGGCACCGCCAACATTGTCATTTTTTTAAAGCAAGGCAAAGAACCCATGAATTTTTGCTCCTATAGGCCTATAACACTCTTAAATAGCGACACTAAGCTATACTCAAAGATCCTTGCTACCCGATCGAATAAGGTAATGCACCATCTGGTATCAGTATGGCAGCGTGGATTTATTCAGGGGACGGGGACCGCTGACCATGTTAGCTGTGTTATCTCACTTTTGGATGCTACAGAGGCCCTCATGAAACCTATGGGGGTGGCCTTCCTGTACGCTGAGAAGGCTTTCGATAGGGAGTCGTGGGGTTATCTATGGAGGATTTTGAATGCCAATGGCCTAGGGGGCTCCTTTATTAGAGCAATACAGGTTTTGTACATAAATCCTACAGCACGATTGCAGATAATGGGGGGTAGAGTCCGGGACTTTTTCAATTGACAGGGGAACTACACAGGGATGTCCTTCATCTCCCCTGCTATTTGCGCTATATATAGATCCTTTCCTCAGATGGCTCCAGGCATCTCCAGAAATTGCTCCTATAACTCTACATGGCTGGGATACAAAATTATTGGCATATGCCGATGATGTTGCAATAATTACTGCTGACCCTGACAGGGCGCTACCCGCGGTCGAAACCATTGCAGAACATTTTGGGACATATTCGGGGTTTGCTTTAAACAAGGCGAAGACTCAGATATTGACAAATAGGCTTATCACTTCCTCTGACAGTAGTATCAACGAGGTCGCAGTTTATTTAGGAATACACATCATGGCAAAGGTAGAAGATATCGTAGACATAAACCTGGCTTCTATAATGGGGTAAATAAAGAACGGCATGCGGTGATGGGATAATTTAAAGTTGTCTATCATTGGTAGATGCAATTTGATTAAAACGATAATTTTTCTTAAATTACTCTATATTTTTCGTACAATTCCTTTAGAAATACACCATGACTGGTTCAGGCTAATCAAGAGAGAGGTGGCGAGATTCATTTGGTCATATAGCAGAACCAGAAGATCCAATGTATTATTGTCCCTCCCTAGGGACAGAGTCGGATTTGCGCCACCCAACTTTAAATTATATGACCTCGACGCATCTCTGCAATACTATTGGCCCCTTTGCAGAATCAGGTTGAGGGAAGATTATGGTCCAGTTTTATTCCATCAATTTACGAGATGCTGATTGGATCACGGGCTAATGGATGCCTCTTAAAGCTCTATGAACCAAGTTATTTCAAAAGAACACGGTTCAAGACTCTGATTGCCGCATTCCACAACTGGGCAGGTGTCTGGAAAAAGCTAGGAATGGGTAGGTTTATCAGATATAACCCCCTGGTGGGTAAGGATCAAATACGTAAGGTTTTACAGGATGATTGCTTGGCAAGGTGGGAACAAGAGGGTTTCTACAGAATAGAGGATTTTATGCCAGAGCACCATAAAGCATTGTTCAAAATAGTCAGGGAAAGATTTAACGTTGATCATCAGGATTTCTTCAAATTTTTGCAATTAAGGGACTTTCTTCTGAAAAAAAGCGGGTGCGGATACCTGGAGAACCTTTGAGAAGCCACTGGCTACTCAAAGGTATCCATGATCAAATTATTAAGAAGGTCCTCTGGCACTACGAACTGTATGCTGGAAGGTGTGATGGACAATGTGGATAAGCATGGGCAGAAATGGAATGACAGGCTAGCGGTCCGGTATTCTCGCTTCTTGGAATCATTGGAGATGGGCAACTCCAAACTGTGTTCTGCAAACCTGCGGGCACAACATTCTTAAACCCTCTTCGAGCTATAAATCCCGCCCGCAAAAATAGCGAGTGGGGAGGAGTGGAAGGGGCCCTGTGCTTCAGGTGTAAGACACACGGCGCGGACCTTGTTCATATTTTGCCTACATGCCCAAAAATTGAGCCTATTGGTTGAGAATTTTCTGTTTTTTTGCAGCATGTACTGAAAGAAGATGTCCTGTTTCCGGTCCAGGGAAGGCATGGCTTGGTAGTTCGGTCTGGACTGTTCCCATGAGGCACAGGGTCAGACTGATTTGCATATGGCCATGTCTGAACTGGGGTGGCAGAGTGGGCTAAAGAACGGTGATGGATCAAACCCAGATCTGTTGACTGGGTGTGAGTGTTTGACTGGTTCTGATGCTCCGTCCATCACCACTCCCTTTTGTACCGCTAAAAAAAAGAAAGAACAGTACACTGAGGGGACATAAAAAAAAAGTTATAGGGAAAAAGAGTGGATGAGTAAAGAGTGATAGAGAGAGCAGTGGTACAGTGAAAGGTTTAAAGTGAAGAGAACTACAGTGAAAAGTAGCATAGTGAGGAGTGACAGGGGAGAGTGATTGAATGAAGAGTTATAAAGTGAAGAGTGGTAGAGTTAAGAGAGTTAGAGAGAAGGCATACAGAGAAGTGGGGTGTAAATTGTTTGAAAGAAGAGTAGTACAGTAAAATGTAATAGTGTGAAGAATGGCAGAGAAAAGAGCAGTGAAATCAAGAAAGATAGATTGGTGGAGCTGTAGAGTGGTGGAGTGAAGAGAGACAAGTAAAGAGTGGTGTGAGAGAGGAGGGGTTCCATGAAGAGGTTTGAGTCAAAAACAGTAAAATGAGGAGTGACAGGGAAGAGCTGTAGATTGAAGAGAGATAGAGTTAGGAGTCAAAGAGAGAATTGTATGGAAGAGGTAACATAAGAATAGTAGAGAAAGAGAGCAGGTGAGGATGGCATGGGGGAGGAGGTACCATGTGGGACATATTAAAATGTGCCTTACAAGAGTCTGTAGTTTGAGAAAGCTAGCATCGTATGCAGTTCTTCTGAGGATGTTGGGCACCTTTACATTCCCCTTTATTTCAAAGGAGTTAGACCAGCTATGTGATGTGGATAATTCACAATGAAGAAGTCTATAAAGTTTGTTGAATGTAGTGCTGTTTGCCAAGGAGGGCTGTGTTTCTAATACAGAATATTAACAATCCTGATGATGTGTTACAGATGCACCACATTCGGGCACATGCCCCAACAGACTGTCCAAGTGCCGTGCTGAAGTGGTTGAGCCTCAATGCCAGTGTGACAGCGAGTGCCCGCAGACTCATAAGTGCTGCGAATTCTGCGGGATGAAATGTGTATATGCTGTGATAGGTAAAGTATCCTCAAAATCCTACCTCCTCCTTGAAAAATACAGTTCAAGGTTCGTTTTGTTTCAGAAAATACAATCCAGTAAGACCTCTTAAATTTGACAGTGCACATAATGAACATCACACCTCACAGCATCTGTTATGTTTTCCTCCTTGTAAACATTTCTTTTCATGTTCCATCAGCAAAGGGGTACACTGAGCATGGCAGGTGGCGCGTTTTATGGCGTACTGTCTCCACTGCAAACCAAAGCTGGTGACTTTGAGGGATTTCATCAAACACTTTTTTTTAAAACATAATTGATCTTTAACCGTGTTTTTTCAATGAATTCATATGTATGTCCACATCATTTTCAGATACACCTTAAGAGCAAATTTAATAATTTTGTAAGTTTGTAGCATCCTTCATGGTGTGGGATGAGAATGTTGTTTGACATAAATTTCTTGCTCTAAATATCATTTGCAAATCTATCCCTCTTTTGCAGGTAATAATAGAATATTTATATCAGTCATTCTTTCTGTATATGATATTGTGACATACAACTCCATTCAAATATAAACTGAATGGATTACTGTTTAAGAAAATCAAATCAATTATGCCACAATGCTTTTTTTACCATAACTAATCGATCACCCTCCCCAAACAATTCTTGGTAAAACACCCCAAATAAGCCTACGTCCATCCTCTCACTAAGGGCCTCATGTAGGTGGCATACACTTTACCGATTCTAAAATACCGAATTATACCGATTCGGTATTTAAGAATCGGTAAAGTGTATGTAGGTAAAAATTCGGTAAATGTTACTGAATCGGAGTAAGTCGGTAATTACCGAATCGGTATTTACCGATTCGGTAATGAGGCATACCTTCCCATTGATTGAATCAATGGGAAGGTATGCCTCATTACCGAATCGGTAAATACCGATTCGGTAATGGGGGGACCACATTCAAGGGTGGCAGGGTGTCACATTGACACCCTGTTGCACCCCTGATTTTTCCATGTGTGCACATGTGGCGCACATACATGCCCTAGGGGCATGTATGTCTGCCACATTGCACACTTCACAGTGCACAAACATGCATTTTCACACATATTCGTCATTTACCACCAACTATTAGTTGGTGGTAAATAACGAATCCCCACACCCACCACACAGTCCCCCTACATCTCATTTCTGTATTCGGTATTTACCGAATCGGTAAAATTACCGATTCGGTAATTTTACTGATTCTGTAAATTACCGAATACAGAAATGAGCCCCCTACATGTCAACAGCCTAAATACCGGTCGGTAACGGTATAATTACAGAAAATCGGCCGTTACCGACCGGTATTGGGCTACGTACATGAGGCCCTTAGTGTCTGATGTCCAAACTCAGAAGTTCACACTATCCTTTAGCCTCATTTTTTATGTTAGGATAGATGACGCATGACTTTTATCAATGCCGTCAACATTTTGACCCTATGTTAACATGTCACTAATATCACATTGGTTCTTCCTCAGGACTACAATAGTGAACACATTGAGTGACAGCCTTCAAGAGTTCAACCAATGATACGCAATCAATTTGGGTCTTAACCAAGGATGGTCTTTGACATGTATATGAAGCCTTTCATGAGCCCAGCCAGGGTTCACTCAGAGTTATTATGACAATTTCCTAAAGTTTGTTCCTTTCTTGAATAATATTGTATTTTAAATGTTAAATTTCGAGAAGCAACTATCAGCTTGCCCTCAACCCTCTGTGCAATAGGGTTTAATGCGGTTTACATGAAGGACCCATTTGGGATTCCTGCAGGAGCCAAGGCCCACCAAGTAGGTGACCTCCCCTATTCTTTCTAGGATGGAATAGGGCCCCCTCCATTTATCATAGGGGGCCTTAGGGACCACAGGCTCCAACACCCATTCCTTCTGCCGCCATGCCAGCCTGTTGGTCATACCATTGCCTCTGGAGCTTCTGGCTGGTCTCTAGGTTTTTATTTGCTTTTTCCATGGACTCACCCATCCTTGAGCAGAGGCCAAGAACAGAGTCCATTATGTCTTGTTTAGGTTTAACTTGAGGTTTCTCCCATCCTTCTTTCACAAGGCTTGAACGACAGCTGTATGGCTGGAGGTCCTGGTGCAGTAATCATCTGCTACCTTGATCATCAATCCAACAGTCTTGAGTGTCTCAATATGTTCTCCCACACAGGAGTACTGGGCTCTGATGGAGGTTTCCTTTCAGCAACTGCACATAGGTCTTATTTCCATTAGGATTAGATTCATCAATACCCATAAATGTTACTTGTGTAATCACTGACATTTATTTCACATATAAATCCCTTGAGGCATTTCCAATGTTAGGTACTGTTCTCAAACATCTGTTCTGTCTCTAACAAAATGAGAAAACAGTGAAGAAAACCATTTTTTCTTACGATACCTATAATGCTGCCGCTTGCGACAGGGATGGTTTCAAAACATCCTTGGCTGGTGTCCAGTCTGTCTTTGTCAGCATTATCTTTCCCTCCTTCTCCACCCATGTTATCATATAAACCCCAGACCCATGCAAAGCAGATATTCAGATATTGCTGTCCATTTCATGATGAAGGTTGCAGCCTCCATTTTGCTTCTTGCTGCCCTTTCAGTTGGGCTCTGACGGCGCTTCCAGTAGACTGAGAGGGCTATCCTGCAGATGAGTACAAAGGAACTAGGCATTCAGGTCTTTCAGTATCTGGCTGAAAACTTGACTTGAGGGATCAAAGTTATGTCTCTTTCTGGCGAATCACTGCATAATGATCTGAATGGTCTTGTTTTGTGCGAGAAAGGCTGTCAAGTCTGCATAAAGCTAGAAGTGTTTGAGATGTAAGAGTGGGAAAGCCCAGGATGGGATACAGGGCTCTTGATTATGTCATATGTAAGATACAGTGTCTATGTTCATGATCTGCCCCATGTACTTGAGAGGAGCAGTTTATCCATAACTCTCAAAAGGCAGCAGGATACAGGTGTCAGGAGGTCAAGGCTGAAAAGTAGACTTTTTAAAGCTTCAATTTAACTTATAAAGTGTCCCAGCTCCATGCCCGAGCAGCTCATATGGTTTGGGTTTTTTCTTTGCATTCTGGGACTTTTTTTCCTGTTTGTTCCTTTATAAAATAAGGGCTACACTACAAATTACACAGTACGAAGCCAAATTGGAAAGGATGAGCAATTTGCAATGGACCTGTAAATCTTAAAAACTCTGCAAATAGACTATCGGGGAAGTGTAAGACTGACCCTTCTTATTCAGGTACATTGAGCACTTGTCACCAAACAGCACAGAATAAAAAGACCCAGCTACTTGGTGTGATTCTTATCAGATATTGGGGAAGTGGGGCATTCAAGCAAGCATCCCAAGGGAGCATAAATCCTTAGAGGAGATTGGGGCTACTGGGAAGAATTCCTTCCTGAATAGTTTATTAACAAATGGGGCTAAAATGGCGCATTTTACATCACTTTATTTCAAATATATTTGGTATAAAAGCCACACATTGTGGGGGCTGTTCTGTAAAGAATGTCCTGAAATATTCTAATACTTCAGGATCTAGCACACTACCTAGGAGCATTATTTCTCCACAGCAGCGCGTCATGTTCCTGAAAGTCCCGTAGACACAGTAGATGTACAGAGCCTTTCACAGGGTTTCAAAATTATATTGTAACTAATGCAAAGCAATGCCTTACAGTGCAAGTGAGGTAGAACCTCATAAAACGTCAGCCTTTAATGACTGGCTTAGGCTGGTGGAGTCTTAGGTTAGCAGCACTCAGGACAGCCCTTGGCATGTGCATGGTTTGTTCTTGGAGCTCTTTCAGCAGGCTATGGACTATTCAACTGATCCTGGGGTTACCGAAGGAGACCGGAGTCTAATTCAAAATTGTGTGTTTTTTATAATGCGGGGATATTTTTGGGGTTTGATGGTCATGCATCTTCTAGGCTGATGGACATATCTACTGATAAAGTGTGTGTGGTGCTTCTTGGGGGCATGTGGTCTTTCCTGGTTGCGCATATTTCTGGATACTGCAGTACTTGGATTCATCCAAAATCTTCTGTCAAATGGAAGCGTGTCGACTATGCTGGTGTGACATGACATTGTGGACATGCTGATAGTCAAGTGTGGCCTACCTGTGCTGTGCTGCATGCATCTAAGGTGCACCATCTAATCTTTGCTGATGAAAACTGTGCAGGTGAAACAAATTACACCATTAGAATATGAGGCACCCAGAGGTCAGACACTGTTCAGTCAGGATGAAAAAACATCGAGCAGGGGCATGTTTAGTATGTAAGGTTGCCGCCTGTAGTCATTGTTGCATGTCCATTCACTGTCTCCTCTGATGCAATGCTAGATGTGGAGGAAAGTGCTATCTTTGACTGTGACCCTGTAGTTATTGTTCTATGCCCATTCACTGTCTCCTCTGATGCGCTTCTAGTTGTGGAGGAAGGTGCTATCTCTGAGTGTGACCTTGTAGTTATTGTTGCATACCCATTTACTGTCTCCTCTGAGACACTGTGGTTGTGGAGGATGGAGCAATATCTGAATGTGAACCTGTACTTATTCCTGCATGTTCATTCACTGTCTCCTCTGATGCAGATGCAATGCTAGGTGTGGAGGAAAGTGCTATCTCTGAGTGTGATCCTGTACTTATTGCTGCCTGTGCACTTACTGTCTTCTCTGACTTACTGTAGGTGTGGAGGAAGGTGCTACTCTGCGTGTGACCCCGTAGTTATTGCTGCGTGTTCATTCACTGTCTCCTCTGATGCACTTCTAGGTGTGGAGGAAGGAGCTATCTCTAAGTGTGACCCTTTAGTTATTGCTGCATGCCCATTCACTGTCTCCTCTGTTGCATTGCTAGGTGTGGAGGAAGGAGCTATCTCTGACTGTGACCCTGTAGTTATTGCTGCATGCCCATTCACTGTCTCCTCTGATGCACTTCCAGGTGTGGAGGAAGGAGCTATCTCTAAGTGTGACTCTTTAGTTATTGCTGCATGTCCATTCACTGTCTCCTCTGATGCACTGCTAGGTGTGGAGGAAGTTGCTGTATCTGAGTGTGACCCTGTAGTTATTGCTGCATGCCCATTCACTGTCTCCTCTGATGCACTGCTAGGTGTGAAGGAAGGGGGGCTACAGCGTCCAGCCTGCCTCACGTCTGATGTTTAATACTACGCAGAAACACATTTTCCTGTACTTGTCTAGTAGCAACAACACAAAAAACTTCCCAAAGGAAATGGCTTGTAAATTGGATGCAAAATCTCTACAAGCAATCGTAGCCCCACCTGCGGGTATCTGGTGTTATTATTTAAAAGCACCCTCCTATCCAGAGTGTAGTCCCCTCCAAAACTCACTTGTTGGATAACATAGGTGATGATATACCTGGACCAGAAATAATCATTACCTACATGAACTGAAATGATCGAAAATCAAATTCCCAACATCCTGACAAGAAGCCCATCACCATTATAAAACAAAATATTAAAGATTGGAGCACCCTTTAGTCCCCCCTAGTTAAAAGAATGTTTATTGATGGAATTATTCCAAAGTACACAGAAAGGAAATACCTTGCCACTTCTTCATAACAACTATTGACAAAGCCAATAGGGGTCCGGCCTTGATAGCGTGTTTGATGGTTCACTGTTTATTACTAAGACACCAAAAATAAATGCAACAGAAAATATACAACCACTTCATTGTGATGGCTATATTCTTGTAATAATGAGTCTAAATGAAAAAAAAAACATCACCTATAATTTTCATAGCACAGTATGTGTACGTAGAGCAGCTATAGAAGCATTTTTTAAATTCAATTTTAATTTTAATGCACATAATAGGAAAATATGACTCCTTTGCTGCAAAGAAAAGGGATTATTGTCTTTGAATTACTGTAAATAAAAATATAAACAAGATGAACAAAAAATAATAAAAATTGAAAGAAAAAATCAATTACAAAGTAAAGTATTGTTTCACAAATTATTTATTTATTTATTAGTTTGATAGAGTGTGTATTTATCCAGGGGTGTCCTGGCACTAGCAAACTAATACACTCTCTGCAACCCAATGGGTCCTTGAGAAGCCCATGAAAATAAATGGGTTTTTAGAGTCCGTTGAAATTTTAAAAACATTAGGCTCTAAGTGTAACTAAGGCGACAGTCTGTTCATTGCCTAAGCTGTAACCACAGAAAAAGCCCGCCCTCCTGACTTGCTCTCCAGTATTTAGGTACAGTGATCAAACAGGCAGAGGTCAAGCAATTGCATTGAAGTTCCCTTCTCTCTGCTCCATCACACGAAGCTACCTCCGCAGGCCTGATAGAGTAGGTGCCCTGAGATTAAAGCCATCTCACCGACCCCTCTGGTATGGATGTTCTGATTTTTTTTTTATACTTCAAGATTTGGAGAAAAAAAAGGCCCAAAGCCCTGGGGAAAAAAAAAAGTTTAAAAGTTTGATGGAAAAACCTCAAAGCTGATGGTGGCCATCCAACAACCTTTTTGTGACTGGATAGGAGAGTCACCATGACAGCTGGTCCTGCCAAACGACAGGGCTCACTGCTGGGCCAGTGTTGATCTCAAGCTATGCCCAGCCTGGCTGTCTGATCCTGGTTTCAGTCACCAGGTTGTGCTGATGACTCCTATGGTAGTCTCCCATTCTGCAGACACTTGCACAAAATCCTTGTGGCATTTTGTTTCCTCTAAAAGATACACAAAACAACCTCTTACAAAATGTATCACTGATGGATATTTCTTACTGCAGATTCCCCACATGTAGAATATTCCCAGATGACATCTTGGACCTTGAGCATGCTGGGGCCGAGCTGCACCTTCTTGCTGACTCTGCTTCCAATTTGTTTAGTTCTCCAATGCCTCCAAATTATATCCCGATAATTTGTTTGAACATTTATACACTACAAATGACTGGATTCAAGCTGTGCCAAGGCTGCAGGAAGCAGGCATTGCTCACAAACCTGCACACCGTGTGCCTGTGGTGCGTGAGCTTCAGGCACAAATACAAGATTTTCTTTTAAATCCTTTTTTTTTCTTAATAACTATGACCTTTTTTTAAATAATGCTTGACATACTACATCATTTTACCGTAGCTCTATATATATATAGACTTGCAATGTGATGTACACAGACAGGTCACAGCTCAACATTTTGCAATATGTGTGCCCATATGCCTCTGACGGCAAATATAGAACAGCAAGCGAAGCTCTATGTTGATGAGTATTAGAAGAGGTCACGTTCAAAAAAGTCAAAGGGCCATTTTTGATCCCAATCAGTGTCGGTCCTGCAAAAAGTCCTCTTCCTACTCATAGCCTTCAGGTAACTTAAAGTTGAAAATGCACCAATAGTGCAAGAAAGCCAAGCCGGACCATACCTCATCCCGCCACTCAATGTCCGGCAAAAAGTCGCAAGGGCAGCACTCAAAGGGTCCTTCAGTGCCAGAGTCTCCTGACTGCAACATGGTCCAGCAACTGGTCTCTGGGAGCCCTGAATTTCACAGGCTGTCATTGACCCGCAGAAAGATGTCCGGACTCTGCCAGCTCCATTTGGCACACCTTTGGCTTCTTCAAAGCCGCAAGGCCCTCAAGTTGGACTCCCACTCCCAGGATCTCCCCTGACACTGTCTGTCAAATAGACCCACAATGTTGCTGGTTCAGATATCCTCCTCCTGCTCCACATCCGCCTCAATTCCTTCTTAGCCAATAAGGACTCCACTGGTACCTGTCCCATTGCCAAGCTCTGGCCTGAAACTGCCATTGGCCTGCATCAGGCCTGTGTAACATTATGAAAGCCCTGAGGCACAGCCAGTGATCATACATTCAGATCCTCATCCTCTTTCTCGACTCCAGTATTGCAAGAGGTGGGACGCCCTATTTGGCTCAGACTATGATGTGGAACCAGGTCCAATAATTAAATGACTGTTATCTTTTAATGAGGCTGTCATGGACACTCTCATTGTCACTTGGTTTAACTCATGCCCGGCTCCTCTGGTCAGTCGACAAATGGCAAGACAGCACAGACCAGTCCCTAGTGGCTATGACCTTATGCTGAAACAGTCTGGAGGTTACTGGAGCAGAGCGGGCGGGCGGTGTGTAGAAATGAACCAGATGTTTAATGTACTGGTATCCTGTTAAGGTGAGGGCAGGGTAGGTGATGCAGGGATCCTTAAATTAAGTCCTCCTGGTGATCTTTAACAAGTGCACGGTTTAGGTGTGTGGGGATAGAATGGTGTCTGTGGACATGGAATTGGAGACAGGCTGTTGTCCTCTTTTCTGGAAATACTGATTGGGGGTGGGTAGCTGTAAGATGGAAGTTTCAAGACTGGGGATACGGGGTGGTGTTCCATCTCCATTCCATGCAGAATATTCTCTTCAAAAAGGTCATCTTGAATATAGTAGCATTCAAGGCCTTTCCACCACTGCAGTAACTATGGAACATTCAGGAAATAATCCTGACATTTCGGTCTCCTTTGGGAGTCATGGTGGGAATAGTTCTGAAGCTTCTTGGGCACCTGGCTTCATGCAACCTCCTCACGTGTATGTTAGATGGCACATGCAAACTCTGCAGAAGAACCTAAGGTTTCAGTGGGCCTAGCACCAGTGTTACCTCTCTGACTGTCAGGATCTTACAAGAAATGGCTCAGTACCTCATGTGGTGGCATATGAGTCCCAATCTGACAATTGGCTGGTACCCCTCCCTTCCAAGCCTGGATACCACAGTTGTAAAAGATATACCTACTACGTAGGCCAGGCTATCTGGGAGGATGGAAATCAAAGGTCTCTTTTCTGAAAGCCAGCTCTACATCCACCTTTTGGAGCTGCGGGCGAAACCCTGACTCTGAGAACTGTCCTACCAACCATGAAGGGAAGGCTGGTAGAGGTTGTAATGGAAACCACAACTGCCATTTGGTATTGCAAAAGCAGTGCATTATGGGGTCCTAGATCATAGGTCAAAAGGCACTTAGCCTCTGGAAGTGGGTGGACATCAATGAGATTTTCTGATAGTCAACCACTCAGTGGGACACTGAAGGCCTGAGCAAATAAAGTGAACAGATATCCACTGGTTGACCATGAGAAGCATCTTTATCCTAAGGTGGCACGTGGCATCTTCGATCAGTGGTGCATGCCTTGGCTAGATTTGTTCTCCTCCTCTGAGAGCACACATTATCAAAGCTACTACGTATTGGAGTTTCCTTCCAAAAAGGTCATTACAAATTCATTCAATTTGCAATAGGACAAAGGTCTTCTGTACATGTTCCTGACACTACTTCTCCTGCCACGAGTTCTGAGAAAGTCAGGACAGCCCTGAGCCAGGTCATCTTAATAACCCCGAACTGGCACAGAGATTGTGGTATATAGAACTGACGAGCCTGACCATTTTTCCTCCTATCCTCCTATCCCTTTGAAATGTATACTCCTGTATCTCCCCAACCTACACCTCAATGCATGGAGTTGAAGGGTAACAGTTGAATTTTTTTGACTTCACATCTGAAGTGGTTATTGACATTCTTACAGCCAGATTCCTGTTCATGAAATACGTTTCCACTAGGCATTGGTAGAACTTTGTGGCCAGGTGTGGGGTCAATGCCAAGATTTCTGATGTGTTGTTGATTTTGCCATTGGCCTAGCAATGCCTTACACAGGGCACACTTAAGGGTTACTTGACAGCCCTTTTGGTCCTTTTATGTTTGGCGGATCAACTCTCTCTCTTTACATCGCTTGATCTGACGAGTATGACTCACTCGCACATTTCCTCAAAGTTGTATGGCATGCCTCAGTGTGATTTAAATCTGCCCCAACATTCAGTTTGTGCCCACCAGTTGATGCTATCTACAGTCACTCACTGCAACTACTGACAATCAAGACAATCGTTCTTATTGCCATCACTGCTGCCAGCTATGGGAGTGCACTGCAGTGCAAACTCCCTACACTACCTTATCCCCAACAAATTAGTGGGAGACTTGGGCTACCTTCCTGCCAAAGATAGTACAGTGCTTCCATGTCAGTCAATAGATCACCATGCCAGCTGTTTCTTGATCCACAACGGCTCTCAAGAGAGAAGAAGCACCATTGACTGGTTTAAAAAATAACACTGATCTCACAAGAGACCATAGTGTAGATGGTCAGCTCCTTGTGGTTTGAAGACCTTATGATGGTGGAGTGTCCTCTGCTTTACCATCATCTATGCACTAGCAACAGAAGAACCCAGAGAAGGCTTCAAGGCTCATTCCACCATGCTCAAGGCCCTACCACAGCATCTACCAGTGCGACTGGTGGTTCTAGACATCTGTGGATGCGGCTGTTGGTGCAAACACTCATGAAGTACTCCTGCCTAGACAGTCAGGTTCGAAGGAGGGCCAGTTTGCCCTCTCTGTCCTACAACACTTTCCCATCTGAGTTCACTCCTTAAAGCCGCCACCTTTGGAAGTTACTACTATGGTATCTATTTTCAAGGTGTGGAATCTGCAATTAGAAGTATCCATATGAAAAACAAAGAAGTTACTTACTTTCAGCAATGATCTTGCTGGTTGATACTCCCTTTAACCATTTGCCCCTTTTGTATGTGTAGAATAGTAGCTGCTGTAGTGAAGAAGTTAAATATTTGTTTAGCCTGTGCGGTTGACCCAAGATTGAAGAATATACAATGCTATTCCAAGATGGAACCCTCCACAGTAACGATTCTAATGACAGATTCTCAAGGCACACATCATTTAGGTTTCCTTTCAATACCCAGGGGTTTCATATTCCAGCATGCCTATTTACTTGGGTTGTCTCCCTTGCCGTTCTGCCTTCTGCTTTTTAAAAGGATCATGGGCTAAATACCATGCCCTGGGAGGCATGCCTGGCTAAGACGTAAGAGAAGGACTGCTGCACACACTGCACAAGAAGACCCAATGTGTGTTGCTCATTACAAATACAGGGAGGAACATAAGCAACCAGAGATGAAACAGACAATTAATGTTGGATTAGAGTTTGGTAGAGCGAGCAGCAGTAAAGAAAAATCTGTAGATTGAGGAGCAGTGGAGAAAGGAGAGGCACAGCAAAGAAACGGCACTTCATGAGCCAAAGGAATGAAATGAAAATGACATAAAATGTATAAAGTTAATGCCCATAGGCATCTTGGTACTAGAATTGTAGGAAGAGCCAAATTAGACTAAGGAGACGTACAGTGATGAGTGATAGGGCAGAGAGTGGTAGATTAAAGGGTGGTAGAAGGAGAACATGCTCAGTGTAAAGCCATAGAAATAGCAGAAGAGTGAAAAACAGAAGAGATAACAGTTGTATAGTGAAGGGCAATGAGTGAAGGTAGTAAAGCAGCTGATACTTGAAGAGAAGATAGTGGTGAGCAGTAGGAGCTGTTGAGTTATGTTAGGTTTTGTTATGTTAGCATTGAATCTTACCCAGAGGAATACCGCAACGCTTTAGCTGATGAGGGGAAGGAACTTAGTTAAAGCTGAAGTGAGTGGAGAGCAGAAGAGAAAAGAGCTTTACAGGGAAGAGCAGCAGAGTGAGGAGAGGCCGAAACACTGGAGGGACAGCGAAGAGCCTTGGAAAGAGGAATAGAGTGTAGAGTGGTAGAGACAGCAGTGATGAGTAGACAGCAGTAGAGTGAAGGGCATAGAGTGATGCGTGGTAAAGACAGCAGTAATTATCAGACAGCAGTAGAGTCAAGGGCATAGAGTGATGAGTGGTAGAGACAACAGTGATTTGGTAGACAGCAGTAGAGTGAAGAGCATAGAGTGATGAGTGGCAGAGACAGCAGTGATTTAGTAGATAGCAGTGGAGTCAAAGGATGAGTGGTAGAGACAGCAGTTATTAGTAGACAGCAGTATAGAAAAGGGTGGCATGGAAAACAGCAGTAGATTCAGGAGTGGTATAGGGAAGAGAAGTAGACTCAGGAGTGGTATAGAGAAGAGCAGTAGAGTCTGGAGTAGTAAACAGAAAAGAGGTAGAGCCAGGAGTGTGTTAGAGAAGAGCAGAAGAGAAAAGTGATAAAGAGAAAAAGCAGTAGAGTCAGGAGTAGTAAAGAGATTAGACGTAGTGTCAGGAGTGGTATAAAGAAAAGCAGTAGAGTTATTAGTGGTATAGAGATTAGTAGTAGAGTAAGGAGTGGTATAAAGAAGAGCAGTAGAGTTATCAGTGGTATAGAGATTAGTAGTAGAGTCAGGAGCGGTATAAGAAGAGCAGAAGAGTTATTAGTGGTATAGAGATTAGTAGTAGAGTCAGGAGTGGTATAGAGAAGAGCAGTAGAGAAGAGGGGTATTGAGAAGAGCTGTAAAATCAGAAGAGGTATAGAGAAGAGCAGTAGAGTCAGGAGTGGTACAGATCAGAGAAGTAGATCCAGGAATGTTAAAGAAGAGCAGTAAAGTCCGGAGTGGTGTAGGGAAGAACAGTAGAGAAGAGTGGAAAAGAGAAGAGCAGTAGAGGAAGGAGTGTTATGGAGAAGAACAGTAGAGTCATGAGTGGTATTGAGAAAAAAGAGTGGTAGGGAACAGTAGAGGAAATATCAGTAGAGGGGAGGACAGTAGAATGAGGGGAAATAGCAATAAGAGAAATAGAAAGAATAGGGCAGGGTGAAGAGCAGCAGATCTAACAGATCTAACAGCAGTATAGAGATGAGGGCACAAAGAAGAGAATTAGAATTAGAATGAGGACCAATGGAAAGAAGCATGATAGAGAGAAGCAAAGTAGAGAGAAGAATGGTAGAGAATAGTGGTACAGTGACGGACAACAGAGTGAAATCTTGTAGAGTGAGGAGTAGTAGAGAGAAGAGCAGTAGACTGTGGAGTGACAGAGCGATGACTGGTAGAGTGAGGAGTAGGAGAGAGAAGAGCAGTAGACTCTGGCGTGATGGAGTCATGTGTGGTAGAGTGAGCAGCAGTAAAGTGCGGTAGAGTAGTCAGTGATAATGTGAAATATGGTAGTATGGAGACAGTGGAAGAAAGAGATGTAAGGATGATAAAGTGTATTGGCAGTGTAGCAAGGAGAGGCATAGGAAAGAACAGTACACTGAGGGGCCATAGAGAAAAAAGTGTTGGGGAAAAGAGTGGCTGATTAAGGTTTGGTAGAGAGAAGAGTGGTACAGTGAAGAGTTTTGAGTGAAGAGCAGTACAGTGAAAAGTAGGAGTGACAGGGAAGAGCAGTAGAACAAAGGCATATAGTGAAGAGTGGTAGTGTTAAGAGAGTTAGAGAGAAGGCATATAGAGCAGTGGGGTGCAAATTGTTAGAAATAAGAGTATTACAGTGAAAAGTGATAGTGTGAGGAATGGCAGAGAGAAGAGCAATGGAAAGAAGAGTGATAGACTGGAGGAGCAGTAGAGTGGTAGAATGAAGAGTTGTGGAGTGAAGAGAGGTGAGTGGGGAGTGGTGTGAGAGAGGAGGGTTTAGCGTCAAAAGAGTAAACTGAGGAGTGGCAGAGAAGAGTGGTAGGTTGAAGAGAGATAGAGTGAGGAGTCAGAGAGAGAAGTGTGTGGAAGAGGAAACATAAGAATAGTAGAAGAAAGAGAAGGGGAGGATGACAGGGGGAGGAGGTGCCATGTGGGACGCATTAAAAGGTGCCTTACAGGCCTCTAGTTTGAGAACTGTACAGTCGGATGCAGCTCTCCTGGTTATGTTGCGCACCTTTGCATTCCCCTTTATTTCAAAGGTCTCAAACCAGCTATGGGGATAATTCAGAATGAAGGAGTCTGTAAAGCCTGTTCATAGTAGTGCTGTTATCCCAGGAGGGCTGTGTTTCTAATTCAGAATGAAGGAGTCTGTAAAGCCTGTTGATAGTAGTGCTGTTACCCCAGGAGGGCTGTGTTTCTAATTCAGAATGAAGGAGTCTGTAAAGCCTGTTGATAGTAGTGCTGTTACCCCAGGAGGGCTGTGTTTCTAATTCAGAATGTTAACAATCCTGATGATGTATTACAGATGAACCACATCTGGACACGTGCCCCAACATTAAGGCCGCGTGCCTGGGTCCACAGGTTAAGCCTCAATGCCAGAGTGACAACGAGTGCCCAAAGACTCAGAAGTGCTGTGACTTGTGCGGGAAGAAATGTATGTAGGTTGTGAAAGGTAAGGTATCCTCAGAATACTACCTCCTTAGGGTCAGGAGACAAATATTAAGCTCCCTTCCTTCTTTTCCAAAATTAGAATACTGCAATCCTTTGGGTGAGCTGTTGTGATTTAGAAGAACCGATATAAAGCAATGGGGTAGCCCAGTCTAGTGCAGAGCCTGGGGATTTAACAGTATAAATAAAACAGGAGCTTTTTTAAATTATGTCTCTTTAAGTAAATGAGAGCAATCAACAAATGAGAAAAAGAGGGAGAGGAGCTTTTGTTTAAATCACAAAACGCAATACTCATAACTTATGTCCAACAATATTTTATCTGTTTTAAGAAGAATAGTGTATATTTATCATGTTACATGTATTTTCATACACACAGAATCTCTCTTTTGACTTACATTTAAGACTACAAAGTGCACATACATTGAAATATTTACATGTCACAAAAACGTTCCACCGAATACATAAACATACATTACATAGAAATGTTATATTTGAACACAGTGCGAAAAGAAAGGAAAAAAGAATATCAGCCCAGTGTGAGATTACTCTAGTAATTAATTTGATATCCTGGGTGATCAGCTGCACTTGTCATTAAAGCGTCGACGTTTCAACACCTGAATGAACGCGATAATTAAACCGTCGTGATGGGGTCTTCCTCGGGACTAGCTGCAAAAATCTATGTGTTGCCTATTTAGGGAAAAAAAAATGAGGTGGGCGTCTTAGATACATTATGTGGTTTTGATAGCAATTATAAGAAGTGGAGGGACAGAATGTCCCTGCTCACCTTTATGGGATTTCTGAAGGGCACTGCAGTCCTACTCATGTGCCATGTATATTCTTCCCGGGTAATCCAGGTAAACATTCCTGTATAATTTTAAGGAAAAATGGGATTGGCTGCAGTTAGCCCAATTTAAACTGACTAGTAATGTGTGCAGATGACTGCTGTGAAAGAAGTGACAGCTGTTACGGGGGCCGCCTGCGCTGGTGTGGGCCCCCTGGTGTTCGCGCCGCCGCTGCAATAATGGACGCAACACCCGGTTCTAGTGTCGGCGCGTGACTGACCCTCAGGCCGCGCCCCTTTATTATTTATAGACAGGCGTACGCCACGTTCGTGGCGTACGCATTGCATAATCACACGGCGCGCTCTAGCGTTAAACGCTAGAGCGCTAATTGTAACATCCCTCCCCAACTTGGACAACAAAATAAACTAAAGTCCATAATAGTCACTCACTTGCGTGGCAGGCAAAGTCTTTAAGGCGGCTGCTGGGTGTAGGGTTCGCTCTCAGACCATACCTGGCAGTGGCACGAGTGCTGGAACAGGGTGGGTGGTTGCTCGGGGCCTCACCTTCCGTGAGGGTATGATGGTTCTGCTCTGGGGCGCTGCAGGCCCCACTGGACGTCAGTCCTGGTCCCAACTCTGGGGTTGAGATCTCTTCCTCCGCTCCGTCCAGTCCCCTCGGGTCGCGGTCGGTGGCCTCCGGAATGCGTTTGAACCACGAGATGTTCCTTGTGGTCGACTCCGCCCCTCTTTCTGCTGTGACCATTGTACCCCGCCTCTGTGCCACAGTCCAGCTGCCTGGTTCATACCGGGGTCTGAATTTTCCTCCTGGCCTTCTGTCCCTCACGAGGACATTGTCCCCTGGTCTGATGTCGCGGTCTTGACTGCCTCTGGCTCGGCTTACTTGTCGGTTGCGGTGTGCTCATCTTTGGAAGACTTCCTCCGTTTCGAACGGTGGGGGCGCCCACCCTGGGGCTGTGGGTAGCCCATCGCGGCGGGGCCCATTGAGCATAAGAGACCACGGGGCTTGTTTGGTGGAGCAGTGGGGCGTGCTCCGATACTCTCCCAGGAATCGCTGGATTTCCCTCTCGGGGTCTAGTTGCTCTACTCCGGCTATTCGGATGACTTTATTCAGGGTCCTCATGAAACGCTCTACTTCTCCGTTGGCCTGTGGCCACTGGGGAGTGATTCGCCGATGTTGTACTCCTTGACTCTGAAGGAACTCCCGGAACTCATGACCCTGGAAGGGTGGCCCATTGTCACTCTTCACCTCCGAGGGCCGCCCGAACATGGCAAACATTTTCTCCAGTGCTGGTCCCACGAACATGAAAGCTGTAGACGGCAGAACCTCCACCAGGGGATACTTCGAGAAGTTGTCCATGACCACTAGCGACACTTTCCCGTTTGGGAGGCTCCCGAAGTCTATACTGATCTTGTCCCACGGGTACTTTCCTGGTTCCTCTGTCACGATGGGGGCCGGAGGTTCCGGGCCGCTCGTCACCTGACACGCGGCACAGTTTCTTACCACTTCGTCCACCATGCCGTCTAGCCCCGGGAACCATATCTTCGCCCTCATCCGCGTCTTCATCTTCTCCGTCCCTTGGTGGCCTTCGTGAGCAATTGCCGTGGCCTGACGGCGTAGTGCAGCGGGCATGACGATCCTAGACCCTCGTAGGACGACACCATCACGGGTCATGCTTAGTTCATTCCGCACTCGCCACATCTGCTGCAGGTCCTTCTTGTCCTCCTCTGCCCACGAGTTGGCGGTGTGCAGGAAATCAACCCAGGACCCTTTTTGAAGAGCTCCCCGTGTCCTTGCCAGCACGGCGTCGTGCTCCCCAGCACGTATGATTTCTTGGATTGTCAGGATCCGCGGGCACGTTAGAGCAGCTAGGAGGTCGATGTGTGCCTCGGTCTCTTCTTCTTCATCCTTCCCGCCCGAAGATGTCACCTCCTTCTCCGGGTGTCGTGACAGAAAGTCTGCCGGGTTCTTCGCACCTGGCCGGTATGTCACCTCCATCTGGTATTGCTGTAGGCCAATGGCCCACCTCTCGATCCTCGGGGGGGGGTGTGGTGCTGTCCCTTTGAATAGGGGCAACGGCGTCCAGTGCACGGGGCTCCTAGTGGATATGAGAAGAAGGCTCACGGGGGATTGACTTCGCCTCCCCAGGCCTTTTTACTTCACTTCAAAGGCTCCACAATCTCCTTTAGAACTGTGGAGTACAAAGAGTTAATCAGGAATGAACGATGCGTTCGTATTCCAAAAGGCATCCCTAAATGACAACGAGTCAGGAACATTACAATTGTTCTCTTCCTATAAAGAAAGATTCATTCCTTCCTATAGCCGAGCGGCGGGCAACCCTCGTCTTCGGCAGTCCTTTAGTGTGAGCATCCAGATCTGTCAAAGTTAGGTTTAAATGCCATGCGTGCTCGTGGATCAGAGCACGTACGTAACGCTGCTGCCATCTACTGGGGATCCACTGAAAAGTCTAGAGCTTACGATGTATAAGGGGCTAAGGAAAAGTTATCTATCTTTACAGACCCACAATGTTTGGACAGAGGTTCACATTATTGTTAATAATCAGTGCCGTTGAAAAGTGTCTAATTAAATTAATTCACGTACAGCAGATTTCTTTAGGGAATCTGATTCCCTCTTGCACAGAGTACAAGAATGAGTATACCCACGAAGCCTTCTCAAAAGATCCAGAAGAAGAGCATGGTACTGTCACCATGATGTACTACTAGAAGCCAAACCAGACAAAAATATAGATCATGTCAATACTGGGCCTCCACCGTCCAAAGCTCACACTGGCTGCTGGGGGTCGTCTGCTAGCCCCTGTATGCTGAATATATTTCCTGGCACATATCTAGCTTCCATCTTGTGATGATGTCATTTCATATTCCTTTTTACATGACTCTTCAAATCAACATTCTTTGGAGCTTCCAGACAAACTCAAGAGTTCAGTGCTGTCATTTTATTTATGGCTGGAGGCAAAGCTGCTGCCTGTCAGTCACCGAGAGTGACCATACCCTGTGCAAGCTTTGAGTGTGGCCACGGACTGTGCTGCAGATGTCAGTTGCCTTTGGGCAGTACTGCATCACGTTTTAGGTTTCACCTGCACAGCGTTTGTGCTCTTCTTGTGAAATCTATTGTATTTAATATAAATCTTAAAAGGGTATCATATCCCGCCCTTACTTTTCATTTGTTTCTCTGCTTGCCACTTACTTTTACTCTATTTCTATTGGTTATAGCACGCTATTTTCGGTTGTTCTTTGTGTGTTTTTCTTATCAGTGGCCCATGGCCAAAATACTCTATTTAATCCGCTTTGGTATTTTATGTACGAGCGAGCACGTCATCTGCACTCCCCCTCTACTTCTTCTCTCGGCTGTGTTCTTACTTAGAGACACATGTGCAGCCAGTCCATAGCAACTTCAAATAATTTCCCAGTCTCTCTGCTCTGTGACTGCTGTGTCCCTAACTTCCTGTTTTCACTCTTCACTGAAACAGCTGCATTACTAATCCAGTCTCTTCTTTTAGCCTCCAGCCCTCGCTCCCCATTGGCCGCCTTACACTGTTGCTTCACAGCAGCACGCAGAACATCCTGTGTCGCTCATCCGCAGCCTTGGCGCCTCATCTCCTCCACTGGCTCAAGGTTGCTATGGACTCTTCCATCTCTTCGCTGATCGGGTCTCTTCTGTCTATATATACAGGATAAGAAGCACTGCTGCTGTTCCTCAGGCACCTCCCAAGCAGCAATGGATGTTATCAGATCGCAATGATGTTTTTGACAGATTAACCATTCTACATCACTCAGGAAGCTGTGGTAATTTGGGGCTAATGTTGGTGGGGAGCTCACTTCATGTCAGCCAGTTTGACAGGATCTGGGGCTACACCATTCAAGAAGAAGTGAATATTCAGAAATTTGCATTTTGTTTGTTACGTGGCAGCTTAAAGTCATTCCTGCACGAAAACAATCCTGCCAACAACACAGGTACCCTTGCAGCATGGAGAAACAGATAGGAGTGGGAGGAGAGGCATTCAGAGGAAAGGCAGGCAGAGGGGGGGAGAGAGAGAGAGAAAGAGAGAGAGAGAGAGAAAGAGGGGGAGAGAGAGAGAGAGAGAGAGAGAGAGAGAGAGAGAGAGAGAGAGAGAGAGAGAGAGAGAGAAGAGCTATGGCTGGTAGGCAAGTAGAGGGAAGAACCGCAGTGGGAAGAGAGCAGGAACAAGAGACGCAAAAAGAAGATATTCAGAGGAGGAGAGAGGGATCCTTCCTTCTGGTCAGGATGAGGGGATTAAATGCCTAAAATAAACTCTTCTCGCCGCCTTGGTAGCTTGGCACAAGCAGTCATTCTTACCTCATAGGCAGTGTGTAAAACATTTGCACATAACCAGCAGTAAAACAATGAAAACACTGCAAAAGGACACCACATCGGTTTTAGATAAATACCCAATATTTATCTATGTAAAGCAAGACCAAAACAATAGAAGTCCAACATACAGCAATCCACAATACCAATAAAGAAAAATTGACTTTATATACAGTTCCTTGAAGTCAATAGCTCCGTCTGAGGCTATCACGGCGTTGTGAGCAAAGAAATTCAACCGGTCCAGCCGGTTACAGGTTGTCGGGCTAGCTACGCTGTTGGGGAGACATGTAAAACTGTACCTTTGGAGATGCAGGGTGTCAGACTTTGCGGTGAGCTTCCGAGGAGCAGCGTCGGCAGGCGTCAGTTATGGAAGTTATTGCAGGAGTCCTCTGGCCATTGAAGTCACACGTGTTGCAGGTCGAACTTCTTGAGTTTGAAGTGAGAAGCCTTGGTGTCTGCAGGTGTCAGACTGTAGTGTGAAGCAAAGTGGTGTAACGGGCGGTGCCCTCAGGTTGCAGTGCAGGCTTTGGCTTGGTGATGGTCATTCAGCTGCGTTGGTGAGACCAGAGCTGTGGTGCGAAGTGGGGCAGTGCTCGTCGCATTGTTGACAGGTCATGGTGCAGGCTCCCGCGTAGTCGTAGCTGAAGCGCTGTCGCCGGTAGACCCAAGGCTACGGTGCACTACGAGTAATGCAGCGCGAGGGCCCTCAGGTTGGGTTGCAGGCAGCGGTGTCAGTTGCTGAACTTGAGTCGATGGCGCTGGCATTGATGGGCCAAAGCTATGGTGTGCGACGGGGCAGTGCGTCGTTTAACTTATGAGCAGTGCCCCCAAACCATGGTGCAGGCAGCGACATTGAAGTCAGCTTGGAGCAGAAGTGAGACCAGGGCAGTGGTACAATGCAGGATGACGCTCTGTCTTCTCCACGTGCGGTGTCCACAGGTCATGGTGCAGGCAGAGGTGTCGGTGAGAGCATCGTCGGGAATACCAAAGGGGCAGTGTGAAGCGAGGCAGTGTGGTGCCTACGGGTCGATGGCGGCGTTGGACGATGTCGTCAGTGAGACCCAGGTTGCGGTGCAAAGTGCAGCGGTGTCCTCTGCTCTTCCCTCTGCACTGCCTTCAGGTCACAGCGCTGGATGTGGCGTCATTGACGGCATCGGGTTTCCTTTTTTCTCCATGGCAGCTGAAACATCAAGTTCCAGAAGCCGGTACTCAGATAAAGTTGAAGCCTTTGATTTCCCTGAGACTTCCAACAGGAGGCAAGCTCCACATCAAGCCCTTGGAGATGCATAGAATGCCGAAAGAACAGTCCAGTCATTTCCCTGCCTAACACAGAAGCAGCAACTGCTTTTCAACCCAGGAAAGCACACAGCAAAGTAGTAGTCTCTCTTCCTGGCAGGTTCCATAGTCCAGCAGTAATCAAAAGTTCTGGGGTCAGGGCCCCAATATTGATACCACATTTTGCTTTGAAGTTGGCACAAACAAAGTTCCTCTGGCACACATAAACCAGTTCAGCCTAGCTCCTGCCAGAAGGCGGAAACAGATCTACGGGAGGTAGCCACAGTCCATTAAGATGCAAGTGACAACTCCTCTCACTTCTCTAAAAGCAGCCAGTTCTATTCAGCCTGGCTATGAGTCACCCAGGAAAGGCAGGACACCCCCACACCCACCCATCCCTGCTTGTGTCTGTATAGTGTGAATGCATATCCCCTACTCCTGTCACTCAAAGCCCAGACAGGGAAGACACACAGGATGGTTAAGCAAGAAAATGCCCACTTTCTAAAAGTTGCATTTCCAAACACATAATATGAAGATCATCTTTACTAAAAGATGTATCTTTAAATTCTGAGTTCAGGAAGCCTAAGCTTTATTTCTCTATCTTGTCTCCATGCAAAGTTAAGCTTGTAAGATGTTACAAAGCAACTCCCATGTTAACCTATGAGACAGAAAGCCTTGCAATAGTGAAACACGTATTTCCCAGTATTTTATACACACCATGTCCCACCTTTCACATAGACTGCACATACACTGTACCCTGCCCATGGGAGTATCTTGGGCCTACCTGAGTGGTGCCTTACATGTAAGAAAAGGGAAGGTTAGTAATTGGCAAGCCGGTGCACTGCCAGGTCAACATGGCAGTTAAAAACTGAACACAGACACTGCAGTGGCAGGTCTGAAAACCCATTTGAAAAGCTACTTTTGTGGGTGCACAATCAGTGCTGCAGGCCCACTAGTGGCAGGCCCTGGGAACACCTGTGCACAGTACTAGAAACGTATTAGTAAATCAGATATGCCAATCATGGAAACACCAATCCATAAACACAATTTACATGGAGAGCATATACACTTTAGCACTGAATAGCAACGGTAAAGTGCCCAGAGTCTTAAAACCAACAAAATCATGGTAAAAAACAAAGAGGGAAAAAGCAAAAAGTCTGGGGGTGAATACGCTCAAAAAGCCAAGTGTAACAGTATCACTTCCAACACTTGATGTTCTGTTGGAAGGGGTTGGTTAATGTGAGGATAAACTCAGACTCAAAATGGGCAACATAGAGATTAGCTAAATTGGGAGCAAAAATTGCTCCCATTGAAGTTCCATAACAATGCTGGTAGTACGTAGAGTCAAACATAAACTAATTAGATGTCAAGGCAAGTTCTAGAAGGTCTGTGATGAATGCCGTCAAGACACAGAAAGGTGCAGGACGTTGGTCGAGGATACGTCCAATCACCTCAGTGCTTTGGTTCTGAGGAATGTTAGTGTAAAGAGACTTGATGTCCAGTGTCACTAGTATCTCTTCAGAAGCCCTCGATTACATTGATCATGTATGAGTAGTCTCAACCATATGTATCCAGTAGTGGTGCATAATCTTGAAGTTGTTTATGTATTTTTCAATGTGTTCTAGCATCGAGTCACATCCTGGTAGGAGTGGTCTCCCTGGAGATTTATTGATGTCTTTATGGAATTTTGGGGGAGAGTACAGTACAGGAGTCTTGGGGGGAATTTGTTTTCAGAAAATCAATATTTGGTTGTTTTATGAAGTCGTCTTCTAAGCCCTTGGTAGTCACTTCTTGTATGTTATGTTATGTTATATCATTTTCTAAAGTGCACAGCTGCCCCAGCGAAGGGGCATCCCAGAGCTGATAGCAGAAGACTGCAATTCTACAGGAGGGAAAGCCTAGAGCAGAGGAAAGAGGTACGTTTTGATTGCCTTACGAAATGACAGATAGTTATCCATGCCGCAAATATGCAGAGGTAGCGCGTTCCAAAGTTAGGCTGCAAAAGTACAAAAGGAGCGTCTGCTGGCACGCGCCCTCCTCAACCGAGGAACAACCGCCAGCTGCTGCCCCAACGACCGGAGTTGGCGGGCAGGAATATAAGGTACAAGCAGGCTAGCCAGGATACCTGGAGAAGAAAGCTTTAAAATTTTAAAAGCAATGCAGAGGGACTTAAACTCTACGCGTTTGGCCACAGGCAGCCAGTGTAGCCGACGAATGGCGCTCGTCGTAGAGCACGCTCTAGGCAGGCCAAGAAGAGTTCTGGCAGCAGTGTTTTGAACAATCTGCAGTCTCTGAATTTCAGTCTTGTTTGTCCCCAAATAGAGTGAGCTAGCGTAGTCCAATCGCGACAGGATGGAAGCCTGCACGATGACCTGCCTAATGGGCGGGTCGAAAAACCCCAGCAGTGGTTTAAGCCCACACAATATGCCAAAGCAGGTCCCTGCCACTTTCTTGGTTTGAGCCTGATAAGGGCAGAGTCCACCCAGACACCTAGTTTCTTTACCATCTGTTTAGGGGCGGGTGCACAGCCCAAGGTGGCCAGCCACCAGAGTTCACTTCACAGCTCAGGATCTCTCCCTACCAGCAAGACCTCCAACTTGCTGGCATTGAGCTGGAGACAGTTGGCAGTAATCCACTCAGCGACAGCCTCGAGGTTGCTCCGAAACTTACAAGCGTCCCATACAGAGTCGTCAGAGAGTGCAACTACCAACTGCGTATCATCTGCATATGATACTGCTGTGAACCCTCTGCTCTCGGCCACCGCTGCTAATGGTTGGACATAAAGATTGAAAAGTGTAGGGCTCAAAGCTGAGTCCTGTGGCACCCCATGTTTGGAAGTATGAGACATGGAAGCAAAAGGGGGGGGCTGTTACCTGGAAGGTCCTCTCAACAAGAAAAGAGGCAAACGAATCCGGGGCAGAATCCACAATGCCCACTTCCTCCAACCGCTGTAACAAGATCTTGTGAGAGACTATGTCAAATGCGGCACTGAGATCTAATAAAATCAGTGCCGAAGTGCGGCCCTCATCTAGAGCCCCCCTCAGATGTTCGGTCACAGCTAGGAGAGCAGTCTGCTGTGGCCAGAACACAAACCATTCTGGGAGGAGTCTAGTATGTTATTGTCCTCCAAAAATCTAGACAAAATGGAGTTAATATAGGCCTCAGAGATCTTGAAGACCCAGGGCAGAAGCAAAATGGGACAAAGGTTTTCTGGCTTTGCTGTGTCAAGATTGAGTTTTTGTAACAATGGGATCACTTCAGCTTGCTTCCAAGTCCTGGGGACAACTGCCGTGGAGAGGGACAGCTAAATCAGCTGGCCCGAAGGCGAAAGGAGCACAGGTAGTGATTTCATGAATTGCTCAGGCTTAAAGGGGACAGCCGGAGAACCGGACTTGATCTTACTACAAAGCCCATACAACTCGTCCTGAGAGATTGGCGGGAGTTCCCCTAATCTCTGTGAGAGGATTAGCTGAGAGTTGTCTGTAATGGTTGGGGTTATTCAATTGTCTGGTAACCTCTGCTTCATACTTGTCTCTGTCCTGTATTACAATACCTCCCCCTTTGTATGCTAGTTTTATGATTATGAATCCTTCTTTCTTGAGAAACAATAGTGACTGTCTCTCTAGCCATGTAATTATATATGGTGTGAACGCTCTTGTAGTTTTAAGTGTATTGATGTCTTCTAGTATTGCTCTTTCAAATGCTAGAATTTCTGGAGGCATCATAGCATTAAATCAGATGCAGAGGTGTTCGGTGTTGATTCCCTTTCTTGGAAGAAGTATTTCAGCCTTAATGTCCTGAAAAATGTATGAAGTTCTGAATGTATTCTGAAACAAATCTGTTTTTTCTGTTACTACAAAGGTCAATCCTTTGCTCAAAAGGGACATTTAATTCCTGTCTAACTGGTGACTTGAGAGATAAAAGATAGGGATATAACCACCCTGAGAGCTGGTGTTATTTGCAGGGAGATTATGTAAGTCTCATGAACTTATTTCATCAGGATTTGGGATAATCTCTGTGAGAGAGTCAGTCATTCCTGAGTCTGTTTCAAATTCTGTTGTCTCGCCAGACCACAGGTTTCTGGTGCTCTCCTGCATACTGGTTTCATGTTCTCTGTTGAATCCATTTGTTGCACCTTCCTTTGTGACCCTGACCTAAAAAACGATTAAGTGTAGGATTACCTGACCCTGAGCTTGTACCTTTGCCTGTGTCAACTGAGGCATCTGATCCCATTGAGGATTCAGAGAATGTTATCAATTTGTTGTCTCAGTGTCTGCCCCATGTGATGTTTTTCCTTGGGGGTTGTGCTTGTAAATATTAGTCCTCCTGTAATTATGAATATGCCTCTTTCTTACTGAAATTATTAATGTCCTTTTGGGCTTTACCTGCTTTTTTCTTTAATTCGAAGGTATTGAATTTGTTAATTGTTTTATTCAACTTGTCAAGTGCCATTTTGCACTCTTCAAGGTCATCGCACCTAAGCAGCTCTTTTTCTAGGTCTGCTATTTCTTGTAGATCTTTCTTACTATGTTCTAGCGCAGTTTCTATTCCTAGCACCATCCATTTCCTGGAACAAGTTATTGAGATATGGCTAAAACCACCTTTACATTTTTTGTCTTCTCTGAAAATTCAGGTATGTTACAGACTTGGGGGCGTACAGTTCTGTGCGCACGTTTTTTCTTTGTCTTTCTAATTTTTCAAGAAGTACCTGTCTGGAGTCTTGAGTCTGAGTTTATCAACACCCCCCTCCAACAAAACATCAAGTATTGGATGCGATACATAGATTACATATTGATTCTCTGGAAAGGCCCCGAAGACATGCTGCATCAGTTTGTCCAATACCGCCATACAACCCAGCCATTCTTGAAATTTACATATGACATAAACAGAGAGAGCGTCCCGTTTCTAGACCTGAAAATCAAAAACAAAGATAATCATCTAATTGTTAGTCTCTATAGGAAGCCAACGGAACAAAATACATTACCGTATATGACAGTTTTCACTTAAGGGCGCTTAAGGATGGTCTTCCCAATGGCCAATTCTTTAGGTTACGCAGAAATTGTACTCAAAAAGAGGGATTCTTTAATGAAGGGTCTATTCTCAGTTGCAAATTATGAGAAAGAGGGTATCCCAAGAGACTTATAAAGAATTATAACCTTCTGTCCACATACTACCAAAATTGTCAAAACTATTAAATGCCATTGGCTGGTCTTGAATACCATGAGTGTATTCCAAGAACTCCCATTTTTTCCTTCTAAGAAAGGGAAAAAAATAAATACCACATGATACATTTCAACTCCTGTGTTTTCAAACACAGCAGTACCATACAAGAAATGTTGGGACTTCTGCTCATCAAGGGTCACAACAAATGTGGGAATTGTATCGCCTGCCAGTATGCCATTAACACGATGGACTTCACACATGGAGATATAAAAATTATTCTGCATCAACACACTAACCTGCAAATTAAATTTATTGCACCTGCTGTCCATGTAACCTGATATACATTGTTTAGACATCACAGCCGGTCAAGGCACGAATTGGCCAACGTAGAAGCCCCATACAGTGCCCAGTTGAAACTGCTCCACTAGTTCAACCCTACATGGAGAAAAAACATATGGCCGAAGATCTGCAGTGGCAAATCATTAAGAAGGCTATTGTTCCCCTTAGAGGTGGAGATCTCACATTTATCCTACAGAGCTTAGAGTGCAAATGGATAGAAAGATGTAACTTGATCAGGCAGGGACTAAACACAATGGAAGAATGGTGCAAGTTTGTCACTTTGAGTAACTAAATCCGTAAATTGTTCAGATGCTGCTTCATCACAGAGGAGAGGGCCCCTGGCCTCATTCATTTACACCACCAAGGGACCTTAATATACTGCATGCATAAGATATGCAAATCTCCTTTGCCTGATATTCTTATCAAGGGCACTAACTGCACTAATGCCTGGGTACCTACATTGATAATGTTGACTAACAAATGAGAAATACTTTAATAGCATATGAGAAAAATGTGGGTCTCCTGACATAACGATGAGACCCGTAATCATGTTTGTTCAAGATGTAGAAATACTCCGTCTAGTAAAGTCATCAGAATTGTTTTGCAACAATCACTAATTATACTAATGAGTATATATGTCCTTTTCAATATGCGTTCAAAATGCAAAATTGTTAATTGAGAAATCTCTTCAGAATTGTGCTGTAATTGTCTTGAAAGAGTCACTAACTGTTCTAATGTGTGTGCATAGCTACAAACCGATTCTAAAATATACCCAAAATGCAATGTGTTTTGATTGGTCACTAACTATGCTAATGCTGATATATATATATATATAGGTATGCCCTTTTAAATGTGTGTGCATTGATACATGCTGTTTTCAATCTGTGTCCCAAATGCACAATTGTATTGTTAAAAAATAACAGTGAACCAGCTTTGTACTGGTCACTAATTGTACTAAAAATAATGTGCATGTGTATGTCTTAAATGCTGTATTTGTTCAGTTCTACATATGATATCAAATAACAAATAAGAGACCCTTCTGATCAACAAATTTTTCAGATAAATTCAGTACCTCTGCCGATATTGAATAATGTGCATACGATCAATATTTTCAACTAATCAATAGGATTAATTCTAGTTATTTCATTTACAAATTGCGATGACTGCACTTGGTCTCAGCTTTAATCATTGAAACTCTGTCGATAGACGTGAGAGTCTGCATAATCCCTAAACACCCTTTCTCTATCCCAATTGGTTTCAATGCCCCGCCATCTGACGCCTCCACTCATGAACTCGCGTACTGCGCTAGACAGAAAATAGTGCCAATCACGGGAATACGGGTGCCACTTACATCAAGGGTGCACACCACTTTCTCTGTCTGATGGCCATGTATAAATAATTGGGCCAGCTGAGAGGGACTATACACACCTATGGTGAGTCGATAAATAGGATTATCTACAAGTAGCTACAAGTGTGATTCTAGCATGTTCCCTCTTTTTTTGCCCACAGGCATCAATGGTTTACAAAAAGGAGAACCAATATCCTGGTTCCCTTGGAATAATTCCATACATGTAATTAATGCATTAATGTACCAGTGTCTGTGGATATTATGCTACAGTGAGTTTTGAAATGGAATCCCTATAATTATAACCCTTAACTATCAACTATGAATTGCACAAAACAATACCCTCATTCCCCCTTAAGCATTCCTACTTGCATTGGGAGGATCAGTAAACCAGGACCTCCTGACATATAGTTCTTGCTCTGTGCCCAAGAAGGGAAGCACAGTCCACTTCTAGGTAAGCAACTAATTCCAGTCTTGGTAGCCCCTAAGCTATAAATATTAGCTGTATCTATTCTGGAGAGAGTTCTGATGACGCAATTTGTAGTCCCTAGGTTAGCTCTGTCCTGATGAGATCCTCACATTCTATGTAGAGTTGAAACATCGTTTAGACTATTATACGATAGTATAACAATGAGAATAACAGAGAACAATCTGGCTGATCTTTCATGGATTAAGAAATGAGAATTCAGATATCCTTGTATAGACCAATAACCTATTTTAAGTCAATTTATTGTCGCATATTTCTATATGTCTGGTTATGGTTACTTTTACTTCGGGTTTCTATATCTCTAGTTCTATTTTTCAAAACACTACTCACAAATTTGTTTCTGCATTGTAAAAAAACACAAATGTACGGAGACAAATATATTTTTTATTGTATAAAAATCTTCTAGATACATGATCTGAATAAATGAATAAATATAGACCCTGTTCGGCTGAACTGAAGTCATCGAAAGATAATAACTGGGCTACCTTATCGTTTTTTTGTTTTGAGAATATTTTTTATTTCTTTATAATACTGTATCAATTGACTTTTCAACAAAACTGGATTGGAGCTGCACCACTAGAGTAATCAGAAATGTCCATGTGAAATTATCCACAAGCATTAGAAAATCATAATTCAATTACGAGAGTAGCTGCTAATACGAATTATGTATTATTTTCTTCTTTATTGTTCATAGAAAACCAACGCATTTCGTCCTTTTTACATGGGACTTCTTCAGGGCTGCAAGTCAAAAAATGTATAGAATACATTTACAAAAAACAAACTGTACATGACTGACCACACTTATATATACACAACATATATGAAACATAGACATGGAGACAATATCATATAACAATCCAATATAGTATGTGCGTCTCAGTGCATCAAGGACCACTCAAAATCATTGGTCCAGAAAACCATTTAAGACTATACCCAAAACAATCACAGATAAAACATGAAAAAATGTGCAACACTGTTTTCCGAAGCAACACAAGATGTTGACATGGATGTATTAAAACAACAAGGAAAGAGAGGATAAGTAAGAAAAGAAATTTAGAGAATGAGATAAAGATAGAAGTGAAAATGTATTATAAAAGTTGAGAGGACAAAGTAGAAAATAAAAGATAAAGCCACGCAGTCCTCACCTAACTGTGAGACTACCACTTAGATTGGATGCCTCCCATGCTAGAACCATAGGTGAACCCAGACACTGTTGTAAATTGAGCAATATAAATAAGAAAAGAGGCCTACCACTATCATTATAAGGCAACAACCAAATCTCTGGGTTGTACCTAGATTGTGAGTACTATCCTAAGCAAAAGCCATTACCTGGCATCTGTAAACAATCAAACCAAGAAACCATATCTTAGACATCCAAATACGCATCTGCTGTTATGGATGATCAGGAAAAGCTCCCAACATTAATAAAATGCCTACCTGTTCGCTATTTCGAAGTAATAATCCAAGCAGAGCTATACAAATTCGTTGGCGTAATCTAATGCCCAAGAAATAAAGGTATATGGAACGCGTGGTAAAATTGCCATCTGACAGTGTTGGGCGTGCAGGTTCAAATGAGACTAGCACATATTGATGGAGACTATCCACCCTAACTTGTGCACCTATAAAAAAAGAAATACAATAATTCCCTTTAGAGAAGTTGAACCACTATAAAAATCGAAATTGATTAATTAATTACAATTGAACAAAGTCTGTTGCAAATGTGGGGTCATGATCCAAAATATAATATCAACCAATGTACTGTATGTGTATAGGTATAAGTCCAAGCGCAAAGTCCATAAGCCCAGAAGGAACAGAGACATGTGGCCTGCACGAGAGGTGCACTGCAAACATGAAATAACGTAAACTACATAAAAAACCCGGTAGGGGATTGTCATGAGACATGCCAATATATATTCAAACAACAGATGTACAAATCCAAAACGTGTCATTTATTTACATATTAGCTAAGCGTAATGTTACGAAACAATAATAAAACATAATGGGAAACACTCAGAATATTAAATACGTCTCTGCTTTTTAAAAGGAGAGCTATAACAGAGATTAAATATTATATACATAGACTAATATAAATGAGTTAATATAAGAATACTTGAGAGGTAAAAGAAAAGATAAAAATGAAGATTTAGCATATTGCAAAAGGATTATGGAGATAATGTTAGTACTCCAACAAATGGGAAAAAGAGTGAGGAAATGAAAGGGAGGATAGGTATAAGAAAATAAAACATTAAAAGGAACAAGACCAGCATACCTATGGGACATGCAAAACAGGGGTGGATATGCTACATCTTCACTTAGGGAGGTCCAGGGAGAGGTGACAGGATACATAGGGCATAATATAAGCGGAGGAGATGATAAGAAGGATACCTGAAAAGAAAAGCATTAGCTTAAGAAATGGTAGAAAAAGAATTATTAGAACTTGGGGGCATATCAACAAGGCGGCGCTATAAAATTATCGCCGCTTTTACGGCCGTTTTTATCGCTTTATCAGCAAGGTCACGCTATCGTGTGAATCCTTGCCTTAGCGCCCTTTCCCGTAACGCCCAGCTTTGCATCTCTAATGAGATGCAAAGTGGGCGTTCTGTCCCAAAATAACTGGAGAAATGTCGCTAACCGACATTTATCCAATTATCAATGGGCACGCTAACAAGCATAGCGATAAGAAAAGTAGCGCTAACCGTGGTTATCGCTACTTTCCTTACGCCTGCTTTCAGGTTGACTTAACCATTATATCCAATGGAAGGTGGATATAATGGCTAAGTCCACCCTGCCCCATCAACAAGCTATCGCCAAATGTTGTGCGATTATCGCTGGATTTCCAGCGATAATCGCACGTTTGGCAGCTTGCGCCTGGAATTTTATCGCTGTTGAGATAAGCGTTGCTGATAGCACGCTATCGCAGCGATAAAATTCAGCGTTAGCTAGCGATAATTATCCTACCGCTAAGTGCCCTTAGTGATAATTATCGCCGGTTGTTGATGATATGCCCCTTATTTCCCAGTTGAGCAATGTAAAGCACAATTAAAAGAAATATTAATGCACCTAGAATAACATAAACCATGAATAGCTGGATGTTTCTTTAGCAGTTATGAGAGAGCTCCATAAAACCCAAGGCTTTCTTGGGCAGCTGAATGGCAATATTTATCAACAGGTTAATCGCCCATAATTAGTCCTTTTATTAAAAAAATAGTCTGTCAAATTTCTGCTTCCATGCTGAAACGGATGCCGAGCCCTGTAAACTTTTGCATATTTAAGAAAATGAGTTATTGCCTGATCTAGAGGTTGGCGGATATGTTACTCCATCACAAATGTGACAGATATTCTATCCTCCTTAGTACCAGTTAATTATATTTAGGGTTGAGCGTTATGTGGTATTTATTTGTTAAATTTAAGATTTCCAACCGCATTTATCCATAATGATTTTTTGGCCATCTTATTGGCATTTATCAATATTTATTTTGTTTTGTGAACAAATGAAGTCATAACCCGTATACTTCCACATTTATTTATTAAATGTGCATTCATACTTTGTTGCCTGCCAGCTTTTAGTCCATTATACAGCCAAATATAATAAAACAAAATACACAAATGAAATGATTAGCATAATAGGACAAACGTATGAAGATATATGCAGTTTTTTAACTACCCCTGCTAAGAATCTGTATAGCTATTGGTCTGAAATCCATGATTCACAGTATGGTGAGTCACTTAAAAGAAGTCCAATTTTCAGCATTTTTCCACTTAAAAAAAATAGAGACAGGAAACACCCAGGTTTCTGTCAGCATATCTGGGAGCCTTAATTATATCCTATGTTTTGGGTATAAATGCATTCAAGGAAAATAAAAGAAGAAATTGTGGAACAATCAGGGAATTAGGGTGGTTTGGGAACCTCCTGTTGAGATGGTGTAGGTAAAAAACATCTTTTGGCGCTAACATCAATAAATGTTGTAACTGGTGACCACAAGACAGCACGTTTGGTGCCATTTGAGGAGGATACACAAAGGCAGTGTCTAATCTATGATTATGGCAAACATTGTACTACCAGGCTCTATACGAAATTTTTGAAAAGTCTTTCCAATTCACAGCAATTTGTTGAAAAGCAAACGCTAAAAATAAGTCAATAATCTTGACATTAGATAGAATTTCGTCCCAGATAGAAGAGAGGCTGCCTAGAAAGATGAAGGAGAAAGGAAATTTAGTACCATAAATCAAGTTAATTTGTAACCAAACTTGCTTCCAGAAAGTGTGTACTTGAGGGCAGGTGAATAACATATGAAAGAGGTCGGCATTGAGGGAGGAGTATGTTAAATGGTAGCGGCAGTTTCAGTCGATAACCCTTCAAGTATTGCCCGGCGGTAATCGCCTCTCATACCATTCAATAATTTACCAATGAAAGAGGCAGGCGCCGGAGACTGGAAGGCAGGAAACAAAGTTTTTATTCCGTCGGAGCAGAACACATCAGATCAGACTGCAAGGTATCGTCACGAGGTGCTCTAACTGCATCTCTGAGGCCTGGCCTCTTATACACAGGTTTATGACTTTATTGCAGAGTTATCATACATGGCACATTCTTGAGATTGTCTTGGAACATGAAAGAACATCCTCGGAATCCCCACTTCGAGCTCGTTCCCACACATATCTACAGTGGAAGTCCCCACCCCATCCACAGTAGGAGATGGCTATCACACAGCTGGACATTCCGCCAATTCCCGGGGGTGTGTGCGACCGGCCGGGTCTCAGGGGGTAGGGGCTTTGATCTACTGTAATCCCTTTGATGTGGGGTGTTTCCCTTACAGTAGGGGCAATAAACTGCATCCGCAGGGCTAGGTGATGGCCTGGGATCGGTTCGGACAATGGGGCGCAGAGGAAGTGGGTTATCAAAGAGATGCATGACCATGTATGGGATGTCGGTCAGGCGTGGGATGTGGTTCCATGGCAGGGTCGCGTAGAAGGAGAGGGTTTATGGCCCGTGTATGAGAGAGCGGGGGTGGCCGGCGCGCGGGGGATGCTTGCAGCGCCAGGGGGACGCGCTGGCGATCGGCATTAAGCAGGGAGAGACCAGGGTGCCTAAAATGGCTGCCGTGCGCTTTCCTGTGTGTCATGCTGGGGAGAGACAAGATGGCGCAGATAATGTTCAGTTTGCAAGCTAAATTTCCACAGTCCTCCCTTTTAACATGTCTCGCCAGCTTGTCTAGTTCGGATCTATCCCCATAATACTACGAACTTCCATCTCATACAGAGCTTTCATTCGTTCCGCTTCAAAGTTCAAAGTCTTAGGGCAGATGCAGTTCATAAAAAGCGAACATAAAGGTGGCAGACACTGAATCCCCAAGTAGCATCCACATAGTATCACAATTGGTATTAGGATAAATTAAAACAGCCTCCATCCCCAACTTCTAATAGTGTCCCAAAACCAACTCCCCAGTGACCATTCTTCTTGCTCCTGATGAACCTCTGCGGAAAGTCTGTGGAGGTGTTCAATTGCTTTGTAGACTGAGGGTGAGTTATCCGGTACGTAGGTACAACAGCTGGACCCAATGATGCGGCATGCTCCTCCACGATCAGCCAGAACCACATCTAGAACGAGGCGGTTCTGAAGAGCCACTAGGCGGACGGCCTGGAGCTCGGCGGTGTTGTTGGCGAGGATGCCAGCCGTAATGTTCATCGCCGTTTCGACTGCCTGGGTTAAGTGGCGGATGGCACGGCTGTTTGCTATTGGACCCCAGAGTGGAACAAGACCTTTTACTGCGTCCATGAACTGTGCTCCGGTGGAGTCGGCTTGCACAATGTCTTTGGCACGTTTCTGTCGGTGATGGTTTGCTGGAGCCACATATGTCGGAGGAAGGACAAAGGCGATGTAGCAGGTGCCTCCCCAACCTTTCGGAAGCCAGGTGTAGGCCTTAGTACCACAGACGAAGTACATATTCGGGGAGGCAACAAAGGAGGGTGGATCAACTGAGTCCAATGTTCGGGTGATGAGGCAGGAGCTGTGGCCCACCAGCTGCGCCCCCAGGCCTTCGAGGCACACAAATCCAGTGATGTTGATGACGGATAGGGCCACTGTTAGGGTGGCGGCCGTCCGTTTCCAGAGGTAAGAGAAGGTGGGTCTGGCTGGGTTGTTGAACACTTGCATTTCAACTCGTTCTTTGGCAGGGATGTCCATGTGAAAGGAAGTGTTTGATCTCAGAGGGCAGAAGGGGGCAGAAGTTTTTCCAGTTTTGTTCAGCCAGAACCCATGGTAGAAGTGCGACACAGTTTTGCCGGAAGTGGCATTGTCCCTGTAGCTTTCCTGCAGGAGGATTAGCCAGGCGAGGCAGGAACCATGGACAGAAAAAGGTGAAGGGATGAAAGGGATAGAGTGTCCAGTGGCATGTGGTAGCAATCCACAGATCCAGCAATTAGTGGCGTTGGCGGCAAGATTGTGTTGGTGGAGCAACTGCACAAAAGAGTTATTCCAGAACTCCTTACGCCTTTCTCGGAGTTGGGGTGAAAGTGAGATCAGATGGTGTTCTTTCATGGTGGTAGGTTGAACGGTGGTCAGCAATGTCTTATGAGCGGGTGTGCTCTCCTCCATGATCCAGAAGGTGACCATGAGGAGAAGGCAAAAGAGAAGGGTAATGAAAAGTGTAATAGTCTTTGAGCTGTGCATTCTGTCAGTCTTTGGGTTTTTGTAGTGGATCTTCGGACGTCCGGTTGCTTCCATCATCTTCATGTCGGGCGCTTCCATCACCTTCAAGAGACTCGGTAGCGGGCAGAACCACAGACTTTGTTTAGTTTCTCTCCTGGTGGCCTTTGAGGTGACTAGGCTACCGCTCTGAGATTTCCACTTAGTTTGTGGTCTGCTTAGCCGAAGTTCTCTCCTTTCGTCACAAGTTATACCCTTCCTTGGATGGCACGGTGGGATCGGGATATTTCACTAGCTCAAGTGTCTCCGTATCTGGGCGGCGGTTCAGGGATGGTCGGTCCTTGTCCAGAAGTTCTTCTTGGGCGGTGATGTTGTCCGTAGTCGTCAGGGTCGGTGATACCTTCTTGCAGTGGTGTGCATGCATCCAATTGCGTTTCCCCTCCACTCGAAGAGCTGTTCGGGTGGTGATCAGGACTTGCAGGGGGCCCGACCACCGGGGCTCCAGACTCTTGGTGCGCTGGAAGTTACGCACTAAGACAAAGTCGCCGGGTTGGATGTCGTGCCCGGGGCCCCTGGAAACATCGGGAATGGCTTGCAGCACCTGCTGATGGATAACAGACAACGTTTTAGTTAGGTTATACAAATAGTCAGACATGAGGACGTCCGGGACGTCGTGGATGGATGTTGGTTTTGGTGCAGTCCAAAGGTTCATGGGCCGCCCGAAAACGACCTCGTAGGGGGTTACGTGGTGTTTAGTGGGGGTGGAACGCATTGATAGCAATGCTAGCGGGAGAGCGTCTGGCCATTTCAGTCCTGTGGTGGCAACTATTTTTGCTATCTTAAGCTTCAATGTGGCATTATGTCGCTCAACCAAGCCTGCAGATTGGGGATGGAAGACAGGGTGGAATTTCTGTTTCACACCCAGCCCCTTTAAGATGAGTTGGATAACCTCGGCTACAAAGTGGGGGCCATTATCGCTCCACAAAATTCGACAAAGGCCGTATCGGGGGAAGAATTCTTTCAGTAGTACTTTTGCGGTAGTCATAGCGGTGTTGTCGTGGGTTGGGTAGGCCTCCACCCACTTGCTGAAGGCACACACAACGACAAGTACGTACTTAAAACCTTGGCACCTTTCTAACTGGACATAGACCATTTGTAGGACTTCAAAGGGGTGATTGGGAACCCCAAACCCTCCCCGGGGTACAGCAGTTCCTTTCCCAGGGTTGTGTTGGAGGCATACCAGGCATTGTTGGACCAGACGTTTGGCTGAGTCTGGGATTTTGTCGTTGTGCCAGACTTTGGAGATGAGTTCGATCATGGGGGCAGACCCTATGTGTGCGGGGGAGTGTGCCATGGTCAGCATGGGGATCAAGTATGAGTCGGGTAGCAACCATTTGTTCGAGTCTTTAGTTCGCCAGCAACCGTCATCGTCCTTCAATCCCACCCGGGCCCATTCAGTTAATTCGTGTGGTGTGCTGGCTAGTTGGATATCCCTAATCGTTTCCCTAGCATCCTTCCATTTCTCAGTTTGTGACCTGGTCACGTACATATGGGTCGTGGACCTATTCTCGGCTGTGGTTCGGGCAGTATTGTCAGCTAGTGCATTTCCCTGTCCTATAATGTCTGTCACCTTCTTGTGTGCCTGGCATTTGATCACAGCCAGCCGTGTGGGGAGGAGGACTGCTTCGGTCAGGGCAGAGACTAGATCTCCATGCAGGATGGGTGTGCCATGGGAAGTCAAGAATCCCCTCTCTTTCCATAAGAGCCCAAAGTGGTGAACTACCCCGAAGGCGTACTGACTGTCTGTGTAAATGTTTGCGGTTGTCCCTGCTGCCAGGATGCATGCTCGTGTGAGAGCAATTAGTTCCGCCGCCTGTGCGGATCGCTGTGTGATGCGGGCTGTCTCAACAACTGTTCGGGCTGTGGTGACTGCATAGGCAGCTGAGGTGGTGCCATCGGGGAGCTTGATACATGAGCCATCCACCCACAGTTCTCCGTCAGGGTCCGGGAAGGCAGTATTCCGGAGGTCAACCCTACTCTTGGTCTGTTCGTCGGTGAGGGTCACGCAGTCATGTATAGGGGACGCATTGGGGTCAGCGTCAGGGAGAGGTAGTAGAGTAGCTGGATTCAGAGTGGTGCATCGTTTCAATGTGATGTGGGGTGCAAGCAGAGTTAGTTCGTAACCAGTCAGTCGTGCGCTAGTCAGGTGTTGGGTCTTGGTTTGGTTTAGGAGGGTGTCAACCGCATGGGGTACCAATACTGTGAGGGGGTTCGAGAGCACGATCCCCTCACTTTGCCGGATAGAGACAGCAGCGGCGGCTACTGCTCGAAGGCAGGCGGGCAAAGCTCTGGCTACAGGGTCAAGAGTGGCAGAGAAGTAGGCACAAGGGCGTTGTTTAGGGCCTATGGACTGGGTTAGAACAGACAACGCACATCCCTCCCTTTCGTGGGTGTAGAGGGAGAAAGGTTTAGTGTAGTCTGGGGTTCCTAGGACTGGGGCCGAGCAGAGGGCGTCTCGTAATTCTTTGAAGGAGGATTGGCATTCGGGTGTCCAGGGGAGGGGGAAGGGGACATCTTTAGCCAGCAGGGAAAGCAGAGGTTTTACAATAAGACTGACGTTTGGCAACCATTGTCGACAAAAGGAGGTGAGGCCTACTAGAGACCGTACTTGCTTCTGAGTTTTGGGAACAGGGGTTTCTAGGATGGTCTGAATTCGGTCAGGGATAAGTTTCCTCCCGTCTTTGGATAGCAGGTGGCCTAGATATGTCACTTGGGGTTGGCAGAATTGCAACTTCTTCCTGGAGACCTTGTGACCGTTTTCCGCGAGGAAGTGGAGGAGGTGAATGGTGGCTGTGACGGCAAGTGGAGTGGTGTCGGCCGCTAAAAGAATGTCATCGACGTACTGTATTAACACCACTCCATCGGGTAGTTGGACTGCATCTAGTTGTCTCTTGAGGGCTTGGCTATAAATGCTGGGACTCTCAGTGTAGCCTTGGGGTGCCCTACAGAATCTGTACGAACGGGCTTTTAAAGTGAAGCCGAACAGGTAGCGGCTGTCTGGGTGGATGGGGATGGAAAAGAATGCGTTCTTGAGATCAATAACGGTAAAAGTGGTGGCAGTGGACGGAATCAGGGTGAGGATGGTGGTGATGTCTGAGACCACGGGGTACTGAGGTATGACTACTTTGTTAACTTCTCGTAAGTCAACAATAAAGCGGTATGCTTTCTCATCTCCCTCGCCTTGCTTTTTTACAATGGGTAGGATAGGGCTGTTGCAAACATTACTGACTACTTCTTCTACCACTCCTGCATCGACTAGGGACTAGATGATTTCCACCAATGCCTTCTCGCCTTCGGGCGATATCCGATACTGTGGAAGCTTTGGGAGCACTGCGTCCGGTCGGACGGTTATGTGTACTGGATCGATCACCATGCGCCCTACATCTGAGTCGGTTTTAGCCCATAGATGTGAAGGTAACGTGTCGAGTAGGGACAGGTCAGCATCGGTTATAGAGAGCATACGCCGTGTGTGACAAGGTCTGAACAGATCTGGGTTATCGTGCAGGATGACTCGAACTCCGTCTGGGGAGCATCTGATGGTAGCTCGAAAATGTTTTAGCAAATCAAGTCCCTTAATAGCATCGGGGGTGTTGGAGGAGAGTAGAAAGGTCGTGTCAGTGGCGTTATCTTCTAAGTCAAAGGAGATTGGTGCTGATAAGGGGTTAGTGGAGGGCGTTCCATCGAAGCCTATTGAGGTTACGTGTGAGCCAGACAAGGGTGCCCTAGGAATCAGTCGTTTAGATAACGCACTACGTGTCGCCCCAGTATCTACCAGGAATGGAGACTTGGTGCCCAGGACCTTAGCAGTGACGTAAGGACCTTGCTGGTCAACACGGAGTTCGACTGGATCCCTCCCTTGCCCCTGGCGGTCCTATGCGAAGTCATGGGTGCTTTCGTAGTCGGACTGCTGACACTGGTTTTGTCGGGGGCGATCAAAGGTGTTTGGTCTGCCTGGCCTGTCGTTGATGGCGTCGTTCGTGTACCCTCGTCCCTGTCCTCTATTTCTGGGGTCATATGCTGTGTCTCTGGGGTCCCTATTTTTGTTCAATTCCAGAAGAACCGGGCACTGGGATTTCCAGTGTCCGAACCCTCTACAGAACGCACATTGGTTCCCATCTAAGTCTCTTCGTCCGTTGTAGGGGGCAGGGGTATGATCTCTAGGGGGTAGCTTTCTAGGGGCGGTTGGTTGGTAATTCCCTTTCGGGGGCTCCCTTCCTATGGTCACCCCTTGCAACTGTGCTATCATTACCCTCTCCTTCAGTTCCTTTTTCTTCCTCTCTGACGCCCTATCGTTCTCATTCTTTTGGTTTTCGTAGTATTGGGCCATCTGGAGGATAGCTGCGGGTTTGGAGGCTGCCCAACTACTCTCGCTGGTCTGTAGCTTCTGGGAGACTTCTTGTGACAGACCTTTCACATAATTCTGGACAAAGAGGTGATGTCCGGTTGCAGTGGTCATGTCCTGGCCACTATAATCGGAAAACACAGTCTCGAATCGGGAGAAGTATTCAGACACATCCTCCTGGGGTTTCTGGCGACAAGCCGTCACTATCGACCAGTCTACCTTTCTTTCTGGGATTAGAGTCTTCAATTTCTGTACAATCTTGTCTGGGAGCTCCAATATGGCTTTCGGGGGTTTCTGTCCCGGTTCTCGCTGTTTATCTATGGTATCGAGTTGTACCCAGGTATATCCGAACGGCTCAGCGTGGTCAACTTTCCGGATTTGCTTCCACACATCAGCCGGCAGACATAGCCCGAAGAACAAGTCGATATCTGCTAAAGTCATTATTGTTGAACCTAAGGCTGTACCCAGTTCGGTGTAGAAGGCAGTCGGGTTCTTTCTTAAGTCGGGTAGAGTTTTTCTAAAGGTCAAAATATCTTGTCGGTCCCATGGCTGGTAGACCCAATTATATACAACCCTTCCCTTCGCATCTTGGTGGTTGATGTCGTCATGGGTTCCCTGACCTCGTGGGGGGACCCAGTAGGGGGCGGCCTCTTTGATGGGCATCATGGTATCAGTCCTTCCTTCCTGGGGCTTAGTCGCTATGGGGGTTTCTGCTTTGGTGGTCTGCCTGTGTTCTCTAAGGTGTCGATAGACCTCGAGTGTACGAGTGAAGAGGTTCGTTACATCGTCCTCTCCTTCTTCCCCAATGTCTACCTTCCTATATAGGGCCGCTAAGCCTTCTGGACCTTTATCGTGGTACCTATCCTCATATGTATTCAGGGCGTGATAACAAAGTCGTACGACAAAGTGTCGTCTGCGGCTGTCGGCATATGAGTTATACACGTCTGTTATATACTCCTCACTTTCCTTTCGCTCCACCAGTGTCCCTACTATCTTGTCGATTCCTGCTCGTTCATCCCTTGTTAGTCGATTCATTCTGGTGGAATCTTTCTTTCTCATCTCAGGGTTATCCAACGTTATTGCCGACGTTGTGTTCAGTACAAGAGGCTCGGCCGGCGCGGAGGCCGTGAGGACCGAGGCCCCTGTACTGCTTTCGCTTGTGTTTGGGGGTTGTGGGTGTTGCACTACCGATTGGGAGCGTGCGTATGGAGGGGGCATGTAAATGATCGGGGGACCTAATAGTAATTCATCATTCGTCCGTTGCTTAGAGGACAACTCAGGGTAGAGCATAGAGGGGGTCCTAACAGCGTACTGGCCTGATGTTTCGGGCTCCTGTCTTAGTTTAGTTTCCCTTCTCTCCTTTATTTCTTCTTCTAACTTTCTAGCGGCAAGGTGAGCTGCCTTTCGGATTCTTTTTCTGCTTTTACTTCTTCCCTCTTTTTCCGTTGTGTTGCTTCTTTGCGCCACATGCCGATACTGTCAAGCATAGTAGGCGTCGTCTTATTGCTACGCAGAGCTATTTCTAGCATTTCTATCTTATGGTCGTCGAAGGATCCCATCAGTGGCCACTGACTCTCGGGGTCCTTCCTTGTATATTTATGCCATAGCTTGCTATAAGCTACGGCGACTAGTCCATATTTAGTGAACATGTCCTTATTAGGGGTGCCTTCCAGTGGAGCCGGATGGTCCACCTCTAATAAGCGGTCCGGGCAGAACCAACTACCAATCAGTGGGGAGAAGATAGGCATGACGGGTTTCAACGGGGACAAAAGTCAGCACTACCTATCTTTTCACTGCTTGCAAAGACTAGACAGAATATCTCTATTCCTCGTTATTTGTAAGCAGAGAATACCTCCAAAGAACCAATATCGAACAACTAGTGTTCGGACAATCAATCAATCAATCAATCAATGGGGAGATAAAGATAGGCACGACGGGTTACAACGGGGACAAAAGTCTGCGTTACCTACCCTTCACTATTTGCAAAGACTAGACAGAATATTTCTATTCTACGTTATTTGCAAACAGATAATATCTCAAAGAGCACTATTCTTCAAAACAATCAATGTTCGGACAATCAATCAGTGGGGAGATAAAGATAGGCACGACGGGTTACAACGGGGACAAAAGTCTGCGTTACCTACCCTTCACTATCTGCAAAGGGAGAGAGAGAGAGTATTTCTGCTCCTCCCCGTTTGTAGACAGCGAATATCTCAAAGAGAACAATCAATGAGCAATACTAGTATTTCAAATAATCAATCAATTATTTCGCAATTTGTCGTGTTTCACGACCTTACCCGGACCGCGTGGACAGTTTCTCGTCTTCCGCCTCCAGCGCCCGATCGTCCTCTACTTTCCGTATTTGCTGCGGCACTCCTGATGGTTCCCAGTCAGGACCGTAGATCACTCGAGAGAGGTCTGCTCGGAACCAGTGAAGTTCGGATGATCGGCTGCCAGACGAGGGTCTATCGGGCAGGAGCTCTCCCGATCGTTGCAGTCGTTCACTCTGTCGTCAGGACCTCTCCCACTGGATCCACGTGTCGCTGATGGGCCCCACGTTTGGGACGCCAATTGTTAAATGGTAGCGGCAGTTTCAGTCGATAACCCTTCAAGTATTGCCCGGCGGTAATCGCCTCTCATACCATTCGATAATTTACCAATGAAAGAGGCAGGCGCCGGAGACTGGAAGGCAGGAAACAAAGTTTTTATTCCGTCGGAGCAGAACACATCAGATCAGATAGCAAGGTATCGTCACGAGGTGCTCTAACTGCATCTCTGAGGCCTGGCCTCTTATACACAGGTTTATGACTTTATTGCAGAGTTATCATACATGGCACATTCTTGAGATTGTCTTGGAACATGAAAGAACATCCTCGGAATCCCCACTTCGAGCTCGTTCCCACACATATCTACAGTGGAAGTCCCCACCCCATCCACAGTAGGAGATGGCTATCACACAGCTGGACATTCCGCCAATTCCCGGGGGTGTGTGCGACCGGCCGGGTCTCAGGGGGTAGGGGCTTTGATCTACTGTAATCCCTTTGATGTGAGGTGCTTCCCTTACAGTAGGGGCAATAAACTGCATCCGCAGGGCTAGGTGATGGCCTGGGATCGGTTCGGACAATGGGGCGCAGAGGAAGGGGGTTATCAAAGAGATGCATGACCATGTATGGGATGTCGGTCAGGCGTGGGATGTGGTTCCATGGCAGGGTCGCGCAGAAGGAGAGGGTTTATGGCCCGTGTATGAGAGAGCGGGGGTGGCCGGCGCGCGGGGGATGCTTGCAGCGCCAGGGGGACGCGCTGGCGATCGGCATTAAGCAGGGAGAGACCAGGGTGCCTAAAATGGCTGCCGTGCGCTTTCCTGTGTGTCATGCTAAGGAGAGACAAGATGGCGCAGATAATGTTCAGTTTGCAAGCTAAATTTCCACAAGTAAGTCGAACATATATCAAAAGTATTGGAGAAATGTTTACACAGAATGGCTGGTGTGAATAAAAGTCTATTGTAGACAAAAAATAATGTTTGTGTGGTATTAGCAGCTCTGGAGGCTTTACGTAGTTTAAACCAAATGTCTTTCCAGAGTAAGAGTGGCCAACATACCGCAAAATCTTTTTCCCAAGCTTCCTCAATCTTCGTTTTCTGTCTGTCATTAGTAGTGTGTTGTAAATGTTTGTAAATGGTCGAGGTATTAGGTGCAGTTTGTAACAGGGTATGAAGTCGTAAAGAGGGCTGTGATTTGGTAGAAACAGCAGGAATGGTAGGGAGGTGTGAATACGTTTCCAAGATAGTCTTTTTAAGTAAAATGTATTTATGGATGAAGGAATTTAGAAGAATAAATGTCTGCTTGAGTGTGGTAAAAGGCAGAAACTCCGAATCCGAGAACAACTGGTGGATCCAGATCAAGCCTCTATCCCTTCAGGTTTTCCAATAAAAGGGCCTATTATGGATTAATAAATGTTTATTGTGCCAAATTTTTGAGTGCAGAAAGAGGTCTTTGGAGGTAAGAACCTAATCAGGAGGTAAGTCAAGCAATCTGGCCGTATATTTTAGAATAGGGGTGGAAATGGATTGAGGCTTACGTGAAAAAGAAAGAAATTCACGAAATGAATAAGGAAATAAAAATAAACGTTCAATTGAGGTCCAAAGGGGACAATCTTCTTCAGAATCAAGCAACCATAGAGAAGCCTGACATAGTAAAAAAGCTTTGTGATACGCCTGAAAATCTGGGAAGTTAACTCCACCCTCTGTTTTAGGGTGAATCAGTTTTAATAAAGAAATTCAAGGTTTCTTATTGTTCCATAAGAAGGAGGATAATGTAGAATTTATTTTTGTAATTAATTTGGAGGGAATGGAGATTGGTAAGTTCGAGATTGTATATAAAACTATGGGTGATAACATCATTTTTATGGTATCTAGGCAACCCCACCAGGACAAGTAAAGGGGATGCCACTTAGAAGTAAGTTCTGAAATCTTTTGATGGCAAGTACTCATACAGAGTACTACCGTTTCAGAGATGGAAGGTTTAAAATGCAAACCTAAGTATTTATTATAATTTGGACTCAATTTAAATTGAGAAGCCTGAAATTATGAGCTGAAAGTATGTTTTGTTAATGGGAGTATTTCGCATTTGTCGTTGTTTAATTTGTACCCGGAGACGAGTGAGTAGGATTCCACCTCTGCTAAAAAAGCCGGAGTTGAGACTTCTGGCCTAGAAAGGAAGAGCAGAATATCATCAGCGTAGGCTACAAGTTTAACGTGAACATTCCGTGTTTGGAAGCCACAGATGTTTGGGTTTTGACGCAACTTGGACAGGAATGGCTCCAGGGCCAAATTGAAAAGAAAAGGGGAAAGGGGACAACCCTGGCGTACTCCTCTGCCTAAATTAAAAAAATGAAGAAGTCAAGCCATTAGCGCAAACTGCAGCTCTTGGATTAGAATAAAGGAGAGATACTAAATTTACAAATTTAGGGCCAAATACAAACCATTCAAGGGTATAAAATAAATATTTCCATTCAACTCTATCAAAAGCCTTCTCAGCGTCCAGAGCAATTGCCGCTAGGGGTAATCAAGGTGAGGTAATTTGGAGAGGATATCAAAGAAGAGCCTTGTATTATCTGTGATGACTCGTCTTTGACAAAACCAGATTGCTCCTTTCCTAGTAAGATTGGTAAGTAAGAGTCAAGACGTATGGCCAAAGCTTTAGACATTTTTTTATAGTCAATATTAACCAACGAGATAGGTCTGTAATTTTACAATAATGAGAGTCTTTACCTTCTTTTGGAATAAGACAAATGTGGGCATCAGAAAATGAACCAGAAGAGTGTTTGAAAGCACTAAAGAAAGTCATAAGTGAATGCTATTTGGGTATCAAAAATTTGGAGAAATTAGTATAGAATTCAACGGTAAAGCCATCTGGGCCAGGAGCTTTATCTTTTTTAAGTTTCTGAAGGGCTTCTAGAAGTTCATGCTGAGAAAGATCTGATTCTAAGGAGGATAGATCCAAAGGGGTGTGTCAAGACTTTTGGATGTTTGAAAAGAAGTGCGATAGTTGATGATCGGTAGGTTGAGTTTCTGATGAATATAAAGATTTATAAAAGAGAGAGAATTCATTTAAAATTTCAGCATCCTTGAATTTTAGAACTGAATGCTCATCAAAGATAGACTCAATGTTTAGCTTGTTTTGGCGAATCTTTAAGTAATTGGCCAAGATTTTCCCTGCTTTATTTTTACCTCCATAGAATTTGGCTCTTGATTTTAATAAATAAAGGGAAGTATCCTCTGTAGACTTTTTGTTGAATTGTAACTTAGCACTAATAAGATTTTAAGGAATCTTCTGAATGTGACGTATAAAATAAATGTTCTAATGCCTTAATGTCCTTAAGAAGGTCTTTGGTGATCTTACGTGCAATTCTTCGTTTTTTTGCTACATAGCATAAAATGAAATCCCTGGCCGATGCATTGAAGGCGTCCCAAATGGTAGCAGGAGACAAAGAGTCTGTGGTATTCCTTACAAAATAATCTGTAGAAAAAGAAGTGAAAGCTGAAGTAAAGTTGTGATCTTAGAGAAGTGAATTATTAAAACGCCACCTTCTGGGAGCGTTGTTCCTGGGGAGGATGTCAAAGCTAATTGAAACTGGTGCATGGTCCAAAAGGAGGATAGGGCCAATATCTGCGAATGTGAGGGATTGTGAAATGTTATGAGATACAAAAACGTAATCAATTCTTGATTGGGTATGATGGGTTGGGGAATAAAAGGAGTACTCTCTAACAGTGAGGTTGCAAAGGCGCCAAGCGTCCAGCAATTTGTGTTGCTGTATCATATGAGTAAAAGATTTATGTGACTTGTTGGTAATGATGGACACTTTTGAGTTTCTGTCTAAAAAGGGGTCGATCACCTGGTTGCAGTCGCCTGCCATAATAAAATTGTCTTCAATGCAGTGAGAAATGTGGTTGGCCAATGTGTGCCAAAAGGAGGAGTTGCCTCCTGTGGGTGCATAGACATTGAGAAGAGAGACCACAACACCCTTTAGTGATAATTTTACAATAATCCACCTCCCTTCATCATCCGATTCTTGTGATAAAAGCGTGAATGGTAAGGATTTACGACATAATATTGCCACTCCATTCCGTTTACCATCCCCAGGAGAAAAGTAAGTCTCACCCACCCAGCTTCTTTTCAATTTCATAGATTCAATATCCGTAAGCTTGGTTTCTTGTAAGAACACAATGTCAGCGTGCAACTTAGCCAAATGTGATAAGACTCTTTGTCTCTTAATAGGAGAGTGTAAACCCCTGATGTTCCATGAGACTAATTTAAGTGACATAAAGTACTAAGGTGAAATGATAAAAGCAAGCAAAGCAACAAACCAATTCAATAAATTAAATGAAAAACTAACAATAGGACAATTTAAGCAAGTAATATAGAAGTCCAATTCGTTGCAGAAACATTGTATAACCATAAAAAAGAGAGAAAAAATGAAGAAATGGTTAAGAGAAGATGTCGGAGAGAGAAATAAAGAAAATCATGATAAAATATCAACGTTTTCATTTCCTACAGAAGTAATGTTTGGCATTAAAAAATACAGAATGAAGACCAAAGAGAAGAGGGAGTTTAGCATACGGAGAGAGGAGAATAGTTAAAAAGAAGGAACTAAATGGGAAAAGAAGTAGAAGATTGGATTGCAGTATATAGAGCGGAAGATAGAAGGAATAATACATTTGGGAGCTGAAAACATGGAGGTAAAACAAAGTGTTGAGGTCACCTTATTGAAAATAAAGGGAAAGCTGTAAGACAAAACAAAGAACAAAAGACAAGACAAAAAACATACTTACAATGAGGGAATACAAATCAGGGTGGGTGGTGAGGGATAAAAAAGTAGATTTCCCGTGTATAAGGATTATCGGACCTATATTATGTTAGCATGATGCATCTATACGTACACTCCCTGTTTGATATATATGCATTTCCTTGGAGGAAAGTTGTTTATTTCCTCCCTGTATACCTATTGTTAAAAGAGTAGGCCGAGAACCATACAGACGCCATTTTCTGAACATATGCTCGAGCACGGGCCGTGATCACGTGTTGATCACGTGCAGTTGTCAGGCCCCAGCTTTTCTGAGTTACTGGTAGCAGCTGAAGGTAGGCTGTTTACTCGACTGTTTTAAGACTCAAGGTCGCATCTGGCTTTGGGGGGTGATAAGCGCATTCCTGGAGGCGCCGTGCCTACACTCCCAGGCACCAAGACGAAAGGGAGTCACCCCTCCTGACCACATCAGTAATAGATAGTTAAGCCTTTGTACTGGTCTGATGTGTGCCATATATGGTCCTTTCCTGGAGCTCGAGGGCCAACTGGTATTTTTTCCTTTTACAGTGATTGTATGTGTTGAACCGAAAAGTATATAACCTCATGTTTGAATACGAGCCAACAGTCTTCTCGGCGCACCTGATGGGTGAGGTTTGGAGAGGCTCCTCTATAGAGTATTTTGTATAATAAACGATTAAACCTTTTTCACTGACAAAATGACTGATTATTGGGTAATGGTATTGGGACTATTGGTAGGTATAGTCCTTTAGTTTATTTTTGTGGTACATCAGTTGGCGACTCTGGTGGGACTCCGTGACTGGGCCGTCCTCCCCGTAAACGGGTGGTAAGGACAAGGGATAATTCTGGTCGAGCGGGTGGACGGAAAAAGGATCCTTTGAAATTTAGCCATCTTTGGTATGAACTGACTCCGCTCTCACGATCAGAGTATCCCCAGCTGCTAGTGACCCTTCACCGGAGTCCTACGGGCATAACCCAGGAGCTGACCGCGTTGGTCTTCAGGAGTTGGCAGTGGAGAACACGCAATTTTACCTGTGTGCACCAGGTGAGTGGAATTGTTTTGATGTTCTTGCCATGCACTGTTGAGCAGTGCTTTTGAAGCAGTTAATTGTGTAAGTATTTGGTGGTCAGTGTACCACGGAGAATCTTGGGGGTCTGACGGGGCAGGATTGTGGTGGCTGCACGTATAGATGCTCCACGGACCTTTTGTGAATGATAGAGACGCCGATCGGACGCCCGGTGTGGCACGTGTGGTGCGCGCCCAGCCAGACTGCTCTCGGAAACGCCTGTGGCTGTACCTGGCTAGCCTTGGGAACACATCTGAAGCTGTGCTAATGAAGCAGGCTTAGTCAGAATAGTCCCAAGAGTGAACCAGGAAGGCTGCGGGATGGTCTGTAGGTCGGTCTGTGGTTATACCTGTCTGACGGTCTCTTGGTAGTCTTTGGACTGCTTGATTTAGGTATCTGTCGGTCTTGGAATCTGAATTTGATTGATTCTCCACGAACAGTAGTCCACGGGCTCTGTTCTTTGTTTGGAAAAGACGTAATTTTGAATATCTTTTCATATATATATATATATATATATATATTGTTGTCTTGTGTATGAGCGTGAGGTTGTATGTTTTGCGAATGTTTGAACATGGCCATGTTTGAAAGTTTATTTTTATGATCGAATGAGGAACGCGTGACAACAATAACCATGCCGTGTTTTAGCAAATTGAGTTGTTTTGGATGTTGTTGCCGCCCGAATTCATTTGGACTCCAGGGGCCCTCTTCTGTTTCAGTCTGCCGCCCCAATGATACGCGTTTGGCTGAAAGTCAACGTGCTCCGCCTGAGGGCAGCCCAAGTCATGATATGTATGTAAAGCATGGTATTTCACCTTTCTTGTTCAATACACTATGGCATAAATATACTAAAGATAATGTGGAATTACAATGGCCCTTAACCAGGTCTTTTGATGAGAAACAAATTAATTTCCTGCCGGATCGATTATTTTCTAAACGTAGTCGACAGTCAGTGTTTGACTCCATAAGCCTGTGGCAGAAGGAAGCAAAGCGTAGACGTATGAGGGAGGAGAAAGTATATAGGATGAAAGGAAATCAGACGATTACACAGAAAGCTATAGCTTATGATAACGCACGAACTGAACAGGGGATTGATTGTGCAGACAGACAATTTAGATTGCAAGTGGATAAGACCTATGTGGCTAGGACTGAAGCGGAAGACGAGATAGAGGATTTGTTAGATACTCGCCCACCTCCACCTTATGCTCTGCAGCATATATATCCCATTGTTCCCCCGACCCTAGTACAGGCCCCTTCAGCTTCTGCCCCTGTTGTTTCCTCTTCCCTTACCTCTCCGGGAACGTCCTCTGTTTTGTCTCCCTCAGTGTCTGAGACGGCTACTTTATGGCCTGTTACATTGCCATCTTCCGTTATGTCCACAGCTGTATTGTCTCCCCTCACCTCTGTGTGGGCTTCCCTTTCTGGGAGCACGACCCCATCTCCAGCTGTTTCGACTCCATTTCGTGATCCGGGGGATTTTGATGCAACAAAGTTGTTTACACGTTCGGCTGTAGGACAGAATGAGAAACATATGATTGAGAATCAGTCCAGTGGATGCGACACCCTATTTACACTATGACTGATATATGGAACACGCTTCGAGACTATGAGCCTGTTATGTAGCAACATGCCTTGAAACACATGGCTGCAGGTATTATTACTATCTGGGAACAGTGTTTTCCAGGAGGGATGGTTCCCCCAAGTGATGGATGACATCCGGGGCAGGGCTCATAAGTCTGAACTTAGCCCAGATGAAGTGTATAGAAATGTAGAGGTTTTATTAAATTAACGAGAGCGAATGCATCAGAAGTGTCTCTCGTGGGACACTCAGCATCCTATGCGAGAAGTTCATCCTATCTCCCATCCTGAAGTGACTAGACCTCGTGTAGAGGCCCAAGTGCAGGAGCAGTGGGTTTACACCCCCTGGAAGAGGAGTGAAGTCCTCTCGCTAAAATCACAATTACCCGACCCCCGTAAGAATCCTACAGCTTATTATAAAGAACTCACAGAAGCGGCCTCTTCGGCCGTCATGACCTTAGCTGACATAGAGCTATTTTTTGCATTGTTAGTTCCCATTGACGTATGGCGTCAGGTGCATGATCAGGACCATGCTCAAGAATTAGGCGGAACATGGGAGCAGATAAAAGATTGGGACAAGGATCATAAGCCTGGAGATAAGCCGAAACCTGAATTATTGGCATTACCTGGCCGTATTATCACTTACATGCATTTCTTAATTCCGCCTCGTAAGGTGGATTCGGACGAATTGACCGCATGTAAACAGAAGAAAGATGAACGTGGACAGGATTTATCGTTGGAAGGCGGTATACGATTATTTGGTAATCGTTTTGTGAACAATTTGTTACCAGAAGTCTCTGCGCGACTACAAGCCGCTGAAAGTACCTGGACCACTTCCATGCCCTTGGTAATATTAAGTATGGCCCAGTATTACCAACATAGAGAAAATGAGAGTAAGGATAAGACGGAAAAGAGAGCGAAGGATCTTAAAACACGGGCGGTAGAGGGTTCGTCCCGGGGGGGCGGGAACTGGATAAGGCAGAGGGCCGGCTGTTGTTTTGGTAATAAATCAGTGTGCTTATTGTAAGGAGGAAGGGCATTGGTGATTTCAGTGTCCGTTGTTGCTGGCCCAGAACGGGGCTATGAGAAGTAGAGGAAGAGGTCGGGGAAGCGTGGATCGCAGTGATATGTGACGAGAAGAGGCGACGCAAGCTGGACAAGAAAATAATTATTTTGATAATCCAGGAGGTAGGCAGTATTATTATTTTTTTTATTTAGAAATCTGTTTATTGAATTTTGTAACAATAGTTATACATCACATCGTGTAGTAGTTCAGTGCACAATTACAATTAACGCACGGCATATATTCATGTTATTATACAATCAATTGCGATGACCTGTAATGATGGGGGCGGTGTTCAGTTCTGTCTTATATGAAAGGCCCCCTTGGCTGTGAGTGTAACTACTACAGCACCGCATGCTTTGAGGTCGTACCCTATGTGGGGACTATAAAGTAGCAGCCTTAGTGTTATGCTCGTTCCCTCCAGTTATTCCAACAAACAGATAACCAATTATTTTATCAATAACCAATCTCTGCAGCCGGGGAGCTGTCTCCCCTACAGAGTAACAACTAAAAGAACAACAGCAGCTCTTAACATGTGTCTAGGTGCCCCCCCGCCCCCTACCGGGTCTCCTCCTCCCAGCACCCGCATCCCCTATTTAGAGTGTCATGCAGACAATGTCCTGTGTGTTTCTGTGTCTCACCTTCTGCATCAAAGCTGCAGCACCTAGTGCCGCGATACTCCACCAGGTGAGCCAGCCCCTTGTCAACTAACGCAGTTCCCTCAGCCCACCTCTATCATCTTCCGTGTCAGCTACACCCAATTGCAACAGGGATTGCAACATCTCCCCTCACTGTGATGCGATAGGTGTCATCTGGAGCCCCAATGTTTCCTCCCTCCGGAGGGCCACCTCCTCCGCCTTTGCCCAGACTAGGAATGAGCCTCGCCATGCCTTCACAGGCGGGGGGGGTGTCTGCCTTCCAGCGCTAGGAGGTAGGCAGTATTATAATGAGGAGTGTGCAATGGACACGACTGAAGGGTATGCTTATACATAGGGCAGCCATGGACAGAGTGAGGGCCAGGTGTCAGTACCCGTTGATCAGCAAGGACCTTATTTAGAGACGCATTTGATGGGGACATCTGAAAAGTTTTTAGTTGATACGGGTACAGTGAATAGTTCTATTTCTCGTTCCCTGGTCCCAGGGACTGCTCTGTCCGGGCACAATAATATTTTGGTAGGATTCTCTGGAATGCCGGTGGTGAGCCCCATCTCCAAACCTATTCCTTTTACAATCGGTCCTGTTACGATAGACTCCCCGTTTCTTTTGACTTCCCATTGTGGCGAATATTTTGTTGGGCATGGATTTGTTGAAGAAATTACATGCTAAGATTCATTGTTCGCCTGATGGTGTTTACTTGACTATTAATTCCCTTGGGAAGCATACTTTGCAGTGTTTCACTAAAAATGAACCCCTCCCTCCTGAGTTTGCTGCTATTCCAGCAACATTGTGGACCACTGGTGACACAGTTGTAGGATTATTAAAGATTCCGCCCGTTTCTTTTACTTTGAAGCAAAATGCTCGGCTTCCTCGTATACCTCAGTACAAAATTTCTCCAGCAGGCGAAAAAGCTTTGCTCTCCATCATACAAGATTTGGTAAAAAGGGGTGTGGTGGAAGAGACAGCTGCTAATGTGTGCAACAGCCCCATTTTGCCTATGTTAAAGAGAGCCCCTGTTGGAAGCGATCCTGACTATGCTGATACCTATCGTTTTGTGATTGATTTGCTTGAAATTAATAAAATAGTGGTGCTCCAATACCCTGTGGTCTCAGAGATCACTACTATTCTCACTATGATTCCTCCTACTGCTAAATATTTATCTCTGATTGATTTAAAAAATGCTTTCTTTAGCATTCCGATTCATCCTGATAGCCGCCATATTTTCGGCTTCTCATTGTCTGGTCGCAGCTTCCGGTTCTGCCGCGCTCCCCAGGGGTACACAGAGAGTCCTAGTATTTATAGTCAAGCTTTGAAAACATTGTTGGATGATTTGGTCTTGCCCCCTGGTAATGTACTTTTGCAATACATAGATGATTTGTTAGTGGCCTCTGATACCGAGGAAGGTTGTAAGAAGGCCACTGTACAATTATTGTCTCATTTGGCTGCTAATGACAATAAAGTATCCCTTTCTAAATTTCAATATTGTCAACAGGAGGTGACCTATCTCGGTCATCGACTGTCGAAGGAGGGGAGGAGACTAACCCCTGAGTGTGTGACTGCCATTTTTAATATGTCTGTACCTCGTACTCAGCGTGATGTTCGTGCATTTCTCGACATAACTTCTTACTGTCGCTAATGGATCCCTAATTTTTCCCTTCTAACTAAACCTCTTCTGTATTTAACCACTAAAGATGTGCATGAACCTTTACCCTGGACTGATGCTTGTCAAAATGCTTTTGACTCTCTGAAATCTGCGCTTTGTTCTGCACCTGTTCTTGGTACTCCTGATTACCGAAAACCGTTTGTGCTTTACGTACACGAGGTGGACGGTTGCTCGCTTTCTGTGTTAACACAAGGATTTGGTGGTAAGCAGAGATCTTGTGCCTATTTCTCAGCGGTGTTGGATAATGTCGCCAGAGCACTTCCTAGCTGTTTAAGAGCAACTGCTGCGGTTGCGGTGGCTATTCGACAGTCGGAAGGGCTCGTTCTGAACACTGACTTCACAGTGATGGTACCGCACGCTGTGGATACATTATTGAACAGAACAAAGACCCAGCACCTTACGAGTGCGCGTCTTACCGGATACAAATTGACTTTGTTTGCTCCACACATTACGATTAAACGATGTGCCACTCTGAACCCTGCTACGTTACTACCCCTCCCTTCGAATGAAAAGAACAATGATATTCATGATTGTATATTTCGAACTGAGGAAGAAACGAAGGGACGAGTAGACCTGACTGACACTCCTCTATCTTACCCTCAAGGGGAGTTGTACGTCGATGGCTCTTGTTTCAAGTTACCAGATGGCACGACAACTGCTGCATATGCGATAACTACTCTTCACACTATAGTTGAGGCTTCTCGAGTACCCTATCAGTCGGCACAGGCGGCTGAATTAGTGGCATTGTTTCGGGCCTGTGAGTTAAGTGAAGGTCTGAGAGTAAATATTTACACCGACAGCCACTACGCCTTTGGCTTGGCTCATAGTTTTGGCCGACTTTGGGCAGAGAGAGGTTTTCTTCCTTCTCATGGTCAGCGAATACAGCATGGCCCCTTGATTTTGCGATTCCTAACAGCATTAACGTTACCAAAAATAGTGGCTGTAGTCAAATGTAGTGCACACAAGGCAGTGGTTGATGCAGTGGGGGAGGGTAATGCATTTGCCGATCAAGTGGCTAAGGAAACTGCGAAATCCAAATTGACCTCAATGTTTGTGACTAGCTCTGCTAGGTCGGTGGCTGAAACAGAGATGTTTGATAATACTATGGAGAGTGTCCGAGAAATACAGAAAGAAGCTACCCCTATTGAACTGGCTCACTAGAAAGAGCGAATTGGGAGATTCGATGCAGGTGGTTGTTGGATTGATCTGACAGAAAAGCAGCGGTGGCTGCTGCCTAATGCATTAGTGAATGCGGTGGTGACAATGGCACATGGTTCAGCTCATATTGGGGTGAAAGGTATTTGTGCATTATTAGATCCTGTATGGTACAATCCCAATATTTCTAGGACCGCTGCTCATTTGGTACAATATTGCATGGTTTGCTTACGACATAATCCAGGGGGCAGGGAGCCTGTTCTGATTGGAAACTTTGCACCACCCTCTTTGCCTTTTGAGGTGTTTCAAATGGATTATATCCAGCTGAAGCGCGTTAACAACTTGAAGTATGTCCTGGTCGTGGTATGCGCTTTCAGTAAATGGGTAGAAGCCTACCCGACAAAAGAAAATACTGCTTTGGCAACGGCAAAGGCGTTGGTAAAGGAGTATTTCCCTCACTACGGATTGCCTCGTGTGATCTGGAGTGATAACGGAAGACATTTTAATGCAGAACTCATCACACATATATGTAATGGGCTACAGATTAAACAGCAATTCCATACGGCTCGACACCCCCAGTCCGCTGGGTTGATCGAGAAGTATAACGGGATATTAAAGCTCAAATTAGCTAAAATTCAAGAAGGTACTGGATTGAGGAGTCCAGATGCTCTGCCGCTGGCATTAATGTCGATACGAGTTACCCCACATTCTCGTTCTGGTTTGTCTCCATATGAGGTCATTTTTGGGCACCCTGCTAATGTTTGGGGCGTCCCGAGACCCAGAACGTTTCGTGATATAGAGTTTCCTATGCTGACAGACTATTTGTATGCTTTGACTAAAGATCTTCGTTCCATTCATCCACAGGTCTCAGCAGTTTTTCAGCCCCTGCTGGAGGGTCCTGGGCATTGCTTGGAACCAGGACAGTGGGTTCTGGTCCATAACTATCAGCGAAAATCCAGTTTGGATCCTCGTTGGTCTGAACCATTTCAAGTCTTGTTGGCCACGCGGACTGCGGTAAAAGTGAATGGCAAGCAACACTGGATTCATGTGTCACATCTGAAAAAACGATCCCTCCCACTTCCATATGATCAGCTAATCCAGGACGGGGTTCTGACTCAGGAAAGTGAGCAAGTTCCTCGATACATCCCTTTTTCTTACGCCCAGGTAATTGGAGAAGGGCAAGGAGAAGGTGCACCGGGCTCAGAAGGGGCTCTGTCATCAGCACAATTGATCGCCCCAGATTCTGTTGTTCCTACAGCGAACCCAGAGGCTTGCAGTACCCCTGTTTCACCGGATTAGTCATCCTCAGTTTTGTGCTCTGATCAAGAAGTGCCTGGCCATACTCGATACAACCTGCGGCCCAGAAAACAACACGGTACACCAGGTGAACATGGTAGGAGAAAGGGAGAGACTTGAGTGAAAGGGTACAGACCTGTGCTATGAATGTCTGTTAGATGCGCTTCTGGTGTACTGAGCGAGATACTGGACTGAACGCGCTGAGAGCCTTGAACATTTGTTTGCTCTGTTCAGAAAGATAGACTGAATTTCATGTTAAAAGGGGCCCAGGTTGTGTTTTCTTCAAGTGTTGTGTGAGAACATAACTCCAACGTGAGAAGTTGTTTTGGTATTATCTGTGATGAACGATAGGAGCCTGCCTGTGAGGCTCTAAACGGACACAGGAAAGAAGCACCCTCTGGCAGGTTGGACTTCATTGCCGTAGTTTATTGTTGGACTTTTAGTTAGCCTGTATACCTTTGCTCGTTTTGTTCCTGAAGAGGAACGTCCTTTTGTACCACGCTATTTTCCTACATATATGCCTGTTTTTTCTAATTGGACCAATCGTGTTAAAATTGCATTTATAGCTATTGTAGCAATATTGCTAATTATATTACTGGGAGTATTCATATATTTAGAATTTCGCCACCCTATGCATACTGTTTAAGGAACAACTACCCCACCTCCGGAACATGTGTTTCATACTTTAGCCCCTCATAAGGAAAGACGTCGTCAGACCTGTGTGAAAAACTCTTTCATTGAAATGCTTCATCAAGCACACAGTGCCACCAATACTAAAATTGTTGGGTTTGTGGTCTTTTACCATCTGTTATGCACAAGCACGACCTATTTATAGCCCTACCTTTGTCTCATCTGGGCAGTTGCGAGGCTTAGTTCAAATTGCTTTCTATGATGTATATGCATTACACTATGGACGCTCAAAGGTTTTCAGAAAAAGATTATGAAATGATTTTAGCATATATTGACGTTCATCAAGGATTCAACCCCGATGGGAATAATGGAGAGGGAACCTTTAATCCGAATGCCTGTATGAATATGTATATAACGTACAAAAATACCACTTGGTTGAAAAATGAAATTTTGGACTTTGTTGAATTCAATTTCACTCAATATTATCGACATTTTCAGGACCGTAATGTTACTGAAGATAGGGCTATTCCAGTGCCTGTATTAAACAGTACCTCTACGTTTTGTGTTCAAGGGGTAGGGTACATATCAGTAGGAGAAAGCTGATGTAATTACACTTATCAGTTGCGTACCTTTAGTAGCCCTCCGTTGTTAACCCCTCCTAATGTATATTTTGTCTGTGGAGAAAGTGCCTATACTTGGCTCCCACGAGGTTGGACTGGACGTTGTTACCTATCCTTCCTGTACCCCTCAGTTTATATTGCCCCTTCTAGTTATCACAAGGATCACCAACTAGATAAACGAAGCGTGCTTATTAGGAGAAATAAAAGGGTGATAGATACCACCGATACAGATCAGACCGATACTCCACTGCACCATTTCACCGACATTATGAAGGGAGTGTTACCCTTTTGGGGGCCTATGCTTACTAGCCGAGAAGTACGACGTTTGTCTAGAGTAGTTGAAAGGGTAATTAACACTACTGCAGGAATAATGACCAATATAACAGTAGAGCTACAGGCGACCAGACTCGTTTAGCTTCAAAACCATATGGTTTTGGACGTTATCTTGGCAGATCGAGGAGGAGCGTGCCGTGTGATCGGCAGCTCTTGCTGTGTTTATATTCCTGACTCCACCCCCTCCGTTCATTTGGCCATACAGAAGCTACATCATTTAGCTTCCGAGATACATGTAGAAACCGGTACGTGGTCTCTCTCTGGTTGGTCCTGGGGTTTGCTGTCTACTTGGGGATGGAAAATGTTGATGGTGCTGGCATGTATAGCCGGTATCATATTCATGTGTTGTGTTTGTATACAATGTGAACCTGCATGTTGCTCTTATTGTGCGACAAAACTCACTTCCTCTGTGTCTGGTTCATCCCCGACAGCGGTAAATGCTCAGCTAGTTCAGCGGGAGCTCAAAGACCTAATGCAGATTGATGAGGGAATATTTGAAGATTGAACTGTGTTAGTTAGCTACATCATGCTAAAAGGGCCGTTCTGAGGGATAAAAAAGTAGATTTCCCGTATATAAGGATTATCGGACCTCTATTATGTTAGCATGATGCATCTGTACGTACACTGCCTGTTTGATATATAGGCATTTGCTTGGAGGAAACTTGTTTATTTCCTCCCATTTTCTGAACATAGGCTCGAGCACGGGCCGTGATCACGCATTGATCACGTGCAGTTGTCAGGCCCTAGCTTTTCTAAGTTACTGGTAGCAGCTGAAGGTAGACTGTTTACTCGACTGTTTTAAGACTCAAGGTCGCATCTAGCTTTGGGGGGCGACAAGCGCATTCCTGGAGGCGCCGTGCCTACACTCCCAGGCATCAAGACGAAAGGGAGTGACCCCTCCTGACCTCATCAGTATTAGATAGTTAAGCCTTTGTACTGGTCTGATGTGTGCCATATATGGTCCTTTCCTGGAGCTCGAGGGCCAACTGGTGTTTTTTCCTTTTACAGTGATTCTATGTGTTGAACCGAAAAGTATATAACCTCATGTTTGAATACGAGCCAACAGTCTTCTCAGTGCACCTGATGGGTGAGGTTCGGAGAGGCTCCTCTATAGAGTATTTTGTCTAATAAACGATTGAACCTTCTTCACTTCCAACTGACTGATTATTGGGTAATGGTATTGGGACTATTGGTAGGTATAGTCCTTTAGTTTATTTTTGTGGTACATCAGGTGGAACCACATGGAACATGCGGAACTTCAGGTAAGGACCGAGATATCCAAGGAGGGAACACGCCATATCATAAGCAGCACTTTAGACAAAGGATAAAACAGAATAATAGAAATGTTTAGTAAGGCATTAAGAGGTAAAAGAAGGAGTAAAAAAGCGAACCTGAGAAACGCTAAAACTAATTAACAGTAACCTTAATATCAAAAAGACTTTCAATAACCCTACAAGTATGATAATCAATAAACATTGAAAAACCTGTGAACAATTTAACGTGAAATCAATTATACACAACTTTGAAAATCAAGTAACATGTGAGGATGAAGGACTTGAAGAATTCATGTGATCCATCTTGTTTGAGTTGATGAAACTTTGCAGTCGGACAGGATCTTCATAGGAAGAGGTGCTGTTATTAAACATAACTTTGAATATACAGGGATGAAAGAGACCATATCTTGCTCCTATGGGACAAAGATCAGATCTCATGTCGAGGAAAGCTTTGCGCCTTGCTGCTGTGGCTCTTGAGTAATCTTGCGCAAAAAATAATGTAGATCCAGACCATGAAATCCGCTGAATTGCCTTGGCAGCCGTCAGGACTTTTAGTAGATCTGTATATTCTAAGAAGTATAGGATAACACCCCTGGGTCTTTGCGAAGAAGAGGAATTACTGGAAGTCCGACAGTCTATGAGCGTGCTGGATGTTCAATGTTGTATCCTCGGGTAGGTGTAAGATTTTGGGGAGAAAAGATTTGAAGAAGGTAATAGGGTTTGATCCTTTGACTCCTTCATTCAGACCATAAATAAGTAGGTTGTTTCATCTATTACGATTTTCCAAATCCTCGACCTGCTTTTGGAGTGTTGAAACTTGCGACTGCATGAAGGAAACTGTTTTGGGAGTTTCGTCTACTGATAAAACCCTGTGTTCCACCTCTGAAATTCTAGAATCAAGTTGTGACCAACTGCCCGAGAGTAATTGCAATTTGGAATTAGTTTCCTCCATAAAAGGTCTCAAAACCCTTATTTCTTGCAGCAACAAACCCATGGATACTGGAGACTCTGGTTTGGGCGGAGATGGAGGGTCCTGCTTTAGCCGTTTCATATTGGACTTTCCAGGTATAGACTTTGATTGATCCCTCGTGACAGAGGTGCTCTGTGGCTCAACAGATCCACAATCTTCCAATATTGAGAGTTCAGAAAATAGTTTCGAGTTTTTAATGAAAACACGTTGAGGGGGGGCGTGGATTGGCACCAGTGACGATGGCCGCCTAGAAGCGAGCTCCGTCGAAGCGGAGCCCTGATTCCCCTTAAAATCTGGACATTATCCTGCGGACAGCACACTTCAGAGGGAGTACGGAGCTCACAGTGGAGGCGATGCCGAGATCCGAGGCGCGGAGGCGCTGGGACGCCTCGGTTCCATCACGTTGCCCAGTGCTGGTGGCAACGGCTGTGAGAGCCGGGAACGCGAAGGGCGGGACTCCCGCCGGACGCCTACGCGATGCCCCGGCGCTTGGGCCTGCGGTGGTGTCTCCCAAGCGAGTGCGGCTGAGCCTCTGCGGGCCCCACCCCCCGCTGGCTTTGGCTGCAGTGCCGCGGGGGAGCCGTGCAGCGGGGGGCGGCCCCGGGAACGAGCGGTGGCTGCAGTGAAGGCGGGGGAGCTGAGGCTTGGGGACAACTCCGTTATTGCGTGCTGCCGGGACCCGCGGTGGCGGCGTGGAGAACTGCTGGACGGCTGCGGGGCAGCCCTACGTGCCGTACACAAGGGACAACAGAGCACTGAACCAGGTGGGGGTGCCTGCTCACAAGGGGGGGGCCTGGCCACAGCACCCCCCATTTACCCCACCACAGCAACAATATACAGCGGTCACGAGCGGCGCTGTGGCCCGGACTGCAGCTCAATGAATGAGCACAGCCTACAGTGAAGACCTGGGAGGCCTGAGAGACAGTGCGTCTTGGCTGTGATTGTCGTGGGGTGGGCCTCGCCTGCGAGTGGCTGCCTCCTTGTGCCACGGCGCCCTGTTGACCTCCAGTACCTTACTCGGGGGGGAAGAGAGCCCCTGAGCTTCTTGGACATAGGCGCAGCACAACCAGGGGCGAGTTCTGACCGTCCCATATGCTGGTGGATTCGGGTGCAGAGGAGGGACAAAGCGTGGCACTCTTTGGAATGCGGAAGGGGCCCAGACGGAGACTGGAGTGACTGTTGCTGGACGCGCGGGTCCCTGGGCGCATAGCCCCTCTTGCAGAGGGAGGAAGCCCCAAAATTATCGCATCTGTTGTTCCCTTTGGCTGGCCACAGTACGGACCGGGAGCCGGTGGCGCAGAACTATAGTCCCAGCTGACGGGTGACGACCATTCACGGCTGGGGGGGTTGGAGTTCACGGTCTAGGTGGACGATGACCCTACCGAGTGGTGGACGAGATCGTGGAGAAGGGTGGTACGGTGACACCAAGGGGCGACAGGGCGACCGAGGATTACAACTAACACCGGTCTGCGAATCTCCGTAAAGCCCTGCGGACGGTGAAATATACTGCCAAGACAGCAAAATGAAACCGAAGGGTGCTGCAGCTGTCCAGACAAACAAGCTTGACAAGTATGCGGTCCTGAGGTCAGCCCCGCAGAACGAGGGGTTGGCGGTGGGCCAACCGGTGCAGGCTGAGCCCTCATTAGTCTCCATAATGGCGGCCATACAAACTCTAGGGACCACCATTGAGACGAAGATCGACAAAATGTCCTTTGATTTGAATCTCATACGTGCGGATCTCAATAAAACGTCGGAGAAGGCCAAGACCAACGAAACGGACATCAAGGAGCTCCAGGCTTCCTCCAAGAAACTTGAGCAAAGAGTTAATGACCTTGTACACTAGCACCGTCAGGTGGCCCTGAAGCTCGAGGATCAGGAAGGGAGGGCACGACGGAACAACATTCTCGTGGTGGGAGTTCGGGAAGGTTCGGAAGGGCCTAGTATGGACCTATTCATTGAAGATTTGATCCTCAGCTGCCTAAAACCGAAATGACTCTCCAAAATCTTCACTGTTGAGAGGGCGCATCGTGCGCCAGTCCCCAGGCCCAAACCTGGAGCCCCACCGAGGACCATCATTGCAATAATCCTCAACTATAGGGATCGGGACGCTATCCTACAGGCCGCCAGACAGAAGGGAGACCTACAATACGAGAACGCAACAGTCAGGTTTTTCCCTGATTTTATGCTCAAGGTGCGGCGGGAGCGGTGATCCTTCGATGGGGTAACAGCGGCACTTCAGAAAAAAGGCATTCAGTACACGATGTTCTTCCCTGCAAAGCTCAAAATAATCGACAGTGGCAAGTCCCTCTTTTTCGGCACGCCTTCGGAGGTGCAGGACTGGCTAGATGGAGGAACATCGCGGTCGCCGGCGCCTGTAGCGGAGGGCGAGTGGAGGGATGCCCGGGCCAAGTCACCTGGCTCACTGGATGGCAGGTCAGACACTGAAAGACTGAGTCAGCATTCATGGCAATCGAGGTCTCGCAGTCCTGATATGGGCGCAGCTTAAGGACATTAATAGACTCACGTGAATTGGAGGAACTATGTTGTTCGGACCTCTGCAAGCAGTACCGTAATGTATACATTTCTGTTATGATAATGGGTATTGGACCTCTTAAAGGGCTGTCATCGGGGGGAGCGATTTATTCATAATGCCAGGAACGGGTCTGAACTGTGGGGTGTGACCGAGGGCACTCCCTGACTTCGCTCGGCTGCAGGTCGCAGGCATGCTGCCTGGCCAGCCCTGAGACATTGGTAACTGCATTCAGTGGGGGACCGGATGTAACTTAGGGTATTGTTGGAATTTATGCGCAATATATGTGCCTATGCTTGACAAGTTCTTGACGGTATGGGGAAAGGCGCCATTGGCGGCGGGAGTTGGCGCCGGTGCATTTCCCCACCTAACAGTTTCTCCGGGGGGGGAAAGGGGGTGGGTTTTCACTCCTTCCTTTTAGGGCGAAAGGCGCTCTGCTAGTTGGGGATGTGGGTAGTTGTAAACCTGCATGGCAGGGTTGCAGGGTGGGGGGACAGCGGTGTTTGTGTTTTTTATTGATGATTGGTTATATTTTGGGGGGTAGTTGGGGCTTACGTTGGTCTGGAAAGATATGTACTTATGGAGCGTTGTGGTGTTGCAGTAGTTCAGGATTGCATACTCAGAGGATCTCCAGGGATGGCTACAAGGTGGGATAAAAGTCTTAAGATCCTTAGTTGGAACGTCAACGGGTTAGGGGACAAGCTTAAGAGGAGTATAGTGCTTCAATTTGTTAAGCGACACCTCCCAGATGTTGTCCTCTTGCAAGAGACGCACCTCATCGGTAACACTTGTCACGCACTCAACAGATGGGGATATACATTGGCAATACACGCTGGCTTCACATCGGGGTCCCGCGGGGTGGGCATACTGTTGTGCCGGACCCTCCCATTTGTCACCTAACGCTCGGAGACTGATCCACTGGGGCGCTACGCGGTGCTCTCGGGGAGGCGGGAGGGACGCATACTTAACTTGGTGACGGTCTATATCCCACCAGGTCTCCAAACCCAGTCATATCATGATCTCGGTAAACTCCTCCTTTCTCTTCCTGAGGGTCAGCTTTTACTTGGCGGGGACTTCAATGCAGTAGTGTCGGGAAGACTAGATAGGCATCCACCCCGAGACATGACGACTGGGTAAATGTGGCTATCCAACCTCCTGGAGGCGTTCGGACTAGTTGATCTTTGGCGTATGCGCCACCCTCACCTACAACAGTACACATTCTTCTCGGGGCCGCACCACACCTTTTCTAGGATAGATTATATCCTTACACCGTTGCAGCACGACACTACAGTTCGAGAGATTCGGCATTTGGTGCGGGGTATAAGTGACCTCTCCCCCATATGGGCGCACCTCACTATTGGAGAACAGAAAGCAGGCTGTGTGGCGCCCATCAACCCCTGGCACTTACGTAATCCTGAGACCGAAAAGAAGATTGGCCGCTCTATTGACCAATACTTCCAGGAGAATATCGGGACGGTGGACTCCCCTGCTGTCCTCTGGGAAGCATTTAAGACCGTATTGAGGGGTGAAGCCCTCTCAATAATAGCCGGCCAGCGCAAAGAAAAGGAGATCCAAATGCTTAACATCGAACGTGATCTCCTCGCTCTGGAGGGGGAGGCGCAAGTTGACAGGAATACGGGAGCTCTGCACAAGATGCAGCTCAAGGCGGCCGAATATAAGGAACTCGCCACCAACGCCGCTAAAACCATAGCAAGGGACAGGGACGGCCGGCTGTATGACCAGGGGGACACAGCGGGCAAATTGATAGCCTGGTTGGATAAAAAGCAGAAAGCGCAGAGGGTGGTATCGGAGCTTCAGACTCAGGTGGGCGCTTTCCTTTCTGAGCCACAGGAGATAATTAGGGAGTTTGCATCACATTTTAAAAACGTATACAGAAAGGGATCTATGCTGCCGGAGGAGGCTTCCTTCGAGCTTCTAAAAGATATTGGGCTACCCACTCTTTCGGACAATGATCGGGAGACTTTGGAAGGTGTACTTACCTTGGAAGAACTGACCAAGGCAATCAAGGACCTCCGGCCTGGGAAAGCTCTAGGACCCAATGGTCTCCCTATCGAGTTGTACAAGCTCAAACCAGAAAGCCTGGGCACGCACCTTAAGAATATGTTCGAGGACAGTAAAGCACTGGGGAGGCTTCCGAGGGATCAGCGTATCGCCTCACTGGTGGCCATCCCTGAAGAAGGGAGACCTAGAGAACTGTGCACCTCCTATAGGCCAATATAGTTACTGAACGCTGAACCCAAAATCCTGGCGAAGCTCCTGGCAAACAGAATCAAGCCGATCATCACCAAACTGATCCACCCAGATCAGTCGGGCTTTATGCCGCACCGAAATACAGCGCTCAACTTGCGACGACTCCACGGAGTGTTGGGACGCAGCCATATGATCCAGGAAGACGCGGTGGACGTATCCTTGGATGCCGCTATGGCATTCGACACGCTCGAGTGGCCCTATATGATGGCGGTCCTCAAAAAGATGGGCTTCGGTCCTAATTTCATCGGGTGGGTACGCCTCCTCTACACTGAGCCACTAGCCCAGGTGGTAGTAAATAACAAGATCTCAGAGGTCTTTACTCTGGAGAGGGGGACGCGCCAGGGTTGCCCCCTCTCGCCCTTGCTCTTCGCCCTCTCCCTGGAGCCTCTTGCAGCCTGGGTACGACAAGATCTCTCACTTCGGGGGCTTAGATGGACGGATGGGTGGGAGGACCGGATCTCGCTCTTTGCGGACGACATTCTCCTATACCTCGCCTCCCCCTCTACATCCCTAAGAGTCGCGCTAGATATATTCGCCAGTTTCGGAAGGCATTCGGGCTATAGCATTAACTGGGGAAAATCAATCTTCTACGTCCTTCATGGGGCCCCTCCTTCAATACCGCGTAACTGCCCGATTAAGATGGCCACGGAGGGGTTCAAGTACCTTGGAATTTTTATCTCCACAGATGTGGCGACTCGCTACGAGAAGAATCTCCTGTCACCTCTACAGAGGTTTAAGAGGGATACTGCCATTTGGAAGGGGCTCCCACTGTCCCTGCTGGGTCGGGCAGCTCTGTTCAAAATTATGGCACTGCCGCGTTTCTTATATGCCTTGCAAAATTACCCAGATCTAGTTCCACAAAAGTACTTTGCAGATATCGAGGCCATTCCGAGAGAGCTACTATGGGCTGGAACACCGCGCATATCGCTTTGAAAACTCACACTGGGGTGGTACGATGGGGGTATAGCACTTCCAGATATTCGGAAATATTATTGGGCGGCACATCTCTCAGCCATAAACCAGGGAATGTACAGTGGCGGGTATGACCCCGGCTTTAGCATGGACAGGTGGCTCCTCCCGGGGGGGGGGAATTTTGAGGAGGTGCTCTACTCTAAACCTAATGAATACCCACTCACGGGCCCTACAAAACACTCGGTCCAGCTTTGGCATATTGTGAGCCGCAACCTGGGAAGGGCTAACAAACTTACTTTGGCCACTCCACTTTGGGTCTGCGAAAAGATGGGTACGTTAGTGCATACAAAAGGGTTCCGTAATTGGGATCTGATAGGGATCTCCCGCATAAGGATCTATGAGGGCCCACGGGGATGGTGACTTTTGCCTCACTACAGCAAACCTTTGACTTAGCACAAACGGAGTACTTTGGGTACATGCAGATCAAGCACTCACTCCAGTCCAACATCCCACCCGGTACAATGCTCCCGGAGTCATCTCCCCTTGAGGACAGGCTGCTTGATGGTCATCTACCCGAAAAAGCTATCTCCCTCACATATAAAAAACTCATAAACCACACCCCAGACCCCTTGTTGGCACTTAGAAGGAAATGGGAGGCCGACGGTCTGGAGATTGAGGACGAGGAATGGAGAGAGGCTCTCTCCTCCCCCAAAGAAGTAGCAATATCGGCGAAGCTGAGACTGATACAACTAAAAATACTGCACGAGTCTATGTTTCGGGTACACGACTAGTGTTGACGGGCTATGTAGGAGACAGTGTGGGGAGGTGGGGACGTATCTTCACATAGTTTGGGAGTGCCCTATAATAGAGGCATACTGGAAGCTGGTGCATGAATGTATGCGTACAGTCTGGGAGGTTGACTTGCGACCCGAAATTAAAAGGTGCCTCTTGAACATCTGGGAGCCCACGGACCTATCAGCAAAGGGCAAAGTATGGGTAACGCTTGGACAAGTGATCGCAAAGCGCTATATAGCATGCTTATGGGGAGCGTGCACACCTCCAACGCTCAGTGAGTGGAAAATAGATATGGACTGGTGTATGCTGCAAGAGAAGACAGTATATGTGGCCCGGGGGTGTCCCCGGAAATGAGTGGCAGTTTGGTCAAAATGAAATGAATATCGTGGAAACTTGTGTGAGCCCCCCGTGATCCCCTCCCTTGACGAACCACTAACGCAGTAATGACCCTTGTACTGTCAACAGAATGTATAATAGGTCATCCTAAATAAAATGTTTGTATACGAATCTGTGATTGCCGCAATGTACGGAATGTGATTGTGTATGTGTAATGACCAACGAGTTGCAATTTTTGTTTTGCGAATAAAAAGAATTACAAAAAAAAAAAGAAAACACGTTGAGGTTTAGTTGCAAAAGAAGAGGAGCCTTTTGTTCTGCCCATTAATTATTTCTTAAATCCGTAGAGTAGAAGTCATGTGACAACCAAACGCGGCACAGCACAGGACCAAACATTTGAGGTGTATGATGAAAAGGAGATTGTAATTATATCGTACTCCAGAGAAGACTTAACAACATCATGCACATGCACAGAGAGTGCTACAGCCAACACTGAGGATAAGTCATACAGGTACTAGGGCAGAATTTGTCTTCAGTTTTAACATAAAAGTGTTCCTGTTATGCTGCTAAAAAAAACAGGAGGATCATCTGGGTGTATCACACGTGTGCAGCAGTGCATTTAAATAAACAGGCTGGTCAGAGCCACCTTCATGTTCTCTGAGGGAAAACCTGCATGTATTGTTGAAATGGCATCTTCAAGAATGCTGGGGCAAAAAAGAGAAGACATTACAAAAATGCACACTTGTCTCCATAAGAATACAAGGAGCCAGCACAAGAATACAATAATGGGCTTCCAATATGAGGCACTGGAGAAGCTGTTACTGTGGCACTGAATTCACCTGAGGAGAAACGAGAGAAGCGCCACTGCCGCGCATTCTGCGCATTCCACAGGCAATGTGGCGTCCGCAATATCGCGTACCCACCGTCAAGCGTTTATCAAGAAATATTGCCGAGTTGAGGTGCGCTGACAAGCAGAAGTTCCCGGGGCATTTACATACCGGGTCTGCTGTCAGGCTGCGCGAAATACTGTCTCAAGGTGCCAAGCCACAGAGCGCTAGGTGGCGCTAATCAAGATGGCCGCACTGATGTGAGGCTCCTGATGCTTGACCCCTCGCATCCGGCTTTTATCCGTGCCCCGCTGTCCTAGCAGCGATCCGGAGGTCTCCACTTGCAGCGGGACCGATGCACCACACTCGGTGCAACTTTCAGCCGCTTTCCTGCTCCCGGGGCCGAGTTCTGCTGCCCTTTGATGCGAGGCCGTGAGGGACGCGGCAGGCTGGTTCCGCGGCCGGCGCTGGGCGCTACGCGAGTCCCGCGGCGCCAGTGAGGGGCACAGGCCGTGTGGCTGGCGGCGGCTGTCCGCCCATCGCGGGACCCGGGGAGGTGATCCCAGTCGTCTACGGACCAACATGGCGCTGTCACGGGCACCGTGGGGTGCCCCTGGACCTGCGGTGGCCCGGCGGCGGTGACGGCCAGGAGCGAGCGGTGTGGACCTATGTGGGCGGCCACATCGGGCCGCGCTGGGACTGGCTCCTGTTTCCTCTCCACGCCGCTGCTTGGGACTTACACCGGCGGCGGCCGTGCGGCAGCCTCCTGGAGGGCTTTGAGCGTGGACCCACCGCAAGGAGTGCGGAGCCCTGCGGACACAGGCATAAGCGCCCGGCGTAGGAGCTCATCCCTGTTTTGCGGCCATTGGACTCCATCCCCCCTGCCGCCGCCGGTTGGGCCCTGCCACTGGTGAGCAGAGGGCGCCCTGTTTCCCCCCCCCCCGGAGGGGTCCTGCTGTCGCTCGGGCCCGGGGGCGATTGCGGGGTGGCCCCGCTGCACAGGGTGCACCTGCGGGCCCACTGTGTGGGACGGCGGTGACACGGACCAGGGACTGTGCCTGCACTGACGACGTCTACGGGAGTGGGTCGCGCCGGAGCGGCTCTGGTGAGGTGAGAGGGCGGCCCGGCCCAGATCGGAGCGGGGCAGTGGTGTTTCCGGCGGACTCCTGGCCTTCCCCCGCTGGGGGACGGCAGTGCCTCTGTTTTTCCTTTCTTCTGGACCCTCCGGTCCCTGGCCCCACGCCGGCCGGTCGCTTGGCGGCAGGGCGCGGCTGGCCGACAATTCGCCATACCGAGCCTAGGCACCGGCGCACACATCCCGAGCGCCGTCATGGGCAAGGACAGGGGTGCCAAGTCGACGACCACCTACCACCAGACCAAAATCGACTGCTTCACGACCCCAGACCCCCTGGGCGTGGGCGGAGAAGCGGCATCAACTCCTAGCACAGACCTTGCCGCCATACTGCAGGCCATCAACACCTCCTGCGCGTCCCTGGAGGGGATGGTCGGGGAGGTGAAGGTGAACGTTACGCTCTTGCGACAGGATCTCCGCAAAGCCACGGCCCGCATCACGGAGACGGAGTCCCGGATTTCGACGGCGGAGGATGACATCCGACAGCTCCAAGACCAAGTCCGGGAGCTTACGACCCATTCCAAGGAGCTGCATCGGTGGGCGGAGGATGCCGAAAACCGGGCCCGCCGCAACAACCTCCGCCTGGTGGGCTTTCCGGAGGGGGTCGAGTCTGGCCGCACCGACGACTTCCTGGAGAAATGGTTCAAGTCTTGGATGCCGGTGGCCAGCTTTTCCACCTGGTTTGTGGTGGAGAGGGCGCACCGGTCGTTGGCTGCCAAGCCTCCGTTGGGGGCCCCCCGCACCCTTTCCTCTTGCGGATCCTCAACTTCATAGACAGAGACGCTATTCTGAAGGAAGCGCGGGTGCGAGCCCCCTTGTCCTTTAACAACCACACCATCATGGTCTTCCCGGATTACACCCGAGAGGTCCAGGAGCAACGCCGCTCGTATACGGAGGTGAAACACAAGATGCGCTCCCTGGGCCTCAGCTACCAACTCCAGTTCCCGGCACGCCTCCACGTTGTCTTCCAGGGCAAGACTCTATTTTTTGACACTCCCCGGGCGGCATGGACCTGGCTCACCGAGGAACGACCGTTGCGCCAGCCCGGGCAGGTGTCGCTGGCTCAGCAGCCTTCGGACCACGACACAGCCAGGCTCCCGCGCCCACGACGCAGGAGGCGCACGCAATCCCGGCGGCCCTGGGGTGGGGTGGCAGCTGGGCCTCGATCCGCGAATGGGTCGGGGAGGAGACCGAGGGACTCATCGGCCTCATCCGGGACGCCCTCTCAAGCGGCTAGGGGCTCTCAACGCCGCTCATCGCACCTGCCGGACCCGTCCCCGACCCCCCTCCCCACGCACATAGACCTCTCCGACCTTTCCCGCAGCCCAGCCATGTGACTTTCCTTTGTCCTCTGTCTTGGCAGGGGGTTCGACGGCCTGGTCCTGCTGCGGGGGCCTCAATCTCGGACTTGGGTTCAGCGGTTTCCCGCTCTTGTGTAGTAACCTAGGACAGAACACTTACATCCGTACTTCAGGAGGGGTCCACCACGCTCTTTACACCCGAGCGCTCCTGCTTGGGGCCTTTTAGTTGTTTGTTAAAGTTAGGGCGACAGATGCTTCCGTTCTCGAAGTGTAGGGTGGGGGGTGGGGGGTCGGGGGTGTGGTTTTGTTGGTTGTTCCTCCTAGGGAGGGTGTTCCTTTTAGTTTGGTTTTGGTTCTTCTTGGGCCTGTCACACAGCAGCTTCCTACGAGCGCCACTGTATGGCTCCACACTGACACTCACATGCGCTCCGCTAGCGCCCGCTCTCAGCCGGCCTTCCCTGGCTCCCTTCAGTATGTCATTCGTTCTCCCTATTGTACCTGTATGCTCCTCGTCCCCTCCCCGCGCACCCACGCCGCTCCGTGTCCTCCCGGCGCCCCCTGGTTGTTCCGCCCCCGCTGCGACTCACGTCCGCTGCTTCCATGGACGACTTAGCCCCCAAGGCCCAGCTGCGCATCCTGTCCTGGAATGTTAACGGCCTGTTGGATAGGCTCAAGCGCACTGCAGTCCTTAAGTATGCTCAGCGCGTAGGGGCCGATGTGCTCCTGCTTCAGCAAACCCATCTTCTCGGTGAGAGATGTCCCTTTCTGGCACGCTACGGGTATGACCGGGTGTGGCACTCTGGGTTTTCCCGTGGCTCCCGCGGGGTGGCCGTCCTGCTGCGCCGCTCCCTCCCCTTTGTCCTTACACAGGCGACCCACGACCCTCATGGAACCGTGATTGCTATTTGCGGCACACTCGACGGTAGGCCGATCAGCTTTCTGTCGCTCTATGCGCCGCCCTCCGGACTGTCACAGGCTTTATCTTGCGCCGCCTCTCTGTTGGAGACCTTCCCGCTGGGTGCTGTTGTGCTTGGGGGGGATTTTAATGCCATCTCGGACCCTCAGCTGGACTCGTCGGGACCGATTTCAGACTCCCGCGCTGCACGAGCGAGGCAGCTGGCGGGTTGGGCCGAGGCCCAGGGCCTATGCGACGCCTGGAGGCTTTGGTATCCTTGCATTCGTCAGTACACCCACACCTCGGCCGCTCACCACTCTCACGCGCGTATTGATATGATTTTTGTCCCCCCCGCCGATTGCGGGGGCATCCAAGATGTCCGTATCCTCCCCAGGGGGATTTCGGATCATTCGCCGGTCCTCCTGGGTCTAGGTCCTCCGCCTCACACGGCCCGGCCGCTGTGGCGTTTAACGCCTGGTTCCTCCAAGACAAGACACTCCGTAGGGCGGTGGGCACTGAGCTTACCCAGTACTACTGCACCAATGAGGGTTCGGTCTCCTCGGCGGGCACCCTTTGGGAGGCCTGCAAGGCGACCATTAGAGGCGCGGCTAAGGCGCATGTGGTGCGGCACCGCCAGACGCAGCTGCAGCAGCTCACTGCCTGTGAGGCCCGGGCGCTGTGGTTGGAGCAATCTCTCTCTGAGCTCGACGACCCGGCTGTGGACCGGCAGCTGAGGCTCCTTCGTGAGGAGATTCGTCAGCGATCCCTCGAGGCGACCAAGCTTCTCTGGCAATCTTCGCTAGCGAGGGTGTATGGTTGGGGTGATAAGACCGGCGCGCTGTTACATCGCCTGGCCACCTATCCCAGGACGTCGCGCATCATTCCGCCGATCACCGATTCTGAAGGCGTGCTCCAGTCCTCCTCCGTGGCGATAGCGGCAGCTTTCGCCCAGTTCTACTCTCAGCTCTACCGGGCCCGGGCACCGGATCTTTCTCTGGCCGCGCTGCTCACGTCTGGCAACGTGCGCCTTACCCAGCTTCGGCCGGACGAGTGGGAGAGCCTGGAAGCCCCCATTTCCTTTGAGGAAATTGGGGAAGCAATAGGGCGTACGTCCGCTGGGAAGACTCCGGGACCCGACGGCTTCCCCCAAGAATTCTATGCCGCCTATAGGGATAGCCTGGTCCCGCGGTTGCGGGACCACTATGCAGAGGCGATTGAGAAGGGCTCCTTCCCCCAGAAGCTGACTTGGCCACAATTGTGGTTTTGCCTAAGTCCACGCCACCGTCCACCGACAGAGCGGCTTACCGACCGATCTCGCTCATCAATACTGACGTGAAGCTCTATGCGGCGGTCCTGGCCCAACGGCTTCGCCCCTTTTTGTCGAACCTAGTCCACCCGGATCAATGTGGCTTTATGCCCGCTCGGGGCACCCGCCATTGTCTTCGCCGCCTCCATGTGGCCCTGGCTCACCGCCACCGACTGACTCCATACCTCGCCCTCCTCCTTGCTGATTTCGAAAAGGCTTTCGACTCGGTGGGGTGGGCCTACCTGTTTGACGTCCTGACCCACATGGGTTTTGGCCCTAAGTTCATGGGGATGGTGCGGGTCCTCTATGCCCGCCCCCGTGCCAGGGTATTGATTAACGGAGCGCTGTCGAGGCCATTTCGGATCGGCCGGGGGACGCGGCAGGGATGCCCACTGTCGCCCCTTCTCTTCACGCTTGCAATGGAGCCCCTTGCTGCCCTGATTAGAACTGACCCTCTCCTTCAGGGCTGGGAGTGGCCTGGCCTAGAGGCTGACAAAATCGCCCTCTACGCGGACGACGTCCTGCTGTATCTTGGAAACCCGGCGCACTCCGGACCCCGTGCATTATCCATCCTGGGCCGCTTTGGCCGGGCGTCTGGTCTGTCCCTAAATTCGCGGAAGTCGGTTCTGGTTCCTTTGCACCCCTCCCGGGAATGTTTTGATTGGCAAGCGACCATCCCCCTCCGCCGGTTATCCTTTAAATACCTGGGCATCTGGGTCTCCCTCCTCCCGGAGCTGAGCTGGGCGCTTAACGTGACCCCCCTGGTCAAGAAAGCCAAGGCAGACTTGGCAAGATGGCACCAGCTACCCCTCAATCCGCTGGGGAGGGTGGCCCTCTACAAAATGATGATTCTTCCCCGGTTTCTGTATGTGCTGCAAAATACCCCCCTCTCCTTTCCACGACCTTGGTTTCGCGAGCTGGACGGGATGGCAACGAGATTTCTCTGGGGTGGTGGGAGGCCTCGGTTGGCTCTGTCGGCATGCCGCCTGCCCACCTTTGATGGGGGCCTGGGCATGTCTAATCTCTACCTCTATTATCTGGCCACCCGCCTCCTGGTCATTCATGACTGGTTTGGGGGGGGATGGTCCGACCCGGCCTACAGGGTGGAACTTGGGGATCTGGGTTTCTCCGGTATTCAGGACCGCCTGTATGTTGCCTCCATCCCTGCCTCCTGCCCGGAGATCACCAAAGCAATATTCCTGGCCTGGCGAGCGGCGCTCCGTCACACCCGATGGACTGGGAGGCTGACCCGTGTCACTCCTCTGTGGCATGGGACGTGGTTGCGGGAGGTCGCGGAACTGGAAGGCTTTAAATCTTGGGTTCTACTCGGCATTTCCCAGCTGGGGGACGTCTGGCGGGGAGGGCGAATGTGTTCCTAGTCAGAGCTGCAGGCGCGCTTCTCCTTCCACTCCTCCCAATTCTATAGATACCTCCAGCTGCGCCACGCCATACGCACCTACACCCCACTGGACGTCCGGCTGCCGGACCACAGCCCCCCGGAGGCTCACGTCATGATGGGCAATTTGGGGAGGGGGGGCATTTCCAGGATTTATCGCTCCCTCGTCAACTGCACCCCTACATCACTGGAGGGCCTCAAGGAACGATGGGAGGGTTGGGTGGGTCCCCTGGATGAGGCCGACTGGCGGGATGCCCTTATGGCCCCCCGCTTGGTGACGGCCTCCGCCAAACTGCTGCTTGTCCAAATTTACTACCTACACACCGCTTATCTCACACCGGCTCGCCTACACCGCGCGGGCCTCTCCACTGACGCGGCCTGCCCCCGCTGTGGCTCTGAGCCGGCCGACTTCCTTCACATGGTGTGGTCTTGCATGGAACTGGAGGGGTTCTCGAGGGGCATTGAGTCCGAACTTACGGAGGTCCTGGGGTGGGAGGTGCCGCATGAACCTAGACACTCCTTGACGTCCTGACCCACATGGGTTTTGGTCCTAAGTTCATGGGGATGGTGCGGGTCCTCTATGCCCGCCCCCGTGCCAGGGTATTGATTAACGGAGCGCTGTCGAGGCCATTTCGGATCGGCCGGGGGACGTGGCAGGGATGCCCACTGTCGCCCCTTCTCTTTGCGCTTGCAATGGAGCCCCTTGCTGCCCTGATTAGAACTGACCCTCTCCTTCAGGGCTGGGAGTGGCCTGGCCTAGAGGCTGACAAAATCGCCCTCTACGCGGACGACGTCCTGCTGTATCTTGGAAACCCGGCGCGCTCCGGACCCCGTGCATTATCCATCCTGGGCCGCTTTGGCCGGGCGTCTGGTCTGTCCCTAAATTCGCGGAAGTCGGTTCTGGTTCCTTTGCACCCCTCCCGGGAATGTTTTGATTGGCAAGCGACCATCCCCCTCCGCCGGTTATCCTTTAAATACCTGGGCATCTGGGTCTCCCTCCTCCCGGAGCTGAGCTGGGCGCTTAACGTGACCCCCCTGGTCAAGAAAGCCAAGGCAGACTTGGCAAGATGGCACCAGCTACCCCTCAATCCGCTGGGGAGGGTGGCCCTCTACAAAATGATGATTCTTCCCCGGTTTCTGTATGTGCTGCAAAATACCCCCCTCTCCTTTCCACGAACTTGGTTTCGCGAACTGGACGGGATGGCAACGAGATTTCTCTGGGATGGTGGGAGGCCTCGGTTGGCTCTGTCGACATGCCGCCTGCCCACCTTTGATGGGGGCCTGGGCATGTCTAATCTCTACCTCTATTATCTGGCCACCCGCCTCCTGGTCATTCATGACTGGTTTGGGGGGGATGGTCCGACCCGGCCTACAGGGTGGAACTTGGGGATCTGGGTTTCTCCGGTATTCAGGACCGCCTGTATGGTGCCTCCATCCCCACCTCCTGCCCGGAGATCACCAAAGCAATATTCCAGGCCTGGCGAGCGGCGCTCCGTCACACCCGATGGACTGGGAGGCTGACCCGTGTCACTCCTCTGTGGCATGGAACGTGGTTGCGGGAGGTCGCGGAACTGGAAGGCTTTAAATCTTGGGATCTACTCGGCATTTCCCAGCTGGGGGACGTCTGGCGGGGAGGGCGAATGTGTTCCTATTCAGAGCTGCAGGCGCGCTTCTCCCTCCACTCCTCCCAATTCTATAGATACCTCCAGCTGCGCCACGCCATACGCACCTACACCCCACTGGACGTCCGGCTGCCGGACCACAGCCCCCCGGAGGCTCACGTCATGATGGGCAATTTGGGGAGGGGGGGCATTTCCAGGATTTATCGCTCCCTCGTCAACTGCACCCCTACATCACTGGAGGGCCTCAAGGAACGATGGGAGGGTTGGGTGGGTCCCCTGGATGAGGCCGACTGGCGGCATGCCCTTATGGCCCCCCGCTTGGTGACGGCCTCCGCCAAACTGCTGCTTGTCCAAATTTACTACCTACACACCGCTTATCTCACACCGGCTCGCCTACACCGCGCGGGCCTCTCCACTAACGCGGCCTGCCCCCGCTGTGGCTCTGAGCCGGCCGACTTCCTTCACATGGTGTGGTCTTGCACGGAACTGGAGGGGTTCTGGAGGGGCATTGAGTCCGAACTTACGGAGGTCCTGGGGTGGGAGGTGCCGCATGAACCTAGACACTCCTTACTGGGCATCACTGACGGCTTGGATGGCACACGCCCTGAACAGCTCTTCCTCATGACAGCCTTAATGGTGGCCAAACGTGACATTGCAGCGGCGTGGAAGCAACCGCAGCCGCCTAGCTTAGCTAAATGGGGCGCCGGGGTGGACTGGTGTGCGGCGCAGGAGCGGACTCTTTGTCGGGCGCGGGGCTGCCCCAAGAAATACCGGAAAGTCTGGGGGAAATGGCTGGGCAACGTACCATAATAGGGAGGTTTAGAAGATGGGGGAGGGTTTCAAGGGGAGGGTGGGAATGTGGTGCACATTCTACTGTATTACTGTGTGGTGATGGTTCGCAGGGCCCGAAAGTTTCTTTTGTTGTACTGCCTAAAACAATAAAAACTTGTTTATCAAGGTGCCAAGCCACGCCCCCCTGACCACTTATATTACATCACTCATGATATGTTAAATGACATCATTGATGATATCACTGATGACATCTCAAATGTCCTTGTGCTCAACCCCCCCGTGGGTGGTAAACCAGCCAGGGGCTGCCAAATCACCTGCTGGCCGACCAACCATGTGTGGACGGCCAATGACCCTATGTCGGTCATTCTGAATCTTTCATTTTTGTACTTTTTCCATTTGTTGTGCTGTAGTGCCCTGTTTATACCAAATCACACAATGCATACTACTGTGTAATGATCTAGCTTTTTGTCAAATTTCTTATTTTTCGGTTTAGTCATTTTTCAACTTCAATGGAGAAAATGCATTTTGGGACCTCCCCCCTTTTTCTCTTCCTCCCGGTTTATAGATCACCCAGAAACATTCCAGGAAGGAGGTAGATGAAAGTGTTTGGAACATTTTAAGGAAATTTGTCAAATGTTGCCAAAGTTTTTATTAGAAAAACTCTCTTCCTATGTAAACATTAGAATTTCTGAAGTTTTCATACCCACTTTGAAACGGGGGAGTGCTTGTTGTCCACTCTATAGTAGTGGGGTACGTCAGCCTGACAGGAAGTGTGTAGGACTGAATTATTCGGAGAGGATGGGACAGGACATCAAGTCAGTCTTACTGCCCATGTTGTATTTCAGTACGAACTGGATATGCTTAGGCTGATGTACAGGATGATGCAAGGACTAGGAGGGCAGATTGATATTAAAGGCTATATATAGCAAGGGAACGTGTCACCCTCAAGAAGCGATTTACCAAGCCATGCAAGGCCACCTTCCATGGCCCTGTGTGGTTGAAAATTCCAGAATTAAGCAAGGAAGTGCACATCACTGTGCTGAGTTACTCTGCCCCAAGGAGGCATTCCCTGGGTGGTGCGTGGGTGTTCCAACACAAAACCCATGGATTTTGACAGCTTCCAAGCTTTACCATTGCAAGTAGACCTGGGAATATGCCTAAATGCTATGCCTTCCAAGGGCAGGAGTGAAAAGGAGAAATGTCTAAATTTGCCTAATTCTTTCCTCTTTCTGTGTCCTGCATTCAACAGCACACATAAAAAGAAGAAAATGTCTGAAGAGATTGTATTTGTGCAGGAAGGTGCCCCTTCCTGCAAAAATACAATCCTGCTTATAATGCAGGTACCCTCGCTTCATGGTGCAAGAGTTTTCTGCATTGGCAGTAGGAACCACATTGTGCACCAGTCCTAGGAAAAGGGCGGAATGCGTACCATGTTACGGTAAATATGGTGCATTCCTGCCCTTTCCCAAACATGCAGCACAGTGGCGTAACGAAAGTTGAGGGGGCCCCCCTGCCACGTACACGGAGGGGCCCCACTCCGGATCTAATCTGAGCTCTTGGGCCAGAGTATTGTGCTGTGGGGGCCCCCCTGCAGCTTGGGGCCTGCGGGGCCTGTGTTACGCCCCTGGCACATTGCTGCAAGGTGACCTGCTGTGCTGCGTCACTTCTTTAATAATATTGCCCAAATGGTGCTGGTGTTTCTCCTTGACTTTTCTTCATTATTGCAGGCTTCTTCTCTGTGAGGTGCAGTACATAGAGTGAGATTGACTTGCATGTAGTTTTCCAAGTATTAAAATAATAAACTGTATGAAGCGAGTGGAGGAGCAATATCATTTGTAGGAAATAATGTGCAGGACAGTGAATTATTTTTAGGGTGGAGGTTGGAATGAGAAATAGGATTGCTTATGCAGTCAGCAGATTTGTTTGTATGTAAAATGCCCTTTGGTGGAGAGTACTGCTAATCATGGTTTTCTTCATCATTCCCTCCTTTTCAGGACAACCAAAGAGAACCAAGGGGACTAATAAGACTGTTGATGCCCAGGTCAAGACCCAAAGCTAAGAAGGTGGTGCCAATGCCACAGCCTCCATTCCCACCAATTTTTCCTGGTGCTGGTAAGTCAAATACAATATTTCTTACTTTTGTCAATTCTCGCCTTCTGTATTTTCCATTTTTCCTAACTTTCCCTTTTCTACTGTAGTGGAGGCAGCATTTTAGATGCACACATTGCTATGTTAGCATAAGCGTCTTAGATGTTAGAAACGCCATCTTGCCACTTTTGCTGCTTTTGCACACGACACTGCAGAAAGATGTTATTATTTGAAAACTGCTTGCTTGCCTTTTCTTCACATGAGAACTGTCTGTTGTTCACATCCCTAGACGTGCACTGCGACCTTGGTCTGAACATTGTGTGCAGAAACAGTCTGAGCCAACAAACAATGTATGCTTTTGAGTTCAGGTTGATTGGCCCACGCTCTAGCCATAACACGCACACAGCTGCAAATATCTGAAAGTCGAGAGCCTTTAATATTGCAGTTTGCATGCATTGGAAACACATTCTGGAGAAGAACTTTTCCAGGCGCAGGGCAAAGCTGATCCTGTGATGTGATTCACATAAGATGATCTTTACGGTATGGGGTTCCCCATTCAAACCTAGAGACCTTCTATTAGTCTAATAATACTAGTTTACTAGCGAAGGGAGGGTGGTTGTCTTCCACTATCATTTGTAATATGATTTCTCCCTTCATTTTTTATGGTATTGTAACAATGCTGATGGTTTTAATGTTAATCATTTGTCTGCTCATGTTAGCCAAAGTACTGCATCTTAGGACACGTAGTTTATAAAATAAACATTTTAAACTTTACTGTGTCTCTGAATACTCTTTTTGTGGACTGATATAGGAATAATAACAAACAGGTATTTCTGATTCCCACCATTCCTGAGAGTACTCTAAAGTTGCATGTTCTGGGTTGTCTAATCATTGGTAGCTTCTATATGATGAAGAGCGAATGAGACACTGATGCTGGTCGGATTGGGGTTCTGGGTTCTGAGGTGAGTTTTTGGTACACCGCAATTTACTGAGGTCCTGGTTTCCTGCGCATAGTTCTGTTCATGAGCAGAATCCCTGCAACATGGCGCACCCAACGTTTGGTCTTCTGATTTGAGATGCCTTAGTAGTGCTTATATTAGTCCATGACACCCTCACTCTTGTTTCCGGATAGCAGGAGTGACGGTTTTAACCTACCTATTAGTACAATAGGTTCACTCAAGCTTGTAAATTAAAAAGGCTTTTATATTTTTGAACCCTTGTGCTACTGTAATATACATTGTTGTTCTCTGTGTCCATATGGCGGTCGATATTGCAGCGCATAGCCGAACACCTCTACGGCGTCATTTGATGCAGTTTGGGGTGCCGGACGATGGGATGGCTGTTATTTTTGTGGTGAGTGCCGATGCATCATACCCCTACGAGTTGTTTTACTCTTGGGTGACTATGCCGGTGGTGAATGCGGATGATAATACGTTTCACACCTATACTCCCACGCAGATCCCAGCAAATTATACGCCATATAGGACGCAAGAAATTCCTATTTCAGCTTGGCAGCATCGCATTTGGTTTAATGGCACCCTTCTCCATACACCCGTTCGAATGGGCCCTTTATCAATTCCAGGGGCCACTTGGCAGGTACTAGCCGGATTTACACCTCATCCTCGCTATTTGAATGTTGCGGTGGATGAGTTGCGTGTCCTCCATACGGTCCTGATTACTGTATATCGGGCTTTAGTGCAATACATTTCACGCAACGTGCAGGTGGGAGCACCTGTTGTTGCGGGACAGCCAGCTGGCCCGGCCGGGATTGTCATTAGTCCCGTCATGGTTAATTCGGTAATGGGCAAGCGCCCCCAGAATAAGGACGATTTACCTTATTGGCTTGCTGAGAAATTTAACCAGCTGGAAGCAGTATTTCCGCACTCTACTCCTGTGGAGAAACACAGGATCCTCACCATTAGTTTGCAGAAAGACTTAGTCCCAGAGGTGTCCTATTATGACAACTGGGGTAAGTTTTTTGCAGCAATCTACTCGAAGTGCTTCGGCACCCCATCTATGTCCGTGCTTCCCTCCATCATCAAGCGTGTTCAAGATCAACATGGTCCGGAGGTGGCAGTCGAGTTGGGAATGAGGCTTGTCGGTGTGTTCGACGTAATTGCCACTCTCATCCTTAGTAACCTCAAGGGGGATGCGGTACACTTTCAAGTGGCTAATGGTTTAGCCCTCATTGACGAACTCGACAAGCCCCGAGAGTTGCCTAAAATTATTGCGGAGGCTTATAGAACTATTGGCCGCAGTAGTTTAGGGATTAAGCCTACTATTGTCATTCCAGACATACAACAGCAAACTAAGATGAGTTTGTCTGTTAAAGATGATCGTCCAACTTTTCCTAAACAAAATTGGAGAACAAAGAAACAGGGAAAGCAGCAACAGAAACAGGGGTCTCGTCCTGCGTCACTGGTACAGGCGATTGGTGAATGCACATATGATTTGCGCAATCGCACTAGTATTAGGTCACCTGATAGATTTTAGGTTACTGAACAACGTTCTCCTCGTTTTTCACAGGAAACATCGGCCTCCCGGTCCGGTGGTGGAGAACGTGGCAAAGGTCGGGGTGCCCAACAAGGATGTGAGCAACCTCGTCAGCCTGACGGTAAAGGAAAGCAGGACGAGTTTGCACGTCAACATCCCCCGTTTCAGAAAAAGAAAGTTGCTGCGCTAACAGCGAGGTATGTCACAGATAGTGAGAACGCAGCTTCGGAACCTGAAATGGGCACTAACGCTCTCCGACAGTGCAGCGGAGGTTACAGTAGTGCGGCAATCACTGCGTCCATATCTGGAGGCGACAGCAACTGATACGTTCATAACTGTAGAAACTGCTGATACTAGAGTGACTCCCCCTGACAGACTATATGACATAGTCCTCTTAATTGAAGGTGACATACAGCGTACAATACAAGGAATTTTTGGGGATAATCTGACCTCTTACTATGATATTCTCTTAGCAGAGGCGGACTGGCCCCCGGCTTTCATTTTGGAGGCTCCTAGAGGGGAGGAGGTAATCCTCCCGTCCTTTGCGCACACAGTGCCAAAGGAGCACTCTGAAAGGTTTGCTGAGGAGTGGGCTCAGGTGCTTGCTCCGGCTTTGTACTGTACTCAGCCGCAGCCCCAATATCCCATGCGCCGTGAAGCTAGATCTCACGTCGCGGAAATCCTTGAGCAATTGGAATATCAGGGAGTTATTGAAACATGTGTGTCACCAATGAATAATCCTTTATTCACTGTAACGAAACCTGATGGGTCGTACCGCCTAGTTTTGGATTATCGTCATTTGAACTCTCATTATCGGACGTGTGCTGTACAGAATATTCACAGTTTTGCCCTCGTTGATAGTCTCGTGAGAAAAAGGTTTAAGACCACACTTGACATATCCAATGGCTTTTACAGCCATAACCTGTCCTCTATTAGTAGTCAGTGGACAGTGTTTATTCTGGCGGCAAACAAAAACAGTTTAAGAGATTAGCCATGGGCTATAAAAACAGCCCTGGCGTCTTTGCCGCATGTGTAGTCTCTCTATTGGAGAGCTTTGACCCTGATGCGTACTCGTATGTTGATGACATCTCTCTCACGGACGACGAATTATGGCCGCATCTGTGTCGCGTTGATCGCATCATTGTCATGTTTGCGGACTGCGGTTACAAATTCAACTTTGTGAAGTCTCACATTGCAGAGTATACAGTGTTGTTTTTGGGCTACGAGCTCAACAATGAAGGTCGTGGGTTAGCCCCTCACTTCTTGGAAAGTGCGCATGCTTGCGTGCTCCGACAACGCTAAAAAAATTACAGTCTTTTCTGGGTTTTCTGAATTTCAGGCATACGTTCATTCCCGATTATGCCCAGCGCATCAAGCCGCTATATGCCTTGGTACAACCTACTTTTTCCAAATCGAGCTGGCTGCCAGAGCATTCAGCTATCTTGCATTCTTTGCAGGCTGATCTTCTTGCTTCGAAATACTTACTGACACGTGATACCACACTAACCTGGTAATAAGTATTGTGCCGGGCGCAGTGGGTTTCACGTACTTAACCTTCAATGAGGGCGATACAGTCCCCATTGCCTACAAATCACACCTGTACACTTCGGCTGAAATGCGCTTTTCCACGGTTGAAAAAGATTTGACTGCGGTGCAGATGGCGATTCTGTCGCAAGGGAAACGCATGTTGGTGGTTACACCATACCCTGCTCTGGAGGCAGTGACGAAAGCCAGTGTACCTAATTCTAAAGATTTGCATCCACGTTGGATACAATGGGCCACTTCTTTGATGTCACCTATATCTTTGATGCCTCATTGCGGACTCAAGAGTACTTACAGTATGAATTCGTTCATCCGGCTCCTCTGTCTTTGCGCCCGCTTGAAGATTACCATTGTGTCATTTATACTGACTGTTCGGCGCAACCGGCGACGGGATCGAAGCATGCCTATTTAGCGGCCAGCGCAATTGTAGTGGATACTTTCCTGAATGGTGAATTCAGTCTGATATCGTGCATACGCAGTCATTGGGCATACCGTGCAGTTGGCAGAGCTCCGTGCTCTGGTGCTTGCAGTCGAGTTTGCTGATCCTCAGGTTACTACTCTTATAGTGAGTGACTCGTTTTATTGTGTTCAGTCTTTTAACGACAATCTATTCTTTTGGTCTCAGAATGAATACCGCGACTCCAAAAGTAGCACAATCAAGCATAAAATGCTTTGGGTTCAGGTGGGAGAACTTAAACAGCATCTGCCACTCGTGAATGTAATTCACACTCTTGGGCATCAGCGAGTTGGTGTCCATGCTGTCGGCAACAGCTTAGCTGACGAAGCAGCAAAAACAGCAGTGGCAACATATCTAGTGGCAGCAGTTACAAGATCCAAAAGTAAGATCGATGATGACATCTTGGCAGCTATTGCTGCAACTGAGAAGGAAAGTAATTACCCAAGAGGTTTCCCTTCTCTGTACTCTTATCATTTAAGTCCTGATAAAGTGCCCTATGTGAGAATTAATGACGTTGGTGACAGATTGATTCCCAACGCGGACTGCAGACCTTCCTTGATAACTGCGGCTCATGAGGGTATAGCCTCTGCCCATGCCGGCGTTTCAGCTACTGTTACTCTCTTACAACAGCGTTACTAGTGGCGCGGGTTATATTAAACAGACTCGCACTTATGTTCTTGATTGTGACATTTGCCAGCAGATTAAACCTTCAACTGCTGCGCGCCAACCACAGACTCAGTTGTACATATCTAAGAAACCACTTGGGTGTGTTTATCTAGATCACTGCGGTCCTTTCTCCTCTGATATTGCGTATAAGTACATCTTAGTTGTAGTAGATTTGTGCACATGTTTTCTTTGGGTATGGCCACAAAGGAGTGCTGATGCTCAAACTGTCATCAGGGATTTGCGTGTCTTTGTGGGAATTTTTGCATGTGGTACCTTTCATTCTGACCAGGGCCCAGCATTCACCTCTAAGGCGTACACAGAAGCCATGAGATCTTTGGGGGTCCAAGTCAAATTTTCATCTCCATACCGGCCTGAGGGTAATAGTGTTGTGGAGCGAATGAACTGTGACTTAAAGCAATCCCTGACAGCTAGGGTTTTAGGCACTGGCAAGAATTGGTTAGCCCATCTGTATAACGTACAGCGTGCACTTAATAATCTCCCTAGAAGGTCTCTGGGTGGGCGGACCCCATACATGATGCGCTTTAGCATAAAAATGACTTGGCGGCGTCAGCCGCACCCTTTGACGTAGATGATCACTGTGCTGTATTACAGAATCTACAAGAGACCAGAGACAGTCTTGCAAAGGAACACTTGCCCTCCACATCTGATGCTGTGCTTCAGATTCCGGTAGTCGGCTGGCTACCTCGAGTTGGTGACCTGGTCTGTGAGAAGGTGGAGAACAAGAAGGAGTTTAGCCCCTCTTATAGTGCACCGGTTCCAGTGCTTGGCGTGCAGGGTACAAGAACAGTAATTTTACCTCCACTTCCTGGTCGCAAGGATAACAGGTACATCTCTATTGACAATGTCAAACTACAGCGAGTGGCCGATTCTTCTTAGTATGACTCCAGGGGTTTCTTGCCCTGCGATGCTGAAAAATTCTGTTTTGGCTCCGGCTTCTACCACCATGCCTGATATTGCCATCGAGATGCATACAGTTACTATTCCTTTATTGACGCCACTGACTGGTGGTCCACCTGAAGATACTGAGTATGCTTATCATTGCCTGTTTTACAATCAACTGCAGTTAACCAGTCATGTTTCTCATTTGACCCTAAGTCTGTGACTTCCAGTGCTCCATCAAAAGTTTCTATTTTTGCTGTTTGGTTTAAAAGACATGTTTTAATTCCCCCTTGGACTTACATTTGGCTGGTGCTCATATGTATTTTTTTGTTTATGTCCATTGGCTTTGTGGTGGTATTTTTTTGTCTTGTAAATGGACACTACCTGAAGGAAAGATCTACAATTAGACTCACTGATGTTACTTTGGCCCCCCACTCCTCATCACACATCATGAAGTGGGACCAGACTTTTGTGAATATTACTACCTGGCCTGTGTTAGATGGGATTGTGTGGGATGCTGTTAAATTTCAAATTCATGGACCCACTGAAGTTATTAATGTTCCGAATGTTCTTCGTGTTTCTATGGGTGATGTTGTGAAACAGAACATCCGCTCTGATGATTTGGACGTTCAGGCTATAGGGGCATTGTTTTCTGATTTAAAATATTATGCTGCCTTTGATGCTGAAGATTTGTATTTAGACACTGCTAATTATGGGGAACTGTTCTGCTATCAATTTTATGGCAATCATTTCCTACAAAATTATACGCAATGGTAACATTGTCCAACGCCGATGCAAGGCAGCTCCAACACATTGGTGAACAAATTTGCATATTTTACTGATTTCAGTGTTTCAAAACCTGCGGCCTTTTATTTTAAAGTGGCAGCAGAGTCTGCCTCGAAGGTGAGGCTGACACACACTAAATTGTTGTATTCCAAATCCTTTCTGGATGAATTGCCTGTCGAGGGTTATGACCTGTGGAAGGCTACTATTGATCTTAAATCTGTTTGGGGTTCTAAGACATGGCCGGTACGAGGAACAGAAGCTCTGCATCGTGCCTGCCTCATCCCAAACCACATGTTATTTTTGAATTCTACTATTTTCCAAACCACCTGCTTTGGATTGGCTACTTTTAAAAAGCTGAATTCTCCCTCTATGCCTGATCTGGGTGCTTATCCTAATTGGGATAATCATACAGATCTGTCCCTTGATGCGTTGCAGTCATACATTACTAATACATCCTTCAATATTTCTCAATTAAATCCGGAAGGATGGTTGACTTGGCAGACAAGCTCAGATTCCTGTCAACATCGTTTTCTGGGTCTGCAACCTGGTATACGCAGGTTCCCGTAGACCCCCGTTTTGAATCTTCTCATTCTGTTACTACCTACTCTGTGGGGAAGTTATGCCAATCTTGGCTGCAACATTCCACCTTCGCATCTGTTAAAATTCATTTATCTAAATTACATGACAAAATAGATTTGAATGATTTTGTTAAGGGTCCTGTAGGTGGCAGGTCCAAACGATGGGTGTATGCTGTATATAACGAAGTTTGGAAATTATCGCAAATTGAAGCAGCTTCCAGGTTGAGAGCCATTGATCAAGCCAATTTGGAACAAGTACTAGCTGTTATCGATAATAGCATTAACACCCTTTCTTACAGAATTTACACATTAGATAATATTGTTTCATCTGTTGTTGATATTGTGCAGAATGATATGTCTGTTTTGTATCATGGTCAGAATCAATTACGTTCTATAATGCATTTTGCATGGATTTTGCAAACGTTGAAGGCTGGGAAAGTCCCCTGGGACTACATGAATACATCGTCTTTATTCCTTCCTTTTAATTTGACTGCAAAACAACAATTCATGTCCATGAAAGATGCAACATACTCATTATTGCATATTGAGAAGTTAGAACCTTTGACATTCTCTGTGGCTGAATTGAACTCTGCTGTGTGGCTTATCCACGGGTTAATCACGTTACCATTTCCTTTGTTTAAGTTCAGTTCGTGCATGAACCATTATGCCCTAGGTAGATATGAACCGTTGGGTACTGCTTTCCTGCATGAAGTTTGGTCACTCCCATTTACATACAGGTGCATGAGAGAAGGTAAAGACATGTATTTGAAAGGTGAGGAATGCAATTCCACACCTGATCACTCAGTAGTCTGTAGCCACATCCAATTGCATGGCGCATGCAACGTGCAAGCATCAAATTTAGCATGCGTCCTGAAAGGGACTCCAGTGCCAGCTATTGCACCATCTTTCACGTTGTTAGCTAATGGTGGTTATTTGCTTTTAAATAACGAAGCTTGCTGCGGTATTCTAGTGGAGATTCCCTACATTGTGACTGTATCACAGAGGGTAGTCTGCTGTAAAAATGTCCTTTTCCCACCCCCGCATGGGCTGCTGGATGTATCCATCTGGCCTTCCATTCCAACCTTGAAAGCAGAGTTCAACAAGATGAGCAGAATAAGGGCTCTATTGTCTCAAAAAGAAGTCGCTCTGACTTATTCCCGTGAAACATTTGTCCTTCACGTAGCAAACACCCACACCGAGGTGCATGCGCTTTTAAATACTGATCTCCCACTTCATTTCGGTGCCCTAATTCAGACTATATTTAATGCCTCGTCAACAACTGGCTTGGCGCATTTTTTCAAAATTGTGGGCTCCGGCCTCATGACCTTCTTCCAAACTATTTTTGGTGTTGTACCGGCATTTTTCATTCTAGTTTTTTCCAGCGTCTTTGGCGGGCTCTCGTTGATTCTCGCCCTCAGGGCCGGTGTGCTGCTGTTGGTCTGCTTGCTGCGCAATGGCTGCACAGTTTGTGTCACACGACAGCCTGTCCCAGCTGTTTCATCTTCGTAACCAGATGCTTGAATATTATGGACCATTGCCACTGGCCACCTTAAGCATAGCCTATGGATTGTCCTTCCGGTTTCCTACTTTACTTGCGTGCAACCTGTTTTTAATTCCCTAGTTTGCCCTTTCGAAAGGGCGATGGATTTGTGCTTGTCAAACTCGGTGTCTCCTGCCCCGGATTATGATCGACTGATGAGTCCCTTAGTGGCTCATGAGTTGGACTGTTCTGGCATCAGGATTATGGCCTGTGGAGCGGCACATGAAGTCCTAGAGAATTGGGACATCGGTAAGGCAGCGTATGACTTCTTGGCAAGAAGTTAGCTTGAAGAACACACCAGTTGTCCTCTGTTTGTGCTAGAGGCCCCAGTATTCGAGGAACATGTATGTTTGTTTACCTTGTTAGAATGGATGGCGGAAACTTTTACAGAGCATTCTAATGACTTCCTCTTGGAGGCTGTCGCTACTTACTGTGCTTACACGTTGATGGATTAACTTGGGTGTCGTCCAACTTTCCTTGTACGACTCACACATTTTATTTTATTTTTTGATTTATTAATTCGACATTTGCAAGATGTTATGTGGTTTTTCATTTCCCTTTTTTTTTAATTTCCCTTCATGTTTTGCGTTTTTTTTCTTTTCGAACTTTCACTTCCCTTTTGTATGGATTTCCAAAACATGCACTTGGTTCCGCTCTGTCGAACTTGAACTCTGCGTTCCCTCATTTTATCCCTAGTTGTTCGTCGTCCGATCAAGGGAGAGTGTAGTGGAGGCAGCGTTTTAGATGCACATATTGCTATGTTAGCATAAGCGTCTTAGTTGTTAGAAACGCCATCTTGCCACTTTTGCTGCTTTTGCACACAACACTGCAGATAGATGTTATTATTTGAAAACTGCTTGCTTGCCTTTTCTTCACATGAGAACTGTCTGTTGTTCCCCTCCCCTAGACGTGCACTGCGACCTGAACATTGTGTGCAGAAACAGTCTGAGCCAACAAACAATGTATGCTTTTGAGTTCAGGTTCGGCAATCAGGTTCGGCCCACGCTCTAGCCATAACACGCACACAGCTGCAAATATCTGAAAGTCGAGAGCCTTTAATATTGCAGTTTGCATGCATTGGAAACACATTCTGGAGAAGAACTTTTCCAGGCGCAGAGCAAAGGTGACCCTGTGATGTGATTCACCTAAGATGATCTTTACGGTATGGGGTTCCCCATTCAAACCTAGAGACCTTCTATTAGTCTAATAATACTAGTTTACTAGCGAAGGGAGGGTGGTTGTCTTCCACTATCATTTGTAATATGATTTCTCCCTTCATTTTTTATGGTATTGTAACAATGCTGATGGTTTTAATTTTAATCATTTGTCTGCTCATGTTAGCCAAAGTACTGCATCTTAGGACACGTAGTTTATGAAATAAACATTTTAAACTTTACTGTGTCTCTGAATACTCTTTTTGTGGACTGATATAGGAATAATAACGAACAGGTATTTCTGATTCCCACCATTCCTGAGAGTACTCTAAAGTCGCATGTTCTGGGTTGTCTAATCATTGGTAGCTTCTATATGGTATGAAGAGCGAATGAGACACTGATGCTGGTCGGATAGGGGTTCTGGGTACTGAGGTGAGTTTTTGGTACAACTCAATTCACTGAGGTCCTGGTTTCCTGCGCATAGTTCTGTGCATGAGCAGAATCCCTGCAACACTACGTTAGTGTCTGTTTTCCCATCATGCCTCCTGTGTTTTCTTTTACATTTCCTCTTTCACTGCAGCTGCTTTCCTCCTGTTTTTAGCTTTCTCCTCACTTATTAGCTACTGTATCAGAAACCTTATCTTCACCCCTATTTTAAAAATCTCCTTCCCTTTCCCTTACCATCCATTAACCATTGTTTTTCTGATCCTTTCTGGCAATATCTGTAACAAGCCACTCACCTGAATCCCAGGTGGTGCCAATGGGGCGCCACTGGATTCCCGGATTCCTTCTCGTGGTCTGTACTCAACACCAGGGTGTTATGCTGTATCGATCACATGCCCCAAGGAGAAAGGGGATTGGGTTTGGAAAAGACTCAAGATGCTGTGGTTCTCCTCCGCAGTGACTGCAGTGACCCTCACAAGGACCCACCTCAGATCTTATGATACACCCGGTCAGGGACTACCTTACACAGGCATCTACAAGGTACTGTCTTTCCGATGACTGAGTCTTCTGAACTTGAGGTTTACAGGGCATTTTGGGTAGGAAACAAAATGGAGCATCCGTGCAAGCCACACCTCCCTGAACTCCCCAAGGTGTCTAGTTTTCAAAACTGTCTGGATTTGGAAGCTTTTTCCGGATGGCCGCCAAGCCCGGAACCAAAAAAGCAGCTTACCCCTTTGCAAAACCAGGGTGTTTTGTGATAGATAATTTTGATGTCTCCACAATACGTTTTGGGCCTCTCGCTGTTACGGGTACTTTGTCTACCCACACAAATAAGGTACCATTTTTATCGGAAGACCTAGGGGGAACACTGGGTGGTAGGAAAATTGTGTCAGCCATGTTATTCCACAAATTTCCCACACCGAAATGTGAGGTAAATGTGATTTGTTTAACAAAATTTGAGATTTGCAGGGGATTCTGGGTAGGAAAATGTTGAGAGATCCATGTAAGCTACATCTTCCTGGACTCCCCTGGGTGTCTAGTTTTCAGAAACTGAGCCCGGGACCAAAAACCCAGCTGAGTCCTTCGCAAAACCAGAAACGTTTGCAATTGATAATTTCTCCACAGTACATTTTGGCCTGTTTCCTGTCACGGGCACCAGGCCTACCCACACACATGAGGTACCATTTATATTGGTTATCTTGTGGGAATGCTGAGTGGGTAGAAGTTTTGGTTCCCCGCAAATCCAAGAACTTTCCATTACAGAAATTTGAGGAAAATTTGATTTGTTTGACAAAGTTTGAGGTTTGCACGGGATTCTGGGTAACAGAACTTAGTGAGAGCCAAACATACTGTCTAGTTTTCAAAAATGCGCAAATTGTGGACTGCATGTACCATGATTCATAGGAGCAAACATTTTGGGGATACGATGTAGTGTCCCGCCACACCATTTGCCCTGCCCAACCTGATTTTCATGACCTCCTCTACCATTTATCACACGTTCTAATGTATTTTTTTTGTAAAAAATGCATTCCGGGCAATTGATAATACCTCATCTGGCCTCAGCCGGTCAGTACGGCCCGAGCCGGAAAGTACGGCCTGGGTGTGGAGAGTACGGCCGAAGCCGGAGATTCCGGCCCGACTGCGGATGTAATGATATGACTTGTAAATTGTTGATATAGAAGTAGGTGGCAATGATGTTGGGTACTGCTACTGCTGTAGTTGTCACAACATGCTTCTGGAAGACTCAGAACCAAACACCAACTTCTTATTCTGGGGTTGAAGGTCTGCCCTGTCCTCAAGTTTGCAGTTGTTCTTCTTCTAGATCACCCCCTATCCTGACAATGCAGTTTTATAAGTTGAGACATCCTGGGCTCAGAAAGGAATGAAAATGACTAGCACCTTTTTGTAATGAAGATCGAGTATGTGGCGCTGGGATGCACTCGAGGGATGATGCAATCTCTTGCTGCCTTTGATTAGTGGTCCATTAATTGATTAAGCTGTTGACCAAAGCAGCAGCTTATTCATTGACACTGCTAAATGCTTATCAGGGGTGGGCAATGAACTTCGCTCCGCCAGTGGAGTTCACAAAGCCCTGCTTGGAGCGCGAAGTTTGGCAAAAAACTCCACCATTCACTGACAGAAGGGAGTTTACCGTTGTGCCGGAATAACTTGGAGGGAGATTGTCATCATAAATTAAAGATAACGTTTGCTTTTATCAATCATCTACTTCTTCAGAGGTCCTGTGATCATGATGAGCTTGGGGATATTTGTTTGGGCCAGGAGCGAAGGCTTGTATTTTGTAAACCATCATCAGCCAGCTTCCGCCAGATAAAACACGGTCGGTGTTTTCATTGGCAGGAACCCTGGACTCGGAGCTCGGTTACATCAAGGGATCAAAGGAGGTCAATGTAGAGGCTTTATATAAATTTCTATTTTCTATTCACAGGCAAGCGTTATTACTTAGCATATGAGACTGCACTAATGACTTAGAAATACCTCTTTCTGAAAACGTTTTCTCTCACCCAAAAATGTTGCTCATGGCACTGCTTCATTGCACACCAAAACAAATGCATTGCTTCCCTCTTGTGGCCATTTTTTAGAAAATAAAAATATTTACTTGCTTTAGCTGGAGGAGGATGATCTGCATCACACATCTCTTAGAGGCATATCAGCAACAACCGGCGATAATTATCGCTAAGCGCACTTAGCGCTAGATAATTATCGCCGGCTAGTGTGGATTTTTATCGCTGAGATAGCGTGCTATTAGCAACGCTTCTCTCAAAAGCGATAAAAATCCTCACGCTAACTGCCTAACGTGAGATTATCGCTGGGAACCCAGCGATAATCTCACGCAATGTGGCGTTAGCTTGTTGATAGGGACTCACAAACTTAGCCATGATATCCACCTTCCATAGGATATCATGGCTAAGTCAGTCCTGAAGCAGGCGTAAGGAAAGTAGCGATAACAGGGGTTATCGCTACTTTTCTTGCCGCTATGCTTCATAGCGTGGGGCTTGATGATAAGAGAAATCTCGCTTAGCGACATTTCTCCTGTCATGTCAGGTCAGGAACGCCCACTCAAAGCTGGGCGTTTGGAATTCCTATGCTAACGCACGTTTTCACGTGTTAGCGTGAGCTTGCTAATTAGGCGATAAAATTATCGCCGCTTTTCGGCCGAAAACAGCCGCAAAAGCGGCGATAATTCCATCGCCTCGCTGATAGGCCCCTATGTCTCTCCATGTCCTTTAATTAACTCACACTCATCGCTTACTCCCCAGCCTATTGAAACATGACACCAGGGTGCATGTCCTCTTCCCACACCCGCTGCTCATCGTCCTCCTTGAGAGGATATGAACTGTACAGGAAGTGATGTGGTTGAACTCAATCAAACCCAAAAACATCAGTCAATAAACAGACCGCTGCATGGAGAAAGGCCCAACCAGTGCAGAGTCAGTGGTCTGCCCGCCACCCTTTATTGTATTCCTTAACCAGCTCCTATATTGTATATTTCCACTCTGGCTGGTTTTTGGAATTCAGTACGAGACCGAGGGCTCGCAGGAGCAGTTTTCCAAGGAGACAAATTAAATTACGGTAAGTGTGTGCTGTCGAGTGCCAGAGGCAGAGATCATCAAAATATGTATCTGTAATGCGCCTCATGACGCTTCTCAAAACACTTGATCAAGCGGGGGGCGTCCTGTTGCTCGCCTCGGCAGCAGGCCACATTTGGAGAAGAAAGGCCATTTCTGGAGAGCTCCTCCTTGAAAAGAAAGAGGCTAAGAAGACTAGGGTTCCTGAGCATTGCATACTCTGCCCGCATGCGGAACTCCATGGAATTCGGCAGAGTTTTTCTGCAAGAGTGAAAGTCCACAAGCTCCGCCCAGGCCTAATGTTTATATCACAGCATCATGTATGAGGAAAGTAACTCCTAGGCAATCAAGTTAATTTAAACGAACTAAATAAACATCATAATATAAGGAGCAACAGAAGGAAAGAAGAATATGTACGAAATATTTTTCACAATACATCAATATTTGTTATGAAAACATATACAAAAAAAATTAAAAAGTGGCAATGTCTTAAACTTTCGACGCGCGTTTCGGCGTATTCAACGCCTTCCTCAGGAGTAGCCACACATTTATCTGTGAATGACAAAGAATGCATACTCAATATCCATATTAAACTATTAACCACACTATTGAAAATTAAAATAATTCATTTACAATTAATAATATATAAAAACAATTCCAACAAAATATATTCTTCATATTTAACGTGAAAATAAGGGAAGTGAACATAAATCTTCCGTCTCTATTGTCATTCTATCAAAATACCAAACTATCATAGGAATATCAGGTACTTACTTTAGACTCTTAAAGTTGAGCAATGATGAACTTTTTTCATCCATTTTTAGAATTTTAATATCGTAGGGTTAATGATTCGACATGATATCATTATCTAGTATTATAATATAATTATATGGTATGCCTAACGGGTTTTCATTACAGATTTTATATCCCATATATCAGGAATAAGGTTCAGTCTTTCATCGCAAAAAAAACTGTTTCCTCTTCATACTTTAAAGTAAGTTCATTTTTAGAAAATAATTATTAGACATGGATTATAATAGGACTGATCTTTTATCTTTTTTCTTTGTCTATTCTATTCACTCTGCATGTCTATGAACTATGCGTTTACTTAATGTTTATCTATTTGTAACACCAGAGTTAGTCACGAGCACTTAGATTAAATTGTATATTAATATACGTATATGTGTATGTATATAAGGAGAATAATGTAGCAACAGATTATGATCATTATGGATTGAAGAATATATTTTATTGGAATTGTTTTTATATATTAATAATTGTAAATGAATTATTTTAATTGTCAATAGCGTGGTTAATAGTTTAATAGGAATATTGAGTATGCCTTCTTTATCATTCACAGATAAATGTGAGGCTACTCCCGAGGAAGGCGTTGAATACGCCGAAACGCGCGTCGAAAGTTTAAGACATCACCACTTTTTGATTTGTTTTTGTATATGTTTTCAAAACAAATATTGATGTATTGTGCAATGTTTACAATTTTTTTATATGAGGTTTTTAACGAATGATTATTAAAGTGGAAATATATTTCGTACATATTGTTCTTTCCTTCTGTTGCTCCTTATATTATGATGTTTATTAAGTTTGTTTAAATTAACTTGATTGTCTCGGAGTTACTTTCGTCATACATATTTGCCCTGTCCTAGGAATTGTGTTATCAAATGTTCAGGGGGTCCTTGTTTTCTTTATTTATATAACAATGTCATTCATGGCATCAGCAGCTCCTTCCCCACTATTTGAAGTACATAATCATTGATATGCCTAATACTACTCAAAGAGGCATTGCAACATGTAGTAAGTGGAGTTACAATGTCTTGGCACTTCCTTTATTGATGGTTTTTAAAGGTATATTTATTAGCACACTGAATAATTCTCAACAGCTTTTTGGCTTTGAACGAATGACCAAAATTAGTGCAAATTCTGTGATATGTGACCCGTCTATTGATGACTTCTCTTATTTTGTTTTTAGGAAGTCGTGCACAAGCAAAGTTAATCCAATGCACTAAACACAGGACACTAAAGTAACCTCCATCAGCAATGGCTTTGCCAATATTACTGCCATTTTCAACAGCTGCGACCTCTGGTTTATAGTCATTCATAGACTTTTGTAATACATTGTGTGTTGTAATACAGTAGTTAGCTGCTGTTTCACTCCCCTGAAGGAGACTCAGTGTGCAGTGTGCGCTGATGCACATGCAATCTGTTACTTGATAACTGACCAACATTTCGGTTGTGAGGAGGATAGACTAGTGCCCAGGCACCCATGGGTAGTAGAGTGCTTTATAACTCATAATTTCATTTCATTTCATAGACTAAGCTTCCCTTCATAGCTTCACCAACCAATTGCAGCACTTGTTGGAGACCTGCCAAAGTAACAGTGGAAAATAGGCCTGGCTTAAAAATGTGGATTTTGGTCAGAAAGTACGCACACGTTCGAATTCAAGAAACCCTTTTCCTTTCAAGCTATAACATTTTGACCCACTTCCCAATGCATTCATTGACTTTCTCATGGGTTTGGTGCTACTGTGAATCTTTGGTGAACATAGCTTTCAAAGATGCTTGTTGTGACTTTTTTATTTATGATACCTCAACTAGTAACTTACAGAGAGCAGGTAGGTTTCTTTTGGGTGACTGTATCCTTCTGTCTTCTGTGTCATTCTGAGGTTGCAGAGGATGATGACTGCACACTACAAGTGATAGTCATAGGACTGCTTTTCATGACACTGGCATCTTCCTCTTCTTCGCCACCAATCAGTTCAACAACTTTTCCTCACTCACTAGCATCTATATTTTTGAGATGCTCTTATCACACAATTGCGTGTTTATATTTCGGATGAGCCCGTTGACCCCCAGTATCATAGCTTACCAAAACAAACTAATTTGCAGCACATTGAAGGGGTAAAGCCATGATGGCTAACACCTCACTCCGCCAAAGGGTAAAAACACCTGATACTGGGGAGTAGAGCTTTTTTTATTTTGCCAAAGCCTGAAGAACAGTTTGAGGAGGAGCGACGTTGTTTTGTTTGCCTTTCACCATCACAGGCCTTTAATGCAGTAGGGAAGATGGCTGCTGCAGATTTTGTTTTTTGAGTATTGAAAAGATGGAAGTAGGCAGTGTTAATGTAATCACATGACTCGAAGCAGGGTGAATAGAGGTGGTTTGTTCTTCGTCTGTGCCCCTCTCCAGATTAACAATCACTAGCTCCTCATCATCTCTCTCACTTTTTGAAGGCTTTCTAGGACCTTCCTTTACCCTTGTCTCACATAGTGTGTCTTGGTCGGGCTTCAATCCATATCAAGATCACTGGTGGGGGGGACTTGGAAAGATGCGGGTGTGCTCTTTCTTTTCTTTGCTGGAGACTCTGGAGCTGATAGAAGAGCAGTCACAACCTCATCCTGAGCTGCAGCGATCTCAACTTCCTGGTCTGCTCACACTTCCGAAAGATCAGGAATGAAACAGGCTGTGGTACCTGTTATGAATTTCCTTTGAAGATTAGGTTTGCTGCTTGGACAAATCGGTTTCAGACACATTGCTCTCCATGCCTGCAGTCACTGTCCAGAGGAGAGTGCATTACAACCCAAGGACTCCACCTTTCAGAAAATGTGCAAACATTATCTCTTAAAAAATCGTGTTTGTACGAGGAAGTGGTGGAGTGAGGCATTAGCCATCATGGCTTTAACCCTCACTCCGCCACTTCTGAAATGCAAGGCTGCACCATATTTGCAACGATATGGTGCAGCCTTGTGTTTCCATCTGCGCTGGCACTACACTTAGCAGAGTAGCGCGAACTCCGGCACCCTTGCACTATAGTGCAAGGGTGTCTGCGTGCAGGGGAGGATTGTTTATCTGTAGGAAGGTGTCCCTTCCTGCACATAAAGAATCCTACAATGCCATTTTGTCACTTTTGTGTGTGCTGCTTCGTGCAGCACACATGCAAGTCACAAAATAGCATTTTTTTACAGATTGTTTATGTACAGGAAGGGAGACATTCCAGTACATAAACAATCCATGATAGTTTGCTTTTTCCATGTGTGCTGCACAAAGCAGCACACATGGGAAAAGCAAAAACGAGGAGAAATAATGCATTTCTCCTTGTTTTGCCAACTTAAGACCAGGTATTCCCTGGTCTTAATTTTGGCGCTGTCTCCTACGTACGCTGCCCTTGTACATAAGGGGCAGCATCAAATTCAATGGGTCTTGTGGTGGAATGCCCACCGCAACACCCACTACCCACCCCTTTCACGCTAACCATAGGGCCTTATTTACAAGGCAGTGTTAAGCCACTAGTACCTGTGCCTCTTCAAACACGAAACGTCTTGCAAAAACTGAAATTAACTTCATTGATTGTTCTCAGTAGTAAAAATCCAGATCCAATGACCAAGTGTTGAACAGAACAGAGGGAGGAGTCTTCAGGTCAGGAAGATGAATTTGCTACTGTATGTACAGTAGCCTCCTAATATTTAAGACAGCTTCCTCTTGTTAATAAAAAGGATTTTGTGCAAAAGAAATCACCTGAATGGTCAGCTCGGATAAATATTCAAATTGAAAATGCATGTTTGAGCTGAATTTCACTTATGTCAGCGTGAAAATAAAATGCAATTCGTGTTTGGAACTGTAGATTCATGCTCAAAAAATAACACGATCAGTCCAATCAGGGAAGAAATGCAACCTGAAATACATGTTGACTGTTAAAGAACTGTCACGCGTGTTTGGAAAATAATGATCACATTTGTGTTGCTCATGTCGTTTTTCTGCTGCCTGCATTAGGATTTTCTCTCAAATGGAATTCTTGTTTGCGACATGTCATAATGGCTTAATCTTGGCTCTTAAGTTTAATTTTGTTATTCAAAGTTAGCAAAATGACACAGATTACTTGCTTGCAACAGCAAGGGAGTTTCTGATTACAGGCATCGCCAGCTTCCCTGCAGCTGAGATCTTTGAGTCCAGGAAGCTTGCTCCTGGTGGTGGAGTTTGTAGTGTTGGGTGCCCCAATGCCTTCTACATCAAGGACTTTTGAGTCCTGGAAGCTTGCTCCCAGTGGCCAAGATTCCAGGGATGGATGCCTTTAGCCACACAGCAGTGGGAACCTTTCGGTCTGGAAAGCTTGCGTGGCTGTAGATTTTTCTGAAGCAGGCAAAGTCAGCCTCTCCACTGCCTGTCCCCTAGAGTCTGGAAAGCTTACTCTGGGTGAGGAAGATTCTGGTGGCGCCAGCCCCCGGCCCCCTACATAGCCAGGACCCTTACGCCTAGAAAGCTTGCATCTCAATTTCTTTCATGTTGCAGCATCTTTTTGATCAGCAGATCGAACTTCGAAAGGGTTTGATGAGAGAAAAAGCGCCCTTAGCCAATAGCATTTGGATATTGGCTATATTCACGCATGATCCACGGACCCTAAACTGTCAATTTATTGTTTATAGTTTTCTGACATTTAACTCATTCATGCACAATCTAAAATTCTCTTTATATGCTGTTTTTTTGACACTACTGAAATGACATTTTCACTTAACCATAAGGTCCCTTAATTTAATCTTTATTTTTTTCAGTCAATGTCTAAGGTTTTTTTAATGCAAAGTAAGATATTATTACCATACATAATATAACGTCACTTTAACCTTTGCTTTTTCCAGTGACTTTCTAGTTTTTTAAATTTAAACTAATACTTTAGTGGCACATGTAATGCCAACCTCACACCCAGCACAGGCTTTAGGTAGCGCTGGCATGGTGTTGACTGCAGGTCCTGGCCTTTGGCCTGGCCCTGCATCCAACAACTCGCTGCTAGGCATCCCTATGGCATGCACGGCCTTCAGCCATGTACAGCATGTGGTTGGCCGCAGCGCAGGACCTGCGGTCAACTCCCGCTGGTGCCCAATCCTCCTGCATACAAGATATATGCAGCGGGAGATTGGGCACAGGGCCTGACACCCACACCGCTGTGGGCACACACGGCTGAATTTAAGGGGTGTTAGTTTAACCCCTTCTGTGCCCATGACGAGATAGTCTCGTCATGGAGCACGGTTGCGCTGTGCCCATGACGAGACTATCTCGTCATGGACCCCGCCCGCTAATGAAAGGGCCGGCACAGGAGGGGGAAAGGGCGGGGCACTCAAGGGGTTAAGTAAGGCAGGGCTGCTGACTTTCGTCACAGTGTCAGAACACCAAAATACAAATATTGAGCCTATTGGCTTTATAAAGGGGTCACAATATCGGCATATATAAATCACATGTATTATCTTAACAATAGTTATAATAAAATGTATATTTCATTACTTTATACTGTGCAATGTTTAATACAAGTGATTGTCATTAACAAATGTCATACAGCATTAATAAAAAAAAACATCAGCTCATTATTGAGCCTTTTTGTAACATTTTTTAACCCTTTCGCTGCGGCGGGAATTCCGCACAGGCACAGGCGGGGAAACAGCGCCGCGTAGGCGGAGCGGCCGCCAACGGCCGTGACATGACGGAACCGTTCCGTCATGAGCACACGGCCACCGTGGCTCATGACGGAGCGGCTCCGTCATGAGCGGGGAAGGGGTTAAGCTACAAAGTGCAGCCATGTAACCAGCCATGAGTGCGTTTTACACTCCAGCTGAAGAGCACAGAGTTCCAGTCACTAGTGTTTACTATTTTTGCTGTTCTTGGTGCTTTAGAAATATGTATATAAATAGTAAATGAGTGGCTCCCTCCACTTATTTTTTTAGGTCGAGCAAGAGAGTGCAGCTGTCTCTTTGAGACCTGCTGTAATCAGTCTGTGTGCATCAAGTCAATCCCCTTTTTTGCAATTGCTTTTCATTTGTCTATGTAAGTGTCCTTTAAAAATTCTTGCTTGCTTGTGGTCAGTCTGACCTCTTTTCCCTCCTTTCTCTCTTCTGTTCCTCCCACAGAGCAGTGGCTTAGTACTGTCTCATTCCGCTATGGTTCTTTATCTGTTCTCTGAGGGACTCTTTTTTTCTTAGTTTCCTGCTATTTTATTGTTTGTCTGTGTTCAGCTTCAGTGACCTAGCTTCTTACATTTAAATACAGCATTCTTCATCCCACCCCTCTTAATACCCCAGTTGTGTTACTGCTGCCTCCGCTGCCTCCTGCCTGGCTGTTTGTTAATAATTGTCGATTATCTATCAGCATTATCAATCAGCACTGCTACCATTTCACCTACGCTGCGCTGGTTTCGTTTTTATTGTGTATTTCCTGGCGCCACTTTCTCTGCTCTCCCTCCCTCCTCCCAATCAGTCACGGGGCTCCACCCTGCCTCACACAGCAGAGCCAGGCAGACAGAGAGGGAGGATTGTGCAGAGGGCACTGCTGACTGTGCCTGCCCTGTTCCTCCCAGCTGCTCCACCCAATCTAACTTTATGGACCCTGGGAATATATAATAAGTGCTGCTTAGCAGATCCAAGTGCACTAAGCGGACTGGCTCTGGTATTCACCGCACTAGTTTTGCTTTCCTTGTCGTCTCTCTTCCCTCGCTCTTCCACCCCCACCTCTCTGCTGCCCCCCCCAATAATTCATGAAGCTCTCTCAGGCAGTTCCACATGATTTATTCCCAAAGTTTGTTAATCATTTCCTGCCTGTCTCAGGAGTTCATTTGTAGGCATTCTGCATTTGTGTTGAAAAAGGAATGAATTGATGTTTCGCTTCTTAAGTACAAATGAAAAAGCTTCTTAAAAAAACATTCCATGTACTGACATGAAATGCATGTTTACAAGGCATTTTCATTTGTACTTTCAAAGCTAAACAGCAATCCGGCAGAACGCAAACAGCCATTTGACAGATACACATGAAAGGTTCATAACAAGTGGAGCCGGTGCAACCTGCCACTCCTGACCAGCTGAATCTGCGCCATTAAACCCGCCCAGCAAGCAGCACTCCCAGACTCTGAGACAGAGCAGCTCTTGAGGCTTGGTTTGTTGGTATTGATCTCTGATTGCCACTTCACCCCTTTAATTCTTAAAGACTAATAATTATTGTGAGCCACCACCAGCTGGCAATTCAAGAACAGCAAGAACTTGAATTCCACGCTTTAGTCAGTAAACAAATTCACATGCAGGCACTCAGAGCGGATATTTGTGTAATGAATGTTCAGACCTGAACATGTGTAATTGTTATATCACCGGCAGACAGTTTCACTTTTGCTATTTTGCTAGTGTTTTGTGTGCTACATTTGCAGCCTGCAGCAGTTTTGACTACAGAAAACCAGTCAGCCTAATAATACTAGTGTTGTGTTTGGAGATCACACAAAACAGTAGGTCAGTGGGGAGGAAAGGAAAGTTTAGTGTGAGGGGTAAGTGGAGGATGAGGAAGGTTTACTTCATAACTTGTTGTTTAGCTCAACATACACCACACCTGTCGATTCTACCTGTCGATTCTAAGCGCTAGTTATTGCTGGTGTAATTTCCCTCTTTTTTTACTATAATATGAACAATATGAACATGAGTGCATAATATCTGGATTTTAACCCTTGTGCGTTAGACTATCCTGTTCCCCAGCAGCTAGTGCTCAACTGCCTAAGCCATGCTGAAAACTATGACAAAGTAAATAAAATCTGTCCTATACCAAGTGCACTATTTCTGGGACTGCATTAGTCAATCAAAAGTTCACTTTGCCTGGAACACAAACACACATGCAGGACTGGATGAACTATTCATGCCTTACATGGAAGAGTTTGAGAGATTAAATAACATCAGACGTATTCATTTTAATTTTGTGAGTTTATTTCAATTTAATTTTGAACACATATGAACATCACATTTAGACAGCAACGTTTTAATCTAGTATTACAATTTGTATTCTCACTGCACACATTTGCAACAATAAAATATGCAAGCTTGTTTGCCTTTCCCTTCTCTGTCTCTCTCGCTCCTCTTCCCATCACTCCATCCTTCTCCTAATTGTCGCACTCATGGCTGCCTCCCCTTCACGCTGTGCCTCGAGGCACTCGCTCTTCCCGTGCCTGCATAATTAAACGAATGTCGAGCTTTCGTTCGCTTGTGTCAAGTGAGCGTTTTACAAAAGCAAATACACAGAGCCAAGCACTGAAAATGTTTGCCATGTAAATTATGTAACAGGACAATGTAAAATGTAGCAAACTCTATTCAAAAGTCAAAGAAGTGTATTTCTTTAACACGCGGAAACTTTTATCTTACACCAAATCTACTTTCCACTGTGTCCTTGATGTGTCCCATACATGTGATCCGTCCCTCTGTTCTCCACTCACCACTTAATTTGACACCAAACCACATATTTAATCTCAAATACACAAATACACAGCACACCACAAACATCCAATCCACACCACACAATTCCTCATCATATCATATCATCATATCACAAAATTCAACAGCACACCACACAATTACACTCCACAACATACCACACCACAACACAAAATCCTACTCCATATATTTCCGAAACACTAAGTAACACATTTACTATCCACATAACTCCACTGCACACTATGCCACATAATTCCACTACCCAAATCAAATCCACACCACACAATTCCTCACCTCGCAATTCCACAACTAACAATTCCAATCCAACCCATATAATTCCACTACATACATCATACATACACTCCATAACACATGGGTAAAATACATTGCCATGTACAACACAAATAGCTATAACTCGAGCAAATGCGAGACCTATTGCATTTCTAATGCTTGTTTATTATATTTTAGGTGTTCCAATGCCCAGGACACCCAGATCTTTATTCTTTGTTAGGACCTGTAAAGGGATCCTCAGAGCCCATGCTGCCCTTATGGCAGATGTGTGTATCTACCACAATTTGCAGTAACATTAAAAAATATGTTTGTGTCCTCAGGAGGTCCCTCTTAGGCCTCCCCCCACCAGGCCTAGGGGGGAGACTGTCCCTACCACCCCCTAATATCTTTTTAAGGCTTTCTCCTGAACAAGGGATTAGGTCCTGAGTCTCAAGATGGCTGCAGCCACATCGTTATTAATGGGGCGGCAGACTATCAGATCTTATCTCAAGATCTGTTAGCCCGCGAATCTTCAAGGGTGTGAAATGTAATAAGATTTTGACATATGATGAAAAACTCCTGAACAGGATACACCAGATCACAAAAAAACACATACTTTCTAGATCATGATCTGTTCTGCGGTTTTGGCTGTAGCCGTGTGTAAATGAACTATGGAAAAAAAATGAATGAGGAAAGCTAGTTTTGGAACCCACCTGTTTCTCCACCACTGTGTGATGGTTCACCCTGAAACGTTCCAGGAAAGAGCTGAAATGGATGAGATTTTTTTGGGGGGAAATTTTAATGAAGATTCTTCAAACAGCACCAAAGTCAAACAAAAAAAAATACTCTTATGGAAATACAATCCTAACTATAAGTACTCATCACATCACCACCATTGGGTATGTGTGTATTTTCACTAAAAAAAAAGGAAAGATTAAAGTGATGTTATGGTTAGGTAAAAATGTCAGCTAAAACAAGTAACTACAACTTTTATCCTAAAGTAACTATAACTCTTGGCATATTCAAACTCTGGGAGTTACCTCATATATGACATTACTCATGACATGTTCTGTGACATCATTGATAACATGACTGTGACATCTGAAATGACATCATTATTGACAGAAATTGCTTATTTATTTTGCATGTCAGGGGCATGAGGTATGGATACTTTAAGGCAGGATTTATAGTTTATTGAGATAATTATAACTGGTGAATAGCAGTAGTTTTGTTAATTTAAAACAGTATGTTTTAACTAACTTTTTTGCCTAATAATACCGTCTCTTTGAACTTAGTTTTTATAAGTGAATTTCTAAGGTTTTTTTTTTTTAATTTAAAGGACCATATAATTACAATTCCGAACTATGTTACTTTACAATGTGTTTTTTTCTGCGCATTTCTATTTTTTTAACAAAAAAGTTAGACGTTCATTGCCATGTGTGGTTTGGGTCTGAGTGCACGGCCTTGTACCCAACCACAGTGGTCACCTAACCTCACATCACGCTCATCCTTTGCCTATGTGCAGTGTGGGGTTGTGTGAAGGACTAGGGGACAAATGTACTCGCATTTTTTGCGGGCCTAAATGGGTTATAGACCCACTTGCGATCGCAAAAAACGTGTGGCCCATGTACTAATCCTATTTTGCGAGTCGCAAATCAATTTGTGACTCGCAAAATAGGATAAGCGACTCACTATTTGGAAGGGGCGTTCCAAGGACTTCCCTTACAATAGCGACTCCTGAAGATAGGCATGTCTGTTTTGCGACCGCAATTGCGGTCGCAAAACAGTCGCAGTTTACCACCCTTCACAGAAGGGGGGTAAACCACTCGCAAATGGGCACCTTTGGGAGTGGCTCTAAAAATATTTTTTAAGGGTAGGGAGTGGTCTCATAGACCACTGCCTGCCCTTTAAAAATTAAACTGAAAAGTTAATTTTTTATTTTTTAAATGCATTCTGTTTTCCTTTAAGGATAACGGGCTACTTTTTTTTTTTTTTTTAAACTGCTTTATTTAAAAGCAGTCCCAGACATGGTGGTCTGCTGACCCCAACAGGCCACCATTCCCAATGGGGTCGCAAATTGCGACAGCCTCATTATTATGCTTGAGGCATGCAATTTGCGATCCCATTGGGATTCGCAAACAGTGCCTCAGATACTTTTGTGCATCCCAATTTGCGAGTTGCAAATTGAGAGTCGCAAATGGGATGCAATCTGTGACACGCAAATTGGCGGGTCGTACATCTGGGTCTAGGTCTTTAGCCTGGCCCTCGCTCATCCCCTTTGTGGGCACCCAACCTTAGATCACGCACACCTGACTATGTGATGAAATAATATAAAGGGTGTCCTTTTAAGTAATGCCGGCTTTGTCAAAGGGTCAAAATACCAAAATATAAAAAGTGATGGACTTAATGGATTAACAAGTGGTTAGCATATTAACATATATAAAGCAGACATATTGGCTTCATCAAAAATTCACCAATGGCCATAATCAGATATATATTTCATTAAATCACACGTAGCAATGTTTAATAATAGAGATGTTCTCAAATCATTTTAATAAAGCTTTAAAAAAAAACATTAAACACATCTTTTGAGTCTTTTTTAAACATTTTTCAGTCCACAATGTACAGCAACATTCGCATCCTCAAAGGGGCCCTGCACTCCAGCTGAAGAGCATACAACTCAAGCTGAGAGTGCTATAAAACATGGTAAGCTCTGAAGTTGTCATGGATTCAAAGATCCAGGAGACCTACTGCGTTTGTTTTTACTCCCATCTGTCCCTGGTACTTCGACACTAACAAGAGCATAGTGAGAGTAGCCATCTGTCCGACCTGTTAGAATGATCTAACCCCATACCATCTACATGTTAGGAAACCAGCCTCAGAGTATTAACAAATGCATGCGCACTTCTCTTGCACGGCTATCTTCCTTCTCACAATGAAGGTTGGGGCCGGCAGGGCTGCATCTCAGTCACAGCTCACAGCGGTGTTCAATGATGACTTCGGCAAGAAGTGCCTCTCACCTAATTCAGCATGGACACTGTTTAAATAATAAAACACCTACATACTGTGTGAGAGGTACAGAACAACGTCTTTAATTTGTTCTCTCCTACAAGCACAAAAATATAACAAGGGCACTGTGTTCTAATTGTGTGACCACGGAACTAAATGTGCAGACTACCAGGTAACAAAATCTATCAGGAATAAATGGGTGGAAGACGCTTTCTCGCATTCAGGGAAAACGTGCAAACAACCATCAGAAACAAGCATTGGCATAGCCAATAGGTCTCGCCTTTGGGACCTTATAAGTGTTTAGCCATGCAACAGTTCATGTAGTTGCACCAAGGATATTGTGCTGAAAAACTAAATACTTATAAGGTCCCAAAGGCGAGACCTATTGGCTCAACGTCACTCAGGTTCTACTTTTCCATGTGCATGGATATGGTTCTCCATTATCATCCTAGTGCAGAGCCTGGCTCCTCTTGGTTTCCACTTCTGTTTTTCTCGACGTTTCGATCTCCAGTTTGTGGCCATTAAGTTTGTGCCTGGTGACTGTCTGTCTTTGTTGGCTTCCCTTTGGAGCTGTTGTTTGCTTGGCCATAGCCCATGTTAACTTAGGGGCTGCCCTGGGTGGCAGTAGGTCTAGCTACCCCACTGACTATATTTAGTGTGTACATCAAGACCACTGAGCTTACCCTGGCTCTCATACCATTTCACTTCTCCTCAGAGAGCACATGTGGTCTAAAAACTTAAAAATATACCAAAATATGCTGTAAATCAGAGCAGGCGTTACGCACTACTGAGCCATGCTTGCGGACAATTCTGTCCTAACTCTATGCCTTCACATATTGTGTCCATGATAAATTCAACATGAATTATTTTTGTAGCTAGGTGAAATTTCATCCCTAATCACGGACCAGATATAGCCCAAACTCAGCTCTCAGTAATCCCATTACAGATCAACCAAAAGTTCAGAAATTTCTAAGGAGTGGCAAGTAGAGCGGGCATTTAAATAAATCTAAATCAGGGCGAGTCAACTCTACGAACCATCTTGAAACCTTCGACTTGTAAAAATGTATTTGGACCTCATATACACTGTATGTATGTACACTGTCTATATACCATGCATCAATGAAGAAAGCAAGCAATAATAAAAGCAAAGCGTCCCATAAACACCGGTAAAACACCGTTTCAGTTGTTTTTTATGGGGCGAAAATGAGTAACCACTGAAAAGCACTGTTTTTTTGAGGTTTTGAAATCACTGGAAAACACTGAAAAAACACCACCAGAATTCACCAAAAATAGAAACTGAAACCAGGAAAGCCTAGACATGCCACACACACCAGGGCATGTCCTACCTTTCACATACACTGCACCCTTCCCACCGGGGTACCTTGGGCCTACCTTAGGGGTGCCTGACATGTAAGAAAAGGGAAGGTTGGGGACTGGCCAGTGTGTGCACTGGCCAAGTCGACATGGCAGATACAAACTGCGCGCAGACACTGTAATGGCAGGTCTGAGATACCTTTTCAGGGCTACTCACGTGGGTGGCATAATCAGTGCTGGAGGCCCACGAGTAGCATTTGAGTCACAGGACCTGGCACACTCAGTGCACTTTACTAGGGACTAGCAAGTAAATCAAATATCCGATCATGGAAACACCAATCCATAGCACAATTTACACCGAGCACCTGCACTTTACCACTGATCAGCAGTGTAAAAAGTGCGCAGAAATGTTATGCCAGCAAAAACAGAGTCAAAACCGGGTGGTCAGAAAGCAAAAAAGTCAGGGTAAACACGCCAAAAGATGCCAAGACTAACATGCATTGAGTGGAATTATGTGGCATGATGTTGAATTTATGTGGCATGATGTGGAATTATGTGGTGTGGTTTGGATGTATGTGATGTGTAGTGGAATTGTGTGTTGTGGAGTGGAATTTTGTGGAGTTGAATTGTGTTGCATGGAGTGTAAAGGAATTATGTTGCATGGAGTGGTTTTATGTGAAGTGAAATTATGTGGCATGTGGTGGAGTGGAAATTTGTGGAGTTTAATTTGTTGAATTATCATTATGTGATCCGCAGCATGCAGAAGTCACAGACAAAAGGGATGGCTTTGCAACTACTACCTATTTGTATGTAGTGTGCAGTAGCTCTCTAAATGCTATGGTATTTTGGCATTTCTGCCTAAAGTTTTGGTACCGTTATTCAAAGTGAGATTTATTGGCTTTACCAATATTTGTTGTTAAATTGGTCTGAAGAAGTGTATACCACCTAAATTACCGGTGGCATGACGAAATCACAAACTAAAATTAAAGCTTTGACAGAGGGTCAATTCACTCCTTTAAAAATGGGATAGTGTTTAGATTTCTGCATTTTCTTTTTTATAAAGTGCTCTGATTCGGCGAATGCTGCTTTATACAAAACAAAGACCTGTAAAGTCTTCAAACACAAGTATCAATAAAAGCAAAACCCTGCTCCAGCCCTAGCAACATCCCCCGGGCATGAAAACTGGACATTTCACACACTCCGGTAAATCAGCTGTTGTGGGTGGGAGAGCAATATACCTAAAAAGGCCAATCTGAATCACAACAATCAATGCCCTCTTTCGAGGCCATATCAGAGGCTTCCTTGGTTGTGTAATATCTCGGTTCAATAAGAATCGCTTCAGCCCCTTGTGCTTGCAAAACACAAAATCACCTGATAGAAGGAACAGAAAGCATTTCCACATGCCCGCCTAATGGGACTGAATGAAAAGGTTTGTTAAGAAACAAAAGGATTTGGGATCAACAGGTCCTTTGAATTCTGCTGATATGACAGAAAGCAATTCTGCAGTGTCCAGGTTGCAGGAAATCCATGCTCTTCCCGGCAAATAGAAAGGCAGAAGCGAAAGCCATCATTTTCAGAAGTGAAAGTCATGTGAAAATAGTTTCTAATAATCCGACTCCAAGTCGCCTGGGAACAAAAAAGGCCCACTAAAAATCTTCCTTTTGTGTGCACTATTTAATATTTTGTTGAGTAATTGTGAGAAAAAGGTTAGCTTTTTGAGCAGGTACAATTGAATAATTTCACTCATGGAGGGGCACCGCATAGCAGATTAACTAGCTCAGAGGGAAACATTATTTAGTCCCAAGACCTGCATTCTTTCCATTAGGAGCAGCCCTCTCCCTGTTTTTTTCCCTGAACGAAGGAAAATGCGCAGACACACAGGCGCGGCGAGGTAGTGGTAGCGTCCTGGGCACTCACGGAGAGCCCCAGCACCCTGTTGCACAGACTGCGCTTCAGTACCCTTGTTCACCGATATCTGTACCCCCTCGGGGGGCATCCGACACGAGAGCTCCTGCACACTTGTGCATACACATGGAGGGGCAGCGGTGCTCGCGGGCATACACACTTAGCCAGGGTCACTAACATTTTAAAAATATTCGAGTGCAAGTGCCCTCGTACATGCTCTCTAAGGGTACCAATATGCACGTGTGCACAGCACACACAAGCAATCGCACCCTTTACGCACGTTTAAGGGCAGTGCACACTTGTTTGCACCTTTCTCACCGGGCGAGAGAGCTCTGAAAGTCTCTTCCACGACAGAGTGGAGACCCACGAGGAAATTGAGTGGTTTTATAACTAAATACTCCTTACTTGTTCTCGCTTACAAATTCGACAGATTTCCCCGGTGTTTGGTTGGGCTGAGACTTAACGTCCTCACCAACTCTTGTGTGTACTGCACTGGAACCTTCAGCCCGTGATAATGTATATTCACAATTATGATGGCTTCCGTCTGTGGGCAGCGAAAGACACTGACAGCGCTAACACGTTTCTGAGTAAAAACAAGCGCGTCGGTGGGAGCGCGCGCGTTAGAAAGCCGCGGATGCGGTGAGGGGGGTCGGCAGCGGCAGGGTGTATGCGCGCGCGTGTGTCTGTGCGTCTCAGAAGCGCGTCCACAGACCCTGATCGCTGCGCGTGCCCCGGTCTGTCTCCCTTGAGAGGCATCTCGACGACAATAAGTCTCGTTGGCGGCAGCGCTTCGCGCTGCAACGCCAGCGAGACCTAAAAAGGAGGCTAAATGTAAACTCTAACTCACCCTTCCCCTGGTAAGATAAAACAACTTATATACAAATAAGCAATAGCAATGATCATATATCAAAAAACTTATATTTCATAAAAAGGCACTTCAACAGAATAATCATATGCAAAAAAGCCATATAAAATGGCAAATAAAAAAATAGAAATTACCAAATATTAAAGAAAGTCTTTTTGTTTAAACAGCAATAAACCAATCACTTAGTCTGTGATGCATCCACAGTGTCCACTGCATCAATTTTCACAGTGTCATGTTGGCCTGGGAAGTAACCAGCATCTGCAGACCATATATTAACAGAGGCCTGAAGAGCAAGATCTAAGGAACGAATATGGTCATTACCAGCCCAATCAGCAGAAGCTGAAGGCGACAGTGCCAGGAGTGCAGCCTCGGAGGAGGATCCAAAACCCAGGAAACCTGAAGTTGAAGGAGCATCTGGCATTGGCCCCTCATTGTAGGCATCTGGCAGTAAAGGAAGCATCATCACATGACAACACAGATAATGGGCCGCAGGGGACACACAAGTATATTCATATATGTAGGCAGTGACAATTGCGTAGCACAACCAAGATGCCTCCCAAAAAGACTGGAAACAGCAAATGAAAAAAAGATGGAATAACGGCAAGCACAATCTCAAAATTAGAAATAAGTCAAGACCCATTCACTTTCAAAAAGTGTGCCACTCTAGCGGTGTTAGAAGCATTAAAAATATAATGTACACGCTCAGCAAAAGGCTGTGGCAATTGAATGCATAACAGTTATGGTACCTCAGACGAGGGATATGCTATTTAGAAATCAAAGGTTTTTCGGGCAGCCACATCTTTTTGAAACAATAAGGCTTTCAGTCTGCTTAATTGAGAAACAGGGACCTTCGGCCACAAAATAACTTACTCAGTAGTGGAGTGTGCTCCTGCCCAGTCCATTCAGGCCTGATTAACACCCACAGAGCCAGCGTAGTGCTGGTGAGTCACCTCTAGTAGCTCTATTCCCAATGTGAACCAGCCAGCCCTGCCCACTGCATTTAAACACCAAAAACAGCCATCCAGCTCAGCCAGTTCAAGCTATTATTGCCCCAGGTACATCAACCACAACCAGCCGATGGGATTGCTACCCAGTTGTTTTTTACTGTGGCTTGACCAGTATTTTAATGTCCGGTTTGCACAAGAATTACGAAAATCACTGAAAGATGGAATTTATCAGTGCATATTTACAACAGCAAACAAAATATGTGTTCCAGAGCTTCTTTAATGGTCAGTGACTGATAAGGCACACAAACAAGGGCAGAAAAGCAGTGTTAAAATGAATGCTGGCGATTTTATACCAAGTCCTGTTTACCATGTCTGGGCCTTTGCAGAACATTAAAACATTTTCTGGGAGAGGTTACGACCCTACTGGCCTATCTCAGGCCATTTAGACCCTCTTCATAACTTACCCTGGGTGTCTTCTTTGGGGCAGGAGGTGCTGGGGGTGACCAGGCCATGCCCTGTAAAATCACAGAACTGGGAGCCTGTTACACTAGACAAAGATTAGAGTGCTTGATCTGATGGCACCTGAGGCACGTGCTCGACCCGTAGAAAGCTCTGTGTTATTGTATCCAGAAACAAAAGCAAACAACTTAACCAGGTCCAAGCTGGTTTCCATAGCGACAGGTCACCTCTCCATGACCTGAGACCAGCTGATGCTTCAATATACAAGTTGATTCTCGGGTACCTAATAGGGAGCCAATTGGGAGGAGGGGCTGGGTGAGTAGAGATCGGGCACAGCCATGTGATTAGCTTTGCTGGTGCCTACTATGACCACTGAGTTAGTGTCCACTCATGGTCCTGGCCTGCCATTTATCTTCCCGTGGCGGGGACGGCAACGGTGGACACACTGGAGCTGGAGCTGCAGCCTTGACCAGTGTTCTGCACGGAAATGCCCAAAAAATAAAATGCGGCGAATCCATGTGAACGTGAGTTGGCGCTTGCTGTTGATTAGGTTCAAAGTCCACTCCCTCTCTTTCGCAAGATGCCCCACTCACTATCAGAGCTACATGTACCGCCAGAGAACCGATTCTTTTTTGATGCGTGAAAATAATGTATCAACCTGCTAGACTTCATGAAGAGTCTTGGTCACCATAGCAATGGGTTGACCAAAGCTGGCAGGCTAAGATAACAATTGCCTGGGTCAGCAGACAGAGCGGTAATGCACAATAAGCTTGTGCCCGAACTTCTGTAAATAGATGTCTCATGATTCCCACATTGTCGTATGTGCAGAACTAATGCATTTTTGTGCGGTGATGCAGACACCAGCATTAAAATGTGTTAGTCTAACGCCTGATATGTGTTACTTGGCAGGGCTACACAGAATGTAGTGGGAATAGTAAATTGTGCCCCTTCCCAATCCAACACTTTTCTTACTGTTGCATTGACTGGAGTAGGAATAGCAGGTTTTCCCCTCCTGAGTCCAACCCTTTTCCTACTGTTGCACTGACTGGAGTGGGAATAGCAGGTTTTCCCCTCCTGAGTCCAACCCTTTTCCTACTGTTGCACTGACTGGAGTGGGAATAGCAGGTTTTCCCCTCCTGAGTCCAACCCTTTTCCTACTGTTGCACTGACTGGAGTGGGAATAGTCATTTTTTCCCCTCCTGAAAACACTTTTTCTGCTGTTACACAGATATAGCTGCCATGGTGTCAGATTGCTTATGTGTCACATTTTCATAATTTCAGTGTAATTATGAGTGATATTTAACAACTATGAGTGACACTTTCCAGTGAGCAAAATCAAGCAATAAACACAAGGCACATATATAAATATCAAAAATGACACCCATTTGAGCAACAAGAAACTCTAAGAAGATCCTAAAACTACAGCAAAGCACCAGAAATGGAAGGGCATTTTGCCATATAAGAACAACAGCAAGGTGCCACCATCAGGATTCACGAGGGCACTGTCTCTGCCAGTGTCACAGGTCCAAATAAATGTTTATATTTATCAAGCCCTGAGAGAATTAAAGAAGGCACGCAATTTACTCACTCTGAGCAAGACGGGGAGACTCTGGTTCATTGAGCAACTTAAAAATTCACAATATACTCCCAAATGTTAGTGGGCTATTAGCAGTCAGGTTACACTGCAGCAGCTGCTAACATTATTTATCTTTATAAAGGACAGCCTCTGCATGCAACATCAGGCACACAGAGCTGGGCACAGCAGTGCAGCACAATGAAACTGTCTGTGACATTATAGTACACACTAGGGGTAGCTGTACAGTCAAGTCTGTCAGTAGGGCAGTGGGGGCCGGGTGGCAAGAGGGAATAGTAAGTTTTACCCATCTGCAATCCAACACGTTAGCTACTATGTGTAATAAAATTGGAATGTGTTTTGAATTTTTTTAAGTTTATTTGCTATAGTTTTAAATTGATTGTGTATATGTATATATATAAATACACATACATATTACCTACTGGCAGTTGCCAGTAGGTATAGTTAGGACCTAGTTTCCATAGAAAAAGCATTTTTTGATTTGCCAATATCTTTGGCGCCGGGTGATGAATTTTTGCAAAATTCTCCAAACTAATGGGGCTCTCCGGTCAGCTCCTGTCTTGAAAGTTTCGGGGTAATTCATCAAGCAGGGCCCCGAGAAAAAAGGGGGGTTTTCTCCATATTAATTTCTATAGGAAATTTTGGAGAATGCTACAGCCTGAACTGCTGAACGGAATTACACCAAATTTGGAAAAAAGGTAGTTCTTGGTTCAAAAAGTGTTATTTATGTTAAATGGTGTCAATCCATTCAGTAGTTCCTGAGAAAAAAAAAAAAATATATCAATCTCTGGTGACTGCATTGGATCTGCGAACCCTCCCAAGCATGAGCTGACTTCTGATTGGCTGCCAAGACTTCAAACCAGAAAGTGTTGGCAGCCATCTTGTGACTCGGTAGAAATAAAGAAAAAGTGGCAGGGTAGAAACACCCTGACCTTCTAGGTCTCCTACAGGGACCCTCAGGGCCAAAAAAAGCATTTTTTTTTTATTTTTTTTGGCAGGATTTGTGTACGGTGCGTGAATCCCATCTAAATTTTCTTTTTTTAAAACAAAGCGCAGACTCCCGTGCTTCGTTTTAATAAGCTCCTGGGTGGGCGAGGTCCCAGGGTCAATGAGGAAAATATATGCGGAGGCCCCCGCAGCCCTAGGGACCACCACCTCCCTGGGGCATTATTAAAAGTATGTGGGGACACAGGGCCCCCCTCGGTGCCCCAGGGACCCCCACCTCCCCGGGGCTTTAATTAATTAGGGTGGGGGGCCTTGCAGCCCCCCAAGCCCTGGGTACCGCAACCTTCCCGGGGCTTAATTGAAAAACAACGTTTGGGGGGGCTCGAGCCACAACCTGCCCTGGCACTAATTATTCAAATATGGGTGTCTGTTGTGGACCACAGGCCCCGGCGACCACCACCTACCCAGCGCTATGTGCAAGTTGCGAGGGAAGCAGCGTGAGCCCCCTTGAGCAGCCCTCTATGGTCCTGGGGACTGCCACCCCCCAGGGCTGGCTCCAGCAATGTTCTGGTGTGCTCACCTCCAGGACATTGCAGTTTGCTGTCAATAAAGCAAATCAGAATTGCTTTTGAACAAGGGGAGATGCATGTTTGCAGCTTTCTTTGTCCAAAAGAAATGCTGGCTCCTTCAGTCCTGCGGTCCCCAAAGTGAGAGCATGCCCCTGGAGATGGGGTCCCCAGGCCCGATACGAGTAATAGTAGTTTGGTGGGGTTTTTCCTCTCGATTTTGTAATCACGACCCCATCGCAGCTCTCAGCGCAGTCCCACATGTAATGTCATGTTGGATTCATGGATCAACTTCAAAAAAATAATTTAATAGTACATCATTTAGAAGATAGCACTGCATTTGTGAACTTTTCTATAGAGTTAGTGACATTTAAGTTAATAATTACATTAAATTTGATTGAGTTTGTAATAATATAAAAAAACTTAAACTTGAAAAGCGTATTGTGTTGTAGTACATTGAATTTGTGCTTTTGTTTTTGGATTTGCGACTGGTACGCAAATTTTTATAATATTTAAAAAGATTATGTATCTTTTCTTTAAAAAAAAGTTTCACTATTGGGTTATAGTGATGAGTACAGGCCCCAGCTAGGCCCGCAAGTACAAAGGGTTCGCCCTTCTGTGTACGAAGTACTAGAAGGAAGTTGGCACGGAAACTGCAAATACAAAGACAAAGTTTATTAACCTTTAAAGGTGGTCCTACAACCTATACAACACTTTACAGTATTGCACAGAGTAGCACAAAGAACTTGTGCACATGGTCCCCTTTTATACACAATAGGGGGGCTCATAAGTAGGCGGATACAACATGAAGCAAGATTTATGGCCTTATATGGACATGTTCAGTGCATGATCAATACATGGGTGGAGTTAACAGTTCCTGAGACTCGCGAAAACTCATTTAAGCAAAGCCTAATCAGTGACAGATGTGGTCAGTTCTGAACATGCACTAAACGCACAAAGGAGTTATTCATAGACTGTTGCTAGGCAGATCTCGGGAGTGACTAATGAAGAGGTAAGACTCTTCTCGTGCAGAGCACGTGGTTTCATGGCCATACAAAATGGCGGATGGCTAAGCAAACTGGAGTCTGAACATTAGTCAATATAAAACAGAAAACGTAATTCAGACATGAAGAGCACATGTCTTCAGTGAATGCTTAATCATATCGCTGTTTTATTTACAACAGACGACCCTTTCAGCATTTGCTGAAGACATTCGGCTTGCTAGGATAATCGAGATAATCATCATTTATATCGATTCTCATCATCTCAGTTATTTCTTTGTTTATGCTCTTTTGATAGGTGACATCGGCAACAGCTTTCTTATTGGGGATACAGAATGAAACACATAGGGAACATACCATAGGACCACATTGAATACACATACAACATGTGAACAAAATTGCTACAATAATACATAGACCAGTAAGAACTTTCCATCCCCATTTAGTAATTAAGGTCCAAAACCATCCAGAAAAGGTCCAAGTGCCATTTTCTGTATGAATGTCAGCAGCAATTGTATGCAATTTATTAATAGCTTTATAAACTGATGGTGTGTGATCAGGGATGAACACACAACAACTACTTCCTATAATTCTACATGCTCCACCTCTATCTGCTAACATAACGTCTAATACCATACGATTCTGTAAGGCAACAATTCTGGTGATCTGCAATTCTTCCGTAATGTTCCCAAGAGCAGCAGCAGTTTGATTCGTCACAGCCTCTACAACCCTAGTTAATCGTCGAACCTTCCTACTATTCAGGGCAGCTCCAACAAAGAAAAACAGTCCTAGATTAAAATCAATATACTGTTGCAAACTGGTATCCGTCTGGTCAACGTCATCAACAGATAGAGTGCGTTTATAGCTATTTACGGTTACATTGTTTAATAACTTCAAGTCTTTATGATAAGACGCAGGTGCTAAGAATACAGGGGGTAATAAAAATGCCACATAACATACCCCGGACCATCCGGCAGGCAAACGATAGTAACCTTTATTACCACACACAAAATAGGTATTGTGGGAGGCCAGAAATGTACTGTTATTTAATCCGTCTATATTTAGTACAACAATACAGTCACTGACACCAACAGGAATATGACCAACGCTTTGGATACACATGTCCGCTTGGGCTTGTGCCACTGAAATTACAAATTCCTCGTTTCCATAAGTGTCTCTAGTATTCGTAAAGATGTAGGGAATTGATTCATTGTCTGGTCGATATTCTTCCCATTCCCATATTGTTCCATTGGCTTGTGGGTAGCCTTCTTTATCCTGATGACACTCTTTGTTAAGTCTGAAGAGTAATCGTCCCACTGTAGGTTTTCGTGTGGCAAAAAGCAAAGTGTACCATGCTCTACAAGAGCCATTATGGGAGAAAGGGAGAGGTATAAATGGTGTTCCCCCTTTCTTCTGATGGGCTGGCATCATACCACATATCCAACAGTTTGTAGCATTTGTAGCAACATGGGTATGATGCAGCATCTGGATGAAAGTATTATTCAGATAGGACTGGCGATGCTTCAATTCTTGGTATGGAAGGGTGTAGAAGTAGTGCTCCTCAGGCACTGGAGTAGACACAACAAGCAACTCACGGGCAGGAATTACATCCTCAACAAACTACGTGGTTGTAGCAGCAATTGCCATAGCAACAATGAAACCTATCCCACAAAAAAGTTTCTTCTTCTCCATTTTCAAACAAATGTCAATATCTTCCTGAGACTAAAAAGGTTGTCAGAACTCTACCCCCTAGGCAGCGGTTGATTTCTTCACCATCGGGCCAAGACGGGTGTCGCTACACTAATGCAGGGCTGATCCCCCCCCCCCCTTGCCTCATTGGCTCTCCGTTTCACTAACCCAGGGGCTGCTCTGACAACGTATTCCGATACTCAAAAATTCGCTTCCTCGGTCTGAGGTGATATCTTCTTACTCCAGGGGTCGCTTGGTCCGGGAAGAACTCCTCAGTGTCGTCCGGTTCCACAGCACGGCCTTTCTTCGCAGTCAGGATTTCTCGATGGTCGGTCAATACAGCAGGCTCCACCAATCTGGGTGGCACTCTACGACAGTGTATAGAGTGGATCCAATTTTTGCGGTTGGAGACCCGGACAGCCGTTCTTGTGGCAAGCAAGACCTGCTTGGGACCGCACCACCTCGGCTCCAGACTGCTCGCTCTCTCAAACGATTTCACCAAAACAAAATCTCCGGGCCGGATATCGTGGCCTTCACCTGTGGACCGGTCAGGGAGCGCTTCTTGAACCTGTTGATGAATAGAGACCAACTTGTCAGTTAACTGTGCCAGATAATCACTCATCATTACACAAGATACATCATACACTGACTTTGGTTTCGGTGGGCCCCAAATGTTCATCGGACGTCTGAACACGATCTCATATGGCGTGAGACCGGTTCGAGAATGCGGTACTGATCTGATTGACAATAATGCCAGAGGTAAAGCATCCGTCCAAGTCAGAGAAGTGGAAGCTTGTATTTTCGCTATCTTAAGCTTCAGAGTGCCGTTGTACTTCTCAACCAATCCCGCAGACTGAGGGTGAAACACTGCGTGGAATTTCTGTGTGATTCCCAATCCTTTCAGGACATACTTGATAACGTCTGCTATAAAATGAGGTCCGTTATCACTCCATAACAATCTACAAACCCCATATCGAGGGAAGAACTCCTTCAATAACACCTTGGCTGTAGTAATTGCAGTATTGTCTTTCGTAGGGTATGCCTCAATCCATTTGCTGAAGGCACAAACCACTACTAAGATGTACTTCAGATTATTACAGCGTTCAAGCTGAATATAATCCATTTGCAAAACTTCAAAAGGTGCAGTGGGTGTTGCAAATCCTCCTGCTGGAGTTCGTGTCCCTTTTCCTGGATTGTACTTTAGGCAAATCATGCAAGTCTGCACCACTCTCTTTGCCGTGCTAGCAATCTCTGGATGCTCCCAAACTCGTGTGAGCAATTTTACAATTGCGGAAGCTCCAACATGAGCTAGCCCATGTGCCATCTGAACCATAGGTTGTACACAAGCTATGGTTAACTTCCATTTATCCATCTGCTTATTTCTCCAACAACCTTCATCGTCCAATTCTCCGTCATTAGACCATTGCTCCCGTTCTTTATCGGAAGCTGTCCTCTGTATCTCTAACACTTCTCTCCTAGCATCGTGCCATCTTTCTGCCTGTGACTTCACAACATTCATTGCAGTGGAGTCAGGCTGCATCGCAGTATCTCGTGCTACTCGATCTGCCAGAGCATTCCCTTCTCCCACTTTATCTACCACTTTTTTATGTGCATTGCATTTAACTATGGCAATCTTCTTTGGATATGTTAATGCAGTCAAGAGGTTGTGAACTAACTCTCCGTTCATTATCTGTGCTCCATGTGACGCTTTGGCGTATTGACACAGCTGTCGCCACAACCGAGCGAAAACAACCAGGCAACGCTCGGGCAACAGGATCAAGTACTGCCGAGAAATATGCACAAGGGCGCTGCTTGTCGCCGTGCATCTGCACTAAAACTGATAACGCACATCCATCTCTTTCATGTACATACAATGTAAAGGGCTTCTTATAATCAGGGGTGCCTAAAACTGGTGCTGAACAAAGGGCTTGTCGTAATTGTTGAAAAGCATTTCCACACTCGTCTGACCAGGGAAGGGGAGTTGGAGTGTCTTTCGTTAAAAGTGCCAACAACGGTTTAACTATGTGTGAAAAACCCAGTATCCATTGCCTACAAAAAGAAGTGAGTCCCAAAAATGCACGCACGTCCTTCTGTGTGGAAGGTACTGGTGTGTCCAAAATTGCTTGAATGCGATCTAATGTGAGTGCACACCCTTCCTTAGACAAAAGGTGACCTAGGTAGGTTACCTTTGGTCTACAGAATTGTCATTTTTTCTTTGATACTTTGTGATTGTGCGATGCCAAAAAGGAAAGCAAGGATAACGTGCACTTCTCACATTGCCCAGGAGTATCGGCCGCCAACAAGATGTCATTGACATATTGTATGAGGGCCACCCCTTCAGGTAAAACAAAGGAATCCAACTGTCGTTTCAATGCGTGACTGTAAATGCTAGGACTTTCTGTGTAGCCTTGAGGAACTCTACAAAATCGATATGAACGATTATTCAAAGTGAAGCCGAAAAGGTATCGGCTATCAGGATGAATAGGAATCGAAAAGAAAGCATTTTTCAAGTCGATAACAGAGAACGTGGTCGCCGTTGGCGGGACCAGAGTAAGCAATGTCGTGATGTCAGAAACCACTGGGTATTGAGGGATCACTATCTTATTCACCTCCCTCAAATCAATAATAAAACGATAAATCCTAGTATCAGTGTCTTTCTTCAAAATCGGAAGGATAGGACTATTGCAGACATTGTATGGAACTTCCTCCACCACCCCCACCTTAATTAGATCCTGCACTATCTGCGTGAGTGCCTCCTCCCCCTCCTGGGAAATGCGATATTGAGGTAGGCGTGGTAACACAGCTCCCATCTTCACCCTAATGTTTACCGGTGGGATAACCATCTGTCCCACATCAGTGTCCGAGGTGGCCCACAGAGTACGGGGTAGAGAAGCCAATGCGGTATCCTCTGCCACCGCACACATCCTTCCTGTCATGGGATAGTTATCGTTTAAAATCACACGCACTCCTTAAGGGGAGCAACGGATTGTGGCTCTGAAATGTTTGAGCATATCCAGACCCACAATGTTATCAGGCGTGTTCAGGGAAAGCAAAAACGGACAGAGTGTAGAAAACTTATTAACATGAAAGGCAAGGGGTTGTGATAATGGGCTAAGTGAAGGTGTGCCATCGAACCCTATCGATGTAACCGTTAAGCCAGACAGGGGAGCCCTCGGAACCAATTGTTTGGACAGAGCGCTACGAGTAGCTCCTGTATCAACCAACAACCGATCAGTAGAACCCAAAACATGTGCTGTAACATAAGGACCCCTCTGATCTACTGGCACTTCAACTGATTCCTCCCCCCATCCTACGCAATCATCATCATCATCAAATATCTTTATTTCGGTCATTGTGACCATAAAAGAGTACAGCAAAATGCAATAAAACACATTACAATAAAAAACATTACACAGTAAAATGAGTTAGCTCATTAGATCATCTCTGTTTAAGATTACTTTGAGAAGGCGTAGGCGTGTAAACCACATCGACCTTAAAAATTTGGCAACAGCAAAAGCGATTAGGGGCGAAAGATCAGACTTCAATATTCTAAAAGCGGGGGCGTATTGTTTAAAACCCATATTTCTAAGTAAGGGGCAAAGCCAGTACTTCCTTGCTCTTTGGTACATAGTACAGAAAAATAAAACATGTAAGTCTGTCTCAGGTGTCTGCTTGCAAAAAGGGCATAAAGCTGTATGTTCCGGGTGTAACCAAAGTGCAGTGTATGCCCTGAGGGGGAGAATATTGTAGCGCCATTGCAGATAAAGCTTCCTTGTGAGTGTGGGGCCCATATCATTAAAAGTCAACTCTAAATGATAAAAGTCTTTAGAGGCCAAAAAATGGGCAGTGTGGGATCCCTCCCTCACATTCCTTATAGCATCTCGTAAGTGATACTCCCGGAAGACCTTCGTAATAAGTTTGCGTGAGACCCTGGGGCAAGCAGTCTCAGGATCATGCCACAACTCTGGTCTATCAAGTGCCTCACAAGTATGCTTTATATAGGTTAACCATGGTATTTGTGTTTTGTTGCGAAGGCGCAAGATCTCTGTCAACTCTGCTCTATATTTGGAGAGTTCTGGGGAAGACCATATTTTACACCAGAGGGTTAGGGGTTTCAAGCCCAACTCCTCTGAGATCGGTCTTAAGCCCAGATCTAATCTAAGTGGCAGGAGAGGTGTGCTAACAGGTAAAGCTGTCAACTGCCTAAGAAAAGTGTTCTCCGTTACCTGGAGTTTCTGTGAAGACGTATGCCCCCAAATTTCTGCTCCATAGGTAACGGCCCCCCTGGCCTGAACTTTGTATATTTGTATACGTGGGCCGAGGGGCCTATAGGTGAGTCCTTTAGTCATCCTGCCGATTCCGCCCACCAGCTGAGTCAATTTCATATTTGCCCTTATTTTGTGTGGTTCCCAAGTCATACGCTGATTGATGACTATGCCCAGATATTCAAAAGTGTAGACCCTCTCCAGCCTAGAGGACCCTATACTGGGGCTCGCGCGTGTGGAAGAAGGGGGGTTGAAGATCATGTATTTGGTCTTAGCGGCATTGATCTCCAAACCGCGTTCCACACAGAATCCTGCAAAGCCATCCAGCACCCTTTGGAGTCCCATAGGGGATTTGGAGAGCAGCAGGGTATCGTCTGCAAACATAATTGCAGGGACCCTGCTGCCGTCCAACTTTGGGGCATCAATATCACTCAGGGTGCAGAGATAGTCTACAACCCCGTTGACAAATAGACAAAAAAGGGTCGGGGCAAGGACACATCCCTGCCTGACCCCCCCTATCGACAGGGAAAGCGTCTGACAGGGTGCCACCTCTTCCACATCTTACTTTTGCGTAATTCCCCTGGTGCAACCTTCTTAAAATTGAAAGGATGTCAGCGGGAACCCCCATGTCCATTAGCACCGACCATAGCTTGTCTCTAGGCACCAAGTCAAAAGCGGCACGGAGGTCCACAAAAACTGTGTAAAGACTGCCGCCCTCAATCAGCACCGTCTTCCAGTAAAGAAGATTTAAGCGGAAGATTTGGTCGGTGGTAGAAATACCCCGCTGGAAACCTGCTTGATAAGGACTCATAGTCGCCGTATCTTCGATCCATTCCTGGAGGCGATTTAAAATGAGTCTACCAAAAATCTTCTGCGGTACATCTATGAGGCTAATGGGTCTGTAATTGGCTGGGAGCAGAGGCGAGCCCTTTTTAAAAATTGGGACGATCTCTGCCCCCAGCCAAGTACCCGGCATAGCCATGCCGCCCAAGATGGCATTATAGAGGATCAAGAGATAGGGGGACCAGACATCTGGCTCCTGCTTGAACAAGTCGCCCGGGAGCCCGTCTAGCCCAGGTGCCTTTCCTGATGCGAGTCCACTCAGAGCAGCTCGTACCTCCTTAAGTGTGAATGGTTCGCCAGCCTCGAGGGGACAGTAGGGATAGCTAGAATTTGCCCCAGCATCCTCAGGTGATTTATAGAGAGACTGGAAATGGTCCTGCCATACCTTAGGTGAAATATTAGGTTCTATGGCAGATATCAATTCCTCGGAGCCTGTGTTGACACAGCGCCAGAATTTGCGCGAGTCTGCACAGGCCAGGAAGTTGGTAAGTTTGATCCATTTGTCGTATTCCCACTCACTTTTAGCGTTAGAGGTCACAGACTTATAAGCTATTCGTCTAGCCCTAATATCCCCGCCACCCCTTCCTTCCTTAATTGATCTCAGCAGGTCGGTTTTTGCCTTACGGCAAGCACCATTGTACCAAGAGGGGCCCGAAGTTTTTCCATTAGACCTAGTTATTGGTTTAGTTAGAAATTCATGTACCGTTTTGATCAGGTCAGCGTGTAGCTGTGGCAGTTGAGAATGTATGGGCTCAATGATGTCTTTCTCCACAAGCACCTCAAGTTTTTCAAGTAAGGGCAGTGCATGAGCATATAAATTAGATATCTTGTCCGGGTGGGAAGATATATGCTCCCACTTCACTCTACGTCTGTTGTTCTCGAGTACCCGGCACTCCTCAATTTCACCCATTTGATTTCCCCTGGCTTGGGAACCTGGATGGCTATAGCTTAGTTCAAGGGCGTTATGATCACTATCATCCCTGTTAGTGACCCAAAAATCTCTAACATAGGGCCATGAAGACACCGGGAGCAAGACATAGTCCAATCTTGACTCGCTGCCCAATCTATTAAAAGTGCATTTTGCCGAAATGTCAGAGTTAAACCTGCCATTACAGGCCCGAAGGCCGTATTTCAAAGATAAAGTGTTAATTTGCAGAGCCAGGGGGAACCATGTTTTTGGTGCCGGAGCCTGTGTAGGTGGTATATGCCACATAAGATCCTCCTCCGTAGCCAAGCCTTCCATAAAGCCTGGGAGGGGCTCATAGTCGCAGTTGAAGTCCCCTCCTATAAGATAGGGAGTGCCCTCTGGTATATCATTTAAGAGCAGTGCGAGCTCCGTTATGGTGGGTGACTCCTGGGTGATGTTAGTTGGCCTCGAATAGATGTTAATCAACAGGAGACTTTCGGCATTTGGCCACTACAGCAGCACGGCAAGAATATCTGCTGAATTAGTGGGAAATACATCCGCCCTGCAACCTAAGTCAGCAGCCACCCATATTGCGAGGCCACCCGAAGGGCGCCCTCTACCCCGCCACATTGCGTGTGTAGAGAATGTTGCAAAGCCCATATGATCAATGTCTTCTCTAGCCCACGTCTCTTGTAGGAGACAAATATCTTTCTGCTCAATAAAAGAGCACCAAGACGGGTCGTTCAGTTTGTTGGGAAGGCCCGCAATATTCCAAGATAGAATTTTAAGGGGAGAGGAACTTAATGCCACATAGGGTGGACTTGAGGATAATGCCACTTCCAGATCCATCCTCAGAGGTGGGGTTGGATCATAGTCTGTTCCATAAGTAGCCCTCTCAGGTAAAGTGGGTGGAAGAAGAAGGGCCGCCCCTAGGCCGTCCTCTTCAATAACTATGGTATGAAGAGGGTGTTCCTTCTCATTGGAAGGTGCTAATTGTCTATTCTTGGTTTTGTTCGAAGCACCACCACCCAAGGGCGCAGACGGTCAATCCACCATATCTAAAGTACAGAATCGATTATGGGTTGGGATTTGGTCGAGTCTGGGGCAACCTATCATCCGGGATTCCCCATCTGCCATTTGGGCCCTAGTCCCATTTTTCCTAGATACGAAGTCCCATCCTTCCTCAGCTTGCGCAGTTGTTATGGGGGGATAAAAAAATGAAAGCGGGAGAGATTGAATGAGAGATCCCGGTGTTGAATATGGCCAGCTACATATATGAAATACTGTGCGGGGGTCCCTAAAGTTAATCAATACATAGTCACCCTTGATAGTTTTTTGGGTATTTCCAAGCCACGGGAGTCTCCTTACCATAAGGACCTCGCTGTTGATACCTTCAGGTAGAGGCCTATTTTTGGAGAGCCAGTGGATGACCTTGTTTTTCAGGGCCATCACTGGTTCGCTGGTGAGTGGTTTTAATTCCGGAATACCCGTTAGGATAACTGTGTAAGGGGCTGACTCGGGCGGTAAATTAACTGGTCTGTGTCTGCTATCGTGTTCCTGCAACCGTGTGGGGGAGAGGAGTGGGATATCCCAAAGGCTGGGAATAATTTTCCGAGGGGGGATCGTGGGCCTGGGAGTTATAGGTGAAGTAGATCTGGGGGGGTGTGGGTGGGGGAGCTGTTGTGGAGCGCAACTGTCCTTTGGTAATGATACTTCTATGGGCTTTGTAATTGTGTTGGATAATTTAAACGTGTCTTGTAACTGAACCAATCCATTTTGTAAATTTATTAGGCGTGATTCCAGTTTTGCAAGACGATCTGTTAAGGGGGTGAGCAATTCATTCATGAGAGATTTTATATCAGCGAGTGAAAGACCCTCCTCCCGTATTAGAGTTTTTGGGCTCAGAGGTCTGCTGGCCTGAGTTAGAGGTATAACCTCTCCCCCGCGAGCCACAGCCGGAGAGTTTATTTCTCCCCTAAAGTCATGCTTTGAATTCTTTGGTCTACGCCCCCCTACAGTTTGGGCCCTTCCTTTTCGCTTAGGTATTGCTCCCCCACAATTCCCCTGAGTCGGCTGTAAATTAGAGGTAGTACTATTAATAGTGGATGACTCAGAGGCAATATCTATTTTGTGTGTAATTGGTGCGGTAGAAAGCCTTGGGGGCGGAAGGGATAGTGTAGTGAAGTCAGCTAGGGTGGAAATATCACAATCCACCGTAGATGAAATCGTATTATTTGGGTTCAAGGATGTCGGGGATCCAGATAACCCCCCCAAGGCGGGATTATCAGGTTCTAACAATTGCAGTGGGGAAGTAGCATGTTTAAGAGGGCCTAGGGACGATCTTCTTACCCAGTCTATTTCTAGGGAAATGCGCTTCTCTAGAGTGGTAATATCATCGATCATTAAGGAGCCAGCCTTTGCAAAGTATAAGTCCAAAGTGCCTGTGGGCTTGGCAGCGGCGTGCACAGTTTTGCTCCGAGTTTCTCTAGCAGACGTCATGGGTACTCAGTCCTTAGTCCTTCGCTAACGGGAGTTGAGAATGAAAGAGGGTTTGCCCTGCCCCTGCCTCTCCCTTCCTCGAACGGCCTCAAACGGCCCGCTCTTTGCCCGGTCTTCGCCCCGGACTTCGCCCCACGCGCGTCCCGCTAGCGCGTGTAGGCGGGGCTGCGGTTAAATACAGGAAGGGGGCTACGGGAGGGGAGGAGTCGGGAAGATGGCCAGGTGCTGCCGGTGTGCGAGACGCACGGCACCCTGGTCGTCGCAGTCCCGAGTGCTTGTTGGTGGGCCTGTTAGCAGCAGCAACGTGTCCCCTGAATGCACCGCGTAGCGTCCTTCAGAGCGTGTGCAGAGGTGGAGGAATAGAGCCCAAGTGATCAGCAGGTAGAGTCCAGCCTTCGAGCGGCGCCCGCGAAGCGGGGGCCGCGAGGCGTAATAAGGGCAGCAGGGGAGGAGTCGGGAAGATGGCCAGGTGCTGCCGGTGTGCGAGACGCACGGCACCCTGGTCGTCGCAGTCCCGAGTGCTTGTTGGTGGGCCTGTTAGCAGCAGCAACGTGTCCCCTGAATGCACCGCGTAGCGTCCTTCAGAGCGTGTGCAGAGGTGAAGGAATAGAGCCCAAGTGATCAGCAGGTAGAGTCCAGCCTTCGAGCGGCACCCTATGCATGTTGCGAATCGTGATACCCAGTGCGTTCATAATCGGACATTTGATACTGGTTTCGTCGATCAAACACATTAGACCCATCACGTGGCCGCATATTAGAATCAAATCGAGCACGATCATATAAATGTCCTCTAGGGCCCGAAAAAAACCCTCTACCTCTCACCGGCCCCTGGCCACGCCCCTGGCGCTGTGCGTGTAATACCGGACAATCCCTGGCCCAATGACCCAACTGTTTGCAATACGCACATTGATCCTTAGTTACATCTGGGCGACCAAAAGGGGGACCATAAAATCCTCTTCCACCTCTCTCAGTACCCCGGCGAGGCGGGCCATACACTTGCGCTAACATCACCTTTGTTTTCAAATCTTTCGACTTTTTCTCTTCGTTACCCTTCGCTTCTTGTTCCTGACGCTCGTAATACTGAGCCATCGTCAGGAGGGATGCCGGAGACGATGTTGTCCAAGAGCTTTCACTCGCTTTTAATCGAGCTGCTACTCCTGGCAATAAATTCGACACATATTTATCAACAAAAAGATGTCTACCCGTATCATCCATAAGTGACTGACCGCTAAAATCATGAAATGTTTCCTCGAATCGCGTAAAGAAATCAGAAACTGATTCATCAACCTTCTGTTTGCATGAGGCTAGTATATTCCAATCGATCTTTTTAGGGGGGATAATCATTTTTAACTTAGTCAAAATAGCAGCTGGGAGATCTAAAATAACCTGGGGCGGCTTTTGCACGGGTTTTCTCTCTCTATCCTCATCTTCAATGTCAGACCATTTCGCTTTAAAAACAGCCAGATCATCTACTTTTCGTACGGATCTCCACATATCCGGTGGTAAAATAAGCCCAAAGAACAAATCTATATCTGCTAAGGTCATAGTACAAGAATGTAAAGCCTCCTCAACTTGCTCATAAAAGGCGGCAGGATTCTTTCGGGGATCGGGTAGTGCATTCTTTAATGCCATAACATCAGCCCTATGCCAAGGAGTATAAACCCAATTGTACACAAAATATCCTCTAGCATCGGGGGAAGACATATCCAAACTAGTTCCCGCTCCCTTACGAGGAACGTAGAGAGGCGCTGCCTCTCGCATCGGTTTAGCATGCACTAGTTCAATCTTATCTGAATGAATGATAGACGACTGCTTTCCGCCTGCATTTGGATTCGATTGCTCCTCCTCCTCTTTCTTTTGGCACGCTTTTTCTTTGAGTTGAAACATCGAGTCCCGTAACGCAAACAGCCGACGAACCGCATCGGGTACCTTAGAGGGAGAAAGGACACCGTTACGTAATGCTTTAGAATCTAATACTATACCATCAGGCTCAAAGACATCAGAGTTTTTCCGAAAAGCAGTAACCACTTCATCAGAAAAGGTTTCAGCAAAGTATAACTTTTCCCTATCCTGCCATCCTTCCAAAGATGACAATAATTCAGCGAGAGATAGTTTATTTTTAAGCGCACGAAAAGAAACTTTCCGAAGCTCACCCATGCGATCAGTTGATAACATGGACCGCGTGTCTACCTTCTCCTTGAACAATCCAGAATCCTTGACTCCCGGAGCGGACGGGCCCACATAAGGTGGCGGAGAAACGATCTAATAGAGAAAAATCATCTTCAAGATTAGTAAGGACAGGATAAAGAGGCTGCCGAACAGCATATTGACCCGATATTTGCAACCTGTGCTCTTTCTCCTGTTTTTCCGCCCGTTCTTGTTCCTCACGCTTTTTCGCTTCCTGTGCTTTCACATGGTCCTTTTTCCGTTGTTCTTTGTCACTCAGCGCTTTTTCACGTTTCTCCCGCTCACGCACTTCTTTCACCCACAATCGTATACATTCAAACATGTCTTGTCTTGCACGCCGCTTACATATACACTGTTCCACATACTCAATCTTACGCATATCAAACGATCCATACAAAGGCCTTCTCAACTCAGGATCCTTCTTGGTATATTTCCTCCACAATGTGCTGTACATTATAGGGGAAAGACCGTGCTTCACGTACATGCCCCTATTAGGAGTCCCCTCTGGGGGGGCTGGTTCAGGTTCCTCAAGACTTAACCGGTTTCCAAAACAGCAGCACCACTTACGGAGTGCGCTCAAAGCAGGCATGTTCAAGAATAGTGCAAAATATGCAATATTATCCAAAAATGGCACTTAAACGTTGCGCCGTTCAAATTCAAACAACCCTGGAGAAATATCTCCACATTACCTGCCTATATGTGTTGCAACGCATATATTTTCACATTACTTATTTCAAAATATGACTGGTCATCACAAATCAAATCAAATCCTTGCCAACCCAGGCTTCACAAAAGCTCGCAGCAAGTACCGTACAGCGGTTCTTACCAATCAAGAGCGTCCAGATTCCAACTGGCAAGTTCCAAATTCGCCCAAACGGCTGTTGCACGGCAAAACCGACAGAAGGGGTCTCAGTCGAGGACCGGCGCCACCCAGATGGTCAGCTCGGAATGGAAGGACTAAAGACGCCGCTGGCAGTGATCACGTCCCCGGCAAGGTTCCACTCCTTCGTCACGACCAGTCCTTCGAGCATCCGAGTCGCCGATGAGCCCCACGTGGCGGGCACCAATTGATGAATACAGGTCGCAGCTAGGCCCGCAAGTACAAAGGGTTCGCCCTTCTGTGTACGAAGTACTAGAAGGAAGTTGGCACGGAAACTGCAAATACAAAGACAAAGTTTATTAACCTTTAAAGGTGGTCCTACAACCTACACAACACTTTACAGTATTGCACAGAATAGCACAAAGAACTTGTGCACATGGTCCCCTTTTATACACAATAGGGGGGCTCATAAGTAGGCGGATACAACATGAAGCAAGATTTATGGCCTTATATGGACATGTTCAGTGCATGATCAATACATGGGTGGAGTTAACAGTTCCTGAGACTCGCGAAAACACATTTAAGCAAATCCTAATCAGAGACAGATGTGGTCAGTTCTGAACATGCACTAAACGCACAAAGGAGTTATTCATAGACTGCTGCTAGGCATATCTCGGGAGTGACTAATGAAGAGGTAAGACTCTTCTCGTGCAGAGCACGTGGTTTCATGGCCATACAAAATGGCGGATGGCTAAGCAAAATGGAGTCTGAACATTAGTCAATATAAAACAGAAAACGTAATTCAGACATGAAGAGCACATGTCTTCAGTGAATGCTTAATCATATCGCTGTTTTATTTACAACAATAGGGTGGCTCTGAAAAGAGCCCTTGTTTTCATCATGACTCTGTTGAAGCTACATGTAAGTGCGGATGCACAGCTTAAGGTTGTTGAGAAACACTCTGTTTCCTTCATCTGTGAAGTGAACTCCATCACTTCTGTAGATGTCATCCTTGTGGAGAAGTGTGGCTCAATGGTTAGAGCGGCAGACCCTGATGCAGAGATCTGGCCTGGGACCAGGATTCAATTCCCGCCACGGTGGGTCTTAGGCTCAATTTCCTCGGACCTGACAATTCTCGCCTCGGTGCCTACTCTAATCATGGGTCCCACTCTGCAACTCTGGGCAATAGCTTGCTTAATCTCCAAAACGGCCCCAACAGCGCTGGGGATGCCTGGCTACACCTTGGGGGTGCCCAGGAGTGGACATTTCACAGGGAAAGCCAGGAAGGGTTCCACAGCGGTATGAGTACAAGCGCCAGGACACCCCGTTGCTGGGGCAGCAGTGCGCTATACAAGTACAACATTTCATTTCATTTCATATGAAAACGTATGATTGTTGTTATGGATTGAACCCATCTTATGGTCTCTGAGGTAAGCTGAAACAGCTTTATTGGCATTCTTACTAGCTTTCTCAATCTGTGGACAGAATTGATCTGACCACTTCCATTTCTGTATTTGGCATATATTAGAGTATACAAAGACAGTTTGATGGAAAAGCAACATTAATTGAGCAAAGGTATCCTTCATGAGCATTTCCAGTCCTACTCCAGTCAATGTGCCTAGGTCATAGCCACCACAGTGCACAATCATGAGGTCAGGGGGTTGGAGATGCAAAAAGGTTTTAAACTAAGGCATCTATTGGTGCCACTTTAATCCTCTCTGTGCAATCCATTTAATATCGACATTTTGCAAAACTAGGTCTTTGTCAATACTGTCTGTGTTCAGCATACCTTTTGCACCACAAAACATAGCTATGCCCAACAGTCCATACTGTAAGCATCTTGAAGGGATGTCTAAAAGTAATGAAAAGATGCCCGTTGCTGAGGTAGTCAGTTGGTAGAATGAGAGGTATCTAAAATGGTGGAGAAGATGCTGTTTTTGACAAAGCAGATAACTGATTGGCTGTTCATGAACATTGTACACTCAAAAATAGGATGCATGTTACTTTTCTAAGGAAGCATGTTTCTTATTGCTTATTAAAAAACATTAGGTACAGTAGATAGGATTAGGTAATATTTTGCAAAAGTCAACCCCGCCTGCTATTGCATTTGTAAGCTACTGTACTGAATTTTAAAATATGTTGAACTTGTGACCTGTCAGTACAGTTGAATGTTGCAGAAACTGTTACTATGGAAGCTGAATGGGGGAAGGGTTTCAACTTAACTATGGTTTTAAAATATGACATTGTAATTTATATATAAGTAATATGCTATTAAAGTAAGATTTCCCAAATCACTACTATGTTTAGAAGTGGTGTGTTCTTAAAAAATAATGCTAGTATTATTTTTTTTTTCAGTTTAAAAGAAAAATTTTATTGAGATAAATAAAGGTATCCGTATTACAAGGAATAACAGTAAATACATATCAGGGTAATCCATTGACAAAGAGCAAGAAGAAAACGACAATTCATGCCAACACATTATAATCGACTTATACTGCATAAAAATAAGAGACAAAACCTATGAGTAAGAGATATGCTAGTAGTGCATAAAATATGAATCAAAACAGTATTACAAATTTGGAAATAGGTCTGGGGACGTGTAGGGGATTCATGGGGGCTTCAGGACCTCAGGGTGGGACGGCTTCATCTGAGAGGATTTTTTGGCACACATGTCGAGGAACAGTGTGACAGGGGACCACAGTTCTAGACGCTTCGTTGCCAACTTCGCGGGATATACAAAAGAGGTGTCCAGCCTGTGATTATGGCAGATTACATACCACCACGCCTTATAGGAGATTTTAGTGGTATCCTTCCAGTTGACCGTGATCTGCTGAAACGCAGCCGCTAATAACAGATCAACAATTTTGGTTTTACCTAGGACATTCTCCCAGCAGGGTGCAAGACTCCCCAAGAAAATATGAGAGGTAGAAAAAGGAAATGCAGTGTCAAAAATCAAATTTATTTGGGACCAAACTCGCTCCCAAAAGCTCTGTACAAGTGGGCATAAAAACAGCGCATGAAATATGTCAGCGTTTGGGGACGAACATGACCAGCACGTGTCTGGAGTGGAAGCGAATCTTTTGCTCAAAGCACTCGGTGTAAGAAGAATACGATTATACACGAAAAATAGCGTTTGTGTGAGGTTTGCTGCCCTGGAGGATTTACGCAGCTTGAGCCAGATATTGTTCCAAAGAGAAAGTGGCCATGAGAGTTGGAAATCGCGCTCCCAAGCTTCCTCCACCTTAGATTTCTGTCTAGGGGTACCTGCTCCTTGCAAGTGTTTGTATATGCTAGAAGCCGAGGGTTTAGACTTAAGTAGGGAGGAGAGTTGTGAGGAAGAGGTCTGAGAAGCGGGGGCCTGAGGCAGAGCAGATAAGTGATCAAACCTATCCATCACAGCCGATTTGAGCAAAGGATATTTATGCGCGAATGAGGCAGGCAAGTCAAAACGTTGTTTCAGCAGTTGAAAAGACATAAACTTTGAGTCTGAAAAAAGCTGGTGTACCCATGCTAGGCCCTTTCGACGCCAGGTTTTCCAAAAGAATGATTTGCCGCGAATAGTCAAATCTTTATTATGCCAGATTGTTGAACTTAGGAAGTGGTCAATCGAATCTGGAGAAGAAGGAGGAGGGGACAACAGGAGTTTGGAAGTTAATTTAATTATAGGAGAGGACACCGCCTGCGGTTTACGTGAGAATGAAAGATATTCAGGGAAGGAGAAAGGAGAGAGGTAGAGACGCTCTGTCCTAAGCCATAGAGGGCAGTTCTCCGAGGGGTCAAGCAACCAAAGTGAGGCTTGCCGTAGAAGGAAAGCTCTTTGATAAACCTGGAAATCAGGGAAATTAACTCCTCCCTCAGCTTTTGGGCGAATCAGCTTGGCTAATGACATACGAGGGCGTTTTGAATTCCACAAGAAGGAAGAGAGGGCGGAATTGATTTTTTTGAAGAATTTGGCCGGAATAGGGACTGGAATGTTGGATATGGTGTATAGTACAATGGGTGCAAGCATCATCTTTATGGTGTCTAGCCGACCCCACCACGATAGGTACAGTGGATGCCACCTGGCCGTTAAATCAGTGATTTTTTGTAGGCATTTGTTTAGACATAGCGCTACTGTGTCAGATATTGAGGGAGTAATATGCATGCCTAAATATTTAATATGGGAGGGGCTCCATGTGAAATTTGAGGCGCTGAAATCTGCTTTAAAAGTGTACTTGGTCAGGGGAAGTATCTCACATTTATCACTGTTCAGTTTGTAGCCAGAGGTGTTAGAGTATGCCTGTACATCTGTCAAAAAGGCAGGAACAGAAACATTGGGGTTGGACATGAAAAGCAAAATGTCGTCTGCGTAGGCAGCTAATTTAAGGTGAATGTTCGCTGATTGAAAGCCGAATAAATTTGGGTTTTGGCGAAGCTTAGAGAGAAAGGGCTCCAAAGCTAGATTAAAAAGAAAAGGGGAAAGAGGGCAACCCTGGCGGACTCCTCTGCCCAAATCAAAATATGAGGATATCAGGCCATTGGCGCAGATAGCCGCACGCGGGTTGGAGTAAAGGAGAGAGATCAGGGATACGAACTTGGGACCGAAGCCAAACCAACGGAGGGTGTGGAATAAGTACTTCCATTCGACTCTATCGAACGCCTTCTCGGCGTCGAGCGCTATTGCCGCTAGGGGATGCTTCATGGACGAGGATTTGGTCAAGACGTCAAAGAGAAGTCTCGTATTATCTGTGATAAATCTGCCTTTAACAAAGCCCGATTGTTCCGCTTCTAGTAGATCAGGTAAGTAGGAGTCAAGACGTATGGCTAGGGCTTTTGAGAAGATCTTATAATCTATATTGACCAAAGAAATAGGCCTATAGTTTTTGCAGTGTTTATGGTCTTTCCCTTCCTTCGGTATCAAGCATATATGTGCTTCCGAAAAGGTGCCCGAAGAGCACCCCAGTGTGTTAAAGGAGGCTATAAGGGAGTGCAGCTTGGGTAATAACAGCTTAGAAAAGTGTTGAAAGAACTCTACTGTGAAGCCATCAGGCCCCGGCGCTTTGTCTTTCTTGAGCAGCTGGAGTGCTGCTGATAATTCTTGGCTCGTTAGATCGGATTCCAGGAGAGTGAGATCCGACTGATGGCAGGGAGGGGTCTGAAGTGTTGAAAAAAACTGGGAAAGAGAGTCCTCAGAGGGCTGCGATTCCGAGGTGTATAGGGATTTATAAAATAGGGAGAATTCGTTCAGAATATCTGAGTCTTTAAATTTTAGATTCAGGCGCTCATCATAGATAGACTCAATATTGAGTCTATTCTGTTTAACTTTCAGGTAATTAGCCAGAATCTTTCCTGCCTTGTTTTTGCCCCCATAAAATTTAGCACTGGACTTTAATAAGTACAAAGAGGCATCCTCTGTAGATTTTTTATTGAATGCTAATTTGGCGTTGATGAGGGCTGTGAGGGATTGGCTCGAGTGCGAGGTATAAAAGGAATGTTCCAGTGTCTTGATGTCCCGCAAAAGGTCAGCAGTGAATTTGCGGGAAAGTTTCCGCCTCTTTGCAACAAAGCCAATCACGAAATCTCTCGCTGAGGCCTTGAAAGCATCCCAAATGGTGGAGAAGGGCATGAATTGGTCCGTATTAAACGCAAAAAACTCTGCAAAAAAAGTGGTAAAAGCAGCGGTGAATTTCGGGTCTAGAAGGAGGATGTTGTTGAAGCGCCACCTCTTAGGACCTGTGGCTCGAGGAAGAATTTCAAATACAATTGACACAGGGGCATGATCTGAGAGCAGTATAGGGCCAATTTCTGCTTGCGTAAGGGTTTGGGAAATAGAATGAGAAACAAAAATGTAGTCGATTCTTGACTGGGTATGATGAGAGGGGGAATAAAAAGTATACTCCCTGGTGGTTGGGTTGCAGAGACGCCAAGCGTCAAAGAGTTGGTGTTGGGAGATAGCTCGTACAAAAGATTTCTGTGGTTTATTGGGGATATAAGGGACTTTGGAGTTCCTGTCTATAAAGGGGTCAAAAACCTGATTGCAATCCCCAGCAAAAATAAAGTTATCTTCCAAACCAAGGGCAAGCTGAGCTGCTAAAGTGGACCAAAAGGATGGTTCTCCGCACGTAGGGGCGTATACATTAAACAGGGATATAGGAACTCCTTTAAAGGACAATTTGACATTTAACCACCGCCCATTAACATCTGAATTCTGAGACAATAATGTAAACAAAAGAGATTTACGGCAGAGAATCATCACACCATTCCGTTTGCCATCCCCAGGAGAGAAAAAGACTTCTCCCACCCAGCCCCTTTTCAGTTTTAACGATTCATCAGCGGAAAGATGAGTCTCTTGCAAAAAGACAATGTCCGCATTTAACTTGGCCAGATGGGTTAAGATCCTTTGCCGTTTAATAGGAGAGTGTAAACCCCTAACGTTCCAAGTAACCAGTTTCAAAGACATGAGCAATCACAAGTAAAACAAAATGCAATTAGAAAGCAAAAAGTCAATGCAGTACAAAATCCGTAGAAAATAGAAAAAATGTATGGCACAGAAGAGGTCTTCTGTTTAATGAGAGGGACAGAGGAAAGAGACAGAGCAAGGACTAAGGAGAGAATAAAGATAAGTAGAAAAGAAGGAATTGGAGCAGTAAGGATACCATAAAGGCAATGAGATACGAATGAGAGAGCACAATGCCAAAAAAGAAACAGTACAATAACGAGGACACAAAACAAAATGTAAAACATACCTACAAAAGGAAAGAATGGGTGGGAGGGTGGGTGAAACCACATGGAGCAGACACACGTCCAGGGAGGATCCGGTAAGGAACGGGGAAGACCATATGAGATGACATCATAACTGTGAGACAAAAAAAAACATGTGACAAGAATTAATCTCAGGAAGCAACTGTGAGAGAAAAAAGCATGAACCAAGCAAGTACAAGCCTAAAAAAGGAAAAATATTGAGGAACATTACTGGTACAATGCAAAATCAATAATGCAGTAGCAGCCAACACAGAAAACTGGCACTATTGTGTGAAATAGAATGAAAACAACTTCGCCTAGCGAGCAAATGGACTGTAGGGCAGGGAGAATAATGGAAAGGCACAAATAGTGAGTAGCAATCAAGCAACATGTGAGGAGGAAGGTCCGGCAAAGGTGGTGGCATCCATCCTGTGTGAATCGATAAAGCCCTGCAAGCGTTCTGGATCCTCGTAGGTCGTGGTTCTGTTATTGTACGTGACCTTGAAAAGACAAGGGTGAAAAAGGCCAAATCTGGCCCCCATAGAACGAAGATCAGGTCGAAGATTCAGGAACGCCTTGCGTCTATCCGCAGTTGCCTTGGAGTAATCCTGCGCGAAAAATAGCGTGGAGCCTGACCATGTGACACGCTGAAGAGCTTTAGCTGCCGCTAACACCTTTAGCAAATCCGTGTACTCTAGGAAGTAAATAATGACTCCCCTCGGTCGCTGGGGAGAAGAGCCGGCTGAAGGAACGCGCCCCAGCCTATGGGCTCGTTGGATGTTGAGCATAGTTTCGTCCGACAAGTGAAGGACTTTAGGGAGGAAAGATTTAAAGAAAGCAATGGGGTCACTCCCTTCGAGACCCTCCCCCAGGCCAAAAATACGGAGGTTATTCCTCCGGTTGCGGTTCTCAAGGTCTTCAACCTGTTTCTGGAGGGTGGTGATTTGCGAGTGCATGACAGGAATTGTTTTAGCAGTGTCGGTGAAAGTGGCAACATCATGTTCAACCGCTGTAAGCCTCGTATCAAGTTGCCCCCATTTGTCAGAGAGGGCTTGTAATGTGGAATTTGTTTCCTCCATAAAGGGTCTAAGAGCCCTTATCTCGTGTAGCAAAAGTTCCATGGAGATGTCCGAGGAGGCTTTGGGAGGCGAGGGAGGGTCTTTTTTTAACCTCTTCACGTTCGACTTGGTAGCTGTGGCGGGTGCAGAATCCATCTTTGCGTGCTTGTCTTCTTCCTCAGGTATCAGCGAATCTTCCAACTTGGAGAGTTGTGAGAATAAAGTAGAGTTTTTGATAAAAGAACGTGGCGGCAGGGGCGGGCTGGTATGAGCGCCCCGTGTCCTACCCATCGACTAGCAGGGCCAGTAGCGGGGCACGCCACGTAAAAAAGAAAAAGAAGAAAAAGCCACCGACTGTAACAGCGATCAGGGTGAAAGTGGTGAAAAGAAATCCTTTGCCCATACGGTTAGCAGAAACCTCAATGCGCCAAAAAAGAGGTCATGAAGAATAGTAGCAGGAAAACTTCGAAGGCTCCGAGCACAACTGCGCAGACCCAGCCAGCAATGAGACGAATCATTACCTAAGATGGCGGCCGCTGCTAGCATCCATGCAGACTGAGGTAAAAACAAAAATAGCAACAGAAAAAAAAGAAACCAGGAGAATGCCAGTCGGACATCGTGAGTGAAGGAGATTTCGATTGCCGCTAAAATTATGTCCTTAAGTCGCCTTGTGGTGAAAACTCGCAGAAGGAGAAGTCATTCCGCCAAAAAACAAAATGGCGGTCGCGCTGTCTCTGAGACGGGCCAGCATTAATTACCTGACAAAGGCAGAGTAATCGTCTCACAACGATTCAAAAAACATGGTGTGCGATGCAGGAACATTTCCCATGCTAACTGCTATCAGCCGCTTCCATAAAAATCATCGCAAAGTTGCACTTCTCCGCTCCGGGACCGGGAGCCTCACGGAGACGCGTCCATACTCCTTGGGCGTCAAGCCACGCCCCCATGCTAGTATTATTAGTAATAGGTTTTTGAATTCCCGTATGGATTCGCGACTCCATCACAATGCTACACTGTGGAAGTGCAGTGGAATTGCAATTCCAGTAAATTACAGAACCAGTTTGGGCAGTTTAAGAAGACAGTTAGAAAGGGGGAATATGTCTAACCAATAGAAATGTGTTTCACAATTTCAAATAATGTTGGCACGAATGTGATTTGTTACTTACATTTATTTGTGTGGAGAAAAGAGAGGGAAAGTTTGCCATTACTGATTTTACCTTGCTGAGAGTGGTGCATTGCATTGATTGTATGCAAAAGAAAATCTTTTATGAGTTTCTGATATTTTATATTCTACAATACTATTTGAAAGGTGAGTTACAAATTTGTGAGGTGTAATATTTATTATTTAGTAGTGCTTTACTGTTTGTAGTGATATTTTAATAGTTTCACAGCATTATTTTCAAAGTTTAAAAATTATTGAAGTACTGTGATGTTTGAAATATGTTATTAAATGTAGAGATGTGTATTGTAGGTTTTTGTAATTGTACTGAAATTATGACGGAAATAGATTGTGTATAGTAATAAGTGTACATTGGTAGATGGATTAGCGATTATGGTAGTTTGTATCAGTGTGCGGAAATGTACAAGTGAAGCACACAACATAATTGTAGGTGTTGCTTTCAAATTGGTAGTGCAGTCAGACAAGTTTTAAGGTGTACATGGACGTGACTAAGGTATGCCTCTACTTCCATATGTATTCTGATGTATCATATACATTTGAAGATGGAATATGTATAACAGAGAGGTCTTGCTGCTTTGTATGTGGCTAGGCTCAACACTGTGAGTAGCACTAGAATGGAGAATCAACAGCACAAAAGTGAGGTTTAAAACATGTTGACATGAGGTTTTAGTGATCAGGCTACTTTGTATAAGTCCCTAGAGAGGTACAGAGGAAATATGCCACATCATTTTTGGTGTGTGTTTGAAATGAGAAGTGTGTTCTGTGAAGTTTTCAGGTCTGCAGAATGTTGTGAGGAAAGTCTTTACTTGGAAATATATTCTGATATGTGTTATGCATTTGAAGATGCTTTACATGTAAAACACAGGTATACGTCTATTTATATGTTTTTCTTGTATATGGTGTCACTAGAAAAAGGTATAGACACATTCATGCATGCTTTTAGGAATATGGTGAGACTTACAATAGTGACATGTGAAGTGTTACTGCTTTGTATTTGGCTATGCTCAACACTCTGAGTGACGGAGCAGCGGAAAAGTAAGGTTTAAAATATGCTGGCAGAGAGATTAGTGATTAGGATTTTTGTATGAGTCTGAGGAAAGGTTAACTTGAAGCGCGCCACATAAATCTAGATGTCAGTTTGAAATATGAAGTGAAGTCTGTCAAGTTTTATGCTCTTCATGGTCTTGTGACTGGGGTGTGTTTCTACTTGCACATATATTGTCATATGTTTTATGCATCTGAAAATGCTATATGTATAAAATACAGGCATACATGGATTTGTATATTTCATTTAAATGTGATGACACTAGCAAAAGGAAAAGACACATGCATGCCTACTTTCAGGAATATGGTGAGACTTACAGCAGAGACATACAAAGGGTTGCTGCTTTATATTTGACTAGGACCAACACTCAGTAGTTGTAGAATGGTGAACCTGCAGCACAAAAGTGAGGTTTAAGACATGTTGGCAGAGGGATTAGTGATTAGGCTACTTTGTACGAGTCTGTGGAAAGGTACACTTGAAATATACAGCATAAGTTTCAGTGTCTGTATAGGAAGTGCAGTCTGTCAAATATTAAGGTCTGCATGGTCTTGTGACTGAGGTGTGCCTCTACTTGCACATGTATTGTCATACGTGTTATGCATCTGAAAATGCTAGACATATTAAAGACAGGCATCCATGTATCTGTATATTTCTTTTTATATATAATGACACTAGCAAAAGGAAACAACACATGCATGCATACTTTCAGGAATATGGTGAGACTTATAGCAGAGATATGTGAACGGTTGCTGCTTTATGTGTGGCTAGTCCCAACACCCTGAGTAGTAGTAGAATTGTCAAGCTGCAGCACAAAAGTGAGGTTTAAGACATGTTGGCAGATGGGTTAGTGATTAGGCTACTCTGTATAAGTCTGTGGAAAGGTACACTTCAAATATACCGCATCATTTCAGTGTCTGTTTGAAATGTGGAGTGCAGTCTGTCAAATATTAAGGTCTGCATGGTCTTGTGATCTTGGTGTGTCTCTACTTGCATGTGTATTCTCATACGTGTTATGCATCTGAAAATGCTAGACATATAAAAGACAGGCATACATGGATCTGTATATTTCTTTTATATATGATGACACTAGCAAAAGGAAAAGACACATGCATGCATACTGTCAGGAATATGGTGAGACTTACAGCAGAGATATGTGAATGGTTGCTGCTTTATATTTGGGTTGGTCCAGCATCCTGAGTAGTCGCAGAATAGTGAAGCTGCAGCACAAAAGTGAGGTTTAAGACATGCTGGCAGAGGGGTTAGTGATTAGGTTACTTTGTATGAGTCTAGGGAAAAGTGCACTTCAAATATACCGCATACTTTTCAGTGTCTGCTTGAAATGTGAAATGCAGTCTGTCAAATTTTAAGATCTGCATGGTCTTGTGACTGAGGTATGTCTCTACTTGCACATGTTTTCTCATTACTGTTATGCATCTCAAAATGCTAGTCGTATAAAAGACAGGCACACATGTATTGTATATTTCTTTTATATATGATGGCACTAGTAAAAGGTATGGAAACATGCATACATGCTTTCAGGAATATGGTGAGACTTACAAAAGACTCATGAGAATGGTTGCTGCTTTAGATTTATGTCGGCTCAACACCCTGAGTAGTAGCAGAATGGTGAAGCTGCAGCATAAAACTAAGGTTCAAGACATGTTGGCAGAGGGATTAGTGATTTAGCTACTTTGTATGAGTCTGTGGAAAAACACAGGTATATAACTATTTGTATGTTTCTTTTACATATGGTGTCACTAGCAATAGGTACAGACACATGCAAGCATGCTTTCAGGAATATGGTCAGACTTACTACAGAGACATGTGAAGTATTGCTGCTTTATATTTGGGTAAGCTCAACAATCTAAGTGTTATTTTGAAATGGGACACCAGTCTGTGAAGTTTAAGGGACCTTATGGTATTGTGAATGATGCATGTGTCTACTTCTACATCTATTGTCTGATGTATTATACATGTGAAACTGGTTAGTTTGGGTAGAAGTTGAGAAATCCTGTAGTTATGCTCTAACATTCTGTCGCAGAGGCTGTGATGTCTTCTAAATGAAGGAATTGTGCAGTGTCTCACATAGCTTGTTCAATAGTCAGGTGCCATATTTTATGAGTAGAAATGCATACATACACTGTTTTTTACTCAAAATCAAAAATTATGTGCTCTGAGCTGAAACTGTTTAAAGATTTTGTTATTATAAGTTTGATAATAGCTCAGGTATAATGTTCTAAATATGTATGTGCTATGTAGACATTTGCAATGCAATTGAACGTATTTGTTTATTTATGCATGAGAATATTTGTGTATAATTATTTTAATAATATAAAATTATTTTTAGAAACTATTTAAACTTTTCTTTTTTTTCAAATATTTGCCATTATTAGTAGGAAAGATTGAATATGGCAACAAAAGATCAAAAGAAAAGACAAAAAAGAAAAGAGCACTATTTAAAGGAAAGAGGAAAGCAGAAATTAAATGAAGTTCAAAATGTTACATTGAAGAAAAAGACTTCTGGTAAGAGAACTAAAGAGTTTGTTAAAACACTTTTAAGGAATGTAAAGAATTTTGAATATGTGGAAAAGAGAAAAGAAGGTTGTACAACCAATCGAAAGGAAATGAAAAAAGGACATATTAGTAGATAATCATGATATCGGAAAACAATCCGTGTTGAAAGAAGGCTGAAAGAATATAGAGACATAAGGAAGAGAATGTATAGAAGTAGAGTACTACAAAAATTATTGAAAGATTGTAAGAAATATTAAAAAAAGATCAGCAGCTTTTACGAAAAAGCAACAAATTGAAAGTGTAGTAGAAAGGTTTTTGAATTGAAACGAAAATTATTGATATTGGTATTGAAGAGAATGAAAACATTTTAAAAAACAATACACTTTCTGAAGGAGAAAAGCAAAAGAAAAAGACTGGTTAATAGAAGTAACTTTTGCAAAACCTTTACTGGTGAATGGAGGCATACTTCTAGGACTGAGCCTTTCTTTAATGAAGAAAGCTATTTTCAACAAAATACATTAGTTCATGCAAATGATATCAATGGTCGATGTTATGAGTTGAAAGATGGATTTCCAATTGAAAAAGAAAAGATGGCTCCTAGAAATGTGGAAGAAGTAATAGCTGAAGAACTGCATGGGAGACGTATAGCTCCAGTGTATAAGTGGGATTGTAGTAGTATTTGTAGTATTCGACAGGAATCTATTAATATATTATGAGATTTCTTATCAGAATATGCCAAAAAAGTGTTAAACAGAAGATTAAGATGTTGCAAGGTGTAGATCCATGTACAGTAAGAAAATATACTAAGTTGCAGGGTCATTTCTCTGGCTTGTCTTTCTAGAAAAGTATGTGAAAGTACATTTCATCATTTAAGAATGTTAGCAGTACACCACTCAGAAATGCGGAAGTTAGTAAGGAGATTGCACTGCATAAAAAGTCCTGCATTATCTTTAAGTGAAATGGTTCAGTATTGGATGTAAAAAACAGTTTGTGATGATTTAGAGTTGTGTTTCTTTGGTTCACAGGAGGATTGTAGAGAAAGTGATAGTTTGATAAAAGTAGGTGTTGAAGAACAGGGGCGAATTTTAGTACTGAAAAGTTTGAAGAGGAAATTACAAAGTTTAAGATAGTTTAATCTGAAAAACCAAACTATGTTTGTATTTGTTATTGACGTACACACGATAGTAGTCATGCTGGGAATGTTGATGTATATTTAAAAAGTGAAAAGGAAAACAGTAGTAAGTGGCAGCAATTTGGTGTTTATTTGTTGGTGGAAGGTCTTTTTGAGTTAGGTACTGATCAACGTATTTGTAAATATTGTTACAACATGTAAGAAAAAAAATGCCTGCTAGAGCTGTACATAATAACTTAGAGTTGTTAGCTATACATCCGGAACTGGCAGATTTTAATGCATATGAGTCTATTCTTATTGAATCTGTGCACACAATTCAGGCCATAGTTCGCATGGAGCCTAAAACACTTAAGCTTCCTCCAACAGATTAACAAAGAGGTCTGAAAGGAAGAGTTGTGTACATACCTTTAGATTTTAAGAAAAAATATTGAAACTGTTAGTATAGAGAGAGAGGAAAGTTAGCCTGTAGTTATTCTAGTTAATGGTGTACAAACAAAGAGTCAAAAAAATATGGCAAAAGTTAGTAGATATTACCAAACTTCAAAAGGCTGCATATATATTGTACAGCACAATATTTATTTTAAAACTGTAAATGTAGAAGAACAGGAAATATGTGTAGAAGATGAAACACAAATTCAAAGTGGACAAATAGAAATAGTGGACAAGTCCAGTAGTGAAAATAGTTACGACCATTCCAGTATACATCCTCTACATTCAAAAGAAGTGATAGTAAACAATATTGAATTATTTCAAATGAAGAAAGTACAGGGAACTCCCATGAGTGTATGGGAAAAAAGTTTAGAAGCTTGTTGTTTTCCACAGCTGTTCCCACTGGAGAAGGTGGGCGATATGATGAACGAGAAGTACAGATTCCAGCTTCAGAATACCGCTCAACAAGATTGTACTCAGAAGATTCAAGATTTCGACAGTGCATTCCATATATATTTCATCTTTTGTTTGAAAGTGACTTGTCCGCACTTTCATATACAGTGAATCACATATTAAAAAAAAGGAGTTAATCTTACACATGTTTCTGCAAAGGAATTCATGGACAAAGTTCAACAAAGAGATGATCATTTAGAATCTCAATTAATTCATTTGATGGTGTTTCAACGTGGTACCAATGCATATTGGTATCATCGTCATGGAGAACTTAAATGTATGTTAAGAAACTTAGGTACCCCCTACATGGTTTGTAACACTTAGCTGTGCCGAATATGCGTTGGACGAATTACTTGAATTTCTACGAGAAGCGAATTCAAATGTAAAAAGTATTTAATTGAAGACGGCTGGAGAAATGTCTTCCATGAATCCTGTAAATGTGTGCAGATATTTTAATCATAGGTTTCAAGCTATGATGTCTTTTATCTGCAATAAAAATAATCCACCTCTTGGAGAAGTTATTGATTACTTTTGGAGAAAGGAGTACCATGCCAGATGTGTCCTCATATACACATGCTATTATGGATCAAGACTGCACCAAACTTTGGAACTGATACTGATGAAGATATTTTGTCTTTTATCGAAGAGTATGTTACCTGTGCCATTACAATAGAAGGAGTAGAAAGCAGCTTGAGACAACAAGTTTACGGTTTCAAACTCATTGATGTGGAAATTATTGTCAACAAAAATACAAGTCAAAGGGAAATTTTTATTCAAAATGTTGTTTTAGATTCCCACGTCCAATAATTTCAAAAGGAAGAGTCAATAGTTTTACTTCATCAGTAAGGCATACTATACCTCAGAAATCTCTGAAGAATACATCATATATATCCAAATTTGAAAAGAGAGAGTTAAAAGAAATGTGGGAAAAAATTTCACAGGAAAAAAGTCTTAGCAAGAAATAGTTCAGCTTTAGCTTGAGTATGCTTTCCCACCGAGAGATTGGATCCTATGAATGTTTGGATTGGTTAAGCTCTGCCAGTTTATATTCAAAGTCAAGAGGAATCATTTGTGTACATTTAGGTCTTGCATGCACATGAAAAAGAGTATTGCAAACATTACAAGATATCTAATACTTAGCTCTGAATGAACCAGAAAGTACAGATATTGTTAAAAATAAAATGTTGGATACATACTATCCCAAAAGGAGTCCATATTTGGAAATGTATGTCTGTATGAAATACTTCAACATTATAGCTTTAAAAAAAACATAACAGAAAATATAAATGAAGAAAAATATGCAGTAACTGGTTGTGATGGATGTTTGGTAAAACATTAGGGGTGGGCGGAATTTGCGGAATTAACCTTCGCAAATTATCGCGAGAATGTTTAAAATTATCGCAAACAAGCAGAAATATCGCGAAGATGCGGAAGTTTTTTTCCGGCATGTTCGCGAGATTTTCTGCATGGTTGCGGGTCGCCAACTTACCCATGTGGTTGCTTGCGGGCGCGGCCATCTTGATTTGAGTTGTTCTCGCGGTGCATGATCGCGAGAAGAAAGACGTGATCGCGCGACGCATGACGTCACTGCGGGCGCGAACTGTCGCGAGACAGCGCAAATGGCTGAAAACAATACAACATCTCATGGAGAACGCGACCGGATCAAGAAAACTTGTCGGCGAACGCAGGGATTCAGGTAAGGCGATCGCGCGCGCGCGAGAATGTATTATTTTACAGCGCGAGCAAGAAACAAATTATCGCCAAGCTGCGGAAACCGGAATTTTTGACATTTTCGCGCTCTCCGCGGAACGCAAAAATGTCAAATTATCGCAATTTCCGCGAACGGAACGAAATTTTTGCCCAGGCCTATAAAACATGCCAAAGGAAATCTTTTTAATCACCAAAAACTCAATTGCGAAAGTCCAGATAAGAGGTAATTTTTCCATTTAGCACTTCTGCAAATGTTCAAGCCTTGGAGTACCGAAGCGGATTTTGACTGTTATGAAGATTCTTATAATGCATGTAAAGATAGCATTCAATGCACAATCTTCCCAATTTATCTACAAATGTTAAATGATGAGATTGAAGAAGAAACTACTATTGCAGTTGAAATAGCTAGAGACAGTTCTCAAGATAGTCAAAGTTTGGGGCACTAAGTCAAGATCCAGTAGGACAACCAATTGTTGAAAATGAAGCAGCAATAGCCATTTATGAAGTAGAAACTGCATGGCAACAAGCACAACAGGATATTATTCAGTTAGAAATGTTAGAAGAACAACTAAACATTGAACAAAAAGAAATATATCTAGAAGTGACAGAACAGATATAATATGGTTTGCAACATGAAAAAGTTTCCTAATTAAATTTTTGACCAGTTATCCATATAAAACTACAGGATCACATTTATCTTGTGTTGTAACAGCTCCAGCTTGATTAGCAGCACTCAACATTAAAGGGATTACTTTACATGATTTACTCATGCTACCAGTTGAACATGAAAATATATTGGAATATCACAAGCTATCTGGAGAAGCTTGTTATGAAGTCTCAGGAGTACTGAAGAAAATGAAACTTCTAATCATTGATGAGGTGAGCATGGTCTCAAACCTAATGCTTGCCTTTGTACACTTGACAATGCAACAGATTTTAGTCCCTTTTATGCTCATGACGGAATGGTTCTGTCATGAGCACAAGTTCTAGTGTGCTCATGACGGAACCATTCCATCATGAGCACATGCTAAGGAAATCCCTTTGATGCAGACAGTAGAGGGATTTCCCTTTTTTTGCCTGGGGAGGTGGGGAAGACTTCCCCATCTCCCCAGGCATATTTTAGAATTTCATTGCAATGACGATCATGCGCATGGCGCGCAATCGTCATTGCAACAAAATCAAAACTGAAACTTAGTTTCAGTTTCTCAGTTTCGGTGCTTGTGGGGCTATCTCAGCCCTCCGAGAACCGAAAAAGATGGGAGAGGTATCGTTGGAAAAGGAATAATCTCCCCTTTCTAATGGTACCCTTCCCTAGTAGATCTCTGCTTGGGGATCACCCCAGTATGGCGATCCCTAAGCAGGGATCTACCCACCAGCGCCAGGGAGGCGGGAGCAGCCCCTGGGTCAAGGGCCTTTGCTCCCCCATATTTGTTTGGCTGCAACAGTCTTTATGAGGCAGATGGGGGCAGTAGCCCCCAAACTGTTTCCCCCGGTGGTGGAAAGGCCACTAGAAACCAGGGATTCTTTTTTTAATTGACATTGGGGTGGGGGCTGCCTAAAAAGGGCATGGCAATGCCCCCTCCCAGAGAAATGTAAGACTTCCTGCTCCCTGGGTGGCAGATGGGTGCAGTAGCCCCATCTGCCCCCGGGGGGACAGAAAGTTCACTAGGAACCAGGTAGTTTTTTTTATTGATGTTAGGGTAGGGGTTACCTAAAAAGGTTGTGGCAATGCCCCCACCCCCCAGAGAAATGTCAGTCTTTCTGTTCCCCCACGAGGCAGATGGGTCAGTAGCCCCCAATGTGCCCCCCGGGGGGCAGAAACCCCACTAGAAGCCAAGGATTTCTTTTATTGACGTTGGGGTGGGGGCTGCCCAAAATGGGCATGGCAATACCCCCACCCCCCAAACAAAATGCAACAGTCTTTCTGCTGCCCCCAGGGGCAGATGGGGGCAATAGCCCCTGATCTGTCCTGGCGGCAGAAAGCCCAATAGGCACCATGGATTTTTTTTTATAATGTAGGGGTGGGGGCTGCCCAGAAACGGCATGATAATGCCCCCACACCAAAAACAATTACCACAGTCTTTCTGCCCCTTCCCAGAGGCATATTGGGGCAATAGCCCCTTATCTTACCCAGGGGGTAGAAAGCCCTCTAGGCCACAGAATTGTTTTTATTTTTTATTCAGGGTTGAGGTCAGCCCAGAATGGGCATGCCAATGCCCACACCTCCCCCCCAAAATGCCACAGTCTTTCTGCCCCCCGAGGAGTGGATGGGGGCAGTGGCCCCTGATCTGCCCCCGGGGGGGCAGTAAGGCCACTAGGCACAGACTTGTTTTTAGCAATGTGCCTACCTGTGGATTTTAGGCCCTAGCGCAGCGGGCACTTAGGGAAACCTAGCAAACCTGTAAAAATGTTTAAACTAGACACCAAGGGAAATCAAGGATGGGTTGACTTGTGTGCCTCTCACCAGGTTCTGTTACCCAGACTTTCTTGCAAACCTCAAACTTAGTTTAAAAAAAACACATTTTCCTCACATTTCTGTGATGGAAAGTTCTGGGATCTGTGTGGATCCACAAAATTCCACCCACCCCACATTTCCCAAAGTCTTCTGAGAAAAATGGTACCTCACTTGTGTGGGTAGGCCTAGTGCCCATGACAGGAAACGGCCCAAAACAAAACATGGACACACCACCTTTTACAGTGAAAACTGACACTATTTTGCAAAGTGCCTAGCTGTAGATTTTGAACCCTAGCTCTGCCGGCACCTAGGGAAACATAGCAAACCTATACATTTCTGAAAACTAGACACCCATGGGAATCTAGGATCGGGTGACTTGTCTATCTCTTACCAGGTTCTGTTACCCAGAATCTCTTGAAAACATCAAACCTCAGATTTCTGTGGTGGAAAGTTCTGGAATCTGGATGGATCTACAAAATTCCACCCACCTCGCATTCCCCAAAGTCTTCCGAGAAAAATGGTACCTCACTTGTGTGGGTAGGCCTAGTCCCCGTGACAGGCAAGGGCCCAAAACCTATTACGGCGACTTCAAAATTACCTATCACAAAGCAACCTGGTTTTGCAAGGGGGGGTCCCATGAGCTTTTGGCCCCGGGCTGTTTCAGAACAAAGATGGAATAGAATTTTTTAAGATACAATTTGATCAGATTAAAGAGGTAAAACAGATTGGGCATTGTGGTGTACGTTTTTTGCTTGTAAAAGACTTGTATGTTTGCAGAAAACAGTTGACTTTGTCTTTAGCATATGTAGTAAATATACATAAATCTCAAGGTTTAAGTATAGACAGTGCTTTTGTAAATATTGTAAGTACAGTGTTCAAAGAGGGAATGGCATATGTTGCATTGTCTCGAGTAAGAACATTATCTGGTTTGTATTTGATTGATTTTGATGAGGAAAATTTTAACGCAGATGCAAATTGTGTAAGAGAGTACAATCTTTTAAGAAGACTTTATACTCCTCATTTAGGTGAATATCCTATATATGATAAATGTGTAGTGTGCCCAAAACGGAAATATGCTAAGCATACAATTGAGGTTCAAAAAAAGAAAACCATTGAAGAGAATCATGAGGGTGTTAAGAAAATTAAAATGGAAACAGTTGAGATTGTAGGACACCAGTTAAAAAACTGTGCAGGTATAAACTGCTATGCTAAAATGATTTTGAATGTAGAAGAGCTTCATAGTGAAATTATGGGAAATCATGAAAAAAGATTTTGTTCTTTATTACGTCATGTATTTTAACAATTGGTAACTAACAGAAGTAAAATCCATACTGCTACTGGTGTTCAACAATTTTTGGATATATGTACTGGTTCATTGACGTTTAATCTTAATGTTCAACAAGATGCACAAGAACTTCTAATGTTTATGCTTGGAGTATTAGAACATGAAGGAATACAGATTGAATACATATTTGGAGTAAGTTACAGATGGGATCCTAAATGGGAACAGTGTTCATTTACTTCCAGCACTGAAATAGACAAAGAACGAGTCATATACTTGACAATACCAGATTGCAAATCAGTACCTATTAAAAAATAAGTAAAAAAAGCCCATCAGAATGTTAAATGTTCGCATTGTAAATCAGAGATGTTGTCTACATTATATATAGAAAGATTTGGAAATATCTAATTTGAATGTTTCAACGTTGTAGAGCAAATGAAAACAAATTGGGACCAAAATAAAAACAATTGTTGCAAATCAAATATCTATTTCATGAAGAGCTTTTATGGCAGTGGCTATTATTTTCCACGATGGACCTACTACAACATCTGGATACTATACTTTGTATTTGAAGAATAATAAAGGATGGACACATTGCAATGATGCCCACTTGGAATTTAAACAATAATAAAGGATGGACACATTGCAATGATGCCCACTTAGAATTTAAACCGAGATCACCTTACGAATTACCAAATTCATATTTGTTATTTTTGAAGATGAAGTTTTGAATACATCATTCAGCCTATAGGGAAGATGTCAACATGAATTAACAAATTTATATTAGAATTTTTTTAAGTGAAAGTTTTGAATACATTATTCAGCCAATTGGGAAGATGTGAACAGAAAGTGCACAGGATTTAAACAATTACTATTTATAATTAGTGTTTAGTTTATTATTTGTGCTAATTGATATTGCATTTGGAAAATTGTGTTTAACAGCAATAGTTTATATATTTGTTATCTATATTGTACCTGATATGAATGAGAGTATATATTTTCGCATATGTACTTGAGAGTAATAAAAGACTTAGGTGCCGATTCCGATCCTGGAAAAACCGGGTACGAACCGTCGGACGGAGCGTTTTCTCCGTCCGACTCGTACCCGGGAAAAACACCTTACAAACCCGCAAGTACGATTCGTACAGAAACACCATTTCCGTACGAATCGTAAAAAACACCGACCGGCAAAAAAACACATACAAATCTGATCCGTGACACCGCGTACGCGTCATGCGCACGGAGTCAGGCAGCGTTTATCAGCAAGTAAGATTCGTACCCACAGCACTTCGCACGGCAAAATATTTACGGGACCCAAAAAGTGCCGGAAAAGCTAAGTACGCCGCGATGCACGACGAAAAGGGGGCCTGGTACGCACCGCACCCCCATCCCTACACGTCCGTACCGTACCCCTGCATCCCCCCATGTCCGCACCGTACCCCCAGCCCCCCCTAGTCCGTACCGTACCCCCAACCCCCCCATGTCCGTACCGTACCCACAGCCCCCCCCATGTACGCGCCGTACCCCCAGCCCCCGTAGGGTAGGTACGGAGCGTACCCCCAGCCCCCGTAGGGTAGGTACGGAGTGTACCCCCACCCCCGTATGTATGGGGCATACCACCACCCCCCCATAGGTACGGGGCGTACCCCCACCCCCCCGTATGTACGGGGCGTACCCCCGCCCCCGTATGTACGGGGCGTACCACCCCCCCGTATGTACAGGGTGTACCACCCACCCCGTATGTACGGTGCGTACCCCCCGTATGTACGGTGCGTACCCCCCGTATGTACGGTGCGTACCCCCAGCGCTACGCTGTGTGATCCGATCCTCCGGGAGTGAAAGCTGCATCCTGCCGGTCGTATGCCTGGCGGTGGCTGACATTGGTGCTGCCCTGCGGGGGAAGAGACCTAAGACAATACGGCCCGGAGTGAGGTGATCGCAGTGAGAGTGAGACGGGCCCAGGAAGGGACGACCCTCAGGGAGGCAAGGATAGTGGATCACATGTCAGCTTCCGAGGTACTTTGCGCTTCACCTGGGGTGAGCGCAGATTGTTGAGACTGGACTGGGTTAACTGGTGCCCCAAGGAGGCCTCATGACAGGTCTGGAAATCATGCGCAGATTGGTGAGGAGTCCATCAGTGTGCTTGTGGAGGCAGAGTACGGTGGTGTTATTGTGCCCTGATTATGTCCCGGAGGAGCTAGGCCCCTGTAAGGATCCTTGCTGGGTGTCCCTTCTAGCGACTAGTGGAGGTCTGACACTGTCACTGCTGAGTTGATTGTAGTACCTGGGTGTAGGAAACTCGGGAGACCACTCTGTTTGGACAATAGCTGGCACCTCAAGCTGGTCATTATGGGGAAGGACAAGCTACCAAAGGCGCTGACTAAAACGATATCGAACTACGCCTAGCCTATAATTCAAGGTCCTGATGTTGGAGGAGGGGATCCCGTGCTGGGGAAAGGTGCTGCGGAGGGAGACACAGAGGACCACCCTAATCTGAAAGATGTCATACATGCTATACAGTCGACCAGGGATGATTTGGTTCAGCAAATTGACGCCGTTGCCATAGACGTTAATTTGCTGCGGTGTGACCTCCAGAAAGTCACGGACAGAGTGACTTATACTGAGAAGGACACTAATGTCTTGAAGCAGGAAGTGAAGAATCTCAGTACCACGGTGGCGGAACTGAAACGCCAGGTCATCAAGCTGGATGACAGGGCAGAAGATTCCAAAGGAAGGTCTCAGAGGGGGAATTTAAGATTTGTTGAGTTTCCTGACAAAGTGGAAGGGCCCTCTGTGGATTTATTTCTTGAGGATTGGATTATGCGCGAGATGGCCCCCAAACAGTTGTCCAAATTTCTTAATATTGAAAGAGCGCATAGAGCACAGGCGGCCCCCCCAGACCCGGAGCGCCTCCGCAAGCCACAATAGCTAAGCTATTTCATTTCAGGGATAGAGACCTCCTTCTCCAGCTTTCATGTAGGGGGCAACATTTTTTTTTATGAGGGCAATTCAATATCCGTGCATCCTGATTACACCCAAAGGGTCCAAGAACAAAGAAAGACCTTTGTGCGATTAAGCGGAGGTTACCGAGACTTGAACTTAAAATACAGTCTTATGTTCCCCTCTAAGCAGCAAGTGGAGAATGAAGGGCGTGTGCTGTTTTTCTGCACGGCGGGTGCAACACAAATGGACGCTGAGCCCGCTCCCGGCGAAGGTCATCGAGAAAACCGTCAACAGGCAGCTGACCCACTAGCTCGAGGAGAACAAAATCCTGGACCCGTCGCAGTCCGGGTTCCGCAGCAACCACAGTACCGAAACTGCCCTCATCGCCGCCACCGATGACATCAGGGCCCTGCTGGACAACGGCGAAACAGCGGCTCTCATCCTCCAGGACCTATCAACCGCCTTCGACACTGTCTGCCACCCCACCCTACGCACACGCCTCCACAACACAGGGATCCGAGACAAGGCTCTGGAATGGACCACCTCCTTCCTCTCCGGCAGAACCCAGAGCAGCCGCCTCCCCCTTTCCGTTCCAAAGCATCTGAGATCATCTGCGGCGTACCCAAAGGATCATCCCTCAGCCCAACATTGTTCAACATCTATATGGCACCGCTCGCCCACGTCGCCCGACTGAACGACCTTAACATCGACGACACCCAGCTGATCCTCTCCCTCACCAAGGACCCCCTAACTCCCAAAACCAACCTCTACGAAGAAATGAAAACCATCGCCAAATGGATGAAGAACAGCTGTCTGAGCTGAACTCGGGCAAAACGGAGGTCCTCATCCTCGGCTCCACCCCCTCAGCCTGGGACAACCCCTGGTGGCTAACCACACTGGGAGCAGCACCAACACCCATCAACCACGCACGCAACCTGGGGTTTATCCTTGACTCAACACTCTCCATGACCAAGCAAGTCAACACCGTCTCATCATCCTGCTTCAACACCCTCCGCATGCTCCGCAAGATCTACAGTTAGATCCCCACCAAAACAAGAACGGTCACCCAGGCCCTTGTCAGACGCACTATGGAAACGACCTCTACACAGGAGCCTCGGCCAAACTCCTGAAATGACTACAATGCATACAGAACGCCTCAGCATGCCTGATCCTCAACATCCCTTGCCAAATCACACCCCACCTGAGAGACCTGCACTGGCTTCCTTTCAACAAGAGGATCACCTTCAAGCTCCTCACCCACGCACAAAAGGCACTCCACAACACCGGACCAGCATACCTCAACAAACGACTCACCTACTACACCCCGAACCGCCATCCCCACTCCGCCGACCTCGCCCTCGGCACCGTCCCCCGCATCGGAAGAGCGACCACCGGTGGCAGAGCTTTCTCCCACCTCGCTGCCAAGACCTGGAACACCCTCCCCATCATCCTATGACAGACCCAGGACCTACTAACCTTCAGGAGGCTACTCAAGACCTGGCTATTCGTGCAGTAGCAGCACCCCTCTTCCCAGCGCCTTGAGACCCTCGTGGGTGAGTAGCGCGCTCTGCAAATTTCTTGATTAATTGATTGATTTATTGAGCCTGGGCCGTGTCATTGTCCTCCAGGATGGCACGCAGCACACTTCGGATTCGGAAATTGTACCGGACTCGACAGAAAAGACACCGGACATGGTGGTTGGATCCGGCGACCAAGACAGCGATCAAGACTGAACATTGAGGGTTGGCAATGGAGAGCGGAACGGTACAGATAAGTTTGTCGAGTGTCTGCAGTATCGTGGAATTTCTAAGAGACTGATATGCTGATCACTTGTAGGGATTCTTGGGAGCCCTGTAATCGAGAATCACATGAGTGGACTCCTACGATACATGGATGTGAGCCTTATTATTTATGTATGTATGAGCATGGGCTGCTGCCAGAGTAGCGATGCCCCTTTTAGAACACGAACTGTACGCAACTGCCCATGGGGTGGGGAGGGTGTCATAATTGTTTATATTTCACAGTTCTTTTGGGGTGTTTGAGGGGATTTGTCCTAGTTTGCGTTAGATTACACAAGCCTAACATGTCTACTAAGTCAGGCAGTCGAGATCATGGCGGACCGGATGGTATACACTGGGTGCACTTTTACAAACCAGCATGTCAGTATAAAGATTGAAGATTATAACCTGGAATGTTAGGGGAATGGCAGGTCTTCACAGGCACCGTAGAGTGCACGCATTTTTAAAAAGGTATAGAATAGATATTGCAGGACTCCAGGAGACACACATATGGGGGAACACAATAGCGAACATACTGAAAAGGTGGCGGGGACAGCTATATGCTACCTCATTTTCTAGTTTTGCCCGGGGGGCCATTGGTGTGGGTGGCACCTGGGATCCCATTTCAACACCTACATCATGTTTTGGATCCTGAGGGATGCTCTGTCATCCTGTTTGGGAGGTGAGAAGTTAAGGAAATTTGTGTTGTTAATGTTTATGCCCCTAACTTGGACAGTCCGTCCTAAAAGCAGCAGCACCATACGTGGGTGCAGAATTTATCCTCATTGGTGATTTTAACTGTGTTTTTAATGCAGAATTAGATAGGGAAACTCCGAGAGAGAATACTAAGCCCCGCATGTCAAGGTCACTTGGAACTATAATGCAAGGTATGCAATTAGGGCATCACCCAACTAAACGATAATTCTCCTGTTACACGCCTGCTGCTAACACGTTTACTCAAATTGACCACTGTTGCCTCTTCCTGGGTCTCTCTGCTAATATGGAAGATGTGTCCTACTTAACTAAGTATATCTCTGACCATGCCCCGCTGCTGTTAACTCTGAGAAGTGGGCCGGTACGACCAGCCATTCCATTATGGCGACTTAGGGTGGAGGCGTTTACAGACCCCCCATATGAACAGGTGGTTACTGAGGCTCTGGACCATTACTTTAGGGAGAACTGGGGATCAACGGCCTGTAGGTCCACGGAGTGGGAATCCATGAAGGTGGTTCTTAGGCGGATATGTATGCGGACAACGTTTGGGATCCAGCACCAGCTTAGTAGAGATATTACTGCCTTCTAAGCTCAACTGAAACCCTGGGGATCCAGAACTTTGCTTTCCTGTCCTGCCCCCATACGCCTGATCCGTGGGGGTCTGTGCTCCAGCTCCTCTTATCGTGGTGGGAGCCTTACCTTACTTGAGGTTGCACTCCTGACTCTTCCAGAAGCCGCAGGCACGCGCAAAACCCTGGTGGTACTCCAAGTCCCAGGGTGCCTTGCGACACAAGATCTGCCTCAGGTGCGTGGGGGAGGAGCCTCGTCTGCCCTTATCAGCACTGCACTCCTACTGCAGTGCAGGATCCAGAACTTTGCTTTGCTGTCCTGCCCCATACGCCTGATCCGTAGGGGTCTGTGCTCCAGCTCCTCTTATAGTGGTGGGAGCCTTACCTTACTTGAGGGCGCACTCCTGACTCTTCCAGATGCCGCAGGCACGTGCAAAACCCTGGTGGGACTCCAAATCCCTGGGTGCCTTGTGACACAAGATCTGCCTCAGGTGCGTGGAGGAGGAGCCTCGTCTGCCCTTATCAGCACTGCAGTCCTACCGCCCGCCCTGCGCCCATCAGCGCCAGGAGGAGACAGGGCAGGGCCACCCCCCCGGTCGACCTGCATTGGGTTACAGCAACCACCAGGATAGGTAAGATGTACAGAGCTACAGAAACACCATATAACTAACTCTGAACAACTACAAGTAACCCCAGCTTGTATAGTGACATTGACTCAGAACTGGGAGAGGGTTGTGATACTAGCGAATTTAATGTATGTACTGAGGTGGAAAAGGTGTTCGTATCCCAGTCTATTGCCCTCTCACTAGAATTCACTTATTGTTGGCTGGGGCTTTGCAGGAGGCCGGTTGAGGGTCTTCGGGACTACAGTCTATTGTATTACATCTACTGGCAGATGCGGCGAAAAGGGTACAGTAGCAGATACTAGCCCTGCTCCCCCTGAGTCATCCTCGGCTTTTTTGGGCTGTGTGGAACGAGGTGTCGACTAGTAGTGCCCTTGCAAAAGGCATTCAAGCCGACGGAGTTACTCCCTGAACGAAGGAGGAAAAAGGGGCTCATAATGGGTAGGAAAGCGCCAATAAGAGTAAAAACACCAATAGTATCCTCACTGCCCCAAACCTCAAACGACAAAATGCTGCAAAGAGCAATAGGGGTTGTGAACACTGAGATCGAGTTAACTGAACGGCGCTTATCACTCACACCCGGTCTATCCTTCCCACCCCCTGAAACCACAATGCTGCGAGAACCCACACAAATTCATGAGGAGCCCCTGCGGTCACCTCCCCCAACGCCAGTTGTGCACAAGAAAGCAGCACGCAAGTGTAAAAACACCACTTGTGTCACCAGGGCTGTAAAGCATAAACAAACTAGTGGGGCAGGCACAAATAAGAAAAATCAAAGCGAGGTAAACCAAGATAAATTGGGAGGGAGAGAAGACCAGCCAGCGACTGTAGACAACCTTGTAGTAATTGAGCCCGAAAAGACCTACCCAGCTTGGGCTGTGAATCTGTTGGCAGACCTTCAGAATAATCTAAGGACCATCATCAAAGGTGAATTGGTGCCTTTCATCAATCGCCTAGACAAACTGGAGGGAATGGTGGCGGGAGGGGTTACGAGACCGGATGCTATACTGCCCCTTATTTGCAATACATCCAGAAATGGGATCACTGTAGGATGTTAGACAGATAGCAAAGGTCCACACTTGCAATTAAACCCCAGGAATGAATCTCCCTCCAATAGCCTTGAATCTGGCCAGCAGACCAAGGCTAAGGAACCCCTAACCAGAGCGGACAAAAGTGAGTCGAGAGGGAATTGTAGCCCTGACCCTCAAAGACAAGAAGCAGGCTCTGTCACGCTAGTTCAGGGTAGTAATACAACAGATAGCAGGCAGCCAATACAAGAAGGTGGTAGAGACTCGACCACACAAACCAAAGGGCTAAAATTTGTACTATCAACCTCCCCCTGCCCTGCTCGCCCTATGTAGAAATCTTAACAGGCACCCCGCAACTGGCCCACAATGAAAGGAAGTCTCATTTAGAGCTGAGGAACAAGTGCCTGCATTGGCTTAGCAGGCACAAGCACCTCGACTATGCGAAAACAAGAGAGATCATAATGGTGCGTCGTGTTGAGTGGGTGGGGAATCGTAGGAAGGACGAGCCTGGAGACTGCATAGTGATAAACTTTAGCAACCCTTGTACCGTGGAGAACCTGCTAAAACCAATACCCAGCTTTCATAACGCCCCCACTAGAATGAGCTTGTGAGCCCTAAGGTTCTTCTACCCCCAAGTCCAGATGGGACAAAGAAGATATGTACCCTTTGTACGAGCAGCATGGGATAAGGGACCACACTTTGAGGGAAGATTGGCTACCTTAAACGAGCCCCCCCGATTTGGAATCCCAGTGCACAATAGGTACGCTGCTTTGGAGGGGGTAGATTGACTGGGGGAGGGATTGACGCAGCGAGGGAACACTAAATTGGTAAGGGAAATTGGAATGAGCAGAGTTGATTGTAATCTAGAAAAAGCAACAAGTAGCGGCAGAACAGATCACATCCTACAATTAGTCCCGCAGGGAGTGAAGCTGCAGTGCCCCGAGGTCAACTACTCGGCTGCTCAAGGGGGATCAGTAAATAAAGAAGAAAAAGCTATGTGGGCTGATGGGAAGGATAGTGCCTGTATGGCCAACTATATAAATTCTAGGAATAGTAATACAGATGAATCAGACCAGGGCATCGGGTTACAAATTCTGTCATGGAACTTAGAGGGGCTAAAGAACAAACTCCCATGCCCAGACTGGGGGGAATTTGTGGGCAAGTGTGACATCTGTCTCTTCCAAGAGACGTGGGTGACAGAGGGTGCGCAGAGGGTGGGCTTTGCCACATTTGATAAGTTAGCATTTAAGGGTAAGAGGGGGAGACCCTCGGGTGGGCTGTCAATTTGGGTGGGCACATACCTTGGATGTACAGTGGAAGTGTTGACTACTCCCTCTAGGGATATTCAGTGTGCACTCCTCTCTTACCGCTCTAAGCTAAAAATTGCCTTAGTTAATGTATACTCTCGTCCGGTTAATAATAGCCAAGAATCGGCTACTATTTACCTCCTTGGCCAATTTATACCGTCGCTGGACCCAGGAATTTGGGTCATTGTGGGAGGCGACTTTGACTGCCACTTCGAACCACTCATAGATTCCGACTATTTAGACCCTTCGGAAGAAGATCAATTGTGGCTCATCCCTGACCCACAGATAACACCCATTAAAACCTGGTCTCCTTTGGCCTTGCAGCTGAATGCGCTTACATTAACCTTGTCGCTAAGAGCTTGCAAAGGGCAGAGCAAATCAGACCAGCCGGGGAAGTGTACATTTAACAGACCAGGCCAAGACTCTCTCCTGGATTACATCCTGGTAGAAACCAGACTTTGGAGAGGGTGCAAGATTCCTACATTATACATAGGAAGGACAGTGATCATAATGCGTTGAGCTTGATCCTCAAACCCTGCAAGCTGGGGATTGGCAATCCATCCCAATGTTTTGAGAAAGAGACTAGTGCATTGGTTGTAACAACCAACAGAAGGAAAGTTAGATGGGAGCGTATACAGGAGTCTCCACTTAAAATAGCAAAAATATATCAGCTAGTCCTCCCAAAGCTAATTAGAATGAGGGATTTCACGTTGGTGGAGGGGCCCAGCATAGATCAGGGTGAGGTAGGAAAAATTCATGCGGAATTAGCCTTAAATCTGGCAGATATTTTCTGTCCGACGGGGAGCCATAGAAAAAGTGCTGGTAACAAATGCTCCTGGTATAATGGGGATTGCCGCAAGGCAAAACAAGAACTTTTGAGGGCGGTGAAAGAACAGGGTAGGGTGCAAGCAAAAGTAGCAAGGGCCAACTACAAATGGTCCATCCAGAAAGGTAAGAAGGAATGGGAGGAGAGGAGGTGAGATGGCCTTAGGACGGCCCTCAAAGAGAAAGACATGAAATCCTTCTGGGCTATAGTGACAACAGGTGACAGGGAGGGGACATTGGCTATTGCACCCAATATAGCTCCAGAAGCTTGGGAATCATATTTTGGGTCACTATATGCATTAAGGGGAGATGAACATGAAAGTGGAGAGTTTAGCGGAGTAGAGTGCACGAGTCCTGAGGGAATGGAGTTTAGTGTGTTGGAGGTGAGCAATGCCATTTGCAAGCTCAGTCCCAACAGGGCCCCCGGGCTGGATAGACTGCCACGGGACCTTTTTCGGGGAGAGCCAAAGATCTGGGCCCCTTATTTTTGCGTCTTATTTAACGCAATTGCTGGGGGTATGGATCTTCCAGACACATGGCGTGGGGCCGAGATAGTGCCAATATTCAAGAAAGGTTGCCTCCCCACACCATCTAATTACAGGCCAATCAGCCTCATTGATATCTCCCAGAAACTCTTTTGGTGAGTGCTCCTGGATCGCTTACAGGACTGGGTAGAACAATAACAAATACTCAGCCCATATCAGGCCTGCTTCAGATCAAAGATGTCAACCGTGGACCAGATATTCAGGCTCCAGCTGTTCTGGAAAACGGTTGTCCTAGAGGGTGGCAGCCTCTATTTAATATTCATGGATCTGAAGTCGGCCTTTGATATGGTACCAAGGGCGAAGATTTGAAGGGTCTTGAGGGATCGTGGGATTCCCCCATACCTGCTCGGGTCTATCATAAAATTACACACGGATCACTTCGCGCAGGTCTGATGTGGAAAATCAAGTGAGCAATCTGCCCGGTTCCCTGTCCTTAATGGTGTTCGACAGGGATGCGTCCTCGCTCCCACCCTATTCTGTCTCTTTATAAACGGGCTCATTGACTTCCTAATGAAAATCAAGGATAGTGATGTCCCAAAGTTAGCTACAGGAAGGGTTCCCACACTAATGTTTGCGGATGATACCCTGTTACTTTCCAAAACTCCAATGGGCATCCAGCCGATCCTATATGGGTTCGCAGAGTTCTGCATGTTGTGGGGATTGGAGATAAATCTAGCAAAGACTAAGTTTATGGTTTTTAATCCCCCCAAACTGAAGCGTTCCAACCCAGTTCTACATGGTATCCCTCTTGAGAGAGTAGAGACGTTTGACTACTTGGGAGTCACCCTGGCTGAGTATTTTAATTGGGAGGCATTGGTGGCCAAAGCTAGCCTTAGTCTAACACAGACGATTGGTGGTATCTTGAAGCCGCATAGAACCTCAGACGCGAAACCCATTGCCCCTGCATTTGAAATGTATACTGCCCAAGCTAGAGGGGCTGCATTATATGGGGTAGAGCTGTGGGGCCATTGCCAGGTTTCCAATCTAACAAAGGCAGAAAATAATTTTATAAGGCAACTTTTAAGTCTACCGAACAGCACTCCACTTATTCCCCTTCGTATGGATCTGGGCATTAGGCCTCTGGGCGAAGAGATAGCACTGAGACCCCTTATATTTTGGAGGCGACTCTGGGTGACACCTGAACTGCCTGACATTAGGGCTGAGCTAAAAGAGATATTGCCCCAGTGCCGCAATAAGGGAATTCCTTGGCTCTGTCCTCGAGTCAAACAGCTCCCTCGACCCATCGCAGTCCGGATTCCGAGCGAACCACAGCACCGAGACTGCCCTCATCACAGCCACCGATGACATCAGGACCCTGCTTGACAACGGTGAAACTGCCGCCCTCATCCTCCTCGACCTGTCGGCCGCATTCAACACTGTCTGCCACCGCACCCTGACTACCCGCCTACATCACGCCGGGATCCAAAGAAAGGCCCTGGAATGGATCACCTCCTTCCTCTCCGACAGAACTCAGAGAGTCCGTCTCCCGCCCTTCCGCGCAGCGGCCACCAACATCATCTGCGGCGTACCCCAAGGATCCTCGCTCAGCCCTACCCTCTTCAATGTCTACATGAGCCCCCTCGCAGCCATCGCACGCAAACACAACCTCAACATCATCTCCTACGCCGATGACACCCAACTGATCCTGTCCCTCACCAACGACCCCACCAACACCAGAGCCAGCTTCCAGGAAGGAATGAAAGACGTCGCGGAATGGATGAAGCTCAGCCGTCTGAAGCTGAACTCAGACAAGACGGAAGTCCTCATCCTCGGACTATCCCCCTCCGCCTGGGACGACTCCTGGTGGCCCTCTGCTCTGGGCACCGCCCCCAAGCCCACGGACCATGCACGCAACCTGGGTTTCATCCTTGACTCCTCCCTCACGATGACCAAGCAAGTCAACGCTGTTACATCTTCCTGCTTCAACACCCTCCGCATGCTCCGAAAGATCTTCCGGTGGATCCCCACTGGAACCAGAAAGACAGTCACCCAGGCCCTTGTCACCAGCCGACTGGACTACGGGAACGCCCTCTACACTGGGACCACCGCCAAACTACAGAAAAGACTCCAGCGCATTCAGAACGCATCTGCATGACTCATCCTGGACATTCCCCGACACAGCCACATCTCTGCACACCTGAGAGACCTGCACTGGCTCCCCGTCAGCAAGAGGATCACCTTCAGACTCCTCATCCACGCACACAAGGCTCTCCATGACATGGGTCCCGAATACCTCAATACCCGCCTCACGTTCTACACACCTACCCGCCAGCTCCGCTCCGCCAGCCTCGCCCACGCCACCGTCCCACAGATTCACAGAACCACCACCGGAAGAAGATCTTTCTCCTACCTGGCGGCCAAGACGTGGAACTCCCTCCCCACCCCCCTACGACTGACCCAGGACCATCTCTCCTTCAGGAAGCAGATCAAAACCTGGCTTTTCGAGCAGTAGCGGCACCTCCCTCCCAGCGCCTTGAGACCCTCGCGGGTGAGTAGCGTGCTCTATAAAGGTTCCTGATTGATTGATAAAGGACCTCACTCTGGAATTAAAGAACCCAGATCTGTGGAGTTCACCTGAAACTTCATGTACTCTGATCTCTAGATTGGAACTAATAAGACAATACAGAGCAAGGAAACTCATCCAAATACAAAACAATTCCGCACATGGGCGCCTCACATCAGAATTTCTTCTTATAAAAAATACATACTACAAGGAACCCTTCCTAGATTTTATCCTACTTCCCAGGGCTAGGAAATTATATCTGCAATTCAGACTAGGGACCCTCCCAATTCATGTACTTACTAGTAAGATTCAAAGAAGGAATGTCCTGTATGTAATTATAAGGAGGAATCTGAAATCCCTGCCCTGCTTATCGGATACAGCGTAAACGCTGGTTAACACAACTTTGTAAAAACCTGGGTTTCAAGCAATGTATAGCGGCATTGAGAATCTTAAAGAATTATACCAGCCCTCCAATTGTATTTGCGGTTTCTCGTTTTTTAAACAGTATGTGGTATATCAGGCAAGCTGTCAAGTATAATTGTATTGGAGTGTGTAATAGCAAAGCCTGATGTCCGCCATTCCACTATTGTAAACCTTCTTGTATCTATTTTTAATGATAGATTTAATATCTTTTTATTCTTTTAACTTAGTATTTTTTAGGGATCCTTTGATCGTGTTGCTATGGAGAGGCCTGTCATGTAGGGATGTAAATGGCTTGTAAATATATTGTATCTGTGATTTCTTAATAAAATGTAAGCACTTTTATGGCTTTGCGCCGAAATAAAGTTTTGACTGAAAACCCTGGATGATGCTCTTTAAAAGGCACCTTCGAACCCGGGTGAATGGACACGGGTTTGCGGACAGTTGCTTGAGGCCTGCTCTAGGTTAGAAAAGCATCAATATACTACCTATAGACAAAGATTACACATGGAAGGGGATAGGACTGGAGCACTCTTAGCACGACTTCTATGGACAGAGATGGAGCATGTGCCCATTCTGCAGCTCAGAAATATCGATGGGAACATAATATACACGCAGGACGCGATTCTTAAGGAATTCGCGGCTCACCTGAAACGCACTTGTACAACTGTTACTCATGCCAAGCCGCATGCAATGCAGGAGTTTTTAGATAGGATAACGCTTCCGACGCTGGGGGATAAGGAAGCGGAAGGCACTGGGGGCATCAATAACCAAGGATGAAGTCCTGACGGTAATCAAAGGGCTGAAGTCAGAGAGGTGCCCTGAGAGTGATGGGCTCCCAGCGGAGTTCTATAAAAAATTTGCTCCGCAGCTGGTGGATCATCTCTTACAGGTATTTAATGAGGCTTTGACCCGGGGGCACTCCCTTCCTCCATGATGGAGGCGTTGGTGTCTATGATCCCCAAGCCGGATAGAGATCCTCTTTCTCCTGCCTCTTACGGACCCATCTCTCTCCTGAACACCAACGAAAAGATACTGAGTGTTGTGCTGGTGGAACATCTCATGCCGTATGTGGTCTGATTGGTCCACCCGGACCAGGCTGGCTTCGTTCCGGGGTGAAACACCACAGTTAATTTGCATAGACTTGCGCACGTATGGCACGCACCTCATCTGCAGGAGGAGGATTGGACCTTATGTCTCCTAGATATACAGCAGGCCTTTGATTCCATTGAATGGAAGTACATGTGGAAAGTCCTTAGCAATATGGGGCTGGGAGAATCATATAAAATTATTGTATACTGGGTCTACGGCTAGGGTGCGACTGTGTAATCAAGTGTCTGATCGGTTCGAGCTCCGAAGGGGTACCTGACAGGGCTGCCCCCTGTCGCCGCTCCTGTTCGCCCTTGTGATGGAACCTCCGGTGATTACCCTTCGAACTGGGATGCAGAATAGGGGAATTAAGTTGGGAGCTACTAGTCATGTGGTGTCCATGTACACCGACGATACGTTGGTGTATCTTCGAAGGCCTGAGGAGTCAGTCCCTTTGCTGTTAGACGTATTGGCCAACTTTAGGGGGCTTTCGGGACTGCAGCTTAACCCAGGGAAGTCTAAGCTCTTCCCCATGGGAGGTTGCATTGACCAAAATGGTGATTCTTCCCCGCTGTCTTTATGTGATGCAAAATTCACTTTATCAAATACCACAGACCTATTTTCGACGCCTGGACCAACTGTTGGTGGAGCTGCTGTGGGGAGCTAAAAGTAAGAGTGTGAGACAGAACACATTACAGAGGACGTGGGACCAGAGGTGACTCGAGGTGCCTCGACTGGGCCTTTATTATATGGCAGCGCAGCTGCAGCATGCTGTGAAGTGGTTTGACAACATCATCGCACCCCACCTCCGGAACGTCATAAACAACTCCTTCACGTCAGCCACCTTCCCTGAAAGCTGGAAGCACGCCGAAATCAACGCCCTTCTGAAAAAACCCACAGCGGACCCCAAAGACCTCAAGAACTTCCGCCCCATCTCTCTTCTTCCCTTCCCGGCTAAAGTCATCGAGAAAACCGTCAATAAACAGCTGACTGCTTTCCTCGAGACAAACAACTCACTCGACCCATCACAGTCTGGATTTCGAGCCAACCACAGCACCGAGACCGCCCTCATCGCAGCCACTGACGACATCAGGACCCTGATGGACAACAGAGAAACAACCGCCCTCATTCTCCTAGACCTCTTGGCAGCTTTTGACACTGTCTGCCACCGCACCCTGATAACCCGCCTCCTCCACACCGGGATCCAAGGAAAGGCCCTGGAATGGATCACCTCCTTCCTCTCCAACAGAGCCCAGAGAGTCCGCCTCCCTCCCTTCCACTCAACAGCCACCAAGACCATCTGCGGCGTACCCCAAGGCTCCTCGCTCAGCCCAACACTCTTCAATATCTACATGAGCCCCCTCGCCGCCATCGCATGCAAACACAACATCAACATCATCTCCTATGCCGACGACACCCAACTGATACTCTCCCTCACCAAGGACCCAGCCACCGCCAAAACCAACCTCCAGGAAGGAATGAAAGACATCGCAGAATGGATGAAGCTCAGTCGCCTGAAGCTGAACTCAGACAAGACGGAGATCCTCATCCTCGGACATTCACCCTCCGCCTGGGACGACTCCTGGTGCCCACAGCACTGGGCTCCGCACCTATTCCCACTGACCACGCACATAACCTGGGATTCATCCTGGACTCCTCCCTCTCGATGACCAAGCAAGTCAACGCCGTCTCATCATCCTGTTTCAACACCCTACGCATGCTCCGAAAAATCTTCCGATGGATCCCCACCGAAACCAGAAAAACCGTCACCCAGGCCCTCGTCATCAGCCGACTGGACTACGGAAACGCCCTCTACGCAGGAACCACAGCCAAACTTCAGAAACGACTCCAGCGCAGCACATACAGAACGCTTCCGCCCGACTCATCCTCGACATCCCCCGCCACAGCCACATATCTGCCCACCTGAGAAACCTGCACTGGCTCCACGTCAGCAAGAGGATCACATTCAGGCTCCTCACCTACGCACACAAAGCGCTCAACGATAAAGGACCTGAATACCTCAACAACCGCCTCTCGTTCTACACTCTCACCCGTCAGCTCCGATCAGCCGGCCTCGTCCTCGCCGCCATCCCACGGATCCACAGAACCACCGCCGGAGGAAGATCGTTCTCCTACCTGCTCGCCAAGACATGGAACTCACTCCCCACACACCTACGAATGACCCAGGACCACCTCACCTTCAGGAAACACCTCAAGACTTGGCTATTCGAGCAGTGACAGCACCCCTCCCTTAGCGCCTTGAGACCCTCACGGGTGAGTAGCGCGCTCTATAAATGTTTGGTTGATTGATTGATGACCATGATAATTGGGAAAAGCAGTTACGGTCGGGTACACAACAGGGAATTCCCCTCCCTGAACTTTTTATGTTGGGGTCGAGGGTTCAGGATTGGCTTCCATACATTATTCGACATGTAGCCATGACATGGGAGGTAGCACTTAAAACTGTGGTGAAAAGGGCACCTTATGCTCCAGACGCACCACTATGGGAAGTGGTACCATTTAAACAGATAGGTTGTAACACTAAGTGGACGGAGGGGGGATGTCGTGTGATGGGGTACCTATACTCTAACCAACAGTTCCTTACCAGGGAGGAGGCAAAGTCTGCGTTCAAGTTGGGGAAGTGTCAATACCTCCAATACAGGAAAATATCAGCGGTAACCCATGAGTTGGGGCCCATGTTCCCACAAGACCCTCCCATCTCGTCTACCCTTCAGGCACTTGTGACCTTGACGGTAGGGCATAAATTATTCTTGCATATTTATCGGGCACTTAGGGATGATACTCCGGCTTCCCCCCTTTTGGCTCAGGCCAAGTGGGACGTGATTCTGGACATACCCTTAATGGTATCTGAGTGGAGGGAGGTACATGCAGGGGTCAAGCAAATTAGTTCTAACCCTAGGTTTAAACTTACACAGTACAACATCGTGCACCAAACCTATCTGACTTCACGAGTTTTACACAAAATATATCCTGATCGTCCGGCACACTGTCCTAGATGTGGTTTTCAGGACGCCCACTTCCTGCATATGCTTTGGGATTGTACTGGTCTGGTAGTTTATTGGAGGTCAGTAGTGGATAGTTTACAAGTGATTACAAGGTGGCAGATACCCCACACCGTTCAGGAGATACTACTGGGTCTCCACCCTAGCCCTAAAGGGTAAAAGCTCACAAAGAAACGTTTGCAGCTGGGGCTGGTGCTAGCCAAGCGGATGGTTGTAATTAGATGGATGAGTCCGCCACCGCCCACGGTGGCGAACTGGGCCAAAGATCAGCGGCAGTGGGCGGTGGCAGAGTTGATCCCGATGAAAAGGGTCAGGAGGGATGACAAATTGGAAGACGATGCTGTGGCTTAGAATGTTATGATAGCAGAGATTCTCGTGGGGGGGATCCCCCCACAATGCTCTGAAAGGGCACAGACGGGTCACACTAATTCAGGGGAAGTACAAATGCATGGGAGTCACCTGGAGCCCAGAACTGTGGGAGAAACATAATAATTGGGAGCCTTGGTCCGACCTGGGGGATCTGATATAGTAGTTAATATGTTTAGCAAGCTGGAAGGGGGAGGGTTGGGAGGGTAGTTTAAATGTTATGGTTTGTTTTTTGTTAGATTATCGTTTGTCAGTCCAGAACCAGTAATTTAAATCATATGTGATATGGATAAAAATATGTTTTTCTTCCATGGAATGTGTAAATATCAGTGTCATGGCTCCTGTGATGTATAACTGTTGCCATACTTAATTCATCTATACACTCAGGCACTACCCATGGACTGCTCCAATCATTCAGGCACTACCCTTGTACTCATGCAATACGGCAGACACTGCCTATGCACTCATGCTATCATGGTACATAAAGAAGCAAGCGAGGTGCAGAAAAAGGCAAGAGAAGTGCAGAAAGAAGAAGAAATGTGCAGAAAAAAGCAGGAGAAATGCAGAACGGGGCAACTGAGGTACAGAAAGAGCAAGAGAGGTGCAAAAAGAAGCAAGAGAGGTGCAGGAAGAAGCAAGAGAGGTACAGAAAGAGGAAGAAAGATATATAAAGAAGAATAGAAGAGCAGAAAGAAGCACGGGAATTGTAGAAAGAAGCAAAAGAGGTGCAGAAAGAGGAAGAAGGATGCAGAAAGAAGAAGAACGTTACAGGGAGAAGCAAGAGAGGTACAGTAAGAGGCAAAATAGGTGTTGAAAGAGGAAGAAAGGTGCAGAAAGAAGCAAGAGAGGTTCAGAAAGAGACAAGAGAGGTACAGAAATAAGAGAGTAAGTTGCAAAAAGAGGCAAGAGAGGTGCAGAAAGAAGCAAGAGAAGTGCAGAAAGAAGCACGAGGCACAGAAAAAAGCAAGAGAAGTGTTGAAAGAGGCAAGAGAGGAGCAAAAATAAGCAAGAGAAGTGATGAAAGAGGCAAGAGGGATGCAGAAAGAAGCAAGAGTGGGGGCAGACAAAAGCAAGAGACGAGAAGAAAGAAGCAAGAGATACACAGAAAGAGGCAAGAGAAGTACAGAAAGAGGCAAGAGAGGTACAGAAAGAGGCAAGAGAAGTACAGAAAGAAGCAAGAGAGGTGCAAAAAAAAGTAAGAGGAGTGCAGAAAGAGGCAAGAGAAGTGTAGAAAGAAGCAGAAGAACTGCAGGAAGAGAAGGAAAAGAGCCGACAGAGGAAGTAAGGCACAAAAAGAAGCAAGAGAAAAGCTGGAAGAAGCAAGAGTGGTGCAGAAAGAAGCAAGAAAAATGCAGAAAGAACAGAGTGAGTTGCAGAAAGAGGCAAGAGAGGTGGGGAAAAGAAGAAAGAGAGGTGCAGAAAGAAGCAAGAGAGGTGTAGAAAGAAGATAGAGAGCTGCAGAAAGAGGTAAGAGAAGTGCATAAAGAAGCAAGTGAGGTACAGAAAGAAGCAAGAGATGTAGAGGAAGAAGAAGAAAGGTGCTGAAAGAAGAAGAGAGGTGCAGAAAGAGGCAAGAGAAGTGCAGAAAGAAGCAGAAGAACTGCAGGATGAGAAGGAAAAGAGCCGACAGAGGAAGTAAGGCACAAAAAGAAGCAAGAGAAAAGCTGGAAGAAGCAAGAGAGGTGCAGAAAGAAGCAAGAAAAATGCAGAAAGAACACAGTGAGTTGCAGAAAGAGGCAAGAGATGTGGGGAAAAGAAGAAAGAGAGGTGCAGCAAGAAGAAAGAGAGGTGTAGAAAGAAGCTAGAGAGCTGCAGAAAGAGGTTAGAGAAGTGCATAAAGAAGCAAGAGAGGTGCAGAAAGAAGCAAGAGAGTTGCAGACAGAATAGAGTGGGGTGCGAAAAGAAGCAAGTGAGCTGCAGAAAGAGGCAAGGGGGGTACAGAAAGAAGCAAGAGAAGTGCAGAAAGAAGACAAATGGTGCAATAAGAAGGAAGAGAAGTGCAGAAAGAGGCAATAGTAGTATGGAGAGAGGCAAGAGAAGCGCAGAAAGAGGCAATGGAAGTGGAGAAAGAGGTAAGAGAGGACAGAAGCAAGAGAGGTGAAGAAAGAAGCAAGAGATACATAGAAAGAGGCAAGAGAAGTACAGAAAGAAGCAAGAGAGGTACAGAAAGAGGCAAGAGAAGTACAGAAAGAAGACAAATGGTGCAAAAAGAAGAAAGAGAAGTGCAGAAAGAGGCAATAGTAGTGCAGAAAGAGGCAAGAGAAGCACAGAAAGAGGCAATAGAAGTGGAGAAAGAGGTAAGAGTGGTACAGAAAGAAGCAAGCAAGGTACAGAAACATGCAAGAGGAGAGCAGAAAGATAAAAAAATGTACAGAAAGAAGCAAGAGTAATGCAGAAAGAGGCAACTGAGGTACAGAAAGAGCAAGAGAGGTGCAGAAAGAAGCAAGACAGGTGCAGTAAGAAGCAGGAGAGGTTCAGAAAGAGGAAGAAAGGTGCAGAAAGAAACAAGTGAGGTACAGAAAGAAGCAAGAGATGTAGAGAAAGAAGAAGAAAGGTGCAGAAAGAAGAAGAGAGGTGCAGAAAGAAGCAAGAGCGGTATAGCAAGATGCAAGAGAGGTACAGAAAGAGGAAGAAATGAGCAGAAAGAAGCAAGAGAGGTACAGTAAGAGGAAAGAGAGGTGGGGAAAAGAAGAAAGAGAGGTGCAGAAAGAAGCAAGAGATGTAGAGAAAGAAGAAGAAAGGTGCAGGAAGAAGAAGAGAGGTACAGAAAGAAGCACTAGAGGTGTAGCAAGATGCAAGAGAGGTAGAGAAAGAGGTAGAAATTAGCAGAAAGAAGCAAGAGAGGTACAGTAAGACGCAAGAGAGGTGCAGAAAGAAGCAAGAGAGGTACAGAAAGAAGCAAGAGAAGTGATCAAAGAAGCAAGAGAGATACAGAAAGAAGCAAGAGATGTGCAGACAGACGCAAGAGACGTGCAGACAGAAGCAAGAGATGTGCAGACAGAAGCAAGAGACGTGCAGACAGAAGCAAGAGTGGTGAGGAAAGAAGCAAGAGAGGTATAGAAAGAGGCAATAGAAGTACAGAAAGAGTCAAGACAAATACAGAAAGAAGCAAGAGAGGTGCTGAAAAAACATGAGAATTACAAAGACAAAGAAAGGTGCTAAAAGAGGAAGAAGGGTGCAGAAAGAAGCAAGAGAAGTGCTGAAAGAAGCAAGAGAGGTACAGAAAGAAGCAAGAGAAGTACAAAAAGTAGAAATAAATGTACAGAAAGAAGCTAGAGAGGTGCAGAAAGAGGCAAGAGAAGTTCAGAAAGAAGCAAGAGAGGAGCAGAAAGAGGGAAGTGCTGAAAGAAGAAAGCTGCAAAAAGAAGGAAGAAAAGTGCAGAAAAAAGAAAGAAAGGTGCAGAAATAAGAGAGTGAGGTGCAGCAAGAGGCAAGTAAGGTGCAGAAAGAGGCAAGAGAGGTATATAAAGACGCAAGAGAGATGCAGAAAGAGGCAAGAGAAATGCACAAAGAGGCAAGAGAAATTTAGAAAGAAGACGAAAGATGCCAAAAACGGAAGAGAGGTGCAGAAAAAGGAAGAAAGGCACAGAAAGAGGACGAATGGCACAGAAAGAGGAAGAAAGGTGCAGAAATAGGAAGAGAGGTGCAGAAAAAGGAAGAAAGGTACAGAAAGAAGCAAGAGAAGTATAGGAAGAAGCAATAGGGTACAGAAAGAAGAGAGTGAGGTACAGAGAGAGGGAAGTGAGGTGTAGAAAGAAGCAAGAGAAGTGCAGAAAGAAGCAAGCAAGGTATCAGAAAGAAGAGAGTGAGGTACAGAAAGTGGCTAGAAAGTTGCAGAAAGAAAGAAGAAAAATGCAGAAAGAGCCAAGATAAGTGTAGAAAGAGGAAGAAAAGTGCAGAAAGAAGCAAGACAATTACAGAGCAGAGAGAAGCGAGAGAGGCACAGAAAGATGCATAATAATTGATGAAAAAGGTGTAGAAAGACACAAGAGAGGTGCACATAAAAGCAAGAGAGTCCCAAAAAGAGGCAAGAGAAGTAAAGAAGGCAGCAAACAGATGTGCAGAAAGAGGCAAGAGAAGGGCAGAAAGAAGGAAAAGAGATACAGAAAGAAGAAAGAGAACTGCAGAAAGAAGAAAAAAGGTTGCCGAATGAGGAAGAAAGGCATAGAAAGAGGAAGACAGTTGCAAAAAGAAGCAACAGAAGTGCAGAAAGAAGCGAGAGAGCTGCAGAAAAAAGCAAGAGAGGTACAAAAAGAAGCAAGAGCGGTGCAGAAAGAAGCAAGAGAGGTGCAGAAAGGAGGAAGAGAGTTACAGTAAGAAGCAAGAGAGGTGCAGAAAGAGGAAGAAAAGTGCAGAAAGAAGAAGTAAGTTGCAGAAAGAAGAAAGAGAAGTATAGAAAACAGCAACAGAGCTGCAGAAAGAAGAGACTGGGGTACAGAGAGAGGCACCTGAGGTGCAGAAAGAGGCAAGAGAGACGCTGAAAAGAAGTAGGAGAGGTACAGAAATTAGAGAGAGTGGTGAAGAAAAGGGGAAGAAAGGTACAGAAAGAAGCAAGAAAGGTGCAGAAAGAAGAGTGTTGTATATAAAGAAGCAAGAGGGGTGCTGAAAGAAGCAAGATAAATGCTGAAAGAGGCAAGAGAAGAGAAGTGCAGAAAGAGGAAGAAAGGTACAGAAAAAAGCAAGAAAGGTGCTAAAGAGGCAACTGAGGTGCAGAAAGAGGAAGAAATGTGCAGAAAGAAGAAAGAGGTGCAGACAGAAGCAAGAGAGGTATAGGAAAAGGCAAGAGAAGTACAGACACAAGCAAGAGAGGTACAGAAAGAAGCAAGAGAAGTGCAGAAAAAAGCAAGAGAACTGCAGGAAGAGGAAGAAAGGTGCCGACAGAAGAAGAAAAGTGCTGAAAGAGGAAGAAAGGCACAGAAAGAAAAAAGAGAAGTGCAGAATGAAGCAAGAGAGGTATAGAAAGAAGAGAGTGAGGTACAGAAGGAGGCAAGGGAGTTGCAGAAAGAGGCAAGAGAGATCCAGAAATAAGCAAGAGAAATGCAGAAAGAGGAAGAGGTGTCAAAAGAGGAAGAATGGTGCAGTAAGAGGAAAAAAGGCACAGAAAGAGGAAGAATGGTGCAGAAAGAGAGGGGCAGAAAGAAGCAAGAGAGGTGCAAAAAGAGGTAAGGGAAGTACAGAAAGAAGAAGGAGAGGTACAGAAAGAGGCTAAAAAAGTACAGAAAGAAGCAAGAGAAATACAGAACAAAGCAAGAGACGTGCAGAAAGAAGCTAGAGAGTTGCTTAAAGAGGCAAGAAAAATGCAAATAGATGCAAGAGAACTGCATAACGAGGAAGAAAGGTGCTTAAAGAGTGAATAAAGGTGCAGAAAGAGGAAGAAAGGCACAGAAAGAAGCAAGGGAAGTGCAGAAAAAAGCAAGAGTGGTGCAGAAAAGAAGAACGAGAGCTCTGGAAAGAGGCAGCAGAGGTACAGAAAGAAGAGAGTGAGGTGTAGAAAGAGGCAAGTGAGGTACAGAAAGAGGCAAAAGAGGTGCAGAAAAGAAGAACGAGAGCTCTAGAAAGAGGCAGCAGAGGTGCAGAAAGAAGAGAGTGAGGTGCAGAAATAGGCAAGAGAGGTGCAGAAAGAGGCAAGAGAGATGCAAAAAGAAGCAAGAGAGGTGCAGAAAGAGGAATTAATGTGCGAAAAGAGGAAGAAAGGAGCAGGAAGAGAGGGGCAGACAGAAGCAAGAGAGGTGCAGAAAGAGGCAAGAGAATTACAGACAGAAGCAAGAGAGGTGCAAAAAGAGGCAAGGGAAGTACAGAAAGAAGAAAGAGAGGTAGAGAAAGAGGCTAAAAAGTACCCTAAAAGAAGCAAGAGAAATGCACAAAGAAGCAAGAGATGTGTAGAAAGAAGCCAGAGAGTTGCAGAAAGAGGCAAGAGAATTGCAAATAGAAGCAAGAGAACTGCATTTAGAGGAAGAAAGGCAAAGAAAGAAGCAAGAGAAATGCTGAAAAGAAGTAAGAGAGGTACAGAAATTAGAGAGAGTGGTGCAGAAAGAGGAAGATAGGTGTGTAAAGAAGCAAGAAAGGTGCAGAAAGAAGAGAATGTGGTACATAAAGAGGCGAGAGAAGTGCATAGAGAAGCAACAGAGGTGCAAAAAGAAGCAAGAGGGATGCATAAAGAGGCTAGAGAAGTGCAGAAAAAAGCAAGAGAACTGCAGAAAGAGGAAGAAAGGTGCCGACAGAAGAAGAAAAGTGCTGACAAAGGAAGAAAGGCACAGAAAGAAGCAAGAGAAGTGCAGAATGAAGCAAGAGAGGTACAGAAAGAAGAGAGTGAGGTACAGAAGGAGGCAAGGGAGTTACAGAAAGAGGCAAGAGAGATCCAGAAATAAGCAAGAGAAATGCAGAAAGAGGAAGAGGTGTCAAAAGAGGAAGAAAGGTGCAGTAAGAGGAAAAACGGCACAGAAAGAGGAAGAAAGGTGGAGAAAGAGAGGGTCAGACAGAAGCAAGAGAGGTACAGAAAGAGGCTAGAGAATTACATACAGAAGCAAGAGAGGTGCAGAAAGAGACAAAGGAAGTATAGAAAGAAGCAAGAGAGGTACAGAAAGAGGCTAAAAAAGTACAGAAAGAAGCAAGACAAATGCAGAAAGAAGCCAGAGACGTGCAGAAAGAAGCAAGAGAGTTGCTTAAAGAGGCAATAGAAGTGGAAATAGATGCAAGAGAACTGCATAAAGAGGAAGAAAGGTGCTTAAAGAGTGAACAAAGGTGCAGAATGAGGAAGAAAGGCACAAAAAGAAGCAAGGGAAGTGCAGAAAGAAGCAAGAGTGGTGCATAATGAAGAGAGTGAGGTGTAGAAAGAGGCAAGTGAGGTACAGAAAGAGGCAAGAGAGGTGCGGAAAAGAAGAACAAGAGCTCTAGAAAGAGGCAGCAGAGGTGCAGAAAGAAGGGAGTGAGGTGCAGAAATAGGCAATAGAGGTGAGAAAGAGGCAAGAGAGGTGCAAAAAGAAGCAAGAGAGGTGCAGAAAGAGGAATTAATGTGTGAAAAGAGGAAGAAAGGAGCAGGAAGAGAGGGGCAGACAGAAGCAAGAGAGGTGCAGAAAGAGGCAAGAGAATTACAGACAGAAGCAAGAGAGGTGCAGAAAGAGGCAAGGGAAGTACAGAAAGAAGCAAGAGAAGTGCAGAATGAAGAAAGAGAGGTATAGAAAGATGAGAGTGAGGTACAGAAGGAGGCAAGGGAGTTGCAGAAAGAGGCAAGAGAGATCCAGAAATAAGCAAGAGAAATGCAGAAAGAGGAAGAGGTGTCAAAAGAAGAAGAAAGGTGCAGTAAGAGGAAAAAAGGCACAGAAAGAGGAAGAATGGTGCAGAAAGAGAGGGTCAGACAGAAGCAAGAGAGGTACAGAAAGAGGCTAGAGAATTACATACAGAAGCAAGAGAGGTGCTGAAAGAGGCAAGGGAAGTACAGAAAGAAGAAAGAGAGGTACAGAAAGAGGCTAAAAAAGTACAGAAAGAAGCAAGACAAATGCAGAAAGAAGCCAGAGATGTGCAGAAAGAAGCAAGAGAGGTACAGAAAGAGGCTAAAAAGGTACAGAAAGAAGGAAGACAAATGCAGAAAGAAGCCCGAGACGTGCAGAAAGAAGCAAGAGAGTTGCTTAAAGAGGCAATAGAAGTGCAAATAGATGCAAGAGAACTGTGTGAGAAAGTGGCTCTGTATATCCTGTTCCTTAATAGGTACAGGGTGTACAGAGTCCACAGACCCCAAGGGTTTAACAGAGGTTAAAGTTAGATATAACCTTACTCTCCAAAGTGGTAGCCTGGTCGAGCAGTAAGGCAGTATCAGAGGACGTGTAAAGCATTTGTTGTACACACTCAGTCAGCAAATAGTTCCACACACTCAATAACTGAACTCTAGGCCCATGGTTTGTGTATAAAAAAATATATGCTTGTTTTATTTTAGAACCAACACTTGGAATTAAAATATACTTTCTCGACAGGAGATGTTTCATAAAAATACTTTTGTATATGTAATAGACTTTTTAGTACACAGTTACAAACAGTTGCAGTAGGCAACTCTATTTCTAAACACAATACATTGAGCTCAATGCAAAATTCAAATTATATGCAACAGATTACTTTTTAGATTACTTTTGTAATTCCAGGCTTGGATCCTAGATCCAGTCCTGGGTCAGTTCTCAGAATCAGCTGTTGAAAGTCGACTTTGGTACTGTAGTGATTTTTAACTAATATTTAGCTATTTCAAAAGTGAGCACTTAGAAAATATTTCAGAGCAAACAATCAATGATTCCCTATGGAAGGAAATGTAGGTTACAGGTACAGTAGGCACCAAGATCCAGCACTGGGAGCTCACCTAAGAGCAGGTGAGTAAATTCGTTTTTGGTACTCGGCTGATTTTTGGTGAATATTTGAAGTTTTGAAAAGTCCACACTTAGAAGAATTTTCAAGCAAAAGCCAGTCAATGTTACTCTATGAAGAAAACGAAGTCAGCGGTTTAAGGGTAAGTACTCGACTGGCAGAGTTGAAGTGCTGGGCATAGACTCAGGGGTCCCCCAGTGTCAGGTAGGTACAGTTAGTTCACCCGCAGCGGTTTCAGGACGGCCGGGTGCAGAGAGAGTTAGGCCCAATGTTATCCTATGAGGGATAGGGGGGCCTTGGTTGGTGGCTGCTGTCTGGCAAGCCACGTGGCTGTGGAAGCTGGGCTCCTGGTCACTTACTCAGGGCAAGTGGGGAAGTAGGTTAGAGTAGAATTTTCACTGCCAGGGCCACTCGGGCGGCTGGCTGCAGGGTGCTTTTGAGCCGTCGGGCGCTCAATTGATTTCTATGGGAAATCTCCGGTTTGGAAAAAGACTGCAGGCTCGGGGACGAGGACTCTTCGGGTGCCACCACCACTTCGAGGGGTAAGTTGGGTAGTTGAAGGATTGGTAAGTACCCCGGGATTGGGCACAGAGGGCCGTGGGGCGCCGGTTGCAGGGGTGCCTTTTGATGTCGGAAATCTTACCCTCTTGTTGATCGCGGTTGGGGTGGCACTCTGTTCTGAGGCTGCAAGCTTCTTCAGGATAGTCGAGGGGGGTCCTTGGGTGCCGGACTCGGGGTCACAGTCGCCGTGGGGTCGTCCTCGTGGGTTTAGTTCACTCCGGCACCGGCCAGGCTTGGCGGGTGCAGAGTGGGCTGGGATTGCGGTTCCGGGCTGCTGCCAGGGGTGAAAGGTAGGTTCTGAGTAGAGCCTCTACTCATGGGAGTCCCAGGGAATCAGAGTTCAAAGGTAACCAGGTCCTCCGGGGTTTCTGAGGTTGCTGGCCACAAGAGATGCCGCGCTGGAGCAGGAGCAGGTTCGAGGGTCGACAGGCCGGTAGGGCTGGGGCCAAAGCAGTTGGTGTCTTCCTCTTTTTAGCAGCTGCAGGGCAGGTCTTTGTTCTTCTTGCTCTTCTTGTAGTTTCGAATCTGGGATCTGGGGAAGGAAGGTTCAGGGTGCCCCTAAATACTAGATTTAGGGGCGTTACAGGTAGGTGCAGGGCAGGGACCAATGGGTCCCTGTCCTGGGGTGGGTACACCCCCTATCCTGCCTCTCTCCTGTAGGAGGGGGGCAGTAGACTAATCCTGATTGGGTAGGGCTTCCCATCTCCAAGATGGCGAGAGCCCGGGGATGTGCTTCACCTCGCCTCCCCCACCTGAGGGGTGGGGTTGGCAGGCTGGCACATTCCTTGTCCTTATTTGGGGTTTCCGGCCAAGCTTCCCACCAGAGTGGGGGGTTGCAGTGGCCTGGGGAAACTCACAGAGGCGGCATGCCTTTGAAGCTTCCCCCTGTCCATCCTGGGGGAGGAGATTTAGCACCTCGCCCAGGATGTGCATTGTTGCAGGCCCAGGAGAGCAGGGGCTCTCCTACCCAGGGGTCCAGCAACATGTCTGGTGTGTGGCAGCCTAGGCAGCCTCAGCACAGACGTGGATTGTAGGTTAGGTTTTAGAGGGCATCTCTAAGATGCCCTCTGGGGTGCTTGGCACATTAAATCCCACACTGGCATCAGTGTGGGTTTAATGTGCTGAGAAGTTTGATACCAAACTCCTCAGTCTTCAGGGCTGCCTTCATGGTGCTGTGGAGTTCCTGTTTGACGAGCTCCCAGCACCATGTACTCTTAAAGGGCAGCACTGCACTTACAGAGCCCAGGAATGGACCTGGGTACTGTAGGGGCACAGGGCTCCTGCTCCTGTGCCCACACCATTGGCATAGCGCACCCAGCTAGAGGGGTGGCTGATATATGCCATGGCAGTGTAGGTGTGGGCATGGCACACAGGGATGTGTGTCATGTCGACTCTCTGTTTTGTCTTGCACCCAGACACTCAGCCTGCAAGAGCAGTGTGTGTGTGTTAGGGGACAGGGCCTGTAAGGGTGGCACAATAAGTGCTGCAGCCCTTAGAGGCCTTCCCTGGTCACAAGGCCCTGGGTACCTAGGGTACCATTTACAAGGGGCTGACATGTGGCCAGAGTTTGCCAATTTGGGTTTTGTCTGTTAGGCAGTTTTTACGGAAGGAACACAGGCCCTGGGCACCTGATTGGCTGGAACCCAGGGCACAACAAGGAAAAGTGCATCAGCTATTAGGCAAAAAGGGGGGGGGTTACTGCAACAAAAACCCACTTTCCTACAAACTGCATAAAGAGGAAGAAAGCTGCTTAAAGAGTGAACAAAGGTGCAGAAAGAGGAAGAAAGGCACAAAAAGAAGCAAGGGAAGTGCAGAAAGAAGCAAGAGTGGTGCATATGAAGAGAGTGAGGTGTAGAAAGAGGCAAGTGAGGTGCAGAAAGAGGCAAGAGAGGTGCGGAAAAGAAGAACGAGAGCTCTAGAAAGAGGCAGCAGAGGTACAGAAAGAAGAGAGTGAGGTGCAGAAATAGGCAATAGAGGTGCAGAAAGAGGCAAGAGAGGTGCAAAAAGAAGCTAGAGAGGTGCAGAAAGAGGAATTAATGTGCGAAAAGAGGAAGAAAGGTGCAGGAAGAGAGGGGCAGACAGAAGCAAGAGAGGTGCAGAAAGAGGCTAAAAAAGTACAGAAAGAAGCAAGAGAAATGCACAAAGAAGCAAGAGATATGCAGAAAGAAGCAAGAGAGTTGCAGAAAGAGGCAAGAGAATTGTAAATAGAAGCAAGAGAAATGCATTAAGAGGAAGAAAGGTACAGAAAGAAGCAAGAGAAATGCTGAAAAGAATTAAGAGAGGTGCAGAAATTAGAGAGAGTGGTGCAGAAAGAGGAACAAAGGTGCGTAAAGAAGCAAGAAAGGTTCAGAAAGAAGAGAATGTGGTACATAAAGAGGCTAGAGAAGTGCATAACGAAGCAAAAGAGGCACAAAAAGAAGCAAGAGGAGTGCAGAAAGAGGCTAGAGAAGTGCAGAAAAAAGCAAGAGAACTGCAGGAAGAGGAAGAAAGGTGCCGACAGAAGAAGAAAAGTGCTGAAAGAGGAAGAAAGGCATAGGAAGAAGCAAGAGAAGTGCAGAATGAAGCAAGAGAGGTACAGAAAGAAGAGAGTGAGGTACAGAAGGAGGCAAAGGAGTTGCAGAAAGAGGCAAGAGAGATCCAGAAATAAGCAAGAGAAATGCAGAAAGAGGAAGATGTGTCAAAAGAGGAAGAAAGGTGCAGTAAGAGGAAAAAAGGCACAGAAAGAGGAAGAATGGTGCAGAAAGAGAGGGGCAGAAAGAAGCAAGAGAGGTACAGAAAGGGGCTAAAAAAGTACAGAAAGAAGCAAGAGAAATGCAGAAAGAAGCCAGAGACGTGCAGAAAGATGCAAGAGAGTTGCTTAAAGAGGCAAGAAAAATGCAAATAGATGCAAGAGAACTGCATAAGGAGGAAGAAAGGTGCTTAAAGAGTGAATAAAGGTGCAGAAAGAGGAAAAAAGGCACAGAAAGAAGCAAGGGAAGTGCAGAAAGAAGCAAGAGTGGTGCATAATGAAGAGAGTGAGGTGTAGAAAGAGGCAAGTGAGGTACAGAAAGAGGCAAGAGAGGTGCGGAGAAGAAGAAAGAGAGGTCTAGAAAGAGGCAGCAGATGTGCAGAAAGAAGAGAGTGAGGTGCAGAAAGAGGCAAGCGAGGTGCAAAAAAAAGCAAGAGAGGTACAGAAAGAGGAATTAATGTGCAAGAAGAAAGGTGCAGAAAGAAGAGAAGTAAAGAAAGATGCAAGAGAATTGGTGAAAAAGGTATAGAAAGACACAAGAGAGGTGCAGATAAAAGCAAGAGAGTCCCAAAAAGAGGCAAGAGAAGTGAAGAAGGCGGCAAATAGATGTGCAGAAAGAGGCAACAGAAGGGCAGAAAGAAGGAAGAACAATACAGAAAGAAGAAAGAACTGCAGAAAGAAGAAGAAAGTTTGCAGAATGAGGAAGAAAGGCATAGAAAGAGGAAGACAGTTGCAAAAAGAAGCAACAGAAGTGCAGAAAGAAGCAAGAGAGGTGCAGAAAGACGCAAGTGAGGTGCAGAAAGAAGAGAGTAAGGTGCAGAAAGAAGCAAAAAAGGTACAGAAAGAGGCAAGAGAGCTGTATAAAGAAACAAGAGAGGTACAAAAAGAAGCAAGAGCGGTGCAGAAAGAAGCAAGAGAGTTGCATAAAGAAGCAAGATAGGTGCCAAACGAGGAAGAAAGGTGCAGAAAGAAGAAATAAGATGGAGAAAGAACAAAGGGAAGTACAGAAAGAAGCAAGAGAGGTGCAGAAAGAAGAGACTGGGGTGCAGAGAGAGGCAAGTGAGGTGCAGAAAGAGGCAAGAGAGACGCTGAAAAGAAGTAAAAGGGATGCAGAAATTAGGGAGAGTGGTGCAGAAAGAGGAAGACCGGTGTGGGAAGAAGTAAGATAGGTGCAGAAAGAAGGAAGTGTGGTACATAAAGAGGCAAGAGGTGTGCAGAAAGAAGCAAGTGAAATGCTGAAAGAGGCAAGAGAAGTGCAGAAAGAGGTAGAACGGTTCAGAAAGAAGCAAGAAAGGTGCAGAAAGAAGAGAGTGAGGTGCAGAAAGAGGCAACTGAGGTGCAGATAAAAGAAGAAAGGTGCAGAAAGAAGAAAGAGAGATGCAGACACAAACAAGAGAGGTGCAGAAAGAGGCAAGAGAAGCACCGAAAGAAGAAAGAGTGGTGGAGAAAGAGGCTATAGAAGTGCATAAAGAAGCAACAGAGGTGCAAAAAGAAGATAGAGGCGTGCAGAAAGAGGCAAGAGAAGTACCGAAAGAAGCAAGAGCGGTAGAGAAAGAGGCTATAGAAGTGCATAAAAAAGCAACAGAGGTGCAAAAGGAAGCAAGAGGGGTGCAGAAAGAGGCAAGAAAAGTGCAGAGAAAAGCAAGAGAACTGCTGGATGAGGAAGAAAGTTGCCGACAGAAGAAGAAAGGTGCTTAAAGAGGAAGAAAGGCACAGAATGAAGCAAGAGAAGTCCTGAATGAAGAAAGAGAGGTACAGAAAGAAGCGAGTGAAGTACAGAAAGAGGAAAGTGAGATGCAGAAAGAGGCAAGAGACGAGCAGAAAAGAAGAAAGAGAGGTGCAAAAAGAAGCTCTAGAGGTGCAGAAAGAGGCAACAGATGTTGAGAAAGAAGCAATAGAGGAGTAGAAAGAGGAATGCGGTGCAGAAAGAGGCAAGGGAGTTGCAGAAAGAGGCAAGAGAAATGCAGAAAGAGGACGAGGTGTCAAAAGAGGAAGAAAGGTGCAGTGAGAGGAAAAAGGCACATAAAGAAGAAGAAAGGTGCAGAAAGAGCGGGGCAGACAGAAGCAAGAGAGGTGCAAAAAGAGGCAAGAGAATTACATACAGAAGCAAGAGAGGAGCAGAAAGAGGAAAGGGAAGTACAGAAAGAAGCAACAGAGGTACAGAAAGAGGCTACAAAAGTACAGAAAGAAGCAAGAGAAATGGAGAAAGAAGCAAGAGATGTGCAGAAAGAAGCAAGAGAGTTGCTTAAAGAGGCAAGAGAAGTGCAAATAGATGCAAGAGAACTGCATAAAGAGGAAGAAAGGTGCTTAAAGAGTGGATAAAGGTGCAGAAAGAGAAAGAAAGGCACAGAAAGAAGCAAGAGAAGTACAGAAAGAAGCAAGAGTGGTGCAGAATGAAGAGACTGAGGTGTAGAAAGAGACAAGCGAGGTGCAGAAAGAGGCATGAGAGGTGCAAAAAGAAGCAAGAGAGGTGCAGAAAGAGGAAGAAAGGTGCGAAAAGAGGAAAAAGGCAAAGTAAGAGGAAGAATGGTGCAGAAAAAAGAAAGAGAGGTGCAGAGAGAAACAAGACAGGTGCAGACAGAGGCAAGAGAAGTACAGGCAGAAGCAAGAGGTATGCAGAAAGAGGCAAGAGAAGTACAGAAAGAAGAGAGAAAACTGCAGAAAGAGAAATAAAGGTGCCAAAATAGGAAGAAAAGTGCAGAAAGAGGAAGAAAAGCAAAGAAAGAGGAAGTTGGAGAAAGAAGCAAGAGAAATGGAGAAAGAAGAGAGGTGCAGAAAGTAGCAAGGAGACTGAAGAAAGAAGAGAGTGAGGTGCAGAAAGAGGCAACTGAGGTGCAGAAAGTGGCAAGAGAGGTGCATAAAGAAGCAAGAGAGGAGAAAAAATAAGCAAGAAAGGTGCAGAAAGCAACAAGAAAGGTGCAGAAAGCGGAAGAAAGTGGCAAAAGAGGAAGAAATGTGCAGGAAGAGGAAAGAAGGCACAGAAAGAGGAAGAAAGGTGCAGAGAGGGGCAGACAGAAGCAAGCGATGTACAGAAAGAGGCAGAAGAATTACAGACAGAAGTAAGAGAGTTGCAGAAAGAGGCAAGGCAAGTATAGAAAGTATCAAGGGAGGTACATAAAGAGGCTAGAGAAGTACAGAAAGAAGCAAGAAAATGCAGAAAGAAGCTAGAGAGGTCTAGAAAGAAGCAATAGATTTGCATAAAGAGGCAAGAGAAGTGTAGGCCTGGGCAATGAATTCCGCTCCATTCGTGGAGATTGCAGATTTTTCGGCACTCCGCGCTATGCGGAGTATGCGGAGCTGGTGGAATGCAGAAAACTCCACTTCTCAAACAGCTGGAAACAAGAGTGAATGGCAGTTTCCACTGCACTCCACACCATGTGGAACGTCAAAGAGTTTTTCTGTCACTTCGTGGAGTTACGCATAGGAAACCTCCGCGAACTATGCCCAGGAATGAACACGTGTCGCTGCATTTCTGATAACGTTAAGTTTTATTTGTTCAAAATTGAAGATCATACAGCAGATGATCTATTATGTGGCAAATGCCGAAAATGTATAATTATGCGAAAATCTGTCGCATAGTTCCAGCGGCCCTGCTCATACCTCTGACTAGGTCCAAAAGTGATCCTCTGCGGTTGCTTCTTTTTTGTGTCCCATTCAGTTTATAGTTTAGCTTTTATGGAAATGAGGAAGACTAAACCTGAGGTTACCACTCCACAACACAGACTACCATACCACATAATTACTCTCCAGAATACATAATCCCAATATACCACATAATTCCACCACACACATCCACTCCACTTCAAAAAACATAAGTGAAAAACGTTTACATTTACAATGCCAATAGCTCTAACTTTTGCAAATGCAAGACCCTATTGCATTGCAAATGCCTATTTAACTAGTAGTCACGTTTGGAGAGTGGTGGAGAAAGGGGACTGGGCCTCCAACCAGCGCTCAGGAATTCCGCTGCATAGAACTTACAGGAGGTACAAGGAGGAATTTTTGGCCCCCAAATTCCCTCAGGAGTAAAGTGGACTTTATCTCCCAACCATTAGTGTGCCAGGAGGCATGTTTTCAGAGTGGTAGAGAAATGGGGCGTGGCCTTGGTAAACCTCATAGCAATCCCACTGTGTGGAATTTACTGGAGGTAACAGAAGGGGTAGTTGGCCCCCAAGGACGTCCTTGGGGGCTAACTACCCCTCCTGTTACCACAAGTAAGTCCCACACAGCAGAATTGCTAAGTTTGGATAGCAGGCCACAGCCCCTTTTCCCACCACTCTGCAAACATGCTTCCTGGTGCACTCTTGGTTGGGCAATGAAGTCCCCTTCACTGCTGGGAGTCCTTATGGGCCAACTAGCTTCCTCATTCCTCCAGTAATCCCCACACAGTGGTACTGCTGAGAGGTGATCACAGGCTATGCCCCCTTTTTCCACTACTCTGCAAACACGCTTCCTGGAGTGCTCGCTCTTGGTTGGGATATGAAGTCCTCTTTCCTCTTGTGGGTCCCTGGGGCCAACTAGCCCTCCTGCTACCTCCAGTAAGCCCCACACAGCTGGATTGCTGAGATATAGTCAGAGGTCACACACCCTTTTTACACTACTCTGCAAATGCGCCTCCTGGCACACTGCTGCTTGGGGGATTTTTTAAAATTTTTGTTTTAATCCTCATCTCACCAATAAGCATTAACAGAGGAGGCCATCATACCATTCTATGCACCCTGTGGCCACTGTTTTCGCTTAGGTCTAACCAGACCAGCCCCATTGATGTGGGCTTGGTGTAATCATAGGACGAAAAGGGGGGGTACCAGGTAAAAGTTATATCAATCTCAAGTTCAGGCCCCAAGACAATAGGGGCTGCCAAATGTTCATTTCACTTTCCCTGCCTCCACCCCGGTCCAAACGAGCCATACCGAACCCAGCCTTAAGCCAGTCCTCACACCTAGGAGGGCCCGGATCTTTCCACTTCATGCATATCTCACGCCGGGCTAATAGTAACAGGTTTAACAGCAGTCCCCTCTGTAGCTGCGATAAATTATTCCCAGGTATTCCATCTCCTCCGAAAATTACCAAAGAGATATTCATCCTGATGTTAAAGTTAAAAATATCACAGAGGGCATCTCCCACTTCTCTCCAATATCCTCTAAGGACAGGGCACTCAAAAAAGATGTGTATATCATTGGCACTTGGGGCATTGCATCTTGGACATTTGGGGGAGGATGTGGGGGCAAACTTGGCAATTTTAGCAGGTGTATAATAGAGTCTGTTAACCACATAGAAGTGATTCTTTTTTAAGCTGGCCGGTTTAATATATTTATACAGAAGTTTCAAAGAGGGTTCATAAAGATCTACTGTGATCAAATCAAGGGAAGACTGGTTCCAAACTGCATGTTGCGGGGGCAGTTCTATATCATCAGCATCCATAGGTTTTCCATACCAGAGGGAAACTTCTTTCTTTTTACGAGATGCTCTATTTCCCAGTCACCACTTATATCTCCTTTTTCCGCGTTAAACCAAGAGGTCAGCTGCATGTATTTAAACCTGGAGAAATCCCTTCCAACCCTGGCCCTCAATACCTCCCAAGGATTAACCCCCTTTTCTGAAATCAGATCTGACCAAATTGTAATACCTGCCCTTTTTATTGGGACTGCAAGGCTATCCTTCAGACAGAATGGAGTTCCCGGTGAATCCCAAATAGGAGAGAAATCTGAGTAATACCCAATCCCCCATCTGCGTCTCACCTTGACCCAAATATGCAAAGCAGCCCTAAGTACCTTCAAGTGCACTCGCTTGAAGAACCTTGGCGTCCCGAACTTATACAAGAAGCTCTCCTCCCCACAGCCATACTCAGCCATCCTCTGTCATGACCACATCACAGCCACCAATTCAACAAGATCAATCAGTTTTTAGATTTACACCACCTACAGCCGAACAGATTGAAAAAGAGATACACACTACCAACTCAGGCAGCCCAATGGACCCTTGTCCACCCAAAATAATGCAGGTCTGTTCCATACAACTAAGCCGAGTATTGGAAAAATTATTCTCCAAAATTATCAACACCAACATCTTCCCAGATGATTGGAAGATGATATCTATCAGGCCACTACTGAAAAAACCCACCCTAGATTGCGAAAATCCCAGCAATTATAGACGCATAGCCAGGATCCCTTTTGCCGCAAAAATCTTGGAGAAACTGCTAAATAAACAGCTATCCCAACATCTGACAGACGGAGATTGGCTGGATCATTCCCAGTTCGGTTTCCGGGTAGAAGACGGGACGGAGACGGCTCTAATCACAGCAGTGGAGGAGCTTAGGCAAATAATGGACAATGGATCGAAGGCCGCCCTGATATTACTCGACTTATCGGCGGCCTTCGACACGGTCAGCCACGAAATCCTTATTACACGGTTAAAAACAGCATACATACATGACACAGCATGCGCTCTCACAGCCTCCTACCTAGAGAATAGAACTTTCTCAGTAGAATTAGGAGAAGCGAAATCCAAGCTGTTCAATCTACCATGTGGAGTCCCGCAGGGCTCATCGATGAGCCCTACTCTTTTTAATTTGTATGTAGCCCCACTTGCACAAATAATAAGGAACAACGGCTTCACTCCTATATCCTACGCCGATGACACCCAAATTGTGGTGTCAATAAGCAAGGAGGTACAGGACACAGCAGAAAAATTTCAAAACTGCATGACAAAAATCAGTCAATGGATGAAAATGAATTGCTTAAAGCTAAACGGGGACAAGAGTGAGGTCATGATACTAGGAAGAGACACAAACATATGGTCCCCCATATGGTGGCCTAAAGATATGGGAAGATGCCCAGAGTCGTCAGAAAAGGTAAAAAACCTAGGGATCATGTTAGACACTAATCTTTCTTTCGACGCTCAAGCCAGCAAACTAGCTTCGTCACTCTGGTACATTCTAAAAATGATCAAAAAGATTCTACCGTACTTACCGTTTGATTCACGCAAGACAGTGGTGACAGCACTAGCCTTGTCCAGACTGGATTACGGGAACGGCTTATACGCCGGAGCAAGGAAGAAAATCCTACTTAAACTACAACGCCTGCAGAATGCAGCAGCCAGGTTGATACTAGGAATACCAAAGTTCGAACAAGTAAGCCATAAACTAAAAAATCTGCACTGGCTACCAATTGAAAGTAGAATACACGTTAAATCACTATGCTTAGCGTACAAGGCACTAAACGGAATTGGATCACAATTTCTAAAAACACATCTGCAACTATATGAGCCAAACAGATTACTCAGATCCAGCCAAACGAAATGCATCAGGGTCCCTAGATTTCGGAAAACTAACTGGGGTGGAAGAAGCTTCCTGGTACACGCAGCAAGAATATGGAACCAACTACCACTAGACATAAAAACTAGTCCATCCCTGAAATCCTTCAGAAAGGAAGTTAAAACATGGCTTTTCTCCACACATCTGTAGTCAACATCATCAGACCCAGTGGTATATCTCAGCGCCAAGACGCCCTCGGGCAATCGCGCGCTATACAAATAGATAAATCAAATCAATCAAATTTCACCCAATAATCTCCCCCAAGATGACTCCTCCGGCTTTACAAGTAGCATCCTAATATTTTTAAACTGGAATGCTATAGAATACCACCTAATATCAGGGAGGGCCAACGCCCCCATAACAAGCCTGCGTCTTAGCTTTTTCCAGGACAATCTGGCTCCCTTATTGGCCCAGATAAAACTTCCTATCTTGCTTTGAATTTTATCAATGCCCTTACTGGGAAAGACCAGAGGAATTGTATTAAAAAGATATGTCAATTTGGGTAAAATGACCATCTTCACCAGGTTGACCCTACCATATATTGTCAATGGGAGATTCCTCCACCTGGCAAATATACGGTCTATCTCATTACTAGTCCTAGTTAGATTGATCTGTGGAATTTTGTCCAGGTTTTTAACAATGGTAACACCTAGATATTTTAATTCTTAACTTGCCTGTCCCCCCCATCCGTCAATGTTCCAACACATTACCTCAGTTTTGGAGGTATTGACAAAATAGCCTGATAATGTGCCGAATTCGACCAGCAGTGCTTCAACTCTTGGTATGGTCTCCTCTGGATTATTTGTGTATAGCAGCAGATCATTGACGTAAAGGCCCAGCTTGCTACTATATTGTAGTGATTTAAAGGGGGTAATTGAGCCATCTAGTCTTATGGCTTGCTCCAATGGCTCAATATAAATATCCAACAGCAGGGGTGTGATGGGACAACCCTGTCTTGTTCCTGTTTGGATATTAAAGCTCGCTGTCACCAAGCCATTCAACAAGATCTTTGCCGAGGCCCCTTGATAACAATTTATCATGGTCTGGACAAAGGTTGGTCCAAAACACATCTGCCTAAGAACTTCCCACAGGTACGTCCAGCAAACTCTGTCAAACGCCTTGGCCGCGTCTAGAGCGACTACGGCCAAGGGGTCCGACCTAGCCACTGCCAAGTCTATATTGCCTATTAGCTGTTGTGTCTGCTCCTCAATGTACCTTCCAGGTACAAACCCCTTTTGGTCGGCATTAATTAAGCTAGGAACAAACTTAGCCAGTCTCCCCGCCAGAATACCCATAAAGATTTTATAATCGGTATTCAGCAGGGATATTGGTCGATACGAATCTGCCTTTAGGGGGTCCTTCCCCGGTTTTAAAATAAGTACAATGGTAGCTTCCTTCCAGGTCCCTGGAACCGTTCCTGTTGTGCTATATACTGAATTAAATAACTCATATAATACTGGGATCAACCCGTCTAAAAGCATCTTATAAACCTCGCTTGGAAGCGCATCTGTGCCCACAGCCTTATTATTCTTACATTTATTAATTTGTACTTTGATCTCTTCCTCAGTAATTGGAGCATCTAAAATCTTACTGCTATCTACTGTTAACCTAGACAGAGATTTACTTTTCAACCAGGCTTGCAGGTGCTCAGGACTAGGGAGCACTTCCTCCTTAGAGAACTCAGAGAATAGGGAAAGAAGGCAGGCCTGCATGTCCTCTTTATTACTTGACTTCTTCCCATCCTTATTTATAATTAATTAATTAATGCAATTTTGTAAGCGTTCAACTCTAGCTTTCCAAGGTAACAGTGCTCCTGCCTTTTTGCCGTACTCAAAATGCTGCATGTTTTTACTCATCCATTGGGCTCTACACTTTTGATCCAGCCTTCCCCTACACTCCTGCCGAGCACTCTCGAGGTCCCTCAAGACTTGTGCCAACCTACCAGAGTTCCCTTGAGTGATCAGATCTCTCTCCTGCTCTAACTGTCGGATTTTCCCCTCAATATTCTGCATTTCCCGTGATTCCATCCTATTCCTAAAACAAATGCGGCTATGTAACATGCCCCTCACGTAGGCCTTAAAGGCATCCCACCCGACATTTAAAGAGGTCGAACCAATATTCGTGGAAAAATAATCCAACGTGGCTGCTTTAATGTCCCTCTCTATCTCGGGATCAACCAACATCTATCTTTTCAGCGTCCACCTAGGTTGTAAATTATGACTTTTCCGAGAGTAGGAAAACAGCACGGGCATGGTCTGATAGATGACTAGGCATGATTGATATATCCATCAAGTTATCTATACTGGGCCTATCAATTAAAATATAATCTATTCTTGAGGAGTGACCATGTTTCTTGCTATAAAATGTAAATCCGTGTGTGTCACCCCTTTTTGCCCTCCAGGCATCAACTAATCCCAGGTCACACAGCATGTTTTTCATGGCTCTACGAACTCGTAGAGCCCCTGTGTAGTACCTCTGATTAGACCTATCTTTCCGAGGGTCAAAGAGAACATTAAAGTCTCCTCCGATTATTAATGGGGTGACAGCTTCCATTAAATTAGATTCTAGCCTACAAATATAGGCCAGGTCATCTATATTAGGGCCATAAAACAAGGCACAAGTCACCTCTAGCCCTCCGAAATCCAACACAGCCACTATCCACCTCCCAGAATTATCGGACTGGACTGATTTTAAAATACATCCTGCCCCCCGTTTTATCAATATTGCCACTCCCTTACTATGAGTTGTCTGTTCAGAGGGACAGAATTATTTCACCCAGGGACACTTTGCGAATGTACTACAGGATTCTACATAGCTTAGATGGGTCTCCTGGATAAGGCAGATCTGGGCAGGAGAAAGCTGCAGATATTTTAATACCAATCTTTGTCTACGAGGACACCTTAGGCCGTTGACATTCCATGAGATACATTTTACCTCACTTATCATCCTACTTGTACCTGCCATTTGATTCCACTTCCCGGGGATAACGGTCTAATATTAACAAGAGAATGAGGATATTTTTTTTCATTTTTAACCCACTGCTCCCCACCCTGTGCTCCCCCCTCCCTCCCACCACCCACACAGTGAACCCCTCAACCCATGGGAAAGCCTCCCTACTAATAGGCAAAGCCTATTTGGCCTCAGCCCGCCCAGGCATTTAAAAAAAAAAAAAAAGAACACAATGAGTAAAGTTTACTCAAAATTCAAAACTATACTCTCGCTGATATGATTCCCTCCCCCAACCACCCCTCCTTATACTCCTCCCCCATTCTTGATCTTAACGATAAGGGCGTCCACCTCTTCCACTGTACGATATTGGTACATGTGGTTGTTCCACATTACCCACAGTGCCGCAGGGAATCTCAATTGAGCCTTAGCCCCCAGACTATTCAGTTCTTCCAATCTCCTCCCCAATTCCCACTGCCTTGTTGCCGTAATGTGGGATATGTCTGATCTAATTGAAAATTGCTGCTTGGGGGATTAAGTCCGCTTGAGTCATGAGATTCTCAGGACACAATGCGATGTCATTGCCCCACCACCAGTGCGCCAAGAGGCTCATTTGCAGAGTTGTGTAAAAAGGGCCGTGGCCTCCTACCACCTCCCAGCAATCCTACTGTGTGGGCCTTACTGCAGGTAACAGGTGGGCTAGTTGGCAACTAAGGACAGTCAGTAGTGACGGGGACTTCATCCCCCAAACAAGAGTGCACCAGGAAGTGCTTTTGCAGAGTAAAGGTAAAAGGTGTTGGAGTTTCTGGTGAGTTGGCAGTTCCTCTATTTGTTTCTTATTTAGGAAATTGTGGCTGTGTGGCCCCCTTCCCTTGGTGCTTTTGGGCCCCAGGGATCCAAACTCCCAGGGCCTGACCTATCTTGAAAACAAAAATTAAGTGGAAAGGGAAGGGGTCTACATGGCCCCCTTCCTGGGGGTGATATAGGCCCGACGACCCCATGCCCCGGGGCTGGGCCTTTGTTTTCTTTTTTTTTAAAGGGGAGGAGGGCCGCACAATTTAGGTCCCTGGTACCCCATCCCGAGGTCTGGCCATTTTTGCTTTCATTGAAGTTTTTTAAGGAAGAGGGGCTGAGTGGACTCCCTTCCAGGCCATATTTGGCCCTGGGGACCCCATCCCCACAGGCATGGCCACAACGCTGGGGACCATGGGGGGAGCACTGCTCCTGTAATGCTGTAGCAAACTGTAACATCCCAGAGATGGACACACCAGGACATTGCTGGAACCAGCTCTGGGGGGATGGCAGTCGCCAGGGCCATGAGGGGCTCCTGGAGTGGGCCCTCCCATGATCTGTGTAGCCCCAGGGAGGTGGTGGTACCCGTGACCCGCAACAGACCTCCACATTTAATTAATCCCTGCCCCGGGAGGGGTGGTCCCTGGGGCAGTATGGGGGCACTCAAGCACCCCCACACTTTTTTTTTTACAGTTCACCCCGGGGAGTTAGCAGTCCCTGAGGCTGCATGGGGTTAGGACCCCCATGCCTTTTTTAACATATAAAGCCCCGGGGAGGTGACGGTCCCCGGGGCTGCGTTGAGTGGCAGGAACCCCCACACTTTTTTTAAAAAACAATAAAGCCCCAGGGAGGTTGCAGTCCCCGGGGCAGCGGAGGCCCCCGTAGGCCCCTGCATCATAATTAGACATTGCCCCTGGGAGTTGGCCTACCTGGGAGCTTAAAAAAACAAAGCATGGGAGAGCTTTTTTGTGCCTTGGGGTCCTTGTGGGACCCCCTTGAGCAGGCCTAGGGAGTCAGGGGGTTTCTACCCTGCCCCAGTTTGTGTATTTTGACCTTTTTTCTTTGCAACTTGCTTCAACCGAGTCACGAGATGGCTGCCAGCACTTCCTAGTTTGAAGTGTTGGCAGGCAATCAGATCTCAGGCACAAGATCAATAGGATTTGTTGATCCTTTGCATCACTAGATGTACAATTCGGGGTTTTCTTAAAAAATACAGAGTGGATTTACACCATTTAACTTAGAAGGTGCACTCTGGACCAAGAGCTACCTTTCTGCCAAATTTGGTGTAATTCTGTTCAGCAGTTCGGGCTGTAGATGTGTCAACAGTTCCCTATGGAAATTAACATGGAGAAAAAATATTTTGGGACCCCCACCTTTTTCTTGACCCCCACTTGACAAATCACCCCGAAACTTTCAACACAGCAGCTGAAGTGAGCGGGCCATTCGTTTTGAAAATGTCGCAAAGATACGTCAACCGTCGCCAAAGATTTTGGCAAAAGAACAAAAGATTTTTGAATAGAAACAAGTCCTATCTATACCTACCTAATGGCGTTTCCGGTAGGTAATATACCAACTGCAGCCAAAGCAGTCAAATTTAGCGTGCTCTTTGTCAGAAGGTGCCGGTGTAGGGGACATACCTTTCCCCAATTCATTTTCTCCACCAAAAGAACATATTGTCTCACTCCAGGAGAGAATCAAAAGCAAATTTTATTTGTGGATGTAACAACCACCACTTTAAACCATCACCAACGCATTTAGATCAAAGAGGTCTTGCTCACCATTTTCTATTGCCACTATATATACCAAACATCCAACCTCGTCATTATGGTGTATTGTGAGATTTGTAGCTAGCAATATAAAATCAATATAAAAACAATTATTTACACAAAACATGGAAGAGTTATCATATTTGCATTTACAGCTGATATTGCTGTAATTTCCAATTTGACTCTTTGATGTTTCATGTTTAAAAGATGAGGCAATATCATTGTCAAGAGATCTTGGCATGCTTTACAGGGTCAGGGACCAAGACTTAATACCTAATTTACAATTTTAATTGCATGATATGATATCCCTGATTTGGGATTTAAGGTAGGTACACCTAATCCTTAATGGACTATATATTTATTTATGTGTTGTGTTTTTAAACTTTACAAAAAAATTGTAAATTATAATATAATTCAAAATTAATATTTTATTAATAGTTTTAAATTATATATGTTTGAATAAACATGCACAAATACATATATATGTTTTAAATATTTAAATATATTTCATTCACATTATATTAGTTACATAATAACATATTTAATGTTTACTATGTTTAACTAAATGTATATGTTAAAAAACAATATATTTTTTTAAATCTTTTTGTTATTTACATTTTAAGTATTGGATAACGATATTTTTGACACAATATTTATATACCACGATATTTGTGGTGGCAATATTTTGGCACTAAATCTCTGGCCAGGCTGATTCGGAATGGGGGGATGGCTGCGAGATGGAGGTTACTAGAGATGACGGTGCAGGGCAGTGTGTATGAATGAAACCAGATGTTTGATGTCCTGGTATCCTGTTCAGGGGAGAGCACCGAGTGGTTTGCAGAGAGCTTCATGGCGGTTAGTAGCAAAGACATCATAATTAGGTGTATGGAGATTGAATGGTGATAGTCCAAATGCTTGACACTCCTGATTCGGTAGTAGCTACAGGTTCGAGGTTACTTGAGTAAATGGAGCAGGCAGTGTCCCATCTCATTACAAACTACATGAAAGGGATCCCAAAAAAGAAATAACGGCAGGTAGCTTCGTGAAAGTTAGACTGCAAATAAGACCCTACACAAGAATAAGTGTTGCCTGACTACGGTATAGGAGGAGCGCGAGGCATCTCTTTATATGCAATCGAATATCTCACATGGGGAGCGGAACCATAGGCAACACACACACTAGAAGATATTAACAAATATAGGAAGATATCAAAAAATGCATTGTACAAAAATATTTTATTCAAAACAGAATTTTTTGAATGTTTTTGCATATATAATAGAAAATTACCGTAAACATGCATATTTTTCTTCAAACGGCACCCACAGAAACAATAATGTATCTCATAAAGTGTACCCCAGTTCAAGTGAATCACGGCAAAATAATTGCTTAAAACTTCATCTTCTCAAATACATAAAATCCGTCATACTGCAGTCGCATCCATACATCTATTATACTGTCAAAGCCAACCAATGTAAAATGCATATATAGACAGGAGCTACAGACAATACTGGTAGTGGTATCATGAGCAATCCATTATCTAGTTGGAACAGTGCAATGTTATATAAAGATGAACAGCCTGGTTTTGGCTGGAATACAATGAGTATTAATATCTGTTGTATTAATAACCAAGAATTGCCATACACATTTTCTTCAATCAAATCAAGGGAGAGGGAATTGTAAATTGGAGATGGTTAATCAATTCACTTTCCTCTCTTTCAATTCTCATTGTATTCCAGCCAAAACCCCTCTGCTATGGCGGAGGAGCATCGGCTCTCCACGGCTGATAGCTAGCAGAGGCAAATGACAAAAATAAAACATGTTTATTATAATTTTATTTTTATCCCAGCAGGCTGTGAGCCGAGCCAAGGCAGGGGTGTTGCCCCTCATACTGATTCTGCAACACCAGGGGGGAGGGGGACTGGAGGTCACTGCCAAGTGCACATGACAGTTTGCCCTGCTCTCTGGGGCTGGCCAAACCGTCATGTGCTCTTAGCCTTTCTCCGCCCGCACTGTGTTGTACATCTGGGTGGAGAAACCAACACAGGCTACCAGTCCATGTCTGAGCACCAAACCAAGACACTCAGACCAATCGCAGTGCTGCTGACACGCTAGGGATAGTATTTCCAGTATGTCAGCAGTGCTGGGATTGGGAGGCGGGAGCCTGTGCAGTGTGCAGCAGTTCCTGGATGGGATGCGAGGATCGAGAGCAAGGCAACAGCCATCAGAGCAGGTAAGTTATCTTCATTTACAGTTCAGTTGTTTTTGGGTATGTTCCCTGTGCCCCACTCCACCTCTTCACAGTACGAGTGGCCGCTCCTGGGTACTTGATGTCTCTTTCAGACTTTTTATCTTTGCCTGATCAACTTTCTCTTAAAATCACCTTCTATGTTCATTTTCAAAAGAGTCTAACTCAGATGTTTCTTCCAAGTCGTATGTCATGGGTCAGCGTAATCTAAATTTGGTCCCAATATTCCCTATGTGATCGCCTCTTCTGCCCATGGTAACATGGTGCTAAAGAGAACTCTGTCATGATAGGTCATCCTCTGCATTAACTGTTGCTGCAGACGGGCAAAGGAAGAATCCACGTGGGCTCATTCCCCAATGGCCAAGGCCGTACCACTGTTTTGAGAAGAGGGTTGAAAGTTCTGAACATCTGCCAGATGCGGTCATCAGTGGACATGTTCATGAATTACTACTGCTTTGAAAGTCAGATTCAAAGGTGGGCCATTTTGCATAATCAGTCCTGCAAGACTTTCTTATCCAAGGTCACTCCTTAGAGCCTCCATATTTGGAACATATATAATGTTACCTCTATAACACGTTATTTGGAGCAGCTGTACTAATAAACCCACATTGAGACAACTATACAATGAAAATGGCAATTTCTATTTTTTGTAATCATAATTCAGCAAAACTGACATGATACAAACAATTTAAATGCTTCTTAGATTGCATGTACAACAGCTGTCAAATTTAACCCCTTGCAAATTGGTTTTGGTTAAATATATTGTTGTCCTTACATGTACACATGAAAATGTATAGTTGCATAAACAATACATGTATATGAGCAACTATAATATACCATTTCTTGCCATTGGTGTGGAAGGCAAGGGGAAACACAATGAAACACTGAAAAAAGCAAAGATTAAAGAGAAATTATAGTTGAGTGAACTAGTCAGTCAAAATGTAACCTTAACTAGAACTTGTGTCCTCAACATGCACAGTGTTCTCATGAATGTTGTAATTTGTCAATGGATTTTTTTTGTGAATATGTGAGGTTTTTTTTAAATGTAAAGTTAGATTGTATTACCATACCTAACTATTTTATCATGTTAATCTTTGGGTTTTTCAATAGGTTTCTGTTTCTTTTTATCATAAATTAAGATTTTATCAGCATTCCTAACTATGCAAACCCAGCACTGCAGCCAACTCCAAATGAGCCTGAGTATTTGGCTAACTCTCCCTTCCTTCAGACGGCCAAACCCAATCAACAATCACCCCCTTTTTTGCATTGCACTTATTTTCCAGGCACTGATTCATTTGGATTTTCGTTTTGTCAGGCCCTTTCACTTTTGTGAAGCATGAAGGTGAAAGTTGTGTTCAAGCTGGTACCTTTTTATTTAATTGTGATAATGAAAACTTGCAAACAGATTTTTTTAAAATGTGTGTGTGTTTTATTTCATTTATTTATTTGCCTATGGCACTCACTGAATATATATATTTTTTCACACTGCTTATAGTTCCAATTCACGCCCTGGTAGAGATAGAAGCTATAAAAAATAAACTGTGCTCATCAAGATAATAATTACCTTCTTTTCTTGACCCATTTTGACATGGGTCTCCAAAACAGTGCCAGGGTTTGCAAGGGACAAGTGCAGGCTGTAGGTTTTAGGATCCCTGATGCAGTAATTTTCTGCTGTCCTGAAGACTATTTCAAGAGCTCTGACTGACTTAATATGTTGTCCTACACAGGAGTACTGGCCTGTGACAAGTGACTCTTTTCAACAACAGCACACAGATCTTATCACAAGTAACCTTAAATGTTGATTGTGCAATCACTGGCATTTATTTCACAGTCAAGTCCCTTGAGGAAATTCCAAAGTTAGATGTTGTAGACACGGATTTTGTTTCTAACCAAAGGAGGAAAGAGTGAAGAAAAGCGGTTAGTCTGGGAGTGTCTATCATGCTGAAGGTTGTTCCAGGAATGGCTTTAAAACATCCTTGGCTTGTGTCCATTTTGTCTTTGCCAGTTTCCTTCATCTCTCCTTCTCTTCCTGTGTCATCCTATAAATCCCAGTCAGAGGTGAAGCAAAGATACATATATTGCTGTAGACCCCATGATGAAGGCTCCAGGTGCCATCTTGCCCCTTGCCTCTATTCTTGGGTCCTACGAGGCGCGTTCAGTGGAGGAAAAGGACTATCCTTCAGTCGAGTGACACTGATTGGGTCTTCTGCCTCGGACTGCACAATTCATCCGAGTGATAGATATTGTCTCTTTTTCTCAAGGGTTGAAGAGGTCTGAATTATGCCATTGTGGTGTTTACTGATGGTGCATGCTGATGGAAACTATAGTAACTGAATTACTCTTAAGTTTTCTGCTTGGTGCTAGCAAGTAAAGTAACATTGTAGGACTTGATATTGTGTACAATGTTACCTCCAGCTGTGAATGCATGCGCTGTGCTGCATGGAAGCACAGTCTTCCAGCTAACATGTGCTCATTCAAAGTGTGCAAGTTGAAGAATTTGAACCATCACAATATTAGGGACCAGATGTTGGACACTGTTCTGTTACTATTAGACATGTGCAAACACTGAACAAGCCCATGTGTAGTCTCGGAATGTGACCCTGTAGTTATTGCTCCATGCCGATTCACTGTCTCCTCTGACGCACTGCAAGGTGTGGAGAAAGGTGCTCTCACTGAGTGCGGCCCTGTCATTATTGTTCGATGCCTATTTGCTGTCTCCTCTGACACACAGTAGGCATGGAGGAAGGTGCTAATTCTCAGTGTGACTGTAGTTAATGGCCCAAGCCCATTCACTGTCTTATGTGACACACTACTAGGTGTGGAAAAAGGTGCTATCTCTGAGTGTGACCCTGCAGTTATTGTTTTTTTTGTAAATCTTTTTTATTAAAGAATGAGCAGCGGCATTATCAAATACAGTACAGAGGAAGCAAGAGGTCAGACAGCATGAGGACAATAGGTAAAAGCAAGCAATACACAACGTCACTGGAAGGGTCTAGGGTGAGGGGGGAGTGTCACTGCTGGTGGTGAGGGGAGGTTGACATATGTCCCCACGGTAGGAGTTCCACAAGCCCCCCACACGGGTCCATTTCTTGGGGCAACCCCTGGCCATATATACCGCCTTTTCTCTGAACATTGACCAATCCAAGTCTTTCTTCCAGTCACCCACTGTCGGGGGTTTGGCCACTCCCCACCGTTGTGCAATATTTCTTTTAGCAAGCATAAGCCCCAAAGTGGCCCATTGTGTCAAGCAAGCATTCAGATCTGTTGGCTCCCAAACATTCAAGAGACACCTACGGGCTTCAAGGCTAAGTTGTGCAGATAACACTGTGTTAATAATGTTGTGTACTTTGCGGCAGTAGATTTAAATGTGGTCGCATTCCCAGATTATGTGCTTAAAAGTGCCATCCTGACCACATCCCCATCTGCAATCCCCTCTGTCCATTTTGCCCATCCGTACCAGTTGGGGCCCTGTCACGTAGATTCTGTGGAGTACCTTTAGTTGGACTAGGCGGAGGCGCGAACCTGGGCGAGGAAACTGCCTCCTGCCATTTCTCGTCATCCATTTCAAGTCCGTCTCTGGACCATTTCTCCCTGAGCGATTGGAGAGGATCCGGCATGTTATTTGTCCACTTTTTATAGATCAGTGAGATAATACTATCAGGGATGTGACCGTCCAATATGCTGTCCTCTAGGGGAGAAGATTCGGGAAGAATGGTGCCACGCTGCAGATGGGAGCGCAGGGCATGTCTGATTTGTGCATAACGGAAGAGTTCTGAGTCAGCTAAGTCAAAGTGCTGTTGTAGGGTGGCGAATGACTTGATGTCCGAGTTTTCCCACAGGTCCCCTATACGTGAGAGACCTATAAGGTCCCATTTGTCGAACCCTTTGCTTTTCCACAAACTACCCAACTGCTCTGAATCCCACAATGGGGTTGCAAGTGTGAGCCCCCGATCCTATCCAAGGCTTTTAGCGGCAGTGTGCCAGACATGAACGGAGTGTTTGGTGGGGCCTGTGAGTTTGAAGCGGTGCGGTTTGGAGTAAAGTGCCCTATGATAGCTCCCACCTGAGAGAAGCCACCTATCCATGTTGTAGCCAGGGTCCCCGGAACGGGTGTAGGTGCCATGGTTGATGGCGGCCAGGTGGGCCGCCCAATAGTACTTTTTGATATCAGGGAGACTAATGCCCCCGTGAGCTTACCAAAGGCGATGCGCGGTTTTCCAGTCCATAACAAATCCCGCTGAAAGCCCCCTACCTCCCTGAAATAGGACGTTGGGACCTGATCTAGGGAGTTCTGCAGGGCATATAAAAACCGGGGGAAAGACATCATTTTAAAAAGGGCTGCTTTACCCAGAAGGGAAAGAGGGAGGGACTTCTAATTAGTTCGATCTTTACGCAGCCTGGCCAAGGGGGGGGAGGAGGTTTTGGGAGTAGCGGAGTGTTGGATCCAGGGAAAGAAAAATCCCTAGGTACTTGAAACCCCCTTATGGATTTGTATTGGTCACCCCTTCGGAGGAACAGGTGGCTCTCCAGCCAAGACAAACAAAAGAGATTTGCTCCAGTTAACAGAATACCCCGAGAACCTACCGAAAATAGCCAGGATATCTAGAACCCCAATCAGGGACTGCCACGATGAAGCCAGATAGAGCAGGATATCGTCTGCATAGAGTGAGATATGGTCCTCCCACTCCGGAGACCAGCACAAGCCCTAAATCATCGTGTCTTTGCATATCCAGGCAGCGAGGTGTTCCAGAGCAAGACCAAACAGGAGGGGAGACAGTGGAAAGCCTTGACGGGTCCCTCGCCCCAGCTCGAAAGTGGATGATTTCTTGTTATTAACTACCACTTGTGCTAGCGGTTTAGCATACAGAAGCTGCACCCATTGAATATATTTCGGGCCACACCCGAACTTCTCCAGAACTGCCCACAGATACGGCCATTCGACGGTGTCGAAGGCCATGGTATCATCGAGGGATACGATTACAGCGTGCTCCTCGATGGAGGCCGCTCTGCCCAAAACTCCATGGACTCTGTTCAGGTTAAGTGCAGTATTGCAATGGGGAATAAAACCGGATTGATCTGGATGGACTAGTGTCTCTATCACTGTAATCAGATGGTTGGCCAGCAGTTTGGCCAAAATCTTGGGCTCTGCATTTAGGAGGGAGATCGGTCTGTATGACCCACAATCGGTTTTAGGTTTACCTTGCTTATGCATAGTAATTATGGTGGCAGTCCTCTGATCTATCGGTAGAAACCTCTTTTCCTGTGAGTCTTCATACATCTTCCTAAGATATGGGGCCAGTCTGTCCGGTTTAAGCTTATAGAGTTCAATGGGAAGCCCATTCGGGCCCGAAGCCTACCCTGAATTAAGGGACCTGATCGCCTTCACTACTTCATCATTGGAGATGTTACTATCTAGCAAGTCACAGTCATCTATGGTGAGTTTGGGCAGCGCACAGTCGGTTAACATATGACGAGAGTCCTCAACGGAATGGGGGACTGTGGACGAATACACCGCACAAAAGTGGGCAGCAAACTGATCGACAACGTCCTGTGGGTCAGTGATGAGTGTCTCACCCTCCCCATGTAGCTCCGGCACTAGCCGCCTTGCCCATTCTTTCTTGTCCAACCATGCTAATAGTTTCCCAGCCTTATCTCCTACCTCATAGAGCCATCCCTGCGCAGCCCTCCCCAATGCCCTTTGCCTGGTCAGTCGCTGGTGCTCTATATTCCTGCTGTCGGAATGCTAGATAGTGAAGTTTGTCGGGTGTAACCTCCAATTCTAGGTCGGATTCCAAGTGGCTAATTTCCGCTTCAATAGCCACTATCTCTTGGCAGGGTAAAAATGCCCTATCATTAATTTGGGGTGCAGAGCTGGAAAAGGGGAGAAAGAAGAGAACAGCGAAGCCAAAAATAACAGCGCTGTTTTCTGCAAGGAGTGGGGTCAGGAAATATAAATAAATGTAATGTTAATCCTATTCAATGTAACAAACACATGATAGACAAATGCAGGCAATTTCAATCTTGTGGTAGCCACCAAGAAACCTGTCTAGGGGTCCTCAAAGAGAATAAAAGAGAACATGTGCAAAGATGCAGCTGAATGAGATCAGATTGCACTAATGAGGTCCAGCACCTACTGTGACCAATGAAATAATGTTACTGAGGAAGAAGTTTAGGACACAGCTGATACACTGCGACATGGTTTCAAAAATTGAAGAAAACAAACAAATTACACTTAGATCATCAAAACAGAAGAGTTCACACCGTTTTTGGCATCTGATGGCCTTTACATTGGGTATGAAGCGTCCATGAACAGACGAAGCCTAACTTGAGTGAATCTGCTGCGAACATGTCAAAGAACTATATGCCCCTCACACTACTGTACTGAGAACAGTTCCCTCCAAAACTCACATGTTGTATGACATACGTGATGATATACATGGACCGGAAACAAACAAGAGCTTTGTAAATTGTTCAAGAAAATCAAATGTGTAATGTCCTGATAAGATAGCCATCACCATTATAAAACTTAATATTAACGGTGGGAGCACCTGCTTGTCCCCCTAGTTAAAAAGTTTTTTTTTCATGTGCCTACTTCCCAGTACCCAGAAAGGAAGCATCAGTGTAACAAGCATTGGCAAAGCAAATAGCAGTTCGATTTTGGCAGCTTGTCTGATGGTTCATTATATAATATTGCAAGCATGTGCCACAAAAACAAAAGGATAAACATACCACTACTTAATTATTATGGTGATATTCTAGTAATACGCAGTTCCAATAAAAAAATATTAAATAACCATTGCCTATAATTTTGATAGCACAGTTTGGGTCTTCTAAACGACAGGTGTACTAAGCAGTAGGGGCTGGTGTGCAACATGAGTGGCTGGACGGAAGGGGAGGGCAACAACAAAGAAAACAGTAAAACACAAAGTAAATATAAAAATAACTTGCTGCATCCCGCTCGCACTTTTCTCTTTCTTCCTCGATGCAGGAAGAGGCTCCCAGCCTCCCCTTCAGCCAATCCAAATGCTACTCTCATGAATGAGAGTAGCATCAGGATTGGCCTGAGCACACTCAGGTTGTGCTCTCAGGGAGACTGGGAGCCTGTGACTGCTGTCTCCAACCCAGCAATGCACCTGGGTTTGGAGAGAGCTTCACTGTGCATGACGCTTTGTCAGTCCTAAGATAGCCGGCCAAAGCGCCATGCACACTAAATCACAATGCTCAACACTCTCCATCCTGCCGTGCACCGTGATGGTCCAACTCCCAAGCCTCATTTAATGCTAGAAAAATAAACGATAATAAACATGTTTTATTATCCTTTTATTTTTTTAGTTTTGAGGCTGGCGGGGGGTTTATGCTCCTCCTCCATAGTTGAGGAGAGGCCCTGGTATTGAAGCAGGTTTAGAAGTAGTTTGTCATTTTAATGAAGGTCATAGGAATATATGTTTCATATTGGTGCAAATGAATCCCATTATAGTCTTTGAATGACTTCAACTTGAAGACAAATTTCAAACATAAAAAAGTTTTTTTTTAAATTACAAAATGTATGGAAAACTTTTGAATCACAAGTGCACACGTGGTCAGACACAATGGCATTACTCACAATGCAAGAGAGACAGTGCCTAAGGAGGGTTTTCCTATAGCTCTATGACATATGTTTTAATAAGTGGAAGCAAAATATGAGTTGCAGCTGAAAAGACCAACGGGTGAAGAGGTTTGATCCAACTACCCTCATTATATATGAGATAAAGTACCCTCTACCATACGTTAAAAGGATATTGCAAGTCATTGAGGAGTTCCATGACATATAGAGGTATGAAGTCGCAGTCTGAGTGTCTTTTTTAAGGTCATGGAACTCCAAGTTGACATGCAATAATCTTATAAGGTAGGGTAGAGGTTACTCTATCCCTTATAAAACTATGTATACCTTTGATATTTGATTAAGATTGAAAAGCACAGTGAGCTCATTAAACAATATTTTATATATTTTACTATGTTTCATTTGTAAACTTGTAACCAAACTATTGAAATATCAACATTTTAATTTCTAGTCTGAGTTATATTTCATGTCTTTGTTCTTTTTGAGTGGTTTAGATAAATTTTGATTTCTTGTAAGTATTAACTGATATATCTGAATTGTTGAAATTGCTTTGTTGTCCAAAAATCATAGATATCTCACTTGTCTCTTTAACTGAGATGTCATTAATATTTGGTTCAGGGGCTACTGGGTGAGGATGTGAGATGATGATAGATGTAGCTGGTTGCATGAGTAACTGCTAGAGGAGTGTGACACATGATGTTGTTATGTTTGTGATATTTGTGCTGGGTTATGTAAGGTGGTTGGCATTCGATGTTGTTTTTGGTCACTGATGGAGGAGCCGTTATTGATGCTTTCCACTCTTATTGCAGAGTTGGGTGCTGCTTAGTGGTCCCAAATTGGTTATCTTCCACATAACACTGATCCTGACTCTAACAAATGGCATGGTCGTGGATGGGCTCCTGGTTGCCAAGACAGAAACTGCTTGGATGAGAAACAACATAAACCTGCAGACATTGAGGAAAAAGCGCAAAGGCTTAGATTAGTGCATGCGTCTAGAGAAACAAATTTACAGTGCTAGAGAGTGCCTTCTTAACTACTACAAAATGTGGACAGGTTGGAGTGCATAGGTGGATAAACTTGACCCTGTGGAACCCTAAATCATGGAAATTAGAACATGAATAGTCTCTTTATGGAGGGTGATACTGAAAAACGTGAATGGTGTAGTCATCGCTGTAACATATGAAAAGCATGATTTGTTATCTGTGATTTTCAGTGACAAATACTGTTGTGTACTGAATGTGGTGTACAGTTTCGGTCCTGTAGTAAAATCAATAAAAATGTTTTATTAAAAACCAGTCATAATTTAGTGATTTTGTGGTTTCTGAAGAGTATATCTCAACAGGAAATGTATTGATAAATCGTACGGAGAGGAAAATAGAGAGAATTTAAAAAACAATAGTAGATATGTCCCCCTGTATTAATTGAGGATAATGGGACCTATTAACAAAAATAATAATTCAGTTATAAATGGTGAACAAAATTACCTCTTCTATGCTTGCCAGAAATTCACAAATTGAAGACTGGCAGGCTTAAACCCTTTTAAAGAACCTGAGAACTCCACCATGAGTATGGAGTTCTCTGAATCAATAAATTCTTTTCAAGGGATGGGCACATTGGTATTCCTGGGCATTCCAAGCTTGATTTGTCTTGGAAGTTTGTGAACTCTCAGACACTAGCATATCGTTGTGTAATCACAAGCTCCTACCATTCCTCTTTCCAGCCTGACAAGGCTTTGTTTTTAGCTCTCACCTAGGCAGCGTGCATGCGGTTTCTCTCAGAGACATCCAGTAATCCGTGGCAGTGGTTAAACGCCGCCCATTGGCGCCTATTGCCTTTTTATTGGCTTGGTCGCTTGTCAGCTTAAATCTTTTTCTTTTGACCGGTTAATCTGTCTTTTAGTTCCTCCTTTATTTGTTTGGGAACGCCTATTTAGCACCGCCGAACTGCTGTAAACCTGCCACTAGTGTGCTGAAGTATTTGTCTTGGAACTATTTTTCGTTTGTGGTGTCGTTCTTAATTTGTTCGTGCATGGTATTGTTTGGGGGGGTTAAGGTGAGTTTTAATGTTTGCATTTGTGTTGCGATGATTTTAGCACTGATTAGCATTATGCCCCCATATGCTCTCCACAATCAGTTTAAGGGAAACCGCCCCCCTGTACCGCAAATCCCTTCTGTGCAGGTACGGGTTGTTGTTGTCACCAGGAGAGGGGGGCCCGTTAGCAATCACGCTGCACGGGAGTAGCGAGACAGCTCCTTCGTGTTGATGATCTGTGAGATTTAAGGGTCGATTTGTAATAAATAATGTTCTGTGAATCTTATTAGGCGTCAGCTTTAGGGAGCCCATTTTGTTTTAATCGTATCTTTATTGTGGTGAAGTATTTGGCTTTGAATTCTTTTTCGTTTTTGGTGTTGGTGTCTTTCTTAATTTGCTTGTGCATGGAATTTTTTTTTTGGGTTACTGGTGAGTTTTAATGTTTGCATTTGTGTTGCGATGATTTTAGCACTGATTAGCATTATGCCCCCACATGCTCTCCACAAACAGATTAAGGGAAACAGGCCCCGGTATCGCAAATCGAGGCAGCTCCTTCGTGTTGGTGACTTATGAGCTTTCAGTGTTGAGTTTGTAACAAACAATTTTCCGGGAATCTTATCAGGAGGCAGCTTTAGGGATTTGCGTTTGCTTTCGTGTCACTGGGCATACGGAAAAAAACCTTACAATTCACAGCGCTCTACCCTTTGAAACAAAATACAGTGTGCCCGTCAGAATGCTGTAATTAAAGTAATGCGCGCCATTCTGCTCTTCACACGGCCCCTTGTACCGGTCACTATGCAGTAATCTTGGTAGACTGCACACACAATATACCCACGTTTTGCATGCCACATGTTTGTTTTGTGTATCAGTCAGAATGCAGTCACTGCGAAAGGGATGTTTCCTAGTAGTAAGCGCTGCTGACTTTAAACCGGGACAACATCCTGGCTTCTGTTCAAAGTCACGTGATTCTGTACCACATTGGAACTAACGTTCCAGTTTTAAAATTTGCTCTACAACGTGTGATTTTGGGCACATACTTTAAATTTTTAAGATGCACTAAAAACACATGTGCTTGGGACTGGAGCAGAAGCTGTTATGTTGATTATAAGGTGCTAGTGCTAAGCACCCGAAAATATTGGCTTATATTTACCAGTGCGCTCTTCCTATATGTAAAATACCACTACATAATATGAATGCCTAGAATCTGGATTCAATCCTGGTTTTCCATAAACATACTGAAACGCTTTTATAAAATAAATGTAGTTCCATGTACTTTAGTGCCTTTGTGGCATCCATACAATCAATTGTAAATTTTAAAACCCTTTTACGTGCGTGTGCTAATGTTTCACACTACAGCATACTTTAAAGCTCCTTTTTCCCTCCAAAACAAATGCTAATAATGTTGAATTTATTCACACATCTATACGAACCAGCGTAAAAACAACGTTTTTGTTTTAAAAACAAAGTTCGAATTGTATTGCCACAAAAAAATGTATTTTTTCTTTGATAATACCAATTTAGTTTTTGGGTAGCTGCAAACATAATGGGATAACATGTCCTCTTGTACCAGTCACTATGCAGTAATCTTGGTGGACTGCACACGCGATATACCCTCGTTTTGTATGCCATATGTTCATTTTGTAATAACATCAGCATTACTCTCACAAATAGGTATCAATAAACAGCACCGCAGCATCACTCAGCAACACCTCAACATCACTAAACACCACCTCAGCATCACTCTGTAACACATCGGCACCAGCGGAGCAGAAAATAAACACCACCACAGCACCACATAAGCACCAACACAGCACAACATCATCATTGCACCACAGCAGCACCAAAACAGCAAAAGCACACCGCCACCTCAGCTCCAGTGCGCCAACACCTCAACATCAACACAGCACCATCTCAGCATCAGCGCAGTTCAACGCAGCATCAATGCACCAAGAACAAAGCAGCCAAAATTCAAAAGCAAATCAGGACCAACACAACACCACTTCAGCAACAGTGTTGCACCACCTCAGCATCAGCGCTGCTCACATCAGCATCACTACAACACCACCAGTGATGCCCCACATCAGCACAAGCACAGCCATACCACAGCAGCAATTCAGCACCAAAAAAGCACAACTTCAACATAATTGATGCACTACATCAGCATAAACTAAAACAACATCAACACAAACCCAGCTCAACATTACAAAGCAACAGAGCTGCACAGCATCCACACTGCTCTACAACATAGTTTAAAACAAAGGCCAAACCAAAACATCTGGCTATTCACTTATAAGGTCCCAAAGGCGAGACCTATTGGCTATGCGAATGCCACGAGTTGGTGTAAATCCCAGGGTGGGAAGAAGAAGGCATCGTCCCCAAATGTGCCGGGGGTGTAAATGACGAGATTTGTCCAAGGGAAAAAATACTTTCATGGAAGATAAAAAAGAAATAAAAAATGTGCATTTGCACAAAGGGAATTCATTTCCTTGTTGCGGAGTTATCTGCCATGGAGAGCTGCGTACAGTGGACATGGAGTGAAAATATGAAAAGTGATTTGCCAAGAAATCCGTATGGAAATCTGTGCCAGAAACGACTGTGTTTGCAGATTCTAATCGAAGTTCGCAAATTCCAAAAAGTAGTAAAACTACCCTCGGATGAAGATAAAAAATCTGAGTGTAGTTTTAATATTTGTTTTGGGAAGTAGCCCCCAAACATTTCTTATGAAATTCGATTTATGTTTGTTTTTGTGAGACATTTTCACTTTGATAAAAATTATCTTTTCATGTTATTACAATAATGAAACATGGCAAAAATTGTTTTTTAAAAATGGCCAAGTGTTTATTCCATGGGAGTGCCCATTGTAATGCTGAATTAATTTTCACAGAACTTCGAGTCCCAGTTTCATTGGATGCTGTTGAAAGTAAATAATTCTCATCAAGCTATAGGTAACCTTTGTTTTTCTTGACCGATTTTGCCTGGGGTTCTTAAAGCAGTTGCAGGGGTCGCAAAGGGCAAGTCTATGCTGTAAGGTTGGAGGTGGCTGGTGCAGTACCCCGGTGCTGCCCTCATCATTATTTAAAAAGCTCTGACTGCCCCAAAAAGGCTCTCCTACACAGAGGTACTGGACTGTGATGAAAGACTATTTTCAGCAACACATAGATCTTCTCATCAGTAACTTTAAATGTTAATTCTGCAATGACTCATTTGTTTCACAATCAAATCCCTTCAGGAAGTTCCAGGGTTACTCCCTGGGAGTGTCTATAATGCTGAAGGTTGTGCAAGGAATAGTTGTAAAACATCCTTGGCTGGCGTCCCGTCTTAATTTGACAGCATCGTCCCTCCCTCCTTCTCTTCCTGTGTCATCCTATAAATCCCAGTCACAGGTGAAGCCGGGATTCAGATATTGCTGTAGATCCAATGATGAAGACTCCAGGTGCCATCTTCCTCCTCGTCGCCCTTCTTGGGTCCTACGAGGCGCATCCAGATGGGGGAAAGGACTCTTCTGGAGGTGAGTAAACAGGGATCAGGCCTTCAGCCTCTGACTTCACAATTCATCTGAGTGATCTAGATTGTGCCTCTTTCTGGAGGGCTGCCGGGGTCTGCTTTGCGCCACTGTGGTGTTTCCTGGGAGCGCGTGCCGCTGGATACTATTGTGGCTGGATTACTTTACCGTGTGCTGCTGGGAACTAGAGTGTAGAGGAACATGGTTGGACATGATATTCTGTACACGGTTATTGCCAGCTGTGACACATCTGTGCTGTGCTGCATGCATGGTGCTCCCACTAACATGTAGTAGTGGAAATTGTGCATGTGAAACTAATGGCACAATCAAAATATTAGGCACACAGAAGCTGGACAAAGGTCAGTCTTGTCTGTCCTCTTAGACAAGTACAAACACTGATCAAGCCCATGTCCCATGTTTAGACTCTGAGTTTGACACCGTAGTTATTGTTGGATGTCCATTCACTGTCTCCTCTGATGCACTGCTAGGTGAGGAGGAAGGAGCTATCTTTGACAGTCCCCCTGTAGTTATTGCTGCATGTCCATTCACTGTCTCCTCTGGTGCACTGCTAGGTACAGAGGAAGGTGCTATCTCTGAGTGTGACCCTGTAATTATTGTTGTATGTCCATTCACTGTCTCCTCTGATGCACTGCTAGGTTTGGGAGAAGGGGCTACCTCTGAGTGTGACCTTGTAGTTATTGATACATGTCCATTCACTGTCTCCTCTGACACACTGTAAGTGTGGAGGAAGGTGCTATCTCTGAGTGTGACCCTGTAGTTATTGTTCCTTGCTCACTCACTGTCTCCTCTGATGCAATGCTTGGTGTGGAGGAAGGTTCCATCTCTGAGTGGGACCCTGTAGTTATTGTTCCATGCCCATTCACTGTCTCCTCTGACGCACTGCAGGTGTGGAGGAAGGTTCTATCTCTCGGTGTGACCCTGTAGTTGTTCCTGCATGCCTATTTACAGTCTCCTCTGACGCACTGCTAGGTGTGGAGGAAGGTGGCATCTTTGAGTTTGGTACTGTAGTTATTGGTCAATGCTTACTCACTGTCTTCTCAGACACACTGCTAGGCGTGAAGGAAGGTTCTGCAGCATTCAAAATTGCTCACATCTGAGGTCTGATACCTCTGTGAGAAGCTGAGGCAGCATATACAGATCATAGGAGTCTTTCTCCTGTCCTTGGCAGGTTGGAAACCCCTGAATTATAAAGAAAACATCTTGTGTTGGTGCAGAGTTGGAAAGTGAGAGAAAGAAGGAAACTTCTAATAGGAAAATGTAGGTGATATATACCTTGTGGTGGTCAAACTGAAGCTAGTCCAAGGGTCCTCATAGGGGATGAAAGGGAATATTTGCAAAAACCCAGCAACTAATGTGAAAAGTGAAAGAATGTTACTGAGGAAGGAATTGAGGACCCAGCATACATTGCAACATGATTTCAGAATCTGAAAAAAATAAATTGCACTTGACATGAGGTATTAAAATGAAAAAGTTCCCAATATTTTTGTCATTTGATAGTGTGTAAATTGGGTACAAAGTATCCGCGAGGAAGCCAAACCTGAGGGAATCTAGTGTGATTTCCTAAAAGAATCAAATGGACCCTAAACCCCAGTTCTGAGAGTAGTTCCGTCCAAAACTCACATGTTGTATTAGATAGGTGATGATATACCTGCACCGGAAACAACCATGTGCTTCTAAAATTGCTCACGACAATTACATGTGCAATGTCTGGTAAGTTGGACGTCACCATTATAAAGCATAATGATAAAGAGTGGGGATCCCTCTTGTCCCCCCCAGTCAAAAGAATGTTTTTCATGGACCTAATTCCAAGTACCCGTAAAAGAAGGATCTTTGTACCTCTATGTAAGAAGCATTGGAAAAGCCAACAGAGATCTGATTTTGGCAGATTGTCTGATGGTTTATTATTTATTATTGTAAGCATTTGGGACAAAAGCAAAATGAAAACACATGATAATAAGCAGTGCCAATAAAAAGAAAATAAATAACCATTGCCTATATTTTTATACATATTTTTTTTTTAAGTTTAAGTTTATTGAGACCAGCAAGAGAATACAATGTACAATGAAAATCCGATCAGAAAACATAAATAATTATGATATGAACAATAAAGGATATTAAGCATATTGGTTACAATAAACACGGTAACCTAGAAAAGAAAAAGGAGAAAGAGGAAGAAAGGGGGGGGGGGGGGGAAGGAATATGAATATCATTGGAAAGAGTTCAGAGCAATCAATGACAACAAAAGAGGTAAAATGAAGCACTACATTGCATGTACTTTAAAACTCTAAAACGAATATAGTGATATAATGGGAGGAGTACAGTATGCAAAAACAATAATAAATTATTCAAACAAAAGACAACGAAACTAAATCAGGGCGGTTTGCGGACATCATCTGATGTTCTCACAGTGGCAGTAATTGAAATATTCGAAGGGGGGGAAGCAGATAAATATGTAGTGAGAGGGAGCCATAACAAATCCCTTTTAATTGCTAGTGATATAGGGGTAACATAATTAGTGTCAAGTCTGTGATGAAAACAGATGGCGTTCCACCAGGCTCTGTAAGTGACTTTATCCGCATGTTTCCAATTCAAGGTGATTAGATGGAAGGCTATAGCAATTAACAAATCAATTAACTGAAAATGTGACGAAGGTTGAAGCCATGAGGGGGATAAAGAACCGAGAAAAATATTTGAGAGGGAAAAAGGAACTTTAGTGTTAAATATTTTGTTAATTTGAGACCAAACTAAAAGCCAAAATTTAGCAATGTTAGGACAATCAAATAGCATGTGTTTTAAGTCAGCCTTTAAACATGAGCAGGACCAGCAGTGTGATGAAGTGGTGGAAGAGAAGGAAGCTAATTGTGCGGATGAATATAATGCACGCTGAAATACAAAATAAAGAGTCTGAGTGGTATTGGCCGCCCGTGAAGTTTTATGAATCTTTAACCACAACTTATCCCACAAAGAGACAGACCAGGATTGTAATAAGTCCTTTTCCCATGCCAGCTCAGCCCTTGTTTTGCACCGCGGCGAAAGAGATAAAAGACCTTTGTAAAGGGAAGATGCAGAAGGGGAAGCGTTTAACAATGGAAACAATGTAGAGCAAGTTGTAGGGAGATTTGGAGAAGGTGGGAGTAATGAAAGATATTGGTGAAGAGAGGGAAGCAGGTGGTCTTATTGCTTCTTACAGGAATTAGGAAGGGCAAAGTTAGATTTGAGGACTGAGAAGGATAAAGGTGTATTACCCATCAAGAGTTGAGAAATCCACTTCAAACCCTTGGAGTGCCATGCCTTCCAATAGAAAGCACGATTTTTAATACGTAGTAATTTATTATGCCAAATAGGTTGTTGAGAAAGTGAGTTAAGCGAGGGGTAGGAAGCTGATAGGAGAGGAGTTAAGAGCTTTCGTGTGTACGAAATAACAGGATGACGCAAAGAAGAAGTATGTGCAGAGAAAGCAAGGGATTCCATAAAGGCGAAGGGGGAAGTGAAAAACTTCTCGATGCTAAGCCAAATTGGAGGATAGGTAGGAGGGTCCAAGGAAAGCCATGAAGAGGCTTGTTTTAGGGAAAATGCATGGTGATAAGATTTAAAGTCAGGAAACTTAAGCCCACCATTTGATTTATCTTTTTTGAGAGTAGATAAGGCTATCCGAGGGGGCTTACCTTTCCAGAGGAATTTTAATAAAGTGCGATCTAATCTCTTAAAGTAATAATCTGGGATATGTACAGGAATCATTGAGAGAGAATATAAAATAACGGGAGCAAGCATCATCTTAATAGAGTCTAATCTACCCCACCAAGAGAGAAAAAGAGGGTGCCACTTAGTAATAGAATCATTTAGCTTCTTAGCAATGTAATCAAAATTGTGTTTAAGAGTTTCGGAAATAGACGGGGAGAACCATAATCCTAAATATTTTAATTTAGAGGATTGCCAGGAAAAACCAGTATGGACAAAATAGTGTTTAAGACACAAAACATTGAGGGGTAAGACTTCACATTTATCACGATTTAGGCGGTATCCTGAAAGTTTTGAAAACGCATCTACTTGGGAAAGGAAAGGAGGAAGAGAAGTATCGGGATTGGAGCAGTATAAAAGAATATCATCTGCTAAAACAGACATTTTGACTTGGCGGGAGCCTAAATGGAATCCTGTAATTAGGGAATCCTGTCTAATTTTGGTGAGGAAAGGCTCTAACGCCACTACAAATAGAAGAGGGGATAGGGGGCAACCCTGCCGTACACCTCTTGAAAGAGAAAAATAATCGGAAACCTTACCATTAGCAAAAATAGATGCCTTGGGACCAGAATACAAGAGAGAAATCAAGGAAATTAACTTAGAGGGAAACCCTATCCACTGAAGAGCATGGAACATAAAGTCCCAACCAATCCTATCAAAAGCCTTCTCGGCGTCTAAGGCTATGGCAGCAAGCGGGTAATCTAAGGAAGAGGCCTTGCTAAGAATGTTAAAAAAGACTCTAGAATTATCAGAGGATAAACGACCTTTTACAAAGCCAGATTGCTCCGAACCAAGAAGCTCAGGTAAGATTGGGTCAATACGTAAGGCAAGAATTTTAGCAAAAATTTTATAATCCGTATTCACTAAAGATATCGGGCGATAATTTTTACAGAAAGAGGGATCCTTGCCTTCTTTGGGAATTAGGCAAATCATAGCATCCTGAAAGGTACCTTGAGATGCTCCGTTTGTGATAAAAGAAGTAAATAAAAGAAGAAGAAGTTGTGGAAGAAGGAGTTTCGAAAAGTGTTCATAAAATTCAATGGTAAATCCGTCAGGGCCAGGGGTTTTCCCTCGCCTTAAAACCGATACGGCATGAGAAATTTCTGTCAATGTGATATCTAGCTGTAGTGAATCAAAATCAATATGTTGCGAGGGGGGAGAAGAGATGGATTGGAAGTAGGAGGAAAGATCAGATTGAAGAGGTTGGGCCTCAGGAGTATAAAGAGTTTTATAAAAGGAGACAAACTCATTTAAGATATCTTCATCTTTGAGAAGAACGTCACCATTGGAATCCTTCAAAGACTCTATCCTAGTTCTATCCCGACGAGATTTTAGATAATTAGCCAATACTTTCCCCATTTTATTCTGACCTCCATAGTAACGAGCACTACTCTTTAGAAGATAAGAAGAAGCCGCTTCCGTGGATGCTTTGTTGAAGGTGATTTTAGCAGTGATAAGATCTTTCAAAGAAGCTTCAGAGTACGAGTGGTAATAGGCGTATTCTAATTTTTTAATTTTGGCAAGCAATTGAGCCGAATGTTTCTCAAAAGCTTTTTTCTTCCGAGAAACAAAGTTAATAATAAAGCCTCTGGCAGCTGCCTTAAAAGAATCCCAAATCATAGCAGGAGAGGAATCATGAGTTGTGTTTATGGTGAAGAATTCCGAAGCAAAAGAACTGAACTGGCTGGAAAAATTAGGATCTACGAGCAATGAATTATTAAAACGCCAACGTCCAGCAAATGGGGTATAAGGAAGAAGATCAAAATCAACAGAAACCGGGGCATGGTCTGAAATTAAAATGGACCCTATTTCTGATTGAAGTACGTGTTGCGTTAAAGGTTTACTTAAAAAGAGGTAGTCAATACGAGATTGTGATTTGTGTGGGGGGAGAAAAAGCTATATTCTCGAAGATCAGGGTGACACAGTCTCCAGATGTCAACTAAAGATTTTTGACGAATGGTGGAAGTATATTGTGAGTGCATTTTGTTGTTTACAAATCTGACTGGAGAATTCCTATCTAAAATGGGATCACAAACTTGATTACAGTCACCCCCAAAAACAATATAATCGTCTTCAAGGGAGAGCAACTTATCAGAAATATGTAACCAAAAAACATTGTCAACTGAAACTGGAGCATAAACGTTAAAGAAAACCAATGGTATTTTGTCAATAAGTAATTTAACAATTAACCAACGACCTTCAGAATCAGTCTCTTGAGAAATCAACGATACATTAAACTTTTTATGAGTAAGAATAAGAACACCATTTTTCTTACCTAAAGCTGGAGAAGAAAACACATTGCCTACCCAACATCTTTTTAATTTAGATGCTTCAGCCTCAGAAAGGTGGGATTCCTGAAGAAAAGCAACATCAGTTTTTAATTGGCTAAGTGGGATAAAACTCGTTGTCTTTTAATGGGATTGTTCAATCCTTTAACATTCCATGTGATAATTCTGAACTTGACTGGATGAGATTGAAGTCAAAAACCATGAACATACAATGCGATAAATAGAGTTGAGATTGAGAAGAGTAAAGAAATGAGAACTCAGGGGTGTACAAAGAAGAAGATAAGAGAGGAAAAGATTGAAAACAATAATATTAAGAAATTCAATAAGGGAGAAGAAACATAAGCAAGGAGTATGAATTTGCGAATGATCAAAGAAAGGAAGAAGAGGATAGAATGAGGGAGGCGTAAGTGGGAAGAAAAGAAAGGGAAAAAAGAAAAAGAAAAAGAGGAGAAAAGGAACAATGGCAGAAAACAGCAAAAAAGGCATAAAAAGAGAATATGAACAGGAGACATACTTACATGAAGAAGATCCAAGAGAACAAGGGGGGAGGGGGGAAGCCACACGAGACAGGCAGCCCATCCAGGCTGACCAGACGGAGGACGAGGGGGAGAACGCCAATAATATAGGATATCTACGGATGCGAGAGAGAACAAAAAACAAAAACATAAAAACTATTTAGCACAATAAGTGATGAAAAATAGGAGAGTTAAAACAGAACAAAACGATTAGGTACCAACTTAAATTAAGAAGACCATCCAAGCTAGGAAAGAACACCAAAGAATACATGAAGAACGATAATGAAGAGAAGCAGTGAATGAAAGAACCATAAGAAAAATCATCAGAACATCAAGTAACATTTGAAGACAATGGTCCCGAAGCTTCCATGGTCTCCGTCCTGTGAAAGTTTATGAAACTCTGTAACTGCTGCGGGTCTTCATAGGATGTCTTGTTATTGAACGTGACCTTAAAGAGGCAGGGGTGAAAAAGACTATAACGCGCTCCCATGGCACGAAGAGTAGGTCTCATATCAAGAAAGGCCTTACGTCTGTTGGCTGTGGACTTGGCATAATCTTGAGCGAAAAACAAAGTGGCACCGGACCAGGTGACTCGTTGAGAGGATTTAGCCGCTGACAAAACCTTTAACAAATCCGTGTACTCCAAAAAGTACAAAATGACACCTCTCGGCCTCTGTGAAGAAGATGCATTCGATGGGAGACGTCCTAACCTATGGGCTCGTTGAATGTTGAGAGCAGTGCCTTCCGGCATATGGAGAATCTTGGGTAGAAAAGTTTTAAAGAAGGTAGGAGGATCCGACCCCTCCGATCCCTCCACCAGACCATAGATACGCAGATTGTTCCGCCTATTACGATTTTCAAGATCCTCGACTTGGCGTTGGAGGGCAGACACTTGAGATTGAAGGTGAGATACATTGGTGTTAGTGTCTGTAAAGGAAGACATATGACTTTCAACTGCAGTAATTCGTGAGTCAAGTTGAGCCCAAGTGTCAGTGAGAACTTGTAGTTTATTATTTGTTTCCTCCATAAAGGGACGAAGGGCCCTAATTTCTTCCAGTAGAGTCTCCATGGAAACAGGCGAAGTCGATTTAGGAGGAGAAGGCGGGTTATGCTTTAAACGCTTGGTGACAGACTTCACAGCAGGCACTGGTGAGGGAGAGGGATCCATATTCTCCGTGGGGTCTTGTGATAATAACAAAGAATCCTCTAGTTTGGAGAAGGCAGTAAAAACTCTTGAATTTTTGATGAGGGTATGCTTAGGCGTAGGGTGTTTAGCAAGAGAGCCTTTCGTTCTCCCCATAGGAGGCAAGTCCAACAGTCTAAGTGAGAGGGGCAGAGACGCGGTCCAGAAGTAGAGTAGCACTAGTTAAATGGTTAACATCACTGTCAGATCCAGCAAGTATCAGCAAACCTCATTGAAGCGCGTGCTCAAACGGAATTGAAGAAATAGTCACTGAAATGACGTATCCGAAAAAATGAGGCAGTTCCATAAAACTATTTCAATATCTGAAACGAAAATACTCGTCAAGAATAACCATGAGGTGCATGCATAAAATGGCGGCTGATTCGGTGGAGAAAACGCTGCACAAACTACGCACCTTCCGTATTTTCCAGGGAAGCATCATTGAGTTTATCAAAAGTTGGTGAAAAAATGAAGAAAAAGCCAGAGATAATCAGCAATAATAACCAAGGGGGGCAAAAAACCACTTTTGCAGCATGTTTCTTCAAGCCAATAGCTTACATTCTCCTCAGACGAAAAAACAAAATGGCGGCCGTTCCGAAAACGGGACCGCCGAGGGAATTAAAGAGGATTAAATGCAGCTTACTGACATAGCGACTGCAAATTTCGGCGCTCCGGATGTTCAGACAGCCTGTCCTCACTTTGTGGCATCCTCGCACTCGCAGTTACGCGAGAAAAAAAATCGGCGTTGTCCTCCCGACCCCGGGAGCGTCAGGGAAAAGCCGCCATCTTCGTAAGGCGTTAACCACGCCCCCCATATTTTTATATTTTTAATAGCACAATATGGGACTCCTAACAAATAGGTGTACTTACAGCAGGTATAGAAATAGTTTTACATGTTAATGCAGATTGTAGGAAAATATGATTCATAATGGTGCGGAGAAATCACATTATAGGCTGTGAGTTTGAGCTGTAGAGTTATAAGTGGTAAAGAAAATAGATGTAGAGTCAGAGGTTGTACAGAAAAGAGCAGTAGAATCAGGAGAGGCATGAAGACGTACAGTAGAGTCAGAAGTGGCATAAGGAAAAGCAGTGGCGTTATGACTAGTACAGGGAAGAGCAGTTGAGTTATGAATAATACAGAGAAGAACAGTTGAGTTATGAGTGGTATAGATAACAGTAGAGTCAGGAGTGGTATAGAGAATGGGCAGTATAGTCAGAAGTGGTAATAGTGATAGCAGTAGAGTCAGGAGTGGTACAGAGAAGAGTAATAGAGTCAGAAATGTTATAGAGAAGAGCAGGAAAGTCAGGAGTGGTATAGATAACAGTATTAGAGTCAGAGGTCATATAAAGAATAGTGGTAGAGTTATGAGTGGTACAAGGAAGAGCAGTAGAGTCAGGAGTGGTATAGAAAAGATCAGTAGAGTCAGGAGTGGTAGAGAGAAGAGCAGTAGAGTCAGGAGTGGTAGAGAGAAGAGCAGTAGAGCCAGGAGTGGTTGAGAATAGAGCATGAGCGTCAGGAGATGTTGAGAGAAGAGCAGTAGAGCCAGGAGTGGTATAGAGAAGAGCAGTAGCGTCAGGAGTGGTAGAGAGAAGAGCAGTAGAGCCAGGAGTGGTAGAGAGAAGAGTATGAGAGTGAAGCATGTGAAAGAGAGAAGCAGTTGAGAAAAGAGAATTAGAAGTAAGAATGGAAGATTAAAGAATAGTACCGCGAATAACTGTAGACTGGGGAATTGTAGAGAGAACATTGATACTGTGAAACATTATTAAGTAAGAAGAGGTGGAGAGAAATGTTGTGGATAAAATACTGGAGAGTGAGGAGCAGCAGAGAAGAGTGGTTTAGTGAAAAGCAGTGGAATCCGGAGTGGTATAGAGAACAGTAGTAGAGTCAGGAGTGGTATAAAGAAGAGCAGTAGAGTCAGGAGTGGTAAAGAGAAGAGCTGTAGAGTCAGGAGTGGTAGAGAGAATAGCAATGGAGTCAGGGATGGTATAGAGAAGAGCTGTAGAGTCAGGAGTGGTTTAGAGAGGAGCAGTAGAGTCAGGAGTGGTATAGGGAAGAGCAGTAGAGCCAGGAGTGGTAAGGAGAAGAGCAGTAGAATCAGGAGTGGTAGAGAGAAGAACAGTAGAGTGAAGCATGTGAAAGAGAGGAGCAGTTGAGAGAAGAGCAAGAGAGTGTGGAGTAGAAGAAAGGGTGGCAGTTTAAAAAATAGTACAACGAATAACAGTAGACTGAGGAACTGTAGAGAGAACAGCGATACTGTGAAACATGCTTAAGTGAGTAGGGGTGGAGAAAAGAGCTGTGGATAAAATACTGGAGAGTAAGGAGCAGCAGAGAAGAGTGGTAAAGAGGAGAGTAGGTGTGAGAAGTTGGCCTGGTAAATGCTGTCCACTAATTAAAGTGGGTACCTTGTACCAATCCAAACAAACCCCTTATGGTGATAGGTTAAAGACGACCTTTATTGAAAGCTATCCTAGTGGTAGCTATGGAGAGCAGCCTTCAGGCTAAGACTTGAAGTAATGTAAAGCAGCTTGTTTTACCAGTCTATAATCTCTCGAATGATAAAATGAAAGGACAACCACACCAAGTATATATTTAAAATATATGTATTTAAGATAAAACACATCCCTCTAGTCTCTTTATGAGGCTAGAGTTCGAAGGACTTAAGTTACAAGTCAGTATTCAACAGCAAAAGCACAAATACACGTTTGGACCCTAGGGGCGTACCAAACCATATACCAATAAAGTGGTATAAGAATCACGACTGAACTAGACACAAGGTCTAGAGCCTGTACAAGTGCTTGGACCACAAGGAACCACCCAAGATAGTGACACAGAGGACCCACGGGGGACGCCTGCAGTGTGAGATCACAGCCGCGAATCGCCGTTAACTTCTATGGGGAAAGTCGCAGTTGGAAATTAAGAGTTTAAGGACACTTAGAGGATGACTACAAGCGAACCCTTTTGGACTTAGAGGTGTCTAGGGCCAACACCCACGGGAGCACCGGGGTACTCGAGTTACCTTACCCAGGGAAGCCGGGTGCATAGGTGTCTTTTGGTGTCGGGTCTTGTCGCTGTTCTCAATGGAAGCTGGCAAAGAAGTGCTGCTGCCGTGAAGAGGAGAAGTGTCCGAAGAGATCCAAGCCTGGATCGAGGATGGAAGGAACCTGAAAGCAGAGGGGACAGAGTCTGGGTCACTTTTTCGGTTTCGGTCAGCAGCAGGAGACCAGACCCGTGTCTGTGGTAGTGGCATCCATTTTGTGATGGCAGGGCTTTAGAAAGACTTTACCGGGTAGACCAGTATGAACATGTCTCTCCCTCTAGAAGGGTGGAATGCTACCATCCCTGCCAGAACTGGTGGGGGGTAGCAGTCCAAAGTGTTTGACACCAAACACGACATGTTTCCGTGCAGCCAGAGCCTGGATCGAGGATGGAAGGAACCTGATGTTGGGTGCTTCAGGTGAGTTGACGGGTGTCTTGACTCTTCAGCCACGAGGTCCAGGAGGCATCGATGACAACCAGGAGCTGGATACGAGCTGTCCCACAAAGTCTGTCGAGTGCTGCGGTGTCGGCGACCAGGATGGACCCAACAAGCCTTGGCAATGGCAAGTCACATGGAAATAGAAGAAGGACGTCAGTGCAGACCAGCAAGGTCTGGGCGACTCACCCAGCGAGGGTAAGTCGGGGCATGTCTGGAGCAACCAGGAAAGCCCAATCAGAAGAAGAGTTGCCTTCGTGGGGACCCACTAGCCAACGGGCTAGCGATCGCGAAGGAGCCTCGAGCAGTCGCACTGGAAACTGGCCCATGGGTCACTCGTGAAAGATCACGGTGTCCAGGGGTCACGGTTCCACGTCACCCACGATAGCCACGGGCCTCAGCTTTGCTGTGGACTCAGGGTAGCCTCGGGGAAGTCTGGAACTCTACCTCTGGTGATGCAAAGACTTCGGCATCCGGTGGGAGCTTCAGAGTTACAGACCAGACAGTTGCTTCTTTGGTGCCTGCCAAACAGGGGAGTCACTCCTTGACCCCAAGGGAGATTTCTTCAGTCTTCTATCGAAAATAGAAAGTCGAAGGTCCAGAATATATGTTGCAGAGTTTCGTCCAGGGTAATCTAAAGTCTCAAGGACTGGGTTCTCATAATTTTACTAAGTTCGGGGGTTGGACATACTCTAGGGACCCACCTATGGGAGGGTTTGAAAAGAGGGGTGGTTACACCCATTTCCTTTGTCCAGTTTCACGCCAGAGCAGGGGCAGGTAGCCACTGCAACGGGTTTGAACTGGACTATGCACAGGGACACCAAGTGTGTCCCCAGTGCAGGACTTCAAAGCACCAGAGAGTGCTCCCGCCCAGCCCCAATACACATCTGCCTGTCTGGGGAGGTGGTTACACCTTCCTAGGACAGGAAACCTATTGTCCAGGCCTCCCCTGCCAGAGTTTCGGTCAGCTGCAGGAGGCCAGACCCGTGTCTGTGGTAGTGGCATCCATTTTGTGATGCCAGGGCTTTAGAAAGTCTTTACCGGGTAGACCAGTGTGAACATGTCTCTCCATCTAGAAGGGTGGAATGCTACCCCTGCCGCCAGAACTGGCGGGGAGGTAGCAGTCCAAAGTGTTTCACACCAAACACAACATGTTTCCGTGCAGCCAGAGCCTGAATCGAGGATGGAAGGAACCTGAAAGCAGAGGCGACAGAGTCTGGGTCACTTACCAGTGACCAGGGGCAATGATAGTCCAATGCCCACAGATGTCGGGTGCTTCAGGTGAGTTGATGGGTGTCTTGACTCTTCAGCCACGAGGTCCAGAGGTCCAGGAGGCGTCGAATACAACCAGGAGCTGGATTTGAGCTGTCCCACGAAGTCTGTCGAGTGCTGCGGTGTCGGCGACCAGGATGGACCCAACAAGCCTTGGCAACGGCAAGTCATGTGGAAATAGAAGAAGGACGCCAGTGCAGACCAGCAAGGTCTGGGGGACTCACCCAGCGAGGGTAAGTCGGGGTACGTCAGGAGCAACCAGGAAAGCCCAATCAGAAGAGGAGTTGCCTTCGTGGGGACCCACTAGCCAACGGGCTAGCGATCGCGAAGGAACCTCGAGCAGTCGCACTGGAAACTAACCCACGGGTCACTCGTGGAGTGGAGACGAGAGATCTTTGGTGCTGTAGATGCCTAAGGCTGGGGCTACTCGGAGCCCAAAGCACAATTTCGAGGAATAGCAGGAAGATGATGGATCGGCAAAAGATCACGGTTTCCAGGGATCACGGTTCACGTCACCCACGATAGCCAAGGGACCCCCAAGGGAGATTTCTTAAGTTTTCTTGCGAAAATAGAAAGTCGAAGGTCCAGGATATGTGTTGCAGAGTTTCGTCCAGGGTAATCTAAAGTCTCAAGGACTGGGTTCCCATACTTATACTAAGTTTGGGGGTTGGACATACTCTAGGGACCCACCTATGGGAGGGTTTGGAAAGAGGGGTGGTTACACCCATTTCCTTTGTCCAGTTTCACGCCAGAGCAGGGGCAGGTAGCCCCTGCAACCGGTTTGAACTGGACTATGCACAGGGACACCAAGTGTGCCCCCAGTGCTGGACTTCAAAGCAGAAGAGAGTGCTCCCGCCCAGCCCCAATACACATCTGCCTGTCTGGGGAGGTGGTTACACCTCCCTGGGACAGGAAACCTATTGTCTAGGCCTCCCCTGACGGAGTTTCGTCGGCAGCAGGAGGCCAGAACCGTGTCTGTGGCAGTGTCATCCATTTTGTGATGCCAGGGCTTTAAAAAGTTTTTACCGGGTAGACCAGTGTGAACATGTCTCTCCCTCTAGAAGGGTGGAATGCTACCCCCGTCGCCAATACTGGCGGGGCGGGGGGGGGGGGTAGCATTCCACAGTGTTTGACACCAAACACGACATGTTTCCGTGCAACCTGTCCAAAGTTAGCATTTAGCGCAAGGTTATAATGCACGTAAGATTATATGGTCAGGCTGCACCACACACAGCATCAGAGTAGGTACTCCGAACGCTGCAGAGGGGCTGTGCTCATGCAGGAGCACCCTCTCACATAAAAACCAAGCACTCTGCCTTCAGGATTGTTCAGGTCTGCCATAGGAGTAACTTATAGGTTTTACATGTGGGTGCAATGGTAGTGATATAGGTAACCTATACCACAGTAAGGGGTGCATGCACCACCTTACCCAGGCTGCAGTAGCAGACCTGTGGTGTCATTTTGGAGTGCTTCCCAGGGGTGGCATAATACATACTACATCCCCTGGTAGGCCTCTGAAGTACCTATGCCCTGGGTACATAGCATACAATATACTAGGGACTCATAAGGCACTCCAGAATCAAATTAGAGATGTACCTAATGTACATGGAAACCATTTTATAGAGAAAGCAGATAGACTGGGGCCCTGAATAGCAGGATCCCAGTCCAACTAAGTTCTACACCAGCAAAATACCTGGCAAAAAGTGGGGGCAACCATATAGTCAGATTCCACCTTCCTACAGTAGGTGAGTCAGGAATGGTGTAGTGAAATGCAGGGGTGTGATAGAATAATAAGTAGTAGAGAAATAAACCATAGAGGGAAGAACAGTAGTTTAAGGAGCAATAGCGAGAAGAGAAAGATAAATAATAGGGTAGAGTGAAGATCAGTAGAGCTATTAGCAGTATAGAGATGATTGTATAGAGAAGAGAAGTAGAATGAGGGGCGATAGATGAAGAGTGGTAGAGAGAAGAGAAGCATAGAAAAGGATGGTGGGGAATTCTGGTAAAGTGAAGAATGATAGACTGAAGCATTGCTGCGTGAAGAGTAATAGAGAGAAGAGCAGTAGCCTTGAATGGTAGGGTGAAGAATTACAGAGGCAGTAGTATAAATTGTGGTTGAGGAGAGTGATAGAGTGAAGACTAGTAGAGTAAGCAGCAGTAGAGTTTAGGGTGGTAGAGTGAAGCACAATTATGGGAAATATTATAGAATGAGCAACCGGAGAGAAAAGAGCTGTAAAGAGAAGTAGAGTGCAAAGCAGTGTCGCAAGGAATGGCATTCAAAAGAGCAGTAGAGTAAGGAGTGGTGGAGAAAACAGTGATAGGGAAAAGAGTGGTGCTGCAAAGAGTTTTGAGTGAAAAGCGCTATAGTGAAAAGCAATAAAGTGAGGAACGGCAGAGAAGAGCAGTAGAGAAAAGAGGGACACTGCAGATTGGTGGAGTTAGGAGACTTAGGGCCATATGTAGGTAGCATCACATTTACCGATTCACAAATACCGAATTTTACCGATTCGGTATTTATGAATCGGTAAATGTGATGTAGGTAATAATTCGGTAAATTTTACCGAATCGGAAAAATTCGGTAATTATGAATCGGTATTTACCGATTTGGTAATGAGGCATACCTTCCCATTGATTCCTATGGGCCTGGAGGCCCATAGGAATCAATGGGAAGGTATGCCTCATTACCGAATCGGTAAATGCCGATTCGGTAATGGGGGAGGCATTATCATGGGTGGCAGGGTGTCACATTGACACCCTGTTTCACCCCTTTTTCGTGCATGTGTGCACATGTGGCGCACATACATGCCCTAAGGGCATGTATGTCTGCCACATTGCACTTTTCAAATAGCACAAAAATGCTTTTTGAAAGGTATTCTTCATGTACCATCAACTTGTAGTTGGTGGTAAATAACGAATCCAGACACCAATGATGCACTCACTTGAGAGCCCCCTACATAGCATTTCTGGATTCGGTATTTACCGAATCGGTATTTTACCGATATCTTAATTTCCGATTCGGTAAATACCGAATCCAGAAAATCAGCCCCCTACATCGCAAATGCCTAAATACCGGTCGGTAACGGGATATTTACCGAATTTCGGCCGTTAACGACCGGTATTTGGCTTCCTACATGAGGCCCTTAGAGAGAAGGAGTACAGAGCAGTGAAGTGGAGAGTGGCAGAAGGAAGGGTGGTAGAATGAAAAGCGATAGAGTGAAGAATGGAAGAGAGAAGAGCAGTGGGAAAAAGAATGAAAGTGGTTGAGCAGTAAATTAGTAGAATGAAGAGTGGTGGGATGAAGGAGTACAGAGAAAGGTTTAGAACGAAGAGCTCTATAGCGTAAAAAACATTTACATGAGGAGTGGTAAAGAAGAGGGGGATAGTGAAGAGGGTAGGGTAAGGAGTCCTAGAGAGAATAGTGTGGGAGAGGAAATGTAAGAAGAGTAGAAGAGCGAGGAGAAGAGGACAGGAAAGGAGGGGTAAGGGACACCTTAAAATCTGCCTTGCAAGAGTGAGTAGTTTGGTAAAGCTACCTCTGTGTGCAGTTCCTCTGAATATGTTGGATGCTTTTTCAATCCCCTTAATTCCTAAGACTTCAAACCATCTATAAGGATAACTCAGTGTGAATATATATGAGCAGCCGGTGACAGTTGTGCTGTTAGCCCAGGGGGCTGTGTTTCTAATTCAGAATGTTAACAATCCTGATGGTGTGTTGCAGGTGAATCACATCTGGGCACATGCCCCCGCATAAATGTCAGGTGCATGATGCCCCTGCCTTCCCCAGAGTGCCAAAGCGACAGTGAGTGCCTGAAGACGCAGAAGTGCTGCGACGTCTGCGGGAAAAAATGTATGACTGCTGTGAAAGGTAAAGTATCTTCAGAAATCTACCTTCTTGGGGGTCAGTAGTCAATTACTAAGCACTATTGCTTTCTCAGATAGCATATCACAACATGACATAAGATAACATAAAATGACATAAGGTAGCATAACATGGCATGACATAGCATAACAGAACATTACATTTTCATTGGCCACACAAAGTCTGGTTACTTTCTCCTGATGTTCTTATCTGTTTCTTGGTATATAACACTTAAAAAGTATCTAACCATATCACTAAACCCAATTGCACTTGAATTTGATTTAAAAGAGCACTTTAAAATGCTTTAGTATCACTTCACCACATTTTAATTCGCTTAAGGAACAAAAGCATTCTATTCCATATTATCTTGTTTTTTTTCTAGTTGATTGTTAATGTACATGGAAACCATTTTATAGAGAAAGCAGATAGACTGGGGCCCTGAATAGCAGGATCCCAGTCCAACTAAGTTATACACCAGCAAAATACCAGGCAAAAAGTGGGGGCAACCATATAGTCAGATTCCACATTCCTAGGGTAGGTGAGTCAGGAATGGTGTAGTGAAATGCAGGGGTGTGATAGAAAAATAAGTAGTAGAGAAATAAACCATAGAGGGAAGAACAGTAGTTTAAGGAGTAATAGCGAGAAGAGAAAGAGAAATAATAGGGTAGAGTGAAGATCGGTAGAGCTATTAGCAGTATAGAGATGATTGCCAAACCTGAGGGAATCTAGTGTGATTTCCTAAAAGAATCAAATGGACCCTAAACCCCAGTTCTGAGAGTAGTTCCGTCCAAAACTCACATGTTGTATTAGATAGGTGATGATATACCTGCACCGGAAACAACCATGTGCTTCTAAAATTGCTCACGACAATTACATGTGCAATGTCTGGTAAGTTGGACGTCACCATTATAAAGCATAATGATAAAGAGTGGGGATCCCTCTTGTCCCCCCCAGTCAAAAGAATGTTTTTTCATGGACCTAATTCCAAGTACCCGTAAAAGAAGGATCTTTGTACCTCTATGTAAGAAGCATTGGAAAAGCCAACAGAGATCTGACTTTGGCAGATTGTCTGATGGTTTATTATTTATTATTGTAAGCATTTGGCACAAAAGCAAAATGAAAACACATGATAATAAGCAGTGCCAATAAAAAGAAAATAAATAACCATTGCCTATATTTTTATATTTTTAATAGCACAATATGGGACTCCTAACAAATAGGTGTACTTACAGCAGGTATAGAAATAGTTTTACATGTTAATGCAGATTGTAGGAAAATATGATTCATAATGGTGCGAAGAAAACACATAGGCTGTGAGTTTGAGCTGTAGAGTTATAAGTGGTAAAGAAAATAGATGTAGAGTCAGCGGTTGTACAGAAAAGAGCAGTAGAATCAGGAGAGGCATGAAGACGTACAGTAGAGTCAGAAGTGGCATAAGGAAAAGCAGTGGCGTTATGACTAGTACAGGGAAGAGCAGTTGAGTTATGAATAATACAGAGAAGAGCAGTTGAGTTATGAGTGGTATAGATAACAGTAGAGTCAGGAGTGGTATAGAGAATGGGCAGTATAGTCAGAAGTGGTAATAGTGATAGCAGTAGAGTCAGGAGTGGTACAGAAAAGAGTAATAGAGTCAGAAATGTTATAGAGAAGAGCAGGAAAGTCAGGAGTGGTATAGATAACAGTATTAGAGTCAGAGATCATATAAAGAATAGTGGTAGAGTTATGAGTGGTACAGAGAAGAGCAGTAGAGTCAGGAGTGGTAGAGAGAAGAGCAGTAGAGTCAGGAGTGGTAGAGAGAAGAGCAGTAGAGCCAGGAGTGGTAGAGAGAAGAGCAGTAGAGTTAGGAGTGGGAGAGAGAAGAGCAGTAGAGTTAGGAGTGGGAGAGAGAAGAGCAGTAGTCAGGAGTGGTAGTCAGGAGTGGTAGAGAGAATAGCAGTAGAGTCAGGAGTGGTTGAGAATAGAGCATGAGCGTCAGGAGATGTTGAGAGAAGAGCAGTAGAGCCAGGAGTGGTATAGAGAAGAGCAGTAGCGTCAGGAGTGGTAGAGAGAAGAGCAGTAGAGCCAGGAGTGGTAGAGAGAAGAGCATGAGAGAGAAGCATGTGAAAGAGAGAAGCAGTTGAGAAAAGAGGATTAGAAGAAAGAATGGAAGATTAAAGAATAGTACCGCGAATAACAGTAGACTGGGGGAATTGTAGAGAGAACATTGATACTGTGAAACATTATTAAGTGAGAAGAGATGGAGAGAAATGTTGTGGATAAAATACTGGGGAGTGAGGAGCAGCAGAGAAGAGTGGTTTAGAGAAAAGCAGTGGAATCCGGAGTGGTATAGAGAACAGTAGTAGAGTCAGGAGTGGTATAGAGAAGAGCAGTAGAGTCAGGAATGGTAAAGAGAAGAGCTGTAGAGTCAGGAGTGGTATAGAGAAGATCAGAAGAGTCAGGAGTGGTTTAGAGAGGAGCAGTAGAGTCAGGAGTGGTATAGGGAAGAGCAGTAGAGCCAGGAGTGGTAAGGAGAAGAGCAGTAGAATCAGCAGTAGAATCAGGAGTGGTAGAGAGAAGAACAGTAGAGTGAAGCATGTGAAAGAGAGGGGCAGTTGAGGGAAGAGCAAGAGAGTGTGGAGTAGAAGAAAGGGTGGCAGTTTAAAAAAATAGTACAACGAATAACAGTAGACTGAGGAACTGTAGAGAGAACAGCGATACTGTGAAACATGGTTAAGTGAGTAGGGGTGGAGAAAAGAGCTGTGGATAAAATACTGGAGAGTAAGGAGCAGCAGAGAAGAGTGGTAAAGAGGAGAGTAGGTGTGAGAAGTTGGCCTGGTAAATGCTGTCCACTAATTAAAGTGGGCACCTTGTAGCAGTCCAAACAAACCCCTTATGGTGATAAGTTAAAGACGACCTTTATTGAAAGCTACCCAAGTGGTAGCTATGGAGAGCAGCTGTCGGGGTGTTGTTCCAAAGACAGATGGTCCAAGATCCAAGGGAGCGAAGATAATGCCTTTTCGCTCTCACAGGCTATAGTCACCTCTAGTCAATTAGACACACTGAAGGTAGACTGATGCCCCCTAGGGAGTGAAGAGACCAGAAAGGACCACCAGGGCTTCTAAAATGTAGAGCGGGGATCCTACAGAAAACAGAGAAACAGAAAAGGGAAAGGTTATAGAGGGACAAACTCCCATACAACATAAAGGATTAACAGGCGATACCCTTTCACATTATATGCTTGCCCATACTCACAGGTACATTGCCAGTAGGAATCTTTAAGTAGGTCTCTCCAAAGGATATAGTAATAAAAAGGTGAATATCAATCCAACATAAGGGATGCGGAATTCCCTGCATCAAATAGCTGTCCGGAAGGCAGTTGAAAAGGACAGGAGTCCACTTAGTGCAGCAACTTCAATAGATTCAACATAAGAATAAGCGTCTTATTTAGCGCTGTTTTCTGTGTGTTTCCAAATAACTGGCAGTGGCAGCTTTACCAACGCGCTTGTTGTCGCTTAATGGCAATGTACCAAAAAAACGGGATTCACAAGTGGAGTGCCTTCCCACACACTGTAAATATCCAGCGCTCGTCAGCGCACGCAAAAAAAAGAAAATATGGGACTGTGGGAGAAAGGCGCGAACTCGCGCTCTATGCACATTAAAGAAATAGCCTCTCGCTCTCGCTCAAGCAAAGGTTAAGGAAAAGGAAATAAGTATGTTCAGCGCTTCTTCGCGCTTGACTGCACAACACGAAAACAGCCTCGCGTCAGCACAGAGGCTAATTAGTGAAGGAGGGGAATCCGTTACCAGCGCGTCCTCGCGCACCTGAAATAAAGTGGTATTCAAGGAGGAGCGGTGAAACCTTTCAAAGCACCGAATGTCCGGCAGAGGATTTCCTTTGATGAAGTAGACTTTTACACAGGTCTCAGATGTAGCAACTCGAAAGCAGAGGAATATTTCACACACGGCCAAACAGGAAAAGGGCGTGGTCCTAACCAGGAAAGAAGGCCAAGCACCTGATACAGGGAGCTGGCTGCCTATTTGCTGAAACAAGTCACCTGACTTACCCTAAAGGAGCATGGGAAAGCATACAATGCGATATCCATCGCAGTGCATCCTGGGAATTGTAGTTTGTTGATTGTTCTCAGGCAAGAAAAGGGTACAAGAAGCCCGACCATTGACAGTAGCGTTCAGGCTAAGTCTTGAAGGAATGTAAATCAGCTTATTTTACCAGTCTATAATCTCTTGAATGATCAAATGAAAGGACAACCACACCAGTTATATATTTAAAATATATGTATTTAAGCTAAAACACACGCCTCTAGTCTCTTTATGAGGCTAGAGTTCGAAGTACTTAAGTTACAAGTTAGTATTCAACAGCAAAAGCACAAATACACGTTTGGACCCTAGGGGCGTACCAAACCATATACCAATAAAGTGGTATAAGAACCACGACTGAACTAGACACAAGGCCTAGAGCCTGTACAAGTGCTTGGACCACAAGGAACCACTCGAGATAGTGACACAGGGGACCCACAGGGGACACGTACAGTGTGAGAACACAGCCGCGAATCGCCGTTAACTTCTATGGGGAAAGTCGCGGTTGGAAATTAAGAGTTTAAGGGCACTTAGAGGATGACTTCAAGCGAACGCTTTTGGACTTAGAGGTGTCTAGGGCCAACACCCACGGGAGCACTGGAGTACTCGAGTTACCTCACCCAGGGAAGCCGGGTGCATAGTTGTCTTTTGGTGTCGGGTCTTGTCGCTGTTCTCAATGGAAGCTGGCAAAGAAGTGCTGCTGCCGTGAAGAGGAGAAGTGTCCGAAGAGATCCAAGCCTGGATATAGGAAGTAAGGAAACTGAAAGCAGAGGGGACAGCGTCTGGGTCACTTTTTCGGTTTCGGTCAGCAGCAGGAGGCCAGACCCGTGTCTGTGGTAGTGGCATCCATTTTGTGATGCCAGGGCTTTAGAAAGTCTTTACCAGGTAGACCAGTGTGAACATGTTTCTCCCTCTAGAAGGGTGGAATGTTACCCCCGCCGCCAAAACTGGCGGGGGGGGAAGTAGTATTCCAAAGTGTTTGACACCAAACACGACATGTTTCCGTGCAGCCAGTCCATAGTTAGTATTTACCGCAAGGTTATAATTAGGGCTCCCGGTTTTATGGTATTTATTTTTTAGACATTTCCGTCTGTATTTATCCATATTTATTTTTTGTCAGCTTTATCTGTTTTTATCCATATTTATTATGGGTTTTATGAAAAAATAAAGCTGAAACTGGTAGATTTCCACATTTATTTAACCAATAAATATGCAGTCATGCTTGAATACCTGCCAGGTTTCAGTGATATGAACACCCGCAGAAGATAAATCAATGCACTTATTTGAAAATATGCAGATTTCAGTATCAGCCTTGTACACATCTACAGCTGTTTAAGCCTCTTTACTAAAATACCTTTTTTTTTAACCCCCTTACCTATCAATCCACAGAGTTATTGGCCTGCCAGTCATGGCAAAGTGTATTTAGAATCACTCCAAAAACACCCTATTTCCGTTCTTATTCACACTTAAAAATAAATACAGACAATACAATTCATGGTTTTCTGTCTGTATTTATCTGTAAACATCAGTAAAAACGGAAAACAGGCAGCCTTAGTTATAATGCACTTAAGAGTATATGGTCAGGCTGCACCACAAACAGCATCAGAGGAGGTACTCTGAAGGCTGCAGAGGGGCTTTGCTCATGCAGGGGCACCCTCTCACATAAAAACCAAGCACTCTGCCTTCAGGATTGTTCAGGTCTGCCATAGGAGTGACTTATAGGTTTTATATGTGTGTGCAATGGTAGTGATATAGGTAACCTATACCACAGTAAGGGGTGCATGCACCACCTTGCCCAGGCTGCAGTAGCAGACCTGTGTGTCATTTTGGAGTGCTTCCAGGGGTGGCATAACACATGCTACAGCCCCTGGTAGGCCTCTGAGATACCTATGCCCTGGGTACATAGCATACCATATACTAGGGACTCATAAGGCACTCCAGAATCAAATTAGAGATGTACCTAATGTACATGGAAACCATTTTACAGAGAAAGCAGATAGACTGGGGCCCTGAATAGCAGGATCCCAGTCCAACTAAGTTCTACACCAGCAAAATACCTGGCAAAAAGTGGGGGCAGCCATATAGTCAGATTCCACATTCCTACAGTAGGTGAGTCAGGAATGGTGTAGTGAAATGCAGGGGTGGGATAGAAAAATAAGTAGTAGAGAAATAAACCATAGAGGGAAGAACAGTAGTTTAAGGAGCAATAGCGAGAAGAGAAAGAGAAATAATAGGGTAGAGTGAAGATCAGTAGAGCTATTAGCAGTATAGAGATGATTGTATAGAGAAGAGAAGTAGAATGAGGGGCGATAGATGAAGAGTGGTAGAGAGAAGAGAAGCATAGAAAAGGATGGTGGGGAATTCTGGTAAAGTGAAGAATGATAGACTGAAGCATTGCTGAGTGAAGAGTAATAGAGAGAAGAGCAGTAGGCTTGAATGGTAGGGTGAAGAATTACAGAGGCAGTAGTATAAATTGTGGTTGAGGAGTGTGATAGAGTGAAGACTAGTAGAGTAAGCAGCAGTAGAGTTTACGGTGGTAGAGTGAAGCACAATTATGGGAAATATTATAGAATGAGCAACCGGAGATAAAAGAGCTGTAAAGAGAAGTAGAGTGCAAAGCAGTGCCGCAAGGAATGGCATTCAAAAGAGCAGCAGAGTAAGGAGTGGTGAAGAAAACAGTGATAGGGAAAAGGTGGTGCTGCAAAGAGTTTTGCGAGAAAAGCGCTATAGTGAAAAGCAATAAAGTGAGGAACGGCAGAGAAGAGCAGTAGAGAAAAGAGGGACACTGCAGATTGGTAGAGTTAGGAGACTTAGAGAGAAGGAGTACAGAGCAGTGAAGTGGAGAGTGGCAGAAGGAAGGGTGGTAGAATGAAAAGCGATAGAGTGAAGAATGGAAGAGAGAAGAGCAGTGGGAAAAAGAATGAAAGTGGTTGCGCAGTAAAATTGTAGAATGAAGAGTGGTGGGAGTACAGTGAAAGGTTTAGAGGTAGAGTAAGGAGTCTTATGGAGAATAGTGTGAGAGAGAAAATGTAAGAAGAGTAGAAGAGCGAGGAGAAGAGGACAGGAAAGGAGGGGTAAGGTACACCTTAAAATCTGCCTTGCAAGAGTGAGTAGTTTGGTAAAGCTACCTCTGTGTGCAGTTCCTCTGAATATATTGGATGCTTTTACAATCCCCTTAATTCCTAAGACTTCAAACCATCTATAAGGATAACTCAGTGTGAATATATATGAGCAACCGGTGACAGTTGTGCTGTTAGCCCAGGAGGGCTGTGTTTCTAATTCAGAATGTTAACAATCCTGATGGTGTGTTGCAGGTGGATCACATCTGGGCACATGCCCCCGCATAAATGTCAGGTGCATGATGCCCCTGCCTTCCCCAGAGTGCCAAAGCGACAGTGAGTGCCTGAAGACGCAGAAGTGCTGCGACGGCTGCGGGAAAAAATGTTTGCCTGCTGTTAGAGGTAAAGTATTTTCAGCAATCTACCTTCTTGGGGGTCAGGAGTCAATTACTAAGCACTATTGCTTTCTCAGATAGCATATCACAACATGACATAAGATAACATAAAATGACATAAGGTAGCATAACATGGCATGACATAGCATAACAGAACATTGCATTTTCATTGGCCACGCAAAGTCTGGTTACTTTCTCCTGATGTTCTTATCTGTTTCTTGATATATAACACTTAAAAATTATCTAATCATGTCACTAAACCCAATAGCACTTGAATTTGATTTAAAAGAGCACTTTAAAATGCTTGAGTATCACTCTACTTATTCACCACATTTTAATTCGCTTAAGGAACAAAAGCCTTCTATTCCATATCATCTTCTTTCTTTTCTAGTTGATTGTTATTATTATTAAACAGGAAGAAACAAAAGAAGACAGATAGGTCAGATACAAAAAATATACCAATGACTATAGCATCACAAACTGATCTAGTTACTTAGGGTAGACAATGTTAATAAGAAGTATTCAATAAAGTGTCCAACATTGGGCAATCACCCACATCTGTGCCAGTAGTATCCCATCCATAGGTACGCCACAGAAAAATCAAAGAGCTGGCAGTGCCCTTTTCCAGAAACATTGTGAAGTCCATACATCACACATGCTTTCTTCCCTGGGGTAAAACAAAAGGTGGGAAAAGGATGAGAATGGGAGGGAACGTTGATTGAAAAAGCAAGAACAAAAAGAACATCAATGGTGTCTTTGATGAGCAAAGGTGTGCACCATGGGTGGTCAGTATCAACATTTGAAAGGCACCAGGCCACAGGAGGGACTCACTTAAGAGCCCTGTCCCCCAATCGGTCAGGCATCCAATCCTGTGGAGGAGAAAGCCATGGCATGGGGGTCAGCTGGGGGTGGGGAAAACTTGCGGACAGCTGTAACCGAGTCAGTAGGGAAGGTGAGGGGCACCCCGATCACCAATCATACAGATAAGGTCCTAAAACCAGGAGTGTATAACCACCTCCCACAGGGAGGACCCTACTATCCACCATCAGTGGTCACTGGTAAGAGAGTAATGTCAGTACTTCAAGGGTGATGGCGGTCGGTCTTGTCTAACAACTCAGTCAAATATGCATCCCAGACTAGGGCTGTGAGGAGTGCATTCAAGTCCCTAAGAAATGCTGTGGAAGAGTGACCGGCAATGCCCAAAAAATGATACAACAGCCGGGCAGAATGCACTCATTGGGGAAAGGGACAGAGTGGTCAAAAACGTCAGTAACCGCTAACACTTGTCCTGAATTGCTGTTCACCAGGTCTCGCTCCTTATGGGAAATGTTCACTTCAAGACAGTGGAAAGTGTTGAACTGCCATAGCATCCCAGTGTGGGTCAGGCCCCAGGCTCAGGGACCACCCATAGGGGAAATAAGCATGACTTAGAATAATTCAGTCGCTCAACCCATGCCGCACCAAAGCCATCCAGAGTCTCTATCATCCCTGGCAGGCCCGGGTAAAGTTCCCTTAGGAATATCAGTGCATCATGCGTGTAAAGCGAGATAATATCCTATTCAATGCCACTACATATGCTCCATTGCAGGCCCCGGTGCCTGAAGAGCCTGGACAGAGACTCTATGGCCAGTACAAATAGGAGAGAGGAGAGCATGTAACCCAGTTGTGTGCCCCTGTGTCCCCCAAATGGTGGCAAAATGTTGCTAGACATCCGTACTCTAGCAACCGAGTTATTGTATAACAAGCCTATCCAACGCAGTAGCTCTGAACCTAATTCCATACGTCTCAAGACCCTACCCCTCCCACCCCTCCCCTTCCCCCCCCCCCCGGGATAGGACCAGCTCAATGAATCAAAGGCCTTCTTGATGTCCAACAGGAGCCCTACTCCTGTGCGGACTTCAAACCTTGCTGTTCCATAATATGAAACAGCCTGCAAAGACCGAGGAGCATGTTCCCTTCTGGAATAAAGTAATTTAGGTCTAGGTGGACCAAAGTGGACATGTAAGGAAGCAGGCGATGATCTTCTCCAACACCTTATGTGGTGAGCAACAAGAATGGTCTATAAGAGCACACCACCAACAGGTCCTTCCCAGTTTTGGGGAGCAGGACTATGAGCTCCTCCCTCACCTTGGTGGAAGAGTCCCAGCTGTCTTGAGTGCTTGGAACAGAGTCAGTAGTCGAAGGGCAAGTTCGGCTCTAAGGGGCAGATTTATGTTCCCTGGCGCATCCCTGCAAATCAGCATGGATGCGCCAGGTAAGATGCGTCACGCAAGTTTGCCCTTGCGCCAGCGCAGATGCGCCGCATTTACAATGCGGTGCATCGTGGCGCAAGGACAAGCAGATACGTGACGCATCTGCCGGCTTAAGGTTGGCGCAGTGCTAAAGTTGCGTTGCAAGCGCAACGCAACTCCAGCACTGTTCCAACCTTGCCTATCCCTAACATGGTGCGTCAAGCCTTACGCCTGCTTCAAGCAGGCGCAGGGTTTTGGTGCATCAGCGTTGGGAAAGTGACTCGGTGAAATCTTATAGATTTCACTGAGTCACTTTTCAGGGGCGTTCCTGTGATGGAACGCCCCCCCTGAGTAGAAACGCCCACATGAAACCTGACGCAGGTTTCATGTGGCGCAGGGCTTTACACCGTGACGCATCTCCATAGATGCGTCACGATGTAAATGGGGCGCAACATGGCGCAGGGTTTACGCTGCCGCTGCGTCACAAAAGTGACACAACGGCGGCGCAAAAGTGGCGCAAGTCTGATATAAATCTGCCCCTAAATGTTGTGTAGAACTCCACAGGAAGTCCTTCCGTCCACAGAGTTTTGTTTTGCGCTATTTGATCTGGGGGCAGGCAAACCTTCCTGATCATCAGAGGAGCGTCCAGTGTCTGATGGGCGTTGGGGTCCAGGTAGAGGATCTGCAGGTTTTCCCGTATGCCAGAATCCCAGGTTCACCCAACCTAGCATCCTCTTGGTATAGGCCTTGAAAGTAATCAAATAAGGCCCCATTAAAGGACAACTGTGATATGAATACGTCACCCATTGGTGAGCAGATGGCCATAAATCTAGGCTGCTCGTTATCGCAGACCCACTCCACCCCGCCTTGTCACCCCCCATGCTACGAAGCTGTGTATTCTGTATATTCCAGCTGACTAAATCTGTCTGTCAGGTCCCTATTCCATATTAGCTTCCATTATTAGACAATGGCAGTCACCACTGTGAGGCCATGGTTCAGTCACACATTCCACAGAAAATGCACTTTTTTGTTTGTCCATTAGCTTTGGCTCTCTTGGGTGGGTATGTATCAAATTTAACACTCGCTTACCACAAGGTCCGGCATATCAAATTTCATTCAAATCTCTTTATGAGGAAAAATACATGTTTTCCCATCTTAGCTCTCATAGGAAGCTACAACATAAAACGGTGAACAAATTTACACCATGAAAGTAGAAATGTTCTCTGAAAGTGTGCTTTTGTTGATTTCTGTATATCTTTTCAGTTATTTTCAAACATTGGCATTTAAAAAAGATATAAGTGGCCTTCAAAGCATTTCAAATAATTGTGTCTATGTTGGCCATTTAAAGTCATGAGATAGAAAAATCATAATTTCACATTTCGACTGTGATTGGTCTATAAAAGGTATCACATTTTTCGACTTGATCAATTTCAAACAGAGTTCTTGAGTTTCTGCATTTTCCAAACTTGTTTTCATGCATGTATTTTTCATGCTACTGTATTTTGCCATCTCTATAATTTAAAAAAAAAGAATGGCTCAGATAAAGTTTTTCCACCCCATTCAATTGTAAAATGAAATTCTGCCTGAAACATCATGGCAGAGAAACAATGGACCGTTTAGGCAGGAGACGCGGGGTAGGCGAGCAGAGAGAGCACACAGAGATTTTGACAGCAGCAAAATGGCAGACGCGCTCCATGCGCGATCCGCGGGTGCGAAGAATCTAAAGAAGTAGCCTGCACTGCTCACCTTATCAGCCCAGAAGTTCAGGAATGAAGATGCACGTGTTCCGCGACCTCCCGGCGCATCTTCGAAGACCGTGTGAGTGTAGAAGTCATCCGGAGGCTCCCGTCTTGTTTACGTCCTGAAGGAGCTCCTCAACCCGGCGGCCATTCTCCTCGGCGCCTAGCCACGCACCCTGACACACTACATTCTGACAGTAGTTTTCACCCTAGTCTAAGTTAGTTAGGGCGAATGTATCACCTTAACTTATGATAACCTTTATACAAGTTCCCAGTGAAATGAGAGGAACAGTAACTACAACAGCATATCCAGAATGTTTTCAAGTACTGCAGGGTAGATAAGATTTGCTCCTTAAAGATTTTGTAATTTAATAGATAAAGCCATCGTATACTTTTCTGAAAGCAGCCTGGCATACTTGCAACATTGACACGGATGGATAGGAAGCTTTTGTAAAAAGGTCAATTAAACCCCCCATGGGGAGGGCAAAGGTAGGGGGAGCCCTGATTCTGGAAGGTGGACTATCGAGGTATTAGAGTATTGAGAAAAGAATATTGAATTCAAAATATCAAAAGGTAAGTAGAGAATTTCTATACCTAACTCCACCTATACGTACCTTGAATATATATTTGAATATATATCTTCAAGACACGTAGATATGGAATTAGGAATAGTAAATCTACATATTCATATCCTCGTTATTAGTAGTACAATTGCAAAATGTGACATGACAACCCTGATATCGGTAACCTGCCCATTTGTTGCACCTGCAGTAGGTATTATTTTGATCTCACTTGCTAAAGTGCAACTCGTAGTACTTACTTTTTCGGATAATGCTAAAAGTGGGAAATGGGATTCAGGGCCAGAATAATAGAAAGTGCCCCGGGTGCAATGCGCTTGAGGGCCTGCTTTGCGCACACCCGGGGCACGTTCGCAATACATCAACAGCGGCAGAAACTTGTGAGGCCCATTCTGTAATACAGACAGCGCTGGCGCACAGGTAGCACTAGATCTATTAATACAATGGAGCAAAAGGGGGAAAAAAAGCACGGCCGCCCCCCACTCAATCTACTATAACAACCAAAGGCCTGCTTTACAACACATCAATTCAAATGTTAATTGATCAATGAGATTTCAAATCTTTTATGATTCCCTAGTGTATGTTTCTTATCACTCCTCATATGTTTGTGTTGTATTAATTTAAAAGTGTCAAAAAAACCATCAAAGCACCAATTCTTCCCCAAACACAAACTTTGAAAAAAGGTGAAAAAGGAAAAAGGGCACCTCACAGTAGTAACACCAAGGAGGGTTTTGCTGGTTGGTACTCACCAGTATACCCACTTATCATCATCAGTTGCTCTTATTCCATGTGAAAAACAAAGAAATTATAATATACTAATATATAATTTCAGTGTATAAAAATGGTGAAAAAAAATATTATAATAATAGTGCAATGTGAATTTACATGTGTCCAATGAACCCCAGTGAGAACATAAAAATTTTAATCTCACTATTTAAAAAGCGGTGGTGCTTACTAGCTTGTCGTAACTTTATTAAATACTGTAAGCTCCCACAGTAAAAATGGTTTCAATCAAACCATACCCAATTCTATAGTGCCAACATGTTTCGTTGCCGACTCTTCACGCAACTTCTTCAGGGCTGAGGGGTTCAAAATCACCTTCACAAATGGTGCACCTACAATCTCAGAGGGTTGCGAAGTCTCCTCATACCCGCAACCATCTTCAAAGTGGAACACGTATCTTCTATTCACGTGCCACTGGGGTGATTACCAAATCACTCATCCCCACTGCCGCGTAAAAACATACTCCATGACACATGGTTCTGTAATCTAATACTTTGTTGACTATATTGATGATTAAGACTTTTTAATGGAAGTCAATATTTTGCTACCTTGCTTGCATTCTTTTATAATGTAAAGTAAGATCTTATAACCATTGTCTGTGGCCAATGCATGTGCACAGACTTAGGCCATGAGGAGAAAAGGGGTTCATTGTAGGGCCTTTCCGAGCCCAACCCCAAATGGGCACCCAACCTCACTGTACACAGGCTTCAATCCTGCGTGCCATGGGGTTGGACGCAAAGCCTGGCATGTGGACAGGCCCTACCCCATCCCATGGGTAGGCGACCCCTGCCAAACAAAGCCTTTTGCCATGTTCAGCTTTGGGATGACCGCAAGTCCTACATTTTGGTAGACTCTGCAGCCAACCCAACACGAGTGGTCAACCTCCCACAAACCCTGAAAGAACATTTTGCTTTATTAAAATTTGTTTTAGTCCTGCAGCACTTAAATGGGAGCACAGAATAGTCTTTGCCGGCTCCTGCAGGAGTCCCGTGGGACCACACAGGAGCCTCACTGGGTCCTTCTAGCCTCCACAGGAGTTTTCAGGAGCAATAAAATCACTATATATTGTTAATTTGCGGTTCCACTGGACTCCTGCGGAACTCCCAATGGAACAAAGAACCCAGAAATCTTTATGTTTTGAATATTAATATCTCAAAAACGGCTGAATCAATCAAGCAGGTTTTAGAAAGCAAGGCTACTCATCCAAGAGAGGATCCAGGTCCTGTGCAGCATGGCTAAAAACCACTGACAAAGCCAATAGGTCACAAGGGTGAGATCTATTGGCTTTGCCCCAATGCTTGCTTTTAATAGCTGCAAGAATTGAGAACAGTCAAACACTATTTATTGGCCAAACTAAAGAAAAGTAATGATTCACAGCCCAACTGATATAAACATGACTTGATAAAACACAAGTATATTTATTATTCATGACTAGCCTTGCACACTAAAATGATAACTCTATGTAATCCAAATCATATTTATGTAGGTATTATTGCTGCATTTGAGCCTTTAGTCAAATGCAGCATTTTTTAGGTCTCAGACTAGGCAGCGCATGCGCTGTCTCGTCAGAGAGATGCTGTATACAGTATAGTGGGGAAAGCTCCACCCACTTTCCGCCTATCTTTTTGATTGGCCGAATTCCTAAATGATGCAATCTGATTGGTTTTCCTCAGCTTAATCCCGCCTCCTGACTGCCAGGTCATAATTTTTAGGTCTCGCTGAGCCAAAGGCTCGAACAGACATTTTGTATGTGGGATTTTCAAAGTGCTGCTGGCTGGCCTAACGCTTGCGTTTACGCGATCGTGCACGCGCGCAGCCGGCCGCCAGCAGCACTTTGAAAACTCGCGTGCATCATCGCGATCACTTTCGCTTTCAGAGCGATCGCAATGAAGCACGCGCACACACAACTCCCGCTTCTCCCCCTACCCCACCACATTTTGCGTCTCCGGCCGTTCGCACGTGGCCAACGCTTGTTATTGTCTGTCCCAAGGATCTCACGTTTCCCCACCCCTGCTCTTCTGGCGATTTCCTCCCCTGTCCTGCCTCCCTCGCCCGCGTCCTAAGAGATACCCTGTCTCCACTCTTCTCCCCTCTTTTCCCAGGACACACACAACCCGCATCCGCTCGCGCGCGGCCAACGCTTGTTATTGTCTGTCCCGGGGATCTCACGTTTCCCCACCCCTGCTCTTCTGGCGATTTCCTCCCCTGTCCTGCCTCCCTCGCCCGCGTCCTAAGAGATACCCTGTCTCCACTCTTCTCCCCTCTTTTCCCAGGACACACACAACCCGCATCCTCCGCTCCACACCCAGGAGTTGCCGTTACCTTCGTTTGCTGCCTCACATGGTTCTGTTCTGTGAGGTAGGGAAGCTTGAGCTAGTGTTTCCATGCTGTTTCACTCGACCCTGAACAAGTTCCCGTTCTGTGACCTCAAGAGCTCGATACATCTCCACATTGGCATTTTGATCAGTTTATCAGACTCTGTTGGCAACGTTCGCGCTGCATTCACATGTATTTTAATTATCCGAGTTTTACCGCTGTGCACTATTTGAATGTTTCGTTCGAATGCTTATATTCTACATTGCAGTATGGTTTGTGTAAAGCTTGATTTTCACCTACTCATCTTTCTCGGCCCGTCCCTGCCAACCATCTTCGAGGCCCCGTGGTATTAGTGACAGGTGTAGGCTTTCCGTTTCTAAGAAATGTTTTTCTTTGTTGACTTTCTTTTCTTTTCCTTAGAAGCATACATTTCACTGCGCGCGGCTCCTAAGCCTCTCTAGTACGTGCAGCTGTAGAAAAACCTTACATAATGTTGGGCATCGCGAAACCCACAAAGGCATTTAAATGAGCTATGTAATCGATCCCTTTAAGGAACAAGCATTTGCAATGCAATAGGTCTCGCATTTGCGAGATTTTGAGCTCTTGGCATTGTAAATGACAATGCCTTTTATTTGTTTTAAAAAAACCTGCAATAATAAGACATTGTCATTTACAATACCAATAGGTCAAACTTTCTAAAACGTGAGACCTATTGGATTGCAAATGCTTGTTTATGTTGTTGCTAAATTTGCCTGTATTTGCACATTCTGATGCTCTCTACCAGGGTCCGTATGTGATGTGCTGGTCCTCGTCCGGTTTTCTCTTTGACTTCTAGGACTTGTAGTCTTGTTTCTTTTATTATAAAACAGAACTACATATCTCAGAATTCAAAGGAAAACAAACATTTGCAATGCAATAGGTCTTGCATTTACGCAAGTTTAAGCTATTGGCATTGTATATGACGATGCGTTTTATTTATGTTTTAAAACCCAAAACACAAATAAAAGGCATTGTCGTTTACAATGCCAATAGCTCAAACTCGCATAAATGCTAGACCTATTGCATTGCAAATGCTTGTTTTCCTTCCAAAGCTATCAGCCCCTTTACTTTTAAAACTGTTTTGTTCCCCTGCCTCCCCCCTTCCCTCCTGCAGTCCCTCACTTCTCTGCCCACCACAACCACTCCACCTACTCCTGTTCCTGCATTATTGGAGGCCCATAGTTTTATTTACAATGCAATAGGACTCGTGTAAATACGAGTCCTATTGCATTTGTAAATGCTTTTTTTCTCTCTGATTGGCTGGCTTCATAGCACTCTATTTTGCCTGACCTGTCCCTCTCGCATGCGTGCGATGCTATACATCGTACGCATGCGTGCCAAAAGTCTGCTTCAACCTCTTGTTACTTTCTGTTTCCCACGTGCTACTGCTGATTTGTGGTGTTTCTTGAAGCATGGAGTTATGCCCGCCATAATCAGGTCTGTTTACATTCTTTTTCTCGATGAATTCGGTGAGTGTGCACGCTAAAGTGGGGCTTAGTTGAATACCGAAGCCAGTGTCCATGGTTTGGTAACTTGTAATCGCGCCCGGCTAGCATGCCGCATCCTGCACACCTTTTTATTTATTTAGTTTTAATCGCGGACACATTTCCATGTCTTGTTTGTTGCAGTGCTTGACATTCCTCAGACTCTATGGTCTGTGTTAATGATGCCAACGGCCTTTCCTAGTTTCTGACAGGGAGGCGTAGGTGTGGAGCAGGAGAGAAGGGGGCAGGCAGGGCGGCTACGGAGCGAGGCCAAACGGAGGCGGTCGCTGCCTACTGCAACCTGCCAGGCTTACTCTCGCCTGGGGTCGCTGCAGGGGAGGCAGCTCTGCCTTCAAGATGAGACACAACCCTGCAGCAAGACCCGACGCGCCCTTCCACACGCCCACAGGTGGCAGTGTAACCCCTGCCCATCGCCCCTCTCGGCTCCATGATAGGCACCACTCGTCCGATGGGGGTGGGGGAGTTAGGAAGTCTACAGGGTGCGAGGTTGAGGGCACTTACCCCCAGATGCTGGGCTTGGGGCTGTAACAGCAGGGAGCTGGATCCCACTCCCTTTGAAGCTGGACCAGGCTGGAGGAAGTGACGGGCCTCCCTTAATGGAAAGAGAAAGAGCCGCGGGGAGGGCAGAGCAGTACCGTCCCAGGATCTCACGGCCGAGTCATCCCCCCGGGAGAGAACAGCAGCCAGTCCTGGGACAAGAGAATCACCGTCCCCCGGAGTGCTGCCCTCCCGCGCCAGACTCTGGGGGAATCTTGCTGCAAACTTTAGAAAGTTTCAGAAGGAGAGCAGGCGGGGAGTTGTGTGTGTTTTTGGAGAACAATAACCAGTACAAGTAATGATAACAATTTCCAAGCGCTATAAATACCAGGTAGAACAACGACCTCCTTTATCGCACTGAATTTGCCGACCTTGGAAGGACTGAACGCTAAGTTGTTCTTGGGAGAGCTCAAACTGGTGCCTGTCGCACGTGTCCAACTCACGCCGCCTCCCTGCTGGCCTAGTTCATGAAAAAGCATGTCTTTCATCACATGGTATCAACAGAGGTGTATTTTCTTATACCAAATGAATCACTCAGTCCAAGAGAAAAATAAAACGGGGGTAAAAAATATTCAAAGGGACGAAAAGACGTTAAAGTCAGTAGCTCTTACCGTTGCATCGTAAGGCCTGTGGCCCCCTCCCACTCTTCTGCCTTTTGTACGGCATACCCTGCCTTCCCCCATTCCCCTCCACTTCCTCTCCATTCTTTATTGTCCCGTCTCTGTCCTTCCCTTTCCCCGTTTCGCTTTTCATTTCTTTCTTCACAAACCGCGTCTCCTCTGTTCCCAATGCTAGCTCTGCTCTCTGCTGGTCTTCACTGTGCTTCCCTGTTCTGCTCTGCCCTGTTCTGTTGTGCACTATTCTGTTCTGCCCTGTTCTATTTTCCAATGTTCTGTTCAGCTATATGCTGCCCTGGTCTATTATGCACTGTTCTTTTCTGCCTTGCTCTATTTTGCATTGTTCTGTGCTGCCCTGTTCTGCCCACTTCTCTGCTGGCTTTCGCCAAGACTCGAACCGGATCCCCGACTGCTCTGGTGCTGTGCTAAATCCACACCCTATGTTACAGGCAATATTTCTTCGTAATGGAGGGTTCGGTTCGAACCTAAACATTAAATATACAGCACTCAACAGGACACGGAGAGAGGTTGGAAGTTTCACACAGATGATTGTTCCGACAGGAGGCACTTTTAGGGTGCATTTAATGAGCACCTCTGTGTATGAGTCGGCGTTGAGCATGAAATTAGCTGTGAAACAACAGAGCACTGTACAAAAAAGGACAGTGGAGAACAATAACCAGTACAAGTGATGATAACAATTTCCAAGCGCTATAAATACCCGGTAGAACAACGACCTCCTTTATCGCACTGAATTTGCCGCCCTTGGAAGGACTAAACGCTGAGTTGTTCTTGTGAGAGCTCAAACTGGTGCCTGTCACACGTGTCCATCTCACGCAGCCTCCCTGCTTGCCTAGTTCCCCTTCACTTCCCCACCCTTCTTTATTGTCCCGTCTCTGTCCTTCACTTTCCCCGTTTCGCTTTTCATTTCTTTCTTCACAAACCGCGTCTCCTCCTTTCTGTTCCCAATGCTAGCTCTCTCGTTTGTTCGTTGTTCTATTCCGCTCTGCTCTCTCCTGGTCTTCACTGGGCATCCCTGTTCTGCTCTGCCCTGTTCCCTTCTGCCCTGTTCTGTTGTGCACTATTCTGTTCTGCCCTGTTCTATTTTCCAATGTTCTGTTCAGTTATATGCTGCCCTGGTCTATTATGCACTCTTCTGTGCTGCCCTGCTCTATTTTGCATTGTTCTGTGATGCCCTGTCCTGCCCACATCTCTGCTGGCTTTTTCTTTTGGGCGCTGTTCTGTTCTATCCAGTTTTTCGCTGCCCTGTTCTGCCTAATTCTGTGCTGCTGTGTTTAGGTCTCGCCTGAGCCAGCGCTTTAGCGCTGCTCTCGCGAGAGCTTTTGTAAAAGGGGGATCTGGAAGTGCAAACTAGTGCTTTTCAGGCCTCCAAATACAGTGCATGTGCGCTGGGCGCGCGCACCATTTGGCAGCCCGAAAAGCACTTCCAGCCCCTCGCTACGCACCATTTTGTTGCCATAGCAACAAAAATGACGCTTCACATGTCTTTTTTTTAATGTCAGTCCCCCCGGGGCACAAGCAGGCATCCACTTCTGTGTTTTTGCTACGATCAGCTGTCCTGACAGAAGTGGATGCCTGCTTGTGCCCCGGGGGAACTGCAGGACAGCTGATCGCAGAGGTTTGTCTTCCCCATTTCTCTCTCACGACCTGGCTTTACTACTCCCCTCTCTGCATCCCCCTTCTCTCAATGCTCCTCTGTCCCTCGCCATTTTTGTCCTTGCACTGTCCCACACGTGCCCGCCCTCTTTGTGCCGCTCGCTGAATGTATCCCTGTCAAGCCCTCTTCGTCTTGCACCCTGTTGTCAGATCTTGTCTGCCATTCATCTCCAGCCAGCCCCTCGCGACGCGCTATCCACCCCGCTCCCCCTCTACCTCAATGCTTGATCTGCCTTCTTGACATCCATTTCAAACCCACAGAGGCATGAGACAGGCGTGCAATTCATTAAGCAACTATGGGGTTCACATTGGTTTTCCTTCATGCACTGCCTTTCTTTTTCACTCCTCCTTGTTCTAATGGTAGTGCATTGCTGCCGCTCGAGGCACTCCCTCAAAGTAAACAAATAAAAGAAAATGTCATTTAAAGAAAAGCCCAAAATGAACGAAAGAAAACCGGATCAGCTTAAATGGTCCATTCACTATGAAAAAAGTAAAAACTCTCGAGTTTGTCAGTGCGTGCTGTGCTGTCTCGCTAAGATTTTGTAAATATATTTTTAGCCCACCACGAAATTGTGCTAACCTCGAAGTCCCATCATGCTCTCTGCACACAGATTTGTTTTCCGCCGTTTCAACACAGCAGATGGGCTTTTGCCAACTCTTTCATGTTGCGGCGGCATTCTTCCTTGACATCTTTTGAGTACAAATAAAGCCCAGCCGAGCCTGGTAGGTGGGCTGTCATCCCCCACCGAGCCCATTCCTGCCTGATTGTCTCAGATAAAGGCTGGCTCCTTCCTCCCAAATGGGGTCAGGCTGCCTCTGAAATCTGGGACACCTTCTTGCTAAATATTTGTTAACACTTGTTTGCTCGGCCTCCTTCCTGTGCAATATTTTCTGCTTTCCCACGTTTGTTTCCCTGAGGAGTTACACTGAATGATGAGCTGGCTCTTTAACTACGTGTGAATGTGATTATGTCTCCCTGGCGCAGTGAAGCGAATAACGTTATAAAGCACAAGCATTGTCAAAGCCAACAGGCATGGATTATGTTAGCTGTCTAACTAATTTGATCTATTATGTCGCAATGGCTTATGATGTAGTGTGATGTGCTTGGATGCGTGAACAGATATTGCATATACAGACTCCCACGCACACACAGAAAATATAACTAAAAGCGTAAACACACACACAAAACTCATACCGTCAGACAACACAGAGATGGGCTCACGCAAACACACAACCATGCTTGGTAAATGGTTGGATTTTTGGATGGGTGAGTGGTACGTGGATGAACAGAGAATGACTAGATGTGAGGATGGATGTAGGTGTTTTGTTGCAATGTGAGGCTGCAAACGCGCCCAGCACGTGTCTTCTCTGATGACAACAGGGACATACTTTCATGGTGGTGACAGAGAAGTAGCATGCACAATTCACCCGAGTGTTGCTTGCTGCATCACTTCTGCCTACAACAATTCCCTCAACTCTATTGACATGGGAAGTTTCGGCTACTAAAGCAAGATGGCAGTGGCCAAATTGTCTTAAAGCCCTGGGTATGGCTAACAATGAGGAGAACTTTCTTTGCACTTGTTTACCTGCCTGCAACTTCTGCAACCACCACTAACCACTAATTAACAAAGGAGACCTCCCACTGCCTGACGCCATGTGTGCTCTTATCTTTCACCCGAGTAGTCAGCTGTTTGTCGCTAACCCAGCCCTTTCGCATTCACAGACATTTGTTTGCCTCAGGCCCTGGGCTCTGCGCCACCCCCAGCTAATTCAAAGGTAGTTCAGTTAAAGGGATAGTGCCATTCTGGTGTTTAACTTTCAGCACCAAGGCAGCAGCAGCGTGTGTAACAGGAGCTGCTAAAAGGTGCGAGAGAGCTACAACTTTGCCTAGTTCTGATTGCAACAAAGCCGTGCCTTTTCCTGAATGATCACTGGTACGTGGTAATTTTCAGTGAATCTGGAACAGGGCCACGAGTCCTTGTCCGTGTCGACTGGGCGCTTTCTGCTTCCAGTGACATAAAATGTCCATAGCACAGTGTCGTTACTGCTTATATTTTGCTGCCTCCCTGCCTGCCGTGACCAATAATGAATTTTGGTGGAAAGCAGCTTACAACTCCCGTCCAGACAGCTCTATTCTCTGCTCTACCAGGAAGGGCCAGCCCACGGCGAAATATTTCACAGACAGCTCGCCTCTCGTGTATAATGGCGCCTATTTAAGTAGGTACTGGGGTGATCCGCTGATAACGATAATTTACACTTAGTGAGTGCAAGGATTCAAACGTAATATAAACAAGCATTTGCAATGCAAGTTTGAGCTATTGACATTGTAGATTACAATGCCTTTTATTATAAACTCTCGCAAATGATAGGTTTCGCATTTGCGAGAGTTTATGCTATTGGCATTGTAAATGACAATGCCTTTTATTTATTTGTTTAAAAAACCAACACATTAATGAAAGGCATTGTAATCTACAATGCCAATAGCTCAAACTCGTGTAAATGCGAGACCTATTGCATTGCAAATGCTTGTTTTTGTGTTTGGCCCTGTTCCCTCCTGCTCAGATGTTCTGCCCACTTCTAACTAGTAAGATGAAGAATCTGAGGGGGGAGGTCTCTCAAAGGGCCATAGCCAATCTAATAAAGGGCGTGGCTTAAAAAACGTAAGCTAAACATCTGTGCTTAGCACAGTGTGCCACACTACTGCTTTTTTGCTGCTTCTGTCATAGCATCCACATATATGATACAACAAGTAACATTACACCGACAACAAACCAGGACTATTGGCTTTGTCATTGGCTGTTAGTTGCATATTACTTAGGACAATTAAAATATGTACTGCTTCTCTGTGCTTGTTTTATTTTAATAGCATCACAGTGTTTCAGGCCACGTAATATCTAATACTAGATTGGGATCTAGTCTCCTTGGGACTCACAAACTTCTTCTCAACCATTTCCCTATTCCATCCTGGATAACTTAGCACAGGAACATTCTTCTCATATGCACGTTTGAGCTATTGACATTGCAAATAACAATGCCTTTTATTTTTGTTTTGGGTTTTAAAACATAAATAAAAGGCATTGCCGTTTACAATGCCAAAAGCTAAAAACTTGCGTAAATCCGAGACCTATTGCATTGCAAATGCTTGTTTTAGCACTGGTGACTTCTACAAAAGGCTCCATATATCACGCAGAGACCCAAACAAAGCGAATTTGATTTGAGAAATTCTACTTACCTTACCTTAACTGGATGGAACCACTGACTGCTGATTGGGAAGTAAAACAAAGAATCAGGGTTCCGTGTTTCCCCTGAACATCTGGACGCCAGCGCCCTTGTAACTGCTGCGCAATTGATACAACCTATTCATCTGAAATCAACCTAAGGAGCTGGGCAACATTCTCTCAGTGAGTCACTCCATGTTGAGAACCATGACAGAAAAGAATGTTTCCCATCACACTTGCCTTAGAAACTATATATTTGCTTTGTTATGGTCTTGTTTGGCAGACAATTATGTGAGCAATAGAGAGGGGCTTCACCTCTGCCCATATGTTGAGATCCAGATGTACATACTTTGATTGGGCTGAAGTTGTGTGCTTCCACAGTAAAACTGCTTGCCCTCCACCCAGTTATGATACATTTGTGTATTTATTGAGCTGCCCGAGAATGAAATTTCAGGGTCACATACATGGCATTGTGGTACTATTAAACACTCTCAGAGTTTGTCTTTCTCTGGTAGCATTGCAATCCCACCATCCTCATCTTCCATCACTAACATTAGACTTTAGAGTGCCACCTTGTATTTGAGGGCATTATCGGTTAGCTAGGCCTACACTGATCTACATGGAATATTTAGGTCTGGCTTGACAGTGCAACTGTTGCCTGACTTTATATAATCAACAAAAATAACTTTCAGAGTACTACTTAGAGAGAGTCTGAGGCTTTACCCCTGTATTTGTTCCCCTCAGTATAAGATTTCATTTGGCCAGATTTTTGTACTGTCACCCCAAAATTTGCTTATTAGGTGCTTTATTTGAATATTGGTAGAGCTTATACTCTACGTAGCAGAACTGAATTGGTTCCAAGCTTGATCGGTTTGTTATGATGCCTTACGATAAAGGCACAAGGCCCGACATGAATACTGTGGAAAGCATACATTAAAGTAGGAACACATTTAAATGTGGATTTCTGTTATATGATATATTAAAGCCTACGGATAGGTATTTTGTTACATATAATCTCATGCATTACCTTAGTACACCAGGGTGTTGGCGTTGACTCCCACAATCCCTAGAGCGTCTCATGGTGATGATTCTTGTGAGGTCCTTTTGAATGAGATTGTATATAGGTTAACAAGCTCTATTTTATTTTCATGTTTATAATTGTATGGCTGTATGCATGATCTTGTCTAGTGTATGTGCTCTTGAATAGGTCTGTGTTGGGGAAAATGTAAAACCAAAGCTAAAGGCTAAAGGCTTCTTTGGAAGATGCCATGCTACCTGTCAGAGCTTTGATCTTTCTATCATGCAGTGTTATAACAAAGCCTTGCCTATTGATTGTGAAAAGCAGGCAGTGAAGGCAACAGGCTTTAAGGATGGATGATTGTTACACTGATAAGCCCTCTGGACAGGCATTTTGTTACACAGACCATCACAGATTCCCATAGCAGGCGAGGAGTTTAGTTTGGTGATTCACCTGAAGAAACTGCGGTGGTGGAAGACATGCACCACAGGAATCTTTGTTAGGCTCCCTTTGAAGAGATAGATTTATAGTGATAGAGAGATTCAGCTTTGCCAACTTTAATTTTATATACATTTATAATTTTAAGACTGTGTGCCAGATGATGACATGGTAGAAAGCGTATTCTCAGTACAGTAGGCTTGAGTTTGTTTGGTGTCTTGCCAATATTAAAGGGTATAGATCTGATTGTTTAATATGACAAAACATGCAATAAAGGCGGTAGGCATGGCATATTAATTGTAAAAACGTATGTTAAAGTGAATAGGCTTTTAAGCATAGAGTTGTATTCTTCTGAATTAAAGCCCACAGATTACAGTTTTAATCGCATGGAATGTCACAGACTATCTTCGCAGGCAAGGGATTTAGTGTTGGTTACTCTCTCTGGCAGAGCATGGGCATACAAGCTTTGCACTGTGAGATTCCTTGTTAAACCCTGTTAGAAGGCATTGCCAGATGACATGCCAAGCTGCCATTTGTTATTGAAAGAACATGAACATTCCGGGTGGAATGTTCGGAGCAAACCAGCCAATCAGGATACTCCACTAGTGGACGAGTGATCCTGTTACAGGTCAGCAAAGGCAGCATTCTGTGCTGCCAGGCCCTAGTGTCACAGTACAGAAAAGAACTTTGAGTACAGTGGCGGCTGGCAGAGGTAACGCTGTGGGGTGGGGCGAGACGGGGCTGGGTGTGTGTGTAGTGGAGTCCGACATACGACGGCAGATATTTATTTATGTTCACCTTTGCCGTCGTAAGTCCGACTCCACTACCCCCCCCCCCCCCCGCCCCGCCTCACCGCCCCACAGCGTTACCTCTGCGAGCCGCCACTGTTTAAGTAACGCAATGTGCTGTGGACATGAGACCACCGGCGGGACAGCGCCATGGTTCCACACCACCTTCTACGCCTCTTCCGAAGCAGCTAATGAGACACACCTTTCCTGGCTCCTCACTTTAGGTTTTGCTCAGAGGAAAACCCAAATTCCTAAAAAAGAAAAGTAAATGGGATTTTACTTTTTTCTGGAGTCGATGGTCGATGGAATCCCAGAAATGTAACTATTTTTTGGGAAAATGTATTGGAACCATGACCCCTCGTGTTCATTTTTCCAGTAGTTATGGATAATCTGAATTCTTCTTTATAGGCAGGATTTCAGGTTTCTGGTTTTAGCTGGTGGAGACCAATGGAAGCCCTCCAATGCAAACATCCGAGAGCACAGTTGTACCCATGTGTAAAGATTACTTCATGCTAGCAGTGTCATTGCCTCGACACTCCTAGGAATGCTTGAAGCAAATTCGGAGCAGAGACCATGCAGATGTTTCCATCTGAGGCCTGTGATTCGAATCATTCCAGTCTGCGTCACTTCCTATTCTGGTCAGTTCACAAGAGATCATTCGTGCACACAAAAAGAAGCCCAGATGTTTCCATACGTTCCTGGGACTGAAGTCACGAAAGTTGCTGGACCCACGCCCACAGAGATGACATGAATGTACATGTTTAACACCTGGATGTCACAAGTTAATCACTGTATTTTGTGCAACTTGTTCTTTTAACTCTTTGAACTATTTTGTTTCACCATTACCTGTCTGCATTCAATGCTCTTCACAGATGCATCACTCAGAGGGGCGTGGTCGTGACAGTCAGTCAAATGAGCTTTCACCAATGGGCGGCCACCAGTACGGACAGGTCTTTCTCCCTCTCCTGTAGACAGTCTTTGGGGCAGATTTACGTTCCCTGGCGCATCCCTGCAAATCAGCAGGGATGCGCCAGGGAAGATGCGTCACGCAAGTTTGCCCTTGCGCCACTGCAGATGCGCCGCATTTACTATGCAGTGCATCGTGGCAAAAGGACTAGCAGATGCGTGACGCATCTGCTGGCGTAAGGTTGGCGCAGTGCTGAAGTTGTGTCGCAAGCGCGACGCAACTCCAGCACTGTTCCAACCTGCCCTATCCCTAACAAGGTGCGTCACGCCTTACGCCTGCTTGAAGCAGGCGTAAGGATTTGACGCACCAGCGTCGGAAAAGTGACTGCATGAAATCTTGTAGATTTCACTGCGTCACTTTTCCGTGGCTTTTTCCGACGTAACGCCCACCCTGCATACATTAAACCTGACGCAGGTTTAATGTGGCGCATCTGCCGCAGCATGGCGCTAGCTTTGAGCTGCCGCTGCGTCACAAAAGTGGCGCACAGGGCTTGTAAATCTGCCCCTTTGTTCTTTTAATCCAGTACTTGAGTGGCTTTCGGCTGCTCCCCTCCCAGCTATGGACGGTTTTACTCCCACAATCCCCTTAGTGGCTTCACTACAGATACATCAGCTCAGTATTTAGCAGAACAATATCTATACTGTGTACGAGTACTCTATACGAGTATTTTTCCTGACACATTTGTTACTTCCATCGCAGAATTACATCGTTTCATAATCCTTTTCACATGACTCGTCAAATCGACGTTCTTCTGCACTTCTAACAGACTCAAGAGTCCAGTGCTGTCATTCAATGTATGGCTTGAGGCAAAGCTGCTGCCTGTCAGTCACCGAGAGTGAACATTCCCTGTGGAAGCTCTGGGTGTGGACATGGACCCTGTGGAGGCTCTGGGTGTGGACACGGACCCTGTGGAAGCTCTGGGTGTGGACATGGACCCTGTGGAGGCTCTGGGTGTGGACACGGACCCTGTGGAAGCTCTGGGTGTGGACATGGACCCTGTGGAGGCTCTGGGTGTGGACACGGACCCTGTGGAAGCTCTCGGTCTGGACACGGACCCTGTGGAAGCTCTCGGTCTGGACACGGACCCTGTGGAAGCTCTGGGTGTGGACACGGACCCTGTGGAAGCTCTGGGTGTGGACACGGACCCTGTGGAAGCTCTGGGTGTGGACACGGACCCTGTGGAGGCTCTGGGTGTGGACACGGACCCTGTGGAGGCTCTGGGTGTGGACACGGACCCTGTGGAAGCTCTGGGTGTGGACACGGACCCTGTGGAAGCTCTGGGTGTGGACACGGACCCTGTGGAAGCTCTGGGTGTGGACACGGACCCTGTGGAAGCTCTGGGTGTGGACACGGACCCTGTGGAAGCTCTGGGTGTGGACACGGACCCTGTACGGACCCTGTGGAAGCTCTGGGTGTGGACACGGACCCTGTGGAAGCTCTGGGTGTGGACACAGATCCTGTGGAAGCTCTGGGTCTGGACACTTACCCCGTGGAAGCTCTGGGTGTGGACACGGACCCTGTGGAAGCTCTGGGTGTGGACATGGACTGCGCTGCAGCTCTCAGCTTCATATGGGAAGTACTGGATCACGTGTTCTGGTTTCTGCACCTTCTGGGTGGGGTCTTTCCACCAGGAGACTTCTGAAGTCTTAAAGCTGGCACTGGGAGTACACACAATCTTTTCTTTTATGTTTTCCCAGGGCGCGTCACACATCCGCAGCCTTGGCTCCTCATCTCGTCCATTGGCTTGAGTTTTAATATATACCCTTCCATCTCCTTTGCTGATTGAGTCTCTTCCATCTATAGGTAGTCTATAGGGTTGGATGCTCTGCCTATGTTCCTCTAACCCCCCCAAGCAGCGTTAGATGTTATCAGATCTCAATGAGGTTCCTGACGGATCGACCTCTCTACATTCATTGTTGATTGGCGCTAAGTCTTCAGTTACGCTCATCAATCATTTCGACACATATGAGGGCTCCATCACCGACTTTGATGACGTCCTGTATACCTGAGCGGGCACCACCTATGCAATACTGAAACACTTCGGCAGCTCCAGAAATTCCAAAGTGGATTCTCTTCTACCGCTGCAGGCTGAGGTGGGACAAAAAGTTGCAATGTAACAAAATTTGTGAAGGAGAAAAAGCTGATGCTATCCAGGTCAACCTTGGATCATCAACTTAGACCTTTCATCCCTACTATCAGGTCGTCGACCTTTGCTTTCTTTGTATAGTCACAATGAGGACTCAGATGTTGACGCATAAGCAACCTTCTGTCGTTTTGGTTTATGGGGCACTAGAATGGGTGATGGGGTTTTTGCTGCCACCCATGCCACACAAGCCATGTACTGACAACACCACTTCTATTGATGCCACCCAGGCCAGGCACTGACAGTGCCACATCTATTGATACCATCCACGCCAGGCACTGACAGTGCCCGTCTATTGATGCCATCCAGGCCAGGCACTGACAGCGCCACTCCTATCGATGCCATTGATGCCATCCAGTCCGTGCACTGGCACCTCCTCCTCTATCGATGCCATCCAATCCAGGCACTGACAGCAATGCTTCTTTTGCCCGTATTGTCTTGGCTACTGTGGATGTTCCCTGGTTTGAGGGTCAGAAGGCACCAGGTATCTATTGCTCTCGTATTTCTTCAATCTCATCATGCAGCGGGCAGGTGCTGGCTGATGGAGCTAGGTGTAGAAGAAGTCTATACTTTCCTCTGCCTCTTATTTGGCACAATAAGAAATAGTAATACTTTTGGTTTGCTAATCATCCACCCTAAAAATTGACTCATGATTCGGTGAAAGAGGAGAGGAACTGAAAAGAGATTAAAAGTGGCTAAGGAAATAAAAGTCAACATGAAGACGGGTCGAGCGATAACAGTAACAGGAAACAGAGGGGTAGCGAGGAAAACAAAAAGAATGATGAATGAAAGAAGAGTGACAGTGAGAAGAGGAGACCAAGGAAACAAACCAGAGAGATCCACAGAGAGGAGAGAGGTTAATGGATGAGAAGTGGAGGGAAGCAGAAAATGCGAGAGTAGCAATGAGAAATCAAAGCCGCAGAAGTAAAGAGGAAACTCAGTAAAATGTAAATGTAAAGGAGTGGGAGAAGAGGCAAGGAAAATAGGGTTGGGAGAAGATAGACGGAGAAAACAGGCATTCAGAAGTCAGAGGGAGGGAAGAGCTAAGGGTGGTAGAGAAGTAGAGAGAAGAACTGCAGAGGGAAGAAAGGCTGAAAAAAGAGGTGTACAGAGAAAATGGGCAGAGGAGGAGAGACTGAGAAAAGGAGGAAAAGAGGCAACAGGTATTGAGAGTAGAGACAAGCAATAAGGAGGCCGAAGTTGAGGGAAGAGAGACAGAGAGAATACAGCCTGTGACAAGCAAGATAAAGAAGCTGCTGTGCTTTGTGTGCTGCTTAGAGGGAGCAATGCTTTGTTTTTTATAAATACTGAGTTTGTAACAATCTGGATTTAAATCTTTGCCTTTTTTCTTTGGTTTCAGTTCATGCTGGTTCCTGTCCTCCACCACCTATTGGTCACATTGGTGTTCGGTGTCTCCCAAATATGATAAAGGATACCTGCCAAGCCGACCCCGGTTGTGATGAAGATCAGAAGTGCTGCAAAATTGGCTGCAGCAACAAATGTGTGAAGTCCAGATGAGGTGTGTCACCAACATCCAATATTTTATCCGTTAGTGATTTTACTTGTGTAGAAATAGCTTTATAAGAGTAGTGTAACCAGACAGCTGGGGTGGGGAGCCAGAGCCATGGCTGACGTGATTTCTGCAGGGAGATGAGATGGGATTGGAGTGGAATGGATGGAACATGGGCGGAATCAGACTTAGATGATATTGAGCTTTGGGTGGAATAGGAGTGAGATGATGGTGAGTCTTGGGTGGAATCAGAGTGAGACGATGGTGAGCTTTGAGTGGAATCGGATTAAGATGATGGTGAGCCTTGGATAGAATTTGAGTGAGACGATGGTGAGCTCGCTGTGGAATCGGGTTAAAACAGGATGATCCTTGGGTGGAATCTGAGTGATATGACAGTGACCTTTGGGTAAAATCATAGTGAGACAATGGTGAGCATTGGGTGTAATCAGAGTGAGATGATGGCGATTCTTGGGTGGAATCGGTGTGAGACAATAGTGAACCTTGGGAAGCATTAGAGTGAGACATTAGTTTGATGTTGTAGGGTGAGTCCTTGGAGAGATCAAAGTATGGAGTACAAGGGTGTGTCTTGGATGGGATCCCAGTTGGCTATAGAAGGAGTAGAGGACATGGGAATATAAAAGAGTGACGCCAGCCTTATGTGGGGTCTTCGTTTGTTTAAGTCTCTCTTCTTATGCTTCTGGTACTTGATAAGCACTTAGCTGCCCCTGCTGTGGCTTCTTGGCACTTTCCTCACCGTACATTTACCGGCAACCACTACAGGTGGAATGGTATGGCTGTGGGTGGATACGGAAGGGAGCTGATGACATGAGGTTGGGAAGTGTTTGGAGTTAGGGATGGAATTCTGAAGTGGCTTCAGATAGACAAAGTCAGGGCAGGACCTCGTGGGATGTTGTACATTTGGAGGTGCCTAGAACATGTTCAGATTTCTTTAGAGAGCTGTTGATAAAGCGTGTCAGTTACAGCCTATAATTATCTGAGCTGGTCACTTCAAAAGTCAGACATTGGGGTGAGAGGGGTAGAGAACAAAACATGGCCATGATCCCCACCATCCATTGCCTTTCCATGGGGCACAACCCCATATACTCCTCACCCACCTCCATGAGAATTTTTGTCCATTACGCCTCAACAAGGAAAGCCATGCTATACCATGGGAAGGATTTTGGCTTATTTCCCCGTCGTGTGGGCTGGCCATATAGTACATTCAATTAGGTCATTAAGGTTAACATGAAGCATTGTGAGAGCCAATAGATCTGGCTTTACTATGCTAGCACATGGAAACAGCATATATCTGTATGCACATTTTAGCACATTACCCCGTCATCCCCATTTCTCAACCCATTCCTTACTTAATGCAGTAGTGAGACCCTGTCTCACTCCGAAATCTCCTCCCAAAACATCTTTCTTCCATGTCAATTTTTGGATGTAAAGGGAATGATTTTAGCCACACTTTCTGCAGCATCCAAGCTAGAAACCTGAACAAATCCACTTAATGTGGCTTTTGCTCTGTCGATCAACGATGTATCAAGCCTGGGGCACCCTGAAAGAATTTGAGAGAAACATTTTGCTCCAAACATAGTGGGTACCTGGGAATTATGCAGGAGGGAATGATGGAGAGAATAAATGTCATCTTTTGTTGTCTCCATCATTGAGTGACCCTTTCTTCATTGTCGTGTTCTGTGAAAAGGTAAACTCTATGGATTACAGAAGGGCATGTAATGTTGTTCTTCATCATAGAGATATGCCCTAAACAACTTGGAGGGGTTAGCTTCCCATAACCACTAAAATCTTCGACCTCTCTATGGATTGACTCAGCCGTATGAATAAGATGAAAGGTCTCCATCAATTTCATTTTTGACGTTCAATGGAGATGTGCATGCTCCGAACCCCTGGTGGCCAAGCAATCATCCGCTCTGTTTCCCCCAGGCTTCACATCAGACCATACGTTTCTTAAAAGGAGGAAATATGATGATCACATAAGACAGAATTGTGCTTCTGCAAGTGCCCTGAGAGGCAGGGACCTCAGAGGTGGGAAGAGTAATCATCACAGGATGAGCCATATACCCAAAGATGGCCTCTGCCAAGATGACTGACACTGGCCGTAGTAATCATAAGGGCTGTAATATCCATCAGTCAGCTCATCCTGCTAATAAAAGGTAGTCGGGTGCACCTGCCTTCATTTCAATTCCGCCAACTACACTGAGTCCTTGTCCTTGATGTTTCACATCCTGTGTTACCTTGTACTCTGCAATGGTGATGAGGATCTAAAGACCCTACCTGTGGCTGCCACCAAAGAGAAGGAGAGGCAGTTTCCTGGAAGCCCATCTCGGGACACCCAACATATGTTGGCCTAACACTTACATCCATATTGCTGATCTACGTGCTCACTAATTGTAAACTCAGGAAAAATGTGGTACCTGGTGGATTTATACTGCAAAAGGGTCCTGACCAGGAGCCACATAGCATTGGACAATGGTGCTGGCTTCAGAGGGTACAACTTGCATGACAGTCCACAATGCCAGAGACATGCTGATCCCCCACCCTTGACACCTACAACACCATTTCCTGTTTCTAAAAAGGGAAGTAAAGCATATGCTTCTGTCCCTTTTTAGCACAATCACCCAATGCAGTCAGTGCTACCTGGAGGGACAGGCAAATGCTCAACCATGCTGAAGAAGGACAGTGGACATCCCCACGATAGGAGAAAGTAGGTGCTCAGTGGCCTATCACAGTCTCCTCCTCACAGGTCATTTCCGGCTCAAGTGTTCTCACCCAAGTGCAATGTCTGGTCTTTGGCATGGCCTTCTTGGAGGGAAGAACATTACAGCAGCTGTCCCATGTCTCCTCCATCATGATCTTCATCCCAGCATGGTGCACAAACTCCCCTCCATGGGGCCCAAATCTACTGCTGCAGTCCATCCCTGATGCCTCCTACTACCTCCTGGCCAGGGAAGCAGTAAGAAGGAGGTTGAGCACTATGAAGGTAGACTGGGTCAGAGGAACATGTGTTTGCAGAGGTAGGAAAGAGCTATGAAATCTATCCTCACCACAAGACACTTCATGCACAGTTGCAAAATGGATTCTGCAGGAGTGTCAGTTCACTCTGGCGAGTCCATGGGGTGCACAATAATCTTACCAGGCGTGGTATGTGGCATCACGTTGCAATTGGTGTATAAGGCAAAAGGTCTGTTGATCACTTGTGTTGAACACTTACCTTCTCACCTCTAGTCTTTCTGTTTATTGATATGTGCATCTCTAAGTACCATGTTAGGTGCTATGCTGGTCAGAGAAAAAAAGACCTCTGGAGGAACCTGATCCAGTATCTGCATGTGTTTGATTGCAAGTAAGGCACTAGTGCAGGGCCTGCTGTGGTATGATTTAAGCAGGTGTGCAGCAAGTGCTGGGACTACAGCAGCATGATGTCAGCAGGTGCAATGCTAATGCAAGGAATGCTGTAGAATGATGTCAGCATGTGCATCGCTAGTGAGGTGTTATGTTTTGTAATGTACCCCAATATAGGCCTGAGTAGTCACCTAACCTTTCAACTACATTTTCCCTGGCATTGTACTACATAATGGTTTTTGTATTGACCTTTTAATTAGTTAAGGTGCTGCATACATTTTGTGTGGTTTTCCCAGAAAAATAGCCTCATTTATTATGCATGAGGATTCTCAGAATCACAGCAGGATTACCATCTTCTGCATAATAACTATAATCCTCGGCCAACATAACACAGCACTGTAGAACCCTGAGGGTACATTTGGGTATATAAATACCATATCTTTGCTGAGGCAGGCAGAGGGGAAAGACTACCATGCTGACCCACTGATGCGAGATGCTGAGGTTCCTGATTGCAAACACTACAGCACGCAGTGCTCTGCCATCCCTTCTGGGGTCAAAACCAAGATGGGGGTCCTTAATTCTCTTACACCAGGTAATGGGGTTGACTTCATCCTAGGGGGATTCTTGGCTCTACACCTACATACATGCTAGATACACTTAGGTACATCTAGTTAGGGTTGCATTGTAGGAGTGTGCATTATTATTGTCATGTATTTATATACCTCCCTATATTCATTGTCTTAGCACTATGGTAGAAATCTACCATCCATTTACTCTGTTGGTGCTTATAATCATTTATATCTGTTTCTGTCTTATGGTTGTTTCAGCACAACTATTTCACACTAGAATGACACTGGTTCAATAAATGCTTATTGAAAACATCACCTCCATTTATTCTGTGTATCTTTCTGAGAAAAAAGTGAGCACGAGTGACTGAGTGAAAAGTACTATACTGTTTCCACAATCCCTGATGGGACAGGGTTGTCATGTTCTATGGTTGCCAGGAACTATTCTCTCCTTGGTAAGATGAGTTTACATTGGCACTGTGAGCTATCTGGTATACAGGCCTACATACCCGGTGAGGGTGTCTGGAATCAGTCTGGACACCAATCCCACAGTCTAAGTTGTCTAAATGCGCAGATCCTATATAGATTTATAGGATCTACACAACAGCGGGAAATCCAGAAGTTTGATGTCAGCAGCCACAATGGTAGTTCAGGGAGTGTAGGTGCGATGCTAGTCAAGGAATTCTGAAGTATGATGTCAGCAGGTGTGACATTGGTGAAGGAAATGCTGGAGTATGGTGTCAGCAAGGGAGACACCAGTGAAGGGAATGCTGCAGAATGGTGTCAGCAGGTGCAAAGTCAGTCAGGAGATGCTGCAGCATGCCATCAGCATGTGAGAATCTAGTTCAGGAAATACTGCAATGTGATGTCAGCAGGTGTGACACTAGTGCAGGGAATGCTGGAGTCTACCATCAGCAGGTGCAACGCTTGTCAGGGAATACTGCAGTATGACATCAGCAGGTGAGAAATTAATGCAGGGAAAGCTGCAATATGGTGTCAACAGGAGCAACGCTAGTGCAGGGAATGCTAAAGTATGACATCAGTAGGTAAGACACTAGTGCAGGGAATGCTGCAGTATGATTTCAGCAGGAGCAATGCTAGTACAGTGAATGCTGCAGTATGATGTCAGCAGGTGCAATGCTAGTACAAGGAATGCTGCAGTATTATGTCAGTAAAGTGCAAGACTAGTGTAGGGAATGATGCAGTATGATGTCAGCAGGTGCAATGCTAGTACAGTGAATGCTGCAGTATGATGTCAGCAGGTGCAATGTTAGTACAGTGAATGCTGCAGTATGATGTCAGCAGGTGCAATGCTAGTACAGTGAATGCTGCAGTATGATGTCAGTAAAGTGCAAGACTAGTGTAGGGAATGATGCAGTATGGTATTAGCAGGTGAGACGCTAGTGCAGGAAATGCTGCATTATATTGTCAGCAGGTGCTGGTAATGTTGCAATATGATGTCAGCAGATGAGACCCTAGTGTAGTGAATGCCAGCATGTGTGACTAGTTCAGCAAATGCTGTAGTATGGCATCATCAGGTGAGATGCTAGTGCAGGAAATTCTGCAGTATCATGTAAGCAGGTTCAGGGAATTCTGCATTATAATGTTAGTAGATGTGAGGCTAGTGCAGGAAAGGCTGTAAGATGATGTCAGAAGGTGCAGGGAAAGCTGCAGTATGCTGTCAGCAGGTGCAACATTAGTGAGAGAATGCTGCGGGATGATGTCAGCATGTGTGACGCTAGTGCAGGGAATGCTGCAGTATGATCTCGGCAAGTACAAGGCTGGTGCATAAAGTGATGGCATGGGGTATGATGTCAGCAGGTGCCAGAAAAGTTGCAGTATGATGTCAGTATGATGTCAGAAGGTGCGATGGTGGTGAGGAAATGCTGAGGTATGGTGTCAGCAGAGGAGACACTAGTGGAGTGGTTGCTGCAGTATGGTGTCAGCAGGTCTGACTCTAGTGCTGGGAATTCTCAAGTATGATGTCAGCAGTTACAGCTGCAATGCTAGTGCAGGCGATGCTGTGGTACATCATCTGCAGGTGAGAGACTGATGCAGGCATTGCTGCAGTATGGCATCAGCAGGTGAGACATTAGTGCAGGAAAAACTGAAGTATGGCAACAGGTGAGACACTGGTGCTAAAAAAGCTGCAGTGTCGCATCAGCAAGTACTAGTGCCAGTGCAAGAAATGCTGCAGTATGGCGTCATCAGGTGAGACGCTAATGCAGGGAAAACGCAAATATGGTGCCAGAAGTTGAGACACTAGTGCCTGTGAAGGGAATGCTGCAATGTGGCCTCACTCTAAAGCTAGTTCAGGGAATGCTGCTATGTGTCAAGAACTGAAGTTAGGACTACAGACGTTTGGTATGGGACAGAGGTGGCAAGGACATCTACACCAGAGCTAACCCGCAAATGTAGGTGTGTACAGAAATGCATGCACCTGATGCTAGATTAAACCGAGCAGGGGAGGAGCAGCAGATTGCATGGCATTTTCTTAGTTGTGCCTAATAATAGGTACAGGCTGGACTAGCCTATAAAAGCAGGGTAGCCAAAAGCTGCCGGCAGCCTGAGGGGCCACTGAACATCAATCGCTGACCATGCATTAAAAGTGACCATTAAAACATGCAGAACCCCACAGGCAAACATGTCTAGGTACAGGGGAGTTTGGCAGATACCCAATGTGCAGTGCACCAGATTGAACAGAGGAACAGACAGGCAGGGCAGAGTTGGCTACTCCATGGCAGCAGGCAAGGTGATTTGTCTAAAATGAAATTAGTGATGTGAGGATACCAAGGAGTTATAAAATGCATTTGAGACAATCAGCACTGTCTCCAGAGCAAGTATACTTTTGCAGATGGTACCATGCACAAAAATACAGAAAAGTAAGGTGCTGGTGCCACAAAGTTAAAAGACAAATGGTGTGGAAGCAGTTAATTTAATACCCCCATCCCCACGGAGCAAGCAGTGCCCCTTGAGTCTTTGCAAGGACACTTTCCGTGGAAATCTTGCTTCCTTTTGGTGCTCCACCAATGTTTCAGAAATGTGTTGTACAGGGCTGCATAGTTTGGAATAGCAGCCCAGAACGGGCCAATACAAAAGTCACATTAACTCTAGGGAACCATATCTATAATCCTGGGAGAGGCTTTGCTGCCATTTAATGCTCTCTTTGAATTTGAGATTTTTCTTATAGGGTCTGAGGACCTTGTTTGGGTGGTCCTGGAGCTGCTGTAGCAATTTATTAAAAATAAAAACTCAATTACACATTTTTTGTATGCTGCTCTGTAGAGAATATTTTGAGTTGATATGCAAAGTTAGATGTTACCATAGAAAGTTTTGAATGTTGGTAGTGTCCCAATATGATTGCAGATGTGAACTATAATGTTTTTTGATTTTGCTAGTGTGGTGACAGTGTAACAAAGCAAATGGACCTGTCCTGTTGATACGGAAACCATGAAAAGGCCAATAGGCTGCCTTATTGATACTTACCTCTATATTTTGATATTGTGCTTAGTATAGGTAGGGAGTATTGTGATTATAGAATTCAGGGCTTGCTAGGGGTGTAAAGTATTATGAGAGCATCACCAAATGTATTTCAATCTACCCAATTGTACCTCTTTGTAATTTATTGAGAAGTGTTTTGTAGTGTGTGTAATAACAGTGCCTATTGATTTTACAAAAAAACACTGACTGGACAATTATTTATTGGGATTATAAGCCCACACCACCTCCCTTAAATATGCATTGCCCTGCTCTGTTTCACTACCCTGTAGTGTAGTTCTTGTAAATCTATAAAGGAATCTGCACATTTAGACAACATAAACTGTGGGATTGGTGTCCAGACTGATTCCAGACACCAATCCCACAGTTTATGTTGTCTAAACGTGCAGATCCTATATAGATTTATAGGATCTACATGACATGGCAGACCACGTTGGGCGCCATATTGTGTAGTTCCTTTAAATCTATATAGGATCTGCGCATTTAGACAACAATAACTGTGGGACTGGTGTCCAGACTGATTCCAGAAACCCCCGCCAGATATGTTCGCCTGTATATCAGCTAGCTCACAGTGCCACTATGAACCCCTCTTACCAAGGAGCAAATAGTTTCTGGCAACCATCGGATCATGACAACCCTGACCCCTCAGGGATCCTGGAAACAGTACAGTACTTTTTCGCTTAGTCACTCATGCTCACTTTGTGTCATAGAGATACACACAATAAACAATGGGGACGTTTTTAATAAGCATTTATTGAACCATAGTCATTCTAGTGTAAAATATGTGTCCTGCAACAGCCATAAGACAGAAACACATATATACTGTTATGGACACGAGTGGAGTAAATAGGTGGTATAATTCTACCATAGTGCTAAAACAATGAATATATGCAGGCATATACATGGATGACAGTAATAATGCGCACTCATGTGAGAAAATGAAGGACCCCATCCTGGACTCGAGTTCGACACCCCGCAAGGGATGTTAAACTACTGTGCGCTAAAGTATCTGCTTGTAGGGACCCCAGCATCTTGTGTCAGCATGGAAGTCTTTCTCCTCTGCCTGCCCTAGCAAAGGTATGGCGCTTATATACCCATAAAGTACCCTCAGGGGTTCTACCTTGCTGTGTCATGTTGGCAAAGGATGACGATAGGGTTGACCCTTCTACATAGGTATTATGCAGAAGATTCAGAAGATGGTAGTCCTGCTGTGATACTGAGAAACCTCATACATAGTGAATAAGGCTGGTTTTCAGAGAAAACCATACAACATTTATGCAGCACTAAACTAGGTAAACCGTCAGCACAAAATCCGTTATGTAGTACAATGGTAGGGTAAATGTAGGTGAAAGGTTAGGTGGCTACCCAGGCCTATATTGGGGTACATTGCAAATCATAACACCCAGAGAGAACCAAGCTCTACAATGGATGCACTACTTGGTTCCAAGTAATGCGAAACTTGTTGACTTACTACATGGACTCTCATCCAATAACCAGAGTAATTTCCGGCACACATCTTCATAAGAGTCACATGACACTCTATCCCACTGTTACATCAATGATTCCATCTAAAAACTATGCAGCTGTTCACAGTACACACCAAATATGGACACTCTTGCCAGCAGGAAAACTACATCCCCAATCCAGGCTGCAGCACAGAGCCATTAAACTCACTCAGAAGAGATGAACTGCCATCTTGGACTGAACAACACCCAGTGCCAGGACACCTGGCCCTTCCACTACCCAACAGCACACCACTAGGGAACTCCTGGACCTGGACCCCAGGTGCCGAAAGACCAGCTGAGTCTCCTCCTTCCCACAATCCACCAAAGGACCCTTTACCCCCTGACATTGCCTTCATCACCGAAACGTAGCAAAATGCCTTCTCTAAACCTGACATAATCACCGCCACTCCCAATGGGTAAAAGATGATACACCATGACCGCACCAACAATCTAGGTGGAGGCATCGTCATCCTCTTCAAGGAAGCTATGAGATGCACCCTCACCAATGATGACCCCACACCTCTCACGGAACACCTCAACTTCCTACTACAAACCAACACAAAGACCATGATAAGAGGCATCCTCACCTACAGACTTCCGGGACCTAGAGCAACGTTCTGCAACTTCACCCCAACCTCATGGCACCCCTAGTAATCGATTCTCACTCCTACGTTCTTTGTTGAGACCTCAACTTCTACTCCATTGCCCTCCTGGAGAACCTGAGAAACATCAGCCTCACCTACATTAGACCCCATCTTCACCTCCAGTGACAGAATCAAATTCAGCAATAACACAGAACTCACCTGGACTGACAACACCATTGTACACATCTCCCAATGAGGCCCAGCACACCATCACCAGATCTCCTCCCACTGTAGCTGGAGCAAGGTCACCGAAAAGCAGAGGTCACAGACCCTCACCACCTCCCAACCCAAAGCTTCAACATACCTCAACCAGGCCGTCCAAAACTTTGCCGCCTTGATTGCTGACAGAGTGAACAGAGTCGTCCCACTGAAACCTACAAAATCCAACACGATCCTGAAATATGCCAGCTGGTTAACCTCAGGACCACCAAGCACAACTGAAGAAACGATGGCGCATCACCAAGAACCACACCCACAGAGCAGCTCACAAAACAGCTCCTATCAATAGCACATCAAAGAAGACAAAGAAGCAGGCATCACCACCTGTATCGACTCTGCAGCCAACCACACAAGGGACCTCTTCAAAATTCTCCAACCCTACAGCCATACAGATTACCATCCACCCCTCAGAAGAACTCTGCAACATCCTCTCAGACTACTTCCACAGTAAGATCACCAACTTCTACCACAATTTCAACATCCACCCACCACTCTTGACCCTAAACAACCTCAACCAACAAGCTAACACCAGCCAAACCATCACCACTTGGTTACCTCTCACCACCCTGACAACCTCAGCCATCTTGTCTTCCATCCACTTTGTGGTGCCCACTGACTCCTCCATGCACTACTTCCACAACCTCACAATGAACCCAATCAGCATGCAAATCACCAGCATCCTCAATATCTCTATCTCCACAGCAACGTTCCCAGACACGTGGAAACATGCAGATGTCAGACCCTCCTAAAGAAAGCCTCAGCTGACCCCAACATCCTCAGAAATTGCCATCCAGTCTCCCTGCTCCCCTAAATGGCCACCGTTCTCAAGAAAGCCATCAATCAGCAACTCAAGGAATTCCTGGAACAAAACCACCTACTGGACACCTCTCAATCGTGATTCCTTGCGAACCTCAGCACTGAGACCACGCTGATTGCTTCCACAGATGACATCAGAACACTCGTGTACGGTGGATAAATTGTGGCCCTGATCCTCCTTGAGCTTTCTGCGGTGTTTGGGACAGTCTCCCACAACACCCATATCAACAGACTACACCGCATAGGCATACAGTAAGAAGCCCTCAAGTGGAACTTGTCCTTCCTCAAAGATGCACACTGAGCATCTGACTGCCTCCCTTCACCTCTGCACCCAAAGACATCATATGCAGCATACCACAAGGATCATCTCTCAGCACCACCCTGTTTAATATGTACATGACCCCCTTCCAGATGATGCCAGACCCCAGAAACTCAATATAATCTTCTACACAGATGACATTCAACTGATCATGTTGCTCACCAAGGACCCCTTCAATGCCAAAACCAACTTCTGCAATGCCATAACCAATATATCTGAATGGTTGAGTGACATCTGCCTCCAACTCAACTCTGCCAAAAGTGAAGTATTGATCGTCGGGAAGAACACCTCTGCATGGGACCGTATCTGGTGGCCTTCACAACTCAGACCCACACCCACACCGACCAACCGTGCATGCATCCTCAGCATCATCCTCGACAGCCAACTAACCATGACACAACAAGTTAACACATTCACCTCCTCCTGCTTAGACACACTTCATATGCTCTGCAGAATCTTTGAATGTATCCCAGACAACACCAGAATGACCATCACTCAGGCCCTCATAATGAGCCGCCTCACAAAAGTCAAAGTCCTCTATGCGGGCATCTCCACCCAGATCCTCAGAAGACTCCAGACCATACAGAGTACTGCAGCCACACTTATCCTGGACCTCTCCAACTAACCCACATCACCCCCACCTGAGAGACCTTCCCTGTTTCTGGATCCAGAAAGAATGCCTGTTCACGTACCTCACGTACACCTACAAAACCCTCCATGATCTAGAAGCTGCCTACCTCAAACATTAGCTAAACTTCCATCAACCTGCTAGATACCTGCTCTCCTCTACACTCGCCCTCGCACACAAACCCCTCATCTGTCGCAGTCCCAGCCGTTGCCACTGCTCCTTCTACATCCCTGCAAGACCTGGAATGACCTTCCCCCTCCAGCTCAGTACAGCCTCTTCCCTGGCAGAATTCAGAATGAAACTCAAGAACTGGCTCTTTGATGGAGACCCAGCTCCTAGATACTGCTAGGGTGACAGTGCTGTGCTCTACAAATGCTTATTTATTGATTGATCTTAGGACCAGGTATGCAATCGTAACTAAAAGCACGGGTAAAGTGACAGCCTTCTATTCAATGACTAAATGGGGGCTTGCCCACCAATGACCTGTGAAGAAGTATCACCCCTGTTCTAGGCCCCAACACCATTCCTCTGGACTACTGCCGTATTGCCACCTCATACTCATAAAGTGGCAACTGCCCATAAAATTCACAAAAGATCAGCACATAGTCAACCAAAGGAGCAAAAAATTGTTTTGGGCGGCAGCAAAGAGCCTCTCCACATACATCAAACCTTGGTTAAAAGCAATCTACCTCTAATGCTTTGCCATATAGAAATATCTTAGCACACTTTATGCAAGCCTCCAAAAGCATTGCCTGAAGTGGGCTGACTCATTGCCCATACTGTATGTGGCGTCAAGTGGAAGCATGACAGCTTAACAGACTAAATGAGATGATGCATTGAGAGGCACTCTTTCTATAGTCTTTTCTTGACCTATTTGTTTTACTAACAAAGGTTCAAGACAGAGGGCAATAATTGTGGCAAATATTTTATAAGCTGTGACACCAATGGATATGGGTCGATAATTGTTGCAGAACTGGTGGATCACAATTCTCTTTAGCGAATTAAATGAGAGCATCTTGAAAAGTACCTTGGGACATGTTAGAATTTGAGAAATAATAAAGAGATGAAAATGTTTAGGTAATAAAACGTTAGTATAATCTATAAAATATAATGGCAAAACCATCTGGTCCAGTAGCTTTAGAGTTTTTAATCAAACAAATCGTTCTGGTAATCTCATCTAAGACAATATATTTTTCTATGGACTGAAATCAAAACCAGTGTTAGATTTGGTATTGGGAGAATAAAAATTATTCAAAATGTCATTGACCTACCAAAGGGGCAATTTTCTGAAGTGTAAATAGTTTATATTAATCTCTGAATGGTTAGGATATTTCTAAATCATTACAATGAAGTTATTATTGGCTATATGGCGGCTTTTCATTTTTGTACAATTTTCTCAATTTTCATATAATATGCTAGCAGTTCTCATGTCTTGTTTTATCCCCTATAATGTCTGCAGCTGGTTTTAAGAAGAAATGTGGAGACATTTTCAGTAGAGTATTTTTTAAACTGGAATTTCAATTAAAATAAGTTTAAAGTCTATTTTTTGGGTAAAAACCTTAAATATGTTCAAGATGTTTGATGGTGGCTAGTGTATCTTTCAGTTTTATTTCAGTAGTCTGAAATAAGTTGGTGCATCCATTTAAGATCTTTGAGTTTCTAAGTGGACCAGTTTATAGATCTGTGCTTGATATTATTTAGTTTATTATACCACATATATGAGTTAAGAAAAGCAGCCTACTATTTTGTGTGGGTAGAAGCAAGGGTTAAAGAAAGCTAGTCAAACATTTAAATAAAGGGAATGAAAAATTAGAATGTCTTCTTGTAAATTGTAAAAATTAATTAAAGGAGAATGGATATGAGAAGGCCTTTCTCATGTCCATCTATAATGGAAGAAGAGATTTATAAGATTCTAAGAGTAAAAAGATGATTTTTTGTGAATACAAGCTTAATGTATTAACTTAAAATCAGAATTGTTTTTAGACAGTCGTACACTGGAAACTGAAACAGTGATTTTGTTTATTATTCTATAAGAAATGTATAAGCGGAGACTTATATTTCTTAATAAAAGAAATTCGAAATTTTAGGGGTATCATGGCAAGATTGAATAGGATAATTAAACCGACACCATCTTTATTGAATCCAGACAACCCACCAAAAACAGGTTCCAACTAGAACGTAAGGGCCAGATGTACAAAAATTAGGAATTGCTATTTCTAAATTGTGATTCCCAGAGGGTCTAAAATTGTCTTACCTCATGAATGTCAATGAGGTAGGTTGTAGTTTGCTACCTATTAGGAATCAATAACCATACATGGATGGTGGTATGCTGGGGTCTCTTTTTTAATGCATCCCATATTCCTCAAATGGAAAATGGGATCCATTTGAAAAACAGAAAATAGAACACTTAAGTTTCATTTTTTAAGTGTAGGCAGTGTTCTTAAAAAATATTTTGTTTAACATTCTCAAAGGGGAAGGAATTCCATGGGGACCCCTTCTCCTTTGCGAATTGTTAGCACACCCTTTCAGTAGTCACTAAAAAAGTAATTTTAATGACCATTGTTTGGTTACAAAACATTAATACATACCATTCTGATTCAGTATTTGGAAGTGACTCCCTAAACACGCCCCTTCCTAATACCTAAAAGCAAAACGAGGTTGCAATTCGGTTACAAGTTATCAAATCCCAATTTGATTCCTGTACATTTCAAAATGCTTTTATGTGGTCACAAATGGCCGTTTCTGATCTGCCAAAAGGTTTGCACATGAGGCTCTAAATTATTTTATTTGTTAAATGATGCAGTGAAATTGAATGAAATCATATCTTTAATGGAATTCATAAACCACAACTATAAATATTTTATTTTAGGAGGACTCCAAGTTGTTTAATATGTGTTTAAATAAAAATGTAGAACTTCATATTTGTCAGTGGTTAGTCTTCCGTTCATCAGAGATAAATTGCATGATGAACTCTCTGGCAGCTGCTTAAAAGGAGTCAAGAAAAAGGTGAAAACAAGTACCAGATCCAGTATTCAAATTAAAAAAATCTTCAGCAAAAGTGTGAAATGGTTGCATGAAAGATTTGGCAAAGAGAAGTCTAATTCAACGAGTACAGGAGCATGGTCTAATATTATTATTGGCTCAATGTCAGAAATAATTAATTATTTTGTTAGTGCATTACTTAGGAACTTGTATTCTCTCCTAGACTGGAAACTATGAACTAGTGAATAAAAGGTATATTCTATTTTTTTTGTTTGATAATTCTCGAAGCCTTAGTAAAACAATGTTGGGCGATGGCTTTTGAGAATTTGTTTTGCTTAGATTTTGGAATACATTCAACTGTTGAGCTCTTATCAAGGAATGGATCAAATATTTGATTATTATCTGTACCTAAATTAAGTTATCTTCAGCATGCTTCATTAACTTAGAAGTAAGAGATTTGCAAAAGGCCCCCAAACATAAAAAATGTAAACAGGAATTGTATCAATTATTATTTAACAAATACCCATCTTTCTTTACTGTCATGTTCCTGAGAAACTACAAATACATTCCTTTGTTTTAAACAGAGAATATTAATGTCATTCTTCTTTTTATGAACAGGTGGAAGGAAAGTTCTCAACTCACTTCCATTGAGGTTCCTTAGATTCATATTCACTTAACTTAGTGTCTTGTAGCTGAATAACATCAACTTATATATTGCATAATTCTCTGCTCTAATAGGAGATATATGTCCTTTAATACTCCTGAAGACTATTTTAAGTACCACACTGATAAAACATCAAGATCTAAATACAGATTAAACATTATATGAGATAACTTGAGAGGTAAAAGAAAAGATACAAAATAAGATACAGCATATTGTGTTAGTGTAAGGGAGATATTGTTAATACATCAACAAAAGGGAGGAAGAGTAAGGAGAAGAAAGGGAGAATAGGGATAAAAGAGTAAAACATTAAAAAGAAAAAGACAAACATGCCTATGTGGAATGCAAATTGGGAAGGAGATGGCACATCTTCACTCAGGGAGGTCCATTGAGAGGTTGCAAGATACATAGGGCATAACAGAAATGGAGGAAAATGCATTAACTCCAAAATGGTAAAGAATAAATAAAACAAATGTAACAATTGAGTAATGTAAAACACAATTAAAAGAATCATAGATGCACTAGAATAGTCAAAAACATGAGGAATGAAATGTTCCTTTAGTGTCTCCTCTGCAGTTATCTAAAAACTGCATTATTTCACGAGGTCTTGTAGGTTGTTGATTTATTTTATATGTAACTTTAAACAAGCATGGATGAAATAGTCCAAAGAGTGCTTTGAGCGATCATAGAGTAGAATACACGTATAAAGATGTCTTTTGTCAGTCAGCAATGCTTTTGTCAACTTCTTGTGAAAGAGAACTTTGCCTCAGATCATGAGCTATTCTTTTTTTGCTTTTGGCTGACCGAATAATACCATAGGCAAGATCAGTATATTCTAGAAATAGAAATATAAACCCTCTGGGATTAACAGTAGCCATAAAATATTGAGGTCCTTGCCCCAATCTATGGAGCACATTAGGATGGTGGAGGGTCAGCCACTGCCAGCCGTGCGGTGGCGGTCCCTCCGCATTAGAAGGGCCATTTACCCCCACCATAATACGATGGCGGGGGGAATTGATGCAGCAGCGTGGCGGTTACAAAGACCGCCCGCCACGGTTCTGCAAGGCGGTCCTCTTCCATCTGCCTTGCGGAACTAAACTATAGGCCAACATTGTGGCGGCACCTTGCCGGCACCGCTGTAGGGATAAAGATATCCCTTCCCGCGGTTTTTTTCGTGGCTTGCAACCCGCCACAAAAATAAAGGCAGAAACGTATTCAGGGGCCAGTAGCGGGCCCCCCTTCATCCCCAGACCTCGTGCAAGTGCACTGTGGGGCACCTTTGGTGCCCCCTACATATCCCTGCACCATGGGGCAGGCACCGCATGGTGTCTGCCACGTAGTGCAGGGATATGCAAGTGCCTCGTATTTGCATTGTGGCGGGGGTTGCTGTACGCATCCCTGCCACAATGCAAAGTATGGGCTATGGGACCACCACGGTGGCGGTCGCATCGTGATCGGGGTTGCGAGACTGCCACCTTACAAGCGGCTGGTCCCAGTCCCCGCTATGATGGCGGGCATACTCAAGTTCGCCCACCATCATAATCGGCCCCAATGTTCTCTTTGTATGTTTAAGAAAACTGAATCAGGCATGTCAAATTTTGGGGGAATGAAAGATGTATGTTAATCACTCCTTGATCAACTTCAGATATACTAAGTGTGATTTGTGAATGCAGATTTCACTACACATGTGACAGAAATGTGCAGTAGTAAATCCATAAATGCATGCCAGCAATCCAGGAGGGCATGGATTTTGACAACCTGGTCTGAGCAAATGGTATTTTTTCCTTCCAAGATGACACAGAGGCAGCTTTTCACAATTTTAAAGTATGCCTTAGAGGTAGGTGTTGCAATTTGGGTGGATGCAAATTGTTTAAAACTTAATTCCGACAAAACACAAGTTCTGGGTTTTAGCCAAAATGGACCCTGCCACCTTCCCTTTGGTGGCCTGCTGAACTTGATACTCCTCTTAAGCCTACCTCATCTGTGCAAAATCTGGGCATTATCTTCGATTCCACCCTCTCCTTTATGGTTCAAATTAAACATATACCATCTGTCTGTTTATTGAAGATGAAAACTATAAAGAAAATTCTTGATCTGGTTTGGAAAGAGACTAGGAAAGCAGTAGTTCATTCTTTAATCATGTCCCATCTGGACTACTCTAACACTCTTCTCCTTGGTCTTCTTTCATATTTGATTTGCAGACTTCACCTAATTCAAAATCCAGCGGCACGACAAATCAGGTGAGTGCTGAGGTGACATCATATCTCTCTACATTTGAGATACCTGCACTGGGTTCCAGTAGAACAGTGTATCAATTTTAAAGTGCTTATGTTGGCTTTCAGAGCTTATCATGGTGGGGCCCCAGTTATCTGTTAAAAAGAATAACTCCATATATGTAAAAACAGCACTTCGATACAATAATAATTGCTTTCTACGGATTCCAAAATTTCTGAAGTCTTGTCATGGCAGCAGATCCTTTATTGCTTGTGTTAGACCTGGCATCATTGGTGTGGGTCTCCCCTGTATTTTTGACTTTACCTCCTGTGTTTTTGCTGTGTGTTGGGACTTCATTTTGCTGGTCTAGATGCATTGGGCATTTTGCCACTGCTGTTCAGTGGCAAAGTGCAAGTGCTCCCTGTTATGTATTGCTGTATCCATGATTGGTTTATTTGGTTTATTACTAAGTCTCTAGTACAGTACAATGTGTGTGCCCAGAGCCTGTAAACCAAATGCTGCTAGTAGGGTTACAGCACTGATTGTGCCACCTACACACATAGCTTTGCAACAAGATCTGAGGCCTGCCATTGTTGTTACTGTGTGCAGTCTAGTACTGCCAAGTCAACCTGGCAAGTGCACCCTCTTTTAAGGTCCTAACCTTCCCTTTGATTACATGTTTGTCAACCCTAAGCTATGCCCAAGGTACTGCTATGACAGGGTGCAGTGTAGGTGAATGGTAGGACATGCCCTGATGTATGTGGTATGTCCTGATAGTGAAATACTGCCAATCTAATTTTTCACATTTGTAAGGCTATCTGTCCCTATAGGATAGGATGGGGCATTTACCCATAACATCTTATGAGTATTACCGCCCATGGGAACAAGATAGGAACATACATTTTGATATTCCTGAACTCAGAATGTTAAGATGCATCTTTTAGTGAGGGTGATTTTTACATTCTGGGTTTGAAAATACCACTTTTAGAAAGTAGTTATTTTCTTGCCTAACCACCCAGTGTGCCATTCACTGTCTGGCTTTGGAGTGACATGGGCTGGGGATGTGAATTCTGTTCAGACAGCCACTTGGGGTGTTGAGGTGTGTCCTTCCTTTCCAGGGTGAGTCAGGGCTGGGCTGAAAAGACTTGGGCTAGATTCAGAGTAGGGGGAGGAGATTTCATTCACATCTGAAATGGCCTGGTCTGCCAAGGAAAATGCTGTCTGCACCTCTTGCCAGGAAACTGCACCAGAGAGGACAGAACTAGTTTTGGCTAGGCAAAGAGCTTCTCTGCCATAGATTACAAAGAATTTGGTATTATAAAAAGATGGGCCTAGACCCCAGATTGTCTGACTACTTCTGGAAATCAAGAGGAACCTCTGCCAAGGAGAAGAGCTGGAAGAAACTGGAGGAGGAGTACTGCCCCTTTGCTGTGTGCTGTTTGGGGTTGACCTGCAGTTGATGTTTCTGGCAACTGTGTGTCTATCCTGCTTGCAAAGTGTCTCCAAGGGCTTGAAGTGGAGCTTGCTCCCTGTTCAGGAGGTCTCGGGGAACAGCAAAGACCTCACCATCCTTCTGGGCACTGTCTCTGGTTCCCCTGGTTCCAGTCACCACAGATGTCACAGACTCCGTTACTGCCCAACTCAAACATCAACTGGCTCCGTCGCCGCACATAGACTTTCCAGCACCGCCTCGAGCACCATCCCACCCTGCGATGCAAGCCTTGGTCTCATCAACTTCATCAATGAGCCGCTTGCCTGCACCAAGCCATGAGGACACCGCACGCTGCAATGCTTCCATCTCACATCGCAACCTAGACGATTGCCCTGACCAACTCACAGCAGCACATTGGCCGCAACAAGAAAGGTACTGTCTCTGAGTCTGTCGACGCTTTAGCTGAACCGTACTGACGATGTTCGCTGGAATTGTGAGACTCGTTGTGAGAAGTTTGCCTGATATATGATGTCCACTAATTAAAGTGGGCACCTTGTACCAGTTCAAACAAACCCCTTATGGTGATAGGTAAAAGACAACCTTTTTTGAAAGCTATCCTAGTGGTAGCTATGGAGAGCAGCCTTCAGGCTAAGTCTTGAAGGAATGTAAAAACAGCTTGTTTTACCAGTCTATAATCTCTTGAATGACCAAATGAAAGGACAACCACACCATTTATATATTCAAAATATATGTATTTAAGATAAAACACACCCCTCTAGTCTCTTTATGAGGCTGGAGTTCGAAGTACTTAAGTTACAAGTCAATATTCAACAGTAAAAGCACAAATACACGTTTGGGCCCTGGGGGAGTACCAAACCATATAGCAATAAAGTGGTATAAGAACCATGACTGAACTAGACACAGGGCCTAGAGCCTTTAGAAGTGCTTGGGCCTCAAGGAACCACCCAAGATAGTGACGTAGGGGACCCACGGGAGACGCATGCAGTGTTAGAACACAGGCGTGAATCGCCGTTAACTTCTATGGGGAATGTCGCGGTTGGAAAATTACAAGTTAGGGACACTTAGAGGATGACTACAAGCAAACCCTTTTGGACTTAGAGGTGTCTAGGGCCAACAAATACAACACAAACAAGTCTAACGGTCTCCAAAAGGCACCTCAACCTATGGTGGCCTAAGTGTCAGTATGTACACTGTGAAACTAAACCTACACAGGAACTCCTATCTAAAAGAACGGAATCCCATCACTCACCGAAGTGACATGCTTCATCATCTGGGTCCTCCTCTCCGCTGTAAAACCTAGTACAGCTGAGGGCTACAACCTCCTCACTGAGAGGGAGGAGCACAGGGATGTTTTAAGGTATGTGTCACTATCCTATGGGTTCCTAACACCCAGAAATGAGAAGCTGTTGTGGTGCAAAGTGAGTGATGCGCGCAGTGCAAACTAAAGCAATAAATGTGCTAATGTGAATTAAAACTGACTATCAAGAGACACAAAGCCATTTAATAATTGTCTCGTGATGACAGGACTAAAAACAGTGCAAAATAGCAGTTTTAACAATATAACTGCAAGCGTGGTCTATATGTTTCAGCTATCATGACCCTGCAGGGGATTTAGTCTAAATTGGTCTTTAAAACTTTCCCTTTGGCCCTTCCTTCACTTTTGTATATTATTGGTCTAGGGCCAACACCCACGGGAGCACCGGAGTGCTCGTGTTACCTCACCCAGGGAAGCTGGGTGCAAAGGTGTCTTTTGGTGTCGGGTCGCGGCGTCGTTTTCAATGGAAGCTGGCAAAGAAGTACTGCTGCCGTGAAGAGGAGAAGTGTCCGAAGAGATCCAGGCCTGGATCGAGGATGGAAGGAACCTGAAAGCAGACGGGACAGAGTCTGGGTCACTTACCAGTGACGAGGGGCACGATAGTCTAATGCCTGCAGATGTCGGGTGCTTCAGGTGAGTTGTCGGGTGTCTTGATTCTTCAGCCACGAGGTCCAGGAGGTGTCGATGACAACCAGGAGCTGGATTCGAGCTGTTCCACGAAGTCTGTCGAGTGCTGCAGTGTCGGCGACCAGAATGGACCCAACAAGCCTTGGCAACGACAACTCAAGTGGAAATAGAAGAAGGACATCGGTGCAGACCAGCAAGGTCGGGGGGACTCACCCAGCAAGGGTAAGTCAGGGCACATCTGGAGAAACCAGGAAAGCCCAAGCAGAAACGGAGTTGCCTTCGTGGGGACCCACTAGCCAACGGGCTAGCGATCGCGAAGGAGCCTCGAGCAATCACACTGGAAACTGGCCCATGGGTCACTCGTAGAGTGGAGGCCAGCGATCTTCAGTGCAGCCGGTGCTCAAGGCTGGGGCTACTCGGAGCCTAAAGCACAACTTCGAGGAAGACCAGGAAGATGATGTACCGGCAAAGGTTCATGGTGTCCAGGGGTCACAGTTCCACGTCACCCACGAAAGCCACGGGCCTCAGCTTTGCTGTGGTCTCAGGGTAGCCTCGGGGAAGTCTGGAAATCCAATTCTGGTGATGCAAGGATTTCGGCGTCTGGTGGGAGCTTCAGAGTTGCAGACCGGACAGTTGCTTCTTTGGTGCCTACCAAGCAGGGGAGTCACTCCTTGACCCCAAGGGAGATTTCTTCAGTCTTCTAGTCGAAATAGAAAGTCGAAGGTCCAGGATATATGTTGTAGTTTCGTCCAGGGTAATCCAAAGTCTCAAGGACTGGGTTCCTATACTTATACTAAGATAGGGGGTTGGACATACTCTGGGGACCCACCTATGGGAGGGTTTGGAAAGAGGGGTGGTTACACCCATTTCCTTTGTCCAGTTTCTCGCCAGAGCAGGGCCAGGTAGCCCCTGCAACTGGTTTGAACTGGACTATGCACAGGGACACCAAGTGTGCTCCCAGCGCAGGACTTCAAAGCACCAGAGAGTGCTCCAGCCCAGCCCCAATACGCATCTGCCTGTCTGGTCCTTTGCTTCCTTTGCTCCTTAGCTTTAATTTCTTCCGAAAATCGGTTCCGCATACATTACCGACATCACCGATGACCCAGCGACAGCGCGATTCTCACCTCCCATGTGCAATTTAGTTACACAAGGTGCTTCACACAAATGATTCCGGCAATTAAATATGGTAGTGCCTCTTCAATCGTTCCACGCTATTCAGGTTCACAGCCTTATCTTTCTCCCAGCTCGTCGCCAATTGTAAAGATGAGGGAATGCCGCAATAGTCTTAACAGGATAAGATTTAATCACAAGAACAGGTGAGCGCCAGGCAGTACAACCTTCAGCTCAGGACTCCAGTAGCAACTGACGCCCTGGCTGGAATGTAAGATATGAACAATGCACATTCCACCCCACGCTCCAGGTAATAGACATAAAGAACCAACACATACATACCAGTGAACACCACATGCCCTTGATATCAATCTGCCCTCCTAGTTCTATCATTATCCCGTACATCAGACTAAGCGTATCTGGTTCATCGTGAAACAGAACATGGGAGGAAAAATTAACTTGATGTCCCGTCCACTCCCCTTCCAATTACCTACACTCGTGTTCAGTATTAGGTTAGTACCGAACAAAGCTATTGAGTCGGAGGAACTGTGCTTTTAGGTTATTATGCACAGTAACTTTTTTTGCTGTATTGTATGTTGGAGTTTTGTCCTGTTTGGTCTTGTGTAGTTTAGATAAAAGGTTTACTTATTTTTCTAAACTGGTGTGGTGTCCAGTTGTAGTGTTTTCACTGGGTTACTGTATGCATGCACACAAATTCTTTACACACTGCCTCTGACATAAGCCTGTCTGCTTGTGCCATGCTACTAAGGGGGTGAGAAGGGGTTATTGTAGAAGTGTATCCCCCTGACCCTGACTATGAAGAAGGGTCTCTACTTGGACAAAGGTACCTACCTCTGCCAACTAGAGACCTCCATTTCTAACAGTATGCACAGCAAAACTTTGGAATTTTATGGTAAGTTGAGTCTTTGTCAGCCTTCAAAATGTACCTTCAAACTTTGCTGTTTGACTCCATTTAGTTTTCCGTTACTTTGGCCTGCCTATACTTCGGCTAGTGCACCGGGACGCTTCCTTTGAAGCAGCTGTGCACTTTCACAAGTGTTATTTGATTGGTTGAATGATATATGGAGGAGTTTCCACTCGTAAACGAAAATTTGCAGCTTAAAATACTTTTGTGACCCAATATGTTCTTCAGCTGTGTGTGAGAATAAATGTGGTAAAGGTAATCATGTTGGAAATTCACAACGAGTGAGTGTAATTAAGCGGGCTAGTTTTAGTGAAATGAGCGATGAGAGAGCACCATGATACCCAAGGCTTTCATGGGCATCTGAATGGAAGTGTTTTTAAACAGGTGAATCTCCCTTAATGAGCTCTTTTATAAAGAAAACAAAATGTCTGTCACATTTTTATTTCCATGTTAAACTGATGTTGAACCCTGTCAATTTGTGCATATTTAAGAAAATGACATATCGCCTGATTTAGAGGTTGCTGGATTGGTTAGTCCACCACAAACCTGACAGATATCCTTTCCTCCTTAGGACCAGTGTATTACATCTAGGGCTACATGTTAAATGGCGTTTATTTGTTTAAAATTTCCATCAGTATTTATACATTTTGAATTTTTGTCCATCTTATCGGAATTTATTCATAGTTAAATTGTGTTTTGTGAATAAATGAAGTCACAACTCATATATTTCCTCATTTATTCAATACATTTGCACTCACATTTTGATGCCTGCCAGGTTTTAGCACATTATACAGCCACATATATTTAAACAAGATAAGCACATTACATTTTTTGCATATAGCACAAACATATGTAGAGATATGCAGGGATTTAAGAAATTCTCATTCTCTTTTTTAACTCCCCATGCTATTAACCTGTATAGCTATTAGTCTGAAATTCATGATTCACAGCATGAAGAGTCACTCAAAAGAATACCAATTTATCTTTATTTTTCCATATCTGTAAAAATCAGTAAAAATGGAAAACTGGGAGCCTTAATTATATCCTATGACACTTGTTATGAGGTGGAAGAGATATCCTTAATGATTATGGTGGGGTGCCCGTCCACCAATCTCTAAATCATGGCCCTAATGTATATTGTTATTTTATTTTTCTTATATCAGGAGTTTAAATGGTTTATGACAAATGTTTCGTAAACCTACACACTAACCAGTTATTGAATGCTTTTTTCAAAGTCTCCTGTTATACAAGAATTGTATCCCTCTGAAGAAGCTTGCCACAATTATTCCAAAGATACTTACATATAACAAGCTTCTATGTATGTAGAGTTTTACATTGGCATTATCAGTATGTGTTGTAAGTACTCCTATATTGATGTGTGTCTTACTCACTGTGTTCTTGCTTATTAACAGATTCCCCCACACCACTGTAAATCTGGTCTCAAATGAAGCTCACTCCCTATTCCAGGCACCAGAGGAATTGTGGTCCCTTGCATTCTACGCCATCACCACCGTGACAAGAGAATCAACATTCTTAGTTTATAACAATGCCTTCTTAGGGTATTAAAGCTGGTTCAGCTAAACTCACCACTTGCACCGCTTCATAGCTTTTAACTTTGAACAGATAATGCTTAATTTTGCATCAAATATTAGCAATTGGCTCACTGTATCAAATATAAATGATGAACCCTCAAGGGCAATTGCTTCATTTTTTGCAAACATGAGCTTGTGTGGATTGTGATCAAAATCAATACAATTGTTTTTCTAAATTGTTGTTCTTTACCATCAAGAATGGGTGATTTGATTTAGTAAATACTCAAACTAGTACATTGTCTCATTTTCCTATGATTGTATTACTCAATGTAAAAGTGATGCCGTATGGAGGTTTTCACCCTGTAAAAGAGAGGATGAATAAAGTCATGCATATGAAATAAAGCTATTAAAATATTACCATTTTTATTGTCTTGAATTCATGAAAACCATTACACTTTACACCATTTACACCATTCCACTTTGATTCACATTAAAGTTATTTGTTATATAAAATATTATTTTTCATACACACTGTGGTCAAGCAAGGCAGCTGGGATTGACTCCGGTTGCTCAATTTAACAATATGCAGTTCAGCTATTACATGGACCTCTCCTCCTTCCCTCCCCTTTAACACCAATGAGGAGAGATTTTGGTTTACTTTTTGTGGAGCTAAATAAGTAAACTGTGCTCAGTAAATAAACTTATCACACTGTAAGTTCAGCTGGCAAAAAAGATTTATGTTTAATAAAAGTACAAGGTGATGTTAAGGGAAGGTAGGGCACCAGGGTGTTGGGTTTTCTTGCTGATATCATATGTTCATAAACAAGAACCTATCCTGGACTTAACAAAATATTGACTTCAGGAGACAGTCAACACATCTGTGAAGGGAGTTACACCGATTACCTTAACAAAAACCCTCAGAGATCCACAGGATTGTATTCTGCTAAAATAGCAAAGAAAAAATATTGTGAGAAAAATATTTTGTCAAAAGTACTGTCAACCCAAAATATCATGGTACAAAATAAAGATGATAAGAATATATTGGGAATAGTACATTTATCCTCCTAAGTTGAACAATTTGGCCCGTCCAAATTTAAAAATTTCATATACAGCTGCAGCAGAGCTCTGAACATCACATGTGTCTCATTGAAGACTTGTATCTTTGGACATTATATGACATAATATTGGGGACAAATGTACCATAATATTGTGTCAAAAATATTATCAACAAAAATATTGAGTGTATATACTTTGGATGAAAATTACAAAAACATCATAAAAACATCACTGGCCTGAATATTGTCAAAAAAGGTAAGTCCATCAAATACAAACATTATTGTTAAAAAAGTTTAAAAAAAATTAAATTCACCAGTTATAATTGACTGAGCTAACTATAACTTATGCCCTTTTCAGGGAATACTTATGACCACTCACATTACATCACTCATGATATGTTAAATTACATAATTGAAGAAATCCTTGACGGCATCTTAAATGTCCCTGTGCTCAACTCCCCCCATGTGTGGTCAACCAGCCATGGGGTGCCAAATCCCCTGCTGGCAGTCAACACCACATGTGGACAGCCAATCTCCCAATGTCGGTCATCCTAAATTTTTCATTTTTGTATTTTTTTCATTTGTTTCGCAGTAGTGCCATGTTTACACCAAATCACAAAAAGTATAATACTGTATAATGATCTAGCTTCCTGCCAAATTTCCTATATTTCTGTGCAGTCATTTTTTTTCTTTATCACTTCTCAAAATTCCTATGGAAATATTCCATGCAGAAAATGCATTTTGAGATTCACCCTTTTTCTCTGACCCCCGGTTGATATATCACCCAGAAACATTAGAGGAAGGAGCTGAGGTAGATGAAATTTCATTGAAATCCTTCAAATATTGCCATAGTTATTAGCAAAACAAAAAACTCTCTTCCTATGTTTAGCATTTCTGTAGTTTCAATAATCACTTTGCAATGGGGGAGTGCTTGTAGTCCACTCTAGAGTAGTGGGGTAGTCAGCCTGACAGGAAGGATACAGGACTTGATAATTGGAAGGGGAGTGGACGGGACATCAAGTTAATTTTTCCTCCCATGTTCTGTTTCACGATGAACCAGATACGCTTAGTCTGATGTACGGGATAATGATAGAACTAGGAGGGCAGATTGATATCAAGGGCATGTGGTGTTCACTGGTATGTATGTGTTGGTTCTTTATGTCTATTACCTGGAGCGTGGGGTGGAATGTGCATTGTTCATATCTTACATTCCAGCCAGGGCGTCAGTTGCTACTGGAGTCCTGAGCTGAAGGTTGTACTGCCTGGCGCTCACCTGTTCCTGTGATTAAATCTTATCCTGTTAAGACTATTGCGGCATTCCCTCATCTTTACAATTGGCGACGAGCTGGGAGAAAGATAAGGCTGTGAACCTGAATAGCGTGGAACGATTGAAGAGGCACTACCATATTTAATTGCCGGAATCATTCGTGTGAAGCACCTTGTGTAACTAAATTGCACATGGGAGGTGAGAATCGCGCTGTCGCTGGGTCATCGGTGATGTCGGTAATGTATGCGGAACCGATTTTCGGAAGAAATTAAAGCTAAGGAGCAAAGGAAGCAAAGTTACCGGTTGCCGTGGAGACCAACAGCGGCATTTTTCGACCTGCCGGGTGCGAGGCTGGAACGCAGGCGAGGTTCTGTGCAGGCGCACCGAGTGAGACACGCCATTGCAAGCTGAGAACGCACACCGAATACCGCACATGCCATTGGGTGAGACACGTCACTGCGCAGGGTCACGTACGTGACCTTTGCGTGGCGTCCATTTTTTTTTTTATTTTACTTCACACGGGAGCGCTGGGAATCGGAAGAAGCAAACAACAGGATTGTGCCAAGCATTTGAAGCGGAAAAAAGATATTAATCCCATGCGGACAGAGAGGGATGGCATAAGGAACAGGTGAGAGAGTCGGGGTCGGAATTTAAAAAAAAAAAAAAAAAAAGAATAATAATATATATATATGTAGTAAGGAAGTGGAATCCTTATATGAAAATTAAGGACTATTGGTTCATCTTGTCTGTTGAATCTGGGACACTGTACCTAATTTGGAGTAGGGACAGAGACCGTGTATAGCATATAAATACATGGATGAAGGAGACCACGTAACTGAGGGAGTTATGGCACAGCAGAATTTTACTATCAGTAACCCACATGCTTTTTGGGTAAGTGGTTCTCAGCCCAGCATCAAATGGGTGGAATGGAAGGAGTATTTTGTGAACTATATTGAAGCTGTTGACGAAGCGGGAAAGATGAAACCGGAACAGAAGAAGAGGATCTTACTTCATTCTTTGGGTCCAGTAGGCATAAAGACTTATTCTAGAATGTCAAAAAGTGCGAGAGAAGAGGAGAATGTGTTTGAAGCCGCATTAAAAGACTTAGACAAGTACTTTGCACCTAAAGTGTGCATCGGAGTAGTGAGACATAAATTTTTTCAGAGGAAGCAAAGCAAAGAGGAATCGGTGGATGATTGGTTAGATGATTTGAAAAGGCTAGCAATTGACTGTAAGTTTGAGAACTTACATGATGACTTGATCCGCGATCAACTGGTAATGCACAGCAAAAATTCCTCCTTACAAGATCGGTTGTGGGTGAATGGCGATGCACCTTTGGAAGATATTTTGGCGATTGTAAGGAAAGCTGAAATGTCGGGGAGGTGTGCCACAGTAGTCAAAGAGTCGGAGAAAGATGGAGGAGGAGTGTTTAAAGTGCAAAGTCAAAATAGAATTCAGAGAACAAATGTGAATGGGCAGTGGCGCAACCAATCGCAAAAGAGTACATTTGGAGAAAGGAAGTGGGAGGAGAGAAGATGTTATCGTTGTGATAGCAGACAACATCTAGCGTTTAGTAAGAGTTGCCCTGCGTTAAAAAAAAAATGTGGCATATGTGGACTTATTGGGCACTTCAGTAAAATGTGTCGTAGGAGGAACAGTGTGAAAATGGTAAATGACGTGGAGGAGGAGACGGAAGAAGACGTAGGAGCCGAAGAAGACAGCTGCGTTAAAAGCTTACAAACGAACTATATGTTGAATGTGGTAGACAATTGTGTGGAAGGGAAACCTATTTGTGAGGTGTCCTTGGGTGGTATTAAGGATGATGTGTATGCTGACTCAGGGTCGCCTTACACCATAGTTAATGAGAGTGTGTGGAAGAAGGAATTTGAGGGCAAAATTGGGAATCATTTAACTCCTACAGATGTGAACCCGGTGAGTTTCACGGGAGAAAAAATTGATATGTTGGGTTTCAGGTGGCTTACGTTTACATTTAAAGGGAGGTCGGCAAGAGGTAAGCTATACGTAGCAAAGAATGGGCCGTCAGTACTTGGCTGGTTTGACCAAAAGAATTTACATATTATACTGGACCCAAACAGTATAGAGAAGGTACTTATAATGGATGAGAACAGCAAAGTGAGTGATGTCTTAGTTAAAAAATTTCCGGGAGTATTTGGGAATAATCTAGGAGCTTTGAAAGGCTTTGAACACAAAATTAAGTTGAAGGAACAAGCGGAGCCTAAGGTTCATAAAGTCAGGCCGATATCCATGTTAATAAGAGATGAGGTTAATAAAGAGCTTCAAGCGTTGTTATCGAAGGGGGTGATCGAAGAAGTGGAGAGTTCGGAATGGGTTTCTCCGGTCGTGATCGCACGCAAGAGCAACGGAAAAATCCGTTTGTGTATTGATTTGCGCCATTTGAACGATAATATTGTCATTGAAAGGTTTCCCCTTCCAAAAATCAATGAAATGGTTTCTTCCTTATGTGGAACGAGTTGGTTTTCCACGATAGACTTGTCAGCGGCGTACCACCAGATTGTGTTGTCACCTGAATCTATAAATCTAACGGCTTTTATAACACCATTTGGGTGCTACCAATTTGTACGCATGCCGTTTGGGTTAGCCTCAGCCGCTGTGGTGTTTCAGCGGTTGATGCATAGACTGTTTGGAGAAATGAAGGGAGTAAGTTTCTTTCAGGACGACATCCTGGTGGCGGCAAAGAATGAGGAGGAGCACAACCTTGTCCTGGATAAGGTCCTGGGTATATTACAGGAAGCAGGGTTGAGCGTAGAACTTAGCAAGTGTAAGTTTGCGCAAAGGAGTGTATCGTATCTAGGACATGAAATAAGTGAGGAAGGTGTGAAACCCAAGCCATCATTAGTAAAAACTATCAGGGAATTGCCTGCCCCGTGTAGCAAGGATGAAATTAGATCATTCCTGGGGATGGCGGAATATTGTGCAAAATTTATACCGAACTTTGCTAGTAAAACCTTCAACATACGCTCTCTTCTCAAAAAGAACGTGAAGTTTGCGTGGTCAGAGGAATGTAGAAAAGAATTTGTGAAGATAAAAGAGGATTTAAAGAATGTTGATGCCCTGGGCAGTTTTGATCCAAATCTAGAGTGTTTATTAACAACAGATGCAAGTGATAAGGGATTGGGGGCAGTGCTGTCACAGAGGATGAGCAATGGAGTGGAAAAAATTATTTTGTTTGCATCTAGGGTGGTTTTCCCCTCGGAGAGTAGATATCCGATTATTGAGAGGGAAGCGTTAGCCTGTGCTTGGGCGTTAGAGCATTTTAGGGCGTTTGTTTGGGGGAAAGCTGTCGTTATCCGTACGGATCATAGGCCTTTGGTGAAAATCTTGACTAGTGTGGGGGGTGTTGGAGCATCTGCTAGATTGGCAAGGATATCTATGAGAATGAAGGAATACATTTATCGGATGGTATATGTGCCAGGTAAAGATAATGTTGTGGCAGATTGCTTGTCAAGGTTGCCCTCACCACTTGAAGAATGTCTAGATGACCCTTGGGGTGAATTCAACATTGCGTTGGTTCATGATTCTGGTGCACCGGTTATTACAAAAGATGAGTGGATGGAAGAACAATCTAATGATGTGTTGCTACAGGCAGTCTTCAATTATATTCGTAGTGGATGGCTGAGGCAGCATCTCATTAATGGGGATTTGAAAGCCTTTTGGGATGTGCGAAATGAATTGTCTTTGGACAGGGATGTGTTGTTTAGGGGCGAAAGAGTGATTCCACCTAAGAAGATACGAAGGAAAGTGTTGCAGTTGTGTCACGAAGGACATTTTAGTATAGTGAGAAGCAAGTCCTTAGTTAAGGGAAATTTTTGGTGGCCAGGTGTGGACATGGATGTGGAGAGGTTAGTAAGGGAATGTTCAATTTGTTCCTCGGCGGATAAGTCATTGAAAACTTTGAGACCGCCAATGAGTGAGGGCCTCATTCCAGACCTTCCATGGGAAGTAATTGCTATTGATATATTTGGGCCAGTGGGGGAATCAAAGGATTATGTATTAGTGGTTATTGATTTGTTCACAAAATGGCCTATAATTGAAATAGTAGAGAAGGTGGACACTAATGCTGTTTTGGAATTTCTTGACAAATTATTTGTATCAGAAGGACTGCCTGTGTGTCTGTTAAGTGATAACGGGGTACAGTTCACATCTAAGTTGGCAAAGGAGTATTTTCAGAAATGTGGAATTAGGCACAAGACTACCTCACTTTATAATCCTAGTGGGAATGGTACAGTTGAGAGGTTTAACAGGGTGCTTAAGGGTGTAATTCAGGCTGCAATGAATAAGAGGTTGGAATGGAAGGTGGAGGTACAAAAAGCAGTGTGGGCATATAGGTCTACTAAGCATTCTGCAACAGGGTTATCTCCTTTTATAATGATGAGAGGTAGAAATCCGAGGTGCAAGTTTAATCCGGATTGGATCAAGGGCGGTGGAGTTGTAGAGTGGTCACCTAGTATTGTGAAAGAGAATTTGGTTGCTACACATGTGAAAAGTAAGGAGGTATATGATGCTCGTGGCACTAAGGATGTTTCAATTGAGGTAGGTGATTGGGTTCGCATCAAGAAACCGATGAAGGTGCCAAAGGGTGAGAGTAGGTTTGAGGAACCTCAGCAGGTAGCAGAGGTTCTTCGCAATGCTGTAAGACTCAAAGATGGTAGGGTATGGAATTTGAAGAGTGTGGCGCTGAATCCTATTCAGAAACAAATGGTTGACACCAGCAATGATGATGTTCATAATGATTTTGGTTGGGTGGAGGATTATTTTGACCAGAGTGCTTTACAATCTAAGTTGGGTACGGATCTTTGTGTGGAAAACAAAGGGTTGAAGTGTATAGAACCAGCTGTCACTGGACAAACTTTTGGAGGGAATTGTGAAAAAGTTTTTCCTTTTCAGGATTTTGCTTCTTGTTTGAGAGGGGAGAAAGGGGTTGCCAGTTCTTCTAATTGCAACAGTGAGCCCGCTCATGAGGGCGATGAGGGCGTGGTAACCAAGAGGAAAAGGGTTCTCCCTGGGTGGTTGAGTGAGTATGTTAGGGAGTAGTTGTGCCTTGTTGTTAGAATGGGATTTTAGGTATTGTGATTGTTTTTTTTGATTTTTGTTTGTTGTGTTTGATTTTGATGTTTTCCTTTTCAAGGGAGGGGGATGTGTGGTGTTCGCTGGTATGTATGTGTTGGTTCTTTATGTCTATTACCTGGAGCGTGGGGTGGAATGTGCATTGTTCATATCTTACATTCCAGCCAGGGCGTCAGTTGCTACTGGAGTCCTGAGCTGAAGGTTGTACTGCCTGGCGCTCACCTGTTCCTGTGATTAAATCTTATCCTGTTAAGACTATTGCGGCATTCCCTCATCTTTTAGTCTGATGTACGGGATAATGATAGAACTAGGAGGGCAGATTGATATCAAGGGCCATATTTAGCAAGGGAATGAGTCCTCCTCAAGATGAGGTTTAGCAAGTCACGCAAGGCCACCTTGTGTGGCACTGAGTGGTTGATAATTTCAGAACAACGCAATGCAGCGCAGATCACTACATTGAGTTACTGTGCCCCAAGGAGGTAATCCATGGGTGGTGCGAGTGTTCCCACACAAACCCATGGATCTAGACAGATTACAAGATTTACAATTGCAGATAGATGTGAGAATGTGCCATTATGCTATGCCTTTCCAGGGCAGGTGTGAAAAGGAGAATTATCTCCTAATTCTTACCTCTTTCTATTCTGCAGCACACATAGAAAGAAGAAAATACCTCAGGGGATTGTTTTTGTACAGAATGGAGCCCCTTCCTACACAAAACAATCCTGCTTACAATGCAGGTACCATTACACCATGGTGCAAGAGTGCCTGGGAAAAGGCAGGAATGTGTGCCATATTGTGTTAAATATAGCACATTCCTGCCCTTTCCCAGTCATGCAGAACAATGGGGCAAGGTGACCTGCTGTGTTGCATCACTTCTGCATAAGTATTTCCCAAAAGGTGTTGGCGTTAATCATTGACTCTTCCGTCATTAGTGCAGGCTTCATCTCTGTGAGGTGCAGTACACAGAGTGAGATTGACTTGAAGATAGGTTCCCAAGTATTAAAATAGTAAACTGCATGAAGGAAGTGGGGGAGCAATATAATTTGCAGGAAATAATGTGTTGGGTAGAGAACTATTTTTAGGGTGGAGGTTAGAACAAGAAATATGATCGGTTAGCCAGTCAGTAGATTTTTTCGCCTTTAAAATGCCTTTTGGTGGAGAGTACTACTATGCATGGTGTTCTTATCATTCCTCCTTTCAGAACAACCAAAGAAAAAAGGGAGCTATTAAGATAGTAAAGGTCTGGACCCAAAGCCCCAAGGAGGGTGTTGCCAATAACATAACATGTGTATTTGTAAAGCGCATGTTCATCCGGAGGCATCTTGGCACTGAATAACAGATGTTTATTGTTACCCAACTCAATGGTACACATTTTATCGACCTCAGATGGATGAAAGGCTGAGTGGACCCACCAGGATTTGAACCTGTGACCATGAGGTCAAACACAGGCTCCTTCAGTGGATGCATTAGTCCACTGAGCCACCAGACCCGGCAGCTGTTGCCAATGCCATTGCCACAGCCTCCTTTCCAGACAATTTTTCCTGGTGCTAGTAAGTCATATTTCATATTTCTTACTTTAATCTATTCTTGCCTTCTGTAATTTCCATTTCTCCTAAATTTACCTTTTCCACGTTAGTGTTTGTTATCCAATAATAGCTCTCTGTGTTTTCTTTTACATTTCCTACTTCATTGCAGCTGCTTTCTTCCTGTTTGTAGCTTTCTCTTCACTTTTATTGCTACTGTGGCAGAAACCTTTTCCTCACCCCTCTTTAAAGTATCTCCTTCCTATCCTTTAATCATTGTTTTTCTGATCCTTTCTAGCAATATCAGTAACAAGCCACTCACCTGAATCCCAAACGGTTCCAGTTGGGTGGCGCTGGATCCCCGGATTCCCCTTCGGGGTCTGTGCTCAACACCAGGGTGTAACGCTGTTTCAATCACACCCCCCACGGGTAAAAGGGGTTGGGGTTTGGGCTGTGGTTCTCCTCCCGGGTGTCTGCAGTGAACCTCACAAGGACCCGCCTCAGATCTTATGATGCACCCAGTCAGGGAGTACCTTACACGGGCATCTACAAGGTACTGTCTGTCTGATGACTGAGTCTTCTGAACTCTCTCTTGGCCGGAGATTGGATTCTCATCAAGGTTTGCGGAGAATGGTTCAGTTGAAACTCAAGATTTTCTAAAATAGTTCTGTGATTTCCCTTGCCACAAGCAGCAGTACTCTTGGCAAATTAAATTTTTGATAACAGCCGGCTTAAAAACTAGAGGAATAGGCCCCAGACGGCCCAGGAATACCTGGAGGTTAATTAGTGCTGTCAAGATTTTCTCTCACAAAAAGGATTTATACAGGAAGGCTACTGAGCTCACATATATGTATATATCAATTATAACAAAAGAGTACCTTGAATCTGGAACTATATCTTGTTTTCTTTAATTTTTTCACTTCTTGTCTTTTCAGAATTCCCGATTCAGCCAGAAGCTACTGAGTGCAGCGGGAAGCAGGATAATCTGGAGCGGTGTTCTTGAGAAGAGCTGAAGGGGAGCCGGTCACAGGAAACAGGCGAGTGAATAGCAGGGAGACAAAGCAAAACAAATGGGCTAAGGTGGTCTATTTATAGAGCAAAAACCAAAGGAAATGATGGTCAGAGTGTTGAACATTGCAAGCACTCACACCCAGTCAACTGATCTGGGTTTAATCCATCACCGTTCTTTAGCCCACTCTGCCACCCCAGTTCTGACATGGCCATATGCAAATCAGTCTGACCCTGTGCCTCATGGGAACAGTCCAGCCCGAACTGCCAAACCATGCCTTCCCTGGACCGGAAACAAGATTCCAAGGACCGGTTTCTGGCATTTCAGCCGTCTTCAGCCAGGCTTGCTTGAATCCAGTGACAAAGTGAGCAAGGGACTCACGTCTGAGCATACCCTGCCGTGAAAGAAGTGTACAAAAAAGAAGTAATCTCAACAAACTCCTTCAGCATCCCCATTTTCCTCATGACCACCAGGAATAAAGGCCATTCCAGGGAGTCCAGAGCTTTTTTTGTGTCAAGTAACACAACAGCAGCAGGGAGGTTGGGATCCATTCTATTGATGGTGGCAAAGAGGGTACGAAGGTTGAGGGTGGTAGACCTACACAGCACAAAGCCCGACTGAGCAAGGGAGATAATGCGGTCCATCAACAATGCGAGGCGCATTGCTATCATTTTAGCTAGAATTTTGTAATCCAAGTTGAGCAAGGACAAAGGCCTATACGACCTACATAAAATTGGGTCCTTGCCTGGCTTGGAAAGGAGAACGATCACTGCCTTTTGCAAGGTGGGAGGATGCTCCTGCCTTCCAAAGGCCTCATTATACACTTCTGTATGGTGAGGTGCCAAGAAATATCTTAAAGGTTTTGTAGAAGGAGCCTGTAAATCCATCTAAACCCGGAGCAGTGGACCTATTCATTTCGTCAATGGCGCTAATTATTTCGTCTGAGGAAAACGGTTCAGTCAGAAATTGTTGCATGGCTTTTTCCAGCCAAACCAGCGCCACCTCCGCCAGGTAAGCATCGTGGTCAGCCTTTGTATGGGCCACACGTGAAGTATATAATTGTGTATAATAATCATAAAACTCTTTCTGATTGTCAGGAGTGCCTGTCAGGAGATGCCCTTGTGATGATTACAAGCTAGCTATGCAACAGAAACCAGCCGGAGGGGGCAAGAGTTGCACCAACGTGCGGCCCGGTCTGTCTCCTTCCACGTTCCTGCACGCAATGGAGTATTTGCTAAGGAAGCATTCCTAGCATTCTGACACTTCCTTAAACTCATGTAAGCGTCAGTCGGCGGCCTTGGTGGGTCAGGTCGGGGCCTGCTTGTTGCTCCTGATCAAGGTCAGTCAGTTTCTTCTCGAAGTCGGACAGCATATGCCTCAAGTCCTACGCAACACCCCTGCGTGTTTAGAAATGCAGATCCCACGCGTGTACGCTTCAAAAGCCTCCCAGAGGGTAGCCCAGTTCTGCACAGAGCCTTTATTAATTTCAAAATAGTCTATGATGGCATCATGGATTTCAGAACGAAAAAGTTCATCCTGCAACGCTTGGTTAGGGAATCACCATTGCATTCATAGCCCTCCGGCCTAGGGAGCTTAAGTGAAAGTGAGATGGGGGAATGATCAGAGAGGGTTCGAGGGAGATGGAGGGATTCATTGCAGGAAGCAGCCAAATTTGGTGTCACCAACCAGCAATCTAGCCTCATCCAGGTACCATATTGAGCGGAGTAATCTGTATACACAAATCCCCGGGACTACAGCTACGCCACACATCGACAAGACCGAACGTCTCGCACAGTTCAACCAAGGCACCAGGCGCTCTGGGCTTTGTGTCAGGAGATGTAGAGATACTGTCTCACGTGGGATCTAACAGGAGATTATAATCACCCCCATGCAAATATAGTAGTCTGCATCTAGTTGCAAGGTTTGGGAATGTAATGTGTAAAAAAAATCCGGGTCATCTATATGTGGGGCGGAAGAGGCAGACTAATGACATCTGGTGCCCATGAGCTACCCCACCACCATAGTGTATCTGCCCTCTGTGTCATTGCGAACCTCCGAGAGACTGAAGGGCAATCGCTTATGTATAAGTATAGCTGTTCCTCACGCATATGTGCTGTAATTAGCAAAGTACCTATGTATACCCCAAGAAGAAGCAAAGCGAGTTGTCGAGGATTTGGGCAAGTGAGTTTCCTGGAGGATTGCTATATCAATTTAATGCCTCAGTAAATAATTCAACACCTGTTTACCTTTTTTTGCATTATTGAGGCCCCTGATATTCCATGTAAGCAGTTTAACATTAGAAAACTGTGACAATTGACCACTCACCGCCATTATCTAAGGTGGCAACCAGTCGGTATCCTTTGATAGCAGAGCAATGCAACAGTGACATTGAGGGACCGTAAATGAATATAAGAATAAACTACCCCAACTGATAGACCCCCCCCACCTCCCCACACCCAACCCTGCTACCTCAACCACAGGGAGATACCCCAATGAGCAATAGGTGGAATGCAATAGAAAATACACGCAACCATGGAAAATAGAGATAAACATCATAAATTCTGGGACATATATCGATATACTGTGATACTCATTTGGGGGAAGGCAACGCCTCGCCACCTACCCAACGTTGCAAGAAATATCAGTCAAATTACCTAACATCAATCTGAAATAGTGAATGACTATGGTTACAAGCAGTCTACAGTACCATATTGAACCCAAGTCACTCGGTTGAGAAGAGTTCCACACTAGCCGCCAAGCCACTGTGCGGCAGAGAGGCACACGGAGCGGCGCTGGCCTGCGCGCCCACCGGACCCTTATAATTGCAGCAGTACTCCTGTACTTCTGTGGGTGAGACAAATACCCTGGTTCTACCAGCCACATCTACACGCAAACGTGCAGGGTAGATCATACCGTACTTGAGCCCCAGATTACACAGAGTGGCCTTAACTCCGATAAATTTCCTCTGCACCTCCTGAACCATGATAGTAAAGTCTGGGAATAATGTATTTGTGGGCCAGACGAAGTGCAGTGTCGCTGTCACAGTAGTTCAGGAGGCAAGCTAATATAGGACGCGGTGGAGCGCTAGGTGTGGGTTTAGGCCCCAAGGTGTGGTGCGCTCTCTCAACCAGGAAGGTGGAGGTAAAGGACTCCTGCCAAAACAAGGCCACCAGTAGGGATTCAACAAAGGTGTCCATGAGTCCCGTGTTTGTCGACTTGGCAACTCCAAAAATGCCTAAATTTTTGCAACTTCTCCTGGCTTTTAAATCTTTGTTTTTCATGGCGACTGATTTTAAGATCTTCTCCATCTGATCCAACCGTTTGAGTGATTGTGCAGCCCCATCTTCCAAATCGGAAACCCTGCCCTCAGCGACATCCAAGCGACATTCATGGCCATCTAGTCTAGCACCCATATTGTCTAGCTGCTTCTCGAGGAGCGCCCGTATAGTGACTTGAATCAAGCCCTCAACTCCACCATCAGCGCATCAGAGCTAGTTGACGAGGGACCCTGTGGGGTTGAGTCAAGGCACCCCTCCACCATGTTGATATCAGTGCCTCCCTGCGCACCACTGGGCTCTGTGAATTGCAAGACCCTTTGCTTGGGATCTTTGCGAAAAAAGGCGCAGTCAAACTATGTCAGCAGGGCCCACTACACACGCAGATAGTGCCATCAAAGGAGTGCCAATTAGAACAGTGGGGCGCAGTGGTGCAGGGGAGGCAAATGGAGCAAAGTGCAGGGGGCAGCATGGCAAAATAGAGATCAATAATATAATCCACATTTGTAAAGCGCGAACATTCACCCGTAAGGGTCTCTATGCCACTGGGTGCGAGATATTGGCCCTTCTCAGTGAGGTCGCCGCTATCATCAGATGCAGATTAATCTGTAACACGCTGGGCTCCCAACTAAAAAAACAAGCATTGGCATAGCCAATAGGTGTCGCTTTTGAGACCTTATAAGTATTTAGTTATGCAGCACAATATCCTTGGTGCAACAACATCAACTGTTGCATGGCTAAACACTTATAAAGTTCTAAAGGCGAGACCTATTGGCTATGCCAATGCTTGTTGAGTATGTGGATACTTTAATGATTCCATTTGAAAATAATCTACTAAGCACCTTACTTTGTACACCTTATTTAATGCTGTACAATGTAAAATACAGACATATAGCCAACAAGAGGCTGAAGCAGTGGCATAACAAAACTTGAAGGGGTACCCCTGCAAAGTAAATGGAGACCCCCCACGCATCAGAGCCAGTCTGGAGCTCTCAGGCCTGTCAGTGCACAGTGCCGGAGGTGGTCCCATGGAGCTTGCGGGGCTGCAGGAGCTATTGTTATGCCACTGCGCAGAAGTATACTGTTAACTGCATCGTGATGTAGAGTTCTTTAAAGTAGTGCATCATAAAATATTGCATAAATCAGAGCACGTTTTGGGTGGTCCAAAGTGCTTAATTTGTAACAGAATAAGTGCAGGGGCCAAACGTTTTTCTCACATGCCTGTTGTTGTGACTATGTAAATTGATAAATGTAAATTGATACTTGTATAGCGCACTACTCACCCGCAAGGGTCTCAAGGCGCTTGTACGAATACCGCTGTGGAACCCATCCTGGCTTTCCCTGTGAGGCGTCCACTCCTGGGCACCCCCAAGGTGGAGGCCAGGCATCCTTAGCGTTGTGGGGGCCGTTGTGGAGATTAAGCAAGCTATTGCCCAGAGTTGCAGAGTGGGACTCCATGATTGGAATGGCACCGAGGCGAGAATTATCAGGTCCGTGGAATTTTTGAGCCCAAGACCCGCCGAGGCAGGGAATTGAACCCTGGTCCCGGGCTAGACCTCTGCATCAGGGTCTGCCGCTCTAATCATTGAGCCACACTTCTCCACTATTGAAGGTAAGGGCACCCAATACAAAGGCTGTGCAGTTTTGATTCCATCTGCATTATTCCTAATCCCCCACCAGACACTCATTGCGTCTGTATGTCACAGGTTCTTCTCCATTCATGTTTCCTTGCTCGGTTACTGTTTTTCTGCCTTTCTCGTCCTCCTTCTTTCCCCCTTTTGTGTTTTTCTCTTTCTTGATCTAACTCAAGGGCTGATGAAGAAAAATAAATGCCAGCACCCCAAAATTAGTGTTGGTGGGCCCCACCTGCATACAACGGGTGAAATTAGGCACTGGTGATCCTGATGGATATGGTGATATTGTTCCAGATCCTACTTGCATAGGTGGAGGAGGCCTGTTACCTGATTTTTTCTGACTCTGCACATCTTTGCCAAATCTTATAACACCATTCAAGACAGCACAGTTCCATTCAACAATACATCATGTGTCATGTCATATATCCTGCCCTTCCCCCTATCAAGTGTTATTGTCCTGTAGATAGTCTACTTTGCTCTCTCCCATATTACTCAATTATGCTCTCTAATGGGGTGACTTAATCTAGCTTGTAACCTCTTTCTCTTACCATCATGTTCTATCCTACCCGGAGAGCTCCTCCTCTCTCTTCTACTGCCCTGTCATAGTCTACCCAGCTCTGTTTTTCCCTCTCCTATTCGCACCAGCCCTATGCAGTCTAATCCTGTTAGCTCTTCTGTTCTGTTTTCTCTTGTTTTATCTCTTGTGTCCTGCCTTCCCCAGTACTATCCTATTTTGCCATCTCTATTTCTATACTAACCATTCCTACTCTAAAATATTCTCTCCTTCCGAGGCGATCCTTCCATGCCATGCGCTTGACTAGCATGGATGGACTCTCGCTGCACTAAGGGCATCCACATGAATAGTACACTTTGATGGTACATCCTGGGTTTACTCACTCTTTGAATATGCGAAAGATTATATTGAGGTTTTCAGCGTTATCCCCCCACCGCCATTGCCAGCCACACGCTCCAGCTCACCTTAAAATACGCTCACTTGTGAGGACGATGGGGCAGCCTGTGGCTCTCACTCCAGAAGATGAAAGAAGCAGGTGTACCCCACAAGTGATTTGACCTTTGTTCCCCTGTGCCAAGGCCATTCCGAGGCATGTACTCAGCAAAAGCCGAAGTGGAACAAGAGCAGATCCCTGCCATGCAGCCATGGCGCCCCCTTTTCACAGCTCACGTCTTCTCCCCAGCCAAGTCCACGGGATAGGACCACATCACGGACTGAGTGGCAGGTGGGAGTGAGCGGCGGTGTGCCCCCGGCCTCCCGGTGACCTTTGCACCTTCATATCTCTCACGCACTCCCACATTTACAGCCCTGCAGCTCTCATCTCCAAGAGCTGATGTCGCCACGCAGACCGGAGGCCGGGCCAGTTTTCTCCCCAGTCCGCTTAATTTTTACAACCTCCTAACTACAGATAGGGGAAGGAAGGGCCAGGATTTTAATTTACCTGTCATTAAAGGAAGCCTCGGTGAAGATGGGGAAGGCGGTGACTGTGGAGTGGCACTTTCACGACAAGCTCACTTAAACACGAAAAATACTCGTCATTGCTTAAACCTGAGTAGTTTTCCTCTGGAAAACCAGATATGAGTTTTCTGCGGTGAGAGATGCATGGTGTGTGTTTGCTGTGGAGTTGGTTGATGCCACTGTCGGTTCGGTCACAGCGTGGATGGAGTGAGAGTTTGACACTATATCGCTTGAGCTGAGGTTTCATGCGGGGCGACCTGTGCGGCTCGAGACGAGCGCCGCTGCTACTCTGGGCCTCCTTCAAGAGGGTGGTGGGGGGAAGCCACGTGAAAGCGACACCTCTATGGGCACTCTGCACCATTATCAAGGTCCTCATATTATGGAAGTCAAGGAAGGTGTCGATGTCCCACGTGGAGAACAATTCTTCCCTCCTCTGAAGAGCGTGGTATAAAGGGAAAGCAACCCAGCCTCGCCCTCAGCCGGAAAGACTTATTTATACCACAACCTGCCATTAAGGGCGAAAGAACTCCAATCCCTCCCCGGTTACTTTTAGTCAAAGAAAAAAAAAAGACAGAAGTAAATGCCTGCTTGTGCCTCGGGGGAACTGCAGGGTGCGCGCTGGTTTGGAGCTATCACAGAAGCGGCATTTTCGTTGCTATAGCAACAAAACGGCGTGAGACTGTCCACAGTCCCTACGGACACGCGCATACTGTCTGCTATGGTCAAATGGCAAGAGCAGCCAGTTTTGGCTGAATTGATTACAAAAGGTGCTCTCCGTGGTGAGTGCAGAGCATGCACTGCTTTCGCCAGGCGAGACCTAACGGGGCCAAAATGGAAGCAGTCTGGTTATGTGCCCCAGCGGGTCAACACTATTGTGGATGCAGCCGGTTGGCCGGCTCCCAGGCTTACCCGCTGCTCCTGGCACCGCGGGGCCTCCGGAAGCGAGAAAACAGCACTTACCCGCTGGGGCGAACGTCCGACATAAAGCGACGGTCGAGGCCATCTGGAAGCCCTCGTCACAGGTCTGGCAGACCGCACCTCAAAACAGTGTAGGTTACTGCAGTGACATTGGATCCTCAAGGCCTCGAATGATGGAGCAGCGCCCTCCATGAACGTGCGGCCCCAGAGGCGGCCGACAGCAAATTGCTATTAACTCGGTGGGTGGGCAGCCTAGGAGACCTGGAGAGCCAGGAAACAACGCAGCAGTCTGGCAGACACGGTAACAACATGCCAGCAACCAGGATGGCAAGCGTTAGGGGCGGATTTGATGCAGGATGTTGAGTCGGATGGCAGAGGTCCAAAGCTACATGGCCATCTTGTTCAGTAGCCTTGTCACTCCCCCCACAGCAACCCATACTTGAGAATAAATATGCCTATTAGGAAGGAGGGTCATTAATACATAGAAAGTCTGGCTGTTGCTTGGACTGTGACAAAATCCCTACATTATTACAATTTGCTAGCATTTAATTGTTGACTACTTGATTTTTAATAGAATCACATAAACCTATAAAAGTGATACTACTTTGGCAATCAAAATATGCACATTTGTTAGGTAGTATTGCTTGTTAGCTTTTGCCAGTTATGTGGTTGGTACTGATATTCGACATTTTGTGAAACATTTTTGTCCAACTCGTACTTCTACCACTCACAACTGTGGAGAATGGTACTGCTTTGGGTGACCAAGCAACTCTTGGCACGAGCGGTAAGTCACTTTCCTTTCTCTCTTTTTTTTTGTTTTTTTTTTGTCCTCATTGCCACCATAGTTTCAATGCCAGACAAGATTAAAGAAAACAAGCAGCTGTCTCAGTTCATAGCAAAACTGGCAGGGATATATAAACGAGATAATGGATACCCAATATCCCTCAGCTATTGCAATCTCAATCTTTGAAGGCAAAGAACCAACCGGTTACCATCTTTTCGCCAACTTTATATAGGTGACAGCCAAGTCAACCCGGGCTAGGACGAGGTACCGGCTAATCTCATGGTGCAAAGGCAAGGGGGGCACCATAGTAACGTAATCATCGGACCCGGGGAAAACAAAACAACAAAAAAAACCCGGATATTTCAGTATGCCCATGACAAAAAATACCAGAAAGCCTTTTTACTCTGATTACCCGACCTAGCCAGGTCCATACGTGATGTGTACAAGACCGAAGCCTGCCATTCACTAAAGCTGGGGGGGGACGAGTCCTTCCACTTCCTGCAGATCTCCCTTCTTGCCAACAGCACCGCATAGAACACCAACTTTTTGGCTGCACTTTGAAATCCTTCCAGAATCCCGAAGATTACAAGAGGCAAGTCTATATTAACTTGGATACCCAGTGATGTGGTTAGAGTGTTGCTAATAGCTGGCCAGTATGACTCTAGTCTAGGGCAATCAAAGAACATGTGAGTGTCTGATGCTGCCGGAAGTCCACATCTTGAGCATGCCACTAAGTTGCCCTCAGAAAATTTAGATAATCTGAGGGGAGAATAATATGCCCTATGCAGTGTGAAAAGGTGGTTTCTGCATAGCCATGAGGGCTTCACTATGCTACACAAAAGGCCGAATGACGCTGACCAGAGTTCTTGTAGATTTTGACCAGAAATTGAAGGACTCCACAACAAGTCCGGCAGACTAAAAACTCCATCCTTTTCCTCAAGTAGGAGTCTATACCACTGTGAAGTCTCCTTTTCACCCGATGGGTTGTTGACCAGTTTATTAATCAGTAGGCTATATCCTCCAAGTGGAAACTTATTTATTTCAAGGGATTGAGATTTATAGGCCTGAGTCCAGCTTGCCATTTGCAGGTATTTAAACTTTGATAGGTTCGGGCCGATCCTAGCCTGGAGCTGTTCCCAAGAAAGCAACTCTCCTTCAAAGAAGAGATCTCCCCAGACCTCTAGGCCTGCATCTCTTATAGGCGCAGCTAAAATGTCTCCAAGCCAGACGGGATTTTCAGGTAGCCCCCATAGCGGTGTTCTATCACAGAAATACCCTTGTTTTATAGATCTTGTGACTTCAGCCCACAATTTTTCCAATCCCTGTAAGACCTTTAGTTTGATTTTTTTAAAGTACTTTGGGTTGCAAAATTTAAAAAGAAAGGCCGATTGGCTAACACCTTCCCCTTCTAGCATAGCTGAGTACATCAGACCCACCCCGTAATCTGAAGGCATTTTTAACAACATACGGGAATGAGTCAACTGGAAGGCCCAAGCGTATAATTTCAAATCCGGGGCAGCCAAGCCCCCCTTGTCTCTTCGTCGCCTAAGCTTTTTCCATGATATCCTTGCCTGTTTGTTGTTTCAGATAAAAGATGTTATGTCTGACTGTAATTTAGCTAAACAAGAGTAATCAAAGTGCAGGGGAATGGTAAAAAACAAAAAAGACATTTTAGGAAGAATCGACATTTTAATTAAATTAACCCTCCCAATTAAAGAAAGTGGAATATGAGACCATGAATGCAATAACCTACGACATTCTTTAGCTACTGCTGATAAATTAACTTGAGCAATTTTTTCTATATCCTTCACAATATGTAGACCCAAATACCTCATCGAGGAACCTGCTTGTAACTCTCTAGCTCGTCCGTCATCGTTCCAGACGAGCATCTCGGTTTTGGTATCATTAATCTCGTAACCAGATACTTGGCCAAAAGAGTGTGCAGTCTTTAAAATTATGGGGAGTGCAGTGCCGACATCTGATGTAAGAATAAGCACGGCATCGGCGTAAAGGGCTACTTTCCTTTCCCACCCTTTATAAGAAAAAGGCTTAATATTGACCTCCTCCCTCAGTTGTTGCGCAAAAGGTTCGATATAAAAATCAAACAACAGGGGGGAAAGTGGGCAGTCCTGCCTTGTCCCCCTAGTGATAGTTACCGGGTCAGATAGCTCTCCATTAACCAAAAGGCGTGCAACTGGGCTGTGATATAACAGACCAATTGCCCTACGAAACCCTGCCCCCACGCCAAACTTAGCCAAAGCCCCCGACAGGTATACCCAATTAACCCTGTCGAAAGCCTTGGTCGCATCCAACGTGAGGGCCGCCAAAGGAAGGGTCCGGGCCGATGCTATATCGATAGCACCTATTAAATCATAGGTTAACTCAAATAGTTGTCGCCCCTTCACAAAGCCCTTTTGGTCAGAGTGAAGGATCGAAGGCGCTATCCCGGCCAACCTTGATGCCAAAATTGTGGTGAAGATCTTATAATCCACATTGAGAATTGAGATTTGCCTATAAGATCCACAAGCGGTCTTTGGTTTCCCTGGTTTCAAGATAAGGGTGATTGAGGCATTATCCCAAGAGGCGGGCGGGCTCTGTCCTTCCACTAAGATTTGATTGAATAGAACAGTAAGAAAGGGGACTAATTAGATTTCCAGGGCTCTATAGATTTCTGCCGGCAACCCATCGGGTCCGGCCGCCTTCCCCTTCTTACTTCTTTTAATGGCAGATCTTACCTCATCCTCAGTAATAGCATTATCTAAGAATTGAGACTGCTCAACGGATAGCGACGGAAGATTAATGTCCCTCAGCCAACCTTCAATAGAATCTAATGAGATCTCCTTATCCTCCTTGTAAATCACCTGAAAGTAATCTCTGAAGGCACCCCTGATATCCTCATCTGAAATGAAAGTATTATTATCTACAGTTATTGCGGCAATGTTATTACGAACCAGATCTGTTTTGGTCTTCCAGGCCAGTAGTTTCCCGGCGCCCTCGCTGTATTCAAAATGGGCCAACTTACTGGCTTCCCATCTTTGTTGAAGTCGAAGGTTTAATATCGAGCTCAAACTACCCTTCAGAGCCACTAATTGATTACAAAGAGTGGGAAGATCTAATCTGGGGGTCATATAGTTGATGTCTATCTTTTGTTGAGTTTGACATATTTGAGCTTCAATAGATATGACTTCCTCTCTAAGCATCTTCCTGCGGTATGAAATTTTCCCTATAATAACCCCTCTCAAAAAAGCTTTAAACAAATCCCAAATCATCTTGGTCGAAGCTGAACCCCTGTTGGAATCCCAAAAATTATGGGTTTCAGATTTAAGAAATGTGATATCCTCAAAGGAGGAAAGAAGAGAGCGGTCAAAAGACCATGTGTTGGAAGACCTCTTAATCGGTCTGACAATTTCCATTACAACAGCCGCGTGGTCTGACAGGTGTAATGGGAGGTAGCTAATGGCCTTAACGGAATCTACCAGCCTCAGACTAATTAAAATGAAATCAATTCTGGACTGGTGATGGTACTTGTAATTCCGGAAAGAAACCCCTTGTTGTTGCCCCGACCTCTCTCTCCAAATGTCAACATACCCATATTGCTTCATTACACTTTGCAGCAAAGCTCTGGTCTTAGAAAAAACTAGGGATCGATTATTAGCCGATTTATCCAATAAGGGGTCCAGTACGACATTAAAGTCGCCTGCCAAGATAATGGGTTCAGGAAAAGAAAGCAGGTGTGAAAATATAGACTCCAGAATGGAGGGGTCGTCCTGATTCGGACCATAGTATCCCAAGATTGTACTTTGCATGCCAGACATAACAACTGACGCTATGGCCCACCTGCCACCTGGGTCCACCGCCTGTGATATTAGCCTAGCTTTAGCTCCTTTTTTAAATACAACTGAGACCCCTCTTGTGTTAATTGTTTGGGTAGTTGAAACTGCGAAGTCTATCCACCTTTTTTTCTTAATAAGGGCAAGCATTTCAGTGTGAGTTAGGTGCGTCTCCTGGAGCACAATGACCTGCGCATCCAAGTCCCGCAAATATTGCATAATTCTATTAGCTCTAGGCTTGGTGCGGAGGCCATTTACATTCTAGGAGATATATTTTACACTACCCATATTTAAACAAGAAAAGAAAAAATAAGGCTAAAATAACCATTTGTTGCTTTGATTCTTTGCTCAACATCTGCCTGCTTCCATCCTTTTTAACACTTGTTCAATCAATCAGGATCTTTTTATATCTTTGCCATCTCCCACCCCCCTTCCTTACCTCGTGCATCCCCCCAACCCCACAACCCCCTCCCTTGGAAAACCCTTGTGTTATCTAACCGGTAAGGTCCGGTAGATAGCACCCCTTCGACAGGCTCCCGTCGAGAAAAACCCCACCCACCCCAAAAAAGAATGCTAAACAAAGAGGTATAGGGCATAAAGAGTGAGACCCCCTCTTCAACATGCCCTAAAAAAATTACCAAAGCTATTTTTAACAGTTAGCTGGGAAGTGGAAAGAGGAAGACATTTTAGTCAAAATAAATGAGTAGAAGTGACCAAAGATAAAGAAGCGTACAGCTTCGTGTTAATAATAGCACATTAACTAATAGGCTTATCTAAAAAGATTCACCAACGCTATCACAGAATATGCCTAGTCTATTGGTGCTCATTACCTAACGTCGACAAAAGCTCGTCGGCTGCCTGCACTGACCTAATGTTATACATACGGTTATTGTGCATTACTTTGATGGCTGCCGGGAACATGAGCTGAGCTGTTGCTCCCACTTTCCTAAAGGCATCCAAACGCCTCCCAAACTCCCATTGTTTCTTCAATGTGATTCTGGAGAGGTCAGACCTAACTAGGAAAGTAAAACCTATCCCCGTGAGAGACTTTTGTTTTAGTGCCAGATTAAGAATCTGCTCCTTCAACACATACGTGTGAAAGTTGACCAATATTTTACGCGGCTTCGATCTTTGGGGGTTCCGCCGAAAGGGGCCCCTATGGACTCGCTGAATGTCCATGGCTAATTCCTCAACTGAGTGCTCTAAGCCCAGGGACTCCTTTAACAGAACAGTAATGAAATGCTTAATGTCTGAACCCTCAGATCCTTCCGGAATATTGAGAATTCGTATATTCCCCCGTCTGGCGTTGTTTTCTAACATCTCCATCCTCTTGCTTAGGCTCTGCTCCTCTCTAGTAAGCTTCTTTATATCAACCTTGGCTTGCTCCAAATTAGTAGAGAGTGTTGCTGAGGTCACTTCCAGGACTCCTGTTCTAATGGACAGACCATCAATCTTGTTATCGAGTGCCTCACAATAGTTCCTTATCTCCAGCTGATTTGCAGAGGACTCAGTAAACCCTTTCCTTATCTCCATTGTAAGCGCAGAGAACATCCCCAACAAAGAGGCAGCTGAAATAGTGGACTCTCCCTCTAAGTCGGCTATACTAGCTCCAGCAGCATCACCTTCCTGATGTTGATCCTTAATGTTCTCTTCGTTCCCCCATTCTCCGCCGACTACACCTTCCACCTCGAGTGTTGCTGCCAAACTATTGCCAGAAGATGGCCCTTCTGCCGTTGTCAGGCTTGGTGGGGGGCACTGTTCGATAGCGGACAAGCCTCTTGCGACTTGCACCCCCAGCTCACTCTCTTGAACTACTCCGGCTCCGGCTCCTTCTAAGCCTTTCACATGTGGTGTGACCTGGGGTGTGCCCATCCCCCCTGCTGTAACTTCAACCCCAACTGGTGTACGGGAGGATATTAATAACACATTGGCAGACGGAGAAGGGAGGGCTCCCGGGGTAGAGGAAAACACCTGCCTTTCTCAAAGACCACTGCATTTGTTAAGGAATTCCATCCTTTCTACTGAGCTGGTAACCAATCATTTTCAAATTATCCACCTTCTTATATTTCCATCTCAGACTTTCTGCCATATAAAGTAATTGGTAAAGAAAAGGCGGGTTGCCTAATGCCTCCTCTTACCTACCACCCACCTCCCCATTTGGTCAGAGTCAGCCCACGCTCCCATCCTGACATGTAATACATTTCTCCCATAGTTTATGTCTTGTGTTTTCTTCTCATGTCTTCCATTACACTAGTGATAGAAACCACAGTAAGGGGCTGGCATCCAACGGCGTCAGTAAGCTCCTCTAGCTTTGGTATTTTAAAACTTAAATATTTTTACCTGCTGGTCATTATTTGTTCCTGCTTTTGCTCCCGTTAGGTTTTTTAAATGGATAGAGCCTCCTACCTTGCAGGAGCTCCCTTGACTCTCTGGTCCGCTGCCGAAATACTACTGTTTGGGTGGAGAGAGCCAATGGGAGGATCTGTATACTAGTGCCGACTCAATTAACCGCTTCCCTGCTGGAGTAATTCCCCCGCAGCGCGGGGGCCGCGGCGGCGCTGTGCTTGTGACGAGCTCAGCTCATCATGAGTCACAGTGGAGCTGTGCTCATGACGAGCTCAGCTCGTCACGACCCCGCCTACAGATTAATTCTCCCGCACAGGCGGGGAATTAATCACGCGTGGGCGGGCCGCTGGCTTTATGACAAGCTCAGCTCGTCATGAGCACAGCTCCACTGTGACTCATGACAAGCTGAGCTCATCATGAGCATGCAACGCGTTATGGACCGGCCGCCATTTCGGGGGTTAGTGCTCCAGCTTTTCTAACTCCCAGCCAAAAAATGGCAAGGAGGGACCGTGCGCACAGAGGATCAAAACCACTGTTAGGGGCTAGCAATCCTAAGCATCAGTAAGCTCCTCTAGCGTTGGTTTTAAAGCTTTGGTATTTTAAATCCTTAATCTTTTTAACTGCTAGTCATTACTTGTTCCCGCTTTTGCTCCTATTTTGTTTTAAAATTAATACAGCCTCCTACCTTGCAGGAGCTCCCTTGACTCTCTGGTTCCCGCTGTAATACTTCCGTTTATGTGAAGCGAACCAAGAGGAGGTTCCATATACTTGTGCGGACTCACTTCTGGGCCAGCCGCCATTTAGGGGGTTAGCGCTCTGGCTTCTCTGACTCCCAGCCAATAAATGGCAAGGAGGGACCAAGCGCACAGGGGACACATGAAGGATGTGTGCCAAAGGTAGGCCGGTCTGAGCCTGTCCACGCCTGGAGGGTGCCAGGCACCAGGGCCCCTGCTCCAGTAGCTAGGTATTCAAGGAGAGAACTTGTAGTCCAACGCTACAGTGGTAAAAACAGTTACTGTCACCCTCATCAATGGGGCTTTAGCACAGACAGTTACGAATGTCAAATGTATAATTCCACCTTTAGGAAAGACACCAATAATCAGCAGAGGCCTGCCGCCTCTACAATTTCCACCAGAGAAGCGACAGACAGGCAAGCGGCTTGGGCTGTGTACCCTTGTATGCTGCTCAATTCTGTATGTATGTCTCAACATGATCCAGATATCACCTTTCTCAGTGAGACCTGGGCAGACAGTTCTTTTGACCCAGAAATTAGGACTGCTATCCCCGAGGGCTTTAACATTGAAAGGCTGGATAGAACAGATAAGAGAGGTGGGGGGATAGCGAATGTCTATTGAAGCTCAATTGATGCCAGCTTTCAACCAATATGCCATCTAGATTGTGAAGCATTTAGCCTTAGTGTACAAATGTCATACACGATTCGGGGACTATTAGTCTACTGACCACCTGGCCCATGGGCCAGTTTTATTTAAAAAATTCTGATCGTTATGGAATTTTGCATAGATTATGCAAGTTTTACAACAGGAGGGGATTTTGACTTTCATCTTGAGCATTTTACCAAGGCAGATACGGATCACTTAATTGATACTTTTAAGGGCTTCACCCTACATCAATTAATTGAAGAACCCACCCATTGGGCCAATCATACGCTGGATGGAGTTTTCACAAATAACTCGCAGAGGAGGCCCCACAGTTGTGGGGGGGGGGGGGTCACTGTACTCGTGTGGAATCTCCACAATGAGAATTCTAACACAATTCTCAATGTAGAGATTTCGCACAAGCTTGATGACTCTGCCACAACTGTGGGGTCTCCACACTAGTGCAAGGGCCAATATGAAAATTACTAAATAACGTTTTTGACACCCTTAAGTCTCAGGACTCAGGGGAAAGTGACTTCAGTAGAGGTCGTGGGGCATAGATTGTGGAAAATGTGCATAGCACCTGTTCTTGGCCAGCCGGTGTTGCATTATGATGTTCCTTTCCTTCCTGGGTAGGAAGGATGGCATGGGAAAACTTTCATTTTTTGGTGCCTCCTGCTGTAACAGTTGGCATAGCTTTAACCATATCTGCCCGTCAAGTGTGATGGTGGTGATTAACACAACTTTAGGGAAGTGGGTTAGTATTTTCATGTATGGATGGGGGGAATCAGGGAAAGGGTAGAGACAGCCAATCACAACATTTATCAATTCTACTATCGTGTCACAGCTCTTCTGGGTGGAAGTTGCCAGTTCAGTTTCCAAATTTAGTCTTTCACCCAAGTTAGCTAATCATTGCCTACACATTTAGAGGAACCAACACAGTTAAAACATTGTTAGAATAAAAGACAATGGGCAGTGCAACTGCATTCATCTGGCATTGTCCATGTTGGATGCAGTTCTAAACAACAGATGTATACAAAAAATGTTGGATGATTAAATGCTTAAATTAATCTTAGGCACTGATTATTATTCATGGCGGATTCTCATTCCATCGTTATTCTGCCACCATGTCACCTCAATTTGGCCCAGCTGTATAAAAATCAATATCTACTCTGCTCCAGTTGGAACAGTCCAGCCCAATCTTTCTAGCCAAATCCTCCCTGAACCAGAACACAAGCATTGTAGTTATGGCTCACCAACTGGATCCAGCCTTGTTCCAGTGACACAGTGTGCAAGGGTCCCATGTCTAGGAATACCCATCTCAGGGTGACAAACTAAAACACACAAAAAAGTGATGGATGGAATGCATGAATCAATATCAACTATTGTTAATTATTCAGGCCGCATCCCAGCCCATAATTATTCTGCACACCATGTTCTGGTTCAGGAAGGACCTGGCTCAGCATTTTGGGCTGGTCTGTGACAATTGGAGCAATGTCAAGACTGATTTGCATATAGCTGAGTCCAAACTGAGGTGACATGGTGCGCAAAATAAGGATGTACTGGGATGCAGCTCAGAGTAATTACCAGTGGCTGAGTTAGTTCAAGGATTCCATCCATCACTTTTTTGTGTACTTCTGAACAGCAGAGTAGGAGAGCCATGCAGCAATCTAACAGAAGAGAAGGTCTATGGAATGCAAAAGTAAATGACAAAAGTACAGACACAAGGTAAGGCTGGTGCATGAGGAGTCAGAGAATGGATCATAGGCTGACACAGTAATGCACCATTCACTAAAAGGCGATCTCGTACCAGTCCCAGACAATCAGATAACTAGCCGCATTTACTCTCCTGCTCATTTAAATAATAAAAACATCTAGTTGTGCCCATTCTGTGATATTTTCAGACCACAACCATTTAACTAGAGCTTGCCACTTGAGCCCCAAGTCTGCACTTTCCTAACCAACTAACCTCTCTCCAGTCCATGAGGGTTGCTTTTGAAAGAAATAGATAGCCATCGGTACTTCTCCTTGTTGTTTTCAATGGTACTTTAAGATTTCATCTAAAAAAGAGATTGACCTATCGAAAAAGAAAATGAAATGAAATTTCTATTAGTTTAGTGTAGGTAAACTGAATGGTCTCAAAAAAACATAGAGATGATAGACTTAAATTAATGAAAGTGCAATCAAGTAGGGGTGTGTGGCCCGCAGGCTAAGATGACGGATGTAGTCCTCTGAAACTCCACATCTCCGGACCCTAATCTGACATTAATCGTGTCCAGCTGTAAATCACTTTCTCCATCCTTCCTGTCCATAGAAGCTCACCACCCTCTGCTCCTTACCAGCTGCAGTGGGTGCAGAATTGCACGCTTATACATCGGAGGAAGACAGGGAGCCACCAGCCGAGGCCTGCACCGGCACGGGTAACACCACGAGGTGATCTGGTAAAGAAGTCACACCCTGGCCCTGGCGGATGGCAATGAAAGTGGACTGAGTGGGCGGCATGAGACAACGATACTTGATAGGCAAAAGTGTTGCAACACCGCGCAAGAACGGCAGCCGCTATGACCCTGGAAACCAAGCGGAAGTGGCATAGCCCTTCCAAGGGTCATGTGTAGGCCCTGAAGCCTGGACTATCTGCAGCAAGACACAGTTGTCAAGGCACCAGTGAACCCACAACGCCCATCTGTAATTCACCCCGAAAAGGAGACGTGGCTCCTGCAAGGTGTCTGATGTTATGTTTGTACTCGAGCTAGTGCCCGAGTCACTTTAGAGTGTTTAACCTCGAATCTGTGCCAAGATTCCCCAGAGGAGAGCTGACCTGCTGTCTCAAAGGGTTTGAGTTGAAACAAACGGTTTGAGTTGGAATAAAGCTTGTTAACTGATCACTGCATTGAGTATCCTTCTTCACAACAATGGTGACGAGATACTCAAACCTGCTATTTTCCTCACGCTTCTGGAAAAAATAAATAAAAAAGAAACGAAGGAATACCAAACTGCGACGGCAGAAGGAACCGGAAGAGCGGACACAGTCCTACCACACCAAAGTTATTGTTTCTACTATATTTACCTTGGTTGTGGGCTCTGTAGAGGTGCCGTTAGTGGTAGCTGCTTACCGGCCGCATCATTCAAGTGGCAGCAGCGTTCTAGACGGCATCTTCGTGGCAGCCTCGTTCTTCTGCTTGCTCTCCTGCTGACGGAATATGCACGTCCCACATGATGCATAATACGAGGTCACGCTGAGGTGACACTGCGTACGGCCATTTTGACGCACCCGTGTCTCGTCAAATCTAAAACAGTTATTGGAAATTGACTCATCTGCTGATCCGGAGTGGTTTTCACGTATTTTAAAAAGGAAACGGTCACTTCTACTCCTTTTTCTTCAGTGTTTTCTATGAATTAGTCTCAACAGTGATACGCAGACTGCGTATCAACCAAGGTACTGTCTTATTTTAGTTTTTATTTTATAATTCTCCACAATTATTTACACTTCCATCTATAGCAATACTAATTAGCAGGCAGTAGCTAACATGAATTGACCAGCCCCACAACAATTCATGGTGAAAGATTGTGAAGTTTCTAGTCAGAGATGGGAAGAATGGAGAGATTATTTAATTATTTACTTGGACAACTTTGAGAGCAAAGTGTTAAAACCAGGAAGGAAGAAAAGTATTCTATTACATTGTTTAGGTCCAGGCGGACTAAGAGTTTACAACAGAATTGAAAAAAAATACATTAGCTGGTAGTGAAGTCAGTCAGTCAGTCAGTCAAAGTACTTTATTTCGATAAATAAATATCATAAAAAGGCATAGAAACAGTACAATCGATAATACATAAACTCTAAAATTCATATTATCTAAAATGTTTAAGAGAGGGGTCAGTAAGATAAGAACATCATAAAAGCATCATTTAACATAAAACATTAAAGTTCTCCCAAATACACCAATGTTAAATTTCATATAGACAATTAAATATTAGACCGATACATTATATTTAAAAGATCTGATTAATAGCAAACTTCGTATTCTTAGCCCTGACAGCGCCCACTAAAAAACTGGCAACATGAAACATAATCCTGGGGGTCTGCAGTAACTGTAGATACAAAAGGGCCGGTTTGACTTGTATGAACCCCGCCTCCTTTAAAATTGGGAACAAATATTTCTTTCTTAAGGCCGTGTAATGATCGCAGAACATCAGAAAGTGCATTGTGTTCTGGACCGAAAAATCATCACAGTTACACGGCGTTCCATTTTCTGGGGGACACCAAGTTTGGAAGTGACCAAGAGTAAGATGAATCAGGTTGAACCGAAAATGTGTAAGTAGAAACCGGTGAAAGGGTTGATTAACAATAGACAAATATAATTCCGGCCCCACATGGGTGCTCAAAATAATACTGGCCCGCACCGAGGGTTTCTTGTATTCTACTTGTTCTCTTTCTAAACATAACAGATCTTTCAACATACTTTTGATCAGGCCAATATCTTTGACTGTAATTGATTCCGGGGAATAAAACAGATCCAGTCTCCCCACTCTATCAAAACAGTTTTTGACATAGACTAGCCATGCTATTTTATTTACTTTGTCCAGCTGCAGGCAATCTTTTAGAATGGAATGGTTGAGCGGAATTTCTTGGTTCAACCAAGTCTTAAGCCAGGCTAGAACAGGGGCCAGTTTAATCAAGTCTGAAATGTAACCCACACCCAGTTCAGTATGAACGATATGTGTGGAAGTAGACTGAGGGAGAGAGAGAACCGATCTTAAAAATTTGTTTTCCGTAATCTGTATACTCTCCACAGAGCAATGGCCCCATAACGCACTTCCGTACGTTGCCACTGTAAGGCATTTTGCTTCATAAATTTTGAACAGAGTAACAATTGGCCTAGCACCCAGTTTGTTCATAAAACCCCGAACAGCAGAGGATGACTTTACTAGTGCAATATTTCTGTTTTTTATCTGGGGGCCCCAGGTGCCTTTCTCATCAAAGGTAATCCCTAGGTATGGAAATGTTGTTACTCTAAGCAATTCTTGCTTCCCACAGGTAAAAGTTTTGGGGGGTTTATTGTTGTTACCCTTACCCATGGTCATAACCTGGGATTTTTTAGCATTGATCTTTAAATCCAAAGAGGTCATAAAGATCTCAAAGGCGTCCAGCAATCGTTGGAGGCCAACCCCAGTACGAGAGAGCAGGACCGCATCATCAGCATATAGGAGAACCGGGATGCCAAGCTTTCCTATCCGTGGGATGTTCTGAGTAGCATCTTTTAATGTAGATTCCAGGGCATTTATGTAAATAGTAAAAAGAAGGGGAGCCAGGATGCATCCCTGCCTAACTCCCCTTTCTGAGTTAAAATGGCTAGTGCATCGCCCCGCAGAGGTAACTCTAACTGCAGCTATTAGGTCAGTATGTAGATCAGCTAAGAGGTTAACTAGAGCCTTATCCAAACCCAAGTCAAGTAAAATTTTCCACAGTTTAGATCGATTGACAAGGTCAAAGGCTGACGAGAGGTCCATGAACCCCAAATACATGGACCCCTCCTTCGCCTTCGTGTATTTCTCTATTAATAAATACAAGTTTAGGCCTTGATCTATAGTGCCTCTTTTCTGTCTAAAACCATATTGTACATCTGCAAGGACCCCTTTCTCTGTGAGCCAGTCATTTAGTTTAGTTAGAATAACACGACCCAAAATTTTCACAGATGAATCGATCAATGAGATCGGCCTATAACAGGAGGGGTCTTGCCTATTACCTTTTTTGAACACTGGAATAATAATAGATTTCTTCCAGGAAGACGGGATTTTATCAGATGCGAGAGTGTTAAAAACCTTACATAATACCTTAGACCAAAATTTAGGAAAACTTTTAAAAACGTCCCCTGGTCCCCTGGTACCCCATCTGGGCCCGGTGCTTTGTTTTTAATGGTCTGATCTATAGCCATTTCTACTTCTCTTCTCTATCTCGTTGGCATATACATACTTTCGAGCAGAGCATATAACATACCAGGCTACTCGTGATCCTTAGCATGTAAGTACTTTCGGGCAAAATATATAAAGCATCACGTTCATAGTCACTGGCTCCTGGGACGGGGAAACGGAGCAGGGGAAGTCAAGCGCCGCCCGTAATCCAGGCTAGTCAGTTTCTCTAGAGTGGAGCTTTCAGCGGAGAGCGCCACCTGACTCAAGGAGCAAGTCTCTGGGTGCCGGGGCAGTTCGTGAGGCACCGCGCTCAGTTACGCTGAAGTGGGCACACAGAAAGGATCCCTCGGCGGGGTCTCTCCGTCGCGCAGGCAAGGGGGGGGAACTCCCACGGAGGGGACGACCCGGGCCGGGTGCGGTGAGGTTCTCAGACCAGCAAGGGGCGCACCAAGGGGAATCCCGGCCTCCGGGCTTACCTCCGTCTCGGCGTCAGCAGGCGTCCGCCCTCACGACGATGGGGGAACTCGGCCCCGATCTTGCGCTTCTCCTCACACGGCTGCGACGGCAGCGGCGGGGCCCCGGGCTTCTCCTGGGCCTCGCGATACAGCAGGGCACTTCTCCAGGCCTCCAGGCCGCGGCGGTGAGTGCGCTGGCTTCGTCGTCGCCGGGGGGGCTCAAATTAAGGATGGGGGTAAAGTGCTCAGCGGAGCACGCTGCCGGGGGTCCCAGACCAGGGCAGGGAGCGCGGGGGTCACAGCGCTAGTACCTGGTCGATCCCCGGTGTCTTGGCAATTGATTTAGTAAATAGTTCAATAGGTTAGCTTGGACACGCAGTCTCAGCTCTGGCATTCAAGGCTTACAGCTCGCTCTTGTCATGCAGTCTCAGTTCTTACAGTTAGATTTCCATTCTCAGGTGTCAGATGAAGTCTTGTGGCGCAGATGTATCTGGCGCCCTTAAGGGATTCTGTTACTGGGGGTAGGAATGGAGAGGGCGACTAGATCCTTCCTAGTCAGGCTGGCAGAGAGTCTCTGGGTCCTCCTACTACTGGGCAAGATCAGTGGGATTCACAGGGCACCTCACTCACTTAAGAGGCAGTACCTAAATCCTGTCACTCTCAGAGGCATAAGTCCCTGGCTAGGCCCTACCGCCTACACTCCTGGTGGATTCTTCCAGCTCTGCTTCACCCCAATGGCCAACTCACCACAGAAGTTTCCCTCCCACTCTTAAGTAGCCCTAGGTCAGGTGACCTCTAGCCAAGGCGGCAAAAGTAAAACCCCACCTCCCTTCTAGAAGGTTCCAGCATCTTCCAGGAGCTTCCCCACTCTACCTATGGGACAAAAAGGCGGGCTGGTGTCGCAACATTGTTGTGGGTCCCAGCCAGCTCCTGGCAGCTAGGGTGCTACTATGAAAAACGACCACCCTGCAGTAGCAGGGGTCTGTGGCAGCCATCTTGGGAGAAGTAAGCACCTGCACCTTAACACTACAAAAACAAAAAAATGAGGGAAAAAGGGCCAAGTCCAACAGTATGCATAAATACTTTTTTGTCATTGTAGACCATTTTTCAAAATGGCCTGAATACAAAATTTTAGATAAGTCCGATTCAGAAAATTTGTTACATTTCCTGGGTGATGTGTTTTCAAGGGAAGGTCTCCCTAAGGACTTAGTTACTGACAATGGTGGACAATTTGTGGGAGAGAGTTTTAAAAACTTTGTTAAAAACACTGGCATTGTACATAGAACAACCTCTCTTTACCACCCAGAGGGTAATGGAAACATTGCTTTGTTTAAATGGCGTATTGAATTAAAACATGATGCACATAAACCAGCACAGCCATGTAGATATGATTGGGTTGATGATGTTGGTGATACCAAAGAATTTTGCTCACCTGCAAATACCATCAATACTCCCATTGAGCCTGTGGTAAGTTCAAGAAGTAAGCAAAGTACTGTTACACCCAGTGTTCGAGTTTCTAATCCATCCAATAGTGATGGGGTGGTGGTCTCTTGTACAAAACGTGTGTGCACCAAACCTGGAAAATGTGATGACTTTGTCACGCACATCTACTGTTAAAATAAGTTTTGTTCTCTTGTCATCCACTTATGCATATGCTATGTATCCATATGCAGTTATGCTCTGTTGTTCTATGTTATTGTTATTATTTATTTATTTGTCTTTTTTTTTGTTCATTTTGTTGGTGGGAGGGGGAAGAGTTATGTTTGTACTCGAGCTAGTGCTCAAGTCACTTTAGAGTGTTTACCCTCGAGTCTGCGCCAAGATTCCACGGTGGTGATTGGCCAGAGGAGAGCTGATTGTTGGCGGCTGCGTCCGCACGTCCCTGCTGTCTGAAGGGGTTTGAGTTGGAATAAAGTTTGTTAACTTATCACTGCATCGAGTATCCTTCTTTGCAACATCTGGCAGTCTGGTTAAACTCATGTATTGGGCCCAGAGTGCATGGAGATTGTTCTGCTAACTGCCTGTGCATACCACTGCAGATTGTGAGGCCTATATGGGCTGCCCCGAACCTGCACAAAGTGAAAATTGCAACCCCTGATCATTTGGGCGACGGAATGCGGGCGGGCAGGTATGAGCGGGCAGCTGCTGTGAGGTGAGCCCTTTCTTCCTTTCCCCTCAACGAGGTTTATCTGTGTCGAGTGGGCTCGGGGATTGGATCACACCCAAGCCACATGGTGTGGGTGGAGGGTAACTTGCACCTTCCTCTACATGCCTGAGGGAAAGACTTGACCTCACAGGGCCCTCGCGGGTGCTGGATGCAGACCTGCCTGGAGCACAATAGGAGCATCGGCCGGGCTTGTGCCCCAAGTCTGCTCGCTGCGAAAGCAACGCGACATCTGGAGGACTCCTGTGCTAACTGCTGCTAAAAATGATACCCATAATATCGTTGCTCTGGGCACACCCAGGGAACAGGAAGCGTAAAACTCCCCCAAATGGCCTGCTGAGATAGGGTGTACTCTCCTCTTCCCTGAGCAAACCTTACCTGCCTTGTGCCAGCCTCGGGTTGGACTGGGTCTTGACCATATGGTCTTGGTGGGCAAGATCCGTGACCGCTACTTCGCAGGGAGGGGAGACAACCCACCCTGAAGGGGACCCATATGGGTCCGGAACTGCAGCAGAACAGATATGTGGGGAACAAGAGAGGCCCTCAATCACCCCACCAACCACCATGGAGTGTGTCCTCTCCTCCCCAGGGAGAAAACAGACACTGGCCCGGAGGTCAGAATGAGCCTAGACCGTACCAGTAAGGTGTATGAGGAACGCATTCACCCACACCCTACAAGCTCATGTAGGACATGTAATTGCTAACTGAGCTGGGGTCCCCCTAAAAGCTTCACACAAAGAGAGGCACAGTGCCAACACCAGAGTGACGCCTATGAGTTCTGGAGCCCCATAGGGGCATCTTCCCCATGCTGTCAAATTTTGCTTTCTGTAGGCTTGGCTCATGTTATCTAACACCTAGCGGCTATCACAAACTGCTGACCCCAAAGTCTTACAGGTATATGACCTGGTCTTATCACAAGCAGGGGGGCATTTGACAGACTACAGTGACAACAGGAGAGGATGTGGGGCTCGATACTGTGGGATACATGGAGTGATGCATACTTTTCTAACATAATTCAGTGTCCTCACCTCTCATTCTCTGTCTAACTGCTTTTTACTGCTCCCTCCCTTTTCTCTTCTTCTCTACATGCTATCATATGCGATAACCAGAGGTGGGCTGGAACCTAGCTTGTCCCTGCAGAGAAACAGTGTTGCGGGAGGGTAACACGAGAGATATTCCCTAGGGCAGCCCATGCTAAACATGCACAGTGACCAAAGACCCAGGCTATAACTCCACTAAGCTGACAATTCACCCAGACATCATACTATAGCATAACATGGTGCTGATCCCCCCCCGGGTTCCCCAATAATCCTGTCTCTTTACTTCTAGCAGGCCTGTGGAAGAGACCTGAGAGGAAAACTATAGACTAATAAATTCCCAATGCCCAGCAAATAGTAAGGGGATGCTTGCTCTGGACCACCCCATCTGCCCGACCCGATCAGCTCTAGGAGTAGTAGAACATCCGGGTGTAGGCACATGGATGGAGTTGGCACACTCAGAACTGGCACTAAGAGACAAACTAGACAGTGTGTTTTCTCGGCAGTGGGCTCCCCTAGAAAATAAAATAGACAAGATCACCACAGACTTCAACTTGCTGCATGCAGACCAGCGTAAGCTCACAGATAAACAATGTAATACCGAACTACATCTGGAGGAACTGCAGTCAGCTACCCAAGAAAACACAACTCTATTGCAAGCCTTGCTGGAACATGTAACTACCTTGAGAGACCAAGTGGAAGATGACGAAGGGCTGTCATGACGCAATAAAATCATAGTAGTTAGGCTCCCAGAGGGTGTGGAGGGCCATGACTCAGTGACATATGTGGAGGCCTGGATACTTGAGCTAGTGCCTCCGAAGGAGCTGTGGCCTCAGTTTGTAGTTGAACGGGCGCATAGTGTATCATCTCAGAAACAGTGCCAACCGCAGACCCGTTCGTTTCCAACTACTCCATTACAGAGATCGGGACAGCATTTTGAGGGAAACATATTGCCTAAAAGAGGTCAAAGTGAACAATGCTGTGCGAATTTAAGACGTTATATCGCATACCATCACTCCGCATTTTTCACAACGAAAATGCTATTACTCCGAGATACCATTACCCGCAAACTTTCACCCCTAAGAGATGGCAGCCCTTGACTTTAAGAAAGGAATAACGACTGGCCATAGTCCTTTGTTGCTGCTGATGGCACCATTTTCCATTTAAAAAGAACTTTGTTGAAACACACGCAATTTTGTGGTGCATTGTGGCAGAGTACTGAAGAAGGCAGCACACCGAAATGCATTTGCTCATTTATGCTTTTAAAAACAACAGTGTCCTGTGAGTGCTCCGCGTCTGAGCCTTTATTTATCACCGTGATCCCACCCTTCACATTTGCGGAAAAGAGGCACCCGTCCAGAGTTCGGCAGAACAGGGTGACATTGGAGCTTTGATTTATTTCTGCCAGAACCACTGTAGTCTAATTGGAGGCGTCTCCCGATCAACCATGGAGGTTGTCAATAATGTATTGATGGGAAAAGCATACAGTCTTTAACCTGCGGGGATTTGCTGAAATGAGAACAGCAGTAGTGACGATGGACAGAGAAACTGTTTAGTTGCATCCCTTTTGGAGATACACAGCAGTTATTTAAGAAAGAACAGCAAAAACTCCGCCAGCACGTAATATGTTAGTGGGCAATTTCGTTTTCTGCCATGTGAGAAACAATGCAGCATGTGTTCATTGGAGAACTAAAGAACTTTCAATAACTGAAAAACGAATTGTCCACCATTGAATTAAAACCATTGATTTGCATACCAAGATGGCAGCCAGTGACTTTAAGAAAGGAATAACGACTAGCCATAGTCCTTTGTTGCTGCTGATGGCACCATTCTCCATTTAAAAAGAACTTTATTGAAACACACGCAATTTTGTGGTGCACGGTGGCAAAGTACTGAAGAAGGCAGCACGCCGAAATGCATTTGCTCATTTATGCTATTAAAAACAAAAGTGTCCCGTGAGTGCTCCGTGTCTGAGCCTTTATATATATATATATATATATTACCTACTGGCGGTCGCCAGTAGGTAGTTATAGTTAGGACCACGTTTCCATAGGAAATCCGCAACATTCTATTTTGAATAACTTTGGCGCCGGTGGACGAATCCTCGCGAATTTTTCAAAATAGGTGGGGCGCTACGCTCCGCTCCTTCCTTGAAAGTCTCGGGGGGATTCGTCAAGCGGGGGCTGAGATAAAAGGGGGGTCCCAAAACGCGTTTTTCCCATGCATTTTTCCATAGGACCTTTAGACAGGGCTACAGCCCGAACGGCTGAACAGAATTACTTGAAATTTGGCAGAGAGGTAGTCCCTAGGTCAAGGAAGTGCCTTTTGTAGGTTTGGTGTAAATCTGTTCAGTAGAATCTGAGAAAATAGCCTTTTAATCAATTTATATATCTGTGGCAGCTTACCGTGCGCTTACGGTACGCTTACCGTACGCGTACGGTGGCGTGCGCGAGCGCGATTCTGATTGGCCCTTAGATCTTAGTAAACATTCGAATCGGTCGAAACCAGGAAGCGGCGGCCGCCATTTCGTGTTTTTCACTCAGAAAAAAAAGAGTGATATCTTGAAAAGGGGGCAAGGTGGAGAGTTACAGACCCCCTAACATTTGTAAGGGGGTCAAAGAAGGACAGAAAAGTTCAAAGAAAACATTTATTATTTTTTTTAAAAAAATCGCGGGGTACGCGTACGGTAAGCTTACGGTAAGCTTACCGTACGCGTACGGTAGAAAAAAAAAATAAAAAGAGAAATAAAATTCAGATTTAAGTGTTTAGGTATTAGGGGGCTCTAAAAAGAGCCGTTGTGTTTATGAAGTGATTTTTTAGTGGTACCTACAAGTAAGTACCGATGCAGAGTCTAAGGTTCAAGAGGAAGACTCTGTTCCCTTCATCATTGAAGTGTACACCATCTCCTCTATAAATGTCTTGCATGTCGTAACGCAAGTTGTTGTGGTAAATGGAACCCATACCATAGTCACGGAGGAAAGCAGAAACAGATTTGTTGACGTGCTTTCTTGCTTTGTCAATCTGCGGACAGAAATGATTGGACCAGTTCCATTTTTGCCTTTGGCATATGTTAGAAAACACAAAGGCAGTTTTAGGGAAAAGTGAAAACAGTTGTGCAAAGGTGTCCTTCATAAGCATTTCCAGAACTACCCCAGTCAAAGTGCCTAGGTCATTGCCACCACAGTGCACTATTATGAGGTCAGGGTGTTGGACTTGCATGAAGGATTTCACCAATGGCATCAATTGGTGCCACTTTAACCCTCTCTGACCAATCCATTTAATGTCTACATTTGGCAAAGCAAGGTCTCTCACCATACCTGTTTTCTCTGCATACTTTTCACTCCAGAAGACATAGCTGTGCCCTACAATCCACACTGTGAACATCTTCCAAGGAGATCTGGATGCACTCAGGAGGTGTAATTCAGTAGAATGGGAAAATGAAATGAAAGACAGTTTGGAAATGGAGGCATACATATTTTTTTCATAAAAAAAAGAACTGATTGGCTGTTTCATACCATTCTAGAATAAAAACTAGGCTGCATGTGTAAATTAATAGAAGCATGTTTTGTATTGGTACAGAAAAATGTGTTACCAAAGAACAGTACTTTGGATTTGCTGTTAGGTTTGAAAAGTCAAGCACTCTTGCTCTGTGGAATTGAAACATTGTTTGGCGAACTTCTGACCTAACTCCACACAGCAGTGTTCCATGAGCTGTTGCTATGGTAGCAGGCAGAAGTCAAGTTGGGGGAAGGGTACTAGGCAGAAGTCAAGTTGGGGGAAGGGTACTTTTGGAAAAGGGTTTGTTTTCAACCAATAGAAAGAGAATAGGAGAGAGGTGTAAAGAAAAGAGATCCTGGCTCTGATAATCTGCTGTTTGAGTGCCACATTTCTTTCACAGCTAACTAATTTTAAAGGTGAGTTTAGAGTTTGAGAGGGGATGTATATGGTAAATTAAGAAATGAATAATAGAAATGGAATTCCTTTTGTTGAAGTTGTGTTTATCATTTTCTGTTTTGGGAGAAATTTAAATGTGAGGAACATGTAAAATAATATGGACTATGTTTTCACGATAAATTAAGGTGTACTGGTATAAAAAAAGAATAGTTTAAGGGTTTGAGGTTGGACTCAGTAATGCAAATACATTCAGCATCACTAAGGCTGGTTGCCCTTGCTGGAATGTAGGCAGCCACCCAGGTTACACATGGTGGTGGTCTGAAAAAGCAGTTTGGACATGTACAATTAAAAAAATCTGAAAAGTGGATTCATAATGTGTCAGTCTGTAAAAGTGATTATCACTTGTCAAAAAAAGAGCAGTAAGTGTGCTTTCAAATTGACAAAGAAATTTCGTTTTGTGACTAATGTGAAAATATGACTCTGTGTGCATATAGGAATTACAGGCAGAGATTTATTGTGTACTGCTCTGGTGATTTCATTGTTGCATTAGTAGTAAAAAGGGGGAGTCATTTTTTGGTGCAGAAGCAGACTCTTAGCACACACCTAGCTGCTTTCCATGTGGAATCATGCACAGTATTTACAAGCGAGTGGGGTTTGAGGTTTCAGTCAGTAATGCAAATACATTCAGCATCACTAAGGCTGGTTGCCCTTGCTGGTATGTAGGCAGTCACCCAGGATACACATGGTGGTGGTCTGAAAAAGCAGTTTGGACATGTGCTTTTTTAAGAATCTGAAAAGTGGATTCCTAATGTGTCAGTCTGTAAAAGTGATTGTCACTTGACAAAAAAAAGAGCAGTAAGTGTGCTTTCAAATTGGGAAAGAAATTTCGTTTTGTGAGTAATGTGAAAACATGACTCTGTGTGCATATAGGAATTACAGGCAGAGATTTATTGTGTACTACTCTGGTGATTTCATAGTTGCATTAGTAGGAAAAAGGGGGAGCCATTTTTTGGTGCAGAAGCAGACTCTTAGCACACACCCAGCTGCTTACCATGTTGAATCATGCACAGTATTTACAAGCGAGTGGGGTTTGAGGTTTCAGTCAGTAATGCAAATACATTCAGCATCACTAAGGCTGGTTGCCCTTGCTGGAATGTAGGCAGTCACCCAGGTTACACATGGTGGTGGTCTGAAAAAGCAGTTTGGACATGTGCAATTAAAAAAATCTGAAAAGTGGATTCATAATGTGTCAGTCTGTAAAAGTGATTATCACTTGTCAAAAAAAAGAGCAGTAAGTGTGCTTTCAAATTGGCAAAGAAATTTCGTTTTGTGACTAATGTGAAAACATGACTCTGTGTGCAAAGAGGAATTATAGGCAGAGATTTATTGCGTATTGCTCTGGTGATTTCACAGTTGCATTACATGGAAAGGGGGAGCCATTTTTTGGTGCAGAAGCAGACTCTTAGCACACACCCAGCTGCTTACCATGTTGAATCATGCACAGTATTTACAAGCGAGTGGGGTTTGAGGTTTCAGTCAGTAATGCAAATACATTCAGCATCACTAAGGCTGGTTGCCCTTGCTGGAATGTAGGCAGTCACCCAGGTTACACATGGTGGTGGTCTGAAAAAGCAGTTTGGACATGTGCTTTTAAAAAAATCTGAAAAGTGGATTCATAATGTGTCAGTCTGTAAAAGTGATTATCACTTGTCAAAGAAAAGAGCAGTAAGTGTGCTTTCAAATTGGCAAAGAAATTTCGTTTTGTGAGTAATGTGAAAACATGACTCTGTGTGCATATAGGAATTACAGGCAGAGATTTATTGTGTACTACTCTGGTGATTTCATAGTTGCATTAGTAGGAAAAAGGGGGAGCCATTTTTTGGTGCAGAAGCAGACTCTTAGCACACACCCAGCTGCTTACCATGTAGAATCATGCACAGTATTTACAAGCGAGTGGGGTTTGAGGTTTCAGTCTGTAATGCAAATACATTCAGCATCACTAAGGCTGGTTGCCCTTGCTGGTATGTAGGCAGTCACCCATGATACACATGGTGGTGGTCTGAAAAAGCAGTTTGGACATGTGGTTTTTTAAGAATCTGAAAAGTGGATTCATAATGTGTCAGTCTGTAAAGTGATTATCACTTGCCAAAAAAATGAGCAGTAAGTGTGCTTTCAAATTGGCAAAGAAATTTCGTTTTGTGACTAATGTGAAAACATGACTCTGTGTGCAAAGAGGAATTATAGGCAGAGATTTATTGCGTATTGCTCTGGTGATTTCACAGTTGCATTAGATGGAAAGGGGGAGCCGTTTTTTGGTGCAGAAGCAGACTCTTAGCACACACCCAGCTGCTTACCATGTGGAATCATGCACAGTATTTACAAGCGAGTGGGGTTTGAGGTTTCAGCCAGTAATGCAAATACATTCAGCATCACTAAGGCTGGTTGCCCTTGCTGGCATGTAGGCAGCCACCCAGGTTACACATGGTGGTGGTCTGAAAAAGCAGTTTGGACATGTGCTGTTTTCAGAATCTGAAAAGTGGATTCATAATGTATTTTTCTTTTCCAGAGGGGGAGAAAAAGGTGAATGCTCAATTGGTCACTTGCATACTTTGTGGTCTGGTCCACTTTATCTCTAAAAGATTTTTAAAAATTAGTTATTAATTTCTCAAGGATCTTGAGATGTGGTAATTGATTTTTAGTGTTTTAAAAAAAAAAAAAAAAATACGCTTACCGTACGCGTACGGTAAAAAAAAATAAAAAAAAAGTTTCAAAGAAAAAATAAAAAAAAGTTGAGAGGTAAGGTTGGCTCTTATAAGAGCCGTTGGGTTCATACAGGGATGGAGGAAAGAAAGAATGGGAGTATTATGAGCGTCTACAAACATGCTGGTCTATCTTATTGTTAATAAGGGGAAGACTGATCTCCCCAAAAACAATAAGACCACCACATCTTGTACACCTCATTTCAACCCTCCCAAATCGAGGGTTGATGTCCACAGGAAAAGAAGAAGGTGATGCTCCCACATCAGAGGAAGGGCTCAGCTGAGCTGCCGATGATGTACTCGGCTGAGCATCTGAGGCTGGGCTCTGGTGACTTACTGAAGTGTTTTCTTCAGCATGTCGAGCAAAGGTCCTTGGGTGTCTGTCCTGGAGGTGTCTCTTCATAGAGTGATTTCCAAAGGAGTATTTCCTCCTTGGATTTCCTCTTGATAAAACACGACCACAAAGTTTGCAAGTGACCAATGGAGCATTCACCTTTTTCTCCCCCTCTGGAAAAGTGAAATACTCCCATACAAAAGAAGTCTTTTGTTTCCTCCTTCTCTGGATCATGGTGGTGCTGCTGGCCTCACTCTCAGAAGAGGTCTGCTGTTCTGCCATTGTATCCCAATGTCAATCCAGCTCCTGCTCCTAGAGAATCACAAGCAGAAATGAGGGGAATGGGTGTGGTGTGGGAAGAATCTGGAACTGAAAGTAGTTTCAACCAATGAAAAGTGTTCTTTCAAGCAGTAATGAGGGGAATGGGTGTGGTGTGGGAAGTTTCTGGAAGTGAAAGTAATTTCAACCAATAAAAAGTGTTCTTTGTAAGTCACATGACCTGCCGTGCGCGCACGTGACGCTTACGGTGCGCTTACGCAGCGCGTATGTCACACTGGCGCATGCGCATTACACGCCCCTGCGTACCCGCGACGTTGCTTCCGGGTGTACGCGTACGTCACTCACGTACGCGCACCGTACTTATGACGTACGAAGCGCGTACCGTCAGCTTACCGTACGCGCACGGAAAAAAATGCATAAATAAAAAAAAAAAAAACTTTCCATAATGCAGGATATAGTACATATATTATTTTATACAAAGGGTTACAAAAAATGACAAAAAAAAATTTGCATTTAAAAAACCGTACAAATTCACTGAAAAAAACATGGGTATCACACACGTTATAGTTAGAAATTAGCATTTTAAAAACCTTGCAAATTCACTGAAAAAACCATGGGTTTCACACATGTTATAGTTAGGGATTAGCATTTAAAAAACCTTGCAAATTCACTGAAAAAACCATAGGTTTCACACACGTTATAGTTAGGAATTAGCATTTAAAAAACCTTAGAAATTCAATGAAAAAACCAAAGGTTTCACACATGTTATAGTTAGCTGGACATTTCACTCGTAAAAAACCAATGAAATTTCCCCGTTATAGTTAGTTCAGTTAACTATAACTCGCGCGCCCGCAATGCACTACTGATGACGTCACATATTACATCACTCATGACATGGTCACTGACATCACTCATGACATCACTGATGACATCTCAAATGACATCACTGATGACATCACTGATGACATCATCCTTGTGAAATAGTAGCAGACCTCTTCTTCCCCTAATATAACCTTTAATACACACATTTAAAAAAATGATACTAAAATGTTCGAAATAATGAACATATCAATATCAGTTACAACAACCTATTCAGTAATTCTAAGAACCACATACACATCCACTCATTCACCAACAGTCCTATACAGTCACTCATACATGTAGTCACTCATCATATGTATTCATACACCTGTACATCCTGTTACACAACGCCACTCATCCATAGAGTTACTCACACACAAAGTCACTCATGCTAATAAAGAATCAAACATCCATTTACTTGCATATACAGTTATACACACACCACCACACCTACTTCTACAGAAACTTACACATACTTAGTCTTATAAACAATCACTTATAGAAACACATACTTATTCATACAGGAACTCTTTCAATCTCTTACTCTCACATATACTCAGTTATATACACCAAAAGACACATATAACAGTTAAAAACATATGTAGTTACTCATGGAGACACTATTGAGACAGTCTTTCACTCACTAACACACCTTTACACATACTCATCCACCCATATAGTCATGCACACATGCTGTCTTCAACACATACAGTGAGTCACTCATTCATGCACCTATGCACTACGTAATACCCCCCACCGAACCATGCAGACACTCAGACTGATACTCAAAAAACCAACTAATAACCTACATTGACTCCCATGTAGCTACTCACCAACCCATGCAGCCACTTATACACAAAGTGAGAGACTGATACAGATATTTACATATTTAAACATTACTCACTAAGCCATGTATTCACTATGATACATTTTAACAATCAGTTACACAATACATTTTTCAAAAAAAATCATCCATTTAGACACTTATATACCCATTTAATCTTCCATCGAGCTTGAGATATACTTATATAAAACCTATTTAATTTTCAGAAAAACACACATTCACTGGATGATGTCATCAGTGATGTCATCAGTGATGTCATTTGAGATGTCATCAGTGATGTCATGAGTGATGTCAGTGACCATGTCATGAGTGATGTAATATGTGACGTCATCAGTAGTGCATTGCGGGCGCGCGAGTTATAGTTAGCTGAACTAACTATAACGGGGAAATTTCATTGGTTTTTTACGAGTGAAATGTCCAGCTAACTATAACATGTGTGAAACCTTTGGTTTTTTCATTGAATTTCTAAGGTTTTTTAAATGCTAATTCCTAACTATAACGTGTGTGAAACCTATGGTTTTTTCAGTGAATATATATATATATATATATATATATATATATATATTCACAGAAAAAACCATAGGTTTCAGGCCTGATGATATAGTTAGGAATTAGCATTTAAAAAACCTTAGAAATTCACTGAAAAAGCAATAGGTTTTAGGGGTGTTATAATTGGCTAGACATTTCACTCGAACAAAACCATTGAAATTCCTCCGATATAGTTAGTTGTACTAACTACATCTCGCGCGCCTGCAATCCACTGCTGATGATGTCACATATTACATCATTCATGACATGGTCAGTGACATCACTGGTGACATCTCAAATGACATCACTGATTACATCATCCAGTGAATGTGGTTTGGTTCGTTATTTAAATATGTATTATATATATATATAGCAATTTGCATTGAAGAATGAGTGGATATATAAATATAAATATCTGGATGGAGGAATTAGTAGCAGTGTGATTGACTGTTTACTTGACTAATTTATAGTGTCTCACTAAATATATTGGATAGTGACTAAACTGTGTGAATATCTGTATCACTTTGTAAGTTGTTGTGTAAACTGCTGCACCAGTTGGTTACTAGCTACTTGAAAGTATATTATTTATTGATTAGTTAACTGCGTATTTGTATGGGAGAGTGAATGTGTGTGTGGTCCAGTGGGGGGGGGTGTGACTGCCCAAAGATGTGTGAATAGTTGATTCAGTAGGTATATGAAGTTAAAACTACATGTTATAACAGTTGTTTGGGTGAGTGAATATCTTTATGGGTGTGGTGATGAGCCAATATATGTCTCAATGGTACATGTCCAACAAACTAGGAAAATAAAAGCCAGTGTATGTGTCAGTTGTTGTATATAAATAAGTATATATATGACTAAGTGATTGTATGAGTGACTGTATGGATAACTGTATACTTGTAATAGTGTTTTATAACACACTAAGTATGATTTATTATCTATATGAATAGATGAAGTGGTGTTTTTATAAGTGTATAGCTAAGTAAAAGTAAGTATGATCCATTGTTTGCATAAGTGAGTAGGATGACTTCATAAGTGATTAGGATGTGTGCTGGTGTGTAATGTCGATAGAGGTGTATAAGTGATAGTGTTCTATTGATCATTGACAGCATGTATGTGTGTATAGATCTAGGAATCGCTGAGTGGGTGTTTAGAAACTTGTATTGGTGTGTCAATGGTTTTAAATCTGGCACTCTGTATTTTACAGTGAGTGATGAAAGGTTATACTAGTGTATGATGAGGTGTATCTGATTGTCACGTGGATGATGCCATCAGTGATGTCATCAGTGATGTCATTTGAGATGTCATCAGTGATGTCACTGACCATGTCATGAATGATGTAATATGTGACATCATCAGCAGTGGATTGCGGGCGCGCGAGATGTAGTTAGTACAACTAACTATATCGGAGGAATTTCAATGGTTTTGTTTGAGTGAAATGTCCAGCTAACTATAACACCCCTAAAACCTATTGTTTTTTCAGTGAATTTCTAAGGATTTTTAAATGCTAATTCCTAACTATATCAGGCCTGAAACATATGGTTTTTTCTGTGAATTTAAAAGGTTTTTTAAATGTTAATTCCTAACTATATCAGGCCTGAAACCTATGGTTTTTTCAGTGAATTTCAAAGGTTTTTTAAATGCTAATTCCTAACTATATCAGGCCTGAAACCTATGTTTTTTTCAGTGAATTTCAAAGGTGTTGTAAATGACAATTTTTAATGTATTAATTGTTATACTGATTTACTACATTTTTAAAACTATTTATTCTTAGATATTTCTTTTTAATTACATTATAATTACATTATACATTACAATACAACATATACTTTATCAGAATGAATTACTTTAGTTTAAATACTTGGCAAATAGGCAACAGACTTTTAAGTACAGTAGTTACAGTTGTTGCAATGGGCAACACAATTTAAAACACAAAGCAACATTGAGATCAATGTGAATTTCTAGTTAAATGCAATTAGTTACTTTATGGATTACTTTTCTAACCACAGGATTGGATCCTAGATTCAGTCCTTGGACATCTCCTGTAAACAGTTGAGTAAAAGCATTTTGGTTACAGTAGTTATTTTCAAGGAATATTATTGTATTTTAAAAGCTGACACTTAGAACATTTTTCACATAGAATCACCAATTTTATCCTATGGCAGAAAATTCACTTAGCAGGTAAGTAGTGTTATCGTTACTTTTTCTTACTCAGCGGTGGATCCTGGATCCAGCACTGGCCAACCTCCTGTAAACAGTTGAAAGAATGTGTTTAAGTCATACAGACGATTTTTTAGGAATATTTTTAGTTTGTGAAAATAGACACTTAGAAACTTTTCTGCTGAAAACCACACAATGGATTCCTACGGAAGGAAATACAAGTTACTGGTAAGTACGCTTAGAATTACTTTTCAGAGTCAGTGCTGGGCTAAAAGATGCAGCCCTGGGTTCTCTCCTGATTTCAGGTGAGTAAATCGGAATTCGTAGTTCGGCTGATTTTAGAGGAATATTTGTACGTTTCAAAAATGGACACTTAGAACATTTTCTGATGAAAACCACACAATGGATTCCTATGGAAGGAAATACAAGCTACTGGTAAGTATGCTTAGAATTACTTTTCAGGGTCAGTGCTGGGCTAAAAGATGCAGCACTGGGTTCTCTGCTGATTACAGGTGAGTAAATCGGAATTCGTAGTTCGGCTGATTTTAGAGGAATATTTGTACGTTTCAAAAATGGACACAGAAAATTTTCTGGTGAAAACCACACAATCGATTCATATGGAAAGAAATACAAGTTACTGGTAAGTACGCTTAGAATTACTTTTCAGGGTCAGTGCTGGTCTAAAAGATGCAGCCCTGGGTTTTCTCCTGATAACAGGTGAGTAAATCGGAATTCGTAGTTCGGCTGATTTTAGAGGAATATTTGTACAATGGTGAAGGAAGGGGGCAGAGCCTGAGGTGATGTGTGCAAACATGCCCTGTGGCGCGTTTGAAGTTGGGGAATTAATTCCTCCTTCAATCCTGAGGTCCCCTGGGGGCCAACTAGCCCACCAGGTACCTCCAGTATGCGCCAGGGAGCTGCATTGCAGAGAGGTGTTCAGAGGCCACGCCCCTTTTTACAGCACTCTGCAACGCAGCTCCGTGGTGCTTACTGGAGGTACCTGGTGGGTTAGTTGGTCCCCAGGGACCCTCAGGATTGAAGAGGAATGAATTCCCCAACTTAAAACGCGCAACAGGGCGTGTTTGCACAGTATCACCTCAGGCCCCGCCCCCTACCTTCACCACTGTGCAAACGCACCCCGTGGTGCGTTTTAAGTTGGGAGATTAAGTCCCCTTGACTCCTGCGGTCCCCTGGCGGCCAACTAGCCCACCAGGTACCTCCAGTAAGCGCCACGGAGCTGAATTGCAGAGAGGTGTAAAAAGGGGCGTGGCCTCATTACACCTCTCTGCAACGCAGCCCCTTGGTGCATACTGGAGGTTCCTGGTGGGCTAGTTGGCCCCTAGGGACCCCCAGTATTCAAGGGGAATTAGATCCCCCTCTGCAAACGCGCCAGGGGGCGCGTTTGCAGAGTGGTTCAAGGAGGGGGCGTGGCCTCTGGCCTGATCCCTTCTTTTCTTTTTTTTTTCTTTTTTTTTAAGGGGGGCTGTGTAGCCCCCCCTTTCAGGGGGGCTGTGTAGCCCCCCCTTCTTTTTCTAATTTATTGGCCCTGGGGACCCCATCCCCCAGGCCTGCCCCCAATTTGTTTTTTTTTATTAAAAAAACCCAAAAATCGGGAAGAGGGCCGCGTGGCCCACCTCCCGAGGCCATAATTTGCCCCGGGGACCCTTCCTAAGGTGGTTTATGCTTGTGATGCCTACTGTAAATGCCTATTGCGTAATGTGTGATGCTAATGAGGTTTGGACCTAATGTAGTTTTATGCCTAAGGTGATTCATGCGCAAAGTGGTTTATGCATCCTCTGTTTTACATTGCAGGATCTCATGCTAAGTTCCTAACTTTACCAGTAGTTACTGGTTGTGCGCTACATTTACTATTTGTGCTACATTTACAAGTGTTGATTTGTGATGGTTTTAACAGTGGCCCCATTGGCCATGTCGTGTGTAAATAGTCCTCTATGAATATTGCCTAGTGCCAGTTGGCACAGTGTACATTATGTGATTATGTTCCTAATGTATTAATAACAATACAAAGGCTATTTTTATATATAGCCTTGTGTGGAGTTCCTTTGTGGTGCGCCTAGTTTGATGTTACTGTGTGTGTGTGTGTTGCGCAAACGCTTCACACATTTCCTCCGGGATAAGCCTGACTGCTCGTGCCAAGCTACCAAGGGGGTGAGCAGGGGTTATCTTTGCCGTGTAACTGCCTTGCCCTGACTAGAGTGGTGGTCTCTGCCTGGCTTTGGCACAAGCCTTAGCCAACCAGAGATCCCATTTCTAACAGTGTATATGCCGAATATTTAAGGATCTTAACTGCTGACCTAACTAACTCACTCTCAGCTATTTGGGAGACTCTGGATCAATTTGGAAGTGTATCTGGGTATTCCGTAAACCAGCAAAAAACAGAATTGATGCAATGGAACTCCCAATACAGCAGTAACCTGATAAGATAAGAAATTAAATATGTGGGAGTACAAATAGTTAATAATTTGGAAAAATTAGCTCAGGTGAATTTCGACAAACTAGTTAAATAAGTTAAAAAACAACTTCACGTCTGGGGAGCGCTTCCACAGTCCTTTCTTGGCAGGTCAGAATACAAGGAGAGTTTATTAGTTTCATCTGGTGAAATAAATGTCCTAGAATTGCCTTGAAGAAACTACGAAGGAAAAAAGAGCAAGGTGGCATTGCCACCCCAGATCTATACCAATACTATTCAGCCTTCTATTTAAAGAATTTTCGCCAGCTTCTAAAGGACAGTACCTGCTTAGCCCCTTATTTAAAGGCTCCAGTAAAGGATCCCCAAGTTCAATCAGAATCTTTCCTTATAAAATGTGGTCATCCTAAATTTTTCAAAAGAGTTAGGTTAAAGATTCTTCAGGGTGCAGCCAAGATCTGGTATCATATAAGACTCACTTTACAAATACCATATTTCTGTGATTCTGCTCCTATCTGGGACTTTCCAGGTACCCCTGACTGTCTTTTGGATTCACTATCAACCCTCTTGCGTGAGTGTGGTATCACTCATTGGGGGCAGCTCCTAGAAAACACTAAATTAATTTTGTGGCAGAGACTGTCGGAGATCTCCAGTGACTCTGTCTCAAAATGTAAATATTATGAACTAGCCAGCTGGGCAAATACCTTGGCCAAAAACGGTGAGGGGAACTTGAAGGCGGAGGATAGGATACGTCTACGCCCCACTGTGCAGAAAGAAATCACAGTGTGCCGCAATCGGGGGCACAATGCAATGAAACTGGCCCCAGGCCAACTGGCCTCTCACAGGGGCTCAAAATGCCCAATGTCCTGAATGTCCGGGCTGGCTGCGCATGCAGCAGAAGCAGAAGGCGCAAAAGATCAGGCCTAAACGTGGCAGCTGCCCACTAATTGCCGTGAAGGCAAAAATGTGGGCACTGGCACTCCCTGTGCCAACTGCCCTCGAAAGGAAATGCCCCCAAGGTCGCAGCTGCCTGCACTCTCGCAGGGCAGCTGCAAAAATGCGCAATTACTGTCTGGCTCTCCTGGTGCCTCTTGGGCCCCCACTGGGGCTTCTTAACCAAAAATCTGCCCCTACGTTGCAGCTGCCTGTGCTCTCACAGGGCAGCTGAAATTAGCAATGCAAACTCGGGAACCACTGGCCCCTCACTGGGGCCCTAAGAATAAATTATGGGCACCATTGCAGCTGCCCGCTATGGCGATGCAGCTGGGGCATGGAACAGCACTCTGGGGCCCCACTCTGGGGCTCTTGTAATCAAGGTGCCTCTTCCCCCCCCTCGACGTTGGAGCAGCCCGCTCTCCCGTGGGTCCGCTCAGCAAACAAGGCACACAAAAAAGGAGAAGCCCTCAATCACCGGGCTCTTTGCTGGAGAGGGGGAAGACTCTCTCTCTGGTCTTCTCGGTCAGCGGTTCTGATCCTCTGGCCACACTTGGGACACTCCTCCGGTCTCCCTGGCAGATGCTAGGTCGGACTGCACGCGGGGCTCCCTCTGCTACATGGGGGCCCCGCCTTCCTGCTCAGGCTTCCTCTTGGGCTGCGCGGCGTCTGGGTGGTTGTCAGAGCGGGGTAGGCTCCCGTCTGGCTTTTTGGCTTCCTGGAACCCCGGCACGGCTCCGTCTGTGTTCCGACCGGCTCTCCTCTTCCGGGCCACTCCCAAGCCCCACTTGCAACCAAGGCTGCAGAGTTCAGCTTCCGGGTCGCCGCGGGCAGCGCAGCGGCCCTCAGGGTTTCAGTGGCTCCTTCTGGCAGCAGTACAGGGTAGGCTCCCGTTTTGAGAACAGCAGGGTGGGTACCCGCCAATGACAAAATACGGGGGAATCCCCAGGCAGCCTCTCTGTGCTGCAAATTACAAACTAAAGCGCCCTCTAAGCGCTAGGGCCCACAATTCCGCAAAAGGTCAGAGAACAGCAAGTCCTTGGGGCTGGGGACACCCCTGCAGGGTGCAGCCAGGCAGGCCAGCACGCAGGGACCCCCGAGAAACAGCAGCTGGGTCCCACGGCGGTTCCTCCTGGCAGAGTGTCTCCCCCCAGCCCAGGTAAACACAACAGAACACATTCATGAGGTCACAGCCCCTTCTTTTATACACCCCTTTCCTTTGTGACACAGCACAGGGCTGGGGGAAAACCCAGATGCAACTGGTTTGGGGGAGCTTTGGAGCACTCTGTTTACCCAGCTCCTCTTCCCCTTTCACATTGCAGGGCAGGGACATCAGGCGCACCACAGGAGGTGGAGCCAGCATTGTGGAGGGAAGGCACAACCCTATTCAGGTCCCAGGGGCAACTCCTCCCTCCCATCTTGATGCAGATCTCTCTATTCACCACTGGGCTGACTCACCCTGGCCCCTGGAATTCCCCACACCATCCAGTGCCTGTCAATCAAAAAGCCAGACATGCATTCCACATCAGGCAGGCAGACACATAGCACACAGAAATGCCAACTTCTAGAAGTGGCACTTCTCCACCAGTCACCATAGATCTGCGCATACCATTGCGCAGCATTTATTCTCACAAGTTCGCACATACTAAACTCGACCCTGCACTCCTCTCACACCAGGAATTACCATGGACACACATATCCCCCATGCATTCCTATGGGAGGGCAGGCCAATCTCACCACATGTACTCAGAGAGCGCGCGCACTTTACTCTGGACCACCAATACCAGGTCACAGGAAAGGCAAAAAGTTTAGGGGTGAACCTGCCAAAAGGGCCAAGTCCAACACAACCCCCTTCCAGCCAAACTGCAGGGTAGACCAATCACCACCGTGATGGGCTTCCCTGCTTGGGGCGATAGAACACGGACGCGGGCCCGCACTACAGGGACAACCTCCGATTCTACGCCACTCTGAACCAACGTGGTTCCCTCTGAAAAAAAACTCTCAGGCCCAACTAGGCTACCCCACTGGTACTCCCTAGTTGTCCACGGCCAGGCCCTAGGCCACCCAGATACCACAGCTCCTTGCCAAAGCACAGAGTGGGGGGCAGTAACCCCTGGCATACAATAGCCATTCTCCACTCTCCCTCTCAGTGTAGTTCCAAACTATCACTGATCCTTCAACCTAGGGTCCGCACCCTCAGGCTGACCAGAGGTCACGGTTACCCTACCTCTACTTCTGGGGTTGCGTACTCTCCCAGGCAAAGCACTCTCCCACCAGTTCAGGACCGCTCTCCATCAACTGGTCTACCACCTGGGATCCACATTCACCGGATGCACCGGGGTCAGAGGCGAGGACTCCCTCCCTCTGCACCCCCTTCCAGAGCCCTATACCCCCCTTACGGGAGTGGTACCCCTTGAAGGCAAAACCAGCCAGGGCACTGATTACAGTTGCCTTTAAGTCCAGATCCGGAAACACAGGCTATTGGCTCCCCAACCCAGGGACGTACCCTTTGGTCAGATGCCCGGCAAACCCGGACTTCACGGGGAGCACGCATGCCCCCCAGAGGGTGACACATAACTAGTGTGACAATCTGCCTGGCGCACATCTCACGACCTCCTGTCCATCTGAGAGTGCGTGCAGATCCCCCAGGACAAAAGTGGCGTCACCATGGCCAACCATTGGCAACTCAGCCCTCCCGGCTGGCCCCTGACCTACTGGTTCCCACTGGGGACTTTTTCCCCCTCTCACCCCTCAATCTGGACTTCTGCACCCTCCACTTCGGAGCGGCACTGCCAGATACCAGGACCACTGGAGCGCTGGTTACAGACGCTCCATGTCCTCTAGACACTGGGAGATCCTACACAAGTTGAAAATTAAGTACACACACAGTTCCTTCCTCCTTTCTTGGGCAGTCAGGCAACCACTGCAGGCCACTTCCCCCAGTTTCAGGTATAGTCTCTCCTCAGTTTCATCTGGTTCCTCTCCTCAACAAAGGTTTCTTCTTGTTTCTTAAAGTGATCACTCCCAAATGCCTCTTCAGATCCTATAACATGGGGAGATCCCCCTCAAATGGCTTATTAGTACAGCCTAGGCTCCCAACCAGGTGTTCCCTAAAGAAACCATCCAGGCCCTGAGACGGGGTTCCGGGCACCTGGAGACAAGCAGTCCCACCCACCCCATCTCCTCTGAGACAGGACGTGAGCCCCTACACCGGGACCTATCTGGGCTACTCTGAACCTCTTCCACCACTCTGGGCTGGAAGACACCTCAGCCACTCCTTTTGGAATCACTCCCCAATGCAAGTTCCTTATTTCAGAGAACTCACACCCAATTATTCAGCAAGCTCCTTATTTCAGAGAACTCACACCCAATTATTCAGCAAGCTCCTTATTTCAGAGAACTCACACCCAATTATTCAACAAGCTCCTTATTTCAGAGAACTCACACTCAATCATCCAGTGCAACACATCACTTATCCACACTCCCCCCCACAAGACTGGTGAGAAAGTATCTACTGCCCCTGAATCTCAACCTGCACCCCCTTTACGGGAACCAGGTACCACCCTCTGGGAACTGGGAATGGGACCTCCTGCACTGGACTCTATATCGCTGCTACCACTGGACCACACCTTTACTGGGGATTCCAGAAACCCACAACTGCACTCAGGGGATGATCTACCCTCCAGAGCTAATTTCTCCCTGGCAAAGGCCCTCTCAGCCTCTGCCATCCTCTCTTGCGCTAGGACCATTTCAGTCTCTAGCTTTTGCTCCTCCACATTCAGTTGCGCTATCTCCTTGGCATGCTCTAACCTGAGCTTCTCCAAAGCCGGCTGATGCTCCCTTTCTTCCCTCCTATCTACCCACTCCTCTGGGGACAGGGAAAGGGATGGGGCACTGCCCCCGACACTGGACCCAGCAAGGGGCTCCCTATTTATGGGGTCCTCAATATCTACTGGCGTCCCTGTCCTGTCCTTCTCTTCCTCCTCTTCAGACTCCTCAGGGTCACCCTCAGACTCACCACACTCTTGGAGTGCGGCCTTGTCCCTGTCGATTTGTCTCCATCTATCCTGTTGCCAGTGTAGCAGGGCTGTCCTAAGGGATAGCCGAGTGTCTTCCTCACCCACTGCTAAGCTTCTCTCCTCACAGAACCCCCTTAACTCAAACATACTGTATTCCAACAGATTACATGCATTAAAGGTAGGTTCCTTTCTTGGGAAGGTACTAAAACCCACACAGGTATAATGTAAGACTCCTAGGTTTAAGATCTGAAGCAAGAGTACACAATTTTTTATTTTTTTTTGTAAATTCTTTTTATTCAACAACTTGCACATTATGACAGTATCTTTACATTATTACAATATACGAACTGCATGGGCACATTCTTAACAGTAGCATTCTCATGTTTCTAGGCTTTCACTCCTTTACCTGCTGTGTTCGTTAAATTTTTCAGTCTTTCCCTTTCCATCCATCTTCTCCATGCTCCAACTACTCTGCTGCGTCACTATCCTCTGAGTCTATGGCAGTAGATTTGGGAGGTTCACATATGTTCCCTCGGTACTTATTCCATCCGCCCCAGATCTTTCCCCACTTTTTAGGGCATCTCCGATGAACGTACACTGACTTTTCCACCACCATTGCCACATCCAAGTCTTTACACCATTGAGTCAGTGTGGGGCAGATACTGGATCCCCACCGTTGGGCAATGTTACGCTTAGCTATTGTCATTCCCAGCGTCACCCAATCTTGAGCCATCGCAGTCAGATCTGTTGAGTCCCATATATTAAGTAGGCAGCACCTCGGGCTTGGAAGTGTCCCAATATGTGTGACCTGGGACATAGTACGCATCACCGCCGCCCAGAACCGCCCTATTACAGGGCATAGCCAGATGGTGTGGTAAAACGTGCCCATCTCTCCGCACTGTCGGAGACAGAGCGGCGTGTCAGCCCTGCGTATTTTATGTAGAAGTTGTCCAGGGTAGTAGGTACGATGTAGGACTTTTAATTGGACTAGCCGCAGTCTCGATGGAATCGCTGCCTCTCTAGGGGAGGCAAGTGCCTCATCCATCTCCCCCACTTCGCGCTCCCACTTCCCTTTGAGCTCCACCATAAGATCCTTTCGGTTATTCACTATTTTCTTATATGTCAGTGAGATCGCTCTCCTATGGAGGTGGTCCGTCAAGAGTCTGTCTTTTAGTGGAGAGGCCTCTTCGAGCCTCGTGCCCCGTGGTATCAGGGACTGCAACTCATGCCTGACCTGCAAATATCGATAAAATTCCGTCTTCGCCATATCGTACGTCTCCTGAAGATGAGCAAAGGAGACCACCTCACCCTTTCGCCACAGGTCCCCCACTTTGGAGATGCCAATCAGATCCCAACCACGGAATCCCTTCGTCCGTCCCAACCTCCCTAGTCGCTTGGTCTCCCATAACGGCATCGCCTGTGTGACTACCCCGTCCCACCCCAGTGTGCGTTGCGCCTCGTACCATATTTGCAATGTGTGCCGTGTGGGCCCTGTACAATTTCTCTTTACCTGTTTATTATAGAGGGCACCCATCAGTCCTGATGGTTCTAGCAGGTGCCTGTCTAGCCTAAATGCGGGATCATCTCGTGGGGTGTGTATCCACTGATTGACCGCGACCAGCTGGGAGGCCCAATAATAAATCCCCAAGTCCGGAAGGACTATTCCGCCGTCGTACCAGCAGCTGGTGAGTTTCTGTTGAGCTATTCGAGGCGTTTTCCCGTCCCATAGCAGCGATGTTATCTCCGCCTTGACTGTCGTGAAAAATGCATCTGGAACCCGAAAGGGTGTATTTTGCAAAGCGTATAAGAACCGGGGGAGCGCCATCATTTTAAATAGGGCCGCACGTCCCAGGAGCGTCAAGGGTAGGGTGCGCCAAAACTTGACGTCTTTTTTAAACCGCTCCAGGGGCAGGTTCAGATTCCTGTCCATGAAAAGCTCCCGATCATGCGTCACAAACACTCCCAAATAATTAAAGCCATCCGTTACTACTTGTAGTGGGCAACCTCTCGGCAGCTGCGGTGGAGGGCCATGAAGTAGATATAGCAAAGACTTTCCCCAGTTAATAGTGTATCCCGACATCCGGCCGTACGCGGCACAGATATCTAATAGACAGTTAATGGACCATGCCGGGGTCGTCAAGTAAAGCAGTATATCATCCGCATACAGCGAAATCCTATCCTCCCAACCAGCAGCCCACTGCAACTCTCGTATCGAGAGGTCCTGCCTGATCCACGCCGCCAAAGGCTCCAAGACTTTCGCAAACAAGAGCGGTGAGAGTGGGCACCCCTGCCTGGTGCCTCTACCCAATGGGAATTTAGCCGATAAGTGGCCGTTGACTACAACTTGTGCCACAGGTTTCATGTATAGCAAACGTATCCACGCGCATTGTTTTGGCCCAAACCCCATGTGTCTAAGGACTGCAAATAGGAAGGGCCATTCCACTAGGTCAAAAGCCATCTGCGCGTCTAGCGATAGTATGACCGCGTCTTCTTCTATTGTTGCCTTACGCTCTATCACCCCGTGTACCCTTCTGAGATTTAATGCTGTATTGCGGTTGGGCATAAATCCAGATTGGTCTGGATGTATTATGGCACCAAGATAGGGCTGTATCCTGGATGCCAGTGTCTTGGCGAGTATCTTTGCCTCCGCATTGAGGAGGGAGACTGGTCTGTATGATCCGCATTTGTGTGGCGGTTTACCTGCCTTCGGTATCGCCACTATGGTGGCAAGCCATTGCTCTGTGGGCAATATTCCTCTATCCAAACTTTCAGTATACATGGTGAGGAGGTGAGATGATATCTGCGTGCTTGCTAGCTTATAAAATTCAACTGGTATTCCATTGGGCCCTAACGCCTTCCCTGCGTGCAGTGCCCTGATAGCTTGCGTCAGTTCCTCTGTCGTGATGTCAGCCTCAAGTGTAGCTACGGCCGCTTCATCTAGTGATGGCATGCGTACGTCTCGTAGGAATGCTAAGTGTTCTGCCTCCTCATCTGAAGCCATCGGCGTGTATATAGCCTCAAAATGCTGCACCAGTGCCTCTGCTATGAGGTTTGGCGCCGTCACTAAGGCCCCGTCCTTCGCTTCGATCTGGGTTACCCAGTTGCTCGCCCTTTCCCGCTTCCCAAGCCAAGCCAGGAGGCATCCCGCCTTGTCCCCCTGCTCATAGATCGTGTGTTGTGTCCTTGTCGGTTTAGTCATAGCCTCTTCTCGTGTGTACGCCCTGCATTCTGTTTGCGCCATATGTAAGTCATGCAGCGTGTCTTCCGTAGTGTCCACCGCCAGGGCCGCCTCCGCCCGCAACAGGTCCCCCTCTAAGTCATCCACATGCTTGCGGTGGTCCCTCTGCTGCCCTACTAACAGTGACATGGCCTGCCCACGGACCACAGTCTTGAACGCCTCCCACAACGTTATTGGGGAGGTGACCGTACCTGAGTTTTCCTCAAAGTATCTCTGTGTCGTTTTGAGGAGGCCCTTTCATATCACACGATTCTGGAGGTGACCTGCCCTGATGGGGAATAGTCTGCGGGTCCGCCGTGTGTCCGCAGCATATGTGACTAGGATCGGTGAGTGATCCGATATGCCCCTAGGTAGATGTCTAATGTCTGCCATGCTCATCATCCCTGTTGCCAGTGTGAAAATATAGTCTATTCTAGAGAGACTGCGGTGGGCCCCCGAGTGGAAGGTGTATTGCCTCTCAGCTGGGTGCCTCACCCTCCAGGCATCCAGCAGCCCCAGCGCTTGAGCAAATTCCTGAAGGCTATAAGTCGGGCTGCACGGGTCCCGGGGGGGGTGTCGGTCCATGGTGGTATCCATGGCGGCGTTAAAATCCCCACCAATTATCAACTCCCCGTCGGGAAGTGCCAGCAGCAGGTTCCCCAGATCAGTGAGTGCCGGCTGGTGCAGCGCCGGGGGGATATATACTGACACAATATTGTATATTCTGCCCTCCCACTGACCCGTGAGGGCCGCAAACCTCCCCTGATCATCCTTGTGCGTCGCCACTACCGACAAAGAGAAGCCTTTATGTAGGAGGATCCCAACCCCACGGGACCCTGAGGTGAAGTCGGAGTGTACTATCATTTTATACCCCAGGCGATCTAATGCCTTGACTGCCGTGCCCTGCAGGTGCGACTCCTGTAGGAGTGCCACCGCTGGCCTACGTCGTCTGAGGAACTGCATCACCAGTCCCCTTTTAATCTTGTCCCCCAATCCATTAACATTCCAGGACATGACAGTCAATGGGGGCCCTTCTACTTGATCAGCCTGTACCCCGGGGACGTTACTACCATCCTCTCGGTTTCTATCCGTTCTCTCGGTGGTGAACTAGAACTGGCTCCTTCGCTATCCCTGTTGTGCCTATCACTGTGCAGCTCGCAATCGCCTGTGTCACTGCTATATCAAGAATTGTCCCTCCTGTGCAGAAAAAACCTCTCCCAAACCCCCCCTGACACCACCCCCTGTCCCCGTCCCCCCTCCCTGCCTGGTGGATGTGAAACTACCCTCCTCCCCAACTTAGCAGAGTGCTTTAGCTCCCCACCCATGAACCTACTTGCAGGGGAAAAAGTCCCCCTCAGCTCCCCGAGTCCCCCTTTCAAAAGAGTTTTGTGTGGCTGTTGCGCACCCTCTGTGTCCAGCGGCCCTCGCCTATCGGATCTTTGACAGTTTACCTCACCATCAGAAGGGGTCCATGTCTCTGCACTTCTGTAGCTTTCTCCGCTGGCCCCCACCCAACATTTGCAACTTCACTGCCACACTTGTAATCTGTACCTGGACCTTTGCGGAGTATCATGTCTAGGCCCCATCAGTGTTCGAGACTGCCGTCCTGTCTCAGTATTCCGGGGTTACCCTTCAACCTCTCCCTCCGCACCGTGTCCAGATCTCTCCGCATCTTCCGGGCCCCCCCCTTCCGCTCCTTGCTCCTCCTGCCGGGCCGACTGCCCGGGTCGTCGGTGTCCTCTCTTCTCCCGCACGTCCTTGTCTCTGGCGGGACGCCATCCCTCCAGCCACTCCTGCACCTCCGTCGGGGTGGCAAAGAACCAGCTTTTGCCCTCCGCCTCCACCCTCAGCTTAGCCGGGTAGAGCATGGAGTATTTCAGTTCCCTTCTGCGCAATTCTCACTTGACCTCCGTGAACGTGCGCCGCTTCCTCACGACTGCGTCTGTATAGTCCGGATAAAGGGTCACCACACTGTTGTCCACCCGAAGCGGCGGCCCCACTCGGGCGGCCTGCAGGATTGCGTCCCTGTCTCGAAAATTGAATATCTGCGCCAAGATCGGCCTCGGTGGAGCGCCCGGTGCGCTCTTTCTACCGAAATTTTTTGGGAGAGTCTGCGGGGCTTCAGCTAGTCCTGGATCAGTTCCTCCACAAACAACTCGACTGCCGGGCCTGTAACACTCTCTGGCACCCCCACCAGGCGCACGTTATTGCGTCGTGCGCGGCCTTCCTGGTCATCAATCTTTTCCAGCATCAGCTTATTAGTCGCCTCAAGCTGCTGTACCTGCTTCTGGAGAGTCTGCGTCTTGACTGAAAGGACCGTCGTTGTGGCCTCAACGTCCGCCAGCCGCGTTCCCAGTTTTGACATGTCTGCCCGAAGGAGCGTCACATCGCAGGAAATAGTGCCAATGGAGGCCTGCATCTGCTGCAAGGTTAGCATCACATCCCGGAGCGTGATTTCCTTTTGCCCCTCCACCTCCGGGTCTTGCAGGGTGCCAGACGTCGCTTCCAATCCACCACGGCGATCCCTGGCAGTGGCGTATTTGTCGATGCGGTTGCTTTGCACCGTTTTGGGGCCCTTGCCACTCATGGCGTCGTGAGCAGCGCCGTGCGTGCACTTGTCGCCTCCGACCCACTGCTGGTGTCGCACCCCGGCCGCTGCCGGTCCCCCTCCTGTATCTCACCCTCCACTCTGGGCAAAGCAGTCCACAGTCCGGCCTCGGCACCAATGCTCAGCCCACCACGGGGGGAGCAGGCATCAACTCCAGCTACTACCCCCCGCATCCGCCAGCCATTCGCCGCTATGGCCTCCGCTCCAGTCCCTCCACCTGCCCTTGTACCGTTTGTAATCGTCCTGCCGCGGTGCCTCTCACCGTCCCCCTTCCTCTTTTCCTCGGTGTTTCTCGGACGTCCTCTGTGCTGCGTGCACCTGGCCCTTCTTGTTCCTTCACGGGACCTATACTGCCCTCGAGGGGGGTCAAGCCACCGGAGTCTCACTGAGCTGTCATGTAGCTCCCCCGGGCTTAGTCAGGGAGTCCTCCCCCAAAGGTCGCCACTCTGGGGTATCGCACCCCAGCCAGGGCGCACACCGAGGCCGGTCTCGCTCCTGCCACTCCGCCGGGCGTCTCGCCGCCTCCCAGCACGCCCTCTGCCGGAGCGCTCCTCACCCTTCTGCCCGCTGCCGCTACTATAACCCCCGGCTGCTGTCTCGTAGTTAGGCCGCAACCCGGCACTTCGGTTTCCGGCAGTTCCCGGGCACTCCGCGTTTCGGCAATTATTGCCTCCGGTGCCGCTGGCTGTATTACACCTTCGTCATCGCTTTGCTGCCGCCCATAGCAGGATTAATGTCCGGATCGTCAGGGCTTTTCTCGGCACCCTCGGGAGACTGCTTAGGCTGCGGCCATTTTCTTCGGTCGCCGACCACGCCCCCCCCAAGAGTACACAATTTGAAAATGACACTTTCAGGAGAAAAATAAAATCTGAAACAATCCCCAACATGTGATTATCTTACATGCAGAGTTTTGTAGTGCAGCCAGTTGTCGCTGTGGTACTGCGGAAACTCAAGTCCTAATCCCACCGCTGATCACCAATGTTAGAAATGGGATGTCTGGTTGGCTAAGGCTTGCGCCAAAGCCAGGCAGAGACCACCTGTTAACTGTCAAACTTCTTGCACCCTTTCCCTGCCCAGTAACCCTCCACAAACTACTATCCCCAGAATGCATTGCGATGGTTATTGCATTGTATGCTTACCCATGCTGCAGAGAGGGAGGTCAGCTGACTTGTCTAGCATATAGGCAGCCAGATCACCGTCACAGGTGCTTGGCTTTCTACCCTGGTCAGGACCACGCCCTAGTTTCTGCTGTGTTCGAGTGGGATTACCTTCTAGTTGCCATTGTTCGAATCTCTACAATTCACTGGGGATCGTACTTCTAGAATTCTGTAAGCGCGAGGATGCGCTAAAACTCGTTTCTTGCTGTATCGGCTTGTAAAGCGAAAGACCCTCAAACAACCCTTTTCACGTTGGCGCAAGGACGTGCTGACCTTCCTTCCTTCGGCACCAGCTTCGCTACCCAGCCTTGTTAAGAGGCAAGAGAAAAGCGCGGCGAACTTTGTTTTTCCCTAAATCCTCGCTACTTTTCCTTCTTTCAAAGGCCGCCGAGGGAATACCTGATATCGCCGAAGCACGAGGTATTGCTGTCGGAACCCCTTTATTCTTTTGTGTGTGACTTCGCTACACATTGCAGGAAGTGTAGCGCTCGACTGTCGAGAGCGCATGATCGCGCTATCATCCAAGGAGTGTCGGTAAGCGTACCCTGCACGTTTATTAGTTCAAAACATTGCCACTTTGGGACCATCACTCTGGTTTGACCATTTTTACGTTATAAGAGCGTCCTGCAATTCAAAGGACGCATTTGGAGGTGCTAGTGTGAAGGATTAATCTGCGCTTGCTATCGAAGACTAATCAGATAATAGCGCCATCTAGGGGAAACTGTGGAGACTGTGGAAATTCCTCAACAAGACACCTCGATCCTTGCTTTCTCTGGAACTGTTGGTTATATCTTTGTTGCCAGACACCTGCTTATGACCTAAATATGCAGTGAGTATGGGAAAGCATATAATGTTGAAGTAATACCAGCTGTTATTTAAATAGGTACTGACAGTGATTACTTTCCTTTTAATTTCTCTCTTTCTTTCTGTTTTCTGCATTAGTTCCCGACCCCCCCTTCCTTTGAAGAACGTCTGGTGGTCCTGTTTAGTCTCTTCACTCCTTGGGGTCATTGGTTGCTGTTGGTGGGTTTACTTGACCACTGGTACCTTGCTCTACTGGAGTGAAAAGATACTATCTTCGCTCCCGTGGATTGGCGACTCTGAAGACTCAACACCACCACTCCTGTCAGGGCAAGGGAGGTACACGCCAAAGATAACCCCTGCTCACCCCCTTTGTAGCTTGGCACGATCAGTCAAGCTTATCCCGGAGGAAATGTGTGAAGCGTTTGCGCAACACACACACACAGTAACAACACACTAGGCGCACCACAAAGGAACTCCACACAAGGTTATGTATAAAAATAGCCTTTGTATTGTCATAAATACATTAGAAACATAATCACATAATATACACTGCGCCAACTGGCACTAGGAAATATTTGCAGGGGACTATTTACACACGACAGGGCCAATGGGGCCACTGTCAAAACCATCACAAATCACCACTTGTAAATGTAGCACAAATAGTAAATGTAGCGCACAACCAGTAACTACTGGTAAAGTTAGGAACTTAGCATGAGATCCTGCAATGTAAAACAGAGGATGCATAAACCACTTTGCGCATGAATCACCTTAGGCATAAAACTACATTAGGCCCAAACCTCATTAGCATCACACATTATGCAATAGGCATTTACAGTAGGCATCACAAGCATAAACCACCTTAGGAAATAAGTGGCCTAAAAACAGTGTGCCCCAATCGGGGGCACAACGCACTGAAACTGGCCCCAGGCCAACTGGCCTCTCACAGGGGCTCAAAATGCCCAATGTCCCAAATGTCTGGACTGGCTGCGCATGCAGCAAAAGTAGAAGGCGCAAAAGATCAGGCCTAAACGTGACAGCTGCCCACTAATTGCTGGTCAGCTGTGAAGGCAAAAATGTGGGCACTGGCACTCCCTGTGCCAACTGCCCTCAAAAGGAAATGCCCCCAAGGTCGCAGCTGCCTGCACTCTCGCAGGGCAGCTGCAAAAATACGCAATTACTGTCTGGCACTCCTGGTGCCTCTTGGGCCCCCACTGGGTCTTCTTAACCAAAAATCTGCCCCTAAGTTGCAGCTGCCTGTGCTCTCACAGGGCAGATGAAATTAGCAATGCAAACTCGGGCACCACTGTACCCCTGACCCTTCACTGGGGCCCTAAAAATAAATTATGGGCACCGTTGCAGCTGCCCGCTATGGCGGTGCAGCTGGGGTGTGGAACAGCGCTCTAGGGCCCCGCTCTGGGGCTCTTGTAATCAAGGTGCCTCCCCCCCCCCCAACTTTGGAGCGGCCCGCTGTCCCAAGTTAACTCGTAAAGTTGCCTCCCCCTCATAAAACCTTTTTGATCGCCATGGATTAATGATTCTATCACCTTATCCAATCATTTTGTCAAAGCCTGGGTATAGGTTTTATATTCACTGTTGAGGAGAGAGATTGGCCTATATGATTCACATACCCTCGGATTTTTGTTTGGTTTTAAAAGTATGGTTATAGTAGCCAAATACCAAGACGGCGGGAGATTCTGTCTACAAATGAAGGCAGAGTTAAACAATTGCAATAATATCGGGGCAAGCTCCTCTTTCAGTATAGTATAAATTTCATTTGGAAGAGCATCCGGACCTGCTCCTTTCCCTTTTTCAAACCCCTAATAATGAGAAGTATTTCCTCAAGGCTAAAAGGTCTATTTAGCCTGTCTTTTTCTGGGCTATGCAATGAAGGGAGTTCGATGTCTTGAAGAAAATCTTCAATTTTTTTACTGTCTACTTTGATATCTTCTTTGTAAAGGTCTTGAAAAAAGGAGGCAAACGCATTCTCAATCTCATCTTCATCCGAGATTATATATCCAGAAATTTGACCTCTAAGGTCTCTAATCTAATATCTTGTCTGGTTAATCAGATAATCAGCAAGCTCCAATTTTGCAGTTTGCAATTTTTGCTTTATTTACAACCTATTTAAGTTTCCTAAGTTTTGTTCAGGTTCTACCTGGTAGCCATGAATTATGGTTTCCAGTTTGTTTATATCATCCTTGACTTTCCTACTTTGTACGATGGACAGTCCGGTTATGATGCCCCTTATGTCCCAGACCACATAAAGTGGGGCCAAATCCATATTCACAAGAAAAAATTCACTTGTGGCACTTTTCAGTTTCTCCACCACCTGGGGTTCTAAAAGTAGAGATCTATTTAAAGTCCACCCATGGGAAAGCGACCTTGTTCTTAACATGACCTCTAAAAAAACTGCTGAATGATCAGAAAGATGTTCCGGGGCGTGGGTAACTTTAAAAGTGTTTTTACTGATATAGGTGTCCACAAGAAAAAAATTAGATCCTGGATTATTATGGAAGGTAAAGGCTCCCCCACCCCTCCCAGCCTTATCTCCCATCAACCTCCATATATCTACATCACCTATATCTTCCATCAGTTGTTTTAAGGTACATCTCATCTCGCGAGTTACAGCGGCCCTCTTAGATGTTATATCATGAAATGGATCTATAACAACATTAAAGTCGCCACCGAATATTATAGGTAGGATTGTTAATATCTACCAGATGAAGAAGTAAAGTACGTAGCGAGGCCGGATCGTCTATATTGGGGCCATAGTATCCCACAAAGGTCAGCCAAGATCTGTCAATTTTGGCTCTAGCTATTGCCCACCTACCGAGGGGATGAACCACACATTACCCTAAAATGGCTTGGATGTTTTTCTTAAAGAGTAGTACAACTCCCTTTGATGGGCATGTTTGGGTGGTGCACGCACAGTGTTCCACCCATTTTTCTCCTTTGAGTATCTCGGCCCAGTCATCATTTAATAAATGAGATTCTTGTATTAATAGCACCTCGCTGTCCGAGAGTCTCTAATACTCTAGAATTTTTTTTCTCCTAGAGACAACCCTGAGGCCATTGACATTCCAAGACAAAATTTCCAATTTTTTGAGTCTATCTGAATTCATCATCTACACAGTAATTTGGGTAAATCAAGGTATCTGCGGTATTTTGGATTCTTATAACTCTTTGAAAAGACTGGACTGTATCATAGTCTGATTGGATCATATTTTTTTCTTTTTTAACCCATATGCTCCCCCATCCAGTGAAAAAGTTAATCATCTTTTTGTTTATATTTTATTTTTTGCCGGTGACCCCCCCTTCCACCCGTCCTCCCCTTCCCAACCTTTCCACCCCAGGGAACCCTCCTAACATTACTAGAGGTATCTAGATAGATACCTCTGATTTGAGCTCCTTTGCTTCAGGTGGAAACTAACAAATTACTTGTGGTGTGCTTTAGCTTTAACTTGTTCGATAAAATTGCTGACTTCGATGGGGTCTCTGAAATTATGCATTTTATTGTTCCACATCACTTTAAAGGAAGCAGGGAAGCGTAGATTAGCAGTAGCCCCCAGTCCTCTCAACTCTTGAATAAATTTCCCTAGCTCCCATTGCCGATCTTGAGTAGTGCGTGAGATGTCAGATCTAACTCGGAAAGACCAGTCTCCCTTCTTATATATACCAGATTTGAGGCCCCCCACAAGAATTCTCTCCTTAATGAAATATAATTTAAAATTAACCGGAATTCTCCTTGGATTTTTTTTCCCCGGTCTCTTAAGGTAGGGGTCCCGATGTACTCTCTGGATGTCTTCCTCCAAAGTAAGCTCCTCAATATCCATGTTGTACTCTTTTAAGAGTCTGATTGTAAAACCCCTTATATCTTCCCCTTCAAGACCCTCCGGGACATTCAGGATCTTAATGTTATTTCTCCTGGTGTTTTTTTCAAGAACTTCCAGTTTGTCCCTGAATTCTTTGTCACTGTCTTTCAATTTTACAATCTCGTTTTTATTTAAGTCAACCTTTTTTTGAAAGGTCATCCAGGGAATTCTCCATTACTCTTACTCTGACCATCAAGTTTTTATTCTTATTTTCCAGGATCTCACAAGTGCTTTGGATCTTTTGCTGATTTATCTCCGAGACGGCAAACTTTCCCCTGACTTCCGTTAGTAAAGTAGATAGTAATTTTTCCATACCGAGCTGGTCAGGCTGGTCAGGCTGGTCAGGCTGTTCAGACGACGCTGAGGCTGTTTCAGGAGGCTGGTTAAAGGTATTTGTGGAACTAGCCTCTGCTTGCACACCAAACTCATTTTCTGCTATTACTGCTAAAGGGCTAAACCTGTTTTCTGAATTTAAAGTACTATCCAGGGCTTCTCTACTAACAATGCCGTCCATAATGCACGTGGGGTTGTCAGAATCAGAGGTATGTACCGACTCTAAGAGTGTTGGTACCGAAGTAGAGTGGGGAGTTAAATGCACAATCTGGGATTGAACTTTAAAATAAGAGCTAAGTAAGCGCGTAATTTTTAAGCATTCAGGATTTCTTTTAGACCATCTCCTCCCTGGTCCCGGTGTAGCTATGTCTACCAGAGAGCCCTTTGCGGTGCTAGCTGGAGGAACCAGCAGGGAGATGTGAGAGCCTCTCTTATTCGAACCCTTTTGAGAGGGTAGCAGGGGTACTTTTTTGATTAAAGGTCCTGCAGAGTCTCGACCCTTTCTCTTTAACCCCTTGTGTGCCACGCCCTTTCCCCGCCCTGTGCCGGGCGTTGCATTAGCGGGCAGGGTTCATGACGAGCTGGACTCGTCATGGGCACAGCGCAACCGCGGCCCATGACGAGTCCAGCTCGTCATGGGCACAGAAGGGGTTAAGCCCCGACTTCTCAGGGTGTATCTGTTAGTGGAGCAGGTAGAAACTTCACTCAAACCCTCACTCTCTCCCTCCTTCAGAAAAACTCTGGGAATAACAAAACAAAACATAGCATAACAAAACACAACGTAGCATAGCATAACATAACAAAATATAGCATAGCATAACAAAACAAACATAGCCTAGCCTAACATAACATAACAAATCATAACATAGCATAACAAAACATAACATAGTATAGCATAATATAACATAGTATAGCATAACAAAACAAAGCATAGCATAACAAAACAAAGCATAGCATGACAAAACACAACAAAACATAGCATAGCTTCACAAAACATAGCATAGCTTCACAAAACAAAGCATAGCATAGCAAAACACAACAAAGCATAGCATAACAACACATAGTATAGCATAACAAAACACAACAAAAAATAGCATAGCAACAAAAAATATCAAAACAAAACATAGCATAGCATAACAAAGCATAACAAAACAAAACATAGCATAGCATAACAAAACACAACAAAACATAGCATAACAAAACAAAGCACAGCATAGCAAAACACAACAAAACAGCATAGCATAAGAAAACATAGCATAGCATAACAAAACACAACATAGCATAGCATAACAAAACATAGCATAGCATAACAAAACACAACAAAACAAAACATCATAGCATAACATAACAAAACACAGCATAGCAAAACACAACAAAACATAGCAGAGCATAACAAAACATAGCATAGCATAACAAAACACAACAAAACATAGCATAGCATAACAAAACATAGCATAGCATAACAAAACAAAGCATAGCATAGCAAAACATAGCATAGCATAACATGACAAAACACAAAACATAGCATAGCATAACAAAACAAAACATAGCATAACAAAACATAGTATAGCATAACAAAACACAACAAAACATAGCATAACAAAACAAAACATAGCATAGCATAACAAAACACAACGTAGCATAGCATAACAAAACATAGCATAACATAACAAAACACAAAACATAGCATAGCATAACTAAACAAAATATAGCATAGCATAACAAAACAAACATAGCATAACAAAACACAAGAAAACATAGCATAACAAAACATATCATAGCATAACATAACAAAACATAGCATAGCAACACACAACAAAACATAGCATAGCATAACAAAACACAACAAAACAAAGCATAGCATAGCATAACAAAACATAGCATAGCATAACAAAACAAAACAGCATAGCAAAACACAACAAAACATAGCATAGCATAACAAAACAAAACATAGCATAGCATAACAAAACATAGCATAGCATAACAAAACAAAACATAGCATAACAAAACATAGCATAACATACACAAAACATAGCATAGCATAACAAAACATAGCATTGCATAGCATAACATAACATAAGAAAACATAGCATTAAGTTTGATAAACTCATAGTAGCGGGCTAGCTAGCTTTAACGGCCAGTGAGTGTAAGCAACTCCGTCAACCCAGAAGCAGTCACTCGGTCACCTTTGCTCTTGTATTGCAGTGGCTTTGTTTATTAAACAGTGCCCATATTTATACTGTTAGCACTTTACTTGTGCAAATTTCAGGGCTCACAAAACTTTAATGAATCGAAATTCACAACTGAGGCTGTTAAGTTCGTGCTATATAAAACCCTAAGGATAAATAAAAAACATTGCCCTTTACAATGTGAATAGCTCCAACAAACACAAGACCTTTTTCAAAGTACAAAACATTGCCATTTACAATACCAATAGCTCCAGCTCCAACAAATGCGAGACCTATTGCATTTCCAATGCTTGTTTCACATTGTTAAAGGAATTGAAAGGAGACAGGAGCTGACCCTTATGTGACAAACTGTGGAGTCCGAGCTTTGGTGTGGATGGGGCCTATGATACTGGATCACAGCATAAAGAATAATGTTTGGATTATTGGGGCTGAGCACATACACCGCATAACCTGACCGAACCTGCAGGGCTGCTGCCATCTGGGAGCCTTGTTGTGGCCTGCATGTGCTATGTATGTAAGCAGCTGCAATTATTGCACAACCAGTTTAGAGCAGGAGTTGGAGGTCCCTCGAAGTGCTTCCTTCTCATCTTAGATCACGGTTGTAAAATGGCGGACTGACGTGGTGTCCGAGGTCCTTATTGGCAGTGACACAAGCAAGTTTGCATATCGAATAATGAATCTGACAGCAGATAGGGACCAGTCGGCCCCTCGCGACGGCCCACGTCTCTGCTTTCCCTTGCCTAAGTAGGCCATAAGCAATTTTCAGATTTAGGCCAGATTTCTCGTTCTTAAATGAGAAGTGCTTGATTGGTGCAATTATTGGCGGTGGGCGCCGACACTCAGTTTTGAGAACCAGGTCTGAGTTTTTATCAAGAGACTTTAACCAAAGCAAGAGCAAAGCAGAAAGGGGAAAGAGGAGGACGAGAAAGGCAAACTGTGACAACGAAAGAGAGGAGGAACGAAAAAGAACCGGAAAAGTAAATACAAAGAGAGAGAAATTGTAGGGTGGTGGAAGTTTGAGGCATGACAGGGTGGTCTAGATTCCAATATTTTTGTAATAAGGTATGCGCTGTAATGATGCAATACATCCTTTTAGTGTTTTTATTATTTGCCTGGTTTTGTCTTGAGCCTTTCTGCTGGTCTTCTTTTATTTATCTGCAAAGTGTGCTTGCTTTTAACACATTGTTCCACCCAGAGAGCCTGGGAGTCCCTTCGATAGAGACGCCACACTGCAAGTGCCTAGAGGGCCTAGTGCAGTCGGCAGCAGTCGCCCTCCTCTCAATGTCAACCTGCCGCCTATCCAGGGCCCTTCAGATGCATGAAACGTCTCGAGGAAAGGCGGCCTTTCATTAAAGGGCCCCGCTGTTCCTCATCTCTCGAGACCCAGAGCTGGGCCCCTCTCGCCTGGTGGATCATGCTCACAGTTTCCGGAAACAGGGCTGCAGGTATGACCTGCCACTGGACGCCGGGCTCCTCCTGCCTGAGCTCTGCAGGTAACCTGATTTACCAGCCATGAGCCGTTTGCTGCTGGGTGCCCTCCAGCCCACCTGCAACGTGTGTCAAATTCTATTGTCAAGGCTGCCCGGGGGCCACAGGAAGGCACTGGAGTCGGCCTTCTAGGCTCCCGGGACTTCCGGCCGGCCACTTCCGGTAGTGGGAGGGGGGACAGGTGTACATATACTGTCCCCCGTCCAACGGGGCAGTCTCATGACAGCTGCCGTCTCGGTCTCAACACCTGTCTTCCGCGGTGAGTGCTTGCACCCCCCTGCACTCCATCGGTAGTGCGGTATGGCTGGGTGGCCCATGCCGGGGTAGCTGGCTTCTGCCTTGGGGTCTGGGATGGCACTGCGGGCATCGCGGTGGGCAGCATCATGAGCAAGGGCCCCCCGTATCCGGCGGAGCCTGGGGCCTGCGATGCATGAAACGTCGGTCTTCAGCCTTTCATTAAAGGGCCCGCTGTTCCTCATCGCTCGAGCCCCGGAGCGGGCCTCTCTCGCCTGGTGGATGCTTCCGTGCCCATTCCGGGTGTGCGGCGGTGCCCCTTGCAGCCTGCTGCGCATGCAATCACCCTGATTTCATTGCACTTTCGGGCACGGGGGATTAGGATAGCAATATTATTAGCTTTACTTTTAATTTCTCAGACCTTGATTTCCCAAACACAACATTCTTTCATCTCTATTATTTGTGGCGTTATGGACAGCTTTCTACTTATTTTGGTTGCCACCTGTTGTTCTGTGACTTGGCAGAAAGTGTTTGAGATCGGCAGGGCGTGATGTTTGTTAGTCTACTAAAGTAGAAAGATGCAACGTAAAATCGCGGCATGTTATTTTTGTTGAGAAGTGAATGGGAATTACATTTTAGTATTTTCACCTTTATTGTTATAACAAGTCTGCACACCGACCCGCACCCCCTCCCCTGCCAGCTGCTGTTATTAGCAGCTCCAAAATGGAAGGTAACAAAAGTAACCCATGCCTACAAAGCGATATTAAAACCATGACACATTTTCATTGGTTGCTCTTTGTGAGGTTAGAACATAAGAATAATAGAAAAAAATTATATAACTTTTTCCGATCTTAGAGACGAAAAGTACTTTCGTTTTAAACATCTAAATCAGCCCCTGCCGTAGTGCGTGTGCAGTTTAGGTGTGGCTCAATGGTTAGAGCGGCAGACCCTGATGCAGAGGTCTGGCCCTGGACCAGGGTTCAATTCCCCGCCTCGGCGGGTCTTGGGCTCAAAAAATTCCACGGACCTGACAATTCTCGCCTCGGTGCCTACTCCAATCATGGAGTGCAACTCTGGGCAATAGCTTGCTTAATCTCCACAACGGCCCCCACAACGCTAAGGATGCCTGGTCTCCACCTTGGGGGTGCCCCACAGGGAAAGCCAGGATGGGTTCCACAGCGGTATTCGTACAAGCGCCTTGAGACCCTTGCGGGTGAGTAGTGCGCTATACAAGTATCAATTTACATTTTACATGACAGTGAAAATCATGTTGTCTTTTCACATGGAGATTGCCTTACATCAGGCTGCTCGTGTCATACACTACACTGCGATTCCATTATTTAAACAAGCATCGCGGCACTCGCGCTTTACTTTTAACATTAAAAGTAAAGCGCGAGTGCCACGATTATAGTAAAAGTAAAGAAATAGATGTTTTTTTCTATTTCTTAACTTGTGCGAAAGTGAAAGTGATAGCGAGGGTCAAAAGTGAACATATGGCGGCCGGCTGCACGCATGCACGCTCGCGTGAAGGCAACCGCTAGGCCAGCCAGTAGCACTTTGAAAACTCACCTACCACATGTCTCGCAAGACCTAAAAAGGAACCCCTCGAGGAATCAGGGCGTCATCCAGAGGCAGCAACCCGCTTCACAGGTACAATTACGATATATTTATCTGACGGTCGCCATGTACCCCCCGCCATGATTTATATTAGTGCAAAGAAATCACATTATAGGCTTTGAATGACTTTAACTTGAAGAGAAATTTTAAACATAAAAAGTTTTTTTTAAAAATATGTAAGGAAAAAAAAGCATTGGTGAGGTTAAATATCGGCCTACCAACTACAACGCTTTTGAGTCAGAAGTGCACATGTGGTCATCCACAATGACATTACTCTCAGTGGAAGAGAGACAGTGCCTAAGGACAGTTTTCCTATCGCCCTATGACGAAGCAATATATGAATTGCAGCTGAAAGGACCAATGGATGACGAGGGTTGAGGCAACTGCCCTCACTATAAATGAGATAAAGTACCCTCTACCATATATTAAAAGAATATAGCGAGTCTTCAAGGAGTTCCATGACATATAGAGGTATGAAGCTAAGTTGACGTGCAATATTCTTATAATGTAGTGTAGAGGTTACTTTATCCCTTATAATACTATGTATACATTTTATATTTATTTTCATAGACAAACTTGTACGCAAACTATTTAAACATCAACATTACTGTGTTATATATAACTCTTTTGTGCTTTTTGGGTGGTTTATGATGAATTTGATTGCTTGTCAATATTAACTGAAATATCTAAAATTGTTGAAATTGCATTGTTGTCAAAAAATCATGTGTATGACACTTGTCTTTGTAATCGTGATGTCATCAATGTTTGGTTCAGGGGCAACTGGGTTAGAATGTGAAATGATGGTAGATGTAGCTGGTTGTGTGAGTAACTGCTAGAGTAGTATGGTACATTATGTTGTTGTGTTTGTGATAATTGTGCTGTGTTTTTTAATATGGTTGGCATTTCATGTTGTTTTTGGTCACTAATGGAGGAGTATTTATTGATGCCTTCCACTCTCAGGGCCTTATTATAAGTTTTTGCAGTGCAGAAGCGGGGCTGCCTGCACAGCCAAACCCACGTAGGAACCACCTGCCAGACAAGATGTTTTCTCTTGGTCTGGCGGGTGGTACTTTGGTGTTCCCAGGGCAGTGCCTATGAAATGGGCACCGCAGTGGGAATGTCAAAGGCAGGAACTGCATGGCGTGGACAGCAGAAGTTCATGCAGTGCAGGTACTTGTATGCATGCACACAGGGGGCACATGTTGTTCCCCCCGTGTGCATCCACATGGCTTGAGGCACCAGGAGGCCTGTAGAGCCCCTTTTGTTTCCTCACTGCCACACTTTTTATGGCAGTCGCACTGCTATGAAAAGCGTGGCAATGAGAATACTCAAAATATGCTTGCCCCGCCAAGCATATTGGTGCCCTGGACAGCCCCATAACTGCCAGGGAATTTCGGTTCCGTGGCATTTGCAGTGGTCTCAAGGTGGCCCACCCACCCTAGTCGTAATAGGGCGGTTAGGGAACCTCCACCTTGAGTCTAGCAGTCCGTGGACCGCAAGACTCAAAATAAGGCTCTTAGTGCAGTGTTGGGTCGGGTGCTACTTACTGACAACAAATTGGATATCTTCCACTTTAACTTTGATCCTGACTAACAGATATAAAATGGCATAGTCCTGGATGGGGCTCCTGGTTGCCAAGACAGAAACTGCTTGGATGAGAAACGACAAAACTGCAGACATTGAGGAAATGGCACAAAAGCTTAGATTAGTGCATGCATCTAGAGAAACAAATTTACCTTGCTAGAGAGTGCCCTCTGAAGTACTACAAAATTAGTACACATTGAAATGCATAGGGAATTAAGCTGGCCCTGCGTAACCCTAATCCGTTGAGATCAGAATATGAATAGCCTCTTTATGGAGGTTGATACTGAGAAACATGAATGGTGTATTCATCTCTGTAACATATATATGGAAAGCATGAATTATTGTTTGTGATTTTCAGTGACAATACTGTTGTGTACTGAATGTGGTGCACAGTTTTTGGTTTTGCTGTAAAATCAATTAAACATTTTATTAAAATTCCCAAAGAGTATATATCAACAATAAATGTATTGATAAATCATATGGAGACGAAAAAAAGAGATTTTAAAAAACAATAGTTGCTATGTCCACCTATATGAATTCAGGTGCCTCATGGGACCTATTCACAAAAATAAAATATTTTTCTTAAATGGTGAACTAAATTACCTATCTTATGCTTGTCAGAAATTCACAAAGGGAATGCTGGCAGGTGTAAACCCTTTCAAGAACCCTGAGAACTCCACCATGAGTGTGGACTTCTCCGAATTCATAAATAATTGTCAAAGGATGGGCACATGGGTGTTCCTGGGCATTTCAAACTTGTTTTGTCTTGAAAATGTGTGAACTCCCAGAAACTGGCAGCCACATGCTGGTACCGATCCCTTTCCAAGGAGGAATAAGAATGCATCATCACGGTATTTGATGGGGTTGTAAATGATCAGAGTTGTCCAAGGGTAAACATACGTTCATGGCAGATAAAAAAGAAACAATGAAATTGTATTTGCACAAATAGAATCTTTTGGGAGTTCCCTGGCATTGAGAGCTGCGTACAGTGGAAATGGAGGGCAAACTTGAAAATCCCAAGGACTTTGTATTGAAATCTGTGCCAGAAACAACTGTGCATGCCAATTCCAAACAGAAGCAAAACTACACACCGGTGTAGATTTAGAAATCTGAGTGTAGCCTTACTATTCTTGTGTGCAGTATCCCCCAAACATTACTTATGAAATATGGTGCTGGCTTAAATTATTATTTTTTTGCTGATTCTTTTTGATTTATGTTAATGTTTGTGAAACACTATCATGTGTGCGATGCAAGAAGGTGAAGACTTTGATCAAGCTGATATCTTTCCATTTTTTTGCAATAATGAAAATATGGCAAAAAATGTTTTTTAAAAATTGGCCAGCTACATTTATTTTCACAGAACCTAAAGTCCCAGTTCCTTTGGATGCTGTTGAAGTAAATAATAATGCTCATCAAGCTATTGGCTACCTTCTTTTCTTGACCAATTTAGCCTGGGATCCTAAAGCAGTTCCAGAGGTCGCAAGTCCTTACAGGTTGGAGGTCTCTGGTGCAGTACTCCTGTGTTGGTCTCCATGATCTTTATTTCAACAACTCTGACTGCCCTAATATGTTCTCCTACACGGAAGTACTAGTAACTAGACTCTGATGAAAGACTCTTTCCAGTAACAGCACATAGATCTTCTCACCAGTAACCTTAAATGTTAGTTGTGCAATTACTGGCATTTATTTCACAATCAAATCCTTTCAGGAAGTTCCAAGGTTACATACAGTAGTCAAACAGCGAGTCTGTCTCTGATGGATGGAGGAAATAATGAAGGAAACTGGTTTGCCTGGGAGTGTCTATAATGCTGCAGGTTGGTCAAGGGATGGCTTTAAAACATCCTTAGCTGGTGTCCCGTCTTTGTTTGACAGCATCACCCCTCCCTCCTTCTCTTCCTATAAATCCCAGTCACAGGTGAAGCCGGGATTCAGATATTGCTGTAGATCCAATGATGAAGACTCCAGGTGCCATCCTGCTCCTCGCCGCCCTCCTTGGGTCCTATGAGGCGCATCCAGTGGAGGGAGAGGTCTATCCTGCAGGTGAGTAAACAGGGATCGGGTCTTCAGCCTCTGAAATCTGAGGGATAGAGATTGCGTCTTTTTCTGGAGGGCTGCCGGGGTCTGCTTTGCACCACTGTGGTGTTCCCTGGTGGCGCGTGCCGCTGGATACTATTGCAGCTGGATTACTCCAGCGTGTTCTGCTGGGAACTAGAGTGTAGACTAGAGTAACATAGTAGGACATGATATTGTGTACAAGGTTATCGCCAGCTGTGACACAACTGTGCTATGCTGCATGACCGCACGGTGCTCCTTCTAACATGTAGTGTAGAGTAGAGTGAGAGGCAGTAGTGTAAATTGTGCTTGAGGAGAGTGATAGAGTGAAGACTAGTAGACCAAGCAGCAGCAGAGTTAAGGGTGTTAGAGTGAAGCATGATTATGGGAAATATTATAGAATGAACACCTGGAGAGAAAAGAGCTGCAATGAGAAGTTGAATGAAAAGCAGTGTCGCAAGGAGTGGCATAGAGAACAGCGGCAGAGTGAGCAGTGGTGGAGACAACAGTGATAGGGAAAATGGTGGTGCTGCAAAGAGTTTCGAGTGAAAATGCACCTGAGTCAAACGCAATAAATGGAGGAACGGCAGAGAAGAGCAGTAGAGTAAAGAGGGGCACTGAAGAATGGTAGAGTTAGGAGAGTAAGAGAGGAGTACAGAACAGTGGAGTAGAGAGTGGTAGAAAGAAGGGTGGTAAAATGAAAAGCGATAGAGTGAAGAATGGAAGAGAGAAGAGCAGTGGAAAGAAGACTGATAAAGTGGTTGAGCAGTAAAATGGTAGAATGAAGAGTGGTGGAGTGAAGAGTGGTGGAGTGAAGAGTGGTGGAGAGAAGGAGGAGTACTGTAGAGAGAAGAGTGATACTGTGAAACAAGGTTAAGTGAGTAGAGTTGGAGAAAAGAGCTGTAGATAAAACACTGGAGAGTGAGGAGCGGCAGAGAGAAGTATCGTAGAGTAGAGCAGTGGAGTCAGTAATGATACAGTGAGGAGCAGGGAGTGAGGAGAGATGGACAAAAGAGTGGTAGAGAAATAAACCATAGAGGGAACAAAGAGTAGTTTAAGGAGAAAAGAAGAGAAGTCGAAGGAGGGGCAATAGATGTGGGGTGGTAGAGAGAAGAGAAGCATAGAAAAGGATGGTGGGGAACTCCAGTACAGTGAAGAATGATAGAGTGAAGCATTGTTGAGTGAAGAGTAAGAGAGGGAAGAGCAATAGGCTGGAATGGTGGAGTGAAGAATGACCAAGTGAGAGGCAGTAGTGTCAATTGTGGTTAAAAGGAGGGTGATAGAGTGAAGACTAGTATAGTAAGCAGCACTAGAGCTAAGGGTGGTAGAGTGAAGAATGAGCATGTGAACTATTATAGAATGAGCAGCAGGAGAGAAAAGAGCTGTAAAGAGAAGCAGTGTAGCAAGGAGTGACATAGAAAAGAGCAGCAGACTGAAGAGTTGTAGAGAGAATAGTGATAGGGAAAAAAGTGGTGAAGTAAGAAGTGGTAGAGGGAAGAGTGTTGCTGCAAAAAGCTTTGAATGAAAAGCGCTCAAGTGAAAAATAATAAAGTGAGGAACAGCACAGAAGAGCAGTAGAGTAAAGAGGGACACTGTGAAGATCAGTAAACTTAGGAGAGTTAGAGAGAAGAGGTACAGGGCAGTGGAGTAGAGAGTGGTAGAAAGAAGGGTGGTAGAATGAAAAGCGATAGAGTGAAGAATGGAAGAGAGAAGAGCAGTGGAAAGAAGAGTGAAGGTGTAAGGTTCCTGTATTAAGGATATCCCAGTGTTTCCTTAACACACGAGTCAATTGTGTGGAAACCGGTGTAAAAGTAGTGACACAAGTTAGTGTTGCCGAAACACTTGGCTCATTTCTATGTTCCAGGAGTCCTTCTCTATTGTTATTGCGGGCACGTTTATTAGACAGAGTGATGCTCCTCTGTGGATAGTTTCTCGCTTTCAGGTTCCGGGCCAGGATTGCTGATTCACTTTTGTATGTATCTAAAGTGCTGCAATTTCTCCTAACTCTTAGAAATTGCCCGAAGGGCAAATTTTCTTTGAGTGATCTGGGATGATGACTCTGGAAGTGTAACAGGCTATTACGATCAGTCACCTTCTTGTACATAGTTGTTGAGAAGTGACCCTGTGTCAACTTGATGGTTAAATCAAGGAAGGCAATCTGTGTTGGGGACGCTGTTATAGTGAAGTTTAAGTAGGGATTCAGGTTATTTATTCATGTAAAAAACTCAGTGTAACTCACGCGATCTCCTGTCCAAAAGATGAGAATGTCATCGATAAAGCGCTTCCATAGGCAGATGTTATGGCGATATGGATTGGTGTCACAGAAGATGTGTTCCCCCTCAAAGGAAGCCATATACAAACAGGCTACACTAGGAGCAAAGGTACTCCCCATGGAAGTACCTTGTGTCTGGTGATAGAGTTGGCCCTTGAACTCGAAAAAGTTTTCAGTTAGTGCTACTGTAGCACAGGCTGTGATGAAAGATGGAGGGGTAAGTGACTCCCAAGGGAGTGCATTCAACTGCCTCAAGCATAGTTAACCTTTTGACTCCACAGGCGCCAGGTTAAACACTCTATGCCTACAGCCCTAGAATCGTGTTGATTCATTTCTTTACATATCGGATGCAATTGGTACATCTTAAAGGATGACTTCTTTTACATCGTTTATTGAAGTATATTTGTTACCTCGATTTATATTTTTTACCTCAAAGGGATATGCTTGCTAATACATTAGACCATAACTGTACTGCCATGCTTAGTGTCTTTTTTTGATTGTTGTTTTACCCACACCATTATTTGGTCTCGTGTACAGTTCTACTTTATGAGAAATTCTAGCTCTATGTACACCCACCGAGTACTACTGCTGTCTAAACTGATACCAAATAGGGTAAGTCCTTTCTCAAGTATTTCCTACTGCATTTTTTATGTAGTCCACATAGGTGAATAGCCACTTCTAGTTCACCATTGGGACACATCACCAATGTATTTGTCCAGATGCATTGTTAGCTTTGGAAACCACCACTGTTTTTACCTTTAGCATGGTTGAAGAGTCACTCTTTTGGCTATTTTCCTGTACCAATGTGTCAACGGTGTTCTACTCTAACTGGCATCATTTCCTTTACAGGTAATACCAGACACTGACAGGTATTTTAATAAGAGTCACTAACTGACGTGACACGATCCAGTCTAGAATACTGTTATTTTTTCCTTTCTTTTGTAGATAGTGTTTTTTCTGAGGTCCTGAAGAATCGCGAGTACACAAACTCATAGTGAGAAACATTTTGACCATTTTTTAGTTCACTCACACACGAGACATTATACTCCGTTGAGTGCCACATTTTCACGTTTTTAATCAGGGAAGGAGGCCCCAAGAATAAAATTGATTCCCAGTTGGCACTCTTAACCCTGTTTTATACCACTTAGTCACATCTACACCACTTAGGCCCCCTCACCCGCACTTCACCATACGGCAGTCGGATTGAAGATCTCCGACAAAGTGCCCCTTATAAAGGGAGCCCGTCGGGCATTGCACCGCCGGCCCGACGAGGAGCAGCCCATATGATGAAGCATGACACCTGCAAGGGTGTGTGAGGGCATTATTATCCGACAAATGGATTACCAATTTCCAATATAAAGTGGATACAATTGGTTATAGCCTTCCCCTTGACTCTTCTCCCTTCTTTCAACTTTGAGGAACAGCGGAAACTTCCTTTTTGAGCTTGTACACATTAAAATATGCCTTACAAGAGCAGTTCCTCTGAAGATGTTTGATGCTTTTTCAATCCCCTTAATTGCAAAGGAGTGAAGCCATCTATAAGGATAACTCAGTGTGAATATATATGAGCAGCCGATGACATTTGTGCTGTTAGCCCAGGAAGCCTGTGTTTCTAATTTACTTTTTTTTTTTTTTTTAAACCTTTATTACAGAAGTCAAAAGAGATACAAAAATGGGCCTACAACCTTCGGGCCGGCCGCTAGCAAACAATCGGAGCATAGAATACAAGTGGGAAACACACGCTGCAGCGTGAGAGAGATCACAGGAGTTGGAAAGAAAAAAACGTTGGCGGCCACACCGTCCGGACTGCCATGAGCCCCGGAATGAAAGGTGTACTGTATCTGCGTAGGGTGTTTCAGCCGCCAACAATCCACCAGCCCCAATGTATCCAAGAGGCCGGACAGCCACGCTTGGGCACGGGGGAGATCCCTAGGAGGGTGACGATCCTCAGTACCGGAAACTACAGCGTTAAAATCTCCCCCAACCACTAGAATCCCCTCCGGAAGGCCAAGGAGGAGGCGTCCCAGATCAGCGAAAGTAGTTGTTTGCAACCCTGGCGGGACATAAACAGAAACTAAAACAATCACTCTACCCTCCAATCTACCCACCAGAGCTGTGTATCGTCCCCTGTCATCGTGGAACACCTCATCCATTTCCAACGGGAGCGAAGTTTTAACCATAATTCCCACGCCCCTCGAACCAGAGGTGAAGCCCGAGTGGGCTATAAGGCGATAGCCCCGTCTATTCATAGCACGAAAGGAGTTTCCAATGAGGTGTGTTTCCTGCAGAAATACTATATCGGGAGAAATACGTTTTAAAAACTGCAGGACCACACCCCGTTTTATCCTGTCCCCCAGTCCATTAACATTCCAGGACAAAAGACTCAGTCCCCTACCCCCCATCATATCCGAAATCGAGCCATCTCCCCCCAGGGAGCACTGTAGAAGTAGCACAACAATACATCTGCCTTGTGGTACAAATAAACAATACCCAACCCCAACCCAACAGCCCCAACAAAACTCCCCCCTCCCTGCACCCCTGCATGAGCCCGAACAGCCCCCCCAACTTGCAGTGTGCCTGTCGCCCCTATGTAAATGGAACTACTAAGACCCCCTAGAGGAGGAGGGAGAACCCCCTCGAGACCCAGCACAACCTCCCATGGAGGGGAAACAAGGCACAATAGGCAAAAGACCCTAAGCATGGCCAAAAGTGGCATCATCCGGGGTGAGCCACGGTGTCAGTACCTCAGACCCGGTCCGGTGAGCGCTCACCTCCCGTCGCCCCCCCTCCATCCCGACCATGTCCCCCAGTCAAAGTGTCCAACCAGTCCCCGGCCATGTCAGGACGGTCAAAAAAGTGAGTGCGACCATCCGCCTCCACCCGCAGCCTGGCCGGGAAGAGCATGGCATATTTTAGGTTCATGTCCCGAAGCCGCCGCTTGACACCCAGGAAACTCAGTCTCTGCTTCTGGACCGCCTGCGTGAAGTCAGGATAAAAGTTCACCTCCATGTTTTCCAGCTTAATCGGCCCTTGCAGTCTGGAAGCTTGCAGAATCGCATCCCTGTCCCGAAAGTTAAAAATACGGGCAATAAGAGGCCGCGGAGGGGCTCCGACCTTCGGCCTGCCTCCGGGAACTCTATGGGCCCTCTCCACCGCAAAGAATTTACTCAGCCCCTTAGGCTGGAGATGGGTAGAGATCAGGTCCTCCACAAAGAGATCCGCCGCCGACTCCTCCCGTCCCTCGGGCACTCCAATAATGCGGATATTATTCCTCCGGGCCCTGCTCTCGGAGTCCTCCAGGCGCCGATCCAGGAGCGCACTTGCCTGACGGAGCCGATGCACCTCGGTCTGAAGGGCCGCTACCTCAGTCGTGAGGCCCGACGCGGTGTGGGCCAAAGAGTCGACCCGGTCATTTGTCTTAGAGAGATCGGCTCTAACAAGGTTGACATCGATGAGGACCGCGTCGAGTTTATGTGCCAAGGTGTCGAATTGCTGGCCCACTGAGGTCTTCATCTCAGCAATGGCGCCCATAACATCCTGCAAAGTCAGATCCGCAGGCAAATCCGGGGCATCCGAGGGGCACTCGGAGGACTTGTGCGATCCGCCGGGAGATCCCTTCGGGAGGGTGTAGCGGTCCATAATGTTGGCCTGATGCGCGGTGCCACGCCGGGTAGACTTGGCCTTCAAACGATCCCCATCCTGCTTCGTGGCCATCGTCGTGTGGCTCGCGACCTCACCAGCTACGCAGTGGAGAGCAAGCAATCAAGGCCGAGAGCCCCGGGGGTCACCCCAGGACGGCAGAGCGGGCCACCGCAGGCAGGCAGGGTCTCCCAGCGAGGCCACACCAATACAAAGAAACGCCGTAATCCCACTTGCGATGAGGGCAAGGGGAGTCAAAAGCGAAAGTGAAAGTGCAGGGTACACGACTCGCCAGGCCCAGCCCGCCGTTGTTGTTCACTTCGCCACTGGGTTACCCCCAAACTCGAATCCGGGGTCAGGAGGGAAGTAGGCCGCAAACTTCAGTCGGTGCTCACCCCGGCACCCGGGGTCCGATTCAAAAACGGAAAACGGGTACCACCTCGGCTCAGGCTCACCGACACAGTCCCCTCAACGGATTCAGGATGAAGACAGGATAAACGTAGGAGGTTGCGGAGGTCCTCGGGAGCCTCGCACCTACGCGGCCATCTTGGTTGCGCGCTAGGCTCCTCCCTCTCTAATTTACTTTGTTAACAATCCTTATGGTGTGTTGCAGGTGCACCGCATCCGGGCACATGCCCCCCCATGAATATGATGTGCGTGCAGCATCTGCCTCCTCCACAGTGCCAGAGCGACAGTGAGTGCCTGAAGACGCAGAAGTGCTGCAACCGCTGTGGGAAAACATGTTTTACTACTGTTAGAGGTAAAGTATCTTCAGCAATCTACCTTCTTGGGGGTCAGGAGTCAATTACTGAGCTCTGGTGCTTCCCTAGATAGCATAACACAACATACATAGCATAACACAACATACATAGTGTTAAAATATGGTCCGGAGGCAATGGTTGGCACGAACATCTGTTTAATTAATGAAGCGGTAAACAGAGCAACTCCTCGCCAGCTGACCAACTGCTAACTGGCGTTGTTCCAGTCCCGAGGGTCGAACTGGAACCCAAGTAAACATTCTCGAGGTAAGAATGCAGTTACAGAACAATAGCATATCTTTACAACATATCTTCTTCCTTTGGGAGAAAAACACATGAATAATCAACTATAAAAAACACAAAAATCAAACCAAAGCCATAAGAATTAAATATTAAATTAAATTCCTTTACCGATTCTTCATTGTCTTTTCCTTTCTTCTTTCTGTGTTCTTTTTGAGGACCTTGTGTTCCTTGTTCGTTCTCAGAATCTGAACTGATATCAGAAATCTGCAATCTTCTTCTCAGAGAGATACTTCTGGGGACCAAACTTTGATTTGGTTCTGTTTCCCCCCTTTCAGAGTTCTCTTGTGTTTTTGGCTCTTTGTTCTCTGATTCAGTACTTGACTCCGACTCGTCATAGTACTCTTTCTCTTTGCTGTCCACTGGATTTGGTATCCTCAAAGTGTGACTTGCATGGATCCAGTTGTTCACTCCAGCACACTTCACAGCTGTTGTCGTGGTCAGTATGACTTGTCTTGGTTTTCCCCACCTTGGAACCAAACAGTTTTTTCTTCTGTGGACTTTTATCCTTACCCAGTCTCCTGGGCTCAGATCATGAGCTGGTTTTCTTTCAAGGGTGGTGGCATCTGCTCCAACCTGATGAAACACAGAATGAACTGCGTCAGCCAGGCCTTTACAGTATTCCAACACCATGTCATCAGAAATTGTCATCAGCTTGTTGACTGGTATAAACACATGCCTCATTGCTCGTCCCATAATTATTTCATGTGGACTTAACCCTGTAGTTCTGTCTGGAGTGGCCCTAATTGTCATGAGTACTAGAGGCAAGACATCAGGCCATTTCATACCTGTGGCCAAACACATTTTCCCAATTCTATTTTTGATCGTACCATTCATCTGTTCAACCACACCAGAAGCCTCTGGTCGGTAGGCACAATGTAATTTTTGTTGTACATTCAATGCTTCACTAATCAATTTTATAATCTCATTATGAAAATGTCCTCCTCTGTTTGATTCAAGGGTCACTGGGAACCCGAACCTGGGGATGAACTCTCTCAAAAGAAGCTTTGCCACTGTCATCCCATCATTTCTTCTAGTTGGGAATGCTTCCACCCACCTGGAGAATAGGCAGACTATGACCAGAATATACCTCAATCTGTTACAAGGAGGCATTTCGATGAAGTCCACCTGCATTCTAGTGAAAGGCCCTCCTTCTTGGCCTATGGTTCCTAGACTCACCACTGTTTTCCTTCCAGGGTTGTATTGCTGACATATCAGGCATCTTTGACATAGACTTTCTGCTACTAGTCTAAACTTGGGGTTGTACCAGGTCTGCTTAAAAGACCTGATCATAGCATCTCTCCCTATGTGTCCCTGGCCATGATACATCCGTGCCAGCTTAACTGTCTATATATGCCGCCCGGCCCCCGGGATGTGGGCTAAATGGCTGTGTGCATTGCTAAACCGAGGGGTGTGATCGGAGATTGTACGGGGGTGTCGATTGCCCCGATGGTTATTTTGCTGAAAATGCTGCAATAAAAACCATGTTTTAAAAAAAAAAAAAATGATACATCCGTGCCATGGTAGACATCATGCTATCAGGCATTACTGGTCTTCCATCTCGATAGACCCACACACTGTCCTTTTCTCTTGGTGCACACCCTGCTTTTATCCACTGTTTCATTTCCACTCTTCCTGCAGTTGCCTCACTTCTTCCCAAGTTCCCACAACATTAGTAAACATTAAGGAGCAAGAAAACATTTCCTTTCCCCGATTGACTGAATTCAGATTTCGTGCACAATACTGTGCCATATCATTAGCATACCTGTTACCAGTAGTGATGTAATCACTACCCTGACCATGGGCAGCGCATTTCACCACAGCCAATTGTTTAGGCAGCTGTATCGCCTCAATCAATTTTCCAACCACTTCAGCATTCTTAATAGGGGTTCCACTTGAGGTCAGGAAACCTCTTTGTAGCCAAAGTTGGCCAAAATCATGGACAACCCCGAAGCCATAATGGCTGTCAGTTATCACAGTCACTCTCACACTCTTCCCAATTTTACATGCTCGAGTCAGAGCAACAAGTTCAGCTACTTGAGCTGATCTCACACCTTTCAAGTAAGATGCTTCCATCACTGCTGCAATCGTACACACTGCATATGCTGCGCTTAGCACTCCTTCATCCATTCTCAAACATGACCCATCAACGAACAACACAAAATCACTTTCTGGCAAAGGTACATCTTTTATATCTGGACGTGGTTTCGTGCAATACTCAAGCACATCCAAACAATCATGATCTGCTTCATCTCTCACTTCCACATTCTCAGCATCTGGTAACAAAGTTGCAGGATTTACATTCAAACATCTCGCAAGGCTCACATTTGTTGCACCTAATATGACCTTTTCATACTTAGTCAGCCGACTATGTGTCATATACTGAGTACGAGTCCTTGTTCAAAGAATCGCCACATCATGAGATACAAACACTCTCAATGGATATCCCATCACAATTCCCTCAATCTGCTCCAAACTTCGACATGTTGCAGCCACTGCCTTCAAACACCCAGGTAAAGCTGCAGCTACTGGGTCAAGCATTGAGGAAAAGTATGCAATTGGTCTCCTCAACCTTCCATGTTTCTGGATCAACACAGAAAGTGCACATCCATTTCTCTCACTACAATACAACTCAAACTCTTTCTCGTAATCAGGCATGCCCAATGCTGGTGCTTCACACAAACCCTCTTTCAATCGTTTGAATGCTGCCAATTCTTCTTTGTTCAATTCCAGGAGATCTTTTACATCACTCCTGGACAAACGCACCAAGGGCTTTGAGATCAGGGAAAAGTTACTAATCCACTGACGGCAGTACCCTACCATTCCCAGAAACATTCTCACCTCTCTTTGAGTCATGGGGGCTCTCATTCCTTTTATGATTCTGATTCTGTCTACTGTTATTTTCCTCAGTCCTTTCTCGATTTTATGTCCCAAATACTGTACTTCCTTCTTACAATACTGTAATTTTGCTGGTGACACTTTCAATCCTCCACCTGCCAAATGATTTAGTAGTGCTATAGTGTCTACCTCACAAGCTTCACGTGTTTTTGACGCCCCCAATAGGTCGTCGATATACTGCATTAGTACTGAGCTTTCGGGCATTTGCAGACTTTCTAATGACTTCTTCAACAATTGGTTGAATATTGAGGGGCTTTCTGTATACCCCTGTGGGATTCAGCACCATACCAAAATCTTCTCTCCAAACCGAAATGCAAAAATTTGCTGACTGTCATGATGTAATGGGATAGAAAAGAAAGCATGGCATAGATCAATTACTGTATACCATTCCGCATCATGGGGAATCTGGTACAAAATCACTGATGGATTTGGCACAATGGGACAGCATGACACAACAATTTTGTTTACTTTTCTCAAATCTTGTACTATCCAGAATTTTCCATTAGGCTTTTTCAGTCCCATTATAGGTGAATTACATGGACTACTCATGATCTCTCTTAGAATTCCTTGCTTGATCATTTTCTCAATTATCGGGGTTACTCCTTCAATTATCTCAGGGGTCAATCTATATTGAGGAACATTTGGGTAGCTTATTCCTTCCTTTACAGTTATTTTTACTGGATCTACATTTATCATTAACCCTACATCTTCTCCAGTAAAATCCCATACTTCCGCTTTTACTGACTGCTTCAATTATTTAGGAAATTCATCACATTTTCTCTGTTAGCTATGGTCATTTTATACAGTACATCCTCATCTGGTGTTTCAAATGCTATTCCATCTGGAGTACAGAATATAGTGCAATTCATTTTGCACAACAGGTCCCTACCTAATAAATTCACTGGACTGGTGTCGCACACAACAAAACGGTGCATCTCTGTAAATTTCCCTATACTAACTTTTACTAGTTCTGTCAAAAATGTCTTTATCTGTCTGTTGGACACACAAACTACTTGGATTGTTTCATCCGAAAGAGGAAGATTCTTAACATCAGCTGATCTAACAGTTGATCGAGTAGCACCAGTATCCACTAGGAAAGTGATATTTTCATCATTAACCCTCCCATCTACAAATGGTCCTGTCTGGTCTACTTCTAGAGTTGCGCCAAGTACGCACTCTTCTTCCTCCGTTCTGCACCGTCAATCGCTTCCTTCTGAATCACTCCCATCGCGTTGCAGCCAATACTGCGAAACAGCGCGAGCGCGTTGCGGTTTATTTACCTGTTCTTCATTGTAGAATCCCGATTCATTACTATACTTCTGTGTGTTTCTGCTCTGCGGGAATGGTGGGTTTGGCACCTGATTCTGTGAAGTAACCTCCTGCTGCTGTTGCTGCAGTTGACCACTCACCTCATTCTGCACCTGTGGATTCAATGATGGATTTTCATTATTAGTACTTGGAGGAAATTTACTCTCGGATTTCCAATGCCCTAACCTACTGCAATTGTGGCATGGAAACTTCTTTTTAGCTTCTTCTATATTACCTTTCCCTTTTCCTGGGCCAAATTTCGGTCTAGTTCCTGGGTTATTAGCTTGTTCGACTAACTGAGCTTCCTGTCTTTCAGCCACTTTCACCTGTGCCCACATTGCCTTTTCTTTTAATTTTCGCTGTTTAGCCTCTATCTCATCACTGAAATATTTGGCATGTCTCAATACCTCATCTATTTTCTTATTTTGCCAATCAACCGTATGTTGTTTTATCATGTCACCAATTTCTGGACGTAAACCATATACAAATCTGTATACGAAATGACTCCAATCCTTCTCACCTAGATTCTCATCTCCGCTAAACTGCTTAAAAGCTTGTATTAGCCTCTCATAGTATGCATGTACTGACTCTTTGCTTTCCTGGTGTGTTCGATCAATTTTTACCCAATCTGTTTCTTTAGGGGGCACTTTGTTTTTCAAAAACACCATAACCTGCTCATACTTCTTCATTACCTCGGGGTCTGGTGCTCCTGTTTTAGGATCCCTTGGATACTCCTTGGTTGGCCAATCTATCATTAACTTACACTCTGACCATAAATCTGCTGGTACTATTATGTCAAATAAACTATTCAAATCTATCCATAGTACTTTAGACAATTTTACAAATCTGTCTACCTGCCGGTACCACTCGACGGGCTTTTCACGTAGTCGAGGGAAATCATTCGTAAATGACAAAATGTCCTGTCTTGTCCAGGGGACATGTACATATCCTCCTCCTGGAATTTCTCTCATGGGGTATTCAGCTACTACCTTTTCTTTTTCCCTAACAGGGAATGCCAAAACTGTTTTATCTGAAGCATCGCTACGCTTCCTATACCACTTACTTCTCCATTTATCCACGTCTCCCCATTTTCTCAAATAAAAAGAGGTTGAATGGGATTATGTTGCTGAAGGTAAGTTGCTTTTCTTTGTTGTTAATATAACGTTCCCGCTTTTATTTAAATATACTTTTTTGAATATTATTTTGCACAAATAATAGTTTCCTTTTATAGCAGGGACAGTCTTCTTCTCTTCTTCTCTTTAATAGATTTTTTTTAAGAACATACACATGCATAAATTAGCATTGATGAGTGCTCATTAATGACTGTCTATGCAGCTGTGTGTTGACAGGCTCTTCCTCACGTTAATATCAGAAACGCTTGCCAGGAAGATTGTTAGCGCTAAATATGCTTGAAAGTGAGGCTTGGAGCGCAGGGGAACAGCGCGAGACACGTTGCTGAGCAACGACGATTAAGAATATTTCACTGCGCACGCGTTGACAAAGCGTTGCTATGTGACGCATTTACGCGCGTGACAGACTCACGGTTACAGCGGAGGCCTTAACGATGAATATTCTTCCAATCCTTACTCCTCTACGACATGTGAGAGGGAGGCAAACAGCTTACGTGGATTCGTTTATTTTCTTGTCTTGCGAAGAGCTTGCTCTGTCACCTGGAACGTAAGCGCTGACCGAAGAGAAGCGTGCAGGACTTCCTCTCCAGCCGCGTTTGTGATGCCGGTCAGCTGCCGCTTGAGATCGTCACCAAATTGTTAAAATATGGTCCGGAGGCAATGGTTGGCAAGAACATCTGTTTAATTAATGAAGCGGTAAACAGAGCAACTCCTCGCCAGCTGACCAACCGCTAACTGGCGTTGTTCCAGTCCCGAGGGTGGAACTGGAACCCAAGTAAACATTCTCGAGGTAAGAATGCAGTTACAGAACAATAGCATATCTTTACAACACATAGCATAACACAACATACATAGCATAACACAACATACATAGCATAACACAACATACATAGCATAACAGAACATTACATTTTCAGTGGCCACACAAAGTCTGATTACTTTCTCCTGAAGTTCTTATCTATTTCTTGGTATGCAGGACTTAAAACGTATCTAATTGTGTCACTTGAATGTGAATTAGAAAAGCACTTCTAAATGCTAGAGTATCGCTCTACTTATTCACCACATTTTCATTGGTTTAAGGAACAAAAGCATTCTATTCCATATCATCTTCTTTCTGTTCAAGTTGATTTTCTTTATTATTAAACAGGAAGAAACAAAAGAAGACAGATAAGGCAGATACAAACAATATACCAAGACTAGGGCATCACAAAATGATATAGTTTATTAGGGTAACAACGTTAATAAGAAGGATACAATAAAGTGTCCAACAACTGTGCCAGTAGTATCGCATCCATAGGGACACCCCGGAAAAAGAACAGAACCCTTTTCAAAAACATCGTGAAGTACATAAATCACCCGTACTTTCTTCCTAGAGGTAAAACAAAAGTTGGGAGAATGATGATGAAAGGAAGAGGAATGTTCATTGAAAAAGAACGAACAAACTGAAAATCAATCATGTCTTTGGTGCGCAACGGTGTGTCCCATGGGTGGTCGGTATCTGTATTCAGAGGCAGCAGGCCACAGGAGGGACGCATTTAAGAGCCCAATCGGCCATGCATTCAATCCTGCGTAGGAGCAAGCCGCGTCACAAGGGGCATGCAGGGGCTGGGGAAAACTTGGAGACAGCTGTAACCAAGTCAGTATGGAAGGCGAAGGGCAACTCATACAGGTAGGGACCTAAAACCGTGTATGCATAGCCACCTTCCACAGAGCGCATCCTACTCTCCACCCCAAGTGGTCACTGGCATGGGAGTGATGTCATCTGTCTTGGCTGACAACTCAGTCAAATATGCATCCCATATGTGGTCGAGGTTAACTCTCACATCGCTGGAAGAGTCCTTCAAGTTGCCACCTCGGCCTTGGCACATTTAAGGAGATCATTCAACCAGAGAGATAGCGGGGGTGCCCCGGCCCAGTGGGGTGATCCCAGCCTCAGTCCAAGCCCTCGAGCTGTGCTTGTCAACCATAGTGTGGCATAGTGGCAGTGCTCATAATGGCACAGCTGGAGCCTTTGAAACAGGACCGCGTCTTGGAGACACATAGCTAACAGCAGTGCTTGGCTACACAGAGCAGGTGACTAAGTCACCCCATGGCACCACTTAGAGTTGTCAACCAGCGCAACACATCTTAGTCACCCAGCTTGCGCCGCACGCACCTCCGTTCAGAACTGGGATCAATTCCAAGCCATCTCATGGGCCATTGCAATTGGGCAGCTGCTTAATACAACTTGCATGTGTGCGCACCCAGGCCCCTCTTGTCCAATGGAGCAAATCATTTCTGTAAGGTGACCCACTTCCTAGCAGCACCCTAGACTAGGGCTTTGAGGAGTGTGTTCAAGTCCCTTAAGAAATGATGGGAAGAGCAATGCAGAAAAATGACATAACAGCCGGTGTAGTACTTAGCCATTTGGGTGGTCCAAAATGTCAGTGAATGGCGTGCTCACGCCAACACTTGTCTCAGTTTGTTGTCCACCAGGTCCAGCTCCTTATGGTAGATGTTTACTCTAAGACAGCGGAAAGTGTTGAACTGCCATCGCAGCACTGTGTGGTGCGGGCCCCACCATCTGTCCTCGGGGGACCTCCCATAGGGGAAATAACAGGACTTACACAAATTCAATTGCACTCCGCATGCCACACCAAAGCCATCCAGTTTCTCTATCATCCCTGGCAGGCCCTGCTCAAGTCTCTTAGGAATATCAGTGCATCATCCGTGTAAAGCGAGACAATCTCCTATTTAACGCCACTACATACTCTCCATTGCGGGCCTCTCTGGCTGAAGAGCCCAACCAGAGTCTCTATGGCCAGGAGAGGGGAGGGCGGAAAACCCTGTTTGTCAAACAGTGGTGAAATGACGCTACCCGTCAGTACTCTAGCAACAGAACTCTTGTATAAGAAGTCTACCTAACACAGTAGGTCTGACCCTAACTTCATACATCTCCGTACCTCTCAAGAAAGGACCAGGCCAAAGAATCAAAGGGCGTCTTGATGTCTAACAAGAGTGCTACTCCTACCACAGGCTCCAACCTTGCTCTTCCATTATATGAAACAGCCTGCAAAGATTGAGGAACATTTCCTTCCTGGAATAAAGTCATTTAGGTCTCATTGGACCAAAGTGGACACGTAAAGAAGCAGGTGATTAGCAATGATCTTCCACAACACATTCCAATTGGTGATGAGCAACAAGAGTGGCCTATAGGAGCGCACCATAAACATGTCCTTCCCGGTCTTGGGGAGCACGACTATGAGCACCTCCCTCATCAATGGTGGAAGAGAACCAGCTGTCTTGGCTGCTTGTAACAGAGTCAATAGTTGTGGGGCAAGTAAGCTCTATATGTCGTGCAGAACTCCACAGTAAGTCCTTCTGTCCCCAGACTTTTGTTGTGCACCATTTTATCTAGGGTCAGGCACACCTCCCCAATCATAAAAGGAGCATCCAGGGTCTGGCGGGAGATAGGGTCCAGGTGGGGGACCAGCAGAGTTGCCAAGTTTGTTGAATGTCCAGGTTCGTCCTACCTAGCTTCCTCTTGGTATAGGGCCTTATAATAATTAAATAAGTCCCATTAAAAGCCGAGTGTGACATGAGTATGTCAGAAGTCGGTGAGTGGATGTCCTTCACTTTAGGCCGCTCGTTCTCGGAGAGTAGAAATTACACTCCAACCTGCCCCACTCCACCTTGTCACTACCCGCATGCTGCCAAGCTGTGTATTTCGTATATTCCAGTTGACTCAATCTGTCTGTCAGGGCCCTACTTCATATTAGCTTCCATTATTACACAGTGGCAATTACCACTGTGAGGTCATCGTTAAGTCACACATTCCAAAGAAAAGACATTATTTAATTTGTCCATTACCTTTGGTGCTCTTGGGTGGTTATGCATCATATTTGGCACTTGCTTACCACAAGGTCCCGCATGTCAAATTTCAACTCTCTGTAGGAGAAAAATTAAATGTATTCAAAATGTAACTCCCATAGAAAGCTACAGCAAAACCCTCTGAATAGATTTACACAATGAAAGTAGAAATTTTCTCAAAGTGTGAATTTGTTGATTTCTGTATATCTTTTAAGTTGATGAAGGTGGAGAAGGTCATTAGGCCTCTTTTTATGGTATGTAATGTAGTTGAATCATAGCAAAACTAACACTAAACAGAGCAGCTGTACCAGATAACCACCAGGCAATGATTATAAAAACTAGACCAGACTGGTGGGCAGAATTTTTTGCCACAATGTTGAACAGCATCCTGGACTCAGGGCAGATGCCTGAAAAATGGAGAGGAGCAATTATCAGACCCATTCATAAATGGGGAGATATAACGATACCAAACTATAGCTTCAATAATTTACTGGAAGTGGGAGGAAAGGTTTTTGCAAAAATAATCCTGGAAAGACTTAAGGAATTGGCTGAAGTAAACCAACTTGCGCCTCCTAAACAGGAGGTAGTTCAAAAAACAATGGTCTGGTGAGGTCAAAAAAATCCTCGAGTAGCAGTGCTACAGAAATTTATTTGTGAGGAAAAAATAAATTTATCACTAAAAATTTGATGGTAGCAGAGAATGAATTAGATCCAATTACGGAACGTATACAAGGACACAGAAAAATAGCGGAAGACATCACATTTTATTTACATCATAAAATGGAGTTGCTTCCAATCCCATCATTTTTACTTTTTTGTATTGTATATAAAGTGCTCACATATACAAAAGTGAAAGTGCGTGACGTGAAGTGCTAAGTGACAATAAAAACATCTTATCGCATTTAGAAACATGTCAAAAAACACCCAATTGGTTTAGACAGTATTTAAGGGAATTTTGACGTTGTGGTCGACGACGTTTCGATCTTAGTTAGTCAAGATCATCATCAGGACAAGGTAAATGTGAGCACGTAGGATCATTCTGCCGCTACTGCTCAGCTGATCTGGCTCTGCTGGGCTCACACAGGAAGCAGCAGCGCCCTCAGGAAGAACAGCACAGCCGTCCTGCAGGACCAATCAGAAACAAGTGTCAGCTGAACGACGCATACGGCGACCGAGAAGGCCTTATGCGTCGTTCAGCTGACACTTGTTTCTGATTGGTGCTGCAGGACGGCTGTGCTGTTCTTCCTGAGGGCGCTGCTGCTTCCTGTGTGAGCCCAGCAGAGCCAGATCAGCTGAGCAGTAGCGGCAGAATGATCCTACGTGCTCACATTTACCTTGTCCTGATGATGATCTTGACTAACTAAGATCGAAACGTCGTCGACCACAACGTCAAAATTCCCTTAAATACTGTCTAAACCAATTGGGTGTTTTTTGACTTGTTTCTAAATGCGATGAGATGTTTTTATTGTCACTTAGCACTTCACGTCACGCACTTTCACTTTTGTATATGTGAGCACTTTATATACAATACACAAAAGTAAAAATGATGGGATTGGAAGCAACTCCATTTTATGATGTAAATAAAATGTGATGTCTTCCGCTATTTTTCTGTGTCCTTGTATACGTTCCGTAATTGGATCTAATTCATTCTCTGCTACTATCAAATTTTTAGTGATAAATTTATTTTTTCCTCACAAATAAATTTCTGTAGCACTGCTACTCGAGGATTTTTTTGACCTCACCAGACCATTGTTTTTTGAACTATCTTCTACCCCAGGTCACATTCGTGAGGGGTTCCCTTGTTTTTCATACACATCCTAAACAGGAGGGCTTTAGAGCGGGCCACTTCACAATTGACCATTGTATCTCTCTCTGGTCCATGCCACAAAAGTTGGTGGAGCTTTGTCGACGTCCGGGAAGCTTTTGAGCTAGTAGACCAAAACCGGTTGTGGGAGACCCTAATTAGTTTGGAAATCCCTAGGGGTCTCCTGGGCATAATACAAGGGCTTCATAGCCGCAATTGGGCACAGGTAAACCTGGATACAGGGATACAGAGGGGACCATGTCGCAGAAGATATCAAGTGGAAATAGGCTAAGCCAAGAGCTCGTCTTGGCCCCTTTGCTGTTTTCCTTGTTCACAGCACACCTGCCAACTACTCTGAACACGGGGGCCAGCCCTAAACTAGATGGGAACCAAATTGTCTCCTTACTTTATGCAGACAACCTGGTAATCCTAGACCAAACAGAGATAGGTCCTCAAAGGAAGCTGAAGGTGTTCACTGAATAATGTAGCCATAAAAAACTAATACTAAATCTGGAAAAAACTAGGGTCTCGACCTTTGGCAAAAAAGGAGAAAATTTTGCTTGTTCCTGGGTTCAACAAAGCTGGAAATAGTAAATTAGTATAAATACCTGGCAATGTGGTTTGAGAAATCTCTGAAAAGGAATACCCATCTGGATGAACTGAAAATTAAGGCCCTAACATCGGTTAGTGGCCTGAAATTAATTATCAAAAGCTATAGGGAAATGTCAGATAGACCAGTTTTGAAAGCTTATATGGCCGTGATACCGCTTTAGCTTCTATATGCCGCTGAATTGCTATATGTAAGTGGCAAAAGGGCATAGGACGCTGAAGAGGGGAAATGTGTAAAAAAAAACTACTGTCTCTACCCAGGTCCTCCATGATCCTGGCAATAAGAATTGAAACCGGAATGGTATAGTGGTGAAAAGAGTGGTGCAATAAGAACAACAGAAGGGAAGGCATTGAACAAGGACACAGCAAGAGACCAAGATCAAAATGAAATAATATCACCTTTTCAAGGATCCAACCCCACCTGCCAAAAAGAGACCATCACCAGTTCCTACTTTCCATGCCTTTAACATTTTCTAAGATGTCTCAAATGTGTTAGATATTATTATTTTCCATATTTTTGATTCCAACTACACACTGGTCTACTACTACCATGCACACACCATCACTCTTAGCTAGAATGGTAACGACTGCATATCTAGTCTGCTCGGAATATATTTGCATACTTTCCAATTGGGTGGTGATGTCACGCAAACCTGCTGCTGTAGAGTCAGACAAAATTTGCAGCTTACATCCGAAATATTCTCCAGCTTTCTCACCCCTGGCCATTGCAGTGCCACCAAATGTAATTATGGAGGAAAGAATGTATGCAAAAGTAATACTATTACTATAATTATTGGCTTCGAGATCTATCACTCCTTCACAGAATTATTTGGTCAATGTCCTTTTAACCCATCTTATTTATTTAGTTATTTATTTATTTTATAGTTTTATAGAGCGTGAACCAGACCTGTGAGGGTATCAGAGCGTTTTACAGTATTAAGGGTGGTATAGAAAGCATTAGGAAGGGAGGGACCAATTTGGTAAAATAGGTGGATATCTTTTACAAGAAAAAGGCATGCAGTCTAAGGTCCCGGCTACATATGGGATAAAAATTAAAACAGGTAGATACATTATACAAGAAGGCACGCAGTCTCATCTCTTGTGTGGGATGCCCAGGAGTACAGGAATAGGTATCATCCGTAGAGGCTGTGGATAATGCCGAGGTGGAGGGTGGAACATGTCGCTGAGGTGAATGTAATGTAATCGTTAGGCGAGGTATTTACCCATTAAGAAGTCTTCTGATGGCGGGTGGGAGAGAGTTCCAAATTCTTGGAGCGACCCCAGAGAAAGCCCAATTGTAGGTTTTATTCTTCCGGAAGCGTTACGTTAGGCTTCGCATGTTTGCAACGCACACCCAAGGGCTTCACCATCCCAAATGCCACATCATTCGCACCCTTATGAATATTAGAATGCGTCCCATTAGACAGAAAGAAAAAACCTGGGTGTGCATAAATCGGTCTATCATAATCCACAGCAGAATATCAGGAATTCCACCCTTAGGTACTGGGGTCCTTTGGACTTACCAAAGAGTACGTGCCTTTCCTCAACACTATCCCTGAACAATCAACATACAATATAGTGTCAGTAAAATGTATAATTGGACAGCAAGCAGTGTAATAACCAGCTTCTCTGGGAACTGTCAATTCCTTCTACTGGGAACCCACCAGAGTTATATTCTGTTTTTCCATATAGAATAAGTGTTGTTGTCCCACCCTGGATACCCCATGCCTCATGCTTTCTATGATATAGACAAGGACCTGGATAGCCAAACCCAAACACTCACTGCACTTCTACTAAGTAATGGGGCCGAGTATAGATATAATTGACAATTGACAATGGATATGCTGTCCATAGGCTGGTACCAGATTCAGTGGGGTAATAAGAAGTTCCTTCCCCAAAGAACCTCTTGTTGGTATCTAGAAACATATTGCTCGGAGCCATCTTTTTCTTTTGAACTTAAGGAAGAATCTTATCCTTACTATGTAAAGGTACACTTTTATCACTTTAAAATAAAAACCACGATACCCCACATAACAGTAATAACAGGAAAAGCACAAGGGGAATAGATGTTAACTTTTGTTTATGGGTCCACACTGCATTGTGCTAGGCAACAAGAATCACTGGCTGCTCTTACTCAGCAACCATTCAACTACAGGGATGCATAACGAATGATGAAATGGGGACAACATGCAAAAGAAATATCCAAGTTCCCAGTGTCCGTCAGAGTCTCACTGGTACAGGCTTCTATTGTCCATCAATATGTTGATGCTCTTGAGCACCGGCGGGGGAGCTTGCTCTTTCCTAAGATTGTATCCTATGTCGACCAGGATAATATACCCCCAAGGGATACTTTGATCAATCCTGTCCACTTTTCAAACAGCGCACATAAATCTCATCAACCTGAATTAACTCCGTGGCTAGTATAGCAAAGTACACTCTGGCTTCTACAGTCCATCCCTAACTAAACTTTTTTTTCCTTTGGTGTACCTTCCCCCAGACGAGGACTCAAATTATACCTTGTGACTCCAGGCACAGCCTGGTCAACAAACAGGGGCTCCTATTTCCAGAGGAACTGCTGCATTTAGCACATCATCATTTTCCTTGTCTGTTTGGCGTCACGGAAGGTAACAAACGGTGGCACAGTCTCGCACCCAGAGTCCCCTACTCCATCCTCACCCACTGGTTGTAGGGCAGGGGCAAAGGAATCCTGCGACAATGAGTCACATGTATCCAGTTCTTACGGACAGTGACCTTCACTATGGTGCACATTGCTAGAAGGACTTGTTCTGGTCCCTTCCACCTTGGCGCTGCAAACTTTTCTTCCTCTGGAACTTTTTAATCAATACAAAGTCGCCAGGCTGGAGGTCGTGCCTGGGCCCCTCTGGTATAACTGGCAGGGTGTCCTGGACCTGTTGGTGAATAGAACGCAAACTTTCGGTTAACTGGCAAAGATAATCAATCAGCAATGGATACTCAATATCAGAGAACTGCCGAGGTCGCAGGATGACCCAGACATTTGCCAGACATCCAAACACAACCTCACACAACCTCATATGGTGACAATGTTGTCCTAGAATGTGCCGTCATTCTTGTTGACAAAAGAGCTAACGGTAAAGCATCTGGGCACTTTATCCCTGTAGCCTCCTGAATTTATGCCAGTTTGAGCTTGAGAGTACCATTGTACATCTCAACCAAACCTGCTGACTGTGGGTGATTGGCAGCATGAAACTTTTGCTTTATATGTAAACCATCACAAATCAATTGAATCACTTTTGCATTAAAATTACTTCGGTTATCACTTCAGATAAATCAGCACCACTTCTATTGATGCCATCCATGCCAGGTACTATCAGTGCCACTTCTATTGATGCCATCCAGGCCAGGCACTGACAGCACCACTTCTATCAATGCCATCCAGTCCTGGCAATGACAGCGCCACTTCTATTGATGCCATCCAGGTCAGGTACCAAAAGTGCCACTTCTATTGATGCCATCCAACCCAGGCATGGGCTGTGCCACTTTTATTGATGCCATACAGGCCAGGCACTGAAAGCACCACTTTTATTACCCGTATTGACTTGGATGGTGTAGATGTTCTCTGGTTTCTCGGGTCAGAAGGCACCAGTCATCTGTTGATCTCGTATTTCTTCAATCTCATCATGCAGCATGCAGGTGCTGGTTGATTGAGCTAGGTGTAGAACATTCCTCTGCTCTCTATTTGACACAATAAGAAATAGTCATAATTTAGGTTTGCTAATGGTGCAGCCTAAAAATAGACTCACAATCCGACAAAAGGAAAGGAAAAGAAAAGAGAGTGAAAGTGGGTAAGGAAATCCAAAGCAGTAGTGGCAAGGGAAGAAGGGACATGGAATAAAGGGTGGCTTTGACAGAGTAGAAAAGTGGCCGAAAGACAAGAAGACTGGAGAAGAAAGCTTTAAAAGAAGGAGCCTAGAGAAAAGTCAAGGAGAAGACGGGACGAGAGATAACAGTAACAGGAATTAGATGGAAGAAAGAGGAAAACATAAAAAACGATGAATGAAAGAAGAATGACAGTTAGAAGAGGAGACCACAGAGATCTGCAGTGAGAGGAGGGGGTGTTGGAAGAGAAGTAGAGAGAAGTGGGAAAGGGGAAATGAGAGAGTATCAATAAGAAGACAGAGCAACAAAAAAATAAAGGAAAGTCAGTGTACACGTGACTAAGCGAAAAAGGTGGGAAGGGAACTGAAATAGAAGAGAAGATAGGAGTTGGAGGAAAATATGGATGGTGATGGAATGGGATTTCAGAAGGAGGTCAGAGGGAGACAAAGCGTGGGGAAGTGATAGAGCTTGTGGAGAACTAGAGGGACGAACTGCAGGGGAAAGAGAGCATAAGAAAGAGGTGCAAAGAGAAGATGGGCAGATGAGGAGAGACAGATGGAAACGAGCAAAAGAGGCAATCGGTAGAGGGAGTAGAGACAAGCAATAAAGAGACAGAAATAGGGCAAGGAAGGCAGAGAGAAACCAGTCCGGGAGAAGCAAGAGAAAGAAGCTACTGTACACATCTGTAAATTCTAGATTTTAATTGTTGCCTCTTTTCTTTGGTTTTAGTTCATGCTGGTTCCTGTCCTCCACTACCTCATTTTGCTATTCCTATTGCGTGTATCCCAGGTATAACACATGAAATCTGCCAAGGCGACTCCAGCTGTGCTGAAGATGAGAAGTGCTGCAAGACACACTGTAGCAACCAATGTGTGAAGTCCAGATGAGGTGTGTTACCAACATCCAGTCATTTATCCGTCAGTGATTTTATTTGTGTAGAAACAGCTTGGTAAGAGTAGTGTAACCAGACAACTGGGGTGAGGAGCCAGAGCCGTAATACTGGGAGCTGACATGGCTTCTGCAAACTTATGGGGTGAGGATGACGGGGTATCAGTCAGGGTGAGGCTGAGATAGGATTGGATTGGAATGGATTAGGCATGGGTGGAATCAGAGTGAGACGATGGTGAGTCTTGGGTTGAATCAGTGGGAGACATTGTTGAGCTTTGGGTGGAATGAGAGTGGCATAATGATGAACCTTGGGTGAAAATAGAGTGAGACGATGGTGAGCCTTGCGTGGAATAGGATTGAGATGATGGTGAGATTTGGGTGGAATTGGAGTTAGACAATAGTGAACATTGGGAAGCATCAGAGTGAGTTGTGAGTGTAATGGGTTAGTCTTGGGTGGGATTAGAGTATGGTGTGATAGATTTGGCCTTGGGTGGGATCACAGTCAGCTGTAGAAGGAGTAGAGGAAATGATAGTAGAAAGGAGTGACTCTAGCCTGATGTGGGGTCTGCATTTGTTCAAGTCTGTCATCTTATGCTTCTTGTAGTTGGTGAGCGCGTAGCTGCTCCTGCTGTGGCTTATTGGCACTTTCCTTGCTTTACATTTGTCATCAAACATTGCTGGTGGAACGGTATGGCTCTTGGTGTGTGTGGAAAGGGAGCTGGTGACATGACTTTGGGGAGTGTTTAGAAGGGGCTTCAATTATACAGAGTCAGAGCAGGACCTAGTAGGATGTTGTACATTTGGAGGTGTCTAGATCATTTTCAGATTCCTTTACAGAGCTGTTGATAAAGATTGTCAGTTACAGCCTATAACTAACTGTGCTGGTGACTCCAGAAGCAAAAGAGTGGGGTGAGTGGGGTAGAGAATAAAGCTTGGCCACTATCCCTGCCATACATTGGCTTTCCATGGGGCATAACCCCTGATCCTCCTCACCCACCTCCATGACAACTGTTGTCCATCTCTCTCAACAAGGCAGGCCGTGCTATGACCTCGGGAGGATTCTGTCTCCTTTCCCCCTCTTATAGCCTGGCCATGTGGTACATTACATTAGGTCATTAATATTAACATTAAGCATTGGGAGAGCCAATAGGCCTGGCTTTACTATGCTAGCACAGGCAAATAACATACACCTGTATGCGCATTTCATCCCTTTACTCATCCCATTCCTTAGTTTCTGCTGTAGTGATGCCCTGCCTTAATGCAGTGGTGAGTCCCTGCTCTCCCCCAAAGGATATTTCCTTCATGACCCACCCCAGTAACCATATAAGGGAATAATGTTAGCCACACTCCCTGCTGTATCCAAGCTAAAAAGCTCAATAAATCTTTAGGATGGGAAGCATCTACTTAATATGCCTGTTGCTCTGCCAATCAACCAGCCGTTGAGCCAGTGGGCCCCTGAAAGGATTTGAGACAAACATTCTGCTCCAAGCAGACAGCAGGCACCTGAGAATTCAGCAGGCAGGAACAACACAGATGCTTTGTTGTCTCCATCATTAAGGGACTCTTTCTTCATTGTCATGTTTCCTCATAGAGGTACACTCTATAGATTACTAATGGGCATTAACTATGTAATGTTGTTCCTCTTTATGAAGATGTGCATTTAAAACATTCCGAGAGGGGCTCACTTCCCATGACACGTGAAATCTTCGAACTCTCTATGGATTGACTCAGACTTTTGAGTAAGATGATAGGTCCTCATCAATTCCATTCATGGGATCCAACGGAGATGTGCCTGATCCGAGCCCCTGGTGGCCAAGCACACATCCACTCTGTCTGCCAGCGGGCTCTCATCAGACCGTACCTTTCTTGAAAGAAGGAAAAGATGATGATCACATAGGACTGACGTGTGAATCCCCAAGTGCACTGAGATGCCGGGGCGCTCAGAGGTGGGAAGAGCACTCATCATGGGATGAACCATTTACCTAAAGATGGCCCATGCTGGGATGACTGACACTGGCCCTAGTAAACATAAGGGCTATAATGTCCATCAGTCAGCTCACCCTGCGAATTAAAGGGAGTCGGGTGCACCTGCCTTCATTTCAAATCCACCGACTACTCAGAGTCCTTGTTCTTGACACTGCACGTCCTGCGCCACCTGAGACTCCACAGTGGTGATGAGGACCTGAAGACCCACCGGTGACTGTCATACAAGAAAAGGAGCGTGTGCTTCCAGGAAGCCCATCCCAGCAGCCCCCAAGATATGGTGGCCTAACACTCACATCCATTTTGCTGATCTTTGCGGTCAGTGATTTTAAACTCAGAGAAAATGTGGTACTTGGTGGATTTATGCAGCAAAATGGACCTGACACATCGAGCTGTATCCAGGACATTCCCTGCACTTAAATCAGCCTCAAAATGATGCTGGCTTCAGAGGATACAACTTGCATCACAGTCCTGGATGCCGGAGACCTGCGGCTTCCCCTCCTTTGATAGCCACCACACCATTTCCGGTTTCTGGAAAGGGAAGTAAAGCATCCGCTTCAGTCCATTTTCTGCACAATCACCCTCTACAGTTAGTGCCTCATGGATGGAAAGATGCTCAACCTTGCTGAAAAGGTAATTGAGCTGCCCCCAACAGGAGAAAGTAGGTGCTCAGTGGCCTAGCACAGTCTCCCCCTGACAGGTCACTTCTTTCTCCAGTGTTCTCATCAGGCTGCAGTGTTCGATCTCCAGGAAGGACTCTTGACATCCCTGGAGTGTAGCACGTTATAGCCTCAGTCCCATGCCTCCTCCATCATGATCTTCATCTCAGCATGGGACACAAACTGCCCTCCATGGAGCCCAAGTCTACTGCTGCAGTCTGTCCCTGAGTCCTTCTGCTACCTCTTGTCCAGGGAAGGGGTATGAAGGAGGTAGAGCACTATGGAGGTAGACTGGGTCAGAGGAGCAAGTGTTTGCAGAGGTAGGGAAGAGATGTGAATCTCTCCTCACCACAATACATTTCATGCACAGTTGCAAAATGGATGCTGCTGGGGTGCCAGTTCACTAGCAAGTCCACATTCCCTCCAGCACTGGTATGTGGCAGAAACGCTGCAATATGTGTAGTGTATAATGCAAAAGAACTGTGCATCACTTGTGTTGCCCACTTACGCTCTCACCTCCAGTGTTCCTGTTTATTGCAATGTCCATCTCCAAATACCATGTTTGGTGCCATGCTGGGAAGAGAAAAAAGAAATCTGGAGTTACCGGATCCAGTGGCTGCATGTGTTTGGTGGCAGGTGAGGCACTCGTGCATGGACAGCTGCAGTATGATGTCACCAGGTGCAAAGGGTGTGAAGGGACAGCTGCAGTATGATGTCACCAGGTGCAAAGGGTGTGAAGGGACTGCTGTAGTATGATGTGAGCAGGTGCAATGCTAGTGCAGGAAATGCTGAAGTCGGATACCAGAAGGTGTGATGCTTGTGCAGGGAATGCTGTAGTTTGATGTCAGCAGGTGCAACGCTAGTGCAGGGACTGCTGCAATATGATGTCAGAAGGTAGAATGCTAGTGCCAGGAATGCTGCAGTATGATGTCAGCAGGTGTGAAGCTACTGCAGGGAATGCTGCAGTATGATGCCAGCAGGTGCAGTGCTAGTGCAGGGACTGCTGCAGTATTATGTCAAAAGGAGAGATGCTAGTGCAGGGAAGGCTTTATTATGCTGTCATCAGGTGAGACAATAGTGAAGGATGTCAGAAGGTAGAATACTAGTGCCAGGAATGCTGCAGTATGATGTCAGCAGGTGTGAAGCTACTGCAGGGAATGCTGCAGTATGATGCCAGTAGGTGTGGTGCTAGTGCCGGGAATGCTGCAGTATGATGTCAGCAGGTGTGAAGCTACTGCAGAAAATGCTGCAGTGTGATGCCAGTAGGTGTGGTGCTACTGCAGGGAATGCTGCAGTATGATGCCAGTAGGTGTGGTGCTAGTGCCGGGAATGCTGCAGTATGATGCCAGTAGGTGTGGTGCTACTGCAGGGAATGCTGCAGTGTGATGTCAGTAGGTGTGGTGCTACTGCAGGGAATGCTGAGGTATGATGCCAGTAGGTGTGGTGCTACTGCAGGGAATGCTGAGGTATGATGCCAGTAGGTGTGGTGCTAGTGCCGGGAATGCTGCAGTATGATGCCAGTAGGTGTGGTGCTACTGCAGGGAATGCTGCAGTGTGATGTCAGTAGGTGTGGTGCTACTGCAGGGAATGCTGCAGTATGATGCCAGTAGGTGTGGTGCTACTGTAGGGAATGCTGAGGTATGATGCCAGTAGGTGTGGTGCTAGTGCCGGGAATGCTGCAGTATGATGCCAGTAGGTGTGGTGCTACTGCAGGGAATGCTGCAGTATGATGCCAGTAGGTGTGGTGCTACTGCAGGGAATGCTGCGGTATGATGCCAGTAGGTGTGGTGCTAGTGCAGGGAATGCTGCAGTATGATGCCAGTAGGTGTGGTGCTACTGCAGGGAATGCTGCAGTATGATGCCAGTAGGTGTGGTGCTAGTGCCGGGAATGCTGCAGTATGATGCCAGTAGGTGTGGTGCTACTGCAGGGAATGCTGCAGTATGATGTCAGCAGGTGTGAAGCTACTGCAGGGAATGCTGCAGTATGATGCCAGTAGGTGTGGTGCTAGTGCCGGGAATGCTGCAGTATGATGTCAGCAGGTGCAGTGCTAGTGCAGGGACTGCTGCAGTATTATGTCAAAAGGTGATATGCTAGTGTAGGGAAGGCTTTAGCATGCTGTCATCAGGTGAGACAATAGTGAAGGAATTCTGCAGCATGATATCAGCAGGTACAATGCTAGTATAGGGAATGATGTATAATGATGTCATCAGGTGAGATGCCAGTGCAGGGAATGCTGTAGTATGATGTCAGAAAATGTGACGTTAGTGAAAGCAATGATGCATAATGATGGCATCAGGTGAGATGCTAGTGCAGAGAATGCTGCCGCTTTATGTCATCAGGTGAAATGATAACGTAGGGACTGCTGTAGTATGGCATCAGCAGGTGAGACACTAGTGCAGGGAATACTGCAGTATGGCATCAGCAGATGAGACACTAGTGCAGTGACTGCTGTAGGATTTCAGCAGGTGAGAAGTGAGTGCAATGGCTGCTGCAGTATAATGTCACCAGGTGAGATGGTTGTGTCGGGAACACTGCAGTATGACGTCAGCAGGTGAGACGCTGATGCAGGGAATGCTGCATTGTGATGTTAGTTGATGCAACACTACTGTAGGGAATGCTGCATTAAGATATCATTAGGTGCAATGCTAGTGCAGAGAATGCTGCATTATGATGTCAGTAGGTGGAACAGTGCAGGGAATGCTGCATTATGATGTCAGTAGTTGGAACAGTAGTGCAGGGAATGCTGTAGTATGATGTCAGTAGGTGCAAAGATAGTGCAGGGAATGCTGCAGTACAACATCAGCAGGTACCATGCTACTTCAGTAAATTTTGCAGCATGGCACCAGCAGGTGAGACGCTAGTGTAGAGAATAATGCAGTATGACATCAGCAGGTGAGACGCTAGTGCAGGGAATGCTCCAGTATGGCATCAGCAAGTGAGACCCTACTACAGGAAATGCTGCAGTATGATGTCGCAAAAAAAACTATTGATGGACAGAATGCAGAACAATGTCATACATTCACCCCAGTACAGAGATTTGGGCCTAAATCCATCAATTTTTTTGCTCATCATGCCATTCCAGTTTGGACCCAGCCATATGCAAATTAAGCATCCTGCATATGCAATTAAGCTATCCTGGCTGTAGAGGGGTGAAACCCCGAAACCGGTCCTAGGATGCTTGATTTCAGTCCAGGGAGGACCTGGCTTGGCAGTTCGGGCTGGCTGTTCCCATGAGGCACAGGGTCAAGACTGATTTGCATATGGCTGGGTTCAAACTGGAATGGCATGGTGAGCAAAAAAACGATGGATTTAGGCCCAGATCTCTGTACTGGGGCGAATGTATGACATTGTTCTGCATTCTGTCCATCAACTGTTGTTTATGCAGTATGATGTCAGCAGGTGCGACGCTAGTGTAGGGAATGCGGAAGTATGATGTCAGCAGGTGTGGCACGTGTGCAGGGAATGCTGCAGTATGTAGTCAGCAAGTGTGACGCAAGTGCAGGCAGTCCTTAATTATGATATCAGCAGGTATACGGCTAGTGCAGGTAATGCTGCAGTACAGCATCAGCCGGTGCCATGCTTATTTCAGGGAATGTTGCAGTATGGTGTCAGCAGGTGGGAAGCTGGTATAGGGAACGCTATAGTTTGGCATCAGCAGATGAGACACTAGTGCAGGGAATGCTCCAGTATGACATCAACACATGAGACACCAGTGCAGGGAATGCTCCAGTATGACATCAGCAGGTGAGACCCTAGTACAGGGAATGGTGCAGTATGATGTAAGCAGGTGCGCTGCTAGTGCACATAATGCTGAAGTATGATGTCAGCAGGTGAGACCCTAGTGCAGGGAATGCTGCAGTATGGCATCAACAGGTGCAATGCTAGTCAGATAATGCTGCAGTGTGATGTCTTCAATGCTAATGCAGGGAATGCTGCAGCATGATGGCATTAGGTGTGGTGCTAGTCAGGGAATGCTGAAGTATGGCATGAGCAGGGGAGAAATTAATGGAGGGAATGCTGCAATATGGTGTCAGCTGGAGCAACGCCAGTGCAGGGAATGCTGTAGTATGACACTATTGCTGCAGTATGATGTAAGCAGGTGTCACGCTAGTACAGTGAATGCTGAAGTATGAACTCAGCAAGTGCAAGACTACTGTAGGGAATGATGCAGTATGGTATCAGCAGGTGAGACACTATTGCAGGGAATGCTGCAATATGATGTCAGCAGTTGCAGGGAATTATGCAGTATGATGTCAGCTGGTGTGATGGTAGTGCACATAATGCTGAAGTATGATGTCAGCAGGTGAGACCCTAGTACAGGGAATGCTGCAGTATGGCATCAACAGGTGCAATGCTAGTCAGATAATGCTGCAGTATGATGTCTTCAATGCTAATGCAGGGAATGCTGCAGCATGAGCAGGGGAGAAATTAATGGAGGGAATGCTGCAATATGGTGTCAGCTGGAGCAACGCCAGTGCAGGGAATGCTGTAGTATGACACTAGTGCAGGGATTGCTGCAGTATGATGTCAGCAGGTGTCACGCTGGTACAGTGAATGCTGAAGTATGATCTCAGCAAGTGCAAGACTACTGTAGGGAATGATGCAGTATGGTATCAGCAGGTGAGACACTATTGCAGGGAATGCTGCAATATGATGTCAGCAGGTGCAGGGAATTCTGCAGTATGATGTCAGCAGGTGTGACGGTAGTGCATGGAATGCTGCAGTATGAAGTGAGCAGGTGAGAAGCTAGTGCAGTGAATGCTACTGGATGTTGTCAGCAAATGCGAGACTTGTGCAGGGAATGCTGTAGTATGGCATCATCAAGTGAGACGCTAGTGCAGGAAATGCTGATGTATGATGTCACCAGGTGCAGGGAATGTTGCAGTATGATTTCAACAGGTGCAGGGAATGCTTCAGTATGATGTCAGGAGGCACCACGCTGGTGATGGAATTCTGCAGTATGATGTTAGTAGGTGTGAGGCTAGTTCAGGGAATGCTGCAGGATGATGCCAGAAGGTGCAACACTAGTGCAGGGAATGCTGCAGAATGATCTCAGTAAGTATGAGACTAGTGCAGGAACCACTGCAGTATGATGTCAGTAGGTGCAGGGAGAGTTGCAGTATGATGGCAGCTGGTGTGATGTGGTGAGGTTATGCTAAGGTATGGTGTAAGCAGGTGAGTGCTGGTGCAGGGAATGCTGCAGTATGGTGTCAGCATGTGTGACGCTAGTGCAGGAAATGCTGCAGTATAATGGCAGAAGGTTCATCTCAAGTACAGGGAATTCTGCAGTATGATGTGTGCTGCTGCATTTCTAATCCAGGGAATTTTGCAGTACGGTGTCCGCAGGTGAGACGCTGGTGCAGGAAATGCTGCAGTATGGTGTCAGAAGGTGCAACGCTAGTCAGGGAATGCTGCAGTAAAGCATCAGCAGGTGATCAATTAGTGCAGGACACATTGAAGTATGGAAACATGAGAGACAATGGTGCTAAAAAAGCTGAAGTATGGCATCAACAGGTACTAGTGCCAGTACACAAAATGCTGCAGTATGATGTCATCAGGTGAGACACTAATGCAGAGAAAACTGAAATATGGAGTCAGAAGGTGAGACACTTACTTGCTGCAAATGGCATCACTCTAGTGATGGGAAAGCTGCACTCTGTGTTAAGATCTGGAGTTAGTAATGCAGTTGTCTGGTATGGGAGAAGGGTGGCACAGCAATCCACACCAGACCTGAACTGCAGGAGTAGGTGTGAACCGAAATGGCACCCCTTGATACTAGCTCCATTCAACAGAGCAGAGGAGGAGCAGCAGTTTCCACATCAATTTCTTAGTTGTGCCTAATAATAGGCACCAGCTGGACTAATGTTTGGATGAACACCAGGGCAGCCAGGCTGAGAAAACACTGAACATCATTTGTGGTCCATGCATTAAAAGTGACCCTTGGAAAATGCAGAACCCCACAGGCAAACATCTCTATGTACAGGGGAGTCTGCCAGATACTCAACGTACAGAGCACCAGACAGGCAGGCAAGAAGGCAAATAGAACATGACTTTATTGAGACTGAGGAGCAGCAAATTGTGCTGCTGTTGGGCATGGCCTGGCAAACTAAGTTGAAAGGCCTATTGCTTAAAAAAAACAATTTCTGAGGTGTTAGAATTGCATGGAGCACCATTTCATTGTCAGCTGTGTGAGCACCAGGGATGACAGTGGCACCACTAACAAACATGCAACTGGACCATTTCTTCCTGAAATACTTAAAAAATACTTCCGGCGAAGGACACTCCATGCCAGCAGCCAAGGTGGTTTGTCTGGAATAGGTTTTTTGTTAAAATGCGATTAGTGATGTGATGACACCAAGGAGTAATAAAGTGCATTTGAGACAATCTTCATTGTCTGCAGAGGAAGGCCTCTTTTGCAGACAGTACAGAGGCATCCCCCAAAAATACCCTGAAAAATAAAGCACAGGTGCAACAAAGTTAAAAGGCAAAAGGTGCTGAAGCACCTCATTAAACACCCCCAAACCCAAAGGGCCAGCAACGCCCCATAAGTCTGTGTGAGGACACTTCCTTGGAAATCTTGCTAACTTATGGGACTCCATCAACATTTTGGAAATGCGTTGTGCGGGGCTGCATATAGTAGAACAGCCCCCCAGAAGTGGCCACTACAAAAGTCACCATAACTCCAGGGAGAGGCTTTCCTGCATTTTAAAGCTTTCCTGGAATTTGGGCTTTTGCTTAAAAGCTCTGGGGTGTAGGGACCTCTATTGGGTGGTCCTGGACCATATTGATGATTGATATGCAAAGTTTTATGTCATTATTATTATTATTATTAGTTAAGAAACTTATAAAGCGCTCTGCTACCCCCAACGGGGCTGTCCTGGAGCTAGGACAGGCGGCAGTTGCAGGTACCAATAAAGGCTAAGGGTTGGTAAACAGCCAGGTCTTCAGGACACGTCGGAAAATGGTTTCGGATTCAGCCATATGCAGGGACAGTGGCAGGCTATTCCAGGTTTTGGCAGTAATTACTGCAAAAGCTCTGCCACCCATTCTGGAACGGCGGAAACGGGGAGTCATCAAAAGGCGGAGGTGATTCAATCTAAGTGAGCGGTTGGACTGGGAATGCTTACGTTGAACTCTAAGGTAGGCTGGACCCCGTCCCTGAATTGCTCTAATAGCCAACACCAGCAACTTAAACTGAATAAGTTTAATCACTGGAAGCCAGTGGAGTTTCTTCAGGTGGCGTGAGATCGAGTGGCGATATGGGATGTTACAAATCAGCCTTGCAGCCGCATTCTGAACAATCTGCAAGCGTTTGATTAGGTAAGCTGGAGCCCCTACATACAGACTATTAGCATAGTCTAGATGTGAGGTGACCAGGGCATGAATAATAGTCCGGCGAGACTCCAGAGGGAGAAAAGAAAGAATTTTATGCAACGTGTGTAATTTGCCAAAACAAGCCTAGGAGACCAGGTTTATTTGAGATTTGCAGGATAACTCATTATCAAACCGGAGTCCAAGATTCCTAGCTGAGTCCACAGACTCTGGAGGAGGATTCAACTCAGACGGCCACCACAATAGTGGTAGAGGTTTTTTTAAATTTAAAAACTGCACCTCGGTTTTGTCTGAGTTGAGCCTAAGCGTGTTTAATGACATCCAATTGGAGATGTTGCACATACAGCATCTGAAATTAGAAAAAGCTGCTTCAGAGTGGTCTTTAAATGAAAACATCAATTGTGTGTCGTCAGCATAGTAGATCACTCTGACGCCACAGAATTCTACCAATGTGGCCAGAGGAGAGAGATACATGTTAAAAAATAGTGGGCTCAGAGCAGAGCCCTGAGGGACCCCACCACTCAGGGGTTTCTCCTCGGAAACAAATGGCAGAAGGAAACTTTTTGACTGCGGCCACTTAGGAAAGATCGAATCCAGGATAGAGGGATGCCCTGAATCCCGAGACAGTAAAGTCTCTCGAGCAAAATAGCATGAGAGACCATATTGAATGCCGCGGACAAGTCGAGAAGCACTAACATCGCTGCCTCGCCTGCGTCCACCCATTCGCAAAATGTCTCAGAGACCTCAAGAAGAGCATTCTCAGTGCAATAACCGGATCTAAACCCGGACTACGAGTCATGGAAAAGATGACGGGACTCGAGACAGCTAGACAGTTGCTCCTGAACAATTTTTTCCAGGAGTTTGGCTGGTTTTGGTAGGAGAGAAATAGGGCAGTAGTTTTAAAAAAAAAGATGGATCTGCATCAGATTTTTTTAAAATAGGTATTAACATGGCCTGTTTCCAGGTCGAAGGGAAAATTCCAGTACGCAGGGACAAGTTCCAAATCAAATTCAAAGGAGAAATGATAAGGGGAGCTAAAGAACTAAATAGTTGTGTCGGGCAGGGATCCGTTTGAAAGCCTGACTTGCAGGTAAGAAGTTTTTGGAGTGACGTGTCAATAGGGATCGAATGAAAGGACGTGAATGCATCACTATTAACTACCACAGTGTCTTGGACCGGGATGTAAGGACTGGGGACAAACATTGAGTATATGTCTAGGATTTTATCATGAAAGAAATCTGACCGTCCATTACAAAGCTCCTGGGTGGGAGGGATCGTGCTTGCTAAGGCGGCGGGCTTAGTAAAGTCTTTCACTATTTTAAAAAGGGTTTTTGAGGAGTTACCGGCAGTGTTGACTTTATTGATAAAATACTCCCTCATTGCCGAGCATTTAAGTTTATGAAAATTCTTAATGGCAGCTTTATAGATTAATTTAGCCTCCGAATCATAAGATAATCTCCAGCTCCACTCGAGTTTCTTACGATGGCTTTTTTCAGCACGCAAGACAGGGGTAACCCAGTGGCTGATGGTTTTTGTCTAGAGGAGACAATGAGTTGCAAGGAGGCGACGGTATCAAGGGCTGAGCTGAGCCAGCTATTAACGTTAGATACATCCCGTTCCGAATCACTTGCCAGCTGCAGAGGGGTACAGCAGAGGGCAGGGGCCATGGTGTCACAAGTAATTTTAAATCATTTCCTACTAGAATCCCGGGCCATAGAAGAATTAGTCAGACGAGAGGGTATATCCAGACTAAACAGGATTAGGAAATGGTCTGACCACGTAAGGGGTATAGGCAGTGCTATGGTCAGATTAGGATTGTTAATAAACAGCAAGTCCAATGTATGGCCGGCCCGATGGGTGGGGCCGCTAACCCGCTGGGTCAAATTAAGGCCTTCCAGAGTTTCTAGGAGCTGGCCCACTTTAGTGCAGTGAATATCATCCACATGCAAGTTAAAATCACCAAGGATCATAAAATGTGAATGTTTAAGTGACAGGTCAGCAGCAATATTATTAAATTCTGATAGATGTTGGGGCAGGGAACTGGGGGGTCTGTAAATGAGAATTCCAGCCATGGCTATGTTAGATGCAACAGAAATGCTAAAATACATGGCTATTCAAGGGCCAATGTTGAAGAGTTTCCTAGAAGAGATTTCCCAGCTAGAACGTAGGATCACTGCAATCCCACCTCCCACTTTGTGGTTAGCCCAGTTCACTCCCAAAAAACGATAGTCAGTGGGAATAGCTAGATTAAGGTCGAGGTTGGAGAAATCCCTAACCCAGGTTTCGGTGAGAAACATTATGTCCCAGGCATGAGTTTCCAGGGAGAGCCAAATATCACCAGAATGGCGAGGGAGAGATCTACAATTAGGTAGACAAGCATTAATGGAAGGGGAAAGAGAAGATTGCGCCTTTAAGAGGCCAAGGAAAGTCATTGTTACCAAAGAAAGTATTGAATGTTGGTGCTTTCCTCTTATGATTGCAGTTGTGAAGTATAATGTTTTTTGCAGTAACAAAACAACAATACATTCCACTGTGATTTGGTATTTGGAAGGGGCGTTTTTTCGGTATTTGGAAGAGACGTCCTAAACACGCCCCTTCCAAATACCTAATCACAAAACGAGATTGCAGTTCAGTAACAAGTTACCAAATCGCAATTTGGCTCCTGCACATTTCAAAATGCTTTTTTGTGGTCACAAATGATTGTTTGGGATCTCCAAAAACATTTTACATGAAAGTTTAAAATATCTAATTAGTTAAATGATGCTGTAAAATTGAATGTATTCATAGCTTTAATAGAATTCATAAACCCCAACCCTAAATATGTTCTTTTAGTAGGACTCCAAGAAAATCCTGGGTTGTTTAAAACAATATTTATTTAAGAGTAGAACTTCAGATTTCTCAGAGTTTAGTCTTCTTTGTATCACATGAATTGCATGATGCATTCTCTAGCAGCTGCTTAAAAGGAGTCAAGGAAAATGTGAAATAAGTACCAGGTCCAATATTCAAATTAAAAACAAAACAATGAAATGGTTGTGTGAAAGGTTTGTCAAATAAAAGTCCAATTCAACGAGTACTGGAGCATGGTCTGATATTACAATATGCTTAATATCACAATTAATTAATTATTTTTGTCAGTGTATTACTTAGAAATGTGTAATCTATCCAAAATTAGAAACCATTATCTGGAAAATAAAATGTATATTCTATTTTGTTCGGTTGATAATTCTACAAGCCTTAGTAAAGGAGTTTTGGGTGAGGGCTTTTGAGAATTGGTTTTGCATAAAGTTTTGAATACCTTTAACTGTAGCATTCCTATCAAGGAATGGATAAAGTATTTTAATATTATCTGCACCAAAATTAAGTTATCATCAGCATACTTCATTAACTTTCCAAAAAGCCCATAAACTTTAGAAATTGAAACAGGAATTGTATCAAGTATCATTTAACATATAGCCATCTTTCTTTACTATCGTGTTCCTGAGAAACTACAATTACATTCTTTTGTTTAGAACAGTGAATATTAACACAATTTGCCGTCTTATGATCAGGTGAAAAGAATATTTTCCCAACTCACTTCCATCGAAGTTCCTTAGAGTCATCTTCAGTTAAATTAGTTTCTTGTAGCAGAGTAATGCCAACTTGAAGCTTATATATTGAATTATTCTCTGCCTTTTAATAGGAGAGCTATATCCCAACCACAACAATAACACATCAAAATATGAACAGAGATTAAATAGCATATACATAGAATAATATAAATGAGTTAATATGAGATTTATTGAGAGGTAAAATAAAATAAAAAAGATGCAGCATATTCTGATAGGGTAAGAGAGATATTGTTAGTACATCAACAAAAAGGAGGAAGAGTAAGGAGAAGAAAGGAAGAATAGATATAAAAGGATAAAACATTAAAAGGTAGAAGACCAACATACCTATGGGGAAACAGGGGTGGAGATGGTACATCTTCACTCAGGGAGGTCCGGGAAGTGGTGACAGGATACATAGGGCATAACATAAAAACACAGGAGATGATAAGACGGTTATCTGAAAAGGAATATAATTAGCTTAAGAATGGTAGAGAAAGAATTAATAGAACTAATTTCCCAATTCAGCAATGTAAAGCAAAGTTAAAAGAAACATCAATGCACTAGAAAAGCATGAAAACATGAGGAACAATATGTTTCTTTAGCATCTCCTCTGCTGTTATCTAAAAATTGCTTTCATTGAATAGGGTCATTGTAGGATGTTGTTTTGTTCTTATGTGTAACTTTAAACAAGCATGGATGAAATAGTCCAAAGTGTGCTTTGAGGTATCAGAATATATGTATAACGATTGCTTTTGCCGGTTAGCAATACTTTTGGCAACATCTTGTGAAAAAAACTTTGTCTCAAATCATGAGGTATGAGGTATTCTTTTTGCTTTGGCTGAGAGAATAGCTTTAAGAAGATCAGAATATTCTAGAAATAGAAGTATGGCACCTCTAGGTTTAACAGAAGGCATACAAGATTGAGGTCCTTGCCACAATCTATGCCCTCTTTGTATGATTAGGGAAACAGAATCCGGAATGTCCAATATTTTTTAAATGAAAGATTTAAAATATGAAATATGATTATTTCCTCCAACACACTCAGACAGGCCATAGATTTGAAGAAATAATATTCCTTCTGTTTATATGCTCTAAATCTTCTGCCTGTTTCCTAAGAAGGCTTATATCTTATTGCATAGATTCAAGTCCTATATGTCAATCACACTTTGGTCTACTTCAGATATCCTTCAAGTATCCTAAGTGGGAGTCATAAATTCAGAATTTACTACACATCTGACAAAGAAATGTGCAGTGGTGAATCCAGCAATGCCTGTGGGGAATCCAGGAGGAAATAGATGGGTGTTTTTCCAACCATAAGCTAAAATGTGCAGCTCAAAATACCTTTGTGACCTAATATGTTCTTTAACCCCTTCGATGCTGCGCAGATTCCGCCGCTGTGCTGACGGAATCTTGCGCGGGCGTGGTCATGACGGAATGGTTCCGTCATGAGCACAGCTCAACCGTGGGTCATAACGGAACCATTCCGTCATGAGCACCGAAGGGGTTATAAGTGTGTGGATGTGTGGGATTAAATATGGTAAAGGAAATGATGCTAGGAATTCAAAGTGAGTGTAATAAAGCAGGCTCGTCGCATTCAAATGATCTATGAGAGCTCCATTTTACCCAAGGCTTTCGTGGGCATCTGAATGGAAGTATTTATAAACAGATGCACCTCCCATAATTAGTCCTTTTACAAAAAAAATTATGTTACATTTCTGTTTCCAAGTTGAAACTTGTCAATCTTTGCATATTTAATAAAAGGACAAAATGTCTGATTTAGAGGTTGGTGGATATGTTACTCAATCACAAAGCTGGCGGATATCCTGTCCTCCTTAGTACCAGTGCATTTTATCTAGGGCTCCACGTTACATGGTGTTTATTTGTTTAACATTTCCATCTGTATTTAGACATATTTTTTTTTGGGCCGTCTTATTGGCATTTAGACATATTTATTTTGTGTTTTGTGAACAAGTGGTCATAACTCATATATTTCCACATTTGTTTACTTAATGTGCACTCACACTTTGATGCCGGCCAGGTTTTAGCACATTATACAGCCAAATATAATAAAACAAAATGAAGTTATTAGCATAATAGCACAAACGTATGTAGAGATTTGAAGTGACTTTAGGAAATCTAATTTCTTTCTGTCTCTCTGCCATGAATCTGTATAGCTATTGTTCTGAAATTCATGATTCACAGCATGGAGAGTCACTCATAAAAAGTCAAAATTTCTGCATTTTCCACTTAAAAACATAGCAACAAGAAACACCCAGGGCTGCATTTATCTGTAAAAATCAGTAAAAAAGGAAACCTTTGAGCTTTAATAATATCCTATGGCACATGTGATAAGGTGGATGGGATATCCTTAGGCCCCAATTACAAAATTTTTAGCGGAGCAGTGTCGAAGCGGTACAAACCGCCATGCCACCGCTCCGCCAAAGGTCGCCACCACCCACCCGCCAGATTGCAACTTTTCAGTAGTCTGTAAGGCGGACGACGTGGTGATTCCATGGCGGTGCCTCTTTTAACAGCTGCTATCTCCTTGAAAAAGGCACCGCAATGGAACCGCACTACAAGGGTTCTGCATGAGATGGACTCAAAAGTCCATGCCGTGAAGAAACCTATGTGCATGCACACAGGGGGGCACATGAAATTCCTCCCTGAGTGCATCCACATGTGGTTAAAGTGTGGGGGCTCTGTAGGGTCCCCTTTGTTTTCTCTCCTCCATGTTTACTTGGAGGAAGAACATCCATGTATATCATGGAGGAGTGGAAACTCTTAATAAACTTGGCGGGACCCCGGTAGTCCTGCCAAGCATATTGCAGCCTCAGAACTCCGCTCCAACGGTGGTTCTCTGGTAGGGCCGGCTGTCTGACTGCCCAACTCGTAATAGGGTGGTCGGACCGCGGGTTTGGCGGTGGTTGGGTCCGCTACCTCCGTGCAGCCTCGAGTCTGGCAGTCCTTGGACTGGCAGGCACGTAATCAGGCTCTTAATGTTTATGGTGGAGTACCCGTCCACCAATCTCTAAATTAGGGCATTAATGCATATTGTTATTATATTTTTATTATGTTAAGAGTATAAATGCTGTTTTTAAATTCTCTTCTCATTCCAGAATTGTATCCCTTTTCAAGAAGCCTGCGACAAGTATTCTGTTTATACTAACATATAACAATCTTCTGTTTATGTAGAGTTTTACATTATCATTGTCAGTACATGTTGTAAGTACCCATATAGGGATTTGTGCCTCACTCACTGTGTTCTTGTTTGTTTCCAGATTTGTCCACAGCGGTGTGAATCCAGCCTCAAATGAAACTCACCCCTATTCCCAGCACCAGAGTTATTGTGGTCCATTGCATCCTATGCCTTCACCACCGTGACAAGAGAGTGATCATCTTTAGGGCCCCATTTTCTAGCTTTTGATGCAGGGCAATGTAGCAAGTCACTTTTACAGAGCATTCCTGTCCTCTTCAACTGAGCTGGTGCACAAATTAATGCCTCGCACCAAAGCAGGCACACTTGCACCATGATTGGCAGGATTGTTTTTGTGCAGGAAGGTACATAATGTGTGCTGCACAGTTTTGACACATTCCCAGGTTTACCAGATTTTTTAAATCTGGGAATGTGTCAAAATCCATGGGCGAGGTGTGGAAACAACCACCTCAACATCCATGAAACGTCTTTCTGATGTAGTGTGAGGCAACAGAAAAACTTGCGATGCGTTGCCTTACACTGTATCTACATATTTTAAAGTGTTGTTCTTTACCATCAGGAGCGGGGGATTTCTTTAGTAAATCCTTCATCTCTCTATGACTGTATTACTGAATGCATAAGCAATGCCTTATGAATGTTTTCACCCTGCAAAAGAAAGGATCAATAAAGTCATGCATTTGAAATAAAGTTATTAAAATATTACAGTTTTTATTGTCTTGAGTTCCTTAAAAACATTAGACTTCACACCAAGTACACCATTTACACCATTACACGTTTATTCACATTAAAGTCCTTTGTTATGTAAAATATTATTTTACATACTGTTATCCATAATTTATAACCAACCCTGATTCTTTGTAGTCAAGGATTGTTTTCTTGGCAAATCCTGCGCTGTGTAGACTAGCATTTCTTGCAAGGAAAACCCTCAAATGCAAAGTTCTAAAGTGTCCAAAACTCCACCCTCATCATCAACACAAAATGCTCCAATACTCTGAAGCAGCATCAGCTACTCAGTTGGGACTGGAAAACTGTTCTTTGGGAAAGACGAATTAAGCATATCCAGTGGGGACTGGAAAACTGTTCTTTGGGGGAAAAAACAGGATTAAACATATCCAGATGATTTTACCAACATACAAAAATTAGTTCATAAAGGAAAACACAGCACAGGAAGTACAGTAATTGACTAGGGACATACAATGTGGTCAAGCAAGGAAGCTGGGCTTGAATTCCGGTTTCTCTAGTTCACAATGTGCAGTTCAGCTATTACATGGACCTCTCCGCCTTCCCTCTCCTTTATCAACAATAAGGAGTGTTTTTTGTTTACTTTTTGTGGAGCTAACTAAATAAACTGTGCTCAATAAATAAACCCATCACACCATAAATCCAGCTGACACATGAGACTTTTTTTGAAAAAAGTACAGTATTATGTTAAGGAAGGTGGGGCACCAGGCACTTGGGTTTTCTTGCAGATATCGCATGCTCATAAATCACCACCTATCCTTGACTTAACAAAGAGATTGACTTCCGGAGACACTCATCAAATCTGTGAAAGAAATTACACACATTACCTAAACCAAAAAAAAACAGAGAATCCCAGGATTGTATTCCGCTAAAGTAGTAAAGAAAAAACAATTGTGACAAGAAAATGTTGTCAAAAAAACTGTCAAATCAAAAATGTCATGGGACAAAATAAAGACGATAAGAATATATTGGGAATAGTAAATGTATCCTCCAAAGTTGAACAATTAGGCCTGTCGCATATTTAAAATAACATACAGCTGCAGCAGAGCTCTCAAGATCACATATGCCTCATTTAAGAATTGTATCTTTGAGCATTATATGGCATCATATTGGGGACAAATGTACTTTAATGTTGTATCAAAAATATTGCTTACAAAAATATTGGGTTTATGTACTTTGTATGAAAACAACAAAAATATAAAAAACATCACTGACCTGAATACTGTCAAAAAAAGGTAAGTCTATTCAATATGAAAATTATTGTTTAAAAACCAAAACAAAACACATACATTCATAGTTATAATTTAATGAGCTAAGTACAAGTTATGCCCTTGACTTTGAATGCTGATGACCACTCATATTACATCACTCATGATGTGTTAAATGAGATCATTTAAGATATCACTGATGACATTTCAAATGTCCTTGTGCTCAACCACCCCCCATGGGTGGTCAACCAGCCACGGGCTGCCAAATCCTCTCCAGGCAGCCACACCCCCTGTGGAAGGCCAACCCCTATGGACGGCCAATCTCCCAATGTCGGTCATCCTAAATTTTTGTTTTATTTTTTTCCATTTGTTTCGCAGTACTGCTCTGTTTACGCTAAATCACAAAAAGCATGCTACACTGTAATGATCTAGCTTACTGTCCAATCTCATATCTTTATGTTTAGTGATTTATCTTTATCTCTTCCCAAAATGCCTTTGGAAATATTCCATATAGCAAATGCATTTTGGGCTCCCCTTTTTCTCTGCCCCTCGGATGATAGCTCACCCAGAAACATTCCAGGAAGGAGCTGAGGTAGATGAAATTGTCTGGAACATTTCATGGAAATTCATCAAATGTTGCCAAAGTTATTTGCAAAAAACAAAAAACTCTCTTCCTATGTAAACATTAGAGTTTCTGTAGTTTCCATAACGACTTTGCAATGGGCGAATGCTTTTTGGCAGCTCTAGAGCAGTGAGGCATGTCAGCCTGACAGGAAGGGTGTAGGACTGGACGACTGGAATGGGAGTGGATGGGACATGAAGCCAATCTTACAGCCCATGTTCTGTTTCAGGACGAGCCGGACATGCTTAGACTAATGTATGGGATGATGCAAGGACAAGGAGAGCAGATTTATATCAAGGGCCATATTTATCAAGGGGAATGCATTGTGCAAGTGATACAACCCTCAAGATGCGATTTATCAAGTCACGCAAGGCAGAGGCAGTTGGTGCACTGAGTTACACTGCCCCAAGGAGTCATTCCATGGGTGGTATAGGGGTATTCCCACACAAATTCCCACAGATTTTGATGGATTCCGATTTACAATTGCAGGTAGACATAATGAGGAGAAATATCTTAACTTCTCTTTGTTTTTCCCTCCTTCTCTGAGTGCTGCATACAGCAGCACACATAGAAAGAGGACAATTGCCTCAGGAGGTTGGTTTTGTTCAGGTTGATGTTCCTCCATGAGTCTTCTTTCATTAGTGTAGGCTTCATCTCTGTGTGGTGCAGTGCATAGACTGAGATTGACTTGCAGATAGCTTCCCCAGTATTAAAATAGTAAACTGTGTGAACCAAGTGGAGGAGCAATATCATATGTAGGAAATAATGTGAAGGACAGGGAACTATTTTTAGGGGGGAGGTTAGAACGAGAAATTGGATTGCTTAGTCAATCAGTAGATTTGTTTGCCTGTAAAATGGCCTTTGGTGGAGAGTACTGCTAATCATGGTGTTCTTATCATTCCTGCTTTCAGGAGAACCGAGGGGGCTAAAGAGACTGTCAAGGCCCAGGTCTAGACCCAAAGCCCTAAGGAGGGTTGGGCCAGTGCCACTACCACAGTCTCCATTCCAGCCATTCTTCCTGGTGCTGGAAAGTCATATTTAATATGTCTTACTTTTACCAATTCTCATCTTCTCTATTTTCAATTTTTCCTAACTTCCCTTTTCCTACTTTAGTGTCTGTTATCCCATCATTGGTCAATGTGTTTTTTTGCATTTCTTCTTTCACTGTAGCTGGTTTCCTCCTGATTTTAGCTTTCTCCTTGCTACTGCGGTTGAAACCTTTACCTCACCCCTCTTTTAAATATCTCCTTTGCTTTCCATTCCCTTCCCATCCTTTAATCATTGTTTTTCAGATCCTTTCTAGCAATATCCCTACATTAATAAAATGGGATATATGGTATTAAACTGTTGACTACTTAGGTGCCGATTACGATCCGGTAAAAACCGGGTACGAACCGTCGGTCGGAGCGTTTTCTCCGTCCGACTCGTACCCGGTTGTAAAACTTTACAAACATGGAATTACGATTCGCACGGAAACACCATTTCCGTACGAATCGTAAAAAACACCGACCGACGAAAATATACGTACGAATGTGATCCGGGAATGCTGCGACGTGACGTCGGGACGCTTTCAGGCAGCATTTCACGACCCAGGAAGTACGATTCGAACCGTCAGCAGTCTGGACGGCAATATTTTCACGGCACAAAAGCGAAGTACGGCGCGAAACGACCAGAGTAGGTGGCCCGGTACGCGCCGACCCCCCCCCAGCCCCCGTACGTTCGAGTCGTACCCCCCGTGTATGTACACCCGTGTACGTGTCGAACCCCCCGTGTATGTACACCTGTGTATGTTCGAGTCGTACCCCCACCCGTGTATGTACACCCCCGTTCGAGTCGTACCCCCACCCGTGTATGTACACCCGTGTACGTGATGAACCCCCCGTGTATGTACACCTGTGTACGTTGGAGTCGTACCCCCACCCGTGTATGTACACCCGTGTACATGTCGAACCCCCCGTGTATGTACACCTGTGTACGTTCGAGTCGTACCCCCACCCGTGTATGTATGGTGCGTACCCGCTGGGGGTACGCACCGTACATACACGGGTGGGGGTACGACTCGAACGTACACAGGTGTACATACACGGGGGGTTCGACACGTACACAGGTGTACATACACGGGGGGTTCGACATGTACACGGGTGTACATACACGGGGGGTTCGACACGTACACAGGTGTACATACACGGGGGGTTCGACACGTATGTACGGGGTCTGGGGGGGGTACGACTCGAACGTACGGGGGCTGTGGGGGGGTTCGGCGCGTACATACGGGGGCTGGGGGGGATGTTCGGCGCGTATGCGGGCACATGTCTCCATGGTTGCTATGGGAGTTCGGTGCGGACGGTGTTTTTTCCATACGGTTGTAACATCGGACGCACGGGACGGATCGTAATTCCGCGGTCGGACTTCACTTTTCACATTTGTACGGTAAATCGTCCGTGGACGTGTCGGACACATTTTCCGACCCGAGGACGTGTGGGGAATAATTCCCAATGCGATTCGTATGGACTTTTTACCATGCGAATCATAACTGGCAGTTTGTACGGCACTTGTACGATTCGTACGGTAAAAAGACCGGATACGAGTCGTACGGGGAATTTTTTTACCGGATCGTGATCGGCACCCCAATTTTTTTAAGTATCATGTAAACCGTTTGATACAATTTTGACAGTCAATGATTGCACATTTGTTAGGTAGTGTTACTTTTTAACCCGTTTGCATTCTTTGGTTGGTACTGATATTCTAAATTATTGTGAAACATTTTTTCTAACTCGTACCTCAGGAATTCACAACTGTGAACGATGGGACTGCTGTCAGCAACCAAGCAATAGTTGTCACTTTTTCTTGTTTTGAAAGGAAAACAATTGCACAGTTCAGTATATTGTCTCCATGTTTTTTAATAAATTAGCAATATGAATTCAATTAACTATGTGGCCTAGTATGGCAATGGGCCTTCCAGCCAGTACACCCAGTACTAGTCATGAGAGCAGTAAACAACTGTTTCTTTGGCGTCTGTTGAACTGAAACATAATTTAGGCCATGGATGACATTGAATTCAATTACAAAATGTATATGTTTCGGGGTATTTCATGGTTTTTTTTGCAAACAGTATAGGTGGGGTAATATATTTGATGTATTTGGAGGACGTGTGTTTTCATTTGTGGCATTGCTGAATTAATGCTGATTTCTCCTCTGTTACCATGCCTCCTTTCTCTGGCCAGTGTGTGAGTGTGTTTGCCATAGGCCACCATTCGTCTTTGTTTCCCGTGCCATGTGGCCATAGGCCATTGTTTTGTATAGTCCGTGTCCATAGGCCTGTATGTGTTCTTTGTTTTCCATGCCTCCTGCTTGTTGTTTGCCCATGTGGCTGGTGGCCATTTTGTATAGGCAGTCAGTGTGCTTTTGACACAGACCTGCATGTGTTCTTTGCTTTCCAGGCTTCCCGCTTGTTGTGATCATGTTGCTGGTGGCCATTTTTTGGAGGCAGTCAGTGTGCTTTTGCCATAAGACTGCATGTCTTCTTTGTTGTGACTATGCCTCCTTAATAATTGTTGTTGTTACCATGTGGCTGTCGGGCATTTTGTGTAACTAGCCAGTGTGATTTTGCCAAATACCTGCCTCTCTTCTTTGCTGTGCCCATGCCTCCTTGCTGGTGGTTGTTGTGACTATTTGGCTGGCAGCCGTTTAATTTAGCTGGCCAGAGTGCTTTTGCCATAGGCTGCATGTCTTCTTTGTTGTGGCCATGCCTCCTTGCTGGTTTTGATTGTGAGTAACCAAGTTGCTGAAGGCCATTTTATGTAGCCAGCTAGTGTGCTAGCCAGCCAGTGTGCTTTTGCCATAGGCCTGCATGTTTTCTTTGTTATGGCCATGCCTCCTTGCTGTTTGTTGCTGTGACCATTTGGCTGATGGCCATTTTGTGTAGACAGCCATTGTGCTTTTACCATAGGCTTGCAGGTGTTCTTTGTTCCCATGTCTCCTTGTTCAGTGTTGTTGTTTGACCATGTGGCACAGGCTGGCAGCTATTTTGTGCATCCAGTCAGAGAGCTTTTGCCATAGGCTTGCATGGATGGATTAGATATCAGTTTAATAATATGCTTGTGGATCATTGTAGTATGCATATTAATATGATTTTGATGAACAGCGCTTCTATATATTACATGCATATGTTTTATTTTTCACTTCCAATAGGTTTCTTCTCATTCTCCCATATAAACGTTGGCAATTATTGATTGTTTTTAAATATAGTTTTTATTTTACCTTTTTAATTATTTATTTTAATGTTTCTCATTTCATTTATTTGTAACTTTTTTATTTTTGTTTTAATTGTAATGGTTTTCATTTTTTTACATTTTTTATTTTTTATTTTACTTATGTAAACATGTTTTAAATTATTTTTTTTTTAATTAAATGTTTTTTAATTTTTATTTGTTTAATTTTTCCTATTTTATTTTATTTTTTCCCCCATTTTGCCTCGGTTGATCCAACGGCCATCCATCCACCATAGGTGCACAGCCGCGCAACAGCGTTCAGTTTTTTAAAGTATATAATTCCATTTCCTCCTGGACACCGTGGCTGCGGTGCACTTTAGACACATCGACATCACTTATTTGTGTAATGATGATTAATCCATTTACCCTGGACCACATTGCCTGCCATAGGTGTACACTAACCTCCATTTTTTAATAGATTACTATTCCATTTACCCATGCAGTTGCCTGAGTGCCGCAGGTATCTCCTTTAGAATATATGGACATACAGGAAAATGCTCCATCATTCTGTATATTGTGTGTTATTCTAATGGGGAAGACAATTATATGGTATGGTGGTGTGGTTTGACTTTAAGTAAACAACCATGGTAATATTGCCTTTGTATGCAGTAATTCAAACTGCAAACAATGCTACGATTCACATTAAATGTTTTCTTGCTTGTTTGCTTTTAGATGCACAAGAGAAAACACATCACTCACAGTATTGCCAAACAGAACGCCGGTGCATTCACACGTCAGTCCTCCAATCTCTTTCGCTTGTGCAACTTGGCACAACTGCCAACTGTGAGCTTTAAGAAGGCCGCAAAGAAAGATGCTTTCAAGAAAGTGGTCAGTGAGAAGAAGCAGCTTCCCACCAGTGGTATGTCACCGAAGCCTTTTGCCGTAACCTATTTTGGACCACCACGTTGTGCGGAGCAAATTGAGAGCAACACTCCATCATCAGCAGCAGCATCCCATCCTGAGGCCAAGACCATGTCTGTCAGTGAGGTGGCCACTGCAATCCTGATGATGCTGATGAGCAGTTACATTGAATTTGATTTGTCCCTTTCGCAAAGTAGTACCCAATCGATTTGGGAAACAGAGCAAAGTGGCCAGCAGCCGCAGCCAACAATCGTACGTTTTCCTGATTTTTTCAGCAGAACAGGAGATTGAGCTTCCTTCGTTCTGAGAAAGAACCTCCTTTTTTAGAATAATTGGCTCCCAGATATTTAGCAAGGAAAGAGAAGGGTACTACTCCACCATCTTCTCCAAGTACCACTTCTGATGATGATAATATGGACATGGAGTGGGCCCTAGTAGAGTCCAGAAGACAAATGGAGAGACACTGGGAAAAAAAAGTTCCTGAAAGCCTTAGACGTATTGAAGGGGATAGTGAGGATGATGACAACAATGAGGCAGCCATTGTGGAAGGTGACGCAGAGAAGTCTGACATTGTTACTTAACCTGCTCTGAGGGATGTAGCATAGGTAGCACCACCAGCTCCCATATTTGCAAAGCCCCAGCTGAGACCTGCACCAACCCCCTACCTCAGGAGACGTATTCACTGCAGAGAGGCAACCAATGACACACCCACCTACCTCCAGTTCTTTTTTAGGCATTGGCAGTGGCCTCATAAAAAAACTTCTACCCAGTTTGGGACTTTTTGTGGTTATCAAGTCTACAGCATTTGCCACATGAATGTTATTCGAGGTAAGCCTGGTACAAATGATGGCATTGGAGGCCAAACAACCCATATGAAAAAACATCACACAATCAAGTGGGAGGAGCACCTTACAAAAATCGTTGAACGTGGTTGTGGTGCTGAGGAGAGCCGGGGAGCATCAGCTACAAGTCAAATCATGATGGGAAGTGATGATAACCAAAAAGAACGTGACATCCTCATGCAAAGCAGTGTGCCAGCAGAATCACCCACCTCTGCTACTTCACAATGGCACAAGAAGACTCAGAGTAATATGGAGACACTACAGCAAACTGTGAAAGTCCCACCACAACACACAGTGAGTCTACCACCACTGATTTCTCAAAAGTCCTCTGTATCAGTAGCCCCAGAAAAGAAGAAAATCCATGCTACTATTACAGGCATGCTTAGGCAAGAGGGGCACTACGAGTGCAACCACCCAACCACACGTATGTACAATGGGAAGCTGACAAAAATGTTAGCACTGGACCTCCTCCAGCTCCAGATTGAAAATTAGGCCCAGCATCAGAAACAGATTACAAAACATGATGGCCTCACCCATGTGACTCGTGTGGTGCTGTTCGCGCACGATTTGGAAAGCGTACACGTACTTCACATTGAATTTGCAAGGTGAATGGGTGCGCTTGCAAACTCGGGCCATCAACGGACCTCTGAGTAGCGAGGTGGAGTTTTTTTAGCCGCTTCATGAAGTTCCACATAGCGCATCACCGCAAAGTCCTTCTGGGCCTAGTTTTCTTCTCATGGCTTCCCGTGGCTTCCATTACACTGTTCCATCTTTTAGGGTCCATTTACATTGCAACCAGGCCTGCTACACATCATATGAACCAACGTGTCCAACTCCATATCCAAACCAAAATGTAGATCAATCCCTTACTTTTTATTAGGCCTCACATTGCCCAATACTTACAAGCCCCATAGGCTAGGAGTAACATATTTGTTTTGCATTTAAAGAACTTGGGTGGAGTAATTAGTGTGGTACTCAGTCAAGAGGCTCAGAGTGGGACTTGGGAGGGAGTAGGTTATGATCAGGGTCATTGGAATTAATATGCTTTGCCATTGGCTGTCCAAAAATAAAAAATGCTGTCCTACCTTGTTGACTTAATTATTGTTATACAGTGAAATAAACGGTGCAGCGTAAATTACTCTATATTTTTCCATGGCAATTTATATGCATATTTTGCAGTGCAGTGATTTTTTAATAACACATTAATCGTGTGGTGAAAGTGTCACCCCATGACTGTTTAACCCTTTTGGCCATTTTAGTAAAACATTTATTTTTGATAATGGCAATGGTCATGATTAAGTCATACCATTTACTTCATTATGGGAATTTCTGTGTGAGAAAAAAGGCCCTGTAACAAAGAATCACATTAAAAAATAAAGTAGCCATAGAGGACGAGCCCCATTGTGTTACAGTCTGACTATATAATAAGTTGAGTACTACTGCTGAAGGCCAGGCCCCAGATTCCTTGTGGGTGATAGCTGCTCCACTGTGCCCCCAGAAGATGGAACCATTGTGGTGAAGTATCACTGGAAGGTGGTCCTGGGGTAGGAGGAGAAGGAAGCAGCCACCACCGCAGCTTTCTCAGGTCACCAGTTAGGAACATTCTGACCATTCATATACCACTACTACAGGCAGCTGAGATCAGACTTCACAGCAACCACTCCCATCCCATTCACAGAGGCCCTTCTGCATCAAATCATCAAAGGTTTGGAAAGGTGAAGGGCACCCTGAGAGCTCTTCAAAGTACCAAGGGACATTCTAAGGAGGCTTGGGCTATAGACGGACATTTCTATTAGGAATGGGGTTGTACTATTGCCAGAGGTGAGGCTGTAAAGCACAGTTGGGTTCGGGGTAAATAGTTTAGTTTGTAGATTAGTTAGGGGGTTTTTAGGGATGCCTGTTGTTGAAAGTGAAGGTGAAGAATAGTTGGGGACAGGATAGTAAGTTTACTTTCTAATTTAGGTAGTTGGATTTTTTATGGTTTAAGCAAAGGGGGTGAGTCTGTTTTAGGACGTGAGGGCACAAGTGTAGATTTTGCTTTTCATATAAATAAATAGGTTTATTTTTTTCTTTGTTCTTTTTTATTTCCTACCAAGCATTACTGGTTAGTCTAGCATGCCTTATGTACACAGAAAGCTCCACCAACGAAGATATAGCAGATGCTGAATTCACCACCTGGCCCATTACAAAGTAAGTGCCTAATTGTGTCCATGCTCATCATCCTCTATTTAGTCTCTCTCTACATGAGGTCACTCCTATGCCAGGTTAAGTAGGTTACCTTATAACACCCTCAAGTCTCAGGAGAAAGTTACTTCAGTATAGGGCGTGGGGAATAGAGTTTGTAAAAAGTGCACACTATGTGTTCTTGGCCAGCCGGTGTTGTCATTTATCCTCTAGATTATGATGTCCCTTTCTTGCCTGGGTAGGAAGGATGGCATTGACAAACTTTCATTTTTGGGTAACCTCCTGCTATAACAGTTGGCATAGCTTTAACCATATCTGTCCCGCTAAGTGTGAGACCTGTGGATGGTGGATTTTAACAGCACAACATATCGCTCCACCTCAGGGAAGTGGGCTAGGACTTTCATGAATGGATGGGGGGATTAGGGAAAGGGGAGGGAAAGTCAACCCAACATTCATCAATTCCACTATTTTGGCACAGCTGTCGTGGAAGGAAGTTGCCAGTTCAGTTTCCAAATTCGGCCTCCAGCCACCCAAGTTAGGTAATCATTACCTATATTTGAAAAATACATATAGAGGAAACAACACAGTTCAAAAACAGTTATAACAAAAGAAAATGGATGGTTCAACTGCATTCTCGTGGCTTTGTCCATCTTGCATGCAATCCTAACAACAGAAGTATACGAAAAAGTGATGAATGATTACATTTTTGAATTAATCTTAGGCACTTATAATTACTCATTGCCGCATTTCATTCCATTGTTATTCTGCACATCGTGTTATCTCAATTTGGACCCATGTGATGCAAATCAATCTCTATCATGCTCCAATTGGAACAGTCGAGCCCAAACATCTGAGCCAAATACTCCCTGAACCAGAACATAAGCATCATAGTTATGGGCTCACCAACCGGGTCCAGCTTGGTTCCAGTGACACTGTGTGTACAGAACCCATATCTGGGCATCCCCATCGCACTTAGGGCAACACACAAAAGTTTACAAAAAGTGAAGGATGGCATGCTTGAATTAATCTCAGCCACTGGTTTACTTGGGGTCACAACCTAGTCCATCATTATTCTGCACTCCATGTTCCGTTTTAGGGAGGACCTGGCTTGCCATTTTTGATAAGTCTGTTACAATTGGAGCAGCGTCAAGACTGATTTGCACAAAGCTGGGGACAAATTAAGGTGGCATGATGAGCAAACTAATGATGAACTAGGATGCAGCTCAGAGTAATTACCAGTGGCTTAGATCAATTCCCTCCATCAATTATTTTCTGTACTTCTGAACAACAGAGCAGAAAAGCCATGCAGCAATGTAGCAGAAATTAAGGCCTGTGAAATGCAAAAAGAAAATGACAGAGTTGCGTGGCATTCACTAAAAGACAATTTCATACCAGTCCCAGACAATCGGACAACTAGCTGCATATACCCTATTGATCATCTAAACAATACAATCATTTAGTTGTGCCCATCCTGTGACATTTTCAGACCACAACGACTTAACTAGAGCTTGCCACTTGAGCCCCTAGTCTGCGTTTTCCTTATGATCACACCTCTCTCCAGTCCATCGGGATAGGTTTCTTTGGGTCTTATGGTAAGGCTGAGATGGTTGCTGGCGATCTGGAGCATGCAGGGACCATTTGGATGGTATCCATCTCTACGCTGCGATGCGATCTAAGGCCAGACTGGTATTCTTGGAGCAGTGCGTTGTTCTAATATTCTTCTGGAGCATGCAGCAAAAGCCTTCGGAGAGATCTTACCCGGAAACGACAAATGGGCGATGAGGTCTGTAATTGTTGGACTTGTTATCAATAATAGTTTAAGATTTCATCTAAAAAAGAGATGTACATACACGGGTGGGGGTACGGTGCGTACGTACACTGGTGTACATACACGGGTGGGGGTACGGTCCGCATGTACACTGGTGTACATACACGGGTGGGGGTTTGGCGCATACTCACGGGGGCTGGGGGGGGTTCGGCATGTACTCACGGGGGCTGGGGCGGGTTCGGCGCGTACTCACGGGGGCTGGGGGTGTTCGGCGCGTACTCACGGGGCTGGGGGGGTTCGGCGCGTACTCACAGGGGCTGGGGGGGTTCGGCGCGTACTCACGGGGTCTGGGGGGGGTTTGGCGCGTACTCACGGGGTCTGAGGGGGTTCGGCGCGTACTCACGGGGGCTGAAGTGAGGGTTCGGCGCGTACTCACGGGGGCTGGGGGGGGTTCGGCGCGTACTCACGTGGGCTGGGGGGGGTACGGCACGTACCGGGCCCCCTAATCTGGTCGTTTCGCGGCGTACTTCGCTTTCCCGGCACTTTTTGGGTGCCGTAAAAATTTTGCCGTCCGGACTGCTGTGGGTGCGATTCGTACTTCCTGGTTCGTGAAACGCAGGCTGCATGCGTCCCGACGTCACGTCGGCGCTTTCCCGGATCACATTTGTATGGATATTTTCGTCGGTCGGTGTTTTTTACGGTTCGTACGGAAATGGTGTTTCTGTGCGAATCGTACTTGCATGTTTGTAATGTTTTTTTCCCGGGTACGAGTCGGACGGAGAAAACACTCCGACCGACGGTTCGTACCCGGTTTTTCCAGGATTGGAATCGGCACCAATATAGTTGTTAAAAATATCGAATTGCAGGTAAGTAATATCGAAGTACATAATATAGGCATTAAAAAATATCGAATTTTTATTAATATCGAATTTTTTAAAGTGTTTTGTATGTTAGTATATGTGTTAAAAGTGTATATTAGTTTTTGTAATATATGTTTAATTTTTTTAAAGTAATGAATTTTATGTTATTAAATTTTTGCGTAATTTAATTCCGTAGCAGGTTTATAGGGGAATAGGGTGGGAAGTAATTTAATAGTAATTAAGTCAATATTTATTTTTATTTATTGGTATTGATAATTAATGTATTAATTAATTATTAATTGGTAATTAAATTTTATTAAATTATTAATTGATAATTATGCTATTTGTATTAATTTATAATTTGTAGTGGGTTGTGGGTTTATTGGGGAATATGGTGGGAAGTAATTTAATTGTAATTAACCATTGAAAATATTTTTGTGTATTGATAATTAATTTACTGCTAATTAATTATTAATTGGTAATATTTATCAATTTTTGGTATTGAAAATTAATTGGTTGTTGATTAATTATTAATTGGTAATTAATTTGTATTAATTGGTAATTAATTTTTATTAATTGTTTAATTGATAATTATGTTAATTGTATTAATTTATTATTTGTAGCGGGTAGTGGGTTTATAGGGGAATATGGTGGGAAGTAATTTAATTGTAAATAATTAATTATTGAAATTATTTTTGTATATTGATAATTAATGTACTATTAATTAATTATTAATTGGTATTATTTGTATTTATTCATTGTTGGTATTGAAAATTAATTGGTTGTTAATTAATTAATAATAGGTAATTATTAAAAAAAACATATTTATTGGTATTTATAATTAATTGATTATTAAATATTTTGTGATTGGTAATTCATTTTAATAATGTTTGTATTGGTATTAATAATTAAATTTTTTTTTTTTAAATATTAAATTATTATCTTCACTACTACTGCACTCATTGGAGTGGGAATAGTAATTTTTACCCCTACTCTATCCAATGCTTTCCCTACTGTTGCACTCTTTGGAGTTGGAGTAGTAATTTTTACCCCTATGCTATCCAACGCTTTCCCTACTGTTACACTCACTGGAGTGGAAATAGTAAATTTTACCCTCCCGCTATCCAACGCTTTCCCTACTGCTGCACTCTCTGGAGTAGGAATAGTAATTTTAACCCCTACGCTATTCAACGCTTTCTCTACTGTTGCACTCACTGGAGTGGGAATAGTAATTTTTATCTCTACGCTATCTGACATGTTCCCTACTGTTGCACTCACTGGAGTGGGAATAGTAAATTTTGCCCTCCCGCTATCCAACGCTTTCCCTACTGTTGCACTCTCTGGAGTGGGAATTGTAAATTTACCCCTACGCTATCCAACGCTGTCCCTACTGTTGCACTCTCTGGAGTGGGAATAGTCATTTTTACGTCTACGCTATCCAACGCTTTCCTTACTGTTGCACTCTGTGGAGTGGGAATAGTAATTTTTACCCCTACTCTATCCAACGCTTTTCCTACTGTTGCACTCTTTGGAGTGAGAATAGAAATTTTTAATCCTACGCTATCCAACGCTTTCCCTATTGTTGCACTCACTGGAGTGTGAATAGTATATTTTACACTGCCGCTATCCTACGGTAAAAATATTGATTATTTTTTATTAATATTACGTTAATATATATCTATTAATAAATAAAAATGTAAGTTTATTTTTTTCAACTTACATTAATTATTTATTATTTTTAAGGTTATTTAAGTATTTTTAAGTATGTTTTAGTTAATTATATTTATTATTTTATTATTCTTACATTACTTTTAAGACATTTAAAAAAATTCGATATTTTGACTAACTATATTTGTTACAACGATATTTTTGTTTCGATATTTTTGTACTTACCTGGTTGTAGATAGGAATTCGATATTTTTGCATTCTATATTTTGTCATCGATATTTTGGTAGGTCTATATTTTGGTATGCGATATTATGTCAGTGATCCTTGCAACAGCAGTGGAGTTTCTGATTACGGGCATCACCAGCTTCCATGCAGCTGAGATCTTTGTGGTGGAGTTTCTAGTGTCAAGTGTCCCATCTCTTCTACATCAAGGACTTTTGAGTCCTGGAAGCTTGCTCCCAGTGGCCAAGATTCCAGGGATGGATGCCTTTAGCCACACAGCAGTGGGAACCTTTTGGTCTGGAAAACTTGTGTGGCTGAGGATTTTTCTGAAGCAGGCAAAGTCAGCCTCTCCACTGCCTGTCCCCTAGAGTCTGGAAAGCTTACTCTGGGTGAGGAAGATTCTGGTAGTGCCAGCCCCCAGTTACTACATAGACAGGTCCCTTAATCCTAGAAAGCTTGCATCTCAATTTCTTTAATATTGCAGCCTGCCAATCAGATCCTTTTTGATCAGCAGACCCACCTATGAATACATGGATCCAAAGTGTTTGATGGGAGAAAAAGAGCCCTTAGCCAATAGCATTTGGATATTTGCTTAATTCACACATAATCCATGGATCCTAATTTGTCAATTTATTGTGTATAGTTTTCTGAGGTTTAACCCATTCATGCAGAACAAGAAACTCTCTTTATATGCTGTTTTCTTGACATTACTGAAATAAATTACACCTACCCAACTATAAAATGACTGTGGAGTAAAGAACTAACTTTGTGGCAGGTTTGCTGTAATTCCATTCATCTGTATCAGTGAACGATCACTCCTATGGGAATTAAAATATATTATTACATGTTTGGGGTATTTTATTACGCAGGATACAATAATGTAAATATGTAGGCAACTAATTTGCGCCTCCGTTATGCACAGTGTTGTCATCAATTATGTCACTTAAAATGTTGCAGTGATTTTATCAGTGATTTCATATGTCATGTCATGAGTGATGTAATATATGGAGTAATTGGCAGTGCATGGCGAGGGTACAAGTTATAGTTACTTGCTATAACTATATCTGGTAAATTTCTGTGACTTTAATAATTTAAAAGGGTATATTTTAAATGACATTTTCACTTAACTATAAGGTCCCTTTATTTAAGTTTTTTTTTTAAAGCAAAGTAAGATATCATTACCATACATAACTATAACATCACTTTAATTTTTGTTTTTTTCCATTGAATTCCATTGAATTTGTAATGCCAGCCCCACACTGTACACGGAATGCAGGTAGTGTGGGGCATGGTGTTGTCCAAAGGGCCTGGCCTGTGGCCTGGCCCTGCGTGCAACCCCTTGCGGGAAGGCATTCCTATGCCATGCACTGCCTTCAGCCATGTACAGTGCGTGGTTGGCTGTTGGCCAGCACCTGCACCCAACGCCCATTGGTTCCCAACCCCTAAGCCTGCAATTGAGACATGTGCAGTGGGGGGTTGGGCACAGGGACTGGCGGACACACCCCTGTGGGCATGCATGGTTGAATATACGGAGTATTATTTTAGGTGAGGCAGAGCTACTGACTTTTGTCAAAGTGTGAGAACATCAAAATATATATAGTCACTTTTGGTTTTATGAAGAGGTCAGAATATCAGCATACATAAATCATGTGTATTGTCTTTGTCAAAAAATAAACCATAATTATAATGAAATGTATATTTCATCAATTTATACAGTTCAATGTTTAAAAACATTATTAAAAAAAAGCATTAGCACATTTTTGAGCATTTTCTTAACATTTTCAAACTACAAAGTGCAGCCATAAAAACGACCATGAGGGAGTGTTGTAATCCAGCTGAAGAGCATAGAGCTTCAGCAGGAGTGTTTAAAATAAAATATGGTCAACTCTCCTTGGTCCTATATTTAATCACCCATCCGCTGCTCAATAAACACGAGCGCTCAGTCTGCACTCTTGTATATGCCCGTTTTTATTCTCTTTGACCCTCTCCGTGGCACAGATTCACTTACACCCAGCGTAGATCACTTTCAGTTCAGTCTTTCTTTTCTATTGAGAAGAACTACTACTCCCATCAACCCCACACGCCGCGACGTCTGACGTCGCTTTCTGTAATCAAGGGGCGTGTCTCTCAATCATCCTTCGATTATGGCGCGTTTCCCGCGTTATATTTACCAGTCCCAGGCTTTACCACTTTGCGAAAGCCGAGGACCAGAACCAAACAGGTAGCGGGCAGGGCGGTTGATCGTTACGAAGTAAGTACTTTAACCCACACGATGTCCCATCCATCATGTATCAACCTCGTTCCATGACTCCATCGATACGGAACGACTTCCTTTTTCCTTTCCCTATTTACCGCGTGACACTACTCTCATTCACGGTTCCCCCAGGACAGCCCCATCTGGCCCCTGGTCCTGAGAGATTCAATCTACCTTCCCGATTTGGGTAAAGTATAACTGTAGATATATCACGTATGTATGTGTTGTATGCATGTGTAGTATGTTTTTTAGTCACTTACTTACCTGCCCACTCATAACATGGTTCTTGGCACCGCCAGGAACACACATGGTTTTAATGTGCACTAGTACCTGGAGACACTGTGTGCACGCTATTTTTATAAGAACAGACATCACTCTGTTATCGCTAGAATGCGAATCATCTCGCCACACTCACAGTATGTCTGTCACATTTTCTATGATATGTTGCAGTCATGATGAGTGGCATGATAGGAGGACACTCCTCCTCACGTGAGCATGCACACGAATGTCCACGCATGTTCACGGGCGGTATACACCGTACCGCTCTAAGAGAATTGAAATAAGCGGCCACCAAACCGCTGGTACTTTTATATGTTGTTTGTCTCTACTTTTTCCCTTACAGATGGAGCCTGGCAGTTCACACACATCCACCGTTAAAAAACCACGTGGAGCAGCTACTCTGCCCTCACCATACTGACAGGATAGGGACACCCCATTACGTGTTAATTACACTCACATAGGGGAGTTACTTCTTTTGCCCTGAAGAAAGTCCTGGACCTTTTTTGGCCCCTTTTCGGACTGAAACATGTCGGCACTAGGGTCATAGGACCATAAAACTCCTAGAAGACCCACTTTTTTAAGTATTTTAACTACTCGGACAGACCCAAGAATAAAGGGATACTGGGGATCTGTCTTGGGTATTTTATCTAGTTAACTCCCTCTGTCGTAGAACATATCAAAAGCACTCCCAACACTGTGGTCGAGCCCACCCGGACTTCTAGGGGTCAGGGTGACCCGATGATGAAGCATGACACCACTAGGGTGTGTGAGGGTAACTTATAGAAAGACTTAGTTTCCCCACGACCACGGTTGTATTAGGCACAACCTAGTATTCTCATTTCTCTTCCCCTGTTTCCTTATTTTACTAGATCTCTATAGATCTGTTAGAGTATTTTTTTGTGCATTGTTGTCCAAAGGGCCTGGCCTGTGGCCTGGCCCTGCGTGCAACCCCTTGCGGGAAGGCATTCCTATGCCATGCACTGCCTTCAGCCATGTACAGTGCGTGGTTGGCTGTTGGCCAGCACCTGCACCCAACGCCCATTGGTTCCCAACCCCTAAGCCTGCAATTGAGACATGTGCAGTGGGGGGTTGGGCACAGGGACTGGCGGACACACCCCTGTGGGCATGCATGGTTGAATATACGGAGTATTATTTTAGGTGAGGCAGAGCTACTGACTTTTGTCAAAGTGTGAGAACATCAAAATATATATAGTCACTTTTGGTTTTATGAAGAGGTCAGAATATCAGCATACATAAATCATGTGTATTGTCTTTGTCAAAAAATAAACCATAATTATAATGAAATGTATATTTCATCAATTTATACAGTTCAATGTTTAAAAACATTATTAAAAAAAAGCATTAGCACATTTTTGAGCATTTTCTTAACATTTTCAAACTACAAAGTGCAGCCATAAAAACGACCATGAGGGAGTGTTGTAATCCAGCTGAAGAGCATAGAGCTTCAGCAGGAGTGTTTAAAATAAAATATGGTCAACTCTCCTTGGTCCTATATTTAATCACCCAGGAGATTTATTAGTTTTTGTCATGTTGCTGGAGAGTTGCTGCACTCCCTGCAGCACTGAACAACATTTAAAAAATATTTTTGGTGCTGCCCCTTCCAAGGACACCATCAAGCTTTAAACATATGTACAAAACCCTCAGAAGAATTGGGTGCTCCTTGCAAGCAGTAATGAAAAGTAAATGAGCGGCTCTTTACAAATATTTATTTATTTATTTATTATATTTAGGTATTCCGGTGCCCAGCCAGGACACCCAGACCTTATTCTCTGTTAGGGCTCGCGGGGGATGCCCAGTTTCCCTGCAGCCCTGCTGGCTCCTCTGCCAGCACACATCCTGGATGCCAGTCGGAGTCAAGCAATTTGTTTTCTTCTTTTAAACAAATATAGGGGACAGGCATGTGGCCCCCTGTCCCTGAACCAATACTGGCCTGATGACACCATCCTCCTGGGGTGAAGTTCATTTAAAGGAGAGCAACGCATGTGGACCTGTTCCTCGTGCTAACACAGGTCATGGTGATCCCATACCCTGAGCCACCATTGGCCCTGGGGGCCACATCCCCTGGGGATAAACTTTACTTAAAGAAGAGGGACATGCATCCTCACACCTTGAGCCAACCCTGGCCCCGCCAAAATTATTTTAAAGGTAATGGACCCCTCTTTCCACAAACCAACCCTGGCACCGGGGATCACATCTCCTGTGATTTAAATGAATGGAAAATTGAGGAGGACATGTGGACCCTCCATAACCCAATACTGGCCACAGGGACCCCATTCCTCAGGGCCTAAGGTGGGCGCCCAGGTGGCCCAGGGACTCAGGGAGGGTCAAGGATGGGGACCACTTCCCCCCTTCCTATTACTTTACTGTCGAGCAGGGGGATGGGGAACCAGGGGCCTCAGGGAATTAATTGTGAAGCTCATGTATGCCCTGATCCACCCCAGGGGGTTTATCTTTCTAATTTTATGGCTGATGTTTGGATCTACCACAATTTGCAGTAACATTATAAAAAATATGATTTGGTTCTCAGGAGCCCTTCTGGGAGCCCCCCACTAAGCCTAGTGGGAAGGATATCTCCAACACCCCCTTATATCTTTTTAAGGCTTAGTTTCGGACAAGGGACTAAGTTCTGAGTTTAAAGATGGTTGCAGCCACATCGCTGTGGTGGCAGCCAATTAGATCTTATCTCAAGATCTGTTGGCCCTCGGATCCTCAACAGTGTGAAATGCACAAAGATTTTGACACATAATGAAAAACTACTGAACAGATTACACCAAATCACAAAAAACATAATTTCTAGATCATGGTTCAAATTTGGTGTAAATCTGTTCCGTGTTTTTGGCTGTAGCTGTGTGTAAAATACCCACTGACAAAATGAATGAGGAGAAGCGGTTTTGAGACCCACCTGTTTCTCTGCCACTGTTTGATGGATCACCCTGAAACTTTCCCGGAAAGCGCTGAGATGGATGAGATTTTTTCGGGGGGGAAAGTTTCATAAAGATAGTAAGATACGCCGACCGGCACCAAAGTTATATTCAAACCAAAACATGCTCCTAGCTATACCTACCCTTCACACGGTTACCATTGGGTAATTTAAAACACATCCAACTCGCTAGACTCTGTATCCAACACCCTTCCAAATTGTGAAGAAATGTCCACATTCTTCAAGGAAAAAACGAACTTCAACTAGCAAAGGAACTACTACCGGCTACCCCAGTCAGTTTCTCATACACCTCCGAGTTTATGGTAGGGAATGATCCATCCTGGTCCCCCTCCAAAAACAATGCATCTTGGAACACCTTCTCCCCAGTCAGTGAACATGACATGTACAACATGGTTTCTTCTTTAAACCCATATAACCACTTCATGGATCCTCTACCCCATTGCATACTCAAAGAGATCAAACCCTATATTCTCCACCTATGGTCCAAGATCGTAAACACCTCATTATGTCAAGGCACTATCCCTGACTGTCTAAAAGTAGCACAAGTAACACCCATTTTAAAAAAACCTATGGCAGACTGCTCTGATCCTAATAACTTCTGACCCATCTCCAACATTCCTACTCTGGCAAAACTCTTAGAAAAATGTTTCAATTTTTTTTAAATCACTATAATGTCCGCCCCTCCCCAAAGAAAGGGAAGCCACCGTCAGCGCCAGGTTCATATAGGCCAATTACGTTAATGAACTCAGATGTCAAAGTGTATTCCAAAATGTTGGCAAGTAGATTGGCCGGCATTATTGAAACTCTGGTAAACCCCGCGCAGCATGGATTTATCCCAGGGAAGGGAACTATGCAACACATCAGACAGGTAATTACAGCGTTTGACGCAGCAGGCACCCTAGGAGACCCAATGGCAGCCCTTTTTTTAGACGCAGAGAAGGCGTTCGACCGGGTCTCCTGGGATTACTTGTGGTTGGTCTTAAAGTGGTGCGGCATGGGAGCAGGATATATTACTAGCCATCCAAACACTTTATAAAGAACCGATAGCTAAAATAAGAGTTAACAGGGGATCCTCGCTCCCAGTTAAGATTACCAAGGGGACTAGGCAGGGGTGCCCATTGTCCCCCCTTCTTTTTGCTTTATATTTAGACCCTCTATTAAGAAGGCTAGAAGACAATCATAACATTCCTCCTATGAAGTGTAATACTATTGAGGTTAAAACGCTGGCATATGCTGATGACGTTGCCATTTTGACACCTAATCCCGCATTGGCTATTACGGAGGTGGAAGCTGTGGCACAATCGTTTGGCCAAATATCAGGCTATAGACTGAATAGGCTGAAGACTCAAATAGTGGAGAATAGATACTCTAACTGTAATGACACAAGGGTGGTTAGATCAGCAGTATACCTAGGAGTAACAATTACAGCTGATTTAGAGAAGCTAGTAGAGGGAAACATGACCCCACTTCTTAGCAAGGTAAAAACAGACTTGGAGAGGTTGAACAATTTACATTTATCCCTGGTTGGTTGTACCAACGTCATTAAAATGTTAATTTTACCTAGATTTCTTTACTATTTTAGGACTATCCCCTTGTCTTTTGAGGCTATGTGGTTTAACACGCTGGAGAGAATATTAAATAGATTCATTTGGGCCCATGGGAAGACACGAAGGGCTTACAGGTTTATTTCCCTCCCCAGAGAGAGGGACGGATGGGGTGCACCGGATATTAGATTATATTATTGGGCTGCAACATTGCAATATATCCAGGGGCTGATAGGAGGGGGTGGAGTAGATGTAAGAACCACCTCAAACTCCACCAATATTTATGCCATTGTCTTAGGGGATGAGACGGAAAACTGTTTCTTGAAAAGTATTGACTTTGGGTATTATAAAAGAACGCGGTTTAAGACTGTTAGTGCGGCTATTAAAGTATGGAAAGCCTTCCTTAAGAATTCTGGTTTGGGAAGACTCAACAGATATACCAACCTATACAGGAACAGGTCTTTTCCGGCCGCAGTCTTTGCTGACAGGACAATGGCGGGTTGGGCGGACAAGGGAATAGTACAGATAGGGGATATTATGGATTCTGAGGGAGTGCTGCAGTTCACTGACTTATCAAACAAATTTGGTATTGATAGACGAGGGTTCTTCAAATATCTTCAAGTAAGAAGTTTTCTGAACAATAAAAAGGGGGGACCAGCAGGGTTTGCAGTGAATGAAATTCTAGAGAAGATCAAGATGCTGGGGGACTGCACAATCAGAAGTTTTTATGCAAGTCTGATAAAGGGGAAACCAGATGATATTGGGAAATATAGGAAGAAGTGGGCGGTGGCTCTCAGCGGGAAAGAACAATGGTTTTTGGAGTCATTGGACCTGGGCTATACAATTCTGTGTTCGGCTCCCTTGCAATCACAACATTACAAGACCCTATATTCACTATACTTTACCCCTGCCAGAATTTCCAAATGGGGGGGCACTACAGGGACTTCTTGTTCTCGCTGTAATTTGATGGGAGCAGATATTGTACATGTTTTCGCATCCTGTCCCCAACTGTATACCTTAATAAGAGATATAGAGGTATTTATAAATAGATCTCTAGGTATACAACTCACACTTACCCCATTGTGGATACTAATGGGGATTAGTCCAGACTCTGAGACACCGCAGAGGGAATTTATATTCATAGCCATGGCAGTCTATAGACTAATGATAGCTAGAGCTTGGCTGGACAAGAATCCCCCAGGTTGGCAAACATGGCTGGCTAATCTCTTGGCAGCATATAATTTAGAAAAGTCTATATATGAAAGGAAGGGAAAGAGGAAAAGACAGATTGGGTTAAAAATTTGGGAACCTGTTACTAGGTGGAAGGCAGGCTTGGTAGTCTAGTAAAGTTAACCATAGTATATGCCTAAAATACTACTGTGGGTATTTGACTAATTGACATTTTGGAAGTATTAAGGCAACGTTTTGAGTTGTAATTGTAACAAATATGTATTGTATAGATGCTACTAAAGATCCTACTGAATTTGATGAAATGTATGGTGATAAGATGTATTATATGTGCAAAACAGTAAAATAAAAATATAATTAAAAAAAAAAAGAAAAATGTTTCCAGAGCCAACTCTGCAAGCACATGCACAACTATCAACTCCTAGATCATCACTATTCAGGCTTCCGTCAAGATCACAGCACATAATCTGCACTCACTCATATAGTGTATGACATACTAAAAATGATGGATCAAAATGAATCATACCTCTTAATATTGCTTGTTTTATCAGCTGCATTTGACACAGTCAAAAATGATCCCTAAGAGATCCCTAAGAGTCAAAATGAATCTATCTCTGTCTCAGTCCCACGCGATCACTCTTCGCGTTCCCCAAGGATCTGCTCTCTCACCCATTCTCTTTTACCTATTTCTGGAACCACTGACAAAGCTACTAAAATCTTCTAACATTCACTACCATATGTATGCTTATGACACTTAGCTGTACCTCAAAATCGCCTACCCAGAGGACATTATATCTCTCAATTTCATGTTACAAAATACACATCTCTGTAAGTTAAAACAAGTAACTACAACTCTTACCCTAAAGTAACTATAACTACTGCCATCTTCATTCTCTCATGTACTGTGAATTACCTCATATATGACATTACTTATGACATGTTCTATGACATATTTGATAACATGACTGCAACATCTGAAATGACATCATTAATGACAACAATTACTTACTTATTTTGCAGGGTGGGGCGCTAGTTGTAGTTACAATAGGGCAGTATATATAGTTTCTAGAGATAATTAACTGGTGAATTTAAGTGGTTATCAGTGGTTTTGTTAATTTAAAACAGTATGTTTTAACTAACATTTTCACCCAGCTATAACGGCCCATTAACCTTTGTTTGTTCCTGTGAATTTCTAAGGCTTTTTTAATTTAAAGTAACACATTATTACAATTCCTAACTATCTCACTTTAACCTTGGTTTTTTTCCAGTGTATTTTCTTTTTTAACGCAAAATAAAAAGTTCATTGGCACATGTGGATCTGGGTGAATGGACCTGTGCCCAACCTCAATGGTCACCGAAAACCCATGCCAACGCTCATCCTTCAGCCATGTTCAGCGTGGGGTTTTGCGCAGGACTAACCCCTTCACGGGCACCCAACCACAGGTCACACACACATACCTGACTACATGATGCATGAATATAAAGGGTGTTATTTTAAGTAATCCAGACCTTCTGGCTTTGTCAAAGGTTGAAGATACCAAAATAGAAAAATAGAAAAAGAGGTGGGCTTATTGGATTTATCCAGTGGTCAGCACATTAACATATATAAAGAAGATGCATTGGCTTCATCAAACATTCGCCAACGACTATAATCAAATGTATATTTCATTAATTCACATATTAGAATGTTTTGTAATAGAGATGTCTCCAAATTATTTTATTAAAGCATTTTAAAATAATTAAATACGTCTTTTGTGTCTTTCTTTGGCATTTTTAAATCCACAAAGTTCAGCCGCATAGCCATCCTCAAGGGGTCCCTGTACTCCAGCTGAAGAGCATACAGCTCAAGTGCAGCATGCTTTAAAACAATAGTAAACTCTAGTGTTATCTTGAATCCAGGATACCTACTGTGTTTGTTTTTAATCCTATCTATCTCTAGTACTTTTAAAATAATGAGAGCATAGCGGGAGTACCCTTCTGTCAGACTGTTAGAATTGGGGATCTCTGGTTGGCAGAGGTAGGTACTTGTGACAAGCAGGGACCCTCTCCTCTAGTCAGGGTAAGGGGTTACACCCCTAAAATAACCCCTGCTCACCCTCTAGGTAGCTTGGCGCGAGCAGACAAGGCTTATCTCAGAGCGTTATAGGTTAAGCATTTGTGACCACATACAGTAACCCAGTGACAACACCACAAATGGACACCACACTAGATTTATATCAAAAATAGTGATCTTTTATATAAAGGCTTAGCACAAGACCAAATAACGACAAAAATGACATACACAGTTCAAGAATATGCTTTTAGAAAGAGTTCTTAGGTTAGCGACAAAATCATTCACCTTAGCGTCCGTTTTAACCCCCAGTACCTTATGATGCGATAAAAAGTTCCTAGCGGCACTTCAGCGTTGAAACTCAAGGTGTAGCTTATGCGGTAGAAATTTACTCGCTAAGGCACAATGCGACAAAATTCGGCCCGCTAACGAGCGGGGCGACAATTTCACCAGCGGTTATCTTGGTTGAGTCTGCGACGATTTTCGCAGCGATAAAATTGCTCACGCTAACGAGCGGTGCGATGATCTTGGCTTGTTCTGCGACAATTTCACATAGCAGTGGCAGGCTCTGCGGCGAAGTTCGCAGCTATAGAATTCTTCCCGCTAACAGGCGAAGCGCGGATCTTGGGCTGGTAGCGATCAAATTCGGTCCGCTAACGAGCGGGCGATGATTTTCCCAGCGCTGATCGGGCTCAGCGGCAGCAGTCTCTGCGACGATGTTCGCAGCGATAGAATTATGCCCGCTAACAGGCAGAGCGCGGATCTTGGGCTGGTAGCGATCAAATTCGGTCCGCTAACGAGCGGGCGATGATTTTCCCAGTGCTGATCGGGCTCAGCGGCAGCAGGCTCTGCGACGATGTCCTCAGCGATAAAATTCTGCACGCTAACGAGTGGTGCAACGGAAATTTTCTCGCTAAGCAGACTGTGCGTGAAAAAGTGGAGATCTTTGATTTCTTTCTTCTTAGCCAGCTTCCCAACAGCAGGCACAGCTCCCAGAGGCCCCAAAACTGGTTCCAGCACTCTAGGAGGGGCAGAACTCACACAGCAGAGTTCAGGGGGAAGCTGGGGGTGAAGTCCTTTTGTTCCTGGGACTTCCTAACAGGAGGCCAGCTCTACTCAGACCCTTGGAGATCTTTTAAGAACAAGTTGAAATAAAGTCTTTTGTAGTCTTTCTCCTCTCCTTCAGCAGCAAGGCAACCACTGCAGGCCAATCCCCCAGGTCAGGGACAGTACTCCTCCTTACAGCTTTCCCAGTTCCTTCTCCTCAGGCAGAGGTTCTTCTTGTCAAGCAGGATCTAATTTCTTGGGAGCAGGGTCCCAATACTTATACCCCAAAATCCTTTGTCCTCTGAGGGCAGAGGGGCCTTTGCCCAGTCCAAACCAGTTCTGGAGCACTCTGTTTACATGACTCCTTCTTTCCTTTCACAGTGCAGGGCAGAAACATCAGACGCCCCACAGGAGGTGGAGCCAGCATTGTGGAGGGAAAGCACAGCCCTGGAGTACTTTGTTGACATGATTCCTTCTCTCCTTTCACAGTGCAGGGCAGAGACATCAGACGCACCACAGGGGTGGAGCCAGCACTGTGGGGGGCAGGCACTGTCCTATTCAGGTCCCAGGTGCAACTCCTCCCTCCCATCTAGATGCAGATCTCTCTATTCACCACTGGGCGGACTCACCCTGTCTCTGGGAAATTCCCAGCCCCCTGGAATCCCCAGCCCCTGTCACTCAAACTCCAGACAAAGGAATACACACAGCCTAGCAGAGGCGGGCTGAAATGGTTAGGCAAGCAAATACCAGCTTTCTAAAAGTGGCATTTGCAAACACAGAATATTAAAATAAACTTTACTAAAAGATGTATTTTATTATTCTGAGTTCAGGTATACTAAACTCGAATTGCTACCATGTTCCCTGGGTCTTTTAGGATCATAGAATGTAACAATTCTAACAGCCCATTCTGGCCTATGGAGAACAGGTAGCCTTACAATATTGAAAAACGAAAATGGCTGTAATTCACTATTAGGACATGCCACACACATCAGGGCTTGTCCTACCTTATGCTTACAATGCACCCTGCCCTTGGGCCTACCATAGGGGTGACTCACATGAAGTAAAGGGAAGGTTTAGGGACTGGCAAGTGGGTGCACTTGCCCAGTCAGCATGACAGTACCAGACTGCATGCAGGTTCTGCAATGGCAGACCTTAGACACATTTTACTAGGCCGCTTCTGTGGGTGGCACAACAAGTGCTGCAAGCCCACCAGCAGCATTTGCATTTACAAGCCCTGGGCACTCCTGGTGCACTTTACTGGGGTCTGACAGTAAACCAAATAAGCCAATCATGGAATCCAACCAACATATATATTTTACAATAGGGAGAGCCTATGCACTTTAGCACTGATCAGCAGTGGTAAAGTGCCCAGAGTCATAAAACAGCCAACAGGTCCGAAAAATATAGGAGGAAGGCAAACAAAAAAAGTTCAGGGATGACCCTGCAGGAAGGGCCAAGTCCAACACAGACCTGTTAGAATGATCCAATCCCATAAAATCTAGGTGTGGGAAGCTGGCCTCAGTGCAATAATGAATGCACCAGTTTAAGTGAACAGGCATGAACACTTCTCTTCCATGGTTATCTTCCTTCTCAGGATGAAGTTTGGGGCTGGCAGAGTTGCATCTCAGTCACAGCTCACAGCAGCGTGTCATGATGACTTCGGCAAAAAGTGCCTCTCACCCAATTTAGCATGGACACTGTTTAAATAAGAAAACGTCATCCTTATCGTACTGTGTCGTAGGTGTGGAACAACATCTTTAATTAGTCTGGCAAGTTGTCTCCTGCAAGCACTAAAATATAACAAGGGAATTGTGTTATAATTGTGTGACCCTGAACTAATTGTGCAGACTACCAGGTGACAACATCCATCAGGAATAAATAAAAGCAGGGCACTTTCATGCATTCTGGGAAAACATTTGCATGTAAAAAACTTTGCATGTATAAATAAGCACTTCAATAGCATTGACAGATGCAAACATGTCATATAAAATGCCAAATTTAAAAAATCCAGGTAATTACTGAAAAATGAAGAAAGTAATTTTTGTTGAAAAGCAATAAGACAATATCATAGTCCATAAGGCATCTGAAATGTCCACCACATCCATGTCCAGAGTGTCATTTGGGCCTGGGAAAAACCTGCATCCGCAGACCATATATTACCAGAGGCCTGAAGAGCAAGATCCAAGGAATGAATATGGTCATTACCAGCCCATTCAGTAGAAGCCAAAGGCAACAGTGCCATGAGTGCAGCCTCTTAAGAGGACCCAAAATCCAGGAAACCTGAAGTTGAAGGAGCAACTGACATTGGCAGTGGCCTCTCATAGTAGGCATTTGGCAGCAAAGGAAGCATCATCACATGACAACGCTGCTGATGCAACAGCAAAGGACACACAAGCATATTCATATCTGTAGACAGTGAAAATTGCGTAGCAAGTCATTAGTCGCATGAAAGGGCACCATAGACGCTGAAACACAGGCTGCACTCTCTGAAAGCACATGGGCTGGAAGGACAGAGACCAGTTCTTTTTCAGTTCTGATAGCAAAGATACTCCAAAATACTGTAACATGCATCATTCAAGACACAGAAGGACATTAGGCCTTGTTGTGGGGCATTCAATGTTAAGCGGCGAAAATAGTACCAAAATTGCCACTAAACAAAAAAGCACAAACAGGATGTCTCCATAAGTTGGAATAACTGCAAGCACAGTCTAAAACATAGAAATCAATCCAGACCCAATTGCTTTAAATAAGTGTGCCACTCTAGCGGTGTTAGAAGCATTACATTATGATGTACAAGCTCACCAAAATTCTGTGGCAATTAAGTGGAACTTTGAAATCAAAAGTTTCTCAGGCAGATGATAGAGCATCATCTTTTTGAAACAATAAGGCTTTTAGTCTGCTTAATCATTCAAAGTAAATTTGAGGAACAGGGATCTTCCGCCACAACTCTGCCAGCCCCAAACTTTATCCTGAGAAGGAAGATAACCATGGAAGAGAAGTGTTCATGCCTGTTCACTTAAATGGTGCATTCATTATTGCACTGACAAAATGACATGTCTATATTTCAACATGGCCTGTCTCTGTGTGATATTAAATACAGATGAAATAACATTTTGCACTGAATAATGGCAAGTGGACAGTGTAGTCATACCATTATCAACAATAACCAAAGCCTTTTACAAGTTATCCTTATCAATTTGTCTCAAAATGATCAACAGCTTTTTGTTGGGAACTTTTCAAAATGTCATTAAAAGTGGCATATAAAAAAAGTTTAGAACAAGGAGATCTGGGACCCAACAAAAAATCCTATAAATCCATCATATTATCGGAAAGGAGAGACAAGTGCTATGAAACTGCTGATAAGGTTAAATGTTCTAATCATTGCTGACATAATTTTATAGGCTATAGGTAGTAACTACTTCCAAGTGTTGTAACTGAATATATTAGGGGTCTACCCTGCTTGTCTTAGACCCCATTGAGGAGTTCAAAAAAGGAGCATTACACCCATTTACATCTACTGGACACAATAACCACCCACCCAAAACAGAAATTGAAGAATTGTACGTGGCGTTCTGCACCATTTCATTAAGCAGTACTTCTGTTAGATTAATGAACTGCTGCCCGTTGGCCAATCATACAATCGAGGGAATGCTTGGTACATTTTAATGCTTTGCATTGCCCAACCCAAGACAAGCTGTCTGTTGTACTGTTTTGTTTAAAAAGATAATTTGATGAGGGATCAGGCAAGCCCTAGATAAAGCATCAGTGCCTTGGACCTGTTAGTGTTGTGCACCCCAACTAGATTTAAGTTCACGATTGTCCTTCCAATACTCATAACCCTTTAGGGCCTTTTCTGAAATAAGCGAGTCTGAATAAATCAGTTTAATTTGTGTGAGCATATTTTTCTTCGCCGGGGACGGTGTAAGCTTATTATAATATGAAACTAGGTCTGTAGGGACATGACCAGAAAAATACGTGAACTTTTTTAAGTATGTTTTAGAAATACCCACTGGTGTAAGGTAATTTTCCCACTTAGAGTACTAGCTTGGTCCAAATAGTGATGTGCATAATGATGATAGCAAAACATTTCACCATAATTTGCAGAAGCTAAATACAAATCCTCACTTTCAAATACTGTGTATGATTCTAATTCAGATAGCATATTGGAAACAGTCATTATATCCCATTCATTAGAAATTAAACCTGAGGTAAGAACATCATCCACAGCATATGCAATGTGCAAAGTCTCTGTAGGACCAAAATAGTAAATATAGGGGACTTGGTCTCCCAAACGATGCCATCATGGACACTGAATGCAGTAATGTTCTCTCTCTCCGGACCTCATGTGAAGACGAATGGTGTGTAAGAACCTCAGCTACCAGTTCTGGAGAAAAGCAATCTGGGAATTAATGTCCATTCAACAAGAGAAAGAAAACTTTAACAAATTCAATCCAGAGGAAAATAAAAATCTAACAGTAGGACAATGGAGGATTCAGGTGTGTCTACGTCATCCAAAAGAAGATGGCATGTGTACCATTCAAGGAAGTATCATCGATGTTAACAAAATAACCAGAGGTAGTCTGAGTTAAAACAGAGACCTCCTCAGGCAAAGGAGAGGAGGTAGGCAACTCCAAAGGCAGTTTTCATTCCAAGGAGTAGCAGTAGAAAATGATAAACTCATGTTAGAAACACATCCTGTGTTATCACCATGAACTGGTATGATGGAAAGTTTAGCACCTGAAGATCACAGCTGGGTTGTAGAAAGATCATGACTATTTATAGCCTGTAAGAGGATTTCTTGTATGGCAGGTAGAGGTGACAAGGAACGACCCAGAAGCCCTGTTGCCTACTATAGAGAAGTGGCCACATTTTGTAAATTGATAAAATCAATGGAAACTTGTTATTTCTGTTTACAACCAGCAAGAAGTGACAAAATCACAGTTTGACTACCTTGGTCATCAAGGACTGGGAGCCTTTTTATTTGTAATCTTCTCTCGGACTAGATCCCCCATTTTAGAAATCCAGCCAGAAACCACTAGTTGCTCCTTCACCTCATCAGTGGCAGACATTTAGAAATTAAATGTGCTCATCTCTGAAGTCTTATAATGCCTATAAGACAGTGAAATATTCATTGATGTCTAAGGGCACATCCGCCGCCACTGGGTCAGGCTCATCAAGATCTGGAACAAACATTTGGACCCCACATAAGGCCTTGTAGGGAGCCTGTCCCCCCAGCAACCATCTAGGCAGATTATTCAATGCTCTTTGAACTCCGCACATGAGAAGAATCCAACTACGACCTGAACTTAATACTATAGCTGTTAAGGACTGATTTAGGTAACGGTTCTTTCGATCCACTATCGAATTTCCCTAAGGATGATAGGGGCGGGATAATGCACAGCAACACCCAGGTTGCCAATTGTATCTTAGAATGCCTTAGAGATGAACGCTGGTTCCTGGTCTGAGTGCCATTGCAAATATACCGATAAATCTTTAAGAACTGTTCAGGTGTCAGGTGATGATGTGGCCAAACCCATAGAAATCGAGAACCAAAATCAACACTCCCTATGATACATTTAAAGGCATCATCCAAATGAAGTGGTCCGCAATGATCTAAATAGACACATTGTAATAGCTTATTTGAAACTAAAAGTGGTGTCTACGGTGGGTGAGCAATGGTGGAACTTTTTATTTTTTGATAAATCGTAACTTAGGACATAAATTTTAGTCTGTTTATAAAGTTTTCTTGATTTTTTTCTCGATTTGTTACTTGATTTTCTCTCTCTTAATTCTATACCTTGTTTTATTTTGAATGGCTCACTCCGCTATTTCTGAGGTGCTAAGTCGGACCATGTAGCCTTTCTTATTCAAATTTAAAGCTTAGGAGCATTCTCCTCTGCCCTTCATCGTTTTATCGGCCTTCTCTTTTGTGGTCTTTTCGCTGGTTTTATCTCTCTCTACTGCTTATCCTTTTGTCTCTGTGGGTCGACCATCTAGCACTGCCATTGAGCAGCACTTTTCTAAGTGTAGAGGGCTTGGCGAGTGCGCTTAATCTTGATTTTAATTCCTGCAGATGTACCTTGCTAAGGTTGAGGGACTCTTTGATCTTAGCCATCCCAGCTGGGAGTCCACGGTGCCCTGAGATACCTGCCTACATCTCCTGATTGAACTGGTGCCAGATTTTGAATGTAGTTTCTCTCTTCCTGCTGTCCTCCGGGGTCTCTTTTCTTACCTTCAATCTTCTATTTCAGCATTTTTAGTTATTGGAGTAGCACTTCCTACAGTTAAATATCCACCTCTTTCTTCCTTACTTCTATTCTTCTTTGGATGTGGTTTTGACTCCATCTCTAACTCTACATGTCCTGGAAACCCTTTTCTCTGGTTTTGGGTATCACTATTGGATTGGTGAGGTGTGCATAAGGCACTGGAAGCTTTATTTGTTTTTACATACCAGTGCTTGCATTAGTTGTAATTCAGATTGAGATTGCCTACATATCTTGAGCATGTGTATTTAAAACAACCTTCTTTCAATAGTCCTATACCGTGCCTTTTTACATTTCTGTAGTTGGTCACCACACTCAGTCTCGGGTGTGGTTCTTGTCCATGTTCATTATTTTTACTTGTTTGTTTTGACAGTATGCTAGATGTATGGGTATAATTGAAGTTTGACTGATAGAATTTTGAATAATGTTGTTATGTAGGATATACTCTTGAGTTCTATATTTTATATTAGGGTTTTCTGTTGTGATGGGTGTAACATTCCTGTTATTTTGATCTGTATTCTAAAATGATTGTTTGATATTGACTATGCCTAGAATAGATTTGCAAATATCTCAAAACAATTGGATGCTGAATATAATAAAATAATAGAAATTACTGCTGAGATTTTGAAAATGTATTGTTACTGTTGTTTCTTTGGACAATCTCAACCCCCCTCATACTATATAGTTACTCTATGTTCCCGAGACGCATTGGGCTCACTCCTTATTGCAGGCAGGTGATACTTATTCCCTCTTTGTTGTAGGGTTCTGGTAGTCGTACTTTAAAAACTCCGCCACCAGTGGCGTTTCTGTAGTAAAGAATTTGTAGCCACCACACCAGCATGTACAGATGCTAATCCCTCATGAGCAACTATTATTAACTCTAACTTGCGGTCTCGTTTGGATATCACTCAATCACCCACCCTGGGAAGGCAGACAAAGGGAATATTTTGAGGACTCAATAGATAGGAGTTTTTGCTGAGTAGCCTTTAAGTAGGGGCTCGCCACTATTCGAAGCAGTGACCGCAGCCATGATGTCAACATCTGTCCTCGTACAAGTAATTGCAGCTACTAATACAGTCTGAACATTCACCTTGGCAGCTTCATCAGACAATGAATTCCATGCAGCATGTACAGAACACGAGCAACAGGTGTCCACAGTTATCTGTGAGAAGTCGGTGGTTGAAATAGAGGGACATGATAGTGCTGACTATGACCAACTATCAGCAACAGGGTAAGTGACAATCAGGGACATGGGGGTGGGTGAGTAATTTTGTTTCCATTCATCTACTATGTCTCAGTGCCCGTCCACACTTAGTGCAGATCAAATGCTAGCTACATAGGTACTCAGGGGTATATTCACATGTCCCTTGAGCTGTTGGTATCATTTACAAATACATTGAAAGTTACATAATGGTGGTGTAAGGGCCTTGCAATCAAGCACACATGCATACAGACAATGACAACTGACCGGTCGTGTGTCTTCTAACTCTTGGGCATATTTACAATAAAAGTGACGGAGCGTGATGTTAGCCTTCTTGATTTAACGCAGCACTCCACCACTTTTGAAACGCAGTACTGCGCCATATGTACAACAATATGGCTCAGTCTTGTGTTTTACCCTGCGCTTCCACTAAATGTAGCTGCTATCTTACCCTGCAATGCAGACACTCTTGATCAATTGTGTACGGGTGCTTGTATTGTGGTGATTGATTGATTTCTGAGCAGGAAGGGATGTTTACCTGCACATATATAATCATTCATGCTGTTTAGCTGTCTCAATATGCACTGCACAATGCAGCACACATACAAACATCAAAATGATGCCAAGTCTAGCATCTGGCATTGTTGTGCAATGTCAATAACCTGTTATTACTGCTCTTACTGTTGGCCTCGCCACATATTTCCCCTCTTCTTGGTAATACGGGGCAGCATTCAAATCATCAGATGTTGTGGTGGAAGGTCCACTGCAACACACATTGCCTATTGCCTACCCTCTCATGCAAGGGCCATATTTACAAGTCCCCATTGCCACCATAACATCACTCTTTTTGACGTTGTGGTGGCGTCACGGCCGCAACCTCATTTACAAGACAGCTTTAAGCCACTTAAGGTGGCTTAAGGCTGCATTGTAAATAAAGCCCCCTTTCACTCTATACTTATCGTGAAAGGGGTGGGAATGGGTGTTTCACTGCAACAGCCATTGATTTTGACACTGCCCCATATTTACAAGGGGGGGCAGCACCAAAATTAAGACCAGGGGAAACCCTGGTCTTACCCTGGTGAAACGAGGAGACATGTTTCTTTTCTCCTTGCTTTTGCTGTTTTATGTGTGCTGCATTGTGTAGCACACATAGAAACAGCAAATGCCATTGATTGCTTATGTACAGGAAGGTGTGCCTTCCTGCACGTAAACAATCATGTAAAAAAAATGACGAGTTGCAACTTCTATGTGTGCTGCATTTTGCACGACACATAGAAGTTACAAAACACCATTGCTGATTTTTTTATGTGCAGGAAGGGACACCTTTCTGCACATAAGCAATCTTACCCTGCAACGCAGACACTCTTGCACAATGGTGCAAGAGTGCCTGTGTTGGTGCTAGGTAGCTACATTTAGCACCAGCGCAGGGTGAAACACTGGGCTGCACCTTATTGTTGTAAATATGGTGCAGCCCTGCATTTCAGAAGTGGCGGAGCGCGGAATTAAGCCAAGAAGGCTACGCCGTGCTCCGTCACTTCCTTGTACAAATGCCCTCAAGTACAGCGTGAAAGTGTGCCTCATTCACAAGGCTGTGCAAAGCCACATCAGGTCGGTCAACACTTCCTAGTAAATATGGCAAAGCACGTTTTGGCCCAGTAAAGTAAAAAATAGTAACATTCTTGTGGTAATAGGGGCTTCAAAATATACCACAAGCAATATTAATTGCTTAATTGCTGGTTTGATGAGTGCAGCTGAATGCAGCACACATAACAACATCAAAAATGGTTGGATATCATTTTTTGAAGTTGACTAACCCTTGTTGTTTACAAGAAAAAACGCCCATCTTTTGCAAGCACCTTGCTTGCTGTTGTGCACATTCCATAATGTATAAAAATTACATATAGGATGTGCAAGGTGCATTCAAATTTTGCACGTGTTCCGCAGTTTTAAGTATTGTGTTCTGCCCCAGCATTGTAGGAATGGGTTCATTAAAATATCAAAATGCTGGGTGTGGATGCAATGCTCATTGACCCACACATCCCTGTTCATTTCATGGTAAGTGAAGGGTGAGACGGGGCCTTATTCTCAATGATCCATAATGCACGTTATTTGGCTACATATTCCTCAAAATACATTTATCCAAATGAGAGTTGCTTAATGTGATGTTCCATTGGCAGTATGACATTTTATTCATGGCCGTCCTGGGTTTCATGGTCAACGACACACATTTACATATGTGGAACATGGGCCTTTGGTAAAGTCAGCAATGGAAGGGAGAAAATGCATAGCTATTGATATCTGTAAACATTATTTTCGTAACAAATGCATCAAATGACTATGTACACCATAGTATGTATCATCCATGTGCTCACCCCTGTGATGTGCAACAATGCACCCTTTCTTGAAGCCTGCTCAAATTCCACGGTCCTCCTGCTTGCATTTTGTCATCAATTTCACTGCTGTGGAAAACACAAGGGTAGGGCATGCACATCTTTACTCTGGCACACTCCTGCAAATGTAGGCACATGCTGGCATGCACAGTTTAAGTTGTTGCTGCACTAGGTCCATTCAAAATCTGGTCCAAGGAGTATATGTTGTGAAATCATACCATCAACCTGAGAAAGGCCTCCCCTGCTGTGCTGCATGACACATGTCACCTTCTAACAGATTGCAACATCTTCCTATTGTGGCAAGCAACAAATGAAGCAAGAGTAGTTGGCATATGATAAAACACTTGTCAACATGGTTACAGAGGGATCAATGGACATATACAAGTGTTCAGAAGACATACCTAAGCTGCCTCACATCCTGCTTAACACCTACACAAAAAACAATGCAATACAAAGGATATCAGTGATTCCCATTAGAAAAATAGGCTCGGATGTAGCCATTTTGTGGTAGTTTAACCACAGAAAGGCAAAGTGTGTGTTTAAGTTCAAATTGCAAACATCATGCTTCACCATAATGAAAATTCTGCATTCTGTAGATTTTCCCATTTTATCTGCACCACTCAATCAATCAATCAATCAATCAGGGAATTGTAAGCATGCTACTCACCCGTGAGGGTCTCAAGGTGCTGGGGGGTGCGTTGCTCCATTCAGCCGAAAAGCCAGGTCTTGAGTGTCTTCTTGAAGGTGTTCGGGGAGGGGACGCGTCTGATGTCTGCCGGAAGCTCGTTCCAGGCCTTGGCTGCAATGTGAGAGAATGATCTTCCGCCTGCTCTGACTCTGTGAATGCACAGGGTTTCAGCTAGTGCAAGGTTGGATGATCGCAGTTTTCTTTTGGGTACGTTGAAGTTTATTCTGTCGTTGAGGTATTTGGGTCCACTGTTGTTCAGGCATTTGTAGGCATGGGTGAGGATTTTGTAGATGGCTCTCTTCTCCATGGGGAGCCAGTGCAGTCGTCTCAGATGTTGGCTGATGAGTTCGCGCCAGGGGATGCCGAGGACGAGTCTGGCCACGGTGTTCTGTATGGTTTGCAGTCTGTGGAGTAGGGACTTGTTGATGCTGGGTAGAGTGTGTTGCCATAGTCGAGTTTGCTGGTGATGAGTGCGTGGGTGACTGTTTTCCTCGACTTGGGGGATCCATTTGAAAGCCTTTTGAAGAATGCGGGGGTTGCTGAAACAGCTGGAGGTGACGGCGTTGACCTGTCGGTTCATGGCATTTGCAATTGTGCATGTGGGTATCAAAGCTACCTTGCATCAACACAGGCACCCTTGCACCAAAGTGCAAGGGTGTCTGGATAGAGGGAATGGTTGTTAATGAACAGGACGTTGTTTCTCCCTGCACATAAACATCCATTCATGGGATTGACCTGTTTCAATGTGTGCTGCACACCTTAAAACACATAGATACTTCTAAGATTAGGAGAAGCAAAGCACATCTCCTTGTCTTTTCCATGTGAAAAGCACTGTATCCCTGGTCTCAAGTGGATCAGTGCCCTCTCCGTATGCCACACTTGTGAATAGGTGGCAGTGGCAACATCAATAGGGGGTGCAGTGGAATGTCCACCTCAAAACCAACACTTACATGCAAAGTGTTGTGTCTAAGGGGGCCTTATCCACAATGCAGTGTTAATCTACGTGAAGTAGCTTAACGCTGCATTGTAAATAAGGTGAAGCACCCAGCACCACAGGAAGGTCTGAATAGATGACGTACCAGTTGCATTAGCGGCTTGTAAAAATGGCCCTCGCTGTTGGCATACAGGGTAAATGTCCAAATCAATGACCAGCCTATATTTAACAATCATGGACATTGTACATTGACATGCAAAGCTGCATGTAACAGGTGTACTATGCCACACAGGAGAATGAAAAGTGTCATGCACTCTGATTGTCAAATGCAAAAATACATGGTAACATGTAACAAACACATACAACAGTATCTGCCCTTTACATTGCGGAGGTGAAACCTCACCTCCTGGTTCACAGCCGGACCCACTCTTAAACGATGATAACAATGTTGATGAAGAACCCACAGCCATCAACCAATGCACCCTCCAAGAGTTGCTCGACTGCTTGTCAAAACCTAGAAACATATTTGAGCAGTGTGGCCCCAGCTACCTCGAAGCACCATACGTACATTGTCTTGACTCCTAAACTCTTATGAAAAGATGGACCTGATGGTGCCTGGGGCACAACACAACAAGCACATTGTATTTCACAATGATGGTCCATCTGCATTTTGTAGTTCGCATGCACAACCCGTTTTAGCATTCCAGGTCATGGTTTAGTTAGTGTCATATACTCTGATAGGTGAATGCTCTGGGTGACACTATCAGTTGGACTACTTCAGTTTTCACGATTGTTCACCTCCTAAATTAACAAGCATACAAGATATTGGTCAAGTGACTGTTCATGTTAAAGCATTATAAGGTGAAAATATTGGTGCAAAGCTATAGGTGAAAAATAAATTGTAGGTGACATTATGTGAAAAAATTGTTGATTATTGCATCCCATCTCAAACTTGCTGCTGCAGAAGTAGAAGGTTAGCTGGGATCCACTTCTTCCTCCACCCCATCAACAGGATTTTCCATCTCCTCTATGTCAACAGGCAGAGGTATATTAGTCCTGACACAAACATTGTGGAGTATGCAACATACTAGTATTATTTTGCACACCAAGGTCAGAGTATACATGAGTCTTCCACTCAAAATGTCCAGGCACCAAAACCTGGATTTTAGCACTCTAAGGGCCATATTATCAAGAACGGCGATAACATTATCCCTGCTTTAGCGGCAGGAAACTGCAGATAAAGCGGTGATAAGGGTCTTGATAATATGCCTTTGAGAATTCCAATAGAAGCCCAGGTTTGATGTCTTTCACACCAGAACCTGGGCATCTGTTGGAGTTCTTAAGGGCATATTATCAAGCCCCTTATCGCCACTTTAGCGGCAGTTTCCTGCCGCTAAAGCGGCGATAATGTTATCGCTATTCTTGATAATGTGGCCCTAAATGTCCTTTTGACTGTGGGCCTGGTGCGGCCCAGAGCCACATTGTAGTCCCTCTCTGCATGTGTGTGTGTAATTTGGATTGGTATCATCACCCATGCCATGAGTGCATAGCCATGGTCAGCTGAAACAGAAAATAGAGAAAAAGTACAAAAGTCTACTATTATGATGTGTTTGCTAATTACATTATTTGACTTTGTGTCCAATGTACATCATTCTACTTTCACCTTGCTTGCACACGATGTTGTACATGCAATGAAACTACACTTAACATGTCAATTGTTAATAGCATGCACATTACTACACTGCCAATGTAATAGCCTTCTGTGATACCTCCATAGTGTTATAGTCAGCAAAGTGCAAATGCCTTTTAGGATGTGACTCTTCAACAATGTTAGTGTGTACTTAATGATTTATTTGACACTTGTCTAACATGGCTCTTTTTTCTGGTGAGATGGGTACCTATAAAACAAATTGTCGCTCATCATCCTTGAGATTTCATGATATATGTCAGTAGCTGTAGGAGACACTTCCATTTGGGACAAAATGTAGATACACTTTTGTTCTGGATGTACAAGTTTCAATGTGTCAGGCATGGACATGAAAGGGTATGTATTTGACCCTGTGAGTTTTTATCTACACATGTTGCTGCACACTGGCCATTTTTGGGACACCATCCATTATTTACTATATCTGTATGGAGGCTACACAAAAACATTGAACAAGTAGACTGAATACACTTCACTGCAGGACACCTTGGTGCCATATCTTTGACACTATTTGTTATCCATTCATTGTGTGTTTGTGCTGGCACCAGCAGTGCTGATTACCACTGTGGCACACATGATATGCCCTTGGAGACATTGTTTTTAGTTTAGATGTATTGTGTGTATGAGGGAGCACCTGGCTACACAGTGTGGTCCCTTGGATGAGAACTAGGGTGCATATGTTTCTCACAATTATTTGCCTGTTGTGTATATTGTATGTGATATGTTTCTTTTATTTGTAATTTTAAGCAGCATTGTTGAGCGTCACTATTGCAGTACTAGTGTTTCTGATTCATTTGCTTACCCATAGACGTTTGTAATGTCATCTCTCTTCTTACCCATGGTATATACTTATGGAACACATAGTTCACAATGAGGATGGTTTGCTTTCACATTGCCTAGTTGCAGCACATCAATATGAAGTCTGGTTACATACATGTCCTGGACAATGTCTGGATGTGCACATGGTTCCTCATGTCGTTTGGTCTGCCACTGTACATTGCTGATTGTGTAGAAGGCTGAGCTAACCTGAATGCTGAGCAAAGTATTGGTATGTGCTTTACTTCGACATACACAATATCCATGTTGTTCTGGGTCAAAATAATGAATCAAAGATGTCTTTGACTGACTGGGCAGCCACCATTGCTGCATTGTGGACGTGTAATCTTGTTGTTTGGATCTGACCTTTGGCTATGTAGTACATATGTCACAAACCTTGTATTGTAAGTAGAGTTATTCCCTCTTACAATATGCGATACAGGTTTCAGGTACTAATCAGAGTGTAGATGAGGATTACCCCTATGCTTCTGTATCCTCAGCTGAGAATCTGTAGGGTGGCACACCGCTTGCACATTGTGACATGGATGCACTACATTGGATGTGTATGGTGATGTTGTGGTCTTCAAATATCTTGAGTGTTGTAGGGTATCAAATCGTCCTTGGAAGACAATGTTGCCATTTGCAAACTCTGTGATGTCCTTGTAGTGGGCTGCTTTAATGCTCACCTATTGGTATTTGCAATGCTCGGCATAACTTCTTGTTAAAATCAGGTAGCAATAAAATGGCCATGTCCTCCACTGTAGCATCATGCTAGTAACAATCACTCATCCCACAAGGTTGGTTTCTGTGGCCCAAAATATCTTATTGAATGTCAACATGTCTAACGGCAGGGCATAGGGTAGCACAGGCTATACCGGATTGTGCATGGGAGATTGGGACAGATGTGTTTAACATCCCATTCTTAAGTGACATCTGTGGCTGGGCTGCCATTGCAAGTCCAAAGGAGATGAATAATGACAGTTGGCGCATTTAATATCAGGCTACAATTGTGCAAAAAGGGATTTGGACATGTGACCCAAAAACAGAAATTATGAACACTTGATTTATGAACTTTTCTTAGTTACAACAGCAGGACAGAATCATAGCAGACCGAATGAGTGGGAAGGTAATTGAAGCAGGATAGGACTTAAGTACACATGCAACATAGGTCATGGTTTACTACAAGAAGTGTGAGGGATTGAAAGACTCAGGCTTGAATATTGGTTTATGTAATACACATCTTAGTACAAATATAAGTGTATGTGATTATAAACAGAATTGGACTAAGTAATTTGGAAAGCTGGTAATTCAGCTTTAACATTAAACTGAGTGATGGATGGAAGGGCAAGGGAATGATAGAAGCCAAAGTCAGATTGGATGAATGGATCGAAATTAAAAGGTAATGTAAAATGGTAAGAAGGGCAATGGAAGGGCTGGAGGGAGACTATGTGACAGGATATGCCAAAGTTGAGTCAACTGATAAATTGTGAAGCAGATAAAGAAAATAGGAGCATGAACAATGAGAAGGGCAGAAAGCTAGATGGTAAACAAAAGGTTGAGAGAATGTACCAAAGTGAGATATGAATTGAAAAAATAGATAAAACACATGGAAATGGAGGGCATAAATCAAATGTTGGAAAGACATCCAGAGTTTTTTAAAGACTATTTTTTAAAATTTTTATTTATGATTTTTCCTTTAACAGTGAAATTCACCACAGTTAGAGAAACCATGCCTGCCAATAGTGTACATCACTAATTAAAACCCATGTGGAAAAAAGCCTATGTGATAGTCTGGAACCTTGCATGGTTAGCGACTCTTCAGTGGTTCGAGACCCAGCAGAGGGGCATGTGTCTGGTGCATGTGAGTGGCTACGGTGAGTCAGAGCTGTCCACACACGTACGATGTGACCCAGTGTCCAGGTGATGTTAGATGTGGTGTGGATGCGGACTGTGAACCCTGCGGCACATGTGCTCAGTCTTGAGGTGTCTGGTGCATGTGAGTGGCTACGGTGAGTCAGAGCTGTCCACACACGTACGATGTGACCCAGTGTCCAGGTGATGTTAGATGTGGTGTGGTTGCGGACTGTGAACCCTTCGGCACATGTGCTCAGTCTTGAGGTGTCTGGGGCATGTGAGTGGCTACAGTGAGTCAGAGCTGTCCACACATGTACGATGTGACCCAGTGTCCAGGTGATGTTAGATGTGGTGTGGTTGCGGACTGTGAAACCTGCGGCACATGTACTCAGTCTTGAGGTGTCTGGTGCATGTGAGTGGCTACTGTGAGTCAGAGCTGTCCACACACATACAATGTGACAAAGTGTCCAGGTGATGTTAGATGTGGTGTGGATGTGGACTGTGAACCCTGCGGCACATGTGCTCAGTCTTGAGGTGTCTGGTGCATGTGAGTGGCTACGGTGAGTCAGAGCTGTCCACACATGTACGATGTGACCCAGTGTCCAGGTGATGTTAGATGTGGTGTGGTTGCGGACTGTGAACCCTGCGGCACATGTGCTCAGTCTTGAGGTGTCTGGTGCATGTGAGTGGCTACAGTGAGTCAGAGCTGTCCACACACGTACGATGTGACCCAGTGTCCAGGTGATGTTAGATGTGGTGTGGTTGCGGACTGTGAAACCTGCGGCACATGTGCTCAGTCTTAAGGTGTCTGGTGCATGTGAGTGGCTACGGTGAGTCAGAGCTGTCCACACACGTACGATGTGACCCAGTGTCCAGGTGATGTTAGATGTGGTGTGGTTGCGGACTGTGAACCCTGCGGCACATGTGCTCAGTCTTGAGGTGTCTGGTGCATGTGAGTGGCTACGGTGAGTCAGAGCTGTCCACACACGTACAATGTGATCCAGTGTCCAGGTGATGTTAGATGTGGTGTGGTTGCGGACTGTGAACCCTCCGGCACATGTGCTCAGTCTTGAGGTGTCTGGCCAGTGTGCTGCAAGGAAGTGCGCAGGGCTAGCCATATATCACGCAGGTGGGATGCCGGCCTTTGTATCTGGGCATACAGCTCGCAGGTGGTGATGCAAAAAATAAGCTTTTGAACCATTGTGTGGTGGAGGGGCCGCTCACCATCCCCCTCCCCACCTCGCAACCTCGTGCTTCGCAAGGAGGAGAGTGATTGCAATGAATCGCTGCACTCCCTGCAGGGTGTTATACTCATAACCTAGAAGGACCAACACAGGGTACTAAAGGCTGCCATCTGGGAGAGTTTGGAGAAACTGTCCACACAAAAGTGGCCTACCAGTGGGCATGTCCAGGTCAGGTGCATAAGTCTGCACCTGTAGCGTTGCATATGGGGCAGGTCATTGATAGAGAGGGATCCATCCTGGCTGTAAGAGAAGGCATCATATGAGTGCGCCACAAGAATTAGAATTGTAACAACTTGTGCCTGTGATACAGCGACACTTACTTAGTTTGTGAGAGCTGTAGAGCCAACATCATCCGGAATGGGACACCGAAGGTCTTCTTGTCAGGCCTCACACAGACGCTCATCCATGGACGGGAGCAAAATGAGTCACCTGCGGTTTAGCCCAGAGACCAGGTGTTCACCGGAGTCGTCATTCTTGAGAATCGTGAGGGGAGTGAAGTCTTTGTGAGCGATAGGGTAAGAAGTAATGTGAGCCCTAAGTGGACTCTGAATTTGGTTCAGTAAGAACCCATTGAGCGTTGTTGCATTGGTGAAACGAGTATCGTCAGCCCAGGAGATGACGTGGCCATCCGGAAACAGATTGCCAACAGCACTGAGAGCATTCCGATTGAATAGATGTGCGCCCTCCCCAATAAGCAAAGCAGTCGGTGTCAGGCCCAGCACGTGGTGGAGAGTGGCTGTACATCCCCTGGCTCAAGGGGAAGGCCCATAGGCAATAGAACATTATGGGGGGGTGGCGTCAGCCATGTCCCGCTCAAAAGGTTCAAACGTTAGACGTGCGTCCCTGTGGTGCCAATGGTATGCATAATGACACTGTGCTATTAAAAATACATTTGAAAATGAGGCGCCCCGAAGCCAACCCGTGCATATGTTAAAACTAAGGCACACCAGCTTACCCGCGGTCTATGACCGGCCCAGATGAGACGTAGGCGCAAGCCCCACAGCGTGGCAAAGAGACGGTTGTTGAGAGGGGTACGGATGTTGAGTAACAGGTAAAGACATTTCAGGAGAAGAACCATTTTGATAATACCAATTCAGTCTGCCATCGAGAGTTGTAACTTAATCCACCGTTCGACTTGTGAAGTTGACGTACTGATGGCTGGGCCATAGTTCATGCAGATGATTTGGCATTTGTCACCATGTATATGAATTCTGAGATACTTAACCGTGTTGTCCCACCATTGCAGGGGGAAATCACACTGAAAAGGTTGTGTGGCATGTGTGAGGGTGAACAACTCAGATTTGCCACCTTTATAGTATAGGCCAGAGAGGAGGCAAAACCGCAGAGTCTCATGATGGTTTGTAGCTGAGTGCCTAAGGAATAGCATTAGATCGTTAGCATGAAGTGACATTAACAACGGGCCCGTAGAAAACTGTAGCCCACGCTGAGTATGCTGTTCTTGCAGCTGGCAGACCAGAGGGACTATTGCTAGAATGGATAACATTGGGGAGGGGGACACCCCTGTTGGGTGCCCTTCACTAGCGTGAATGGGGCCAAGAGTGAACCATGATGTGGGCAGTAGGCAGAGAAGATAGAAACTGAATTAAGGACGTAAATCCATGCTGAAGGCCTAGTTTTTGGAGGATAACTGAGGGAGTCAAAGGCCTTTTCCACGTCGAGAAAGGCCACCGACAAGGGGAAGTCTGGGAAGATCCGGTTCAACACTGAGAAAAGCGTGCAAAGGTTTATTGACATATGTGATCAACGTCAGCTGTGTCAAGAATCCCGGCCAAGGCAATGAAAAAGTCAGTTGAGTCTAGGTTGGGTGCATATATGTTGAGTAATAAAACAGACCAATCTACTAAGCAGTCTGTAACAGCTACATATCTCCCGTCTGCATCAGTATGATGTCTATAGGAGAGAAGGGAAGCGAGCAGTGTATCAACATATACGCACCCGGGGAGTATGTGCTATAGGAGGAAAAGTACCTATGGAGGCTCCAAGCTGTGGCATAAGTTAGAGGTGAGCTTGGGGACAGGTGAGTTTTTTTGCAGGAACACAATCTTGATCCCATGCCTGACCAAATACTGTTGGACCTGCTTGCTTTACAGAGGATTATTTATGCCCCGTATTTTCCACGTCATAAAGGGGACCTCAAATTCACTAGCAGCTGCACTGTGTTTTGTGGGCATAGACTAAAAATGTTCTGCTGGGCATGCATACTTTATCTGTACAATAATTCTCAGTGTGTGGTGCATAAACAATCAAACATAGTACAAAATACCCCCACCCATCACAGGCATCAGAAAGCCTGGTGACATCCCACAAAAGAACAAGAAAGATAAAAGACCACAAGAATAAAAGAAGCCATGAAGGTGTACCCCAAGAGGGCAAGCGACACCCCTATGACCAGTCTCCATCTGCAGTATCACGAGGAGAAATGCAAGGCAGGATATCACAACAGAAAGAATGACAATTACAAGGCCAGAACAGGTTTAGAGGTTATGAGCCCACCAGGCCATGGGGGCGTAAGGGTGGTGGCAGACAAGTGGCTCACTGCTACCAGAAACACACAAATTCTCCTGGTGGCCAGCCACACACAGTTGGCAACAGCACCCCCTGAATCCATAGCAGGAAAAGAAACAGAACAGTTATTTGAGGGAGGCCTTGACTTTGATGTATTTGTGGTGGGCCTCTTGGACCTTCAAAGTCAAGTCAGGGTATAGCAAGATGGAAGAACACTGATACTGGATATCCCTGAAATTCAGCAGTCTCGCGATTATGGGTCGTGGTGCTGTCCTGGCCTACGGACAGGCCCCAGAGACCTTCTTGCACGCTCCACCATAAAAACAGTGGAGAAGGCATCGTGACCAAATAGGTCCACCAGCAACTGTTCCACCAAAGTGTTCATTTGTACCATGGCTGTGGACTCTGCAATTCCAATAATGTGCAACATATTGCAGCGTGATCATGCCTCCAAATCTTCATTCTTCAGGGCGGTAATCTTCACTTGGCGTTCAGGTTTATCCACCTGTTTGTTCATGGTGGCGGCCCTGTCTTCCAGTGATGCAACATGCTCCTCGGTCTTCTCAATTCTGGTCTGCTGATGGTCCAGGCGCTCTACCATGCTGTCCAGTTTGCCCGATCTGGAATTGAATCTGGCATCTATAGACTTGAATCCCACTCAGATTTCAGACATCAGGACCTCAACGGAAGAGGATTGGGCCAGATCTGCAGCATCCTCCCAGTACCCAATGCATTTGAAAGGAAGACTACTAGACTTCGGGTCAGTGCAGCACATGGCACAGTCACTGGAGGGAATATGTCGGATTGAGTGAACCAGACACCAGCAGTACAGGAAGATCTATAAAACCACGGTGCTGTAGTAAGTTGGAAGGGGCCCCAGTGTAGCAGCTCCCCAAGGAACCAGCGTCTGCAGGATCACACTAGGGGGGCAGACACCCAGCACCCTTGCTCTCTTACCAGTTGGGGGTAGTCTTCTAGTCAGTCTCAGCTGTTTGCGTGGCAGGGGCGGTGTGACAGCAGCAGTGCAAGGTTGCGCACAGGAATCCAGGTAGGGGGCAGGGGGCCAGCCGCCCACCAACTGTGGGCTAGTGTGATGAATATGCAAAGAGGAAGAGGGGGCAGGGGAGAGACGGGCACCTGCAGATGAGGTCCTGGGATAGGCACTAGCGTCATAGCACCAGAGGAGATACTAGGCCACACCACCTCTCACCCCTTACCCACATGTCTTACAGCTGTCACCATCATTTGCGAGCATGAGGCTCAGGCCCTGGCCCTCTGCAGGTGGCAGCAGTTCAGGCCCCAGGATTAGATTCGAAGCATGTGCTCCAGTCCCACAACCAGCCAGTCAATTGGTGTCGGCCCTGATGGTGTAGTGGCCAGGCTTTCCCGTCACTGTCAGGTATGCCGTGGGCCACGATTTGGGCAGACAGTTCATCCAGCATGCACTACTAGCTTCTATGGGCAACAGGCGAAGGCTGGACGCAATTTGTTAACCAGGTAGGGCTCAGTAGCACCAGCCTCAAGCTCACCCACACCCTCTGTAGCAGCAGGGGCTCAGAGGCAGTCCCAGTTCCTGCATGCTCCCCCACATAGGGTCACTGAGGCCATGGCCCCAGGAGCTAAATCTTCAACCAGGGGGTACTCGTCGGTCTCCAATCAGCCGCACGGGCCTCCGACCAGTAGCTATCCTGCCATTCGGGGATTCCTGATCTTGGAGCTTCAGTGCTGTGCGGCCATCTTGGATGCCTGCCTGGCCATGCCTCAAAGACATCTTGAGTTAAATTATGTTAGGTATGAAGTAGGAAAACATCACTGTCAAATGTGCGGTTTTGCCCATTACTTAAATTGGACAGCTGCAATAACCATCATTGTCAAGCATTGGAATAAGAGGAGCCAAGACTACAGGAACTTGAATGGTAAGTATTGAGATCAATGACTTTTGGGGGATATTCCTTGGGTGTCAAAGTGGGTGGCAAATCAATTTGCCCCTTTAAGTGTGGAAAATTCTGAATCTGAATTCTCCAGTGCCAGATCAAAAGAGGTGCTGGCCTTATTGACGGCCTCTAAGACCAAAACAGGAGAAACCACAATTATGTGTTTGCCCTAAGGCAACGGAAGTTCCTTCAAGACAGCTGCTTGAACTGCAGTCAAAACATTTTCTATTGAGGTAAAAATCATTTCCGTATTGTATTATAAATTCAAATTATAAGCAATCAACACTGTTTCTACTTTATTGAATAAAACATATATGTAAACATTGAAATTCACAATTATGCTAATCACTAATAAGAAGGCAGACGCTTTTTGTTGATATGTCTGCATTTTGTTTCATACTTTCCCACATTTGCTACTGAGTACTACCATTTTTTTCTTTGGCAAACATATGAATATATAAAATGGGCAGGAGTAAATAGAGTAAGTTTTAAAAGAAGCTTTTGTCTCTATTTCAATGTGTGCACCAGTGAGTTGACCAATATCATTGCCTCCACAATGAAAAATTATAAAATGTGGATGCTGACAATTAGTAAGAGATGAAATGAGAAGTAGCATGTTATTACACCTTCAGTCACTCATGTGATTTCAATATTTGCCATACCTAAATAATGCTTTAATTCTTCACTTTTTGGAATACTCTCCACCCCCAAAGATATAACTGTGTTGGGTTATCAGTGACTGAACGCAGTAAAGATAAACATGGATGTACTGGGCTACAATACTGTACAGTACTGTACAATACTGACCAATGACATTGCTTGTAACATATTATATTTAAGATACAAGCAGGTTAATTGTTTATATGTGAGTTTTGGCTGCTAAGACAGGCCAAAGACTAGTAGGCAAGCAAATTCATTGCCAAAAAGACTACGGTATACTTTAAAAATAGTAGAGAGTAGCACCAGCTATTTCTGCGAAACGTACCAGCATATTACCATGTAAACCAATAGACTATAGTATTACAATGGTATCCCACTAATTATATGTACTTGGTGATTTATTTAAAATTGATGTGAAATACATACTCACTTTAATCACATGCGAACAATTACCATTTGTATGTAACAGAAATTGCTATTGCGTTACAATTACCATTAGGCTACAAACTTGTCCCAATACTACTAGACTTATGCAAACACTATTTCATTAGTTGTATGGGTGTACTAGAACGGTAGTTCAACTAAAGATCGGAGACAGTAAACATCGTTTACAAAAAAGTCGATACAACGCATGCTATTACAGCGCCATAATTACAGCAACCTCGTTGTTACATCGCATACCATTACAATGCAAGTTGTTAGAATGACTTGCTGTAGGGGGCAGAAGTTGTTGGATTTCAAATCCAACACCTTCCCTACTGTTGCACAGACTGGAGTTGGAATAGTAAATTATACTATTCCAAAATCCAGGGTCCCCCTACAGCAAGCCGTTGTAATGGTATGCGTAGTAACAATGCGGTTGTTGTAATGACCGCAATGTAATGGCATGCGTTATAAACGTGTGTGTTGGAACATGTCCTATTCCTTGGAGACACACCTATGTATTTAATAGTGCAGTCTTCTTAGGAAAAGAATAGCACCATTTACCAATATGAAAGGTACATACATACAAATAAAATTTCATAATATTTTACAAATAAAACTTGTTAGATGTACAGGTAATGCCTCAGTTATACTTCGCCGTAATTATTAGTGATAGTACTGTTGTTTGTGTTCCATTTGTCTATAGAGGTATAGGTACCGTACCACAATGCCTTCAAAATATTACCAGAAAAATCAGAAAATGAAAATGTACTCTAAATATATTAGAGATCAAGTACCAACACCTACAAAAAAAATGGTAAGAGTATTACTGCATGTTTGAAAGTGAGAAAATAGTTTGCGCTGATAACATGCTTCTGCATGGAAAACACATTTGTACACATGTTAAAATGTCTACATAGCACACCATATTTTTTTTATTTCAATCAAAAATAGGGATGTAGAAGAAGCTGTGATCCAGTCGGCTTCCAGCTAGTCGGTTATAATCAAAGGGAATGGATCACTTGTAGCTGGCACCAGGGTTCGCGGTGATTGTTTCCGATATTTGGTAAAAAACCCTCATTCACGTAAGGCAGTTCGTGGGCGGTATATCTTGATTCTCCGCCTTGATATCTAAATACGTGACAGCATCATCATTGGGTTTTTGCCATGCTTCCTCCAACCCGGAGGGAACCACTGGATGATCCAGTAGTGATCAGGGAAAAAAATAAAATAGAAAAGTGAGAAGTGCTCAAGTGAGGTGATTGGTTATGATAAAAAATTCCTCGAGTTACCTATATTCAAACTTTTTTTATTCTATTAGGTGCAGGGAAAAAGTTAAAAGCAGCTAATTGCAGAGTGGACATGTAATGAATCCACTGCAGTGTTAATCTAAGTGGTCGGTCGAACCACCGGAAGACAGTGCCAGCACAAGTCGTAGCTGCACAGGAATCGCGTAATACCGTTGATTTGTTCTGTGGTAAATAAAATATTACGCTCTCAGAATTTTTAATATATAAATAAGATCATGCATAAAGCAAGAGGCTGAGTCTGTGGTATCAGGTTCATAAAGGGCTTTATTCCAATAACTCGAGTCAAAGGGAGAATATTACCATCACCAAAAAAGGATCTGGAAAGGGACTCAAAAGTATTCTCAAAACATTATTCACAGAGTACAGTATATATACATTTCTCAATTGTACGTAAGCAAAAGAGCAAGAGAGAATGAGATAAGAGCATGTGGGCGTGTAAGTAGGCGTGAAGGTGGGCGTCCATGTGGGCGTCCACTTGATGATAATGGGTAATTTGTCATGTGTGGGTGGATACCTGGAGGGGGTTGCGTGATCTGCTGGAATTGTACTGGAACTTTGCCTTACTTGTGCTCAACTCGAGCATGACGTGTAACTGACGTGGGGAGGGTTGCTATGCAACCGAACAAGTCTGGAAGTGAGGCCTTCAGTTAGTGAGGCCTTCAGTGTCAAGACGACCAGCACATCTTGTATTATCTGATATCCGATGTCTGGAGCAGGGACTGATTTGTGACATAGGTTGCTCATCACCAAGAGCCGATGTGGCATCTATTTCTTCATTTACTTCATTTACTGCAGAAGCCTTACATGGGGGCTATGGGCTTTTTACTGACGTGAGCTTTGCAATCTCACAAAGAGAGACAGTAGGGCTGGGCTCCCTCCTTGCAGATGGGTCGCGTTCATTCCTCCTTCACCAGGCAAGAATGTGGTTTCAGTAAGAGTAAGCAGATAACCGTGCTCAATACTGTCTCGACACCTCGGTCGGGGCCCCTTTGGCTGAGGCCCAAGTGTGCAAGGCCAAGGATACGTAGCTGTAGCTTTCAGAGCGTTCTGAGGCATGAAACCTCTTTTCGGCTCTGGCTGAGCCATAAACATGAGCTTCATCAAAATGCAGGAAAACATGATGAAAAACGTGTAGGCCTCAATACAGATTTGTCGTTTCTCTCATAGGAGACTGGATGATGGCAGGCCACGTTATAGCATAAGCATCATGATAGAAAGGCCATGGAGGGGAAATACATAGGTTACATGTATGTGCACATAAGCGTTCGGGGGGGGCACATGGGGACACATAGGCCTCATAGATTTTTATTTTCCTCATTCCCTCCTTGTACCTTAGTGAACCCCCTATGTAACGTCTATTTTCATGAGACAGTCGATCTGTTCTTGCAGCATTATTTTTCCATTTTCAATGCTTTGTAAATAGGGATGTGGAACACATGCAGTAGCACACAGGCCACAAATGGCCGGGCCACACTGCAGACATAGGCAACAACTGAATATCATTAATAGTATCCACCCACAGACGGTCAACACTTTCCATCCCCAAGCCGATATTAATCCCCAGAGCCAACCGGACCATGTCCACGTGCCTGGGTCTTGATGTATGTTTTGGGCAATCTTGTGGAGCCTTGTTATTGCTTTGTATTCTTTGGCATCACCGTTGATGGATGTCATTAAGGCAAACCATGCTCCGCAAGAACCATTATGGGAGAACGGAAAAGGAAAAAGAGGCAACACTCCCTTTACCTTCTGATACGGGGGAAATCGGCCACAGACCCTGCAGTCTGATGTGAATGGTGCAGTATCTGAATAAAGGTATTGTTGCGTAAGGCAAGTCGATATGATAGCTCATAGGATGGCAGATCACTAAATGTGTGCTTTATGGTATCATTAGTGGAGGAGTATAAGAGTGAGGCAATAGGAGGAAAAATAGCATGTAGTATTAAGCTGATACATATTATCGTGATGCACATCTTGCTCTTTTTATCAATGTTATTGTCCAAGATCTTATGCAAGCCAGAATACATGTTCAACCGCTTCACCACCTAGTGGACTTAATTGATCAAACGGGTTCTGACTTTTTAGATCTAAGTTTAGCTTTGTGGAAACTGCTGGGGAGTCTCCTCTTAGAAAATGGTGTTCAAAGTCCAAAGTCCAAGTTCAAAGTCTTTTTCCTTTGTAAAAGAGTGGTGAAGGTGCAACCATCCTTTCCGCCCTTTGACTTTAACGGCCGTCCCCGTGGTCCAGAGCACTGACTTTGGCGCCTTCCATCCAGGAGCGATGGAGTATTCTTTGACCTGGGTGTTGTCAGGGAAGGCGGCAGCAACCTGCGAACAACAAGAGAGTAGTGCAGACATCAAGGAAGCCAGGTAATCTGTCAGCATCAGTAATCTTTTAGGCATTGGAGTGCCCCACATATTTGGTGGTCTACCAAAGACCACTTCATAGGGAGATAAGCCTGTTCTAGAATGAGCTACCATTCGCATGTAAAAGAGAACCATATATTCTGTAAGCTGTCTAGCATTGCTTTCTCTCCTAAGTGTGCAGGACTATGTGCGGTATTTATGATTATTTGTACCATTGAATCAGGAAGAAACCATGTGCATTTGCCCTTATTCATCCAACCCTGATCAGTCAGTACCCCTCCTTGTTCCGACCATTTCTTTAATTCGTCCATAGTAGCATGTGTCTGTATGTCTTGTACATCCTTGGAAGGATCCCTAACTATCATGGCTTTGGACAGTGATAGTATCTGTGATTTTGTCATGTCTAGTGGGGTCTGAGCTGTCTGTTTTAGCTGTTCGGTCTGCCAGATCATTGCCTTGGGAAATGGTATCTGTGGCTCTAGTATGTGCATTACATTTTAGGATAGCTATGGCTGTTGGTAAATGTATTGCTTCCAGTAGGGCTTGAATAAGGGGGCCATGCTGTATCTTGACCCCATGAGAGGTCAAGAAACCTCTTTCTCGCCACAGAATTGGTGTAAATGTTTACTCTCAGGTGCTTAGCTCTTATGCACGCTTGTGTCAGGGCGATGAGCTCTGCTGCTTGTGCTGACAATATGTCTATTCTTTTAGTCTCTATTATTACAGTATCAGTAGTCACTGCATATGCTGCCACTAATTCTCCCGCCCCTGTCCTCATGCATGAGCCGTCAACTTATAGTGTTAGGTCGGGGTCTGGGAGTGCAACGTCTGTCAAGTCTTGTCTTGGTTTAGTCACGGTATGTATTACTTCAACACAGTCGTGTGGTGAAACGCTTTCTGTACTGGAGGGCAAAAGGGTAGCAGGATTCAGTATGTTGCATCGTCTGATCTCTATGTGTGGTTGAAATAACGTTGGCTCATAGCCTGTCAGTCTAGCTACAGTCAGGTGTTGTGTTTGTGTCCGGTTCAAGAGAACCTCTACTGCGTGTGGTACTTGTACTGTCAGAGGGTGGCCCAGCACTATCGAGTCACTTTGTCTTATGGCTAAGGCCGTTGCTGCAACTGATTTTAGGCACGCAGGCAAAGCCTGTGCTACTGGGTCTAATGTACTAGAAAAATAAGCACAGGGCTCGTGTTTTCCTGCATGATCTTGTGTTAGGACAGATAGTGCTGTTCCATCCCGCTCTGTCACAAAAAGCATAAACGATTTGTTGTAATCAGGGTTTGCTAAAACTGGTGCTTGACATAAAGCTCTCTTTAATTCTTCAAATGCCACAGTGTGTTCTTGTGTCCAAGGGAGGACTTTAGTAGAAGCTGTATTAGGGGCTTGGACTAATTCCCCTGAAAGATCACAATAAAACATGAGAAAAAGGGGAAAACCCCATACCTATTTCCTCGGCTTAATTTCTAAGGGGGCTAATTTCTAAGGGGCTTAATTTCTTAAGGGGCTAGCGGGAAGCGAACCTCCTCAGGGGGCAGCAGAAAGCCAATATTCTCCTCCTTCCCCCCCTTTTTGACAGGAGGAAATCTGAAACAGATTTCACTGCTGTCAAACACTATCAAACCCTGTGTCTTGTCAACACTATTAATCCCTGTGTGTAGCTACTGGGCGTAAGCAAAATTATAGGAGATACACAGCCTAATAGGAATGCTAAATTACCTAAATATTCGGAAAATCAAGTTTAAGAACAGTTGTTAATGTTGATAATTAATAATTCATCTGCTAAAGAAATCAGTAATTCTGCAATAATTTCCACCTATACAATAAACAGCCTAATTTAAAAACAAGTCAACTTTTGGGGCCACCACTTACAAGAATGAGCTTACTAAAGCAAACTTTAAAAAGGAAATCCTGTCAGATATTTTCTCATTACCCTAAATACCGAGCCTCATTTGTCACTCTGTGGTGGCAGTCCTTATTTAAAACAGGCCTTTCAAGAGGTAAGATGCGAGTGCACAGATCATAATGGTTCCTTAATGTCCAATCTGAAAACATATGACCGAGGCTGCCTGTCTATAAGAGAAAGGCAGTCATGTGATACATATTTAAGTCTTGCATAACTATTTTCTTCTTTTATTCATCACCAATACCAATTAGACATACACTGATAACGTGTTGTCCGCTATTTTGACAGCATGATAAAGGTAATATCATGTCTGTGAAATTTAGTAATTGTGAACAAGTTCCAGCCAAGCGCTGCGCAAAGATTTACGTCGTCACGTCCATCTCCGTAACGCCCAGGAGAACTTGTATTAATGCCAAACATACTGGTCAATACAACACAAAAACAAAACATATATAAAATATATATGCCAAGCCATCAGTATACCAAGCACAGAAAGCATAGACAATTACACTAACATATATAAATGAGCAGCGATGCGCAATTACAGTACCTACAGCTCAGAGGCGAACATTCTGGCCTGCTTAATTTGTCAGGCTTATAATCAATAACTGATTTACCTGCCCTATACACCCCCATCTGAAATCACTGTGTCAAGTCTGACACACAGAATCAGCAAGAATAATCAAAAACGAAGAACACACGAACCTGTTTGTTTTTTCATAAAAATGAGCTATGCATCTTCGTCAACACAATGTACCCTAATGTCCCAGACGAAGACGCACCTCTCATCTCTCCTCACAGACTTTTAACCACTGGATCATTTATCTAATGCAACCGGTGGCAGCTTGTGGCCACAATTCAAAAATGTCTGAATTTGAAAATCGTTTTTATATAGGCACATAGCCCTTAAAATTCCAAGCAAGAGCAACATTTTACTTTCTGGCCAGAAGCAATATAACATTTGCTAAAAAATAAAACAAATCTTCTCCATAGACATTTCCCCGGGGCACTGGTTTAGCACAGAATAGACCAAGGGAATCTTTCTCGACTTACATTTCTCAGCTGCCCTGTCTTATCAGAGAAGCTAAAAATAGCCCCTCAGCGCGGCCTGAGCCTGGGCTGCCAGCCAACTTTTTTGTTGTTCCGGCTGCAGGCATTACACAGATGCGATGTCAGAGAAGCTTTCTAAGCAGTGCCTCTGTTCTGCTCCTCTCACCGGCCCCCACCTACACTGGCTACAAGGTCAGAATCTGTCTCCGATTTCTGTATCACATACTGCTCTACACAGCCCCCACCTTCTCCTCACTCTGAAGCTGTCAAAGACAAAAAGACTACTCAATTCCATAAAAACTGCAATAATTCGCCCAATTGAAAAATTATTTTTATATACAATTTGCTCTCAGGGGGTCATAATCTTACCGTCTTGACCCAGCACATTGGCTCACTGGACCACCAAGAACACAAACCTGGATTCTGGAACAATTTTGCAAATTCGAAATACCCACAATTTTTCTCAAGCTAAACTTTTCACTAATTATTTTTCATTAACACTTTGTACATTAGGGGTGTCATCAAATCACAGGTGTTGCTCCTTCTCTAGCTACACCCCTCTCAATTTCCTATTGACAACGTAATCAAATGTTGGACCATGAAAACACCAGCTATGCGCTGTTCGTTTGGTGGGAGGCTCAAGAACCTTTGGGCTACTATATCATTATTATATGTATCGTGGTACTTGCGGTGGCACTCTAACTGGTCTTTCTACTGGGGCCACTCTTGCTAGGTCCTCTGAAAGGACGGGATAAATACCAGCAACGTCAGTATTTCTTTCTCTGTCAGCCTGCGCTCATTTTACCTGCTCCACTTCCTCCTGTAACATCTTTTCCATGGCTTTTCCAGACTCCAGTCTACTTCTCTCTGCTTCGTGAAACACTTACTCTGTCCTCCTATGTGACTCCTTGCGCCAAAACTCAATGGCATCTTTCTGTTACTGTCTGGCTTTCTTTTTCCATAATTCTTCTTCTACTCTCATGATGCAATCTGCATCCCATGTCCCAACTGCGGGCCACCTCTGACTTTCGGCTAGATCCTTGGTGTAGTCCACCCATAAATCAAGAAATAATACGGCATCTAGGCCATGCTTATGGTACATAAAGTACCCTGGGGTGTCCCTAGGTGGAATGGGAACAGCTTCCTCGAGTACCCCTTTTCTAGTTTTGATCTGTCTTAATTTTGAAAAGAACGGCATCTTTAAACTTTGCTACTTGATTTTGAACACAATAAATTACAATAAACACAATAATGAACACTCATTCATACCACAATTTTTAAAACATATTAAAACATTTAACATTTAACATTTAACGAACGATGATAACTAATAGGAAACTAGTTACTGACATAATACTAACACTAGAGAATACTGAATTATATGCAAGACATACTAGATATACTGCTAAACAGTACAGATACACTGCTGAAACAGTGCAGACCGGATTTGTGTACCCAAACCCGTCTTGACCGGCACAACCTAATGTGCACGTCTAACTGCCTCCCCAGCAACGGTACTCACCGGGTAGCACGGAACGGAAGGCCTCGGAACTGAACTGGACTAGACCAAACTGGACTGGACTGGACTCGACTCGTGACTTGGATACTTCGGAACTTCGGAATCTGGTGGGCCTCTGCATACCTCGGACACAGCTCTCTCGCAGCTGGGCTCTGGGTAGGACAATCTGCGTTCCTCACCGCCTCGTATGGATGCCTGGTCGCAGTCTGTCCCCTTCGTTGGCCTGAGGGAGTTGGCGGGAAGACCCGCGACGTGCGCGCTTGAAGTCCGTCACGGCTATGGAAGGGGGCAAAACTGGACCTTCATCTCCGGCGTGTGGGGAAAGAGATGTCCCTGTTCGGGCGCCATTATGTGGTAAATAAAATATTACGCTCTCAGAATTTTTAATATATAAATAAGATCATGCATAAAGCAAGAGGCTGAGTCTGTGGTATCAGGTTCATAAAGGGCTTTATTCCAATAACTCGAGTCAAAGGGAGAATATTACCATCACCAAAAAAGGATCTGGAAAGGGACTCAAAAGTATTCTCAATATTCTCAAAACATTATTCACAGAGTACAGTATATATACATTTCTCAATTGTACGTAAGCAAAAGAGCAAGAGAGAATGAGATAAGAGCATGTGGGCGTGTAAGTAGGCGTGAAGGTGGGCGTCCATGTGGGCGTCCACTTGATGATAATGGGTAATTTGTCATGTGTGGGTGGATACCTGGAGGGGGTTGCGTGATCTGCTGGAATTGTACTGGAACTTTGCCTTACTTGTGCTCAACTCGAGCATGACGTGTAACTGACGTGGGGAGGGTTGCTATGCAACCGAACAAGTCTGGAAGTGAGGCCTTCAGTTAGTGAGGCCTTCAGTGTCAAGACGACCAGCACATCTTGTATTATCTGATATCCAATGTCTGGAGCAGGGACTGATTTGTGACATAGGTTGCTCATCACCAAGAGCCGATGTGGCATCTATTTCTTCATTTACTTCATTTACTGCAGAAGCCTTACATGGGGGCTATGGGCTTTTTACTGACGTGAGCTTTGCAATCTCACAAAGAGAGACAGTAGGGCTGGGCTCCCTCCTTGCAGATGGGTCGCGTTCATTCCTCCTTCACCAGGCAAGAATGTGGTTTCAGTAAGAGTAAGCAGATAACCGTGCTCAATACTGTCTCGACACCTCGGTCGGGGCCCCTTTGGCTGAGGCCCAAGTGTGCAAGGCCAAGGATACGTAGCTGTAGCTTTCAGAGCGTTCTGAGGCATGAAACCTCTTTTTGGCTCTGGCAGAGCCATAAACATGAGCTTCATGAAAATGCAGGAAAACATGATGAAAAACGTGTAGGCCTCAATACAGATTTGTCGTTTCTCTCATGGGAGACTGGATGATGGCAGGCCACGTTATAGCATAAGCATCATGATAGAAAGGCCATGGAGGGGAAATACATAGGTTACATGTATGTGCACATAAGCGTTCGGGGGGGGCACATGGGGACACATAGGCCTCATAGATTTTTATTTTCCTCAGTTCGCCGTACGGAGTTCTAAGTTGGAGCGCCGAAGGTACTATCCTTGATGAAGTCCTTGTGAATAGTATTGGAACTTCCATTTGACATTGGACAATATCCCAATCTCACTTTATTTTCATTTTTCACCTGAGGTCCTGAAGAAAGCCCCCCGACCCTCTTGGGCACTCTTGGGGCTGAAACATGTCGACCGACCACTTAGATTAACACTGCAGTGGATTCATTACATGTCCACTCTGCAATTAGCTGCTTTTAACTTTTTCCCTGCACCTAATAGAATACACATTTTTTGAATATAGGTAGCTCGAGGAATTTTTTATCATAACCAATCACCTCACTTGAGCACTTCTCACTTTTCTATTTTATTTTTTTGCCTGATCACTACTGGAACACCCAGTGGTTCCCTCCAGGTTGGAGGAAGCATGGGAAAAACCCAATGATGATGCTGTCACGTATTTAGATATCAAGGCGGAGAATCAAGATATACCGCCCACGAACTGCCTTACGTGAATGAGGGTGTTTTACCAAATATCGGAAACAATCACCCGAACCCTGGTGCCAGCTACATAGCACACCTACATAAACAAACAGGTGAATTGTTCTCTGTTGTACACAAGCACACGGAGGGAAACCATTCAAAATATTATATTTAAATAGTATAAAAACAGAGTTATTGGCAATCTACTAAACACGTATCACATTTGCAAAAACCTGTGCAGAAAAACTGAAACATAAACACTTGATTGAGGAAAAAGCCTTTGAAAATTATTTATTTTAACAATGAATTCTTTGAGTCAGGAACCAAAACCTCGAATCAGTTACATTTCTCTAATATATTTGGGGGATGGTAGGATGGTGGAGACACACGTCCAGTACTGAACCATAGTTTCAGGAAGATTGTTACAGTACATGCACTAATTGAGTACTATCTGTAAACAGTGAAGGATGTTTCTATGGAGTTCTACATGGGTCAGCAGTAGAGTTAGAAAAAAAGTGAAAAATTTTATAGAGTACTCAAAACTGGATTTTGAGGAAAAAGCAAAAACCATTCTGTGTACCAATGGAATTGCACTTCAATATGCAAGATTGAGACAAAATCTATGGAAAAACTACAAATGTTTATTACTATATAAAAACTAAGGTAGAAATTAACTTTTGAACATTGGACAACAGCCCATCATGAAATATTACACACCTACAAGGCCAGATTTTAGTATGCCTCCAAAATGATATGTGTAATTCCACCTTTTCATTACATTTAAATGATTTACACTCATCATTACAGTATACGAAAACTAGTACGAACGTTTTACTTTGTAAAAGTACTTGCAATACAATTAGAGCTAATAAATGGTGCTCTCTTACACTCAAAGCATGAGAAGGTCCTATCAATTACACATTTTATAAAATTAAAGTACTTTGGTGTGGAAAGATGAAGTGTGTCCAAATATTGTATACCCAGAAAGTACAATGGGCAATATATTTATGCACATTAAAAATAATGATTTGTAAATTTTACAATTACACCAAACCATTGCCGAAATTTCAAATAAAGTGTGCACTGGTAGTAGTTACTAGTAGTTGCACACTTTATGGAAAACAAACTAACGTGTCGATTAGGTTGGCAGGAGGATCACCACAGCTCGTATGGCGGTGGCGATCTGCCCCCAATTCCCACCGCCCACCTACCATTTCCCCCCACCACATTACGATGGCGGGGGGGACCTCGGTGGATGGAAAGACCGTCCGCCGGTTTTCCGCTGGTCGGAGAGGCGACCGGGCGGAAAGGGGCTCCAATATGGTGGCGGTGTCTGTAAGACACCGCCATCCATATTTGGATGAATGCGAAGTCGTGCCTTTCCATGGTGGCATTGCCGCCATGGAAAGGAATGCGGTTTCTGCCTTAGGGGGCCTGTTGCGGGCCTCCAGGGTGTTCGGGGGTGTGGGGTGCACTAAGCATTTGTATGCACAAGGTAGCAGGCACCGCGCTGTGCCTGTCACATTGTGCATTCAAATGCACAACATGCATTTTGTACTTTGCGGCAGGTGCTGCTTGCAGCACCGCCCGCTACAATGTAAAAAATGCGGGCGCATCCTAAATGCCACTGGCGGGACCGCCGCACCTTCTGTGGTCGGTCCCTGGCTCTCTTGCAATGACGGGCGGATGGAATGGGCCCCTAAATATTTTGATTTACTACAAAAAATGGAAAAGAAGAGAGAGACGCCTGGAGAAAATGTGCAATTTATCTTATTGTGTAAAATTGATATGATGTTTGTTCTAATCAAGTTTTATGTTTTGATTCCCTTGGGAAACTTGACTGTCACTTTATGCCTTCAAGTGCAATTTAGAATAATTTGGAAATTTACCATATGCTTGCAGAATTACAACATCTGATTTTATATGAAATTATCTCAATTCAAACTTGACATCCTTTTCAAGCTATTATTAGAATGCAACCTAAATCTGGGACATTTTAAGCTCAACAATTAGTGCGTGCACTAAAAGGAAAGGTTGTTTTCTACCATTAGAATTTTTTTGAACCATTGATACTGTGGGAGTACAGCACAAATTAGAAGAACATTCAGTTATATTAGTTAATGGAGTGCCATCAAAAGATTAAAAAGATTGGCAAGAATTGATAAATATTTCCAAAATACAATAGGCTATACCATACTCGTTAGAAAATAACATACACTACCATAATTTGAAACTAAATGAATTTATAGACACCAATGACCTACTAGTTCCAGATTAAAGTATCATAGGCCAGGTGCAGAAACTAAATGAGAGAGGCTACAGGAGATCCTGCTAGTATTTGTCAAAAAAGTTTAGAGGCTCAATGTTATCCAATTTTGTTTCCAAAAGGTAAAGGGGGAGATGATTTGATGATCATCCTATTCCATTTCCTGTAACAGAATAGCAAGACCCACGTTTTAGGGAAAACGTACCTTACATGTTCACTTACTATATAAAAGGGAATTTTCTGTTACCTCTTATAGATTGTGCATGTGATGCAAAGTGGAACAGGATTTAATGACATAGCAGCCAAAGATGTACAAATAAAGCAGAAAGTATTGACAAAAGTATCAAATATAACTTAATAAACATCATAGCATGTCGGCTAGGTACAAATTAATATTGGTTCTGAAGACATGGAGAACTAAAATGTATGTTGAGGAATTTGGGAGCTTCAACCTGGTTTCTTACTTTGAGTTGTGCTAAATACCTATGGGATGATTTATCACTTTCCTACAATAATTTGATAGATATGGCTATGAAAACACCAGGGGAATTATGTTATTTAGATCTAGCAAATGTTTGCAAATTTTTTAATCACAGATTCCACACTATGCTTAAGTTCTTAACAAATTAAAAAAAACTCCCCTAGAAGTGTTTGATGATTTCTACCGGAGAAAAGAGTACCAAGCGAGAGCTGCAACTCATATTCATCAACTGTTATGGATACAAGATTCACCAAAATTTGGATATGACTCTGATGATTCTGTATTTCAGTTTATTGAACACTAAATTACTTGTGACGTCCCAAATCAAGAGACTAGCAAAAAATATTTTGAATAAGATATTACTTTTCAGGAATGTGGACAATACTGTTTAAGAAACGTTAGAATCAAATTAAACAGTATACTAAATGCTGTTTTGGATTCCATAGACCAACTTAAAAAACAAAAAGGAAGAGTAAATAATCTATTGTCTACTGTTAGACATGTTGTTAATGTAAGTCCCTAAAAACCACATACAATTTAAGAGAGGTCACACATCACAACGGATCAAAGACTACAACCCTTTAATATTGCATATTTGGAATGTTAATATTGAAATCTAATTTGTTGCTGATAATTCAACTGCTGTGCCTGGTATGTGACTTTATATATTACTAAAACTGAGAAAATGTATATGAAGGAAGAGTGGAAAGATATATCTGCGGAGCAATCTTTAACTAAAAGGCTGTATCGATTTAGGGCCCGATTACAATGCTGTCGGAAAGGGCTCTGACTGTCGGTTGGATCCTTTCCGACAGCATCAACATGTGCCGGTCTGATTCCTGTACGGGAAGAGAAACAAGGGGGGGGAGTAGAGAGGTTCCACTCAACGAGTGGTGGAGGTGGATACTTCCTCCCAACAAAGCGTACTTAAACAAAGGGATCCACCCGCATGTATAACATATCAAGAGATTCCCATTCATACCATGTGTGTCCCACGGTCGTGGAGAATACACATCTGTTGTTAAAATACCCCTCACACACCAAAAGGGCCCTTGGTGTCATGCTTCATCATAGGGGTCTTCCCGCCCCTCTACGGGACGGGGCGTGCTACGACCAGCGTGTACGTGGGAGCACTGTTCTTGGTAGGACTACTATGTGTAGTGCAGGGGTGTGCAAGGAAGGGTCAGGAGTGAGTGGAGAGTGATGTTAAAAAATACCTGGCTTACTGGACTAGGAAAAAATTTTTATTCTGCCATCTAAGCTGGTATTAATAAAAATGTGGGGATGGAGGGTGTATGCCTCAATGAGCTTGACCTCCTGGTGTCGACATGTTTCGAAGCTTACCCCAAGCTTCTTCGTCAGGACCTAAGAAGATCCCTTCCAACAATGCACTGTGATGTGGTGAGAAATAGTGGGTGAAAAAATAAATAAATAAACATAGGAGGTAAATAGCCTCCAAAAGTTGGTACCGCCCCACTGGGTCTTACGTGCTCCTTGTAACTTGCTGCAAAAAGGATAATTTCCTCATGAGCTCATTTACCGGGTGGTTGAAGTGCCAAAATAGGCTACGCCTCCTAGGATCAATGTCCTGCTGGAAAAACCACCCCGGTCGGCTCCGCCTATTTTGGCACTTCAACCACCCGGTAAATGAGCTCATGAGGAAATTATCCTTTTTGCAGCAAGTTACAAGGAGCACGTAAGACCCAGTGGGGCGGTACCAACTTTTGGAGGCTATTTACCTCCTATGTTTATTTATTTATTTTTTCACCCACTATTTCTCACCACATCACAGTGCATTGTTGGAAGGGATCTTCTTAGGTCCTGACGAAGAAGCTTGGGGTAAGCTTCGAAACATGTCGACACCAGGAGGTCAAGCTCATTGAGGCATACACCCTCCATCCCCACATTTTTATTAATACCAGCTTAGATGGCAGAATAAAAATTTTTTCCTAGTCCAGTAAGCCAGGTATTTTTTAACATCACTCTCCACTCACTCCTGACCCTTCCTTGCACACCCCTGCACTACACATAGTAGTCCTACCAAGAACAGTGCTCCCACGTACACGCTGGTCGTAGCACGCCCCGTCCCGTAGAGGGGCGGGAAGACCCCTATGATGAAGCATGACACCAAGGGCCCTTTTGGTGTGTGAGGGGTATTTTAACAACAGATGTGTATTCTCCACGACCGTGGGACACACATGGTATGAATGGGAATCTCTTGATATGTTATACATGCGGCTGATTCCTGTACTCCTGCCTCATTACAATAGAGGAGGTCGGAAAGGAATCCATCCGACTGGTCGTTCCGATTGGCTTCCGACGGGCTATCAGTAATCCCAAGGGCGGCTCTTTCCTCCAGAGGGATTACGATCTTAGGTTTTGACATCCTTTCTGTCCCGGCCTTTCCAACACAGAACTCAACTTTGAGGGCCCCCAGCAGGGCTTACATGGGTGCAAGGCCTCCTGTTGGAGGCCAACTGGGCAACTATGGTGCCCCCCTGTTGACCCATGCACCCTGTGGCAGGCACCTTAGGGTGCTTGCACTGGGTGCAGTGATGAACCTCTTATTTTACAATGGAAGCATGTTTTCTGGCCTGATTACATTTTCCCATTGTAAAGTATGGGAATGCAACAGAAATGCAACCAAACAGTGTTCGGTTGAATCCTAATTAGTAAGTCAGGATCGCCGCCCATTGTGCCGGTCGGTCCGTAACCGAGACGATGTCTTCCTCCACCCAACATCGTAATAGGGCCCTAAGTCTTAAAATGCTATATCATAGAGAGGTTTGCATGTAGGAGATATGTGACTGTTTAAGCTCTTCCAATTTGTATACTAAATCTTGGGCCATTTCATAGCTTAGTTTAGGATTAGTGTCCTCTCAAAGAAAAGTTTAAAAAAGTTTACCAGTATTGAATATCTTGCTCACTTTGATCCCAAAAACAAGAACATTGTCAAAACAAATTTAATAGACACATGCTACCCTAATTGAAGCCCTTCTTTGTAATACTTTTCACTATATTAAGCAGCTCAATTTTATACTGTATGATGCCGTTGAGGATCTTAATACAGGAAAATTTCAAGTCAATCAAACAGATGTCTGCTTAATACATAATTTAATACCTACACTAACTAGTCACAGAATGTCAGCACCTACAGTTTACTGACTTAACTAAAACTTGTGCCCCCAATATGCACAGCCTTTTCATTAATGACGTAATTTGTGATGTCATTAGTGATGTTGTGGATTTTTTGGGTGAATTTGTGAGGGTTTTTTTTATGTTAAGATGGATAATATTACACCACGTTAACCTTTGGGTTTCTCAATGCGTTTCTGGGGCTATTTTAATGTGAAGTTAGATTTTATTTGCATTCCTAAGTATGCCAAACCACTGCTTGTGGCAAACTCCAAGTGAGGCCTGCCAATCACACCACTTTTTTAAAAATTGCTTTTCCAATCCCATTGCAATTATTCTCCAGGCACTGCTCTGCCTTGTAGCTAGGAAAAGTACATGTATTACAAACATTGGTAAGTACTACATGTTAAGTTACAAATATGTACATATGTTACATGAAAATACTGGGTGACACCCTGAAATCACATTTGACCTCCAGTGGGTCCTGAATTCCCTAATCATTATATCAGATGCAATATCACAATATACAGGGGTGTCATTATAAATAAGGCAGGTTTACTGGCTTTGTCACGGGGCAACTACATCAACATATAAGGCTTTATCAAGAGGCCACTACATTAATGCCAACAGTACTCACATGTTCACATCCATCATTAAAACTAATAAAATATATAATTCCATTAAAATACATTCATTACTAAATACACCTTCAAATCTTTGCCAGTTAAATTATTGATAAAGCATTTATATACACAAGAACCACCAACATGTGACAGAATCTTCATTCATATTTTCCAGGCAACATTTTGCAGCCATAGCACCAACCACTAGGGATCCCTACACTCTAGAGCCCAAGAAGAAACCTTTGAACTCTATGAGTGCAATGACCCATGAGACTCAGTGTAGGTTTTTTATAGGGGGATGCTTCGCTCCCAGAAGCTTCGAACAACACTTTCATCAGTTGTGGCTGGTGCCCCTGCCCCTCCTTGAGGCATCACAAAGAACACATTGTTTATGAGTGAATATGCTTTGGGGCCTCACATTGTGGGTGATTGCTTTTACTATTTTTTAAATATTTTGTGGGTGTCTCTGTCCACCCAGGGCACCTATAACTTTAGGAGTGACAGGGGGCCTGTGGAAGGGGGCACCAAGTCCCCGCAGCGGACTCCCTTACTATGCTATAATGTGGCTCCATACATTTTCTATGAACTATGCTGTTGACATAAAAAATTATTTGTTGCAGATTCATTTTTACTTTTTTTTGGAAGGCACTTTCACTTGTGTGAATCACGAAGGTGAACTTTTTGTTCAAGATGGTTTGTCTTCATGTAATTGCTATAATGAAAACTTGCAGCAATTTTTTTTTTTTTTTTTTTGAAACCGTTTATTACAGAATCCAAAAGATATACAAAGATGGGCCTACAACCTTCAGGCCGGCCGCTAGCAAGCAGAAGGAGCATGTGATACAGACAATAGCACACATGCTGCGGCAGAGGGGAATTCACAGGAGTTAAAAGAAGCGTTGGCAGCCACACCATCCGAACCCCACACAACGGTTTCATTTTAATATAAATAACAACAAAAAACAAATCCACAAGGCAACCCACGATAGGAAACAACAGCATGTGCTCCCCTGGGGGGGGACCCCACCAATCCATAGGAATATCGAGGGGGGGAAAAGGTCAGGACGGGGACTAAGTAGACTCATTGCCCAGAACCGGGAAGACAAACAGGCTAAGGAGACGGGGCCGGTGACGGATCAGGCAGTAACGGCGGGGTACAGATTCCCCCACGGTAGGCGTTCCAGGGGCCCCATACTTTCACCCATGTCCCAGGCTTACCTCTCGCAACATACACCACCTTTTCCCGAATCATACACCAATCCATGTTATCCTTCCACGCCGAGACAGTCGGCGACCTCTGGGAACCCCACAGTTGAGCAATGTCACGTTTGGCCACCATATATCCCAGAGTCGCCCACCACGTCTGCAGCACCGAGTAGTCGGTTGGCTCCCACACATTCAGAAGACATCTCCTCGCCTCGGGCAGCAGCGGCACACGCGTAACTACCTGCAAAACCTCATGCACACCACACCAGAATCGCACCACATCCGGGCATTCCCACAGAATATGGAGAAAGGTCCCCAAAGAACCACACCCACGCTTACACAACCCGTCCACAGCATAGCCCATACGCATCAGCCTCGGCCCCGTAACATAGACCCTATGGAGTATCTTGAGCTGGACGAAGCGAAGGCGGGCCGGTATGGCCACCTCTTTCGGGGAGGCCACCGCAGACACCCAGTCCTCGTCATCCAGCTCCAATCCATCAGCCCCCCACGCCTCACGAAGGCTAGTCAGCAGTCCCGAACGGTCATTGATAAGCTTTTTGTAAATTAATGAAATCGTGCCGTCCGGTACATGCCCATCTAGCACTCTATCCTCCAGAGGGGAGTACTCCGGGATGGAGGCAACGTCCGGAAATACGGAGCACAACGCATGACGAATCTGCAGATATCGAAAGTACTCCCTGTCCTGCAGCTGGAATTCTGTCTGCAGCACATCGAACGTTTTGAATCCCCCCCGCGTCCACCCTGCTGATGCCTATCATGTCCCACTTCTCAAAGCCCTTCGAGGTCCACAGGGAGCCCAGCCGCTCAGATGCGTATAGTGGCGTCGCCCGGGTCAAGCGATCCTTCCACCCCATCGCCACGTTAGCCGCGTGCCACACTCGTACCATGACCCGCGTGGGGCCCGTCAGACGTGCGTCAAGCGAGCTAGAGTAAAGCGCCCGATTATAGTCACCACCCGGCAGTAACATCTTATCCATCTCAAAGGCCGGGTTTAGAGCGGGCCCGTAAAGGCCGTGGTTGATCGCAGCCAGCTGGGAGGCCCAATAATATCGCTTGATATCTGGGAGGGCAACCCCCCCGTCGTACCACGGGAGCGTCAGCTTCGCCAGGGCGATACGCGGTCTACCCTCCCAGAACAGTCGGCGCTGCAAACTCTCCACCTCGCGAAAGTAGCGCGCCGGGACAACGTCCATTGTGTTCTGTAAAGCGTACAGGAAACGTGGCAGCGACATCATCTTAAACAATGCCGCCCGGCCGAGCGGCGAGAGCGGCAAGCGCCTCCAACGCGCGACGTCCTCCTTCAGGCGCTGGAGGGGGGGAAGCAAGTTCTGTCTATATCGGGCCTCCGCGTCCAGGGTAATGAAGACACCCAGGTACCTAAATCCCCGCGGGGCGATCTGGATAGGAAAACCCCGCGGAAGGATAGGATCCTCCCCAGAGAGAACATACACACACGATTTAGCCCAGTTGATGACAAGGCCGGAGTTGAGGCCAAATGAGTGCAATACATCAACCAGGACTATCAGTGATTTACGTGGGGAAGACAGGTACAGAAGAATATCATCAGCGTATAGAGATACGCGGTGCATATTGTGCCCCCAATATGCACAGCCTTTTCATTAATGACGTAATTTGTGATGTCATTAGTGATGTTGTGGATTTTTTGGGTGAATTTGTGAGGGTTTTTTTTATGTTAAGATGGATAATATTACACCACGTTAACCTTTGGGTTTCTCAATGCGTTTCTGGGGCTATTTTAATGTGAAGTTAGATTTTATTTGCATTCCTAAGTATGCCAAACCACTGCTTGTGGCAAACTCCAAGTGAGGCCTGCCAATCACACCACTTTTTTAAAAATTGCTTTTCCAATCCCATTGCAATTATTCTCCAGGCACTGCTCTGCCTTGTAGCTAGGAAAAGTACATGTATTACAAACATTGGTTAGTACTACATGTTAAGTTACAAATATGTACATATGTTACATGAAAATACTGGGTGACACCCTGAAATCACATTTGACCTCCAGTGGGTCCTGAATTCCCTAATCATTATATCAGATGCAATATCACAATATACAGGGGTGTCATTATAAATAAGGCAGGTTTACTGGCTTTGTCACGGGGCAACTACATCAACATATAAGGCTTTATCAAGAGGCCACTACATTAATGCCAACAGTACTCACATGTTCACATCCATCATTAAAACTAATAAAATATATAATTCCATTAAAATACATTCATTACTAAATACACCTTCAAATCTTTGCCAGTTAAATTATTGATAAAGCATTTATATACACAAGAACCACCAACATGTGACAGAATCTTCATTCATATTTTCCAGGCACCATTTTGCAGCCATAGCACCAACCACTAGGGATCCCTACACTCTAGAGCCCAAGAAGAAACCTTTGAACTCTATGAGTGCAATGACCCATGAGACTCAGTGTAGGTTTTTTATAGGGGGATGCTTCGCTCCCAGAAGCTTCGAACAACACTTTCATCAGTTGTGGCTGGTGCCCCTGCCCCTCCTTGAGGCATCACAAAGAACACATTGTTTATGAGTGAATATGCTTTGGGGCCTCACATTGTGGGTGATTGCTTTTACTATTTTTTAAATATTTTGTGGGTGTCTCTGTCCACCCAGGGCACCTATAACTTTAGGAGTGACAGGGGGCCTGTGGAAGGGGGCACCAAGTCCCCGCAGCGGACTCCCTTACTATGCTATAATGTGGCTCCATACATTTTCTATGAACTATGCTGTTGACATAAAAAATTATTTGTTGCAGATTCATTTTTACTTTTTTTTGGAAGGCACTTTCACTTGTGTGAATCACGAAGGTGAACTTTTTGTTCAAGATGGCTTGTCTTCATGTAATTGCTATAATGAAAACTTGCAGCAATTTTTTTTTTTTTTTTTTTGAAACCGTTTATTACAGAATCCAAAAGATATACAAAGATGGGCCTACAACCTTCAGGCCGGCCGCTAGCAAGCAGAAGGAGCATGTGATACAGACAATAGCACACATGCTGCGGCAGAGGGGAATTCACAGGAGTTAAAAGAAGCGTTGGCAGCCACACCATCCGAACCCCACACAACGGTTTCATTTTAATATAAATAACAACAAAAAACAAATCCACAAGGCAACCCACGATAGGAAACAACAGCATGTGCTCCCCTGGGGGGGGACCCCACCAATCCATAGGAATATCGAGGGGGGGAAAAGGTCAGGACGGGGACTAAGTAGACTCATTGCCCAGAACCGGGAAGACAAACAGGCTAAGGAGACGGGGCCGGTGACGGATCAGGCAGTAACGGCGGGGTACAGATTCCCCCACGGTAGGCAATCCAGGGGCCCCATACTTTCACCCATGTCCCAGGCTTACCTCTCGCAACATACACCACCTTTTCCCGAATCATACACCAATCCATGTTATCCTTCCACGCCGAGACAGTCGGCGACCTCTGGGAACCCCACAGTTGAGCAATGTCACGTTTGGCCACCATATATCCCAGAGTCGCCCACCACGTCTGCAGCACCGAGTAGTCGGTTGGCTCCCACACATTCAGAAGACATCTCCTCGCCTCGGGCAGCAGCGGCACACGCGTAACTACCTGCAAAACCTCATGCACACCACGCCAGAATCGCACCACATCCGGGCATTCCCACAGAATATGGAGAAAGGTCCCCAAAGAACCACACCCACGCTTACACAACCCGTCCACAGCATAGCCCATACGCATCAGCCTCGGCCCCGTAACATAGACCCTATGGAGTATCTTGAGCTGGACGAAGCGAAGGCGGGCCGGTATGGCCACCTCTTTCGGGGAGGCCACCGCAGACACCCAGTCCTCGTCATCCAGCTCCAATCCATCAGCCCCCGACGCCTCACGAAGGCTAGTCAGCAGTCCCGAACGGTCATTGATAAGCTTTTTGTAAATTAATGAAATCGTGCCGTCCGGTACATGCCCATCTAGCACTCTATCCTCCAGAGGGGAGTACTCCGGGATGGAGGCAACGTCCGGAAATACGGAGCACAACGCATGACGAATCTGCAGATATCGAAAGTACTCCCTGTCCTGCAGCTGGAATTCTGTCTGCAGCACATCGAACGTTTTGAATCCCCCCCGCGTCCACCCTGCTGATGCCTATCATGTCCCACTTCTCAAAGCCCTTCGAGGTCCACAGGGAGCCCAGCCGCTCAGATGCGTATAGTGGCGTCGCCCGGGTCAAGCGATCCTTCCACCCCATCGCCACGTTAGCCGCGTGCCACACTCGTACCATGACCCGCGTGGGGCCCGTCAGACGTGCGTCAAGCGAGCTAGAGTAAAGCGCCCGATTATAGTCACCACCCGGCAGTAACATCTTATCCATCTCAAAGGCCGGGTTTAGAGCGGGCCCGTAAAGGCCGTGGTTGATCGCAGCCAGCTGGGAGGCCCAATAATATCGCTTGATATCTGGGAGGGCAACCCCCCCGTCGTACCACGGGAGCGTCAGCTTCGCCAGGGCGATACGCGGTCTACCCTCCCAGAACAGTCGGCGCTGCAAACTCTCCACCTCGCGAAAGTAGCGCGCCGGGACAACGTCCATTGTGTTCTGTAAAGCGTACAGGAAACGTGGCAGCGACATCATCTTAAACAATGCCGCCCGGCCGAGCGGCGAGAGCGGCAAGCGCCTCCAACGCGCGACGTCCTCCTTCAGGCGCTGGAGGGGGGGAAGCAAGTTCTGTCTATATCGGGCCTCCGCGTCCAGGGTAATGAAGACACCCAGGTACCTAAATCCCCGCGGGGCGATCTGGATAGGAAAACCCCGCGGAAGGATAGGATCCTCCCCAGAGAGAACATACACACACGATTTAGCCCAGTTGATGACAAGGCCGGAGTTGAGGCCAAATGAGTGCAATACATCAACCAGGACTATCAGTGATTTACGTGGGGAAGACAGGTACAGAAGAATATCATCAGCGTATAGAGATACGCGGTCCTCATACTCGGGGGTCCAACGGAGACCACGGATAGAAGGATGCCACCGCAGCCACTCCGCCAGGGGCTCCAAGGCAAGCGCGAAAAGGAGCGGTGATAACGGGCAGCCCTGCCGCGTGCCCCTGCCCAGCGCAAACGGAGCCGACACTCTACCGTTCACAACCACCTGCGCCAGCGGTCCAGAGTACACCAATTTCACCCAACCGATGAATCCCGGGCCAAACCCAAACTTCGCGAGTGTCGCCCAAATTTATGGCCACTCAAGTGTGTCAAACGCCATAGTGGCGTCCAAGGACGCCAAAATGGCCGGCTCCCGTATGAACGGGACACGTGCGAGCACCCCATGCAAGCGCCGCAGGTTAAGCGCAGTGTTGCGATGAGGGATAAAGCCGGACTGATCCTGGTGAATCAAGTCGCACACCACGCCAACCAGCCGATTAGCCAACACCTTGGCGAGAATTTTGGGCTCCGCATTCAACAGCGAAATAGGCCGGTAGGATGTGACCCGGTCCCGCGGCCTCCCCTCCTTATGAATAACCACGATAGTAGCCAGACGCTGGTCTAGCGGGAGGGAACCCGCCGAGCGGGCCGCGAGGAACATCGCACGGAGATGCGGCGCCAGCGTATCCGGTCGCAGCTTGTACAATTCGATGGGAAGACCATTAGGACCCATGGCCTTGCCGGAAGCGACCGAACGTATGGCGAGGGCAATTTCCTCAGATGTTGGGGCGGCGTCCAACGACACTCTGTCCTCCTCCGAAAGGGAAGGCAGCGCGATATCCCTGAGCAGGGCATGGGAATCCTCTTCCGAGCGGGAGGACACCGGGGAATACACCCCACGGAAATATTCTGCGAAGCAGTCAACAATTTCTTCCGGTTCAGTGACACACACCATCCTGTTTCTCAATCGATGGGACAACTCGACTCGCTCTCTCCTTTTTGTCCAGCCACGCAATCAATTTACCAGCCTTATCACCCACATCATACAGTCTCCCCTGTTGCTCTCTACTGAGGCCCCTGGCCGCCTCCGTGACGAGGGCCTTATAGGCCGCTTGCTTGAGTGGGAGAACATGTAATTTGTCATCCGTCACCCCACATTCTAGATCACCCTCCAACTCGGTTATCTCAGTTTCAACACGGGTCACCTCCTCCCGCTCGCGCCTCCGGGAATGGGAAATAAGGGACAGGGCCTCCCCCCGGAGTACCGTCTTGAACGCCTCCCACAGAGAGACCGCCGATGACACAGACCCCACATTATCGTCAAAATATCGCTTAAGGGATTTAACCAACTCTGCGCGAATGGTGGGGTCCCGCAGGTACCAGGGATTAATCGGGACCACCCTACCCTCTCCCCTCGAGAGAATATCGAAGTGCAACAAGAGCGGGGAGTGGTCTGAAATACCCCGCGCCAAATGGCGCACCTCCCCGATCCTCCCCGCATGCGCCGCCGGCACCAGGACATAATCTAGCCTTGAGAGACTGCCATGGGCCCCGGAATGAAAGGTGTACTGTAGCTGCGTAGGATGTTTCAAACGCCAACAATCCACCAGCCCCAAGGTATCCAAGAGGCCAGACAACCACGCTTGGGCACGGGGGAGATCCCTAGGGGGGTGACGATCCTCAGTTCCGGAAACCACAGCATTAAAATCCCCCCCAACCACTAGAATCCCCTCCGGAAGGCCAAGGAGGAGGCGCCCCAGATCCGCAAAGGTGGTCGTCTGCAACCCTGGCGGGACATAGACAGAAACAAAAACAACCACTCTGCCCTCCATTCTACCCACCAGAACCGTGTAACGTCCCCTGTCATCATGGAGCACCTCATCAACTTCCAACGGGAGCGAGGTCTTGGCCATGATGCCCACACCCCTTGAACCAGACGTGAAGCCCGCATGGGCCACAAGGCGGTAGCCCCGTCGATTCATAGCACAAAAGGAGTTGCCAATGAGGTGTGTCTCCTGCAGAAAATCTATATCGGGTGAAATTCGTTTCAGGAACTGCAGGACCACACCTCGTTTTATCCTGTCCCCCAGTCCATTAACATTCCAGGACAAAAGACTCAGTCCCCTACCCCCATCATAAACGAAAGCAATCACTCGTCCCCCAGAGAGCACTTTAGGAATAGCACGACGATACTTTTGCCTTGTGGTATAAATGAACAACACCCCACCCCAACCCAACCGCCCCAACAAAACTCCCCCCTCCCTGCACCCCTGCATGAGCCCAGACAGCCCCCCCAACTTGCAGTGTGCCTGTCGCCCCTATATAATTGAAACTAGTTAGACCCCCTAGAGGAGGAAAGAGTACCCCTTCGAGACCCCGCACCACCTCCAAAGGAGGGAAAACGAGTACAAAAGAACGATAGACCCTAAGCTTGGCCGAAAGTGGCATCATATTCGTCCAGAGTGAGGCCCAGTATCAACACCTCAGTCCCGGTCCAGTGGGCTGTCTCCTCCCGCCGCCCCCCCCCCGCCATCCCGATCACGACCCCCAGACAAAGTGTCCAGCCAGTCCCCGGCCGTTTCAGGACGATCAAAAAAGTGAGTGCGACCATCCACCTCCACCCGCAGCCTGGCCGGGAAGAGCATGGCGTATTTTAAGTTCATATCCCGAAGCCGCCGCTTGACGCCCAGGAAGCTCAGTCTCTGCTTCTGGACCGCTTGGGTGAAGTCAGGATAAAAGTTTACCTCCATGTTCTCCAGCTTAATCGGCCCTTGCAGTCTGGAGGCTTGCAGGATCGCGTCCCTGTCCCGAAAGTTAAAAATACGGGCAATAAGAGGCCGCGGAGGGGCTCTGACCTTCGGCCTTCCCCCGGGAACTCTATGAGCCCTCTCCACGGCAAAGAATTTACTCAGTCCCCGAGGCTGGAGATGGGTAGTGATCAGGTCCTCCACAAAGAGATCCGCCGCCGACTCCTCCCGTCCCTCGGGTACTCCGATGATGCGGATATTATTCCTCCGGGCCCGGCTCTCGGAGTCCTCCAGGCGCCGATCCATGAGCGCACTCGCCTGACGAAGTCGGTGCACCTCCGTTTGAAGGGCCGCCACCTCAGTCGTGAGGCCCGACGCGGTGTGGGCCAAAGAATCGACCCGGTCGTTAGTCTTAGAGAGATCAGCTCTCACCAGGTTGACATCAACGAGGACCGCGTCGATCTTATGCGCCAAGGTGTCGAACCGCTGGCCCACCAAGGCCTTCATCTCAGCAATGGCGCCCATGACGTCTTGCAGAGTCAGATCCGTGGGCAAATCCGGGGCATCCGGGGGGCACTCAGAGGACTTGTGCGGTCCGCCGGGAGATCCCTTCTGGAGGATGTAGCGGTCCATGATGTTGGCCGGATGTGCGACGCCACGCCGGGTCGACTTGGCCTTCGACCGATCTCCATCTTGTTTCGTGGCCATCGTCGCGGGTCTCACACCCGCACCAGTCACGCCGTAAAAGGCAAGCAATCAAGGCCACGAGCTCCGGGGGGCCACCCCAGGACGGCGGAGCGGGCCACAGCAGGCAGGCAGGCAAGGTCTCCCAGCGAGGCCACCCCAACACAAAGAGCTCCGCAATCCCACTTGCAAAGACGGCAAGGGGGCGCGAAAGTGAAAGTGAAAGTGTGGGGTACGCGACTCGCCAGGCCCAGCCCGCCGTTGTTGTTCACTTTGCCACTGGGTCGCCCCCAAGCGTGAATCCGGGGTCAGGAGAGAAGTAGGCCGCAAACTTCAATCGGTGCTCACTCCGGCACCCGAGGTCCGATTCGAAAACGGGAAACGGGTACCACCTCGGCTCAGGCTCACCGACACAGTCCCCTCAACCGATGCAGGATGAAGACAGGATAAACGTAGGAGGTTGCGGAGGTCCTCGGGAGCCTCGCACCTACGCGGCCATCTTGGTTGCGCGCTAGGCTCCTCCTCCTTGCAGCAATTTTTATTTCATTTATTTATTTGCCTATTGCTCTCTCTAAATGTATTTATTTTTACAGTGCTTAAAGTTCCAATATATGTAGAAGCTGTAGAAAAACCTGTGCTTAGCAAGATGCCAATTACGTTCTTTTCTTGACCCATTTTGACAGGGGTCTCAAACGCAATGCCAGGGGTTGCAAGGGACTCATCCATGCTGTACGTTTTAGGATCCTTGATGCAGTAATTTTCTGCTGTCAACTTTGACTGACTCATATGTTCTCCTACAGAGGAGTACTGGACTCTGACGAATGTCTTTTTCAACAACAGCACACAGATCTTATCACAAGTAACTTTAAATGTTGATTGCCCAACAGCTGGCATTTAGTTCACAGTCAAGTCCCTTGAGGAAGGTCCAAGTAAGATGTTTTAGTCACGTATTTTGTCTCTAACCAAAGGAGGGAAGAATGAAGAAAATCGGTTAGCCTGGGAGTGGATATGATGCTGAAGGTTGTGCCAGGGAAGGCTTTAAACATCCTTTGGATGGTCCAGTTTGTCTTTGCCTGTATCCTCCATCCCTCCTTCTATTCCTGTGTCATCCTTTAAATCCCAGTCCCAAGTGAACAGGGATACACATAGGGCTGTAGACCCAAATATAAAGACTTCAGGTGCCATCTCGCTCCTTCCTCCCTCCTTGGCGCATCCATTGTTCAGTCTCCTCTGTACCATTAGACATGCACAAACACTGAACAGGCCCTTGTTTAGTCTCCGAGTGTGACCCGGTAGTTATTGCTCCATGCCCATTCACTGTCTCCTCTAATGCACTGCAAGGTGCAGAGAAAGGTGCTACCGCTGAGTGTACCCTGTAGTGATTGTTGCATGCCCATTCACTATCTCCTCTGACACACTGCTATGTAGAGGAACAAACTACAGCATCTAGATTTGCTCATCTCTGAAATTTGATACCTCTGCACGAAGCCACTCTCACATAAGGGATAAACATACTGCCAAAGACCATGTCTGCTGTTCAATGGGCAGCAGATACAGAGGAGTGTTTCTCCTGTCCTTGGCAGGCTGAAGGCCTCAGCATTTCTTTGGGGTGCAGAGCTGGAAAAGGGGAGAAAGATGGGAAAAGTGAAGGCAAAAGTGAAGGTGCGAAATTCTGCAAGGAGTGTGGTCAGAAATTGAAATTAATTTAATGTTAATCCTATTCAGAGTTACCAACTTCTGATAGAAAAATGTAGGTCATTTCAACCTTGTGGTGGCCAACAAGAAACTTGTCTACAGGTCCCTAAAGAGGACAAAATGGAAAATGGGCAAAAATGAAGCTGAATAAGGGGATCAGATGGCACTATTAAGGTCCAGCACCAAACATGGAACGTGAAAGAATGTTACTGAGGAAGGAATTGAGGAGACAGCGGCTACATTGTAACACGAGCTCAGAATTTGAAGAAAACAATATTTTACATGAAGTATCAATGGAAAAGTTCCCAAAGTTTTTGGCATTTGATACTGTGAAATTGGGTATGAATAGTCCATGAGCAGACGTAGCAAAAATTGAGTGAATCTGCTGCGATTATGTAAAAGAACTATATGCTCCCCACACTACTGTACAGAGAACAGTTCCCTCCAAAACTCATATGTTGCATCATTCAATCAATCAAGCATTTGTAAAGCACTCTACTCACCTGTGAGGGTCTCAAGGCACTAAGGGGAGCATGGAGCTGCTACTGTTCGAACAGCCAGGTCTTGAGGAGTCTCCTGAAGGTCAGCAGGTCCTGGGTCTGTCGCAGATGGATGGGGAGGGTGTTCCAGGTCTTGGCAGCGAGGTGGGAGAAAGATCTGCTGCCGGTGGTTGTTCGGTGGATGGGTGGAACAGTGGCAAGGGTGAGGTTGGCGGAGCGAAGCTGGCGGTTCGGAGTGTAGAAGGTGAGTCGTTTGTTGAGGTATGTTTGTCCGGCGCCATGGAGTGCTTTGTGGGCATGGGTGAGGAGCTTGAAGGTGATCCTCTTGTCGACAGGGAGCCAGTGCAGGTCTCTCAGTTGGGCGGTGATGTGGCGGGGATGTTGAGGGTGAGGTGTGCGGAGGCGTTCTCTATGCATGGGAGTCTTTTCTGGAGTTTGTCGTTGGTTCCCGCGAAGAGGGTGTTGGCGTAGTCCAGCCTGCTGGTGACGAGGGCCTGGGTAACCCTCCTCCTGGACATATGCATGACATATATGATGATATACCTGTACTGGAAACAAACAAGAGCTTCGTAAATAGCGCAAGAAAATCAAGTGTGCAATATCCTGATAACCATTATAAAATACCATAATAAAGGTTGGAACACCTGCTTGTCCACCCAGTTAAAACAATGTTTCTTCTTGTGCATCATTCCCAGTACCAGAAAGGAAGAATTTTGCTATCTCTATGTAACAAGCATTGGCAAAGTCGATAGCTGTCCGATTTATGCAGCTTGTCTGATGGTCCATTATATAATATTGCAAGCATGTGGCACAAAAACAAAAGGAAAAACATGCCACCACTTAATTGTGATGGTCATATTCTTTTAATAAGCAGTGCCAATTGAAAATAAAATAGCCATTGCCTATAATTAGTGGCTTCTAAAAGATGGGTATACTTAGAGAAGGTATAGACATGGTACCAGATGTATCAGAAGAGCATTTTTAGATTCTTAAATAGCAATTTTTACCAAATCGCTATTTGGGATTCGCAAAATGCTATGTATGTAGGAATCACCAAAGATTTTGGAATTCCTTTATATTACCTAATAGTGATTCGGTAAATAGCGCATTGCTATTAGGAATCATGAGTCCATTCGTTCCTATGGGCCAAAAGGCCAATGGGTGCGAATAGTTATGCATTAGCTAATTTGCGATTACCTAATTAGTAATCGCAAATTAGTGAATGACAACCAAGAACCCCTAAAATGTAAAATGTGCACATGTAAGCACACACATGTCCTAGAGGCATGTGTGCTCAACATGGCACTTTGGGAATAACATTTTTGGTCATTTTTCAAAATTCGCACATGGTTACCATCAAATTGAAGTTGATGGTAATTACAGTTTTCTAAATGCATAGTTCGCATTTAAGAAAGGCTTCTTTCATGTGAATTAGGGATTTACAAATTGCGATTCCCTATTTGCATTCACAATTTAGGCATCCAAAAAAAATAGTGATTACCTATATTGTGAATACAAAGCCTTTCATACACAACGAAAGGCTTTTTTGCCCTATGATTCATATTGGTGCAAAGAATTCACATTAAAGCCTTTGAAATACTTTAACTTGAAGACAAATTATAAACATAGAAAATGTTTAAACAAACTAAAAACAATAAAGAAACAATTATATTTACGGGGAAAAGTATTGGCGTGCCAACTTTGACACATTTGAGTCTGTAGTGCACATGTGGTCAGGCACAATGGCATTACTCACAGTGCAAGAGAGACAGTGGTTAAGTGTTTCTTTTTATTGCCCAATGACATTTGTTGTAATAAGTGGAAGCAAAATGTGAATTGCAGCTGAAAAGACCAATGGATGGAGAGGGCTGGCCCAACTATCCTTGTTATATATGAGACAACGTGCCTCTACCACACATTACAAGGATTTTGCAAGTCATCGAGGAGTTCCATGACATATAGAGGTATGAGGTCGCAGGCTGAGTGCCTTTTTTAAAGTCACAGAACTCAAAAAAACCCATGCAGTATCCTTATAATGTAAGGTAGAGGTTACCTTTGCCCTTCTAATACTATGTATACATTTGATACTTTATTAAGACTGAAAAGCACAGTGAGCAAACTTTTCAGCAAACTATTTAAATATCGCAATTTTAAATTCCGAGTCTGAGTTGCAAATCCTTTTGTACTTTTTGGGTAGTTTGGATGAATATTATTGCTTGTAAATATTAACTGAAATATCAGAATTATTGCATTGTTGTCCAAAAATCATATGTATCACACTTGTCTTTGCAATTGTGATGACACCAATGTTTGGTTCGGGGGCTTCTGGGTGGGGATGTGAGATGGTGGTATATGTTGCTGATTGTGGGAGTAACTGTTAGAGGAGTATGATACCTTATGTTGATGTGTTTGTAATATGTGTGCTGTGTTATGTAAGATGGTTGCCATTTCATATTGTTTTCTGTAGTTATTGATGCAGTGCTGGGTTGGGTGCTACTTACTGACCCCAACTTGGTTATTTTCCACAATGACACTGATCCTGACTCTAACAGATATAAAATGGTGTACTCATTGCCGTAATAAAATAAAAGCATGATTTTTTGTTTGTGATTGCTAGTCACAATACTGGTGTGTACTAAATATGGTGTGCTGTTTCGTTTCTGCTATACAATTGATAAAAAGGTTTTATTTAAAAACAGTCATGATTCAATGGTTCCTGGAGAGTATATCTCAACAAGAAATGTATTGATAAATTATATGGAGACGAAAAAAGAGATTTAAAAAAACACAATAGTTGATATGTCCACCTGTATTAATTGAAGTGGCCCATGTGACCTATTCTCAGAAATAAATTCAGTCATAAATGGTAAAAGAATTACCTCTCTTATGCTTGCCATAAATTCGCAAAGGGATTCCCGCAGACATAAACCCTTTTAAGGAAACTGAGAACTCCACCATGAGGGTGGAATTCTCAGAATCCATAATTTCTGTTCAAGGGGTGGGTATATGTGTGTTCTTGGGCATTCCAAGCTTGTTTTGTCTTGGAAGTTTGTGAACTCCCAGAACCCAGTAGGTTTGTGTGTAATAAGAAACTCCAATCATTCCTCTTTCCAGCCTGACAAGGGTTCGTTTTCACTGCAGGCAAATGTTGGTGTAAATCCATTTCCAGGGTGGGAAGAAGAATGGAACTCCACCAAATATGACATGGGTGCAACTAAAGAGATCTGTACAACGGGAACAATAATGGCAGATAAACAAGAAACAACAAAGGTGTGTATTTGCACAAAGGGAATTCATTTCCACTTTGTGGAGTTCTCTGCCATGGAGAGCTACATACAGTGGAAATGGAGTGCAAACATGAGAAGTGATTTGCCAAGAAATCTATATGGAAATCTGTGCCAGGAACATTGAAGGCAGATTCCAATCAAAATTAGCAAATTCCCAAAAGGAGTAAAATTACCCTTGGATGCATATTATAAATCTGAGTGTTGTGCCCACATACATTTCATATGAAATATGGTGCTGGCTTAAATTATTATTTTTTGCTGATTCTTTTTGATTTATGTTAATTTTTGTGAGACACTATCACTTGTGTGATGCACAAAAGTTGAGACTTTGATCAAACTGATATTTTTTTCATGTCATTATAAAAATGAACATAGCAACAATTGTTTTTTTTTTTAAATGGGCAAGTGTTCTATTTATTCATAGGAGTGCCCATTGCTGTGCTGAATTTATTTTCACAGAACCTAAAGTCCCAGTTCCATTGGATGCTGTTGAATGTAATCACTGCTCAGCAAGTTGCTTGCTACCTTCTTTTCTTGAATGATTTTGCCAGGGATCCTTAGGCAGTTCCAGGGGTCGCACGGGGTAAGTCCATGCTGTACGGTTTGGGTCCCTGGTGCAGTATTCCTGTGCTTCTCTGGTCATTCTTTCAGCAGCTCCAACTGCCCTAATATGTTCTCCTGCACAGGAATACTGGACTCTGATGAAAGACTCTCTCCAGTAACAGCACATAGATCTTTCATAATCAAATCCCTTCGGAAGGTTCCAAGGTTGCATCCAGGAGTCAACCAGCGATTCAGTATCTAATGAATGGAGGAAATAATGAAGTGGGCGTGTCTATAATGCTGCAGGTTGTGCAAGGAATGGTTTAAAAGATCCTTGGCTGGTTTCCCTTCTTTGTTTGACAGCATCATCCCTCCTTCCTTCTCTTCCTGCGTCATCCTATAAATCCCAGGCACCGGTGAAGCAGGGATTCAGATATTTCTGTAGACCCAATGATGAAGTCTCCAGATGCCATCTTGCTCCTCGCCGCCCTCCTTGGGTCTTACGATGTGCATCCCGTGGAGGGAGAGGGCTCTCCTGTAGGTGAGTACACAAGGATCAGTCAGGCCTTCAGCCTCAGACTGCAATATTCATCTGAGAGTGTGTCTTTTTCTAGAGTGCTGCAGGGGTCTGCGTTGAGCCACTGTGGTGTTTCCTGGTGGCAGGTGCTGCTGCATACTATCATAGCGCGATAACTCTTATGGGTTCTGCTGGGAGCCAGTACATGGAGTAACATAGCGAGAGCATGGTTATCACCAGCTGTGGCACATCTGTGCTGTACTACATGCCTGCAAGGTGCTCCCTCTAATATGTTCTGGTGAAAATTGTGCAAGTGAGACAAATTGCACTATCAGCACATTAGGCATCCAGAGGGTGGGCACTGTTTGTTCCCCCCTGTACTGTGAGACATGCACAAAAACTGATCAAGGCTATGTTTAGTCTCTGAGAGGGACCCTGTAGTTAATGATGCATGCCTTTTCACTGTTTCCTCTGACACACTGCTAAGTGTGGAGGGAGGTGTTACAGATTACAGCTTTGCTCACATCTGCTGTGTGACACCTATGCTGGGATCAGCTCTGACATAGGGTGTTGTTACACTTCTGAAGACCCTGGTTACTGTTCTGAGGCATCACATGCAGAAAAGGGTCCAATAACTGAGGATGGAATTGAGGTTACAGTGAACATTTCATAAGAACTTTTCACAAGAAGAATAAAACACATATATGATGCATCAAACTAAAAAAAGGAAAGGATGTGTAAATTGGATGTGAAGTCTCCAGCAAAAGGGGTTCTGGTTATATTACTTGAAATGCCTATGTGCGCCCCACACTCCTGTCCTGAGACCAGTTCCCTCTGAAACTCATGTGTTGTATGATTTAGGTGATGATATATACGGACCTTAAAAAATCACAAACTGCATAAATAGCACTAGAAAATTGAATTCCCAACATCCTGATAAGAGACCTATCACCATTATGCAACAGAATAATAAAGACCGAACAACGCAGGGAAATGCGTCGCAAACCTTAACCACGCATTTTTATCACACATATTTTTACAACATGTATGTTTTTACAACGGATGCCGTTACCACATATTGTTTATTTATTTAATAACAATGGGGCTAATTTACAAGGGACTTGCGCCATTTTTGCGTCATTTTTAAGATGGGAAAAGTGACGCAAAAGTGGGGCAAAGGGCATGTAAATCTGCCCCAATGTATTTGTGGGGGTGACCCCCCCACACCCTCCAACTTACCTTAAATGCGTGGTAAAGGCATCCGTTGTAAGAATATACACGTTGCAAAAAGATGCGTGCTTAAAAATGCATGGTTAAGTCACATCGTGATAAAAATCTAAGGGTGATTCCCGATTGGGGAACCCTCTTGTCCCCCGAGTTCAAAGATCATTTCTTGGTGGACCCTGGGTTTGCTCGGGATGTATTTTTCTTGTAGCTGGGTTAATTATTACTGACTGTTGGACCAGTCTGTCTGGACAAAAGGCCTAATGATTACCCATAATTAAAATGAACGACGACAATGGAGAAAGGAACATTTTGCTTTTGTACAATACACGAGTTACACTGTTATTCAGAAATCCCCTGGCCAGTCTCTTGTTTGAAAAGAGAGCTCAAGGGCATAGCTGTGTTCAAAAGTCACGCAAGACTGATCTATGGGAATCTGCCTAGCTCCTGTGATTTATAGTTCATGTCTGCTTGAACTATTGTACATGAGGGAAAAGAATACAAAATTGTTCACCAATGAAATGTTGCAAAGTTTCCCAAAAATTTGCATACCAGGAATAACAAACTTAATGTTATTTTAGGGGAGATTTATAAAGTGCTCGCAACCCAACAGGTCTCTTGGCGCTAAGTGAGTGTTGACTTGTGGAACAGAAATATCCCCCACAAATGTTATTCTATGAATGCAGTGATGTTTCATAGAACTGGGCTTTATTGGTGCTAATTTCCCCCTTTCCTCCAGTGTGATAAATAACTCATTTTTTAGGAGCATCTTATACCTAATGAGGTCATCAAGTCCCTTTTTATATGCACCCCGCTGCCAAGTGTCACTATCCTGAAGAGGATGTGGCTACAATGTGACAGAAATTCTAATAATAATCTTCCAAAGCTCCAAGCAGAAGAGACTACAAACAGAGTAGAGGGCAAGAACCACTGCCGAACCCAGATCTCTCCAGGGAAACTGGGTCCTGGTGTATAAGGAAGGAGATATAAACACAGGAGTCTCACCTCGTCTCATTCCCTGGCAATATATCACTGAGAGACGTGGAGCCTGAATCAGATCTCGGGAGACGGGTTACTCCCTCACAACAGGGGTGATTATCCCATCCACCGAAATATAAATCCCATTATATCCTATTGGATTTATACTTCCTCAGACGGAATATCCATCACCATTGCGACAGAGTAACCCATCCGCCGAGATCTAAATCAAGCTCTACGTCTCTCAGTCATATAAAGATCTGTATGGGGGTTTGTGTCTGGGAAGTGCACGAGGGAAAGCTCTGTGGATATGGGCCTTGGTAATGCATAGTCTTCAATACACTTTCCCATGAGTAAATCTTCCCCCAGTGCTCTGATGGCTATGGCCCATAAAGAGCGCAGTAGTCCCCTGGCAACCAGCCGGACTCAGGGGCATTGGGACACCAGAGATGAGGAGCCAGAAGGAGTCTGAATTTGAGGAACAAGTATCATTATGTGGAGATGCATCAGTGGAGATGTGTTGGCAATATGTACTTGTAAACTCAGTGCTTAGTAATACAATAAAATAAAAAATATATTTTAGTTAAAAAAACACAGATTAGGGTACAGGACTGGAGGGAGGAAGGAAAGGAAAACGCAAACGAGAGCAGGAAGGGGAAACAGTGATGGTGCAGGAGCAGAACAGTGAACAAACTAATAGCAGCCGCAATAATGCACCCCCTTCAGGTAATGACGCTTCTTGCGATTCCCACAAATCGTTGCCTCGTGACATTGCTCTTCGGATTTGCCTTATTCTTCCTTTGCCCCATAAGGACAACCTCCTGATCATGCCCTAGCTGGTGTCCCAGCCTGCACAGACCACCCTTCCACATAACGTATTTAATGTATATTGAGATCAGTGGGTTCCATGCAGGTCATGGTGATGCCACAGCTCTGCCCTCTCGCTCGCCCCTTGTAACCACTGGCACTGCCTTTGCGCCCCCTGGGCTCAGAGGTGGGAACATTAGTGTTAGGAACACTGGAGGGGTTTCACATGACTTGTTTTGTTCACGTTTTTCATTGTACTGAGAGTGAATAATATCCTATTATACACTTTGAGTATAATTAAACAATTGAGCCGACTTGACTGGAATGGGACATTTGTTGACAGCTGTGGTCAGTTCATATGGTTTGAAATGCATGATGTGTGCATACTTGGGGGTGGAGAGGGTGCTGAAGTGAGAGGGCGCATGTATGTGTGAGCAAGTGTGTGTGAGTGAAAGTGAGAGAGAGTCAGTGACAGGTAGTGAGTGGGACTGTGTGAGATGTATGCCCAGATTTACTATTTTTTGGTACAAGGCAACACTACATCGAAGTTGCTGGTCTGCCTGGTGCCAAAGGGAGAGAGAAAGAATGTCTCATATCTATGTGACACATGTTTGTCTCTCCCTATGCTTCTCTCGCCCTTTGGCAGCCATGTGCCAATGCACACACCTTTGTGCTGTAGTGTATGGTGTGTGCATTTCTCTGAAGCATAGGTTTTGTACTGGAAGGTGTCCCTTTCAGTACAAAAACTATGCTTTAAGGCATTTTTGACTTTGCACATGTACTGTATGATTCTGCACACATGCAAAACTAGAAAAACGAGGAGAAATGGAAACATTTGCCTTCAGTACGCCTGCCTCAAGGATGCATATGATTTTGGTTATCAATGCTTGTATATGGGGATTTGCATGAAAACCCATGGGGGCTTGCATGGGAACATTCATGCACCAACCATTGAATGCCCCTTGACCCAAAATAACTCAAAGCAGTACATTGTGTTACTTTGGGAAGCTAACCACTGCAAAGCCTGATTTGTATTGGAAAGTAAAGCTCACTCTAATATTTTGCATCAGGTTTGTGTCACAAAAGTGAAGCAAGCATATGGGAGAGTGGCAACTATGACCATATGCTGGCCTTGACATACTCAGGTGATTTCTGACAAAAAGATAACCTATGATACCTGGTACGCATAATTTCCAAAAATTCCGATAACAAAATGCTGGTCCCAATCCTGGCAATTTTTGAAAAATGGGGGTACCCTTACTGTATTTTCTAAAAAAAAAAATGGCTCAACTCCTGGGGATTTTCAATTTGCTTTGGCTTGGTACACCATTGAATTATTTGAATAGTTAATGAGTGCCCTTTCAGCACCTATGTCATTTTAGCAAATTTATGTGAAAATTGAGATTTAAAAAATACAATTTGACTCAATTCTTTTTTAAAATTTTCTTGGGGACAAGAAGCTCCCTCAAAGAGGTCTAGCTTAATCACTTTGCTTGCGCACTATACTTCAGAGTAAGTACCACTTACTTAGAGATGTTTTTATTTAATTTTGCGTTTTACTTCTGTAGCGGGTTGTGGGTTTATAGGGGAATAGGGTGGGAAGTAATTTAATTGTTATTAGTTAATTATTAATTGGTATTGAAAATTAATTGGTTGTTGATTAATTAATAATTGGTAAATAATGTGTATTAATTGGTAATTAATTTGTATTAATTGTTTAATTGATAATTATGTTAATTGTATTCATTTAATATTTGTAGCGGGTAGTGTGTTTATAGAGGAATATGGCGGGAAGTAGTATAATTGTAAATAATTAATTATTTAATTAATTTGTGTATATTGTTAATTAATATATCTTTAATTTAATTTTGCGTTTTACTTCTGTAGCGGGTTGTGGGTTTATAGGGGAATAGGGTGGGAAGTAATTTAATTGTTATTAGTTAATTATTAATTGGTATTGAAAATTAATTGGTTGTTGATTAATTATTAATTGGTAAATAATTTGTATTAATTGGTAATTAATTTGTATTAATTGTTTAATTGATAATTATGTTAATTGTATTCATGTAATATTTGTAGCGGGTAGTGTGTTTATAGGGGAATATGGTTGAAAGTAATATAATTGTAAACAATTAATTATTTAAATAATTTGTGTATATCGTTAATCAATATATTATTAATTAATTATTAATTGGTATTATTTGCATTTATTAATGTTTGTTATTGAAAAACAATTGGTTGTTATTTAATTATTAATAGGTAATTAATTAAACAAAAATGTATTGGTATTTATAAATAATCAATTATTAAATCTTGTGTGATTGATAATTAATTGGAATACTTGTTTTGGTATTAATAATTAATTAATTTTTAAAAAAATATTAATTTATTATTTTCCCTACTATTGCACTTACTTGAGTGAGAATAGTAATTTTTACCCCTACGCTATCCAATGCTTTCCCTATTATTGCACTCTCTGGAGTGGGAATAGTAATTTTTACCCTACCGCTATCCAACGCTTTCCCTACTGTTGCACTCACTGGAGTGGGAATAGTAAATTTGACCCTCCCGCTATCCAACGCTTTCCCTACTGTTGCACTCTCTGGAGTGGGAATAGTAATTTTTATCCCTACGCTATCCAATGCTTTCCCTACTGTTGCACTCTCTGGAGTGGGAATAGTAATTTTTACCCCTACGCTATCCAACGCTTTCCCTACTGTTGCACTCTCTGGAGTGGGAATAGTAATTTTTATCCCTACGCTATCCAATGCTTTCCCTACTGTTGCACTCTCTGGAATGGGAATAGTAATTTTTACCCCTACGGTATCCAACGCTTTCCCTACTGTTGCACTCACTGGAGTGGGAAGAGTAAATTTTGAACTCCCGCTATCCAACGCTTTCCCTACTGTTGCACTCTCTGGAGTGGGAATAGTAATTTTTATCCCTACGCTATCCAACGCTTTCCCTACTGTTGCACTCTCTGGAGTGGGATTAGTAATTTTTATCCCTACTCTATCCAATGCTTTCCCTACTGTTGCACTCTTTGGAGTGGGAATAGTAATTTTTACCCTTCCGCTATCCAACGCTTTCCCTACTGTTGCCCTCTCTGGAGTGGGAAAAGTAATTTTTACCCCTACGCTATCCAATGCTTTCCCTACTGTTGCACTCACTGGAGTGGGAATAGTAATTTTTACCCCTACGCTATCCAACGCTTTCCCTACTGTTGCACTCACTGGAGTGGGAATAGTAAATTTTACTTTCCCGCTATCCAACACTTTCCCTACTGTTGCACTCTCTGGAGTGGGAATAGTAATTTTTACCCCTACGCTATCCAATGCTCTCCCTATTATTGCACTCTCTGGAGTGGGAACAGTAATTTTTTCCCTCCCGCTATCCAACGCTTTCCCTACTGTTGCATTCTCTGGAGTGGGAATAGTAATTTTTACCCTCCCGCTATGCAACGCTTTCCCTACTGTTGCCGTCACTGGAGTGGGAATAGTAAATTTGACCCTCCCGCTATCCAATGCTTTCCCTACTGTTGCACTCTCTGGAGTGGGAATAGTAATTTTTACCCCTACGCTATCCAATGCTTTCCCTACTGTTGCACTCTCTGGAGTGGGAATAGTAATTTTTATCCCTACGCTATCCAATGCTTTCCCTACTGTTGCACTCTCTGGAGTGGGAATAGTAATTTTTACCCCTACGCTATCCAACGCTTTCCCTACTGTTGCACTCTCTGGAGTGGGAATAGTAATTTTTATCCCTACGCTATCCAATGCTTTCCCTACTGTTGCACTCTCTGGAATGGGAATAGTAATTTTTACCCCTACGGTATCCAACGCTTTCCCTACTGTTGCACTCACTGGAGTGGGAATAGTAAATTTTGAACTCCCGCTATCCAACGCTTTCCCTACTGTTGCACTCTCTGGAGTGGGAATAGTAATTTTTATCCCTACGCTATCCAACGCTTTCCCTACTGTTGCACTCTCTGGAGTGGGATTAGTAATTTTTATCCCTACTCTATCCAATGCTTTCCCTACTGTTGCACTCTTTGGAGTGGGAATAGTAATTTTTACCCTTCCGCTATCCAACGCTTTCCCTACTGTTGCCCTCTCTGGAGTGGGAATAGTAATTTTTACCCCTACGCTATCCAACGCTTTCCCTACTGTTGCACTCACTGGAGTGGGAATAGTAAATTTTACTTTCCCGCTATCCAACACTTTCCCTACTGTTGCACTCTCTGGAGTGGGAATAGTAATTTTTACCCCTACGCTATCCAATGCTCTCCCTATTATTGCACTCTCTGGAGTGGGAACAGTAATTTTTTCCCTCCCGCTATCCAACGCTTTCCCTACTGTTGCATTCTCTGGAGTGGGAATAGTAATTTTTACCCTCCCGCTATGCAACGCTTTCCCTACTGTTGCCGTCACTGGAGTGGGAATAGTAAATTTGACCCTCCCGCTATCCAATGCTTTCCCTACTGTTGCACTCTCTGGAGTGGGAATAGTAATTTTTACCCCTACGCTATCCAATGCTTTCCCTACTGTTGCACGCTCTGGAGTGAGAATAGTAATTTTTACCCCTACGCTATCCAACGCTTTCTCTACTGTTGCACTCACTGGAGTGGGAATAGTAAACTTTACCCTCCCGCTATCCAATGCTTTCCCTACTGTTGCACTTTCTGGACTGGGAATAGTAATTTTTACCCCTACGCTATCCAATGCTTTCCCTATTATTGCACTCTCTGTAGTGGGAATAGTAATTTTTACCCTCCCGCTATCCAACGCTTTCCCTACTGTTGCATTCTCTGGAGTGGGAATAGTAATTTTTACCCTACCGCTATCCAATGCTTTCCCTACTGTTGCACTCACTGGAGTGGGAATAGTAAATTTTACCCTCCCGCTATCCAACGCTTTCCCTACTTTTGCACTCTCTGGAGTGGGAATAGTAATTCTTATCCCTACGCTATCCAACGCTTTCCCTACTGTTGCACTCTTTGGAGTGGGAATAGTAATTTTTACCCCTACGCCATTTGACATTTTCTCTACTGTTGTAATCACTGGAGTGGGAATAGTAAATTTTGAACTCCCGCTATCCAACGCTTTCCCTACTGTTGCACTCTCTGGAGTGGGAATAGTAATTTTTACCCTCCCGCTATCCAACGCTTTCCCTACTATTGCACTTACTGGAGTGGTAATAGTAAATTTTACCCGCCCGCTATCCTACGCAGAAAATATTGAATATTTTTAATTAATATTACGTTAATATATATGTATTAATTTTTTTTTTTACTTACTTTAATTATTTATTAATTTTAATGTTATTTAAGTATTTTTAAGTATGTGTCAGTTAATTATATGTATTATTTCATTAATTTTACATTACTTTTAAAACATTTAAAAAATTCGATATTTTGTCTAACTATATTATTTACAACGATATTTTGGATTCTATATTTCTGTACTTTCCTGTTTGGAGATAGGGATTCTATATTTTGGTATTCTATATTTTGGCATCGATATTTTTGTAAGTCTATATTTTTGTAGTCGATATTATGTCAGTGATCCGAATGGGACATTTGTTGACAGCTGTGGTCAGTTCATACGTTTTTAAATGCATGATATGTGCATACTTGGGGGTGGAGAGTGTGTTGAAGTGAGAGGGCGCATGTATGTGTGAGCAAGTGTGTGTGAGTGAAAGCGAGTGAGAGTCAGTGACAGGTAGTGAGTGGGACTGTGTGATATGTATGCCCAGATTTACTATTTTTTGGTACAAGGCAACACTACATCGAAGTTGCTGGTCTGCCTGGTGCCAAAGGGAGAGAGAAAGAATGTCTCATATCTATGTGACACATGTTTGTCTCTCCCTATGCTTCTCTCGCCCTTTGGCAGCCATGTGCCAATGCACACACCTTTGTGCTGTAGTGCATGGTGTGTGCATTTCTCTGAAGCATAGGTTTTGTACTGCAAGGTGTCCCTCTCAGTACAAAAACTATGCTTTAAGGCATTTTTGACTTTGCACATGTACTGTATGATTCTGTACACATGCAAAACTAGAAAAACGAGGAGAAATGGAAACATTTGCCTTCAGTACGCCTGCCTCAAGGATGCATATGATTTTGGTTATCAATGCTTGTATATGGGGATTTGCATGAAAACCCATGGGTGCTTGCATGGGAACATTCATGCACCAACCATTGAATGCCCCTTGACCCAAAATAACTCAAAGCAGTACATTGTGTTACTTTGGGAAGCTAACCACTGCAAAGCCTGATTTGTATTGGAAAGTAAAGCTCACTCTAATATTTTGCATCAGGTTTGTGTCACAAAAGTGAAGCAAGCATATGGAAGAGTGGCAACTATGACAATATGCTGGCCTTGACATACTCAGGTGATTTCTGACAAAAAGATAACCTATGATACCTGGTACGCATAATTTCCAAAAATTCCTATAACAAAATGCTGGTCCCAATCCTGGCAATTTTTGAAAAATGGGGGTACCCTTACTGTATTTTCTAAAAAAAATGGCTCAACTCCTGGGGATTGCCAATTTGCTTTGGCTTGGTACACCATTGAATTATTTGAATAGTTAAAGAGTGCCCTTTCAGCACCTATGTCATTTTAGCAAATTTATGTGAAAATTGAGATTTAAAAAATACATTTTGACTCAATTCTTTTTTTAAATTTTCTTGGGGACAAGAAGCCCCCTCAAAGAGGTCTAGCTTAATCACTTTGCTTGCTCACTATAATTCAGAGTAAGTACCATGTTATAGGACCTTCAGTGTTCAAATCAGCACCATAATAGAAATGGTATCTAAAGCAGGCATTTGTGTTTGTCATTTAATTTTTACTTATTTATTTGAGAGGTTTTATATAGTTCGAACATGACCCATCAGGGTATCAGATCACATGAAAGCAAGCAATTTAGCCAGGAGGTACCCAGCAGTATAAAATGCATTGTAGGACATTACAAAACAGTGCAGTAAAACAGGAAGTACAGATTGTTTGAGTGATTTCAGGACTAATATTCCAAGTAGCTATTCAGGGACAACCATTTGACTTTTTTTTCAATATGGCGTTCGAGGGGTTAGTTCCGATTTCAGTAGGAAGAGATTTCCATATTCTTGGAGGAAGACCAGAGAAGGATCGGTTACAAGTTCTCTTTTTGTTGAATTTTTGAGGCTTCAGCAGTAGATTACTCAACTTCCTAGGGCTCGGTTCAAACCACATAGTTCAATCTGGTTTTGCCAGGTAGACTGGAGTGTTGTAGTCTAGCGCTTTGTGTGTCAGGCAGGCTATCTTGAGATGAATCCTTGCTTCTAGAGGGAGCCACTTGAGTTTAATTAGGTCCGGCTTGATGTGACTGCGTTTTCTCGAACCTGTGATGAGTCTAGCATCAGAGTTCAGGTTAGCCCTTAAAGGGCCCAGACTAGCTTTGGGACGCCCAGCCAGCATCACAATTCCATAATCCAAGCGGGAGATAACAAGGGACTGGACTGCTAACTGCATATCATCGGGAGGCAATAATGGTTGGATTTTCCTTAAAGTATTGAGTTGATGATTGGCTCCTCTAGTTGTTGCACTGATGTGGTCTTCAGTGCTCAGGTGTTTGTCCAGTATTATGCCTAAAGATCTAGTGGAATCCACAATATGTGGAGTGCAATTTAGGGGCGTTAGCTGATTGAGCCAGTCTTGAATGGGGGTCGGATGATTGTGGGGGCAACCAGTAGGAATTCAGTCTTGATGGTATTCAGCATAAGGTGATCGTGAGTTAGCTTTTATACGACTCAAACAGCTATTATAGAATTTCAGAGATGTAAATTGTTGTGATGTTTGGGTCATGTGACATGCCTGCCTGGAAAAAATCATGTCAAGGTTAATTTGATATCATTTCCTGTGATGTCATTAAGGGCAAACTGTTTTAAATCTAAATGGTCAATTATGGAAAAAAGTAAAACAGTTTATTTATCTTGAAAAAAACTAGTAAACAGCTAAAACGCATTATGTGAAGTGCCTCATTATTACATTGTGTACTTTAATGAAAAATAATAGTGTAGTATTGTTGAAAGTTGTAATGAGGAACTAAGAATATTTTAAATGTCTAAACATCATGTGCAGAAGAGATACATCTGTTATTTGCATTCTGGGAGTTGCAGTACTTTTAGTAACAGTATTGAACAGAAGTAGTAACAAATAAAAGATGAGAACATGTTTTCTGCCTGTATATGAATTAGAAAGAAGTAATACGTGTTGGGTATGTATTGTAATGTGTTTGTCAATGTGGTTTTTAACTTATATGACCTCCTTGGATATGCTTAGATAGTGAGATATGGTTCTTGTGGTTGCAGATAGCAATATATACGGTGAGACTTTTGAGTTTACTTAAAGCTGCAGAGAGGTATATATTTTTGGAAAGATGGATTGAAGGTGCACATCTATTAAGAAATCGCATATATGTTTACATGGTGATCTATGTTCAGTACGGTTGAAGAAAATGTCATGTATATAGTGAGGGTGGTGTATTTTCTTTAAACATGGTTTGTTTATAATTGAGGAGGATTAATAGTGCCGACTGCTTTGAGAGTTATATTGCTAGCTTCATTTGAAGTGTAACTTTTGTTTGACAAGTGCTGAATATATGTTTTAAAAGCAGAAGAAGTATTTGAGAAATTAAGTAGGTATACCATCCACAAACGTTTCGTGCATTGACAATTTTATAAATGGTGCTTTCTGTTTTAGCAATGCGTGCTCCTATAGAGCCATGTATGCAATTATATACCAAGGGGGATATTCTCAAGAACATGTGATAACCATTGCAAATTTAGCTTAATGCAACTCTTCACATCGCAGTCCATCGCAGGAAAATAACACCGTATTAACATCCAATTCCCAAGTATATAATGTCGCTTCCGCTCACCCTGGCATTTTGGTGAACGGATGCCCTTGAGCTGGTACTGATAAAAACTTGAAAAGAACCAGTAGAGTCAGGCTCTAGTGGAAATAAGGGCACGTCATTTTTATCAAATACGTGCAATGCAAAACCCAGCCAATAAACATGCCGGATAAAATTACTGTGAGTACCTATGTCTGTTTCAAGCATCACACCATCTACAAGGTGGGCTCAAGAAGGATATATTCCCTCCATCTATGTCTTTGCACAATTCTCCGGTCTTTACCTGGTCGGCGCAGGGAAGCAGATCGCTTGCTGTCTCTGCCCTGACCCGAGTCTTGCCGCCATTCCCTGCGTGAGGGACACGCCCACCTCGGGTGGCCACGCCCCCCCCCTCCCACTGCCAACTCCACTCTATAAAACATGAGTACCAGCCGGAAGCGCAGCGGACGAGCGCAGCGGGCGCGACGATTGCGCGCCGAAGTCCGCGCCTCGGACGCAACTGGGGCAACTTTCCCTGCCCTGATCCCTCCGCCAGCCGCCGCCTCCCTCCCACATTTGGCGCGTGAGTCCCTTCTCCGTCTGAGAGACTTCGCACATAAGGGTCAGTTATCATTTCTTGATACTGCCTTCCCCCTGCACGAGTTCACCAGTCAGGGCCTTCTAACTTGCGGCCTTCTCAATGTCAGGTCATTACCAAAACATGCCAATGAAATCCAACTGCTCATTGACGCCCATCATCTGGACGCGCTATTTCTCACTGAGACCTGGACGCATGCAGATTGCAATGTCGACCTCGGTCTCGCGTGCCCTCAAGATTTTAAAGTACTGCATCTCCCCAGGCCAAAGGGCCGTGGCGGGGGAGTGGGGGTCATCTTCCGAGCATCCTGGTCAATTGCCATCCTTGACATAGACCCGGTTGCCGGAACGGAACTCCTTGGCGTTTCGATTAACTGTCACCATGGAGACACCGTGACAGCTATTATCTGCTACCGCCCCCCTGGGGTTTTCAACGCCCAGCAGCAACAATCGCTAATCACTACTCTCACTAATCTGGCCACTTCTCACCACAAACTAATCATTTTAGGAGACTTTAATCTCTGGTCCAACGGCAGCCTGGATAACGCACTGCACAACTTAGTGCTTTCCTGCGATGGAGTCGGCCTCTCACAATTGGTTAACAAACCCACCCACACTGCCGGGCACCAACTGGATTTAATTTTTGCCTCTTCCCAGTTGGTACACCTGGGTGACATCCTGCCCATGTGTTGGACCGACCACGCACTTATTAAATTTCACATTTCATGTGATAAAGCTAAAAGGCTCCCACGTAGCACTACTTTAGATTTTCTGTATAGAGATTGGAAAGCCCTTGACAAACTAAGAGCGGCGGGCACTGTATTCAGGGTTGAAAACAGTTTCTCCCCCACCAACTCGGTTGAGAACAACTTCAAATCCTTCTGTCTAGCAATCACCTCCACCGTAGACTCTCTTGCCCCCCAGAAGAAAGGCAAAGCAAAAAGCAGAGCTCCTGCCCCCTGGTTTAACGACTCTCTGAAATCCCTTAAACTAGCCTGCAGACAATCAGAGAGGAAATGGAGACAAGGCTACTCCGATTCGAATAAAGCAATCTGGAAAAACCATCTCCAAGCTTATAAAACTGCCATTAATCAGAGCAAAGCCAACTATTTCTGCACTACGATCAGCAATGCCCCCAACAGCTCTAAAAGCATTTTTCAGATTCTCAAAAACCTTACCCACCCTGATTGTGCCATAACATCTACCCTTCCTACTCAAGCCCTCTGCGATAACCTTGCGCTATTTTTTAAAAACAAAATCGACACTATTATTCTTAATCTGAACTCCTCCCCTCCCCTAGGTGGTCTCATTACACCTAGAGCATGTACTAGTGACCCTGTTTTGGTGCACTCTGATTCTCCTCTCATGGAAAAGCTGCGGGAGTTTCCCCCCATCCCAGAACCGGAATTTGAAAGGCTGGCACTTGGGATCACCTCCGGATCCCCTCTTGACCCGGTGCCTCCGAAAGTCTGGAAGAGTTTTGGTTCTGACCTCTTTGTCACCCTCTGCAGGATCTGCAATCAATCCTTACACTGCGGGCTTGTGCAATCCTCCTGGAAGGAGGCCCTCATCACCCCACTGTTAAAAAAACCTTCCTTAAACCCTGACTGTTTGTCCAATTACCGGCCTATATCCCTTCTGCCTTTCCCAGCAAAAATTGTAGAACGCTGGGTTAGCACCTGTCTCTCCATTCACCTGGAGAAAAATCAGATTCTGGACGATTTTCAGTTTGGCTTTCGTCCTGCTCACGGGACTGAAACAGCTGTCTTGACAGCTCTGGAGGACCTTCGTCTGCGGGCAGACAGGGGCCAGGCAGTAGCTTTGATCCTGTTGGACCTGTCTGCCGCTTTTGATACGGTCAACCATGGGGTCCTGTTGGAGCGACTACGGACGGCTGGGGTAGACGGCACTGCCCTACTTTGGTTCCACTCCTTCCTACGGGACAGGAGACAGGCGGTGTCTCTCCCCCCTTATCAATCTACATTCTCCTCTGTCCCTCATGGGGTGCCCCAGGGCTCCTCCATCAGCCCCATTCTCTTTAACGTGTATCTTAGACCTTTGATCACGTTGATAAAGGCATAAAGGCATACAGGTTAAAAACAATCAACTATGCGGATGACACCCAGCTCATCCTCTCTTGGGAGGGAGAAGACTCTACCCCCCTTGCAGCCTTTCACGACTGCTTAAGAGAGACGGCTGGGTGGCTTCACAATAACTCGCTGCAATTTAATTCCTCCAAAACGGAGGTTTTGTATTGTGCAGGTAGTCGCATTCCTCGGCAATTCCCCAGCGACTTTTGGCCCCCGGAAACAGTAGATAAACCTCGGCCAGTTACATCGGTTCGCAACCTTGGGGCCACACTGAATGATAAATTGAACACTGAAACCCAAGTTGCTAAAACGGTGGGAATGTGCACAGCTCTCCTGCGCTCCCTGCGCAAAGTTATGCCATTGCTACCCGTACAAGCTCGGGAGCAGGTAGTCAGGTGCACCATCCTCAGTCGCCTGGACTATTGCAACGCGCTGTTACTTGAATCCCCAGTTGCCCTGCTTGACCGACTTCAAAGAGTTCAGTCGGCCGCAGCCAAATTAGTTCTGGGTTGGACTAGGAGATCTTCAGCCTCAGCGGCCCTAGCTGAATTACACTGGCTTCCGCATTACAAAAAAACATACTTTGTTGATGCAGAGCTGGAAAGTGAGAGAATGAAGGGAACAGAGAAGGCAAAAGTAATGGCGCCATATTCTGCAAGTCGTGGGAACAGAAAATAGAAACTAAATAAGGGTTTATCCTATTCAGTGTTACTAAATTCGTATACCCCTTCCAGAGCTCTTCGCTCAGCCTCAGCCCGTCTGGTGATTGTTCCTAAATATAACAAAGTCAGGACGGGGGGCAGATCTTTCAGAGTCGCAGCGGCTAAGCTGTGGAACAGTCTGCCTCCTGATATCCGTCAAATCTCACAGCTCCTCCCTTTCAGGAAACGCATCAAGACGTGGTTATTCCCCTAGAAACGGCCCCTTCTTCCCGCTCCTCGCTATCTATTCCCCTCAGTTAAGAGTATTCACCAGCGCCAGGAAACCTGCAAGGTGTCAGTCGCGCTTTATAAATGTTTAAAATAAAATAAATAAAATAAATAATAAAGGTCTTACTGCTTGATATAGGTTGGAGTATTCACAAAGGTACCTCACATTTGCATGTGTAATTTACTCTTTCACTTTTGAGTAACTTAACTACTTTTAGCTAATCACAAAATCAGAGTGGCAAGCCTCTGAAAACTGTAGTTTTACACGATCTACCCCATGAAAAGGGGAGACAAATTAGTGCATGTTTCTACTGTCAAAAAGAAACAACAGAAGTAAATCTAGCACTACACATGGCCAAGCACTGATACTGCAGCACCCTCCCATAGAGTATAATGGTATATTAAATTACATTTTTTAAACAGTTTTAAATCTTAATGGTCAATTATAGAAAAAGTAAAACAAGTGTATTTATCTTGAAAACAATGAGTACACATATTTGTATGCTAAATAATATTGTACATTTTTTGTATATATTAATTTTAAATTCAGGCCAAGGTAAAAATGCTACAGTACTATTATCTTATTTTTGGAATACATTGTAATTAGTTTAAATATATGAATTTTAATATTGACATTCCTAAAGCTTAAGTTGGAAAATAAATCACCATCTAAAGTACAAAAAACTGGAAACATGAGATATTAATAACTATCACAAATTATGTACATCATTCTATTTTAATACTCTGCCACCATTTTGTTCTATCGAAGGGTGTAGCAGAAACAGTGGTTGGCGATGGGTGGTACTGGGTATACTCCATCTCTGAGGTGCAGTTATTTACTACAGGTGTGGTACACCTTTTGGTTGTGGCAACATTAGAAGTGCAGTTTGTGATTAGCAATTGGCGTATTCTTTTGTTTTAATTGCATGACCCTACCTAAATCCCTATATAATCCTCCTGAAAGCTTTTCTTACTCCTCTCTACTCCCCCACTTCAGTAGTAAGTACTCCCCATTTTCTATTCACTCCTCTGTCCCTCCAAAATTAACAACTAAAACATATAATATGAGAGACAGAGACCTAAGCTCTAAGTTTATGAATAGCATGTTGTAGCTTGTTTGTAGCTCTATTGCCATTCTGCAAAATGTACTACAAAATGCAGTTTATGAATAGCCCCACTGTATTAATTCGATATCTACATGATCGAAGCAAAGCTTGCACAGTGTGCCAACTAAGGGCTCATAAACATGACAAAGTATTCTGTCTGCCAAACTGAGGGTCTGTCCGCCTCATTAAGAGATTGGTTGTTCTATCGACAGAAAGCTGCCTGTGAATGCCTGATTATGGCTGGATTACTCCTATGCTGTGCTGCATAAACACAAGGTGCTCTATCTGATATATTCTGGCATTGCTCACATCTGAAGTATGATACCTCTTCAGGAATCCAATTTGGTATTAGGCGTTGGCACACTGCTGCAGACCCTGTCTGCTGTTCTGAGGCAGCATATACAGATCATAATGTGGGAGTCTTTGTCCTGTCTTTGGCAGACTGGAAACCTCTGAATTACAAAAAAACATACTTTGTTGATGCAGAGCTGGAAAGTGAGAGAAAGAAGGGAACAGAGAAGGCAAAAGTAATGGCGCCATATTCTGCAAGTCGTGGGAACAGAAAATAGAAACTAAATAAGGGTTTATCCTATTCAGTGTTACTAAATTCTAATAGAAAAATATTGATGATTTAAACCCTGTGGTGGCCAACCTGAAACTAGTTTAAGGGTGCCCATAGAGGATGAAATGGAATATGTGCAAACCCAGCTGCATAAGAAGATCAGATTGCACTATGTAAATCCAGCAACTAATGTGAAATATGAAAGAATGTTACCGAGGAAGGAATTGAGGACCCAATGAATGCACTGTAACATGATTTCAGAATCTGAAGAAAACAAGTTGCATTTATGTGTAGTATCAAAATGATAAACTTCCCAATCTTTTTGGCATTTGATTGTGTATCAATTGTGTACAAATAATCCGTGGAGATGCATATCCAAACCTGGGAGAATCTGTTGTGATTACATAAAAGAACTATATGGACCCTAGACCCTGGTCCTGAGAGCAGTTCCTTCCAAAACTCACATGTTGTAATACAGAGGTGATGATAAACCTGCACCCGAGACAAACGTGCTTCGTAAATTGCTCAAGACAATTCAATGTGCAATGTCTGATAAGATGGCCATCACCATTATAAAAGCATAATAAAGGGTGGAGAACCCTCCTGTCCCCCCAGTTAAAATAATGTTTTTTCAAGGACCTAATTCAAATACACAGAAAGAAAGTATCTTGCTACCTCTATGTAACAAGCACTGACAATGTTATATTCCGTATAATTACCTTATATAGCTGCAGGTAAACACTGCAACCTTTCACCTATATCCTTTCCTACATTTCATACATAATGGTTCATAGGGCTGACCTTTTACCTAGATTCAACACTGCATTCAGAGCGCAGGTTTTTCCCTGGTTCAATACCCATACACTATGCCTGAGGCTTCTTGGAAGCCCAGCAGGACTCACAGAAGGATGAACATCTCATGTATAATATCTATGTTAAAGTTCAAGCCTGCGTCATCCTTTAGGCCGACACAGTAACACAGCAAGGTAGGACCCCTGGGGAGACCTGTGGGTATATATACATCATGTCTTGCTTAGACAGACAGAGGAGACCGTGACTTCCCGGCTGATGCACTGACCAGAGATGCTGAGGTTCCTGCATGCAGACGCTCCAGCTAGCAGTGGTCTAACATCCCTCGCGGGGTGTCTAATTCAAGACCAGGACGGGGTCCCCTATTCTCTCCTTACTTAGGTAATGGGGTTGGCTAGCCCTTAGAGGGATTCTTGGCATTACACCTACACCACTGCTAGGTACATTTAGGCACATCTAGTTAGAGAGACATCGTAGGAGTAAGCACTTTCTTATCATGTGTTATATGTACTTGTATATATTCATCATTACTGCAAGATGGTAGAACTGTACCATCCCATTACGTTTGTAGTACTGCTAATCATATATCTCTGCTACTGTCTAATGGTTTTTACAGCAAATCTATTCTACACTAGAATAACAACTGTCAATAAATCCTTATTGGAACGCCCAGACTGTTTATTCTGTGTATCTCTGAGACAAACAAAGTAAGCACGAGTGACTGAACGAAAAGTAGTATATTGTTTCCACGATCCTGGGGGATCAGGATTTTCATATTCTGAGGTTGCCAGAAACTATTCTTTCCCCGATAAGAGGAGATTCTAGTGGCACTGTGAGCTAGCTAACGCAAAACAGGCTAACATATCCAGTGGGGGTGCTCGGAACCAGTCTGCGACCAAACCCACAATTTATGTTATCCGAACACGCAGATCCTGTATAGCATGGGTACTCACAAACTTTCTCTCGGGGGCCAAATTTACAGTGTGGTTTGTGGTCGAGGGCCGCACCGGTGGGGGCGGGGTCAGAGGGGGAGGGGCTAAGGCAAAAAAAATTGTGACCATGAGGTTGAACACAGGTCCCTGCAGCAGACGCCTTTGTCCACTGAGCCACCAGACCCAGCATACACAGATCTCTCTCTCTCTCTCTCTCTATCTCTCTCTCTCTCTCTCTCTCTCTCTCTCTCTCTCTCTCTCTCTCTCTCTCCCTCCTCCTCCCTTCCTCCTCCCTCCCTCCCCCTCCCTCTCCCTCTCTCCCCTCCCTCTCCCTCCCTCCCCGTCTCTTTCCCCCATCTCTCTCCCCACGTCTCTCTCCCCCGTCTCTCTCCCCCTGTCTCTCTCCCCCTGTCTCTCTCCCCTGTCTCTCTCCCACTGTTTCTCTCCCCCTGTTTCTCACCCTCTGTCGCCCTCCCTCCGTCGCCCTCCCTCTGTCTCCCTCCTCCTTCTGTCTCCCTCTCTGTCTCCCTCCCTCTGTCTCCCTCCCTCTGTCTCCCTCTCCCTCCCTCCATCTCCCTTTCTCCCTCCGTCTCCCTCCCTCCCTCCATCTTCCTGTCTCCCTCCCTCCCTCCGTCTCCCTCCGTCTCCCTCTGTCTCCCTCTGTCTCCCTCCGTCTCCCTCTGTCTCCCTCCGTCTCCCTCCCTCCCTCTGTCTCCCACTGTCTCCCTCCCTCCCTCCCTCCCTCTGTCTCCCTCCCTGTCTCTCTCCCTCTCCCTGTCTCTCTCCCTCTCCCTCTGTCTCCCTCTCCCTCTGTCTCTGTCTGTCTCCCTCTCCCTCCCTCTTCCTCCATCTCCCTCCCTCCGTCTCCCTCCCTTCCTCCGTCTCCCTCCCTCCCTGTCTCCCTCCGTCTCCCTCTCTCCCTGTCTCCCTCCCTCCGTCTCCCTCCCTCCCTGTCTCCCTCCGTCTCCCTCCGTCTCCCTCCCTCCGTCTCCCTCCCTCCGTCTCCCTGTCTCCCTCCGTCTCCCTCCCTCCCTCTGTCTCCCTGTCTCCCTCTCTCCCTCCGTATCCCTCCCTCCCTCCGTCTCCCTCCCTCGTCTCCCTCCATCTCTCTCTCTCTCTCCCTCTCTCTCTCTCCCTCTCTTTCCCTCCCTCCGTCTCCCTCCCTCTCCCTCTATCTCCCTCCCTCCCTCTCCCTCCCTCCCTCTTCCTCCCTCCCTCTCCCTCCCTCCGTCTCCCTCCCTCCCTCTCTGTCTCCCTCCCTCTATCTCTCCCTGTCTCCCTCCCTCTGCTCCCTCCCTCCCTCTCCCTCCCTCCGTCTCCCTCCCTCTCCCTCTGTCTCCCTCCCTCTCCCTCTGTCTCCCTCCCTCTGTCTCCCTCCCTTCCTCTCCCTCCCTTCGTCTCCCTCCCTCCGTCTCCCTCTCAGCCTTTCTCGGTCTCCCTTCCTCTCCCTCCCTCTGTCTCCCCCAGACTGCGCCTCTCTGTCTCCCTCTCTCTGTCACCCTCTGTCATCCTCTGTCTCCCTCCGTCTCCCTCTGTTTCCCTCTCCCTCCCTCCGTCACCCTCTCCCTCCCTCCGTCACCCTCTGTCATCTCACCCCGTGTGTGTGTCAGCCCTCAGTCCGGGCTGAGACAGCTTCCCAGCGCGCGCACACACACAGCCGCACTGAGACAGCTTCCCAGCACTCACACACAGCCTGCACCCGAGTACTTCACAGGTCTTTAAAAGACCATTTACATGTTAATAAAGCTTTGTTGTATTTTACCTCTTAGGCCCCTGCATCTCCACTTTGACAATCACTGGAATCCCCCGGCCCCCACAGAGCAGAGTCCGGGCTGCTAACACTATTTTTTTTTATATTTAAAACACATGTAGGATGTCTGCAAGGTCCGCGGGCCGCCAAGAAAGGCTTGCCGGGCCGCTGGCGGCCCGCGGGCCGTACTATGAGTAACCCTGCTGTATAGGATATATAGGAACAAAACGACAACAAAGCCAATTGTGGTCTAACTTTGGTAGATTTTCTGATGGCTCATTATTTAATATTGCAAGCATGTGCAACAAAAACAACCACTTAATTGTGATAGCCATAATCTTTTAATAAGCGTTGCCAATAAAAAGAAAATAAATACCCATTGCCTACATTTTTAATAGTAAACTATGTGTTTCTTAAAAGATAGGTGCACTTAGAGCTGGTATAGAAATAGTTTTTCATTTTAATGCTGGTATAGGGAAAGATGATTCATAATAGAGGAAAGAAGACACATTACAAGCATTGAATTACTTCCACTCAAAGATAACTTTCATCAAAAAAGATTGCTTAAAAAAATTTAAAAATGTAAGAAAAAACAAAAACATTTTTGAGGTTACGTATTGGCCCACTAACTGTGACAAATCTCATTCAAAAGGGCGCATGTGGTCAGAAGCAATGGCAAGAGATACAATGGCTAGAGAGGTTTTTACCCTTCGACGTATGTTGTAATAAGTGGAAGCAAAATGTGATTTCAGCTGAAAAGACCAGTGTATGAAGAGCGCTGACCAAACAACCCTCATTATATATGAGATAAAGTACCCTCTACCATATATTTTGAGGATATTGCAATTCATCAAGGAGTTCCATGACATACATAGCGAAGAAGCCGCAGGCTGAGTGCCTTTATAAGGTCAGGAAACTACAGATTGACTTGTAATATCCTTATAATGTACAGTAGAGGGTACTTTTTCCTGTATATTACTATGTATGCTTTCGGTAGTTTATTAAGATTGAAAAGCATAGTGCGCTGATCAAACAATATGTGATATATTATTTTATGATTTAATTGGCAAACGTGTAAGCAAACTATTTCAACATTTTAAGTCCGAGTCTGCATTATATATAATTCTTTTCTACTTTTTAGGTGGTTCAGATGGAATTGATTGCTTGCAAGTATTAAATGATGCATCTGAAGTGTTGTAATTGCATTTTTGTCCAATAATGTTGTGTATCAAGCTTGTCAATGTAATTGAGATGTCTTCAATGTTTAGTTTGGGATTTACTGGGTTAGGATGTGATATGTTGGTAGATGTAGTTTGTTGTGTGTTCTGTTTGTGATATTTTTGCTGTTTTACTTAGGATGGTTGGTATTTCATGTTGTTTTTAGTCACTGATGGAGGAGTATTTATCTATGCTTTCCACTCTTGGGGGCATATAATCAAGGACTGGCGATAACTAAAGCTAACCTAGCTTAGCGCTAGTTTTTCTATCACCGTCTATCACCTGTTATTTCCACCCTGGTATCGCTCTATAATCAACACGGCGCTAACAGGCGATAGCTTCCGTGAAAACTGCCGCTAACCGCTGCAAAATGGCGATAGGAAAATGGGTGATAGCGGACAGAAACAAGTGATAATCTCTTACTGATGAAAAAACACACGCTAACCCGCAAGTGTGGACTTTGAAAAAATTGCCTATCAGTCCACCTACCATAGAAAAGATGTACAATAACAGCTGAATGCAGATTGAGCACCCAGGGCCAAGTGCAACAGACATCAACAACCCCCCTCAAGCTCCCCAACATCCAGGATTACCATGAAGAGATCCTGGATGACCCGCTGGACTTGCGCCTGTGATGTCTGCGCAGTACCCGCTGTCTTCTTTGTCCCTGCCTCGGGGGTGGTCCTGGGGGGAATGGCATTGGCAGTGGTTGTTGGTGCCTTCGTGGGACCCTTAAACTACATGATCACCATCTCCATGGCATCTGTGGCTCTTCTGATGGAGCTCTGGACTAGTCTTTCCTATGTGGCTCCATTCATCACCAGTTTAAGTCATGTTTTTATCTGGTGTTAAATTCCTGGTGCTAACGGGGCTTAGCGTGACTTTTCTTGTCACTTCGCGGGTCCCGGGCATCATTGATAATAGTGCGATGTTTTGTTAGTGACTTTTTCCGTGAAGTTTTGGGAAGGAACGCCTACTTTGCATGTCATTAGCGATAAATATCGCTGACATGCAAGGCGATAAAAAATCTGAGTGCTATCGCCGGAAAGCTGTTGCTAACGCCTGTTAGCGCCAGCATGATTATAGCGCGATCAAAAAAAAACACGTTAGCGGCGATAACTCGCTTGATAATATGCCCCTTAGTCTAGTGAACAGAAATTGATTCTCCTCTACATCAACGCTGATTTTGACTCCAACAGGTATTAAATAGCATTGTTGTTCCCAGGGCTCCTGGTTGACACGAGAGACATTGGTTGGCTGTGAAAGGCCATCAAGCTGCAGATATGGACGGGATTGCATAAAAGTTTAGATCAGTGTATGCACTGAGAGAAACCAATTTACTTTTGTTGGAAGATGTTTTATTAGTAGTTGCAGGTAGGTACCTACAACTAGCAATAACACCACAATCACAAATAAGGTCTATTCAAGTCTCAATAAATCCATCCTTGCTCAACCGTTGGTAGCTTGGCTGACGAGCAGTCAGGCTTATCTTAGGAGTCAGGTTTGTAAATCATTTATTATCAACCAAACTGTAAATTAGTAAAAGACACAAATCAATAAAAATCCAATACCAATGTATAAAAATAGAGAATATTTTTATCTTTACAGTTACACCAAAACAAACAAAATCTAATGTAGGGAACCAGAGCTATGAATTTGTAATGTTTAGATAAAAAAGTGAGCTTTCTCTTGCCTATAGATTAAAACCGCCAACTGCTGCAATCTGGTCGCGCTGGACTGGGACAAAGTCAAAGTTTCAAAACAAATGTGATGGAGCATGGGTTGGATAAGATGAGCGGTAGTGCCCGGTCAAAGTTTTACCTTCTGACTTAAGACCTGATTTAGATGTTGGCAGACGGGTTCCTCTGTCACAACGGTGATGGATATCCTGTTAGACAAAATATGAATCCCATTATATCCTATGGGATTTATATTTCAGTGAACGGGATATCCGTCACCGTTGTTATGGAGTAACCTGTCCATTAAGATCTAAACCAGGTTCTTAGTCACTTTTATGGAGCATTTTCTCTTGATGGGTCCTTGAATTTGGGTTTCAATTTAACTACGCCATTCTGCTACAGCGTAATTCCTCAGTGAGTCCTGGAGATCTTTATCATTGATGGCGATGAGCTCCAGAGCTTACAGTGGAGAAATTTGCGGTTCAACTTTGCCAACCCGACTCTCCGTATTGATGACGGTTTTCTCATAGAGCATTTTCCCAAAAGGTCCCAAACTTTCAGATATTCTTCTGAAAGGTTCCTTGAGGGTCAAGAGGGGTCCAGCAGTACCAGCCAAGGAGTCGGAAGATCCGGATTGCCTCTTGGGGTCTGGGACTCCTACTCCCACAGTGCACCTGGTCAATCCAAGTAAAATCCAGGTGAAGCTATTCAGCTGGATTGGTCCTTGAAGTGGATGTTGCAGGTGGCTTCTTCAAGCACTTGTGTACATCTTGCTGCTCAGAGAGTCCACTCCTTATCTTTCAATACAGGCAAAGCAATTTTGTTGTGGAGACTTTAGATTGCAGCAGGTGCAGTCATTCTGAATGCAGTCCTCTCTTGTGCAGTCCAAGGGTCCAGCAGGGCAGTCTTTCATCTTCAGAAGTTTTCTCTTGCAGCTCTCCCTTATTTATTCCACATTCTGTGCTGGCAAGAGGGGGCACCCCCAACCAATGGGGTTCAAGTTGCCACCCTCTGTCATGACAACTTCCTGGGAAGTGTGGCATATTTTGTCACAGAATGCCCATTTCAGCAACAATCAAAATGGAGTTCAGGTCTAGCTAACCCAACTGACAATTGTAGCTAGCTTTTCCCTACAACCCCCTTCCAGCCCCTCACCTAATCTAATTAGAGGGTCTCCCATCTGGTTGGGGATCAAGGCAGTGGGGGCTGTCCTGGGTCCTGTGACATCTGGGCTTCTCTATTTGAAGACCAGTTTATCTCCCAAGCCCCCTTCCTGACCTGGCATCTGTAGCTAACAGATCTCCTCTCACCAGATGGCTTTATTGTTTCAGCACCAGGCCTCTTCACAACTAATTAGGGAGTTGCTTGGCTCAGGCTTTCAAAGGCTGGCCAATCGGAAGAGTCCGCTATAGGACTGTATTAGGTAACTACAGGAAAGTAAGTTCTAAAACTACTTTCATGCAATAGTTATATGCCTGTCAAAAGTTAAGCTTTATTAAAGTTTACTAAAGCCCCCCCATGGTAGCCTATGGAGCTAGTAGCACTACAATAGGAAAAACAACTTTGACTGTTTTTCTCTCACCAGGGCATATAAAACATATTTTATAATGACACCCTACCCTTGGGGTACCTAGCAAAGTCCTTAGGAGTGACTAGAAAAGTAAGTTTTGAACTTTGGGAATACTTTTAATTCCAAATTCGAAAATGGACACAGTTCTATTTTCAAACCAGCCTGCAAGGCTGGGCTGGCTTTAAAATGACACCAGACACTGCAGCAGTGCACACTTAAATGCATTGAATCTGCTGGTGGTTCTAAACATATATGCCCTACCATATATTAGGGGTTTACAGGTAGGTTGTCTGAACCAATTGAAATTGCAGTAATTGCCATAGGTTGTCTGAACCAATTGTAATTACACCAATTACCATATACTTTCTAAAGAGAGAGCACTAGCCCTGGACCTGGATTGCAGAGCCATGGGCACCTTCAAAGTCAATAACCACCAGTTTCAGTTAAAAAGTGGGGGGACAGGGCAAAAAAGATGACTTTCCTACAACACTGCTAGAGAATGCCCTCTGAAGTACTTTAAAATATGGACAGATTGGAGTGCATATGGGAATAATGCCAATCCTGTGTAAACCTAGACTATGGAGATCAGAATATGAATAGCTTCTTTATGGAGGTTGATACTGAGAAACGCAAATGGTGTGCTCTTTGCCGTAATATATTAAAAGCGTCACTCATTGTTGGTGATTGTCATTGAAGGTACTATTGTGTACTGAATGTGGTGTATAGCTTTGGGTTCTGCTGTAAAATCAATAAGAGTTTTATAAAATAATAGTCATGATCTAATGGTTCCCAAATTGTATACTTCCACAAGAAATGTATTGACAAGTCATATGGAGAGGAAGAAATACATATAAACAACAGTTGTTATGTCCACCTTTATTAATTGAGGTGGACCATGGGGCTCATTCACAAAAAATTTCAGTCATAAATGGTCCTTCTTGTGCTTGCCAGGAATTCACAAAGGAATTCCTGGCAAGCGTAAACCCTTTTCCAGAAGCTGAGATCCCTGCAATGAGTGTGGAGTTCTCTGCATCCAGAAATTCTATTCAAGGTGTGGATGTATGGCTGTTCCTGGGCATTCCAAGCTTAGTTTGTCTAAGATGCTTGAAAACACGAAGAAACTATTGGCTTTGTGCATGACAAGCTGCTATTATTTCTCTTTCCAGCCTGACAAGGATGCATTTTTACTTCAGCCAAGTGGCAGTGTAAATCTCTTCCCAAGGTGGGAAGAAGAATGGATCACCAGCACATGTGGTTGGGTTGTAATGGAAGGTATTTATCCAAGGGGAGAAATAGGTTTGTGGCAGAAACAAATGGAACAAAAAGTGTGCATTTGCAACAAAGGGAATCCATTTTCACTGTGTGAAGTGCTCTGCCATTTCATAGAATGTAAAGTTCCAGACCCAGTTCCATTGAAAGCTGTTGAAAGTAAACTGCTCAACAAGTTACTAGTTACCTTCTTTTTTTTTTACTGATTGTGCCATGCATCGTGAATGCAGTTCCTGGTGCCATACTCAGGTGATGCCCTGGTCATTATTTCACCAGCTTCTACTGCACCAATATGCTCTCCTGCACAGGAATACCAAACTTTGATGAAAGACACTCTTCAACAACAGTACATAGACCTTATTATCTGTAGATTTAATGCCAATTGTGCAACTACTGGCATGTATTTTACCATCAAATCCCTTGAAGAAGTTATATACAGTAGTCAAACATCTATTCTGACACTAACCAAAGGAGGAAAGAATGAAGAAAAACAGTTTGGCTGGGAGTGTGTATGATGGTTTAGCAAGTGACTGGGGCAGTTTTAAAACATCTTTGGCTGACGTCCGGTTTGTCTTCCCTCCTTCTCATCCTAACTTATCCTATAAATGCCATCCACCGGTTCAGGAATTCAGAAATGGCTGGCCCCACCATAATGAAGACTCCATGTGGCATCTTGTTCCTTGCCACCCTCCTAGTGAACTACTAGGCACTTCCAGTGGAGGAAGAGGACTAACCTGCAGGTGAATACACAGGGAGCCTCTCACTGCACAATTCATCTACGTGATCGAGATTGTGTCTTTTTCTGGAGGGCTGCAGAGGTCTCTGTTACGTCACTGTGGCGTATCCTGGTGGTGTGTGCTGCTGATACTGTCATAGCTGAATTACTCCTACCTGTTCTGCTGGGTGCTAGCACGTGGAGTAAAATGGTGAGACGTGAAATTGTGAACATGGTTATTGTAGTGAAGTTCGCTATCTATATATGTACAATGCTAAGTTAGCACAACCGCGTTGGATGTTAGAAAGCCATCTTGCCGCTTTTGCTGCTTTTGCACACAACACTGTAGTCACATGGTATTAAAGTGAAAAATGCTTACTCGACTTTGCTTCACATGAGAACTGTCTGTTGTTATAGAAAAATAAATAGCCTGAACCTTCAGGTTATAAGAACCTAACCTAGGGGTGTCAGGAAGGCACTTGTTTCCCGAAAAAACACCCAAGGAAAAGAAAGGGGCAGAACACTTCCTTTCTTGAGTCCCCTCACTCACCAGGGTTTCCCCACGGTGACATGCTTCATCATTGGGGTCCTCTCAGTCCTCTACGGACTGAGGCGTGCTGCAACTTGCGGATTACGTAGGAGCACTAAACAAAATTATGTGTGGTGCAAGTGTCGTGGTGTGAAGTGGAATGAAGTGAATTAAAATAATCAACTAGTGGGCCAAATATATTTTATTCTTGCTCCTAGCTAATTGGTTAAAAAAGTGGGTAATATGCTAGAATAAACTACTTTAATGGGTAAGTGTACCTAGCATATGGTCGACTAGTTTCGAGCTTCCCTAGCTCTTCCTCAGGACTATACTGGGACCAGCCAAGTGCAAGTACCACTCCTAGAAGACCTAATTCCGGTGCAAAGATAAGTGAGAAAACAAACAAACGCTGCGCATAATAAGCATGCGTTAGGGAAAATACATACGTAATGTACGTCTAGTAAAAATCTGTAGGATATAAAAAGACAGAAGTTAGAGGAAAAAAGGCAGAATATGCAATATTTCTATAAAATATAATGGTGGTTACACTATACACCTGTGTTGCAATATTCATTACTAACGTTTACTTATTGTGCCACTATGTTGCTCTCCAGTAAGTACATCCTTCATGCTGGCGTTTCGCTATATCGTGAATAAAAAGTGTTTGTGAATGCACACAGTGCACATATAATAAAACAAACAAAAAACAAAAAACATGCGTCTGACATGACAAAATACACACAAGACTGACAGTAGTACGATAATACATACATCTTAAAAGGCAAACTGTGCCTCATGATCGACTGAGGGGGTGTGGACACTCGTACACCTAAAGAGAAAGTACAAGCGATTTGGTAAAAAATCAGGAGCGCCGTCTTGTTGGTAGACCTAGCGCGGGGGAAAAAATACGAAGGAAAACGATCTCCGTTAGTAAGGGGAACCGGGTCTACCCTCCGCGGTAAAGTTACTCACTTGTACATTTCAAGCCACACTCCGGAATCACCTAATGGAGACCTGCCTCGCCGACCGCATACTGTGTGGTTGTGAGCCGGGTGCCAAGTTATCTACCAGGGAGGAGATTGAAAGGAATGAAGGACTTGCCGGTTGCGGTCCTCTTCCGTGGCCGCCATGTTGGGACAGGCAAATTCCATAATGCAAGAAAATGAATGGAGGAGGAGGTAAAAATAATAATAATATACTAAAGAGTCATTCGACATAGGCGCCAACCCAAATAAAAATAGAAATAGAAAATGAGTTAGGGGGCCCGTGGGCGCTGTGCCTCTAACCTTCGAGTGAAACGAAAGTGATGAGGGACTGGTTCAGCCATTTTGGATAGGGGATAGTGTATCAGGTAGTGCAATACACTCTTCCCATAAAGAAGTCGTCCTCAAAGTTGCATGAGTCGTTGAAAAAAGGAAAAAAGGACCGGGTGACCCATCTGTACTTAAATAAGTGATTCAGACAGAATCCAAAGTATATTAGTAACTAAGGCAGAAAAAGGAAAAAGGGAGGAGAAACGTGGTCCGCGTTTCAGTAATGTTTATCTCAGTTGAGTGATGTCATATGAATAAAACGGACCACTTACTATGAAAAGTGTTTACACATTTGTCATTGGTGGAAAAAATGCCACATTAATCTTTCCAATGGAGATAGGTTTTTTTCACTATGTTCATAGGAAAAATGTATTTTGGGAAACACATTGCCAGGTGGTTCAAGCCATTAATAAACCAATTGACTGAAAGGAAAAACTTAGTTTGAGGTGAAATGGCCCCATGGTATATCATCATTGAGGCCGAGGTCATCAGATCGCAGTTTAAAGACCCAACGTTGTTCTTTTTCATGTAGATTTTTTTCACTGTTGGGATAGTTACTGATATGTTCAAGAATGACCCAACTGAAGTCATTCGGTGTATGTTGTTGTTCCAAAAAATGTGTGGTCATTTTGGTGTTGTTATGTTTACATCTGAAATTACTGCGGTGTTCAATCATTCTCGTGTTCACTTTTCTTGTGGTCATCCCCACATAATGGAGATTACACACGCAAGTAATGAGGTATATTACCCCGGTAGTGTTGCAATTCGTGAATGATCGAAGATTCCATGTTACGCCATTTTTGCAGGTGACAGTTTTAGTTGCACTGGTGAGGTGACATACGCTACAGTTGCCACACGGGTAGTGTCCCTCTGGGAGTGGGTGGAGTAGGCGTACAGGGCCTACAGTCTTCGTTGGGTTTGGTCTGGTATGTACCAGGTAGTTCCTTAAGTTTTTCGCTTTTTTATGACTGAACATGGGTTTTTGCAAGTTCAAACCTCCACTATTCAGGATACGCCAATGCTTCTTGATTATTTTGGTCACTTGATCTGATGCGGTATTGAAAGTCGTGATGCAGATTTGTCTTTTTTCTTTTTTGTCAGCTATTTTTTCAGGTTTAGGTTCTAGCAGAGCATTTCGGTTATTGTTGGATGCTCGTTTTTGTGCTTTGGACACCAGATGCAGTGGGTAGTGCCGTTGTACCAGTTTCTCGGATAGATCTTTAGCTTGCCTTTTGTAATCCTCTCGTGTGGTGCAATTGCGTCTTAGGCGCAAGAATTGCCCGAAGGGGAGATTGTCTTTCAGGCTTCTTGGGTGCAAACTTTCGTACACAAGGAGGCAGTTTCTTGCCGTAGGTTTGAAATGTGTGGTCGTAATCAGGTGGCCCTCGTGTGCTGATATGTTGAGGTCAAGAAAAACCAACTTAGATCTACTCATGGTAAAGGTAAATTTTAAAAAAGGATCTTGTTGGTTGAGCCAGAGTAGGAAAAATTCATAACCTGTTTCATCGCCTTCCCAAATGAGGAGCACATCGTCGATATATCTCTTCCATAACTTGATCTTATGAATGTGTGGGTTGTTATTATGGAGGATCTTGTGTCGTTCCAGATGATGTACGTAGAGCCCTGCCAGGCTCGGCGCAAAGGAGCTTCCCATGCTCGTACCGTGCGTTTGTTTGTACAATGAATCATTAAATTGGAAGAAATTTTTGGTTAGAGCTAGGCGACAGCATTCTAGAACCACGTGTCTGGGCGTGTGGTAAGCCCAATTATTTTCAAAGAGTACTTCCTCTAGAATATCCAGTGTGTCTTTATGTGGTAAACTGGTGTACAAGCTTTCCACATCTAGGCTGATTAGGATGCTGGTTGTGGCGTTGAAATCTAGATTTTGGATCAGACACAGAACAGCTTTGGTGTCCTGTAAATATGTGTCAGTCGCTTGGACTAAGGGTCTTAGCTAGGGAAGCTCGAAACTAGTCGACCACCTAGTCGGGTACACTTACCCATTAAAGTAGTTTATTCTAGCATATTACCCACTTTTTTAACCAATTAGCTAGGAGCAAGAATAAAATATATTTGGCCCACTAGTTGATTATTTTAATTCACTTCATTCCACTCCACACCACGACACTTGCACCACACATAATTTTGTTTAGTGCTCCTACGTAATCCGCAAGTTGCAGCACGCCTCAGTCCGTAGAGGACTGAGAGGACCCCAATGATGAAGCATGTCACCGTGGGGAAACCCTGGTGAGTGAGGGGACTCAAGAAAGGAAGTGTTCTGCCCCTTTCTTTTCCTTTGGTGTTTTTTCGGGAAACAAGTGCCTTCCTGACACCCCTAGGTTAGGTTCTTATAACCTGAAGGTTCAGGCTATTTATTTTTCTATGTATACAATTGGAGGGTGAACCTAACCGTTTAAACCTCTCCTTCCCCCCTTTTTTGATATAAAACTGTCTGTTGTTCACATCGCTAACAGTGAGCAGCGACCTTGGTCTGTACATTGTGTAAAGAAACAGTCTAGGTCGCTAGACGGTGCATGTTGTTGGGTTCAGGTTGATCGGCCCACTAATTAGCCATAACACGCACGCAGCTGCAATTTCCTGAAAGTTGGGTGCTTTTAATATTGCAGTGTTACATGTTTTCATTACATTCGGAAGAAGAGCTTTCCCAGGAGCAGAGCCTAGCTGATCCTGTGATGTGATCGCACTGAGCTGATCTTTACGGTATGGGATTCCCCAGTCAAGCCTAGAGACCTTCTATTAGTCTAATAATAATAATAATATTAGTTTGTTAGTGAAAGGAAGGTGGCTGATATCCACTGTCATTTTAGCATGATTACTCCTTTCATTTTCTATGGTATTGTAACTATGCTGATGGTTATGAAATTAATCATTTGTCTGCTTATGTTAGCCAAAGTACTGCATCTTAGGACACGAGGTTTATAAAATAAACTCTTTACACTTTACCGTGTCTCTGTTTATTCTGTTGTGGACTGATATGAGAATAATTACGAACAGGTATTTCTGATTCCCACCATTCCTGAGAATACCCTAAGTCGCTTGTTCTGGTTTGTCTATACATAGGGACCGCCAAGATAATACTCGGATAACGAATGGGACACTGATGCTGGTCGGATAAGGGGTTCTGGGTTCTGAGGTGAGCTTTTGGTACACCACAATTCACTGAGGTCCTGGTTTCCTGTGCATAGTTCTGTGCATAAGCAGAATCCCTGCAACATGGCACCCAACGTGGGGCACCGGATGATGGGATGGCTGTTATTTTTGTGGTCAGCGCTGATGCGTCTTACCCGTATGAGTTGTTTTACTCTTGGGTGACTTTTCCGGCGGTGGATGACGATGATACGTTTCACACCTATACTGCCACACAGCTACCTGCAATCTATACCCCGTATAGGACACAGGAAATTCTAATCTCTTCTTGGCAGCATACAATTTGGTTTAATGGCGCCCTTCCCCATGTGGTTGCACCGGCGAGAATGGGCCTGTTGTCTATTGCAGGGGCCACATGGCCGGTGCTGTCCGGCTTTACGCCTCTTCCCCGCTATCTTACGGTGGCTGAGTTGCGTGTGCTCCACACTGCCCTTATTACAGTGCATAGGGCTTTAGTGCAGTACGTGTCACGCAATGTGCAGGTGGGGGCACCTGCTGTTGCGGGACAACCAACGGACCACCATGTGGTGGTTATTAGTCATGTTATGGTTAATTCGGTAGTCGGCAAGCGCCCCCAAAATAAGGATGAATTTCCTTATTGGCTTGCTGAGAAATTTGACCAACTGGAGGCGGTTTTTCCGCATACCACTCCTGTGGAGAAACACAGGATCCTCACCATTAGTTTGCCGAAAGACCTGGTCCCGGATATGGCAGATTGTGACAACTGGGGCAAGGTCTTTGCCGCGACCTTTTCGAAGTGCTATGGCACTCCGTCTATGTCTGTACTACCGTCCGTCATCAAAAAGGTTCAAGAGACTCACGGTGCGGAGGCTGCTATTGAATTGGGAATGAGGCTTGTCGACAGCTTCGATGTGGTATGCTCCATGGTCATGGGCAACCTCAAAGGAGATGCCATGCAGTTCCAAGTTGCAAATATGATGGACCGCGTGGATGACGCCGACAAGCCCAAGGAGTTCGCTAAAATAATTGCGAAGGCATACAGGACCGTGGGTCGTAGTGCCTTGGGTGTAAAACCAACTGTGATCATTCCTGATATAGTACAGCAAACTAAGGTGAGTTCGTCTACTAAAAACAAACGCCCCAATTTTCCTAAACAAAGTTGGAGAGCTAAGAAACAGGGGAAGCAGCAACAGAAACAGGGGTCTCGTCCTGCCTCACCCATACAGTCGTCTACCGAACACACATATGATCTGCGCGATCGATCTCATATTAAGTCACCTGATAGATTTCAGGTTTCTGAACAACGCTCTCCTCGTTCTTTACAGGAAACATCGGCTTCACAATCCGGTGGACGAGACCGTGGGAAAGGAAGGGGTGCCCAAGGTCGTGAGCAACCCCGCCAGACTGACGGCAAAGGCAAGCAGGACGAGTCTGCGTGTCAACGACCCCCGTTTCAGAAGAAGCAAGTTTCTGCACTAACAGCGAGGTATGCCACAGATAGTGCGGACGCAGCTTCAGAACCTGACATGGGCACTAACGCTGCTCGACAGCGCGGCGGAAGTTACAGTAGTGCGACGAGCACTGCGTCCATATCTGGTGGCGACAGCAACTAATACATTCGTGAATATTGAAACTGCTGACACTCGGGCGGCTCCCCCTGACAGACTGTATAATATAGTCCTTTTAATTGAGGGTGACATACAACGGACAATTCAAGGTTTTTTTTGGGATAATCTGACCACTTCCTACGATATTCTATTGGCGGAGGCAGATTGGCTGCCGGATTTCGTTTTAGATGCTCCTAGAGGGAAGGTGATGATCCTCCCGTCTTTCGCGCACACAGTGCTGAAGAACCAAGCTAAAAAGTACGCCGAGGAGTGGGCTCAGGTGCTCGCACCCGCGTTATATCGTAATCAGGTTGGCTGGGATAAATTGTCTCCCAGCCATTCAATCAATCAATCAATCATAGGCATTTGTATAGCGCACTGCTCACCCGGAGGGTCTCAAGGCGCTGGGGGGGGGAACGCTACTGCTCGAACAGCCAGGTCTTGAGTTGCTTCCTGAAGGCGAGATGGTCTTGCGTTGTCCGGAGGTGGATGGGGAGGGAGTTCCATGTCTTGGCTGCCAGGTAGGAGAAGGATCTTCCTCCAGCGGTGGCTCTGCGGATGCGGGGGACGGTGGCGAGAGCGAGGCTGGCGGAGCGGAGCTGGCGGGTGGGCTTGTGGAAGGTCAGGCGGCTGTTGAGGAACTTGGGGCCCAGGTCGTGGAGGGCCTTGTGTGCGTGGGTGAGGAGTCGGAACGTGATTCTTTTGTTGACGGGGAGCCAGTGCAGGTCTCTCAGTTGTCCGGAGATGTGGCTGTGTCGGGGGATGTCCAGGATGAGTCGTGCTGAGGCGTTCTGGATCCGTTGGAGTTTCTTCTGGAGTTTGGCGGCGGTGCCGGCGTAGAGGGCGTTCCCGTAGTCCAGCCGACTGGTGTCGAGGGCCTGGGTGACCGTCTTCCTGGTCTCGGTGGGGATCCACCGGAAGATCTTTCGAAGCATGCGCAGGGTGTTGAAGCATGAAGACGAGATGGCGTTGACTTGTCTGGTCATCGAGAGGGAGGAGTCCAGGATGAAGCCTAGGTTGCGTGTGTGGTCCGTTGGCTTGGGGGTGGCTCCCAGGGCGGGGGGCCACCAGGAGTCGTCCCAGGCGGAGGGCGATGATCCCAGGATGAGGACCTCCGTCTTGTCTGAGTTCAGTTTCAGGCGGCTGTTCTTCATCCATTCGGCGACGTCTTTCATCCCTTCGTGTAGGCTGGCTCTGGCGGCGTCCAGGTCGCTGGTGAGGGAGAGGATCAGCTGGGTGTCGTCGGCATAGGTGATGATCTTGAGGTTGTGTTGACGTGCGATGGTTGCGAGGGGGCTCATGTAGACATTGAAGAGGGTGGGGCTGAGCGATGACCCTTGTTGAACGCCGCAGATGACTTCGGTGGCCGCTGACCGGAACGGGGGGAGGCGGACTCTCTGGGTTCTTACGGCGAGGAATGAGGTGATCCACTCCAGGGCCTTCTCCTGGATGCCGGTGTTGTTCAGGTGCTGTACCAGGGTGCGGTGGCAGACAGTGTCGAACGCTGCAGAGAGGTCCAGGAGGATGAGGGCCGCAGTTTCCCCGTTGTCCATTAGGGATCTGATGTCGTCTGTGGCTGCGATGAGGGCGGTCTCCGTGCTGTGGTTGGCTCGGAAGCCGGATTGCAAGTGGTCGAGGGATCCGTTGGTCTCGAGGAAGGCGGCTAGCTGTCTGTTGACGGTCTTCTCGATGACTTTGGCAGGAAACGGGAGGAGCGAGATGGGGCGGTAGTTCTTGAGGTCGGAGGGGTCTGCAGTTGGTTTCTTCAGCAGGGCACTGATCTCGGCGTGTTTCCAGCACTCCGGGAAGGTAGCGGTGTTGAAGGAGGCGTTGATGATGTCACGGAGGTGGGGTGCAATGATGTGGTCGGCCGTGTTGAAGATGTGGTGTGGGCAGGGGTCCGTAGGGGATCCGGAGTGGATGGTGTTCATTGTGCGTGTTGTGTCTTCGGTGTTGACTGGGGTCCAGGTGCGGAGGGTGGCGGTGGGGGCATCGGTTCGGTGGTGGGGTTCGTGGTTGGTGGGCCGAAGCTGTTGTGAATGTTGGCGATCTTGTCGTGGAAAAAGGCTGCGAGGGAGTCGCAGAGGTCTTGCGAGGGAGTGATGTCATTGTTTCCGGCGTCGTGGTTGGAGAGCTCTTTGACGATGCTGAAGAGTTCCTTGCTGTTGTGGGTGTTGTTGTCCAGTCGTTCTTTGAAGGCTGTCTTCTTTGTGGCGCGGATCAGTTGGCGGTGTTTGCGGGAGGCGTGTTTGAGGGCCGTCATGTTGTCTGTGGTCTGGTTGGTGCACCAGGTGTTCTCCAGGGAGCGGCAGTTCTTCTTGGAGGTGATGAGCTCGTCGGTGAACTAGGAGGCTTTCTTGCTGCCGCGTCTGCTGGGGGGTTCTTCTTCAGTGGTGCGAGGGCGTCTGCGCAGTTGGTGATCCACTGTGTGAGGTTGTTGGCGGCTTCGTTGGGGTCCGTTGACCTGGTGGGGGGGTTCTGGCTGAGGAAGGTGGTGAGCTGGTCGCTGGTGATCTTGTTCCAACTCCTGCGGGGGGCTTGTTGAGGGTGGTGGTGGGTCGTCATTTTACTGAAGCTGAAGTGGACGCAGCTGTGGTCAGTCCACTGGAGATTGGTGGAGTGGCTGAAGGTGACGTATTTGCTGGATGAGAAGACTGGGTCAAGCGTGTGGCCGGCGTAGTGGGTGGGGGTGGTTACCAGTTGCTTGAGTCCGAGGTTGGCCAGGTTGTCCAGCAGAGCAGTTGTGTTGCGGTCCTTGTTGTCCTCCAGGTGGAAGTTGAGGTCCCCCAGGAGGATGTAGTCGGTGGAATTGATGGCGTGCGGGCTGACGAAGTCTGTGATGTCTTCGCTGAACTGTGTGCGTGGTCCCGGTGGTCTGTAGACGAGGGTGCCTCTGAGCGTGGTCTTGGGGTCGGTGTGTATCTGGAAGTGGAGGTGTTCGGCGGAGGTGAAGGTGTCATCGGAGTTGGTCGTGATGCGGATGGTGTTCTTGTGGATGATGGCGGTGCCTCCTCCTGTCTGGTTGACGCGGTCCTTCCTGGTGATTTTGTAGCCTTCCGGGACGGTGATGGCGACGTCGGGCGCTGAAGAGGCGTTCATCCAGGTTTCCGTCAGGAAGGCGATGTCTGGTGCTGTAGAGTCGAGGAGGTTCCAGAGTTCGACAGCATGCCTGTGAACAGAGCGGGTGTTGAGCAGGATGCACATCAGGTGTTTGTTGCTGGGGCTCGGTTTAGCAGGTGCGGTGTTGGGTCGGAGGCCGGTGAAGCGGCAGGTCAGGCAGGTGAAGGGTCCGTCGGTGCGTCTCGGGGTGGCTCGGAAGCAGGCGGTGTTTCGGCCGGCATTGAGTGCGTGGAGGGTTTTGGCGTCGTAGATGTGCAGGGTGTGCTGGCGAGGGCGAGGGCCAGGGGGTCTGGCGCTGGGCGCGGTCCAGGCGCGGACGGGCGCAGACGGGCTTACCTTTGGCGCACCTTCGGCGCTCAATCAGCACTCCCGCTGCGCGGGTCCACTGCGCGGTCGCTCTGGGGGCGTCATAAGTAAGGAGCCGGGAGGGAGGAGCAGCTGGGTGGCGGGAGCGGGGCGGCGAATGGAATTGCAGGGGGGCGGGGCCGCAGGGAGGCAGCGGCGGGAAATTCCAAGAAGCAGCGGGCAGCGGGAAATTCCCAGGAGCAGCGGGAAATTCCCAGGAGCAGCGGGCAGCGTGCGAAGGAATCTGCAGGCAGGAGGCGGCAAAGGCAGGCAGGAGAGGCAGCAGTGAGTGGGGCGACCAAGCCCTGTGGAGGGCTGAGCGGTCACAGCAGCCATGAGATTCCATTGTGGACTACGCCCCAGCCACAACCCCAATATTCCATGCGTCGCGAAGCAAGACCTCACGTCGCGTCTATCCTTCAACAATTGGAATATCAAGGAGTAATTGAAACATGTGTGTCACCAATGAATAATCCTTTGTTCACTGTGACAAAGCCTGACGGGTCGTACCGCCTAGTTTTGGATTACCGGCATTTAAACTCTCATTGCCGCACATGCGCGGTACAAAATACCCACAGTTTGGCTCTCGTCGATAGTCTCGTGAGAAAACGGTTTAAAACCACACTTGACATTTCCAATGGCTTTTACAGCCATAACCTGTCCTCTGTTAGTAGTGAGTGGACGGCTTTCACCTCGGGTGGCAAACAAAAACATTTCAAAAGATTACCGATGGGCTATAAAAACAGCCCTGGTGTCTTCGCCGCTCGCGTGGTCTCTCTGTTAGAGAGCATAGACCCTGATGCGTACTCGTATGTGGATGATATTTATCTCACAGATGACGAGTTGGAACCGCATCTCCATCGCGTTGATCGCATTATTGTTTTGTTTGCAGACTTCGGTTACAAATTCAACTTTGCGAAGTCTCACATTGCAGAATATACAGTGTTGTTCTTGGGATACGAACTCAACAATGAAGTTCGAGGATTGGCTCCGCACTTCCTAGAGAAATGCGCATGCTTACGTGCTCCCACGACACTGAAGAAATTACAATCTCTGCTGGGCTTTCTGAATTTCGGTCGAACTTACATTCCGGATTATGCCCAGCGTATCAAGCTGCTTTATGCCTTGATACAACCTACTTTTTCCAAATCTTGTTGGCTGCCAGAGCATTCAGCTATATTGCAGTCATTGCAAGCTGATCTTCTTGCTTCAAAATACTTACTGACGCGTGATAACCACACTAACCTGGTCATAAGAATTGTGCCAGGCGCAGTGGGTTTCACATACTTAACGTTCAATGAGGGCGACACCGTCCCCATTGCCTACAAATCACACTTGTACACTTCGGCTGAACTGCGATTTTCCGCTGTCGAGAAAGTTCTGACGGCAGTACAGATGGCGATTCTGAAAGAACGAGCGCTATCGCAAGGTAAACGCATGTTGGTGGTAACACCATATCCTGCCCTTGAGGCGGTGACAAAGGCTAGTGTACCAAATTCTAAGGTTTTGCATACATGGTGGATACAATGGGCCACTTCCTTGACATCGTCTGACGTCACATATATCTTTGACGCGGCACTGCAGACTCAGGAGTTTTTGCAGCATGAATTTGTTCATCCAGCTCCTCTGTCTTTGCGCCCGCTCGAGGATTACCATTGTGTCATTTACACTGACGGTTCTGCGCAACCAGCAACTGGATCAGAGCACATCTATTCAGCGGCCTGCGCATTTGTGGTCGGTACTTTCGTAAATGGTGATTTCCAATCCGATGTTGTGCATACGCAGTCATTGGGTGATTGTACCGCGCAGTTGGCGGAGCTTCGTGCTCTGGTACTAGCGCTAGAGTTTGCTGATCCCCGAGTCACTACCCTTATAGTGAGTGACTCCTTTTATTGTGTCCAATCATACAACGACAATCTACATTTTTGGTCTCAGAATGATTACCATGATTCCAAAGGTAGCACGATTAAGCATAAAACGCTTTGGGTTCGAGTGGCAGAACTTAAAGAACATCTGCCTCTTGTGAATGTTATTCACACTCTTGGTCACCAACGACTTGGTGTCCATGCTGTCGGCAACAGCCTGGCTGATGAGGCAGCTAAAACAGCAGTGGCGACATACTTAGTAGCAGCAGTTACAAGATCCAAAAGTAAGATCGATGATGACATCTTGGCAGCTATTGCTGCTACAGACAAGGGGACAAAGTATCCAAGAGGTTTCCCTTCTCGTTACCATTATCGCTTAAGTCCTGATAACGTCCCGTTAGTGAGGATTAATGACGTTGGTGACAGATTAATTCCCAACGCGGACTGCAGACCATCTTTGATATTAGCAGCTCACGAGGGCATGGTGTCCGCGCATGCCGGCGTTGCAGCTACTGTATCTTTGTTACAACAACGTTACCGGTGGTGCGGTTTATATACACAAGCCCGTGCTTATGTTCTTAACTGTGACATTTGCCAACAGATCAAACCTTCATCTGCGGCGCGCCCACCACAGACTCAGTTGTACATGTCTAATAAACCACTAGGTTGTGTTTATTTAGATCATTGCGGTCCATTTACCTCTGATACTGCGTACAAATACATCTTGGTTGCAGTAGATTCGTGCACAAGTTTTCTGTGGGTGTGGCCACCAAGGAGTGCTGATTCCCGTACTGTCATAAAGGATTTGCGTGTCTTTGTTGGAAGTTTTGCATGTGGTACCTTTCATTCTGATCAGGGCCCTGCGTTCGCCTCTAAGGCGTGCAAAGAAGCCATGAGAAATTTGGGGGTCCAAGTCAAATTTTCGTCTCCATACCGACCTGACGGTAATAGTGTAGTGGAACTAATGAACCGTGACTTAAAGCAGTCTTTGACAGCCAGGGTTTTGGGTACTGGCCGGAACTGGCTAGCCCACTTATATGACGTGCAACGTGCACTTAATAATCTCCCTAGAAGGTCTCTGGGTGGGCGGACCCCATACATGATGTTCTTTGGCATACGAATGTTTGTCCCGGACCTTGATGGTCTAGACATGGCGGCGTCAGCCGCACCCTTTGACGTAGATGATCACTGTGCTGTATTGCAGAATCTTCAAGAAGCCAGAGACAGTCTAGCGAAGGAACACGTACCCTCCTCATCTGATGCTACGCTTCAGGTTCCGGTAGTCGGCTGGCTACCTCGAGTTGGTGATCTGGTCCGTGAGAAGGTGGAGAACAAGAAGGAGTTCGGCCCCTCTTATCGTGCACCAGTTCCAGTGCTTGGAGTACAGGGTACACGGACAGTCATTTTACCTCCACTTCCTGGTCGCAAGGATAACAGGTACATCTCTATTGACAATGTCAAGCTACAGCGAGTGGCGGATTCTTCTTAGTATGACACCGGCGGTTTCTTGCCCTTCGATGCTGAGAAATTCTGTTGTGGCCCAAGCTTCTAACACCGTGCCTGCTGTTGCCGTCGAGATGCATACAGTTACTGGTCCTTTATTGCCACCGACACCTGGTGGTCTGCCTGAAGATGTTGAGTATGCTTATCCTGTGGATGTTACATTGCCTGTTTTACAATCCACCACAATTGCCCACTCACGAGACTCTTTTGACTCTAATTCAATGACTTCAATTGCCCCGTCCAAAGTTTCGATATTTGTGGCCTTGTTCAAAAGACATTTTTTCATTCCCCCTTGGACTTACATTTGGCTAGTGCTCATATGTATTTTTTTGTTTATGTCCATTGGCTTTGTGGTAGTGTTTTTTAGACTTATCAATGGACACTACCTGAAAGAAAGATCTACAATTCGACTAATTGATGGAACTTTGGCCCCCCACTCCTCATCACATATCATGAAAAGGGACCAGACTTTTGTGAACATTACCGCCTGGCCTGTACGTGATGGGATCCCTTGGGATGCTGTAAAATTTCAAATTCATGGCCCCACTGAAGTAATTAATGTGCCAAATGTATTTCGTGTTTCTATGGGTGATGTAGTTAAGCAGAACATCCACTCGGATGACTGGGATGTTCAAGCCATAGAAGCACTGTTTTCTGATTTGAAATATTAAGCTGCATTTGATGCTGAGGATTTGTATTTAGATACTGCTAATTATGATGAGCAATTCTGCTATCAACATTATGGCACGCATTTCCTACACAAAGCAAATACGTTTTAGAAATTTTGTAAATTATACACAATGGGAACACTGTCCCGCCCCTAGGCTGGGCAGCTCCGCCACGTTAGTGGAAAAATTCACTTATTTTTCTGATTTCAGTGTGTCAAATCCGGCCTCCTTTTATTTTAAGGTTGCGCCTGAGTCTGCTTCTAAAGTTCGGCTGACACACACCAAATTGTTGTATTCCAAGTCCTTTATGGACGAGTTGGCAATTGGAGGATATGATCTGTGGAAAGCTACTATCGATCTTAAATCGGTTTGGGGTTCTAAACCGTGGCAGGTACAGGGAACAGAAGCTTTGCATCGTGCCTGTCTTATCCCGAATCACATGTTATTTTTAAATTCGTCAATTTTTCAGACCAATTTTTGGATTGGCTACTACTAAAATTCTCCCTCCATTCCTGGTCTGGGTGCTTATCCTAATTGGGGTAATCATACAGATCTGTCCCTTGCTACGTTGCAGACATACGTTTCTAACACATCCTTCAATATTTCTGAATTGAATCCAGAAGGGTGGTTGGTGTGGCAGACGAGTTTGGATTCCTGTCAACATCGGTTTCTTGTTTTAAAGCAGGGGTATACACAAGTTCGCGTGGACCCCCGTTTCAGTGGGGAAGTTATGCCAGTCTTGGCTGCAACATTCCACTTTGGCATCTGTTAAACTTCATTTATCACGATTAAACGACAAAATAGATTTGAATGATTTTGTTAAGGGTCCTGCGTTTGGCAGGTCCAAGAGATGGGTGTATGCTATTTACAACGAAGTGTGGAAGCTTTCGCAGATTGAGGCTGCATCCAGATTACGTGCTATTGATCAAGCCAATATGGAAAAGGTGTTGGCTGTCATAGATAATAGCATTAACACCCTGTCATCCAGAATTTATACCTTGGATAATATTGTTTCATCTGTGGTAGACATTGTGCAGGATGATTTGTCTGTATTGTATCATGGTCAAAATCAATTGCGTTCTATTATGCAGTTTGCATGGACGTTGCAAACGTTAAAGGCTGGGAAAGTCCCTTGGGATTACATGAACACTTCCTCTTTGCTCCTTCCTTTTAATTTGACTGCAAAACAACAGTTCATGTCCATGAAAGATGCTACATACTCATTACTGCACTTTGAAAAATTAGAACCTTTACCTTTCTCTGTTGCTGAATTAAATTCCGCTGTGTGGCTTATACATGGGTTGCAAAAACATTTCTTGAACAAAAGGGGGGAAAGAGGAACAAGAACACAGAGAAAAGGATTTTCATTGATTTATGTATCAGAATTGATAACATTCGATAAACAAAAACACATTCAGAATTGTATGCTTCCAAATTCATATAGTGACACATGGAGAGATATCCACTCGCAGACAGACCTACAGATGGTAAGGGTGGCCCCTCCCACTCAACTTGAAAAACTGGACCCCATCATCAATTTATCCAGTCATCAGATCTCCAGAGTTGAAAGACAACTACTGGAAAAAGGACTTTCATTTTTACCTACGAATCGACCTGACGCTTTCAAGACAAAACTTGAGCTACAAAGATTTTTCAGGAAGATCGGACTCAAATACTACTTCAACAAAAATACATACGACCCTCTGCCAACAGCCACCCATTTCAAGCCAGCTTCTACATTTACCCCAGTGGCCTATCTAATGAACCAAAGAATTTTGGCATATGAACAAGTGGTACTACAAGAAACCATGGACTTGATTGAGAACAAGAACTATATCAATTACAATATTACGAAAGAAGAGAGACTTTCTTTGACATCCCTCAGCAACAATCGGGACATTGTGATTAAGAGTGCAGACAAAGGTGGCGCTGTGGTGGTACAGAATACCACTGATTATGTGGATGAAATCAAACAACAACTGAGTGTTCAAGACAGCTATCTCCCCATATGCAGAGATCCCACGGGTGAGATCAGGAACCTCATACAAGCTTTAATAGAGGATGGCATGCATCAAGGATTTCTAAGCAAACAAGAAGGAGAATTCCTTATCCAGAAGGAACCCAGGTTACCAACTATCTATACCCTACCCAAGGTACACAAGCGCCTCAACAAACCACCTGGTAGACCGATAGTTTCTGGCTGCGGCTCAATCCTGGAACCCCTGAATCAATTTCTGGATCACTTTCTTCAGCCTTTTGTACTAGATACTAAGTCATATGTACGTGACACGACCCACGTGATCCAACTCGTGGAGGGACAGCCATTTGATGCCAACACCCAGTGGCTGGTCACGTTGGACGTAGCCTCACTTTATACATCTATACCACAACAAGCTGCATTAAGGGTTGTAAGGGACTCGCTCGACAGGCGTCCTAGACCGCATTGGATCCCTACAGAATTCTTGACAACCATGTTGGAAATAGCCATGCAGAAGAACTATTTTGTTTTCCTTAAACAATTCTACTATCAATGCAAAGGAGTAGCCATGGGTGCTACATATGCACCGAGTCTGGCGAATATATTCATGGACTCCTATGAAGAAGAACATTTATACAGCTTGACCAACCCTTTTCTGGAGAACATTGAGGTCTGGAAGCGATATATCGACGATGTCATCATGGTCTGGACTGGATCAACAACCGCACTAGATGAGTTTCTGGCTTGGCTCAATCAGAGGACTATGGATATTCAATTTACCATGACTAAAAACAATGCCAGCATTGATTTTTTGGACCTTACTCTGAAAGTCGAGGATGACCTTATCTTTTGTGACTTATACCGGAAACCAGCTGAAAGAAATATGCTCCTCAAATACCAGTCTCATCACCCCCGGAACTTAAGGGACAACCTCCCCTTTGGGCAATACCTGAGACTCAGGAGGAACTGCACACGCAGGGTGGACTTCTTCAGGGAAACGGACATCCTGACCACACGACTAAAAGAAAGAGGTTACCCTATTGGACTACTCAGAAGAGCACGGAAACTAGCCTGGTACAGTCCGCGAGATGAGTTGCTAAGACCTGGTGTTAAGGAGAAGACGTCAAAGAGCTTGGTGTGCGTTACCACTTTCAATTCCAAAAGCAATGCGATCAAGAAAATTATAAAGAAGTATTGGAATTTGGTTGCCAGTGATCTACCTACCAATTTTGAACCAGTTTTTGCTTTTAAAAGAGGCAGAAACTTGAAAGACAATCTGGTAAAAGCCTATTTGGAGACTCCAAAAGCACCAGACATCAGGGTCCAGCTGGAACTACCGCCACTGATCGGACATCACAAATGTGGGAGTTGCAAAGCCTGCCCCCTTACCATCGAAGGCTTGTCTTTTACACATAACCACAAAACCCACAAACTTCCAGCACTCACCAATTGTAACAGCATGAATGTTGTATATGCCATTATATGTCCTTTTGAAAAAGTTTACGTGGGTCAAACAACCCAGAAGGTAAAAATGAGGATACTGCAACATATGAGCAGGGTGAGATGCAATGTCCCAGGAGCACCCATAGTTGAACATTTTTCAAACAAATTGCACACAGCTACTAGTCTTAAATGGCTTGTACTTGAGAGGATACTGCCCAGTCCCAGAGGTGGTTCCATTGTTCAAGCTCTCAGGTACAAAGAGTGCAAATGGATACATTTACTTAATTTAGTAACCGAGGGGCTCGATGAACAGGAGGAGACTTCGAGACAGATGGGCCAACTTTAGTGAATCAATTGTTTCTAAGCAATGTTGTATTACTATGAATACTTTACCCAACCCATTATTTGCGCCAGCGAATTTCGGGTTTGACTACATAATTCGTAATTTGGTCCTTTGCTGCTTTTGCACGCATTTACATGGCAGGACATAATTGATTGTTTTTTAGCTACAGTTCAGCTGCAGCCTTTTGACTTACCAGTGAGGTCTTGTGATGCTTCCTTTGAACACACTTGTCAATCATCATTAAGCTCCCAGCTGGAGCCTTGGCCTAGAGTATTTAAGAGCTCATTTCTCACTTGCTCCACAACCAGGAAGCAGTGTTTCGTGAGGACTCCGTGTTACCAGCTCAAGAAAAACAATTATTCTTTGGTGAGTTTTACCATTGCCCCCTGACTATACCTTTTTTCAAAATGACTCTCCTGGTTTAGTGATTCATTTCCCCTCATCTTGTTTTCCTTTAGATACTCTGTGCAATTCATATAACAGTTGACATCCTGTTAGAATAAACCATACCCCTCCAATCAATTTGCCTTGACCGCCCTTGAAATTTTAGGGTGAGTCTATGTAATTCAAATTCAATTCTTAATTTAATTACTGTCAAATATTAGGAACTTGAACACTCTTTATTGTAATACTCCTTCCCATAGGCCTCCTCCTCCACAGTCCTGATGAAGACCCGCTTGTGACACTCAACTAAGCGCCCATAGGGTTGAAACGTCGACGATCTATTGTGGCACAGATTGCAGGACATAGTTGTTACCAACTATTTCATTTGCTTAACTTACTTGTTACTGCATTTTGAATCTGGCCTTTCAAAAACAAACCATATCCTCTCACCCTCACCTCACTGCACTATGTATTTATATCACCACTGAGCATCATTGTATCACTATATGAATTTGGAAGCATAAAATTCTGCAATGTGTTTTTGTTTATCGAATGTTATCAATTCTGATACATAAATCAATGAAACTCCTTTTCTCTGTGTTCTTGTTCCTTTTTCCCCCCTTTTGTTCAAGAAATGTTTTTGCTTTCAGAAATGTATTATATGTTATTCTGAAGTAACTACGGCTAACTACAATACGCATTGTTTCTACCCAAGGGAACCATTGTTTTTTATACATTAAATACCCAGATTCCTAGGGACACAGGGTCACCCCATTGTGTTAATATATTATACATGGGTTGATCACATTACCGTTCCCTCTGTTTAAGTTCAGTTTGTGCATGAAACATTATGCCCTTGGCAGATATGAACAACTTGGTACTGCCTTCCTGCACGAAGTTTGGTCACTCCCTTTCACGTATAGATGCGTGAGGGACTGAAAAGAGGTTTACTTAAAAGGTGAAGAGTGCACTTCCACTCCAGATCACTCTGAAGTGTGTAGGCACATTCAACTGCATGGTGCATGTAATGTGCACGCCCCCAATTTAGCTTGTGTCCTGAAAGGGATCCCTGTGCCAGTTATAACACCGTCTTTTACGCTGCTTGCTAACGGTAGTTATTTGCTATTGAATAATGAAGCTTGCTGTGAGATGTTAGTGGGAATTCCCTACATAGTGACTGTATCGCAGAGAGTAGTTTGCTGTAATAACGTCCTTTTCCCACCCCCGCATTGACGGCTCGATGTATCCATCTGGCCTTCCATTCCAACCTTGAAAGCAGAGTTTAATAAGATGAGCAGAATAAGTGCTTTATTGTCTCAAAAAGAAGTCGCGTTGACTTCATCTCGGGAAACATTTGTCCTTCACGTAGCAAATACGCGCACAGGTGTGCAAACGCTTTTGAATACTGATCTCCCACTTCATTTTGGGACCCTGATTCAGACTATCTTTAATGCCTCGTCAACAAGTGGCCTGGCTCAGTTTTTTAAAATTGTGGGCTCCGGCCTCGTGACCTCCTTTACAAACTATTTTTGGTGTGATCCCGGCATTTTTTCATTCTATTTTTTCCAGCGTCTTCGGAGGTCTCCCTTTACTTCTCGCCCTCGTAGCTGGGGTACTTTTGTTGATCTGGGCACTACGCTATGGATGCACAACTTGCGTCTCACGACAGCAGGTCCCGGCTGTTACATCTTCGTAACCGTATGCTTGAATACTATGGCACTTTACCACTGCCGACCTGAAGCGTAGCCTATGGATTGTCCTTCCGGTTTCCCTACTTTACTTGTTTACAGCCCGTCTTTCATTGCCTAGATTGTCCATTCCAATGGGCTCTGGATTTGTGTCTGTCGAACTCGGTGTCTCCTGCCCTGGATTATTATTGGCTGATGAGCCCCTTAGTGGCTCATGAGTTGGACTGTTCTGGCGTGGGGATTATGGCCTGTGGAGCAGCACATGGAGTCCTTGGGAATTGGGACATCGGAACGGCTGCGACTGAATTCTTAGCGAGAAGTTATCTTGAAGAGCATGCCAGTTGTCCTCGAATGGTGCTGGAGGCTCCGGTGATCGAGGAGCATGTATGTTCCTCTCGCAGGCGTAGACTGCGGATAATACTTTTTAACATTCACATTTCTACGTAGCTGGAGCCGGTGGAACTTTGGGATGCTAACCAACCTTTGAAGGCTGTGCTGAACAACCGCTGGGACTGCGAGGACCAGGGTGCCTTGTACTGCTGTAAACCCACACACCTGGTGCCTCTTCCCGGCCCCTCCTCCCGCCTACTTTCTCCTTAAAACGCCACGCGGCCCCCGCTTCGCGGGTGCCGCTCGCAGGCGTAGACTGCGGATAATACTTTTTAACATTCACATTTCTACGTGGCTGGAGCCGGTGGAACTTTGGGATGCTAACCAACCTTTGAAGGCTGTGCTGAACAACCGCTGGGACTGCGAGGACCAGGGTGCCTTGTACTACTGTAAACCCACACACCTGGTGCCTCTTCCCGGCCCCTCCTCCTCACGCTACTTAGCCTTCCGCCCCTGAACGCGTGAGCGGGACGCGTGCGGGGCGTAGACTGGGGCGAAGCCTGGGCAAAGGGTGGGCCGTCTGAGGCCGTCCGAGGACGATCGTGGACATAGATTTCAGCTCCTGTCTACACAACATGAGTGCCAGATTCACACAAAGGGGATATCAGAAAACTACTATACAAAGAGCAGCAAGAAGAATCAGGCACACAGATCGGATCAACACTATCCTAGATAAGGGGGTGAAAAGGACCGATATGGTGGTCAGATTGATCACTAACTATGACACCTACAGTGGGGCTCTTCTAAAGAGCATGAAGAAACACTGGCATATTCTGACCAGTGACAGTTTTCTCAGCAAATCTGTACATAACAAACCACAGATTACATACCGTAGAGGCAAAACACTTAGAACTCGTCTCAGTCCTAGCTACACCTACAAGGCAACCCAAGATACTTGGTTAACTGCAAGATCAATAGGTTTCTTTAAATGCGGATGTTGTGGTACTTGTAGATGGGCTGATGACAAAAAGAGGGTTTTCGATGGCCCCAACAAAACTTTCGACATAAGAGAGAACATAAACTGTAACAGCAAATATGTTGTCTATGTACTTGAATGCGCATGTGGGGGCAAATATGTGGGCAGCACCATTAGAAGTCTGAAAGAAAGAATTGGGGAACACATCAGGGCTCTGAAACATAAGGACGCAAGATATCCGATGGCCCTGCATATATGGGATTGTCCCACTCAAGGTGTAAACAAAAAGTTTAAGTTCTACGGTATTGACATCTGCAAACAAAACCCCAGAGGGGGTAATAGGGAACTTAACTTGAGAAGACTAGAGGCATTCTGGATTATGCGTTTGCGTACTCATGACCTAGGTTTTAACAGTGATAGCGAGATGCATTATTTCCTGGGTAACTGAATTGCTGAAGTACATTAAGGGAGGACCCATTTTGCCTGCATCCCATGAGCCTAGTACTAACTCACAAAGAGATGTTCTACTGTTATAACAGAATTTTGAATAGTGATCAAACTAGCATATACCGGGATTGATTTCCATTGTCTTAATTTACTCTCTAAAGATAACTTGGGGATATCACCATATACAAAGTGATAATTTGTTCATATGACTGTTAGCAATCTTGTATTGACAGGTGTGTTCATCTCTTATGTTGCGCTGAATTCTGATAACGACTTGACCTTTTCATATGGGTGTATCTCACACTGTGAAGGGACTGATCCCCAGAGTGAGATTGTTCCCAGTAACAATCGGGCTAACTAACGTGGTTTGCATTGTACCCCTTTTTACATGATCAACAGCGAATGACAGTCACTTATGTTGCTTAATCTGTTCCGCCCTCACAAGTCATATATTCTGTTTGAAACTAAGGTCAATAGATGTCTTACTTAACATCTAGTTTGTAGATTCCTGTATGTGTTTACTAAACTGATTTATGTATGGTAATCATGAATTTACAAGTATAATACTGCTCCTTGCTTTACTTTGTAATCAAGAATTGAGCAACTTGACAAAAATCAGGATGCGTGGCATATTGGTTACGCATGCGCACTTGCACCAATCACGATCAAGATTTGATCAACACTTACGTTTTTCAGACGGACATATACGGTCCAGTCTCGTTTCGGCCCAATATGTAATCTAAAAAATAAATTGATGCATATTGACCATCTTCGAATCCCTACCCTTCGAGTTAAGCATTGCGACCAACTGGCACGAAAATCGGGATACGTAGTATTAGTTGGTTACGCATGCGCACTAGTGTAAATCACGATCGTTGTACGATCAAGACACACGTTACACTGACGCACACGTTCTAGTCTCTCCTTTTCGGATATAACGCGGTTAGACACTTCCGGATATGCGCACTTCAACAACACGCCGGTCACCCACACTACGGATGGAAGCACCTTTTTTTCTGGATGTACTCGTCTTAGGTAAGAAGCTGCTCGTGTGATCGTTTTAAACCATACGTAAATGGCACAAAATTGGGTAGCTTAGTTCCCGACTGATATATGCACATTCTCCCCTTCTTAACCTTCGGCAATATAGATAAAAGCGGCAATTACGAATTGTATTGAAGAAGCCATATTCTCAAGAGGACACACACGAATTACATTTCCTTTTAAGACCTACCGGGTCGGAATTATCACCGGTTCTAAGGTAAGCCTTAATTGGTTTACAGGCGTGTTGGAACACATCAGTCTTTTACTCTAGATACTTTTCGGTAATTAGCAACAATCTTTTTATGATTAATAGGTCTAACACACCTACAACACGCATTGAAGGTAGGGGTTTTTCAATAAACCATCCGCATGCGTACCTACAAATAGATTTTCACGTTTTCATCACTCTCACATGACGTGAATAGATTATATCTCTCTTGTCGATTTTCTTTGAAAACTCAATTACCATCGTTACTTTTGACACTTATAGTCACCTTGAATCGCACTTACGGCTCACTTTTGTCTCAGAATCTGCGACTTAATGCATGCAGACTCTCACATCACTGCCTGGTGTTTGTCAGGTTGGCTTTTTTTAAATCCTAATTCGCGACTTCTCCTTTTCTTTGCGAATGTCCATCATATATTTTCACTTAGAATTCTTGTTTCTCTGAACCGTTTTGGATATCACTGTTTCTGTTTCACATTGATTATCGTATACTATCACAGTAGAGGTATTGCAGAATCCAATTTCAGGATGCAATTTCTGTTTTTGCATGGTGTCTGTTCCCACCAAAACTACAAATGAGTCACTATAAATGACATGTCTGTAATATGGTTATAGGATTGTGTCAGTGATACGTACCTCATGTATGCTTTTTCTCCAGCCCTGAAGAAGTCTGGGGTTTATACCCTCTGACGAAACACGTGTTGGCTGGTTGGATCTCCAAAATCTAACATAAAACTGCAAAACGGAACACAACCCTGTTTCCTGTCATCCATTGCTTATACAGTTGTTTGGTTCTATAAATGTTGTGGACATTTCATGCTAATACGCAATCTTACTTATAACGTGTGCACAATTGGTATTTTGTTGATATGAGTGGACCTTGGTCCACCATTTGAGGGTTTTAGGGGTATTTTTCCCTCTTCTGTGGCACCGTTACAGATTTTCTCAGGCCCATTTACTGACGTGATCCCCAGTGCGCCCATCAGAGACCTGACATATTAATAACACCCCCTGTTTGTTTAAATTGCTAACCAACCTTTGAAGGCTGTGCTGAACAACCGCTGGGACTGTGAGGACCAGGGTGCCTTGTACTGCTGTAAACCCACACACCTGGTGCCTCTTCCTGGCCCCTCCTCCCGCCTACTTTCTCGTTAAAACGCCTCGCGGCCCCCGCTTCGCGGGCGCCGCTCGCAGGCGTAGACTGCGGATAATACTTTTTAACATTCACATTTCTACGTGGCTGGAGCCGGTGGAACTTTGGGATGCTAACCAACCTTTGAAGGCTGTGCTGAACAACCGCTGGGACTGCGAGGACCAGGGTGCCTTGTACTGCTGTAAACCCACACACCTGGTGCCTCTTCCCGGCCCCTCCTCCTCACGCTACTTAGCCTTCCGCCCCTGAACGCGTGAGCGGGACGCGTGCGGGGCGTAGACTGGGGCGAAGCCTGGGCAAAGGGTGGGCCGTCTGAGGCCGTCCGAGGACGATCGTGGATGGGACGGGCCACCCCTCTAACCTTCTCCGCTCGGTGATAGTATCTTTTGTGCACTGCTTACAGCTCTTGTATATTGTGGACATTTTTGTTTTGTAGCAGAGCACTGTTGAACCTTATTTGTATACCTATTTCTCTCTATAGTTCATAAAGATGCCCCTAGACGTTGATAATCCTCGTACCTTAACAGTTAACACCTCTAAAGGTCCAGTGTCAGGAACAATCGATCAGTTCTTCAAACGTGTAACTACCGTTTTGGAGAAAGAAATAGCGGACACTGAAAAGCGCTTATCTTTAGATCTGCTAACAGGCAAGCGTTCCTCATTGGGCACGATTGGTAATGCTCTCTCCCCAGATGTGTTAAATGAGGGTGCAGGTACTTTTAAATCCCACTCTATGTTCGGAAAGATAAAAAAAGTTCGTCATGCTGATTGGGCTGTCAGGGCTATCAGATTCACCGAACCTAGCTATTACCCCCCCGCTGATTGTGGAACCTGAAGTCAACAGACAATTAGTAAGAAAGATACGAGGGAGCTCAATGAAGTCATTCGTGGCTAAAAAGAAGAAGGCTAAATCCTCAGCCCAAAACCCGAATCTACCAGGTTCTGCACCGTCAAATAACCCTCACTCAACTACCAACGCTTCGGGAGTACCTTCTAGTCATGATATTATGACCGACCTACTTACAAAAATAGAGATTTTGATTAAATCCCTCCTACTTCCACTTCTGGAAAGGTCTAGATTAATAAATGTACACCTGGAAGATTTAAGCATACTCCACGGGAGTATAAGCAGAAAGTGATAATGGAGAAGCAGGAATACTTCTCCAACCTCACCAGCTCACTCACCTCCTCTAGGGAGCTTTTTAAAATTGCTGACTCGCTGTGCTCCCTCCAACTTCCAGACCCCGTAGTCAGCTCTCAGCGTCTTTGTGACGATATTGCAGACTTTTTCTATACTAAAATCTTAGATATTCATACTTCCTTGGAAGCACAACGTCTCTCCTTGACGGAAAATCTTCCTTCAGTCCTTCCCAGCCTCCCTTCAGTCCCTCCCAGCCTCCTTTCTGTTTTTCCCTCTATGTCTCTGGAGGGTTTGAATGTCCTTTTGGATAAGATCAAATCCTCCTCTCCTCTTGATCCATTGCCTCTCAAAAAGTTAAAAGAGTGTAGGAACAGCCTTCTCCCTCCCTTACTTGAGGTGATGAATAAGGCAATTGCTCAAGGCACTTTTCCATCAATATGGAAGAAGGCCATTGTGAAGCCGCTCCTTAAGAAGCCTTCACTTGATCCCGGCCTCCTGAAAAATTTTAGACCTCTTTCTCTGCTCCCTGCACCTGCTAAAATTTTAGAAGCTCACCTGAATCGCCATTTATCCTCTTTTCTTGAAGCCTCGGAGTATCTTGACATTACCCAGCATGGATTTCGAAAACACCACAGCACAGAATCTGCCCTCACCTCTGTAGTCGATAACATCCGACGCAAGGTTGATGCTGGACAAACTACTGTTCTTGTGCTATTGGACCTCACAGCCGCATTTGACACTCTGTCTCCTGCCATTTTAACATCTCGGCTTAGGGAGGCAGGTGTCACTGGTTCGGCCCTGAGTCTCCTTAATTCCTTTCTCCTTGATAGGGAACAGAGAGTGATGCTCGGCAACCACCTCTCCCCTGCAAAGTCTTTGCAATGTGGGGTGCCACAGGGGTCGGCACTAAGTCCCACCCTGTTCAACATCTACGTGGCCCCCCTTGCTAGGCTAGTAAGATCGCAGGGGATGGAGGTGGTATCATACGCCGATGACACCCAGATCATGGTCTCACTAACTCAATCCTCTGTCATAACATCTGCCTTTAGCTTCAGGTCCTGCATGCAACATGTTGCAGACTGGATGGTTACCAACTCCCTGAAGCTAAATGGCGACAAGACTGAGGTTTTGATCTTTGGGAAGGACCAAGAGATCTGGTCGAGTGAGTGGTGGCCCTCCTCTCTTGGTATCTGCCCGACTCCATCTCAATCTGCCAGAAATCTGGGTGTAATGTTCGATACTTCACTCTCGATGTCCTTACAGGTGAATCGGACTGTTTCGACCTGCTGGGGCGTGATCAGGACGCTCAATAGAATTCGCAGCTATCTGTCACTTCAAGCTCGCAAGCAGATTGCAGTCGCCCTTGTTGGTTCCAGGTTGGACTATTGCAACTCTCTTTACATGGAATCCAACAAGGGCCTTATACATCGACTGCAAATCATGCAGAACGCTGCCGCACGTTTTGTCCTGGATCTCTCCAGGGCTTCTTCTGCTACTGCTGCGAGGAGAGACCTTCATTGGCTGCCTATTCAGCACAGAATTTATTTTAAAATTCTGTGTTTGACATATAGAGCACTTGAGGATGAATCTAAAGGCGCTATCAGCTCTCTGCTTACTCGTTACCACCCCTCAAGGCGTTTGCGCTCTTCGGGGTTATTTCAACTTGTTGTCCCTCGCTTTAAGCTCACCAGATGGGGAGCCAGGGCCTTTTCAGTTGTTGCTCCACAACTTTGGAACAACTTGCCGATAGAGTTGAAGACCTTGCCTTCTTTAGCGCTGTTTAAAAAGGCCCTAAAAACTTGGTGCTTTTCCAGAGCTTACACAGGTTGAGCTGCAGGAGCTTTGGTATGAGCTGGATTTGGAATTAGGCGCCTTGACGCCCATTGGGCTATGTTTGCGCATGACAAGATCCCTTTTATTATTACTCAGTTACCTCTGAATTGCTTAATATTTACACCAAAAGCAGTACCAATGAACAACCCCCTTCTTCCTCTCTCGTGGCAATGCGACCTCCATCTACTGATAACATGCCGACATTGACTATTGCTCGGGGGGAAAATTCTGCGGCAATACTATCTAATAAAAATACAGAGTCCGGCAAAACCCATCATGCAATAAACGGCAAAGAATTGGATAGGGAGAAAAAGGTGGTTAATAGTTCTAAAATTGGCTTTCTAGAAGTAACTGAAGAGATAAAAAACAAAAACGCCAATATTTCCACGGTAACAACTAATGCGAGGAAAAGGGTTACAAAAGATCAAGAGAATAGCGATTGGTTACCTCAGTCCCAATTTATTCCGGCAAGTAGAAGAGTGGATTTGCCCCCAGAATCAGCTCCATACACAATTATCCTGACAGGGGTTCCCGAATTACCAGAGGGTGCAAGGGAGGACTTCTATGCGTTAAAAAACAAAACCATTTATTGGTTGACCCATAATAGACCCCTCCCTGCACATATAAATGGAGAAATTCTCATGGTGAGACGTACATGTTGGGTAGGAACAAGACCAAAAGAAAAAAAGGGGGACGTGATTATCATAAATTTTAGAGATCACAGAGCGGTCAGATGCATAGGTGATTGGTTTGAAGCTAGAGGGGAGGATGCAATCACCACACATCTTGTCAACTACTTCTATCCAAGAGAACTGATTTCCCATCTTAAACCCCATGCTAGAAAAGATCCCCCTCTTAATCGGAGGGAAGTAGAGCATTATTCCTTCCATCAAGCCCCCCGCAATCACTTTTCTAACCCCCAGTTAAGTGATGGGTTCATGAACAATAATCATCAGTTCTGCCAGGTTTTAAATCCACCACCTTGGAATAATTTTCCCTACACACATCAGAGGTTTAATATACCTACTGCTAATCCCTATGCAGTTTTGCATAGTTTGGAAGATGTAGACTGACTTAAAGACGGAGATACTCAACCATGGAAACCCATAGAATTTTGTCAATCTCCTATTAATGTTAATGACTTTGTAACAGAAAACGTGGAAACCTTACTAATAGAAAATACTAGTCCCCAAATGGTACAAAATCTTCCGCAATTCGGTGGCCTAGTCACTACCCCAATGAGGAATATTTGCAGTGACTTACATGGACAGTCGGGGATCGTAGAACTAAGAGCTCCAGAGAACCCCCCTGTAGTGGAAGTATTTAATATAAAAAAAGCTCTGTTATAAGAGAATCTGACACTACATTACAAATGATGTCATGGAACATCGCAGGCCTACGCCCCAAAATAACGGACGGGTCCTTAATGGACTTTGTTGAAGACCACCATGTAATCTGTTTACAAGAGACCTGGTCCACCAATGAACAACATTTGATGGGCTATAAAACATACTTCTCACCGGCAGTTGCAGGTCCTCATGGTAGGGCAAAGGGGGGCTTGACGACATTTATAAAAAACACCATACCCGGGTTAAAAGTAACCCCCCTTAGACTCCATACTAATTATCAGGTTTTGAAACTTACATTTATAAGGAAGGGGGTAGTTTTTCTAGTAAATTTCTATGATAATCTCCCAGAATGTGAGAGACCAGAATTGCTCGGGGCACTTCGTAATAAACTCCTCGCACTGACAAAAAAAATACAAGGGTCAGAAGTCCCAAGCATTGTTTGGGGCGGTGACTTCAATCACCACCCCTGCAGCGTGAAAAATAGTAACATCTGTGGGGTGGGGGAAGAAACAGATAATCATGTGACTCATTTTAGTCACACAAAGTTAGGAGATTTTCTTAATGAAATGATGTCAGAATTAGGCCTGGTGATTTTAAATAAAATAAACACTCTTTCGGGACAGTTACAGCCTACCTATTTGGGCAGGGGCTGGGAGACAACAATTGATTATTTCTTGGTCTCAGCTACATTGGAAAATAAAGCTCAGAGCTTTAGATTAATAAATAATATATTGAGTGACCACGCAGCCCTGGTTTTTAACTTGATCATCGATGTGGGGAAATTTAACCCATACACGACGATGACTGTTCTTGCCCAGAATAATATCCACCTCACAAAATTAAATGGCTTTACCATAGGTTGGGGCAAGATAGAACCAGAAGCATTAACCAAGAAGGTGGTCCAGGCGGTATACCCCGCCAGTGGGAAATGTTTAGACAGTGATACTAATCAATTAGAATTACTGCACAATTTTAGTATAATATTGGAGAAAGTAAGAGATCTTTTAACACGCACTAATAAAGGGGAAAAGGGCGAGAAAAGAGGCTGGTTTAGTCATGAATGCACCTTAGCTCATAAACTTTTTAAAAAAGCCTTGACAAAACCCGTAAGAGATCAAGAGGAAATTAGTACCTTAAGGAGGACTTACCGCCTAGCCTGTAAAAAAAGGAAACAGGAATTAAAAAAATCTTTATGGGATCAATTATATGAGAGTTCTCAGGCAAAAAATGGTGAGATGTTTTGGAAGGTAGTAAAGACTCCCTTCCTGACGGATAGTTGTGATCAGCCAAGAGTTGAAGTGGCGATTGATGGCCTAACATGGGTAAACCACTTCTCTAAAGTGTTCAGTAAAACACAACCAGCGGACTCGTCAGAGAAGACGAATGACAGTCCTCAAGAAGTTTTATTTCCGATTCCATTAACCTTTGAATTACACGAAGTCATAAATGCCGTTAAAGCAAGCAAATCTGGAAAAGCCCCCGGACCAGATGGTGTACCAGTTGATTTCTTTAAATTTAAACTCGACCTGTGGGCGCCAATCCTGAAGGGGGTGTTTGATGCGGCAATGAATCATGGGTTAATCGAAACTTGGACTCAATCAATTTTGATTTCGATTTTCAAGAAGGGAAATAGAGAAGAGGCTTTCTGCTATCGGCCAATATCATTACTAGACTCTCTTGGCAAAGTCTTGGGCAGGGTGGTATTACAGCGACTTCAGGAGTGGGCAGAAGATCATAATATACTATCTGTTTTTCAGTTTGGTTTCCGGGAGGGCTTTGGTACAATAGAACAGGCACTGAATTTAAGCCTACTGATGGGAAAATATGTTACAGCAAAAGAAGGAAGACTCTATATGGTCTATGTCGATCTTACTGCGGCATTTGACTGCGTTTCCCATTCAAAGCTCTGGTCTGTCCTTATTGAGATGGGCATAGATCCAGCCCTGGTAAATCTTCTTCGTGCATTATATTCTAACGCCTCGTCCAGGGTTCGTTTTGGAACACTGGGTGAATTATCCGAGTCCTTTAGGGTGGAACGCGGCGTGAGGCAGGGTTGTGTCTTGGCCCCCTTTCTCTTCTCACTCTACACTAACGGTCTGGAAGTAGAGATGTTGAGAGGGGCCCTTGACCTCCCTCAAACAAAAGATCACCACATTCCAGCGCTTCTGTATGCGGACGACGCAGTAATCCGCGTGAATTGCAGAAATCCCTAGATAGGTACTCGAAGATTATGGGCACCCTGGATCTCAAAATAAACATAAAAAAAACCTATGTGATGGTGGCAGAAAGGGATATGAAAAGGGGAAAGTCCATCTTCCTAGATAAAGAGAGGCTGGAATCTACCACCCAATATCCGTATCTTGGAGTTATGATTGACGAAAAACTTAATTGGAAAGCGGCTATTGAAGCTCGTAAACATCAACTTATGCGCGCAATAACGGCCCTCATAAAATTTTCCCAGAAATTAGGAAAGAGACCACCCGTAGAATTGCTTCGCATCTATGTAGCGAAGTGCCATTCAACCGCACTCTACGGGGCAGGCCTGTGGGGGCATAAAAACACGACTGCGCTGCAAGTTGCAGAGAATACCTTTATAAGATTCCTCTTGATGACTCCCAAACGCGCATCCACTTTCTCCTGCCATGCTGAACTTGGTATGGCCCACATTGAGGATTTGGCCAAAATTCAACCCCTCCTCTTGTGGCGCCGTATCTGGACTTCATCAAAAAATGTCCTTACTAAGGAGATTGTAGCAGACTGCATGTCTCTGGAGCACGCAGGGAAAATTGAGTGGCTGCTTTACGTAAAAAAGTTTTTCACTGATTTGGGTTTGTCCAAATATTATGTTAACCCTGAAATAATGTCTGAGATTTAAAAGAAAGAATTAAAAACAAGAGCTCTCTCTCATTTGGAAGAAATACGGCTAACCAAAGAGATAAGTAAGACATCTGTTCAACACTCCATGATGGTTGCGACCACATTGTACATCGAACCATACTTGACTTATGTTGATTCCCAATTTGAGCGCTTTTTGTTAACACGTTTTAGACTGAATGTTTTTCACAGACTCGTAGGTTTTCCTAAATGTAATTCCTGGAAAGAGGTTCTAGGGGCGTGTCCCTGTGATGAAACTTCGGTTCAAACAACAATGCACACTGTCCTGTTTTGCAAGTTTTACGCTGAGCACCGTAATATATGGCTAATTCCAATGCTAAGAACTCTTGGTTTCAGACGATGTCGCCCTGCTATGCTGCACCTACAATTTTTGAATACTGTACTTATCACAAAAACTGTTGTGACATTTTTAAAGTGTATTTATTATCATAGAACAAATCTTGGCTGAAATAACCACCGCTACCTTAAATAATCTTATACATTGAGTTTATTGTGGATGATATGTTCTTTGTATGTGCTTTTATGGTTATAACTGTTTCTATATAACCGAATAAAGATTTATATATATATATATGTATGTTCCTTCCCCGTGCTTAACTAGATGGCAGATAATTTTGCAGAACGTTCCAATGATTTCCTCTTGGAAGCTGTTGCAACTTATTGTGCTTATACATTGATGGATTGACTATTTTGCACCTTCATTTCGTCATTCGTCCTTCAATGATGTTTTTTTTATCCTTTAAATGGTTTTTTTCAATCCTTTTAAAATTTTTTCTTTGTTTTTTCTCTTCTAACTTTTTCACTTACCTTATATGGACTTACAGTTCATGCCCTTGGTTCCGTTCTATCAAACTTGAACTCTGCGTTCTTGCAAGTGCTCCCCTAGTGGTTAGTGGTCCGATCAAGGGGGGGTGTAGTGAAGATCGCTATCTATATATGTACAATGCTAAGTTAGCACAACCGCGTTAGATGTTAGAAAGCCATCTTGCCGCTTTTGCTGCTTTTGCACACAACACTGTAGTCACATGTTATTAAAGTGAGAAATGCTTACTCGACTTTGCTTCACATGAGAACTGTCTGTTGTTCACATCGCTAACAGTGAGCAGCGACCTTGGTCTGTACATTGTGTAAAGAAACAGTCTGGGTCGCTAGACGGTGCTTGTTGTTGGGTTCAGGTTGATCGGCCCACTATTTAGCCATAACACGCACGCAGCTGCAAATACCTAAAAGTCGGGTGCTTTTAATATTGCAGTGTTACATGTTTTCATTACATTCGGAAGAAGAGCTTTCCCAGGAGCAGAGCCTAGCTGATCCTGTGACGTGATCGCACTGAGCTGATCTTTACGGTATGGGGTTCCCCAGTCAAGCCTAGAGACCTTCTATTAGTCTAATAATAATAATAATATTAGTTTGTTAGTGAAAGGAAGGTGGCTGATATCCACTGTCATTTTAGCATGATTACTCCTTTCATTTTCTATGGTATTGTAACTATGCTGATGGTTTTGATATTAATCATTTGTCTGCTTATGTTAGCCAAAGTACTGCATCTTAGGACACGATGTTTATAAAATAAACTCTTTAAACTTTACCGTGTCTCTGTTTATTCTGTTGTGGACTGATATGAGAATAATTACGAACAGGCATTTCTGATTCCCACCATTCCTGAGAATACCCTAAGTCGCTTGTTCTGGGTTGTCTATACATTGGGACCGCCGAGATAATACTCGGATAACGAATGGGACACTGATGCTGGTCGGATAAGGGGTTCTGGGTTCTGAGGTGAGTTTTTGGTACACCACAGCTCACTTAGGTCCTGGTTTCCTGTGCATAGTTCTGTGCATAAGCAGAATCCCTGCAACATTATCACCAGCTGTGGCACACCTGTGCTGTGCTACATGCATGCAAGGTGATCCATCTTATTTGTTCTGCTGAAATTTGTGCAGGTGAGACAAAATATTAGGCACTCAGAGGTTCGACACTGTTCGGACCCACTGTACTTTGCACAAACACTGATCATGCCAATATTTAGTCTCTGAGTGTGACCCTTAAGTTATTGCTGCATGCCCATTCACTGCATCCTTTGAGGCACTGCTAGGTGTGGAGGAAGGGACTATCTCTGAGAGAGACCCTGTAGTTATTGCTTCATGCCTATTTTTCATTTCATGTCATGTCATTCTGCTACATCATGTCATGTGATACCTATGCTAGAATCAACTCTGACATAAGGTGCTGTTATACTTCTGAAGACCCTGTATACTGTTCTGAGGCATCACATGCAGAATTTGGTCCTATAACTGAAGATGGAATTGAGGTTACAGTGAACATGTCATAAGAATGTTTCACAAGAAGAATAAAACACATATATGATGCATCAAACACAAAGATTCTAAAAGGAAAGGATGTGTAAATTGGATGTGAAGTCTCCAGGGACAGGAGATCTGGTTCAATTACTTGAAATGCCTATGTGCGCCCCACACTCCTGTCCTGAGAGCAGTTCCCTCTGAAACTCATGTGTTGTATGATTTAGGTGATGATATACCTGGACCTTGAAAAATAACAAACTACATAAATAGCACTAGAAAATTAAATTCCCAACATCCTAATAAGAGACCTATCACCATTATGAAACAAAATAATACAAGTTGGAGAACCCTCTTGTCCCCCGAGTTCAAAGATCATCTCTTGATGGACCCTGGGTTTGCTCGGGATGTATTTTTCTTGTAGCTGGGTTAATTATTACTGCCTGTTGGACCAGTCTGTCTGCACAAAAGGCCTAATGATTACCCATAATTAAAATGAACAATGACAATGAAGAAAGGAACATTTTGTTTTTTATAATACATGGGTCATACTACTAATGAGGAATTCCCTGGCCAGTATCTTCTTTGAAAAGAGAACACAAGGGCTTAGCTGGATTCAAAAGTCACGTAAGACTGATCTATGAGAATATGTTTAGCTCCTGTGATTTACTGTTCGTGTTCAACATTGTCTGCTTGAACTATTGTCCATGAGGGAAAATTATACAAAATTGTTCACCAATGATATTTTGCAAAGTTTCACAAAAAATAGTGGAACAGTAAACACTTAGGGGCCGATTCACAGAACTAATCTGAGATAAAATCCTACACTTACTACTTTTGGTATTCACAAAAGGCATTTAGTAGTAGTAAAGTTAGGAGTCCTAACTCTACTACTAATAAATGCCTTTTGTGAGTTCCAAAAGTAGTAATTTTAGGATTTTATCTCAGATTAGTTCTGTGAATCGGACCCTTATACTTAAAGAACATTCACTTTGTGTAACAGAAATGTCGCCCACAAACTCTATTCTATGAATACAGTGTTGCATGGAATTGGGCATTATTGGTCCCAATGCCCCCCTTTCTTCCAGTGTGATCAAAAACACTTTTAGGTGCATCCTGTACCTAATGAGATCATCAAGTCCATTTTCAGCTGCACTCTGCAGTCAAGTGTCACTGTCCTGTAGGGGATGCGGATACAATGTGACAGTAACTCTGATTATAATCTTTCATTGATCCAAGCAGAAGAGACTTCAAACAGAGTGGAGTGGTAAGAACCACTGCCGTAACCAGATCTGTCCCAGGGAAAATGGGTACTAGGGCATAAGGAAGGAGAGAGAAACACATTAATATCACCTCATCTCTCACAGGCCTCATTCCCTGACAATAGACTACGGGCCAGATTTAGATTGTGGCAGATGGGTTACTCCATCACAACGGGAATAGGTATCCTGTCAACCATAATATAAATCCCATTATATCCTATGGGATGTATATTTCAGCGGATGGTATATACAGCACCATTGTGATTGAGTAACCAGTCTCTATATCTCTCAGTGATACAGATCCATATGGTGGTTCATCTCTGAGAAGTACACGAGGAAAAACTCTGTAATTATGGGCCTTGGTCAAGCATAGTCTTTAATCCACTTTCACATAAGTAAATCTTTCCCCAGTGCACTGATCACTATAGCCCATAAAGATTGCAGTAGTCCCTAGGAAACCAACTGGACTCAGAAGCATTGGGACAGCAAAGATGAGGAACCAGGAGATGCATCAGTGGAGATGTGTTGGCAATATTTACTTGTAAACTCTGTACTTAGTAATACAATAAAATAAACAAATATATTTTATTAAACAGAAGAAGCATTAGACAAACACAAATAACACAGATTATGTTCCAAGGTTGGAGGCCGTAAGAGAAGGAAAATGCAAGAGAGCAGGAAGGGAAAACAATGATGGTGTGAGAAGTCAACAGTGAACAAACTAATTCAAGCAGCAATCATACAATCAAGAAAGTTGTGCCACAACTAGGCCTGGGCATAGTTTGTGTAGTTTTGCTACGCGGAACTCTGCAAAGTTACAAAACAACTCTGCGAAATTCCACGAGTGGCAGATTGCAGTGCAGTAGAAATTCTACCTGAGAGGCAGCTGGCGCTCGTGAACTTACCGTTCGGGATCACAAACTAACCATTTGCAATCGCGAGTGGGGAAATAACTCCGCTGCACATCGCGAAGTGGAGTTTCCTGCACTCCGAGAGAAGTTCACCGCCCAGGCCTAGCCACAACACCCTTCAGGTAATGACACTTCTTATGCTTCATTGAAAATGTTGACTCGTGATCTTGCTACTCTGATTTGCCTTATACTTCCTTTGCCCCATAAGGACATCCTCCTACTCATGCCCTAGCTTGTCTCCCAGCCTCCATAGACTAGCCTTCCACATAACTTCTTTAATATATATTGAGATCAGTGGATTCCATGCACGTCATTTTGAGGTCAAGAAGAGTCACAGCTCCGAACTCTCGCTCACCCCTTGTAACCGCTGGCACTGCCTTGGTGACCCCTGGTCTTAGAGGTAGCAAAACATGTGTTAGGAACACAGGAGCAACTCCACATTCCTTGTTTTGTTCTTTTTATTCATTGTACTAAAAGTGAATAATAGTCTATTATTTACTTGGAGTATAATAAAAAGTGGAGCACATTTAGGTGAAATGGGTCATTTGTTGACAGCTGTGGTAAGTTCATATAGTTTTAAATGCATGATGTGTTTATATTTGTGGGTGAGGAGTGTGTTGAAGTGAGAGGGTGCGTATTTGTGAGCAAGTGTATGTGAGTGAAAGTGAGTGAGAGTCAGTGACAGGTAGTGAGTGAGACTGTGGGAGATTTAGGCACAGATTTCTTATATTATAATGCAAGGCAACCATGCATCAAAGTTGCATGGCTATCTTGTGTCAAAGGGAGAGAGATGTGTCCTGTCTAGTGAGATATATCATTTTTTTTCTTTCACTTCTCTCACCCTTTTGGCAGCCATGCACCAATGCACACACCTTTGTGCTATAGTGCAAGGTGTGTGCATTTCTCTGAAGCATACGTTTTGTATCAGACGATGTACCTTTCAGTACAAAAACTATGCTTTGAGGCTTGTTTCACTTTGCATGTATGCTGCACAATTCTGCACACATGCAAAGCTAGAAAAATTAGGAGAAATGAAAACATTTCCCTTCAGTACGCCTGCTTCAAGGAGGTAAAAGATTTTGGTGGAAATTCCTATATGAAAACCCATGGTTGGTTGCATGGGAACATTTATGTACCACCCGTGGAACGCTCCCTAGACCCAAAATAATGCAAAGCATCACCCTGTGTTACTTTTGGATACTAATCATTGCAAATTCTGATTTATATTGGATATTAAATCTCACTCTAATATTTTGCATCAGGATTGAGTCGCAAAGTGAAGCAAGCTTAGTGCTAAGAGTTAGAAAACCTGGACCAGAGTGTCAGTAAGTACAGTGAGTGAGAATGAATGAGATTAGGAATGAATGCTAGAGAGTGAGCGAGAATGAATAAAACATGAGTGTAAGGGGGTGTAGGAGAGTGTGAATGAGAATGAACCAGTGAGAGTAAGTGTGAATGATGGAATAACTGTGAGTAAGTGAATGTGAGTGTGAGTGAGAATGTGTTGTGATTCTTCCAAGTTTCTCATTTCCTCTCGCATACTGAAGGCAATTATTGTCTCATAGATACCCAGGGCAAAGTACATGGGTCGGAATACTTGTAGAAATTCTCACTATAATTGGGACACGTGACAAAATGTTGGCACTGGCACACTGGGGTAATTCCGGGCTTAAAATGCACCAATGGTAAAATATTGGCACTGGCATACTAGAGATTATCTACGGCACATAGGGCACCCTTGGAAAGATATTGACATACCTCAGGAAATACTTGGCATGTTGAAACCAGGGGAGACGTTTGGTGCTAGCACGATGAAGGTAATACTTGGATTAAAGATGGACAACTGGGCATATGGGAGAGTGTCAACCATTCCAAAATGCTGGCCTTGACATACTCATGTGTTTTTTGACAAAATGATAACCTATTATACTGGGTCAACAAAAATTCCCAAATTACTGGCACCAGCATATAATATGCAATTTTTGATATAAGGGGGGTACCCAGAATAAAATGCTGGCCCATCCACAATGGAGGCAATGTTTGAAATACGGGGGCACCCATACTGTATTTTTTTCAAAATGTGGTCAACCCCTGGGAATGTTAGTTTTTTTGGGCTTGGTGCACCAAGGATTTGAATATATAATCAGTGCCACATCAGCACATTTCGGTAACAAGGGGAGTTAGGCCCAGTGGACCAGGTTCTGGCTGGGCCGTATATAAATATATAACAGGGAAGTATGCCAGGACTTGTATTGTTTTGGCGTCTTTCAATTAGCGCTGGACCAAACTATTTCCATTCATTTGATTTGGTACTTTATTTATACCTTTTTTTTCAAAGTTTTGTTTAAATCTTTGTTATGTATAACAGAAAGAGACTATAAAGTCTATCTACAGAAAATATGATTAAGAATCCATTAAACAACAAAATTGTGTTTTGAATCATCCAAAATGTGAATAAATATTACTGTGAAAAATTATTAGAGAAAAAATCATAAACAAAACATCCTAATATCTTATGTTGTCTTTAGCCTCTAAGTCAAAATCCTATTTCATATATAGACATTATTTCATGAACATTCTACAAATGTTGTATGTATCAACGTTTCAAATAAGGAAGAATGGGAAAACACAGGGAAAGCATTGGTGTCAAAGACATGGGACTGTTCCTCTATATATAGACAAAAAATGAATTCATAATTCCTCCATGTTCATATCACAAATCATTGTCCACACAACAAGTTATATGTAAGTGCTGCTATAATAAATTAGAGGATAACAAAATGCCGGCCAGAGCTGTGCATAACAAGTTAGAACTGGTTCCCATTCCAGCACTTCAAGGTTTAAACATTTATGAGGCCATTCTTATCCAAACTTTAATCCATTTGAGGCATTAGTACGTATGGAACCAAACACAGGCAATTTACCCCCAACAGACCCGCAGAAAGGTCTAAAATGTAAAGTAGTGTATTTAGCAAACACAAGGATTGATGGAGCGCCAAACCCTTTCAGACACTCACCCCCAGTCACAGATCTGTGTTGAATTCATCATTGTTTTTGGCTCACTTCACCACCTCTCTTTAGACATACAAAATGCAAATCAGTCTTGACCCTGTGCCTCATCGGAACAGTCCAGACCGAACTGACAAACCATGTCTTCCCTGGACCTCAAACAAGCATCCAGCGACTGGTTTCGGGCTAACAGTCCTCATCAGTCAGGCTGGCTTGAATCCAGTGGCAAAGTGAGCAAGTGACCCCCATCTGGCCATACCCTGCCAACTTAGGGTGAACAAAGCAAACACAAGGAGATGATGGACGGAGAGCCGAAACTTTTCAGACACTCACCCCCAGTCACAGATCTAGGCTGAATCCATCATCGTTCTTTAGCTCACTTCGCCACCCCAGTTCAGATGGAGCTATATGCAAATCAGTCTTGACCCAGTGCCTCTTGGGAACAGTCTAGACCAAACTGTCAAGCCATGTCTTCCTTGGACCGTAAACAAGCATCCTGGGACCGGTTTCAGGCTAACAGCCATCCTCAGCCATGCTAGCTTGAATCCAGAGGCAAAGTGAGCAAGGGGCCCACGTCTGGGCATACCCTGCCAACTTAGGGCGAACAAACGAAACACAAGGAGATGATGGACGGAGCACCAAAACATTTCAGACACTCACACCAGGTCACATATCTGGGTTGAATCCAACATCGTTCTTTAGCTTATTTCGCCACCCCAGTTCAGACACAGCTATATGCAAATCAGTCTTGACCCTGTGCCTCATCGGAACAGTTCAGACTGAACTGCCAAGCCATGTCTTCCCCAGACCGGAAACAAGCATCCTGGGACCAGTTTCGGGCTAGCAGCCCTCATCAGCCAGGCTAGCTTGAATCCAGTTGCAAAGTGAGCAAGAGACCCACATCTGGGCATAACCTGCCAACTTAGGGCGAACAAAGCAAACACAGGGAGATGATGGACAGAGCGCCAAAACTTTTCAGACACTCACCCAAGTCACAGATCTGGGTTGAATCCAACATCGTTCTTTAACTCACTTTGCCACCCCAGTTCAGACACAGCTATATGCAAATAAGTCTTGACCCTGTGCCTCATAGGAATAGTGCAGACCAAACTACCAAGCCATGTCTTCCCTGGAATGGAAACAAGCATCCTGGGACCGGATTTGGGCTAACAGCCCTCATCAGCCAGGCTAGCTTGAATCCAGTGGCAAAGTGAGCAAGGGACCCATGTATGGGCATACCCTGCCAATTTAGGGCAAACCAAGCAAACACAAGGAGATGATGGACGGAGCGCCTAAACTTTTCAGACACTATCCCCCAGTCACAGATCTTGGTTGAATCCATCATCGTTCTTTAGCTCACTTCACCACCCAAGTTCAGACACAGCTATGTGCAAATCATTCTTGGCCCTGTGCCTGATGGGAACAGTTCATAGTGAACTGCCAAGCCATGTCTTCCCTGAACCGGAAACAAGCATCCTGGGACCGGATTCAGGCTAACAGCCCTCATCAGCCAGGGTAGCTTTAATCCAGTGGCAAAGTGAGCAAGGGACCTACGTCTGGGCATACCCTGCCAACTTAGGACGAACAAAGCAAACACAAGAATATGATGGACGGAGTGCAAAATCCTTTCAGACACTCATCCCCAGTCAAATACCTGGGTTGAATCCATCATCGTTCTTTAGCTCACTTCACCACCCCAGTTTAGACACACTAAATGCAAATCAGTCTTGACCCTGTGCCTCATGGGAACAGTCCAGACCAAACTGACTGTTTTCTCTTGACCGGAAACTAGCATCCTGGTACTGGTTTTGGGCCAACAGCCCTCATCAGCTAGGCTAGCTTGAATCCAGTGGCATGGGCCGACTCACAGAACTAATCTGAGTTAAAATCTTAAACCTACTACTTTTGGTGTTCACGGAAGGCATTTAGTAGTAGTAAAGTTAGGACTTGAGTGCTGTATGTTTTCAGTGTATCTTCAAATGCTGAAAGAAGAGATTGAACAAGAAGCAACAATTGCTGCTGAGATAGCAAGAGAGAGTTCTCAGTACAGTCAAAGTTCAGCACCTGGAAGTCAAGATCCTCTTGGACAGTCAATCATTGAAAATGGAACTGCAATAGCTATGAATAAAGTGGAGAATGTAATGCAGCAAGTAAAATGAGAAACTGTGGATCTAGAACTACTAATACAGCAATTGAATGTAGATCAGAAATAAAGTTTTAAGGAGGTAAAATGTGAAATAGGCAGTGCTTAATTTGTGCCGGTGCTTTCCGGTGCTTAGCACCGGCACTTATTTCTTAGGGCCGGGTCTACATGCAATATCAACTCACTAAGCTCCCTCTGTCTCCCCGGCGAAGACCTGATGTTGCGCGGTAAATCCATGCCTGCCTGAGTTTACATTTGGACGTCCCAGCCTTCTAACCTATCATGAGGCACACGTACACACGAACACGCACAAGGGAACCATTTGACCTTGAAGCGGAAGTGGTGTGCTCGGGACGGGAGACGCTATTCGTAATTCAGTGGATATAATCACAAACACAGAGCTGTAGCCTTGTTTTTTTCTTCACAAGAGCTCCGAGCACTCGGTGCTGTTCAGTGGAAGAAGTGTCATTTTTCAGGTTGGTGACCGTCAGAGTGTGAGGAACATTAAAAGTGCACTGCATGCTGTATTTAAACAAGTCAGTAAGCCCGTGTAAATGTCGTTTTATAGTTACCGTGTATCAGACTATTTGTAGCACTTTCGCTTCTTGTGCATTAGTTATTTAGAATGCCTCTCATGCCAGAAGTTTGTTACCTATCTTGAAAACTAGAAAGCCGTCAGGTCGCTTTTCCTGAAAATGGTCCCAAAAAAATGTCTTAGGCGTTTGTGCAGCCTGCGTGTTTGTATACTGATTTTGAGAGCATTGGAAAGTGGTGACATGGGGCTCTAAGAGATATTTCATTGTGTTGGTAGTGCAGCAAAACGCATTGAACTCTCCGGAAGCAGGCTGGTGCCATATGCACTTAATGTTGGCACGAATCTCTGCAGACCAACGGTGTGCATATGCATGCTGTTTTTCTTCTAGTCTGAAAAACAAAGTTCTTTACATTTACATTATTTTATAGTCACATAGTATAGGGTTACAACATAAAATTACACCAAACCAGTTAGTTTAAAATGTAATTGTTTGTGGAGGCGTTTACTGACTACTACATTTTTCACGTTGATCTTCAAAAGATTCTTTTGCCAGTAAATAGGAAGATTAAAAAGGTTTATTTTCATATAATTGCGTGCGCCACCAGACAGATCAGGAAGATGTAATAACACTTGTTTGCTCATTTTCTAGCGCCATTGAGTGCAGCGGCATAAATTCGGGCCACTGGAATTATGGAACAATGGAGCCCCAAATTATGGGCAGAGCTGGCTAAATTATGCAGTAAGAAAGTGCAAATAATGGCGCACATTCTGCAGTCCTATTATTTTGCTATTTTCACAGTTTAGCACATAAATATTATCTCGGAAAAGGATTCACCTCTTCAGTGCCAGTTAAACAGTTGGCAACTGTAGGGTTGACCAGTTCACATTTGTAAATGGTTCGAGGGTCTGCCACCATATGGCTTCATGTTTGATGATTTTTTTTAAGTAACACTTGAGTTGTCAAAGTTAGAAACAACTCTTGTTGATGTGTAGGTGATGTAGTAGATGGTGGATCATCTGACAGACGCAGTAAATCCATAATTATGTGGAAACCAATACAGCGGCAGAAACACAGAATTCTAGTGGCCCCACTTATACTACATGCCACATACGATAAGGGTCAATGGCCCATCTCAGTGTTATTTGTTTCAATGTGCTCCATCGGTCAGCGAGCAAAATGTCAATGCTCAGAAAACTGAATAGTCTTCTGTGAAATGGTAGCCAGGATGAAATGTGTAAGTCAGGGATGCCACCAAAGAATAAGTTTGCTGGAATTATTACTTTAAAAAAAAAGTTTAGCAATTCTATCTTCCCTTCTCTATGTACAAAACCTTGGGCCTCATTTAGAGTTTTGATGTCCTTTTCACTAAACTCTTGCTTTCCCTCCTCTATTTAGAGCCTGAAGGAGCACTATGTTTCTAATGGAAGAGCCTATGCTTGCTCCGACATAAGAACTCTTTTGGTGGATAGCTCATCTCCCGCTAGCCCATCACTCAATGTATCTCAAACTGTCTATCCTATTTAGGAAAAAGGTCCTTCTGTAGATGTTTCCTGTTCTAGACAACCAGAGCAAGCCTGTCCGTTCCAAACGTAAAGCCAAAGAAATTACCTTCTTGCACTGGTAGAAACTCCCTTTTTTCAGTACCTAACTTGAGCTTTTGCAGTTTGTTGTTGAAAAACAAAACTTTGAGCTGATGCATTCAGCATGGGGCCTGCAAAGTAAAGCGCTAGTGCTTTCTGCACAGTCACCACAATGATGGCTTCACAGCGATCCCTTACTGCCTGTCAGAGAAATCTATATATATGGTGGGTGTACATCCACCAGTGAAGCGAAGGACCTGCCTCCGTTGACCAGGCGGACATTCGACAAGCTCTAAGCAAGCCCTTAGTCTTTAAATTAGTTGGGAAGAAGTTAAACCACGTTTCTCTTGAAATCAAATGATCTAAATGTAAGTGAGAAAGCAAATTACTGTAAACAGAGGGTTAATGGTTATGTAGTGGACGTTTTAATTCAATTTCTGAATTGTGAAATATTACTGATGACAGGCCCTTGATGGCCTTTTTTTCAGTTTAAAGAAATGTATTTTGGATACACCAGGGGCCATTGAGTTAAACCACACAATTTCTTGCAACTGTCTCAACTAAGGCCACTGTCATACATTCACCTGTTGCAACTGTGTGAGGTATAATGTTCAAGCCAAGTTTTTAAACTTGTTAGTTTGAAGAGTAAACCCAGACGACACTGAATGAAATGGAAGTGAATTAGGTCTGGAAGTGAATGAGATCGGAGCTCTTGTGGTTTGCAGTCTCCCATTGTGTAATTTAGCCAATCTGAGCCAATTGCTCACGTGTGCCATTTTACGGTTGGGAAGAAAGCAGCTAAGTTACCTGTACTAAAAGAAACCCAAACAGAAGAAAAAGTACAGTTTCCATTATGGGTACAGAATTAAATGAACTGAAAGTCATGTGACTTGTCCCTGATTCTCTCACACTCTACAATTTGCTTGTATGTTCATCAGAAACTAGAGAAGTGGTTCTTAATCCTCTGACTTCTGTTGGCTCACACTTAATCAGAGTCTGGGGACTGCACTAAACCATGATTGGAATCGGGCACCCTGTTGTAAGCAATTTCGATGATGAACTGCAAAACCATACACAAAACAGGCAAAAGCATTCATCAAACAAGTACACATGATTAATATTTTGTTTAATCCACAAGCAAATATGTAAATACAATTTTAATGGGAATTTTGGAACTTTCCAAATTCAACTGAAGCCACCCTTTAGCCATATTATATGCTGTTTGAGGTACTTGTACAGACTGCTCCAATGAATGAATATGAGGATACCAATTTATATTTTACTCTCCGATTTCAAATTCCTTCACATCTACAGAACATTTTGAAAAATATCAATTTTACATAATTTTGCTTCTTTCTTTATGTTCTCTTTACTGATCTGTAAATATTAGTAATTTTTCTAAGCAGTCGTGGACCTCCTAAAATTTGCTTTCTGGACCCTCAGCGGTGCCTGGATTACAGGTTAAGAACCACTGGATTAGAGGATTGCTCAGAATTGTGTTACAATAAACTTGGTAGTAGATGGATATGTTCCATGCCACTACCAACGATATGTGGTGAAGGATACTTGTTGCTCCATTAAGGGACTGCATTGAGAGAAAAGATATCTGGTGCATGCACAAAAGTACATACGTGCATATCTCAGTGCTGTTACCTGTTGCACCCTAACCTGATCTGACCTTTCTGTCTTGCTTTGTGTTTCTTCACTTTGTCTCTGAGGTGCTTATGTGAAGAGTCAGGTCTTCAGCTTCTTGTGGAACTCAAGAAGTGAGGTGGTGGCTCTGATGTGTTAGACTTGTGGTTGTGGGTGGAGCCAATAAAGGAAGTGGGCGGAGCCAATAAAGAAAGTGGGCAGAGCCAGGGGAGTGGGTGTGGCCTCCTAATACAAATTTGAGCACCTGCACTAAATTTTTTACAAATTAAGCTCTGGAAATAGGTCATGTATTTCTCTCTGAGAATAAAAAGTGTGCATGTTGTACATACAAACCAGTTCTATTGTGCATAAGTGATCAAGCTGGAACTGGAAAAAGCTTCTTGATTAAAGTACTGACAAGTTACCTATAGAAGACAACAGATTCCAATTTGCTATTTGTAGTCACTGCACCAACAGGCTTAGCTGCTCATAATGTTAAATGAGTAACCCTTCATCGACTATTAATGCTGCCTGCTGAACATGACAAAAAATTCAGTCAGTCAGTTAAATCTCTTTATTCGATTCTTATATAATAGGATCATAAAAGTACAAATGAACAAATGTGCAAAAATGAAAAAGACATATATCATAGTACACAGTGGTGAGGAAATAGTTAAAAAATATTAATCATTGTGTAAAATATTTTAAAAAGACAGGTAAAAGCATCAGCTAAAAACAGTATAAAACATACAATTCATACACGAGTATAGTGTAAATCCCTGATCTTCCTGGAAAGGAGTAAAAAAGACGCAGCGGAATAGCAGACTAAGTGATCAGGCAGTGATTGTAAAAAATACATTTCTGGGCAGCATTGCGCAAAATTATATTTGCCCATAAGTGGCAGAAATATTTCTCTTAAGGGTTCCACACAAATTTGCAAAAGAACAAGATGTGTTTTTTTGATTGTGTGGAAATGTCGTCACAGGAACATGGAGGGAGATTGTGTACAGAATAGTTTCCTGATAGTTGGGCCAACATGCAGAGAATGAAGTTCAGACGGAACTTTAATAAAATACGTCTATGGCATGAGTTTGATACAGTAAAAAAATATGAGGCTGTGCCTTCCTGGTAAATCCGATCCTCTAAATAGGATTTTACGTAAATGTTTTGACAGTTGGATTTAAATCTCTCAGTTGCCCTTTGTTTAAAGAATCAGGTCTTAATCTACTTTTTTGAGATAGTAGAGCAATTAGATGAAATGAATAAGTGCTCCAAACAAAGGGAGGAGAGGCTATTTTTAATATATGTGATCCATGGGATCCAAAGACCATATTCAAGAGAAGACAGTCTTTGATTAACTTCTGTGTAAGATTAACAGTTTCTCTTCACCAAATAGAATGCCATTGTGTAATTGGACAAACAAATACAGTTTCTAGGTGCCAAATTCTGTATACCAATTCAAACATAAAGGGGCAAACATTTAATTTTTGATAGCCCTTGTGATTTATTTCACTTTTCTTCTATAGAAATCTCAAAATTTATGGAACGTGTCCTTTTGATGGGCAAACGTTTTTCTTTAGAGTTCAAATGTACATTTCAAAACACATTTTGGCATCAAAATCAATATAACCACATATAATGACAAAAATAACAATAATGTTTTGTACAATGTGAATAAAACTGTAAAGTAGACAAGTCCTTCATTTAAAAAAAATAACACCTGGCGGAAATATCATTCTGTTAATAACACCATGTGTCCTGCCGGCATAAGCTAATGGCCGTTAGTAGCCCTAAATGTTTTTACTAAAGGAAAAGGCACCCTGCCACATCTCCTAACCAATGCTAGTTAGATGCAAGTGTTCATCCCCCAGAAGCTGGGTCAACGCATTTCAAACCCTCTGCGATAGAAGGAGTGCTCTTCAGGCCCAGGCCCTGGTCATTTCTGCGAAAGGTAATATGGGGGAGTGAATTAAAATGACGAAATTTGAATGTTTCCCTCTCCTAACAAACCTGCACTTAATTCTATTAACATAAGGTGCCTTAAACTCTCCTTGTGCTGTCAGAAGTCAGTGACAATTTCTTGTTCGGAACAACTTGACGCAAGATCCAAGGTGTCAGTGGGGTTTTGACGATTTTCGAAGAAGGAAGTGATGTTTTCCAACATTAAAAGGTCTAATTCGTAATTCAATTTATGAACTCATTTGCATTGGCCTTTCACTGAGCTTATACTTTTTATACATCGCACTCATCTCATGGTCAAATGTGCACGTTTCAATTACTGTGTGCATAACTTTTTCAAATGTTCCCCTGTTTTGTATTTAGCGCAACTTACCTTTCCAATGAATGGAACTCCAATGCCTTCCCTTTCCTTAAGCGCGTAGTGTTTTTTTTAAGTATCCTGTACCGGCACACCTGCAGAGTGAAAGAACTAAGCCTGGGCAAAGCACTACGCTACGCTCGCGTAGTTTGCGAAGTTCGCGCTAATTTGCACTACGCGAATTGCACGTAGCACAGTGCGAACACGCGTAGCGTAGTGTTGCGTAGTGTTGCGGTCATTTTTTGCTTGCTCGCGGTCCTCAGCGTCAAGTTGGCGACCGCGAGCAAGCAAAATGACATCCCGGCGAGACTTTTTCCTTGTTCGCGATCAGCAACATCAAGTTGGCGATCGCGAGCATGGAAAATAAACCTCCCGGCGAGATTCCCAACGCGAGGAGGTCAGGTTTCTCATTGCAAGTGGTCGCGTATGCTCACGACCGCTCGCGATGAGAAACTACCAGTTCGCGTTGAGAAAGCTGCCGCTCGAGTAAAAATCTACTCGAGCAGCAGAAAACTACAGCTCGCACTGTGAAAGATGCCATTTTCAATTAATGCACAGTGCCGGTTGCTTGTCCGCACTGTGCAGTCATTGAAAACGACATCTGGCACAGTGCGAACAAGGTACTACGCAGTTCGCAAAGTGCTACACGTAGCTCGCGTAGTGCGAAGTGCACTTTGCGTAGCTTCGCGAAGTGCTACTTCGCGAACTACGCCCAGGGTTAGTAAGAACACTCTGTCAGTGATGTGACCTGGCATTGGGATTATGTTGCAAGTTTGCAAGGGAAACTCATGTGTTGTTTAAAGCCCAAGACCATGAGAATACTTGCCTCCACCGTCAGTGTAATTCAATATCGTTCTTCGCCATTGCTCCTCGTCTCGTGTTCTGACCTCAGTTTCTGAACCGCTGTGACTGAAGCGGTTAAGTGGTGGGGAGTTAGTCAGGCATGGTGATTCAAATGCCTGGAATTATTGATAAGAAAAGAGGCTTACTTGATCATGAGATTCAACACGACAACACAGGGTTTCAATTAAATGACTGAGATTAGAGCTATTGATAACATGGAACATCAAAGAGTTACAGTGCTACTAACAGGAAACCTGCAATCGAAATTGGATAGTTTAGAAAAGTCTGAGTTGAAAACTGTGGGGTTAGAAAAACTGTTATGTATCTGTAAAAGTTATTGTGCAATATTGCGTCGTAATTTAAATGTTGAAGAAGGGCTAGCGAATGGCGCAATGGGTAAAGTTATAACATTTATTAATTATCCAAACAGAAATGATGTGCAATACTTATCCACATAATGTGATGCTATTGCTGAAGTTAAGCAGATTGGTAGATGCGTTGTACGTTTCCTACTTGTGAAAGACTTGTGTGTCCAGCAAAAGCACTATGCAGTGTCTTTAGTGTTAGAATTGAGGGGTCTCCAATTGGCACAGGTAGGTACTTGTGATAAATAGGGGCCCTCTCCTCTAGTCAGGGTAAGGGGGTACACTCCTAAAATAACCCCTGCTCACCCCCTTGGTAGCTTGGCACGAGCAGACAGGCTTATTTCAGAGGCAGTGTGTAAAGCATTTGTGAACACATACAGTAATCAAGTGACAACACTACAAATGGACACCACACAGGTTGTATATTTATAAAAATAAGCATCTTTTATGTAGAGTTACCACAAGACCATAAACGACAAAAATAATCCACAATACCATTAGAAATCAAGAGTTCTTGTTAAAAAGGCTTAAATCAAATGTCTGTGCAAGTTGGTAGCCCTGTCCGGCTACAGCTTTGCTGAAATAACACAGAGTCTAACAAATCCAGCGGATAGCGACGGTCCGGGGCCACTCAAATGTCGACAGACTCAGTCATAGTACCTTTTACTTGGGGCGTTCGTCGCGGTGCAGAAAAGGAAGCGTTGCAGGACGCGTTGTCCTTCGATGCGGTGCAGGCAATGGCCCGTTGGCGGAGCCGGGGATTCCGAGGCTTACGTTGCAGGGCGAGACGGTACTTGGATACGGTGCTTGCAGCTTGCGGTGCGGTGACAGCTTGCGGTGCGGGAGCTGGAGTTAATCAGTCCGGACAGCGGTACGATTCGGGCGGTGCGTCGCGAAGGGTGCGAGTGGTGCCCAACTCCAATGCGTTCACAGGTCTCGAAGTCAGCACAGTGATCGTGTCGGTCAGGCCAGCTCGATTTGGTGTAGCCTCGTTGCACGTCACGGTGTCCACAAGTCACGGTGCAGGCAACGGCTCGGTTACGGCGTCAGGACGGAGTCAGTGAGCTCAGAGCTTGCGTTGTTCGCTGCAGACGTTGTTTGATGCGGTGCCTACAGGACACCGGGCCGGTCGTGAGAGTCGGTCACAGCTCCCTGCCTCTGTAGCCACTGAAACAGCGTTTCCAGCAGCAATCCACAAAGGCTGGCGAAGTCTACTGGTCCTGAGACTTTGGTCAGGGGGCAAGCTCTCTTCCAAGCCCTTGGAGATCTTTGCACAAGTTGATGAGGGTATTCACACAGTTCTCCTCCCTCTCTTAAGCAGTAAGGCAACCACTGCAGGCCAATTCCCCAAAACAGCAAACAGGTGGGGATAGCCTCTCCTTCAGTCTTCACGCGTTCCTTACTCAGCAGAGGTTTCTTCTTGTCTTTCCAAAAGTGATCTAAATTCTTGGGATCAGGGTCCCAATACTTATACCCCAAAATCCTTTGTCCTCTGAGGGCAGAGGGGCCTTCGCCCAGTCCAAACTAGTTCTGGAGCACTCTGTTGACATGACTACTTCTTTCCTTTCAGAGAGCAGGGTAGAGACATCAGACGCTCCACAGGGGGTGGAGCCAGCATTGTGGAGGGAAGGTACAGCCATATTCAGGTCCCAGGTGCAACTCCTCCCACCCATCTGCATGGAGATCTCTCTATTCAGGCCTGGCTGCCTCACCCCGTCTCCTGGAATTTCCCCAGCCCCTGTCACTCAAACTCCAGACAAGCAATACACAACCTAGCAGAGGCAGGCTTGGACAGTTAAGAAAGAAAATACCTACTTTCTAAAACTGGTATTTTCAAACACAGAATGTTAAAACCAACTTTACTAAAAGATGTATTTTATCATTCTGAATTCAGGCATACTAAACTCGAATTTCTACCATGTTCCCTGAGTCAGTTAGGATTATAAGATGTAATAATCAAAATTGCCCATTCTGGCCTATGGAGAACAGGTAGCCTTACAATAGTGAAAAACGAAAATGGCTGTAATTCACTATTAGGCAACACACATCAGGGTTTGTCCTACCTTATACTTACAATGCACCCTGCCCTTGGGCCTACCATAGGGGTGACTGATATGAAGCAAAGGGAAGGTTTAGGGACTGGTAAGTGGGTGCACTTACCCAGTCGTCATGGCAGTGCGAGACTGCACGCAGGCTCTGCGATGGCAGACCTGAGGCACACGTTTAAAGGCTGCTTCTGTGGTTGGCACAACCAGTGCTGCAAGCCCACCAGCAGCATTTGACTCAAGCCCCGGGCACCTCTTGTGCACTGTACTATGGTCTGACAGTGAATCAAATATACCCAATCATGGAATCACTAATTCATACAACAATTTACAATAGGGAGAGCAGACGCACTTAAGCACTGATCAGCAGTGGTAAAGTGCCCAGAGTCATAAAACAGCCAAACAACAGGTCAGAAAAATATAGGAGGAAGGCAAACAGTTCAGGGATGACCCTGCAAAAAGGGCCAAGTCCAACATTTAGCATATGCAGTAACTATTCACAAATTGCACGATTTAGGTGTCAATACGGGTCTTGTTAATATTAGTAGTAGTGTATTCAAAGAAGGGATGTCATCTGTTGCTTTGTCGCAAATTACAACATTGACTGGTTTATTTCTGATTGATTTTGATGAGAAGGAAGTAAGTGCTGATGTGAGCTGTGTAATGGAACTGTGTAACAGAGTATAATAGGTTTAGAGCTCAATATGCTCCTCATTTAGGGCAGTATCCTGTGGTTCAAAAAGCAATACTGTGTCCAAAGCGGAAAATATAAAAACAGTCTATCAGAGTTGAACAGAAAGATGAACAAAAAGAAAATCACCAAGGAGGAAAGACAAGAAACCTACAGCATAATGAGGAAATACAAGGCTCAATCTGAGTGATCTGTTATGCAAATTTAGTGTTAAATGGACTATATCATTTGCCTCCTTTTACAAATTCTATTAAAGAAAAGGTACACTATGAAGTTGAATTGAGGAATTAAGAAGTGATGGAAGTATTATACATTCTGGTACTGGAATAATAAAACTCACCAATGACTGTACTGGATCAGTAGTGTTCTCTCAAAATCTTCAGCAGGATGCTCAAGAATTTCTAAGGGTAATGCTAGGACTATTAGATGAAGACGATGTGAATATCATTGAATTATTTTGTTAACTTATAATTGGACCCATAACTGTGAAGATTGTAAATTTACGACTAGCACTAAAATCAATTCAGAATGATACCTCTACTTAACATTACCAGATTGTAAAGCTTTGCCCTTTGAAGACTTAACTACAAATGCCCATCAAGAAATGACCTGTCCAAACTGCAGATCAGAACTTAGGTCAATGTTGTTTCTGCAAAGGTAGTCATGCTACAATGATGCAGAGTGGATGGTGGTAAATTAGGAACTGAAGTTGCAAACTTTAAAGCTGCACAAATTTCCATCTTAAAAAGAACTTTCACAACTATACCAATCACATTTCATGAAGGAGTTAATATAACCTCTGAACACTGCGCAATATATTTGAGATGTCAACAGGATGGACTGATTGCAATGACATACACCTGACATTCAAATCAAGACTACCTAAAAAGTTACCAAACTCATTTCTGCTATTTGTTGAACCGAAGTTCTAAGGAGAATTTAGGATAAGAAAATGTGGTATTTTTTTGACATAATATGGATTATGTTTTTCTGAGACATGTCCCAGCCACTACTCAGGGACTCATCCAATCACCCAGGTGCTACCTATGCACTATGCAATCACACAGACACTATGCATGCACTCATCCAATAACTTTGGCACTCCATTTGCACTCATGCAATCATCCTTACACTACTCTTGCACTCATCCAGTCACCCAGGCACTATGTATGTACTCATCCAATCAATCATGCACTACCCTTGCACTCATCCAATCACCCAGCCACTACCTGTGCACTAATTCAATCAACCAGGCACTATCCATGCATTCATCCAATCACCCAGGCACTATCCATGCATTCACCCAATCAAACAGGCACTATCCATGCATGTACCCAATCACCCAGGCACTATCCATGCACTCACCCAATCACACAGGCACTACCCTTGCACCCATCCAATCACCCAGGTGCTACCTTGCACTCATCCTATCACTGCGGTGTTACACTTCCACTCATTCATTTACTTAGGCACTACACTTGCCCTGATCCAATTACTCACGCACTAACCATGTACTCAACCATTCACCCAATCACTAACCATGCACATATCCAATTACACAGGCACTAACTTTGCAGTAATCCATTTAGCAAGCCACTATGCATGCACTCATACATTCACTCAGGCAGTACCCATCACTCATCCAATTACCCAGGCACTATCCATGCACTCACCCAAACAGCCTAACACTATGCATGCACTCATTCAATCTCACTCACTGCACACTTTTTCTGGATCTTCCCACATGGCTTCTAGGCCAATTTTTATCAGTTCCTGCTTGATGAATACTAGCCAATGGATCTTTCTTACCCCGTTATAGGTAAGTAACTGTTTTCGTTCCTCCCTATAATTGGATAGTTCAGGTGTTGACCAGAGTCTGTGCCAGAACCTTAGGGGTTTGATCCCTAGTTCATCTTCGATTGAGTTTAATCCCAAGTCCAACCTTAGGGGAAAAGTTTGTAGGTGTACTTTGCGGAAGGGACAGCAATTGTCGCATAAATTTAGTTTCAGTTTTGGCAATTGCTGTTATCTTCGTGTGACCCCACAACTCCCCGCCATATAGGACTGCTGCTCTTGCTTGCACTTTGTATATCTCAAGGGCGGGCCTCACTGGTTTCAGTGGTGAAGTATTTGACACCTTGATTATACCAACCGTCAGCTGTGCAAGTTTTAGTTGGGATTTAGCAATTTGGGGGCCCCATGACATATTTTCTTGTGGTAAAACCCCAAGATAGGTGAAGGTAGTTGCCCTTTCCAAGTTCCCTCTGCCCAAGGTCGGATTCGAACTTGTGGATGCCGCTGGATTAAATATCATGTATTTAGTTTTATCGACATTAATCTCCAGTCCTCGCAGGCTGCAGAAATCCCGAAAGCCGTCCAGTGTCCGTTGAATCCCCATGGGGGACTTGGAGAGCAGGAGGGTATCGTCGGCAAACATGATTGCGGGTACCCTCCTACCCGCCAATAGTGGAGCATCATTATTTGGCACCTCATTCAGAAACGGGATTAGGTCGTTAACATATAGGCAGAAGAGGGTTGGGGCCAATACACAGCCCTGCCTCACCCCTCTTCTAACCGGGAACCTAGGGGACAGTGCACCATTCCTCCCACACCTAACCTGGGCAAAATTCTCGTCATGGAGCCTCGTTAGGATGTTCAATATTTGAGGTGGAACATCCAAATACCGCAGCACAGACCACAGTTTCCTCCGTGGTACAAGGTCAAAAGCATTCAATCACCCAGGCACTTTCCTTGCACTCATTCATTCAAAGAAGTGCCACTTATGCACTCATCCAATCACCCATGTGCTACTCTTGCACACATCCAGTCACCCAGGCACTACCCACACACTCATACAATCAACCAGGCACTATCCATACACTAATCAAATCACTCAGGCAGTACCCACACACTCATACAATCAACCAGGCACTACCCATACACTAATCCAATCACCCAAGCAGTACCCATACACTCATCCATTCACTCAGGCACTACCATGCAGTCAAGCAATCATCCAAGCACTACCCATGCACTCATCCATTCAATGAGGTGCTGCCCATGCACTCATCTAATCACCCAAGTGCTACTCATCGAGTTGCCCAGGCAGTGCCCATGCACTCATCCTATCACTTAGGCACTACCAATATACTCATCCAATCACCCAGGAACTATCTATGCACTAAGAATCACAAACTGGAAGAGACAAGGGACTAAGCCTTCTCTGACTCCCTTCCCATAGTATAAGTCTCACTCAACAGAGAAGCGCTACAAAAGGTAAACTACTTTACCCGTATAGGAAAAAAAAGGGAGGTGCTTCAATTACCAAAACCCCCACAATGTGGGTAGTGTACCAAAAGTCAACGGAGACAACAAAAAAGAAAGGAGCAAGGCAATAAATGTCTTAATACTGCCCTCACACACTTTGCAGTGTCATGCTTCCTCATAGGGCCGCGTCATGCATCCAAGTGCAGACCAACACACTGGCTGGAGCGCAAAACCTTTTTTGCATTAAGATTAGTGGTGAGGGTAGAGTAGATAAAGAGGAACAAAAACCACATTAAGAGACACAAAACTTAGAGGAAAGGATGTTCAATCAAGAAGGGACCAAATAGTGCAAACACATATAGTTAAAACAACCTAAAGGGCAACACTCGTCTTTTATTCCTGTAACCCCCTGGTAGGATTAAAACATGGAATATGGGATATTCAGGGGAGGTAAAAGCCCCTAAATCCCCGCTGCAGATACCAACATGTTTCTGCCAATATTATCGTGCCCAACCGGGTAACTCTGGCATTCATCAGGGTGTTGGTCCCTAGTTTTTTTTTTTTATAATTTGTTTATTTGCATTTTCCAAAGAAACGACATACAAAAGAGAAAACAAAGAAAACGAAAAAGTCAGTCAGGATCATAACTTACATAATCTGTGGTAGCACAAGGAACACATATCAATCAATAGGGGTATCCCCAGTGGCTAGTGCATGTCTAACAAGTAACCCATGGTATGCAGCCACATCTACACTGCTGGTTTCGACCTTACAGTAATTGTCATGAACATGCAGTGATTACCATCATGTGCAGTGGTACTGTGCAACATAGTTAGGATCAGGATGCAGCACTAATTATGTCCTTTGGCCCTATGATACCTATGATGTCTGTGGAGGCATATCGTTAGGCTCCTGCGAACGCTGTAGGTATGCTAACAAGGGTTGCCAAATGTCCAACGGTCTAGAGGCAGGCGGCTGCAATTGAGCATATGTATCGCTGGTGGTGTTGCAATATGTCATGCTGTGCAACCATGTATGGAGTGTAGGGCTAGCTTTACCCGCCCACTTAAGGGCCACATCGCGTTTGGCTAGCAGAAGCGCTATCGCTACAAAATGACGCCGGGACTTGGAGAGGTAATGGACATACCCCAATAGGGCAAAGAGAGGTGGTGGTGCAATGTCCATTTCAACCATCTTAGATATCTCACTGAAAATCGATGTCCAATAAACCTCCAACTTTGGACACGTCCACGTCATATGGGCAAAGTCCGCATGCGGGCCATTACATTTCAGGCAGGCGTCAGACCGCGCTGGGTCAATGCGGTGTAGTTTACTGGGGGTGAGATATACACGCCGCAGAAACTTAAAATGCAACAGTTTATGACGGTGGTTCGGCAATAATTTTCGCGTTTGCTCACAACAACGCCGCCATTGAAGGTCAGTTAAGGGATGTCCATGATTGCCTTCCCAGGCAGCCCTCACCGCCGTGTCTCTACTCGGGAGCCGTTCTATCACCCCCTTGTACAGTCTAGCAACCAAGTGGTTCCCATCTCATCCGCTAATGACCCCAGTCACAGAGGAAATTCAGTGGGCGCCAATGGGTAGTTCTCAATGCAAGCACTGAGCGCCTTCTGTACACGCATGAGCACAAAATGGTCTAAAGTTGTGGCCTCCCAGAGTCGAGGGTCCTCCGTGTGTGAGAATATGTGCCCGCGAGGGAACAAGTCCCCGAAGGTATGTGGCCGAAATTTAGATAGTGTACGTTTGACTAGCGCCTCCTGCAGGATAGGTATCCAACTGTTACCGGCCAAGGGTAGTGCGTGAGAGTACAGGGCACTCATGCCAGTCACCTTCGCCAGCTTGAGCCAGGCCCAGCTCGTGGTGGATAGCGTTTGAATATCACGCGGATCCCGAGGGAAACCGCACGCCAGCAATGTGTGAAGCGGATCCAGAAGTGCCAAGTCCACCTCAGGCGGATAGTATGGGATCCGGATATCCGTGTTATACCAGTGCCGAGCAAAACTGGCCTGGGCAACCAAATAGTAAATGTGCAAGTTCGGTATGCCAAAACCACCTCTCTCATATGGTAGCACCAAGGTATCCCATCCAACTCAAGGCTGTCTCCCACCCCACACCAACCTCCCAAGCAAAGTGCGCATTCTAGTAAAAAAACTGTTATAGAGAGGGATTGGGATGTTCTTAAAAAAATACAGAAACTGTGGCAACACCACCATTTTTATTATTGCTATTCGGGCCTGCCATGGATATGGGCAGTCGCAACCATCGTTCTACGTTGCACCATATCTAGTAACCTCGCCAAGCAGTGGTGGTACATTTTCATCAGGGCGCCGCACATATAATATTATGTCGTCGGCATAGAGTGGGAGCAACAGTGGTCCCGTCTTGAATTGTAAGCCATGGTGGCTGTGCTTACTCTGTAAAAGGCGCACCAATGGGTCTAGTGCTAGTATAAAACAGAGGGGGGACAGGGCACATCCCTGCTGCGTCCCACCGATAAGAGGGAATGCCCTAGTCCGTGTGCCATTGAGGCGGATGCAGGCCGTCGGCTGGGTGTACAACAGTCTGATCACCGCCAAAAACCATTCAGGGATCCTCAGGGCGCAAATGGTGGCATATAGGAATGACCATTCCAGTGAATCGAACGTCTTTTCGGCGTCCAACTGCACCGCTACAGCTGGTAAAGTTGGTTCAAGCCTATTAAGAGTGGTGAACAATGTGCGTGTGTTCAGGGCCGTGGTTTGTGCGGAATAACGCCCGATTGCGCCGGGGAGATGTGATGCTTAATAATCAATGCAAGCCTGATGGCAATTACTCTAGTAAAGATTTTATTGTCAAAGTTCAATAGTGACAAGGGCCTGTATGAGGAGTATTTCAAATGGTCTTTACCGGGTTTAGGTATTAAAATTATGACTGCTTTCCTTAGAGTGGGTGGAAGTATCCCCTTATCTACTGCCTCCTGCAAAATGTCAATAAGATGGGGGACTAACAGATCTTTATACTTTTGATAGAAACAGCCAGTAAAACCGTCCAACCCAGGCGCTTTGATGTCATCAAGCGCGTCAGTGGCATCCGAAATGTCCCTCTCCGTGAAGGGTTCAGCCAGGAACTCCTGATGTACCTTGCCCAACCAGGAGAAGGAAACCTCGTCAAGGTACTCCTGGCAGTCCTCCAGGGTTGAGTCAGTCCTAGAGGTGTATAGTTCCATATAATATTTCAGCACCTCACGCAACACTCCCACATTCCCTGTTATTTGCTCCCCGGTGTCCCCAGTCAATGCAGCTATGTATGTGGGTTTACAAGTGTATTGCATCAGCCGTTCCAGTGTCCTGCCTGGCTGTTCTCCCTCCCCGTACCTACGAGCTGTGGCGTATTTACCCAGAAAGTTGGCTGCTCTGCCCGCGGCTTCATTGAACTCAGCTAGCAGAGTAGCGCGCCTAAGCGTATCAGGGGAATCTGGTGCATGTGAGCTACTGTCGAGGCCCCGAAGTTTGGTCTCTACCTGCGCAAGCGTGAGGCGAAGCGACCGGAGCACACCAGCATGTTTGGAAATGCAGATACCCCTAGCGTATGCCTTAAATGCCTCCCAGAGGGTGGCCTTGGAGTCAACGGTACCGACGTTCATTTGGAAGTATTCCACGAGAGCTTCTCCCAGTTCAGTTGCAAAAACAGAGTCTCGTAGGGCCATGTCCTGAAGTCACCATGTGAGCTCCACCTCCCCAGCCCTTGGAATCCGTAAGTGTACCAGTACAGGGGAATGGTCGGGCAATGTACGCGGCAAATGCTTAACATCCTTGAGCCAAAGTAACGCGGCTGCCGAAAGGCACCAATAGTCAAGGCGCGTCCAAGTGTTATGGGGTGCAGAGTAGTCCGTGTATCCTAAGTCGCTGCCAGTGTGGTGGTGCCAGGCATCTACCAGATCCAATTGTTTGAGGACACCCCAAAGTGCGCGCCACGTGTGTGGTTTAGTGCCTGTGGTGTTTGAAGTACTATCCAGCTCCGGGTTAAGTGTCAAGTTAAAATCACCCCCCAAATATATATAATCGGCCCCCATGAGAAGAATATGTGAATAAACATTGTTAGAAAACTCAGGGTCCTCTACGTTCGGGGCATAAACGTTGACAAAAAGCACAGAGTGCTCCAGCATGCAGCCCTTAATCAACACATATCTCCCGCCCTCATCCCTGTATACCTCCTCCTCATGAAAGGGCAGTCTCTTGTGGATGAGCACAGCCACTCCTTGGGCATAGGCGCTATAACCAGCAAAATATCTATGGGACCCCCAGGCAGCAGCAACTAATGGGGTGACATTCTTAGTCAGATGGGTCTCCTGCAGGAAGACAACATCTGCCTGGTGGCGTTGTAAATAATTTGTCACTAGCTTACATTTGCGGGCCTTATTAGGACCTCGAACATTCCAAGATATCAGAGACACATCAGCCTCTGCCAGAACTTTACTAGCCATAGTCCACTGCAAAGAGAGTAATTGACATTCCTATTCGCACAATAGGTGTGCTAAACCGCAAGGTGTACACAATACCACATATATCACGCAAATTTGACCAACTGTCCCAACCCCACCCGCCCCCGCCCATCCACCCACCCAAATGTGGGGGAAAGACCCCATCCCAAATCACAACTCCAAGATGTAACTGCAAACCAAAAACCCAAGCAATGAACCCCCAAGGAAACAAATAGATGTGCATCCGCACGTGGGAGGTGGCAACACCCCGCCATAACACCATACCATGTCATAAAAGAACAACATATTCGCACATCTGTGGCGGCACAACCTGTGTGGTGCCATCAAGGTGTTACTACTAGGAGCTTCAACAAAAACTGTAACGTGGTGAGCAATGTCTACAACTACAGTAGAGGAGCACAATATACGGAGCTAACCGGTGCCAAACTGTTCCGCACTCGCTCCTGAATTCAGAATGCCCTGAGAGTGCAATGGAGATGCGCCGGAGTTCTTCTTCACAGCGTTGGAATATTGGTGGCAAAACTCATGGAGGGTGTCGAAAACCCGGGACCGTCCATCCACATCCACCATTAGACGCGCAGGGTACAGCATTCTGTAGCCCAGGCCAAGCTTTCGCAGTGCAGCCTTAACCCCCGCATATTACCGGCGTGCCTCCTGCACCATCACTGTGAAATCAGGGAATAGGGAGATGTTGGAATCCTGCCAGTTCAGTTGCCCCTTTTCTCTAGCCAACCGTAGAGCAGCCTCCCTGTCCCTAAAATTCAAAAGGTGTGCTGTAATCGGGTGTGGAGGACACCCCGGATTCGGTCGAGGCCCCTGGATGCGGTGCGCATGTTCTACAACAAAAGTATCAGTGAATGAGTCCCTGCCGAAGAGTTCTGTGAGAAGCTTTTCAACAAAAAGGTCCAACCTGCCCGTGTTTGTTGACTCAGTCACTCCCGTAATGTGGATATTATTCCTGCGCCCCCGGGCCTCCAAATCCTCATTCTTCATCACTACAGTTTTAAGGAGCCTCTCCATCCTCTCATACTTTTTGACAGTTTGGGCCGCACCATCCTCCAGGTCTGAAATTCTACTTTCTGCCACTGTCAGACGCCCCTCATGTTTGTCCAACTGCCCCCATTGCATCCAGGTGCTGGTCGAGGGCATCAAATCTGGTGTTCAGGGCCTTGAATCCTGCCCGCAGCTCAGCCAGGAGACCCTCTGTCCCCGCCACCACCACTGTTGAGGGAACCTCACCGCCCTCCGCCATGATAGACTGTTGCGCCGCTGTGCTAGGTCCTGAAGCTTTGAAAGGAAGTGTGCTCTGTCGGGGGTCCTTACGCCCCATACCCCCTGTACTGGCTTCACAGTGTGAGTAGAGACGACTAGAAGCAGTACAACGAGTCAGCCACCACAGGTATCCACCGGCACAGCGGTTTCAAATACGTAGAAGTCAAGGGCAAGGCAGGGTCGCAGCCTCCGGGGCAGCTAGCACATTGTCCGGCACCGATGCAGCACCCAGAGTGACCATCGGCGGGGGAGGACAGAGGTCCGAGTCGTGAGGCACCAGTAAGCAGCACATCTGAACAAACACAGGCTCCACAGGTGAGCAATGATAAAGTGCCAGAAGAGAAGGTGCAGGGCATCCACACAGGCCAAACACAGGGCGAAGCACCGTTAATCTTTACTCTAGGCAGCAGTGGAGGAGGGTGTCAATCGGGGCCTCGGTGGGGGGTCCCGCAGGATAGGTTCATGTGGCAGGCGGGGCAGCAGCAGTCATAGGCCATGGATGGAAGTCAGGGGTGGGGGGGCTCCAGCCGGGCGCCGGTCCGCCGACACGCCCGCGGTCCCTGACACCGCAGGGCCTCTGTGGAAGCCCGCACACAGCCTGCTTACCGCCCCATTCGCCGACGTCACGGCAATTTCTCCGATGCGGCACCGCTACACGTCGAGGCCTGGCCTACTGCAGCACGCAATGCCCCGGCTTCAGGTCCAGTCCTAGGCCCAACCACGCCGCATCTCTCCTCACACGGTGCCATTCTGCTCCACAAGCAACAATCGGTCTGGAGCTGCAGCCGCCGCTATCCCCTGACCTCACTCGCCTCCAGGGGTAATTTTCGCAGCGATATCACCATCAGTGCCGCCACAGATGTAGCTGGAAAGAAGGACTATGGTGGAGCTACCAGCCTACGCAGTCATCATGGTCGGCGGCTAGGCCACGCCCCGTTGGTCCCTAATTTATTGGTCTTCACCCCTATTCAGGTGTTTACCTTGTTTTTTAGCATGGTGGACAGTATCCAATTATCATGCTCTCCGGGGATTTCCGAGAGGGATCCTGTTTCTGTGAAAATAAGGGGGGGGGGGGGGCAGAACACATGATTGTAGTACTACCCAGCCATTGTATATTCCTCTTTTAAAATTCAGAATTATTGCCCTCAAACTTCCTGCCAGCACATCACATGCAGCGTCTCCATAAAACCAAGCCTTTTTTTATATTATACCTCACTAGAATTGCCCACACCACATGCAGAACCCACTCACACCTCAAACACTGGTGGGGATATGTACAAGGGATTCTGTCGTGCTCATATAAGAAATTATAAAATCCAAACTCATTGTGGAAGTTTTTTTAAAACAAAGTGTCACTTGACACTGCCCCAATCAAATCATGCCTGCGGGAAAATAAATCAATCCCTATGCCATAGATATATACAGCTAATCTACTTACAAGAGTTCACAAGTAGTTCTCTGAACCCAGGACCTTTGTGGGAAAGTGGTCTTGTAGTCACACTCTGATGTTAGATAAGGGTGTGGAGAAAAGAAAAAACAACAGTATGTGTAGGGTTTTCTTCTCCTCTTATTCTGTCAGCCATAGCTCAAACCCGTTAAAAAATCCTGTTATACTGTCAACAGTTTGTATTAGATTAGGTACCTGCACCTAACGTCATTCGTGGCAGGGGAAAGCTGCTTAGGTTATCGAACTCTCCCTGGTGACCAAAATGTAAAAAATGCTCAGCTCGTCATAGTAACATCGGTAGTAGGTTTAACTCAAATGGCCTCTGACTAGCCATTATATGCTCACAACACTATCCATGCACTCACACACTTACCCAGGCACTATCCTTGCACTCATACAATCACTGAGGCGCTACCCATGCACCATGCAATCACCCAGACACTATGCATGCACTCATCCAATCAATTAGGCACTACCTTTGCACTGATGCAATCACCCTTCTATCACTCTTGCACTCATCCAGTCACCCAAGCACTATGTATGCACTCATCCAATCACCAGGCACTACTAATGCACTAATCCATTCACTGAAGTGCTACCCATGCACTCATCCAATCACCAAGGCACTATCTATGCACTCATCCAATCACGCAGGCACTATTTTTTTTTTTTTTTTTTGCTGGTTTGTATAGCGCTGGAATCGACTTCTGATGAAGTATCTCTGCGCTTTTGGCGCCGGTCGAAACAGAGGTGTGAAAGAGTGGGGCTAGATCTCATTTCTGAACAGTACAGTTTTCAGGTGTCTCCTGAAAGTGAGGTGTTCTTTACACTGTCTCAAAGACAGAGGGAGTTTGTTCCATAATGTGGGTCCTGTGATTGATAGTGCTTTGCTCCCATGTCTGGCTTTTTTTGCACCGGGGATCACTAAGAGAAGATTGTTGCTGGACCTGAGCGATCGAGTTGGAATATAGGGAACAAATTTGTTTTGAAGGTAGGCGGGCCCTTGTCCATTTAGACATTTACGAATCAGACAACATATTTTAAATTTAGTTCTCTGCCGGATTGAGAGCCAGTGCAGTTGCTCAAGGAGGGGCTTAGAAGCAGTTCTCGGGTGGACGTTGAGGACAAGGCGAGCTGCCGTGTTCTGAATGACCTGAAGCTTGGCCAATACGCCTTCGTTGGCAGAAAGCAACAGGCCATTACAATAGTCAATCCGACTTAAAACCAAAGCCTGAACAAGAGTTCTCCTAAAGGAGTCAGGTAGTAGAGGGAAAACTTTACGTAACAGGCTAATGGTATGGAAGCATATTCCTGAGATATAGTTAACATGCTGTTTGAGTGACAAATCTTGATCCAATCTGATCCCTAAATTCTTCACGACCTGTTTGGGTTTGGGAACTATTCCCAGGTCGTGTGGCCACCAATCAGGGGTCCATAGTGTTTTAGCTTCTCCAAACAGCATTACCTCAGTTTTGCTGACGTTGCACTGAAGATAATTGGAGGACATCCAATGTGCCACTGCCTTCATGCCTGAAGAGAAAGAGCTTCTTACATCAGCGGAGAGAGTCTTAAAGGGGAAGAGGAGCTGCGTATCATCAGCATATGATACTGGGATGAAACCATACATGCGCATCACTCTTTCCAGGGGTGCCACATAGATGTTAAAAAGGGTTGGGCTTAAACAGGAGCCCTGTGGCACCCCTTTTGAAATCTCTACCTCCGCTGAACGATACGCATCCATGGTGACTCTCTGGGAGCGATCGGATAGGAAGCTCTTTAACCAGTCAAGGGCTTTATCCTTGATGCCAGCGTTCGACAACTGATCGGTCAGGATGGTGTGTGACACGGTGTCGAACGCTGCCGACAGATCTAAAAGAACCAGTATCACTGAGAAGCCCTTGTCCTGGTACATATGTAGATCATCAGTGACAGACAGACGGGTGGACTCCGTGCTGTGTTTCGGCCTGAACCCTGACTGAGAGTAGTCCAGGCCGCCAGCAAGTTCGTTGTAGCTGGACAGATGGTGGTTTACATGCTTTTCAATCAGTTTCCCTAGAAATGGTAATAAGGATATGGGTCTGAGATTAGCTAGTTCGGTCCATGGGATGGCAGTATTTTTCCTGATAGGTCTAACAAGGGCTCGCTTCCATTCTCTGGGGACGTTGCCTGAGCTAAGTGAAAGATTCACCAGTTTTTCAATCACGGGGCAGAACTGTTCAGTCAGAGGAGGCATTATCCTAGCTGGGATAATATCATCTGGACTACCACTTTTGATCTGTCATACTAGTGAGGAAGTTTCTTGTAAAGAGATGAGAGGGAAGGTATCTAACGTATATTTGTCCTTCTTCAGTTCGGTATCCATCTCAGGGGGCGCCGTATCTATAGTAGTTGCTCTATTGGCGCAAACTATTTTATCATGAATTATATCTATTTTATTGGTGAAGAAGCAGGAAATTTCATCACATAGCTGTTGAGAAGCTAACTCAGAGGATATACATGCTACTGGCTTGACAAAAGTTTGTAAAATTTGGTACAGGACCCTTGGAGAGTTCCCTGCAGCTGTGATTTGTGATGCAATATAAGTTTTGCGAGCAATGCGAATAGCTTTATGGTAGATAGATAATGAATCCCAATATTTATTCTTATCCTCTACCAGGTGGGAGGTTCTCCACCTCTTTTCTAGTTGCCTAGCAGTTAATTTTAGTGTCCTTAAGTGGTCAGAAAACCAGATTTCTTGTTTGTTAGCCGGTCTGGGTTTGAACTGTTTCAAAGAGGCAATCTTATCTATAGCTTCCTTAGTTGCTCTTTCAAATTTTTTAATAGCGGTTCCAATATTTTCTTGGGGGGAAAAGAAGGGGGAGTTAAACTTTTTCTTGAAGGTGGTATCGGTAACTTTGTGCCACTGTCTACGTACACTCGGTAATAAGATATAACTATACATGCATTCACCCAATCACCCAGGCACTATCCATGCACTCACCCAATTACCTAAGCACTACCCTTGCACTCATCCAGTTACCCAGGCACTACCTTGCACTCATCCAATAACTTGGGCATTACCCTTCCACTCATTCATTTAATCAGGCACTACCCTTGCACTGATCCATTCAAAAATGCACTACCCATGCACTCATCCATTCACCCAGGCACTAACCATGGGCATATTCAATTACCCAGGCACTTTCTTTGCAGTCATCCATTCACCCATCCACTATTCATGCACACATCCATTTACTCAGGAAGTACCCATGCACTCATCCAATTACCCAGGCCCTACCATTCACTCACCCAATCAATAGGCCACTACTTATGCACTCATACAATTACCCAGGTATTACTCTTACGCTCATCCATTCACTCAGGCACTACCCGTGCAGTAATGCAATCGACCAAGCAGTACCCATGCACTCATCCATTCAATGAAGTGCTATCCATGCACTTGTCTGATCACCCAGGTGCTGCTCTTTTACTCATCTACTCACCAAGGCAGTACCCATGCACTCATTCATAAACTCAGGCACCAGCCCATCCTCAACTTGCACCAACATTTCCAGACATTGCTGGCTCCCTTTGGCGCACCTTCGCTCCACTGCTGCTCCACTGCTGCAGGGCCTTGCCATTAAATTTCCATTGCTGGGCCCTCCCCTGACAGTGATTATCTCTAGTGATCAAATTCAAGGCCTGTATTGCTGCTGGTTCAAATATCTGCCCCCTGCTCTAAATCTACACCAGTGCCTTCCATGCCAATGCTGGCTCTACTGGTACCTGATCAAGTTCCACTACGATTTTCAACCTCAAACCATTGTGTTTGCCCCCAATGAGCTGACAGTGATTGGGGATTGTTTAACCTTCATACAGATATGAGGATTCATATATTGTATGTCAAGTATGTACAGTGTGATGTATTGCTTTTAGTCCACATCAATCTTGTTGGTGTCTCCTATCTACCCTGATAAAGAGCTCTCAAATGATGAAAATATGTTAAAACATCAACATTTTTTGACATGTAGAATGCCAGTGATTGATTTTCACCTGAATTATAGTCAAATTCTGAGAGAAAACCGGAATCAGTATTGCAAATGTGTCTACAGTGTTTCTACTTTGTTTGTTTGCATTTTTAGCTCAACTCCATTCACATATGTCCCCCTGACTGCATTGGAGCAGCTATAGATCAGCAATGTGTGTTATTTTGCTTCATCCCCATAGCATGACAGTGACCACTGTCAATATATGATGTTTGTGCATGTTGTTTGTTACACCAGGGAAGCTCAGGCTTGAGGCTTCCTACGAGGGAACTATTGTTCTCCTAAATAACTATTACCAGGAAGCATAGACCAGCATCTAGTAAGTATGACTTTCTAATGAAACAGCCAACACAAGAAAGCCTTGTTTTTATAGGCATCTACAAATAAAGTCAATCTGCATGACTTCTTTTTAAGTCTTTTCTGCCATACCTGGGAAAAGAAGTTGATACATACCAAAGTTTGTCAAAAACATGTTTTCCTTGCTTAACCTACCTTTACAATGTTTGAATTCAGAGTACCCTTTGAGCAGGTACACCCATGCTTTATGGGATATGGCAATCAAGATCTTACCGGCTATCCAGGAAGACCTAAGTGCTTCATTGGCCCAAGCAAATAAGACGGGCAGGTTGCAGCAAAGTACTTGTTACATGCTACCTTAGACACCACTAACTGGATAGGTTGTGCAATACAATGGTCCCTGGTTATTCCAGTCACCAGTGTAGTCATTCAAAGGCACAACTGGATGTAATCAATAGGGTTTTCAGGTTAAGCCCAAGAATTCCTCATGGGCACACCTTTCGATGGATCTAGACTGTAATGACAAATTCCTGACTTGTCGCTCGACCAATTCAAAGATAATCACACCATAGCATAATCTTTCGTGTTATTGTACCCATCCGTACTTTTCCACCTTCAATATGGGAAATTTAGGGGCTATATCCAAGGCCTAGCCTACAGGCAGGGCTTGCATTCCCAGTTGGTGAAGCAGTGAACTCATTCCTTTCTGAATAGGAGACGTGGTGGTAGCTGAAGCCATTCACACCAGAAGGGATGGCAGTCCTTCAGCTCTTCCACTTCTACTGACCAGTAGGGGTGGGATTTGGCATCTCTAGCATGGCTGGAAATTCATCATGCCAGACTGAATGGTTGTGCAAATTGTTCAAAGGGCTATGCTCAGTTTTTCACTTCTCCTCATCTCCTATTATCCCCACACAAAGGAGAGATTTTTGTGGATCCCACCACTGCACTGGTTCCAGACTGGGTGATAGGAGAGTGGTATGTCTCTTACTATTTCTTAGTACTCAAGGAAAATCCAGTCATATATTGGACCTCTGACACTGAATGCCTTTCTGAAGTAGGACATATTCAAAATGCTTTCTTTGTCTCAGGCCCTTCCTGCTTTAGATAGAGAAAATGAATAGATACTCATCCTGCAGTCCCTCTTATGCTAGTAGCAGTTCAAAGTGGTGTTGAAAAATGATAATTTGCCATGCTACCCATCAGCCTTTTCGCAGCATCACAGGTTTTCAAGAAGGTTATGGTGGTTGTCGCAGGACCCAAATACATGTAGTCGCATACTTTAAGGACTAGCTGCTCAAGGCAGGCTTGCGTAGTAAGTTACAGACCATTTCCGGACAATGGCCGAGCTCTTGATCATCTTGGGGTTTTTGATCACTAGGTTGAAGTTTATTTTTATTTTCTGGTTTGGAGTGTGCAGCTGCCCTGGAACCAGGGCATCCCAGAGCTGTGGTTCCATCCCAAGACATGGTAGGAGCTAGAAAATCCAGGCTTTTGGTTGTTTTTAATGCAGCCCCTTACAGACCCTATTGGATGAGTAAAAGTAGGAATTTAAGGGTGTTGTATCTGAAGTAACAGCCTCATTGTCTAGCCGAGCTGATTTGGGAGGAGGATAGCTACAAGATGGGGATTACTAGAATGGAGGGTGCATGGCGGTGTGTTAGATTGAACTAGATGTTTATTGTATTGGTATCCTGTTCAGGTGAAAGCACTCTAGGTGAGGCAGAGAGATTAAATGTAGTCCTCTTGGCAGCTTTTAGCAGAGGCATGAATTTTAGGTGTGTGGAGATAGAATAGTGTCTGATGCCATGGAGTAGGAGACAGACTGTAGTCCACTTGTTTGCAAATCCTGATTCGTGAGTAGTTGCAAGTTGGAGCTTACTAGATTAGATGGTGCAGGCAAATTCCCACCACTTAAGTGACACCTAGACATTCAGGATACGATCGTGATAAATTGGGCTCAGTCTTTACTCTTGTGAGGATGGATCTGAGGCTTCTTGGGCTCTTTTCCTCATACATTCTCCTCTACAAGTATACCATATTGCACATGCAGATCCGGCAGTGGAACCTAAGGTTTCAGTGGTCCTAGCACCTGGTTTGCATTTCTGACTTTCGAGATCTTGGAAGAGATGGCTAATTACCTCATGTGGTAGCAGACGAGCGCAAACCTGATTATTGACTGGCAACAGTCCCCTACCACCCTGGAGTTCACAGGTATAATGGTTTAACTTTTACTGGGTGGGGTTGGCCATCTGGGGAAGGTGGAATTCAAAAGCCTATGCCCTACAGCAGAGAGCAAGCTCCACATTCACGTATTAGAACTTTGGGCGATCAGTCTGTTCCTGAAAGCCTTCCTAGCCGCCATCAAGGGATTGGGAGTACAGGTCCCAATGGACAGCACAACTGACATGTGGTACATCTAAAGCTGGGCAGTATGAAGACCTGGATCCTGGTTCAAAAGGCACTATGCCTCTGGAGGTCCGTGGACCAACAGAAGATCTTTCTGGGGACCAACCACGTTGTGGGGACTCAGAAACAGATGAGACGGACATACCTGAGCTGTTAGACCACTGGGAGATGTTCATGGCCAGATGTGAAAGCCATGGGAAGAGGCACTGGAGAGAATAGCGGTACAATGAGGAACTGTTTAGTGTAGAGGAAGGAACAATGGAGAGAGCAACAATAAGTGAAGCTTAAGGACAGTGATGAGCAGTATGATGAAAAAAGAAATTTAGAAGTGAAAATTACACAGCAAAGAGCCAAAGAAAGGCGAGGATTAGAGTGAAAAGCTATAGATAGAATAGTGGAACTGTGAATAACACTGGAGCGAAAAGCAGAGAACTGATGAACGCTATGGCAGAGAGTGGAACAGTGAGTAGTGTGAAGAGAAAAGCGGGGAGTGTAAAGAGGTAAAGGTAATTGAGGCGAAAGGATGTGAGAGAGGAGGTATAGTGAGGTAAAGATAGAGGTATTATGCCAGACAGGTTAAAATGTCCCTCACAAATGCTGGAAGTGTAATAAGACTGCACCTCTGTGTAATCCCTTTATAGCAGCTTAACACCATTCTAGTATCCGTTTCCAAGTGAGTCAAATCAACAGCTATGAGAATATTTCAGAGTTTGCTATTACCCTGTGACAGAATTTTGCTGTTAGCTCCACAGAGCTGTCCTTCTAATTCGGAGTGGGAGAGTGAATAGCAATACAGATGAGCCGTATAAAATCTAGAATTGAGTGAAGAGCTGTAGAGCAAAGAGTGGCAGAGTGCTGAGCAGTAGGCAGAAGAGCAGTATATAGAAGAGCGGTATAGAGAGAAGCATTAGAGCCAGCAATTGTATAGAAATGAGCAGTAGAGTCAGAAGTGGTATAGAGAAGAGATTAAGAGTCAAGAAAAGTATAGAGAACAGTATGATAGAGAACAGTATGAGAGGCAGGAGGTTTATAGAGATGAGAAGTAGAGTTATGAGTGATAAGGAAAACAGTAGAAGAGGTAGGGAGTGGTATGGAGAAGAGGAGTAGAGTCAGGAGTGACAAAGAGAAGAGCAGTATACAGAAGAGCAGTACAGAATAGAGCCAGGAGTGGTATAGAGAAGAGCAGTTGGGTCAAAAGTGGTATAGAGAAGAGCAGTAGAGTCAGGAGTGGTATAGAGAACAGTAGTAGAGTCAGGAGTGTTAAAGAGAAGAACGGTAGAGCCACGAGTGTTGTAGAGACGTGCAGTAGAGTCAGGAGTGGTATAGGGAAGAGCAGTTGAGATAGGAGTAGTATAGACAACAGTAGTAGAGTCAGGAGTGTTATAGAGATGCACAGTAGAGCCAGGAGTGTTGTAGAGATGTGCAGTAGAATCAGGAGTGGTAAACAGTAGAGGAGAGGTATAGAGAAAAGCAGTAGAGTCAGGAGTGATACAGAGAAGAACAGTAGAGTCAGAAGCAATACAGAGAATACCAGTAGGGTCATGAGTGATACAGGGAAGAGCAGTATACAGAATTGGGGCACAAGGAGTAATAGTAGAGTCAGGAGTGGTATAGAGAAGAGCAGTAGAGTCAGGAGTGATTTAGAGAAGAGCAGTACAGTCTGAAGTGGCATAGAGAAGTAGAGTAAGGAATAGTAAGGAGAATATATGTAGAGTTAGGAGTTCTCTAGAGAAGAGCAGTAGAGCCAGTAGTGGTTTAGAGACATGTAGTAGAGTCAGGAGTGGTAAACAGAATAGTTGTAAAGTCAGGAGTGGTAGGGAGAACAGTAGAAGAGGTAGGAGTGGTATAGAGAAAAGCAGTAGAGTCAATAGTTATACAGAGAAGAGCAGTAGAGGCAGGAGTGACACAGAGAAGAAGAGGTATGAGTGGTAAAGAGAATAGATGTAGAGTGAGGGGTTGTATGAAGAAGAGCAGTAGAGTCAAAAGTGACATGGAGAAATACAGTCCTGAGTAGTAAAGAGAATATATTATTATTATTATTATTATTAATCGATTCTTGGTATAGCGCATGGCTACCCTTAGGCATCCCAGCGCTGGTTCCACAGGATGGAGGCATTGTATGAGAACATGCGTACCCCCGATCGTACCTTTCGAATCTTTGGTACCTTGGCTAGAAACAGACTGGCAGATCTCAGATTACGCAGGGGACGGTGGAAGGAGAAAAGGGTGGAATGAATTGTTGAGCCCGTGTCCCAGAGGGTCTTATGTGCGATGCATAGTGATTTAAACATTATTCGTTCTGAGATGGGAAGCCAGTGCAGAGTCCTCATTGCTGGCTTAGCCGATTGTTGTCGGGAGATGTTGTATAGTAGTCTAGCTGCGCAGTTCTGTACCACCTGGAGTTTACTAATTACGGAGTTTGGGTTGCCCAGGTATAGTGCGTTGCAGTAGTCCAGCCGGGGGAGTATAAGTGGTTGAACCATCGCTCTGCTTGCGGTATTTGGGAGTAGTGCTAGTATTTTCCTTAGTTGTCTTAGGATGCCAAAGCATGTGGCTGTTATGTGTACCGCTTGATGGTCTAGTTTAAGCGACTTATTCAGCCAGATTCCTAGACTCTTTATTCTATCCTTGGGTTTGGGAGTTGGTCCCAGGCAGACTGGCCATTTTAAGTCTAAGGGACCACTTGCTGTATTGCCGAGGATCATTAGTTCAGTCTTATCTCCATTAAGCTTCAGGTAAGACTTGTTCATCCAGATGGCCACCTTTGTCAGACAAGTTTCAATGTTGATTTTGCTACCATCAGGGTGATTGAGGGCTACCACCAGTTAGGTGTCATCGGCGTATGTTACTATCTGGGCTCCATATGGTAGGACTAGATCAACTAGGGGTCTCAGGTACACGTTGAACAGGGTGAGGCTCAATGAGGACCCCTGTGGAACCCCACAGGTGAGGGGGATCTTCCTTGAGGTGTGCTTACCTTCAAATACTTGGAACGTTCTGTCCGTTAGAAAGGACTCGATCCAGGAGAATGCCTTGCCTATCACTCCCACCTCTTTGAGTCTGTCTAGTAGAGTGCCATGATTTACCGTGTCAAATGCGGCACTCAGATCAAGTAAGATGAGTGCCACATTGCCCCCCAAGTCGAGGCTTTTCCTTGATTCCTCGGTCACTGTTATCAGTGCTGTCTCTGTACCGTGGTTGGGACGGAACCCTGTCTGGGAAGTGTGTAGAAGCTTATGGAGTTCCAGGTAGTCAGGAGTGGTATAGAGAAGAGTATTAGAGTGAAGCATGGAAAAAAGAGGAGCGATTGAGGTAAAAGTAAGAGAGCAAGGAGTAGAAGAAAAGTAGAAGTGCAAAGAATAGCATCGCGGGTAACAGTTGACTGAGGAACTGTAGAGAGAAGAGTGATACTGTGAAACATGGTTAAGTGAGTAGAGTTGGAGAAAAGAGCTGTAGATAAAACACTGGAGAGTGTGGCGCAGTAGAGAAGAGTGTCATGGAGAAGAGCAGTGAAGTCAGTAATGATACAGGGAGGAGCAGGAAGTGAGGAGAGATAGACAAAAGAATGGTAGAGAAATAAACCATAGAGGGGAAAAAGAGTAGTTTAAGGAGCAGTAGTGAGAAGAAAAAGAGAAAGAATTGGGTACAGTGAAGACCAGTAGAGCTATTAGAAGTATAAAGATGAGTGTATATAGAAAAGAAGTAGAAGGAGGGGCGATAGATGAGGAGTGGTAGAGAGAAGAGAAGCGTAGAAAAGGATGGTGGGGAACCCCGGTACAGTAAAGAATGATAAAGTGAAGCATTGTTGAGTGAAGAGTAAGAGAGGGAACAGCAATAGGCTGGAATGGTGAAGTGAAGAATTACAGAGTGAGAGGCAGTAGTGTCAATTGTGGTAAAAAAAGAGGGTGATAAAGTGAAGACTAGTATAGTAAGCAGCAGTAGAGCTAAGGGTGGTAGAGTGAAGAATAAGCATGTGAAATATTATAGAATGAGCAACCAGAGAGAAAAAAGCTGTAAGGTGAAGCAGTGTAGCAAGGAATGCCATAGAAAAGAGCAGCAGACTGAAGAGTTGTAGAGAGAATAGTGATAGGGAAAAAAGTGGTGAAGTAGGAAGTGGTAGAGGGAAGAGTTGCTGCAAAAAGCTTTGAATGAAAAGTGCTCGAGTGAAAAATAATAAAGTGAGAAACAGCACAGAAGAGCAGGAAAGTAAGGAGGGACACTGTGAAGATTAGTAAACTTAGGAGAGTTAGAGAGTTAGAGAGAAGAGGTACAGGGCAGTGGAGTGGAGAGTGGTAGAAAGAAGGGTGGTAGAATGAAAAGTGATGGAGTGAAAAATGAGGGAAGAGCAGTGGAAAGAACAATGATAAAGTGATTAAGCAGAAGTAATTAAGCAGGGCTAGAGTGAAAAACAGTAAAATGAGAAGTTGTGTAGAGATGGGTAGACTGAAGAGAGGTACAGTGAGGAGTCTTAGAGCGAATAGTGTGGGATAGAAAATGTAAGAATAGTAGAAGAGAAAAAAGAGGATGACAGGTAAGGCGGGAGAAGAGGTTACTATGTGGGACACCTTAATCTGACTTACAAGAGCCAGTAGTTTGGTAAAATACATCCGTGTGCAGTTCCTTTGAAGATGTTGTGTGCTTTTTCAATCCCCTTAATTCCAAAGTCAAACTATCTATAAGGATAATTCAGTGTGAAGATCTGTGAGCAGCTTTTGACAATTGTGCTGTAAGCACAGGAGAGATGTGTTTCTAATTCAGAATGTTAACAATCCTCATGGTGTTTTGCTGGTGCACCGCATCCGGGCACATGCCCCCGCATAAATGTCAGGTGCAAGCGGCCTCTGCCTCCTCCACAGTGCCAGAAAGACAGAGAGTGCCTTAAGACTCAGAAGTGCTGCAACCGCTGTGGGAAAAAATGTTTGACTGCTGTGAGAGGTAAAGTATTTCCAGCAATCTCCCTTCTTTGGGATCAGGAGTCAATTGCTAAGCTCTATTGCTTCCTCAGATAGCATAACACAACATAACTTATCATAACAATACCTTACATTTTCATTGGCCACACAAAGTCTGATCACTTTCTCCTGATGTTCTTATCTTTTTCTTGCTTTACACCACTTAAAATTGTCTAGTCGTGTCACAAAACCACAGTGCACTTGAATATGAATTAAAAAAAGCACTTCAAAATGCTCGAGTTTTAATCTACTTATTCATCACATTTTCATTGGTTTAAGGAACAAAAGAATTCTATTCCATACTATCTTTTTTTGTTTCAATTTGTTTTTTTATTATTGAATGGGAAGAAACAATGGAAGGCAGGTACAAACAATGTACCAATGAGTAGGGCAACACAAAATGATATAGTCATTTAGGTTAGACAATGTTAATAAAACGGATACAAGAAGTGTCCAACATTGGGCAATCACCAACAAAAGTGACAGTACTATCCCATCTATATGTACCCCCTGGAAAAATAAAACAGCTAGCAGAACCCTTTTCAGAAACACTGTGAAGTACATAAAGCACATGTACTGTCTTCCCAGAAGTAAAAGAAAATGGAAGAAAAGGATGAGAAAAGGGGGGAAATGTTGATTGAAAAAGCAGGAATAAAGAGAAAATCAATCATGTCTTTGTTGGGTAATGGTAGTTCCCATGGATTGTCAGTATCCGTATTCAGAGGCACTAGGTCACAGGAAGGATGCACCTAAGATCCCTGCCCCATAATGGCTCAGGTATCCAGTCCCTCGGAGGAGCAAGCGATGGCAAAGGGGTTTAGCCGGGACGGAAGGAAAGGAGAACACATGCAGGCGGCTGCAACCGTGTCAGTAGGGAAGGTGGGGGCGTGCATATCATAACCCATACAGATAGGGTCCTAAAACCATATATATGTCATCACCTCTCACAAGGCGCACCCTGCTCTCCCTCACAGTGGTCACTGGAATAGGAGTGATGTCAGTAGTCCAATGGGTACGATTGCCAGTCTTGTCCGGCAACTCAGTCAAATATGCATCCCAGACATCTAGTGGCTAAGGCGCTCCTCGCGTCTCTGAAAGTGTCTCCAAGTTGTCACATCGGCAGGGTCCATTTAAGGAGTTCAGTCAACCAGAGAGCTAGCGGGGCACAGCAGTCCATTTCCAGGCCATGGCTATCTGGCGCTTAGAAGCACAAAAGACATGTCCAGAAAGCGAGCAGTATACTTAGGGGCCGATTCCAATCTATCCGGAAAGCATTCAGATGGAATTGGTCCCGGAATGTTTTCCGGATGTCTCAGATTCCGGGAGTCTTACCGAGCGATTTGGATGCATCCAGATACGATTCAGTCAGTGTTAGAAATAGGGGTCTCTAGTTGGCAAGGGCTTGCACCTTTGTCCAAATAGGGACCCTTCTTCCTAGTCAGGATAAGGGAGTTAAACCCCTAAAATAACCGCTGCTCACCCCCTTGGAAGCTAGGCACGAGCAGTCAGGCTTATGTTAGAGGCAGTGTGTAAAGCATTTGCACATAACCTACAGTAATACAGTGTAAGCACTACAAAAGGACACCACACCAGTTTAGAAAAATAGCCAATATTTTTATATACTTTAAGAGAAGACCAAAAACTTAAAAATCCACAATACAGTAACTAAAAATCTACAGTTGTTAAAATAAGCTTTAAAAACAGTTCCTTGATGTCGATAGCTCTGTACGGTGCTATCACGGCATCATGAGCAAACAAATCCAAAGAGTTCTGGCTGACAGCGACGTCGTGGGCCAGCTACGGTGTCAGGAAGACCCACAAATAGAACCTTTTAGAAATGCAGGGCATTGGCGACCTCTCATTGAGTTTCCGAAAAGAACAGTGTCCGCAGGCGTCGGTTCTGGAGGTCGGTGCAGGAGTCATCGGGGTCCTCGAAGTCACACGCATTACAGGTCGATCTCCTCTCTGTTTTAGTCAGGAGCGCTGGCGTCGGAAGGCTTCGGGTGCTGCGGTGCAAAGTGCAGCGGTGCGGCATGCGGTGCCCTCAGGTCGCGGTGCGAGCAGCGACTCAGTGGTGGCATCAGATGGTGGCGTCGGCGAGACCAAGGTAGCGGTGCGAGATGAAGGCGGTGCTCATCACGGTGCTGGCAGGTCACTGTGCAGCAGCGGCATCGTTGTTGCTGAAGGGCTGTCATCGGCTGATGAACTAGAATCTATGGCACTGGCGTCAATAAGCCAAGGTTGTGGTGTGGGATGAGGGCAGTGCATTGTGTAACTTTGCGAGCGGTGCCCTCGAACCACGGGGCAAGCAGCGGTGTCGATTTTGGCGTGGAGCAGCGGCGTTGAGGATACCAAGGCGTCATCGTGAAGCAAGGCGGTGCGGAGTGCGGTGCCCACAGGTCGCAGTGTGAGAAGCATCCAGGTGGCATCGGTGAGACCAGTGTAGCGGTGTGGGATTGTGGCGGTGCCCTCTGCGATGCCAAGGCATTGTCGTGAAGTGAGGCGGTGCGGACTGCGATGCCCACAGGTCGCAGTGCAAGCAGCGGCTCGGTGGCGGCATCAACAGGTGTCGTCGGGGAGACCAACGTCGCGGTGCGGCGTTGCGGTGTTGCAGCAATGCCCTCTGCGGTGTCATCAGGACACGGAGTTGGCAGTGGCATCATAGACGTCGTCGAGTTGTTTTTCCTCTGTTGCAGCACAAAACACACAGTCCCCATTGCTGCCGGCAGAAGAGCTTGAAGTCTTTGTTGTTCCTGAGACTTCTTGAACAGGGGGAAATCTCTACCTCAAGCCCTTGGAGAAACTCACAAATCACATTGCAGAAAGTTCAGTCCAGTCGTTTCACTGCCCAAGACAGAAGCAGTCACTGCAGGCCAACACAGCAAAGCACACAGCAAAGTGGTAGGTCTTCCTCACAGCTTCTCCAGCTCTTCTTCTTGGCAGTGTTCTTGATCCAAAAGAGTTCTAATGTTCAGGGGTCTGGGCCCCAATATTTATATCCCCAAATCCTTTGGTCTCTTAGGCAGAGAGTGTCTGTGCCCAGCCAGAACCAGTTCTGCCTTTTCTGGTGTGTTTCCTGGCAGGAGGTGGAGACAGCATTGTCAGAGGTAGACCAGGCCCTTTGAGGTGCAAGGAAATCTCCTCCCCCTTCCCCCATTGCAGCCCAGGTCTATTCAGCCCTTTCCTGACCCTACCTAGACTATCTGTAGCCACTCCCCAGCCTTCTGTAATCCAAAACTCAAACAGGCAATCCACATTCCAGCAGAGGCACAGAGGATTACTCAGCAAGAAAATACCTACTTCCTAAAAGTGGTATTTTCAAACACAGAATGTAAAAATCACCTTCACTAAACGATCTATCTTTAGATTCTGAGTTCAGGCTTACTAAACTTTATTTTTCCACCTAGTTCCCAGGGCCAGTTATGTTTATATGATGTTATAAACAAACTTCCCATTCTGTCCTATGGGGAACAGGTAGCCTTGCAATAGTAAAAAACGAAATGGGCTGTAATTCACTATCAGGACATGCCACACACACCAGGGAATGTCCTACCTTTCACATAAACTGCACCCTGCCCACAGGGATACTTTGGGCATACCTTAGGGGTGACTAACACATAGAAAAGGGAAGGTTTAGGACCTGGCAAGTGGGTGCACTTGCCAAGTCGACATGGCAGTTACAAACTGCACGCATACTCTGCAATGGCAGGTCTGAGTTGCCTTTTTAGGGCTTCTTACTTGGGTGTCACAATCAGTGCTGCAGGCCTACTAGTAGCATTTGATTTACAGGCCCTGGCACATGCAGGGCACTTTACTAGGGACTAACAAGTAAATCAAATATCCAATCGTGGAAACACCAATCCATAACAAACTTTACCACAGGAGCACTTGCACTTTACCACTGATCAGCAGTGAGAAAAGTGTGCAGAAACACTACGCCAGCAAAAACAGAGTCAAAACCGGGAGGGCAGAAAGCAAAAACTCAGGGGAAACATGCCAAAAGATGCCAAGTCTAACAGTCGGACTCCCATTGACTTCAATTGGATCCTGTGTTCTGAACAAGAACACTGGGTCCCATTGAAGAAAGTGGTGGCTGGGGAAAACTTTGCACCCTGTGGCAGGCACTGTGCATGCTCTGAAAGGGGTGGACCCATGGGTGCCTCCACTGGCCCCATTCGGAAGGCCCTGGGTGAAGGGGGGCCTGCTAAAGATTCCGACTGCCGTTTGGTTCAGTGCAAACCGAATCTGAATGGCTGTCCGAATCTGTCTTCGTAATTCCTCACTCAATACAGTGTCCATAGAGCTGTACGATCCGGCTCCGAAAGGCTCAACCTATACAAATATCTTTCAGAACCGATTTGGTCAGCCCTAACGGTTTCCAGGCATTGCTTCAGAACTGGGTATGATTCAGTCGGAAACAGGGTCTCTGTATCGGATTCAGCAAACCCGAATCTGAGTTGAAGCCCTTCCGAGCGTGATCAGAATCGGCCCCTTAGTCTTATATGTCCACTGGGACAGGCTCAACAGGCAAATGAGAAGGTCAAACTGCGAAACTCAGTCCATAATCTCCACTAATGCTCGGGTAGCCTCCCCCCACAGGCGTGCCATCTGCAGGCAGCCCCAGACCCCGACCAATGGTAGAAGTCTGCAACATCACAGGGACAGCATAGGTACACTGATGGGACTCCTGAGACAATACAGTGTAGGCTGTGTGGAATTGTGTACGTCTGGTGGATATAATTAAGGCAGAAGTTCCTGGTCACAACCCGCACCAACATCAAACCCTGATTCCATATTTTGTCTGATATCTCACATCCAAGGAACAGTGACCATTTATCTTGCAACCCCTGAAGGAACGGATTTCGAGTGGCAAGCAGTCATTTGTAAAGCAGCGTAATTGCGTGTCTTACAGAGCCATGTTCCAGTATTGTCTGCAGAACTAGAGATGTGGGCAGTTCTTTATGGTCCAGGCCCCAAGTGGCCCCATTAGCCGCTTCCAGCACATTTTACATCAGGAATTGGCCCTTAGGCAACTCACTGTGGTCACTCACTGTGGTCACAAAAATCCAGAAAGGGTCATAGAGATCTCCCAGTGTGTTGACACCAACTTCAATCCAAGCCTTCGATCCATGATTGTGAGCTTTAGTACAGAATACTGGCAGTGCTTATAAAGGAACAGGTTGCATCATGGAGACACATAGTGATCTCAGCCGTGCTTAGCTACCTGGAGCAGGCGACTCAGCTGCCCGGGTGCACCACCCGGAGTTGTCAACCAACGCAACATCTCTTGTTCAAAAGTTTGTGCCACCTCTGCTCAGAACTGGCATAAATCACAAGCCATCTCATGGTACAACTCATAGGATCACACCCAGACCCCCTTGTCTAACAAGGCAAACAATTTCTGCAAGGCAATCCGCTTCCTACCCGCTCCCCACACTATGGCTGTGAGCAGTGTGTTCAAGTCCCTAAAGAAATGCTGGGGAAGAGTCACCGGCAATGCCAAAAAATTATATAGCAGCCGGGGCAGTACCAGCGTCTTGGCTATAGAGACACTCACCCATTGGGGAAAGGGGCAGGGTGGTCCAAAATGTCAGTGATCAGTGTTCTCCTGCCAAACCTCTTCCAAGATTGCTGTCCACCAGGTCCCGCTCCTTATGGTAGATGTTCATTCCAAGGCAGCAGAAAGTGCCACACTGCCATAGCAGCCTGGTGTGGTGGGGGCCCCAGTGTCTGTTCTTGAGGACCTCCAGTAGGGAAAATAACCAGGACTAAGACCAATTCAATAACATGCCCAAGGCCGCACCAGAGCTATCCAGAGACTCTATCCCCACTGGTCAAGGTTCCTTAGGAATATCAGTGCATCATCTGTGTAAAGGGAGATATTCTCCCATTTTTCTCCACTATGTATGCTCCATTGCTGGTCTGCTGCCTTAAGAGGCAGGCCAGAGGCTCTATTGCCAGAAAGAAAAGGAGAGGAGAGAGCAGGCAACCCTGCTGGGTGCCCCTGTGTACCCCAAAGGGTGGTGAAATGCCCTACCCGCCCCTACTCTAGAAACAAGTCTATCCTACACAGTAGCACTGACAATAACCCCATACATCTCAAGACCCCCCTGAAGATAGGACTGGCCCAAGGAATCAAAGTCTTCTTGAGCAACTCCTGCCTATGTCTCACAACCTTGTTCTTCCATAATACGAAACAGCCAGCAGAGATTGAGAACATGTCCTTCCCAGAATAAAATAAGTTTGGTCTAGGAGGACTAAAGTGGAAATGTAAGGAAGCAGGTAATTAGTAATGACCTTCAACCAACACCCTACAATCGCTGTTGAGAAAGAAGAGTGGCCTATAAGAGCTTGCCTCCAACAGGTCCATCCGGGGCTTGTGTAGTATGACTATGAGCACCTCCCTCATTGATGCTGAAGAATACCAACCATCTTGGTTGCTTAAAACAGAGTCAATAGCCGTGGGGCAATTATTGCTCTATACATCCTAGAGATTTGTTGTGCGCTGTTAGAAATGGGGTCTGTAGTTGGCAGTGGTTTGCACTATGTCCAAGTAGGGACCCTCACTGTAGTCAGGGTAAGTAAGTTTTACCTCCAGAATATCCTGTGCTCACCCACTTGGCAGCTTTGCAAGAGCAGTCAGGCTTATCCCAAGAGGTAATGTGTAAAGTATTTGTAAACACACACAGTAATAGAGTGAAAACACCTGATAGTCAATATTTGTCTGATTAAGACGAGACCAAAATGACAAAAATCCAACATACACAACACAAGACATACATTTCCAAAGTTAAATTAAGTTACAGTTCTTAGAACTCAATGGCTGTGCTTGATAAGAACAAAGTACCTTAGATGCATCAAAAATCAAAGAAGAAAAAGTTGAAAAAACAGGTAATGTGATGGTTTCTAACGGCTAAGCAGGTAGTTTGCATGTTGGTGCTTGGGGACATAGCGTTGTGCAGAGGAGGTCATGCATCGCTGTAGACAGTGATGCGTGGGTTCCTTAAGGTGGTGCAGAGTTATTGAGTCACTAACGCCCGGTGACTATGCGTGCGCTGGAGAGGTGATGTGTCATTTGTGGGCATGATACCTCGGTTCCTTACTGCGTGCAGTGTCAATGATGAAAGAGGTACTCATAGATGATGTGTCAAAAGTCAAGTTTCTCTGCGTCGATTCCATGGTGTTGAAACAGGCACTGCTTTGGAGTAGGAGCAGTGCATCAGAAACGTTGGTGATTTAGTGGCGGTTCTTCGGAGGTGCTGTGGTGAAAAGTTGGGGCCTGTGTTGAAAGCCGCAGTCGTTGTGTCGAGCGGGGACCATGCAGGCAGCTGTGATGCATCAAGTTTTGCAACTAAGTGCGGGTTCCAAACTGATGCTTGGCGTCGATGAGTGGATTTTCTTCTTTTGAGCATCAGAACTCACTTCAAAGGTCCAGGCTGTGTATTTGGCGCCACTTGGCAGAGTGGGCTCTCAGCAGAGGAGCCCATGTGCCTGGTATATGATGCCTTTGATAGCTCTGAGACTTCCAACAGGAGGCAAGCTCAACTAAAGCCCTTGGAAAATATTTTAAAGCAGGATATAGGAAGCAAAGTCCATTCATTTCACTCTCAAGACAGAAGCAGCAGGCAGCAGGCCAGCACAGCAAAGCAAATCAAAAGGCAATGTGGCAGTCCCTCCTGACAGCAACACAGCTCTTCTTCCTGGCAGAATGTCCTCAATTCAGGAGTTTCCTGAGTATATGGTGTCAGAGGTCCTTTACTTATATTCAATTTATCCTTTGAAGTAGGCAAACTTGTAGTGCGAAAAAGCCTGCCCTTCCTAGCCATGGCTCCAGACACACTACAGAGGGGTGGAGACTGCTTTGTGAGGGGGCAGGTACAGCCCTATTCAGGTGCAAGTGACAACTGGGGTGTCGAAGTGAGCTCAAGAATGACGATGGATACAACGCAGATCTGTGACTGGGGGTGATTGTCTGAGAAGTTTAAGTAGTCTGGTCATCATCTGCTTTTGTTTGCTTTGTTTTTCCTAAGTTGGCAGGGTCTGCCCAGACATGGGTCTCTTGATCACTTTGCTACTAGATTCAAGCTAGCCTGGCTGATAAGGGGTGTTACCCCGTAACGCTAACAGGATGCTTGTTTCTGGTTCATGGAATACCTGGTTTGGCAGTTCTGGTTGGACTGTTCCCATGAGGCACAGGGCCAAGACTGATTTGGATATGGCTGGGTCTGAACTGGGGTGGCAAAATGAGCTAACGAACAATGATGGATTCCTCCCAGATCTGTGAGTAGAGGTGAGTGTCTGAAAAGTATCAGCGCTCTGTCCATCATCTCCTTTTGTTTGCGTTGTTCGCCCTAAGTTGGCAGGGCATGCCCAGACGTAGGTCCTTTGCTCACTTTGCCACTGGAGTCAAGCTAGTCTGGCTGTTGAGGGCTGTTACTCCGAAACAGTAACAGGATGCTCGTTTCTGGTCCAGGGAAAATCTGGCTTGGCAGTTCTGGCTGGACTGTTCCCATGAGGCACAGGGCCAAGACTGATTTGCAATTGGCTGGGTCTGAACTGGGGTGGCAAAATGAGCTAAAAAACGATGATGGATTCAACCCAGATCTGTGACTTTGGGTGAGTGACTGAAAGATTTCAGTGCTCCGTTCATCATCTCTTTGTATTTGCTTATCTCTGGCAAACACCAGGGGTCGGGGAGCACATCTGTGCATTACCCAGTGAAAGCCATGAAGCATGGGCATACAACGGGAAGGACAGACCTCTAAAATTTGAGGGCCGAATGGGATAGATTGCTAGTGAAGGGTTTCGGCACTTGCCCTCTAGGAGCCAGGTGTTAGCCCCACTAAAGATTAAGATCTAAATTCCACAGCCCTGTGACTGACAGGCCTACAACATATGCGAGAGAGCTGTGGTTAAAAGGGAAACCCCTTAAACCACCCCTAACTTCAAAGTCACACAACAAAATAACTGCTGTTGCCATCCTTCAGCAAGGGGTAGAATACGTTTGTGGTACTGCGGGACCGGAGAACCGGGACTGCTTGGTGCACACTGCCAGAGGACTCTGTGCTGCACATGCAGGATTACTATCATTGAAGGTGACTGCCTGCCCTTTCTGTGTAGTGGTTGGCCTGGGTTGAAGACCTGCTGAATTGTGGTACCCTAAATTGTGCTCTCCGAGGGCCCATCGGCGGGCTTCCTGTTCTCCTGGAGATTTCAGGGACATCAAAGATCCCCCGCGAGGGACCAAAACCATCTACCTGACATCTGGAGAGCGGTGCCCTCTCAACTGCCCACATCAGCTACTGAATCCATACGCGGCGTGAGTGTGGAACTAAGACTTGTGCTTTGAGGCGGTATCTGGGAGGAGGGGATGGTTATCTTCCATCCGGGGGCATAGGACAATCAGGGTGAATTAAAGGGTGGAGGGAGACTGGGGCCATGGAGTCTGCGGGGTGTTACCCATCGAACTGCTGGGTAACAGTGGCACCGCATTTTTTAGTGCTGAGTGCCTATGTGTGTAACAGTGTTCCTTACTGACTGGATTGATACCTGTTGCACAGTGTAGCGGTGTGAAGTGAGTTTATGTGAGTTGAAGTGATAGTCTGCAGACTGCCTGTGATTCACGACACTGGCCGGCGGTGCTGCTTTATACGTTGATTTCATGCCAAAAGCACAATACATTTGACATTGAGTTTATCCGTGTGTCTCTAGCCTGTGGTGCTGCAAAAAAGACTTGTAGTTTCATCTAAGTGCATATGTTTGGGATCATTTATATCATCGTGACCCTGGGTTTACCCTATAACTGTGTGGAATTGTATTATCAGAATCAGTGAGGTGGGCCAGTGGTGAATAGCATGTCCACTGCATAAGGGTGCTCTATCTGTGCAGGGTTTAGAACTGTCCCCAGTGTACATACTATTGATATCATGCCAATACGAGTGGGCCTAGTACTGCTAGTAATATTTCCAAATGTGTTTTATACATAAAAGTACCTGATGTTTATGTTATCATGATTGAATATGTGTTTTCAATACAAACGTTATGTACATCATCCCATGTGAAGTCTCTTTTGTGAGGCTCTGTTTATTTATTGTGAGTGACTGTTGTGCCTTTCTTTGCTTTACACATTGCCTCTGAGTTAAGCCTGACTGCTCAATGGCAAGTTACACAAGGTTGAGCTCAGATTATACAGAAAATGCAAACACCCAGCCTTGACGGGAGCAGTAGGTTCTGCCTGGCTGGGGCCATCCCTTCAGCCAACCAGAAAGTGCCGGTTCCAACAGATGTAAGTACAGCATTGCTGAACTTTCAATATCCGGTATACTCCACCCTCTTTTACCAGTAAAAGGTCTAACGCAAGTTGGTTCTGCAAGACCATAGACCTTATCTCAATCATCTCAGTATTTATAAGTAAAAAGGAAATTTGCAGTTCTAATATCCAATTTGTTCACTATGTAAGACTGTTTTCTAATTTTCTAATCATTTAGCATTACTCCTAAAGACGGGATTATGACACCAAAAATATCTTCTACGACTTCTGCTGCACTAGCACCTTGTTTGATTCTGGATTAATCTTTCCATCCAGGATCATTAAAATGTTCCACATGATAAATCTTCGCCTGCACCTGAGGATCCTCCCCGGAAGAAGAAGAGGGGTCGTTCAAAGAAGGACAAGTGAGACGCAGATGGCCATGCACATCCCCCAGGGACACAAAACCTGTTCTGGAAAATGTTCTTTGTGTGCAAACCATTCACCTTGATGTAGATAACCTAACTCAGCAACATGACATGGAGGGTTTATGTTGGTCTAATGTAGCAGATGACTGTGGACTTTACTCTGGACATTTCAGCTACCAACACTTCCAACTCATTTGTGCATTTTGGATTCAAAACCCAATGTACAGCACCCACCATCCTGTGCACTATTCTCACAAATGTTTGTAAATAAACTCACTATTACACTATACTTGCCTCTGTTGTGATTCCAACTTGGTATGTGTCATGGAGATGATGATCAGCTAAAGAACACAGTGCATGCGAACTCCTACAGCAATGTGATCACCGTTATGTGAGTCATGGTGATATGACACATGTGAGGGAGACACACCACTAGAGCACCGCAACACATACTCACCATGACCATGTAACTCATCGCCTACAATGTTGTTGACCAGAAATACAGTGGAATGCACAGACACCACACCTATCCACAGTCAGTGGTAACAAGCCCACAGGTGAGGTAAGCAAATGTCAGTCAGATGTGGGAAGACAGACAACTCACATAACAAAGTGTAGCACAGAATCATTACACATCAGCAACATGTTTATTCCATAACAGTTGCCAGGTAATTCTACGTGACAGTGGACACATGGTCACCAAGTGTCGAACAATTAAAGTCCAGGGGTATGTATGTATGTATGTATGGCGTACTTGTATAGCGCAAAACTGTCACCCGAAGGGTATCTTGGCGCTTCAGACAATTATACCAACACCACACAAACAGTCAAGAAGAGTTAGCCAAATCTAGGAAAGAGAAATGTTTTTAATTCCTTCCTAAAAGAAAGGAAGTCCCTGGAGCTTCTCAGCGACAGGGGAAGAGTATTCCAGTGTTTAGCTGCCACAAATCCAAAAGCCCGCCCGCCCATCCGAGCCCTTATTACCTTTGGAATTGCCACGAGATGTGCTGACAAAGACCGAAGGGAGCGAGTGGGAACATACCACTGGAACAGTTCCTGCAGCGGAACAGGTCCTTGCCCATGAAGTCCTTTAAACACTAAACAAAGTGCTTTAAAGATAACTCGTTGCCGGACAGGTAGCCAATGAAGATCGACTAGCGCCATAGAAGAGGAATCGGATCGGCGCCGGGACAGAGCCAACTTGGCCGCCATGTTCTGCACACGTTGCAGCTTAGCCACCAGCTTAATTGGGGCTCCCAGCAGTAGTGCGTTGCAGTAATCCAATCTGCTCAGGATGGTGCCACGCACTACTTCTGGCCGAACATGAGCCGGCAGCAGCGGAAGAATCTTCCACAGCATACGGAGCAGCATCATACAAGTGGCCACAGTTTTATTTACGAAAAGGTCCAGTTGAAGATTAGGCCCAAGCATTACACCCAGGTTTCTGGCAGAAACCGCTGCCAAGGGAGCGTCCTGAAAAGAGGTGGGCCAAAAATCAAGGGGCAGTGACCGAGGGACACGATCCAGCGAGCAATGTAATACCTCTGTTTTGGAGCCATTGAACTGCAGAGAGTTCTGCCTCAACCATTCTGCAGTTGACGCCATACACTGATGAAAGGTTTCCAGAGGCACCGCATCCTTGCCCTCGATGGAAAAGATGAGCTGTGTATCATCGGCATAGTTAATAACCGAGATGCCGAATGATTTAATCAGACTCACCAGAGGGCGAAGATAGAGATTGAACAAAATGGGGCTAATGGCAGACCCTTGCGGGACACCCTGCTTAACCGCTTTAATCTCCGACTGGAAAGGTGGCAAGGCCACTACCTGGTGCCTATCACCCAGGTAGGAGATCAGCCAGTCACGAGCCAGGCCCTTCACCCCTACATCCTCAAGTCTTCTGACCAGGATGTCGTGGTTGACCGTGTCGAAGGCGGCCGACATGTCGAGCAGCACTAAAAAGGCTGCTCGCCCAGTGTCGGCACGCGAACGAAGGTCGTCCAAAACGGTCACCAGGGCAGACTCCGTGCCGTGTGCTGGTCTGAAGCCGAATTGAGACGTGTCCAGGTAGAAATTGGTCTCCATAAAACTGGACAGATGATTGGTAACCAGTTTCTCCAGAATCTTAATGGGAAAAGGAAGCAGCGATATAGGTCTATAATTCGCTGGACAGGTAGGGTTCAAAGTTTCCTTCTTTAATAAAGGTGAGACCACTGCTAATTTCCAACACTCCGGGACACGTGCCAAAGAAAGAGACTGGCAACAGATGGCATACAACGGAGGAAAAAGCTCCGCCTGGAATACTTTCCAGTACTTGTGTGGCAATGGATCCAACGGGGAACCAGAGGATACACTATTAGCCAACAGGCAAAACTCCTCAAGGGATGGAAGGGGAAAACTATCCAACTGTGCCCGTCTACCAACTACCCTTTTTCTCTCCTTGGCAGCCACTAATGCAGGACCCTGTGCAGGCTGAATAACAGATGTAGTCGTTGAAGCAAGCTTGCTTAGGATCAAAGCAAGCAAGTGTGTGGTACATCACTTTATGGGACTCGACAACTTCCACCCAGTACACACCGACATGCCAGGCACGCTGGTTTGGCATCTGTGACATCATCGTTGCAATGCAACTACTCCTCATGATGTAGGCATTGTGTGCAGAACCGGGGAAACGTGCACACACATGGCTGTTACACATGTCCGCTAGACATACCAATAGAGCATTGATGGAGTGGAAATGTTTCCGGTTCCAGTATGTCTGCTCATGTGCCTGTGGTGGTACCAGGGCTACATGTGTACCATCAATAGATCCGATGACGTTCGGCATACTCCCCAATGTTTAAAAAGCAGCCTTTATGTCAGTGAGTTGACCTGGGCTAGGAAACTTGATGTACAGGTCAAGGAAATGCAACATCCCCTCCAAGACATCGCGTAGCACACAACTGAACATAGTTTGCGACATACCACCAGCAGTAGCCACAGTGTACTGGAAGGTACCGGTAGCAAAGAAGTGCAGGGCTGCCATCACCTTCACCTCTGGGGTCAGTGCTGTAGGGTAGGTCTAGCCAGGTAGCAGATGTGGCACCAACTGCTCCGCCAACTCCTCAATCAGTGGCCTGGTGAAGCTGTACTGTCGGATGCAGTCGTGTTCCAGCATGGTTTCAAGTTCTGGGAACGGTCTATGGACAGCTGGTGCCCTGCAGTACAGAGATGAGCAAAGGAAGAATGTTGATTCATCCACCCATGTGGCTATGACCAAGCAAAATATCACATGATACATCATGACAATACACAATGTACTGAGGTGTGTGCTGTTGGGTATGGACACATATGTCACCTACATGCCCATCATCTCACATCTCAAGTCCACATGTCTACATAAGTTCCATGTAGTGCAATGGCAAATCATTAGGCTGTGTCACAGTACCTATGTACTGCTGTCACGTTCCAAACACACACCCCAGTGACAAGTGAGGACTGATGTCTCCCAGGCATCACAGTTCTTTGACAGGCAGATACCCAGGGTCCCTGTAGTGCCACATGGACACTGGCATGACATGGCGTATCATGTACACACCACAAAACAACCATGAGTCCCAGAGGTAGTGGCCCCTGTTGTCTCTGCAGGCCATACATGGATGTCTCTGAGACACAAACACAACATCAATGTTGATGCACAAACCACATGGATGTGGAGACTGTCTCCCATTGGACACATGGGACCAGACACATCTGAGACACAACATGCTCACAGACTGTGGGTGTACCTCAGAATTGTGGCAATGGGTCTCACTGTGACGTACATACCACCCCACCCAGGACTCAGGCTGTATGTGACATGTCATAAACATATCCAACCTGCAACTGTGTCCATGACTCATGCCCATAACTGTACAGTTGCACATCACACTGGTAATGTGCACAACACACAAAGGATTCTGTCCCCATGAACTCGTGCACAGCCGGGGAGAGGCTGCACCAAAGTGCCACACAGCAAACCAAATGTTGCCCCCTACACACACAGGTAATGCAGCCTTACATGCCATGGGAGACAGTGTGGCACATGCTGTGGCATGGTAGGTGTGTCCCTGAGTACCTGGCAAGTAATTGTGTGTGGAATCTGTTAACAAGTCGCACCAATGTGATTCGACGCGGATGACATCTACAGAGGTGCATCACACAGTTGTGGACCGAGCCGTGTGCACGCCTTGGCCAGTGACTGCAATGTGAACCAACGTAGGTGACTTCTACAGAGACGCATCGCACAGTTGTGGACCAAGCCGTGCGCACGCCTTGGCCAGTGACTTCAATGTGAACCAATGCAGGGGACTTTTATGCATACGCGTCGTGCAGGCATGGACCGAGCCGTGCGCACGCCTTGGCCAGTGACTGCAATGTGAACCGACACGGGTGACTTTTATGCATACGTGACGTGCAGGCATGGACCGAGCTGTGCGCACACCTTGGCCAGTGACTGCAATGTTAACTGACGCGGGTGACTAATATGCATACACATCGCACAGTTGTGGACCGAGCCGTGTGCACGCATAGCCCATTGAATTGTATGGAGACGGGTGCGTGTGGATTTTCAAACTACGCGTTGTACAGTTAGTTGACCGAGCCGTGCGCACTTCTTGGCTATGGACTATCATGGAGACGGACGCAGATTCAAAACTTGTATGAGTCGTGCGCTGGAAATTCAGTTGGCTGCCTACAACAATGTTGCAATTCCTAGGGTGTCATGAAGGTGACATTTTGAAGGATTTGGAAGACGTGTACGAGTTGTACAATTCCATGGTTTGGCCAGATTCATTGGATGCAACCGTGTTGGACCTATCAATTAGGACATATGGCACAGATTCTGCCTCTGCAGCACAGTTATAAGGCTGGCCGGAACCCAGGGAGCTCACTTGCCTGCACTACATGCTACTGGACCACATTTCTGCTACCACTGCTTCTGTCTCTGCATCCTCTGGCTACTGCTATGGCACGTACTCTGGAGAGAGCCCCAGCCGTCACAGAGGAGGAGAACCAGGCCCTGCTGGACGGTCTCCTTCCACAGCGCTGCAAGCTGTATGGGAAACCAGGGGAGCAGGTGAGTGTGCATTCCACTGCCTTCCTAATTGTGCATGTTGTCTGACTAGCAGTACTAGCAGTGTGTATACTAGTGGCAAACATATTCACTGAGTACTTTCAACCCCCAAAGAGTGTAGGTACATGTGATAAACAGGTGTTCTGCAGCAAAAGTGCATTTGTGCAAGCTTTAACTTCCCAGGCAATGTTACCATGTCAGACATGCAGGGCAAGTGTCCATTTCCATGGGTGCACTACCTGTGTACCTCATTTACCTTTGTGATGACTACATGTATATCCAACTGTGAGCGGCACAAATATGTGGCATGTGTGGTAATGGCCTTTTAATTTTGTCATCCTCACAGGTTGATGCCTACCAGAAGCACAAGATCTGGCTGACCATTGCCCAGGCAGTTAGATCAGTGTCCAGCGCCGGATCCGCAACTGCCAGAAGAGGTGGCAGGACCTTCGGGGCTGGACCCGGAGGATCGCAAGGGTCCAGCTGAAGCTGTCGCCGCCTCGCAGGAGGGGCGGGCACTGGACCCTGACCCCCCACATGCTCAGGATTCTGGCGGTCGTCTTCCCGGACCTGGATGGGCAGCTGAAGGCCAGATAGCAGCAAGGAGGGGGTAAGTCCATGCTAATCTGTGCACTATGTCTGACATGCTATTTGCAGTCTATTGGCCTGGTTACACTTACACATTACATCGGTCTTGTAGTCCAGGACTCATGTCTCTCAATTGTGTAATGCACCCTCCTCATCTGATCTACAGGTGTGGCCCCTACAGTCTGTGACTTGTTTCACTTGGGCACTGTGTCCGTGCAGTCAGCTATGCTTAAGGTTCCAGACAGCATCTGTTACCGGGACTCTGTTGTGTGCTTCGTGGGTGGGTCAATTGTTTACACAATGCCTGAGATCTGACATGTGATCTGTGTGTGCCTTTGATTTGTGTAACAATTGCATGTGCCTGGGGTATTTCAAACACACCCATGCAGCAGGTGACTCCAATTGTGGGGCCTCAGGAGTATGTATATCAAGTGTGTCATACTTGCTTAGCCACCTGCCTACTGTCCAGGGCTTTACACTGTTTCACGTAGCCTTGGGCAGTCATGCTTACTCCAGGGCATTTAAAAACACTCTGTACTCCCACTCCCATGTATCAACTTACAGATGGTGCTTAGTGACATGTGCCCTCAGGTGTCTGCCTCTCTGTCATTCTGGTGTGGCTTCCTTTTCAGGACAACTGGGGTGTTAATGAGTTTGAGGGTCAGCAGGACATCTGAGATGTGACTATAGGAGACGAGACCTGTGTGACATATAGGTGTGTGATCACTTGACAGTGCACAATGGTGTATGCAACTGTGAAGTTCAGGCAGCTGTGTTTCATTCACAGCACACTGTGAGGTGCTCATGTTCAGGGAGTTGTATTCGCAGTCACTCATATGTTTGATTTGTAAGATATGGGGTCATCAGAGTCCAGAATATGTTGTTTGCAGGGGATGAAAAAGTGCACTTGTCAGGTGCAGAGTTTGTTTTACCCATGACCTATGATTGTGACACAGTGCAGACTGTTGGCTTTTGGATGTCCTGCCCCTGTGACAGGAGACAGTGATGACTGACTCTTCAGGCATGCCAGTGCCATGGCATTTAACTTGCTATGAGGGATCCTGCATTGGAGTCAAATGTGCTCCATGCACCCCATTGTGGCATTGACTATCAGGACATGAGAACATCATTGTGTGTGGTGCTGGTATGCATCACAAGCATGTGAAATTAAACTCTGGCCATCCCTTCTTCCTGACACCTGTACTGAGTCAGTGGCAAAAGATGTGATGTGTGTATAGTGACAAACCTCTACATGTCCACTTGCATGTCCAACAACTGTGTAGGTGGTGCATGTCTGCACATTGGGGTATTAGGATCCAACATGCAACAGACATATGGGTGCAAGTCCAGGAGGGATATGAGTGCCATGGTTGATGGTCAGACTGACAATTGGCGTATTCAAAACAGTGTGAGCACTTTGAGCAGTGTTCAGATGATGATGCCAGGGCTCACCCTGTCATGTGCTGTACTCACTGTAGTGTGTGCGGTCAGTGCAGGTGACTGATGTTGGTCTGGTTTTCCTAATTCTTTCCAGATACATCCACGGCCACAGGAGGGGACAGCGCCATGGACCAGGAGGAGCCGCAGAGCCAGACTGGGACAGCAAGCGAGGAGTTGGAGGGACCCAGTGGCACAGAGGGCGAGTGGAGCCACACCGAGGAGCCCTCAGCACCATCCACCCCAGCTGAGGACCACAGCAGTTCGGATAATGACTCCCTTGTGGAGGCAGGTGTCAGCAGCCACCAAACCGCAGCTAGTGAGGCTGTCCCCGCTGCCACCAAAACCACCACCATCACCACCCTCCTATCGGCTCCCATCCCAGCGCCATGGAGGCTCCCGTGTTCGGGAGCATGTCTCCTGCCTCTGTGTCACCTGATGCCCTGAGTGGGGAGTATGTGGACTTGCTCCAACAGATCCATGTAGGGCAGACATCAATGCAGAGTGCCCTCCATGCACACACCAGTCAGTTGACACAACTGGTGTCGTTCATGGAGGGCATCTCATCCGGCATGCCTGCCCTACAAAGGACCAATCAGTCCATGGCCTCCTCCCTGACAGCAGCAGTGTCCCTCCTCCAACAGTCCCTCACCCCTCCTACATCTGCCCCATACACAATTCCTAGCACCCTACCTGTCCCAAGCACACACACACCAGCACATTCACCCAAACCCACAGACACAGGCAGCACACAAACACCCAAACAAATGTCTAGACGTGCACACAAGCAAGCTCAGGGGCCTGATACCACACTCATAGGGAATGGTTTGCAAACACACACACAGGCATCCACAACCTCTCCGCAGTCCTCCAATACCTCTCCCTCTAAGACTCCTTCCCTTGCCTCACCTGCAACCCCATCTCCCAAGAAGCTCTTCCTCTGTGACCTTGCCCTCTTCCCCACCGATCCAGCAGATCCAGCGTACAAGGGGAAGAGGAAGTCCCCACACACAGAGGAGAGTGCCCCTCACACCCGGGGCCCCTCACACCCTCACACCCGGGGAACAGTCTGTGTTCCTTTGATATGTTCCCCAGGGCAGACTGAGGCCCCTACCCGCAAGTCCCCCCGGATACGGAAGAGCAAGACCCCACCACCATCCCTTTTTTTACACAGTCTGTGTTCCTTGGACATCCTCCCCCAGGCACAGGCAGACTGAGGCCCCTACCCGCAAGTCCCCCCGGACACGGAAGAGCAAGACCCCGCCACCACCCCGCAGCTCCACGACACAGTCTCCATCCTCCATCCCCAATCCCACCACTCCGCAGGTTCCCCCACCACACCCTGCCCCAGGTTCCCCCACCCACAGACACACCATCCCCAAAATGCTCAGGCCCTCCCCCCTAACACTTGATCTTCCACCCCCACCCCCCGGTCAGCCTGTTTGTGCCACTGGTGTGGGGACCGGGCCCCCCCTGTCCCGCCGACCTCACCTGAACCACATTTACCTCCCATGGAGTTAGGCACTGCAGTGGAGTCCACGACCACCCCGTCTGACTTGGGCACTGCAGTGGGGACCCAGCCCACTCCATCTGACCTGCCCACTGCAGTTGTGCCGGCACCCACCCCATCTGACTTGTGCACCAAAGTTGTGACTGCACCCACTATGTCAGACACCTCCACTGCAGTTGCCAGTGACTCTCCTGCACCCACCACCCCTTCACTGCCTCCTTCTGCTGAGCCCTGATCCTGTCCCTGCGGTGCCTGGCCTGCCCCCATGTGTTCCTCTCCGAGTGGATGTCCCCTGTCCTTAGCAGTGCAGGCAAGAAACGTGTGACAGTTGTCACTCACACCATATTTGGACTTTAGATATGGACTGGCCATTGGCCTTTGTTTTGCATGGACTTTGAATTTGAATTTTGAATTTGTTGTTGTCTTTGTGAATTTGATTTAGCTGTACATTATGTTGATGATGTTTACCATGACCTTGCTGTTATAATGCTGAATTTTCAATGTTGAATACTGAGGTGTTGATGTGATGTACTCCATGTGGTCCATGAGATATGTATCCTATTCTGGTCGGTATCCATGTCATTCTTTGCAGCAAATTGGGTGTGTCATGATTAACAATTTTTGCACATAGATGTAAACGTTTAATTTGCATGGTCACATCTGTGGTGTGCACCCATGCACATATGATGTGCTTCCCATTGTGCAATTTGTCTATTTCCCTGACTTGTGGCCCATCTCCACTGGACATGCAGGTGTGGGCATCAATGGTGTAGGAGCAACTGTGTACTCTGGGCAACTTGCTAGACATATATATTGAGTATGAGCAGATGACTTAAGGGACACTCCCATGCCCAGGCTGATGTGACCAGAGCCTTCATTGGGTGGTGACTGATGGCTGAGACCTGCTGGGACTATGTTTGGCACAGCTTAGCTTCCACAGGAGTTGAGTCCCCTCAAGTAACTGTGTTGTTCCGTGACATTGCCTGGGCCCATGGTGTGTGTTGTGTGAGCATGTGTGTGCGTGTCCACATCCCTTTTTCTACAGTCTGTGTTCCTTTGATATGTTCCTGTTGGTGATGCTTGCTGAAGTGTCCTTTGTTCATCCCACATCTTTGTCCTGGTCTACTAGATATGTGGGTGCATGACACACTGCTGTCATTGGTGTGTCATCACTGGGATTTGTCAGTTCTGAGTGGTGATGATGTGGTCAGACACAGATGGGACACAGTCAGGGGTCCCCATGGCACTTGTTTGTTTGCAATATTATGTAGTTGTCCTTAGGTGGTACCTTTCAGTGATTGAGACATATGTATGAGTGTGTGACTGCTCCCACTCATCAGGTTCAGAGGTGCAATGTTGGCAGGTGTCAGCATGTGTGCCTTGTGGTTCTCCTTGGCTTCTGCATTGTCCTGGGACTGTGGCAGGGATTCCGAACGTTACGGGAGCTTTGACGTCACGATCAAGTACCGCATACTGTGCAGTATGTCTTTCATTCACCAGGGTTGTAGACTGCCTTGTGTGATGAGTCTGTGCACCTTAGATACTCCCAACATTACTGTGTTTGTCATGGGTGCATGTGCAATGTCACATGTCCATGTGGGCTTCACTGATGCACATTGGTGCAGTTCAGGGTGTGCGGTGTTGAGAGTGGACAGATGTGAATGGCTCGGCCCCTACCTCCCTTTTGTCCCTGCATGACGGGCCATTCTGAGTGATTTGTGTTTGTGTAGGTGTGATGTACGTTTGTGGCACAGGACACATGTCTGAGTTTGACAGTTTGAACGACATCTACCTTTGTCATCACAGTGGACATATCATGCAGGCTTGTGTCACCCCAATGTATGGTCCCTGGGAGTAGTGCTGTTGTGGGTCTGTCTCTTGCTGTTTTAGTTGCTGTTCATTCCAGCTTGTGTCACATGTGTCTGTTGGGATCCCTCTCATCTCACAATGCCTGATTTCCCACAAAGCGGTGCCCAATTAATGGGTTACTTTTGTATGGCACTGTGTCCCCACATCTGTGTCATTGTGGTTCAGCCCCCCTCATGTGTTGTGTAGTTGCCTGGGAATACTGACACACACACACATGTTGTGTCAGATGTGCAGTGCGATGTTGCCTGTTTGTGTTTGTGCATCTGCACCAGTGCATTGGTATTGCTGTTGTGGGCCACTGGCTGGATGTTGTTTGGGTGATTTTCCCTGCTATCCCTGCGAGTCCTATCTCATCATTCTGCACATTCATCCTGGTTGTTGGTCCCATTGCTGCCATGGAATGGGAGTTTGTGACCTGACACCTACAGTCTACACAGGATGTATTGATTTGTGTGTCTATTTTCGAGATGTGTGTATGCATTATGATGGTCACTTCTGCTTGTGTGTCATTGTACACTGTATGCAATGTCAGCCCCCATGGTTGGTGCTTGTCTGCACATGGCCAAGAGTATGTTTTATTTTCACAGCACTGTGAGCCTCACCACATCTCTGTGGGTATAGGACACAACCACTACTTTGCCACATAAGTGTTTCATGTGTTGGGACCAGGAATCATACATGCTGTTTGGCATTTGCAGCTTTTACCATGATGATACTTACCTTTTGGTTACTGTGATGATGGGGGGTTTAGACCCCATTACCACAATGCTCAACATTTGCTGCAGTTTGGTACCCCACACTTAACTTTTGTTCTACACAGTGAGGGGGGTTAGTGCACATTGACACAGTGCTATTGTGATGCTTGACTTGTGTAGGCCACACTCAGTTTTTGGTCATACCTGTGATGGGAGTTACATTGTATGTTCGAAGTTGTGGGCATTTTTCACAGACTACACACTCTTGTCATGATGTTAGGGGGGATGATGGATGTGTGGTGCATTACCCATCCTACGGGTGTGGGTGTTGATATTGATAGTCACACAGCACCCTATGAGTGGGGGTGGCAGTAGTGATAAGCAACATACTCCCTATGAGTAGGGGTGGCAGTAGTAATAGGCAACAAATACCCTCTGAGTGGGGGTGGCAGTAGTGATAGGCAACATACCCCCTATGAGTGGAGGTGGCAGTAGTGATAGGAAAAAAGTCCCCTATGAGTGGGGTGGCAGTAGTGATAGGCAACATACCCCCTATGAGTCGGGGTGGCAGTAGTGATAGGCAACATACCCCCTATGAATGGGGGTGGCAGTAGTGATAGGCAACATACCCCCTATGAGTGGGGGTGGCAGTAGTGATAGGCAGCATACCCCCAATGAGTGGGGTTGGCAGTAGTGATGGGCAACAGGTCCCCTATGAGTGGGGGTGGCAGTAGTGATAGGCAACAAGTCCCCTATGAGTGGGGGTGGCAGTAGTGATAGGCAACATACCCCCTATGAGTGGAGGTGACAGTAGTGATGGGCACCAGGTCCCCTATGAGTGGGGGTGGCAGTAGTGATAGGCAGCATACCCCCTATGAGTGCGGGTGGCAGTAGTGATAGGCAACATACCCCTATGAGTGGGGGTGGCAGTAGTGATGGGCAACAGGTCCCCTATGAGTGGGGGTGGCAGTAGTGATAGGCAACAAGTTCCCTATGAGTGGGGGTGGCAGTGGTGATAGGCAACATAACCCGTATGAGTGGTGTTGGCAGTAGTGATAGGCAACGTACCCCCTATGAGTGGGGGTGCCAGTAGTGATAGGCAACAAGTCCCCTATAAGTGGGGCTGATAGTGGTGATGGCCATGCAACCCCTATGGTGGCCTGTTGCTAGTGGACAGGATATGGATCCCTGGGTGTGTATGACATTTGGCGGGTACATGTCGTTTGTTTGTGTGGTGGGTGTCTGACTTAACGTCTGCGCCATCCGCGTCTGTTCCTGATCTGGTCATAGATGTACAGTACTGGTATGACCTGCGCGATGGGATTCATGATGTGTTCGTCTCGTACACGCTGCTTGTTGCTCCGTCTCGTACCCGTTGCTAGCTGGTTTGTCTCATAGCCGTGGATTGTGTTCTGGCGCGAATCGTACCTGATATGCTGCTTTCCCGGATGCTGTGACTTGCTGTACGTGGCGACCCGTCTGGCGCGTATGATTTGCGCATCGTACTTGTCCAGCTGGAAACTGCTGTGGGAACTGCTTCCGGGCGACTCGAATCGGCGATCGGAGGTATGGCTCATACGGGAAATGCTGCTGGAATTGCAGTCTACGTGTCGGTCGGAATTGTGTCAATTATGCACATCGTACTTCATTGCCCGGACGGACCGGCTCCCGGAACGTGTCGGTCGCAATGTAAGGCTACGAGCAGCTCTTGGAGGGCTGTCGGACCCAGATCAGAATCGAGCCCGAAGGATAGATTTTTGAAGGTGTCTCCATACGCTTTGATTAAAGTGGTAATAGCAACCTTTTATTGCTGTGTGAGGGTCATTTTTTAGGATGGCTTGATTGAAGTCTATGATAATTTTTGGTGGGTAGTATTTATTAGTTTCTTGCTATATTGTTAACAGTTATACATAGGTAGTTGTTTGTGTGTTTGGTAATAGTGCATACATGAAGGGGATGTTGCTATTGTGACACTTTCCATGTATGATGTATAATTGGGAAAATGGTTTGGGACATATTTTAAATGTACCATCCATCATCCAGGTTTGTGGGAGTTGCAAATATTACAATCCTTTTTTCATTAGATTTGTTATTACAAAGAAATAATTGTCCTTTGTTATGAGTTAGAGTTAGTTCTGGTGGTATTTGAACTTTACTAAATGTTTTGGGGGCAGGCGGGTTGTCATTAGTAGCTTTCTTAGTTCTAGCAATTAGTCTTTTTAAAGTTGAGATGTAGGGTAATTATCCAGTTACATGTTAAGGAACAAGGTATGATGTCCTTCAGTATTTCTGTTGGAGGTATGTGAGAGCTAGTACGATCCTCTTTAAGAGTTTCTAAAAAATCTCTAGCTTCTATCTCTACTATATAAGGGGGGTGGATATCCTCTTTGACATTTATTACATTTGTTTCCTTTGTTGTTCCCCTCCCATAAGATGCATTGGAATAGTATTTGGTGCTGTTCCAATTAATCTTGCTGTTTTATTTTTGTGTAGACCTATCCCATATAGCATAGTAAAATTCTTCCTTTTCGCGATGTTTTGCACCTTCAGTTATTTTGATATTTAAACTGTCATGAGAAATGTATTTAGAAAATGTTATATATATTATACATGTATTTATTGTGCTACAAAAAGTTTAAAAAAATACCTATACTTACATGCTTGGTTTTGTAGCAAATTAAAAATGTTGTGATATTTTCTGTTGGTCTTTGGATGCAGTGCTTGTTTTTTTTCTGTTGAAGAAAAGTATATTTTAAATGTATTTGTTTAACATTATTTTTTTGTATTTTGGGATGTGGGTAGTTAGTGGGGTTTTTGGGTTGGGAGTTTTAGTTGTTGGAATAGTATCTTTTTAATATATACTTACTTTTTTGGAGGAACTTCTTGGATGTTGTTTATAGTTAGTTGAGTGTAGTTTGGATATTCTGTAGAGGAGATATGATTTCTAATAACATTGGGTTATTAGTTGAGTTTGTTTAAGATTACTTTAGTTTTATTTTGTTACATTATCAAATACTTGTACTTTGTAGAGTTGAATTACAAGTTTTGGATGTGGCAGTGTGGTATTGTAGAGGAAATCCGGCAGAGATTTGGCTTCTTCTGATCTTTCCTGGTGTATTACAGATTTATGTTGATTTTTAATTTGTTTATATATTTTTCATTTAATTGTTCATTTTTATTGGTTTATTTGTTATGTAGTTGTTTTTCATTGGTTGTTAAGAATGGGTTTAAATTGTTTTGGCAGTCGTTTTCTTACTTGAAAAACACTAATTATTGGTAAAAAATTTTTTATATTCTTTGTATATTTAGTAATATGCCAGTATTTAATTTGTAATTTATAATGTGGTAAATGTATAATTTGTAAAACAATTTTTTGTTAATTTGTTTGTAAAAATTATTTATTTGATGGTGTGAGTAATGTTAAATACTTTGTAGAGGGGTTTCATTTTAATATTGATATTATTTTTAGTTATTTATTTATATTGTGCGTGTTTGTACTATTGTTTATATTCTTAATGTTATGTGTTGTGTTATTTTATTATTTTTAAGGTGTTGATATTTGTGTGTTTATGCTAATAATGTGGTCTATATTTTTGATTTCGATATTTTGTTGTTTTGTAGGTTTATATTATAATAATGATATTGTTTCCGATATTTTAGTTTTCGAGATTAGATGTATCGGTGTTTTTACTGCTGATATTTTTATTTTGATATTTGTGTAAAGTATAGGATGTCGATATTTTTGTGGTTGATATTGGTGTTGATAATTTTGTTGCTCGATAGTAGTGTCGATATTATGTCGGTGATCCAGCCTTTACAAAGGCTGACACACAAGGATGTGTCAGATCCAGGGCCTTGGGACAGTGACTGTTTGGTTACTTTCCTAGAGTTCAGAAAAAGTCACTGTTGCGACCCTGGCACTAGGATAGCCTGATTATACCAAAGCGTTTTTACTTTTGTGCAGTGAGGAAGAGGGCAGCGCTCTTTCAGTGGTAGCACAAAATCGTGGAGGAGCCCGAAGACCAGTTTCGTACTTCTCAACCACATTAGATCCAGTGGCTGCTGTGTGCTGCCTGGCTACAATAAAGCAGTGGCGACGACAGGTGTTACCATCAAATGGTGCAAAAATATAATAATGGGTCATCCTTTGACTGTGTATGTACCTATTTCTGTTGAGATTTTGTTAACTAGAATGAGGACACAGCACCTTAGGAACAGTCACCTCACCCAGTATGAGCAAATCATACTGATAGCTGAGAATCAATCCCTAAAGAGGTATCTGTTTTGTATCCTGCCACTTTGCTAACCCTTCCTGATAATGACAATGATGATGGTAAAGTAGAGCATGACTTTCTCGATGTTACAGAACTTCTCACCAAGCTGAGACCAGATATACAAGATGAACCTCTACCTGAATTTGATTAAGTACTGTTTGTGGATGGCTCATGTATATGAGATCACAAAGGATATTTGTCAGCTTCTTATGAAGTCTGTACTATTTCAGGAGTAGTGGAAGCTGCTTGGCTACAAGGAGTAGTCTCTGCACAGGTGTCTGAACTGATTACTCTTATCGGAGCATGCCACGTTTCATACTGATTACAGGTGACTATATTTACAGATAGTCAGTACAGCTTTGGTGTGGCGCATGTTTTCGGACAGTTATGACCCAAGAGGGGATTTATGACATCATCACGATCCCCTATCCACAAAGGAGAGCAGGCAATAAAATAGTTGGAGGCTTTGCAATTGCCTGTGCAAGTTGCAGTCATAAAATGTCCTGCACATTGCAAGGGAGATGATTTTGTGACACTTGGCAAACAGACATGCTGACTAAGTCGCAAGGTACTGTGCTTAAAATGCATGTACATTTAATGGAGAGTATGTAAACGAAGGAAAAGACAAGACCAATTACAACCTTTTGGTCACAACAGCTGATACCTGGGAGGAAGTTAACAGGTTACAGGAAGAGGTGTCAATAGCAGAACAGCAGAGCTGGGTAAATGCATGTTGTGCTAAAATAATGATGATAACATTTTGATTTCAGTAGATGGCAGACCTGTGGTGCCAAATAGTTTTTTGTTGCCAATGGCTACAGATTACCATGGTCCGACTCATGTAGGGAGTGATGCCATGGTCAGATTGTTTAGCCAAACATGGTTTAATCCAAAGTTCAGATTGATCGCAGAAGTGTTATATCACTGATCTTTGGATTAAACCATGTTTGGCTAAACAATCTGACCATGGCATCCCTCCCTACATGAATCAAACATGCATTTTAAGAACAATACCTTGCGACTTAGTCAGCATGTCTGTTTGTAGGGAAAAGAAACGCAGTGACATTGAGCCACAAATGGACGTCAGGAGGTCCTTTCAACAGAATGCAGATTAACTTTATTGAGATGCCTGTGTGCAACGGGCTGATATAGGTATTGGTTGTTGTATGGATCTTTTCACAGTGGGTTGATGCATATCCCACAAGAAGGAATGATAGCCTCACAGCAGCAAAGTTGTTGTTGAGGGAGTTGATACCAAGGTTCGGCTTCCTGACTTCTTTGGAATCAGACTAAGACATGCACTTCAATAACAAAGTGCTGAAGATGCTGTGTGCTGCCTTGCAGGTGGAACAGAGACTGCATTGTAGCACCGACCTGAGGCTTCTGGTCTGGTGGACTAAGTCAATGGAACATGAAATCAAGACTTGCAAAGTGTGTGTCTCTACGTCTTTGAAATACCCAGATGCTTTGCTGCTGGTGTTGATGAGTCTGCACAGCACAACTGATCATAGGAATGGACTGTCTCCACCTGAGATCATTATGGGAAGGGCAATGAGATTGACAGCTATTCCTGTAAATGATCTGGTAAACATTACTGGATGATCTGATACTAGATTATTGAAAGGATTGGCTGACGTGGTGCGTTCTGTGTCTCGTCAGGTTGAAGCAGCTGTAGCCCCGCTGCACCAGGAGCAGTGCACCGACCTAAGTCCCAGACCCTGGGTGGTGGTCAAGAAACATTCACGGAAGTCGTGCTTGGAGCCTTGATGGCGTGGGTCATACCAAGTCATACTAGTAGCTACAACTGCTGTGAAGTGGGAACTTCTCTCCAATCAGATCCATGCTGCCCATACTTGCAAGCTTCCATGTTCCCTTGATGAAATAACAGCAAATCTCTCAGAAGAGCGGGTGCTGGTCGAGCGATCATGGGGGCAGATTATTCAAACTGTAGGGGATCAGTCAGAAACTGAAATAGCACTTGAACAGCCTGAGGAGGGTTCTGAAGAGTTGAATGATGAGACTGGTGAAGGAGAGGCTAATCTAGTGGTCATACCAGAGATCGACTCTGACAAAGGGCCTAGTGCTAGAGAACCACGAGTGGCAAAATAAGAACGTCGGCTGAGAAGGCAGGGAGGTGGGATGCTGGTTCCGTAAGCAGAAAGTGATCTCTTGATATCCCAGAGGATATAGAGGATTTAGAATTGAGTGGAAGAGAAAAAAAGACAACACCCAGGAGATTGAAGCGAGATAGAGTGCCCTGCCAGAGGTACTTGTCCCGTGAATGGACATACTTTCTTGCAAATTACAGGGTGAAATAATTCTGGTAATTTTGCGATCCCTGTATAAGTTAAATTGAAGCTTTTCGACCTTGATCTTCAATTTGAAATAACCTCTTAACTTCCTTTGGTGACTAGACTGAGTGCCCTGAGATATCTTATTGCAGATGTGGCTGAATTTTTCTTTTTGGATGCAAACAAGTCTCCTGTGCTAGTTGATCAACCAAAGCATTTCATATTTGCAGTATTAGTGAGTGATATAGAACCGTTTATTATTAAAGGCATTGCAAAGACTTTGTAACGAAGAAGGAAGAGTACCGATGCTCAAGGGATCTAAAGGACAGAATAGGGCTAAAGAACATGTTCAAAGAGTGTGTACATATTTTGTTGCATATCATTTGAAGTTTGGCTTTGCTGTTTACCTCGGTGGAACCCGACAGAGAAGTCTCTACAGTTGCTAGTTTCCATCCAAGGGTTATATACTAACAAAGTAATGGATGCTGATCCTAATACTGGTAGACGTAGATGCATCACAATAGGCAGACTAATGGCTTTAGTTGTAGAATTAGTTATGTTGCTTGTAGAGTTATATTCAGTTACAGATAGGTCATTGACACCTACTGTTGCCCCTACCATGCCACATTCTTCTGATAGTAACATTCAGTTGTGGGGGATCAAGAAATTGCACACAGATGTATCAAGAGGGGATTATACCTCAAATGCTTATTTTAGATTGCTTTATGAGTATATAGATGCGATGAATGCTAGAAGTTGCTATGTTTGTACTCAGTTACCAGCTTCTGCTTCACAGGAAGATACTTATCATCATCTCAATCTGACATATGGTATTTCTTGTAGTCTCCTATTTACTATATTTTATGGAGAAGGTACTTTTCAATATTAATTTTTGAATTATGACGTAGTTCTTCCACCAGTTCCCCTTATCTAACATTTAAATAAGAATCCTTATTTTCAAGGTGCAGATATTGCAGGCAAATATTTATTTTCTCTTAAGTTACTAGACACTACATATGCACACAGACATAATATAATTTGCTTGATGTCATATGTGGAAAATAATTTTTTTAATTTGGTGAAGGATAGATGGGGAGACCTAAATTCTCAAACGGAAACAGATCAGAATCTTCAAAGTCATAAGTGGAGTAGTGAGGAAATTGAACATCAGGAAAAGGGAAATTTACTTGCCTTCGTTTTAGATTGGAAACACAAGGAAAAGTTGTGTATACAGGTCTATCAGAGTTATATAGCTCCATTGTTTCTAGGCGAGAGTGAATGTGAAATACATACAGCAAGAAGGAAAACATTTTGTTTCCTGGAGGGACAAGATATGCTGATTTATGGAGTCCATTCCTGACAGTGAGAGGCAATGTGCTGCCAAGATGGCTGACACTGGTGAGTGGTGTCTGATTTGTCCACACCTCCCAAACAGTGCCTTGGGCCCCAAACAGCAGTCCGCAGTGCCAGTCATCTTGCCAGAACATTCTCGTTGACTGTCAGGGAAGCTCAGTTCCATGTGGGCTCTTTGGTCTGGGTGTGAGGAGGAGTGTTAGCACTAGCAAAATGGCTGACACTGCTGCCTGGTATCTGGAGCAGAATGCCTTGATGTGGGTTGCAGTCAAGTCGAACAATAGGCACCAGTGTCGGACATCCTGCTGGTACATTTTGCACCACTGTGAGGTAAGCATAGTACATGTTGGGGTGTTTGAGCTGGGTCGGAATATGTACGTAGGACAGGGCCTGATGCAAGTTATTGTCATTGCAAATACTCCTCCTCCTCCTATCCAGTCAAGGTAACTCCTCTTGGCCAATTCCAACCTCACGGTGAGGGGAAGTGGACTAGCAAGATGGCTGACACTGCTGTGTGGTGTCTGGAGCAGAAATCCTTGTTGGTGTGACACCAGTGTGAGCCAGTTTCTAAATACATTTCCACTCACTGCCAGGTAGTTATGGTGCCTGGTGGTCTGTTTAGGATGGGTGGAAGAAGGAGTGTGAACACTGACTACATATCCCAGCAGGCCCTGTTCTACACACACTCAAACCACCATGCAAAACAGCACCCCTGGAACTATGCTTTCCTGCAAGTGAGTGGATATGTACTGATAAAGATGGCTGAAACTGGTGCCTGGTGGTTTGAGCACAAGTCACTGACCTCTCTGGCATTCATGTCTCTCATCCATCTTGTGACGACTAGGACCGACCTGGCCTATCTGGTTAGGGTCCCCCACCAGCACCAGTGGCAGCAACAATAGAATCCTCTGCAACCACTCCCACCTCAGCAGACAACACCCAGCTGAGCCCTACCCTCACGGACACAGTAGTCCAGGAGACCACCGACAGCACAGCAACACGGGACAACTCTGGAGTTGCTGGACAACAACACCTGTGTCAATGATGAAGGAGGGTCTGTGTTGACTGTGGCAGCACCAACTGGTCCTGCTCAGGTGGGTAGGGGTAGTGGGAGGGGCTGTGGGGACCTGCACCATCATGCAGCTGGTGCAGCTGATAAGGATATCCCAAATCTTCCAGAATCATCCATGCATATGAGGATTCACAAGGAGATTTTGGCCTGGTTGTTGGAATCACCAGCAAAATTGAACATCAGCAGGCATCCCAGACCCAACGACAGGACATGTTTACGTCAAAAATGGATGACATGATTGCGCTGCTCACGAACATTGTCACCTGCCTCCGCCAGATTAATGCCAACAAGTCCACACCTCCCTGTGTGCCCACAACATCCAGTGCAACATAATCTGCACCAGCCACAGGGAGGGATGTGGACTATGGTGGAGAGCTCCCTGCACCGCTGCTGCCTGCACCTGAGGGTCCCGCCGCAAAACATGGGAAGGATTGTCCGAAGAAGAATCTTTAAGAGACAGATGGCTGCACATCACCCACAGGAAGTGACAACCTGCTCCTGACATCCTCCTTGTGTGCCAAGGGTTCGCTTTGTTGACTGTCATTGAACTGTCCCACATTGGCTGGAGTCAAATAATTGTGAATCCACTTTGGAATACCTCATCTACAAAAACTACCAACTTCTATCTGCACTTTGTTTATTAGTTTTTTGTTGAGCACTCCACCATGGCGTTGAATGATTTCCTCACATCGTGCACTAAAATGAATCACTTTGCACAAAAAACTTGCTCATGTTGTGACATTGAATTATCCATACCTTGAAAATGAATTAAATAAATGAATAAAACATGTGTTAAAAAAAATGTTGGGTCTTTGAATCCCAACTGTACAAATCGAAATGACTCACTAAATCACAAATAAGAACGTTTCAACAACATTAGTAACACATCACTTCAAAAATGTTAACTACTGGCTTGTGTGTAAATGTACCGTGTCACAGCATGATAGATGGACACAACCAGGTTATCACACAACCCGTAGGACATGGTACAGATGCAGTGCAAGTTTATTGCCTAACATACTAGCACTATTTGTAAGCACAATCAACAATCATTCTCAGCAAACCACATCATCATGGAACATGTTTTGTTGATGAATAATCATTGGATGTGTGAAAACAGACATGTCAATGTGGAGCACAAGTGTATTCTCCTGATACAACCTGGCGAATTAACCCAATGTCAAATCACATCACCAAAATGCTCACAAGTAAAAAGTAATGACCATCATTTCAAAAGGAAGTGCATGCCAGGGATTTCTACAACAGGTCAATGTTGTACTGTGCCACAGCGTCAGGGAGCTGGTGAGGTAAAATCTCTGTAGTTGACATGCCAAAGTACCCCGGTAAGGGGAAACATAGAACAGAGTTGGGCACTCGGGACTAAGCCAGTTCAATTTTGCAAACACTGTCATCTGAAGCACAAGATTTACAGTGTGGACACTAGCTAGGACCCACAGTAACACTGTATGTGTGAACTTGTCCATTGGAAAAAGTCATCATACAGCAAACCACATGAACATTTACAAACACTCACAAGCATACATACACATTGTCCACAAGCAAAACAACAATAAACAATTATGGTTAGTCTCCTCCTCCTATTGCATACTTGCACTTATGTGAAAAAGTTATGGATAAGCTGTTGTCACAAATACATCCTCGATTATCATCACCACTGTCATCATGTCCCAGTCCAGGATCCTCCCTCGCTGATGGCTGCTGGTCACCGTCATCCTGTAAGAGTGATATTTCCTTCTATAAAGCCAGGTTGTGGAGCATTCAGCAGGCTGTGATGATCTTGCACACCTTAGATTGGGCGTATTAGAGGGCTCCTCCCGTCCGATCCAGACTGTGGAATCTTGTCTTCAGGAGGCCAAATGTCCGCTCAAGGACTCGCCGGGTCCTACCATGGGCCTCATTAAACTGCACTTCTGAAGATGTGACTGGGTTACGGGGTAGTGTCAGTAACCAAGGCTGGTTAGGGTACCCAGAGTCTCCTACATTGAACACAGAAAAAAGATTCAGTTATCAGATAACAGAGCGCTAAATCTGACATACAATCAACACACACCACAACATACACATGCCTCATCACGTACCAACAAGTCAGACATGGTCAGGTTGCAGCTGAGACCTCAAATGGGGCTTGACACTGTTCCTCATGATATATGCATCATGTGCCGATACAGGGAAATGCGCACAGACATGGCAGATGGACTGGTCAGTCAAACATACCATCTGGACATTGATGGAGTGGTCATGTTTGCTGATGCAATACACCACCTCATTTGCCTGTGGTGGGACCAATGCAATGTGTGTGCCATAAATAGAGCCAATGACATGGGTTATCCATCCCAAGGCATAGAATTCCCCTTTGAGGTCTGACAACTCTCCAGGTGTTGGGAACTTTATGTACTGATCCAGGTAACGGAGCAATGCCTCCAAAACATCATGAAGGACACGGCTGAACATGGTTTGTGATATTCCACCAGATGTTGCCGCTGTGTATTGGAAAGAATGTGCACCATAATATGCAACGCTGCCAATTTTTTTGAAAAAACGAATTATGTTTTTTGCGCTTAGCAAACTTCAAAAAGTGTGTGTAAAATTTAATTGGATTTAATCACATTTTGGCACCCCCCCCCTTTTTGCTTTGCACCCCCTTCACCAGACCATGCAACACTTTTACTCCTAAGACAATGAAATGGGTGTAACAGCTCTGCAAAATTTGTCAGATATTAGTGAAACGGGTGCTAAGGTATTAAGGGACAAAATGTACAGAAATCACTATGTCGATATTAAAAAACATAAAACCTAACCTATTATTACTTAAATGAAGCGGCAATTGGTTGTTAATAACAATAACACATAATACTTAACTATAAGAAAGACCCCAACCAGAATGATACAAAAAAATTATCCTTACAATAATGTAAAATTGTAATAAAAAGTGCATGGCTGATTTTTACCTTTGGTAAACACGGCAAGCAAACAAGTAATCATATAACCCATCCGCCGAGATCTGAATCAGACCCTAAGTGCGTAAGTGGTACCTAAACCATACATTTAGGAGATCACTATAACTTTGGAATTGCATATATGTGTGTAGTTTAATTTGGGTTTGAATACCAAACATAACTAAAGATTTCCTAACAAAAACATATTTTTTAGCACATATATGGGTATGCTTTTGGGTAATGCCATGCATAACCTCTTGAACTGTCTGTAACATACATCATTTTCCTGATGTGTTCTCCAGGGGTCTGCAATCTGGTGGAGGCAAGGAATGGATAGAAGCATTGAACATTTAAAAGGGATCGAGCTGGAATACATTGACTGCTACTCAACATCCTCTTCAGTCCCTGCTCACTGGGATTAACTATCTGTCATGACCTCTTCCTGTCCCACTGAGCTAACCCTCTCCTCCATGTACAGTGTCTCTGAGTCACTTCCTTAGACCTTTAAACCCCTTACCCCCAATGTTGGTGAAAACTACTTCAATGTGTGATATATTGCGTCTTTTGTTCAAGAACACATACCATGTAACAAATTCTCTACTGTTTTTAGTGAAACCAAAACAAGGAATGTGTCCAGAAGACATCATAGTGTGCATCCGGGCTGAAGACGATCAATGTAAGAATGATGGCGACTGCATAGGGAATCAGAAGTGCTGCTACTTCCAGTGTGGATTGAAGTGCAAGGCTCCAAAGAAAGGTACTTGTCTCAGGATGGGGCGATGGCTGATGTTGTTGTCAGTTCTTAACTTGTTTTTCTGCATTCAATCTGAGCCAGACTTAAATAAACACAGCATCATCTTACACAAATAAACAAGTGCCATCTACATCTGGTGAAATCTGTAGAATTCAAAAGATCTCACAATTATGTGATATTTATTTTGCCTTGAATGAGGAACATACAAACATTCCCTTTATATACACTTCACAGCAGCTGCATTTGTATGTGTAGCTTCGACAATTGTACTCCTAATTCTAATTCTTGATTAACTGATCGAAAACTGGCTAGGGAGATGACAACAAGCTGAACATTTAATGTAAAACTGTTTGTAGATGATATGGATAAGATAATTTTTTCATTCAATATTTGTTTCAAAATACGTGCACCTCTATTGATGCTCCCAATTAAGTGCAGCAAAGTGTTGTAAATCATCTGAGTAAATGCAGGCTGATGCGAGGATGTGACCAGACCCTCTGAAAAGGCTTCCTTTGTTCACAAAAGTACTGATTCCTGCTAACATTCCTGGTCACATCTGGTACAAGAATCTGGCTACAGGTGCTACTCACGGGAAGTCATTCATGGATTCAAATCTTTCCTTTAAAGGGAGCTTGTGCCTGAATTTCCCTCTCATCTTCCCCCAGATGCTGATACCATTACCAAAAGCAATGGCCCAAAAAAGGGATAATTAGCAAAAGTTGTGCATTGTAAAAATATAAACACTTCATAAAGTTCTGGACAGATTGCATTTTTAAATCTGGGAGAAGGGAGAGGTTTCCTCATGTTTCATGAGATCCTGTGCTCTATGCGGCTAACAGATTGAAAAATGAAATCTGTCTAGAACTCTTTGAAGTTTTTTACATTTTTATAATGCATGTGGCACTTTATTAACAGGATGCATGGAAATTATGAAATGTGTTTGATGGCTGGAGTGAAAAACGCTATTCAGCAATACAAGAATACTCACCACAACACTGAGGGACTTTACCAATGTATTCTGGGACTTGTAGGTTGTTTGGTCATGTGATGCAGGAGATTCAAAGCACCTGTGTCTTGACACTGCTTCTACTTCGATCCTGTAACTAAGGCATAACTGCTGAAATGCGTCAGGAAATGAAAGACTTTTTAATCTGCATCCACTCTTTACTTGCAGAATAAATAATGTGTTTTTCCATGAATTGGCCTCAGCAACTTTCTTTGGTGTATTAATTATCCCTGGCAGCTGAGACCGCCATAGGTTTCAGGGACGTTATAGTTAGAAATTAGCATTTAAAAAAACCTTAGAAATTCACTGAAAAAACCATAGGTTTCAGGGTTGTTATAGTTAGCTGGACATTTCACTCGTACAAAACCATAGAAATTCCTCCCTTATAGTTAGTTCTGCTAACTATAACTCGCGCGCCCGCAATGCACAGCTGATGACGTCACAAATTACATTATTCATGACATGGTCAGTGACATCACTGATGACATCACTAATGACATTTCAAATGACATCTCTGATGATATAACTGATGACATCATCAGTGATGTCATCAGTGATGTCACTGACCATGTCATGAATAATGTAATACGTGACGTCATCAGCAGTGCATTGTGAGGGCACGAGTTATAGTTAGCTCAACTAACTATAACGGGGGAATTTCTATGGTTTCGTATGAGTGAAATGTCCAACTAACTAAATGTCCCTGAAATTTATGTTTTTTTCAGTGAACTTCTAAGGTTTTTTAAATGCTAACTTCTAAGTATAACGTGCCTGAAACCTATGTTTTTTTCAGTGAATTTCAATGGTTTTTTAAATGCTAATTTCTAATTAGAATGTTCATTAAACCTATTTTTTTTCTGGGTTTTTAAATTATCATCCCATTCTCAACCTGGTCAAAAATGCAAATCTCACCACTTTTCCATCGATACATTCCGCCCAAACAATCGCCACAAATGAGAGCCACAACTAACGCTAATGATATGCAAAGTAGGCGTTCCCGTGAAAAAAAAAACTAAAACACTACTTTCCCATATTTTCAACGACCAGCCAAATTTGCAATGCGATCCAAAAAGCAGGCGATAAGCTGAGTTAGCAGTAAGAAATTAATATCAGCCTTTGACTGGTATAAGGAGGTCAACTATCTACAGCATGAATTGGACCCAACTCACAGCCACATAGTAGTAGTAGTTACTTTATTTGTTGATTACGAAAAATCATTACAATCAAGGATACAACACGATAGGTTAAGAACATTATGTTTTGCCGATAAAATATACGGCTTTATACTGGAAAGTTAGCAGCAATAATAGAGAGCAGCAATGAATAAGGTGCATTTGTGCTAATGGCTAGAAGTCAATTCCAAATACTATTATTAAAAATTACATACATTTTCGTTTAGGCAGGCCTACAAGGTACATGTAAAAAAAAGAAATTTAAAACCATTTATCATAAATCTCAAATTTGTTCATACAATCACTATAACAAAAAACCGTTTAAAACTTCAATTAGAAGTTGTGTATAGAACTTATTATTATTTTTTTAAAGCAGATTATCAATTGAGCATTAAACATTTTTTTTTTTATCGACACGTTCCTGTTTTAACATTCATTATCCGTCTTGGATAATAGGTTTTTTTCGGCAATATAAATCAACTTTACAAATTGTGGGGTCAAGCGGGGCATAATCCCAGTGAGACAGATAATACTGGCGTGTCGACATGTTCTCACCCCAAGTTCGTTAAAAATGGGTCTCAACAGAGTCTTCTGCTCTTCTAGCAGTTGGGGACATGTAGTTACTATATGTATTAAAGAATCGTCATTGAAACCACATAGCCTACACATTTTTGTAGACCAGTTCTTTTCCCATTTGGGTATTCCATCCTTTGTCGGGTATCTCACAAACCGCAATAACATAAATGTGTTCCTTAGAATTGGTTTTAAGTGGGTAGTCAGGTATGATTGAGGTTCTAATTTAATAAATGAATTCATAACTGGCCAGTAGTGATTCTTTTTTTGAGCTCATCCTTGTCTAGAAGACTCGATAAAAGAGTAACTGAACGATTTAATGTTTGTTTAAAAACTGCTTTGCTCCTAACTTCTTCTTCAAAGGATGGGCACTTAAAATTGTGTAAACTCTCTCTTAAATAGGCTGTCCAACTCCTAGCATGCTCATACCTTGATATATCCTGCCAGCATTGGTTTGCAAGGGTACCCAGTTCTGAGTGAATCAGAAAATATAACATTTTTAGAAAGGCAGATTACCGTACCAGAGTTTGTCTTTTCAGACCAAATTCTAACCTGACATTAGCGTGTCCTGTATGTCTAGGGATCCCAAAGACTGATTTGAAGACTTTTATTTGTAGGTCATCAAGAATTTTCGCATCCTTACCACGAAAAATCATTGAGCCGTAAACCAAAGAGGGAATCAGCTTTGCTTTCATGACCTTCAATAAATGGTCATGGTTTGGACATGACAACTTGTCCCTCAACTTTCTAAAAGCAAAGGACAAGGCTGTTGCCTTTGCTTTGAGGTTATTGAAATGCTGTCTAAAGGACATATTATCCTAGAATGCTATTCCTAGGTATTTATAATATTTCACAGTTTCAACGTGTAACCTGTTGATCTTCCATTCTTTCTTATCTGTTTTTGTACCACCTATTGTCATTATTTTTGTCTTTTTGGCATTAATTTGCAAACCAGGGTAATATAATGATTAAAAGAATCAACCAGTCTTCTTAGGCCTATTACAGAATGGCTTAACAGTATGGTGTCATCAGCGTATTCTAAGTATTTGATGTCTTTGCCTAAGAAGGTAGGTGAGTGAGCATTAACTTCTTTAAAATGTATTGGTAGGTCTGCCATAAAAAGATTAAAAAGGCATGGAGCCAAAACACAACCTTGTTTCAGACCAGTCATAGTTTCTAATCGGCGGGTTGTACTGCCATCACCGACTTTGATCTTAACCCATGCATTAGTATATAATAATTTGATCATGTTAAACAATTGGTTTGGGATACCCCATTCCAAAAGTTTGGCCCAGAGTAAATTACGGGGAACAGAATCAAAAGCAGCTTTAAGGTCGACGAACACAGATATATAACTTTTGCTTTCTGTATTTTGCCCTTTCGCCCAATAAAGTCAGTAAGGTCAAGTTCGTGATAGATGATTTGCCTCTTCTAAAACCGGTTTGGAAAGCTGGAATAAGATCTTTTTATGTGGCCCATTCTTCCAAGTCCTCAAGCAAGCAGCTCGCAAAGATTTTTGCCTCCACGTCTGTTAGGGCAATTAGCTGATAATTTGCAGGATTGTCTTGTGGACCACTTTTGTATATCGGCTGAATTATGCTTCCTTGCCATGACTCAGGAACTGATTCAGATTTAATAACATCATTAAATAAAATCCACATCTAAAGACCAACACGTGATACAGCTACTGATCATGCAGCTCTGACACCCAACAAGGCCACAACACCCAGCGCCACCACCACCAGGACCCCCCCCTACTACCACCGAGGCAGCGCAAAACAGGACAACGGACCTTCCCAAAACGCCATGGCCCCTCAGCCGTACAATAGCTGAATGTTGGGAAATGTGGGAACAAAGTATGTGTGAAGGAGGAAAGTCACCCATCAATTATAATGCACACAATACCAAGTGTAGCGGTGATGTGCTGGACAGACTTCACTATGCAAAGCACAAACCTCACCTTATGGACATATACTACTGATACTTGTAGTGTTGTGCACAGTGGAGGCAACCATGTTACCTCAGGCAATGGGGAAGATCTCGGTCATGTAGCTGTGTTGTCCCCCTCTGGAAGCTTAAGCGGAGTGAGCTGGTCTAACGTACGGCACTCCAGCGTAGGAGTATGAATAAATAGGCTGGGGCTCTGGGCGTGGTTCACTTGTGGGAAGGCCAAAGCGTCTCCCAGAGCGGCTGCCCTCACCCTGCCACTTGGCTGCTGTCATGACCGCGGGCCTCCTCGACACAGCCCCCTGCGAACCCAGTGGCACAGCACCGCAGACTTATATCTGTACAGACTACTGCCTTCGATCTACACTGCGGACAGCAGGGCTCACAATTCAGATGGAGTGGCAATTGCAGATGACACAGTCCAGTAGGCAAGACACATTGCTCCCAGTGCTGCCCGCCCGGACCACACATCATCGCAGGCTGCGCACACGCTGAGCTCCAAAGGTACTACTAACTCAGTGCACCATAAGTCATCGCAAGGAAGAATGAACAGTTTTATGTCAGCAGTGAGGCATCACTCGAGAATCGAGTTGAGGCAGAATTCAATAGACAAAAGACATTGGTCCCAGTGCGGCCCTCTCGGACCACGCATCATCGCAGGGTGCACACACGCTGAGTGCTTCAGGTGCCACTAACTCAGTGCACCACAAGTCAACGCCACATGGCCTTATTGAGGCAGAATTCAATAGACAAAAGACATTGGTCCGAGTGCGGCCCCCCCGGACCACACATCATCACAGGGTACGTACATGCTCAGCGCCAAAGGTACTTCAAACTCACTGCACCACAAGTCATAGCCACGTGGCCTTATTGAGGCAGAATCCAACGCAAGCCGCAACACATGGTGCCACTAACCATGTTCAACACAAGCCGGCGACACGTGGTGCCACTAACCCTGTCCAACACAAGCCGATCCCACATGTGGAACTGTGTCCTGATTCCTGAATGGCAGTGACCCTAAATCTGTGGCAGCGACCACAGCACCAGACTCCCTTTGATCAGTTATGCATATTTCCATATGCAAGGCCGGTGACACGTGGTGCCACTAACCCTGTACAACAAAAGGCGCGACACGTGGTGCCACTAACCCTGTTCAACACAAGCCGATCCCATATGTGGAACTGTGTCCTGAGTCCTGAATGGCAGTGACCCTAAGTCCGTGGCAGCGACCACAGCACCCGACTTCCTTTGATCAGTTATGCATATTTCCATATGCAAGGCCGGCGACACGTGGTGCCACTAACTCTGTACAACAAAAGGCACGACACATGGTGTCACTAACCCTGTTCAACACAACCAATCCCACATGTGGAACTGTGTCCTGAGTCCTGAATGGCAGTGACCCCAAGTCCGTGGCAGTGACCACAGCACCAGACTCCCTTCGATCAGTGAGGCATTTTTCCATATGCAAGGCCGGCGTCACGTGGTGCCACTAACCTTGTTCAACACAAGCCAGCAACATGTGGTGCCACTAACCCTGTTCAACACAAGCCAATACCACATGTGGAACTGTGTCCTGAGTCCTGAAATTTGAATGGCAGTGACACCAACTTCGTGACAGCGACCACAGCACCAGACTCCCTTCAGTTTTAATTGTTGTTGTTTTCTTTAAATAAAATGTTTTATATGTAAACCTATACGTGAGTAATATTCTTGTTTGTCCAACCGCACAGGGACACTTCCGGGCCCAAAAAGGTTTTTGGGTGTATGTTGGTAATGTGGGAAGAGGGTGCATTACCTGCTGATGTGGGGAGAGGCAGCGTGAAAGGGGTATCTCTCACAGAAAGAACTTAGATATGTTTTCAGAAATGCCTCAGACAGATGCCAGCTGACGGACTGAATCACAAAATGGTTTTTCAATGTTAATGTAGTGTGAGTTATGAACAGTACGCACCTAGGCTCGCAGAGAGACAACTGAGGCCTGTCAGCTCGACTCACAGACGCAGTACTACGAGCCGTCTGCTCCCAAAGGAACAGCAGCGTAGTAGCTCGCAGAGGTACAGGCACAGTAGCATACTAGCTTGCAAAGGTAGAGACTGGCTTCTAATGGCTTAGCTGCGAAGTGGTGATGTTGGGCAGAGGGAGCGTGAAAGAGTTATCTCGCAGAAACAGAGCTCAGTATATTAAATTACCCCCAAGACTTTTCTTTTATATTTTCACTCGATGCGAGAAAGCGCGCTTTCTGGACCCAAGACCTTTCTCCCTACCAAATGTGGCGTAATTCTGTTCAGCAGTTTAACCTGTAGCCTTGTCTAAAGTTTCCTATGGAAAATCCATTGAGAAAACACGTTTTCAGACCCCCCACATAGCTACCTGTCGCAGGCGTACTCGCTGTTGGTGTGCAGGTCAGTGGTCTAGCTGTCAACATGTCATGGCCACTCCCTGAGGGCAGGTTTCCACCCACACCACACCCATCCGGCACATGCGTCACAGGCCACGTGACCATGCAAATGTAATGGATCGACAACGTCACATCCTTTATTGCTGGTGGTGACTGGATGGCGGACACTCCACAGGTCTCAATCATAAAGAGTCCATGAAAAGTTGCGCAGAGGGTTAGTCGCATATGGCTGTCAGGGGCCTACTACCACATGGCGCGGACTTGAGTTCCACAGGGTTAGTGCCACCCGAAGCTGATGTGGCTGTCAGGGGCCTACCACCACGTGGCGTGGACTTGAGTTGCACAGGGTTAGTGTCACCTGAAGCTGATGTGGCTGTCAGTGGCCTACCACCACGTGGCGCTGACTTGCGTTGCACATGGTTAGCGGCACCAAAAGCTGATGTGGTCTCCTCCATAGATGACTCAGGACTCAGCGACATGTGTGAGATCTGCCGGGCCGTGGAGAAGCTGATGTGGTCTCCACCATTCATGACTGAGGACTCAGCGACATCTGTGAGATCTGCCAGGCTGTAGAGCTTTGACGGGCTCGTGGAGTGCCCACTGGTAGACACTACAGTGGCAGCAGGTAATTATTTGCTCATGGATGCACAGGGGTGGCAGTATCTCTCTCTCTCTCTCTCTCTCTCTCTCTCTCTCTCTCTCTCTCTCACTTCCCTCTCTTCACTCTCTCTCTCACTCTCTTCCTTCCTTTCCTTCTCTTTCTCCATCTCCCTTCTCCCTTTCTCACTCCCTTTCTATCCTTCCCTCTCTTTTTCTCTCTGGCTTTTTTTTCCTTCTCTGTGTCTCACTCCTTTGATATGCGCATTACACACTTATTTTGTGCTTTATTTTCCAGGCTGTGTCGTCGACATTCGTGGTCCCGACAGGAGTCTTCCGCCTTGATGTTTTGTGTTCATTTTTTTAAATTTAGTTTATCCTTTATATATATGTTTACGAAAAAATAAAGTTTGAAGAAAAAAATAGTTTTTAGTTGTTACTTAAGTGCTGTATGACTCTTTCTCGTTCTTATTACTGTTATTTCGTGGTGTCCACCATGGTGTTAAATTTTATCACGGGAATACTGGTGACGTCTGCTGTTTGCACCAGCTTTTGAATAGTGTGTTAGATTAATCTCAACTTTAGTTGCATTAAAGTGCTGATAATGAAATGCAGAGTAGGCATTCCCGTGCAAAAAGACACGAGGTGCACCTTTGCGATTTAATCTAAATACTAAAATCCTGTATTGAATTGCACTGTAGTAGTGGGTGCACTTACAGTGTACACGCAAAATCAATGAAGAAATGTCATTGTATTTATATTGATTGGGAATAGTGGGTCTCGTGCTGGATCTTGATGGGATACACTGCCTAGTTCGTTTATTTTTCTGTACATGAAAAAAAACACATCACATCTTTCACAACAACTGTGATGCGAAACAAATTCTGGTGATAATCTGCATTAGCACCAGGGATTTGACACCTGCTTTCTGCTGGTGTTAAGCAGGACGACTACCTGCAGCATGAAAGGGAACACAGCCAAGAGCCACACCGAAACACCCACAGGGTCAATGAGCATGATACACAGATACCCATGAGGTCCACAACACTCATCGCAACAACCCCAGGACCGCCAACGCCCCCGAACCTGCACCTGAGCAAGTGTGTCCATGTGGTCATTGTGTTGGCATGATAGGCACGGGCCCTGCAACATCACAGTGTCAGCGGACATTACCGTGTCACCTCAGTGGCAGTCAGCCTGGACATGTAGCTATGCACGCATCGTCCTGCATGCACAAGCGGCGAGTGCTGGTCCAGCGTACACAGGTCAGCGGTCTGCCTATCCGGCAAGGGGAACGGGGTGTCTTGGACATGTCCGTGTTCAGGAAGTACAGCAAATGTGTGTCTCTTTGTTCTGGTGTGGCCGCCACAAGGGCCGCAGCAGTCGATGTTGTAAAGTGGCATGCACCACCTCCAAACTGCAGTGTCACGGTATGGTTGGAATGCCGCAGGATATGCACGAATAGGCATTACAATGGTGTACTGTAGGAATGCACGGGATACAACAGTGCACGGTTCAAAAGTGTGAGGGTTCGTGGGAGGGAGGAGCAGCTGTTTGGCAACATAACACACAGTGAACCCGCCCATGTGCCACGTGCTGGGCATCTCATCCATGATGACCAGGGTCGCAGACATCCCACAACACCCACGACCGGCCTTTGTACACATCCTGTATGAATGCAGCTGGAGAAGTTACTGTAGGGATGAAAGGTTCTTTGTCTGAGCTATCTTGCACTAGCACATCTGCTCCTCCGAGAAGGAACTTGCAAGTGGCCAGCCCCCCCTGACATATACAATAATATTTGCATCCGTCTCCCACACTACGCACTGCCCGATTTGAGAACAACGAGTGCAGATCCCACACTCAAAAGTCCTTCATCGTAGTTAGCGTGCATGAAATGGCCTTCACATGTACTCCCACCACAACCCTGCCCTGAACCCATTGCACACAGACCCGGCTCATTGCACTAAGCTGTGCCATTTCATCCATAAGACTGGCACACGGCAAGCCAGTGGAGCTACAAGCAGAGCCACTGACACAATGGCAGAGCATCCCCAACACATGGTCGACTCCATTCACTTCCACCTATACCTTGCACGTCTGCTGCATGTCCTGGGTGCACTGCCTTTGGCAGTACTGCGGATCACTTACTGGCTTAGCTTCCGCATTGCGGACGTCACCTGAGTTCAACCTGTATTGCAATGTCGCACGTGCCTGTCCTTGTGGTGCATGGATGTGTGCCTCTCCAACGAGTGGGCAGCTGACATGGATTACGACGGGTGTGTGTGCCCCCTGTTGGCCCATGATCAGGAGTGTCATGGTGATGCCCGTTTATGGCATGCATGGATGTTTGGCATGCATGTTGGGAACTGGGCCTGGGAGATTGCATGTGTCGTAGTATGCAGTGAGCAAATTGACTCACTTCCCGATTCGGCTTTGGTGCACATTGGGTACGGTGGTTGGAGTCAGCACATCTGTTCCGGTGAGCTGATGGATTACGTCGGCGACATGTCAAATATTGTGGCCAACCATCACTCATTAGAGATAGTGCCTTACGTAGCTGCACTCGCGTTCATGGATGAGTGACAAGGTACCTGCAACCACGACTCGATGTGCCACATTGCACATGTCCCCCCACATCATTGCACGTTGTACATCTGGTCACATGTCCCAAAACAACAGTGGACATGGCTGCATTGGGGTCGACTCATGTCCGAGGCACGGACAACCAACACTGCTTGACACTGACGTGTGTTGGCGATGGACTACCCAGAGGTGAACATGGACGTTTTCCTATGTTCCTTATTCAGGCATGCTGCTCCATTTCTCTGCATATTGTGGCACTACTCTTGGCCGTACTGACACACACTTTTTTAAATAAAGTTTCCACATGTTCACTTGTCTCCAAATGTGCTTTGTCTTCATTTGTATGCCAATGTGTGTGTCTGGCTGCCATACGTGAATTGCTACCCTATCCGGACTGTGTGTTTGTACTTATGCGTTCTCATGTGCCTGTGTCGTACTGACGCTTTTGGGCGCTTATCTGCCACAGGCAGGTGCATTTGTGTCCTGTGTTCGATTGTGCGAATGTTGGTGTTTGGACAACATTGTGTTGAATGTTGGTGTACTGTGCTTCCTATGTGTGTGTGCTGCATTGTGTGTGACATGTCCCCTCATGTGAGCTTTTGTTCACCCTTCTCCCTTTCAGGCAGTGTGGTTTTCACTTCCATGCTTGTTCAGTGGTGTGATGTTGGCGAGTTGTGTGACTTGTGCTCCTTGTTGGTGTGTTTCATTTTGGCCATGGTTTGTCTATAGTTGTGCTGTACTTAATTGTGCATGTGTGCCATTGTGCCCATATCCCCCCGTCCCCCCACTCCCTGCTTCTTCCTCTTCCTGGTGCTGTTTTGTCTGTAATTTTGTAGCTCCATACATAAATACATGTAATGAACAAATTATAATAGTTCCTTGATTCTTTTAGGTTTCAAAACTTCTCTCTATTGTTTTTTTTAAATTTTTCCATATAAACAGTTTTTTAAATGTTCAAGGACATATAGAAGTCAGAAGTGCAACGTATTCTATCAACACACTTTCTAGAACATTCTACAACACGTGCAGGTTAAAAGTTCATCAATTTTTTTAAACCTAACGACATTTTTTTGCAACATTTTCTCGAACATTTAACGTCACGTGCAGGTAAAAAATTCACAATTGTTTTAAGTTTGAACAGTGCCTCATAAATGCAAGTAGCAGGTGTGGTTGAGTTGAGCACATTTTATCCTGTGATATGTACTCTACGTTTAAACTGCTTTTTCTTAACCAATCACAAATATGCTTTTCCACAAAACGAATGTGCACGCTACTTTTAAAAAAACAATGCTTTTCATCTCCCAATCAGGTATCATTTTGTATGGCAAAGAAAAGTAGTTCCCCATCTTTAAACATATCTCTTACTCTGCGAACGGACTGCATGAGCTACAGACATCTATCCATTCCTCCCAGCCATACCTTCAAAATGCTAGTGTGGATTGTAGGACATAGCTCTGTTCTCTGGTGCAAGAGGTATGCAGAACAGAGACGTATTGATTTAGACCTAGGTTTACAAAATGTGGACATTAAATGGTTTGGACAGAGAGGATTGAAGTGGCACCAATTGGTGCCTTTGGTTAAAACCTGTTTGCATCTCCAACACCCTGACCTCATGATTGGGCACTGTGGTGGAAACGACCTAGGCTTGGGTTAGGTTTGGAATGCTAATGAAGGACACCTTTCGACAATTGGAAATGGTCAAACCAATTTTTTCCTCAGATTGAAAAATCCAGGAAGAATGTCAACAAAGCTGTGTCTGCATACCTCAGAGACCATAGAATGGGGTCGATCTACAACAGCAACATACGTTTTCATATGGCTGATATCTACAGAAGTGATGGAGTACACTTCACTGCTCAGGGAAATCGAGTTTTTTCTGAATAACCTGAAGCTGTACATCTGCACTTATATGTAGCTCCAACTAATAAACACAAGGGCTCTTTTTAAAGCCGCTTTATATTCCCGATATCGGTTCGCAGAATGACAGCTGCAATCTGGCTAGCACAGGGAGACCTGTGGCCTGTGGGCTCAGCTCGCACAAGGACAGCTACGGGCCATTGGCTCAGCTCGCACAGTGTGAGCTACGGGCCATCGACTCGCAAACTTACACCAGCGTGTTGGCTCGCAGAGGGAAACCTCCGCTCTAACTCACAAAGGGACACCAACGGGCCAACGGCCCTGCTAGCAGAGACACACCTATCACCTAACGGACTGACTCGCACATGTACAGCTAGGGATACGACGGCTCACAGACGCACAGCTGAAAGCTGACGGACTGCTATTGTTTTATGCTTTAGGGTAGTACAGTGCTGTTTGGGTAGTGGGGGTTGTGCTGGGGGTAGTATTTTAGGGTTTAGGGTAGTGCAGTGGTGTTTGGGTAGGGGGTCATGCTGGGGGTAGATTTAGGGTTTAGATTAGTGCACTGGTGTTTGGTTAATGTAGGGGATCATGCTGGGGTAATGTTTTAGAGTTTACGATAGTGCAGTGGTGTTTGGGTAGTCTTTGGGTAGTGTAGAGGGTCGTGCCGACACACTGACTCACAGAGCTCCGAGCCAATGGATGGGCTTCTAAAGGCATACCTGCAACCTAGTGATATGAGGAGAGGCAGCGTGAAAGGCATATCTCACACAGACATAGATGCCTCGCACAGGTAAAACTGCGGACCCGATGGCTTCTACACGGAGAAATGCGAGCTGACGGAGTAAATCACAAAATGGCTGCCAACACTTCCTGGTTTCAACAATTCACAGCCAATAAACCCCAAGCTGGTGCTTGTAACCCCTCAGCCAATCACATGTTAGAATTTTCAAATTTCGATATCTGTAAAATTTGATATTTCTCAAAAACTACTGAACAGATTTACACTATTTAAACAAAAGTGTGCTTTCTGGACCATCACCTTTCTCCCTGCCAAATTTGGCGTAATTCTTTTCAGCAGTTTCACCTGTGGTCTTCTGTTAAGTTTCGTATGGAAATTCCATGGAGAAAACACTCTTTTTTCTCAGCCCCTCCTACACCATTCACCCCCAAACTTTCAATATAGGTGCTAATCAAAAAAGAGAAACTTTTGGGTAATTTCATAAAGATTCGTCAAAAGATGCCAAAGTTACAAGCACATAGAAGACTCCAGGAAGGGGGCCGCGCAACCTCCCTCCCAACATAAGTGAAGTCCTGGGGCTGCGCGGATCCCAGCGGACCCGCGCAACCCCTGTGAGCCCCTGCTATTATCTTTTAAGAAATACTCCCGCAACCTAGCCCACCGAAGCACCTCATTAAAATAAAACACGAGAACCCGCGACCCGTGTGCAAATTTTTGCCGATTTTTTTTTAATGATGTTTTGGGCCCTGGGGGTCCTCCTGGGACCCCCTGAGCAGACCTAGTGGGTCAGGATTTTTCTACCCTGCCCCCTTTATCTCCTTTTTATACCTTTGTTTCTCCGTTTTCGGGTGACTCGCTTCTGCCGAGCCACAAGATGGCTGCCAACACTTCCTGGTTTGGAGTGCTAGCAGCCAATCACAGTGAAGCTCGCGCAGGCGACTTAGGCTCTGCCCAGATATCAAAACTTTTATTTTTCTAATTTCTCAGCAACTACTGAATGGATTGACACCATTTTTTTTTTTTTTTTTAAAACCTTTATTCGTATAATTCAGATACACAGCTATTCAGCCGACATCCCGGAGGTTCAGCAGCTCATCAATCGACACATGCAGTCATCTATAGCTCTCATACAGGATAAAAGCAAAGGTTTCAATTTTAAAAATGAACACAACAAGCAAGGCAATATACATCATAATTTCGCGTCAGTTCCCAACGAGGGGGCGGCCCCATTTCCAACATCAGATCAAAGTTACCGATCAAGAGGATGAGGGAGAAGCAGAGGCGCTAACATTCTAACGGAGGTGCATCAGAAAGACCCATGTCGGAAGTGAGGCTAGGGAGAAAGTTGCTCCTCTGGTGGCTCAGTGGCAGGAGGCAAACATATGTACCCCCTATACTGGTTCCAACCTCCCCATACCTTATGCCATTTCTTGGGCCTCCCCCGCGCACTATACACCGTTTTCTCCCGAAACATGCACCAGTCCATGTTGTCCTTCCACGCATCCAGGGTGGGCGGGCTAGGGGATCCCCACAATCTTGCAATATCTCGCTTAGCCACCATATTGCCTAGGGTCACCCATTGAGTCTGCGCAGCGTCGTAGTCTGTAGGGCCCCACACATTCAAAAGACAGCGCCGCGCCTCTGGGTGCAGTACAATACCCGTGACCTCCTGCATCACAACGTGAATCCGCTTCCATAATTCTGCAATCACACCGCACTCCCATATAATGTGCAGAAAAGTGCCCACCATCCCGCAGCCCCTCTTACACAGCCCATCCTCGGAGAAACCCATACGGACCAACCGGGGCCCCGTGACATAGACTCTGTGGAGTATCTTAAGCTGGACCAGCCGCAACCTGGCGGGGATTGCAACCTCCTTAGGGGAGGAGACGGCGTACTGCCAATCCTCATCGTCCAGCTCAAGGCCGTCCCTAGTCCACTGATCCCGCACCCCCAGGAGGAGATCGGTCCGAACGTAAACAAGCTTTTTGTAAATTAGGGAGATTGTGCTCTCCGGCATATGGCCGTCCAGGATCCGGTCCTCCAATGGAGAGGACTCAGGCACCTTTTCCCCCTCAACGAGGACCGACCGCAGCGCATGGCGCACCTGCGCATACCGGAAGTATTCCGTGCCCTCCAGCGCGTATTCCGTCCGCAGCTCGCCAAACGACTTAATCCGCCCCTTGGTCAGCATATCCCCCACCCTGGAGATGCCAATCAGATCCCATTTGTCGAATCCCTTAGAGTGCCAGAGTTTCCCCAGCATGTCTGAGTCATACAACGGAGTGGCGAGGGTGAGCCTATCCTTCCATCCCAATGAGTTCGTGACTGTCTTCCACACGTGCACCGCCACCCCGGTCGGCCCCGTGAGGGACCCAGCTGAGGGCCTCGAATAAAGAGCTCTATAGTAGCCACCACCCCGCAGCAACCACCGGTCCATAGCAAAGCCAGGGCTAAGCGCCGGACCGTAGACTCCATGATTGATCGCGCTCAGTTGGGAGGCCCAATAGTATCTCCGGATGTCAGGAAGCGCGATACCCCCATCGTACCAAGGGAGAGTTAATTTTGCTATCGCTATACGCGGGCGGCCGTCCCACAGCAGCGAGCGCTGTAGACTCTCAACCTCCCGAAAGTAGCTGGCCAGAACCAGCTCCTGGGTGTTCTGCAGGGCATAGAGAAAACGGGGAAGAGACATCATTTTGAACAGCACCGTACGGCCAAGGAGGGAAAGCGGCAGCCGTCGCCAGCCCGCCACGTCCCGCCGCAGGCGCGCCAACGGAGGGAGCAGGTTCCTCTCATACCGTACCGTTGGGTCGGCAGAGATATAAATCCCAAGATACATGAAACCCTCCCGGGCGATCTGGATCGGGCAATTCCGCGGGGGAACCGGGACGTCTCCACACAGGGCATACAGATATGACTTACCCCAGTTAATGGTTAGTCCCGAATTCCTCCCGAAGGAAGTCAAGATGTCGCAGACAACTATAAGGGACTTCCGGGGTGAAGTGAGATAGAGCAGAATATCGTCGGCATAGAGGGAAATGCGGTCCTCGTGGTCAGGGGACCATCGAATCCCCCTCACATCTGGGTGCCATCGTATCCAGGCCGCCAGCGGCTCAAGGGCGAGAGCGAACAACAGCGGCGACAGAGGACAACCCTGCCTGGTACCCCTCCCCAGGTCGAAGGGACGGGACGCCCTACCGTTGACTGCGACTTTAGCGAGAGGTCCTTCGTATAGTAACCTCACCCAGCCCACAAATCCGGGCCCGAAGCCGAATTTTGCAAACGCAGCCCACAGGTATGCCCACTCCACCGTGTCGAAGGCCATCGTCGCGTCGAGCGCAGCCACCATGGCCGGCTCCCGCATCGTCCCCACCCTTGCGATCACTCCGTGGATGCGCCTAAGATTCAACGCGGTATTACGATGCGGGATAAAGCCAGATTGGTCAGGGTGGATCAGATCACCGACCACCCTGACCAGCCGGTTAGCGAGGATTTTGGCGAGGATCTTCGGCTCAGCATTAAGGAGCGAGATCGGCCTGTATGAGCTGCACCTGTTCCTAGGCTTGCCATCTTTATGGATGACCACGATCGTTGCCAGGCGCTGGTCGAGCGGGAGGCAGCCCGTCTCCCGCGCCACCACAAACATAGCTTGCAAATGCGGAGCGATCTTATCCGGTCAAAGTTTGTAAAGCTCAATTGGCAGGCCATTCGGGCCCGAGGCCTTGCCCGGACGCAAAGAACGGATAGCCCCCGCAATTTCGTCGACTGTGATGTCGCCATCAAGATCGTCTCTGTCCACGTCGGAGAGGCAAGGCAGGGCAAGATCGCGCAGGAGCTCACATGAATCCTCCACAGGCCTGTCCGACACGGAGGTATAGACCGTGTGGAAGTAATCCGCAAAACACTGGACTATGCCAGCCGGCTCCGTGACCATGACGCCATCCTCCGTCACGAGGTCCGGCACAACACGATTGACCCGCTCCTTTTTATCCAGCCACGCGATCAACTTCCCGGCCTTGTCCCCGACGTCGTACAGACGGCCCCGCTGTTCCCTACTCAGGACTTTGGCCGCATCCATCACAAGGGCCCTGTACTCCGATTGTTTAAGACTCAAATTGTGCAGCGCCTCCGCCGTGACCTCCCCCTCCAGAGCCAGCTCTAGATCCGCGATCTCCGCCTCAATCTGGGCGACCTCCGCGTCTCTCCGACGCTTGGCCGCTGTTATCAAGGAGAGGGCCTCACCCCTAATCACTGTTTTGAACGCTTCCCACAAGGACACCGCCGACGTGACCGAGCCAAGGTTTTCTTGGAAATAACGGTCGACCGCCTTCAGTACCGCACTACGAGTCGTGGGGTCCCTGAAATACCACGGGTTAATTGGGGCCACCCTACCACCCACTCCTCTACCAACATCCATACAGATCCACACCGGAGAATGGTCGGAAATACCCCGCGCCATATGCCTGGCCTCAGAGACAAAAGAGGCGTGCGCAGCTAGGGTAAGGACATAATCAATTCTGGAGAGACTGCCATGCGCCCCTGAATGGAAAGTGTATTGTCGTTGTGTGGGATGCATCAGTCTCCAACAATCAACCAGCCCAAGGGTATCTACAAAATCAGGAAGCCACTTCTGAGCCCCCCCCGAACTCCTCTGCGGGTGTCTGTCGAGCAAGCCGGAGCCAACCGCATTGAAGTCGCCGCCCACCACCAACAGTCCCTCTGGGAGATCCAGCAATGTCCTCTCTAAGTCCGCAAGTGTAGAGGGCTGCAGTGCAGGGGGGACATAAACCGACACCAGGACCAGCGTCCTGCCCTCCCACCGCCCCGCCACTGCTGCAAAGCGTCCCCTATCGTCAACAGTAGTGGAGTCAACCTCGAATGGCAGAGAGGACCTGACAAGTATTCCCGCCCCTCTAGACCCCGAAGAAAACCCGGAATGTGCGACAAATTTATAGCCTTTCCGATTGAGTGCATAGCACGTGTTACCAATCAAGTGCGTCTCTTGCAATAAGACAATATCAGGGGTACATCGCTTCAGAAATTGCAGAACAATCCCACGCTTAATACGATCCCCCAAGCCATTTACATTCCAACTGAGTATTTTTAGGCCCCTACCCCCCATCCCAACATGTAAGGAGACCACCACCCCCCGCGTGGAACCAGACCCGAGTCACAGAAGCTTGCATCTTTACGCCTTGCATAACCAATAACAACAACAACCCCAACAACAACCCCCATCCACCCCCCACCCTGCACCCCTGCATAAGCTCTAAAGTGCCCCCCAACTTGCAGTGTGCCTGTCGCCCCTTATAGTGACTAATCTACAAAAAGAACCCCAGAGGAGGAAAAAGCTCCCATACTGCCCCCGCTACCCCCCGGATTATCAACCTCCCGGGGGAACCGAAGTCCTAGTACTTAAGTCCTGGCTCAGTGTTCATCCCCACCACCATCTGCGCCACCGGAGCGTTCCACGCCAGTCCGTCCTTGGGGCAATGTGTCCAGCCAGTCTCCGACCATGTCAGGGGACTCAAAAAAGAAAGTCCGCTCTTCGAACACCACCCGCAACCTGGCCGGGAAGAGCATGGCATATTTCAGTCCCATCTCACGTAATCTTCTCTTGACCGCCAGGAAGCCTTGCCGTTGCTTCTGCACCAGCTGGGTAAAGTCCGGATAGAAACTTACGGTAGTGTTCTGGAATGGCAGCGGGCCGGCCACCCGTGATGCTTGCAGAATGGCATCTCGGTCCCTGAAGTTAAAAATCCTGGCGACAATCGGCCTCGGAGGGGCCCCCACCTTGGGCCTCCCGCCAGGGACTCTATGGGCCCGTTCGACAGTAAAAAACTTACTGAGGCCCTTGGGCGCCAGATGGTTCACCACCAGGTCCTCCACGAACAGGTCCACCGACTGCTCCTCCGAATTTTCCGGGACCCCAATGATGCGCACGTTATTGCGCCTTGCGCGGCCTTTGAACTCTTCCATCCGTCGGGCAAAGTGGTCATTTGCCGTCCGCAGGGTACGGACTTCTTGCTGAAGGCCGGAGACATCGCCCAGGAGGCCGGCAGTCTTGAGGTCCAAGGACTGAACCCGCTCATTAGTTTTCCCCAGGTCTGCCCGAACCAGATTGACGTCAATCGATATGGCATCCACTTTATGTGCCAGGGTCTCAAATTGTTGCCCAATCGAGGACTTCATCCCTTCGATGGCGCCCATAATATCTTGCAGGGTTAGTTCTGCGGAGGGAGGTGTCGTGTCCTTCGAGGCCTCCAGTATCGGGCCCGATCCGCCCGGAGACCCCTTCTGATGGGCATAACGGTCCATGTTGTTAGTCTGGGTGTAGCCGCCCCGCCTGGTACTCTTGGGCTTCTGTTTTTCGGCGTCCGATTTGCTCGACATCGCAATCTGCTGTGTAGACAATCTCCTTGCCCAGACAGGGTAAAGAACCATGCAACCAGTGGCTGGCACTACGCACGCCCCATCCCGGGCGCGGTGGAGACTGGAAGGCGAAAGTGAAAGTGAAAGTGAAAACACCTTCCCTCCGACGACTCTTCCCCAGCACGGCCGCTGTTGTTCAATTAGTGCACGGGCACTGTGCCAACGCAAGTCCCGGGCACCTTTAGGGGAGTAGGCCACAAACTTCCAGGCAGTACAACTTCGGTCTCCGGTGGGCGATTTCGATCCGGACAGCGGCTCTCGCCTCAGCAACGGCTCCCCTCCAGTATTCCGGGCATCAAATGCAGGATAATAGACAGGATAGCTGCCGGAGGGAGCGAGGGTCTCGGGAGCTCTAGGCTCACGCGGCCATCTTGATCACGCGCTAAGCTCCTCCCCATACACCATTTTTAAAAAGGTCACTTTCTGACCCAAGCACTACCATTCAGCCAAATTTGGAGTAATTCTGTTCAGTAGGTTCGGCTGTAGCCCTGCACAAAGTTTCCTATGGGAAATAGATTTTTTGACTCTTATTTTTTGAATTTCTCAAAAACTACTTAACGGATTTACACCATTTAAAAAAAAGGTTGCTTTCTGAACCAAGTTCTACCTTTTTGCCAAATTTGAGGTAAGTCCGTTCAGCAGTTCAAGCTGTAGCTCGTCACACAATTTCCTATAGAAATTAACATGGAGAAAACAAGTTTTTGGGCCCCCCATTTTTTATCAGCCCCCGCTTGACGAATCACCCCCAAACTTTTAGGATTGGAGCTGACTTGGATAGACTTTTTTTTGGAGAATTTCAGGATGATTCGACAAACGACGCCAAAGATATTAGCAATCAAAAAATGCTTTTCCTATGGAAACTAGGTTCTAACTATAACTACCTCCTGGCGACCGCCAGAAGGTAATATATATATATATATATATATATATATATATATATATATATATATATATATGGAGCGGTAGAATGGCTACCAAAATGTAATCATGATGCACCAAAATCTGCAAGCATAGATATCCCAATTTTAATATCACTCTTAATATCCTGTACACCACGTGGACTGCAGTTGCAGCTAGATCATTTTGCATACTATTGCCATGCAAGGCGCCTTGAATCTTCACCATTCCTTTATAGGCAAAAATAGGATATAGGGGCACATCTGGAGCAAGTAAAGTGCTTTGACTATTTGGGTGTTAGACTGACCGACAACAAAATGTCTTAGGCTCCACAGCTAAGAATAAGTAGAATGATTTTGCTCCTATAAACGATGGTCATGAGAAAGAAATACAAGCTACCTCTAGAGGAGCAGTAGCCACAGCTCTGGATATATACTGGGCGACAGCCTTGTCAGGAGCAGATTATGGTGCAGAGCTATGGGGATGGGCCGATATGTCTATGCTCAATGTAGAAGCAAATTAATTTATTAGGGCTATTTTTAACCTCCCAGTAAGCTCACCTCTTACATCACTTCGATTTGATATAGCAATAAAAAGAATTGACCACCCGATCCCATTAAAACTTTTGACATATTGGGTACACATTTGGACAACTCCAGAACTTGAGATTTAGAGAAAAGCTCTGAAGGAGATTGTCATTCTGGATAAGAGAGTTCATACCCACATGCTAAGGAAGATAAAGGCAGTGTGCGAGCTTGTTAAGATGGAGGAGGTATGGCTCAGCCCTGATACAATGGCAAAGGGTGTTACTATAAAATTGAAACAAGCTTAATGGGAATGTATGATGGAACAAATATGGAAAGACCAAAAAGTGGGGGGTATAAGCAAGAAGTTATTGATCCATAAAATGTGCTTGAGCTTTGAGCCTTATCTGGATAGAAGATGCCCCACTCAGGCTAAAACATTGTACATGATGCTCAGAACTGGTACTTTGCTGATAAATTCTTTTACTTCTACATGGGACAAAAACAACTCCTCATCCCCCAAGTTGGAGGAATCTGTGGATCAATTTTATTTCTGCCCTAGCTATGTCTTGCCCAGCTAGAAATGAAGTATCCCAGTGTACAAGTTGCTGGGCATTGCCCACCATTGGGAAGCATCCAGGATTTTTAAATGTGACACGAAAGAGATAATTGTTTTTAGTATTTCTAGATTTTTTTATTATTGGCATGGAGAATCAGATTAAACAAGTTAACTGTGACAATTTAGTTGAAGGTCCTTAGGTCTTATAATGGGCAAGTAACTATGAGATGCATGTGCATTTTAAATTGTGTTGATTTCAGTTAATTTTTTTTAATAACCTGACATATGAGGGGCATTAAGAAGCTTCAGTAGATTTAAGTACTGTATCAGCTTTTTAACCTTTAACTGTTGTAATATGACGTTGACAATGATTTTTAATGGTTTTAGGCTTATTTATTGTATTACTGTTATTCTCTTATTTTAACTAGGGTAGTCAAAGTTTTTTTCTGTTTACTTATAAAACTTTATTGTTGCTAAAGACTAAATAAAGTATTGAATTTAATTAACTTGGGTAGTTCGTCCTACGAGGGGTAGTTTTGGAACTGCCAGTGATCTGAGTAGAACAGGCAGCACCAGTATCAACTAGAAATTATACATTGTAGCCATTTACTTCAGCATCAATAAATGGTCCACTCTGGAAACTGTTGGTGAAGAATATTATTCTGGCAATCATTCTGATCTGAATTCGGGACCTGGTTTGAAGAAAATCTGGGTACATTTGCAGCTTGCTTTGGTATCGGAGGTTGAAGAACCTGCATCACTGTGGCTTGTGGCACATTAAAGTTCTGCGATTTAGGTCTGGGTACATTTTGTTGCTGCATCGATTTGCTCTTCTGAAGTGGTACAAACCATAATATTTTTCCCTGATTTGCAGAATTAAGATGGCAATCTCATTTCCAGTGCCTCAGCTTTTTGAAATAGTGGCATGGACTTCAATATAGCTACATCAATTCCAGTACTTGGATCAATAGGGACCTGGGTTGTTTGATCAATCTTGACACAGTCAATATCTTTGATGTGGTACCTTGGACTTCAACCACGTTACCACCTGTTCATGCTTCCTCTTCACTACAGATAAAGGACCATTAGTTAAAGGATCTCTTGTCGGCTTTCCATCGGGCCACTCTATAGCTATTTTACACAGCGTTCACAAATCACTTAGGACCACAATGTCAAACAAGGTATTCAGATCAGTCCTCAAAACCTTTGAAATGTTCACAAACCACTCAACTTGTTTGTACCACTCCACAGGCTTTTCTCTTCATTTAGGAAATTCGTTTGTAAATGATGCAAGATCACTCCTATTCCAAGGTACATATATGTAACCTCCACTCAGTACCTCCCGTAAAGGAAAATTAGTAGCTCCCTGCAGGAGGAGGAGACGGCTCTCTCATCGTTTTCTTGGGAGTTTTTCTTGTGCCGGTTTAACTTTCCATTTCATTAATTCACTCCAAATTTGGATGTTGTGTATTAATTCCTGAATGTACATCTTCATTCCTAGTATCCTCATATGTTCTCTGTCCTGATCCAAAAAGCGAGTTGGTGTTTCTTTTGTAAAGTCTTTGTCCATTCCAGATGTACCTCATTCTTCTGAGCCAATTCAGATAATTTGCCAAGTGCATGTCTCGCACTCCTCGTAACAAATTTGCTCATGAGCAAAAGTTCACTCAGCTGATATTTTTCTATCCTAAGACAAACACTTATTATTTCATCCAATTCCAACTTCAATTTTCCCACATCCACCAAGTTTACTTTCAAAGTGGACTGCAGAGTTCAATGACTCACTTACATACTCCCACTCTCATTCATTGTAGCATTAAGTATTTCCAGAAAGTCCTCCAATTCCTGGACATTAAGACCAGGATGTACCTTAGAAGTTTAGATACTGCCTTTACTTCAGGTGTACTGCTATGCATATGCAATGGTGGTTCCCAGGTAAGTGAACCCAGATCTGGTAACCTTGGGAATTACCTTAAAGGTCCAAATCCAGTTTTATGCACAGATGGGTCTGCACTTGCACCGCAAGGAGAACTTGCATTAATCTGAGTTAAAAGAACAAAGTCTCCCACTTTCCGACTCATGGGGGTAATTTTGGATGCCTGTTGTTGAGCGGGAACAGCCAGATTTGGAATCCCATTTCCCCCAGCACAAGGTTTACATATAGAAATCAGTGGTCCAATGCTAACAGGAACTGTAAGTGCATCTGGGGCTGTATAACCAGTGGAGGCCCCCAGGAATTCCAGTCATTGAATTTCTCTCTATCATGTTTTGATTCACTGTGATCGTCCCCATCACCCTCCCTTCTGCATAGGAGAAATCCCTGTCATACCTGGACTTGTGAGTACTGGTGCAGTGAGCAATCCAGTATTCCCACCTGCACCCTCGCTCCCACCTACCTTTGTTCGAATGTCATCATACAGAGCCGGTCGCTCAGACATTAATACGACTAAAGACTGTCACTAGTATCACTATCACTGCCTTCATTTTTCTCTCCAGATTCTGTTGTTCTCTTCTAGGTCCCTCTTTCCACTTATCCATTTTGCAATAATATGTATCATTTTGATTCTTCCATCATATTAGTTCTCCGTATTTTCTACTCTGCATCCCACCTCACATCTGCATAAGTACATGCAGCCTTTTTCAGTCATCCCTTGTATCTCTCCTTTTCTCTTACATGAGCAGCGGGTTCCTAAGCATGGAGCACTTGAATTATGTAGGTCTAGGTTGTGGTTTCATCTTATATAATATTCTTCTCCAATTTTCCATGGTTCTCAAACTAAATGTACCATAACGTGGAAACACCAGTGCACCTTCTTTCACAGTGATCTTGTGCCATTGTTCAAGTCCAATACATGTGTGTGTAACGCTACATTCATCGACATATAATGACCTCTTACATCTCTAAGAGGTATCAGAACCTCTCCTCTAAACAAATTTCATACAACTTTAAAATATTTAATTCTCAATTTAAATTTGTACATTTTGACACAAAAATCAATATTTTGCTTAGAAACTTGTTGAAAATCATCAACCAGTTACAACACAGCACCTCATGACGTAGACAGCCAATCACAGCATAGCTTTACACCAACCGACCTATCCCAGCGAGGCATACTGTGAGGCAATCTCATTTCTCACAGCAACTCACCCTCCTTTACAGTTTTCACACACACCCTATTCAGCAAAACTCTTGCAAATAAATATAATGCAATTTCAACAAATAACAACTACCTCCTTTACTAAGGGATTGACAGAAATCAATCATGCAAAGTAATACAGATACTTATACAAATGAAACCTGTTCCTGCGGAAAACGCTCTGATCAGTGCAGCTCTCCTCTGTAAAATAGATTTGCCACACTATTTGTACCTTATTTTCACACAGCAAAACAAACGTCCCTATCTCAATTGCACTGTCAACGACGTTTCATGGCAAACTCCACAAAACCTCAGCAGACAATTCAATACAGTGTCTTCTCCACTTTTTAATACCATCCCGGGATCTTAGGCATGTCGTACCCAATAACAACTTCTACACAATGAGCACTACATCATCTAAAGCATTATCACATAACACAATCTCCGTAAGACACTGCAAGCTAAACATAAACTGCTTACACAACCCTATTGATACTCACTCTTCCGCTGTTACAACTCGCTCGTGAACCACTGGAACATCACTGACACTGATTCCCAAGTCAAAACATAAGCACTAGGGACTGCAATGGGATCTAGACCAATCTAAAATAACATTTTTCTAACCCCTCTACTTCATGTACTAACCATCCTTGGTATGCTACCATCTGAGAATGCTCTGGGCCTTTTCTTCCAATTCCACTCTGGTCAATAGACTTTTATAGTAGCCAGAGAGGAAGAGGGGTTAACACAATTTAAATTTTAAGGTACCACAAGACCTCTGCGATTCCCTCGCAGCCTTCTTCCACCACAAAATCACCGACATCTACAACAGCTTCACCACAACAAACGCGAACCCACCACCAGAACCCACCCCCCACAGCACCACCATCCACGCCTGGAGCCCGATCACCACCGAGGAAACCACCCGCACGATGAACTCCATCCACTCAGGATCACCCGCCGACCCATGCCCCCACCACATCTTCAACAAAGCCGACAACATCATCGCCCCCCATCTCCGAGACGTTATCAACACATCCTTCACCACCGCCACCTTCCCCGAGAGCTGGAAACACGCCGAACTCAACGCCCTCCTCAAGAAGCCGACAGCAGACCCCACAGACCTCAAGAACTTTCGACCCATCTCTCTCCTCCCGTTCCCAGCAAAGGTTATTGAGAAAACCGTCAACACTCAAATGACTACCTTCCTCGAAACCAACGAATCACTCGACCCCTCGCAGTTGGGTTTCAGGGCCAACCACAGCACCGAGACCGCCCTCATCGCAGCCACGGACGACATCAGATCCCTGACCGACAAGGGAGAGACCGTGGCCCTCATACTCCTTGACCTCTCCGCAGCCTTCGACACGGTATGCCACCGCACCCTGATACAGCGCCTCAACAACGCCGGCATCCGCGGCAAGGCCTTGGACTGGATCATCTCGTTCCTCGCCGGAAGAACTCAGAGAGTCCGCCTCCCCCCCTTCAGATCAACAGCGACCAAGGTCATCTGCGGCGTCCCACAAGGATCCTCCCTCAGCCCTACCCTCTTCAACATCTACATGACGCCCCTGGCAAACATTGCACGCAAACACGGACTATACCTCATCTCCTACGCAGACGACACCCAACTCATCCTCTCCCTCACCAACGACCCTTCCTCTGCTAGAACCAGACTACACGAAGGAATGAAGGAAGTAGCGGACTGGATGACGGACAGCCGGCTTAAACTCAACACCGACAAGACGGAATTCCTCATCCTAGGCCCTACTCCCACCGTTGGGACGACTCCTGGTGGCCCCCCGCCCTAGGCAGCACTCCCCAACCCACCGACCACGCCCGCAACCTGGGCTTCTGTTCTGCTTGGGTTTTCGGATAAGATAGAACCCGCTCATCAGAGCCTCACTAACCCAGCCAGAACGTTACCCCCTCCCTAGAACCTATTTACAATAATGCAACCACATATATCTACCACCTAAGGACAGGGGATTCCTACTATACATACCAAGACCTCTTATAATCGGCGGCCTCGCGATCCCACACGGATCCAGACCTCTCTGCCCATACGACAGTATCACAAGTGGCGGCCTCGCGATCCCACACAAATCCAGACCTCTCTGCCCATACGACAGTATCACAATCGGCGGCCTCGCGATCCCCTACGAATCCAGACCTCTCTGCCCATACGACAGTATCACAAGTGGCGGCCTCGCGGTCCCATACGAACCCAGACCTCTCTACCCAGACGGCAGTCTCAGCACAATCGGCGGCCTCGCGATCCCATACGGATCCAGACCTCTCTGCCCATACGACAGTATCACAAGTGGCGGCCTCGCGATCCCATACGGATCCAGACCTCTCTGCCCATACGACAGTATCACAAGTGGCGGCCTCGCGGTCCCATACGAACCCAGACCTCTCTACCCAGACGGCAGTCTCAGCACAATCGGCGGCCTCGCGATCCCATACGGATCCAGACCTCTCTGCCCATACGACAGTATCACAAGTGGCGGCCTCGCGGTCCCATACGAACCCAGACCTCTCTACCCAGACGGAAGTCTCAGCACAATCGGCGGCCTCGCGATCCCATACGGATCCAGACCTCTCTGCCCATACGACAGTTCATCCTATGATCACCATAACATACAAAAAGGAAATCAGTCTCACTATTCATCAGATCACACAAGGATTGCCAGTTCGAGCATAGCCTGTTCTCAGGTTCGAGGGGCTCCTCTTTCCCTTATTCAGTTACCACTTACCTGATCAGGGTTAACATCTGTTCATGTAGCCGCAGCTGACTAGAAGAATAGGCTACCCTCTTATACAAGAACACGCAGCACATGTTGGTTCACTACAAACTGGATACTTTATTACTCATTACATACACAATCACATAACATTACGATATAACACATAACCTGCAAAGAAAAGTGAAAGATTAAGTTGTACACTCTAATAAGAAAGGGTCGACATCACCTTAGTAGTATGTAGCCTGCACTCAGTGGTCATCTAGGTTCCCTTCTCGTCTGTGCCTCGGCTCGCCTGGAATCACCCTTCTCCGAGTCACTGGGACCTCTTCCTTATCGGCTACTCTCTCCTCTCTGGCTATTCTGCTAGGAAAGCATCTGTCTCTCGGTTCTTCTCCGCCTTCAAGATGGCGTCTGTCTTCCCTGGAATAAGTAGTAGCTTTACTGCTAACGGCTAGATGCCGCCTACGGACTGAACATGTAACTGCCTCAGACTTTCACTAATATAGAGGTGCGTTTCCTCATGGAAAATTCCGGCCCGTAACCTGCCGCCCACCAAATTCTTGTACCTCCCCGTACCAAGGACACGTTCCCAGCCGGCCGGCCTGATGTAGTGTCTTCGGCATGAAGAAAAATACAATCCTTCGATAAGGGCCGGCCTGAACCGGTTCTCTCCAAGCGAATAACACCTCATAACTAAAACATTACATTTGACCTAGAAGCATCCCAAGCTGCCGGAGCAGAAAGAAAGATGGAGTCTCTCCCGTTTGAGGCCTACCAGGCCTGAATTCAGCACAGCTCCATGAAATACCCTCACTACAGGACAGGTTATCCCTAATACTAACGAATCTATCCCCTAGGCTATGTGTGCGAGCCCTGATCTATGGGGAAGAGCACAGAATCATGTCGAAGTGCCTAGTAAATAGGCTCCATTCACTACTCTAACCCTTAGACTTGAATGGTAAGAGACTGAAGTCACATTTAATCATCTTTTCCTCACAAGAAGGCCGGGAAAATCGAGCAGAACATTTCACCCTTGACTTCAGTCTATTATACATTCATTAAACGGAACTAATATCTGTGGAAGAATAATATGAAACAAAACTAACTGATCTATGTCTAGTACCAGGTGTGCAGAATTGAAGTAGTGAAGGAATACACTGAATAAAGCAACAGATAGAAATCAAAATGCCGATAGTAATCAGAATACCTCCTAATATTTGACGTAACATATGTAAATCAGGTAACCAATTAAAGAGCCAGTCAAACCAGCCCTGGTCAATATGTTTTCTAACTTCTTCTGTCAAGTCATGTAGTTTATCAATGTGAGCTTGAATGGATTTTGTATGATCCGACAAGTTAAAACAACAAAGACCCTCAAAATCAGAACAATCGTGTCCATGTTTAAGCAAAAGATAATCAATGGCCGCTCGATTTTGCAAGATAGCCCTTCGTTCACCCTGGGCGTCTAATAGCATGTCAGACAGGACTGTAGAAGTATGATTGATGGATTTTACCATCCAGCAGGCCATTTTCCCAATAGATTTGGCATTATAAACTGCCAAAGCAGGAACACCAACAATTGAAATAGCCAGGCTAAGGTATTCAGACTTGGAATATAAATGCAAAGATGAGTCACAATCCTCCTGTAACCTCACTGTATCTCGAATCACACGAGAGTTGGCATTCGGATGTGACGAAAACATGAGCAAGCTCAGTCTAGTAATGGCACAAGGGCCTCCAGAAATATTTGCGGGTATATATGGCCAGGAAGTATTACCACATGAGAAAAGCCATCCGGCAGGCAGTAACATCGTGCGATAATGACTGGGGGTAACTACCATACTCTTGCAAGTCATGTTATTCTGAACAGAAGTACATGTTTTCGGTGTCCTTTGAAGGCACAAAGTTCGTTCATGAGCGGTGAATGAAGTGGCACCTTTCAATCTTAAACGCATACATTCAGAAATCACCCTAGGATCACAAGTAAGGAAAAAACATAAATCACCCTGTGTGATATTATAGGTAACTATTTGGGACTGGATGGGCGGTATCGGGTCTGACAGTACAGTACACAAGGGGCAATACTCATGGGCAGCGAAATCGCCCAGAAGAACATTGGGGCGAGCATTTGATATATTAAAAATATGAGTCAAAGTCTCCAATGAAGCAGGGACAGCAACTAAACAAGTTGCCAGAATGTCCGTCACCGATCTCATCGGTGTCAATCAGAAATGAGGGGCTTTAGTCACTTGCTTGGCCAATGTAATCCAAAAGTTCGGCGACGAATCCCACGCAGCGAAGGAACGCGACACTCGGGTTCTCAACTCAGCCCGGGTTGATGGGATCCCTCCTCTCTCGTCGTACCAGCCCAAAGGGAGTCCAACGCCGACACATCCTGCAGCAACAGTCCAAAGAATGATCTGAAAGAGAATCAAATACAGGCATTATTCATTCTCGTAAGTAACATTTGTCAGCCGGGACTGCTTCCCAGCTATCTTTCCCTGGTCTCATAACTAAAATGGTGTTGTCTTGACCGGTTGCAATGACTTCTGCTTGTTCAGGGGGATTCTTAGGCGACTGCACCCAAACTCTGGCCCCAGGATTATCTGTGGAGCCAAAACCTTTCTGGCCTCGTACAGTTAGCAACGTTGGGGCAGTGCCTTTTGTCATCTCACCACTGAAGACAGGCATTATTAGCAATTGAGCCACTCGGTCAGTTTGATGTATCAATAAGTCAACCTCACTGCTATTCAGCAGGAGCACCTTAATCTCTCCCTTATAATCACTATCAATGATTCCTCCAAGCACCTGAATGCCTTTTACAGCCAGCCCCGATCTAGGGGCAATTAATCCGAAATTTCCAGTTGGTATATGAACACCAACACCAGTTTCAATGATGACCCGATCTTTACTTTTTATAACGGTGTCATCCATGGCATGCAAGTCTAAACCTGCCGACCCTGGGGTCGCTCTACATGGAGCCAAAGCTCCGGGAGTAATCTCCCAGTACATCACAGTCTCTCTGATCTCATTGGGCTTAGCATCAACATTCGGAGGAAACAAACGCATAAGTGGGGATTCAGCATTTAGAAAAGGACGGTTATTCAAAATCAATAGCGCTTGAGGCAAAAAGTCTTGCCAATTCTTATACTTGTCATCTGTTAATTTACGTAATTGGTTTTTTAGCAGGCCATTCAACCTCTCCACAAGACCCGAGGCCTGTGGATAATATGGTATATGAAACACCCATTCAATATTGTTTTCCACACAGAATTCCTGTACCAATCTTCCACGAAAATGGGATGCATTATCAGATTGAATTTGGAATGGCACACCATAATACATCATAATCAATTCCAATGTTTTAATAGTATTCAATTGGGTAGCTTGCTTACAGGGAAGGGCCACCAACAGGCCACTGTATGTATCAACAATGGTGCAAACATATTGACAATTCCTACTCATAGGAAGTGGACCAATGTAATCAATCTGCCAAATTTGAGCGGGCAATTTCCCGCGATGTAAATGACCTTTAACAATTTGGGGCACTTTGCGCTGCCTGATATGCTGACAAATGGGACAATGTAGAATAACATTTTTGATTAAATCTAGGGGAATATAAATTCCTCGATCAGCAGCCCACCTGCTAGTGGCTTTCTCTCCAAAGTGTCCTGCTTTCTGGTGGGCCCATTTCGCCAATCCTGCAATATCAGAATCTTGCGTGTCCACCACTGCCTCAGCAATTTTAGATCTCTCATCTGCAATGTTATGAAAGAATTTGTCAAGAGAGTCTATCGGGGTATGAGCATCCACATGGAAGATTGTAACAGTACTCTGTGGGAGCATTTCCCAAATCTCCTGCCATAATTCTTTTCCCCACAGTTCTTTTGAATGGATTTTCCAACTATGGGAATGCCAAGTCGGTAACCAAACTGCCAATCCATTGGCAGTAGACCAAGAATCGGTGAAAATATGACATGTGCCAGGTAACTCCTGTTTCAGAACCTGATAAACAGCATAGAGTTCAGCAAATTGACTGCTCTTACCATCACTAGTTGTACTCAGCAATTTTTGTGTGATCGGATTATAGGACACTGCCTTCCAATGCCGTTTCGTCCCTATGAACCTTGCTGAACCATTCGTAAACCAGACATGGTTTCTGTCCTCTGCGGACAAATCATCAAAAGGTTTACCCCACTTAACAGGAGACTCCTGTACTAAAGGTACGGAACATTCACTCTCAGTCTCAGTTGATGGCGCCCGTGCCACCTGCTCATGCAAAGATGCAACTCCTTTTTGTCCCACACGTGCCCTGTCTTGTATATACCATTTCCATTTAATCACACTCGCCTCTTGAGCGTGTCCAATTCGGTGAGTTTTCGGCGAACTCATAACCCACTGCATGATAGGAATCTCAGGTCGCAAAACTATATCATGTCCCAAAGTCAATTGCTCGGTATCCACCAGAGCCCAATAACATGCAAGTAACTGTTTCTCAAAAGGTGTATAACGCTCACCAGCATCAGGTAACTTTTTAGTCCAGAAACCTAACGGTACTCTACTCTTGCCTTGTTTCTGCCACAAACTCCAATTCGCATAAAGGCCTTGTACAGACACATTCAAATCCACATCACCATCACATACAGGCCATAAATCCAGAGCATGCTGAATTGCTTCTTTTGCCAGACTGAACGCATCTTGCTGTGGTTTACCCCATTCAAATGCATTCTTTTTACGAGTGACCTGGTACAAAGGGGCCAATATTTGACTCAAATGAGGAATATGCTGGCGCCAAAAGCCAAATAAACCAATGAAGCTTTGGGCTTCTTTCCTATTCCTCGGAACTGCAAAATCAAGAATTTTCTGTTTAACCTGAGGGATCACTTCTCGGTGCCCCTCATGCCAATTAATGCCCAAAAATTTCACAGCTATGGACGGACCTTGTAATTTATCCGGGTTGATTTCCCAACCTTTCTCACGCAAGCACTCAATGACTCTATCCAATTGGGTCTGAACTTCCTCTTGTGTTTCGCCTTGGATCAAAATATCATCAATATAGTGACATATCTGAATTTGCGGATGAACCGGCACCTCAGCCAAATGCTCTGCCACCAGCCGGTGACATATCGTAGGACTATGCACATAGCCCTGGGGAAGACTTCTAAACGTCATCTGACGCCCGTTCCACGTAAAACTGAATTGTTCCTGACACTCAGGGGCAATCGGAATCGAAAAGAAAGCATTAGCAATATCAATGGACGCATACCATGTACCTGGATGTTTTTGGATTCTTTCAATTAGGGTAATAACATCCGGTACTGCAACAGTCAAAGAGGGTGTGTGTCTATTCAATTCTCGATAATCAACAGTCATGCGCCAAGAATTATCACTCTTACGTACAGGCCAAACAGGATTATTCCAAGCAGAAGTAACTGGGGTTATAACTCCTGCATCCACCAACTCTTGAATAGTGGTACTAATCTCTTCATGACCACCTGGAATACGATACTGCTTCTGCCGAACCACTTTTGTCGCCTGGGGAACTTTTATGGGGGGCATTCTTAAACGACCAACCCGTACAGGCCTGGACGATATATAATGTTTAGTTCCAAATTGGTAACATCCATCATCTAAGTGCAAAGTCATTCCTTTCAAAATATCAATTCCAATTATGAATTCTAAGAGTGGCACCACTAATATAGAGTATTCTTTTCTAGGAATTCTACCTATTCTCATTTCAAGTAAGGTTTGAACTGCGGGAGTTTCCTTTCCACCTAATCCGGTAATTGTAAAAGGCTGACCTTTAAACTTCTTTGATTTTCCATGAATAAGAGTGGCCTCCGCTCCTGTATCTACCAATGCTCGGGCCCTTTGGATATTACGATGTCTCCAATAAATATCAATATCTACACAGGGTCTATTATCTCTGTGAGCCCATCTGTGTACTGGAGCTTGACCTATTTCCTAGTCCTTTTTACTGTGTTCTGTGTACCAGGATAAATCAGGATAAAGACTCTCACGTTTCCCAGGTATCGATACCTCCTGTTCATATCCATCTCCATTACGAAATGGATTACTGTTCTCTGCATTGTACTGCGGGTTTCGATCGGCCAATATGTGTCGATCCTCTCTCCTTCTCAACTCAGGGGATTGATCCCTATCATCTCTACGTCTGCTGTTAACATAATCATCTCTCCCCCTCTCTCTTTCCCCCTCTCTCTCCCTGTCTCTCTCACGACGGGGGGACAAATCACGTACATAACGTCGATCATCACGACGATCAGAGCGCCCACGGCGGTCGTCATCACCGCTACCGTCAGAAAAACCACGATCACACTCAGTTGTTCGAACACGCCGGGCACCCTCCTTTCGATCCAAGCCACGTTTGCGAAACATTTCCCACAAACGAGAAGTAGTCTCACCATCAATGTCCTCCTTCCGCACACCATCGGCCATAAGACCAAAAAACATATCACGTCTAGTAAGTTTATTGTCACCAGGAGTACGAGTGTCAGGCCGGGACTGCCGTTCAGGTTTAAACCACTCACCCAACTCACCGAGTTGGCGTACCGATTCCAGCACCACAGATAACATGTTACCAGTCTGATTAATCAATAAAGTCATCATGACCTGCTTATAAGCAACAGGGGAAGAACGAATAACACGATTCCGCACAGAAGATGTCAAGAAACCATCAAGCAACCTGTCAGCAGTATTCAGAAAAATTGCCGTTTTCATCACCTCCTCTTTGAGACGTTGCGCAGCATCGCGCAAAGTATACCACGGTTTGTCATTCACAGGCCAATCAGACTCAGTAGGATATTTGTGATTACAACCCTCAGTCGCCAATTGAAGCAAAGAAATTTGACCACCACCATTAAAGTTACGAAAATGATCCTGTACAGTAGAATCCGAACTCAAGGAACAAAACTTCAAACAATCGCCAGCATCCAACATAATGCCAGCAGCGCCCAGTTCATAAAGGCGCACCATCCATGTGAGTAAGGTCTCACCAGCTCGCTGCCGAAATCGCTGCAAAATATCACTAATTTCTTGTTGAGTAAAATCCTCCAAAGAGTCTAAAGCAATACCATTCGGAGCACCGGGAGCCTGCTGCACCTTCCGCCGAAAAACTGGATGCACCGAGACCGCGGGACGAGCATCACAAGGAGCTCGACCAGTACACGTAGAGGAACAATCAGTGGAAGAAGCATCGACCCCGCTCGAAGGACGAGCGCAATCACGGGGTGCACCATCAGAGGCGCAAGAAGCAGACCTACAATCACGGCCGGAGCGAGAGGACTCGCGCTTGGCAGACTCCTCACCCGAGGAAGGAGAATCACTCGAGTTCCAGATATTACCATCCCATTCATCAGGATTCCAATCCAGTCCAGCTTTCGCCACGACCAGACGCACCTTTCGCGTCGAAACCCGACCACGCCGATTCTTGTATTTATAACGAGCAATTCGCACAGCCGCCCTCTCGGCAATAGTTTGGTACGTCTCAAGTTTATCAGCAAGCAACTTATTTTGACACCGCAACAAAGTATGAGCATTCTGAATCTCAACAAAGTTCGCTTCCAAATCCTTATGCAAGTTCTGTACCTTCAACAACCTCTCATGCAGAATTCTGTACGCAGACAGAACAATCCAACCTCTGCGCCCCAAAACGGGAAGCTCATCACCCTTAGATACCGGCGCCTTCTGTAAACAAGTAATCACATTAGCCGGCTCCGCCAGCTCCAAAAAAGAATTCCAATTCTCACTCAAACCAGTAGAATCAGCCCACTCACGGGCTAAGGCTTCATAAGGTGTTGAATCCCAGCCGGGAATATCAACGGGTAACTTAAAAGTAGATTTCGACTTTCTAGAAAACATCTTTGAAAAGAAAGAAAAAGAGAAAAAGAAAAAGAAGAAGGAGAAAAGAAAACTACACGCAGGTATATACAAATAATATACAAACAAAACCACGCACGCGCCGAAGGCAAACACGATACAACCACAACGCAAACAGGTTTCGTAAACGGTTCGTGACGCCAAATGTTCTGCTTGGGTTTTCGGATCAGATAGAACCCGCTCATCAGAGCCTCACTAACCCAGCCAGAACGTTACCCCCTCCCTAGAACCTATTTACAATAATGCAACCACATATATCTACCACGTAAGGACAGGGGATTCCTACTATACATACCAAGACCTCTTATAATCGGCGGCCTCGCGATCCCACACGGATCCAGACCTCTCTGCCCATACGACAGTATCACAAGTGGCGACCTCGCGATCCCACACGAATCCAGACCTCTCTGCCCATACGACAGTATCACAATCGGCGGCCTCGCGATCCCCTACGAATCCAGACCTCTCTGCCCATACGACAGTATCACAAGTGGCGGCCTCGCGGTCCCATACGAACCCAGACCTCTCTACCCAGACGGCAGTCTCAGCACAATCGGCGGCCTCGCGATCCCATACGGATCCAGACCTCTCTGCCCATACGACAGTATCACAAGTGGCGGCCTCGCGATCCCATACGGATCCAGACCTCTCTGCCCATACGACAGTATCACAAGTGGCGGCCTCGCGGTCCCATACGAACCCAGACCTCTCTACCCAGACGGCAGTCTCAGCACAATCGGCGGCCTCGCGATCCCATACGGATCCAGACCTCTCTGCCCATACGACAGTTCATCCTATGATCACCATAACATACAAAAAGGAAATCAGTCTCACTATTCATCAGATCACACAAGGATTGCCAGTTCGAGCATAGCCTGTTCTCAGGTTCGAGGGGCTCCTCTTTCCCTTATTCAGTTACCACTTACCTGATCAGGGTTAACATCTGTTCATGTAGCCGCAGCTGACTAGAAGAATAGGCTACCCTCTTATACAAGAACACGCAGCACATGTTGGTTCACTACAAACTGGATACTTTATTACTCATTACATACACAATCACATAACATTACGATATAACACATAACCTGCAAAGAAAAGTGAAAGATTAAGTTGTACACTCTAATAAGAAAGGGTCGACATCACCTTAGTAGTATGTAGCCTGCACTCAGTGGTCATCTAGGTTCCCTTCTCGTCTGTGCCTCGGCTCGCCTGGAATCACCCTTCTCCGAGTCACTGGGACCTCTTCCTTATCGGCTACTCTCTCCTCTCTGGCTATTCTGCTAGGAAAGCCTCTGTCTCTCGGTTCTTCTCCGCCTTCAAGATGGCGTCTGTCTTCCCTGGAATAAGTAGTAGCTTTACTGCTAACGGCTAGATGCCGCCTACGGACTGAACATGTAACTGCCTCAGACTTTCACTAATATAGAGGTGCGTTTCCTCATGGAAAATTCCGGCCCGTAACCTGCCGCCCACCAAATTCTTGTACCTCCCCGTACCAAGGACACGTTCCCAGCCGGCCGGCCTGATGTAGTGTCTTCGGCATGAAGAAAAATACAATCCTTCGATAAGGGCCGGCCTGAACCGGTTCTCTCCAAGCGAATAACACCTCATAACTAAAACATTACATTTGACCTAGAAGCATCCCAAGCTGCCGGAGCAGAAAGAAAGATGGAGTCTCTCCCGTTTGAGGCCTACCAGGCCTGAATTCAGCACAGCTCCATGAAATACCCTCACTACAGGACAGGTTATCCCTAATACTAACGAATCTATCCCCTAGGCTATGTGTGCGAGCCCTGATCTATGGGGAAGAGCACAGAATCATGTCGAAGTGCCTAGTAAATAGGCTCCATTCACTACTCTAACCCTTAGACTTGAATGGTAAGAGACTGAAGTCACATTTAATCATCTTTTCCTCACAAGAAGGCCGGGAAAATCGAGCAGAACAGCTTCATCCTGGACTCCTCCCTCTCCATGACCAGACAAGTCAATGCAGTCTCATCGGCATGCTTCAACACCCTTCGCATGCTCCGCAAGATCTTCCACTGGATCCCCACCGACACAAGGAAGACCGTCACCCACACCCTCGTCACCAGCCGCCTGGACTACGGCAACACCCTCTACGCCGGCACCACGATCAAACTACAGAAGAAACTCCAACGAATCCAGAACGCCGCCGCACGCCTCATCCTGGACGTCCCGAGCCACCACCACATCTCCAGACACCTGGAAAAGCTTCACTGGCTCCCAGTTAGCAAGAGGATCACGTTCAGACTCCTCACCCACGCACACAAAGCCCTTCACAACCAAGGACCCAAACTCATCAACCACCGCGTCTCCTTCTATATACCCACCCGCACCCTGCGATCGACCGGACAAGCCCTGGCAGCTGTCCCCCGCATCCGCAAAGCCACCGCCGGAGGCAAATCTTTTTCCTACCTCGCAGCGAAGACCTGGAACTCTCTCCCCAGCCATCTCCGCTTAACACAGGACCACCTCTCCTTCAGAAAGCAGCTCAAGACCTGGCTGTACGAGCAATAACCCCCTCCCCCCCAGCGCCTTGAGACCCTTACGGGTGAGTAGCGCGCTTTATAAATGCCAATGATTGATTGATTGATTGAAGGTACAATTCTATTTCTCTTTACATCATTTATAGAGTGCATGGCGAACCAAAGACATCCCAGGGCTGAGTAAAAAGCATCATCCCAACCGAGAGGACTCAACCCCTCAAGGACTGAGCTATTTATAGAACCAGGGTTTTTTGTGTTTCAAAAGTTTTATTGATCAAAAAGTTAATACAGAGAGATATCAGCAGACAAAAGAAAGACATTCAAATATAATATTAAAACAAGACCTAGGCTGATATCATATAGTGAAAAATAAAAGCAATTTGTGGAATTTTATAGAGGGGGAGTAGGGAAAAAAGGGAGGGAAGAGAAAAACAAGGAATAGGGGGGAGGGAAGGGATAATTGACACTGCAATAGAAAAGCTAAGGAACATAATATATAAGCAGAATACAATAAATAAGGCATACACAATATTCAACCTAGCAGATTATATAACATAAGAATCATGTAAAGGAAGCAAAGAAGGACAGAGTCAGAAATCTTCAAGAAGGTTTAAAATTTTCCGAATTAATATGCAAGGGTTTCTATAGAGCCATTTGGTCCAAATAAGCGGTAAGAGGCAACCAGAAAAGATCCCTATAATGAGCTGGTTTACAGGAGGAGGCAAAGGCAACATCAAGTCTATGAAAGTGACAAAGAGAGTTCCACCAACATTGTATGGAGATATTCGTGAGGGATTTCCAGTTAGAAGAGATGTGTTGAAATGCAAGAGCAAGAATTAGGTCAAATAGACCATGGGAATGTGAGGGAAGATCTAAAGAATCAGAAAGGCTGCCCATAAAGAGAAGAGGTATAGAGTGAGGAACAGAAAGAGTAAAAAAACGAGAGACATAAAACCAGACTTTATCCCAGAATTGAGAAACTGTAGAACAGAGAAAGAAAATATGAAGAAGATCAGCATTAGGAGAGCCACATGTCCAGCAATTAGAATCAGGAGAAACAGAGAAACGGGATAGAGAAAGCAGAGAAAGATAAAGTCTGTGATATAGGGATAAGAGAGATTGGGTAAGAAAAGCAGAACTAGAAATTTTTAAGGACCTGGACCAAAATTTATCCCAAAGAGCGACAGACCAATCACATCCCAAGTCCGCCTCCCAAGAGAGTTCCAATTTAGACTTAACACGATCTGAGTTAGGAGATGAGAAGAATTTATAAATAAGAGAAGCTTTAGGAAGGGTAAGAAGTATCATGAGAAGAGGATGCCGGTAACAGAAGAAGATAAGGAAGGAAGTGAATAATGAATATCGAGAACAAATGCCAAAAGAGTGGTGAATTTATGTAAAAAGGAACTAGGGCAATGGAACAGGAGTTGAAATTGAGGAAAGGAGCAAGTAAAAAGGAGCAAGGACAATGGAATAAGAGTTGAAATTGAGGAAAGGAGCAATAGAACCAGGTTTTAATCACTTTCCAGTACTGTAGCTTGCTTCTATCATGCAAATCGTTGGCGGTAAGGTGTTCCAAAGCTTTGCTACATAAAAGCTGAAGGAGTTCCATCTTTTCTCATTTTTTGATAGTTGTGATGGAACCCATATGTAAATTCACAGACCTGATCGGTCTATTCGGAGTATAGGGAGTGATCAGTTATTGAAGGATAGGTGGAACATGGCCTTGCGAAGTCTGGTGTGCAATGCTCAATGATTTCAATTTCACTCTTCGGGCAGTGGAAGGCAATTAATGTCCCACAGGAATAAGGAGTTACCATTGGCCAATCGAGACACTACAAAGGCTTGAATCACCACTTGTCCCGAAGTCTGATGGAGCAAGTGTAAGGTCTTGCATACCAGTCGTATCTCCTAAAACAGATAGCCACAGTTTTTGTGTTCTGGGCTTCCATGGTCAAAATATATTCAGTCCACATCTCTAAGCTTTTCATGACAGATTTAGGGTTTGGCGGGGACCAAAGCTGATAGGCCAGCCAGACTCTTTTAGATGTTAGAATTATTCCCAAGGATCCTTAATTCTGTTTTTGATCAATTGAGTTTTAGGCAGGACTTATTCACACAGCTGGCTTTCTGCCACAGACATGATCCAAGATTAGATATTAAAGTAAGTAAGTCTGGGGGAAGAGAAAGCACCACCTGGGTGTCATCTGCATACAAGACTATAGAGATTCCAAAGGAGGCTACAATATCTGCCAAAGGCTGAAGGTATATATTAAACAGTGTGTGCTAAGTGAGGACCCTGCTGTACACCGCATTCCCCCGGCAAAATGTTCAAGAAACAGTCTCTATCAAAAACTTAGAAAGTTTGTTCCTTTAGAAATGAACCTACATACTCCAGGGCTTTGCTTGTGATACTGGCTCTATCTAAGTATGAAGTGGTCAACAGTATTAAACGCTGCGCTAAGATCAAGGAGCACAGTAGCCGTTTTTGCGTCTTCCACTACTGAAACAAGAGCAGTCTCTGTATTATGCTTGGGAAAAAACCCAGTTTGTGTCTGGTGTAAGAATGAGTTATCTTTGAAAAACTTCGACAGACATCACATACTTTTCCGCCTCTTTGCTTAAATCTAAGAGCAGGGATATAGGATGAAAATTATCCAAACAGGACGAGACAGGATTAGGTTTCTTTAGGTCAGCTCTGACCATTGAATTTTTCTATGGGTGCAGCACTATGCCTTTTTCCAGGGAGAGAGTGACCGATTCTAGAAAAATAGGAAAAATAGTTTCCATCTCTAACACAAGAATACTCATCTGTGGCGGGTCAAGAGGGGATCCGGATTTGATTTTCCCAAAAAGGATCACAAACCCATCTAAAGGAAAAGGGGGGAGTTGAGAGAGGGTGGATAAGCAGCCATTCTGAATAATTTTCAATGGAGTGGAATACTTACTTTCATATTCCTTTTGGACTGATTGGTAGATGTTTACGATTTTAGAGTTGAAATGCTCAGCCAGAGCATTATACCTATCTGTGGATGGTTAAGTTATGTGAACAATCCTATTAGGCCCCAACAAGCACTTAGCAATTCTGAACATTTCCCTGGGGGGATTCACTGCATTGTTGAATTTAGTTTCAAAGAAGGAAGCCTGGGCTTGCCGAATTTCAGTGTGGTAGTTGTAGTTTCAGTAAAATCCTTCCTCCATGCCCTTTCTGCAATTTTGTACTCTTTTTTAGAGTTCTGAGGTGCGGAGAGTACTATGGAGGTGAATTATTTTTAGATTTTTGGATTATGGCCTTCATGGGGATAGTTTGATCTAAAGATTCAATAAACTTTTCCGTAATCATATTAATCGCAGTTTGGGGATCTGAATTTAAACAAGGTGATGATAAACTTAAAATGCTTCTCTAGCTATCCTTAGATCTTGGCCTGTCTTTAACTCCTTTAAGTCTCTGGGAGGAATAGGTCAGAGTACCTCAAGAATTATAGGGATAAAATAATGATCTGTCCAAGAGAGTGGCACCGGGTCCAAAACCTGTAATAGGGGATTGTTTTTAATTACAGGGCCCAAAAGATAGCCTCCTAAATGCATCAGGCCATGGACCATCTGTTCAAGTTGGATGGCTGCTAGGTCGTGCTCAATGCTTACTGCTTGAGCAGCACTCACTTCCTCTAAATGCAGGTTCAAATACCCCAATATCGTAAAATGGATATATTTAGTGGCCAGATTTGAGACAGTTTCCAGGAAAGATTGAATACATTGACCAGTAGGACCTGGGGGCCCAATAAAATAATATTCCTGCAAGAGTAGATGTACAAGACATTGAAATAGCAAATTCAAGACTTCCACACTCAGGTATTGCAGAAGCGTCAGTTTGACAGATAAAACTAGCCTTCAAAATTATGGTCAGAACTCCACCTTTTTTATTTTCTCCATCCTAACGTATTATATAATAATTTGGGGGAAGGGCTTGAACAGTGTTGGGGCCACTTCCCCATGAAGCCAAGTATCTCTGAGGAAACGAGCATCTGGTTTAGCAATCTCGAAAAAAGAAAAGATATCCAGCTTATGACATGGAGGTGGCCTTAAGTTCAGCAAATAAATTTTCCCTCACAATTTAAATACAGATTTACTTGCTGGCCCTTCAACGGACAAAATCTAATCACAGTACTTACAAAGATAATCCCACTAAAACAAATTCACTATGTAACTCTCTGGGGGCTTCTCTTGACTTCAAAGAATCTCTGGAATAGACTTTTATGTTGGGGGTGAGGAGGCAGAGTCCCTGGCCCCATTCAGAAGTGGAGGGGCTCAGGCGGTCTTGCTGGGCAGGCTAGCAGCACGCATTTCTACACGCGCCCGCTGCCCAACCATCCTTTGTCCCTTCAGAGTCAATCACATGGTTACCAAAGTGAAGTGGAATTCCTCTTCAAAGTTCCCTTTCCCAACTGCCCCAACACAATTTCCCACCAAGTTTAAAAGATTTCCAAAGAATATCATGGTGCTTTAAACACAGCTTGCCATGCAGTCAATGTATACTTTTAAAAAGATTACATGAGAAAAACGGCCCAATGTGATGACTCGTGGTGCAGCCTCTTACTCACAGTGTGATCATTAAGACTACCCAATGAGAGTCAAATTCCATTAATTAAAGTTAAAAGATTTATCATAAATTCAATTACATATTATAAAAGTATATCATTATCAAAGGAAGACCAAAGCATCTTACAATATTAGTCCTCAACAACAAAGAGCATATAAGAATCTCAGTAGTGGCGATACAAAAAATAGGGAAAAGAATTTGGTGAATAGCTGAATGGTTTTGATCCTTCTCCCCAGATATAGAAAAGATGTGCAGTATCTTCTGAATTCTACCCTATCCTAAGGATAAGGGAAAACCTTTTGAATCAAGGTAGCAAAAAAGGTGGCAATATCAGAACCTCTGTAGAAGTTCTGTAGGTAAAGAATCATGTATAGCATGACGTCACACCTTCAGAGATCTCAAGAGAGGCCGGTACCTCTCCAAGTCTAAAGGGAATCTAATTAAACCTAAGATGGGTATACTAATTAAAATGCACAATGAACATTTGCAGAAAACCTAACCTTATACACATCATAATATGTTTTCTTGTTCCCAGATAAGAATCTGGCACCTTGAACTCTATTCTCTTATTCAAATCTTCGCTTCCAAAGCATCTTAGGTTCCGCCCTTAGTTACCAACTGGTAACACTCCCTTTGTTCTTCATTTAAATCATTTGACCTTGCTAACTCTTCCTCGACTCTCTATCTCCGAAATACAATCTGCTTTTCACTAACTAAATAACAACTGCCTTTGGTCTGCACCTGCAGAGGAGAAAAGCATGCTGAAAAACAATATTCACATTAAGGTTAAATATCTCAACGGCAAATTTACGGCCCACCATCACTCTAACTAAACATTTCTCTTTAAAAACGTATTAGTTCTACAACCTACATATAATCCAGTAAATGTAATTTCTAATAATGAATCAAGCTATATTGTGCTGTACTCTTATATGTGCAACAATAACTAATTCATGTCATTTTAAGCAAAAATGAAAACTGGTCACAATTGATAAAGAAAGCATTAAAACACATATGATTCATTCTCACTAATCAATGGCGAATGCAGTGCATTAAATGCATTTTAGCGCATCACCTTACAATCTAAACCAACAGAAGAATATTTTTCAGTTTTTATCAGATTAACAAATTTACTTACTACTGCTGACGTGAGCATGGAACGCAGTTGATTTGGAAGAACACGGCCTTCCTCGAATTTCCAAAAAGGGGCATTCTTGTCATGAAAGTGGGTCTGATTCTCACACACTGCTCACATGCCATAATCTTTACTTAATGGTGCATGTGCTCTAAACGGATGAGGGTGAAGAGCGCATAAATGGAGAGTAGAATCAGCGCATTTTACTTTGAGTGATGTAATGTTTATTTTTCTGCATCTTTGGGGGGGTTAGACGGCTATCGTTTATTTCAGTGAGTTTAAGGTGATATGCATACTCTTATTGTGTTTGTTCCTTCGATTTCAAAGATACACTCTGGTGGGTGGTTGTTGATTTACACACTAGACTAGATGTGTAATTTGGCTGAATCCAATTATACAAGTGTATACATATATTTTAATGATTACATTTGCAATTGTGTGTTCAGTTTTACTAAACATACCATTTTTGGTCATTTGAAGTTCTTCTGCTTCTCTGAATCAAAAGCATGCAATCTGGAAATCTGCCACCACAGTTCCTACACACCAGATGATCCTCCAATACATCGGTAACAATGATTTGATGCATTTGAAACTTATTTAGGAGCTATTGGTTCTCTGTGTTTCTGTCCTGAAAGGAAGAAATATGTTTTACTTCACTCTTTAGGATTTGAAGGAAAGGCTATCCTTAAACATCTGCCGGATTTAGTAGTAGAAGAGAGCAGAGATCTGCATGAGTATCAATAAACAGTGAAGACACTTGAAATGAGATTTATGTGATGTTCAGCTAAGGTTAGCTGTGCTCTCACTCAAAATTCCAAGAGAGTACAGCAAACAGGTGAAGATGTTGACTTGTATATTACATCCTTAAGACAATTAGTGGCTGGCTGTTGATTTGAACATTTTGGTGACAAACTTGTCAGAGACCAGCTCTTTAGTCATTGTTTAGATAAGTCTATCAGACAAAAGTTGTTGTTTATGGATATGGGTTTATTCTCAAAAATGAAATGGGCTCCAAAGAGCCAGCACTGCAGGCAGATCTATTCAATCTAAACCATGTTATTCACAGCAGGATGTGTGTTTGAGGTGTAGAAATGCTGCACACAATTTACGGGGAAGGCGGTGTCCAGCCAATATGCTGTATATAGATCCTATAATTGGTGGGGTCACTTTGCGAAGGTTTGTTAGAGTACCAAACCAAATATCACATCAAAAATCATGTTTGTTACAGATTGTTCCTCCCTGGTATAAGAGACTATTGTGGATGACGTGTGTGATATAGTTATGGTTGTAACAAGTGATGACATAAAAAACAGGCAATCCAAATGATTTTGTTTATCCTTATGTAAATATCAACGTTGGGGATAGGTTGTTGCATTTCTTAGTGGATTTAGGAACACAAATCACTACGATAATTCATGACTTATGCAAAACCTTGTGGGGTCAAGAACCTTATTTTCTTCTGTTTAATCAGCTGTTTCCTATGCAGGATGGTGTTGGAAAATTGCCCTCTCTAAAGAGTCACCACAAACATTTTGACATCCTGCTACTCTATTTCTGTTGGCTTTAAGACTCAGAGCACTTTACCACTGCTAACCAATGCTAAAGTGTATGTGGTGTCTCCTCTAAACATGGTAATATTTGTTCACCCCCATTTGGCATATTTAATTTCCCTAAAGTCCCTAGTAAAGTGTACTACATGTGCCGAGGGCCTGTAAATTAAAGGCTGAAGAGGGGTGAAACCCCCTGAAACCGGTCCTAGGATGCTTGTTTCCGGTCAAGGGAGGACCTGGCTTGACAGTTCAGGCTGGACTGTTCCCATGAGGCACAAGGTCAAGACTGATTTGCATATGGCCAGGTCTAAACTGGGGTGGCATGGTGAGCAAAAGAATTATGGATTTAACCCAGATCTCTTGACTGGGGTTGAGTGTTTTGATGTGTTCTGGATTTCGTCCATCAATTATGTGACTAGTGGGCCTGCAGCACCGATTGTGCCACCCACATACGTAGCATCTTAACCATGTCTCGTGCCTGCCACTGCAGAGCCTATGTATGCACTTTTACACTGTCATATCAACCTAGCAAGAAAACCCTCTTGCCAGGCCCAAACATTCCCTGTTTATACCTATAAGGCACCCCTAAGATAGGCCTTGTATAACCCACAGGGCAGGGTGCAATGTATTTAAATAGGAGGACATGTACTTTTAAGTTTTATATATTTTGGTGGTGCGAAACTCTCAATTTCTTTATTACTACTGCAAGGCCTATATCTCCCATAGAAAAACATTGGGAATACCTTAATACATTTCTTAAGTGTAATTCCCAATTGTGAAGTGATAGACTTTTTGAGTTTGTTGTCACTTGACTCATAATTTAAAATCAAAACGTATGGTGAAGTTGGGTTTTAGATCACAGTTTAGCAAATGCCACTATTAGAAAGTTGGCATGTACCCACTTTATCCATTTGGTGCCTGCTGCCTGTCTTTGTTCAGTCTGGGTTGGGTAACAACTAGGCTTTGTATATTCCCTCTAGGCAGCCACAAACCAAGGGCTCTTAGGTGTGAATTTTGCATCTTCCTTGGAGGTTTGGAAGAAGGCACTGGGCACAGCATCACACTTACACATGAATAGGCTGGGCCCTGTCCGCACACAAAGGGCTGCATACACTCCTGTAGTGAGTCTGAAGCCAGAGCAGGAAGGGTGGACCTCTGTGTACTTCAAAGCTTTATTTGAAGTCTCCTCCACTTCAAAGGCACAACTGGGTATACATACTGGACCTCTAACACCATAACATCAGTACATTTCCGGAACTGTGACCACTCTGCCAGGAAGAAGAAGTACTGCTGTGCTGATTAAGGACCTCCACTCTGCTGGAACTGCTGTTTACTGACCTCCTGCCTTGCTGTCTTGCCTTACTGCCTCCTGCTTTCTCTCTTGCTTGGTTGAGAAGGACTGGACCTGCAGCACTTGAACCCAGAGTGACTCCAATGGCTTTCTGGCTCGCCCTCTGTTTTCTAAGTCTAAGGGATACAAAAGACTTACCACCCTCCTGTTACAACCCATAGACTCAACTGCTTATTAGTCTGTCCTGCCAAGTGGTGCCACCCCAGCCTTGGACACTTGGATGTGGACCTAAGGGTATGCTCCAGTGGAACTGGTGCACCCTCTGCTGCAAGAGCAGAATCAATGTATCACCGCTGTTGCGGGAACGGGATCAGTGCATCACACTCGGAAGTGCCACTTCGGAACCAGCACATCTCCACCACTGCATGGAGAAGATCAACACATTGACTCTACAGCATGGAGAAACCCGGTGCATCATTTTCGGAACAACCGCACAGAGCAACCAGTACATCACTATTGGAACCTTTACATATCTGCCACTGTGTGGAGAAGATGAATGCAGCACCTCTACAGCTGTCGAGAAAACCAACTCATCACCTTTGGAACCACCACACATCGGAAAAGGTGCATTGCTCAGGGAACCGTCACATCACCATCGATGTGTGGAGAGATCCGGTACATCACCCAAACTGCATGGGGATCATCAACACATCGATTGGTTGCACCACGTATCTTTATTGACGAAACCCCAGGATCAAGGTACTTTTGTTCTGTGAGCCTAAGTGGGTCCATGTATCTGGCCCACACTCAATTGTGGTCCGCTTGAAATTTTGACTTTGTCCCAGTCCAGCGTGTCTAATTAAATTGTTAGGCACTTATTGCTTCTATCCGCTATTTTTGCATTTGCATTTTATATTTAATAATACATATCTAAAGTGCATTTTAGGTGTTTTGGTTTTATTTTATTTATTAAATTAAGATCTATGTTTCTAAATTGGCTTTTACTATTATAATGTCTAAGGGCCTGATTACAAGTACAGCGGTCCATAGGACCTCCATCCTTGCGGTGGCGGGCCAACTACTGCCACCACTGTGGCACCATGTGCTGAATTAGGAGTTTTGCTGTCGGACCACCTCAGGACTGCTGCCTCTGCTGGGATCCAGAATCTCGTGCTGTTGCAGTCTAAGGCAGTAATATACTGGTGGTGCTGCTTGCCAAATCACCTCCCTTACTATGGCACTGAGCCCGCCATGAAAAGGGTGGCAGTGAGGCAACTAACTGGGCCTTAAAGGCCCCCCTGCCATCTGTCGGTGGGTACAACTTGCACCCCAGTTCAGGCACAGTATGGAATGCAAAACATGGTGCATTACATGCTGCGGCGGTCTCATGGCAGCGGTATGTCTTAAGGCTGTACTAGGTGCCTTGGACAGCCTCTGCCATGACACCACCAATGCACTGCCTCCCTGTCATGGATTACAGTTGCAATTTGGTGGGAGAGGCTCACTATGGGCTTGTCGGTCCTTCCGTCCTCGGTCGTCCGATGGCAGGCAGATGGGAGGACAACCAAACTTATAATCAGGCTGCAGGTGTTGCATGCATAATTTACACTCAAGTTAAGAGAGATCCCGGGCCACACGGTCCAGCGAGGTGGTCAGTGAGGAGAGATGGTGGTCTTTTCTTACCTCAAGGGCCCATGCCGCATACTGAGTGGATGGTAATGACATTTATGTTGCAAATGTGGGCTATCCAATGGTGACGCATATTAGTGTGTGTGGGGTTGCTCTGTCATTTTGTGGATGTTGTCAATCTGTTCTTTTTTCTTAAGGATCAGAATAGTAGACAGTAAAGAAGCATTGCAGGATACTTCCACAAGGGAGTTGGGGACAAACTTTCTTGATCCTGCTGCGTAAGAGGATTTGTTAGTCATGTACATGAGTTACTCCAATGACTGAGTTACATGTGAGACCACGGAAAGTTTCAATATAGGACATTTTAAGTGCAAAGATTAGTAACACTTTTTAAATGTAGTAGGGGTATATTTATGAGTCTGTTGCATGGCTCTTGCACCACTCAGCGTGATGCAAGAGCGATGCAACTTAAAAATTAGATTTATGAAGCCACATAAGGTCACCTTACATGGCCCTGAGTTGCTTCATAAATCTAGAGAAAGGCAAGCAAGAGCCATTGACTGTATTCATTACACTGCACCATGGAGTTGTTTCCATGGGCATTACATGGTTGTTCAAATGCTACATCCATGGATTTTGATGCATTCCCAGAATTACCAGATGCGGTAGACCTGGGAATGCATTAATTGCCTATTCTTTCCCAGGTGAGGCGTAACAAGGAGAAATATCTTTAATTCTCCTTGTTTTTTCCTCTTTCTATGTCTGCTGCATTCCATGGTGCTAGAGTGCCTGCCTTGGTCCTAGTCAGTGCTAGGTACTCAAGTGCAGGGGAAAAGGCCGGAATGCACCGTATTGACTTAAATGCGGTGTATTCCTGCCCTTTCCCTGTCACGCTGTGCAGCGCAGGAAGGTACTAGGTACTCCAGTGCAGAGGAAAAGGCCAGAATGCACCGTATTGACTTAAATGCAGTATATGCCTGCCCTTTCCCTGTCACGCAGTGCAGCGCAGGAAGGTCCTAGGTACTCCAGTGCAGGGAAAATGCAGGAATGCCCCGTATTGACTTAAATGCAGTGTATTCCTGCCCTTTCCCTGTCACGCAGTGCAGCGCAGGAAGGTACTAGGTACTCCAGTGCAGGGAAAATGCAGGAATGCCCCATATTGACTTAAATGCAGTGTATTCCTGCCCTTTCCCTGTCATGCAGTGCAGCGCAGGAAGGTCCTACGTACTCCAGTGCAGGGAAAATGCAGGAATGCCCCATATTGACTTAAATGCAGTGTATTCCTGCCCTTTCCCTGTCATGCAGTGCAGCGCAGGAAGGTACTAGGTACTCCAGTGCAGGGAAAATGCAGGAATGCCCCGTATTGACTTAAATGCAGTGTATTCCTGCCCTTTCCCTGTCACGCAGTGCAGCGCAGGAAGGTACTAGGTACTCCAGTGCAGGGAAAATGCAGGAATGCCCCGTATTGACTTAAATGCAGTGTATTCCTAGCCTTTCTCTGTCAAGCACTGCAGCGCAGGAAGGCCCTAGGTACTCCAGTGCAGGGAAAATGCAGGAATGCCCCGTATTGACTTAAATGCAGTGTATTCCTGCCCTTTCCCTGTCACACAGTGCAGCACAGGAAGGTCCTAGGTACTCCAGTGCAGTGAAAATGCAGGAATGCCCCATATTGACTTAAATGCAGTGTATTCCTGCCCTTTCCCTGTCACACAGTGCAGTGCAGGAAGGTGCCTTGCTTTGCTGCCCTGCGTGACTTGGCCATAGTTATGGCTGTTAGTGGTCTGTATAGGCAGACATTGAAATCGTGGCCTCTAGTAAGGGAGATATGTGCTGATCTCCCTAAGGATGAAGTCTTATCAGTGGGTATTACCCTGAAATCGTTCATTTCTACCTGTGATCTTTACAAATTCTGCTACTTCATTATAAGGTGGTTTCCTGGATAATTTAGTGATTGAATGTTACTGTGTTGGGGCATGTATTGGAATCGTGCCCCTTGGTTTAGGATAAGTGTGGGGAACTTCCTAGTTATATCCACTGGTACCCATTATAGTTCATTTTACCAGTAGTTATGGATAATCTGATTCTTCATTATCTGGTGTTTACTTCGAGTATTTAGTGGTTGAATGTTGCTGTGTAGATCATGTGTTGGACCCCTGGATTAGGAGACATGTGGGAAACTTCCTAGTTATATCTATTGGTACCCATTATAGTTCATTTTTACTAGTAGTTTTGGATAATCTGATTCTATGGTATATAAGGTGGTTATCTGGGTTATTTAGTGGTCGAATGTTGCTGAGTAGGGATATTTATTGGAAGCATGACCCCTGGTGCAGGAGAACTATGGGGAGCTTCCTAGTTGCATCTCCTGGTACTCATTTTAATACTTTTTTTAGCAGTAGTTTTGGATAATCTGTTTCTTCATATAAGGTGGTTACCTGGGTTGTTATGTGGTTGAGAATTGTAGGTATGTCTACTGGTACGAGTGCTTAATTTGAGCCGGTGGTTGCAGGTGGGGCCCACCAGCACTCATTTTTGGGGACCAGCCCTTATTTCTCCTCATCAGGCAATGGGCAAGAGCGGGAAAAACAAAATCAGGGTGAATGAGGAAGAAGAGAAGGATGTAAAACCCATCACAAAGGAATAAAGCAGGAACATGCAAGAGGGAGCTAAAGGGGTACAGTGACGGGTAGTGTCCAATAGTGGATTAAAGAGGCATTAGGTGGCATCAGGACCACCCATCCTTGGGACTGGTGGGCTTCTGAGCACAGGTTTAGCACCGGCAGGCATTCTTTCACAAATTAAGCACAGACTGCTAGATATAGTGAAACTCATTCTAGTTATTTTCCCACTAGTTATGGATAATCTGAATTCTTCATTATAAGTAGGCTTTCAGGTTTATGGTTTTAACTGGTGGAGCTTGTTATAACCCTATGGGTGCAAACACTGAAGAACATAGTTGTACTTCTCTGTAAGGTTTTTATAATACCAGCAGAGGGAGTCAAAACACTGCAAGTGTAGGTAGGCAGTAGGGCATTTACTGATTTTTCTAATTCAAAAGTCTTTGTTGAAGGTGGATTCTGTGAAGAATGGTCCAGTTAGGAGAGTTTGAGAGAATGTGTATAGAACAGTGGGGTGGGAAGCGTCAGAAAGAGTGGTGCTAGAGTAAAGAATGCTATAGAGAAAAACAGTGGAAAGAACAGTGACAGAGTTAGGCAGGGAAGAGTAAAGAGTGAAGTGTGCTAGAGTGAAAATGTGCAGAGTTGCAGAGAAGACTGATGAAAGGTACAGTAAGGAGCAGTAGAGAGAGTACTGTGGGAGAAGAAAACATAAGAATAGTTGAAGAGACAGGAGAAGAGGGGGAGGGGATACTATGTGATACACCTGATTTACAAGAGCCAGTTGTTTGGTAAAGCTGCAGCTATGTGCAGTTCCTCTGAAGATGTTTGATGCTTTTTCAATCCCCTTAATTCCAAAGGAGTCAAACCATCTATAAGGATAGCTCAGTGTGAATATATGTGATCAGCCTGTGGCAGTTATGCTGATAGTCCAGGAGGGCTGTGTTTCTAATTCAGAATGCTAATAATCCTGATTGTGTGTTACAGATGTACCGCATCTGGGCAGATGCCCCCGCATAAATATCATGTGCGAGCAGCCCCTGCCTCCCCCAGAGTGCCAGAGCGACAGCCAGTGCCCTCAGACTCAGAAGTGCTGCGACTTCTGCGGGAAGAAATGTCTAGATGCTGAGTTCGGTAAAGTATCCTCAGAATCCTACCTTCCTACTTTTCCAAAAATAGAGTTAAGATAGTTAGGGAGAAGGCGTACAGAGCAGTGGGGTGGAAGATAGTAGAAAGAAGAGTGGTTCAATGAAGAGTGACAGAGTGAAGAATGGCAGAGGGAAGAGCAGTGGAAAGAGGAGTGATAATGTGATAGAGCGGTAGAATGAAGAGTGGTGGAGCGTAGACAGGTGAGTGAAGAGTGGTGTGAAAGGGGAGGGGTTTTGTGAAATGTTCAGGGTGAAGAGCACTAGAGTCAAACACAGTAAAATGAGGAGTGGCAGAGAAGAGCGGTAGACAGAAGAGAGGTAGAGTGAAGTGTCACAGAGAGAATAGTGTGGGAGAGACAATGTAAGAATAGTAGAAGAGAGAGGAGAGGATGTCAGGGGGAGGAGCATCATGTGCAACTCATTAAAAGGTGCCTTGCAAGAGCTACAGTCATATGTGGTTCTTTGTAGGATGTTGGGCACCTTGCATTCCTCTTTATTTCAAAGGAGTCAAACCATCTATAAAGATAATTCAGTGTGAAGATCTGTGAGCAACCTGTGACAGTTGAGCTGGTAGTCCAGGAGGGCTGTGTTTCTAATTCAGAATGTTAATAATCCTGATTGTGTGTTGCAGATGCACCGCATTCTGGCACATGCCCCCACAGAAAAGCCAAGTGCAAGCTGCCACTCCCCCCCCCACAGTGCCAGACCGACAGCAAGTGCCCAAAGTCTCAGAAGTGCTGCGACGTCTGTGGAAAGAAATGTTTAGATGGTGTGAGAGGTAAAATATGCTCAGAATCCTACCTTCTTGGATGTCAGGAGTCAACTACGAAGCTCTATTGCTTCTTTTCCACATAACACACCCAAAAAACTTTTCAATGAGTTGTTGGGATATTGAAGAGCCGCATAATATAATACTACATATAATAGCATCTTTGTCTTGCTTTGCACCACTTAAAAAATGAACTTGAATGTAAATTTAAAAAAAACTTCTGAATAGTTAAGCATTTTTAACTTATTCACCACAACATTTTCACTGAGTTTAAGAACAAAAGCATTCTATTCCATAGTGTCTTCCAGTCGCCCCTAAGTAATCATGGTTCAGCCACACTTTCCACGGAAAAGGCATTTGTTTTTGCCCATAACTTTGGCGCTCCTAAGTGAGTAGGAGTCAAATGTGGCACTCGCCCAGACCTCACACACCAGATGTATGGGATGAGCATTTCTTCTTAATAGCATCGCTTTCTTTTTAATTGTATCCCTATCCCATTTTATCTGTCATTAAAAATCACATCCAATGTTCTTCTGGGATTAGAAATAAGTTTAAACTCACCTCACACTTCACTACTGCCTTTAGGCAGACAGGTGACCTCCATGAAGATGGACGCTCTTTCACGTGGAGAACGGGACACTCAAATAAAGAGGATGCGATGATGATGCGACCCACAAAATCAACCCAATTGGGGAAAACATACTGCTTTGAGGTCGAATATGTGTATGAAGGTCTTGAATGAAATCCTGATGATGATGATGAAGTATTTATTAAGCGCACAATACCCAAGGGTGTCTAGGTGCTAAACCGTGAAGGCAGGCGGATGCAGCTAGATGGATTAGGCATTGTGCCCAAACATCCAAGTTTTAGACCCTCTCTGAATTTTAGCAACTGTTTCTTTTTTTGAGTGAAGTTGGTAGCGAGTTCCAAAGTTTGGTTGTTGTGTTGGTAAAGCTCTTACTACCCCATCTGGCCCTTTTTATTCTTGTGATGACAAGATTCCCAAGCTCAGCTGATCTGAGAGATCTTGCTGGGATGTAGGGTTTAAAATGGTTAGTCAGTTGCATTGCCCCTAAGTTGTTTTACACTGGATCCGTTTTGCCACAGGCCGCCAGTAGAGACTCACTAGGGCATTGGTCACAGAGGTAAACTTAGAGATTATCAAAAGTACTCTTGCTGCAGCATTTTGAACAGTCTGTAATTTGTGGATACTGAGTTTGGATGCGCTGGTATAAGACCTGGGGTCACCAAGCCCTAAGGGGGTAACGTGACTCGAGCGGCTGGGCACCCAAAGGCTTTTGTGTAAAGCGACCATACAACACACACCCAGGAAACGCACACAATAAGGGACGCCACACTGTAGGGTTTGCAAATAACTCAAGTTTATCCAAGCAGTTAGATGTAAATGCAGTTCCTCATATATAAATGCGGTTCATGAGATATAAATGCAGTTCATGCGATATAAATGCAGTTCATGAGATATAAATGCAGTTCATGAGATATAAATGCAGTTCATGCAATATAAAAGCAGTTCATGAGATATAAATGCAGTTCATGAGATATAATGGCATGGCTCACATAGATTAGCATTTGATTCACCGGCATCCTATTCACCAGCACTCTCCCCAGAGGCCCTAGGCCACCTTTGTATATCCTAACCTTGGTTGTAAGGGCTGGGGATTGTAGCGCCACACCTGGGGACACGCAGGGACTCAGGTCAGACTCAGGTCAGACTCAGGTCAGACTTTGCGGGCTTCCCGCTACCCCTGGTACCCTTCGCGCCTCAGTGGGCGATTTCCGCGCTATACGCGTCAATCTGGCCTGGTACACCTTTGGACAAAGCCTACGAACACAGCACTACTCGTAATAACTAAGCAGTGGACACTTCTGAGTAGAGCCTACGATCATAACGCTACTCGTAATAATTAAGCATTGGACACTTCTGAGTAGAGCCTACGATCATAACGCTACTCGTAATAATTAAGCATTGGACACTTCTGAGTAGAGCCTACGATCATAACGCTACTCGTAATATCTAAGCATTGAACATTTCGGAGCAGAGCCTGCGAACATAGCGCTACTCGTAACATCTAAGCATTGAACACTTCGGAGCAGAGCCTGCGAACATAGCGCTACTCGTAACATCTAAGTATTGAACACTTCAGAGCTGAGCCTGCGAACATAGCGCGACTCGTAATTTATCAGACTGAAGCACTTATGAGCAGAGCCTACAACCACAGCGCCACTCGTAATATACCAGCATCCGGCACTTCTGGGCAGTTCATGGAGCACAACGATACTCATAATGAGCAAGCCTCCCGTACTCCGGTGCAGTTCGTGGGGCACAACGCTACTCGACAGTCTTGTAGGAAGGGGCAATCCCTTGGAGGGGTGTCACAGTCTGGGGTGAACGGGGGAACTCCCACGGAGGGGAACCAGGGTCTCAGGGTGCGGTGCCGCTCCCGGCCTGTAGGGGGCGCACCTGGGTCCATCCCAAGCTGATGAGTACAGGCCCCAGCTAGGCCGCAGGACACAAGGGTTCGCTCTCCTGCAATGGAATCTATAAGGAAGTTGGCACGGAAACTGCAAAGTACAAAGACCAGGTTTATTAACCCTTAAGTGTGGTCCTACAATCCATACAATACCCTTCAGTATTGCATAGAGTAGCACAAAGAACTTGCATACACGGTCCCCTTTTATACACAACAGAGGGGCTCATAAGTAGGAGGGTACGACATGAGACGAGGAATGTTACCTTTTATGGACATTTGCAATACTAGATCGATATGTGGGCGGAGCTGACATACTCCTTAAGCCCGCGAAAACATGGTCAAGCAAGGACTAACTGATAACAGATGTGGTCAAGTCTGGGCATGCGCCAGACGGACAAAGGAACTATTTATAGACTGTTACTTGGCAGATTACAAGAGCAACTAACACAAAGATGAGACTCTTCTCGTGCTGAGCACGTGGAGACATGACAATACAAAATGGAGTCCAGACTTCAGTCAACATAACAAAAGGAACATGTGCAAGGGAGGAGAATTCATGTCTTTAGTAAATGCTTAACACATCGAAGTTGCAATTTACAACAGACGACCCTTTCAGCATTTACTGAAGACATCCGGCTTGTTAGAATAATCATCATATATATCTATTATCATCATTTCTTCTACTTCCTTAGCTAAACGTTTCTGATAAGTGACATTGGCAATAGCTTTCTTATCGGGGAGACAAAATGATACACATACGGAACAGAGCAAGGGACCACATTGAACACAGATACAGCAAGAAAACAGAACTGCTATAATTATGCAGAGGCCAGTCAAAACCTTCCAACCCCAAGCAGTGATCAATGCCCAAAACCATCCAGAAAAGGACCAAGTGCCGTTTTCTGTATGGATTTCAGCTGCAATTTTATGCAACCTATTAATTGCATTATAGACTGAAGGTGTGTGGTCAGGAATAAACACACAGCAACTGCTTCCGATAAGTTTACAAGCTCCACCTCGATCAGCTAACATAACATCTAACACCATACGATTCTGCAATGCAACAATTCTGGTAATCTGTAATTCTTCCGTAAGATTCCCAAGAGCAGCAGCGGTTTGGTTTGTCACAGCCTCTACCACTCGTGTTAATCTTCGAACTTTCCTACTATTTAGGGCAGCTCCAACGAAACCTAGATTGAAGTCGATATACTGCTGTAAACTGGTGTCAGTCTGATCCACATCATCAATTGATAAAGTACGTTTATACCTATTTACAGTCACATTATTTAACAACTTTAAATCCTTATGATAGGATGCAGGTGCCAGAAATACAGGAGGTAACAAAAATGACTCCAGACCAACCGGCTGGCAAACGATAATAACCCTTAGTTCCACACACAAAGTACGTATTATGGGATGCTAAGAAAGTACTGTTATTCAATCCATCGATGTTTAATATGGTAATACAATCGCTAACACCGACGGGAATATAACCCACACTTTGGACACACAGGTCCGCTTGAGCTTGTGCCACTTGAATCACAAATTTATCCTTTCCCACAGTGTCTCTGGCATTCGTAAAAACATATGGAATCGATTCATCGTCTGGTCGATACTCTTCCCATTCCCAAATTGTCCCATTCGCTTGCGGATATCCATCTTTATCCTGATGACATTCTTTATTGAGTCTGAAGAGTAATCGTCCCACTGTGGGTTTCCGAGTGGCAAAAAGCAAAGTGTACCATGCTCTACAAGAGCCATTATGAGAGAAAGGAAGAGGTATGAATGGCGTTCCTCCCTTCTTCTGATGAGCTGGCATCATACCACATATCCAACAGTTCGTAGCATTGGTGGCAACATGGGTATGATGTAACATCTGGATGAAAGTGTTATTCAAATAGGACTGACGATGCTTCAATTCTTGCTACGGAAGGGTATAGAAATAGTGCTCCGCAGGCACTGGAGTGGTCAACACAAGCAACTCTCGGGCAGGAGTCACGTTCTCCACAAACCATGTGGTTATCCCAACAATAGTTACTGTGAGCATAAAACCTGTTGCACAAAGGATCTTCTTCTTCTCCATGCCAAAATAGAAAATCAATATCTTCCTGAAACTAAAGGTTTGTCAGAACTCTTCCCCTTGGGCAGCGGTCGATTTCTTCACCAACGGGCCAAGACGGGTGTCACTACACTAATGCAGGGCTGATCCCCCCCCCTTGCCTCACTGGCTCTCCGTTTCACTAACCCAAGGGCCGTTCTGACAACATGTCCCGATACTGAAGGATTCACTTTCTTGGCCTCAGATGATATCGCCTTCCTCCAGGAGTCGCGTGGTCCGGAAAGAGCTCCTCAGCGTCGTTCGATTCCACAGCACGGCCTTTTTCTGTGGTCAGAATCTCTCGTTGATCGGTCAGTACAGCGGGCTCCACCAATCCGGGCGGTACTTTGCGGCAGTGCAGGGAATGGATCCAATTCTTTCTGTTGGAAACTCGCACAGCCGTCCTTGTTGCCAGCAAGACTTGCTCAGGGCCCACCCATCTCGGCTCCAGGCTGTTCGTTCTGTCGAAGATTTTCAGCATGACATAGTCTCCAGGCCGGAGACTATGTCCTTCGCCGGTGGACCGATCAGGGAGCGCCTCCCGGACCTGTTGATGAATGGAAACCAAGTTATCCGTTAACTGTGCCAGATAATCATTCATCATTACACAAGGTACATCATACACAGTCTTAGGTTTTGGTGGACCCCAAATATTCATTGGACGTCCGAAGACAATCTCATACGGTGTAAGACCGATTCGAGAGTGCGGTACCGACCTAATTGACAACAATGCCAGCGGTAAAGCGTCTGGCCAAGTCAAAGACGTTGAAGCTTGAATTTTAGCGATCTTGAGCTTCAGTGTACCATTATACTTCTCGACTAGTCCTGCAGATTGAGGGTGGAATACTGCATGGAACTTCTGGGTGATGCCTAGACCCTTCAGAACATATTTTATAACGTCCGCTATAAAGTGGGGCCCGTTGTCACTCCACAGAAGTCTACAAACGCCATATCGAGGGAAGAACTCCTTCAACAGCATCTTAGCGGTAGTCATTGCAGTATTGTCTTTCGTAGGGTAGGCCTCAACCCATTTGCTAAAGGCACACACCACTACTAGAACATACTTCAAATTGTTACAACGCTCGAGCTGAATGTAATCCATCTGTAAAACCTCAAAGGGTGCAGTAGGCGTTACGAACCCTCCTGCTGGGGTCCGAGTCCCCTTTCCTGGGTTGTACCTCAGGCAGATCATACAGGTCTGTACCACCCTCTTTGCCGTGCTAGCAATCTCTGGATGCTCCCAGACTTGGGTAAGCAATTTTACAATTGCGGAAGCTCCAACATGTGCTAGCCCATGTGCCATCTGAACCATAGGTTGTACAAAAGCTGTGGGTAATTTCCATCGATCCATCTGCTTATTTCTCCAGCAACCCTCATCATCCAATTCTCCCTCACTGGACCATTGCTCCCGTTCTTTATCAGAAGCGGTCCTCTGTATTTCTCGCACTTCTTCCTTCGCATCATGCCATCTTTCTACTTGTGACTTCACTACATACATGGCAGTAGCACCGGGCTGCATCGCAGTCTCCCGCGCCACCCGGTCTGCTAATGCATTCTCTTCTCCAACTTTATCGACTACTTTCCTATGGGCGCTACATTTAATGATAGCAATTTTCTTCGGATATGTCAATGCAGTTAAAAGATTATGAACTAACTCCCCATGCATTATTTGTACTCCATGCGACGTTAAGAACCCTCTTTCCTTCCAGAGCAGGCCGAAATCGTGCGCTACTCCGAAGGCATAGCGGCTATCTGTATAAACATTCACACACAATCCTGTACTGAGCTCACATGCTCATGTTAATGCTATCAGTTCCGCTGCTTGAGCTGATTTCTGTGGTATGCGTGCTGTCTCCACTATTGTTTGCAATGTGGTAATCGCATACGCTGCCGAAGTCGTACCATCTGGTAGCTTCAGGCATGACCCATCCACCCACAGTTCTCCATCTACATCTGAAAAGGGCGTATCCTGGAGATCAATACGACCCTTTGTTTGTTCCTCGGTCACAAGGATACAATCATGTGCTTCTCGTGCCTCAGACCGAGTCTCGGGGTATGGCAACAATGTGGCAGGATTTAACGTCACGCACCTCTTCAACGTGATATGAGGAGCCAAAAGCGTCAGCTCATATCCCGTTAAACGGGCACTGGTCAAATGCTGCGTCTTTGTCTGATTAAGCAGGGCATCAACAGCATGGGGAACTAATACCAACAGCTTATGAGATAACACAATTCCCTCGCTCTGGCGTATTGACACAGCTGTCGCCGCAACCGAGCGAAAACAACCAGGCAATGCTCGGGCAACAGGATCAAGTACAGCCGAAAAATATGCACAAGGGCGCTGCTTATCGCCGTGCATCTGCACTAAAACTGATAATGCACATCCATCTTTCTCATGCACATACAGCGAAAAGGGCTTGGTATAATCAGGAGTCCCTAATACTGGTGCTGAACAGAGGGCCTGTCGCAGTTTCTGAAAGGCAGTGTCACACTCATTCGTCCAAGGAAGCGGGATAGGTGTGTCTTTTGTCAAAAGGGCTAATAATGGCTTGGCTATGTGCGAAAACCCTAATATCCACTGCCTACAAAAAGAAACAAGACCCAAAAATGCACGCACGTCCTTCTGCGTGGACGGCGTCGGCGTGTCCAAAATTACTTGGACACGATCTGGTGTGAGTGCACGCCCCTCCTTAGACAAAAGGTGACCTAAATAAGTCACCTTTGGTCTACAGAATTGCAACTTCTTCCGAGAGACTTTGTGATTGTGGGAAGCCAAAAAGGAAAGCAAAGACAACGTACTCGTTTCACACAACTCCGGGGTGTCAGCCGCCAGCAAGATGTCATCGACATATTGAATGAGGGCGACACCCTCGGGCAGAACAAAGGAGTCCAATTGTCTTTTCAAGGCTTGACTGTAGATGCTAGGGCTTTCCGTATAGCCCTGGGGGATTCTACAAAATCGGTAAGACCTATTATTGAGAGTGAAACCAAAAAGGTATCGACTATCGGGATGAATGGGAATTGAAAAGAAGGCTTTTTTCAAATCAATAACTGAAAACGTGGTCGCCGTAGGCGGGACCAAAGTAAGCAACGTCGTGATATCCGAAACCACTGGGTACTGAGGTATCACAATCTTGTTTACTTCTCTCAAATCAATGATAAACCGATAGACTTTGGCATCCGTATCCTTTTTCAGAATGGGTAGAATCGGGCTATTACAAACATTATAGGGAACTTCTTCCACCACTCCCGCCTTAATCAAATCCTGCACAATCTGTATAAGAGCCTCTTCCCCCTCCTGCGAAATACGATACTGGGGAAGGCGTAGTAACACCGCCCCCTCCTGGACACTAATGTGAACAGGCGGAATCACCATCTGTCCCACATCAGTATCCGAGGTGGCCCACAGAGCACGGGGGAGGGCAGCTAACACAGCATCTTCTGTAGCCACACACATCCGTTCAGACAGGGGGTAATTGTCATTCAATATCACCCGCACTCCAGCAGGGGAACACCGATCGTAGCTCTGAAGTGCTTCAGCATATCAAGGCCCAGAATATTATCCGGCGTGTTCGGAGCTAACAAAAACGGACAGGGTGCAGAAAAGGAATTAACCCGAAATGTAAGGGGCTGCGAAAGAGGGCTTCGGGAGAGTGTTCCATCAAACCCTACCGATGTAACCATTAAGCCAGATGGGGGAGTCCTCGGAACCAATTGTTTAGACAGCGCACTACGAGTCGCTCCTGTGTCCACTAGAAACTGATCAGTGGAGCCCAAAACCTCAGCTGATACGTAAGGACCCCTCTGATCAACTGGCACCTCAACTGATTCTAACCCCCATCCAACGCATTCCTATGCATGCTGAGAATCATGATACCCAGACCGGTCAATCCCCGACACTTGATACTGATTTTGTCGATCAAAAACATTAGACCTATCTCGTTGCTGCCCAGCAAGGTCAAAACGAGCGTGATCATTAGAATTCCCTCTAAAATTCGAGAAACCCCCTCTACCCCTTGGGCCACCCTGAGTGTGTCCCTGACTGTGTCCCTGCCGTGAAGCATGCAACACTGGGCATTCTCTGGCCCAGTGCCCCGATTGCTTACAATACGCACATTGATTCCTATTCAGATCAAATCGGCCCGAGGGAGGACCATAGAATCCTCCCCTACCTCTATTTACACCCCGTCGGGGCGGACCATATACCTGTGCTAACATCACCTTCGTTTTTAAATCCTTCGATTTCTTTTCCTCCTGCCCCTTCGCTTCTAGCTCCTGGCGCTCATAGTACTGAGCTATAGTCAGGAGGGCTGTCGGGGTCGTAGTGGACCAAGAACTTTCACTCGCTTTGAGGCGAGCTGCAATTGCCGGTAATAGATTCGCCACATATTTGTCAGCAAAAAGGTGCCGACCCGTATCATCCGTAAGAGACTGACCACTAAAATCATGGAACGTCTCCTCAAAGCGCGTAAAGAAATCTGCAACTGATTCATCGGCTTTCTGCTTACACGAGGCTAGCATATTCCAGTCAATCTTTTTAGGGGGAATAATTGTCTTCAACTTAGCCAGAATAGCAGCAGGGAAATCTAAGATAATCTGAGGTGGTTTCTGCGCGGGCTTTCTCTCCCTATCCTCATCCTCAAGCTCAGACCACCGAGCCTTAAAAGCGGCAACATCGTCCACCTTCCGCACAGATCGCCACATATCTGGTGGTAGAATAAGCCCAAAGAACAAATCTATATCTGCTAAGGTCATAGTACAAGAATTCAAGGCCCCCTCGACTTCTTTGTAAAAAGGCCGCTGGATTCTTGCGGGGATCAGGCAACGCATTCTTTAATGCCATGACGTCAGCCCTGTGCCAGGGAGTATAAACCCAATTATACACAAAATATCCCTTAGCATCGGCGGAGGTAATATCCGAGCTAGTCCCCGCTCCTTTAGGAGGAACATACAAAGGCGCCGCCTCGCGCATTGGTTTAGCATGCACTGGATCGCTCTTATCTGATTGAGAGGTGGATGAATGGCCGCCTCCAGTACGCGAATCCGACCGCTTTTCCTCCTCAAGATGTTGGCGCGCTTTCTCTTTAAGGTCTGCTGCCGCATCCCGCAACGCAAACAGTCTCCGAACCGCCTCAGGCGCCTTAGAGGGAGAGAAAACACCATTACGCAATGCTTTAGCATCCAATACCACATCGTCAGGTTCAAAGACACTGGAATATTTCCGAAAGGCACCAATCACTTCATCAGAAAAGTGTCCCAAGAAATACAACCTTTCTCTATCCTGCCACGACTCCCAAGAAGCCAACAGTTCATCAAGGGATAACTTGCCCTTACATGCACGATAAGAAACCTGCCGAAGCTCACCCATTCGCTCAGCCGATAACATGGACCGCGTGTCTACCTTACTCGAACCCGATCCAGAATCTTGTGGCCTCGGGGCAGACGCGCCGACATAAGGTGGCGGAGAACGATCTAATAAATAAAAATCATCGTCATGATTATTAAGGACAGGATAGAGTGGCTGACGAACAGCATATTGACCCGAGACTTGTAACCTATGTTCTTTCTCTTGTTTCTCCGTCTGTTCTCTTTCCTCCCGACGCTTTGCTTCCTGCGCTCTCACATGATCATTCTTTCGTTGCTCTTTATCAAACAGCGCTTTCTCGCGTTTTTCTCGCTCACGCACTTCCTTCACCCATAGTCGCACACATTCAAACATGTCTTGACGCGCACGCCGTTTACACATACACTGTTCCACATACTCAATCTTACGTATATCAAACGATCCATACAACGGTCACCGTAACTCAGGATCCTTCTTGGTATATTTCCTCCATACTGTGCTGTACATTATGGAGGAAAGACCATGCTTCACATACATATCCCTATTAGGAGTCCCCTCTGGGGGAGCTGGAGCAGATTCCTCGTGGTTTAACTGGTTTCCAAAGCAGCAGCACCACTTACGGAGTGCGCTAAAAGCAGGCATGCTCAAAAATAATGCAGAATATGCAGTATTATCAAAAAAATGGCACTTAAACGTTGTGCTGATCAAAGTTACACAGTTCCGGAGAAATATCTCCACATTACCTGCCTATATGTGTTGCAACGCATATATTCTCACAATAATCAATACAAGATATGACCGGTCATCACAAATCAAACTCAAATAGCCAACCCAGGCTTCAAAAACTCGGAGCAAGTACCGTACAACGGTTCTTACCAATCAAGAGTCCAGATTCCAACTGCCAAGCTCCAAAATTCGCCCAAACGGCTGTCACGGCAGGACCGACAGAAGAGGTCTCAGTCGAGGACCGGCGCCACCCAGATGGTCAGGTCGGAAGGGAAGGAAGAAAAACCTCGGGATGCCAGGACTAAAGTGCCTCTGGCAGTGATCACATCCCCGGCCAAATTCCTCACCTTCGTCGCGACCAATCCTTCGAGCATCCGAGTCGCCGATGAGCCCCACGTGACGGGCGGCAATTGATGAGTACAGGCCCCAGCTAGGCCCGCAGTACACAAGGGTTCGCTCTCCTGCAATGGAATCTATAAGGAAGTTGGCACGGAAACTGCAAAGTACAAAGACAAGGTTTATTAACCCTTAAGGGTGGTCCTACAATCCATACAATACCCTTCAGTATTGCATAGAGTAGCACAAAGAACTTGCATACACGGTCCCCTTTTATACACAACAGAGGGGCTCATAAGTAGGAGGGTACGACATGAGACGAGGAATGTTACCTTTTATGGACATTTGCAATACTAGATCGATATGTGGGCGGAGCTGACATACTCCTTAAGCCCGCGAAAACATGGTCAAGCAAGGACTAACTGATAACAGATGTGGTCAAGTCTGGGCATGCGCCAGATGGACAAAGGAACTATTTATAGACTGTTACTAGGCAGATTACAAGAGCAACTAACACAAAGATAAGACTCTTCTCGTGCTGAGCACGTGGAGACATGACAATACAAAATGGAGTCCAGACTTCAGTCAACATAACAAAAGGAACATGTGCAAGGGAGGAGAATTCATGTCTTTAGTAAATGCTTAACACATCGAAGTTGCAATTTACAACAAAGCCTCCCGGCTTACCTTGATCTCGACGTCTCGAGGCGTCCAACCATGCTCCGGACTCCGCAGTCGATTCTTCCGCGACGGGGGCAGGCCACGGCCTCACGCACCTCCTCCAGCAGCTGCGACGGCAGCGACGGGACCCCGGGCTTCTCCGCGGGCCTCTACACGATGAGGGGGCACCCTTCAGGCTTTCGGGCCGCGACGGGGAGCGCGCTCTAGCCCCTGTGCCAGGGGGGGGTCAAATTAAGCGGAGAGTTCCACGCTCGACGGGGCTTGCTGCAGGGGATCCCCGGCCAGGTCAGGGAGCGCAGGGGTCACAGCGCTAATACCTGGTCAATCCCCAGCAATTCCAAAATCAGCTTGGCATATGGTTTTCGTGTTCAGGTTGTGACAGGAAGTCGCAGCATTCAGTTTCAGCATGCGGTCGTGTCATGAGGGTTCAGCATTCAGTTTCTGCAATCAGTTGCCATATGAAGTCTTGATGGCGCAGATGTCTCTGGCGCCCTTGGGGGGTTCTGTTCCTGGGGGGTAGGGATTGAGTTGGCGACTAGGTCCTTCCTAGTCAGGCTGGGCAGAGGTTCCCTGGGTCCTCCTACTGCTGGGCAAGATCAGTGGGCTTTACAGGATCCCTCACTCACTTAAGAGGCAGCACCTAAATCCTGTCACTCTCAGAGGCATAAGTCCCTGGCTAGGCCCTACCGCCTAACACTCCTGCGTGGATTCTCCAGCTCTGCTTTACCCCACTGGCCAACTGACTAGAAAAAGTTCCCTCCCTCTGTTAAGTATCCCTAGGTCAGGTGATCTCTATCCAAGGCGGCAAAAGTAAAAACCACACCTCCCTTCTAGAAGGTTCCAGCACATTCCAGGAGCTTCCCCATTCTACCTATGGGACAAAAAAGGCGGGCTGGTGTCGCAACATTGTTGTGGGGTCCCAGCCAGCTCCTGGCAGCTAGGGTGCTACTAATGAAGACCACTCTGCAGTAGCAGGTGCCTGTGGCAGCCATCTTGGGAGAAGGGAGCACCTGCACCGTAACACTGATTGGCAGTGAAAAGGCACCCGGAGACCTAAGTCCAACATCAAAATGAGGGTGGAAAAAGTGAGGCACGATCAAAAATGGAGGGGGAGACCACCCTAGGGCTGACAGGTCTAACACGCATCTCCCCCAGCCGAAAGAGGGGAGAGCTACCCAACCTCTCGGGAGTTCTCATCGCTAAGGCGGAAAAACCTGGAGAGACCGTCAGCATTGGCGTGGTCAACTCCGGGTCGATGTTCCACCCGAAAGTCCATCCCCTGTAGGGAAATGGACCACCTCAACAACTTGGGGTTTTCGCCTCTCATCTGCATGAGCCAGCGAAGGGGCCGGTGGTCGGTCTGAATGAGGAAGTGAGTTCCAAGGAGATATGGCCTCAACTTCTTCAGAGCCCAGACCACCGCAAAGGCTTCTCTCTCAATGGTGCTCCATCGCCGTTCCCGAGGGAGGAGTCTTCTGGATATGAAGGCCACTGGTTGATCTTGGCCCTCGGTGTTGAGTTGCGAGAGCACCGCACCTATGCCGTGCTCTGAGGCGTCTGTCTGTACAATGAACTCCTTACCAAAATCTGGAGTTGCGAGTACTGGAGCGGTACACATCGCATGTTTCAGCGTGTCAAATGCCTCCTGGCAAGCAGCTGTCCATAAAACCTTGCAAGGTTGTTTCTTTGAGGTCAATTCCGTCAAGGGGGTTACGATGGTACCATATCCCTTGACGAACCGGCGGTAATACCCAGTGAGGCCGAGGAAAGCTCGGACCTCTGTTTGGGTCTTGGGGGGCTCCCAAGCCAAGATGGTCTCTATTTTGGCCTGGAGGGGTTGCACCTTACCTCCGCCCACCAGGTGTCCCAGGTACACGACAGATCACTGTCCAATCTGGCACTTGCTGGCTTTAATAGTTAGGCCAGCGCGTTGCAGGGCCTGCAATTCCTCCTGGAGGTGCTGCAGATGGTCCTCCCAGGTGCTGCTGAAGACAGCTATGTCATCCAGGTATGCCACTGAGAAGGACTCCAGACCAGATAGTACCTGATTCACTAACCGCTGGAATGTGGCTGGAGCATTTTTTGAGCCCAAAGGGCATTACTCGAAACTGAAAGTGGCCCTCGGGGGTGGAGAATGCTGTCTTCTCCCTTGCTCCATCGGCCATGGCAATCTGCCAATATCCTGATGTCAGGTCAATGATGCTGAGGTACCGGGCTGCTCCCAGCCGGTCCACCAGCTCGTCCGCTCGTGGGATGGGGTGAACATCTGTCTTCGTGACAGAGTTCAACCCCCTGTAGTCCACACAAAACCGAAGTTCTGGTGTGGTACCCGGTGGGGCCGCTTTCGGCACCAACACCACCGGACTAGCCCACGGGCTGCTGGAAGGTTCTATCACCCCCAGCTCCAGCATCTTGGCTACCTCACGCTGGATGCTATCCTTCACTCGGTCAGAGAGCCGGTAAGACTTGTTCTTTACCGTGGGGCTGTCCCCTGTGTCCACATCATGGGTACACAGATGAGTGATTCCAGGCGTGAGGGAGAACAACGAGGCGAACTGTCCCAGGACATGGCGGCAGTCCCTCTGTTGCTCTGGGGTCAAGGATGGGGAAAGGACTACACCTTCTACCGAGCCATCCTTCTCCTGTACCGCTAGAAGGTCAGGAAGAGCTTCACTCTCTTCCTCTTCGCTCCCATCCGTCACCATAAGGAGAGCAAGCTCTGATCGCTCATGGTGCGGCTTCAGGCGGTTGACGTGGAATACCCTCAGGGGCTGTCGGGGGGTTTTAGATCAACTACGTATGTGGTCTGGCCTCGTCGCTCCACAATGTCATACGGACCAGTCCACCGGTCCTGGAGGGCACAAAGCTCCCCAGGTTCCATGACCCACACCTTCTGTCCAACGTCCAACTCGACCGTCCGAGCGTTGCGGTCGTACCACTCCTTCATAACGGTCTGGCTAGCCTCTAGGTTCTCTGAGGCCGCCTTCCTCAGCTTGGCCATCTGGCTGCGGAATGCCAGCATGTAGCTGACAATGTCACGGGGAAGCTTCTGTGAAGTCTTCTCCCACCCCTCCTTCACTAAGCTGAGGGGACCCCTAATGGTATGGCCATAGAGCAACTCAAACGGGCTGAACCCGACTCCCTTCTGCGGTACCTCCCAGTAGGAGAACAACAAGCAGGGGAGGAGGACGTCCCATTTACGCCTCAAGCCCTCTGGCAGGCTTCGGATCATTCCCTTCAAGGTTTTGTTAAAGCGCTCTACGAGCCCGTTAGTCTGGGGATGGTAAGGAGTGGAGAACCGGTAGGTCACTCCACACTCCTTCCACATGGCCTGCATATAGGCCGACATGAAATTCGTGCCTCTGTCCGACACCACAACCTTGGGGAATCCCACTCGGGTAAAAATCCCCAACAGTGCCAGAGCCACCACCGGTGCAGTGATGGTCCTCATAGGAATAGCCTCTGGGTACCTAGTGGCATGGTCCACCAAGAACAGAATGAACCGGTGTCCCGCTGCGGTCGGAGGGTCCAACGGCCCAACAATGTCTATGCCGACCCTCTCAAAAGGGGTCCCGACCACCGGGAGCGGTTCCAACGGGACCTTCAATTTAGTCCCAATCTTGCCACTTGCCTCACAAGAGTTACAGGTCTTACAAAAGGTGTCTGAGGCGATCCTCATCCTGGGCCAATAAAAATGTGGGACCAACCGTGCAAAGGTTTTGTCCTGACCCAGATGTCCGGCTAAGGGTATCTCGTGCGCTAACTCCAGCAGGAAGGCCCGGTAACATTGGGGGACCACTATGGCCCTCGAAGATCCATGTACCGGCACCTTAGGCTCACTGTACAGGAGACCATCCTCCCAATACACATGATATCCGCCCGCCTCCTGACTGGCCACTTGGGCTTCGGCCTGTCGCCGCATGCCTTCAAGCATGGGGCACGCCCTTTGTGCCTGTCAAAATTCCTCCCGGGTAGGCCCTCCTTCCACATGCCAGTCGGCAAGGGTCGGCAAGTCCCCCACGGGAACGACATAACCTCCGCGGACTCCGGGCGCACCTCTGCGGCCTCCCCATCCATCTCACGGGGCGTGTCCTCTACCACCTTCTTCTTTCCACACTTGGCGTTGGGTTGGGCCATGATTCCAGGCTCCAACCCGCGTTGAGTTCCATGCCGGGCAGCCATGGACCGCGTGACTACGCAAGTCCACCCTGGTAATCCCAGCATCTCGGTATGAGCTCGAAACTCTACATCTCTCCATTTGGTGTGCTCCAGGTCGTTCCCTAGCAAGCATCCCACAGGCAAGGCAGGGCTCACCGCAACTCTCAGTAGGCCTTTGACTCCTCCCCACTCAAATGGAACACGAGCCACTGGATAGTGACTCACACTGCCGTCAGCCAATACGGCCGGATGGAACTCCTCGGGGACTACTTGGTCTGGGGACACCAGCCGCCTCACTACGGTGGTCATGCTGGCACCTGTGTCCCTCAGAGCCTCCACATCCTCCCCGTTAACTCTCACCCTCTGCTGATATTTAGCAGTGTTCGGAGGCAGGGACACTATGGGGACCATCTCTCTATCCCCGAGTGAAACCAGGGTCAGGCCTGTCCACTCCCCTTCCCTATCTAAGGGCAGCTCCACCCCAAGCGCTACACTACTTACCCCGGGACTCTTCCCGCCCGTTGGGGCTGGGGGTCTCTTGCAACACTTGGGATCTCCTTTGTAGTGTTCAATTTCCCCACATTCATAGCACCTCACAATCCTTGGCTGCTGACTCCTGTCAGGGTAAGTGGGTTTTGTGGAATTGGACGGGGTGTGGTTCCTACTCCTTTCCCAAACTTATTTTGGGGGCCTTTTGAGAACTCCACCTTTTTATCTCCCCCCTCTTTCTTCTGGGGGAAACCCTGTCCGCCTTTCGAGCCATCTCCCCAGAGACCCTTGTGAAACACCCGGGTGCTCACCCAAATATCCGCCTCCTCCGCAAGCTCACGGGGATCCGTTAACTTGCGGTCCACCAGATGTTGGCGCAGCTCCGGAAAGCACTTATCCAAGAGGTGCTCCCTTAAACAAAGATTGTACAACCCTTGGTAGTCCTGAACCTCGCTGCCACGCACCCAACTATCTAGTGCCTTACGGGCATAGTCAAAAAAATCCACCCAATTCTGTGTGGACGGCTTATGGCTGCCACGAAACTTCTGCCTATACCTCTCGGGGTTGAGACCAAATTTCTTTAGCAAGGCCTCTTTCATGGGGGCATACCTGACCTGATCCGCCTTGGCTAAGTATAACAGGGTGTCCCTGACATTGGGAGGTATATAGCGATATAGGCCACCTCCCCAATTGCTCTTGGGTACCCCATGGGCTGTCAAGGCCACCTTGTATGCCTCCAACCACTTGGCAATATCATCCCCCACTGTGTAATTGGCAATGACTTCTTTGGGCAAATAACATTTTGACTCTTGGGGATCTCTTGGTACGCTGCCACCATTGTCCTTATTGGACGCATTTAACTGGAGGGCGCGCAGCTCCAACTCCTTCAGCTGAAGCTTGTGCGCCAGCTTCTTTTCCTCCATTGCCCATCTCTTGTTTTCTCTCTCTTGTTCCAGTTTGGCCAATTCCCTTTCTCTCTCCTGTTCCAACTTGGCCAGCTCCCACTTTAACTGCCTCTCCTCCCTCCTCTGAAGACGCGCTCCTCCTAGACCCTGTCCTACTGCTGGCCCCAGAACGTCTCCCTGGGGGCACATTTTCAGACACATCTACATTTAGTATGTCTAGTACTTCCTGGGCGCTCTCCTCCTGAGGTGCATCTGGCGCCTCCTGTCCCTCATCCTCTCTCCCCTCTGGGTGGGCCTCTACCCATGCCCTTAAGGCGGTACGGAGTTCCGGTCCTTTGGCCCTCCGCACCCCAGGCACCCCCATCCCCTGCCCGAATTCTCTCAGCTGCCTTACAGTGTACCCCTCGAGGTCAGCTAACCAGAACTCCATCGCGACAGGTGGGGACCTAGATATCAAGGAAGAAAAATTCTAGGATATGGGTGACAGTTTCAAGCTAACCAGGATTTTTACACCCTCAGTCTGGACAGTGGAATGCAATCAGTGCAGTAATAAACAGTTGCAGAGCTTCAATACAATAGGCGTTTGATTGTGGCGCCCTCCGCTTCACGGAAGGGTACTGTATGGTCACAGGTCCTAATCCCACCGCTCGCCAACAATGTAAGACCTGGGGTCACCGGGCCCTAAGGGGGTAACGTGACTCGAGCGGGTGGGCACTCGAAGGCTTAAGTGTAAAGCGACCATACAACACACACATCCCCTGAAGCAGGAAACGCACACAATAATGGACGCCACACAGTAGGTTCAATGAAAATCAATCAAGTTTATCTAAGCAGTTAGATGCAAATGCAGTTCATGAGATGGCAATGGGCAGTACTTGAATACATTAGCATTAGATTCACCAGCATTTCATTATGGTGCCATAGGCAGTACCTGAATACATTAGCGTCAGATTCACCAGCAATTCATTATGTTGCAATAGGCAGTACCTGAATACATTAGCGTCAGAGTCACCAGCAATTCATCATAGTTCCATTGGCAATACCTGCCGAACCTGGCGGAGTGGTAAACACAGCGGTTAACCAGCGCGCTGCGCCCCTCCCACCACTAGCATTTCAATCTGCCGTGGGCACCTCGCGCGGTATCTAGCAATTATCAGCGCTTTGACATAGAACTGGAAAACGTAGCACCACACCTGGAAGACTACATATCGCTACTCAGGACATGACTAGCGCTTCAGTGCAGAACTTGAGGACCCAGCGCTACTCGTAATAACCAGGCATTAAGTACTTCAGAGCAGGACTGGAGAACACAGCGCTACTCGTAATAAACAGGCATTAAGCACTTCAGAGCAGAACTTGAGAACACAGCGCTACTTGTAATAAACAGGCATTAAGCACTTCAGAGCAGAACTTGAGAACACAGCGCTATTCGTACTAATCAGCATTAAGCACTTCAGAGCAGAACTTGAGAACACAGCGCTACTCGTAATAATCAGGCCTTAAGCACATCAGAGCAGAACTTGAGAACACAGCGCTACTCGTAATAATCAGGCCGTAAGCACTTCAGAGCAGAACTTGAGAACACAGCGCTACTCGTAATAATCAGGCCTTAAGCAAATGGTCCCCTTGTACGCGGCAGTCCAGAATCAAGGGGGCAATCCCACGGAGGGGAACCAGAGTCTTGGTTGGGCACCGGGAAGCGGTTGCAAGTAGGGCGGTGCCGCTCCCGATTGTTAGGGGGCGCACCGAGTCCTCCTCAGACCTTCCGGGGAGCAGGGGGTGAGTCCCAGGCCTCAGCACAGCCACGCTACCTCCCAGCCCCCGGGGGTTACCTTGATCTCGGCGTCCTCCACAGACAGGCACTCTGGGGATCTTCACGGTTCCGGCCCCGCAGTCGGAGCGCTCAGCGGCAGGGGCGGCGACACGCAGTCCACCCTCGTCACGTGGGTGCAGGAGCCAGCCTCACGGCCTTCCACGACTGCGACGGCAGCGGCGGGGCCCCGGGCTTCTCCGCGGGCCCCGATTCGATGAGGGGCAGACTTCTGGGCCCTGGGCCGCGGCGGTGAGTGCACCTCTGGTCCCCGCGCCAGGGGAGGGTGACAAATTAAGCAGGGGTGACGGCGGGCTCAGTGCTCAGCGCCCGATGTGGGACGGACTCGGGGGGATCCCAGGCAAGGTCGGGGAGCGCAGGGGTCACAGTGCTAGTACCTGGTTGATCCCCCAGCAGTCCAGCAGTCACTTTCAGCTTAGGTTTCAATAGGGAGCTTCAGCATTAGGTTTCAGCATTCAGTTTCAGCATGAAGTTCCAGCATTTAGTTTCAGCATTCAGTTTCAGCATGAAGTTGTAGCATTTAGTTTCAGCATTCAGTTTCAGCATGAAGTTCTAGCAATCTTACTGGCGCAGATGTCTCTGGTGCCCTTAGGGGTTCTGTTTCTTGGGGGTAGGGATTGAGTTGGTGACTAGTTCCCTCCTAGTCAGGTTTGGCAGATGGCCCCTGGGATCTCCTACCGCCGCGCTAGATCAGTGGGCTGTACAGGATCCCTCACTCACTTAAAAGGCAGTACCTAAGTCCTGTCACTTTCAGAGGCATAAGTCCCTGGCTAGGCCCTACCGCCTAAAACTCCTGCGTGGATTCTCCAGGTCTGCTTTACCCCAACTGGCCAACTGACTAGAAAATGTTCCCTTCCTCTGTTAAGTAGCCCTAGGTCAGGTGACCTCTATCCAAGGCGGCAAAAGTAAAAACCCCACCTCCCTTCTAGAAGGTTCCAGCACATTCTAGGGGCTTCCCCATTCTACCTATGGGACAAAAAAGGCGGGCTGGTGTCGCAACATTGTTGTGGGGTTCCAGCCAGCTCCTGGCAGCTAGGGTGCTACTAGAAAGACCACTCTGCAGTAGCAGGGGCCTGTGGCAGCCATCTTGGGAGAAGGGAGCACCTGCACCTTAACACTGATTGGCAATGAAAAGGCGCCCGGAGACCTAAGTCCAACATAAAAATAAGGGTGGAAAAAATGAGGCACGATCAAAAATAGAGGGGGAGACCACCCTAGGGCTGACAGGTCTAACAGGTACCATTTACATATGTTGTTGGTGTATGGGTTTGTATTCCATATGAATAGGTTCTCAAAATGGCTCATGTATAGACACGCTATACTAGGAGCAAAAGTGCTGCCCATAGATGTACCGTGTACTTGCCAATACAGTTGGTTCACGAATTAAAAAAAATTCTCAGCCAGTCGCATCAGAGTGATGATCCAGTTGCTGGGGGCAGTCCATTGCCAATCTTCATTTTTAAGGAGTTCTTCAATGACTTCGATGCTTTCCGTCTGGGGTATACTGGTATATAATGCCTCTACATCTAGGTATACCAGGAAATATTCATTCGGGTCGTTCTCAATGTTGGTCAAGAGATTGAGGAGATGTTTAGTATCCTGTACATACGACGTTATACGTCTAACCAGAGGACACAGGAACCAGTCAGTATATTGGGATAGAGGTTCCAGGATTGACCCGATCCCGGAGACAATCGGTCTACCTGGAGGGGGCAATTTCCCTTTATGGATCTTAGGAATGGTGTAGAAAATGGGATTCTTGGTTCATCTTGATTCAGAAATCCGTGTTCTTTCTTGGTAATCCATTCCCTTCCAAGGGCATCTGATGTCAGTGTGAATATAGTTGTCTTGAGTCTTTGTGTAGGGTCTCGATTTATTTTTTTGTAAAATTTACTGTGAGCCAGAAGAGTGAGGCATGCTGTCTTGTAGGCAGTCATACTTTGAATTACTGTTGCACCCCCTTTGTCAGCGGGTTTGATTATCTATTCTGTTCTGTTTTTCAATTTGGTCAGGGCTGTACGTTCTTTGTTGCACAAATTGTTAAAAGTGTTCATTCTGGGTTGGAGTTCTTCTACTTCTTTAGCCACTGCTTCCTCAAAGGCGAGTACCTCTGGGGGCATCATGCTTGAGGGCGGATAGAATGTTGATTTTAGTCGTAAATCAGTGTATTCACCATCTTTGACAACATCTTCTTTGTCATGGAAGAATGTCTTGAGTCTGATTTTTCTGAAGTATTCTCCCAGTTTGCATCGCAATTGGAATTTGCCCAAATGGGTAGTTGGAACGAATCCAAGGCCCTTTTCCAAGATTGCAATCTCATGTGTAGTGAGGGTTATATCTGTTAAGTTTACTACTAGTCCCTCATCGTGCTTGTCCCCGGTTGTTGTTGATCCCTGGAGTTGCTCCTCGTATTCGGTCTTGGCCTGTCTTCCTCCCATTGTAGTCTTCTGTTGCGATGTCTTCCTCGTTTCCCTCTCCTTCCGCCCTGACCTAAAAAATGCTGATTAAATTCAGGTTGGAAGTAGGGACCTGCTGGATATTGTGGTGGCCCCTGGTACGGAACCGGGCCGAATGGTACATCTGTGGCTGTCCATATCTCTGATTATAGCCTCCTCGTCGTGGTCTTCTTGGTTTGTTTTGCCAACTCCTGTAAGAACCATCACTAGACCAACCATCTTGCTCAGAATCAGATGACCCGGATTGGCCATTTGGTGAGGATCCAGTATCTGAATTTTCCTGTCCTTTATAATCACCCTTATATAAGGGTATGGTGGCTGAATTTCTTAAGGTCTTTATGTAATTTGGAGATCTAATTCTGCATGAGGTAATCCTTGTAATTAGTGATCTCCTTATTCACCTCTTCAAGTTTCTTTTTGTAAAGTGTTAGTTTAATTTCTGTGCGTAGGTGATCCTCGCTGGTTTTAATTTTGACTAATATGGCATCTGAAAGGCGCTTGGCCGTGTTGATTATCAGGATTAGCCAATCCCTTGAACAGCGCCACGCAATTAGTGACCATTCCTTTTTGAATTGGTGATCCTCCAGGAATATCCTGGGTGCATTTGTAACCAACATGCCTGTTGGTGCTGCATTACCCCGGAGGTATTCTGTCATGATGGCTCCATGTAGTCCCCACCCTAGACACCCTAGTCAACACAGACACATATAGATCCAAGGGTGACGTTCAGATGACATTATGGAGTACACCGCCAGTAACTGGATACTATCCATGTGGATCATGTGTATCCTGTGAATTTACTAGACACACTAAGACTCTCAAATTAGGCTTACGTACTCCGTGGTTACAAAGGTCACACACAAACTGTAATTCAGAAGCAGTGATCTACCTTATTAAGTGCCCCTGCGAGTTGTCTTATGTGGGCATGACCAGCCCTAAAGTCAAAATACGGATAAGTGAACATAGAAGCACGATCATACGTATGATCACAGCTACCAGACTAACATCACATTATGTGGAGAAACGGCATAAAGACACAGACATAAGATGGACAATAATTGAGAAAATCAATGGCATCGGGATCCTGCAGAAGAGACTTTTAGACAGGGAACAGCGCTGGGTATATCGTTTGAAAACCCATGAGAGGGGACTCAATGACGGTATACCATGGAGCCAGTTAAATAGATGAAAAGAGATGAACATAGCAAAAACATCTCCCCGATCAGTCATTTTGGCAGCACCAAACCTCATGCCGTTAGTCTCAAACATAATAACGTGCTCTGATAGCCATACCAATATCAAGACGTTTAATCGCGTCACTACCAACATACACACTATGAAGACAGTGAGCCCTTATGACTTGGGCTATGTCACTTTTATTTACACAATGGTCATCCTCACTCTCGGGACAGATGGGCATGACGTCTCTTTCCGTTGTATTTATACCAAAGCCCATTGTTAGTACACCAACCAAAATATATGTAGGGGCCATTATGTCCATCGTTATCAGAGCACCCCTAAAATTAAAAAACTGCCAATTATAGATGCACTCACAGGATGAACGATATCTCATTAGTTCCTGTGCTTCTATTTTGATGAACACCCACAATTACAGTTCATAATTTCTTTAATCTAATATCCCAGTTTGCAAGTGCATATGAGAATAAACTCTTTTTTCCGCAGGCACCCACTCAATTGAGTATCACCATACGAAAGAACATCCCGTGAATTCCTACCCAATCTTTATAAACTACAACTTCGGCCATAATCATCCTTCCGAAACGTCGAATACGTCAGCACAATAAACATCATATGCTCCGGAGCGCACAGATAACCGTTTTTTCTTTTTTTCACAAATTCAAAATTTAAAATTAAATTTTATTCATGAGTGCACACCGGTAGGAACATTACGTCCGCCAGCACCCAAGGAACCAAATAAAGAACAATGAGCACACCGCACCATTGAACTACCGTTCAAACCCTCTGAAAACTACAATCCCCATCAAAGACTACCGGCTCACGCCGCATACGCCAGGACGCCTCACGTCATTTCCCCCTCAGCTCGGGGGCGTTGTCTCAATTAGCTCGAAAAACACCGCGCTTATGCCATATCTAAACGCAACACTAGCGTCTCTGTCTTCTAAAGCCGAGGACCAGAACCAGAATAGGTAGCAGGCTGGGTGATTGATCTGATTTTAGTAAGTACTTAATACTGGCACATACGCGCAGCGCTCTCTCGCATGAATTTTTCTTCGATTCTCTAATGCTTTATGGACACAATTGTGTGACCCTTGCCGCTGCTTTTGATCCCACGATGCCGGATCCCTCTAAGACATAACAGCAGACCAGTTCTTTCTGCATTCTAAACAGACACACTATCTCTTTTCATAATCACCCCCAGGACCACCCTCATTGTTATTCTGGTCCTGTGTGAAACGGTCAACCTTCCCGAATTGGGTAAAGTATGACTATAGATTTTGTGTGCGTGTTTGTTATGTATGCCTGCCCTTATATTTATTTTTACATTCATTATATTTATTCATACTCACGGTTATTTTCCCAATATAACTTGATACTCAATTGATGTTTTTACGCTACATGGTGCAATTGAGATTGAATACACATGGTGCACGCTATTTTAGAGATCAGACTTCACGCTGATAACGCTAGGATGCGATTAAATTCGCCACTACCACAGAATGCCTGTCACATACAAACCAATATGTTACAGTGAGTTGGATCTGAGTGGCACATTGAGGGGATATTCCTCTAAACAGAAGCATGCATATGAATCTAGGCATGTTCACCTTGCGGATTTCACCTCACCCCACAGGGGCAGTGAGCACGGCAGTAGTTCTGCCTGTGATATTTTATATGGTGTTTGTCCCTGTTTCTCTTTTCAGATGGAGCCTGGCAGTTGACACACACCTTTGTTTAAACACTTCACGAGGAGCAGCTACTCTGCCCCCACCTTACTGACAGGATAGGGACTTCCCATCCCAGTAATATCACTCACATAGAGGGGTCATTTTTTGCCCTGAAGAAAGTCCTGGACCTTTACGGCCACATCGGACTGAAACATGTCGGCACTAGGGTCTTAGGACCATAACACTCCAACAAAGACCCATTTTTAAATAATATTAATTACCCAGACAGACCCAAGAATAAAGGGAAACCGGGGATCTGCCTGAGGTATTTTATTTAAAACCCCCTCTGTCTTTGGTATATTAAAAGAGCTCCCAATATTGTGGTTGAGCCCACCCTGACTTTTAGGGGTCGCGGTGACCCGATGATGAAGCATGACACCACTAGGGTGTGTGAGGGTAATTTAAAGAAAAACATCCTTTTTCCCACAATCATGATTGGGTTAGGTACAACCTTTCACTAGAGAGTCTCCATAATTTCCTCTTCCCGTCATTTCCTCTGGCCCCTATTTACGGGTTCATTAGCACCACCATCCATTGGGTGGTCAATTAGAGTATTTTTTGTGAATATAGTCATTGATAGCGCCACTTCTATTGATGCCATACAGGCTTGCCACTGACAGCGCCACTTCTATTTAATCCATCCAGGCTGGGCACTTACAGCACCACTTCTATTGATGCCATCCACTCTAGACACTAACAACACAGCTTCTATTGATACCATCCAATCCAGACACTGACAGTGCCACTTCTATTGATGCCATCCGGGCTGGGTACTAACAGCACCACTTCTATCTATGCCATCCTCTTCAGGCACTAACTGATCAACTTCTATTGATGCCATCCAGGTCAGGTTCTGACAGGACCACTTCTATTGATGCCATGCAGACTGGGCACTGACAGTACCACTTCTATTGATTCCATCCAGCCCAAGCACTGACCACGCCAGTTCTATTGATGCCATCAATGCTGGGCACTGACAGCGCCATGGCTATTGAGGCCATCAAGGCTGGGCACTAACAGCGCCACTTCTATTGATGCCATCCAGCTCAGGCACTGACAGCGCCACTACTATTGATGCCATCCAGCCCAGGCATTGACAGCTCCACGTCTATTGATGCCATCAAGGCCAGGCACTGAAAGCGCTACTTCAATTGGATCCATCCAGGCCAGGCACTGACAGCGCTTCTTCTATTGATGCCATTCAGGCCAGGCACTGACAGCGCCACTTCTATTGACGGCATCCAGGCCAGGCACTGACAGCGCCACTTATAATAATGCCAGACAGGCCAGACACTGGCATCGCCTTTCTGATGATGCCATCCAGGTGGTACAGTGACAGTGATAGAGATCAGGGTGAATATATTATCCTTACTTCCACGTATAGAGTAATTTCACAGATACACGCACATACACTCATCACACACTAGGGCCCATTTCACTAACATACGCTCAAATACTCTATCAGTACTAAACCTGTGGAAAGAAAACTCCTAAACACCCTGCATCTATATCGAGGTCGATAAGACCTGGTTATTGTAACTGCCCTGAAACATAATCTGAACAATCTATACCATAATAATCAAACATAGTACTCAATAATTGACAAGAAATAATAACCAACACCGTATTCAAAATTATATTGCTTTATCTAAAATTAGTCAAAGAAAGTAAATCAGAATAAATCATTTTTCTCATAGTTACCTATTCCAGCTAAATGTCAGAACGGGTCAGGACAAGTCTCTCGGTAAAGTCTCTCAAGACGCAGTCCTCTCAGCAACGATCCTCATCAACGCAGATTCGGTACGCGGCAAAGGCAAATGGCAAGAGGCAAAAACCCTCTCTAGGCTAACAATTCTTATAGTAAATCGAACAAAGAAAAGATACATAACATCCGCTGAACCGCTGAGCAGAGCGAAAAGGAAAGGATGTCACATCGCTACATTCGAAAATCTCCGCTCAGGAAAAATCACAAAATAAACAAAACGGAACAGGAACCAAGAAACACAACTGTATCTTGTAAATTCTACATTTCCTCGGCAATGAGATCATGGTTCAGAGTCTTTCTTTAAAGCTCCTTTGTTTCCCAAGGCTGCCAAGGACGTTCCATTTCACTTGGAGATCACCCAAAACTGCTGCTGTCCTCACGGAAAGTTTTTACCAAGCAAGCAAGGACTGTGGTCAGCTGACTTCAGGACCATTTCCAGCAGGGCTCTCTCTCGTCACAGTTTTCTACTCGAGGCCAGGCTTAACATATCGGCCATCTTTATTTAGGCCACCATAGGCCACAATAGACCATCTTAATTAAAGAGACAAAAACAACGTTACCACAGCATAATGATTAAACAGTGTTAACCCCACTAATACCCTTATGTGTATGTAATTATCTAGCTCTTGCAACATAGAAAAGCATTAATTCGAAAAGCATTTTGTGCTCAAAAATAAACAGCACATAGCAACGTTTAAACATGAAAACATGCACGTTATTATTAAACAGCACACTTATGCGTACCCACGTGTAATTCTCTCTTGTTAGAACAAACGGATTGATTAATATAAACACTTACACAAGACAAATAATTAATAAATTAATAATTAATAAATTAATATAACAAATAGACATGCCAGAGCTTCAAAACCCAGTTAATTTTCAAACTGAAAACTCTGCTCTAGCAATCCCCCCTTTGGTGATTTTATCACCAAATAACCCAAAAAAAAAATTAGTGAAAATTTAGTCCCATCTTAGGAGAAATCGGAAATGTCTTTTTCTCCTTACATAACACTACACACCAGTCACTCTTTCATCATCCCTCTTTGTTTCTAAGTAAACACTCTCCCTCAATTCTTCTAATTCAATTTCTTGTGGTTCTCTTTTCAACCTCTTGTTTTTCTTCTCCTTATTTAATTTCTTTTTCCCTCTCCTGTTTTTACAACACACACACACTAATCTTAGTATCAATAAAGCAACAATTATGCAAGTTAAAGGAAACAATATTCTACCTATAATAGTACTACCTATTTTTGTAATAAAATCCTTAACAGCTATCATCTTATTAGCTATTTTAGTCCATAAACTCTCAACTTCAAGTGGTACTAATTCTTCATGAAAATCAGTAATATTTTTGATATAGACCTTCAGGTCTTTGCTTTCATCAGGAATGTAAGTGCAACAATGTTGAACTTTCAGCATTCCACAAACTCCACCCTCCTTGGCCAATAGAATATCAAGGGCAAGTCGATTTTGCATAGACATGGCACGTACGGCACTTAATTCCGTATTCACCAAAAGAAATCCTCCAGCGGTATTTGTCGATAAGCGATCAACCACTGTTGACAGTTTCCGAATTCCATAAGCATTCAAAGAAATTCCCACTGCTGGAATCAATACCCCAAAAATATCACCCACTATTTCAGACCAAGTTTCTCTCTTAAAACGCATTAGTAAATGAATATGTTCTACATCTCTTATTTTATCTATATGAAAAATCTTTGGAAAAACCAGGCCCACATAACACGTGCCATACCAATGGTCAGGCAACTTGTAATAAGCCTTGTTCCCACAAACATAGTACACTCCTGGAAAAATTGTATCTTCTCCACCTCTAAAACCCCAACCTGTTGCAATGAAGTATGTATCATGGTACTCACTAGTCCCAACAAAATATGTATCATATTGGGATTTCCTCCTGGTAATGCACAATTTACCCTTCTGTGGTGCATCTAAAGCTAAAGTTGGACTAGCCCCATTTTTCAACTCTTTTCCCATCTCAATGTCCCAAATTGTCTCACTCACTTTATATTTCCCTGCTTTCTCATGCATGTTCAATCTCCTTTCCTCTACCATATCTAGGAACGCTTTCTCCTCTTCTTTCAGACTGCAAGTTAAATTATTCTTAAAAATATAATCTAATGTTAATTCTTTTTCTTCGATAAAAATTTCACCAAAAGTGTTAGCTTCTTTAGCTGGATTCAGCTCTTTGTTCATTGGCAAGTGCCCAAAAACTATCTCTGTTAGACATCTTATAATCTATTTTCCCTAGCAAATAAAACACACTACTTAAAACACTACAAGAAATACCATATGTAGCTGGTAAATGGTGATAAGTAACACCCTCTGAAACGGATGCAGGTAATTGCATACAAACGTAGCAATCCCTAACTTCCATTGTTTTCACATATTCATATAACAACTTTGAAAAAACATTACTAGAAAAATTATTAATTGACCTATCTTTGTGTATGTAAGTATTACTAATTCTAATCGGAACTACTTTTTGCAAATTTTTCTCTATATCTGTCATATTCTCTGTATGCGTCTCAAATGTAACTTTAAAAGTAACTAATAAAACTAAAACACCCCATAGAAGCATTAACAATCCAGTACAGCAGCAGCACATTCTACACCACCTTTTTAAGAAGGCACATCTATTTTGATTATCTTCTATGTTAGCCATTTTACTACTTTGACCTTATCTCTTGACTTAGCCTCTACTACTCCACTACTGAAATTGAAACTTAAAAGTTCTTCAACAATTCTTTCAGATTTTTCTCTTCAGTTTCTTCAAATGATTTTTTCCTATTCACTTAATCCAAGTGAATCCTTCTTTATTCAATTTGGATACTTGTCATTTTTCTCTTCAATCTCTTCAACATCAAATTGTATTAGATCTCCAACATCAAAATCCTCAGTATTTGACTCTTCTCCAATGTCAGTCAAGAGCACTTTCAGGATTTCACCAGTATCTTCCTCAACCACTTCTTGTACGGTCTCCTCTGGATTTCCTTGACTTTCTGTCTCTTCACCTTCAGACAGTGCCACATACGTCCATTCCGGCGACCTATACTTCTGGTTAGGTTTTCTTATTCTTTTGATCTTTTCTGGTTCTTTTGATTCTTCTCCTTTTATTGAATTTTGACTCGATATTTCATTTACTTGTTCAGCTTTTGATGTATTTGCTCTTATTACTCTGTATCTCAGCCTCTTAACTCTGTTGTTAGGCCAACAATCTCCTTTTACCACCTTTTTCGGCCTTATCTCTTTATTGTTTCTTTCTCCAATCCAAGTTCTCTTTCTCAGAACTCGACCCTCTGTTTGTTCATTCTCATCATCCAATTCTGCTTCAAGTGCCTTCTGTTTTCGTTTTCTAGCAGTTTTCTTTTTCTCCACAGTTTCTTTCACCACTGTTTGAGACTTCCCTACTTCTGTCCCTCCTCGGGTCTCCGACACGCAATCTTCTTGCTGTCTACTTGTCCCTTCACCTAGCTTGTCAAGAATGTTCCCTACACCTCCTCGGGGGTCTTCCGCAATCCGTCCCTCTCTATCTTCTACTGACCCTGCTTCTTCAAGTATAATCTCAAGTGGTTCTTCAATCTCCTCCTCTTCTGATTCAGGAGTAGTCTCTGTGGAATTTCTCTTTTCTTTTCTTTTTCCTTCACTTTCACTGCTTTTTGAAACTTCAGGCTCTTTCACAGAATCTGATCTCTTCTCTGATACTCGCAGTGGTTCACTTGAATCTTTTTCTGCTTCTTTCCTCACTGGTTCTGTATCTTCATCATCACTGGAATCTGATTCTTCAAAATACTCTTTACCAGTTCCCTCTTTTGGGTTTGGAACTCTCAGAGTATGACTCGCATGTACCCAGTTTTTTACTCCAGCACACTTTACTGCAGTTGTTGTAGTCAAAATGACTTGTCTTGGCCTTCCCCACCTTGGAACCAAGCAATTTCTTCTTCTGTGCACCTTAATCCTCACCCAGTCTCCTGGACTCAGATCATGGGCTTGCTTCTTCTCAAGTGTGGTAGCTTCTTCTCCAACCTGGTGAAACACAGAATGAACTGCGTCAGCCAGGCCTTTACAGTAATCCAAAATCATGTCATCAGTTATTGTCATCAACTTATTGACAGGTACAAATGCATGGCGCATTGCACGTCCCATGATTATCTCGTGCGGACTCAGACCAGTAGTCCTATCTGGAGTAGATCTAATAGTCATCAACACTAGCGGTAAAACATCTGGCCATTTCATGCCAGTGGCTAAGCACATTTTTCCAATTCTATTCTTGATTGTGCCGTTAATCTGCTCAACCACACCAGAAGCCTCTGGTCGGTATGCACAATGTAGCTTCTGCTGTATTCTTAATGCTTCACAAATCAAACCCATAAGTTCATTATGGAAGTGTCCACCTCTATCAGACTCAATCGTTACTGGAAACCCGTACCTAGGAATCAACTCCCTTAACAGTAACTTTGCCACTGTTATTCCATCATTTCTCCTAGTTGGATAAGCTTCCACCCATCTTGAAAACAAACAGACTACCACTAGAACATACCTCAGTCTGTTCACTTGGGGCATTTCAATGAAATCAATCTGCATTCTTGTAAAAGGACCTCCTTCTCTGCCTATTGTTCCCAGACTCACCACTGTCTTTTTCCCAGTGTTAAATTGCTGACAAATCAAACACCTTTGACAGATGCTTTCTGCAATTGTCCTGAACTTTGCATTGTACCAGGTTTGCTTGAACGACCTGATCATCGCATCCCTTCCCAAATGTCCCTGGCCATGATACATTCTTGCCATTGACGACAAAATGGAGTTTGGCATTACTGGTCTGCCATCTCTGTAGACCCAAACATGGTCTGTTTCTCTTGGAGCACAACCTGCCTTAATCCAATCTTTTTTCTCTTCCTCTCCTGCCTCATCCTGCAACTGCTTCACTTCATCCCATGTCTCTAAGACATTAGTAAACATCACAGAGTAAAAAGACATTTCACCCTCTCGTTCCCGATTAATAGACTGGTTTGTTTTTGCACAGTATTGTGCAACATCATTAGCATAACGGTTTCCGACCGTTATAAAATCCTCTCCTTGTCCATGGGCAGCACACGTTACAACTGCTAAGTCCTTAGGCAGCTGTATCGCCTCAAGTAATTTACCAATCACTTCAGCATTCTTTATCGGGGTTCCACTCGATGTCAAGAAACCTCTCTGTAGCCAAAGTTGGCCAAAATCATGCACAACTCCAAATCCATACTGACTATCAGTCATCACAGTTGTCCTCAAATCTTTCCCAATTTCGCAAGCTTTTGTCAATGCCACCAATTCAGCAACTTGCGCAGATTTCACTGCTTTCAATGGTGATGCTTCCATAACTTCTGAAACTTTGCACACTGCATATGCTGCACATAGCACACCATCATCATTCCTCAGACATGATCCATCCACAAACAACACATGATCACTCTCATGCAAGGGAAGATCCCTTATGTCCGGTCTTGGTTTTGTACAGTAATCAAGCACATCCAAACAATCATGATCATCTTCTGTCTTTACACCCACATTTTCAATATCCGGCAAGAGTGTCGCTGGATTCACATTCACACATCTCTCAAGAGTCACATTCGATGCTCCCAGAATCACTTTCTCATATTTAGTCAACCGACTATGTGACATGTACTGGGTTCTGCTTCTTGTCAAAAGAATTGCCACATTGTGAGGTACGAATACCCTTACAGGATATCCCATTATGATTCCCTCACTCTGTTCCAGGCTTCTGCATGTTGCAGCCACAGATTTCAGACAACCTGGTAAACCCACAGCTACAGGGTCAAGTGTCGATGAGAAGTACGCAATAGGCCTTCTCAGTAATCCGTGCTTCTGAATTAACACTGAAAGTGCACATCCATTTCTCTCACTGCAGTACACCTCAAACTCCTTCTCATAGTCAGGCATACCCAAAGCTGGAGCTTCACACATCCTACTTTTCAGCTCCTCAAATGCTGCCATTTGTTCTACATCTAGTTCCAATGGGTCTGTCGTCTCACTTTTTGTCAGTTTAATCAGTGGCTTTGCTATCAGCGAAAAATTAATTATCCACTGACGACAATAACCCACCATACCCAGGAACATTCTCACTTCCCTCTGGGTTTTCGGGGCTTTCATTCCCCTGATGATTTTGATTCTGTCATCAGTCACTTTCCTCAGACCTTTTTCAATATTGTGCCCAAGATAATGCACCTCTTTCTTGCAAAATTGCAATTTGGCTGGAGATACCTTTAACCCTCCATCTGCCAGATGATTCAGTAAAGCTATGGTATCCACTTCACAAGCTTCTCGCGTCTTTGATGCCACAAGTAGGTCATCAATATACTGCACTAGTACTGAGTTCTCAGGCATGATCAAACTCTCCAACGATCTTTTCAATAACTGATTGAATATCGAAGGACTCTCTGTATACCCCTGTGGGATACGACACCATGCTAAAATACGCTGGCCAAACCTAAATGCAAAAATCGGCTGGCTGTCATGATGCAATGGAATTGAAAAAAACGCATGACACAAATCAATCACTGTATACCACTCAGCATCATGTGGAATCTGATACAGGATCACTGATGGATTTGGCACGATAGGACAACATGCCACCACAATTTGATTAACCTTTCTCAAATCCTGTACGATCCTAAATTTCCCATTCGGCTTTTTCAGTCCCATTATCGGTGAATTACACGGACTACTCAGTAGTTCTCTCAAGACTCCCTGCTGAATCATTTTCTCAATTATAGGAGTTATCCCTTCAATTATTTCTGGTGTCATTTTATATTGAGGAATGTTAGGATATGTAATTCCCTCTTTCACTGCAATTTTCACTGGATCTACATTATTCATCAATCCCACATCCTCTCCAGTAAAATCCCAAACTGTCCTTTTCACTGTGTCTCTCAGTTCTCGAGGCAGATCCTCCGGATCAAACACTGCAAATGCACCAATTAACTCACTTTCTCTATTTTCTAGAGTCACTCGGTACAAAACATCCTCATCTGGTGTCTCAAAGGCTATTCCATCCGGTGTACAAAAAATTGTACAATTCATTTTACATAACAAGTCCCTACCTAACAGGTTCACTGGACTCGTGTCACAGACGATAAATCTGTGCATGTCTGAAAATTTCCCTATCTGTACTCTTACTGGTTCAGTAAGACGTGTCCTGATTTGTGTATTGGCTACACCAACTACTTGGATTGCTTCATCCGAGAGAGGAAGATTTCTAACATCTGTTGACCTGACAGTTGATCTTGTCGCACCTGTGTCTACCAAAAAAGTAACACTCTCTTCATTTATTTTCCCATCTACAAATGGTCCTGCCTGGTCTATTTCTAGAGTTGCACCAAGTATGCACTCTTCCTCCTCTCTTCGGCACCGTCAATAATCACCCTCAGACTCACTCCCTTCGTTCTTTAACAAGTACTGTTGTTCCTGGTTAGAACGCCTTGGTTTGTTTACCTGTTCATCATTGTAGAATCCTGAATCATGATTATACTTTTGTGACCCTCTATTCTGCGGCAAGGGCGGTTTTGGCTCTTGACTCTGCTGTCTCACAACTTTCTGTTGTTGCTGCTGTTGATTATTTCCTTCATTCTGCACCTGTTGATTTAAGGGTTTATTCTCATTACTCGCTAATGGTGGATTGGTACACTCCGATCTCCAGTGCCCCAATTGGCCACAGTTGTGACAAGGAAACTTTTTCTTTGCTTCCTCAAGATTCCCCTTTCCTTTCCCTGCATATCTAGGTCTATTCCCTGCGTTATTTCCTGGATTATTTGCCTGTTCCATTAACTGTGCTTCCTGTCTTTCTGCAACTTTCACTTGTGCCCACATTGCTTTCTCTTTCAGCTTTCTTTGTTTTGCTTCAATTTCATCACTGAAGTATTTTGCATGTCTCAGAATCTCATCTATTTTCTTACTCTGCCAATCCACTGTGTGCTCACGAATTCTCTCACCAATTTCAGGTCTGAGACCATATACAAATCTGTATACAAAATGACTCAAATCTTTGTCACCCAGGTGTTCATCTCCACTGAATTGTTTAAATGCCAGTATCAGCCTCTCGTAAAAAGCATGAACTGATTCTTTTGCTTCCTGTTGTGTTCTATCTATTTTTACCCAGTCTGTCTCTTTCGCAGGTACTTTACTCTTCAGGTAAACCATCACCTGGTCATACTTTCTCATTACCTCTGGATCTGGTGCCCCTGTTCTTGGATCTCTTGGATATTCCTCAGTAGGCCAACTCACAACTATTTTACACTCAGTCCACAAGTCTGCTGGAACAATTATATCAAACAGACTATTCAGGTCAATCCACAGCACTTTTGACAATTTCACAAACCTATCTACCTGCCTATACCACTTGACGGGCTTTTCTCTCAATCGAGGGAAATCATTCGTAAATGATAAAATATCCTGTCTGGTCCATGGAACATGTACATATCCTCCTCCAGGTATTTCTCTCGTAGGATAATTATCCACTGGTTTCTCTTTTTCTCTCACTGGAAATGCTGAATAAGTTGTTCTATCCTCGGATTCCTCTCTTTTCTTATACCACCTATCCTTCCACTTTTCTACATCTCCCCATCTTCGTAATAATGCTACCATTTCCTTAATCTGTCCTGTTCTACCAGTAGCATTCACATTTTCAATATCTTTCTCTGTAAAATCCATCCTGTAGGTTTTTTGTAAAGCTTTCACTTTATCAATGTCAACTCCCTGCTCATTCGCTATTGCTCTTAACCTGTCATGTGTATTTCTCGCTCTCCAGGTAATATTTTTGCACATGAACATTAGCTCACCATCATGATGACTCTTCAGAATTTCTGTTGGAACCGTTCCTGTAACAAGCTCTTCTAATTCTACACGTAACCTAGCCACATCAATTACTTGTGAATCTTTATCCTTTTTCTGTAGAACTTTCATCCAATCATTCAAATCTTCAGCTGTTATCTCAGTAGTTTTTCTCACTGGAACCACTCTTTTCTGCGGTTCTAAAATTGGCATCCCTGAACAACTAGCTTCACTAGCATCCAGTATTTCACTACATATGTCATGTCTGGATTGTCTCAGGTCTCTTTTTTCTGCTCTTTTTTCTGAATCTCCTGAAGGACCAACTGAACTTATCAAATTATTCCCAACATATGGAATCACCAGTCCATTTTCACCTGTCCTCTGTTTGTCAAACACAGGAATAACCGGACCTATTGTTACAGGCACCGTAACAGCTTCCAAATTCTTCGTTAACTCTCTAATTTTCTCAGTCAGCTCTGTTGTAGTTCTGGCTAGTTGTCTGGCATTTTCGTCCCTACCTTGATTCTCTCTCTCCCTGAAAGAGTTACTACCTCTTGATTCAGGTGTCACATTTTCTTTCTCAATAATACAAACTGTATCTCTTATCGGAGAAACAACTGGTGTACTCTCCTCTGGTTCTGGTCTATATGGAGGTGGTCTTTTGTAAATCATGTCATTCAAGACCTCATCCTCATATTCATTAACTCCATATCTTCTCATTTATGACTCAGGAACCCTTTCTGCTCCCCCTTCAACTGTTCTCATCGGATATAATCCCTCTGACATACTAGCATCTCGCCATCTTTTCATTCGATCATGATGAGTTTCACGATCATGTCTCCTCCCAAACATGTACCTGTAGTATCCTCCAGATCTCTGTTTTTCTCGCTCATGAACTTCCTCTTCCCATTCCACTAAAGCTTCGAACCTGTGTAGGTCTTGGTTTCGGGTCTAGACATAACATCTTTTCCCGTAAATTTCTTAACACGGCCAGATTAAATGAACCATGTTCTGGAAAGGCTAGAACACCATCTTCTTTAGTATACCTAACCCAATTCTCCAACCATATACAGGTATGACACCCATATTTTGCAGCCATGAAGGATGCAGGTGTTTTTGTTGGAGGTAACAACTCACCTTCTCTCGTCTTAACATCTTTATCCTTGTTAAACCACATTTTAATTTTTCCAAAGAATATTTTCTTCTTTTTCTCTTCTTGGTAATACATTTTAGCGTTTACCAAAACTCTCTATTCTTTTCCCGTATTATAAATATACAATACGAATTTTCAACCAATAACAGCACGACTCACACTAACGCACCAATCCTGGAGCGTCTACGTCACTAGAATAGCTCTTCCAATCCTTGCGCGGCTCACACCAACGCACCAATCCCAGCGCGAACACTATTCTGATTCACTATCCAATCAGAGCGCGGTCTTTCTGACGTCAGCAGTCGCTGCAGTCGCCTGTCTCCTGTCTCCTGTCACTCGTCTACCCCTCCTTTACAAAATCTCTCAGTAGACTTCGTGTCAAAATTTCTACAAAATCTATTAGTTACTACATAAAAACATCTCCATTGTCTGCTTCGCTAACCACAGAATAGTAAAGAAAATCTATTTCACAAGAATCCACAATCTTTCATACACCTCTTAACTGTTTCCTCCAGGACTTATCCAAAGAGTCTTACAATCAATTAAATGTATATACATCCACGCACATTCATGCAAGAAAATATAGTACATACACACAGAATCCTGCTTCCCGAGAACAATCTGTCCTACTACAGAATTATATCACATACATCAACTAAGCAGACCTCTGCCCGATTCCTCAAACAAGCTCAGAGAATACCTATTACTCCTCCCGCGATAAGCTTTAACGGTGAACCTTACGAATCCCTGGGACTTAAGACCAGAGTTTCACAGATAACCTTCACTACCATACGCACTCCTTATATACCAGAAATATATTCTAATAGTAACATACAATAATGTCACTGATTCCGAACCCAGACAATGTGACGCGCAACTTCAATTGTCACACGTTTTTCTTTACAATTCCGTCTTTCCCGAGAGCAGCATATACTTCCCTCTGCCCTACTACGGAACTGCTACCAGCTTCCAAGTTCCAGAAGCACTACATATAACTCAACATGACGACCCCAACATATAGTATTAGTACATATACCAACATCAATAATCAATAATAAATAAGCTAAAGTACAAGCAATCTTATCAGATCAAGACAATCATCAATAACCATCCTCTGCTACCAGGAAATTGATAGAGATCAGGGTGAATATATTATCCTTACTTCCACGTATAGAGTAATTTCACAGATACACGCACATACACTCATCACACACTAGGGCCCATTTCACTAACATACGCTCAAATACTCTATCAGTACTAAACCTGTGGAAAGAAAACTCCTAAACACCCTGCATCTATATCGAGGTCGATAAGACCTGGTTATTGTAACTGCCCATAATCTGAACAATCTATACCATAATATTCAAACATAGTACTCAATAATTGACAAGAAATAATAACCAACACCGTATTCAAAATTATATTGCTTTATCTAAAATTAGTCAAAGAAAGTAAATCAGAATAAATCATTTTTCTCATAGTTACCTATTCTAGCTAAATGTCAGAACAGGTCAGGACAAGTCTCTCGGTAAAGTCTCTCAAGACGCAGTCCTCTCAGCAACGATCCTCATCAACGCAGATTCGGTACGCGGCAAAGGCAAATGGCAAGTGGCAAAAACCCTCTCTATAGTAAATCTTATAGTAAATCGAACAAATAAAAGATACATAACGTCCGCTGAACCGCTGAGCAGAGCGAAAAGGAAAGGATGTCACATCGCTACATTCGAAAATCTCCGCTCAGGAAAAATCACAAAATAAACAAAACGGAACAGGAACCAAGAAACACAACTGTATCTTGTAAATTCTACATTTCCTCGGCAATGAGATCATGGTTCAGAGTCTTTCTTTAAAGCTCCTTTGTTTCCAAAGGCTGCCAAGGACGTTCCATTTCACTTGGAGATCACCCAAAACTGCTGCTGTCCTCACGGAAAGTTTTTACCAAGCAAGCAAGGACTGTGGTCAGCTGACTTCAGGACCATTTCCAGCAGGGCTCTCTCTCGTCACAGTTTTCTACTCGAGGCCAGGCTTAACATATCGGCCATCTTTATTTAGGCCACCATAGGCCACAATAGACCATCTTAATTAAAGAGACAAAAACAACGTTACCACAGCATAATGATTAAACAGTGTTAACCCCACTAATACCCTTATGTGTATGTAATTATCTAGCTCTTGCAACATAGAAAAGCATTAATTCGAAAAGCATTTTGTGCTCAAAAATAAACAGCACATAGCAACGTTTAAACATGAAAACATGCACGTTATTATTAAACAGCACACTTATGCGTACCCACGTGTAATTCTCTCTTGTTAGAACAAACGGATTGATTAATATAAACACTTACACAAGACAAATAATTAAAAAATAATAATTAATAAATTAATATAACAAATAGACATGCCAGAGCTTCAAAACCCAGTTAATTTTCAAACTGAAAACTCTGCTCTAGCAACAGCACCACTTCTATTTATGCCATCCAGGTCAGGCACTAACAGCGCTACTTCTATTGATGCCATCCAGGCCAGACACTGACAGCACCAATTCTGTGGATGCCATCCAGGCCAGGCACTGACAGCACCACTTCTAATGATGCCATCCTCTCCAGACACTGACATCCAGGGCAGGGACTGACAGCGCCACTTCTATATATGCCATCCAGGCCAGGCACTGATAGTACCACTTCTGTTGATGCCATCCTGCCCAGGCACTGTCAGCGCCAGTTCTATTGATGCCATTCAGCCCAGGCACTGACAGAGCCACTTCTATTGAATCCATCCAGGCCAGGCACTGACCGTGCTACTTCTATTGATGCCATCCCAACCAGGCACTGACAACGGCACTTCTATTAACGGCATCCAGGCCAGGCACTGACAGCGCCACTTCTATTGGATCCATCCAGGCCAGGCACTGACAGCGCCTCTTCTATTGATGCCATCCAGGCCAGGCACTGACAGCGCCACTTCTAATAATGCCATACAGGCCAGACTATGGCATCACCACTTCTGATGATGCCATCCAGGCGGTGCACTGACAGCGCCAATTCTATTGATGCCATCCAGGCCAGGCACTGACAGCACCAATTCTATGGAAGACATGCAGGCCAGGCACTGACAGCGCCACATCTAATGATGCCATCCAGTCCAGGGACTGACAGCGCCACTTCTTTTGATGCCATCCAGTCCAGGGACTGACAGCGCCTCTTCTATACATGCCATCAAGGCCAGGTACTGACAGCACCACTTTTATTGGTACCATACAGCCCAGACACTGTCAGTGCCACGTCTATTGATGCCATTCAGCCCAGGCACTGAGAGCGCCACTTCTATTGATGCCATCCTGCCCAGGCAATAACAGCGCATCTTCTATTGATGCAATCAAGGCCGGTCACTGACAGTGCCAAGTCCATTGATGCCATCCAAGCTGTGCACTGACAGTGCAACTTCTATCGATGCCATGCACTCCAGGCACTAACAGCGCCACTTCTGTTGATGCCATCCAGCCCAGGCACTGACAGCGCCATTTCTATTGATGAAATCCAGCCCAGCCACTGACAGCACCACTTCTGCTAATGCCATCAATTCCAGGCACTGACAGCGCCACGTCTATTGATGCCATCAATGCTGGGCACTGACAGCGGCACTTCTATTGATGCCATCCTGCCCAGGCACTGACACTGCCACGTCTATTGATGCCATCCACTCTAGACACTAACAACACAGCTTCTATTGTTACCATCCAATCCAGACACTGACAGTGCCACTTCTATTGATGCCTTCCAGGGTGGGTACTAACAGCACCACATCTATCTATGCCATCCACTTCAGGCACTAACTGATCCACTTCAATTGATGCCATCCAGGTCAGGTTCTGACAGGGCCACTTCTATTGATGCCATGCAGACTGGGCACTGACAGTACCACTTCTATTGATGCCATCAAGGCTGGGCACTGACAGTGCCACTTCTATCGATGCCATCCAGCCGAGGCACTGACGTACTGCTTCTATTGATGCCATCAAGTCCGGGCACTGACAGCAGCAATTCTATTGAGGCCATCCAGCCCAAGCACTCAGTAGATGGTGATGGGCGGAACGCAAGTTGCGCCGAGGGGTATGTTTAGAAATCATGCCGCTGATGAATTTGGGACTCCTGCAATATAGTGCTTTGAATATCAGACAGCCAGTCTTGAATGCTGTACGTTGGGCTATAGGGTGCCAGTGAAGTTTAGATAGCCAAGGTCTGGCAGAATGCCAGTTAGGTTGTTTAAAAATAAATCTTGCAGCCTGGTTCTGCACCAGTTGGAGACGATTAAGTAGGAACAGGGGCAAGCCAAGATATATAGAGTTGGAAAAGTCGAGACGTGAGAGGACCAAGGCGATGACAACTTGTATAAGTGCTGAGTGAGATAGCAGATGGGCGATCTTGCGGATTTTACGCAGTTGCAAGAAACATGAGGAGACCAATGCACCGACCTGTCCTTTGAGAGACAGGTCAGAGTCAATGGTTACCCCCAGACTCTTCACAGCGGATGAGGAGATGGGGGGGCTCCTAGTTCGGTAGGCCAATAATGGTGGCCCCATAGAGTCTCACTCTTCCCAGGCAGAACCAGTTCAGTCTTGCCCGGGTTAAGTTTGAGATGATTGAGATTCATCCAGCGCTGGATATGAAGCATGGTGGCTTGAAATTCAGCAGCTGAATCGACGGAGTCCAGGGTGAACACTAGCTGAAGGTCATCAGCATAGTTGAAAGTAGTTACCTTTCTGTCTTTTAGTGAGTGAATCAATGGTTTAAGATATAGGTTGAAAAGGAGTGGAGACAGGGACGAGCCCTGTGGCACCCCGCAGGTGGTGGATAGCTTGGGGGCCGTGAAGGGACCGAGGCGAACCGCCTGTGTCCTGTCTTCGAGAAATGACTTTATCCAGTTGAATGCGGGACCCTGTATGCCGGCCTGCGTGACACGATCCAACAAGATTTTATGGTTGACCGTGTCAAAAGTGGCCGACAGATCTAGTAGCACCAGGGCCTGAGGGATGTTCTTGTCTGAGTTTGCTCTAAGGGTATCCAGTGCTGCAAGGATCACTGATTCCGTGGAATGGGCAGGCCGAAAACCGGCTTGGCGGGGCTCTAGGTATTCTGTTTGTTCAATGAAGCAAGAGAGGCTGCCTGCAACATGGGTCTCTAAGATTTTAGCCAAGAAAGGGAGGAGAGAGATAGGGCGATAGTTCGATAGATGTAAAGGATCAGCTCCTGGCTTTTTCAGCAGAGGAACCACTATAGCGTTCTTAAAGGCTGTAGGGACCGAGCCTTGCGCTAGAGATTGATCAAGGAAGGGAAGCACATGCTGAAAGAGGTTAGCAAGGGCAAGCCTCATAATTTGGGGGGGACAGCAGTCGTTTGGAGACCCAGATTTGACACGGGTCATTAGGTCCGAGAAAAATCGAGGGCAGATGACCAGGAAATGAGATAGAGTCGCGGAGTTAGTAGGCCCGCTGGACAGAGGTTCTGTATGAGTACTAGTAGATATGCTTGCTTTGATGGTGGAGATTTTGTCCTGGAAATAGCTATTCAGGGAATTACATAGCTCTTGAGTCAGAGACTGATTGAGGAGTGGGCTCTCAGAGTTGCATAGGTCATTTACAATCGTGAACATTTCTTTCGACTTATTCGGAGCGTTAAGAATTCTGACTGAGAAATAAGCCGCCTTTGTCTCCAGTATTACTTTTTTATACTCTTTACGAGCCTGTACAAACAGCAATTTATCTTCTGTGGAGTATCTGGACCTCCATTTCCTCTCTTTTTGGTGGAGCATAAGTTTTAGTTTTTTTAACTCTGCCGAAAACCATTTGTGAGCGTCCAAGTGACGGGCGCGGGAGAATTTGATGAGGGGAGCATGAATATTGGAGGCCAGCAATAACCAATTTGATATGTTCTTTTCCATGATGTTGACATCGGGATTGAGAGTAGGGGCTGAGCTGGACAGCGTCTTGACGAAATCTGATTCGTTAAGTGTCCTCCATTTTCTAGTCACCCCTCTTGTAGCTGTGAGGGCTTTGGACCTGGCGTTTATGGAGGCCGTGAATTTCAGTAGGTGATGGTCGGACCAGATGCATGGTGAAATTGAGGGCACTGCTAGAATGATGCTAAAAGACCAGATTTGGTCCAGGATGTGATCCTTTTCATGGGTGGGAGCTAGTACATGTTGGGTCATATTTAGGTTTGAGAGCAACTCAGAGAGTTCTGTGGCGTGGGGACCGCCCCGGGCATCCTAAAACCAGTAATTCAGGTCTCCTATGAGTAAGACATTAGGGTAATTGGTAACGAGGTTAGCCATTTGTTCGCTAAGTGATACGGGAAAGGTAGGCATTGCCTGGGGAGGGCGGTAGATAAGCACAAAGACAAAAGAGCCATTGTTGGTGTCAAGTTTGAGAACAATGTTCTCGACTTCCGGGAGAACAAGGGGGGTGAGGGTAATAAACTTGAGGTTTTTATTAATGATAGCAGCTACCCCACCACCACTCTTACCTGCGGACCGGTTGGCGTGCAAGATGTAATAGTCAGAGGGGAGTGTTGCCAAGATGTCAGGGGCAGAGTCCTCAGTTAGCCATGTTTCGGTGACCAGAAGGATATCTGGTTTTTTGGATGACAGTAACAGGAAAATGTCGAGCTGGTGCTTGACCAGAGAGAGGGTGTTGAGACAGGAAATGTGCCAGGCCGGAGGTTTAGCTGTAGAGAATCTAGGGGTGGGGGGGGATGGGGGGGCAGGGAGGTCGAGTCGTTTGGTTTTTGGAAGATGTTATTTTCCATTATACTCTTGTGAGCAGTAGGGTTGAGGGGGGCATGGATGTCAGCTAGTAGTCTGAGTTCTATGGACAAATATTTGATGATATTGGTATTGGTTGAGGCCCCTGGGCCCGTCTGGGCGCGGACGGGCGCAGACAGGCTTGCCTTAGGTGCGCCTTCGGCACGCCTCCGTCGCGCCCGCTGCGCGCGTCCGCTGCGCTCCCGCGCTGTAGTGTTCATTTTAAAGCTAAGCCCCGCCTCTAACTCCTCCTCCTGCCGGCCGATTGGATGAGGCCGCGGGGTGGAGAGGTGCAGGGGAATGGATCAGCGATCTAGTCACAAGTAAGTATTTTGTACAATACAGTTTTCTAATAGCGCGATACACACAGCAGTAATATTTTGAGCAAGGTTTTAAAAGTTAAAAACGCTGACAGCGGAGGTCCGCACGGCAACAAAGAAACAAATATGCCCGCTCCTGCGCTGCAGGGCGTTTTAAAGCTAAGCCCCGCCTCTAACTCCTCCTCCTGCCGGCCAATTGGATGAGGCCGCGGGTTGGAGAGGTGCAGGGGAAAGGAGCAGCGATCTAGTCACAAGTAAGTATTTTGTACAATACAGTTTTCTAATAGCGCTATATACACAGCAGTAATATTTTGAGCAAGGTTTTAAAATTTAAAAACGCTGACAGCGGAGGACCGCGCGGCAACAAAGAAACAAATATGCCCGCTCCCGCGCTGCAGGTCGTTTTAAAGCTAAGCCCCGCCTCTAACTCTTCCTCCTGCCGGCCGATTGGATGAGGCCGCGGGGTGGAGAGGTGCAGGGGAATGGAGCAGCGATCTAGTCACAAGTAAGTATTTTGTACAATACAGTTTTCTAATAGCGCGATATACACAGCAGTAATATTTTGAGCAAGGTTTTAAAAGTTAAGACACAGAAAGAAGGGGATCGGAGTGCAAGAACCCGCACTAGTCAAAACGTCTCAATAAGTTTAGGAAAAAACTCCAAGGTGCAAGAAAGCCTGGGATACAATCCCCTACGTCCCAAAACTAGGTAAACCAGGAGAAAATCAACTGGATACTCTAGGAACATGCAGCAAAGGGTGGACCTGCACACTTGTAAGGAATAATATTTTCAACAACCCACAAATAGATACAATTATCATATGATTGTATGCTTATACAGTGAGAAATGATGACGTTATTCAGTTAAAGTTGATTTGTTCATCTTTATTCGTTATGTAACCGCCAACGCATTTCGTCCAAACGAGGACTTCTTCAGGGCTACAAAAATATATAAAAGAACAAATACTATTGACAAAAGGTATATACAAACATAAAAACAATTTAAACAGCAATGTGTACAATATTAAGCATACAATTTGTGAATACATAACACTTGGCATCAAATGTCATATATGTAAGAAAATAATAGAGGCGCAAAGCTCTAAACAAAAAATACAAACTTTGTCTATTTTTTCTATATATTGAAACTAGACTCGATATATTGTCCCAAAGCGACAAAGAGAGTAGTTAAAATACCTAAAGGCAAACCACATATAAAAACACACATATCACGAAAGAAGCTCTTTTATTGCTGTTGGTCAATATATTGATACTGGTCACAACCGAGAAGAAATTATAATAATGAATAACCTCAAATAGAACCACATTTGAAGACACACATACCTCAATGATATTCTTTTTTTATATATATTATATCTCTGGCAAGCAGGTGTTCATGGTAGAACAAGTTTATAGCAGGCTGTAAGCGAGTAAAATTGTCCAAACATCATACATCATATGTATCCTTTAGGTAAAGGGTGGGTCCTATAATAATGACATAAATAATATATAAAGCAGATAAAACAAACAGTCACAGAGGAATTATATTTAAAATGGTTTTAAAAGTTAAAAACGCTGACAGCGGAGGTCCGCGCGGCAACAAAGAAACCAATATGCCCGCTCAATGCTGGGCACTGACAGCGCCATGGCTATTAATGCCATCAAGGCTGGGAACTGACAGCGCCACTTCTATTGATGCCATCCAGCCCAGGCACTGACAGAACCACTTCTATTGATGCCATTCAGTCCAGGCACTGACAGTGCCACTTCTATTGATGCCATCCAGCCCAGGCACTGACTGTGCCACTTCTACTGATGCCATCAAGGAACTGACAGCACCAATTCTATTGATGCCATCCAGGCCAAGCACTGGCAGCTCCACTTCTATTGATGCCATCCAGGCCAGGTACGGACAGCACCACTTCTATTGATGCCATCTGGCCCAGGCACTGACAGTGCCACTTCTATTGATGCCATCAAGGCCGGGAACTGACAGCACCACTTCTATTGATGCCATCCGGCCCAGGCACTGTCAGCGCCACTTCTATTGAAGCCATCCACCCCAGGCACTGACAGCGCCACATCTATTGATGCCATCAAGACTGGGCACTGACAGCGCCACATTTATTGATGCCATCCAGCTCAGGCACTGACAGTGCCACTTCTATTGATACCATCAAGGCCGGGCACTGACAGTGCCACTTCTATTGATGCCATCCAGCCCAGACACTGACAGTGCCACGTCTAATAATGCCATCCAGGCCAGGCACTGACAGCGCCACTTCTATTGACGATATCCAGGCCAGGCACTGGCACCGCCACTTCTGATGATGCCATCCAGGTGGGGCACTCACCATGCCACTTCTATTGACGCCCTCCAAGTCAGGCACCAACATCGCCACTTCTATTAATGCCATCCAGGCCAGGGCCTGACAGCGCCTGATTCTCTCTCTCCCTGAAAGTGTTACTACCTCTTGATTCAGGTGTCACATTTTCTTTCTCAATAATACAAACTGTATCTCTTATCGGAGAAACAACTGGTGTACTCTCCTCTGGTTCTGGTCTATATGGAGGTGGTCTTTTGTAAATCATGTCATTCAAGACCTCATCCTCATATTCATTAACTCCATATCTTCTCATTTCTGACTCAGGAACCCTTTCTGCTCCCCCTTCAACTGTTCTCATCGGATATAATCCCTCTGACATACTAGCATCTCGCCATCTTTTCATTCGATCATGATGAGTTTCACGATCATGTCTCCTCCCAAACATGTACCTGTAGTATCCTCCAGATCTCTGTTTTTCTCGCTCATGAACTTCCTCTTCCCATTCCACTAAAGCTTCGAACTGTGTAGGTCTTGGTTTCGGGTCTAGACATAACATCTTTTCCCGTAAATTTCTTAACACGGCCAGATTAAATGAACCATGTTCTGGAAAGGCTAGAACACCATCTTCTTTAGTATACCTAACCCAATTCTCCAACCATATACAGGTATGACACCCATATTTTGCAGCCATGAAGGATGCAGGTGTTTTTGTTGGAGGTAACAACTCACCCTCTCTCGTCTTAACATCTTTATCCTTGTTAAACCACATTTTAATTTTTCCAAAGAATGTTTTCTTCTTTTTCTCTTCTTGGTAATACATTTTAGCGTTTACCAAAACTCTCTATTCTTTTCCCGTATTATAAATATACAATACAAATTTTCAACCAATAACAGCACGACTCACACTAACGCACCAATCCTGGAGCGTCTACGTCACTAGAATAGCTCTTCCAATCCTTGCGCGGCTCACACCAACGCACCAATCCCAGCGCGAACACTATTCTGATTCACTATCCAATCAGAGCGCGGTCTTTCTGACGTCAGCAGTCGCTGCAGTCGCCTGTCTCCTGTCTCCTGTCACTCGTCTACCCCTCCTTTACAAAATCTCTCAGTAGACTTCGTGTCAAAATTTCTACAAAATCTATTAGTTACTACATAAAAACATCTCCATTGTCTGCTTCGCTAACCACAGAATAGTAAAGAAAATCTATTTCACAAGAATCCACAATCTTTCATACACCTCTTAACTGTTTCCTCCAGGACTTATCCAAAGAGTCTTACAATCAATTAAATGTATATACATCCACGCACATTCATGCAAGAAAATATAGTACATACACACAGAATCCTGCTTCCCGAGAACAATCTGTCCTACTACAGAATTATATCACATACATCAACTAAGCAGACCTCTGCCCGATTCCTCAAACAAGCTCAGAGAATACCTATTACTCCTCCCGCGATAAGCTTTAACGGTGAACCTTACGAATCCCTGGGACTTAAGACCAGAGTTTCACAGATAACCTTCACTACCATACGCACTCCTTATATACCAGAAATATATTCTAATAGTAACATACAATAATGTCACTGATTCCGAACCCAGACAATGTGGCACGCAACTTCAATTGTCACACGTTTTTCTTTACAATTCCGTCTTTCCCGAGAGCAGCATATACTTCCCTCTGCCCTACTACGGAACTGCTACCAGCTTCCAAGTTCCAGAAGCACTACATATAACTCAACATGACGACCCCAACATATAGTATTAGTACATATACCAACATCAATAATCAATAATCAATAAGCTAATGTACAAGCAATCTTATCAGATCAAGACAATCATCAATAACCATCCTCTGCTACCAGGAAATTGATAGAGATCAGGGTGAATATATTATCCTTACTTCCACGTATAGAGTAATTTCACAGATACACGCACATACACTCATCACACACTAGGGCCCATTTCACTAACATACGCTCAAATACTCTATCAGTACTAAACCTGTGGAAAGAAAACTCCTAAACACCCTGCATCTATATCGAGGTCGATAAGACCTGGTTATTGTAACTGCCCTGAAACATAATCTGAACAATCTATACCATAATAATCAAACATAGTACTCAATAATTGACAAGAAATAATAACCAACACCGTATTCAAAATTATATTGCTTTATCTAAAATTAGTCAAAGAAAGTAAATCAGAATAAATCATTTTTCTCATAGTTACCTATTCTAGCTAAATGTCAGAACAGGTCAGGACAAGTCTCTCGGTAAAGTCTCTCAAGGCGCAGTCCTCTCAGCAACGATCCTCATCAACGCAGATTCGGTACGCGGCAAAGGCAAATGGCAAGTGGCAAAAACCCTCTCTAGGCTAACAATTCTTATAGTAAATCGAACAAATAAAAGATACATAACGTCCGCTGAACTGCTGAGCAGAGCGAAAAGGAAAGGATGTCACATCGCTACATTCGAAAATCTCCGCTCAGGAAAAATCACAAAATAAACAAAACGGAACAGGAACCAAGAAACACAACTGTATCTTGTAAATTTTACATTTCCTCGGCAATGAGATCATGGTTCAGAGTCTTTCTTTAAAGCTCCTTTGTTTCCCAAGGCTGCCAAGGACGTTCCATTTCACTTGGAGATCACCCAAAACTGCTGCTGTCCTCACGGAAAGTTTTTACCAAGCAAGCAAGGACTGTGGTCAGCTGACTTCAGGACCATTTCCAGCAGGGCTCTCTCTCGTCACAGTTTTCTACTCGAGGCCAGGCTTAACATATCGGCCATCTTTATTTAGGCCACCATAGGCCACAATAGACCATCTTAATTAAAGAGACAAAAACAACGTTACCACAGCATAATGATTAAACAGTGTTAACCCCACTAATACCCTTATGTGTATGTAATTAGCTAGCTCTTGCAACATAGAAAAGCATTAATTCGAAAAGCATTTTGTGCTCAAAAATAAACAGCACATAGCAACGTTTAAACATGAAAACATGCACGTTATTATTAAACAGCACACTTATGCGTACCCACGTGTAATTCTCTCTTGTTAGAACAAACGGATTGATTAATATAAACACTTACACAAGACAAATAATTAAAAAATAATAATTAATAAATTAATATAACAAATAGACATGCCAGAGCTTCAAAACCCAGTTAATTTTCAAACTGATAACTCTGCTCTAGCAACAGCACCACTTCTATTTATGCCATCCAGGTCAGGCACTAACAGCGCTACTTCTATTGATGCCATCCAGGCCAGACACTGACAGCACCAATTCTGTGGATGCCATCCAGGCCAGGCACTGACAGCACCACTTCTAATGATGCCATCCTCTCCAGACACTGACATCCAGGGCAGGGACTGACAGCGCCACTTCTATATATGCCATCCAGGCCAGGCACTGATAGTACCACTTCTGTTGATGCCATCCTGCCCAGGCACTGTCAGCGCCAGTTCTATTGATGCCATTCAGCCCAGGCACTGACAGAGCCACTTCTATTGAATCCATCCAGGCCAGGCACTGACCGTGCTACTTCTATTGATGCCATCCCAACCAGGCACTGACAACGGCACTTCTATTAACGGCATCCAGGCCAGGCACTGACAGCGCCACTTCTATTGGATCCATCCAGGCCAGGCACTGACAGCGCCTCTTCTATTGATGCCATCCAGGCCAGGCACTGACAGCGCCACTTCTAATAATGCCATACAGGCCAGACTATGGCATCACCACTTCTGATGATGCCATCCAGGCGGTGCACTGACAGCGCCAATTCTATTGATGCCATCCAGGCCAGGCACTGACAGCACCAATTCTATGGAAGACATGCAGGCCAGGCACTGACAGCGCCACATCTAATGATGCCATCCAGTCCAGGGACTGACAGCGCCACTTCTTTTGATGCCATCCAGTCCAGGGACTGACAGCGCCTCTTCTATATATGCCATCCAGGCCAGGTACTGACAGCACCACTTTTATTGGTACCATACAGCCCAGACACTGTCAGTGCCACGTCTATTGATGCCATTCAGCCCAGGCACTGAGAGCGCCACTTCTATTGATGCCATCCTGCCCAGGCAATAACAGCGCATCTTCTATTGATGCAATCAAGGCCGGTCACTGACAGTGCCAAGTCCATTGATGCCATCCAAGCTGTGCACTGACAGTGCAACTTCTATCGATGCCATGCACTCCAGGCACTAACAGCGCCACTTCTGTTGATGCCATCCAGCCCAGGCACTGACAGCGCCATTTCTATTGATGAAATCCAGCCCAGCCACTGACAGCACCACTTCTGCTAATGCCATCAATTCCAGGCACTGACAGCGCCACGTCTATTGATGCCATCAATGCTGGGCACTGAAAGCGGCACTTCTATTGATGCCATCCTGCCCAGGCACTGACACTGCCACGTCTATTGATGCCATCCACTCTAGACACTAACAACACAGCTTCTATTGTTACCATCCAATCCAGACACTGACAGTGCCACTTCTATTGATGCCTTCCAGGGTGGGTACTAACAGCACCACATCTATCTATGCCATCCACTTCAGGCACTAACTGATCCACTTCAATTGATGCCATCCAGGTCAGGTTCTGACAGGGCCACTTCTATTGATGCCATGCAGACTGGGCACTGACAGTACCACTTCTATTGATGCCATCAAGGCTGGGCACTGACAGTGCCACTTCTATCGATGCCATCCAGCCGAGGCACTGACGTACTGCTTCTATTGATGCCATCAAGTCCGGGCACTGACAGCAGCAATTCTATTGAGGCCATCCAGCCCAAGCACTCAGTAGATGGTGATGGGCGGAACGCAAGTTGCGCCGAGGGGTATGTTTAGAAATCATGCCGCTGATGAATTTGGGACTCCTGCAATATAGTGCTTTGAATATCAGACAGCCAGTCTTGAATGCTGTACGTCGGGCTATAGGGAGCCAGTGAAGTTTAGATAGCCAAGGTCTGGCAGAATGCCAGTTAGGTTGTTTAAAAATAAATCTTGCAGCCTGGTTCTGCACCAGTTGGAGACGATTAAGTAGGAACAGGGGCAAGCCAAGATAAATAGAGTTGGGAAAGTCGAGACGTGAGAGGACCAAGGCGATGACAACTTGTATAAGTGCTGAGTGAGATAGCAGATGGGCGATCTTGCGGATTTTACGCAGTTGCAAGAAACATGAGGAGACCAATGCACCGACCTGTCCTTTGAGAGACAGGTCAGAGTCAATGGTTACCCCCAGACTCTTCACAGCGGATGAGGAGTTGGGGGGGGCTCCTAGTTCGGTAGGCCAATAATGGTGGCCCCATAGAGTCTCACTCTTCCCAGGCAGAACCAGTTCAGTCTTGCCCGGGTTAAGTTTGAGATGATTGAGATTCATCCAGCGCTGGATATGAAGCATGGTGGCTTGAAATTCAGCAGCTGAATCGACGGAGTCCAGGGTGAACACTAGCTGAAGGTCATCAGCATAGTTGAAAGTAGTTACCTTTCTGTCTTTTAGTGAGTGAATCAATGGTTTAAGATATAGGTTGAAAAGGAGTGGAGACAGGGACGAGCCCTGTGGCACCCCGCAGGTGGTGGATAGCTTGGGGGCCGTGAAGGGACCGAGGCGAACCGCCTGTGTCCTGTCTTCGAGAAATGACTTTATCCAGTTGAATGCGGGACCCTGTATGCCGGCCTGCGTGACACGATCCAACAAGATTTTATGGTTGACCGTGTCAAAAGTGGCCGACAGATCTAGTAGCACCAGGGCCTGAGGGATGTTCTTGTCTGAGTTTGCTCTAAGGGTATCCAGTGCTGCAAGGATCACTGATTCCGTGGAATGGGCAGGCCGAAAACCGGCTTGGCGGGGCTCTAGGTATTCTGTTTGTTCAATGAAGCAAGAGAGGCTGCCTGCAACATGGGTCTCTAAGATTTTAGCCAAGAAAGGGAGGAGAGAGATAGGGCGATAGTTCGATAGATGTAAAGGATCAGCTCCTGGCTTTTTCAGCAGAGGAACCACTATAGCGTTCTTAAAGGCTGTAGGGACCGAGCCTTGCGCTAGAGATTGATCAAGGAAGGGAAGCACATGCTGAAAGAGGTTAGCAAGGGCAAGCCTCATAATTTGGGGGGGACAGCAGTCGTTTGGAGACCCAGATTTGACACGGGTCATTAGGTCCGAGAATAATCGAGGGCAGATGACCAGGAAATGAGATAGAGTCGCGGAGTTAGTAGGCCCGCTGGACAGAGGTTCTGTATGATTACTAGTAGATATGCTAGCTTTGATGGTGGAGATTTTGTCCTGGAAATAGCTATTCAGGGAATTACATAGCTCTTGAGTCAGAGACTGATTGAGGAGTGGGCTCTCAGAGTTGCATAGGTCATTTACAATCGTGAACATTTCTTTCGACTTATTCGGAGCATTAAGAATTCTGACTGAGAAATAAGCTGCCTTTGTCTCCAGTATTACTTTTTTATACTCTTTACGAGCCTGTACAAACAGCAATTTATCTTCTGTGGAGTATCTGGACCTCCATTTCCTCTCTTTTTGGTGGAGCATAAGTTTTAGTTTTTTTAACTCTGCCGAAAACCATTTGTGAGCGTCCAAGTGACGGGCGCGGGAGAATTTGATGAGGGGAGCATGAATATTGGAGGCCAGCAATAACCAATTTGATATGTTCTTTTCCATGATGTTGACATCGGGATTGAGAGTAGGGGCTGAGCTGGACAGCGTCTTGACGAAATCTGATTCGTTAAGTGTCCTCCATTTTCTAGTCACCCCTCTTGTAGCTGTGAGGGCTTTGGACCTGGCGTTTATGGAGGCCGTGAATTTCAGTAGGTGATGGTCGGACCAGATGCATGGTGAAATTGAGGGCACTGCTAGAATGATGCTAAAAGACCAGATTTGGTCCAGGATGTGATCCTTTTCATGGGTGGGAGCTAGTACATGTTGGGTCATATTTAGGTTTGAGAGCAACTCGGAGAGTTCTGTGGCGTGGGGACCGCCCCGGGCATCCTAAAACCAGTAATTCAGGTCTCCTATGAGTAAGACATTAGGGTAATTGGTAACGAGGTTAGCCATTTGTTCGCTAAGTGATACGGGAAAGGTAGGCATTGCCTGGGGAGGGCGGTAGATAAGCACAAAGACAAAAGAGCCATTGTTGGTGTCAAGTTTGAGAACAATGTTCTCGACTTCCGGGAGAACAAGGGGGGTGAGGGTAATAAACTTGAGGTTTTTATTAATGATAGCAGCTACCCCACCACCACTCTTACCTGCGGACCGGTTGGCGTGCAAGATGTAATAGTCAGAGGGGAGTGTTGCCAAGATGTCAGGGGCAGAGTCCTCAGTTAGCCATGTTCCGGTGACCAGAAGGATATCTGGTTTTTTGGATGACAGTAACAGGAAAATGTCGAGCTGGTGCTTGACCAGAGAGAGGGTGTTGAGACAGGAAATGTGCCAGGCCGGAGGTTTAGCTGTAGAGAATCTAGGGGTGGGGGGGGATGGGGGGGCAGGGAGGTCGAGTCGTTTGGTTTTTGGAAGATGTTATTTTCCATTATACTCTTGTGAGCAGTAGGGTTGAGGGGGGCATGGATGTCAGCTAGTAGTCTGAGTTCTATGGACAAATATTTGATGATATTGGTATTGGTTGAGGCCCCTGGGCCCGTCTGGGCGCGGACGGGCGCAGACAGGCTTGCCTTAGGTGCGCCTTCGGCACACCTCCGTCGCGCCCGCTGCGCGCGTCCGCTGCGCTCCCGCGCTGTAGTGTTCATTTTAAAGCTAAGCCCCGCCTCTAACTCCTCCTCCTGCCGGCCGATTGGATGAGGCCGCGGGGTGGAGAGGTGCAGGGGAATGGATCAGCGATCTAGTCACAAGTAAGTATTTTGTACAATACAGTTTTCTAATAGCGCGATACACACAGCAGTAATATTTTGAGCAAGGTTTTAAAAGTTAAAAACGCTGACAGCGGAGGTCCGCACGGCAACAAAGAAACAAATATGCCCGCTCCCGCGCTGCAGGGCGTTTTAAAGCTAAGCCCCGCCTCTAACTCCTCCTCCTGCCGGCCAATTGGATGAGGCCGCGGGGTGGAGAGGTGCAGGGGAAAGGAGCAGCGATCTAGTCACAAGTAAGTATTTTGTACAATACAGTTTTCTAATAGCGCTATATACACAGCAGTAATATTTAGAGCAAGGTTTTAAAAGTTAAAAACGCTGACAGCGGAGGACCGCGCGGCAACAAAGAAACAAATATGCCCGCTCCCGCGCTGCAGGTCGTTTTAAAGCTAAGCCCCGCCTCTAACTCTTCCTCCTGCCGGCCGATTGGATGAGGCCGCGGGGTGGAGAGGTGCAGGGGAATGGAGCAGCGATCTAGTCACAAGTAAGTATTTTGTACAATACAGTTTTCTAATAGCGCGATATACACAGCAGTAATATTTTGAGCAAGGTTTTAAAAGTTAAGACACAGAAAGAAGGGGATCGGAGTGCAAGAACCCGCACTAGTCAAAACGTCTCAATAAGTTTAGGAAAAAACTCCAAGGTGCAAGAAAGCCTGGGATACAATCCCCTACGTCCCAAAACTAGGTAAACCAGGAGAAAATCAACTGGATACTCTAGGAACATGCAGCAAAGGGTGGCCCTGCACACTTGTAAGGAATAATATTTTCAACAACCCACAAATAGATACAATTATCATATGATTGTATGCTTATACAGTGAGAAATGATGACGTTATTCAGTTAAAGTTGATTTGTTCATCTTTATTCGTTATGTAACCGCCAACGCATTTCGTCCAAACGAGGACTTCTTCAGGGCTACAAAAATATATAAAAGAACAAATACTATTGACAAAAGGTATATACAAACATAAAAACAATTTAAACAGCAATGTGTACAATATTAAGCATACAATTTGTGAATACATAACACTTGGCATCAAATGTCATATATGTAAGAAAATAATAGAGGCGCAAAGCTCTAAACAAAAAATACAAACTTTGTCTATTTTTTCTATATATTGAAACTAGACTCGATATATTGTCCCAAAGCGACAAAGAGAGTAGTTAAAATACCTAAAGGCAAACCACATATAAAAACACACATATCACGAAAGAAGCTCTTTTATTGCTGTTGGTCAATATATTGATACTGGTCACAACCGAGAAGAAATTATAATAATGAATAACCTCAAATAGAACCACATTTGAAGACACACATACCTCAATGATATTCTTTTTTTATATATATTATATCTCTGGCAAGCAGGTGTTCATGGTAGAACAAGTTTATAGCAGGCTGTAAGCGAGTAAAATTGTCCAAACATCACACATCATATGTATCCTTTAGGTAAAGGGTGGGTCCTATAATAATGACATAAATAATATATAAAGCAGATAAAACAAACAGTCACAGAGGAATTATATTTAAAATGGTTTTAAAAGTTAAAAACGCTGACAGCGGAGGTCCGCGCGGCAACAAAGAAACCAATATGCCCGCTCAATGCTGGGCACTGACAGCGCCATGGCTATTAATGCCATCAAGGCTGGGAACTGACAGCGCCACTTCTATTGATGCCATCCAGCCCAGGCACTGACAGAACCACTTCTATTGATGCCATTCAGTCCAGGCACTGACAGTGCCACTTCTATTGATGCCATCCAGCCCAGGCACTGACTGTGCCACTTCTACTGATGCCATCAAGGAACTGACAGCACCAATTCTATTGATGCCATCCAGGCCAAGCACTGGCAGCTCCACTTCTATTGATGCCATCCAGGCCAGGTACGGACAGCACCACTTCTATTGATGCCATCCGGCCCAGGCACTGACAGTGCCACTTCTATTGATGCCATCAAGGCCGGGAACTGACAGCACCACTTCTATTGATGCCATCCGGCCCAGGCACTGTCAGCGCCACTTCTATTGAAGCCATCCACCCCAGGCACTGACAGCGCCACATCTATTGATGCCATCAAGACTGGGCACTGACAGCGCCACATTTATTGATGCCATCCAGCTCAGGCACTGACAGTGCCACTTCTATTGATACCATCAAGGCCGGGCACTGACAGTGCCACTTCTATTGATGCCATCCAGCCCAGACACTGACAGTGCCACGTCTAATAATGCCATCCAGGCCAGGCACTGACAGCGCCACTTCTATTGACGATATCCAGGCCAGGCACTGGCACCGCCACTTCTGATGATGCCATCCAGGTGGGGCACTCACCATGCCACTTCTATTGACGCCCTCCAAGTCAGGCACCAACATCGCCACTTCTATTAATGCCATCCAGGCCAGGGCCTGACAGCGCTACTTCTATTGATACCATCCCGGCCAGGCACTGACAGAACCACTTCCATTGATGGCATTCACTCCAGACACTGACAGGGCCTCTTCTATTGATGCCATCCAGGCCAGGTACAGACAGCCCTCTTCTATTTAAGCCATCGAGGCTAGGCACTGACAGCACCACTTCTATTGATGCCATCCGGCCCAGGCACTGTCAGCGCCACTTCTATTGAAGCCATTCACCCCAGGCACTGACAGCACCACATCTATTAATGCCATCAAGGCTGGGCACTGACAACGCCACGTTTATTGATGGCATCCAGCTCAGGCACTGACAGCGCCACTTCTATAGATGCCATCAAGGACAGGCACTGACAGTGCCACTTCTATTGATGCCTTGCAGCCCAGGCACTGACAGCGCCACGTCTATTAATGCCATCAAGGCCGGGCACTGAAAGCGCCACTTCTATTGAATCCATCCAGGCCAGGAACTGACGGCGCTTTTTTTATTGATGCCATCCTGGCCAGGCACTGACAGCGCCACTTCTATTGATGATGTCCAGGCCAGGCACTGGCATTGCCACTTCTGATGATGCCATCCAGGTGGAACACTGACCACGCCACTTCTATTGATGCCCTCCAAGTCAGACACCAACAGCACCACTTTTATTCATGCCATTCAGGCCAGGCCCTGACAGCACTACTTCTATTGATACCATCCAGGCCAGTCACTGACAGCGCCACTTCTATTGATGCCATCCAAGCCAGGCACAGACAGCGCCTATTCTATTTATGCCATCCAGGCCGGGCACTGACAGCGCCATGTCTATTGATGCCATCCAGCCCAGGCACTGACAGCACCACGTCTATTGATGTCATCAAGGCCGGGCACTGACAGCGCCACTTCTATTGAATCCATCCAGGCCAGGCCAGGCTCTGACAGTGCTTCTTCTATCGATTCCATCCAGCCGAGGCACTAACAGCGCCACTTCTATTGTTGCCATCAAGCCAAGGCACTGGCATCGCCAGCACTGATGATGCCATCTAGGTGGGGCACTGACCATGCCACTTTTATTGATGCCCTCCAAGTCAGGCACCAACAGCGCCACTTCTATTAATGCCATCCAGTCTGGGCACTGATTGCGTCACTTCTATTGATACATCCATGCCAGGCACTGACAGCACCACGTCTTTTAATGCCATCAAGGCTGGGCACTGACAGAACCATTTCTATTGATCCCATCCAATCCAGGCACTGAAGCTCCACTTCTATTGAGGCCTTCCAGGCACTGACAGCGCCCCTTCTATTGATGCCATCCAGGCCAGGCACTGACAGCACCATTTCTATTGATGCCATCATTGCCGGGCAATGACAACGCCACATCTGTTGATGCCATCAAGGCTAGGCACTGACAGTGTCTCTTCTATTGATGCCATCCAGCTCAGGCACTGACAGCGCCACTTCTATTGATGCCATCAAAGCTGGGCACTGACTGCGCCACTTCTCTTGATGCAATTCAGGCCAGGCACTGACAGCGCCACTTCTGTTGATGCCATCAATGCCGGGCACTGACAGCACCACGTCTATTGATGGCATCAAGGCTGGGCTCTGACAACGCCACTACTATTGATGCCATCCAGCACAGGCACTGACAGCGCCACTTCTATTGATGCCATCAAGGCCGAGCACTGATAGCGCCACTTCTATTGATGCCATCCAGGCCAGGCACTGACAGCACCATTTCTATGGATGCCATCCAGGCCAGGCACTTGCAGCGCCACTTCTATTGATGCCATCCACTCCAGACACTGACAGCACCACTTCTATTGATGCCATCCAGGCCAGGCACTGACAGCACCTCTTCTTTTTATGCCATCCAGGCCAGGCACTGACAGCACCTCTTCTTTATATGCCATCCGGCCCAGGCACTGTCAACACCACTTCTATTGATGCCATCCAGCCCAGACACTGACAGCGCCACTTCTATTGATGCCATCAAGGCAGGGCACTGTCAGCGCCATGTCAACTGATGCCATCCAGGCTGGGCTCTGACAGCGCCACTTCTATCGATGCCATCCACTCCAGGAACCAACAGCACCACTTCTTTTGATGCCATCCAGCCCAGGCACTGACAGCACCACTTCTATTGATGCCATCCAACCGAGGCACTGACAGTGCCACTTCTGTTGATGCCATCATGGCCGGGCACTGACAGTACCACGTCTATTGATGTCATCAAGGCCGGGCACAAACAGCACCACTTCTATTGATGCCATTGAGCCCAGGCATTGACAGCGCCATGTCTATTGATTCCATCAAGGCCGGGCACTGACAACACCACTTCTATTGATGCTATCCAGGCTGGGCACTGACAGCGCTACTTCTATTGATTCCATCCAGGGTGGGCAATTACAGCACCACTTATATCGATTCCATCCACTCTAGACACTAACAACACCGCTTCTGTTGATACCATCCACTCCAGACACTGACAGTGCCACTTCTACCGATGCCATACACTCCAGGCACTAACTGCTCCCTTTCTATTGATGCCATCCAGGTCAGGTACTGACAGCGCCACTTTATTGATGCCATCTAGGCTGGGCACAGACAGTGCCTCTTCTATTTATGCCATCAAGGCTGGCCACTGACAGCGCCACTTCTATTGATGCCTTCCAGGCCAGGCACTGGCATCGCCACTTCTGATGATACTATCCAGCCAAGGCACTGACAGTGCCACGTCTTTTGATGCCATCAAGGCCATGCACTGACAGCGCCACTTTTATTGAATCCATCCAGGCCAGGCACTGACATCGCTTCTTCTATTGATGCCATCGAGGCCAGGCACCGACAGCACCACTTCTATTGACAACATCCAGGCCAGGTACTGATAGTGCCACTTCTATTAATGCCTTCCAGGCCAGGCACTGGTATCGCCACTTCTGATGATGCCATCCAGGTCAGGCACCAACAGCACCAATTCTATTTATGCCGTCCAGGACAGGCCCTGACAGCGCCAATTCTAATGATGCCATCTAGACCAGGCAGTGACAGCACCACTTCTATTGATGCCATCCACTCCAGACACTGACAGCGCCACTTCTATTGATGCCATCAAGGCCAGGCACACTTAGTGCCTCCTCTATATATGCCATACAGACCAGGCACTGACAGCACTACTTCTATTGGTCACATCCTGCCCAGGCACTGCCAGCACCACTTCTAATGATGCCATCCAGGCTGGGCACTGACAGGGCCACATCTATTGATGCCATCAAGGCTGGGCACTGACAGTGCTTCTTCTATTGATGCCATCCATCTCAGTCAGTGACAGCGCCACTTCTATTGATGCCATCAAGGCCGGGCACTGACAGCGCCATTTCTATTGAATCCATCTACGCCAGAGACTGACAGCGCCACTTCTATTGACGACATCCAGGCCAGGTACTGACAGCACCACTTCTATTAATGCCTTCCAGGCCAGGCACTGTCATCGATACTTCTGATGATGCCATCCAGGCGGGACACTGACAGAGCCACGTCTATTGATGCCATCCAGGTCAGGCACCAACAGCGCCACTTCTATTGATGCCATCCAGGCCAGGCCCTAACAGCGCCACTTCTATTGAAGCTATCCAGGCCAGTCACTGACAGCACCACTTCTATTGATGCCATCCACTCCAGACACTGACAGCGCCACTTTTATTGATGCCATCCAGGCGAGGCACTGACAGCACCACTTCTATTGATGCCCTCCGGCCCAGGCACTGTCAGCACCACTTCTATTGATGCCATCCAGGCTGGGCACTGACACCGCCACTTCTATAGATGCTATCCACTCCAGGCACTAACAGCGCCACTTCTAATGATATCATCCAGCCCACGCACTGACAGTGCCACGTCTATTGTTCCCATCAAGGCCGAGCACTGACAGCACAACTTCTATTGATGCCATCCAGTCCAGGCACTGACAGTGTCACTTCTATTGATGCCATCCAGCCCAGGCCCTGACTGTGCCACTTCTACTGAGGCCATCCAGGAACTGACAGCACCAAATCTATTGATGCCATCTAGACCAGGCACTGACAGCACCACTTCTATTGATGCCATCAGGCCCAGGCACTGACAGCGCCACTTCTATTGATGCCATCAAGGCGAGGCACTGACAGCACCACTTCTATTGATGCCATCTAGCTTAGGCACTGACAGCGACACATCTATTGATGCCATCAAGGCCGGGCACTGACAGCCCCACTTTTATTGATGCCATCCAGCTCAGGCACTAACAGCGCCACTTCTATTGATGCCATCAAGGCCGGGCACTGACAGCGCCACTTCTGTTGATGCCATCCAGTCCAGGCACTGACAGCGCCATGTCTATTAATGCCATCAAGGCCGGACACTGACAGCGCCACTTCTATTGAATCCATCCAGGCCAGGCACTGACAGCGCTTCTTTTATTGATGCCATCCAGGCCAGGCACTGACAGCGCCACTTCTATTGACGATATCCAGGCCAGATGCTGATAGTGCCTGTTGGACTTGGCCCTTTTCCCCCGAAATCTTTCACTTTTCTGGGAAATCGCATGATGTGTACATGCAAAGATTGAATGCTGTGTGATAATGTATGCAGACTGAGTTTCCCCATTTTAAACATGTAACTTAAAATGGATGCCATAGCTGTGTGGTTGCGCCGTTTGACTGAGCTGGGTTAACAGTCTAGTGGTTATTTCCCAGCAACCCCAGCTTTTGGAGGGAAGCCTGGCACCCAGGGTGCTCTACCCCTCCCCCTAGGCCAGTTAGAGCCAGTCTCCCCAGACGCTTCTAGAAGCTTCTGGCACTGTCTGGTAGGTGGAGCTGGGCTGTCATGTGCTCAGTCAGAGGGTGGACCTGAGAGAGAGGGGACCTGCTGCCAGGGGTTACCGCCACATAGGCCTGTGTGCTGGGCCCTGAGACTACCTACCCCCACTCTATTGTCCACAGGGCGAGGGAAAGCTATAGTTGGGGCAATGCAGACCTGGAGAAACCTACGCAGGAGTTTTAGGCGGTAGGGCTTAGTCAGGGACCTATGCCACTGAAAGTGACAGGGCTTAGGTGCTGCCTATTAAGTTGAGTGAGGGATCCTGAACTAACCCACTGATCTGGCCCGGCGGGAGGAGAACCCAAGGACGACCGGCAGAGACTAATTAGTCTGCCGTCAGCCGCCAACGCAACTTCCCCCTCTCAAGAAACCCTCAACCAAGGGTGCAGGAACCAGCAAGCGCCTCGTGGGACCCTGACTGCAGTCCCTGCGGAGAGAGAGCGCAATATACAAGCTGCCTGTGGAAGGAGAGCACTATATCCGGTGAGCGCTACATTTCTAATTGACTGTGCTCTGCTGGTGAGTGCTGCAATCCCCCCTGCCTGCCCCCCCTCTAGCTGGTTCTGCCACTGGCGTGTGGCCTGCCGCCTCCCAACCTACCTACCCTGAGCTTGGGCGTCATTGTGGGAGTAAGGGGGCGCTAGGCGCCGAACACATCGCCATTCCCTGAGCTGTGGGACAGCCCTTAATTTCTGCCACCCCCGTCGGGGATCCTAGAAAGGAATCGCTCACCGCTGCGGCCCAGGGCCGGAAAGGTGCCCCCGTTGTCACCGGGGCCCGTGGAGAAGCCCGGGGCCCCGTCGCTCCCGTCGGAGGGCAGAAAAGACTGCCGGAACACCGCAAAGGCCTCGTCAGGCCTGAAGCCATCCCGCGTGTGCAGCCTGAGATCCGAGGCACATGGACGGTGCCTTCCCTGCCCGCGAAGACGTCAGGGGCCACCTCGTCGGTGCCCCGTGAGGAGGAACAGCACCTGAGGAGAGCCCGGTGAGTGAGGGGCTCCGTGTGGGACTGGTGGTGGAGAGGGGGCAACGGGGCACGTTGTCGGTGCCCGCCCCCGGCAGTCCCTTTAAGAGGGCCATCGTAGGTGTACTGCTGGTCTTTCCAGCTGCCCCCTTGGCAGAGGGCAGCTGCCGTGTGTACTTTTCCAGGTGGGAGGGTGCGGAACTCTGGGAGGGGGTGCAGAGGGAGGAAGGTCTCGCCTCGGGCACCGGCTCAGCCACAGGGCTTAGATCCTGGGTTGGGAGGCCAGGGATGGGTACTGCCTGACCTGGCGAGTGGGACATCTGTTAGCAGTGTCCCCCCAGAAGTGTCTTCCAGGGGTACTTCTCCCGTTGGGAGGGTGCGGAACTCTGGGAGGGGGTGCAGGGGAAGGAAGACTCACCCCTGGCACCGGTGCAGCCTAAGGGTTTAGACCCTAGGCTGGGGAACCAGTTGAAGGGTCAAGGCCCTGGACTGGGGAGAGAGTGGTGGTCTGAGGGTGCCTCGCATGGGAGTAGGGTGAGGAACCCCAGAAGGAGAGGTAGGGGGAGGAGAGCCTCGCCCCTGATGGCTGGTCAGCCTGAGGGTGCGAACCCCAGGTGGGAGGACCAGTGGCAGTTTGGAACTGCAAGGAGGAGGAGGAGAGTGGTCAACTGGTACTATGGGCCTGGGGTTACTGCCCCCCACTCTATGAGACCGCAAGGGCCAGAGACATCTGGATGGCCCAGGGGCCAGTCCTGGCCACAACCAGCTAGGGAACCCCTGGGTGGTGGCTTAGTCGGTCGAGGAAGGTTTGAAAGAGGGAACCATCGGGTTCCAGAGTGGAGGAGAACCTGCGGGTGCTCCTGCAGTTGCGTCCACCTTGTCTCGCCTCAAGCAGGGAAGCCCATCAAGGCATTGATCGTCTATCCTGGCTTTTGGCTGGAAGGGGGTTGTTTTGGACTTGGCCCTTTTTCCCCCGAAATTTTTCACTTTTCTGGGAAATCGCATGATGTGTAAATGCAAAGATTGAATGCAGTGTGATAATGTATGCAGACTGAGTTTCCCCATTTTAAACATGTAGCTTAAAATGGATGCCATAGCTGTGTGGTTGCGCCGTTTGACTGAGCTGGGTTAACAGTCTAGTGGTTATTTCCCAGCAACCCCAGCTTTTGGAGGGAAGCCTGGCACCCAGAGTGCTCTACCCCTGCCCCTAGGCCAGTTAGAGCCAGTCTCCCCAGACGCTTCTAGAAGCTTCTGGCACTGTCTGGTAGGTGGAGCTGGGCTGCCATGTGCTCAGTCAGAGGGTGGACCTGAGAGAGAGGGGACCTGCTGCCAGGGGTTACCGCCACATGGGCCTGTGTGCTGGGCCCTGAGACTACCTACCCCCCTCTATTGTCCACAGGGCGAGGGAAAGCTATAGTTGGGGCAATGCAGACCTGGAGAAACCTACGCAGGAGTTTTAGGCGGTAGGGCTTAGTCAGGGACCTATGCCACTGAAAGTGACAGGGCTTAGGGGCTGCCTTTTAAGTTGAGTGAGGGATCCTGAACTAACCCACTGATCTGGCCCGGCGGGAGGAGAACCCAGGGACGACCGGCAGAGACTAATTAGTCTGCCGTCAGCCACCAACGCAAATTCCCCCCCTCAAGAAACCCTCAACCAAGGGTGCAGGAAGCAGCAAGCGCCTCGTGGGACCCTGACTGCAGTCCCTGCGGAGAGAGAGCGCTATATTCAAGCTGCCTGTGGAAGGAGAGCGCTATATCCGGTGAGCGCTACATTTCTAATTGACTGTGCTCTGCTGGTGAGTGCTGCAATCCCAGCTGCCTGCCACCCCTATAGCTGGTTCTGCCACTGGCGTGTGGCCTGCCGCCTCCCAACCTACCTACCCTGAGCTGGGGCGTCATTGTGGGAGTAAGGGGGCGCTAGGCGCCGAACACATCACCATCCCCTGAGTTGTGGGCCAGCCCTTAATTTCTGCCACCCCCGCCGGGGATCCTAGAAAGGAATCGCTCACCGCTGCGGCCCAGGGCCGGAAAGGTTGTCCCCGTTGTCACCGGGGCCCGTGGAGAAGCCCGGGGCCCCGTAGTTGCTGTCGGAGGGCGGAAAAGACCGCCGGAACACCGCGAAGGCCTCGTCAGGCCTGAAGCCATCCCGCGTGTGCAGCCTGAGAGCCGAGGCACATGGACGGTGCCTTCCCTGCCCGCGAAGACGTCAGGGGCCACCCCGTCGGTGCCCCGTGAGGAGGAGCAGCACCTGAGGAGAGCCCGGTGAGTGAGGGGCTCCGTGTGGGACTGGTGGTGGAGAGGGGGCAACGGGGCACGTTGTCGGTGCCCGCACCCGGCAGTCCCTTTAAGAGGGCCATCGTAGGTGTACTGCTGGTCTTTCCAGCTGCCCCCTTGGCAGAGGGCAGCTGCCGTGAGCGGCTGTATATGGTTTGGAGTCCACGTGGCCCCCCCATCACGGACCGGGACTGGTTCCAAGTACCCTACTCAACTGCCCCGCCGGAGAGTGGGCAGTGGCGCCATTTGTGGGGCCCTAGGGATATGGGTGATGCCCTAATCTACTGCGTTTATAGGCCAAACTAATCTGCGACAAGGAGTAGGACATGCTGGACTTGCCTAATGTCATGCAAGGATGTTTTTATTACAGGCGTTCCGGCCTAAGGCTTAAATGCTCTATTTGAAGCGTTAGTGATTTGCTATGTGCAGCGCTATGCTTAACAGCCATGTTCGAAGCGCTATTGAATTGATATGTGCAGCGCTTTGTTTAAAATGCCATATTGAAAGCGCTATGGATTTGCTATGTGCTGCGCGTTGATTCCATGCCAGGTTTTGATGTGTTAAGGCTTTTGATCCTGATGTTGATCTAGATAAAACTGATTGGTTTTATTCAACCTACAGGTGTGGTGTCAATTATTGTGTGCGTTTCCTGTCTCAGTGGATGTCTGTGCTGTATGGTCACTCTACACGTAAGCCCTTGGATGACTACCTGCTCGCGCCACGCTACCCCCTTAGGGCCTGGTGACCCCCGGTCCTACAGTGCCACTTCTATTAATGCCTTCCAGGCCAGGCACTGGCATCGCCACTTCTGGTGATGCCATCCAGGTGGGGCATTGACCACGCCACTTCTATTGAAGCCCTCCAAGTCAGGCACCAATAGCACCACTTCTCTTAATGCCATCCAAGCCAGGCCCTGACAGCGCTACTTCTATTGATGGAATCCACTCCAGACACTGACAGCGCCACTTCTATTGATGCCATCCTGGCCAGGCACAGACAGCGCCTCTTCTATGTATGCCATCCAGGCCAGGCACTGACAGCACCACTTCTATTGATGCCATCTGGCCCAGGCACTGTCACAGCCACTTCTATTGCGCCATCCGGGCTGGGCACTGACAACTCCACTTCTATAGAGGCCATCCACCCCAGGCACTAACCGCACCACTTCTTTTGATACCATCCAGCCCAGGCACTGACAGTGCCACGTCTATTGATGCCAAGAAAGGCCGGGCACTGACAGCATCACTTCTATTGATGCCATCCAGTCCAGGCACTGACAACTCCACTTCTATTGAAGCCATACAGCCCAGGCACTGACTGTGCCACTTCTACTGAGGCCATCAAGGCACTGACAGCACCATTTCTATTGATGTCATCAATGCCGGGCACTGACAGCGCATCATCTATTGATGCCATCAAGTCTAGGCACTGACAGTGCCTCTTCTATTGATGCCATCCAGCTCAGGCACGGACAGCGCCAGTTCAATTGATGCCGGGCACTGACAGCGCCACTTCTATTGATGCCATCCAGCCAAGGCACTGACAGCGCCATGTCTATTGAAGCCATCAAGGTCGGGTACTGACAGCGCCACGTCTGTTGAATCCATCCAGACCAGGCTCTAACAGTGCTTCTTCTAATGATGCCATCCAGCTGAAGCACTGACAGCACCACTTCTATTGATGCCATCAAGGCCGGGCACTGGCATCACCCCTTCTGATGATGAAATCCAGGTGGGGCACTGACCACGCCACTTCAATTGATTCCTTGCAAGTCAGGCACCAACAGCGCCACTTCTATTAATGCCATCCAGTCCAGGCCCTGACAGCGCTACTTCTATTGATGCCATCCAGGCCAGGCACAGACAGCTCCACATCTATTGATGCCACCCCGGCTGGGCACTGACTGCGCCACTTCTATAGATGCCATTCACCCCAGACACTAACAGCCCCACTTCAATTGATGCCATCCAGTCCAGGAACGGACAGCTCCTCTTCTATTGATGCCATCCATCCCAGTCACTGACAGCGCCACTTCTATTGATGCCATCAAACCTGGGCAATGACTGCGCCACTTCTATTGATGCCATCCAGCCCAGGCACTGACAGCGCCATGTCTATTGAAGCAATCAAGGTTGGGTACTGACAGTGCAACTTCTATTGAATCCATCCAGACCAGGCTCTAACAGTGCTTCTTCTAATGATGCCATCCAGCTGACGCACTGACAGCGCCACTTCTATTGATGCCATCAAGGCCGGGCACTGGCATCACCACTTCTGATGATGCCATCCAGGTGGGGCACTGGCCACGCCACATCTTTTGATGCCCTCCAAGTCAGGCACCAACAGCACCACTTCTATTAATGCCATCCAGTCCAGGCCCTGACAGCGCTACTTCTATTGATGCCATCCAGGCCAGGCACAGACAGCTCCACGTCTATTGATGCCACCCCGGCTGGGCACTGACTGCGCCACTTCTATAGATGCCATCCACCCCAGACACTAACAGCCCCACTTCAATTGATGCCATCCAGTCCAGGCACGGACAGCTCCTCTTCTATTGATGCCATCCAGGCCAGGCACTGACAGCGCCACATCTATTGATGGCATCAAGGCTGGGCTCTGACAGCGCCACTACTATTGATGCCATCCAGCACAGGCACTGACAGCGCCACTTCTATTGATGCCATCAAGGCCGGGCACTGATAGCGCCACTTCTATTGATGCCATCCAGGCCAGGCACTGACAGCACCATTTCTATGGATGCCATACAGGCCAGGCACTTACAGCGCCACTTCTATTGATGCCATCCACTACAGACACTGACAGCACCACTTCTATTGATGCCATCCAGGCCAGGCACTGACAGCGCCATTTCTATTGATGCCATCAATGCCGGGGAACTGACAGTGCCACAACTGCTTATGCCATCAAGGCTAGGCACTGACAGTGCCTCTTCTATTGAATCCATCCAGCTTAGGCACTAACAGCGCCACTTCTATTGATGCCATCCTGGCCAGGCACAGACAGCGCCTCTTCTATGTATGCCATCCAGGCCAGGCACTGACAGCACCACTTCTATTGATGCCATCTGGCCCAGGCACTGTCACAGCCACTTCTATTGCGCCATCCGGGCTGGGCACTGACAACTCCACTTCTATAGAGGCCATCCACCCCAGGCACTAACCGCACCACTTCTTTTGATACCATCCAGCCCAGGCACTGACAGTGCCACGTCTATTGATGCCAAGAAAGGCCGGGCACTGACAGCATCACTTCTATTGATGCCATCCAGTCCAGGCACTGACAGCTCCACTTCTATTGAAGCCATTCAGCCCAGGCACTGACTGTGCCACTTCTACTGAGGCCATCAAGGCACTGACAGCCCAATTTCTATTGATGTCATCAATGCCGGGCACTGACAGCTCTTCTTCTAATAATGCCATCCAGGCGAAGCACTGACAGCACCACTTCTATTGACGACATCAATTCCAGGTACTGATAGCGCCACTTCTATTAATGCCTTCCAGGCCAGGCACTGACATCGCCACTTCTGATGATGCCATCCAGGCGGGGCACCAACAGGGCCACTTCTACTTATGCCATCCAGGCCATTCCCTGACATCGCCAATTCTATTGATGCCATCCAGACCAGGCACTGACAGCACAACTTCTATTGATGCCATCCACTCCACACACTGACAGCACCACTTCTATTGATGCCATCAAGGCCAGGCACAGCTAGTGCCTCTTCTATATATGCCATACAGACCAGGCACTGACAGCACCACTTCTATTGATTCCATCCTCCCCAGGCACTGTCAGCATCACTTCTATTGATGCCATCCAGTCCAGGCACTGACAGCTCAACTTCTATTGATGCCATCCAGCCCAGGCACTGACTGTGATACTTCTACTGAGGACATCCAGGCAATGACAACTCCACTTCTATAGAGGCCATCCACCCCAGGCACTAACCGCACCACTTCTTTTGATACCATCCAGCCCAGGCACTGACAGTGCCACGTCTATTGATGCCAAGAAAGGCCGAGCACTGACAGCATCACTTCTATTGATGCCATCCAGTCCAGGCACTGACAACTCCACTTCTATTGAAGCCATCCAGCCCAGGCACTGACTGTGCCACTTCTACTGAGGCCATCAAGGCACTGACAGCCCCATTTCTATTGATGTCATCAATGCCGGGCACTGACAGCGCATCATCTATTGATGCTATCAAGTCTAGGCACTGACAGTGCCTCTTCTATTGATGCCATCCAGCTCAGGCACGGACAGCGCCACTTCAATTGATGCCATCCAGGCCGGGCACTGACAGCGCCACTTCTATTGATGTCATCCAGCCAAGGCACTGACAGCGCCATGTCTATTGAAGCCATCAAGGTCGGGTACTGACAGCGCCACGTCTGTTGAATCCATCCAGACCAGGCTCTAACAGTGCTTCTTCTAATGATGCCATCCAGCTGAAGCACTGACAGCGCCACTTCTATTGATGCCATCAAGGCCGGGAACTGGCATCACCACTTCTGATGATGAAATCCAGGTGGGGCACTGACCAAGCCACTTCTATTAATGCCATCCAGTCCAGGCCCTGACAGCGCTACTTCTATTGATGCCATCCAGGCCAGGCACAGACAGCTCCACGTCTATTGATGCCACCCCGGCTGGGCACTGACTGCGCCACTTCTATAGATGCCATTCACCCCAGACACTAACAGCCCCACTTCAATTGATGCCATCCAGTCCAGGAACGGACAGCTCCTCTTCTATTGATGCCATCCATCCCAGTCACTGACAGCGCCACTTCTATTGATGCCATCAAACCTGGGCAATGACTGCGCCACTTCTATTGATGCCATCCAGCCCAGGCACTGACAGCGCCCTGTCTATTGAAGCAATCAAGGTTGGGTACTGACAGTGCAACTTCTATTGAATCCATCCAGACCAGGCTCTAACAGTGCTTCTTCTAATGATGCCATCCAGCTGACGCACTGACAGCGCCACTTCTATTGATGCCATCAAGGCCGGGCACTGGCATCACCACTTCTGATGATGCCATCCAGGTGGGGCACTGGCCACGCCACATCTTTTGATGCCCTCCAAGTCAGGCACCAACAGCGCCACTTCTATTAATGCCATCCAGTCCAGGCCCTGACAGCGCTACTTCTATTGATGCCATCCAGGCCAGGCACAGACAGCTCCACGTCTATTGATGCCACCCCGGCTGGGCACTGACTGCGCCACTTCTATAGATGCCATCCACCCCAGACACTAACAGCCCCACTTCAATTGATGCCATCCAGTCTAGGCACGGACAGCTCCTCTTCTATTGATGCCATCCAGGCCAGGCACTGACAGCGCCACATCTATTGATGGCATCAAGGCTGGGCTCTGACAGCGCCACTACTATTGATGCCATCCAGCACAGGCACTGACAGCGCCACTTCTATTGATGCCATCAAGGCCGGGCACTGATAGCGCCACTTCTATTGATGCCATCCAGGCCAGGCACTGACAGCACCATTTCTATGGATGCCATACAGGCCAGGCACTTACAGCGCCACTTCTATTGATGCCATCCACTACAGACACTGACAGCACCACTTCTATTGATGCCATCCAGGCCAGGCACTGACAGCGCCATTTCTATTGATGCCATCAATGCCGGGGAACTGACAGTGCCACAACTGCTTATGCCATCAAGGCTAGGCACTGACAGTGCCTCTTCTATTGAATCCATCCAGCTTAGGCACTAACAGCGCCACTTCTATTGATGCCAATAAAGCTGGGCTCTGACAGCGCCACTTCTATTGATGCCATCCAACCCAGGCACTGACAGTGCCACTTATATTGATGCCATCAAGGCCGGGCACTGATAGCGCCACTTCTATTGATGCCATCCAGCCCAGGCACTGACAGTGCCACTTCAATTGATGCCATCCTCTCCAGACACTGACAGCACCACTTCGATTGATACCATCTGGCCCAGGCGCTATCAACGCCACTTCTATTGATGCCATCCAGCCCAGGCACTGGCATCGCCACTTCTGATGATACTATCCAGCCCAGGCACTGACAGCGCCACGTCTTTTAATGCCATCAAGGCCGTGCAGTGACAGCGCCACTTTTATTAAATCCATCCGGGCGAGGCACTGACAGCTCTTCTTCTAATGATGCCATCCAGGCGAAGCACTGACAGCACCACTTCTATTGACGACATCAATTCCAGGTACTGATAGCGCCACTTCTATTAATGCCTTCCAGGCCAGGCACTGACATCGCTACTTCTGATGATGCCATCCAGGCGGGGCACCAATAGGGCCACTTCTATTTATGCCATCCAGGCCATTCCCTGACATCGCCAATTCTATTGATGCCATCCAGACCAGGCACTGACAGCACAACTTCTATTGATGCCATCCACTCCACACACTGACAGCGCCACTTCTATTGATGCCATCACGGCCAGGCACAGCTAGTGCCTCTTCTATATATGCCATACAGACCAGGCACTGACAGCACCACTTCTATTGATTCCATCCTCCCCAGGCACTGTCAGCATCACTTCTATTGATGCCATCCAGTCCAGGCACTGACAGCTCAACTTCTATTGATGCCATCCAGCCCAGGCACTGACTGTGATACTTCTACTGAGGACATCCAGGCAATGACAGCACCACTTCTATTCATGCCATCCAGGCCAGGCACTGACAGCGCCACATCTATTGATGCCATCAATGCCAGGCACTGACAGTGCCTCTTCTATTGATGATATCCAGCTCAGGCACTGACAGCGCCACTTCTATTGATGCCATCAAAGCTGGGCACTGATGGCGCCACTTCTATTGACCACAACCAGCTAGGGAACCCCCGGGTGGTGGCTTAGTCGGTCGAGGAAGGTTTGAAAGAGGGAACCATCGGGTTCCAGAGTGGAGGAGAACCTGCGGGTGCTCCTGCAGTTGTGGGCCTGCGTCCACCTTGTCTCGCCTCAAGCAGGGAAGCCCATCAAGGCATTGATCGGTCTACCCTGGCTTTTGGCTGGAAGGTGGTTGTGTTGGACTTGGCCCCTTTCCCCCGAAATGTTTCACTTTTCTGGGAAATCGCATGATGTGTACATGCAAAGATTGAATGCTGTGTGATAATGTACGCAGACTGAGTTTCCCCATTTTAAACATGTAACTTAAAATGGATGCCATAGCTGTGTGGTTGCGCCGTTTGACTGAGCTGGGTTAACAGTCTAGTGGTTATTTCCCAGCAACCCCAGCTTTTGGAGGGAAGCCTGGCACCCAGGGTGCTCTACCCCTGCCCCTAGGCCAGTTAGAGCCAGTCTCCCCATACGCTTCTAGAAGCTTCTGGCACTGTCTGGTAGGTGGAGCTGGGCTGCCATGTGCTCAGTCAGAGGGTGGACCTGAGAGAGAGGGGACCTGCTGCCAGGGGTTACCGCCACATGGGCCTGTGTGCTGGGCCCTGAGACTACCTACCCCCCCTCTATTGTCCACAGGGCAAGGGAAAGCTATAGTTGGGGCAATGCAGACCTGGAGAAACCTAAGCAGGAGTTTTAGGCGGTAGGGCTTAGTCAGGGACCTATGCCACTGAAAGTGACAGGGCTTAGGGGCTGCCTTTTAAGTTGAGTGAGGGATCCTGAACTAACCCACTGATCTGGCCCGGCGGGAGGAGAACTGAGGGATGACCGGCAGAGACTAATTAGTCTGCCGTCAGCCACCAACGCAAATTCCCCCCCTCAAGAAACCCTCAACCAAGGGCGCAGGAACCAGCAAGCGCCTCGTGGGACCCTGACTGCAGTCCCTGTGGAGAGAGAGCGCTATATACAAGCTGCCTGTGGAAGGAGAGCGCTATCTCCGGTGACCGCTACATTTCTAATTGACTGTGCTCTGCTGCTGAGTGCTGCAATCCCAGCTACCTGCCCCCCCTCTAGCTGGTTCTGCCACTGGCGTGTGGCCTGCCGCCTCCCAACCTACCTACCCTGAGCTGGGGCGTCATTGTGGGAGTAAGGGGGCGCTAGGCACCGAACACATCGCCATCCCCTGAGCTGTGGGACAGCCCTTAATTACTGCCACCCCGTCGGGGATCCTAGAAAGGAATCGCTCACCGCTGCGGCCCAGGGCCGGAAAGGTTGCCCCCGTTGTCACCGGGGCCCGTGGAGAAGCCCGGGGCCCCGTAGTTGCTGTCGGAGGGCGGAAAAGACCGCCGGAACACCTCGAAAGCCTCGTCAGGCCTGAAGCCATCCCGCGTGTGCAGCCTGAGAGCCGAGGCACATAGACGGTGCCTTCCCTGCCCGCGAAGACTTCAAGGGTCACCCCGTCGGTGCCCCGTGAGGAGGAGCAGCACCTGAGGAGAGCCCGGTGAGTGAGGGGCTCCATGTGGGACTGGTGGTGGAGAGGGGGCAACGGGGCACGTTGTCGGTGCCCGCCCCCGGCAGTCCCTTTAAGAGGGCCATCGTTGGTGTACTGCTGGTCTTTCCAGCTGCCCCCTTGGCAGAGGGCAGCTGCCGTGAGCGGCTATATATGTTTTGGAGTCCACTTGGCCCCCCTCATCACGGACCGGGACTGGTTCCAAGTACCCTACTCAACTGCCCCGCCGGAGAGTGGGCAGTGGCGGCATTTGTGGGGCCCTAGGGATATGGGTGATGCCCTAATCTACTGCGTTTATAGGCCGAACTAATCTGCGACAAGGAGTAGGACATGCTGGTCTTGCCTAATGTCATGCAAGGATGTTTTTATTACAGGCGTTCCGGCCTAAGGCTTAAATGCTCTATTTGAAGAGCTAGTGATTTGCTATGTGCAGCGCTATGCTTAACAGCCATGTTCGAAGCGCTATTAAATTGATATGTGCAGCGCTTTGTTTAAAATGCCATATTGAAAGCGCTATGGATTTGCTATGTGCTGCTCGTTGATTCCATGCCAGGTTTTGATGTGTTAAGGCTTTTGATCCTGATGTTGATCTATATAAAACTGATTGGTTTTATTCAACCTACTGCTGTGGTGTCAATTATTGTGTGCGTTTCATGTCTCAGTGGATGTGTGTGCTGTATGGTCACTCTACACGTAAGCCCTTGGATGCCTACCTGCTCACGCCACACTACCCCCTTAGGGCCTGGTGACCCCCGGTCCTACAGTGCCACTTCTATTAATGCCTTCCAGGCCAGGCACTGGCATCGCCACTTCTGGTGATGCCATCCGGGTGGGGCACTGACCACGCCACTTCTATTGAAGCCCTCCAAGTCAGGCACCAATAGCACCATTTCTATTAATGCCATCCAGGCCAGGCCCTGACAGCGCTACTTCTATTGATAGAATCCACTCCAGACACTGACAGCGCCACTTCTTTTGATGTCATCCAGGCCAGGCACAGACAGCGCCTCTTCTATGTATGCCATCCAGGCCAGGCACTGACAGCACCACTTCTATTGATGCCATCTGGCCCAGGCACTGTCACGGCCACTTCTATTGAAGCCATCCGGGCTGGGCACTGACAACTCCACTTCTATAGAGGCCATCCACCCCAGGCACTAACTGCACCACTTCTTTTGATACCATCCAGCCCAGGCACTGACAGTGCCACGTCTATTGATGCCAAGAAAGGCCGGGCACTGACAGCATGACTTCTATTGATGCCATCCAGTCCAGGCACTGACAGCTCCACTTCTATTGAAGCCATTCAGCCCAGGCACTGACTGTGCCACTTCTACTGAGGCCATCAAGGCACTGACAGCCCAATTTCTATTGATGTCATCAATGCCGGGCACTGACAGCGCATCATCTATTGATGCCATCAAGGCTAGGCACTGACAGTGCCTCTTCTATTGATGCCATCCAGCTCAGGCACGGACAGCGCCACTTCAATTGATGCCATCCAGGCCGGGCACTGACAGCGCCACGTCTATTGATGCCATCCAGCCAAGGCACTGACAGCGCCATGTCTATTGAAGCCATCAAGGTCGGGTACTGACAGCGCCACGTCTATTGAATCCATCCAGACCAGGCTCTAACAGTGCTTTCTTTAATGATGCCATCCAGCTGAAGCACTGACAGCGCCACTTCTATTGATGCCATCAAGGCCGGGCACTGGCATCACCACTTCTGATGATGAAATCCAGGTGGGGCACTGACCACGCCACTTCTATTGATGCCTTCCAAGTCAGGCACCAACAGCGCCACTTCTATTAATGCCATCCAGTCCAGGCCCTGACAGCGCTACTTCTATTGATGCCATCCAGGCCAGGCAAAGACAGCACCACGTCTATTGATGCCACCCAGGCTGGGCACTGACTGGGCCACTTCTATAGATGCCATTCACCCCAGACACTAACAGCCCCACTTCAATTAATGCCATCCAGTCCAGGAACGGACAGCTCCTCTTCTATTGATGCCATCCATCCCAGTCACTGACAGCGCCACTTCTATTGATGCCATCAAACCTGGGCAATGACTGCGCCACTTCTATTGATGCCATCCAGCCCAGGCACTGACAGCGCCATGTCTATTGAAGCCATCAAGGTCGGGTACTGACAGTGCAACTTCTATTGAATCCATCCAGACCAGGCTCTAACAGTGCTTCTTCTAATGATGCCATCCAGCTGACGCACTGACAGCGCCACTTCTATTGATGCCATCAAGGCCGGGCACTGGCATCACCACTTCTGATGATGCCATCCAGGTGGGGCACTGGCCACGCCACTTCTTTTGATGCCCTCCAAGTCAGGCACCAACAGCGCCACTTCTATTAATGCCATCCAGTCCAGGCCCTGACAGCGCTACTTCTATTGATGCCATCCAGGCCAGGAACAGACAGCACAACTTCTACTGATGCCACCCAGGCTGGGCACTGACTGTGCCACTTCTATAGATGCCATCTGTGAGAAGTTGGCCTGATATGTAGTGCTCACTATTCTAGTGATCACTGTGTATCATTCCAAACGACCCTTATTGATGATTGGTTGTAAGTCAACCTTTTAGACCAGCTATCCTAGTAGCGTGGATACGAGCAGTCTTTAGGCTAAACTCTAGAGGGCGTGTTAAGCCAGCTGTTTACCATCACATATACCCCTTGAACACCAAGTGAAAGGACGCCACACAAGTTGTTATGAAAATAAAAGGATATTTATTTATAACAAGACTACCCTGGCTCTTTATGAGTCAGGGAGCTAAGCACACTACAAAACTCTTAAGAAAATACCTCAGTTGCACAATTTACACAAATGCCCGAGGGGCACGAGAAACCATCTACACTAACAGTGAAATGCGAATGGTTAGAGTCTGGAGGTACTGATTCCGGAGTGATCCGATCAGTGGGACCAAACGGAAAAGGAACTGGACACTTGTAGAGCGAACCTGCGATGGAGCACCGAGATGCTCGAGTTACCTAGCCCGGAGGCTGCGGCTGCGTGAAGTTCGGCAAGATGTCGGGAGTCCTCGTGTAGTCTCAGGAGCCTGAAAGAAGAAGTTGCTGGCAGGCGACCAGTGACGATGTTCAGAGCGATCCAAGCCTGGATCGGTGACGAAGGAAAACCTGAAAGCAGAGGGGACTCAGTTCTCAACCGCTAGCCAGCGATCGTGTGGGTACCAGGAGGGTACCGGCTGAAGTCACCTCGACCAGGTGAGTGGGTGACGTCGGACTCGGCTGTTCCTCGGACCAGGAGGCGCGGCGGCGACCAGGATGGAGGGCGAGCTGTCCCACGAAGGTGTCTGCTGTCGATGATGCTGGGCCCAGGAAGGGGCAGCGGATCTTGGCAGTGGCAACCCAAGCGGGGGAGTCGAGATGGCGTCGGGAGTGGACCAGGAGGGTCCGGGGTACTCCTCTGTTGAAGGGGAGCAAGAGCCAGTCTGGAGCAACCAGACTAGTGATGAAACAAAGCGTGGTGCGTCGTGAAGAGGGCCACAAGCCGGTCGGCAAATGGTCGGACAACGCGGTGAACAGCAAGGAGCGGAAGGGCCCCCACGCAGATCTCGTGGATGCTGGGGAGACAGACTTCGAAGCTGGAGCTGCTCAGGGTTTAGGGCTTCTCAAACCCTAGGTGCACTCACTCGAGGATCCCTCGGTGGGCGTGCTAGATAAGCGTCGTGCAGGTTCTGAAGATAGCCGGTCCCGCAGGTCTCGTCACACCTACGACTCTCAGCTGGGCTGATAAGGTAGGTAAAAGGTCAGAGATGGCAGGGACTCGGGTCTCGTCGAGCTGGGCAGTCTTGATCCGTAGGAGAGACTTACAGCAAACCGCAAGCGCTTAGATGGTGCCTGCTGGTGCAGGGTGGCTACTCCTTAGCCACAAGGGAGAGTCTTCAGAAATAGTCAAGAGTTCCTTTCGTGGAAAGTAGTTCGTGATTCGGAGTTATCCGATTATCTGATTATCCAATTTGGGAAGGGGACGCGCTCCTACCTTTATTCTAAGAAAAGGGGCTGGCCCGTGACTAGGTTCTACCTATGGGTGGAGCCAGGAGGGGGGTGGTTACACCCCTATCCTTTGTCCGGCTTCGCGCCAGCTCAGGGGCTGGTGTGCCCCCGAAACTGGTTTGAGCCGGGCTATGCACAGTGAGCACCGGGGTGCCACTTGCAATCACCTTCCTTTCAGCCCTGCCTACCTGGGATACACAAACCCTGTCTGGGATGGTGCTAACACCGCCCTCGACAGGAAACCCTTTGTCCAAGCTCCCCTTGCTGGAAGGTCCCCCAGCAGCGGGAGGTCAGACTTGTGTCTGGTGGCAGCATCCATTTTGTGATGCTGAGGCTTGAGTCAACTTTAACCGGGGTTCAAGGTTACTTCCATGTCGTGTCCCTCTAAAAGGGGGGAATGCTAACCCCGTCACCAGGACTGGCGAGGGGTTCGTATTCCCATCCGTATGACACCTTACTCGACATGTATAGGTGAGGTGAGGCCAAAGTTAGCAATTGCATTAAAAGTAGTTGGCCCGCGTCACCATGGAACGGCTATTAGGACTTGGTTCCGCAAGCCGTCGACGGGCTCAGCTCGCGCCAGAGCACCGTCCCACATGATTCCCCGCACTCTGCCTTCAGGATTGATAAGGCCTGCTATAGGAGTGACTGATAGGAATCCATGTGTCCATTTTAGGGTTTAGGTGTAGGAATACTACACCTACAGCAACGGGTGATTACACCACGTGGCCCCAGCTGTCGTGCAGCCAGTTGTGTCAGATTTGGGCGGCCATTCCAGGGGTGGCATAATACATGCTTCAGCCCCTGGTAGGCCCTGGGTACACCGATGCCCTGGATACCTGTGGTATGCTGAGACAGGGACTGACAAGGCGGCCCAGTTCCAATTAGTGGATGCACCTAATGTACATGTGTGTTAATTTCGAGGGAGAACAGCTAGGCTGTGGGTCTGATTGGCAGGCCCACAGCCGGGGAAAGTCGTAAACCAATGAAGCAAAAGCAAAAAATCTGGGTGATCATAGGATTGCAGACCCTACTCTCCTACATGACCCCCCCCCCAAACTTTGGGACAATAAGCTAACCTTGACCAGGTGAGTCTTCTTGCTCTAAGTGGAAATACCTGGAGAGCCCATCTGCATTGCCATGATCAGTGCCAGGTCTATGCTCCACTGTGAAGTCCATCCCCTGTAGGGAAATGGACCACCTAAGTAGTTTGGGGTTTTCACCCTTCATTTGATTTAGCCACAAGAGGGGCTTATGGTCGGTCTGAATCTTGAAGTGAGTGCCAAACAAGTATGGCCTCAACTTCTTCAGGGCCCAAACCACAGCAAAGGCCTCCCTCTCAATAGCTGACCAATTCTTCTCTCTGGGGGTCAGCCTCCTGCTAATAAAAGCTATGGGCTGGTCATGACCATCAAAATTCAGTTGCGATAGAACAGCTCCCACACCCAGCTCCGAAGCGTCTGTTTGGACAATGAATGGTTTGGAGTAGTCTGGACTCTTTAGGATAGGTGCTGTGCACATGGCCTGCTTTAGGTCATCGAATGCCTTCTGACAGCTTGCTGTCCACTGAACTTTTTTTGGCATCTTTTTACTTGTCAGGTCGTTTAGCGGGGTCACAATGGATCCATAATTTCTGACAAATATCCGGTAATAACCAGTCAGGCCCAAGAAAGCTCGAACCTGAGTCTGGGTGGTTGGAGGAGCCCAGTCCCGGATGGCCTGTATTTTGCTCTCCAATGGTTGAACCTGGCCTCCACCTACAAGGTGGCCCAGGTATACAACCTGTGTCTGCCCTATCTGGCACTTGGTGGCCTTGATAGTGAGGCCTGCCTTCTGCAGGGCCTCTAACACTTTCCTCAGGTGGACCAGGTGATCCTCCCAGGTGGAGCTAAAGACAGCGATATCGTCCAGATACGCCGCACAGAAGTCGTCCAACCCAGTGAGAACTCGATTCACCAGCCTTTGGAAGGTGGCAGGTGCATTTTTCAAACCAAAGGGCATTACCACGAACTGATAATGCCCACCCGGGGTAGAAAATGCTGTTTTGGGCTTGGCCTCCTCAGCTAACCTGATTTGCCAATACCCAGCTGTCAGGTCAAACGTACTTAAGTAGTTGGCCGAGGCCAACCGGTCGATAAGTTCGTCTGCTCTTGGTATCGGGTGGGCGTCGGTCTTAGTGACCGCATTGAGACCTCTGTAGTCCACGCAAAACCTCATCTCTTTCTTACCGCCCTGGGTGTGAGGTTTCGGCACGAGCACTACGGGACTAGCCCAGGGGCTGTCCGAGGGTTCAATGACTCCCAGCTCCAACATTTTCTGCACCTCTGTCTTGATGCAGTCTCTGACATGATCAGGTTGCCGATAGATTTTACTCTTTACGGGCAGACTGTCCCCAGTGTCGACCTCGTGGGTACACCACTTGGTCTGACTGGGTGTCAGAGAGAACATATGTCGAAAGGATTGAAGAACCTGTTTACAATCCTCTTGTTGATGTCCAGAGAGGCTGCCACAAAAGACAACACCATCTACTGATCCATCGTCAGGGTTCTGAGAGAGCAGGTCTGGGAGAGGGTCACTCTCCTCCTCCTGTCCCTCATCTGTGGCCATGAGCAAGCCCATGCCCTCCCTGTCGACATATGCCTTGAGCCTGTTTACATGGAGCACCCTGTGGGGGCTCCGGGGAGTTCCCAGGTCTACCAAGTAGGTGACCTCTCCCTTTTGCTCAATGATCGTGTGGGGCCCAGACCATTTGTCTTTGAGTGCTGCTGGGGCCACTGGCTCCAGCACCCACACCTTCTGTCCAGGCTGGTACACAGTCAGGACAGCCTGTTGGTCATGCCAAGCTTTCTGTAATTCTTGGCTCGCCTCCAGGTTTTTAGACGCCTTTTCCATGTACTCCGCCATCCGCGAGCGGAGACCGAGCACATAGTCCACAATGTTTGATGCCGGCTTTCTGAGAGGTCTCTCCCATCCTTCCTTTACCAAACAAAGGGGTCCCCTTACAGGATGTCCGAACAGAAGCTCAAAAGGGCTGTAGCCAACCCCCTTCTGCGGGACCTCTCTGTAGGCGAACAAGAGGCAGGGTATCAGGACATCCCATCTCCGCCGAAGCTTTTCAGGTAGTCCGTGAATCATCCCTTTTAGGGTCCGGTTGAATCTCTCAACCAGCCCATTGCATTGTGGGTGATAGGGTGTGGTGAACTTGTAGTTGACACCACATTCCTTCCACATAGCAGTCAGATATCCCGACATGAAGTTTGCACCTCTGTCTGAGACGACCTCCTTAGGGAAGCCCACTCTGGAGAACACTCCAAGTAGGGCCCGTGCCACCACAGGTGCTGTAGTGGTCCTAAGGGGAATAGCTTCAGGATACCTGGTGGCGTGGTCCACCACCACCAGTATGAACTTGTGCCCTGATGCTGTCTGGGGTTCCATTGGTCCGACAATGTCGATCCCCACTCGTTCAAAGGGTACCCCCACCACTGGTAGTGGTATGAGGGGGGCCTTTGTCGTGCCACCTGACTTACCACTGGCTTGGCAAGTGACACAGGAGCGGCAAAACTCCTTCGTATCTTCGGACATGTGGGGCCAGTGAAAGTGTGGAACAATTCTGTCCCAAGTCTTATTCTGGCCTAAGTGACCTGCAAGGGGAATCTCGTGGGCCAAGGTGAGAAGGAAACCTCTCAGAGACAAGGGGATGACCAGCCTCCTGGTCGCACCAGGTTTGGGGTCTCTTGCCTCGGAGTACAGGAGTCCATCGTCCCAGTACACTTTGTGGGTACCTGTGGCGTTCCCTGCAGCCTCAGCAGCGGCCTGCTGTCTGAGGGGTTCAAGTGAGGGGCAGTCTAACTGTGCCTTCCCCAGGTCTTCCCTGGAGGGTCCCCCTGAGCCCAGAAACTCAACCTGACCAGGTTCAAGCTCTTGCGGCTCAGTTTCCCTCAGTTCTTTAAGGTCAGCCTCCTCGGAGACTTGATCCACGACCTGGGGCAAGGGGGAAGGCGAAGCCTTACCCTTACTGCTCCTTTTCTTGGAAGGTGCCTGGTCCGTTCTTCCAGGATCCAGCACCTGTTCAGTGGGGCATCTTTTGGCCTGTGACCTGGTCACAGCAAGGACATGTGCTAGCAAGCCTAACATCTCCATGTGAGTCCTCTGCTCCACTTCTGACCATTGTGACGTTTCCAAATCATTGCCCAACAGACATTCTACGGGGAGGTCTGAACTAACCACAACCTTTTTCGGGCCACTTACCCCTCCCCAGGAGAAATCAACAACTGCCATACTGTGATTGGTAGTGACGTTGCTGGCATTGGTCACTAGGTAACTGGTACCTAGCATGATCTGTCCAGGGTCCACGAAGTTAGGCGTCACCATGGTGACACTGGCACACGTGTCCCTGTAGGCCTGAGCCACTCTTCCATTTATCAAAGGTGTCTGCCTGTATTTGCCCAAAGTATTGGGACTGGCGTCAGGGGACATATCCATATCCCCTGTACAGACAAGGACGGCCTGAGTGAGCGTGCCGACTAAGTCGTCACTCCCCTCGGTTCCCAAGGTTAACCCAACTAATGCCTTGGGAGGCGCACTACCACTGCTGACTGTACTAGGGGGCGCAGGTGCCTTAGGGGCTGCAGTGGCAGGAGTTTGCCCTCCTTTCTCGGTGCACTCACTAAACCAGTGAGTCTTACTTTTACAGTATTGGCACCACCTTTTTGACTGGCCTTCTTGAGTCTTCTTCTTCTGTGAAGCCTGACCCCCACCCTCTTTGGTTTGTTGGGGACCTGTCGAAGACTTCTGGTCATTTTGTTCGTTCTTGTTACCCTTTTGGTCTGCTTTCTTCTGACCACCCTGGTTCTGATTCTGGTTCTGCTTGACCCTTGTTCTGACCCATCTGTCTGCCTTCTTTCCCAATTCTTGGGGAGAGGTCAGATCCGAGTCGACAAGGTGCTGATGCAACAATTGGTTCTGACAGTTGTTTAAAATCTGTTCTCGCATGATAAGATTGTACAATCCTGTGTAATCAGTAACCTTGCTACCCAGCAACCAGCCCTCCAAAGCCTTAGTGGCACAATCGACAAAGTCAGCCCAATCCTGAGACTGAATTTTCTGGGTGTCCCGGAACAGCACCCGGTACTGTTCCGTGGTTAAGCCGAACCCATCAATCAGTGTGTTCTTCAGGACTTGGTAGTTGTTAGCATCCTCAGCTCTTGTAGTGAGGAGCTTGTCCCTTCCTTTACCTTCAAAGGAAAGCCACAGTATAGCTGCCCACTGACTTGGGGGGACGCACTGGACAGTGCAGGCCCTCTCCAAGGCAGTTATCCACTTGTGGATGTCGTCCCCTTGTTTAAAGGGGGCACGATTTTACTCAGGTGTCTAGTGTCTATACCCCTGTCTTTCTCTCTATTGAGAATGCTGCCACCAGCGGGATCTAACCCACTTAATTTCTGCTCTCGGGCCAAGGCAAGTCTTTCTTTGGCGAGGGCAAGTTCTTCCCGCTCGATCCTCAGATTGACCTCCCGCATCTTCGCTTCATGCTCCCTCCTCTGAGGGGAAGTCATTCCTCTCTGAGAAGACGCCTGAGAGACATGTGTATGAACCGATCTGCCAGAGCCTCTGGAGAGAGACCTAGCTCGTCCGTTCCCAAGGTTAAGCCTGCTTGAGCGTGGGCCCGGGGCTCCCCCAGTTCCATTCTCATGCCTGCTTAAGTTGGTCCTTGTAAGCCTGCCGACTACCACTGGACCTTTGTCTGCCTCGTCTCCCGATAACTCGTCCTCGTCCTCCTCCTCTGTGTGGGGGTCGAGGTCCGGGTCACCGAGGGTTCCCTCTAAGGGCGGCATGTTCCCATCTGCACTGGGGGGACCTGTGTTAGAGGACCTCCTAGCATCGTACGCCTCTAAGAGACCTATCAGTATTGCGATGGTAGGGTTAGAACCCTGGTTTAGCTTTCTGGAGGCACACAGTTGTCGCATCTCCTTGAAGCTAAGAGTTGCATATCGTGACACGACCTGTGGAGGGTCACTGACCACTAGGGGAGTCCCTGCAGACTCTCCGTGGACCGACATGCTTTTCTAGTGAGGTGTAAGTGTTGCACCTACCTACACTATGGGTTTACCTACTGATCCCTTGCTAAGAGTTGTAGTCAGGGTGTGCTAAGCCCTGTTACACTACAACAGCCGGTTCAGTAGAATTCGGAGTATTCTAAGTTAAGTTATATGTACCTGGGTACTTATGTGATCTTTCACTGCGATATTCTTAGGATACGTGTGTGGTAAAACAACAGCAAGCTCAAATCCCAACCGCTGCTCACCAATGTGAGAAGTTGGCCTGATATGTAGTGCTCACTATTCTAGTGATCACTGTGTATCATTCCAAACGACCCTTATTGATGATTGGTTGTAAGTCAACCTTTTAAACCAGCTATCCTAGTAGCGTGGATACGAGCAGTCTTTAGGCTAAACTCTAGAGGGCGTGTTAAGCCAGCTGTTTACCATCACATATACCCCTTGAACACCAAGTGAAAGGACGCCACACAAGTTGTTATGAAAATAAAAGGATATTTATTTATAACAAGACTACCCTGGCTCTTTATGAGTCAGGGAGCTAAGCACACTACAAAACTCTTAAGAAAATACCTCAGTTGCACAATTTACACAAATGCCCGAGGGGCACGAGAAACCATCTACACTAACAGTGAAATGCGAATGGTTAGAGTCTGGAGGTACTGATTCCGGAGTGATCCGATCAGTGGGACTAAACGGAAAAGGAACTGGACACTTGTAGAGCGAACCTGCGATGGAGCACCGAGATGCTCGAGTTACCTAGCCCGGAGGCTGCGGCTGCGTGAAGTTCGGCAAGATGTCGGGAGTCCTCGTGTAGTCTCAGGAGCCTGAAAGAAGAAGTTGCTGGCAGGCGACCAGTGACGATGTTCAGAGCGATCCAAGCCTGGATCGGTGACGAAGGAAAACCAGAAAGCAGAGGGGACTCAGTTCTCAACCGCTAGCCAGCGATCGTGTGGGTACCAGGAGGGTACCGGCTGAAGTCACCTCGACCAGGTGAGTGGGTGACGTCGGACTCGGCTGTTCCTCGGACCAGGAGGCGCGGCGGCGACCAGGATGGAGGGCGAGCTGTCCCACGAAGGTGTCTGCTGTCGATGATGCTGGGCCCAGGAAGGGGCAGCGGATCTTGGCAGTGGCAACCCAAGCGGGGGAGTCGAGATGGCGTCGGGAGTGGACCAGGAGGGTCCGGGGTACTCCTCTGTTGAAGGGGAGCAAGAGCCAGTCTGGAGCAACCAGACTAGTGATGAAACAAAGCGTGGTGCGTCGTGAAGAGGGCCACAAGCCGGTCGGCAAGTGGTCGGACAACGCGGTGAACAGCAAGGAGCGGAAGGGCCCCCACGCAGATCTCGTGGATGCTGGGGAGACAGACTTCGAAGCTGGAGCTGCTCAGGGTTTAGGGCTTCTCAAACCCTAGGTGCACTCACTCGAGGGTCCCTCGGTGGGCGTGCTAGATAAGCGTCGTGCAGGTTCTGAAGATAGCCGGTCCCGCAGGTCTCGTCACACCTACGACTCTCAGCTGGGCTGATGAGGTAGGTAAAAGGTCAGAGATGGCAGGGACTCGGGTCTCGTCGAGCTGGGCAGTCTTGATCCGTAGGAGAGACTTACAGCAAACCGCAAGCGCTTAGATGGTGCCTGCTGGTGCAGGGTGGCTACTCCTTAGCCACAAGGGAGAGTCTTCAGAAATAGTCAAGAGTTCCTTTCGTGGAAAGTAGTTCGTGATTCGGAGTTATCCGATTATCTGATTATCCAATTTGGGAAGGGGACGCGCTCCTACCTTTATTCTAAGAAAAGGGGCTGGCCCGTGACTAGGTTCTACCTATGGGTGGAGCCAGGAGGGGGGTGGTTACACCCCTATCCTTTGTCCGGCTTCGCGCCAGCTCAGGGGCTGGTGTGCCCCCGAAACTGGTTCGAGCCGGGCTATGCACAGTGAGCACCGGGGTGCCACTTGCAATCACCTTCCTTTCAGCCCTGCCTACCTGGGATACACAAACCCTGTCTGGGATGGTGCTAATACCGCCCTCGACAGGAAACCCTTTGTCCAAGCTCCCCTTGCTGGAAGGTCCCCCAGCAGCGGGAGGTCAGACTTGTGTCTGGTGGCAGCATCCATTTTGTGATGCTGAGGCTTGAGTCAACTTTAACCGGGGTTCAAGGTTACTTCCATGTCGTGTCCCTCTAAAAGGGGGGAATGCTAACCCCGTCACCAGGACTGGCGAGGGGTTCGTATTCCCATCCGTATGACACCTTACTCGACATGTATAGGTGAGGTGAGGCCAAAGTTAGCAATTGCATTAAAAGTAGTTGGCCCGCGTCACCATGGAACGGCTATTAGGACTTGGTTCCGCAAGCCGTCGACGGGCTCAGCTCGCGCCAGAGCACCGTCCCACATGATTCCCCGCACTCTGCCTTCAGGATTGATAAGGCCTGCTATAGGAGTGACTGATAGGAATCCATGTGTCCATTTTAGGGTTTAGGTGTAGGAATACTACACCTACAGCAACGGGTGATTACACCACGTGGCCCCAGCTGTCGTGCAGCCAGTTGTGTCAGATTTGGGCGGCCATTCCAGGGGTGGCATAATACATGCTTCAGCCCCTGGTAGGCCCTGGGTACACCGATGCCCTGGATACCTGTGGTATGCTGAGACAGGGACTGACAAGGCGGCCCAGTTCCAATTAGTGGATGCACCTAATGTACATGTGTGTTAATTTCGAGGGAGAACAGCTAGGCTGTGGGTCTGATTGGCAGGCCCACAGCCGGGGAAAGTCGTAAACCAATGAAGCAAAAGCAAAAAATCTGGGTGATCATAGGATTGCAGACCCTACTCTCCTACACCATCCACCCCAGACACTAACAGCCCCACTTCAATTGATGCCATCCAGCCCAGGCACGGACAGCTCCTCTTCTATTGATGCCATCCATGCCAGTCACTGACAGCGCCACTTCTATTGATGCCATCAAAGCTGGGCATTGACTGCGCCACTTCTATATATGCAATCCAGGCCAGGCACTGACAGCACCACTTCTGTTGATGCCATCAATGCCGGGCACTGACAACGCCACATCTATTGATGGCATCAAGGCTGGGCTCTGACAGAGCCACTACTATTGATGCCATCCAGCACAAGCACTGACAGCGCCACTTCTATTGATGCCATCAAGGCCGGGCACTGATAGCGCCACTTCTATTGATGCCATCCAGGCCAGGCTCTGACAGCACCATTTCTATGGATGCCATACACGCCAGGCACTTACAGCGCCACTTCTATTGATGCCATCCACTACAGACACTGACAGCACCACTTCTATTGATGCCATCCAGGCCAGGCACTGACAGCGCCATTTCTATTGATGCCATCAGTGCCGGGCACTGACAGTGCCACAACTGTTTATGCCATCAAGGCTAGGTACTGACAGTGCCTCTTCTATTGAATCCATCCAGCTCAGGCACTAACAGCGCCACTTCTATTGATGCCATCAAAGCTGGGAACTGACTGCGCCACTTCTATTGATGCAATTCATGCCAGGCACTGACAGGGCCACTTCTGTTGATGCCACCAATGCCGGGCACTGACAACGCCACGTCTCTTGATGCCAATAAAGCTGGGCTCTGACAGCGCCACTTCTATTGATGCCATCCAACCCAGGCACTGACAGTGCCACTTATATTGATGCCATCAAGGCCGGGCACTGATAGCGCCACTTCTATTGATGCCATCCAGCCCAGGCACTGACAGCGCCACTTCAATTGATGTCATCCAGGCCAGGTACTGATAGCACCATTTCTATGGATGCGATCCAGGCCAGGCACTTACAGCACCACTTCTATTGATGCCATCCTCTCCAGACACTGACAGCACCACTTCAATTGATACCATCTGGCCCAGGCGCTATCGACGCCACTTCTATTGATGCCATCCAGCCCAGGCACTGGCATCGCCACTTCTGATGATACTATCCAGCCCAGGCACTGACAGCGCCACGTCTTTTAATGCCATCAAGGCCGTGCACTGACAGCCCCACTTTTATTAAATCCATTTAGGCGAGGCACTGACAGCTCTTCTTCTAATGATGCCATCCAGGCGAAGCACTGACAGCACCACTTCTATTGACGACATCAATTCCAGGTACTGATAGCGCCACTTCTATTAATGCCTTCCAGGCCAGGCACTGACATCGCCACTTCTGATGATGCCATCCAGGCGGGGCACCAACAGGGCCACTTCTATTTATGCCATCCAGGCCATTCCCTGACATCGCCAATTCTATTGATGCCATCCAGACCAGGCACTGACAGCACAACTTCTATTGATGCCATCCACTCCACACACTGACAGCGCCACTTCTATTGATGCCATCAAGGCCAGGCACAGCTAGTGCCTCTTCTATATATGCCATACAGACCAGGCACTGACAGCACCACTTCTATTGATTCCATCCTCCCCAGGCACTGTCAGCATCACTTCTATTGATGCCATCCAGTCCAGGCACTGACAGCTCAACTTCTATTGATGCCATCCAGCCCAGGCACTGACTGTGATACTTCTACTGAGGACATCCAGGCAATGACAACTCCACTTCTATAGAGGCCATCCACCCCAGGCACTAACCGCACCACTTCTTTTGATACCATCCAGCCCAGGCACTGACAGTGCCACGTCTATTGATGCCAAGAAAGGCCGGGCACTGACAGCATCACTTCTATTGATGCCATCCAGTCCAGGCACTGACAACTCCACTTCTATTGAAGCCATCCAGCCCAGGCACTGACTGTGCCACTTCTACTGAGGCCATCAAGGCACTGACAGCACCATTTCTATTGATGTCATCAATGCCGGGCACTGACAGCGCATCATCTATTGATGCCATCAAGTCTAGGCACTGACAGTGCCTCTTCTATTGATGCCATCCAGCTCAGGCACGGACAGCGCCACTTCAATTGATGCCATCCAGGCCGGGCACTGACAGCGCCACTTCTATTGATGCCATCCAGCCAAGGCACTGATAGCGCCATGTCTATTGAAGCCATCAAGGTCGGGTACTGACAGCGCCACGTCTGTTGAATCCATCCAGACCAGGCTCTAACAGTGCTTCTTCTAATGATGCCATCCAGCTGAAGCACTGACAGCGCCACTTCTATTGATGCCATCAAGGCCGGGCACTGGCATCACCACTTCTGATGATGAAATCCAGGTGGGGCACTGACCACGCCACTTCTATTGATTCCTTCCAAGTCAGGCACCAACAGCGCCACTTCTATTAATGCCATCCAGTCCAGGCCCTGACAGCGCTACTTCTATTGATGCCATCCAGGCCAGGCACAGACAGCTCCACTTCTATAGATGCCATTCACCCCAGACACTAACAGCCCCACTTCAATTGATGCCATCCAGCCCAGGCACTGACAGCGCCACTTCTATTGATGCTATCAAGGCCGGGCACTGACAGTGCCATTTCTATTGATGCCATTCAGCCCACGCACTGACAGCGCCACTTTTACTGATGCTATCCAGGCTAGACACTGACAGCACCACTTCTATTGATTCCATCCAGGCTGGGCACTTACAGCACCACTTCTATCGATGCCATCCACTCTAGACACTAACTGCTCCCCTTCTTTTGATGTCATCCAGGTCAGGTACTGACAGCGTCACTTCTATTAATGACATCCAGGCTGGGCACGGACAGTGCCACTTCTATTGATGCCATCAAGGATGGGCAATGACAGCACCACGTCTATTGATACCATCAAGGCTGGGCACTGACATTGCCACTTCTATTGATGCCATCGAGATCAGGCACTGACAGTGCCACTTCTATCGATGCCATCCACTCCAGGGACTAACTGCTCCCCTTCTATTGATGCCATCCAGGTCAGCTACTGACAGCGCCACTTCTATTGATGCCTTCCAGCCCAGGCACTGGCATCGCCACTGCTGATGATGCTATCCAGCCCAGGCACTGACAGCGCCACGTCTTTTGATGCCATTATTATTATTATTTATAGTTTGTAACGTGCTAGAATCGACTCTACAGAGTATCTCTAAGCACAGAAAGCGAAGAGAGAGAGAGAAAGAAGGAGACCAGCAGCAACAGTTTAGCTTATAGTTCAGTTCAGTATGGACATAGGGTACATGAATTAAATCTAAAATAAAAATGTTTTAAGTTTTTTTCTAAAATTAAGATGTTCTGGACATTGCCTAAGCTCGAGAGGAAGTTTATTCCAAGAAATTGGTCCGACAACCGACAAAGCTTTGCCACCTTGTCTGGCCTTCTTTGTGGTTGGTATTCTCAATAAAAGTTGGCTGCTTGACCTGAGAGATCGTGTGGGATTATATGGGATAAATTTATACTTCCAATAGGAGGGCCCACATCCATGTAGGCTCTTGTGGATCAGGCAGAAAATCTTAAAATTGATCCTCTTATGGACTGAGAGCCAATGTAATTTATCCAGGAGGGGTTTCGATGGCGTTCTGGGAGGGGCATTCAACACTAGCCTCGCTGCAATATTTTGTATCACCTGGAGTTTTGCTAGGACACCCTCATAGGCTGACAACAGGAGTCCATTGCAATAATCCAGGCGACTCAATACTAGTGCCTGTACCAGAGTTTTTCTGGTGGAGTCCGGTAATATTGGAAAAACTTTTCGTAAGAGTCCAATAACATGGAAACATTGGCCAACCACCCAGTTACCATGTTGTTTAAAAGAGAGCTCTCGATCGAGGCGTACCCCTAGGTTTTTTACAACCTGTTTAGGTTCTGGCACTTGGCCAAGCTCGCATGGCCACCAGTCCGGCGTCCACAAAGCTCTTGCCTCCCCGAAAAGCACGACTTCGGTCTTATTTACATTACATTGGAGATAGTTCGATGTCATCCACTTTGCCACAGCTTTCATGCCTTCGGAAAAGGCCGTCCTCACTTCGTTGGTGAGACTTTTGAAAGGAAATAAGAGCTGGGTATCATCCGCGTAGGAGACGGGGATGAACCCAAACTCTCTCAGAATTCTGGCCAGGGGTGCCACATAGATGTTAAAAAGAGTCGGGCTCAAACAAGAGCCCTGTGGCACCCCCTTCGTGATGTTAGTCTCAATCGACCGAAATGAGCCCATGCTAACAGCTTGGGTACGGTTAGATATAAAGCTCTTTAACCAGGCTAATGCTGTGCTCTCAATGCCGATCATGGTCAAGCGTTCGATTAAGATTTTATGGGATATTGTATCGAACGCTGCCGACAGATCTAATAGTACCAGGATAACAGAGTACCCTCTGTCTTGGTACATGTGAAGATCATCAGTCACCGATAGCAGGGCAGATTCGGTGCTGTGTTTTGGTCTAAAGCCAAACTGAGAACCATCTAGCCTACCAGTCTGTTCAATATAGTTTGATACATGTTTATTAACATGTTTCTCTATAAGTTTCCCCAAAAAAGGAAGTAGGGAAATAGGCCTAAGGTTAGACATATCAGTCCAGGGAGTGGAAGGGTTTTTCCTGATGGGCCTCACTAATGCTTTCTTCCATTCCCCAGGGAACTTGACCCTCCATCAGTGAGAGATTCACAAGACATTGAATCTGTGGGCTAAGAGTCTTTCCTACTACCGGTACAATTCTGGCCGGGATGATGTCTGAGGGACTACCGCTCTTAATCTGGCCTAGGTAGCATTCAATCTCTACCAGGGAGATGGGGGGAAAGGTGTCCAAGGTCATCAATCCTGGTTCTTTTCCTTCTTCCAGGAATAAAGATGTATCTCCTGTAGTGGATAAATTGATTCTAGTGATGTCATCATGTATCCTATTTATCTTGTTAGTGAAAAACTGAGCAACTTTGTTGCATAATTGTTGTGACGCTAGTTCAGGAGTTTCGCAAGCAGCTGGTTTCACAAACGACTGGAGGGTTTGGTATAAAATCCTGGGGGTATTTCCTGCGGCAGAGAGAAGAGACTCTATATGTGTTTTTCGGGCGCATCGAATTTCTTTATGATAAGTGGTGAGAGCTGCCCAGTAATGGTTCCTGTCAGTTTCACCATGGGTCGTTCTCCACACCCTTTCTAGCTTTCTAGCCAATTGTTTAAGTGATTTTAAATTCTCCGAAAACCATGCTTCCTGTTTACGAGCTAAGCGTGGTAAACGTTTTCATGGGAGCAATGCAGTCGACCGCTTTAAGAATTGCATGATTATAATTGGCTAAAACCGTATCAACATCCTCTGAAGAGCTAATGAAAGGTTCAACAAATTGCTCCTGGAACGCTTCAGGGGTGACCTTATGCCATTGCCTGCGTCTGGTAGGAAAGGCTTGCACCTGAGGGGGGGCTTTACCTGGATGGGAGGTGTGGAATTCCAAAACAAAATGATCTGTCCAGTTTACTTTTGTTGGAGGAACGCAAGTCATGGTGTTAAACTTATTCGTAAAAATAAGGTCCAAAGTATGTCCTGCTAGGTGTGTAGGACCAGTATTCATTAGAGTTAGTCCAAGCAAGGAAAGATCAGTCAGTAAGGACTGTGCATCTCCATTTTCCTTCAGATCGCTGTGTACATTGAAGTCTCCTAAGAGTATAAATTCATTCTTAGTGTCAATGTGTCTGGCTAATATCTCCAGCAGTGAGATGTTAAAGTCGGCACAAGGGCCTGGGGGGCGATAAACTAGTGCCCCTTTGTAACTGATTTTATTAGAAATGCAGACTTTAAAAAACAGAATTTCTAGATCTGGGGTGCTATTTTCTTCTAAAATGGTGATCGATAAGTTGTTTTTATATACGATCGCAATACCTCCCCCAATCTTAGTTGGACGATCTAACCTGACTATTTTGTAGCCTTCTGGGATCCCTAGGGTAATAGCTGGGACCGAGTGGGGTTTTAGCCATGTTTCAGTCAGATAGCAAAGTTCCGGTTGCACCGAGGAAATCATGTCCCATACTTCACTATAGTGCTTAGACAGTGATCTGATGTTACATAAAAGGTTTCTGCTTTTTAAAGGGCCCTGTGGGACTACCTTTAGGACGGTGGTTTCATATGGAAGGAATGGCGAATGATCATAAAGGGCTTGGTATTGACAATTGCGACAGGCAAAAGGTCCCTCTGGAGGTACTCCTCCTCCTCCTGAGCAACCCTGATGTGGTGGCTTCCAGATACGTAATAGATCCAGTGATGAGTATCTTACACGAGGTTTGGCCTGGTCAACGGGAAGGGCAGATATAAGGGCCATATCCTCTAGCCCCTAGCCTCGTCCAGTCAAGGACGGGCGCAGACGGGCTTCTCTTTGGCTTGTCTTAGGCGCGTTCTTAGGCGCAGCCCTGCGCGTGACCGCTGCGCGCTCCGAGTAACGAGAGGGCTGTGTAGTCCTCGCAGCTGGAAAAGCTAGAGCGCTAACCGCTCGTGATGCGGAAGTAACTGGGTCTGCCTGTCCGCCCTCCGCTCAACGGTTGCAATCACCGAGTCGGACCAAGGCGTGCAGGCTGGCAATTGAATCCAGACTTCCCTACCGGATCTGTGCGAGTGAGTGGAAACTATTAAATCAGTTTACAGTGCCGTTTTTTTTAAAATGATTCGTAATTTTAAAATTTCATTAGAAATAAAGATTGTGCAGCGCTGACCCTTCCACTGAGTCTAGTTCGCTTCCTGCAGCGCTTGCTGGCGTCCAAACGGATCAGGGGAAACTCTGCCACCATCAACACCTTACCGCCCATCAAGGCCGGGCACTGACAGCGCCACTTTTATTGAATCCATCCATGCCAGGGACTGACAGCACCACTTCTATTGACAACATCCATGCCAGGGACTGACAGCACCACTTCTATTGACAACGTCCAGGCCGTGTACTGATAGTGCCACTTCTATTAATACCTTCCAGGCCAGGCACTGGCATCGCCACTTCTGATGATGCCATCCAGGCAGGGCACTGACCGCACCACTTCTTTTGATGACATCTAGGTCAGGCACCAACAACGCCACTTCTATTGATGCCATCTGGTCCAGACACTGACAATACCACTTCTATTGATGCCATACTGCCCAGGCACTGTCAGCACCACTTCTATTGATGCCATCCGGCCCAGGCACTGTCAGCGCCACTTCTATTGCTGCCATTCAGCACAGGCACTGACAGCGCCACTTCTATTAATGTCATCCATGCCAGGCCCTGATAGCGCTACTTCTATTGATGCCATCCAGGCCAGGCATAGACAGCACCACTTCTATTGATGCCCTCCAGGTTGGGCACTGACAGCGCCACTTATATAGATGCCATCCACCCCAGGCACTAACACCCCTACTTCTAGTGATACCATCCAGCCCAGGCACTGACAGCACCACGTCTATTAATGCCATCAAGGCTGGGCACTGACAGCACCACTTCTATTGATGCCATCCAGTCCAGGCACGGATAGCTCCACTTCTATTGATGCCATCCAGCCCAGGCACTGACTGTGCCACTTTTACTGATGCCATCCAGGCAATGACAGTGCCACTTCTATTGATGCCATCCAGGCCAGGCACTGACAGCGCCATTTCTATTGATGACATCAATGCCGGGCACTGACAGCGCCACATCTATTGATGCCATCAAGGCTAGGCATTAATGCCATCCAGCTCAGGCACTGACAGTGCCACTTCTATTGATGCCATCACGGCTGGGCACTGACTGCGCCACTTCTATTGTTGCAATCCAGGCCAGGCACTGACAGAGCCACTTTCTGTTGATGCCAACAATGCCAGGCACGGACACTGCCACATCTATTGATGCCATCAAGGCTGGGCTCTGACAGCACCACTTCTATTGATGCCATCCAGCCCAGGCATGACAGCGCCACTTCTATTGATGCCATCCAGGCCAGGCACTGACAGCACCACTTCTATTGATGCCATCCAGGCCAGACACTTACAGCACCACTTCTATTGATGTCATCCACTCCAGACACTGACAGCACCACTTCTATTGATGCCATCCAGGCCAGTCACTGACAGCGCCTCTTCTATATATGTCATCCAGGCAAGGCACTGACAGCACCACTTCTATTGATGCCATCCGGCCCAGGCACTGTCAGCGCCACTTCTATTGATGCCATCCAGTCGAGGCACTGACAGCACCACTTCTATTGATGCCATCCAGCCCATGCACTGACAGCGCCACTTCTATTGATGCTATCAAGGCCGGGCACTGACAGTTTCTATTTCTATTGATGCCATTCAGCCCACGCACTGACAGCGCCACTTTTACTGATGCTATCCAGGCTAGACACTGACAGCACCACTTCTATTGATTCCATCTAGGCTGGGCACTTACCACACCACTTCTATCGATGCCATCCACTCTAGACACTAACTGCTCCCCTTCTATTGATGTCATCCAGGTCAGGTACTGACAGCGTCAGTTCTATTAATGACATGCAGGCTGGGCACAAACAGTGCCACTTCTATTGATGCCATCAAGGATGGGCAATGACAGCACCACATCTATTGATACCATCAAGGCTGGGCACTGACAGCGCCCCTTCTATTGATGCCATAGAGATCAGGCAGTGACAGTGCCACTTCTTTCGATGCCATCCACTCCAGGGACTAACTGCTCCCCTTCCATTGATGCCATCCAGGTCAGCTACTGACAGCGCCACTTCTATTGATGCCTTCCAGGCCAGGCACTGGCATCGCCACTGCTGATGATGCTATCCAGCCCAGGCACTGACAGCGCCACGTCTTTTAATGCCATCAAGGCCGGGCACTAACAGCGCCACTTTTATTGAATCCATCCATGCCAGGGACTGACAGCACCACTTCTATTGACAACATCCAGGGCAGGTACTGATAGTGCCACTTCTATTAATACCTTCCAGGCCAGGCACTGGCATCGCCACTTCTGATGATGCCATCCAGGCAGGGCACTGACAGCACCACTTCTTTGATGCCATCCAGATCAGTGCACCAACAACGCCACTTCTATTGATACCATCCGGGCCAGACACTGACAATCCCACTTCTATTGATGCCATACTGCCCAGGCACTGTCAGCACCACTTCTATTGATGCCATCCGGCCCAGGCACTGTCAGCGCCACTTCTATTGCTGCCATTCAGCACAGGCGCTGACAGCGCCACTTCTATTGATGCCATCCATCCCAGGCACTGAAAGAGCCACTTCTATTGATGCCATACAGCCCAGGCACTGACAGCACCACTTCTGTTGTTGCCATCAAGGCCGGCCACTGACAGCGCCACTTCTATTGATGCCATTCAGCCCAGGCACTGACAGCACCACGTCTATTGATTCCATCAAGGCCTGGCACTGACAGCGCCATGTCTATTGCTGCCATGAAAGCTGGCTCTGACAGCGCCACTTCTATCCGATGCCATCCACTCCAAGCACTAACAGCGCCACTTCTATTGATGCCATCCAGCCCAGGCACTGACAGCGCCACTTCTATTGATGCCATCAAGGCCGGGCCCTGACAGAGCCACATCTATTGATGCCATCAAGGCCGGCCACTGACAGCGCCACTTCTATTGATGCCATTCAGCCCAGGCACTGACAGCACCACGTCTATTAATTCCATGAAGGCCTGGCACTGACAGCGCCACTTCTATTGTTGCTATCCAGGCTGAGCACTGATAGTGCCACTTCTAGCTATACCATCCACTCCAGGCACTAACTGCTCCCTGTGAGAAGTTGGCCTGATATGTAGTGCTCACTATTCTAGTGATCACTGTGTATCATTCCAAACGACCCTTATTGATGATTGGTTGTAAGTCAACCTTATAGACCAGCTATCCTAGTAGCGTGGATACGAGCAGTCTTAGGCTAAACTCTAGAGGGCGTGTTAAGCCAGCTGTTTACCATCACATATACCCCTTGAACACCAAGTGAAAGGACACCACACAAGTTGTTATGAAAATAAAAGGATATTTATTTATAACAAGACTACCCTGGCTCTTTATGAGTCAGGGAGCTAAGCACACTACAAAACTCTTAGGAAAATACTTCAGTTGCACAATTTACACAAATGCCCGAGGGGCACGAGAAACCATCTACACTAACAGTGAAATGCGAATGGTTAGAGTCTGGAGGTACTGATTCCGGAGTGTTCCGATCAGTGGGACTAAACGAAAAAGGAACTGGACACTTGTAGAGCGAACCTGCGATGGAGCACCGAGATGCTCGAGTTACCTAGCCCGGAGGCTGCGGCTGCGTGAAGTTCGGCAAGATGTCGGGAGTCCTCGTGTAGTCTCAGGAGCCTGAAAGAAGAAGTTGCTGGCAGGCGACCAGTGACGATGTTCAGAGCGATCCAAGCCTGGATCGGTGATGAAGGAAACCTGAAAGCAGAGGGGACTCAGTTCTCAACCGCTAGCCAGCGATCGTGTGGGTACCAGGGGGGTACCGGCTGAAGTCACCTCGACCAGGTGAGTGGGTGACGTCGGACTCGGCTGTTCATCGGACCAGGAGGCGCGGCGGCGACCAGGATGGAGGGCGAGCTGTCCCACGAAGGTGTCCGCTGTCGATGATGCTGGGCCCAGGAGGGGGCAGCGGATCTTGGCAGGGGCAACCCAAGCGGGGGAGTCAAGATGGCGTCGGGAGTGGACCAGGAGGGTCCGTGGTACTCCTCTGTTGAAGGGGAGCGAGAGCCAGTCTGGAGCAACCAGACCGGTGATGCAAATAATCTTGGAGCGTCGTGAAGAGGGCCACAAGCCGGTCGGCAAGTGGTCGGACAACGCTGGGAACAGCAAGAAGCGGAAGGGCCCCCACGCAGATCTCGTGGATGCTGGGGAGACAGACTTCGATGCTGGAGCTGCTCAGGGTTTAGGGTTTCTCAAACCCTAGGTGCACTCACTCGAGGGTCCCTCGGTGGGCGTGCTAGACAAGCGTCGTGCAGGTTCTGAAGATAGCCGGTCCCGCAGGTCTCGTCACACCTACGACTCTCAGCTGGGCTGATGAGGTAGGTAAAAGGTCAGAGATGGCAGGGAACTCGGGTCTCGTCGAGCTGGGCAGTCTTGATCCGTAGGAGACGTACAGCAAACCGCAAGCGCTTAGGTGGTGCCTGCTGGTGCAGGGTGGCTACTCCTTAGCCACAAGGGAGAGTCTTCAGAAATAGTCAAGAGTTCCTTTTCGTTGAAAGTGGTTCGTGATTCGGAGTTATCCGATTATCTGATTATCCAATTTGGGAAGGGGACTCGCTCCTACCTTTATTCTAAGAAAAGGGGCTGGCCCGTGACTAGGTTCTACCTATGGGTGGAGCCAGGAGGGGGGTGGTTACACCCCTATCCTTTGTCCGGCTTCGCGCCAGCTCAGGGGCTGGTGTGCCCCCGAAACTGGTTTGAGCCGGGCTATGTACAGTGAGCACCGGGGTGCCACTTGCAATCACCTTCCTTTCAGCCCTAATTTACGTAAATGGGTCGCGACACTGCTCGTCATGCTGCAAATAACCCCAAAGGATTCTGGATAGTGTAGTGGCTACGGTGAGTACGCCTACGCCACGAGTATATAGAAATATAATGCCATCCCTGGACACGTGTTTCGAGGTAATTGCCTCTCGTCAGCAGGGAGCAGGTAGGTATGCGGGGTGCCGATGACTGCCATATATATAGGTAAAATACCTTCCAAGGCGCGCAGGTGCAGACACCGGGCTCGTCAGCCAAAGTCGCTCGAGCGACATGACGAGCAGTGTCGCGACCCATTTACGTAAATTACTAATAGCTCATTCGAGCGACTTTGGCTGACGAGCCCGGTGTCTGCACCTGCGCGCCTTGGAAGGTATTTTACCTATATATATGGCAGTCATCGGCACCCCGCATACCTACCTGCTCCCTGCTGACGAGAGGCAATTACCTCGAAACACGTGTCCAGGGATGGCATTATATTTCTATATACTCGTGGCGTAGGCGTACTCACCGTAGCCACTACACTATCCAGAATCCTTTGGGGTTATTTGCAGCATGACGAGCAGTGTCGCGACCCATTTACGTAAATTACTAATAGCTCATTCGAGCGACTTTGGCTGACGAGCCCGGTGTCTGCACCTGCGCGCCTTGGAAGGTATTTTACCTATATATATGGCAGTCATCGGCACCCCGCATACCTACCTGCTCCCTGCTGACGAGAGGCAATTACCTCGAAACACGTGTCCAGGGATGGCATTATATTTCTATATACTCGTGGCGTAGGCGTACTCACCGTAGCCACTACACTATCCAGAATCCTTTGGGGTTATTTGCAGCATGACGAGCAGTGTCGCGACCCATTTACGTAAATTACTAATAGCTCATTCGAGCGACTTTGGCTGACGAGCCCGGTGTCTGCACCTGCGCGCCTTGGAAGGTATTTTACCTATATATATGGCAGTCATCGGCACCCCGCATACCTACCTGCTCCCTGCTGACGAGAGGCAATTACCTCGAAACACGTGTCCAGGGATGGCATTATATTTCTATATACTCGTGGCGTAGGCGTACTCACCGTAGCCACTACACTATCCAGAATCCTTTGGGGTTATTTGCAGCATGACGAGCAGTGTCGCGACCCATTTACGTAAATTACTAATAGCTCATTCGAGCGACTTTGGCTGACGAGCCCGGTGTCTGCACCTGCGCGCCTTGGAAGGTATTTTACCTATATATATGGCAGTCATCGGCACCCCGCATACCTACCTGCTCCCTGCTGACGAGAGGCAATTACCTCGAAACACGTGTCCAGGGATGGCATTATATTTCTATATACTCGTGGCGTAGGCGTACTCACCGTAGCCACTACACTATCCAGAATCCTTTGGGGTTATTTGCAGCATGACGAGCAGTGTCGCGACCCATTTACGTAAATTACTAATAGCTCATTCGAGCGACTTTGGCTGACGAGCCCGGTGTCTGCACCTGCGCGCCTTGGAAGGTATTTTACCTATATATATGGCAGTCATCGGCACCCCGCATACCTACCTGCTCCCTGCTGACGAGAGGCAATTACCTCGAAACACGTGTCCAGGGATGGCATTATATTTCTATATACTCGTGGCGTAGGCGTACTCACCGTAGCCACTACACTATCCAGAATCCTTTGGGGTTATTTGCAGCATGACGAGCAGTGTCGCGACCCATTTACGTAAATTACTAATAGCTCATTCGAGCGACTTTGGCTGACGAGCCCGGTGTCTGCACCTGCGCGCCTTGGAAGGTATTTTACCTATATATATGGCAGTCATCGGCACCCCGCATACCTACCTGCTCCCTGCTGACGAGAGGCAATTACCTCGAAACACGTGTCCAGGGATGGCATTATATTTCTATATACTCGTGGCGTAGGCGTACTCACCGTAGCCACTACACTATCCAGAATCCTTTGGGGTTATTTGCAGCATGACGAGCAGTGTCGCGACCCATTTACGTAAATTACTAATAGCTCATTCGAGCGACTTTGGCTGACGAGCCCGGTGTCTGCACCTGCGCGCCTTGGAAGGTATTTTACCTATATATATGGCAGTCATCGGCACCCCGCATACCTACCTGCTCCCTGCTGACGAGAGGCAATTACCTCGAAACACGTGTCCAGGGATGGCATTATATTTCTATATACTCGTGGCGTAGGCGTACTCACCGTAGCCACTACACTATCCAGAATCCTTTGGGGTTATTTGCAGCATGACGAGCAGTGTCGCGACCCATTTACGTAAATTACTAATAGCTCATTCGAGCGACTTTGGCTGACGAGCCCGGTGTCTGCACCTGCGCGCCTTGGAAGGTATTTTACCTATATATATGGCAGTCATCGGCACCCCGCATACCTACCTGCTCCCTGCTGACGAGAGGCAATTACCTCGAAACACGTGTCCAGGGATGGCATTATATTTCTATATACTCGTGGCGTAGGCGTACTCACCGTAGCCACTACACTATCCAGAATCCTTTGGGGTTATTTGCAGCATGACGAGCAGTGTCGCGACCCATTTACGTAAATTACTAATAGCTCATTCGAGCGACTTTGGCTGACGAGCCCGGTGTCTGCACCTGCGCGCCTTGGAAGGTATTTTACCTATATATATGGCAGTCATCGGCACCCCGCATACCTACCTGCTCCCTGCTGACGAGAGGCAATTACCTCGAAACACGTGTCCAGGGATGGCATTATATTTCTATATACTCGTGGCGTAGGCGTACTCACCGTAGCCACTACACTATCCAGAATCCTTTGGGGTTATTTGCAGCATGACGAGCAGTGTCGCGACCCATTTACGTAAATTACTAATAGCTCATTCGAGCGACTTTGGCTGACGAGCCCGGTGTCTGCACCTGCGCGCCTTGGAAGGTATTTTACCTATATATATGGCAGTCATCGGCACCCCGCATACCTACCTGCTCCCTGCTGACGAGAGGCAATTACCTCGAAACACGTGTCCAGGGATGGCATTATATTTCTATATACTCGTGGCGTAGGCGTACTCACCGTAGCCACTACACTATCCAGAATCCTTTGGGGTTATTTGCAGCATGACGAGCAGTGTCGCGACCCATTTACGTAAATTACTAATAGCTCATTCGAGCGACTTTGGCTGACGAGCCCGGTGTCTGCACCTGCGCGCCTTGGAAGGTATTTTACCTATATATATGGCAGTCATCGGCACCCCGCATACCTACCTGCTCCCTGCTGACGAGAGGCAATTACCTCGAAACACGTGTCCAGGGATGGCATTATATTTCTATATACTCGTGGCGTAGGCGTACTCACCGTAGCCACTACACTATCCAGAATCCTTTGGGGTTATTTGCAGCATGACGAGCAGTGTCGCGACCCATTTACGTAAATTACTAATAGCTCATTCGAGCGACTTTGGCTGACGAGCCCGGTGTCTGCACCTGCGCGCCTTGGAAGGTATTTTACCTATATATATGGCAGTCATCGGCACCCCGCATACCTACCTGCTCCCTGCTGACGAGAGGCAATTACCTCGAAACACGTGTCCAGGGATGGCATTATATTTCTATATACTCGTGGCGTAGGCGTACTCACCGTAGCCACTACACTATCCAGAATCCTTTGGGGTTATTTGCAGCATGACGAGCAGTGTCGCGACCCATTTACGTAAATTACTAATAGCTCATTCGAGCGACTTTGGCTGACGAGCCCGGTGTCTGCACCTGCGCGCCTTGGAAGGTATTTTACCTATATATATGGCAGTCATCGGCACCCCGCATACCTACCTGCTCCCTGCTGACGAGAGGCAATTACCTCGAAACACGTGTCCAGGGATGGCATTATATTTCTATATACTCGTGGCGTAGGCGTACTCACCGTAGCCACTACACTATCCAGAATCCTTTGGGGTTATTTGCAGCATGACGAGCAGTGTCGCGACCCATTTACGTAAATTCCTTTCAGCCCTGCCTACCTGGGATACACAAACCCTGTCTGGGATGGTGCTAACACCGCCCTCGACAGGAAACCCTTTGTCCAAGCTCCCCTTGCTGGAAGGTCCCCCAGCAGCAGGAGGTCAGACTTGTGTCTGGTGGCAGCATCCATTTTGTGATGCTGAGGCTTGAGTCAACTTTAACCGGGGTTCAAGGTTACTTCCATGTCGTGTCCCTCTAAAAGGGGGGAATGCTAACCCCGTCGCCAGGACTGGCGAGGGGTTCGTATTCCCATTCGTATGAAACCTTACTCGACATGTGTAGGTGATGTGATGCCAAAGTTAGCAAATAACCGCAAGGATTATAATGCATTAAAAGTAGTTGGCCCGCGTCACCATGGAACGGCTATTAGGACTTGGTTCCGCAAGCCGTCGACGGGCTCAGCTCGCGCCAGAGCACCGTCCCACATGATTCCCTGCACTCTGCCTTCAGGATTGATAAGGCCTGCTATAGGAGTGACTGATAGGAATCCATGTGTCCATTTTAGGGTTTAGGTGTAGGAATACTACACCTACAGCAACGGGTGATTACACCACGTGGCCCCAGCTGTCGTGCAGCCAGTTGTGTCAGATTTGGGCGGCCATTCCAGGGGTGGCATAATACATGCTTCAGCCCCTGGTAGGCCCTGGGTACACCAATGCCCTGGATACCTGTGGTATGCTGAGACAGGGACTGACAAGGCGGCCCAGTTCCAATTAGTGGATGCACCTAATGTACATGTGTGTTAATTTCGAGAGAGAACAGCTAGGCTGTGGGTCTGATTGGCAGGCCCACAGCCGGAGAAAGTCGTAAACCAATGAAGCAAAAGCAAAAAATCTGGGTGATCATAGGATTGCAGACCCTACTCTCCTACATGACCCCCCCCCCCAAACTTTGGGACAATAAGCTAACCTTGACCAGGTGAGTCTTCTTGCTCTAAGTGGAAATACCTGGAGAGCCCATCTGCATTGCCATGATCAGTGCCAGGTCTATGCTCCACTGTGAAGTCCATCCCCTGTAGGGAAATGGACCACCTAAGTAGTTTGGGGTTTTCACCCTTCATTTGATTTAGCCACAAGAGGGGCTTATGGTCGGTCTGAATCTTGAAGTGAGTGCCAAACAAGTATGGCCTCAACTTCTTCAGGGCCCAAACCACAGCAAAGGCCTCCCTCTCAATAGCTGACCAATTCTTCTCTCTGGGGGTCAGCCTCCTGCTAATAAAAGCTATGGGCTGGTCATGACCATCAAAATTCAGTTGCGATAGAACAGCTCCCACACCCAGCTCCGAAGCGTCTGTTTGGACAATGAATGGTTTGGAGTAGTCTGGACTCTTTAGGATAGGTGCTGTGCACATGGCCTGCTTTAGGTCATCGAATGCCTTCTGACAGCTTGCTGTCCACTGAACTTTTTTTGGCATCTTTTTACTTGTCAGGTCGTTTAGCGGGGTCACAATGGATCCATAATTTCTGACAAATTTCCGGTAATAACCAGTCAGGCCCAAGAAAGCTCGAACCTGAGTCTGGGTGGTTGGAGGAGCCCAGTCCCGGATGGCCTGTATTTTGCTCTCCAATGGTTGAACCTGGCCTCCACCTACAAGGTGGCCCAGGTATACAACCTGTGTCTGCCCTATCTGGCACTTGGTGGCCTTGATAGTGAGGCCTGCCTTCTGCAGGGCCTCTAACACTTTCCTCAGGTGGACCAGGTGATCCTCCCAGGTGGAGCTAAAGACAGCGATATCGTCCAGATACGCCGCACAGAAGTCGTCCAACCCAGTGAGAACTCGATTCACCAGCCTTTGGAAGGTGGCAGGTGCATTTTTCAAACCAAAGGGCATTACCACGAACTGATAATGCCCACCCGGGGTAGAAAATGCTGTTTTGGGCTTGGCCTCCTCAGCTAACCTGATTTGCCAATACCCAGCTGTCAGGTCAAACGTACTTAAGTAGTTGGCCGAGGCCAACCGGTCGATAAGTTCGTCTGCTCTTGGTATCGGGTGGGCGTCAGTCTTAGTGACCGCATTGAGACCTCTGTAGTCCACGCAAAACCTCATCTCTTTCTTACCGCCCTGGGTGTGAGGTTTCGGCACGAGCACTACGGGACTAGCCCAGGGGCTGTCCGAGGGTTCAATGACTCCCAGCTCCAACATTTTCTGCACCTCTGTCTTGATGCAGTCTCTGACATGATCAGGTTGCCGATAGATTTTACTCTTTACGGGCAGACTGTCCCCAGTGTCGACCTCATGGGTACACCCCTTGGTCTGACTGGGTGTCAGAGAGAACATATGTCGAAAGGATTGAAGAACCTGTTTACAATCCTCTTGTTGATGTCCAGAGAGGCTGCCACAAAAGACAACACCATCTACTGATCCATCGTCAGGGTTCTGAGAGAGCAGGTCTGGGAGAGGGTCACTCTCCTCCTCCTGTCCCTCATCTGTGGCCATGAGCAAGCCCATGCCCTCCCTGTCGACATATGCCTTGAGCCTGTTTACATGGAGCACCCTGTGGGGGCTCCGGGGAGTTCCCAGGTCTACCAAGTAGGTGACCTCTCCCTTTTGCTCAATGATCGTGTGGGGCCCAGACCATTTGTCTTTGAGTGCTGCTGGGGCCACTGGCTCCAGCACCCACACCTTCTGTCCAGGCTGGTACACAGTCAGGACAGCCTTTTGGTCGTGCCAAGCTTTCTGTAATTCTTGGCTCGCCTCCAGGTTTTTAGACGCCTTTTCCATGTACTCCGCCATCCGCGAGCGGAGACCGAGCACATAGTCCACAATGTTTGATGCCGGCTTTCTGAGAGGTCTCTCCCATCCTTCCTTTACCAAACACAGGGGTCCCCTTACAGGATGTCCGAACAGAAGCTCAAAAGGGCTGTAGCCAACCCCCTTCTGCGGGACCTCTCTGTAGGCGAACAAGAGGCAGGGTATCAGGACATCCCATCTCCGCCGAAGCTTTTCAGGTAGTCCGTGAATCATCCCTTTTAGGGTCCTGTTGAATCTCTCAACAAGCCCATTGCATTGTGGGTGATAGGGTGTGGTGAACTTGTAGTTGACACCACATTCCTTCCACATAGCAGTCAGATATCCCGACATGAAGTTTGCACCTCTGTCTGAGACGACCTCCTTAGGGAAGCCCACTCTGGAGAACACTCCAAGTAGGGCCCGTGCCACCACAGGTGCTGTAGTGGTCCTAAGGGGAATAGCTTCAGGATACCTGGTGGCGTGGTCCACCACCACCAGTATAAACTTGTGCCCTGATGCTGTCTGGGGTTCCATTGGTCCGACAATGTCGATCCCCACTCGTTCAAAGGGTACCCCCACCACTGGTAGTGGTATGAGGGGGGCCTTTGTCGTGCCACCTGACTTACCACTGGCTTGGCAAGTGACACAGGAGCGGCAAAACTCCTTCGTATCTTCGGACATGTGGGGCCAGTGAAAGTGTGGAACAATTCTGTCCCAAGTCTTATTCTGGCCTAAGTGACCTGCAAGGGGAATCTCGTGGGCCAAGGTGAGAAGGAAACCTCTCAGAGACAAGGGGATGACCAGCCTCCTGGTCGCACCAGGTTTGGGGTCTCTTGCCTCGGAGTACAGGAGTCCATCGTCCCAGTACACTTTGTGGGTACCTGTGGCGTTCCCTGCAGCCTCAGCAGCGGCCTGCTGTCTGAGGGGTTCAAGTGAGGGGCAGTCTAACTGTGCCTTCCCCAGGTCTTCCCTGGAGGGTCCCCCTGAGCCCAGAAACTCAACCTGACCAGGTTCAAGCTCTTGCGGCTCAGTTTCCCTCAGTTCTTTAAGGTCAGCCTCCTCGGAGACTTGATCCACGACCTGGGGCAAGGGGGAAGGCGAAGCCTTACCCTTACTGCTCCTTTTCTTGGAAGGTGTCTGGTCCGTTCTTCCAGGATCCAGCACCTGTTCAGTGGGGCATCTTTTGGCCTGTGACCTGGTCACAGCAAGGACATGTGCTAGCAAGCCTAACATCTCCATGTGAGTCCTCTGCTCCACTTCTGACCATTGTGACGTTTCCAAATCATTGCCCAACAGACATTCTACGGGGAGGTCTGAACTAACCACAACCTTTTTCGGGCCACTTACCCCTCCCCAGGAGAAATCAACAACTGCCATACTGTGATTGGTAGTGACGTTGCTGGCATTGGTCACTAGGTAACTGGTACCTAGCATGATCTGTCCAGGGTCCACGAAGTTAGGCGTCACCATGGTGACACTGGCACACGTGTCCCTGTAGGCCTGAGCCACTTTTCCATTTATCAAAGGTGTCTGTCTGTATTTGCCCAAAGTATTGGGACTGGCATCAGGGGACATATCCATATCCCCTGTACAGACAAGGACGGCCTGAGTGAGCGTGCCGACTAAGTCGTCACTCCCCTCGGTTCCCAAGGTTAACCCAACTAATGCCTTGGGAGGCGCACTACCACTGCTGACTGTACTAGGGGGCGCAGGTGCCTTAGGGGCTGCAGTGGCAGGAGTTTGCCCTCCCTTCTTGGTGCACTCACTAAACCAGTGAGTCTTACTTTTACAGTATTGGCACCACCTTTTTGACTGGCCTTCTTGAGTCTTCTTCTTCTGTGAAGCCTGACCCCCACCCTCTTTGGTTTGTTGGGGACCTGTCGAAGACTTCTGGTCATTTTGTTCATTCTTGTTACTACCCTTCTGGTCTGCTTTCTTCTGACCACCCTGGTTCTGATTCTGGTTCTGCTTGACCCTTGTTCTGACCCATCTGTCTGCCTTCTTTCCCAATTCTTGGGGAGAGGTCAGATCCGAGTCGACAAGGTGCTGATGCAACAATTGGTTCTGACAGTTGTTTAAAATCTGTTCTCGCATGATAAGATTGTACAATCCTGTGTAATCAGTAACCTTGCTACCCAGCAACCAGCCTTCCAAAGCCTTAGTGGCACAATCGACAAAGTCAGCCCAATCCTGAGACTGAACTTTCTGGGTGTCCCGGAACAGCACCCGGTACTGTTCCGTGGTTAAGCCGAACCCATCAATCAGTGTGTTCTTCAGGACTTGGTAGTTGTTAGCATCCTCAGCTCTTGTAGTGAGGAGCTTGTCCCTTCCTTTACCTTCAAAGGAAAGCCACAGTATAGCTGCCCACTGACTTGGGGGGACGCACTGGACAGTGCAGGCCCTCTCCAAGGCAGTTATCCACTTGTGGATGTCGTCCCCTTGTTTAAAGGGGGGCACTATTTTACTCAGGTGTCTAGTGTCTATACCCCTGTCTTTCTCTCTATTGAGAATGCTGCCACCAGTGGGATCTAACCCACTTAATTTCTGCTCTCGGGCCAAGGCAAGTCTTTCTTTGGCGAGGGCAAGTTCTTCCCGCTCGATCCTCAGATTGACCTCCCGCATCTTCGCTTCATGCTCCCTCCTCTGAGGGGAAGTCATTCCTCTCTGAGAAGATACCTGAGAGACATGTGTATGAACCGATCTGCCAGAGCCTCTGGAGAGAGACCTAGCTCGTCCGTTCCCAAGGTTAAGCCTGCTTGAGCGTGGGCCCGGGGCTCCCCCAGTTCCATTCTCATGCCTGCTTAAGTTGGTCCTTGTAAGCCTGCCGACTACCACTGGACCTTTGTCTGCCTCGTCTCCCGATAACTCGTCCTCGTCCTCCTCCTCTGTGTGGAGGTCGAGGTCTGGGTCACCGAGGGTTCCCTCTAAGGGAGGCATGTTCCCATCTGCACTGGGGGGACCTGGGTTAGAGGACCTCCTAGCATCGTACGCCTCTAAGAGACCTATCAGTATTGCGATGGTAGGGTTAGAACCCTGGTTTAGCTTCCTGGAGGCACACAGTTGTCTCATCTCCTTGAAGCTAAGAGTTGCATATCGTGACACGACCTGTGGAGGGTCACTGACCACTAAGGGAGTCTGCGAAGACTCTCCGTGGACCGACATGCTTTTCTAGTGAGGTGTAAGTGATGCACCTACCTACACTATGTGTTTACCTACTGATCCCTTGCTAAGAGTTGTAGTCAGGGTGTGCTAAGCCCTGTTACACTACAACAGCCGGTTCAGTAGAACTCGGAGTATTCTAAGTTAAGTTATATGTACCTGGGTACTTATGTGATCTTTCACTGCGATATTCTTAGGATACGTGTGTGGTAAAACAACAGCAAGCTCAAATCCCAACCGCTGCTCACCAATGTGAGAAGTTGGCCTGATATGTAGTGCTCACTATTCTAGTGATCACTGTGTATTATTCCAAACGACCCTTATTGATGATTGGTTGTAAGTCAACCTTATAGACCAGCTATCCTAGTAGCGTGGATACGAGCAGTCTTAGGCTAAACTCTAGAGGGCGTGTTAAGCCAGCTGTTTACCATCACATATACCCCTTGAACACCAAGTGAAAGGACACCACACAAGTTGTTATGAAAATAAAAGGATATTTATTTATAACAAGACTACCCTGGCTCTTTATGAGTCAGGGAGCTAAGCACACTACAAAACTCTTAGGAAAATACTTCAGTTGCACAATTTACACAAATGCCCGAGGGGCACGAGAAACCATCTACACTAACAGTGAAATGCGAATGGTTAGAGTCTGGAGGTACTGATTCCGGAGTGTTCCGATCAGTGGGACTAAACGAAAAAGGAACTGGACACTTGTAGAGCGAACCTGCGATGGAGCACCGAGATGCTCGAGTTACCTAGCCCGGAGGCTGCGGCTGCGTGAAGTTCGGCAAGATGTCGGGAGTCCTCGTGTAGTCTCAGGAGCCTGAAAGAAGAAGTTGCTGGCAGGCGACCAGTGACGATGTTCAGAGCGATCCAAGCCTGGATCGGTGATGAAGGAAACCTGAAAGCAGAGGGGACTCAGTTCTCAACCGCTAGCCAGCGATCGTGTGGGTACCAGGGGGGTACCGGCTGAAGTCACCTCGACCAGGTGAGTGGGTGACGTCGGACTCGGCTGTTCCTCGGACCAGGAGGCGCGGCGGCGACCAGGATGGAGGGCGGGCTGTCCCACGAAGGTGTCCGCTGTCGATGATGCTGGGCCCAGGAGGGGGCAGCGGATCTTGGCAGTGGCAACCCAAGCGGGGGAGTCAAGATGGCGTCGGGAGTGGACCAGGAGGGTCCGTGGTACTCCTCTGTTGAAGGGGAGCGAGAGCCAGTCTGGAGCAACCAGACCGGTGATGCAAATAATCTTGGAGCGTCGTGAAGAGGGCCACAAGCCGGTCGGCAAGTGGTCGGACAACGCTGGGAACAGCAAGAAGCGGAAGGGCCCCCACGCAGATCTCGTGGATGCTGGGGAGACAGACTTCGATGCTGGAGCTGCTCAGGGTTTAGGGTTTCTCAAACCCTAGGTGCACTCACTCGAGGGTCCCTCGGTGGGCGTGCTAGACAAGCGTCGTGCAGGTTCTGAAGATAGCCGGTCCCGCAGGTCTCGTCACACCTACGACTCTCAGCTGGGCTGATGAGGTAGGTAAAAGGTCAGAGATGGCAGGGAACTCGGGTCTCGTCGAGCTGGGCAGTCTTGATCCGTAGGAGACGTACAGCAAACCGCAAGCGCTTAGGTGGTGCCTGCTGGTGCAGGGTGGCTACTCCTTAGCCACAAGGGAGAGTCTTCAGAAATAGTCAAGAGTTCCTTTTCGTGGAAAGTGGTTCGTGATTCGGAGTTATCCGATTATCTGATTATCCAATTTGGGAAGGGGACTCGCTCCTACCTTTATTCTAAGAAAAGGGGCTGGCCCGTGACTAGGTTCTACCTATGGGTGGAGCCAGGAGGGGGGTGGTTACACCCCTATCCTTTGTCCGGCTTCGCGCCAGCTCAGGGGCTGGTGTGCCCCCGAAACTGGTTTGAGCCGGGCTATGCACAGTGAGCACCGGGGTGCCACTTGCAATCACCTTCCTTTCAGCCCTGCCTACCTGGGATACACAAACCCTGTCTGGGATGGTGCTAACACCGCCCTCGACAGGAAACCCTTTGTCCAAGCTCCCCTTGCTGGAAGGTCCCCCAGCAGCAGGAGGTCAGACTTGTGTCTGGTGGCAGCATCCATTTTGTGATGCTGAGGCTTGAGTCAACTTTAACCGGGGTTCAAGGTTACTTCCATGTCGTGTCCCTCTAAAAGGGGGGAATGCTAACCCCGTCGCCAGGACTGGCGAGGGGTTCGTATTCCCATTCGTATGACACCTTACTCGACATGTGTAGGTGATGTGAGGCCAAAGTTAGCAAATAACCGCAAGGATTATAATGCATTAAAAGTAGTTGGCCCGCGTCACCATGGAACGGCTATTAGGACTTGGTTCCGCAAGCCGTCGACGGGCTCAGCTCGCGCCAGAGCACCGTCCCACATGATTCCCTGCACTCTGCCTTCAGGATTGATAAGGCCTGCTATAGGAGTGACTGATAGGAATCCATGTGTCCATTTTAGGGTTTAGGTGTAGGAATACTACACCTACAGCAATGGGTGATTACACCACGTGGCCCCAGCTGTCGTGCAGCCAGTTGTGTCAGATTTGGGCGGCCATTCCAGGGGTGGCATAATACATGCTTCAGCCCCTGGTAGGCCCTGGGTACACCGATGCCCTGGATACCTGTGGTATGCTGAGACAGGGACTGACAAGGCGGCCCAGTTCCAATTAGTGGATGCACCTAATGTACATGTGTGTTAATTTCGAGAGAGAACAGCTAGGCTGTGGGTCTGATTGGCAGGCCCACAGCCGGAGAAAGTCGTAAACCAATGAAGCAAAAGCAAAAAATCTGGGTGATCATAGGATTGCAGACCCTACTCTCCTACACTCCCCTTCTATTGAGGCCATCCAGGTATGGTACTGAGAGTGCCATTTCTATTGATGCCATTCAGGCAGGGCGCAGACAGTACCACTTCTATTGATGCCATCAAGGAAGGGCAATGACAGCGCCACGTATATTGATACCATCAAGGCTGGGCACTAACAGTGCCACTTCTATTGATGCCATTTAGGTCGGGCACTGACAGCGCCACTTCTATTGATGCCATCTATGCCGGGTGTAGGAAGGTGGATATCTGACTATGGTTACCCCCAACTTTTTGCCTAGTGTCTAGCTGGTTTTTCGACTTAGTTGGCCTGAGATCCTGCCATTCGGGGTCTCAGGCTGTCTGCTCTCTCTGTAAAATGGACTCCATGTACCCTAGGTACATAACCAATTGGTAAGGATCACCTTATTGGACCCTGTACAGTGTACCCTAGGTACCCAGGGCATAGGTGTACCCTAGGCCTCCCAGGGGCTGCAGCATGTATTATGCCACCCCTGGTCTGGCCTTCCAATCAGACACAACTGGCTGATCACTCAGCTGGGGCAAGGTCGTGTAATCACCCCTTGCTTAGATATAGTATGCCTATATCTACCCTTATATATAGACACATGTGTACCTATCAGTCACTCCTATGGCAGGCCTTAACAATCCTGGAGGCAGAGTGCTTGGTAACATGTGAGATGGTGCTCTAGCATGAGCTGAGCCTGTCTACAGCTTTCGGAACCAAGTCCTTATAGCTGTTCTATGATATAGCCTACCATATACTCTTAAAGTGCCTTATAATCTTAGACGGTTATGGTAACTATGGTTTGGCTTTATCGAAACATGTCGTGTAAGGTGTCTAACACTGTGGAACAATACCCCCATACCATTTCTGGACATGAGGATATTATTCCCCCCTTCTAGAGGGAAAGACATGTTAAAATCATACTTCACTGTTAGCCTCTGACCAAAGCCTCAGCATCACAAAATGGATGCTGCTGCCACGACACAAGTCTGACCTCCTGCAGCTGGGAGTGATCCCAGCCAGGGAGGCCTGGACAATAGGTTTCCTGCTTGGGGAGGTGCTAGCACCTCCCCAGACAGCCTTTAGTGTATTGGGGCAGGGTGGGCTGAAAGGAATGAGACATGCCTGGGGCACACAAGGTGTTCCTTGCATAGTCCAGTTCAAACCGGTGCTGGGGCACTCCAGCCCCAGCTCTGGCGCGAAACTGGACAAAGGGAAGTGGGTGTAACCACCCCCTCCCAGGTCCCACCCATAAGGCGTGACATAGCAGGTATCCCAGCCCCCCAGATTAGTATAAGAGTGGGAGTTGGGCCTCAAGACTTTAGATTATCCTGAACCTGCAAACTTGAACAGAAACTCTGGACCTTCGACATTCGACGAAAGAAGAAGACTGAAGAATCTCCCTTGTGGCCAAGGAGTGGCTACCCTGTGCAAACAGGCACCATCAAGAGACTACCCTTTGCTTTGCCCACGTTCTACGAGGAACTGACTGCAGAGCCCGACCAGAGCCTTGACTTCCAGACTTCTCCGACCCTGATCCACATCCACAGCAGAGCTGAGATCCGTGGAGGTGACGAGCAACGTGGGACCGGCTACCTGGGAAAAGTGGCTAGTATCTTCAAGCGCAGCTTCTGAGGCACCCTCGAAGTTGTGCACCGGGGATTGAGAAGCCCCACCCCCAAGCACCATCTGCACCGAAGATCAGCCCCCCACACTCAACGAGTCCTACGTGGGGCCCTTCAGCATTTTCCTGCTTGCCGCGTCTGTCCGGTTACTTGCCCGCTGGCTAGTGGCCTTTGTGACGACGCATCCTGTAATCTTCACCGCTGGTTTGGCTCCTCCAGACTGGCTCCTGCTTCTTTGAAAAAGAGAAGCACCCCAGACCTTCCTGGTCTGCACCAGAAGCAAGTCCTTCATTCTGCGTGGGTTCCGCTTGCCAAGGCTTGGTGAGTCCTAGTCCAACTTCGACGCCGCCGACAGCAAGAGCCTTTGTGGGACAGCTCGCCTCCTGGTCCTGGTCGTCCTCGACGCTTCCTGGTCCTCCTGGCTGCAGCGACAAGCTTCACCTTCACCTGCAAATCTTCACGACATCGTCTTGTTCCTTCCTGGTTCCACGTGGTCACTGGCTAGTGACCTTGACTCTGTCCCCTCTGCTTGCAGGTCTCCTCTCTTCTTGATCCCAGCCTTGGGATCCACCGGACACTCTTCACTGACTGCCTGTCAGCATCTTTCTTCAGGCATCCATAGGAGTCGACGACGAAACCCGACGCAACTTCACCCCTATGCACCCGCAGCCTGTGGGCTAGGTAACTTGGGTACTCCGGTGCTCATCAGGATAGTGACTATCCTAGTGTCTAAGTTTCAAGTCTCAACTTCCTAGCTACTCCGGAAGTGTCCTAAATCTATCTATTCTAAACTGTACTATTGCTAGTGACTTTTACGCATTACGCGTGAGTGTTTCCACTCTGCATACGAATCCCGTGGGCCTCCCACTTCCTAACTGTTGCTAGTGTAGTGTAGCCCCAGCGATTCCCTAGGCCTAGGCCTATTCTATTTCCGTGACAGTGGTCCTTATACCACTTACTTAGTATATGGTTTGCGTGGCCCCTAGGGCCTAACTGTATTACTTACCTGTGTGACTTAATGTATGCATAAATAAGACTGTGTTGTACTTACCTCTAATCTCATAAAGAGTGCTGAGGGTTTGCTTAGAATAAATACACTTTATTTTATATATATATCTGTTGTGGTGTCCTTTCATTTGGTATTCAAGGGATTATATATGGTATCACAGCTGGCTTCACATGCCATTTAGAGTTTAGCCTAAGACTGCTCTTGTCCATGCTACCACTAGGATAGCTGGTCTATAAGGTTGACTTGACAACCAATCACCATAAGGGTATTTGGACTGATATAAGGTGTACACTATAACTAGTGACATCATACATCAGGCCAACTTCTCACACCGGGCACTGACAGCACCACTTCTATTGATGCCATCCAGGCCAGGCACAGACCGCACGACTTCTATTGATGCCATCCAGGCCAGGCACTGACAGCACCACTTCTATTGATGCCATCCAGGCCAGCCACTGACAGCGCCACTTCTATCGATGCCATCCACTCCAGGCACTAACAGGGCCATTCCTATTGATGCCATCGAGCCCAGACACTGACAGTGCCACTTCTATTAAATCCATCCAGGCCCAGGCACTGTACACGCCACTTCTATTGATGCCATCCAGCCCAGGCACTGACAGCGCCACTTCTTTTGATGCCATCCAGCCCAGGCACTGACATCACCACTTCTGTTGATGCCATCAAGTCCGGGCACTGACATCGCCATGTCTATTGATGCCATGCAGGCTTGCTCTGACAGAGGCACGTGAATCCGATGCCATCCACACCAGGCGCTATCGGGTGCCACTTCTATTGATGCCATCCAGCCCAGGCCCTGACAGCGCCACTTCTATTGATGCCATCCAGCCCAGGCACTGACAGCATCACTTCTGTTGATGCCATCAAGGCTGGGCACTGACAGCACCACTTCTATTGATGCTATCAAGGCCGGGCATTGACAGCATCACTTTTATTGTTTCCATTAAGACCAGGCACTGACAGCGCCACGTCTATTGATTCCATCAAGGCCGGGCACTGACAGCACCACTTCTATTGATGCTATCCAGGCTGGGCACTGACAGCACCACATCTATTGATTTCATCCAGGCTGGGCACTTACTGCACCACTTCTATCGATGCCATCCACTCTAGACACTAACAGGGCCGCTTTTATTGATATCATCCTCTCCAGACACTGACAGTGCCACTTCTATCGATGCCATCCACTCCAAGCACTAACTGCTCCCCTTCTATTATTGCCATCCAGGTCAGGTACTGACAGTGGCACTTCTATTGATGCCATCAAGGCTGGGCACTGACAGTGCCACTTCTATTGATGCCATCCAGCCGAGGCACTAACAATGCCACTTCTATTGATACCATCAAGGCCGGGCACTGACAGCACCACTTCTATTGATGCCATCAATGCCGGGCACTGACAGCGCCACATCTATTGATACCATTAATGCTGGGAACTGACAGCGCCACTTCTATTGATGCCATCCAGCTCAGGCCCTTACAGCGCCACTTCTATTGATGCCATCGATGCCAGGCACTGACAGTGCCACTTCTATTGAATCCATCCAGGCCAGGCACTGACAGCGCTTCTTCTATTGATGCCATCCAGGCCAGGCACTGAGAACACCACTTCTATTGACGACATCCAGGCCAGGTACTGCCAGCGCCACTTCTATTAATGCCTTCCAGGTCAGGCACTGGCGTCGCCACTTCTGATGATGCCATCGAGGCGGAGCACTGACAGCGCCACTTCTATTGATGCCATCCAGGCCAGGCACTGACAGCACCACTTCTATTGATGCCATCCACTCCAGACACTGACAGCGCCATTTGTATTGATGCCATCCAGGCCAGACACTGACAGCGCCTCTTCTATATATGCCATCCAGGCCAGGCACTGACAGCACCACTTCTATTGATGCCATCTGGCCCAGGTACTGTCAGCACCACTTCTATTGATGCCATCCAGGCTGGGCACTGACAGCGCCACATCTATAGGTGCCATCCACTCCAGGCACTAACAGCGCCACATCTATTGATACCATGCAGCCCAGGCACTGACAGTGCCACGTCTATTGATGCTATCAAGGCCAGGCACTGACAGCACCACTTCTATTGATGCCATCCAGCCCAGGCACTGACTATGCAACTTCTACTGAGGCCATCCAGGCACTGACAGCACCAATTCTATCGATGCCATCCAGGCCAAGCCCTGACAGCGCCACTTCTATTGATGCCATCCAGGCCATGCACTGACTATGCCACTTCTTCTGAGGCCATCCAGGCACTGACAGCACCAATTCTATTGATACCATCTGGGCCAGGCACTGACAGTGCCACTTCTATTGATGCAATCCAGTCCAGGCACCGACAGCGCCACTTCTATTGTGCAATCCAGGCCAGGCACTGACAGTGCCACTTCTATTGATGCCATCCAGGCCAGGCACTGACAGCGCCACTTTTATTGATGCCATCCAGGCCAGGCACTGACAGCGCCTCTTCTATATATGCCTTCCAGGCCAGGCACTGACAGCACCACTTCTATTGATGACATCCGTCCCAGGCACTGTCAGCGCCACTTCTATTGATGCCATCCAGGTTGGGCACTGACAGCGCCACTTCTATAGATGCCATCCACTCCAGGCACTAACAGCGCCACTTCTATTGATACCATCCAGCCCAGGCACTGACAGTGCCACGTCTATCGATGCCATCAAGGCCGGGCACTGACAGCACCAATTCTATTGATGCCATCCAGTCCAGGCACTGACAGTGCCACTTCTATTGATGCCATCCAGCCCAGGCACTTACTATGCCACTTCTACTGAGGCCATCCAGGCAGTGACAGCACCAATTCTATTGATACCATCTGGACCAGGCACTGACAGTGCTACTTCTATTGATGCAATCCAGTCCAGGCACCGACAGAGCCACTTCTATTGATGCAATCCAGGCCAGGCACGACAGCGCCACTTCTATCGATGCCATCCAGGCCAAGCACTGACATATACGCGATAAGATGTCCACGCGGACTCGTGTATGTAGGTAGAACATCGAGAAAAATAAAAACGAGGATTATAGAACACAAGAGTACAATTCGCAACAAGAATTTGAAATCCTGTCTGGCCACACATTGGATAAACACAGCACACACCATACCCCAACTACGTTTCACCATTTTAGAGAAAATCAGCACCACATCTAGCATTGACATTCACAACACGCTAGCAAGAAAAGAAACGTTCTGGATTAAAAAACTGGGTACTTTGACCCCGGGGGGGCTTAATGATCATATTGAATTTTCTTGCTTCTTATGATTCATGTTAGATCTTGCTCTCCATGTTTTCTCGGTAGACGCACGCTCTTCCCGCAATTACACTATTTTTTAAAGGTTTTGTAAAGGATTTGCACTCGTCTCACACACTGGATGGGTTCACTCAGACGTATTATTTCGTTTCATTACTTTCTTTTCTAAGGACACTCATGTGTAGATATTTTTGACTCAGTAGACAGGTACTGACTAAGTCACTTTGAACATGTCCGGAAACTAGCATACGATTCAATTTTTCACTTCACATCTGACAAGGAACACTGTAATCCTCAGTGACCACTGTCTCTATCTGGGACTCAATAAAGTTTTACAATGCACGTCATCTATAAAAACAGCCCCTTCACATTTCACAATGACGACGCGTTGCTGTTACGTACGCATCGAGATTCCCACGTCTCGCGTTCTTTGACCTTTGACCGGTAAGCCACTTCCGCTGTATTTTGGTTAACCGACCGACTTTGCGTCGGACATGCACCGTACTTAACGTAGCTTTCCTTATCCTTACAGACACCCGGATAGGATTACATTCTACTCACAGAAGGGTAAGCTTTCATTACTTTCCCTTGATAGTCACTGTTCACACACAGTCGTTCACGCACTAATAAGATTCCCCCACCTTTTCAACAGTCGAAGGTTGCTTTTTGATCACGGTTTACAGAAACTTCATTGGGCCCTTGATCGTGAGTACGATAAACAAACACTTGTGGTGTTTACCATGAGGGCAATTCGATATGGGGTCTGTTCTCCTCTCTCGGTTGTTCTCCGCACCTAGGACCTTCAAACAAAGGTTGCGTTGACTCGACTATCGACACACTATATATTCTTTCCACAGGCACACGTTTTCTTTTGTTTTTTAATTAATACACTGGGCTTTCAGCTCTTGAACACACTTTTTGGTTAAGAGTGCAAATCCTAATAACGCATATGTGAACTAAGTACTATTGTTTCAATCTTTTGTAGTGTTACAAACGTGGAACTGTTTATTGAAGTACACAAACTGATTCCCCTGAAGAAGGGCTAACAACCCGAAATGCATTGGGATGGATGTTAAAAATTCGATGTATTTTGAAGTTTAAGAAATTATATTGTTTAATGAATTGCATTTGTTTATGAAATATTTCAACCATGAATTACGCTTCACCTACTACGTATGTTTAAGAAATACGTGTTTAACTCATGTGTTTTATTTTGAAAACCAAAGATTGATGTTACTTTACTAATAATGGTTGAGTAAAAAGAAAAATTACTTTCGTGAAAACTCTTTTGAGTGCGATAGCTGTGCGTCATGTAGGTATGGATCACTCCACACCTCTTCATGTTCAAGCACTGACAGCGCCACTTTTATTGATGCCGTCCACTCCATACACTGGCAGCGCCAATTCTATTTGTCAAAGAAGTTGCGCCAGAATCCCACGGAGGCAGAATGCTGCTAGCTCCCAATGCCCACCTCCCGGAACGCACTGTGAATACAATGGCTCCAGGCAGGGGGAAAGGGGAATGGGACAAAGAAGAGACACTCGAGCGTTTCTGGGCTCCTTCTTCTATTCTTGATGAAACTGTCTTGGAGTACCTAATGCACAGAGGGAGATATCACTTCAATCTTATTTACTCTAATTACCTGCCCGTCTCTGCTCTAAACATCTTTATTACCTCCCCTACCCAGATTCGCTGGTGTTTGGGCTCCTCTTCTGATTCAGCTGACTAACCTCTGGTAGGTGTGATTCTCAACCTAATGCACAAAGGAGATATAAGTTTGGTTATGTGGTCACCTATTCTACTCACTCTGTATTCTAACTGATCTACCTCCCTTTAACTCTTCTCTTACCTTGTGTTAGTCTGTCTGAATGGCTATTTAGTTACTCATGCCAGAGAGGACTGCGTAGCAGTTGATAAGTTGATCTCAAAGTCTTTAGTGAACCTTAGTTCTGGTCAAGGCGGTGTTAACAACTGGAAATATTTGGCTTCAAGAGGAAAATGCGCAAAAAGGGAAGTATAGGAAAACAAGGAAGGAAAGAACAGGTAAGTACGCCAGGGAAGGACAGGGAAGAAGCCAGCGTGCGTGAGTCTTTTCTTCTGTCAGCAAAGTCTAATACATGAATTCAAATCTTAATTAGAATCGTTCTTACTTGTTTCCTTTCTTGTTCAGTCTCAAGTTCTTGGCCTCCCTTAGCTCGACGATAATCCTACCGGAGCAGAGTGAGAGCCTCTGTATACCTTCTGGAATCTTCTTCGGCTTCCTGAACTCCAGGAAGACTGTTGCTTTCTTCTGGAGTGAATCTTTGCCTCACTTGAAATTCCTCTGGAGAATAGTTCCACTAGGGGAATATAGGAATTTATTCCCCACAATACCTTGACTCTGGACTCCTTCTTGCAAGGACGACTACTCCTTCGCAAGCGGACAGTAACTCAGCTGAAAGAACGTGACGCGCACTAGAATTTACTCATTTTCTGCGGAGCGCGCCAAAATGCAGCTTCCCTCACTGGAGTCAAATTGAAGTGCGCATTAGAACGCTCGTTGCCGACGCACGAAACCTCGTTTCTCACGAGATCTCGAGCGTCAATCAGTCATGTGGATAGATCTTGGGGAAACAAGCGGCCATCTTGAAATGGTGTGGCTAGACCTAATAGGCAGTCATCCAGACATTGCAGCAGGAGGGCTTAACCGTTACTCGAGATCTTTTCTCATTCCGATTTACAGAAGCAACGGCATTTGCCTTTTTCTTGACAGTACCCCCTCTCAAAGACCGATTTATCGGTCCTGGCTTCAATGCGTATCGCAAATGAAATTGTTTTAACAGTCTTGGGGCATGTACATCTTCTGCAAGTTCCCAGGTTCGTTCTTCTGGTCCATAACCTTTCCAATCTATTAGATAGACTAACTTGCCTCTCACCTTCTTAGAGTCTAAAACCCCTTTTACCTCGTATTCGAGATGCTCTTTGATCTGCAAAGGAGGTGGCGGTCTGTCTACTCTGAGATTAGGAGCTGTCTTTTTTAAGAGGGTTACATGAAAAACTGGGTGAATCCGCAACTGCTTGGGTAGCTTGAGTTTACAAGTGACAGGGCCAAGAACTTGTTCTATAGGGAATGGGCCTAAAAATCGAGGCTGAAATTTTCGATTTCCCTTCAACCCAAGATGTCGGGAGGATAACCATACACAATCTCCCACCTGATACTGTGGGGCCTTTCTCCTATGTCGGTCGGCCTGTTTCTTGTAACCCTCTTTTGCCTTCAATAGATTGGATTCCACAGCCTTGCGAGCAGAAGCCAATTCCATTAACAGGTTACTAACAGCAGGAACCCTGAAATCTCCCTGATTACAGAAGGGGTTTGGGTGTCTCCCAGAATTTAAAAAGAATGGAGAGTAACCCGTTGAAACATTCTTTGCATTGTTGTGTGCAAATTCTGCCATCCACAGTAAATCTGACCATTCACCACCCCGATCCAAGAGATACAGACGCAGATACTGTTCTAACTCTTGGTTCACCCTTTCAGTCTGGCCATCTGTCTCAGGGTGGTAACTGGTAGAATGTCTGACTTCTACACCCAGCCCTCTCATAAAAGCCTTCCAAAAGTGAGACACAAATTGAGGGTCGCGGTCTGAAATCAGGATCTTGGGGACCCCATGAATCTTTACAATATTTTCCCTGAAAAGCTTAGCCAACTCAGGGGCGGAAGGAACTCCTTTTACTGGGATAAAGTGACTCATCTTGGTGAAGGTGTCTACCACTACCAAAACCGTGTCATATCCCTTACTCCGTGGAAGGTCTACGATCAAGTCTAACGTGACCGTATGCCAAGGGTGTCTGGATGTGGGTAACGGTTGCAAAAACCCCTGAGGGGCCTGTCTACTTGATTTCCCTCTGGCACAGAGCCCACAAGACTCCACATACTAATGAATTTGAGACTTCATATTTGGCCACCAAAAATAACGCTGGATTAGGTCGATAGTCTTCAAGGTACCTTTATGGCCAGCTAAAGGTTGATCATGACAGTCTCTCAGAACTTGTTCTTGAATCTCTTTAGTGGGCAAGTACAGAGCTCCCTGTCGATAAGGCAAAGAATCCTTGATGACTCTTCCTTCCTCTTGACTTGCCCATTCGGTCATTTCTGCTGCTGACATCTGTCTGCTAATCTCTTCTTTATAGTTCGCAAGAGAAAGGGTGCACACAATCTTAGACTCTGGAATGATTGGTTGTGGAGTTACCAAATGTTCAGTACTTTCCGTCTGGATTCTGGACAAGGCGTCCGCCTTGCCATTCTTACTCCCGGGGCGGTATGTGATCACGAAGTCAAAATCTGCGAAATAAAGGGACCAACGCAATTGGCGTGGGGTTAGTGTCTTTGCAGACTTGAGAAATTGAAGGTTCTTGTGGTCCGTAAACACTGTTATTGTGTGTCGGGCCCCGAGTAAGTGATGTCTCCATTCAGTGAATGCGTCCTTCACAGCCAACAGCTCTTTTTCTGCAATGGTATAATTAATTTCGGCTGGATTCAGTTTCCGAGAATGATACGCCACAGGGTGCAGCTATCCAGTTGATTTGTGCCGCTGAGGCAGGACTCCGCCAATAGCTTGATCAGAAGCATCTGCTTCCACAAAGAAGGGCTCACTTGGGTCGGCATGAAGCAAGATGGGTGCTGAAGTAAAGCTGGTCTTAAGATATTCAAAAGCTTGTTCCGCCTCTGTCGTCTAAAAGAACTTCACTCCTTTTTTGAGCAATTTTGTGATGGGGATGATTTTCTGCGAGAATCCCTGGATAAATTGACGGTAAAAGTTAGCCAATCCTAGAAATCGTTGAATCTCCTTTACATCTTTTGGTGATGGCCAATCCACCCCCGCTTGAACCTTCTTAGCATCCATCAAGATTCCTCCTGGAGATAAAAACGAATCCCAAGAACTCTACCGTCCGGACACTGAAAGCACACTTCTCCAATTTTACATAGAGCTGGTGCTTACGAAGTCTCTCCAATACGGCCTTGACGTGCTCGGGATGTTCTTCAGTATTCTTAGAGTATATCAAGATGTCATCTAGATAGATCACTGCCACCTTATCCACCAGATCTCCCATAATGTCATTAATAAAGTGTTGAAAGGCAGCCGGGGCATTACATAGGCCAAAGGGCATGACCTGATATTCAAATAGCCCATATTTGGTCCTAAAACCAGTTTTCCATTCATGCCCTTCTTTCATGCGAATCAGGTGATATGCCCCTCGAAGGTCCAACTTGGTGAATATTTGAGCATCTTTTATCTGGCCTAGGAGAACGGAAATCAGTGGCAGCGGGTAACGGTTCTTGACAGTGACCCGATTGATTGTACGATAATCGATGCACGTCCTCAGAGAACCTTCCTTCTTTGGAATGAAGAAGAGTGTAGAAGACACTGAAGACTGTGACGGTCTGATGAACCCATTGGCCAAATAGCGATCTAAATACTCCTTGAGATAGCCATTCTCTGCTTCCGTCAATGCATAAATTCGACTGCAGGGCAGTGCTGCTCCTGGTTCCAAATCAATGGTGCAATCGTAAGAACGATGTGGCGGAAGTCTTTCCGCTTCTTTTTCACTGAAAACTTCTTGGAATTCTAGGTATTCTGTTGGAACTTCTAAGGTGTCTATGACCCCAATTGATTCTCCACTGAACGATAACAAGGTGTCCATGGATGGTTCTGGAACCTTAGACGGGGAAGCGAAGCAATGTTCAGAGCAGAAGATCGAATCCATATCGACCGTCCGATTTTCCCAATCTATCGTTGGAATATGCAACGTAAGCCAAGGAAGACCCAAGATTATCTGAAATTGTGGGGCGTCAATCAAATTAAATTGAAGGATCTCATGATGACCATTTGCCTGGATCAGTTCCACCAATTCTGTGTGATGCGTGATTGGGCCTGAAGAGAGATTAGTCCCGTCCACTGCTCGAACGGACTCCTTTTGTTCCTTGCGAATAGCCTGAATTCCCATCCTTTTTGCATATTTAATGTCGCAAAAATTGCCTGTGGCGCCTGAATCAATCATAATGGCCACTCCATCTATCTCTTGATCTCGGAACTTCAAAATCATTTGCAATATTAAATGTGGCGTCTGGGTCTGAAGGGTATTCATAATATGATGAATTCCTGGAGTCTGGTCTTCTATTTTCGCCACCTGAGCGACTCCGCCTACAGATGGTTTTGAGAGTTTCCCGAATTCGTGGTCTTCGGTCTTTTCGGACACTCTTTCACAAAGTGTCCAGAGCCCCCGCAATACATGCATAACTTCTTTTGTCTTCTTTGTTCTTTTTCTTCCTTGCTTAAAGGCCCGCAAACAGATCCTATCTGCATGGGTTCCCTATCCGCTGCTCCTCCCAGACCCTTACTCGTATCCGGCTTCGTTCTGTCAAACCGAGGAAGGTTCCAACGAAAATCTCTCGTTTTTCTTTCTCCTCTTCTTTCCGAACTTCGAAAGTCAATTTCAAGGACTAGATCTACCAGCTCAGCGTATTCTGTGGCTCTATTAGGAATCTGTGCCAGAGTATCCTTGATTTCATCTCGTAACCCCCGATAGAATAAGGCTGATCTCTTCTCCTCGGGCCAGTTGGTTTCCACCAATAATTTATTAAACTGGGTTAGGTAGGTAAGAAGATCCCTGTTCCCTTGGCGCAGTTCTAACAACTCATTATCAGTGGCCTGCGAAATTCTGCGCCTATCAAAAATTCTAAGGAATTCTGTCTTGAAACGTTCAAAATCATATAGGAAGGGGTCATCTCGAGAAACTAAAGGCATGGCCCAATTCGCGGCATCGCCCCCCAGGTAGGATAAAATAAAAGCTACTCGTGACTGGGCATCAGGGAACAGAGTGGAGCGACACATGAAGTGTAATGAACATTGTGTTAGAAAGAGTTGAGCCTTTTGAGGATCACCATGAAATCTTTCAGGGGGGGCCAAAGGAATCAAGGGGGAAACCGAATGGATTACTTGAGCTACAGTGTGCGGATCTTGAGCTGGCTGGGAACTACCAGAAAAAGTTGGGGTTGAAGGTGTTCCGGTGGAGATTTCACTAACTCTCTGGGACAATTGCATGGTTTCTTGACGGGAAGTTAACAGTTCCTGTCTTAAATTTTAATTTTCTTCACTTAGGGCCCCTAACTCCCGCTGAATTCCCTCTAACATTTCTCCTAATGCCTTTAAACTAAAACCCCCAGCCATTCTGCCCAAGTGGGGAAAATTTGAGGGCACTTCAATCTGTCAAAGAAGTTGCGCCAGAATCCCACGGAGGCAGAATGCTGCTAGCTCCTAATGGCCACCTCCCGGAACGCACTGTGAATACAATGGCTCCAGGCAGGGAGAAAGGGGAATGGGACAAAGAAGAGACACTCGAGCGTTTCTGGGCTCCTTCTTCTATTCTTGATGAAACTGTCTTGTAGTACCTAATGCACAGAGGGAGATATCACTTCAATCTTATTTACTCTAATTACCTGGCCGTCTCTGCTCTAAACATCTTTATTACCTCCCCTACCCAGATTCGCTGGTGTTTGGGCTCCTCTTCTGATTCAGCTGACTAACCTCTGGTAGGTGTGATTCTCAACCTAATGCACAAAGGAGATATAAGTTTGGTTATGTGGTCACCTATTCTACTCACTCTGTATTCTAACTGATCTACCTCCCTTTAACTCTTCTCTTACCTTGTGTTAGTCTGTCTGAATGGCTATTTAGTTACTCATGCCAGAGAGGACTGCGTAGCAGTTGATAAGTTGATCTCAAAGTCCTTAGTGAACCTTAGTTCTGGTCAAGGCGGTGTGAACAACTGGAAATATTTGGCTTCAAGAGGAAAACGCGCAAAAAGGGAAGTATAGGAAAACAAGGAAGGAAAGAACAGGTAAGTACGCCAGGGAAGGACAGGGAAGAAGCCAGCGTGCGTGAGTCTTTTCTTCTGTCAGCAAAGTCTAATACATGAATTCAAATCTTAATTAGAATCGTTCTTACTTGTTTCCTTTCTTGTTCAGTCTCAAGTTCTTGGCCTCCCTTAGCTCGATGATAATCCTACCGGAGCAGAGTGAGAGCCTCTGTATACCTTCTGGAATCTTCTTCGGCTTCCTGAACTCCAGGAAGACTGTTGCTCTCTTCTGGAGTGAATCATTGCCTCACTCGAAATTCCTCTGTAGAATAGTTCCACTAGGGGAATATAGGAATTTATTCCCCACAACAATACCTTGACTCTGGACTCCTTCTTGCAAGGACGACTACTCCTTCGCAAGCGGACAGTAACTCAGCTGAAAGAACGTGACGCGCACTAGAATTTACTCATTTTCTGCGGAGCGCGCCAAAATGCAGCTTCCCTCACTGGAGTCAAATTGAAGTGCGCATTAGAACGCTCATTGCCGACGCACGAAACCTCGTTTCTCACGAGATCTCGAGCGTCAATCAGTCATGTGGATAGATCTTGGGGAAACAAGCGGCCATCTTGAAATGGTGTGGCTAGACCTAATAGGCAGTCATCCAGACATTGCAGCAGGAGGGCTTAACCGTTACTCGAGATCTTTTCTCATTCCGATTTACAGAAGCAACGGCATTTGCCTTTTTCCTGACAGTACCCCCTCTCAAAGACCGATTTATCGGTCCTGGCTTCAATGGGTATCGCAAATGAAATTGTTTTAACAGTCTTGGGGCATGTACATCTTCTGCAAGTTCCCAGGTTCGTTCTTCTGGTCCATAACCTTTCCAATCTATTAGATAGACTAACTTGCCTCTCACCTTCTTAGAGTCTAAAACCCCTTTTACCTCGTATTCGAGATGCTCTTTGATCTGCAAAGGAGGTGGCGGTCTGTCTACTCTGAGATTAGGAGCTGTCTTTTTTAAGAGGGATACATGAAAAACTGGGTGAATCCGCAACTGCTTGGGTAGCTTGAGTTTACAAGTGACAGGGCCAAGAACTTGTTCTATAGGGAATGGGCCTAAAAATCGAGGCTGAAATTTTCGATTTCCCTTCAACCCAAGATGTCGGGAGGATAACCATACACAATCTCCCACCTGATACTGTGGGGCCTTTCTCCTATGTCGGTCGGCCTGTTTCTTGTAACCCTCTTTTGCCTTCAATAGATTGGATTCCGCAGCCTTGCGAGCAGAAGCCAATTCCATTAACAGGTTACTAACAGCAGGAGCCCTGAAATCTCCCTGATTACAGAAGGGGTTTGGGTGTCTCCCAGAATTTAAAAAGAATGGAGAGTAACCCGTTGAAACATTCTTTGCATTGTTGTGTGCAAATTCTGCCATCCACAGTAAATCTGACCATTCACCACCCCGATCCAAGAGATACAGACGCAGATACTGTTCTAACTCTTGGTTCACCCTTTCAGTCTGGCCATCTGTCTCAGGGTGGTAACTGGTAGAATGTCTGACTTCTACACCCAGCCCTCTCATAAAAGCCTTCCAAAAGTGAGACACAAATTGAGGGTCGCGGTCTGAAATCAGGATCTTGGGGACCCCATGAATCTTTACAATATTTTCCCTGAAAAGCTTAGCCAACTCAGGGGCGGAAGGAACTCCTTTTACTGGGATAAAGTGACTCATCTTGGTGAAGGTGTCTACCACTACCAAAACCGTGTCATATCCCTTACTCCGTGGAAGGTCTACGATCAAGTCTAACGTGACCGTATGCCAAGGGTGTCTGGATGTGGGTAACGGTTGCAAAAACCCCTGAGGGGCCTGTCTACTTGATTTCCCTCTGGCACAGAGCCCACAAGACTCCACATACTTCTGAATTTGAGACTTCATATTTGGCCACCAAAAATAACGCTGGATTGGGTCGATAGTCTTCAAGGTACCTTTATGGCCAGCTAAAGGTTGATCATGACAGTCTCTCAGAACTTGTTCTTGAATCTCTTTAGTGGGCAAGTACAGAGCTCCCTGTCGATAAGGCAAAGAATCCTTGATGACTCTTCCTTCCTCTTGACTTGCCCATTCGGTCATTTCTGCTGCTGACATCTGTCTGCTAATCTCTTCTTTATAGTTCGCAAGAGAAAGGGTGCACACAATCTTAGACTCTGGAATGATTGGTTGTGGAGTTACCAAATGTTCAGTACTTTCCGTCTGGATTCTAGACAAGGCGTCCGCCTTGCCATTCTTACTCCCGGGGCGGTATGTGATCACGAAGTCAAAATCTGCGAAATAAAGGGACCAACGCAATTGGCATGGGGTTAGTGTCTTTGCAGACTTGAGAAATTGAAGGTTCTTGTGGTCCGTAAACACTGTTATTGTGTGTCGGGCCCCGAGTAAGTGATGTCTCCATTCAGTGAATGCGTCCTTCACAGCCAACAGCTCTTTTTCTGCAATGGTATAATTAATTTCGGCTGGATTCAGTTTCCGAGAATGATACGCCACAGGGTGCAGCTGTCCAGTTGATTTGTGCCGCTGAGACAGGACTCCTCCAATAGCTTGATCAGAAGCATCTGCTTCCACAAAGAAGGGCTCACTTGGGTCGGCATGAAGCAAGATGGGTGCTGAAGTAAAGCTGGTCTTAAGATATTCAAAAGCTTGTTCCGCCTCTGTCGTCCAAAAGAACTTCACTCCTTTTTTGAGCAATTTTGTGATGGGGATGACTTTCTGCGAGAATCCCTGGATAAATCGACGGTAAAAGTTAGCAAATCCTAGAAATCGTTGAATCTCCTTTACATCTTTTGGTGATGGCCAATCCACCACCGCTTGAAACTTCTTAGCATCCATCAAGATTCCTCCTGGAGATAAAACGAATCCCAAGAACTCTACCGTCCGGAAACTGAAAGCACACTTCTCCAATTTTACATAGAGCTGGTGCTTACGAAGTCTCTCAAATACGGCCTTGACGTGCTCGGGATGTTCTTCAGTATTCTTAGAGTATATCAAGATGTCATCTAGATAGATCACTGCCACCTTATCCACCAGATCTCCCATAATGTCATTAATAAAGTGTTGAAAGGCAGCCGGGGCATTACATAGGCCAAAGGGCATGACCTGATATTCAGATAGCCCATATTTGGTCCTAAAACCAGTTTTCCATTCATGCCCTTCTTTCATGCGAATCAGGTGATATGCCCCTCGAAGGTCCAACTTGGTGAATATTTGAGCATCTTTTATCTGGCCTAGGAGAACGGAAATCAGTGGCAGCGGGTAACGGTTCTTGACAGTGACCCGATTGATTGCACGATAATCGATGCACGTCCTCAGAGAACCTTCCTTCTTTGGAATGAAGAAGAGTGTAGAAGACACTGGAGACTGTGACGGTCTGATGAACCCATTGGCCAAATAGCGATCTAAATACTCCTTGAGATAGCCATTCTCTGCTTCCGTCAATGCATAAATTCGACTGCAGGGCAGTGCTGCTCCTGGTTCCAAATCAATGGTGCAATCGTAAGAACGATGTGGCGGAAGTCTTTCCGCTTCTTTTTCACTGAAAACTTCTTGGAATTCTAGGTATTCTGTTGGAACTTCTAAGGTGTCTATGACCCCAATTGATTCTCCACTGAACGATAACAAGGTGGCCATGGATGGTTCTGGAACCTTAGGCGGGGAAGCGAAGCAATGTTCAGAGCAGAAGATCGAATCCATATCGACCATCCGATTTTCCCAATCTATCGTTGGATTATGCAACGTAAGCCAAGGAAGACCCAAGATTATCTGAAATTGTGGGGCGTCAATCAAATTAGATTGAAGGATCTCATGATGACCATTTGCCTGGATCAGTTCCACCAATTCTGTGTGATGCGTGATTGGGCCTGAAGAGAGATTAGTCCCGTCCACTGCTCGAACGGACTCCTTTTGTTCCTTGCGCATAGCCTGAATTCCCATCCTTTTTGCATATTTAATGTCGCAAAAATTGCCTGTGGCGCCTGAATCAATCATAATGGCCACTCCATCTATCTCTTGATCTCGGAACTTCAAAATCATTTGCAATATTAAATGTGGCGTCTGGGTCTGAAGGGTATTCATAATATGATGAATTCCTGGAGTCTGGTCTTCTATTTTCGCCACCTGAGCGACTCCGCCTACAGATGGTTTTGAGAGTTTCCCGAATTCGTGGTCTTCGGTCTTTTCGGACACTCTTTCACAAAGTGTCCAGAGCCCCCGCAATACATGCATAACTTCTTTTGTCTTCTTTGTTCTTTTTCTTCCTTGCTTAAAGGCCCGCGAACAGATCCTATCTGCATGGGTTCACTATCCGCTGCTCCTCCCAGACCCTTACTCGTATCCGGCTTCGTTCTGTCAAACCGAGGAAGGTTCCAACGAAAATCTCTCGTTTTTCTTTCTCCTCTTCTTTCCGAACTTCGAAAGTCAATTTCAAGGACTAGATCTACCAGCTCAGCGTATTCTGTGGCTCTATTAGGAATCTGTGCCAGAGTATCCTTGATTTCATCTCGTAACCCCCGATAGAATAAGGCTGATCTCTTCTCCTCGGGCCAGTTGGTTTCAACCAATAATTTATTAAACTGAGTTAGGTAGGTAAGAAGATCCCTGTTCCCTTGGCGCAGTTCTAACAACTCATTATCAGTGGCCTGCGAAATTCTGCGCCTATCAAAAATTCTAAGGAATTCTGTCTTGAAACGTTCAAAATCATATAGGAAGGGGTCATCTCGAGAAACTAAAGGCATGGCCCAATTCGGGGCATCGCCCCCCAGGTAGGATAAAATAAAAGCTACTCGTGACTGGGCATCAGGGAACAGAGTGGAGCGACACATGAAGTGTAATGAACATTGTGTTAGAAAGAGTTGAGCCTTTTGAGGATCACCATGAAATCTTTCAGGGGGGGCCAAAGGAATCAAGGGGGAAACCGAATGGATTACTTGAGCTACAGTGTGCGGATCTTGAGCTGGCTGGGAACTACCAGAAAAAGTTGGGGTTGAAGGTGTTCCGGTGGAGATTTCACTAACTCTCTGGGACAATTGCATGGTTTCTTGACGGGAAGTTAACAGTTCCTGTCTTAAATTTTAATTTTCTTCACTTAGGGCCCCTAACTCCCGCTGAATTCCCTCTAACATTTCTCCTAATGCCTTTAAACTAAAACCCCCAGCCATTCTGCCCAAGTGGGGAAAATTTGAGGGCACTTCAATCTGTCAAAGAAGTTGCGCCAGAATCCCACGGAGGCAGAATGCTGCTAGCTCCTAATGGCCACCTCCCGGAACGCACTGTGAATACAATGGCTCCAGGCAGGGAGAAAGGGGAATGGGACAAAGAAGAGACACTCGAGCGTTTCTGGGCTCCTTCTTCTATTCTTGATGAAACTGTCTTGGAGTACCTAATGCACAGAGGGAGATATCACTTCAATCTTATTTACTCTAATTACCTGGCCGTCTCTGCTCTAAACATCTTTATTACCTCCCCTACCCAGATTCGCTGGTGTTTGGGCTCCTCTTCTGATTCAGCTGACTAACCTCTGGTAGGTGTGATTCTCAACCTAATGCACAAAGGAGATATAAGTTTGGTTATGTGGTCACCTATTCTACTCACTCTGTATTCTAACTGATCTACCTCCCTTTAACTCTTCTCTTACCTTGTGTTAGTCTGTCTGAATGGCTATTTAGTTACTCATGCCAGAGAGGACTGCGTAGCAGTTGATAAGTTGATCTCAAAGTCCTTAGTGAACCTTAGTTCTGGTCAAGGCGGTGTGAACAACTGGAAATATTTGGCTTCAAGAGGAAAACGCGCAAAAAGGGAAGTATAGGAAAACAAGGAAGGAAAGAACAGGTAAGTACGCCAGGGAAGGACAGGGAAGAAGCCAGCGTGCGTGAGTCTTTTCTTCTGTCAGCAAAGTCTAATACAAGAATTCAAATCTTAATTAGAATCGTTCTTACTTGTTTCCTTTCTTGTTCAGTCTCAAGTTCTTGGCCTCCCTTAGCTCGACGATAATCCTACCGGAGCAGAGTGAGAGCCTCTGTATACCTTCTGGAATCTTCTTCGGCTTCCTGAACTCCAGGAAGACTGTTGCTCTCTTCTGGAGTGAATCTTTGCCTCACTCGAAATTCCTCTGGAGAATAGTTCCACTAGGGGAATATAGGAATTTATTCCCCACAATACCTTGACTCTGGACTCCTTCTTGCAAGGACGACTACTCCTTCGCAAGTGGACAGTAACTCAGCTGAAAGAACGTGACGCGCACTAGAATTTACTCATTTTCTGCGGAGCGCGCCAAAATGCAGCTTCCCTCACTGGAGTCAAATTGAAGTGCGCATTAGAACGCTCATTGCCGACGCACAAAACCTCGTTTCTCACGAGATCTCGAGCGTTAATCAGTCATGTGGATAGATCTTGGGGAAACAAGCGGCCATCTTGAAATGGTGTGGCTAGACCTAATAGGCAGTCATCCAGACATTGCAGCAGGAGGGCTTAACCGTTACTCGAGATCTTTTCTCATTCCGATTTACAGAAGCAACGGCATTTGCCTTTTTTCCTGACAGTACCCCCTCTCAAAGACCGATTTATCGGTCCTGGCTTCAATGGGTATCGCACATGAAATTGTTTTAACAGTCTTGGGGCATGTACATCTTCTGCAAGTTCCCAGGTTCGTTCTTCTGGTCCATAACCTTTCCAATCTATTAGATAGACTAACTTGCCTCTCACCTTCTTAGAGTCTAAAACCCCTTTTACCTCGTATTCGAGATGCTCTTTGATCTGCAAAGGAGGTGGCGGTCTGTCTACTCTGAGATTAGGAGCTGTCTTTTTTAAGAGGGATACATGAAAAACTGGGTGAATCCGCAACTGCTTGGGTAGCTTGAGTTTACAAGTGACAGGGCCAAGAACTTGTTCTATAGGGAATGGGCCTAAAAATCGAGGCTGAAATTTTCGATTTCCCTTCAACCCAAGATGTCGGGAGGATAACCATACACAATCTCCCACCTGATACTGTGGGGCCTTTCTCCTATGTCGGTCGGTCTGTTTCTTGTAACCCTCTTTTGCCTTCAATAGATTGGATTCCGCAGCCTTGCGAGCAGAAGCCAATTCCATTAACAGGTTACTAACAGCAGGAACCCTGAAATCTCCCTGATTACAGAAGGGGTTTGGGTGTCTCCCAGAATTTAAAAAGAATGGAGAGTAACCCGTTGAAACATTCTTTGCATTGTTGTGTGCAAATTCTGCCATCCACAGTAAATCGGACCATTCACCACCCCGATCCAAGAGATACAGACGCAGATACTGTTCTAACTCTTGGTTCACCCTTTCAGTCTGGCCATCTGTCTCAGGGTGGTAACTGGTAGAATGTTTGACTTCTACACCCAGCCCTCTCATAAAAGCCTTCCAAAAGTGAGACACAAATTGAGGGTCGCGGTCTGAAATCAGGATCTTGGGGACCCCATGAATCTTTACAATATTTTCCCTGAAAAGCTTAGCCAACTCAGGGGCGGAAGGAACTCCTTTTACTGGGATAAAGTGACTCATCTTGGTGAAGGTGTCTACCACTACCAAAACCGTGTCATATCCCTTACTCCGTGGAAGGTCTACGATCAAGTCTAACGTGACCGTATGCCAAGGGTGTCTGGATGTGGGTAACGGTTGCAAAAACCCCTGAGGGGCCTGTCTACTTGATTTCCCTCTGGCACAGAGCCCACAAGACTCCACATACTTCTGAATTTGAGACTTCATATTTGGCCACCAAAAATAACGCTGGATTAGGTCGATAGTCTTCAAGGTACCTTTATGGCCAGCTAAAGGTTGATCATGACAGTCTCTCAGAACTTGTTTTTGAATCTCTTTAGTGGGCAAGTACAGAGCTCCCTGTCGATAAGGCAAAGAATCCTTGATGACTCTTCCTTCCTCTTGACTTGCCCATTCGGTCATTTCTGCTGCTGACATCTGTCTGCTAATCTCTTCTTTATAGTTCGCAAGAGAAAGGGTGCACACAATCTTAGACTCTGGAATGATTGGTTGTGGAGTTACCAAATGTTCAGTACTTTCAGTCTGGATTCTGGACAAGGCGTCCGCCTTGCCATTCTTACTCCCAGGGCGGTATGTGATCACGAAGTCAAAATCTGCGAAATAAAGTGACCAACGCAATTGGCGTGGGGTTAGTGTCTTTGCAGACTTGAGAAATTGAAGGTTCTTGTGGTCCGTAAACACTGTTATTGTGTGTCGGGCCCCGAGTAAATGATGTCTCCATTCAGTGAATGCGTCCTTCACAGCCAACAGCTCTTTTTCTGCAATGGTATAATTAATTTCGGCTGGATTCAGTTTCCGAGAATGATACGCCACAGGGTGCAGCTGTCCAGTTGATTTGTGCCGCTGAGACAGGACTCCTCCAATAGCTTGATCAGAAGCATCTGCTTCCACAAAGAAGGGCTCACTTGGGTCGGCATGAAGCAAGATGGGTGCTGAAGTAAAGCTGGTCTTAAGATATTCAAAAGCTTATTCCGCCTCTGTCGTCCAAAAGAACTTCACTCCTTTTTTGAGCATTTTTGTGATGGGGATGACTTTCTGCGAGAATCCCTGGATAAATCGACGGTAAAAGTTAGCAAATCCTAGAAATCGTTGAATCTCCTTTACATCTTTTGGTGATGGCCAATCCACCACCGCTTGAACCTTCTTAGCATCCATCAAGATTCCTCCTGGAGATAAAACGAATCCCAAGAACTCTACCGTCCGGACACTGTAAGCACACTTCTCCAATTTTACATAGAGCTGGTGCTTACGAAGTCTCTCCAATACGGCTTTGACGTGCTCGGGATGTTCTTCAGTATTCTTAGAGTATATCAAGATGTCATCTAGATAGATCACTGCCACCTTATCCACCAGATCTCCCATAATGTCATTAATAAAGTGTTGAAAGGCAGCCGGGGCATTACATAGGCCAAAGGGCATGACCTGATATTCAAATAGCCCATATTTGGTCCTAAAACCAGTTTTCCATTCATGCCCTTCTTTCATGCGAATCAGGTGATATGCCCCTCGAAGGTCCAACTTGGTGAATATTTGAGCATCTTTTATCAGGTCTAGGAGAACGGAAATCAGTGGCAGCGGGTAACGGTTCTTGACAGTGACCCGATTGATTGCACGATAATCGATGCACGTCCTCAGAGAACCTTCCTTCTTCGGAATGAAGAAGAGTGTAGAAGACACTGGAGACTGTGACGGTCTGATGAACCCATTGGCCAAATAGCGATCTAAATACTCCTTGAGATAGCCATTCTCTGCTTCCGTCAATGCATAAATTCGACTGCAGGGCAGTGCTGCTCCTGGTTCCAAGTCAATGGTGCAATCGTAAGAACGATGTGGCGGAAGTCTTTCCGCTTCTTTTTCACTGAAAACTTCTTGGAATTCTAGGTATTCTGTTGGAACTTCTAAGGTGTCTATGACCCCAATTGATTCTCCACTGAACGATAACAAGGTGCCCATGGATGGTTCTGGAACCTTAGACGGGGAAGCGAAGCAATGTTCAGAGCAGAAGATCGAATCCATATCGACCGTCCGATTTTCCCAATCTATCGTTGGATTATGCAACGTAAGCCAAGGAAGACCCAAGATTATCTGAAACTGTGGGGCGTCAATCAAATTAAATTGAAGGATCTCATGATAACCATTTGCCTGGATCAGTTCCACCAATTCTGTGTGATGCGTGAATGGGCCTGAAGAGAGATTAGTCCCGTCCACTGCTCGAGCGGACTCCTTTTGTTCCTTGCGCATAGCCTGAATTCCCATCCTTTTTGCATATTTAATGTCGCAAAAATTGCCTGTGGCGCCTGAATCAATCATAATGGCCACTCCATCTATCTCTTGATCTCGGAACTTCAAAATCATTTGCAATATTAAATGTGGAGTCTGGTTCTGAAGGGTATTCATAATATGATGAATTCCTGGAGTCTGGTCTTCTATTTTCGCCACCTGAGCGACTCCGCCTACAGATGGTTTTGAGAGTTTCCCGAATTCGTGGTCTTCGGTCTTTTCGGACACTCTTTCACAAAGTGTCCAGAGCCCCCGCAATACATGCATAACTTCTTTTGTCTTCTTTGTTCTTTTTCTTCCTTGCTTAAAGGCCCGCAAACAGATCCTATCTGCATGGGTTCACTATCCGCTGCTCCTCCCAGACCCTTACTCGTATCCGGCTTCGTTCTGTCAAACCGAGGAAGGTTCCAACGAAAATCTCTCGTTTTTCTTTCTCCTCTTCTTTCCGAACTTCGAAAGTCAATTTCAAGGACTAGATCTACCAGCTCAGCGTATTCTGTGGCTCTATTAGGAATCTGTGCCAGAGTATCCTTGATTTCATCTCGTACCCCCCGATAGAATAAGGCTGATCTCTTCTCCTCGGGCCAGTTGGTTTCAACCAATAATTTATTAAACTGGGTTAGGTAGGTAAGAAGATCCCTGTTCCCTTGGCGCAGTTCTAACAACTCATTATCAGTGGCCTGCGAAATTCTGCGCCTATCAAAAATTCTAAGGAATTCTGTCTTGAAACGTTCAAAATCATATAGGAAGGGGTCATCTCGAGAAACTAAAGGCATGGCCCAATTCGCGGCATCGCCCCCCAGGTAGGATAAAATAAAAGCTACTCGTGACTGGGCATCAGGGAACAGAGTGGAGCGACACATGAAGTGTAATGAACATTGTGTTAGAAAGAGTTGAGCCTTTTGAGGATCACCATGAAATCTTTCAGGGGGGGCCAAAGGAATCAAGGGGGAAACCGAATGGATTACTTGAGCTACAGTGTGCGGATCTTGAGCTGGCTGGGAACTACCAGAAAAAGTTGGGGTTGAAGGTGTTCCGGTGGAGATTTCACTAACTCTCTGGGACAATTGCATGGTTTCTTGACGGGAAGTTAACAGTTCCTGTCTTAAATTTTAATTTTCTTCACTTAGGGCCCCTAACTCCCGCTGAATTCCCTCTAACATTTCTCCTAATGCCTTTAAACTAAAACCCCCAGCCATTCTGCCCAAGTGGGGAAAATTTGAGGGCACTTCAATCTGTCAAAGAAGTTGCGCCAGAATCCCACGGAGGCAGAATGCTGCTAGCTCCTAATGGCCACCTCCCGGAACGCACTGTGAATACAATGGCTCCAGGCAGGGAGAAAGGGGAATGGGACAAAGAAGAGACACTCGAGCGTTTCTGGGCTCCTTCTTCTATTCTTGATGAAACTGTCTTGGAGTACCTAATGCACAGAGGGAGATATCACTTCAATCTTATTTACTCTAATTACCTGGCCGTCTCTGTTCTAAACATCTTTATTACCTCCCCTACCCAGATTCGCTGGTGTTTGGGCTCCTCTTCTGATTCAGCTGACTAACCTCTGGTAGGTGTGATTCTCAACCTAATGCACAAAGGAGATATAAGTTCGGTTATGTGGTCACCTATTCTACTCACTCTGTATTTAACTGATCTACCTCCCTTTAACTCTTCTCTTACCTTGTGTTAGTCTGTCTGAATGGCTATTTAGTTACTCATAGCAAAACCAAAGGAAATGATGGACGGAGTGTTGAACATTGCAAGCACTCACCCCCAGTCAACTGATCTGGGTTTAATCCATCACCGTTCTTTAGCCCACTCTGCCACCCCAGTTCAGACATGGCCATATGCAAATCAGTCTGACCCTGTGCCTCATGGGAACAGTCCAGCCCGAATTGCCAAGCCATGTCTTCCCTGGACCGGAAACACGCTTCCTAGGACCGGTTTCTGGCATTTCAGCCGTCTTCAGCCAGGCTTGCTTGAATCCAGTGGCAAAGTGAGCAAGGGACTCACGTCTGAGCATACCCTGCCAACTTATGGCGAACAAAGCAAAACCAAAGGAAATGATGGACGGAGTGTTGAACATTGCAAGCACTCACCCCCAGTCAACTGATCTGGGTTTAATCCATCACCGTTCTTTAGCCCACTCTGCCACCCCAGTTCAGACATGGCCATATGCAAATCAGTCTGATCCTTTGGTTTTGCTTTGTTAGCCATAAGTTGGCAGGGTATGCTCAGACGTGAGTCCCTTGCTCACTTTGCCACTGGATTCAAGCAAGCCTGGCTGAAGACAGCTGAAATGCCAGAAACCGGTCCTAGGAAGCTTGTTTCCGGTCCAGGGAAGACATGGCTTGGCAGTTCGGGCTGGACTGTTCCCATGAGGCACAGGGTCAGACTGATTTGCATATGGTCATGTCTGAACTGGGGTGGCAGAGTAGGCTAAAGAACGGTGATGGATTAAACCCAGATCAGTTGACTGGGGCTGTGCCACTGTTTTCCCCCCTTTTGTGCCCCGTTTTTTGCCTTCTGTGCCACTGTTTTCCCCCCTTTGGTGCCCCGATTTTTGCCTTCTGTGCTACTGTTTTCCCCCCTTTTGTGCCCCGTTTTTTGCCTTCCGTGCCACTGTTTTCCCCCTCTGTTGTGCCCAGATTTTTGCCTTCTATGCCACTGTTTTCCCCCTTTTTTGTGCCCCATTTTGCTTTCTGTGCCCTCGTCTCCCCCACCGCTGTGCAACCTGCGACCCTGCGGCCCCGCCCCACTGCCCATTCGCTGATTCCGCCTCCCGCCTCCCAGCTGCTCCTCCCTCCCACCTCCCCATATATGCCGGACACTGCGCGGCCGCGCCGCTGGATCGCCGAAGGTGCGCCTAAGGCAAGCCCGTCTAAGCCCGTCCGCGCCTGGATCGCGCCCAGCGCCAGGAATCCTGGCCCCCGCACACACCACGACGCCCGTCTCCGCTACGACTCCAGCACCCTCCACGCACTCAACGCCAGGCGATCAAGCACCTGCTGCCTGGCCGTCCCGAAGCGCACCCAAGGACCCTTCTCCTGCCGGAACTACAGTTTTAACAGCATTCGGGCCCGCCAACATGCCCAACATGGAAAACCAACTTCCTCAGATGTATCCTGATCAACACCCGCTCCGCCCGCAAACATGCCATTGAACTCTGGAACCTAGTCGACTCCACCTCCCCAGACTTCGCCTTCCTGACGGAGACCTGGCTGACCCCCTCCTCGGCGCCCGACATCACCATAGCCATCCCTGAAGGCTACAAGATCACCCGCAAGGACCGCACCAACGGAACAGGAGGAGTTATCACCATCGTCCACAGAAACACTCTCAAAATCTCGACACACTCCGACGACACCCTCAGCACCGCCGAACACCTGCACTTCCGGATCCACACTGACCCCAACACCACCCTCAGAGGCACCCTCATCTACAGACCCCCCGGACCCCGATCGCAGTTCAGCGACTCCATCACCGACCTCGTCAGCACACACGCCCTCGCCTCCACGGACTACATCCTCCTCGGTGACCTGAACTTCCACCTCGAGAACAACAACAAACCCAACTCCTCCACCCTGATCGACAACCTCGGCAACCTCGGACTCAGACAACTTGTCACAGCACCCACACACTCCGCCGGCCACATGCGTGACCCCATCTTCTCAGCGAGCACCCACATCTTCTTCGACCGCACCACCGAACTCCAGTGGACCGACCACCGCTGCATCCACTTCACCTTCTGGAAACCCACCACACACCACCACACCCAACAGATGCCTCGCCACAGCTGGGGCAAGATCACCGAGGACCAGCTAACCGCCGCCCACGCCCAGAGCCTACCCACAGACCCAACCGACCGCGACAACGCAGCGCGCAGCCTCAAACAATGGATCAACGACTGTGCCAACACCCTCGCCCCGCTCAAGAAACCCCCCAACACCCACACCAGCAAGAGAGCCAGCTGGTTCACGGAAGACCTCCAGGCCTCCAAGCGAACCTGCCGAAAACTAGAAAAAAACTGGACCCGCGAAAGAACACCGGAAAGCTACACAGCCCACAGGAACGCCACCCGCCGACATCACCAACTCATCAGATCCGCCAAAAGGTCCACCTTCAGAGACCGCCTCGACAACAACGCACACAACAGCAAAGAGCTCTTCAGCATCGTGAAAGAACTCTCCAACCCCAGCTCCAACACCAACGACATCCCACCGTCACAAGAACTGTGCGACTCGATGGCCACCTTCTTCCACCACAAGATCGCAGACACCCACGACAGCTTTGACGCCGTCACCACCCCGACAACAGCCGACACGCCCGCTCCCACGACCACCACCCACACCAACCGCCTGCTCTCATGGACCAATACCAATGACGATGACACTTTCAAGATCATGAACACCGTCCACTCCGGATCCCCGGAAGACCCCTGCCCACACCACATTTTCAACAAAGCCAGTAGGACCATCGCACCCCACCTTCGGAAAACCATCAACATCTCCTTCGAAACAGCGACCTTCCCGGAGAGCTGGAAGCATGCAGAGATCAACGCCTTTCTAAAGAAACCCAAGGCGGACCCCAAGGACCTCAAGAACTTCTGACCCATCTCCCTGCTTCCTTTCCCGGCGAAGGTCATCGAAAAGGCCGTCAACAAACAACTGACCAGCTTCCTCAAACAGAACAACATCCTGGACCCATCCCAGTCAGGGTTCCGCAGCAACCATAGCACCGAAACTGCCCTCATCGCCTCCACCGACGACATCAGGATCATGCTCGACAACGGAGAAACCGCGGTCCTGATCCTCTTGGACCTGTCAGCCGCCTTCGACACAGTCTTCCACCGTACACTAAGAGCATACCTCCACGATGCTGGAATCCAAGAGAAGGCCCTGGACTGGACCACCTCCTTCCTCTCCGGGAGAACCCAGAACGTCCGCCTGCCCCCCTTCCGCTCCAAAGCCACCGAGATCATCTGAGGCATACCCCAAGGCTCATCTCTCAGCCCAACGTTATTCATGGCACCACTCACCCACGTCGCCCGACTGCACGACCTAAACATCATCTCCTATGCCAACGACACCCAGCTGATCCTCTCACTCACCAAGGACCCCCACACCGCCAAAACCAACCTCCACGAAGAAATGAAGGCCGTCGCCGACTGGATGAGGAACAGCCGACTGAAGCTGAACTCGGACAAGACGGAGGTCCTCATCCTTGGCTCCACCCCCTCGGCCTGGGACGGCTTCTCATGGCCGATGGCACTAGGAGCACCCCCTACATCCACCAACCACGCACGAAACCTAGGGGTCATCCTCGACTCCACACTCTCCATGACAAAGCAGGTCAATGCCGTCTCCTCCTCCTGCTTCAACATCCTCCACATGCTTCACAGGATCTTCAAGTGGATCCCCACCGAAACTAGAAGGACGGTCAGCCAGGCCCTCGTCAGCAGCAGACTAGACTACGGCAACGCACTCTACGCAGGAGCCCCGGCCAAACTCCTGAAATGACTCCAACGCATCCAGAACGCCTCCACTCGCCTGATCCTGGACATTCCCCACCACAGCCACATCACACCCCACCTGAAAGACCTGCACTGGCTCCCCATCAACAAGAGGATAACCTTCAAGCTCCTCACCCACACACACAAGGCACTCCACAACACCGGACCAGCGTACCTCAACAGACGACTCAGCCTCTACACCCCCGCCCGCCAGCTCCGCTCTGCAGACCATGCCCTCGCCACCATCCCCCGCATCCGAAGAGTGACCGCCGGCGGCAGATCATTCTCCCACCTCACCGCCAAGACGTGGAACACCCTTCCCATCCTCCTACAACAGACCGAAGACCTTCTATCCTTCAGGAGGCTCCTCAAGACCTGGCTCTTCGAACAGTAGCAGCATCCCCCCCAGTGCCTTGAGATCCTCATGGGTATGTAGTGCGCGTTACAAATGCTATGATTGATTGATTGATTGAATGCAGTAGTGAGGCCCTTCCTTAATGCAGTAGTGAGGCCCTGCTCTCCCCCAAAAGATCGTTCTTCCATGTCAATTATCAGATGACCCACCCCAATAATTATATAAGGGAATGATTTTAGCCACACTCCCTGCTGTATCCATGCTCAGACCCTGAACAAATCTTTAGGATGGGAAATATCCTTTTAATATGCCTTTTGCTCTACCAATCAACCAGGCGTCGAGCCAGTGGCCCCCTGAAAGAATTTGAGACAAACATTCTGCTCCAAGTAGACAGCAGGCACCTGAGAATTCAGCAGGCAGGAACAACACAGAGGAGTATATTTGCTGATTTGTTGTCTCCATCATTGAGGGATTCTTTCTTCATTTTCATGTTTCTGTGAATAGGTGCACTCTATCAATTACAGAAGGGCATTAACTATGCAATGTTGTTCCTCTTTTTGAAAATGTACCCTAACAACTTCAGAGAGGGGCTCACTTCCCACGACAAGTGAAATCTTCGAACTCTCTATGGATTGACTCAGACATATGAGTAAGATGAACGGTCATCATTCATTCCATTCATGGCATCCAATGGAGATTGCCTGCACTGAGCCCCTGGTGGCCAAGCACTTATCCACTCTGTTTGCTCCAGGGTTCGCATCAGACCGTACCTTCTTGAAAGGAGGAAAAGATGATCATCTCATAGGACAGAATTCTTCTTCCACAAGCGCTCTAAGAACCCGGGGACCTCAGAGGTGGAAAGAGCACTCACCACAGAATAAGACATGTACATAAAGATGACCTCTGCCGAGATGATTGACACGGGCCCTAGAAGTCATAAGGGCTGTAATGTCCATCAGTCAGCTCACCCTGCACATAAAAGGGAGTTGGGTGCACCTGTCTTCATTTCAAATCCACCGTCTACACTGGGTCATTGTTCTTGACGCTGCACATCCTGCACCACCTGGGACTCCACAGTGGTAATGAGAACCTGAAGACCCCACCTGTGACTACCACACAGGAGAAAGAGGGTGTACTTCCTGGAAGCCCATCCCAGCAGCCACCAAGATATCAATCAATCAATCAATCAATCAATCAATCAATCAATCAATCAATCAATCAATCAATCAATCAATCAATCAATCAATCAGGGAATTGTATGCGCACTACTCACCCGTGAGGGTTTCAAGGCCCTGGGGGGGGGGGTCCGCAGATCTGTTAAGCTGAAGAGCCAGGTCTTGAGGGTCTTCCTGAAGGTGTTCAGGGAGGGGGCGTGTCTGATGTCTGCCGGTAGCTCGTTCCAGGTCTTGGCCGCAAAGTGAGAGAAGGATCTTCCTCCTGCTCTGGCTCTGTGATTGAGCGGGGTTTCGGCCAGTGCGAGGTTGGAAGATCGAAGGTTTCTTTTGGGTATGTGGAAGTTGACTCTGTTGTTGAGGTATTTCGGTCCGTTGTTGTGTAGGCATTTGTAGGCGTGATTGAGGATTTTGAAAGTGACTCTTTTCTCCTCGGGGAGCCAGTGGAGACTTCGTAGGTGTTGGCTGTTGTGTTCGTGTCGGGGGATGCCGAGGACGAGTCTGGCGGCAGTGTTCTGTATTGTCTGGAGTTTGCAGAGTAGGGACTTGTTGATGTCGGCGTAGAGTGTGTTTCCATAGTCCAATCTGCTGGTGATGAGTGCCTGGGTGACTGTCTTCCTTGACTCAGGGGGGATCCACTTGAACATCTTGCGGAGGATGCTGAGGGTGTTGAAGCAGCTAGAGGTGACGGCTTTGACCTGTCGGTTCATGGTGAGTGATGAGTTGAGTACGATGCCGAGGGTCTTGGTGTGGTCTGAGGGAGTAGGTGGGCTTCCGAGGGCGGTCGGCCACCAGGTGCTGTCCCATGCAGAAAGGGTGGTACCGAGGACGAGGACTTCTGTCTTATCGGTGTTGAGATTCAGGCAGCTGTTGGTCATCCAGACTGCAACGTCTTGTATTGCTTTCTGGAAGTTAAGTTTGGCAGTGGTGGCGTCTTTGGTGAGGGAGAGGATGAGCTGGGTGTCGTCGGTGTAGGATACGATGTTGAGGCCATGTTGTTGGACAATGGCTGCGAGGGGGGCCATGTAGATGTTGAAGAGGGTGGGGCTCAGGGATGAACCCTGTGGAACTCCGCAGGTGATTTTCGTGGGTTCGGATAGGAATGATCGGATCCGGTCCAGGGCTGTCCCTTGTATGCCTGCGTCGTGTAGTCTAGCAACTAGTGTGCGGTGGGAGACAGTGTCAAAGGCCGCTGATAGGTCGAGTAGGATGAGGGCTGTGGAGTGGCCTTGGTCCAGGAGGGTGCGGATGTCATCTGTGGCAGTGAGTAGGGCAGTCTCTGTGCTGTGGTTGCTCCGGAATCCGGATTGGGATGGGTTGAGGACTTTGTTCCCTTCAATGAATTGTGTCAGTTTCCTGTTGACTGCTTTCTCTGCAACTTTGTCTGTGAATGAGAGGAGTGAGATGGGCCGATAGTTCTTGAGGTCGGTGGGGTCAGCTGTGGGCTTCTTGAGCAGAGGTCTGACTTCTGCGCGCTTCCAGTCATCTGGGAAGGTGCCTGTTTTGAAGGTGGTGTTGATGGTGTGTTGTAGTTTGGGTGCGATGATGGCCACGGCTCTGTGGTAGATGTGAGGGGGGCAGGGGTTAGTGGGGGCCCCTGAGTGGATACTTTTCATGGTCGAGGCGGTGTCTTCGGCGTGATCGGTGTCCAGTTGGAGATGGTGGGCTGGCTGGTGTTTCTGCGGGTCGGGGGGCCGTTGGTGGTAACTGGTGGATGGTCGATGAAGTTGTCGTAGAGGTTTTTGATCTTGAGGTGGAAATGGTTCCAAGCTTTTCACAGAGGTCTTGGGATGGGGTGATGTCTGTGGCTTTGCTGCGTGGGTTGATGGATTCTTGAATGACACTGAAAAGTTCCTTGGAGTTGGTGGTGTTGGCTAGGATTTTGTTGTGGATGAAGTTCCTTTTGATGGCTCTGATCTGGTTGTGGTAGTCCGTCATGGCGTCCTTGTAGGTGGTGTGGTTTTCGGTTTTCTTGGTGTTACTCCAGTTCTTCTCCAGGCGTCTGCAGGTGCGTCTGGCTTCTTGGAGAGCGGTGGTGAACCAGGCGGCTTTCCTGGGGCGTTGTCTGTCGGGGTTGCGTTGTCGGAGATTCAGGTGTGGAGTTCTCTGGCTGTGTCGTTTGCATCGGGTGCCCTGGTGTGGTTGTCTCAGGTGAGGGTGGAGTTAAGTTGCTTATCAGTAACCTTGCTCCAGTTCCTTCGTAGTGGGTGTGGGGCTGGTTTGGGTGCCTTGGGTTTGTTTATGGCGAAGTGTACGCAGTGGAGGTCGGTTCATGATGGCTACATTGTGTGGCTGAATTGGTCACTGTTTCCTACTGTGAAGATGGGGTCCAGCGTGTGTCCTGCTCTGAGGGTCGGTGTGTTGATGAGTTGTTTAAGTCCAATGCTGGTGAGGTTGTCACGAAGGATAGTAGAGTTGGGGTCGCTGGAGTTGTCGAGGTGAAAGTTCAGGTCTCCAATGAATATGTAGTTTGTTGAGGCGATGGCGTGGGGTACGATGAAGTCGGTGATGGTGGTGGCAAAGGGTGTTCGGGGACTGGGGGATCTGTAGACGAGGGTTCCTCGGAGAGTGGCTCTGGGGGTGGTCTGGATCTGGAAGTGCAGGTGTTCGGCGGAGGGGAAGATTTCGCAAGAGGTCATGAGCTGGAGGGTGCTCTTGTGGGTGATGGCGAGGCCCCCTACCTGGGTGGTTGGGGCAGTCTTTTCTCTGGATCTTGTAACCGCCTGGGATGGCGGTGCTGATGTCGGGGGTGGATGTGTTGGTCCAGGTCTCTGTGAAGAAGGCGATGTCGGGCAAGAGAGAGTCGAGTAGGTTCCAGATTTCCATCGCTTGTTTGTGTACGGAGCGTACGTTGAGGAGGATGCTATTTAGGGTGTTGCCGGTGCTGGCATCAGCAGTGTTGGAGGTTGGGGTGGCGGTGAGGGTGAGGGTCTGGCAGCAGTGGAGGCAGGAGAACTGGCCGTGGGTCATGTCCGGCGAGGCCTGTTGGCATTCTCTAAGTCTTCCAGTGTTGAGTGGGAGGAGGGTGGTGGTGTCGTAGCGATGGGTAGTGGGAGGTCCAGGGTTTCTGGTGCTGGCCGTGGTCGGGTCGCGGACAGGAGCAGACGGGCTTGCCTTTGGCATGCCAGTGGCGCACCGCACTGCGGCCTCCATTAAGTAGGGGAGGTGGGAGGGAGGAGAGGCTGGGAGGCGGGGGATTTCCAGTGGGGAGGGGCCACAGGGGAAGCAGCGGCGAAAGGCGAAAGGAAAAGGCAGGCATGAGAATATAAAAACAGTGGTGGAATTAGAGCAAGAAACAGATGGGCACAATAACAGTGGCACAACAGGGAACATTTTTAAAAAAAATGGCTGAGAAAGGTTACCTTGGTTGCAGGCAGTCTGGTCCCAGTTGGTGTGGGCAGCAGGCGCCGGAGCAGACAGCAGCCTCGAACCTCCCAAGGAGGAGGTCGGGGTCTGGAGGCAAGAAACGGCACAGCAGAGCTGTGGGGAGAGAGTGGACCTAGACCGAGGGTCAGAGGGCTTATGGTGGCCTAACGCTCACAGACATTTTTCTCAGTGATTGTAAACTCTGAGAAACTGTGGTACCTGATGGTTTTATACAGCAAAATGGACCTGACACATCAGGGCTGTGTCCAGGCCATTCCCTGCTCTTTAACCAGCCTCACATCATGGGACAATGATGCTTGCTCCAGAGGGTACAACTTGCATCACAGTCCTGAATGCCACAGACCTGCTGCTTCCCCACCTCTAACACCCACTACACCATCTCTGGTTTCTGGAAAGGGAAGTAAAGCATCGTCTTCTGGCCATTTTCTGCACAATCACCCACTGTAGCAAATGCCGCCGGGAGGGACAGATGCTGAACCCGGCTGAATATGGGCATTGGACTGCCCCACAATAGGAGAAAGCAGGTGCTCAGTGGCCTAGCACAGTCTCCCCCCTCACAGGTCATTTCTGACTAAATGTTCTCACCCGGCTGCAATGTCTGCTCTTTGGCAAGGACTCGACATCTCTGGAGGGTAGCACATTACAGGATGGATTTTCTTATCCATCATTATCTTCCTCCCAGCATGGGGCAAAAACTGCCCTCCATGGGGCCCAAATCTACTGCTGCAGTCTGTCCCTGAGTCCTTCTGCTACCTCCTGGCCAGGGAAGGGGTAAGAAGGAGGTAGAGCACTATGGAGGTAGACTGGGTCAGAGGAGCAAGTGTTTGCAGAGGTAGGGAAGAGATGTGAATCTATCCTCACCACAAGACATTTCATGCACAGTTGCAAAACCGATGCTGCTGGAGTGTCCGTTCACTAGCGAGTCCATGGTGTGCACCATAATCTCTCCAGGACTGGTATGTGGCAGCAACATTGCAAAAGGTGTTATCTAGGGGAGGAGCCAAGATGGCGACCGGAGCAGTCGCTTGAGCGCCCGGCTCCGTCGGCCCTTGGCCTCGGACTATCATCCTGATTCCTATCCTTGCCGATTTTCGAGGTGCAACGCGTGCGACGACGCGCTGACTGCGCCGCCGCTTTCCCGAAGTCTTAGCCCGCCCGGATGCCGGAGTTCTTGGTGCCTTTGTTCCCCGCACTGGACCCCTGCTCTACTGTGGCCTCGGCCGGCCCCCTGGAAGCGTCGCAGTCACCGGACCCGCTGGTGCAAATCTGAGCCCCGAGGTCCCGATCCCGCCTCACGCCACGGACGGTCGCCGGAGGAGCCGGGGGAGAGACGCCCGGACACCTCCTGCACCCTGCACCTGACGGGCTGGAGCTAGAGGGTAAGCCCCGGCGTGACGGGTCTCCTACCCCGCTCTGTGGACCACGCTGTGGAAGGCTGCAGACCCCCTTCTTCTATGGTCTAGTCGGCTGCAAGAGAGCCCGAGGGAGGGGAAGCGACTGTTGGCTTTCACCTGTTGCGGCGCAGACCTGTTGGGAATTGCCTCCTTGTCACGATCCCCCCCCTGGCCACGGTACCGTTCAGCGGTAAAACATGGCGCTGATTGCCTGCTCGCTGCTGGGGGGTGATGCTCCGGTCTCGCCCGCTGCCCGCTTCGCCCTCCCTCTACCAGACTCCAGCTCCCCAGTGCCGTCCCGGATTGCTGCCGCTGTGGGGGCGCAGCTTCCGCTGACATACGGCTCCGTTCTGGCTGCCCTGCGGGACTTTCGTCTGCAATTGTGTGTCGGCTTGCAAACGCTGAGTGAGCGGTTCGACTCTACACTGTCTGCTGCGGGTCGTGAGCGCCCCGTTTGTGATCAACAAGACGTGAGTCTGCCAGTGCTGTGGTCCTCCTGCGGGGAAGTAACGACTGGGTGTAGCGGTGCTCCACTGGTGTCTGCGTTTGGCTTTCCCGGCGCTCAGGATCAATCGCTCTCCTGCTCAATGGCGGATACTTTGTTTCCCCGGTCATTGCTGCCTGCTTTGTTGTTGCCTGCCTCACCGTGCCCGCAGGACCTTCCAGCTGAACTACACCTGACGACCTCGAGGAACCGTTCACGGTGGCCTACGGCTCCTTTTATGTGGAACTCATGTACTTTACAAGCCAGGTCTGGATTTTATATGGTGTGCAAGGGGACCTCAATAGATGATCGGCGGCCATTTTGTGACTCTACTTCTCCATCTTCTTCCAAGCGGCCATATTGTCTTTGTCTGTTCGGGATGCGGGGCATTCACGAGGGGGCGGGTCTAATCGTAAGCCCGCGATCGGGCCAGGGCTAGATTACTTTCTATCATCATAGTTTCACGGACGGGCTGGACTGGGACTGGAATTGTTTGCATATGTTGTGCGCACTCGTCGCGATCTGTCTGCCTTCATTTCCTTGTTGTTACATGCTATCTTCACACGACCGCCTTTGGGTGTAGTGGGGTTTCAGTGTGTGGAGGCTTGGTTGGCCGGTGGTGTCGGGCGCTCCGAGGATACGTGGGCTCCTCCCCGCCTCCTTTCTTCTTTCTTCTCTTAGTTTCTTTACTCTATTCCTACTTTCTCTCTCGTCTATATTTCGGGTTCATTGGGCGACAGGCACTATGCTGGGGGGGGGCAGGCCATAGCCTCCGCATTGGTGTAGGGTGGGGGGGTAATTTACTGTTTCTTTTTAGTTCTATGGGCCTCTTTCTTTCATGTCTCTGCGCTATACTTGTTTCGATTCGGGGTCCGGGTGTGGGGTGGATTGAGTGGGGGCGGCTTTTAGGGGGTGCGTATTTACTACTGTGATGATCCTGTTATCTAACTGCATCGCCTTACTGTATGAGATTTTCTATGGCTGTTTCAATGATGCTGCTGCTCTCCAGTGTATGAAGCCGACTCGCGGACTCGAATCTCCTTGTTTCTATCCTTTACTGATTTCTTTCTCGATAAAAATTTTTTTGAAAACCTTAAAATTAACCTTCACTTCTCCTTCCCCTGGTGTCAAGGATCCCTCCAGTGTATGAATCCTGAATCATTGCTAATCTTGACCTTGACGCACAGGGGATGTACTGTTTGTCTCTGTGCTCAACCGTATTGTGGCCGGCCTGATGGTTGTAGGCCCGTATTTGTTCTTTTACTATGCACAAATAAAGGTTTTTAAAAAAAAAAAAAAAAAAAAAAAAGGTGTTATCTATAATGCGAAAGGGCTGTGGATCACTTGTGTCACACACTGACGCTCTCACCTCCAGTGTTCCTGTTTATTGGAATGTCCATCTCCAAACACCATGTTTGGTGCCATTCTGGGCAGAGAAAAAAGAAATCTGGAGAAACTGGATCTAGTGGCTGCAGTTGTTTGGTGGCAAGTGAGAAGCTAGTGCCGAAATGCTGCAGCATGGCATCACCAGGTGAGATGCTATGGGAGGGAATACTGTAGTATGAAGTCAGCAGATGTGGCACTAGTGCAGGGAATGCTGCAATATGATGTCAGCAGGTGCAATACTAACGCAGGGAATGCTGTGGTTTGATGTTAGCGGGTGCAAGGCTAGTGCAGGGAATTCTGCAGTAAGGAGTCAGCAGATGCCATGCTAGTCCTGGAAATCTGAAGCATGATGTCAGCAGGTGCAATGTTAGTGCAGGGAATGCTGCAGGATGTTGTCAGCAGGTGAGACGCTGTGCAGGGAATGCTGCAGTATGATGTCAGCAGGTGTGATACTAGTGCTGGAAATGCTGCAGCATGATGCCCGCAGATGTAACGCTATTGCAGAGAATGCTGCAGTATGCCATCGGCAGGTGAGACCCTAGTGTAGGGAATACTGCAGTATGAAGTTAGGAAGTGCAATGCTAATGCAGGGAATGCTGTGGTTTGATGTTAGCAGATGCAGGGCTAGTGCTGGAAATGTTGCAGCATGATGTCAGCAGGTGAAATGTTAGTGCAGGGAATGCTGTAGCATGATGTCAGCAGGAGAAATGTTAGTGCGCAGAATGTAGCAGTATTGTGTCAGCAGAGGAGATACTAGTACAGTGAATGCTGCAGCATGGCATCAGCAAGTGAGACTCTAGTGAACAGAATGCTGCAATATGATGTCAGCAGGTGCAAAGCTAGTCAAGGAATGTTGTAACATGGCATCAGCAAGTAAGAAATTAGTACAGGGAATGCTGCAATATGTTGTCAGCAGGAGCGACGCTAGTGCAGGGAATGCTGCAGTATGACATCAGTAGATGAGACACTTGTGTAATGAAATGAAAATGCTCTATTACCCATATGTGTCTAGGCACTAGGCTCAGGAAAGGAAGAAACAGCCCAATAAGAGGAGGAGAGAGCCTGATACGGTAGCTACTGGTTAAAAAGCCACATTTGTAAGGCTTTTCTGAAGGCCAGAAGATGAGGTTTCTTTTTAATTTCAAGACGCAGGGAGTTCCACAGCTTGGAGGTACAGGTCACAAAGCTCCTGCCACTCAAGCTGGACCTTTTAAATTTGGGTAAAACAAAATTGAAATTTTCACCCGACTGGAGAGATTGCAATTCAATATAGTGCTGAAAGCAGCGGGTCAGAAATTCCAGTCCTGTATTGTGTAGTGCTTTAAAAGTAATGCGCAGAGCCTTAAAATCTATGCATTGTTTCACAGGGAGCCAGTGGAGGTAAATGAGAGCCTGAGAGACAGTTTTATTTTGGGGATTCCCAGGAGCAATCAATCAATCAATCAATCAAGACATTTGTAAAGCGCACTACATACCTGTGGGGGTCTCAAGGCGCGGGGACGGGGACGCTGCTACTGATCAAAGAGCCAGATCTGGAGGAGTCTTCTGAAGGCCAGTAGGACTTGGGTCTGCCGTAGGTTGGTGGGGAGGGTGTTCCAGGTTTTGGCGACGAGGTGGGAGCAAGATCTGCTGCTGGCGGTCGTTCTTCGGATGCGGGGGACTGTGTCGAGGGTGAGTCCGGTGGAGCGGAGCTGGCGGTGGGGGTGTAAAAGCTGAGTCGTCTGTTGAGGTATGCTGGGCCGGTGTGGAGAGCTTTGTGTGTGTGGATAAGGAGCTTGAAGGTAATCCTATTGTTGATGGGGAGCAAGTGCAGGTCTCTCAGATGGGGTGAGATGTGGCTGCGGCGGGCGATGTTGAGGATCAGATGTGCTGAGGTGTTCTGGATGCGTTGCAGTCGTCTCAGGAGCTTGGCCGACGTTCCTGCGTAGAGGGCGTTTCCGTAGTCCAGCCTACTGGTGACGAGGGCCTGGGTGACTGTTCTTCTCGTTTCGGTGGGAATACACTTGAAGATCCTGCGGAGCATTCGGAGGGTGTTCAAGCAGGATGAGGAGATGGCGTTGACCTGCTTAGTCATGGAGAGGGTGGAGTCGAGGATGACCCTTAGGTTGCGTGCGTGGTCAGTGGGTGTCGGGGCTGTTCCTAGTGTTGGCCACCAGGAGTCGTCCCAGGCTGAGGGGGTGGAGCCAAGGATGAGGACCTCCGTCTTGTCCGAGTTCAGCTTCAGTCAACTGTTCCTCATCCATTCGGCGACGGCCTTCATTCCTTCGTGGAGGTTGGTTTTGGCGGTGTGGGGATCTTGGGTGAGGGAGAGGATCAGCTGGTTGTCATCTGCGTAGGAGATGATGTTGAGATTGTGCTGTCGGGCGACGTGGGCAAGGGGTGCCATGCAGATGTTGGGAGAATGAGGGCCAGTGTTTCTCCGTTGTCAAGCAGGGTCCTGGGAAGGGTCCAGGATGCTGTTCTCCTCGAGGTAGCGGGTCAGTTGTTTGTTGACGATTTTCTCGGTGACCTTCGCTGGGAATGAGAGCAGGGAGATGGGTCAGAAGTTCTTGAGGTCCTTGGGGTCCACCTTGGGTTTCTTAAGCAAGGCGTTGATCTCGGCATGCTTCTAGCTTTCCGGGAAGTTTGCTGTCTCAAAGGAGATGTTGATTACTTTCTGGAGCTGGGGTGCGATGGCTGTGCAGGCTTTGTTGAAGATGTGGTGAGGGCATAGGTCTAACAGTGATCCAGAGTGGAAGGTGTTCATGATCTCGCTGGTGTCCTCATCATTGATGCTGGTCCAGGGGAGCAGGCGGTTGGTGCAGACGGTGGTCATGGGGGCGGTGGTTGTCGTGGTGTTGAAGCTGTCGTGGATGTCGGCGATCTTGCGGTGGAAGAAGGTGGCCAGCGAGTCGCACAGGTCTTGCGAAGTCGGGATGTCGTTGGTGTTAGAGCTGGGGTTGGAGAGTTCCTTCACGATGTTGAAGAGCTTTTTGCTGTTGTGTGCATTGTTATCTAGGCGGTCTTTGAATGAGGCCCTCTTGGCGGCTCTGATGAGTTGATGGTGTCTGCGGGTGGCGTTCTTGTGGGCTGCGTAGCTGTCCTGTGTTCGTTCGCGGAGCCAGTTCTTCTCCAGTTTTCGGCATGTTCGTTTGGCGACCTGGGGCCCGATTCACAGAACTAACTTAAGACAAAATCCTAAACTTACTACCATTTTCGTATTCACAGAAGGCACTTAATCATTTTGGTATTCACAGAAGACACTTACTCATTTCGGTATTCACAGAAGTTAGGAGTCCTAACTTTAGGACTCCTAAATGCCTTCTGTGAATACCGAAAGTCTTAAAATTAGGATTTTTCTCAGTTTATGAGTCCTAAAGTTAGGGCTCCTAACTTTACTACTACTAAACTGAGAAAAATCCTAATTTTAAGGCTTTCGGTATTCACAGAAGGCATTTAGGAGTCCTAAAGTTAGGAGTCCTAACTTTACTACTACTAAATTGAGAAAAGTCAAAATTTTAAGACTTTCGGTATTCACAGAAGGCATTTAGGAGTCCGAAAGTTAGAAGTCCTAACTATACTACTACTAAACGGAGAAAAATCCTAATTTTAAGGCTTTCGGTATTCACAGAAGTCATTTAGGAGTCCTAAAGTTAGGAGTCCTAACTTCTGTGAATACCGAAATGAGTAAGTGCCTTCTGTGAATACCAAAATGAGTAAGTGCATTCTGTGAATACCAAAATGGTAGTAAGTTTAGGATTTTGTCTTAAGTTAGTTCTGTGAATCGGGCCCCTGGAGTTCTTCGGTGAACTAGGTGGCTTTCTTGCTTGTGTGGCTGTTGGAGGATGTCTTGAGTGGGGCGAGGTTGTTGGCGCAGTCGTCGATTCATTGTCTGAGGTTGCGGGCGGCAGTGTCGGGTTGGTGGGGTCGGCGGGTGGGCTCTGGGCGAGGGTGGTGGTTAGCTGGTCTTCGGTGACTTTGCTTCAGTGTTGTAAATTGCAACTTTGATGTGATTAAGCATTTACTAAAGACATGAATTCTCCTGCCTTACACATGTCTCTTTTGTTATGTTGACTGAAGTCTGGACTCCATTTTGTATTGTCATGTCTCCACGTGTGCAACACGAGGAGAGTCTTATCTTTGTGTTAGTTGCTCTTGAAATCTGCCTAGTAACAGTCTATAAATAGTTCCTTTGTCCGTCTGGCGCATGCCCAGACTTGACCACATCTGTTATCAGTTAGTCCTTGCTTGACCATGTTTTCGCGGGCTTAAGGAGTATGTCAGCTCCGCCCACATATCGATCTTGTATTGCAAATGTCCATAAAAGGTAACATTCTTCGTCTCATGTCGTATCCTCCCACTTATGAGCCCCTCTGTTGTGTATAAAAGGGGACCGTGTATGCAAGTTCTTTGTGCTACTCTATGCAATACCGAAGGGTATTGTATGGATTGTAGGACCACCCTTAAGGGTTAATAAACTCTGTCTTTGTACTTTGCAGTTTCCGTGCCAACTTCCTTATAGATTTCTTTACAGGAGAGCAAACCCTTGTGTCCTGCGGGCCTAGCTGGGGCCTGTATTCATCAATTGGCGCCCGTCACGTGGGGCTCATCGGCGACTCGGATGCTCGAAGGATTGGTCGCGACGAAGGTGAGGAATTTGGCCGGGGATGTGATCACTGCCAGAGGCATTTTAGTCCTGGCATCCCGAGGTTTTTCTTCCTTCCCTTCCGACCTGACCATCTGGGTGGCGCCGGTCCTCGACTGAGACCTCTTCTGTCGGTCCTGCCGTGACAGCCGTTTGGGCGAATTTCGGAGCTTGGCAGTTGGAATCTGGACTCTTGATTGGTAAGAACCGTTGTACGGTACTTGCTCCGAGTTTTTGAAGCCTGGGTTGGCTATTTGAGTTTGATTTGTGATGACCGGTCATATCTTGTATTGATTATTGAGAGAATATATGCGTTGCAACACATATAGGCAGGTAATGTGGAGATATTTCTCCGGAACTGTGTAACTTTGAATAGCACAACGTTTAAGTGCCATTTTTTTGATAATACTGCATATTCTGCATTATTTTTGAGCATGCCTGCTTTTAGCGCACTCCGTAAGTGGTGCTGCTGCTTTGGAAACCGGTTAAACCTCGAGGAATCTGCTCCAGCTCCCCCAGAGGGGACTCCTAATAGGGATATGTATGTGAAGCATGGTCTTTCCTCCATAATGTACAGCACAGTATGGAGGAAATATACCAAAAAGGATCCTGAGTTACGGTGGCCGTTGTATGGGTCGTTTGATATACGTAAGATTGAGTATGTGGAACAGTGTATGTGTAAACGGCGTGCGCGTCAAGACATGTTTGAATGTGTGCGACTATGGGTGAAGGAAGTGCGTGAGCGAGAGAAACGCGAGAAAGCGCTCTTTGATAAAGAGCAACGAAAGAATGATCATGTGAGAGCGCAGGAAGCAAAGCGTCGGGAGGAAAGAGAACAGACGGAGAAACAAGAGAAAGAACGCAGGTTACAAGTCTCGGGTCAATATGCTGTTCGTCAGCCACTCTATCCTGTCCTTAATAATCATGACGATGATTTTTATTTATTAGATCGTTCTCCGCCTCCTTATGTTGGCGCGTCTGCCCCGAGGCCACAAGATTCTGGATCGGGTTCGAGTAAGGTAGACACGCGGTCCATGTTATCGGCTGAGCGAATGGGTGAGCTTCGACAGTTTTCCTATCGTGCATGTAAGGGCAAGTTATCCCTTGATGAGCTGTTGGCTTCTTGGGAGTCGTGGCAGGATAGAGAAAGGTTGTATTTCTTGGGCCACTTTTCTGATGAAGTGATTGCTGCCTTTCGGAAATATTCCAGTGTCTTTGAACCTGACGATGTGGTATTAGATGCTAGAGCATTGCGTAATGGTGTTTTCTCTCCCTCTAAGGCGCCTGAGGCGGTTCGGCGACTGTTTGCGTTGCGGGATGCGGCGGCAGATCTTAAAGAGAAAGCACGCCAACAAGTCGAGGAGGAGAAGCGGTCGGCTTCGCGTACCAGAGATGGCCATTCATCCACCTCTCAATCAGATAAGAGCGATCTAGTGCATGCTAAACCAATGCGCGAGGCGGCGCCTTTGTATGTTCCTCCTAAAGGAGCGGGGACTAGCTCGGATATTACCTCCGCCGATGCTAAGGGATATTTTGTGTATAATTGGGTTTATACTCCCTGGCACAGGGCTGACGTCATGGCATTAAAGAATGCGTTGCCTGATCCCCGCAAGAATCCAGCGGCCTTTTACGAAGAAGTCGAGGGGGCCTTGAATTCTTGTATTATGACCTTAGCGGATATAGATTTGTTCTTTGGGCTTATTCTACCACCAGATATGTGGCGATCTGTGCGGAAGGTGGATGATGTTGCCACTTTTAAGGCTCGATGGTCTGAGCTTGAGGATGAGGATAGGGAGAGAAAGCCCGCGCAGAAACCACCTCAGATTATCTTAGATCTCCCCGCTGCTATTCTGACTAAGTTGAAGACAATCATTCCTCCTAAAAAGATTGACTGGTATATGCTAGCCTCGTGCAAACAGAAAGCCGATGAATCAGTTGCAGATTTCTTTACGCGCTTTGAGGAGACGTTCCATGATTTTAGTGGTCAGTCTCTTACGGATGATACGGGTTGGCACCTTTTTGCTGACAAATATGTGGCAAATTTATTACCGGCAATTGCAGCTCGCCTCAAAGCGAGTGAAAGTTCTTGGTCCACTACGACCCCGACAGCCCTCCTGACTATAGCTCAGTACTATGAGCGCCAGGAGCAAGAAGCGAAGGGGCAGGAGGAGAAGAAATCGAAGGATTTAAAAACAAAGGTGATGTTAGCACAAGTATATGGTCCGCCCCGACGGGGTGTAAATAGAGGTAGGGGAGGATTTTATGGTCCTCCCTCGGGCCGATCTGATCTGAATAGGAATCAATGTGCGTATTGTAAGCAATCGGGACACTGGGCCAGAGATTGCCCAGCGTTGCATGCTTCGCGGCAGGGACACAGTCAGGGACACAATCAGGGTGGCCTGAGAGGTAGAGGGGGTTTCTCGAATTTTAGAGGGAATTCTAATGATCACGCTCGTTTTGACCTTGCCGGGCAGCAACGAGATAGGTCTAATGTTTTCGATCGACAAAATCAGTATCAAGTGTCGGGGATTGACCGTTCTGGGTACCATGATTCTCAGCATGCATAGGAATGCGTTGGATGGGGGTTAGAATCAGTTGAGGTGCCAGTTGATCAGAAGGGTCCTTACGTATCAGCTGAGGTTTTGGGCTCCACTGATCAGTTCCTAGTGGACACAGGAGCGACTCGTAGTGCGCTGTCTAAACAATTGGTTCAGAGGGCTCCCCCATCTGGCTTAATGGTTACATCGGTAGGGTTTGATGGAACACTCTCCCGAAGCCCTCTTTCGCAGCCCCTCACATTTCAGGTTAACTCCTTTTCTGCACCCTGTCCGTTTTTGTTAGCCCCGAACACGCCGGATAATATTATGGGCCTTGATATGCTGAAGCACTTCAGAGCTACGATCCGGTGTTCCCCTGCTGGAGTGCGGGTGATATTGAATGACAATTACCCCCTGTCTGAACGGATGTGTGTGGTTACAGAAGATGCTGTGTTAGCTGCCCTCCCTCGTGCTCTGTGGGCCACCTCCGATACTGATGTGGGACAGATGGTGATTCCGCCCGTTCACATTAGTGTCCAGGAGGGGGCGGTGTTACCACGCCTTCCCCAGTAGCGTATTTCGCAGGAGGGGGAAGAGGCTCTTATACAGATTGTGCAGGATTTGATTAAGGTGGGAGTGGTGGAAGAAGTTCCCTATAATGTTTGTAATAGCCCGATTCTACCCATTCTGAAAAAGGATACGGATGCCAAAGTTTATCGGTTTATCATTGATTTGAGAGAAGTAAACAAGATCGTGATACCTCAGTACCCAGTGGTTTCGGATATCACGACGTTGCTTACTTTGGTCCCGCCTACGGCGACCATGTTTTCAGTTATTGATTTGAAAAATGCCTTCTTTTCAATTCCCATTCATCCCGATAGTCGATACCTTTTTGGTTTCACTCTAAATAATAGGTCTTACCGATTTTGTAGAATACCTCAGGGCTATACGGAAAGCCCTAGCATCTACAGTCAAGCCTTGAAAAGACAATTGGACTCCTTTGTTCTGCCCGAGGGTGTCGCCCTCATTCAATATGTCGATGACATCTTGCTGGCGGCTGACACTCCGGAGTTGTGTGAAACGAGTACGTTGTCTTTGCTTTCCTTTTTGGCATCCCACAATCACAAAGTCTCTGGGAAAAAGTTGCAATTCTGTAGACCAAAGGTGACTTATCTGGGTCACCTTTTGTCTAAGGAGGGACGTGCACTCACACCAAATCGTGTCCAAGTGATTCTGGATACACCGACGCCGTCCACGCAGAAGGACGTGCGCGCATTTTTGGGTCTTGTTTCTTTTTGTAGGCAGTGGATATTAGGGTTTTCGTACATAGCCAAGCCATTGTTAGCCCTTTTGACAAAAGATACACCTATCCCGCTTCCTTGGACGAATGAGTGTGACACTGCCTTTCAGAAGCTGCGACAGGCCCTCTGTTCAGCACCAGTGTTAGGGACTCCTGATTATACCAAGCCTTTTTCGCTGTATGTGCATGAGAAAGATGGATGTGCATTATCGGTTTTAGTGCAGATGCACGGCGACAAGCAGCGCCCTTGTGCATATTTTTCGGCTGTACTTGATCCTGTTGCCCGAGCATTGCCTGGTTGTTTTCGCTCGGTTGCGGCGACAGCTGTGTCAATATGCCAGAGCGAGGGAATTGTGTTATCTCATAAGCTGTTGGTATTAGTCCCCCATGCTGTTGATGCCCTGCTTAATCAGACAAGGACGCAGCATTTGACCAGTGCCCGTTTAACGGGATATGAGCTGACGCTTTTGGCTCCTCATATTACGTTGAAGAGGTGCGTGACGTTAAATCCTGCCACATTGTTGCCATACCCCGAGACTCGGTCTGAGGCACGAGAAGCACATGATTGTATCCTTGTGACCGAGGAACAAACAAAGGGTCGTATTGATCTCCAGGATACGCCCTTTTCAGATGTAGATGGAGAACTGTGGGTGGATGGGTCATGCCTGAAGCTACCAGATGGTACGACTTCAGCAGCGTATGCGATTACCACATTGCAAACAATAGTGGAGACAGCGCGCATACCACAGAAATCAGCTCAAGCAGCGGAATTGATAGCATTAACACGAGCGTGTGAGCTCAGTACAGGATTGTGTGTGAATGTTTATACAGATAGCCGCTATGCTTTCGGAGTAGCGCACGATTTCGGCCTGCTCTGGAAGGAAAGAGGGTTCTTAACGTCACATGGAGTACAAATAATGCATGGGGAGTTAGTTCATAATCTTTTAACTGCATTGACATATCCGAAGAAAATTGCCATTGTTAAATGTAGCGCCCATAGGAAGGTAGTCGATAAAATTGGAGAAGGGAATGCGTTAGCAGACCGGGTGGCACGGGAGACTGCGATGCAGCCCGGTGCTACTGCCATGTATGTAGTGAAGTCACAAGTAGAAAGATGGCATGATGCGAAGGAAGAAGTGCGAGAAATACAGAGGACCGCTTCTGACAAAGAACGGGAGCAATGGTCCAGTGAGGGAGAACTGGATGATGAGGGTTGCTGGAGAAATAAGCAGATGGATAGATGGAAATTACCCACAGCTTTTGTGCAACCTATGGTTCAGATGGCACATGGGCTAGCACATGTTGGAGCTTCCGCAATTGTAAAATTGCTTACCCAAGTTTGGGAGCATCCAGAGATTGCTAGCACGGCAAAGAGGGTGGTGCAGACCTGTATGATTTGCCTGAAGTACAACCCAGGAAAGGGTACTCGGACCCCAGCAGGAGGGTTTGTAACACCTACTGCACCCTTTGAGGTTTTGCAGATGGATTACATCCAGCTTGAACGCTGTAACAATCTAAAGTATGTTCTAGTAGTGGTTTGTGCCTTTAGCAAATGGGTTGAGGCATACCCTACGAAGGACAATACTGCAATGACTACCGCTAAGATGCTGTTGAAGGAGTTCTTCCCTCGATATGGCGTTTGTAGACTTCTGTGGAGTGATAACGGGCCCCACTTTATAGCGGATGTTATAAAGTATGTTCTGAAGGGTCTAGGCATCACCCAGAAGTTCCACGCAGTATTCCACCCTCAATCTGCAGGACTAGTTGAGAAGTATAATGGTACACTGAAGCTCAAGATCGCTAAAATTCAGGCTTCGACGTCTTTGACTTGGCCAGATGCTTTACCGCTGGCATTGTTGTCAATTAGGTCGGTACCGCACTCTCGAATCGGTCTTAAACCGTATGAGATTGTCTTTGGACGTCCAATGAATATTTGGGGTCCACCAAAACCTAAGACTGTGTATGATGTACCTTGTGTGATGATGAATGATTATCTGGCACAGTTAACGGATAACTTGGTTTCCATTCATCAACAGGTCCGGGAGGCGCTCCCTGATCGGTCCACCGGCGAAGGACATAGTCTCCGGCCTGGAGACTATGTCATGCTGAAAATCTTTGACAGGACGAACAGCCTGGAGCCGAGATGGGTTGGCCCTGAGCAAGTCTTACTGGCAACAAGGACGGCTGTGCGAGTTTCCAACAGAAAGAATTGGATCCATTCCCTGCACTGCCGCAAAGTACCGCCCGGATTGGTGGAGCCCGCTGTATTGACCGATCAACGAGAGATTCTGAGCATAGAGAAAGGCCGTGCTGTGGAATCAAACGACGCTGAGGAGCTCTTTCCGGACCACACGACTCCTGGAGGAAGGCGATATCATCTGAGGCCAAGAAAGTGAATCCTTCAGTATCGGGACATGTTGTCAGAATGGCTCTTGGGTTAGTGAAACGGAGAGCCAATGAGGCAAGGGGGGGGGATCAGCCCTGCATTAGTGTAGCGACACCCGTCTTGGCCCGTTGGTGAAGAAATCGACCGCTGCCCAAGGGGAAGAGTTCTGACAAACCTTTAGTTTCAGGAAGATATTGATTCTCTATTTTGACATGGAGAAAAAGAAGATCCTTTGTGCAACAGGTTTTATGCTCACAGTAGCTATTGTTGGGATAACCACATGGTTTGTTGAGGATGTGACTCCTGCTCGAGAGTTGCTTGTGTTGACCACTCCAGTGCCTGCGGAGCACTATTTTTATACCCTTCCGTATCAAGAATTGAAGCATCGTCAGTCCTATTTGAATAATACTTTCATCCAGATGTTACATCATACCCATGTTGCCACCAATGCTACGAACTGTTGGATATGTGGTATGATGCCAGCTCATCAGAAGAAAGGAGGAACGCCATTCATACCTCTTCCTTTCTCTCATAATGGCTCTTGTAGAGCATGGTACACTTTGCTTTTTGCCACTCGGAAACCCACAGTGGGACGATTACTCTTCAGACTCAATAAAGAATGTCATCAGGATAAAGATGGATATCCGCAAGCGAATGGGACAATTTGGGAATGGGAAGAGTATCGACCAGACAATTAATCGATTCCATATGTTTTCACGAACACCAGAGACACTGTGGGAAAAGACAAATTTGTGATTCAAGTGGCACAAGCTCAAGCGGACCTGTGTGTCCAAAGTGTGGGTTATATTCCTGTTGGTGTTAGCGATTGTATTACCATATTAAACATCGATGGATTGAATAACAGTACTTTCTTAGCATCCCATAATACGTACTTTGTATGCGGAAATAAAGGTTATTACCGTTTGCCAGCCGGTTGGTCCGGAGTATGTTATGTATCATTTTTGTTACCTCCTGTATTTCTGGCACCTGCATCCTATCATAAGGATTTAAAGTTGTTAAATAATGTAACTGTAAATAGGTATAAACGTACTCTATCAATTGATGACGTGGACCAGACTGACACTAGTTTGCAGCAGTATATTGACTTCAATTTAGGATTGTTTTTCTTCGTTGGAGCTGCCCTAAATAGTAGGAAAGTTCGAAGATTAACACGAGTGGTAGAGGCTGTGACAAACCAAACCGCTGCTGCTCTTGGGAATCTTACGGAAGAATTACAGATTACCAGAATTGTTGCATTGCAGAATCGTATGGTGTTAGATGTAATGTTAGCTGATCGAGGTGGAGCTTGTAAAATTATCGGAAGCAGTTGTTGTGTGTTTATCCCTGACCACACACCTTCAGTCTATAATGCAATTAACAGGTTGCATAAAATTGCAGCTGAAATCCATACAGAAAACGGCACTTGGTCCTTTTCTGGATGGTTCTGGGCATTGATCACTGCTTGGGGTTGGAAGGTTTTAACTGGTCTCTGTATAGTTATAGCAGTTCTGTTTTCTTGTTGCATCTGTGTTCAATGTGGTCCCTTGCTCTGTTCCTTATGTGTATCATTCTGTATCCCCGATAAGAAAGCTATTGCCAATGTCACTTATCAGAAACGTTTAGCTAAGGAAGTAGGAGAGATGATGATAATTGATATATATGATGATTATTCTAATAAGCCGGATGTCTTCAGTAAATGCTGAAAGGGTCGTCTGTTGTAAATTGCAACTTTGATGTGATTAAGCATTTACTAAAGACATGAATTCTCCTGCCTTACACATGTCTCTTTTGTTATGTTGACTGAAGTCTGGACTCCATTTTGTATTGTCATGTCTCCACGTGTGCAACACGAGGAGAGTCTTATCTTTGTGTTAGTTGCTCTTGAAATCTGCCTAGTAACAGTCTATAAATAGTTCCTTTGTCCGTCTGGCGCATGCCCAGACTTGACCACATCTGTTATCAGTTAGTCCTTGCTTGACCATGTTTTCGCGGGCTTAAGGAGTATGTCAGCTCCGCCCACTTATGAGCCCCTCTGTTGTGTATAAAAGGGGACCGTGTATGCAAGTTCTTTGTGCTACTCTATGCAATACCGAAGGGTATTGTATGGATTGTAGGACCACCCTTAAGGGTTAATAAACTGTGTCTTTGTACTTTGCAGTTTCCGTGCCAACTTCCTTATAGATTTCTTTACAGGAGAGCGAACCCTTGTGTCCTGCGGGCCTAGCTGGGGCCTGTATTCATCATCAGCAGCGTCGAGGCATCTGTTGGGTGTGGTGGTGCGTGGTGGGTTTCCTGAAGGTGAAGTTGATGCAGTGGTGGTGGGTCCAGTGGGGTTCGGTGGTGTGGTTGAAGGAGACGTGGGGGCTTGCGGTGAAGATGGGGTCGAGCGTGTGGCCGGTGGCGTGGGTGGGTGTTGTCACGAGCTATCTGAGTCCGAGGTTGGCGAGGTTGGCGATCAGGGTGGTGGAGTTGGTTTTGTTGTTGTTCTCGAGGTGGAAGTTCAGGTCCCCGAGGAGGATGTAGTCTGTAGAAGTGAGGGCGTGTGTGCTGATGAAGTCGGCGATGGAGTCGCTGAACTGTGGTCGGGGTCCGGGGGATCTGTAGACGAGGGTTCCTCTGAGGGTGGTGTTGGGATCGGTGTGGATCTGGAAGTGCATGTGTTGGGCGGTGCTGAGGGTGTTGTTGGTGTTGGTCAAGACTCTGAGGCTGTTCCTGTGTACGATGGCGATTCCTCCTCCTACGCCATTGGTGCGGTCCCTGCGGGTGATCTTGTAGCCTTCCAGGATGGCTATGGCGATGTCGGGAGCTGAGGTTGGGTTCAGCCAGGTCTCCATCAGGAAGGCGACGTCTGGGGAGGTAAAGTCGAGAAGGTCCCAGAGTTTGATGGCGTGTTTGCGGGTGGAGCGGGTGTTGAGGAGGATGCATCTGAGGTAGTTGGGTTCTTTGGTTGGTGGTTTGGCGGGCCGGGTGCTGGTGTAGCTGCAGTTCCGGCAGGTGAAGGGTCCTTGGATGCGCTTCGGGGTGGCCCGGTAGCAGGTGTGTTCTCATCCGGGGTTGAGTGCATGGAGGGTGCTGGCATCGTAGCGGAGTCGGGTGTTGTGGTGTTCGTGGGGGCCAGGGGTTCTGGCGCTGGGTGCGGTCCAGGCACGGATGGGCGCAGACGGGCTTGTCTTAGGTGCGCCAATGGCGCGCCAGCGGTGCGGCCGCGTAGCGGCCACCTTAAGAAGGGGAGGTGGGAGGGAGGAGCAGCTGGGAGGGGGGAGCAGTCGAATGAGGGTGGGGGGCAGGGCCGCAGGGCACCCAGCGGCGGGAAGTGGGACCGGCGAGGGTACAGAGGCATAGACGGGCACAAAGGGACAAAGAGGAGAATAAATACAGTAGATACAATACTAAACACCAGAAGGGCACAAAAAGGGTACAAAAGCACAATAGAACACAATAAAACGGGCAGAAGCGCGAAAAGCAGGCACAGTGAAAAATGCCAAAAGCAGACCTAAGGCCTACCACTGGCCACCAGGGATGAGACGCAGGTGGTAGCCTGCGGGTGGAGGCGGGCCTCAAACTTGGCAGCAGCTGATGCTGGAGCACGGGCGCAGTCCGGTGGAGCTACGTGGCGTAGGGAGCGACCTGCCTGGAGCTGATGAACTGCTGCATTATGTACAGTTTGAAGTTTACTTAGATACCTTTTCTGTCTGTTTGCCAAGAGAGCATCCCAATGGTCTATTTTTGGGGTAATCAACATAAAAACCTCCGTTTTTTGTGGGTCTCTAGGAATAAAGAGAAGGACCTTCCTCAGTGATTTAAGCAGGATGAAAGAGAATGAGGTGCTAGCACTGATATGACCATCGAAGGACAGCTCTACTCCTAGGGTCTTCACTTTCTTAACCGGACAAGGGAGAGTACCCAGGCCCTGGGGCCAGCAGCTTGGAGACCAGAAGGAGGTGTTGTTGACAAATAAGAGAACCTCTGTTTTTGCTAAGTTCAGCTTCAAACAATTATGCCCCATCCAGCTACCGATTTGGGGCATACAATTATGAAAGCTGGATGTGGTGGACTCTGGGCTGCTGGTCACAGACAACAGTGCAGTGAATGCTGCAGTGTGATGACACCAGGTGGGAAGCTAGTGCAGAGAAAGCTGCAGCATGGTGACAGCAGGTGCAATGGTGGTGAGGTAACAGCAGGCGAGACACTAGTGCAGGGGATGCTACAGTATGATGTTGGAAGGTCCCACTCTAGTGCACGGAATTCTGCAGTATGATGTCAGCAGCTGCAATGCTACTGCAGGGAATGTTGCAGTACAGCTTCCACAGGCGAGATGCTGAAGTATGGTGTCAGCAGGGATGATCCCAGTCAGGTAATTCTGCAGTATGTCATCAAACAGTGAGAAATTAGTGCAGGAAAAACTTAAGTATGGCAAAAGGTGAGACACGTGCTAACAAAATCTTCAGTATGGCATCAAAAAATTCTAGTGCCAACACATGAAATGCTGCAGTATGGCATCATCAGATGAGACACTATGGCAGGGAAAGCAGAAATATGGTGCCAGGGAGTGAGACACTAGCGCCTGTGAAGGGAATGCTGTAATATAGCGTCACTCTAGTGCTAGTGCAGTGAATCCTGCAGTATGTGTCAAGAACTGGAGTTAGGACTACTGTAGGCAGATTTGGGGCCGAGGTGGCACGGCAATCCACATCAGGCTGCCCCACAGGTGTAGGTGTGCCCAGAAATGCACTTTCCTGGTGCTATCTCTATTAAACAGAGCATGGAGGAGCAGCAGCTTCCATGGCCTTCTCTTAGTTGTGCCTAATAATAAGCACAGGCAGGACTAACCTTCACCAGCACACCAGGGAAGCCAGGAGCTGACAGCAGCCAGGCTGAGGTGGCACTCAAAATCATCTGCAGAACATGCACTACAAGTGACTCCTGGAACATGCAGTTCCCTCAGGCAAACATGTCCAAGTACAGGGGAGTCTGGCAGATACACAACATGCAGTGAATCAGAATGAACAGAGGATCAGAGAGAGAGGCAAGGAGACAAACACAACATGTCTTTATTGGGACAGAGGAGCAGCAAATTGTGCTGCTGTTGGGCGTGGCCCGGCAAAATAAGCTGAAATGCCTACTGCTAAAAAACAATGTCTAAGGGGCCAGAATTTTGTGGATTACCATTTCAGTTTCCTCCTTGTCAGCACCAGGGGTGACATTGGCACCGCTGACAAACATGCTACTGCCCATTACTTCCTGGGATACTTGCCAAATACTTCCAGAGTGGTCTACTACATGGCAGCGGCCATGGTGATTTATCTGGGATAAGTCTTTTGCTAAAATTAGATTACAGATGTGAGGACACCAAGAAGTTATAAAATCCATTTGACACAATCAGCATTGTTTCCAGAGCGGAGCCTCTTCTGCAGATGGTACCGAGGCACCCCAAGAAAATTTAAACAGAAAAGTAAAGCACTGGTGCCACAAAGTTAAAAGACACATGATGTGGGAGCAGCTCATTAAATACTCCCACAGGGCCAGCAGTGGTCCATAAGTCTTAGCAAGGACACTTGCCATGGAAATCTTGTTTTCTTGTGGTGCTCCACCATCGTTTTGGAAATGTGTTGTGGGGGGCTGCATGGAGTGGAATAGCTCCCAAAAGAGACCATTACAACATAAATCATAGTTATACTCATCGGGGAGGCTTTGCTGCCATTTAAAGCTCTCCTGCAATTTGGGATTTCGCTTATAGCCTCTATGGTGTGGTGTCCTCTATCGCATGCAGGGCCAGACTGGGAACCGAAACCGGCCCTGGCAAACTGCTTGGCCGGCCCCCCTGGGATGAGGGGGGGTGAAGCAGAGCAGTTTGCGAGGGTCGGTTTTGGCCGATTTTGTTACAGGGGGCCAATATTACTGACCCCCGGTAACAAAAACGGCTCCCAGGGGCCAAAACTGGCCCCACCCTAGCGGCCCACCAGAGAAACGCCCGGTGCCAGCTACGGCCAGTCCAGCCCTGATCGCATGGTCTTTGAGCTGCAGTAGCAATTTAGAAAAAATTAAAACTTAATGGCATATTTTTTGTATGATGGTAATTATTGATATGCAAAGTTGTATGTTACCATAGAACGTATTGAATATTGGTACTGTCCCCTTATAATTGCAATTCTGAAGTGTAACGTTTTTGCTTCAATTGTGTGGCAGCACTGTGACAAATCAAATAGGCCTGTCCTGTTGATAACAAAACCATGACAAGGCCAATGGGCCTGCCTTATTGATACTAATCCCTTTATATAATGATATTGTGTCTAATATAGGTAGGGACTTTTGTGATTATAGAATTTGTCGCTCTCTAGGGGTGTAACATATTATGAGGGTGTCACCAAAGGTATTTGAATCCACCCAAATGCACCTCTTTGTAATTTAGTTAGTAGTTTTTAGTAGTGTGTGCAATACCAATGCTTCTTAATTTTATTATAAAAACACTGTTTGGACAATGATTTATTAGGGCTACTAGACCACACCACCTTCTCTGAGTATGCCTTGGACTGCTGTGCATCACTACCCGGAGAGGATCAAGTCCTACAATGGATGCAGTACTTGGTTCCCAGCAAAAAGAAACTTGTAGACTTACTACTTGGACTCACATTCTACACAACAACCTAGTTTTTTAAAGAGAGTAATTTCCTACACACGTCTTCACATGAGTAACATGGCACTCTTTCCCTCTGCTATAACAATGATCCCATCTCAAAAACATGCAGCTTTTCACAGGACACACCAAGCATGGACACACTGCCCAGCAGACAAGTGACAGCCCCAATTCCGGCTTCAGCACAAAGCCATAAAGCTCAGTCAGAAGAAATGGACAGTCATCTTAGGACCAGCCATGCAATCAGAACTAAAAGCACAGGTCAAGTGCAAATATTCTAGACAGAGACATAATGACCTGTGCAGAAGCATCATCCCTGACCTAGGCCCCAACACCCTTTCTCTGGACTACTGCCACCACACCACCTCATAAAGTGGCAACTGCCCGTAAAAGTTACCAGCAAGCAGCACAGAGTAAATAGTTTTGGGCAGCAACAAAGAACCTCTCCAAATACAACAAGACTCAGGCAAAAGCAATCTACCTCTAATACTTTGCCATATAGAAATATCTCAGCACTCTTTATGCAAGCCTCCAAAAGCTTTGCCTGAAGTGGGCTGACTCATTGCCCCATACACTATATGATGTCAAGTGGAAACATGACAGCTTAACAGACCAAATGAGTGATGCATCCACAGGCACTCTTTGTATAATCTGTTCATGACCGATTTGTTTGGCTAAAATAAGTTCTGGATGGAGGGCAATAATGTTGGCAAATATTTTATAATCTGTGGTAACTATGGATATGTGTCGATAATTATTGCAGAATTGGGGATTTTTATTCCCCATAATGTCTACCCTGACATTTTCAGTAGAGTACTTTTTAAACTGGAATGTAGCTTAAAATTAGTTTAAAGTATATGGCTTTTTGGAAGTACCTTAAATAAGTCCAATATGTTTGATGGTGCTTCAGTTTTATTTCAGTAGTCTGACATAAGTTGGTAAACCAATTTTAGACCCTTGAGTGTCCAAGTAGGCATTAGATAGATTTTTGCTTGATTTTAATTAGTTGATTATACCATATAGGTGAGTTAAGAAAACTTTGTGTGGGTAAAAGCATGAGTCCAAGCAATTAGACATACATTTAAATGTAGGTAATAAAAAATTAGATGGTTTCTTGTAAATTCTAAAAATGAATTAAAGGAGAATGGAGACAAAAATGCTTTTCCAATCTCCATCTATAATGGGAGAATAGAGTTATCAGATTCCAAGAGCCAAGAAGATGATTATTTGTAAATGAAGCCTTGATGATATCATCTAAAATCATGAAAATTAGACCCTCCATCGTCTTTAGATACACATGTATTTTTTAAACAGTGTTATCATGGAATTGAGCTGAATTTTACTCACGTTTTCTATTTACAAATGTAAGAAAGATTGCAAATGGTTTTAAGTAATTGTGCAATAAAAATGTTTCATTCATTCATTCATTCAGTGATGTGTAGGACCACTGTCTCTTCTTTAAAAATATTTTGTTTGACATGCTCAAAGGGGACAGGGTTCCGTGGAGATTCCTTCTCCTTCGCAAATGGTTAGCACTAAGCCTGGGCAAAGCACTACGCTACGCTCGCGTAGTTTGCGAAGTATGCGCTACTTCGCACTACGCGAATTGCACGTAGCACAGTGCAAACATGCGTAGCGTAGCATTGCGTAGTGCAGCGGTCATTTTTTGCTTGCTCGCGGTCCTCAACATCAAGTTGGCGACCACGAGCAAGTAAAATGACATCCCGGCGAGACTTTTTCCTTGTTCGCGATCAGCAACATCAAGTTGCCGATCGCGAGCATGTAAAATGAACATCCCGGCAAGATTCTCAACGCGAGGAGGTCAGGTTTCTCATTGCGAGTGGTCGCGTATGCTCGCGACCGCTCGCGATGAGAAACTACCAGTTAGCGTTGAGAAATCTGCAGCTCGAGTAAAAATCTACTCGAGCAGCAGAAAACTACAGCTCGCACTGTGCAAGATGCCGTTTTTAATGATTGCCCAGTGCCGGATGCTTGTCCGCACTGTGCAATCATTGAAAACAACATCTTGCACAGTGCGAACAGGGTACTACGCAGTTCGCGAAGTGCTACGCGTAGCTCGCGTAGTGCGAAGTACACTTTGCGTAGCTTCGCATAGTGCAACTTCGCGAACTACGCCCAGGGTTAGTTAGCACTACCTTTCAGTAGTCAGAGAAAAATGCCACCATATTTCAGTCACAAAACATTAGTACATACCACAGCCTTACGGTATTAGGAAGAGAGGCCCTAAAAACGCCCCTTGCAAATACCTAATCAAAAAACAGATTGCGATTCAGTAACAAGTTACCAAATAGCAATGTGGCTCCTGTGCATTTCAAAATACGTTTTTTGTGGTCACAAATGGCTGTTTGCATTTTCCCAAAAGGTTTTCTGCATGAAGTCCTACATTTTCCTAATTTGTTAAATGATGAAATGAAATTGAATTTAATCATATCTTTAATAGAATGCATTAACCATAATACTAAATATGTTAGTTTAGTAGGACAAAATGTATTTAGGAGTAGAACTTCAGATTTTTCAGACTTTAGTCTTCTTTTTATCAGAGATGAATTGAATGATGAAGTCTCTGGCATCTCTTAAAAGGATTCAAGTAAAATGTGAAACAAGTGAGACCAATGAATTATCTCCCTCTCCACCTCCAAGGCAGAGGGGTATTCACCTAGCTTATTACGCCAAGGTGCCGCTTTGGTGTTAGTGTGACTAAAAGCTTACCTTATCACCAGAGGACCCATGAGGCAAAATGTAGGCCACTTATGTGCATTAAGCAGTAATACCAAGCAGATATTAAGCAACAAAACAAGGGACGATCAATCCATATTTACTATTTAGCATGCAGTGTGTGTGCTGGAATTATATATGTGCACTACCTATGAGGTAGAATCAAGGAGCTAATTTCTTGGTCCTGATAAAGAGCCATGAGGATCGGCTTGAAACATGTAGGCCTTTAGGAAGGCAGGGATATTTCAACCTAGACTTCCTACTTTCTCCACAATTTTTTAATTATACCGCCTAGAGGATATAGTAAAGGGTTCAACAACCACTAGGAAGGTATTTTTAACTTTTCACACAAGACCCCTTCCACTAATATTTACTTCTATCACTATAATATACTATTCACTGCTCCTGTGTACCTCATAGGTCACAGCACGTCCTGTTCCTCAACGGTACGGGAAGAACCTAATGATGAAGCAAGCCACCAAGGGGCAACCCTGGTGGGTGTGGGTTATAAAAGGAAACCAAAAGTTTTTTTTTCCAATCATATTGTGGAGAGTTAGTTCATATCAGAATGGACAGGCATTCTTGTATTTTTTGGAACCTGATCAGTAGGAGGATGGGCTTTTCTGTCAACATTTCCTCTTACATTCCCCTTTTAAAAAAAATATATTTAAGAAAATGACATAGGGCCCGATTCACAGAACTGACTTAAGACAAAATCCTAAACTTACTACCATTTTGGTATTCACAGAAGGCACTTACTCATTTTGGTATTCACAGAAGGTACCTACTCATTTCGGTATTCACAGAAGTTAGGAGTCCTAACTTTAGGACTCCTAAATACCTTCTGTGAATACCGAAAGCCTTAAAATTAGGATTTTTCTCAGTTTAGTAGTAGTATGAGGACTCCTAACTTTAGGACTCCTAAATGCCTTCTGTGAATACCAAAACTCTTAAAATTAGGATTTTTCTCAATTTAGTAGTAGTAAAGTTAGGACTCCTAAATTTAGGACTTCTAAATGCCTTCTGTGAAAACCAAAAGCCTTACAATTAGGATTGTTCTCAGTTTAGTAGTAGTAAAGTTAGGAGTCCTAACTTTAGGACTCCTAAACTGAGAAAAATCCTAATTTTAAGACTTTCGGTATTCACAGAAAGCATTTAGGAGTCCTAAAGTTAGGACTCCTAACTTCTGTGAATACCGAAGTGAGTAAGTGCCTTCTGTGAAAACGAAAATGGTAGTAAGTTTAGGATTTTGTCTTAAGTTAGTTCTGTGAATCGGGCCCATATTGCCTGATTTGGAGGTTGGTGGATCGGTTAATCCATCACAAACATGACAGATGTCCTGTCCTCCTTAGCACCAGGGAATTATTGCTAAGGCTGCACATTTTATAGTGTTGTATTTGTTTACCATTTACATCTGCATTTATCCATTTATTTTATGGCCATCTTATTGGCATTTATCCATATTTATTTTGTGTTTTGTGAACAAATGAAGGCATAACTCATATATTTACACATTTATTTATTAAATGTTCACTTACAATTTGATGCCTGCCAGGTTTTAACACATTATACAGTCAAATACTCACATGAAATTATTAGCATAATAGCACAAACTTATGTAGATATCTAATGATTTTAGGAAATGTCATTCCTTTTTTTTGACTCCCTATGCTGTGAATCAGTATTGTTATTGGTCTGAAATTCATGAATCACAGCATGGAGAGTCACTCAAAAGAAGTCTAATTTTCTGCAGTTTTTCACTTTGAAATAATAGAGAGAGGAAACACAAGTTTCTGTCTGCATTTATCTATAAAAATCTGAAACAAAGGAAAACTGGGAGCTTTAACTAAATCTAATGTCACTTGTAATAAGGTGGGTGGGATATCCTTAATGTTTATGCTGGAATAACCGTCCACCAATCTCTAAATCAGGGCCTTAAAGTATATTGTTATTTTATTTTCTTATGTTAAGAGTTTAAATGGTTTGTGATAAATGTTAAGAAAACCTACACAAATAGCCAATTATTGAATGCTGTTTTCGAAGTCTTCATGAATTGTGTCCCTCTTCAAGAAGCCTGCTGATTATTCTGCTAAAACTAACCTATAACGAGCTTCTGTGTATGTAGAGTTTTACTTTGGAATTCTCAGTATGTGTTGTGGGTACACATTTAGCCACTCGGTGTTCTTGTTTATTTCCAGATCACCACAGCGGTGTGAATCGAGCCACAAATGAAGCTCACCTCACATTCCCGGCACCACAGTTATTGCAGTCCCTTGCATCCTATGCCTTCACCACCATGACAAGATACTTAATATTCTTAGATTATAACAATGTCTTCTTGGGGTATTAAAGCTGGCTCTGCTTTACTCACCACTTGCAGTGCTTGGAAATCTGCAGTTCCAAATATTATCGATTGTCACTTTTATCAAATATATATGATAAACTCTCAAGGATAATTGATTAATGTTATGCAAACATTAACTTGTTATCAAAATCTTTGCAATTGTTATCCTAAATTGTTGTTCTTTACCATCAAGAATGGGTGATTTTTTTAGTAAAGCCTTGATCTAGTACATTGTCTCCTTTTCCTATGACTGTATTGCTTAATGTAGAAGCTAAGCCTTATGAAGGCCTTAACCCCTTAAAAAAAAGGATTAATAAAGTCATGCATACAAAATAAAATTATTCAAATATTATAGTTTTTGTCTTGAGTTCGTAAAAAAAATGACACCTGACACCATTTACACATGATTCGCATTAAAGTTGTTTGTTATATAAAATATTATTTTTCATACATTCTGTAATCCATCATTTCCAACCAACTCAGGTCCTTTGTAGCAAAGAATTGCTTTTGTGAAGCCTGTGCTGTGCAGACTAGCAGTCTTTGCAAGGGGAAACCATCAAATGCAAAGTTCTAAAGTGCCCAAACCTCCACCCTCAGAATCAATACAAATGCTCTAATATTCTGAAGCAACATCAGCTATTTAAGGGCCGATTCCGATGCCGGGTCAAACAGCTCTCCGAAAGCTGTCCGTAGCCTTACCGTGCGACCGACACGTACCCAGAGCCGGTCTGTCCTGTAGAGGAAGTACGATGCACACAACTGCCAAAAACACGACCGACATGTAGGCTGTGATTCAAGCTCCATTTCCCCTCCGAGCAGTAACTCCGAATGCCGAGCCGAGTCTGCCGGAAGCAGTATCCATAGCAGTTTCCGGACTGACAAGTACGATGCGTACTTCCTACTTGCTGGACTGGTCGCCACGTACGGCACGTCACAGCATCCGGAATACAAGCATATCAGCTACGATTCACGCGACAACTCAATCCATGGCTAGGAGACGGACCAGCTTGCAGCAGGTACGAGACGGAGCAACAAGCAGTGTGTACGACACGAACACAACATGAATCCCATCGCGCAGGTCATACCAGTACTCTACATCTATGACCGGATCAGGAACCGACAACGACGGCGCAGGCGGTAAGTCAGACACCTACCATACAAACAAACGACACGTACCCGCAAAATGGCACACACACACAGGGGATCCACATCCTGCCCACTGACAACAGGCCACCATAGGGGTTGTATGGCCAGCACCACTACCACCCACACCCATAGGGCTTATGTTCCCCATCACTACTGCCACCCCCAGCCATAGGGGACCTGTTGCCCATCACTACTGCCACCTCCAGCCATAGGGGACCTGGTGCCCATCACCCCTTGTCGATGGTGACCTCAGCTAGGCCTACCAGTGCAAGGGGTTCGCCCTTCTCTGCACAGAGTCCTCAGACCAATAGGAAGAAGTTGGCACAGAAACTGGAATAGAAAATACAAAGTTTAATAAACCTCATGAGGTGGAACTACATTCAAACAGCACCCTTTGGTGCTGAGTGAAGTAGCACACTGAACAGAAGAAGCATGGTCCTTTTATACCCACACAGGGGCTGACAAAGGCGGTACAAGTACACATGAGAAGAGTTATGCACATAGATGGTCATACAGAAACTGCACAGTCGACAAGTAGGAGGAGTAATAAGTTGCTGACATCAGTTAGAACAGCCTGACAGTTCTATACTAGGAACAGGTGCACTCTACTAGCTAAGAACATCTGCGCATGTGCAAGACTCTGGGAGAGGGAAACAGCAAATGTCCAGCACATAGCTAACTAAAATGGCTGCCAAGTACAAAATGGCTTTCAGCTCATGCTAAGAGATTAATGCAATCTTCAACACCCTGCCACCCCCACTCATAGGGGACCGTTGCCCATCACTACTGCCACCCCCAGCCATAGGGGACCTGTTGCCCATCACTACTGCCATCCCCACTCATAGTGTACTTGTTGCTCATCACTACTGCCATCCCCAGCCATAGGGCTTATGTTGCCCATCACCCCTGCCACCCCCAGCAATAGGGGACCTGGTGCCCATCACCCCTGCCAACCCGCTCATAGTGTACCTGTTGCCCATCACTACTGCCACCCCCACTCATAGTGTACCTGTTGCCCATCACTACTGCCACCCCCAGCCATAGGGCTTATGTTGCCCATCACCCCTGCCACCCCCAGCCATAGGGGACCTGTTGCCCATCACTACTGCCACCCCCAGCCATAGGGCTTATGTTGCCCAACACCCCTGCCACCCCCACTCATAGTGTACCTGTTGCCCATCTCTACTGCCACCCCCAGCCATAGGGGACCTGTTGCCCATCACTACTGCCACCCCCAGCCATAGGGGACCTGGGGCTCATCACCCCTGCCACCCCGACTCATAGGGGACCTGTTGCCCATCACTACTACCACCCCCAGCCATAGGGGACATGTTGCCCACCACTTCTGCCACCCCCATTCATAGTGTACCTGTTGCCCATCACTACTGCCACCCCCAGCCATAGGGCTTATGTTGCCCATCACCCCTGCTACCCCCAGCCATAGGGGACCTGCTGCCCAGCACTACTGCCACCCCCAGCCATAGGGGACCTGGTGCCCATTACCCCTGCCACCCCCACTCACAGTGTACCTGTTTCCCATCACTACTGCCACTCCCAGCCATAGGGGACCTGTTGCCTATCACTACTGCCACCCCCACTCATAGGGCTTATGTTGCTCATCACCCCTGCCACCCCCAATCATAGGGGACCTGTTGCCCATCACTACTGCCACCCCCACTCATAGGGGACTTGTTGCCCATCACCCCTGCCACCCCCACTCATAGGGGACCTGGTGCCCATCACCCCTGCCACACCACTCATAGGGGATCTGTTGCCCATCACCCCTGCCACCCCCACCCCTAGGATGGGTAATGCGCCCCACATCCATCATACCTCAACATTAGGTATGTCAGCGAAATACATCCCCCTTAACATCATGGCAACAGTGTGTAGTCTGTGACAAATGCCCACAACAGTGAATATGACTTTGAACATACAATGTAACTAACAGCACATGTGTGACTCAAAAATGAGTGTGGCCTACACAAGGCAAGCATCACTATAGCACTGTGTCAATGTAAAAATAACACCCTCTTACTGTGTAGAACAAAAGTTAAGTGTATGCTTCCAAACTGCAGCAAATGTCGAGCATTGTGGTGATGGGGTCTAAACCCCCCCTCATCACAGTGACCAAAAGGTAAGTGTCATCATGGTCAAAGCTGCAAATGCCAAACAGCATGTATGATCCCTGCTCCCAACACATGAAACACTCCCGGGGCTAAGTAGTGGTTGTGTCCCATTCCCACAGAGATGTGGTGAGGCTAACAGTTCTGTGAAAACATAACACACTCTCGGACATGTGCAGACAGGCACCACACATGGGGGCTGACAATGCATACAGTGTACAATGACACAAGAGCAGAAGTGACCATCACAAAGCATACACACATCTCAAAAATAGACACACTAATCAAAAAAACCTGTGTAGACTGTAGGTGGCAGCTCACAAACTCCCATTTCATGCCAGCAATGGCACCTAACAACCAGGATGAATGTGCACAGTAATGTGATATGACTCACAGGGACAGCAGGGGAAATCACAGAAACAGCATCCAGACAATGCCCCACAACAGCAATACCAATGCACTGATGCAGATGCACAATCACAAACAGACAATCTCACACTGCACATCTGACACAACATGTGTGTGTGTCTCAGTATCCCCAGGCAACTACACAACACATGAGGGGGGTTGGACCACAGTGACACAGATGTGGACACAGTGCCATACAAAAGTAAACTATCATTGGGACACCCATAGTGGGCAGCACAAGAGACACATGAGACACAAGCTGGAATGAACACCAACTAGCACAGCAAGAGACTGACACACAACAGCACTACCCATAAAGACCGGACATTGGGGTGACACAAGCATGCATGACACCTCCACTGTGATGACAAAGGAAGATGTCGCACTAACTGGGAAACCCAGACATGTGTCCTGTTCCACAAATGTACATAACACATACACAAACACTAATCACTCAGCATGGCCCCTCATCCATGGACAAACAGGAGCTAGGAGACCATCCATGCAAACATTTACATCAGTCCACCCTCAACACCACACACCCTGAACTGCAACAATGTGCATCTGTGAAGCCCACATAGACAGGTGACATTGCACATGCACCCACGACAAACACAGGAATGTTGGGAGGAATTAAGGTGCACAGACTCATCACACAAGGACAGTTTGCAACCCTGGGGAATGACAGATATACTGCACAGTATGCGGTACATGGCCATGACATCAAAGCACACGTAACCTTCAGAATACCTGCCACAGTCCCAGGACAATGCAGAAGCCAAGGAGAACCACAAGGCACACATGCTGACACTTGCCAACATGGCAGCCATGAACCCGACAAGTGGGAGCAGTCACACACACATACACATGTCTCAATCACTGAAAGGTACCACCTAGGGACAACTACATGATATTGTAAATAAACAAGTGCCTCGGGGAACCCTGACTGTGTCCCACCTGCATCTGACAACATCATCACCCCTCAGAACTGACAAATCCCAATGATGATACACCAATTAACAGTACTGTGTCATGCACCCACACATCTGGTAGCCCATGGCAAAGTAGTGGGATGAACCCAGTATCACTAAGCAAGCATCAACAACAGGAACATATCAAGGGAGCACTGCCTGTGTATGAAAAGGGATGTGGACACACACACATGCTCATACAACACACACCATGGGCCCAGGCTATGTCACGGGACAACACACTTACTTGAGGGGACCCAACTCCTGTGGAAGACCAGCTGTGCCAAACATATTCACAGCACGTCTCACTCATGTCAGCAGAACACGTGGTCAGTCATCCATCAGTTACCACACAATGAAGGCTCTGGTCACAACTGCCTGAATACCTGAGTCTCCCCTAAGTCATCTGCACATACTCAAAACATATGTCTAGCAAGTTTCACAGAGGACCTAGTTGCTCCCATACCAATGATGCCCACACCTGTAGGTCCAGTGGTGATGCACACCAAGTCTGTGAAATTGACAAATTGGACAATGGGAAGCACATCATATGTGCATGGGTGCAAGCCAGAGATGTGACCATGCAAATGAAATGTTCATAGAGATGTCCACAAATAGTTGATCATAACACACACCTAGTAAGCTGCAAAGGATGATATGCATACCCACCAGAATAGGATACATATCTCATGGACCACATGGATTACCTCACATCAACACATCAGTATTCAACATTGGAAACCCAAGCATTACAGGTGCAAGGGCATGTAAAACAACATCAACATAATGTACAGCTAAATCAATTTCACAGGGATAAAGAAAAAAGCTTTATTCAGCATATTAAAAGTTAAACCTTTGTTCTAACAAAAGGCCAATGGCCAGTCCATGTCCAAATGCCAAGGAGTGAACTAGAGTGACAAATTCCAGCATATTAACAGTTAAACGTCTGTTCAAACAAAAGGCGAATGGCCAGTCCATGTCCAAATGCCAGGGAGTTAACTAGAGTGACAAATTCTAGCATATTAACAGTTAAACGACTGTTCAAACACAAGGCCAATGGCCAGTCCATGTCCAAATGCCAAGGAGTGAACTAGAGTGACAACTGTCACACGTTGCTTGCCTGCACTGCTTAGGATGGGGGTCATCCCCTCGGAGGGGCATACATGGAGGCAGGCCAGGCACCGCAGGGACAGGATCAGGGCACAGCAGAAGGAGGCAGTGAAGAGGTGGTGGATGCAGGCGAGACACTTGCAACTGCAGTGGAGCTGACTGAAGGGGTGGGTGCAGTCACAACTGTGGGGCACAAGTCAGATGGGGTGGGTGCCGGCACAAATCCAGTGGGCAGGTCAGATGAAGTGGATTGGGTCCCCACTGGAGTGCCCAAGTCAGACGGGGTGGTTGTGGACTCCACTGCAGTGCCTACATCCATGGGAGCAGAATGGGGTCCAGGTGAGGTCGGCAGGACAGGGGGGGGGAACACAGTCCCCACATCAGTGGCACTAACCGTCTGACCAGGTGTGGAGGAGCAAGTGGTAGGGGGGAAGGGCTTTAGCATTTTGGGGATGGTGTATCTGTGGGTGGGGGAACCCGGGGCATGGAGTGGCGGGGGAACCTCTGGAGTGGTGGCCTGGGGGATGGAGGATGGAGACTTTGCCTTGGAGCTGTGTGGTGGCGGGGGGGTCTTGCTCTTCCGGCTCCGGGGGGACTTGCTGGCGGGGGTCTCAGTATGACTGCACCTGCGGAAGGGTATCCGGGTTTGAGGGGCACTCCCTTCTGTGTGTGGGGACTTCCTCTTTCTCTTGCAATCTGGATCTGCTGGGTCGGTGGGGAAGAGGCCAAGGTCACAGAGGAAGAGCTTCTGGGGAGATGGGGTTGCAGGTGAGGCAAGGGAAGGGGGCTGGGAGGGAGAGGTTTCGGAGGACTGCAGAGTGGTTGTGGATGACTGTGTGTGTGTCTGCCCCTGTGAGTGTGGTATCTGTCCCCTGCGCTTGCTTGTGTTCACGTCTAGCCCTCGGTTTGGGTGTTTGTGTGCTTGGGACAGGTAGGCTGCTAGGAATCGTGGGTGGTGCAGGGGTAGGAGGGGTGTGGGACTGTTGGAGGAGGGACAAAGCTGCTGTCAGGGATGAGGCCATGGACTGATTGGTCCTCTGTAGGGCAGACATGCCCAATGAAATGCCCTCCATGAACGACACCAGTTGCGTCAACAGACTTGTGTGTGCATGGAGGAACTTCAGCATCGACGTCTGCCCTACATGGATCTGTCTAAGTAAGTCCACAGACTCCTCACTCAGGGCAGCAGGGGACACAGGGGCAGGGGGTGTGGTGCCTGGCACAAATGAGACATGCTCACGAACACGGGAGCCTACAGGGACCTCTGTGATGGGAGCTGAAGGGAGGGTGGTGATGGTGGTGGTGGTGGCGGTGGCGGGGACAGCCTCACTAGCTGGGGTTTCGTGGCTGCTGACACCCGCCTCCACAAGGGAGTCATCCTCAGAGCTGCTGTGGCCCTCAGCTGGGGGTGATGGTGCTGACGACTCCTCTGTGTGGCTCCACTCGCCCTCCGTGCCACTGGGTCCCCCTGACTCCTCTCCTTCTGTCCCTGTCAGGCTCTGTGGCTCCTCCTGGTCCGTGGAGCTGTCCCCTCCTGTGGCCGTGGATGTATCTGGATAGGAATAGGAAGAAAGAGAACAACATCAGTCACCTGCACTGACTGCACACACCACAGTGAGTACATCACATCACAGGGCAAGCCATGACATCATCAGCTGAACACAGCTCAAAGTGCCAACACTGTTTAGAATAAGCCAATTATCATTCTCAACATCAACCATGGCACACATATCCCTGTATGTTGCATGTTGAATGCTAATACCCCAATGTGCCCACATACACCACCTACACATTTGTTGGACATGCAAGTGAACATGTAGGAGTATGTCACTATACACACAGCACATCTCTTGCTACTGACTCAGTACAGGTGTCCGGATGAAGGGATGGGCAGAGACTCATTTTACATGCTTGAGATGCATGCCAGCAACACACACTATGATGTTCTCATGTCCTGATGGGCAATGCCGCAATTGGGTGCATGGTGCACAGTCGAACACAATGCAGGATCACGCATAGCAAGTTAAATGCCATGGCACTGGCATGCCCTGAAAGTCAGTCAACACTGTCTCCTGTCACAGGGGCAGGGCATCCAGACAACAACAATATGCAATGACTCACAATTCTAGCTCAGGGGTAAAGGTAACTCTGCAGATGACCGGCGCACTTGCCCATCCCCTTCCAACAACATATACAGGACCCAGAAGAACACACATCATGCAAATCAGACATATGAGTCTCTGCAAACACAACTCCCTGTACATTAACACATAACAGTCTGCCATGCACGTAACCCAGTTGCATGAAGGACACAGTTGCATACACCATTGTGCGCTGTCAGATGATCACACACCTATATGTTACACAGGTCTTGTCTCTCACAGTCACATCTCAGATGTCCATCTGACCCTCTGGATCATGGACACCCCAGTTGTACGTAACAACAAGCCACACCCTAATGACACAGAGGCAGACACCTGTGGGCACATGTCACTAATCACAACCTGTAATATCGTACACAGGAGTGGGATTACAGAGTGTCTCTAAATGCCTTTAAGGAGGCATGACTGGCCAGGTCTACATGATACAGTGTTTGGCCCTGGACAGTAGTCAGGTGGCTAAGCAAGTGTGACATACTTGATACACATACTCCTTTGGCCACAAAATTGGAGTGCCTTTCTGCATGGGTTTGTTTGGAATAACCCAGCCACATGTGGCGAGTCATACCAGCAATTGGAACACATCTCGAGGGCACACACAGATCACATGTCAGATCTCAAGCATTGGGCAAACAATTGACTCACCTATGAAACACACAACAGAGTCACGGGAACAGATGCTGTCCGGTAGATGAAGCATAGCTGACTGCAGGGAAACAGTACCCTAGTGACACAAGCAACAGACTATAGGGGCCACACCTGTGGAACAGTTGAGGAAGGTGCATCACACAATTGAGGGACATGAGTATTGGACTACAAAACCTACGTGATGTGGAAGTGTGACCAGGCCAAAAGACGGCAATTAGCATGTCAGACATAGTAACAGATTAGGCATGGACTTACCCCCTTCCTGCTGCTGTCTGGCCTTCAGCTGCCTATCCAGGTCCGGGAAGACCACCGCCAGGATCTGGAGCATGTGGGGGGTCAGGGTCCGGTGTCTGCCCCTCCGGCACGGAGGTGACAGCTTCAGCTGGACTCTAGCTATCCTCCGGGTCCAGCCCCGAAGGTCCTGCCACCTCTTCTGGCAGTTGTGGATCCGGCGCTTGTAGACTCCCACCGAACGAACAGCCCGGGCGATGGTCAGCCATATCTCCTGCTTCTGGTGGGCATCAACCTGTGAGGATGACAAAGTTAAAAGTTCAGTAACACACATGCCCCAGATTTGTGCTGCACACATTTGGAAATACATGTCATCATCACAAAGGGAAGTGAGTCACACAGGTAGTGCAACCACGGGGAAGGACAAATCACCTGCATGTCTGACATGTTAACAATGCCAGGGTAGTTTAAGCTTGCACTAATGCACTTTAGCTGCAGGACACCTGTTCATTACATGTACCTACACACTTTGGGTGATGAAAGTAGTCAGTGAGAATACTTGCCACTGGTGTACACACTGCTAGTCCTGCTAGTCAGACAACATGCATAATTAGGAAGGCAGTGGACTGCACACTCACCTGCTCCCCTGGTTTCCCATAGAGCTTGCTGTACTGTGGAAGGAGCCCATCCAGCAGGGCCTGGTACTCCTCCTCAGTGAAGGCTGGGAACCTCTCCATAGTAAATGCCATTGCAGGAGCCAGAGGATGCAAAGACAGCAGCATTGGTAGCAGGGATGTGGTCCAGTAGCATGTAGTGCAGGCAAGTGAGCTCCCTGGGGTCCAGCCAGCCTTATATCTGTGCTGCAGAGGCAGAATCTGTGCCATGTGTCCCAAGTGATAGGTCCAACACGATTGCATTCTATAAATCTGGCCAATCCATGGAATTGTATGACTCGTACACGCCTTCCGCATCGTTCAAATCTTCACCTTCATGAAACACTGGAAATTGCAACATTGTTGTAGGCATCCAACTGAATTTCTTGTGCACAACTCGTACAAGTTTTGAATCCACATCCGTCTCCATGACAGTCCAGAGCCAATGGGTGCGCCCGGCTCGGTCAACTGACTGTACAACGTGTATTTTGAAAATACACATGCACCCGTCTCCATACGATTCAATGGCCAAGGCGTACGCCTGTCTCGGACCATGCTTGCCCGACGCGTACACATTGCCACCCGTGTCAGACCTCAGTACGTGATACGCTATGTCCATGCCAGTGTCGATGTGGCAATACAGGGACCCTGGGTTTCTGCATGGCAAAGATCTGTGATACCTGGGAGACATCAGGCCTCAAGACCGCAAGCGTCTATTACTCCTGAGGCTTGAGCCGGGAGCAGAGGAAAGCTATAACGCTATAGGTATTCGAGCCCTCTTCGCTCTGAAGTTATTGTGAATCGCTGCTTCATTTCTTTTTTTTAACGTTGCCATTTTTGCACATAGCTTACCCATGCACATTATTTTACATTAACTGTCTGATTGTTAGTTCTCCCTCCTCACCTGGCGCTGGTCCGGACCCGAGCAGGTGTTTCCTGTGGAGCAGGGTCTCCTGGGCGGTGGCAGCCATCTATGAGGGGTGGACAGGTTGGCAGTCTAGTTGGGCGGAAGCCTGCCTATTTTAGGAGCGCTGGCGCGACCGCGCGCAGCGGGCGCGCTGCAGGCGCGCCATAGGTGCGCCTAAGGCAAGCCCGTCTGCGCCCGTCCGCGCTGGGGTCGCGCTCAGAGCCCAGACCCCTGGCCAGGTGATACCAGGTACTCTTAGGAAACACCATTACACCAGAAAAGCTTTATTGGAACTTAATGGCGGGGGAAGGCACGCAGCCTGTGACCATTTTTTGGCCGAGGCGAGAAATAGTTTTCTGCCAGGATCCTGCCCTATCTGTAGAACGCCGCTTCCCAAACTGTTTTCTGAACCCATCAGATCGTTGAAGGATGTTGGGCGTCTAGCCAGAGGTTCTGTTGAGAAGGTTAGATGCATTCTTATCAATGCTAGATCACTGGTGAAACATAGCACTGAATGCGCCAATTTACTGATTGATCAAGGCATTAAGATTGCTTTTATTACAGAAACCTGGACGGACGAGGCGTCCGGGCCAGATCTAGTTAAAGCTATCCCCCCCCCCCCCCCCCCGGTTTTCATTGTGAGGTGCTCAACAGGCCGGACAAGAAGGGAGGTGGTCTAGCTATCAGCCATCATAGTTCGATTCAGGGAACATGCAAAGCGGTCTATCAGCCCGCATGTGAGGCACTCGCATTTAATTTAAGGCTAACAGACCATTTTGCGTTTAAGGGTATCAATATATAGACTTCCCGGCGCTAGACCCTCTTTTTTCCCTGCGTTGGGAATCCTCCTGGAGGATGCCTTGCTGGGCAATTCTTACACTATACTTGGCGATTTTAATTTTCACCTGGAACGTGTAGACGACCCGGAAACGGCCCGCCTACTAGATCTAATGGAAGCCGCAGAGCTCTCCCAGCAAGTAACAGGTTCCTCGCACCTAGCGGGGCATACCTTGGACGGGGTTTTTTCAAACCTTCCTGAGCTATCCTTCACGGGCCTTTTGCCTTTGGCTTGGTCAGATCATGGTGGGGTTTTGTTCAACCTTGCGGTTAAACCCCACAAGCCCAAAGGGAGGGACCCACGTGATCAGATGGAAATCAGAGCGTGGAATAGGGTGGAAGCGGAGACCCTGTCCATGGTATTAACAGCTTCTTTCACACCCATTTCCGGTGGTGTGGAGGAGGCTGCCTCCTCGTATACTAGATGGCTTACGCAGGCATGTAAAGACCTTGCACCTCCTAAATTGGTCGTACCTAAAAGAATTGTACCCTCAGCCCCTTGGTACTCGAAGGAATTAAAATTGCAAAAATGCTTATGCAAAAGACTGGAGCGGAACTGAAGTAAGGGCTATCTTGACAAGGAAAAGGTGATATATCTAGCTAGCATGGTCACGTATAAACAAATGTTGCGTTTGGCTAAACAGAAGTTTAATGCAGCTCAAATTGAGGCGGCAAAAAATTTGGCCAAAGAGCTTTCTCACACAATTACCAATCTGTCCTCTGTCAGAGCAGCCCCCGTCCAGTCTAGCACATAGCTCTGTGAACAGATTGCTTTATTTTTTCAAACTAAAGTCAATAATATCTTCACTAGCCTTTGTGATTCGATAAGGACTGGACGGGAGACTGAGTCGGAAGGGGGAGACAGGGTCTTGCTGGCTGGAACCCTGAAGTCTTTCAGGTCTTTAACCCTGCAGGACACATCGGAATTACTAGCCAATGCTAAATCCTGTTCCCCCGTGGATCCGTGCCCTTTGAAAATCATTAAATTGGCCCCGGTCCCAATTGCCTGCTATCTCACCCCCATTTTTAATTATATGTTTGAAGGAGGTCAATTCCCAAAGATATGGAAGGAGGCCTCCATCCCACCGTTACTAAAAAAACCTAATCTGGACCCTTTGGATCCAAACAATTTCCGGCCCATTTCCCGTCTGCCTCTTCCAGCAAAGCTGGTCGAAAAGGCAATGAATAAACAACTCAGTGCCTTTCTGAAGAATTCCCTTTTGCTTGACTCATCTCAGTATGGCTTCAAGGAAGGACATAGCACTGAATCTACCCTGATCAATGCCACAGAGGAAATTAGGTTGGCAGTGGATCAGGGAGGCAGAGCTGCTCTGATCCTTCTGGACCTATCGGCCGCGTTCGATACGGTCCATCATGGGCTGCTGATGGATCGTTTAAGGAAAGGTGGGATTTGGCGGAAAGCATGGGATCTGCTCAACTCTTTTCTCTCTGACCGTAGCCAAATAGTTGCTCTGGGTAATTTTTCCTCACAACCCTTCTCCCTACCCTGTGGGGTTCCGCAGGGGTCTTCATTAAGTCCCACCCTTTTTAACGTTTATGTTACTTCCCTTGCTCCTATTATCAGACGCTATGGGTTCAGCGTCACATCGTACGCGGATGACACACAAATCGTAGTGTCCCTACTTCCAGGTCTGGAGAAGGGGTTGGATCTCAATTTTCAGTCTTGTATGATGGAAGTGGGGCACTGGATGGCCAGTAACTGTCTCAGGCTGAACTCGAATAAAACCGAGGTCATGCTGTTTGGGAACAACCCCAATTTCTGGACGCCCTCATGGTGGCCGCCGGCTTTGGGGGCTCTCCCCATCCCGGTTGAGAAGGTTAAAAATCTCGGGATTGTGGTGGATGCCAAACTCTCCATGGCCGCCCAGGTTAAAGCGGTAACCTCCAAAACAGGGTACTTGCTGAGAATTCTGAAAAAAATCTTGATTCTGCTCCCACTTGAATGCCGTAAAACGGTGGTTACGGCCCTGGTATTATCCAGATTAGATTACTGCAATAGTCTGTACCTTAATCTACAGAAAAATCTTTTGCATAGACTACAGCTGCTTCAAAATGCTGCTGCCAGACTTTTGACAGGTACCCACAAATTTGCTCCTATTTCGAAGGCTATTCAAGATCTGCACTGGCTTCCAGTTAAAAACAGGGTCCAGTTCAAAGCACTGTGCCTGGTTTTTAAAGCCTTACATGAGTAAGGCTCAGATTTTTTAATAAAACAATTTAAATGGTATTCCCCTCCTCGTCGGCTTCGATCATCTGATGCTAAACTGATCACTGTCCCCAGGATAAACAAGGCCCGTTGGGGCGGGCGCAGTTTTTCCTTTGGTGCTGCCAAGCTATGGAATAAGCTGCCTCTCCACCTGCGACGTATTGATAACCTGTTGTGCTTTAGAACGTCGCTGAAGACCTGGCTGTTCGTGAACTAATTTCCTCTGCCTGACCGGTCATGGGAGGAGTGGATAAGCGCCAGGACACCTTCTTGGTAATCGCGTGCTCTATAAATCGCCATAACATAACATAACATAACTTGTCACTGTGGTGTGTGTTTGTAACGTCACAGCAGTACATGGGTCGGGTGACTGATGATTGGCCATTGCACTACATGGGACTCATGTGGACGTGTGGAATTGAGATGTGAGGTGATGGTCATTTAGGTGACATATGTGTCCATGCCCAACAGCACACACCTCAATACATTGTGTAATGTCATGATCTATCATGTGATATTGAGCATGGTCATGGCCACATGGGTGGATGAACTGACAATCTTCCTTTGTGCATCTCTGTGCTGCAGGGCACCAGCTGTCCATCGACCGCTCCCAGACCTTGCGGCCATGCAGGATCGCGACTGCATCAGACGGTACTGATTCACCAGGCCAGTGATTGAGGAGTTGGCGGAGCAGTTGACGCCACATCTGCTACCTCGTCGGACATACCCTTAACCACTGACCCCAGAGGTGATGGCAGCTCTGCACTTCTTTGTCACGTGTACCTTCCAGTACACTGTGGCTACTGCTGGTGGTATGTCGCAAACGATGTTTAGTCGGGTGCTACGCGATGTCTTGGAGGGGATGTTGCATTTCCTGGACCTGTATATAAAGTTCCTGAGCCTAGCTGAACTCCCTGAAATATAGGATGCCTTTTATACACTGGGGAGGATGCCGAACGTCATCGGATCAATTGATAGGACACATGTGGCCCTGATACCACCACAGGCATATGAGCAGGCAAACCGGAACAGGAAGCACTACCACTCCATCAATGCTCTGGTGGTATGTGCTGCTGACATGTCCATCACACATGTGTGTGCACAGTTCCCTGGTTCTGCTCATGATGCCTACATAATGAGGAGTAGTCGCATTGCAATGCTGATGTCACAGATGCCAGCTCACCGTGCCTGGCTTGTCGGTGTGTACTGACTGTTTCTCATTGTGTGTGTTTGGCAATGTTGTATTCCGCACTCCTACAATGCTCAGCTACTTGTTCATTTTTGTGTGTTTAGGTGACTCTGGATACCTCAACATGCTGTGGTTGCTGACACCCCTCCGGAACCCTGTGACACCAGCCGAGCATCGCTACAATGAGGCACATGGTCGGAGCAGGAGGGTGATTGAGCGGACATTCGGCCTCCTGAAAAGCCGCTTTCGCTGCCTGGACAAGACCGTAGGGGCCCTCTCATATGATCCAGCAAAAGTGTTCAAAATAATCCTTGTATGCTACATGCTACACAACATGGCAGTGTGGAAGGAGGTGCCTCTCATCCAGGATGATGATGACCAACCTCGGGCACCCGTGGAGGATCCCGGCCTGGGCCAAGATGCCAGTGATGATGAGGATGAGGGTGACGTCCGCTCACAGCTCATCAATAACTTCTTCACCTGAATGTGAGTTTCCAGGGTTGTTATGTCAATGTATGGAGTTAGCCTGGAATGTGTTGTGGCTGCTCTGTTGTTGTCTGAGTGTGTCTGTGTGCCACTTGACCGGATGCGTGCAGTGATGTGTCCATTCAGGTGGTGTGTACTCAACAATAGGGTAGTACTGCTAACTTGCTTTTGTGTAAGTTTCTTGCAACATGTTTTGTACATGCGTATTGCATTTCTCTCCTGTTCTGCTGTGCTTTTGACTGTGTCTTGTGTCTGTCCTTCCCAGGGCACTTTGCCTGTTGTTTGGTCAACACTGACCCCCAACGCCCAGAATCCAACCCCAGGGTGGAAGTTGTCAATTCCCATCAACTGATGTACCACACATCTCTTGACTTCAATTCTCCGACAGTTTGTGACCGTGTGTCCACTGTTACATAGAATTACCTTGCAACTTTTGTGGAATAAACATGTTGCTGATGTGTAATGAACCTGTGCTATGCTTTGTTATGTGAGTTGTCTGTCTTCCCACATCTGACTGACATCTGCTTACCTCACCTGTGGACTTGTTACCACTGACTGGGGTTGGTGTTGTGTCTGTGCATGCCAATGTGTTTCAGGTCAACATCATTGTGTGGGATGGGTGACATGGCCATGGTGAGTATGTGTTGTAGTGCCATGGTGGTGTGTCACCATGACTCACCTAACGTTGGTCACATTGTAGCAGTATTTGGCATGCACAGTGTTGTGTAGCAGATCGACATCTCCTTGACACATGACAAGTTGGAATCACAACAGAGGCAAGTATGGTGTACTGGTGAGTTTATTTGCGAACATGTGTGAGGAAAGTGCACAGGATGGTGGGTGCTGTACATTGGTTTTGGAATCCAAAGTTTACATTAGAGTTGTATGTGCTGGTAGATGAAATGTCCAGAGTAAAGTCCACAGTCATCTGCTACATTGGCCCAACATGAACCCTCCATGTGATGTGGGCGAGTTGTGTGCAATTGGACAAGGTGAACGGGTTGCACACAAAGGTCATTGTCCAGAACTTGTTTAGAGGCCCTGGGGGATGTGCAGGGACATCTGCCTCTCACATGTCCCTCTCGGATGACCACTCTTCTTCCTTGGGGGGGGATCCTCAGGTGCAGGCCCCTGCGGTGCATGGGACTCTCCGCCAGAGTCATCCTCCCTCCCTGTGGCGCTGGCAGATAGTGTTGCAACAGATGTTGTGGCTACACAGGGAGGTGTGGACATGTTTGTGTTGATCTGGCGGATGCATTGGAGTATGTCCCGAAGCACCACAGTAAGGGCATCCCACTTGGCCTCCATGCGGGCATGGTGGGCAGCCTGCTCCTGTTACATGCCCTTGAGGATCCCCACTACATGGGCAAATCCTCTGGTGCTATCCTGGTACGCATCTATGATGCGTGCCAGTTGGGGATCATCGTGCAGTCCAGACCCCTCTGCAAGGCGTGCCTTCTGCCTCCCACCCCTCCCAGCAACCCTATCCACATGGGCAGGACCAGAGGCGAGACGCATAGGTGACACTGGGACCCCTTGGGTCGTGTTGCTTGTGGTGTTTGCTGTATCTTCCGGGGGGTCCTGTCTCCCTGTGCTGTGGGTGTTCAGTGGCCTTGGCCTGTCCGTGTTGGCGGGGGGGCCCTGTCGGTTTCCAGATGCTGGAGGCGTGGGTAAAGGGGGTGCAGAGGTTGGTACTGCTAGTGCAGCATGATGACACACACCGGAGGGGCCAGGTTGGTCGTCGTCATCCGAAGAGGACAGAGACAGAGTCAAAACAGAGAGCTGAACGTCCGCCAGAGTCTGGGACTGGGAAACCACCTGTGTTTGGAAGAGACACACAATGTGAGTTATGTTTCTACATGCATCAATGGATCACAAACATGACATTTTCTACTTTTGTAACAGATGCCTGCCTGTACACTGCTTTTTCCCAGCTTGTCACAGACAGGGTTTGATATTGTTGTTGCCCATTTCCCAGCATGGCCTTGTGCTCCCCACAACAGAGCCCAGTGTCACACATCTTGCCAGTCCCTTCCCACTCCCTGTGGGGCGAGCATGGTTCATTGTGAACTTGCTGGGCCATGTGGGTGGGTGGGGAATGTCTGTGACTCTTTCTCCAATCATGCTCCTGGCTACACACCCTTCCCAGCATGCCCATACTTCCTTTCTCTTGACTCTGTTTCCCTGTGAGGCGGTGTGACAGCAATGGCAAGATGGCTGACTGAGAAGTCCTGGTGTTTGTTGGTGCCCATTTCCCAGCATGGCCTTGTGCTCCCCACAACAGAGACAAGTGTCAGACATCTTGTTAGTCCCTTCCCACTCCCTGTGGGGTGAGCATGGTTCAGTGTGAGCTTGCTGGGCCATGTAGGTGGGTGGGGAATGTCTGTGACTGCAACTCCAATCATGCTCCTGGCTACACCCCCCTTCCCAGCATGCCCATACTTTCTTCCTCTTGACTCTGCTTACCTGTGAGGGGGGGTGACAGCAATGGCAAGATGGCTGACTGTGAAATCCTGGTGTTTGTTTGGCTACACGTCCAAAGAGAGCCTTTGTGCTTCACATAGCAGCACCCAGTGCAGTGTATCTTTGGGTGATATTTCATTACAGTGTGAGTCAGTGCATTCTACCCAGTGAGTTGTGTGGAGTTTGTGTTGAGGGGTGTGTGTGTCTCCACATGCTGGTAAGCATGGTCAGAGCTGTCAGTCCTCCTTCCCACCCGGCCAGACATCCCACCATGAAACGTGCTTCCATTGTAGGGCGTGCACGTTCTCTTTCAGAATGTCAGTCAGTGTGTCCTGCTTCTGATTTGCGCACATGCCCTAGCAAGGCCTTGTGCTCCCCACAGCAGGAGCCAGGTATTGTGTTTGTCTGACTGGCATACACATCTTGGGATGATTATCTATTGGTTACTGTAGCTTTGCTTGCGGTGCATGGTTTCACTGTCCCCTTGCTACACAATCTTGGGTATGTTGTTTGTGTACTCACCAGGCTCTGGTATGTCTGTTAGCCCATGGACACTCTCTTGTGGTAGGATGTCCCTCACCTTCTCCTCCCAGGTCCTGAAGTAGACTGGTTTGGCAGGAGGGCCACCGCCGGTGCGCTGACTCAGGGCGTGATCTTTTTCTATGAGTTTCTTGACCCTCCTGCGTACGTCATACCACCTGTTCTGGATATCGTCCTTTGAGCGCCTTGCTGGTGCTTGGGCGTTCACCTTGTCCACAATCCTCGCCCACATCTTTGTTTTCTGTGAGATGGGGATCCTTTGGACCAATGTACCAAACAAATGTGGCTCTACTCTGATGATGTCGTCTACCAGCACTTCTAACTCACTATCTGTGAACTTTGGATTCTTCTTTGGGGGCATGGTGCTGGGTGTTGGTGGTGAGTGATGTGTGTGTGAGGGTGCAAGTGAGGGTGGGTTGGTGTTGGTTTTGCTGGCTGTATGTGTGTGTGCTTTTGGATGAGGTGCTGATGGTGTGTGGGTTGTGTGATGGGTGAGTTGTGAGTGTGTCTGTGGTTTCTGTGTAATGGTGTTTGCTGCTGGCTGTGTCTTCTGTTTGCAAGGGATGATGGCAGGGATTGTAGTCCTTTATGTAGGTGGAGTTGTGGGTGTGTCTTTGCCCCAGGTTTTTTTATTTGCTATTTATTGGCTTTGTCATTGCTTGTTTGGTCCTTTTTTTGTCTTTTTACTTTGGGTTTTGTAGGCATGAAGGAGACGTTCTTCTGACGGATACGGACACTACTGTTGTCTCGTGCGGGCTTCTCCGCCTCGTTCACGCTGCCTATCTTCTGCGTTTCATATGTGTCGGTCGCAGAGTTCTCCATTACTTGTGTGCCCGGTTGTCTGTGCGTGTCGGTCGTGTGGCTTGGTCTACATGCGAGTCGGTCTGGTTTTACATGCATTGCATCGTACTGCACGGATCGGACATCGTGGGTACGGGTCGGTCGGGTTAATTCAGGTTCGTGTCGGTCGGTGAAATTCGCGTTGGTTTTCCATCCGGATCACTATTTTCCCTACAGCTCCGTCATACGGCTTGTATTCCGTACGCGTCGGTTGTAATTCACTCGCGCTGCATTGTACTGCACGGGTCGTACGGTGTTGGTCCGTGTCAGTCGGTATTCGGTCCGGCTCCGTGTTGGTAGGTTCGTTTTGCGTCCGGAATCGGAATCGGCCCCTTAGTAGGGATAGGAGAACTGTTCTTTTGGAAAGAAGGATTAAGCATATCCAACAGTATTTGCCAACATACTAAAATTAGTTCACAAAGGAAAAAATAGCACAAGAATTACAGTAATTGACAAGGATGACACAATGTGGTCAAACCAGGAAGCTGGGTTTGAACTCCCGTTTCTCGATTTCACAATGTGCAGTTCAGCTGTTACATGGACCTCTCCTCCTTCCCTCCCCTGTAACACCAATGCAGAGTGCTTTCTGTTAAATTTTTGTGATGCTAAATAAGTAAACTAGGCTCAGTAAATAAACCTATCACACCGTAAGTCCAGCTGACACAAGACATTTTTCTTGAAAAAAGTACAATATGATGTTAAGGGAAGTTAGGGCACCAGGCACTTGGGTTTCTTGCAGATATCAAATGTTCATAAACCACCACCTACGCTGGACTTTTCCAAGAGAATGACTTCAGGAGACACTCATCACCACTGTGAAGGAAATTACACACATAACCTTAACAAAAAACCCTCAGAGAGCTGCAGGTTTGTATTACGCTAAAGTAGCAAAGAAAAAGTATTGTGAAAAGAATATTTTGACAAAAGTACTGTCAACTAAAAAATATCATGGGACTAAATATAGACAATAAGAATATATATCGGGAATAGTACATTTATCCTCCAAAGTTGAACAATTTGGAGCGTCCAACTTCAAAAATAACATTTACAGCTGCAGCAGAGCTGTGAATATGACCTATGCCTCATTGAAGACTGGTAATTTTGGGCGTTATATGACATAATATTGGGGACAAATGTACTGTAATATTGTGTCAACAATATTACCACCAAAAATATTGAGTTCATATACTTTGGTCACAATTCCGATGTCGTGCGGAAGGCACTCCCAGATGCATCCGGAGGTGAACAGTACGACCGACTCGTATTGGGAGCCGGTAAACCAAACGACGCAGTACGATGCACAAAACCCTTTACTCACCAAACAACATGGTCACTCTGATTCCGTCCTCATTGTCCAAATGAAAAGCCCCAGGAACACAGAAAGGAGTTGTCCGGAGGCATTTCCAAGTCCGATTCCAAATGCCGAAGTATGATGCGTAGTTCCCATGTGCCGAAACCGTTGCAACAACCAACACATAAGGGCAGCCAGAAGGAGAGTATTTCAGCTCTGATTCACGCCACAACATGAATCCTGTGAATGAAACGGTCCAGCCATGAATCCGATCGTGTATGTCATCCCCATACGCTACCTCTTTGAGCACTACTACAACCGACGCGCTCGTCGCAGAAGGTAAGTACTACACCTACATATACAGATTAACGTAAAAACCTCAAGAAAGACAATACAACAGAAATCATTGTCGCAAATACAGCCAAAAGGGGGTTGTAGAATATTACATGCATTGTGGTGTCAAACTGGGAGGCAAATGTGGTGTGTTCAAATACCCATATAAATGTTGAGTCAATATATGGGGTGGCAAATACCCACAGCAATGATTGACTTAATGGGGGTGGCAAACACCCACAGCAATGTTGAGTTTAATATGTGGGGTGGCAAATACCCACAGCAATGTTGAGTTAATAGGGGGGTGGAAAATACCCACAGCAATGTTGAGTCAATGGGGGGTGGAAAATACCCACAACAATGTTGCATCAATAGGGGGTGGTGACAAATACCCACAGCAATGTTGCATCAATAGGGGGTGGTGGCAAATACCCACAGCAATGTTGAGTTAATAGGGTGTGGCAAATACCCACAGCATTGTTGCATCAATAGGGGGTAGTGGCAATTACCCACAGCAATGTTGTATCAATAGGGGGTGGTGGAAAATACCCACAGCAATGTTAAGTTAATAGGGGTGGTGGCAAAGACCCACAGCAATGTAGAGTCAATAGGGGGTGGCAAATACCAACAGCAATGTTGCATCAATAGGGGGTGGTGGCAAATACCCACAGCAATGTTGAGTTATTAGGGGGGTGGCAAATACCCACAGCAATGTAGTCAATAGGGGGGGGTGGAAAATACCCACAACAATGTCCAGTCAATAGGGGATGACAAATACCCACAGCAATGCTGCATCAATAGGGGGTGGTGGCAAATACCCACAACAAAGTTGAGTTAATATATGGGTTGGCAAATACCCACAGCAATTTCACCTCAAATTAGTGTTTTGTTGGGGGATACACCAAATGTGTAAATGAATATCTGTGTTTGGGGGAAATACCCCCATACATGAAGATGCATATCTGGGGTAGGGGCAAATATCCCTATATTTGAAGATGCATATCTGGGGTTGGGGGAAATACCGCCATACATGAAGGTGCAAATCTGGAGTAGGGGGAAATACCCCATACTTAAAAGGTGCATATCTGGGTGGGGGTAATAATCCCATACATGAAGATGCATATCTGGGGTTGGGGGAAATACCCCGATACATGAAGGTACATATCTGGGGTAGGGGGGAAATACTCCGATACATGAAGGTGACTTACATGCCTTGATAGAGGTAGTGTCTTGTCGAATACATGAATATCACTTTCAGGTCATGGCAGGTGCAGGGATTTGGCATTCAATGTAGGGTCCTTGCTGGAAGGCAAGTCACACCTGGACAGTCTGACCTACATACCACAACCTTGATCTACAGTATTGTTAATTTCACTACAAAACCTTTGTCTAGTAAAAGCACAGAGGCCAGGTTCAAGAGATGATCACAGATTGTGTAACAATTACTTTCACAAGGCCTGAGCATCATTGTGATCACAATCTAAACATGGGTCCATAGCATGTCGTATATGTCTAATGAGGTAATGTCATCATCGGGTAGGTAGAGTTAGCACGCAAAATACTAGGGGAATAGCACATTTGACGCTGGACCAGGAATTAGAATAACCACACATATGTGTGTAACACTCAGTGAATGCATACGTCCACCACAACACACACATGCACATCGGAGGACAGCACTCTCCAATGTACTAACAAAAGTATGACATTGTGATGCATCTGTGTACAGTAAAGCACAGAGGATATCAGCACAGACAACACACGTGTCCACGGACACTCAGTACTGCATTCTGTGTCTCCAACAACAACAATACAGAAGTGGTTGTGTGATAGTTGTCATGGAAATATTTCTAGTCATAAACCATATTGTTTTTCAAACAAGCATGGGCCAACATAAATGTAGGATACTGTCCCCATGTGTGGACTGGTACAGCTGAACATAAATACCAATATGCATGTGTTTACGGACATCTTTTGCAAATATAATTCTCAGCCAATCTCCATCTAGCCCCTCAATATGTAGTGTATGCCAGAAATTAATAATCTCATTTGGAATGTGCAGATTGTGTCCTGTATAGTAGTGTAGTATAGGTATGCATGAGTCACAGGAGGTAGGATCCACAAACAGTGTTGGTGTGGCTAGTGCACAGCTCATTGATCAAGAAGATAAGCTGCCAGCACGGGGAAGGCTGCCGGGGTGGTGACTCAATCTGTGGATCAAAAACACAAGTCTCTTACTCCTCATGAAGCCAGGAAATATGTGTACATCTTGTGAGGATGAGAGACATGTGCCGAATTAAGTCCGCTTTGTCCATATTTGGCACTGAAATAATGTCCAAAATAATCCATTGAACCATCAAGGACACTTTCAACAAACAAATATTTGCATCAAGCCATTAGTCGGTATTAAATGGACACACACAAGGGCGACCCTTGCTAAACCAGATCAGAGGCAACAATTGTTGTGAGTATGATACAAATAATGGAAATGGGTGTACTGTTCCAGTGTCAAATGTGTGTGTGTTCACAGAGCCATTTGTTTTCCTCAGCACAACCACAGACATCATCATAGTGACCATCTCCCTTGGTGTCACCGTATCTCAGACATTCAAAGTCACAATGCCAGAAACAAATATCAATGTGTAGTGTACTGGCAAGTCTTGGCATGCATACCTGGGCTACTCTTACCCCAGGTAGAACACAACTCACAGTCATTACTTGGACATTGATGGAGCTGTACCCCACAAAGAAAGGGATTGTCATCCATTGTTCATGCTTCATGACAGTGCAAATGTAGCAATCACCACATCCATCCCTGGGCACTTTCAACGGCCAATAATGAGTACAAATACATATGAAGGGGGAGATTCCACATATGCCAACAAACAAGTAACACAAGGCAAGGCTAGGTTGAAGAACTTTTCCACTGATGGCAATAGGATTAGCATATGACAGTGTACTCAAAGTGGACATTCACACAATCAGAAATGAAAATTAATTGGCAGACATCAAGCTGCAGACAACACATTCCACATCTACATATTCACTTTGACAACTGTATTTGTCTATAAACATACACAAATCTAACAATATGTACACATCAACATTACCTCATGGTCTGCATGAAGGATACTTGTGCTGTAGTATAGCTTATGGTTCCTTTGTCAACATTTGCCAACATTTGCCATGAGGCTGCTTTTGCGCACGACACTGCAAGCATATATTTTGTAAGACTGTTTGTGTACCTTAGACAAGAGAACTGTCTGCTTTTTGTGTTCTCTGCTGTGCTCTGAGGTTTAGTCTGCACACTAGGTACAAGGTCGATCAACAATGCCCCTTGTTATTCTGTTTTGGTCAGTCTCTCACACCTAGACATAACATACTATCCACAGCTGCACTACTGGAAATCGTGTGCTTTAATATTGCAAGCTAAACATGTTTTGACACACTTGGAGTGACACCTTCATCTAGGCCTTGAGGTATGGGGTCTGCTGACAAAGCCCAGAGGTCTTATTTTTCTTGCAACAGGGAGGGTGGTTAGGTCTCTTAGTCCTTTTTCCACTGTCTTTATAAAATTACATCCCCGTTTGTATTCTATGGAATTGTGACAATGCTGACTATATTGTGTTTATGCATGTTGCTGCTAGTAACGGCACGTGTACTGTACCATAGAATGCGTAATGTAAAAAAAACATTTTAAAATATACCGCGTCTCTGATTACGCGCATTGTGGACAAGTATGAGTGACTGAGCGAAAGAGTTGTCTGGCTCCCACAATTCCCAAGAGAGAGTGACGTGTTCTGGGTTGCCTAATCATTGGTAGCTTCGCTGTAGACGGAGAACGAATGAGATACTATAGCTTGTCGATTTGGGATTTTGGGTACTAATGTGGTAGGATGGTACACCCCTATTCACTGAGGTCCTGTTTTCCTGTGCATAGTTCTGTATATGTGCAGAATCCCTGCAACATGGTACCGCCAATGTTTGGTCTGGTTCTTATTTGCGAGACGTTTGAGTAGTGCTTGTGCTTGTCCACAATACCCTCACTTCTGCCTCCAGAGACAGCTGTGACAGTGTAGCCTCCTATATTGATGTTTTTATTGGTTCTTTCAAGCTTGAGGTTTTAAAAAAGGTTTCTCTCTTTATTCTTAACTCTTGTTGTGCTGCCGATTTTTATTTTGTAATTCTTTTCTTTTCGTGATGGTGATGCAGCGTGGAATCCAAAATCCTCTCTTCTTCACAGACCAAATATCTCACTAACACATTCAATCAATACATTCATTGGTGGGGCCCATATCAACAACATTCACACCTTATTGGTCTGCTTTTCCCCAAGAGATGAATGTTCCAAACACTGACATGAAAGGAATACCTTATGCTTATACCTAAACTTCTGGATATTCCTTCCTCGTAACCGACAGATCTTATTTAGTTGAGTTTGGTAAAGTGATTTTTCAATCCTCTAACTTACATTTCAATTTTAAACATTTTCTATGAATAAACAACCCAACCCAATTGTCTGTGATCATTAATAAACTTTATCTTAGTTAATGCAAATTATAAGAAATCATCATTCAAGCCATAGATCACCATATTTACCTAATCTGGCTAATTGTCGTCCTCTAAGTCAATCAAGTCGTCCTGCAGCACGCTACAGTCCCATAGATCGGGTCGAGACCATAAGCGCGTACCAGTCAATCTATGCCCATTAAATCAAAGATTTTCAGTTCATCACGAAATTGGGTAGCAATTCAGTCCGTCAAAGATTCAGGGAAAGAGCGCGCAACTCACTATTCTATCGGATTTTTATAATAAAATTGATGTAAATTGTAACAAATATCCGTTTTAGACTGTTCTCATTGGTGGGTTTGGGGTTGGACGGTGAAGTTCTCACATAGTCCATTGAGTTAGGTCATCGCACTTGCTGGTTCCGGTTTTTAAAGACATTCGATTGTTCCGTGTCTCTGGCAGCTTTCCCAGTATGTCCTTGATGGGTACAGCTTGCCTGGGGTCAGGACGAGGCCACTGTTGCTTACAGTAGCGCAGGCGCACTTCACCCAAAACCTCGTGGAGTGTTGTTAGTTACGTAGAGTCAAAGGTAGGCCTGGGCGGTAAATTCCGTGCCGCTCACGAAATTTGCAGAATTTGGGCAATTTCGCGTTCCGCGGAGAACGCGAAATTGCCCAAAATTCTGCGTTCCGCAACTTTGCGAAATTTTTGCTTGCTTGCGTTCTCAAAATGCGTGTTCGCGAGATATTTCTCCCCGAGCACGCAAACAGCAATTGTGAACAGGAAAAAAGTATCGCGAACAAGCAATTTCACGTGTTCGCGGAATTTCTGCGTGTTCGCGTAGATTTTTACCGTTTCGCGGAGATTTGCTTAACGCGATTACGCAAATTCCGCCCACCCCTAGTCAAAGGAATGGCAATCTTTATGAAGGCCCAAATGGTCAACTTAAGCAAAACCAACACAAAACATAATTAAAACAAGGAAATGGCTATTAAAATGTTAAACCCACACTAATTCCCCTATATATATGTAATTATCTAGCATAATAGCAACATTCAAAGCGTTTATACTCACCTAGTGATGTCATCTGGTGCAACTTACATTTACATCACAAAAGCGACATATAACATGCAATATTTTAATTTTCTAATATTAATATGCGTACATATCTTAGTTTACGAATTATATTGGCCATGCAAATGCAAAACCTGCATGTAATTCAAACATTAATAGGGTTGATTAGTATTCCACTTCAAACATTTAATATAATTTTAATTAATTGATTATTCTAATTAGTATGCTCATGCAAATTAGAGGGGGTATACAAAATGTTGTACTACCCGCTCCATCAATCCCCCTTTGGTGATTTTATCACCACACCATCAACATTTTGTATTTCTTTACGGAACTTAAAAATTATTTCTTGCTTCCCTTCATAATTCAGTTTCCCCTATTTCTTCTCTTTTTGCTGACTCGTACATGTTTACTTTAAACTCTTCCATTTCTATTTCATCGAGTTCTCTTTCATGTTTCTTATCTCTTCTCCTTAATCTTTCTCCTTTTAACTTTTTCTTATTTTTATTCTTTTTACAACAAATACATCCTAATCTTTTCACTAATACTAACTTTACTATGAAATCTTTAATAGCTGAGATTTTCTTTCCAATCTTTTCCCAAACACCTTCAACCTCCAGTGGTGCAATTTCGTCATGCATTTCTGTAATATTCTTAATATAGATTTTCAGATCTTTACTTTCATCAGGAATGAAAATACAACAATGTTGAACTTTCAGCATTCCACAGACTCCACCCTCTTTTGCCAATAATATATCAAGGGCAAGTCGATTTTGCATTACCATAGCACGCATGGCAACCATTTCAGTGTTTACTAGCAAGAATCCTCCAGCGGTGCTTGTTGACAAGCGATCCACTACTGTTGATAATTTTCTAATTTTGTTTGCATTCAGAGATATTCCCACTGCTGGTATCAATGCTCCAAAAATGTCACCCACAATTTCTGTCCAAGATTCTCTCTTATTACGTACTAAATAACTTCCTAAACTATGTACACCATCTTTTCCTGTATCCATATGAAAGATCTTCGGGAAAACCAGGCCTACGTAACATGTGCCATACCAATGGTCTGGCAAACGATAATATGCCCTGTTCCCACAAATGAAATATAATCCAGGAAAAACTGGATCTTTTCCACCTTTAAATCCCCATCCACCCATGATTTGGTATGTATCATGGCATTCACTATTACCTAAGAAATAATTATCATATGCAGTTTGATTCCATCTAATACACAATTTCCCTTTCTGAGGCCAATCTAAAGCCATAGTTGGACTAGCTTCACCTTTCAAGTGTTTTTCCATTTCTACATCCCAGACTGTCTTTTCCACCTTTCCTTCAGATGCCTTTCTTTGCATTTTCAGTCTCCTTTCTTCAACCATATCTAAAAATGTATTTTCCTCATTCTTTAGACTGCAAGTCAAATTGTTTTTAAATATATATTCTAATGTTAGTTCTTTGGTTTCTAAAAAGAATTCACCTAATACTTTAGCAGGTTTTCCCTCTTTAGTTTGTTAATTGCAGGTACTTGTGCGAAAATGTTATCTACGTCTGAAAAATAATATTCTAATTTTCCCGTTTTATAAAATAAACTAGCTATTACACTACATGTTATTCCATAAGTTACTGGAAGGTGATGATAAGTCACTCCCTCTGAAACAGAAGCAGGTAACTGCATACAAACGTAGCAGTCCCTTACATCCATTGCCTTTACATATTCATACAATAATTTTGAAAACACATTGTTAGAAAAATCAGTTATAGACCTATCTTTATGTAAATAGTTTTTATCTATTACAGTCGGTATTACCCTTGAAATCTTCCCTACATTAGTTTTGTTCTCACTAGGACCTTTTAATGTATTTATAGTAACCTTAAAAGAAATCAGAAGAGCAAGTATGCTCCACAGAAGCATTAGTAATCCTGTACAACAGCAACACATTTTACACCATCTCTTTAAAAAGGTACATCTACCTTTGCTACTATCTATGTTTGCCATCTTTGCAAAAATGGACTGTGTCTTTTGACTTACCCTCTTCCACTTCACAACTAGTTTTTCCTAACCCAAGGCTCTAAGCTCCTACTTGGTTCTACCAGTTTTTCTCTTTTTCGTATCTGTTTTGTCTTTTACAATAATCTTCTTGACTCATTCAGCTTGGCATTTCATCATTTTTCACTTTTCTCTCCCGATCTGTATACAGAATGTCCTGAACATCCGTTTCTTCTCCAATATCGGACAAGATAACTCTCAGGATATCAGATTCTTTGTCTTCCTCAACCACTTCTGGTACATCCACCTCTGGATTTCCTTGGCTATCCGCCTCTTCTTTCACTTCAGGCAGGGCCACATACGTCCATTCTGGTGATTTGTACTTCTGGTTAGGTTTTCTCGTTCTCTTGTTTTCCTCAATTACAATTGTCTCTCCTTCCTTTGACTGAGTACGACTCCTTGTTAAAAGAATCACCACATCATGAGGTACAAACACTTTCACCGGATATCCCATCACAATTCCCACATTCTGCTCCAGACTTCGACATGTAGCAGCTACTGCTTTCAAACATCCAGGTAAGGCCACAGCTACTGGATCAAGCATTGATGAAAAATATGCAATTGGTCTCCTCAATTTTCCATGCTTCTGTATCAACACAGAGAGTGCACATCCATTTCTCTCACTGCAATACAACTCAAACTCTTTTTCATAATCAGGCATACCTAATGCAGGTGCTTCACACAACCTATCCCTCAACTGTTTAAATGCTGCCAATTCTTCCTTATTCAAATCAATGGGATCTTTCACATCACTTCTCGTCAGTCGCAATTACAATTGTCTCTCCTTCCTTTGATTTTTCCTGACTCGTTACTTCATTCACCTGTTCAGCCCTTGGTGAATTTACTTGTGTCAATCGATATCTCAACTTTTTTATTTTATTCGGCCAGACTTCGTCTTTTGCAGCTCTTTTCAACTTACTTCCTTTATCGTTCTTTTCAGTTCTCCAAGCTCTTTTCCTTAGAACTCGTCCTTCAGGTATTTCATCTTCGCTTTCTTCAGATTCTGTTTCAACTTGCTTATTACTCTTAACAATTTATTTTTCCACCACTGGTTTTGTTTTCCCTACTTCTGCCCCTCCTCGAATCTCTGACACGCAATCTTCCTGCTGACTAATTATCCCGTCACCTGACTGGATGTTGCTGTTCCCTACGCCTCCTCGGGGGTCTTCCGCAGAAATCTGTCCCTTTCCCTCTGTACCTGTCACCTGTCCATCTATATGAGTTATTTCAGGTGGAATTTCTCTCAATCTTTCATCTGGCACTTCCTTTTCATTAATTTCTTTAATCGTCTCTTCATTGTCTTTCTCTTTGTTCTTCCCTTGTTCTTTCCTGGAAAATTGCGTTCCTTGTTCAATTTCGGAATCTGAACTGGTATCAGAAATCTGTAATCTTCTTCTCAGGGAACTACTTCTGGGGACCAAAGTTAGACTTGGTTCTCCTTCCCCCTTGCAGAGTTTTCTCATGTTTTTGACTCTCCGTCATCTGACTCAGTACTGGATTCTGATTCACTAAAATATTCTTTTTTCGTGCTGTCCACAGGATTTGGAATTCTCAATGTATGACTTGCATGGATCCAGTTTTTAAATCCAGCACACTTTACAGCTGTCGTTGTGGTCAGAATGACTTGTCTTGGTTTGCCCCACCTTGGAACCAAACAGTTTCTTCTTCTGTGGATCTTAATTCTTACCCAATCTCCTAGGCTCAGGTCATGTGCTGTCTTCTTTTCAAGGGTGGTGGCATCCGCTCCAACCTGATGAAACACAGAATGAACTGCATCAGCCAGGCTTTTACAGTATTCCAACACCATGTCATCAGTTATAGTCATCAGTTTGTTGACTGGTATAAACACGTGCCACATGGCTCGTCCCATGATGATTTCATGGGGGCTTAACCCTGTAGTTCTGTCTGGAATTGATCTAATAGTCATGAGTACCAGAGGCAAGACATCAGGCTATTTCATACCTGTGGCTAAACACATTTTCCCTATTCTATTTTTGATAGTACCATTCATTTGTTCCACCACACCAGAAGCCTCTGGTCGGTAGGCACAATGTAGTTTCTGTTGTACAGTCAATGCTTCACAAATTAGTTTTATGATCTCATTATGGAAATGTCCTCCTCGGTCTGATTCAATTGTCACTGGGAACCCAAATCTAGGGATAAATTCTCTCAAAAGTAATTTTGCCACTGTCATCCCATCATTTCTCCATGTTGGAAATGCCTCTACCCATCTGGAAAATAAGCAGACCATCAACAAAACATACCTCAACCTGCTACAGGGGGGCATCTCAATGAAATCCACTTGCATTCTGGTAAAAGGCCCTCCTTCTCTACCTACTGTTCCTAGACTCACTACTGTCTTCCTCCCAGGATTGTATTGCTAACATATTAGGCATCTTTGACAAAGACTTTCTGCCACAACTCTGAACTTTGCATTGTACCAGGTCTGTTTAAATGACCTCATCATAGCATCTCTCCCTATGTGTCCCTGACCATGATACATCCGTGCCATGGTAGACATCATGCTATCAGGCATAACTGGCCTTCCATCTCGATAAACCCACACATGATCCTTCTCTCTTGGTGCACATCCCACAGTGTTAGTAAACATCAAAGAGCAAGAAATTATTTCCCTTTCCTTAGCCCGATTAATAGAATTCTGATTACGTGCACAGTATTGTGCCATGTCATTGGCATATCTGTTTCCTGTGGCGATATATTCACCACTGTGACTATGGGCAGCACACTTGACAACAGCCAATTGCCTAGGCAGCTATATCGCCTCAAGCAACTTTCCAACCACTTCAGCATTCTTAATGGGAGTTCTACTTGAGGTTAAGAATCCTCTTTGCAGCCATAGTTGGCCGAAATCATGGGCCACTCCAAAGCCGTACTGACTGTCAGTTATCACAGTCACCCTCACACTTTTCCCAATCTTGCATGCTCTAGTCAGAGCCACGAGCTCCGCTACTTAGGCTGATTTTACTCCTTTCAGATAGGATGCTTCCATTACTGCTGCAACTGTGCATACAGCATATGCTGCACTCACACCCCTTCGTCTGTTCTCAAACAAGACCCATCAACAAACATCACAAAATCACTTTCCGGTAAAGGTACATCCTTTATGTCCGGTCGTGGTTTTGTACAAAAATCTAGTACATCCAGGCAGTCATGATCTGCTTCATCTCTGACTTCCACATTTTCAGCGTCAGGTAACAATGTTGAAGGATTCACATTCAAATATCTCACAAGACTTACATTTGTTGCACCTAATATGACCTTTTCATACTTAGTCAGCCGACTATGTGTCATATACTGAGTACGACTCCTTGTTAAAAGAATCACCACATCATGAGGTACAAACACTTTCACCGGATATCCCATCACAATTCCCACATTCTGCTCCAGACTTCGACATGTAGCAGCTACTGCTTTCAAACATCCAGGTAAGGCCACAGCTACTGGATCAAGCATTGATGAAAAATATGCAATTGGTCTCCTCAATTTTCCATGCTTCTGTATCAACACAGAGAGTGCACATCCATTTCTCTCACTGCAATACAACTCAAACTCTTTTTCATAATCAGGCATACCTAATGCAGGTGCTTCACACAACCTATCCCTCAACTGTTTAAATGCTGCCAATTCTTCCTTATTCAAATCAATGGGATCTTTCACATCACTTCTCGTCAGTCGCAATTACAATTGTCTCTCCTTCCTTTGATTTTTCCTGACTCGTTACTTCATTCACCTGTTCAGCCCTTGGTGAATTTACTCGTGTCAATCGATATCTCAACTTTTTTATTTTATTCGGCCAGACGTCGTCTTTTGCAGCTCTTTTCAACTTACTTCCTTTATCGTTCTTTTCAGTTACTGCAATCAAGGAAAAGTTACTGATCCACTGGTGACAATATCCAACCATTCCCAGAAACATTCTCACCTCTCTTTGAGTCATAGGAGCTCTCATTCCTTTGTCCATCGTTATTTTTCTTAGTCCTTTCTCAATGTTATGTCCCTTCTTTCTTGCAAAATTGCAATTTTGATGTAGACACCTTCAGTCCTCCATCTGCCAAATGATTCAACAATGCTATAGTGTCTATCTCACAGACTTCACGAATTTTCGATGCCACAAGGAGGTCGTCAATATATTGAACTAACACTGAATTTTCTGGCATTTCTAGGCTTTCCAAAGATTTCTTCAATAGCTGATTAAATATTGAAGAGCTTTCTGGATACCCCTGTGGAATTCGGCACCAAGCCAAAATACGCTTGCCGAAACGAAATGCAAAAATTCGCTGACTGTCATGGTGCAATGGGATGGAAAAGAAAGCATGGCATAAATCAATCACTGTATACCATTCTGCGTCATGGGGAATCTGATATAAAATAACTGATGGATTTGGTACAATGGGACAGCATGCCACAACAATTTTGTTTACCTTTCTCAGATCTTGCACTATCCTGAACTTCCCATTAGGCTTTTTCTGTCCCATTATTGGTGAATTGCATGGACTGCTCATTATTTCTCTCAAAATTCCCTGTCTTATCATTTTCTCTATCACAGGAGTTACTCCTTCAATTATCTCAGGTGTCAATTTATATTGAGGGACATTTGGATAGCTCACTCCTTCTTTTACTGTTATTTTTACTGGATCTACATTTCTCATTAATCCCACATCTTCTCCAGTGAAGTCCCAAACTTCTGCTTTCACGGACTGTTTTAATTCTTTAGGTAATTCATCAGGGTTAAATACAGTATAGGTTTCAATAACCTCATCTTCCCTGTTGGCTATTGTCATTTTATACAACACATCATCATCTGAGGTTTCAAATGCTATCCCATCCGTACTACAAAATATAGTGCAATTCATTTTGCACAACAAATCCCTACCTAATAAATTCACAGGACTGGTATCGCATACAAAAAAGCGGTGCATTTCTGAAAATTTCCCTATGCTAACTTTCACTGGTTCTGTAAGATAAGTTTTAATCTGTCTGTTGGACACACCAACTACTTGGATTGTTTCATCCGAGAGAGGAAGATTCTTGACATCAGCTGATCTAACAGTTGATCGAGTAGCACCAGTATCCAATAGGAAAGTAATATTTTCGTCATTAACCTTCCCATCTACAAATGAACCTGTCTGATCTACTTCTAGATTTGCGCCAAGTACGCACTCTTCTTCCTCCCTTCGGCACCGTCAATAACCCTCTTCTGAGTCACTCTCATCGCGTTGTAGCCAATACTGTGAAACAGCACTAGCGCGGGGTAGCTTGTTTACCTGTTCTTCATAGTAGAATCCTGTTTCGCTACTATACTTCTGAGAGTTTCTGCTCTGTGGAAAAGGCGGTTTTGGCACCTGATTCGGTTGGGCAACAACCTGCTGCTGTCGCTGCAGTTGACCACTCACCTCATTCTGCACCTGTGGATTCAATGATGCATTTTCATTGTTAGAACTTGGGGGAGATTTACACTCGGATTTCCAATGCCCAACCTACCGCAATTATGACATGGGAATTTCTTTTTAGCTTCTTCTATATTAAAGCTTCCTTTTCCTTTTCCAGGACCAAATTTCTGTCTTACTCCTGTGTTATTTGCTTGTTCTGCTAATTGAGCTTCCTGCCTCTCTGCTACTTTTACCTGTGCCCACATAGCCTTTTCTTTCAATTTTCGCTGTTTTGCTTCAATCTCATCACTGAAATATTTAGCATGTCTTAGTACTTCATCTATTTTCTTATTTTGCCAATCAACAGTATGTTGTTTTATCATTTCACTAATTTCTGGACGTAGACCATATACAAATCTGTATACAAAATGACTCAAATCCTTTTCACTCAAATTTTCATCTCCACTAAACTGTTTAAAAGCCAATATCAGCCTTTCATAATATGCATGCACTGACTCTTTACTTTCTTGGTGTGTTCGGTCAATTTTCACCCAATCTGTCTCTTTAGGAGGTACCTTGTTTTTCAAAAATGCAATAACTTGTTCATATTTCTTCATTACTTCGGGGTCTGGAGCCCCTGTTTTTGGATCCCTAGGATATTCCTGAGTTGGCCAGTTGATCATGAGCTTGCACTCTGTCTATAAATCTGCTGGTACTGTTATGTCAAAAAGACTATTCAAGTCAATCCATAATACTTTAGACAATTTGACAAATCTATCCACCTGCCTATACCACTCAACAGGCTTCTCGCGCAGTTGAGGGAAATCATTTGTAAAGGACAAAATGTCCTGTCTTGTCCATGGGACATGAACATATCCTCCTCCTAGAATCTCTCTCTTAGGGCATTCTGTCACTACCTTTTCTTTTTCTCTTACAGGCAATGCTGCAAATGTCTTATCTGAGGCATCGTCTCGTTTTCTATACCACCTGCTTTTCCATTTTTCCATATCTCCCCATTTTCTCAGTAAGACAATTATTTCTTTAATCTGACTTATCCGTCCTGTGGTATTCAAATTTTCAATATTTTTTTCAGTGAAATCAATTCGATATGGTTTTTGCAAAGCCTTTACCCTTTCAATATCTATTCCCATTTCATTTGCTACTTCTTCTAGTCGCTCATGTAGGTATTTTGCTCTCCATGTCACACTTTTGCACAGAAATAGTAATTCTTCATCTTGGTAAGTTTTTAATTTCTCTGTGGGGATAGTTCCTACTATTAATTCTTCCAGTACCATTCGTAATTTGGCCACATCTATTGATTGGGATTCTTTGTCTTTTCTCTGTAAACGTCTTAACCATTCACTTAATTCTTCTGTAGATGGACCTACTGGTTTCTCTTTACTACCTTGTTCCAAATTCTTTTGTGCTTCCAATATTGACCCCACTGTCGTTATACTCTTTTCAGTAAAATTCTGACTTATAAATGGATTGCTTGAAACATTTGGTTTGATCATACCTATTGTCTGTCTCCATGGATTCTCATTTTGGTTCGGTTTTGGCTGCTCAACCTGTTTATGGCTTTTATAAGGAACTGTCAAACAATGTTCACTATCCTTTTGCTTATCAAAAATAGGCATTACCGGACCTATCGTCACTGGAACTGTTACAGCTTCCAGATTTTTAGTCAGTTCCCTTTTTTTCTCTGTTAATTCTAAGGTTGTTTTGGCTAATTCTGCTGAATTTTCACCATTTACTCTACTCTCTGACTTCTTTTCTACCTCTCTAATGGAGTTATTTTTCTCAAAATCTTGAGTCATTGTTTCTGTCTTTATAATTCGTAAAGTTTCTTTCATTGGGGCACTTGGTGTTAATATCTCTGGCTCTGGTCGATACGAAGGTGGATTTTTATAAAACATGTCATCAAGAACATCATCCTCAGATTTGTTCACTCCATACCCTCTCGATCCTGTATTATGTCTTTTCTCTGTACATTTTCGTCCTCCATTATCCTCTGCCGTTCTTACAGGAAACAATCCTTCAGTCATACTAGCATTCCGCCACCTTCTCATTCGATCATCATGATTTTCATGTCCGTACTGTCTCCCAAACATGTACCTATATCTTCCACCACTCCTCTGTCTCTCTCGATCATGCATCTCTTCTTCCCATTCTGTCAATGCTTCAAATTGTGTTGGTCTAGGTCTTGGTTCTAAATTCATCATTTTCTCTCTTAAGTTTCTCAGAACTGCCAAGTTAAAAGAACCATGTTCTGGGAATGCCAAGACTTCATCATCCCTCGTATTTTTTACCCAGTTATCCAACCAAATACAAGTATGATATCCATATTTCGCAACCATAAAGGATGCAGGGGTTTTTGGTGGAGGAAGTAACTGTCCTTCCCTTGTCACAATCGGTTTGTCCCTTTTGAACCACCTTTTAATTTTTCCCAAACAGGACTTTTTCTCCTTTTCTGGTGGATCGTAATACATTTTTCCTGTCTTTCGTGTATCGCTAGTCTCTCCTTACGACTGTACTGTTATTCTGTCCAATCGTAGCGCGACTCACACTAACGCACCAATCCGGAGCATCTGCGTCACTTCTGTGATTCTCCAATCCAAGCGTGACTCTCACTAATGCACCAATCGGGAGCGTCCACGTCACTTCTGTGATTCTCCAATCCAAGCGAGACTCTCACTAACGCACCAATCAGGAGTGTCTATGCCTCCAGCTAACTGACCAATCCCAGCGCGGTCTTTCTGATGTCAACAACCGCTGCTCCTACTCCTGTTTCTACTGACCCCTCCTTTAGAAAATTTCTCAGTACGTTTCCAAACCTTTTAATTTACAAAATCTGTTAGTAACTACATAAAAACACCACCATTGTCAGCTTCGCTAACCAAAGAATAGAAAAAAGACCCTTTCCACAAGAATTCTGTCTTTCCCGAGAGCAGCGCTTACCTCTGCCCTACTACGGAATCATTACTTCCGTTAATAAAGTAGCACATCCCTCTACCTTACCCTTCTAGCAAGCATTAGCTAACTGCTTCTCTAGAATTAAGACACCTAGTGGGAGACCCAATGCTCCTGAGAAATAAAACTAGAGTTTCGCAATTAACCGGAATGCCTTTTCATTCACACAGTTTCATACGGAAAAATGTAGTACATTCACACAGAATTCTGTCTTTCCCGAGAGCAGCACTTACCTCTGCCCTACTACAAAATTATTACACTAGTTAATAAAGTAGCACTTCCCTCTACTTTATCCTTCTATCAAGCTCAGAGAACACATGCTACCTTTTCAGTAATAAGCGTTATCAGAGTACCTTCTGGCCTCCTGGTACCTAAGACCAAAATTTCACAGGTAACCTTTGCTAACATGCACACTTCTCTCATACAGAAAATGTTTCTAATGGTACCACACGATGATGTTAACAAATCAAACCCAGACAATGCGTCGTGCAACTTCACTTGTTACACGTTTCCCCTGTGTGCCTACAGGGCAACAAAAATTCCGTCTTTCCCGAGAGCAGCGCTTACCTCTGCCCTACTACGGAACTGTTACAAACATCCGACTTCCTACATCCCAGAAGCCATGCAAACAACATGGAACTCGACGTAACTCAACATATAGTGTTAGTACATAAACCAATATCAATCAATAATCAATACTCAATAAGCAATGTACAAGCAATAATCACCAAACCAAACCAATAAAAATCATCATCCTGCTACCAGAAAAACTGATGCAGCGTGCAATCCAAAATCCTCTCTTCTTCACAGACCAAGGTGCCGATTCCGATCCGTTAAAAAAATTCCCCATACGACTCGTATCCGGAATTTTTTCCGTACGAATCGTACAAGTCCCGTACAAACTGGCAAGTACGATCCGTATGGGAAAAAGTCCATACGAATCGCATTGGGAAAATTCCCCCACACTTACTCGGGTCGGAAAACGTGTCCGACACGTACCCGGACGTTTTTACGTGCAAATGTGAATACCGAAGTCCGAGAGGGCAAGTACGATTCGTACAGTGCGTCCGAAGTTACAACCGTATGGAAAAAACACCGTACGGACCGAACTCCCATAGCAACCATGGAGACATGTGCTCGCATACGCGCCAAACCCCCCCCAGCCCCCGTATGTATGCGCCTAACCCCCCCAGCCCCCGTATGTACGCGCCGAACCCCCCCAGCCCCCGTATGTACGTGCCGAACCCCCACCCCCGTAGGTATGGTGCGGACCCCCAGCCCCCCCCGCAGGTACGGAGCGTACCCCCACCCGTGTATGTACGGACCGTACACCCACCCCACCAGTGTATGCACGGACCGTACCCCCCCAGTGTATGTATGGAGCATCCCCCCAGTGTATGTACGCCCACCCCACCAGTGCATGTACAGACCGTACGCCCACCCCACCATTGTATGTACGGACCGAACCCTCCCCATTGTGTATATGGAGCGTACCCCCCACCCAGTGTATGGACAGACCGTACGCCCACCCCACCAGTGTATGTACAGACCGTACCCCCACCCGTGTATGTATGGAGCGTACCCAGACCCGCGTATGTTCGGAGCGTACCCCCACCAGTGTATGTACGGACCGTACCCCCCCCAGTGTATGTATGGAGCGTACACCCCCCCAGTGTATGTACGGACCGTACGCCCACCCCACCAGTGTATGTACAGACCGTACCCCCCCAGTGTATGTATGGAGCGTACCCCCCCAGTGTATGTACGGACCGTACACCCACCCCACCAGTGTATGTATGGACCGTACCCCCCCAGTGTATGTATGGAGCGTACCCCCCCAGTGTATGTACGGACCGTACGCCCACCCCACCAGTGTATGTACGGACCGTACCCCCCCAGTGTATGTATGGAGCGTACCCCCCCCAGTGTATGTACGGACCATACGCCCACCCCACCAGTGTATGTACGGACCGTACCCCCCCAGTGTATGTATGGAGCGTACCCCCCAGTGTATGTACGGACCGTACGCCCACCCCCCCAGTGTATGTATGGACCATACCCCCACCCGTGTATGTATGGAGCGTACCCCCCCAGTGTATGTACGGACCGTACGCCCACCCCACCAGTGTATGTACGGACCGTACCCCCCCAGTGTATGTATGGAGCGTACTACCCCCTCAGTGTATGTACGGACCGTACGCCCACCCCACCAGTGTATGTACGGACCGTAACCCCCCCAGTGTATGTAACGAGTGTACCCCCCCAGTGTATGTACGGACCGTACGACCACCCCACCAGTGTATGTACGGACCGTACCCCCACCCGTGTATGTACGGAGCAAACCCACACCCCACCAGTCTAAGTACGGAGCGTACCGCAGGCCCCAACACCAGTACCCTCACCCAACATCGTGCATGTACGAGTCGTACCAAAGGCAGAGCAAAGGACAGCACAGTACAACAAAATGGCCGGTGTACGCACCGTACAGACGCTAAAAACACTCGTACACAACCAGGACAAAGCAATACAACACAAGAAGACTCAATTTGATTCGCACAAAGCCACAAAACATGTCCAACAAGCCCAAATACAACCTATTCACTGACCAGCAACTGCCAAACAGCTAAACAGAGGCCCAAAACACAACCACTCCTTATAAGACACCCACCCAAAGTTCAAACACAGCCACACCCAACAAAGGGACCAATAAAAAGGCCCAACACACACAAACCATGATCCTTTGCAACAGATCCACTGCTGCCAGACCACAGAGACAACGCACTGCACCACACTACATCCATCAATACACCTTACACTTGCACACCTTCACACAACCATCCTCACAAACACCCCCTCATCACATTCACACACACCTTCACAACCACACCCACACACCCACAACCATCCACACCCACACCCCCCACAACCATCCACACCCACACCCCTCACCATGGCCACTACCAAGAATCCAAAGTTCACTAGCCGAGAGTTGGAGATCCTTGTCGACGAAATCATCATAGTCGAGCCACAGCTCTTTCGAACATTGGTCAGACAGACCAGCATATCAGCAAAATCAGCCATGTGGCAGAGGATTGTCGATGCTGTCAATGCTGTTGGGGCTACTAGAAGGACCAGCCATGAATGCCAAGCCAGGTGGTACGATCTGCGGACGCGAGTCTGAGCAAAAATGACGGAGGAGCACAACCAGGCCAACATCACTGGAGGAGGGCCGCCCTGCAGACTGGTACAGTACCATCCCTGGGAGGAGAAGGTGATGGCCACGCTGCCGCCGGTGGGAGTGTACGGAGTAGAAGGACTCCGAGAGCCTGGTGAGTACACAAACAACACACCTCACATGGGGGGAACGCCATACACAACCAAAATCACAATCATGCACGCAACCACCCCAAAGCTATCGCCTGACTCAACCACACTCCAAAAACACGCACATGCCACTAGCGCCACCATGCCCCATGCACCCAGCTAGACAATGCCAAGTCACAGGCCACAAAAATCACCAACACAAGACACGGTAACCCGGATGGCGGGAGGGTGGGCCTCAAAAATCACATAGTGCAACTCAGAAGCAGACAACAATGCCCACAGCCCATATGGCCTAGGTCACAGCCAGACAAACAGTGTGTCCCCACACAGTAAAGACTTGCATGCAAATGGCGGACGCCTTGCATGAAGACATGGGTGTGAAGGCACATTTAGCACATAACAGCAGCTAATGAGCAGGCAACACTGTGAAAGAGTGGCAGCACACAACACCACAGCAGCAGCGCAGACTCAGCCACCACACCCAATGGGTGCCTGGATATTAGAAACAAACCCACATTAACAAGCCAAGGGCCATTCAAAGACCTGCAAACTGTGTGTGCCTAGGAAGCTGGGCTGAGGGGACAGAGGGTGACAGACAGAGGGAGGAAGAGGGGGAGAGAGAGGGAGGGAGACAGAGGGGGACACAGGGAGATGGACAGAGGGAGGAGGCAGACACAGGGAGGGAGAAAGGGAGACGGACGGAGGGAGGAGGCTGACACAGGGAGGGAGGGAGAGGGGGAGAGAGAGGGAGGGAGACAGAGGGGGACACAGGGAGACGGACAGAGGGAGGAGGCTGACACAGGGAGACGGACGGAGGGAGGAGGCAGACACAGGGAGGGAGAAAGGGAGACACAGGGAGACGGACGGAGGGAGGAGGCTGACACAGGGAGGGAGGGAGAGGGGGAGAGAGAGGGAGTGAGAAAGTGAGACACAGGGAGACGGACGGAGGGAGGAGGCTGACACAGGGAGGGAGGGAGAGGGGGAGAGAGAGGGAGTGAGAAAGGGAGACACAGGGAGATGGACGGAGGGAGGAGGCTGACACAGGGAGGGAGAAAGGGAGACACAGGGAGACCAATTCACCCTTGGGTGGTGTGGGAATGCCGGCTCGTCAGCAGGTGGACTGCGTGCATGTAGACAAGGGTAGGCAGTGCCTGAATCACCCTCTCTTCTCCATGGCAAAATACTGGGCCATGTGTCAACCTGTGCACGAGTAGATCGTCACCTACCTGCATTCTCTAAGTGTGTAGAACAACACCATTTGCCCACGTATAGTGCAACAGGGAAGCCGGCAATGCATGGCTTGCCACACCTGCTCACTCCACTGCTGACTGCAGTCACAAATTACGCAGCAAGTAAGAGTGTGTCACACATAGGTAAAGTCTCAAAAGCTGTGTCCATGGGACATACCCATGCACAAGTGCACTGTGAGCGAAATGCGAGACATATCCAACTACCCAGAGGAACTGTGCCAACTGTGAAGCAAATGAAACATGGATGTCGCACGTAACACAAGTAACATTGTCTCTCTCACACACAGGTCAACGCCGTCGATCTCCCCCCAACACTGGGGGGAAGACTCACAGGACCAGCCTCGGCGTGAAGAGGACCCCACCGGCAGCGACGACTCTCACCACTCCGTGGATGACCCAGACCAACCTGGCCCCTCTGGTGTCCAACCACCTGCAGCACCTGCGTCAGGTACAACTGTGCCAACCACCACCCCCATTCCTGCCACATCCCAGGAGACACCCAGGAGCCCTGCCCGCACACAACAACACAGCCAGTCTGTCCAGGAGGGACAAGGTTCTCCGGGCACCCAGGAGGAGGCAGGCGACACCGCAAATGCCATCCCTCAGGGGTCCCGGAGACCCGATGTGCCCACAACGGCAGGCCAGGTGCAAGTGGGCAGGGGTGGTGGGAGTGGAGGACGGCGGAGGCGCAAACCTGACCAGTTGGCTCAGGAACCGGTAATGTCACACGTCAGCAACATCCTCGACACATACCGGCGTGACACCAGGGGCCTCAGCCAGGTAGTGGAGACCCTCAATGAGATCAAGAACATGCAGGCCGAGCAATATGCCAGTTCACAGTGACACCAAGGACGGATGGAGGCAAGACAGGCTGAGCTTGTGGCGGTGCAAACGGAAATGACACGTGTACTCCGTCGGATTGGCGACAACATGGGCAACCCTCCCTGTGCCACCAGGCGAAAAACATCACCACCCACAGGGAGGGATCAGGAGGAGGAGGAGGATTCATCCGACAGAGCATCCCAAGCATCGTCACGGCCTGCATATGAGGGTCCCCGCAGGAAGGTGGGTCGTCCACGCAAAATACCGTGAGAGTCAGCGGAACATCACCATCTCCCAGGTCACCTGGCACCTGGCCCTCTGGCCCAACAGCAGCACATCAGCAAATGGCATTCTCTGCCACATGGACTTGCTGGTCACTGTCTGACCAATGTTGACAAAGACTGTGGCATGGACTTTGATGATTTCCAATGGCAAGGATACCAACTCCCCCAGTGAACTTTGGATTCTACACACCCGGAAAGCACCTTTTGTCAACACCCCCCCCAACACGTACACCAACACAAATAAAACTTTCACAATCAAGAGATGATGCCTACATTTTGCATTATTCCAATACATGTGTGTTGTAAAGTCTAACCATGCCTGAGTTCATATATGACTGCAACCATCCATACCCTGAGGTCTGAGTCTGCCACAGGACACACATGGGTCACAATGTATCATCCAAGACAGACATGGAGCACCATACACACCCGTGATGGGCCCAACCAGCTCAGGGGATGCACGCACAACCGTGCCGACACACATATTTAGTAGAGCAACAGTCATGCGCAGTGGTCAGGGATCATGTGGAGTGTCCTGGGGGGCGCCCAGGTATGTGTAGACAGGAGGCAGAACCATGTCCTGCAAGCTGGAGTCAGGTGGATGCGGAGAATGGTGGCCTGGCCAACGTAGGATGCATGGGGATGGCACATGTCACAATACCTACACAGTCATGGACATCATGCACAATACAGATTATAATCCCTGACAAACAGCTTGCATCTTGCTCCTCTACACATAGACACATAGCCACTATCACTGAGAACTATGCCAGACATGCCGTATGCACCGTGGCAACAGACCAGCATTGACTGAGAAGAGGCACCTTGGAGGCATAGGGTCACCTTTATTATTCATGTATTCCAGATTGCAAAGGCAACTGGGATTACACATACACAGGTCATGTGGAGTGACATGTGGGTCCAACACTGGCACCCCCCTTCTGCACCACATATGCTTGAAATCCATGGAACTGGCACACAAGTGACGGGTAACAGCTAAACACCCCCTGCTGCTCACGGAGAGGCTGCTATACACCATTGATCCTCTGATGTGGAAGTCCCACACCATGTCAAGCCGATGCAAACCGTATGTTTCCAAGGGCAGTGTGACACACATTGATGCCTTCATCACAATCCACTATCCCATTACAGATGACTGTCAACAAGTCTGACCATCTATTCAGGTGAATCCAGCTACATGTCATGTGCCCCATGGTGATGCTACATGTCTGCAGAGGAACCAAACATCAACAGGAGCAGTGTGCACACATTCTAAAAAAATACCACACCCAAAAACCCATGCTGCATCCCTTACCCTAAGGAGATTTCCAAACTTGTCCGTGCATGTAACGCTGAGTCAGCCAGCACACGTTGCTGTGTCCATGACGAATAGCAGTGCCACAACAATGCAACCAGCAGACGGCATGCGCAAGTACCTGTGGATGAGAGACACACAAGAAGTCAGCCACAAGAAGCACATGCACTTGCATGTGCATGTACTCGACACATATAAGGATGACAACATGCTAGGTGACAATAATGACTCCGGAAATACACTCATCAATTGCACCATCACTCGAGCGACACATCCAAACACACCTCTGACTCACGTGGCATACATGCAGATGGACACACACATTCCAACACATGCCATACAAGGCCCAATGCGTGCACACTCAGACACTGCAACTCACCACTAAGCAAAGAAGTCGCGTATGAGCCGACTCCGGATGTCCTCAACCGCCTCCTCCTCCTCCACATCACTTGCCTCATCACCAAGGCCTACATCCTCCACGGGTGGATGGTCCTGATCATCCTGATCCAGGATGAGTGTCACAGCTTTCTCAACTGCCATGTTGTGCAGCATGCAGGACACCATGAAGATTTTGCAGACCTTCACCGGTGCATATGGGAGTGCGCCGCCGGTCTTGTGTAGGCACCGGAATCGGCTCTTCAGAAGGCCAAACGTCCTCTCTATCACTCGCCTGGTCCGGCCATGGGCGGTGTTGTAGCGGTGCTGGGCAGCCGTGCTGGGTTTGCGGAGAGGCGTGATCAGCCATGGCATGTTGGGATAGCCAGCGTCCCCTACATGGAAACAACATGGACAAAAGTAGGTCAGGAGAAGCTGTCAGACAGGAATAGTACGCTAAATACAGGAGTGACAGAGTGTACCCACCAACAACACATGCTCGTTCGTTGCGCAGCTGCAGCATCATTTCAGGCACCCTGCTATGCCTCATGATGTAGGCATCGTGTGCTGATCCTGGAAAACGAGCACAGACATGGGAAATCACCATGTTGGACATACAAGGGCATTGATGGAGTGGTAGTGCTTGCGATTCCTGTACGCTACCTCCTGTGCCTGTGGTGGTACCAAAGCCACATGTGTCCCATCTATGGACCCAATGACATGGGGCATCCCTCCCAGGGCATAGAACTCACGCTTGACACGTGTCAACTGCTCAGGAGTTGGGAATTTAATGAACTCATCCAGGTGCAGCAACATGGCCTCTAAAAAATCATGCAGAACCCGGCTAAACATTGTTTGAGACATCCCACCCACATGAGCAATGGTATGTTGAAAGGTACCCGTGGCAAAGAAATGTAGGGCTGCCATTACCTTCATCTTGGGTGTTAGTGCCGTAGGATACCTGTGTAGCAGTTGCAGGTGTGGTGCCAGCCTTGCCGTCAAGTCCTCAATCAACGGTTGGGGGAAGCGGTAGCGGCGTATACAGTCATTCTCCCGCATGTCAGCCAAGTCCGGAATTGGTCGGGAAGAGGCGGAGCCCTGCAGTAATTTGGAAGGGACAAGGAAGAGTGAGTGCACTACAACAACAATTTCTATGTACTGAGCACATGTTCATCTGTCAATACACATATACTACATACAGAGTATGCAGATAAGTCCTTGTTTCGCTACTCAGTGTTCCATGCATACATACACACCTTACGTCGGATTCCACATGTGGCCTGGTATGCGTAACACTGTGCCATGGCCATCTACACACAGACACATGTTGGTTGCAGCAACTGCAGATGCATTTGAGGGAACACCAACAGCAAGCTAATGGGAACACACGACACATACATGACATAGTCACATCGTGCAACGCGGGTAGTCACATGTCAGGTGTGAGAACCCCTGTAGCTGGCATCAGGGGACAGTTGCGTGTGTTGTTGACTGTGCCATGGCAGTGACGCTTTTCACAAGTGTCCTGTACTACATGCACACATGTCAAAGGAGGGAAGGGGATGTCTGGCACATAGTCCACCATCACACATGACATCTGTACACATCTCGTCATACATCTATTGCCTTCACAACTCAGGAGTAATGTGCCACATCACAGCCTGACACACCTGTGCCCCACACATGTAGTACTGCACAGACAATGCCTTGATGTCCAGCCTTGGACAAGTATGTCAGCTCTATTCCTTTCTGTGTGCTGCCTGTCACCACTGTCAGGTGTGAAATGCACCGTACATACGCTCTGAGGGCGTGTGTACGTTCCCCATCACTATGGGAGTGCTGCCGTAGGCCTACCCATAGTGATACGGCCCGTACACGCGTGTGTACGGTCCGTATCATTATGGGTTTGCTCGCGTATGCGTACCCATAGTGATACGCACCGTACACACACGTGTACGCTCCGGGTACGCATACGCGAGCAAACCCATAGTGATACGGACCGTACACGCGCGTGTACGGTCCGTATCACTATGGGTTTGCTCGCGTATGCGTACCCGGAGCGTACACGCGTGTGTACGGTGCGTATCACTATGGGTACGCATACGCGAGCAAACCCATAGTGATACGGACCGTACACGCGCGTGTACGGTCCGTATCACTAAGGGTTTGCTCGCGTATGCGTACCCGGAGCATACACGCGTGTGTACGGTGCGTATCACCATGGGTATGCATACGCGAGCAAACCCATAGTGATACGGACCGTACACACGCGTGTATGGGCCGTTTCGAATGCATTTGGGGTGCCCTAGGGCCCTGGAACTCACCGTACCTGTGTGTGAATATCCAAATTACATAGGGGACACATGAGGGACAAGTATAAAGCCCTACATGCATGCTGGTTGTCATGGAGACTGAGTTTAAAGTTTGAATTTTTTTCATCAGGTGGCCAGCAAAAGTCGGTTTGAAAGAATCTACTTTGTTGCAAAGTGGTTGTTGACTTGACATCATGCTCAATTAAAAAAAAATGCAAAGCCACTGACTGGGGTAGGTTTAAAGGGATTGGAGGAAACATAGGATGCAAATGTGAGTGACCAATCACTCTGTACTCCTGTGAATGAAACAGGGCAGCAAGGCAGATATAAGGCAGCCAGGTCCCATGTGAGAGCACTTGCCTGCACATCCTTTGATTCCACAACACTGCTGCTGCTCATGAATCCTCTGGCACCATGTCCAGGTCTGTGGAGAGGGCCCAGCCTTTCACCCACGAGGAGAACCAAGCCCTGCTGGATGTGATCCTCCCACAGTACACCATGCTGTATGGTCGACCAGGGGTTCAGGTGAGTGCTGAGTCCACTAGCAAAGACTGTGCCCCTTTTTTGTGACTGTGACGTCTGCCATTGTGTCCAGGTGTAACACACATGCAATGTACTGTAGAGTGGGTCCCGGGTGGGGGAATGCCTAATGTCTCCCAGCCAGAGCATGCTGTGGTGCATGTCTGCTCTCCTCACTTGCATTGTGTGTACTGTGACAATCACTGCATGTTGCATTACACATTCTGCCTGTCTAATCCTCCTGGGAATGTTGTTACTACAGTCCTTATGTGAATCTGTGGTCCCCCCAGTGTGACAGGTGGCAGTACCCACAGATGTGTGTTTGTTTAGTGTACCTGTGCTGAGAGTGTACAAATGATGTGTTTGTCCCCTGGACATTGGTGTGTGTGTGTAAGTCCCCTGTCATGTGGGTGAGTGCATATGTGGAGTGTAGCACCCCAGCTGCATGAGGGATGGATATACCCTGCCCATCTGATGTGAGCAGGGAGCGGTGCTGTGTGTCTGCGGTAATGGGCCAGCCCCACACCTGTGACACCCCCCAGTCTAGTGGCACATGTGCAGAGTGAGGTGTGTAGCTGCAGTTGGCAATGGCAGGTGATTGTCCTGTGGCTGTGTGTGTCTGTATACTCTGCTGAGGGCGCCTCAGTGGCCTGTGGCATGTGACTGCTTTGAGGTGCTGCACATAATCCTGGTGTCGCTTGTGATGCACAGTGTGAGCCTGGATGATTGATTGTGTCGTACACCTCATGCCACCTGTGTACTCTACGATGCCACCTAGTGCATTTTGCCTTCCACAGAGGAAAATGTCCCTATGACACAGGTGTAATGAGTTTGATGCATTCTATGTCCTGTTAAAACCAGCCAAATTGTTCTAATATGTGTCCCTGTGACATGTCGCAGGTGTATTGATATTGTCTCACTTTTTCATCCTCACAGGTAGGCGCCTGTGCCAAGGAGCAGATCTGGAAGGACGCCGTCAGTGCCGTGAGGAAGACGGATGGTCGGAAGCGGCGCCTAGCCCAGGTGAGGAAACGCTGGCAGGATATCCGGTGCTGGACGCGGAGGATCGCACGGGTCCTGCTGGGGGACTCACCTGTGAGCCAAAAGAACCATGGGCGCCACCGTCTGACCCACATCCACAAGCGTGTGCTGGCGGTCGTCTTCCCTGACATGGACAGGCGCTTACGGGAAAAGCAGCAGCAGGAAGGGGGTAGGTACATGTGTGTTTGTTGTGTGTCACCAGCATTTGTAAGTGCACAGTTGCATGGATACACTGCCAGGGTTTAAATATGCAGTGCAGTTCCTGTTCCCCAAAGTGTAGCGGTGCTGTCCTTCCTCCCTTCCCCTCCTTGCCATGTGTACCCTGGTCTGTGTGTAGTCACACTTGCACAAGGTTATCTAGGCTGCCAGTTTATCGATGTGCCCAATGCTTGCAGCTTCATGTGTGGGGTGGTGTGTAACAGGTTTGGGGACCTTGCCTGTGCCCTGTCCAGTTCAGTACTTGTGGGGTCCATGTCAGTTGTCACTGATGCTGAGTCCAGACATAGGAGTGTGTCTCAAAAGTGTAATGCTTTACAGCATGCATGTCCTATTTTGTGGCCTGTGACATGATGTGCATGAGTGTGAGATATGCAGAGTGCAGGGATGGTGGCTTGTGTTGCAGTCATTACCAATCAGGACCATGGAGTAGTGTGGCCACTACTGTCCCCTGGGGCATCTTTTCCTAGGTATCATGTGTGTAATCCAAAAATGTCGACAATCTCTGTGTCTACAGCATAGGTTGTGCTCTGTGCCATTGTACCCTGGCACCATTTGTATTTACGTAAACTCTGCTACATGTGTCCACTGTACAGGCTGACCAAATGTCCCTTGTTCATACTCACGGGGGCCAGTGCCTGTGTGTATTGGTAAAATGATCTGATGATGGCCATTTGTAGATGATGTATTTGTACCGGCGCACCAGGGGTATTTTGTGTCCAATCAGGATTTCTTGCAGGCCATGTGTTTTTATTCCAGATTAAGAGATGTAAGTGCTTCCTGTGTCTCAAAAAATTGTCTCATGTAGGGGGTGGTTGGTGCGGGCAAGGCCTACATGTCTAAACCTGAAGTCTCCTTGCTAGGTCTGGCCAGTGTGTGATGTTTGTCTGGACATACACTCAAGGTGCAGTGACCCATTAATGTTGGGCATGTTTTTAAGTATTACCTTTGCAGCATGTGCCTACAGTTAATAGACATGGTTCCTGCTCATCCCTTTTTACGCCAACACTGTGTGCTGCAGATGCTGTGCTGGATTGTCCCCAGTGCCTGGCTCCTCTGTCCAAATCCATATCATGTTATTTGCTTTTGTGTCATGCTCTCCATAGTTGGTCAGTGGCATGGTGGGTCGACCAACTGTGTGTTGCAGGGCCTACATATGTACCTTGTATTGTAGATGTTACTCATGTTGCTTTTCAGGCTATGCACTGTGACCTATGTGGATTTGACTCATGTGACATATGTATACAGGTGTCTGATTATTTCCTGTCTCTTCACCTTGCCCACAGCATCGTCGAGGGACACCGAGGGAGACACCGGCACGGACCGTGAGGAGGGAGCGAGCACCAGTGCCAGCAGTGCAGTATTGTCTGGCACATCGAGTGGAACGGAGGCCGAGGGAGTGATGCGGAGGACCTGTCCAGTGCCACTTCAGAATATGAAGCTGACGGGTCCGAGGCTGAGCTCTCCGAGGGGGCGGAGGCTGCTCCGACAGCTGAAAGCAGCCCTCCATCTCTCCCCGCCCCCTCCATTGCCATCACCGGCATCCCACTTGCTCGTGTCCCTTCCCGGCGTGCTAGGTCACCACGTGTCTCCTTTCTGCCAGGCACCGCACCCCCTTCCCCTGTCTCCACTGCTGCCGCCAATGCCGAGTCTGTGGACATCCTGCGGCAGTTGCATGTTGGTCAGACTGCGACGCTTAATGTCCTCCATGGCCACAGCCGGGTGCTCAACCAGATGGAGGCATACTTGGAGGGCATTTCAGCCGCGCAGTCTGACCAACGCAACTTGCTGAGGTCCATAGACTCGACACTGACTGCAGCAGTGGGTCTCCTGCAGCGCTACATCCTACCCCCTACCCCTGCCCCATCCACACTTCCCACTCCCATGCCTGTCCCACGTACACCCAGACGTCAGCATGCATGCACCACACCAGACACAGGCACCACATCAGCAGGGCAGGGCAAGCGCACACCTCCTGGCACGCACACACAGGGTGAAGTAGGCAAACCCACTGGGTCGGGGGCAAACGTAGGTCACGCAGCCAGAGTGGGAGTCCGCATTCCGCAAAGTCCACTCCCTCCAAATCCACTCCCCTCAGCTCTCCTGGCCACGAATCCAGCAAAGATTCCTTCATGGCTGCTCTGTCCCTGAGCCCAAAAGTGACACCACCCAGCAAGCGGTCAAAGGAGTCCCCGGTCAGGGTAGTTGAGTGCCCCTCCCTGTCCACACCCTCCCCCAGTAGCGCTGCGACCCATCCCTCCGACCCCCCTTCCTCCTTGGGGCCTGTGGTTCCTTCGGGTGCAGGGGAGACGCTGGGGGACCTTGATGACGTGTGCAGCACCATCCTCACCACCTCCTTTGGCGCTGCCCCACCCCCTGTGGTGGAGTCCTCCGTCCCTGCACCCACAACGCCTACCCTTGCCCCTCCTGTCCCTGCGGTGCCTGGTCCTTCCCCCCACATGATGCCCCCCCCTGTGGAAGACAGGGTGGTCTGAACTGTGCAGGCAAGCTAGGGGACACGCGCCCCACTGTGTCCCCCATCCAGCTTATGGACTGCCCTATGGGCTTTGTAAATATTGAACTTTATCCAAAGAAACATTTTTTGATCATGCTGAATAAAGCAATTTTTTTTTTCCTTAGAACACTACTGCTTTTCTGGTATTGCTGTTGGTGGGGCTGCTACATGATTTTGGGTGGTGATCATGTGTTGGGTGTGTGGGAAATGTCGTAGTGTGCTGGTCATAGGGGGGACCCTGGTATCTGTGTGCCATCACAAGGTGTTAGCTAAGTTTCTTTGTTCATGTAAGCAGTTACTGCATGGTGACATTGTCCAAAGGTGTGTTCCTTCCTCTGTGTACCCTGACATCTTCCCTGCAGGGTGTTTCAAATATGTTGTGCTGAGCTGTGTCTACATTAGCTGGGTGTGTGACGGACCCCTTCAACTTTGGCCATGCATGCAGAGCGATGTCTCCACCTGCAACATTCGTGGCATCCTTGGTGATCACTGTACTTGTGTATGTAGTCTGTTGACATGACTTCATGTGGACATGTTCCCTTTTAGGCACTATGCATGTGTTACATGTACTGCAGGGTCTTTGTGCACCTGACTGACAATTGTGGCCATTGGATCTGTGGGTACTCCACCCTTTTTCTCTCCATGGGCACTGCTGGGAGGACTCTGCACCCACCCCTCCTGTGTCTGGGCACTGCTGGGGAGACTCTGCACCCACCCCTCCTATGTCTGGGCACTGCTGGGAGTGATAGGCACCCACACCTCCTATGTCTGGGCACTGCTGGGGGGACTCTGCACCCACCCCTCCTATGTCTGGGCACTGCTGGGGGGACTCTGCACCCACCCCTCCTGTGTCTGGGCACTGCTGGGAGTGATAGGCACCCACCCCTCCTATGTCTAGGCACTGCTGGGGGGACTCTGCACCCACCCCTCCTAGGTCTGGGCACTGCTGGGAGTGATAGGCACCCACCCCTCCTGTGTCTGGGCACTGCTGGGAGGACTCTGCACCCACCCCTCCTATGTCTGGGCACTGCTGGGAGTGATAGGCACCCACCCCACCTATGTCTGGGCACTGCTGGGGGGACTCTGCACCCACCCCTCCTATGTCTGGGCACTGCTGGGGGGACTCTGCACCCACCCCTCCTATGTCTGGGCACTGCTGGGAGTGATAGGTACCCACCCCTCCTGTGTCTGGGCACTGCTGGGAGGACTCTGCACCCACCCCTCCTATGTCTGGGCACTGCTGGGAGTGATAGGCACCCACCCCTCCTATGTCTGGGCACTGCTGGGAGTGATAGGCACCCACCCCTCCTGTGTCTGGGCACTGCTGGGAGGACTCTGTACCCACCCCTTCTATGTCTGGGCACTGCTGGGAGTGATAGGCACCCACCCCTCCTATGTCTGGGCACTGCTGGGGGGACTCTGCACCCACCCCTCCTATGTCTGGGCACTGCTGAGGGTACTCTGCACCCACCCCTCCTGTGTCTGGGCACTGCTGGGAGGGCTCTGCACCCACCCCTCCTGTGTCTGGCCATGTACGCTCCGAACATACGCAGGTCTGGGTACGCTCCATGCATACACGGGTGGGGGTACGGTCCGTACATACACTGTTGGGGTGGGGGTACGCTCCATACATACACTGTTGGGGTGGGGGTACGCTCCATACATACACTGTTGGGGTGTGGGTACGCTCCATACGTACGTGGGTGTGGGTACGGTCCGTACATACACGGGTGGGGGTACGCTCCATACATACACGGGTGGGGGTACGGTCCGTACATACATGGGTGGGGGTACGCTCTGAACATACGCGGGTCTGGGTACGCTCCATACATACACGGGTGGGGGTACGGTCCGTACATACACGGGTGGGTTACGGTCCGAACATACACGGGTCTGGGTACGCTCCATACATACACGGGTGGGGGTACGGTCCGTACATACACTGTTGGGGTGGGGGTACGGTCCATACATGCACTGTTGGGGTGGGGGTACGCTCCATACATACATGGGCGGGGGTACGGTCCGTACATACACTGTTGGGGTGGGGGTACACTCCATACATACACTGTTGGGGTGGGGGTACGGTCCGTACATACACGGGTGGGGGTACGCTCCGAACATACGTGGGTCTGGGTACGCTCCATACATACACGGGTGGGGTGGGGGTACGGTCCGTATATACACGGGTGGGGGTACGCTCCGAACATACACGGGTGTGGGTATGCGTCGTAGATACTCGTACCCACGCTAAACAATCCTGGTGCGGCACGTACCCAGGCCTTTGGCACGTGGGTACGGGCCGTACCACCATTGTTGGGGTGACGTAGGTGTGGGCGTGGTACGACTTGTACCCACGCTCTTAAGGCTTGGGTACGGTACGTACCTGTATTGTTGTGTTGCCGGTTCGCGTCGTCACCCACTTCCGTTGTGGTGGACGCTGGCGTTGCTGGACACGCCCCCACCCCCTCGTAGTGACCAGGGCCTGGAGGTCAGGTATGTCCAGAGCATGTGTGTTGTGTGACTTGGGTGGGGGTTTTATCTCCTGCCCCTGCCCCCCCCTTTGCCCCTGGGTGTTGTTCTGACCTTCTGCGGCGTCTGCGTCGATACCTGTAGAGGAGGTGGACTGCTATGAGGGCCGGGATGCCACGTAGGTTGGGGTCCATGTCTGTCCGTCGCGTACAGGTGCTCCTTGTGAGCCTTGTCCTGATTCCCCGGCACTTTTTGGCTGCCGGAAAATTTTATCCGTGCGGGGCGACGTCGGTACGGATCGTACTTCCTGGTTCGTGAAACGCAGGCTGCAAGCGTCCCGACGTCACGTCGGCGCTTTCCCGGAACACATTTGTATGGATATTTTCGTCGGTCGGTGTTTTGTACGATTCGTACGGAAATGGTGTTTCCATACGAATCGTACTTGCTATTTTGTAATGTTGTTCGACCGGGTACGAGTCGGACGGAGAAAACGCTCCGTCCGAGGGTTCGTACCCGGTTTCTCCAGGATCGGAATCGACATCCCAAATATCTCACTAACACATTCAATCAATACATTCATTGGTGGGGCCCATATCACCAACATTCACACCTTATTGGTCTGCTTTTCCCCGAGAGATGAATGTTCCAAACGCTGACATGAAAGGAATACATTATCCTTATACCTAAACTTCTGGATATTCCTTCCATGTAATCGACAGATCTTATTTAGTTGAGTTTGGTAAAGTGATTTTTCAATCCTCTAACTTACATTTCAATTTTAAACATTTTCTATGAATAAACAACCCAACCCATTTGTCTGTGATCATTAATAAACTTTATCTTGATTAATGCAAATTATAAGAAATCATCATTCAAGCCATAGATCACCATATTTACCTAATCTGGCTAATTGTTGTCCTCTAAGTCAATCAAGTCGTCCTGCAGCACGCTACAGTCCCATAGATCGGGTCGAGACCATAAGCGCGTACCAGTCAATCTATGCCCATTAAATCAAAGATTTTCAGTTCATCAGGAAATTGGGCAGCAATTCAGTCCATCAAAGATTCAGGGAAACAGCTGTCCTGCAGCGTCACCGTCCTCTCCGTCAGCATAACGTCAGGAAAAAGAAAAGAGCACACAACTCACTATTCTATCGGATTTTTATAATAAAATTGATGTAAAATTGTAACAAATATCCGTTTTAGACTGTCCTCATTGGTGGGTTTGGGGTCGGACGGTGAAGTTCTCACATAGTCCATTGAGTTAGGTCATCGCACTTGCTGGTTCCGGTTTTTAAAGACATTCGATTGTTCCTTGTCTCTGGCAGCTTTCCCAGTATGTCCTTGATGGGTACAGCTTGCCTGGGGTCAGGACGAGGCCACTGTTGCTTACAGTAGCGCAGGCGTACTTCACCCAAAACCTTGTGAAGTGTTGTTAGTTACGTCAAGTCAAAGGAGCGGCCATCTTTATGAAGGCCCAAATGGTCAACTTAAGCAAAAAAAACACAAAACATAATTAAAACAAGGAAATGCCTATTAAAATGTTAAACCCTCACTAATTCCCCTATATATATGTAATTATCTAGCATAATAGCAACATTCAAAGCGTTTATACTCACCTAGTGATGTCATCTGGTGCAACTTACATTTACATCACAAAAGCGACATATAACATACAATATTCTAATTTTCTAATATTAGTATGCGTACATATCTTAGTTTACGAATTATATTGGCCATGCAAATGCAAAACCCGCGTGTAATTCAAACATTAATAGGGTTGATTAGTATTCCACTGCAAACATTTAATATACTTTTAATTAATTGATTATTCTAATTAGTATGCTCATGCAAATTAGAGGGGGTATACAAAATTTTGTACTACCCGCTCCATCAATGGCGCATAATATTTCGCCACATTATCGCACTCCACTCAGGGATTATTTACGACTTCATGGAGTCTCTGATGCTGGAGTGGACCTGATTTTTGTAGTGGAGGCGGATCCCACATACCGCTTCGAAGTCTTTTACACTTGGGTCCCCTTTCCGGCAGTGGACGGAGAAGATAATCTGTTCCATGAATACACTGCCACAGCTGTTCCGATTGCATATCAGCCCTTTCGGACCCTTGAGGTTCCGCTCACAGCTTGGAAACATTCAATTTGGTTTAATGGCGCCCTTCCACACTCATACACCCTAGTCCGTTTAGGTCCTTTATCAATTGAAGGGGCCACTTGGCCGGTGTTGGCTGGGTATACCCCTAACCCACGTGGGTTGAAGGCAGCTACGCTGCCTGAACTCTGCGTATTAAATGCTTCTTTGATACAAATGTATAGAGCTGTTATTCAGTTCATGATACACAATTGCCAGGTGGCTCCACCTGGCGTTGATGTGCAGCCTGCGGGACCTGGTGGAGTAACAATCAGTCCCGTCATGGTTAATTCAGTGGTGGGCAAGCAACCAACAAATAAGGATGAATTGCCTTATTGGCTTTCCTAATACCTCTCCTGTCAAAAAACACCAGATTGTGACAATAGTTTGCCTAAAGACTAGGTCTAGGTGTTCCCAGCTTTGTATTCGAAGTGTTTCGGCACTCCCTCTATGACTGTACTCCCCTCTGTGATAAGGCGTTTTCAAGATGAACATGGCTCTGAAGCGGCTGTGGAATTGGGGATGAGACTGGTGGGAGTATTCAACGTGGTTGCTGATCTGATCCTTTCCAATGTCAAGGGCGATGCAGTAAACTTTTAAGTCGCTAATGGCTTAGAGGCTATCTCTGATGTGGACAAACCACGTGGATTACCAAAAGTATTGCAAAGGCTTATAAAACCATTGGCCGCAATAGTTTGGAACTTAAGCCTTTTACTCAGACGCAAACACAGTCTCAAATGCAACAGAAAGCTCAATCTGACACAGATGGGCTTCCAGTCTTTTCTAAAAAGACCTGGAAAGATAAAATGTGGGAACAGCAACAACAGAAGTAGGAGTCGCGTGCTGGGCCACCGACTCCTGAAGCTTCTGAGCGCACTTATGACTCACGTGACCGTGCAAAAGTTAAGATCCTAATAGATTTGAGGTCCCTGATCAGCGTTCTCCTCAGTCTTCACATGAATCATCTGGCTTACTTGTCGGTGGTGGGGAGCGCCAAGATTGTGGCAAAGTTTATCCTGCACCACAGGGACGTGAACTGCCTTGTCAGTTTGACGGCAAGAGGAAACAGGAGGAACAACCATGCTTCCGTGTCCCATTTCACAAGAAAAAAGTTGCTGCTTTGACAGTGCCTCAGACGGTGAGAACCCGACTTCTGGACTGGACTTGGGCGGTAACACTGCTAGACAGCACAGCGGAAGTTACAATAGTGTGGGAGGCACTGCATCCTTGTCTGGAGGTGACAGGCAACTGAAACTTTCATTACTGTAGAGTAGCTGTCACCAGGGTGGCCACCCCGGATCAGTTGTATGATATGGTTTTTAGCATTGAGGGTGACATTGAGCGTGTCATCACAGGGATTTTTGGGGAGAATGTGACTGCTTCCTATGACATTTTGATAGCTGAGGCAGATTGGCCCCCACCTTTTGTTCTGGCCGCAGCACGGGGGAGGACGTGATTCTTCCAACTTTCTCGCGTTACGTCCCCCAAGAATATGCGGAGGCTTTTGCAGCTAGGTGGGCTTTAGCACTGGCGCCGGCACTGTACCATAATCAAGTGGGCTGGGGTAAAGATACACCGCCACACGAGATTCCATTGCGGTCTATGCCTCAACCTCAACCCCAATTTCCCATCCAGCGGGAAGCCAAAGGTCCCGTTTCTGATCTAACTCAACAAGAGTATCAATGAGTGATTGAGACATGTGTATCGCCAGTGAATAATGCTCTTCTTACAGTATCCAAACCTGATGGGTTTTACAGCATAGTTTTGGATTACCAGCATTTGAACTCTCATTGTCGTACGTTTGCGGTACAGAATTCCCATAGCTCTGCTCTTGTTGACAGTATTGTTTGTAAAAAATATAAAATGACACTCGACATTTCCAATGGTTTTTATAGCCATAACCTATCCCCTGAATGCAGTCAATGGATTGCATTCACAGCCGGTGGAAAACAGAAAAAATTTGGGGGTTTACCTATGGGGTATAAGAATAGCTCGGGGTTTTCACCACACGTGTTCTCTCCTTGTTAAACAGCATTGACCCAGATGCGTATTCGTATGTTGATGATGTTTATCTCACAGACGACAAATTATGGCCGCATGTATGCCGTGTTGACCGCATAATTCCGGAATTTGCCGACTCCGGATACAAATTTAATTTTGCAAAATCACACATCGCTTGTTATGCGGTGATCTTTTTGGACTATGAGCTCAATAATGAAGGTCGGGGCTGAAGGCCCCACTTCCTGGAGAAATGCACACATTTGCAGTCACTAACTACCCTGAAAAAACTTCAGTATTTGCTGGGATTTAAAAATTTCGGGCAGTCTTACATTCCCGAATATGCCCAGCGTATCAAGCCTCTTTATGCCTTGATACAACCTACCTTTTCAAAAGCCAGCTGGCTCCCTGAACATTCTGCTATTTTGCATTTTGCAATCGTATTTGCTTGAATCTAAGTACTTGTTGACATGTGATAACCACACAAACCTGGTGATACGAATTGTGCCAGGCGCTGTGGGTTTCACTTACTTGACTTACAATGAAGGTGGCACAGTACCTATGGCATACATATCGCACTTGTGCACTTCGGTCGAGATGCAGTTTTCCACTGTTGAAAAAGTTTTGACAGCTGTACAGATGGCAGTCCTGAAGGAATGCGCACTGGCACGGGGAAATGCATTTTGGTGGTTACACCTTACCCTGCTTTAGAAGCAGTGACAAAGGCAAGTGTGCCGAACGCAAAAGCCTTACATCCCCATTGGTTACAATGGCCTACTTCTTTGACATCTCCGGATGTCACGTTTATCTTTGACCCCTCTCTTCAGACACTGGAGTTCTTGAAGTATGAACACATTCATCTGCCTCCTCTGTCTTTGCTTCCTTTGGAGGAGTACGCATGTATCATTTACACAGATGATTCGGCGCAACCGGCCACTTGTTCTAAACATGTTTTTTCAGCGGCTTGTGCAATTGTGGCTGGTACAATGGTTGATGGTGATTTCAAGTCTAATATAGTGCATACTCAGGCACTAGGAGACTGTGCCGACCAATTGGACGAGCTGCGTACTCTGGTTCTTGCTCTCGCGTTTATGGATCCAAAGGTTAACTCTTATTGTATGTGACTTGTATTATTGTGTTCAGTCTTTCAATGACAACTTATTTATGTGGTCTCAAAATGATTATCTAGATTCTAAAGGCAGCACAATTAAGCATAAAATGCTTTGGGTTCAAGTGGCAGATCTTAAATGACGTCTGCCACTCACACATATCATTCATACTCTTGGCCATCAGCATGTGGAAGCACATGCTCTTGGGAATTGTTTGGTTGATGAAGCAGCCAAATCTACAGTAGCCACGTGTTCTGTTGTGGCCGTTACAAGGTCTATGACTAAGATTGATATTGACATTTTGGCTGCAATACCTGCAACTGTGGAGGGCTCTAATTATCCACAGAGCTTCCCTTCAAAATATTCTTATCAGTTAACTCCTGAACAGGTTCCTTTTGCTAGAATACCTGATGTTAGAGATCAGCTGATTCCCAACGCGGACCGCAGACACACTTTAATCAAAACCGCACACAAAGGTTTGGCTTCAGCCCATGCCGGAGTGTCTGTGACTGTTTCTATCTTGCAACAACGTTATTGGTGGCATTGTTTATATAAACAGACCAGTAATTATGTACTTTCTTGTGACATATGTCAACAGATCAAGCCTTCTAGGGTAACACGTCCACCACAAACACCACTTGGCATTGCCAATCGCCCTTTTGCTTGTGTGTATAGTGATCACTGCGGTCCATTTTCTTCTGATACTGCATATAAATTCATTTTAGTTGCAGTTGATTCGTGCACTCGATTCCGTTCGGTTTGGCCACAACGTAGTGCTGACGCTTGAAATGTCATCAGGGATTTGCGTGTCTTTGTAGGTATTTCTGCCTGTGGCATCTTTCATTCTGACTAAGGTCCAGCGTTCGCCTCTAAGGCGTACAAGGATGCAATGAAGTCTTTGGGGGTGCTGGTGCAGTTTTGTCTCCATAAAGGCCAGAGGACAACTCAATTGTGACGTGAATGAACCGTGACTTATAGCAATCCTTGACAGCTAGAGTCTTAGGTACTGGTAGGAACTGGTTAGCCCATTTTTATGGTGTCCAACGTGCACTTAATAATCTCCCTAGAAGATCTCTGGGTGGGCGGACCCCATACAAAATGCTCTTTGGCATCAAAATGTTTGTGCCAGACATTGATGGTCTAAACATTGCGACGGCTGGTGCCACCTTTGATGTAGATAATCATTCTACTATGTTACAGAACCTACAAGAGACCCGTGCCAGTCTTGCTACTGAACATTTTTCCTCAGCAAATGATACAGTACTCCAGAATCCGGTGGTGGGCTGGCTTCCTAAAGTTGGAGATCTGGTCCGAGAAAAGGTGGAAAACAAAAAAGAATTTGGTCCCTCTTATCGGGCACCGGTTCCAGTGCTTGGCCTAAAGGGTACTCGAACAGTAATTTGACCTCCTCTTCCTGGTCGGAAAGACAACAGATACATTTCAGTGGACAATGTCAAACTACAACATCTGGCCAATTCTGAATAGTGAGAAGCCTGCTGTTTCGTGTCCCACACTTTCGAGGATTCGTGAGAGTGGCACGTCTTCCAGTTCACCACACGACACTGTCATCGAGATTGACCCTGTTGTTGAGCATTCTTCTGTTCCCCCAGCTTCCTCTTGCAACACGGAGGCTGAATACACATATCCCACAAGTGAGTCTTTGCATGCTTTGCCAGAAAGTAATTTGCACCATGGCAGTTTTTCCTACGACTCGTCCTCCACCTCCTCAAGTGGCCCAACTGCATTGTCTTTTTTTTTCTCTTGGTTTAAATGAATTTATTTGGTACCTCCATGGACATACCTCTGGTTGGTCCTTATCCTGATTTTTCTCTTCATGTCAATTGGATTTCTAACTGTTTTTTTCCTACTCATCAATGGTCATTATTTGCGTGAACGGTCTGCTGTGAACTTGGTTGATGGTGTTTTTGCCCCCCACTCATCTTCCCACATCATGAAGCGTGACCAGACTCTTGTTAACATTTCAGAATTCCCAGTTTCTGATGGTATCATCTGGGATAAAGTGGATTATCAGATCAATGGTCCGACTGCGATCATCAATGTACCATACATATTTTGTGTTTCTATGGGTGATGTGGTGACACAGGACATGTGTTCTGATGATTTGAATGTACATGCAATACAAGCGTTGTTTTCTGATTTAAAATACTATGCTGATTTTGATGCTGAAGATTTATATATGAATTCAGCCAGTTATGCTGATCTGTTCTGTTATCAACATTATCGGCATCATTTCCTACACAAGACTAACACCTTATGTCCTGTAGTTAATTACACTCACTGGGAACATTGCCCAACACCGTTAAAAGGAAGCTCAAAGTCACTTAAAAATAAGTTTACATACTTTACAGACTGTGATAGGTCAAATTCTGAGCCGTATTATTTTAAACTGAGTAGTTCTTCCTCTCCAAAAGTCATGTTGACCCATAGTAAATTAATGTATTCCACTTCTTTCCAACATGATCTGTCTCTAAAAGGTTATGATCATTGGAAAGACACGGTTGATTTGAAATCAATCTGGGGTTCTAAGGACTGGCATTACATTGTGCCTGCCTCATCCCATCACAGATTTTATTTTTAAATACTACAGTGTACCAATCCACATGCTTTGGTTTAGCTACTGCAAAGAAAATGAACATCCTAGCCATTCCCTCTTTAGCTGAATGTAATAATTGGCACTCATACACAAATTATACATGTGAGTCATTACAGGCTTTATTTCAAATAATTCATTTAATGTATCTGAAATCGATCCTCTAGGGTGGTTAGTTTGCCAATCAAATTCAAATGCCTGCCAGCTCCGTTTTAATAATACTGCTTTAGGCTATATGCAAGACAGACTCGAACCAAGATTTTCTGATTCCCATTCTGTAACAACCTATTCGGTTGGTAAAGTATGTCAACAATGGCTGCAGCACTCTACACTATCATCTGTTAAACAACACTTATCGTTATTTTCCAACAATATTAATTTGGCCAACTTTGTCTTAGGACCTGGGGCTCCTAGGACATAAAGGTGGATTTACGCTGCTTACAATGAAATTTGGAAACTTTCGCAAATTGAAGCAGCATCTTGTTTGCGGGAAATAGACCAGGCTAACTTACAAAAAGCTCTAGCTGTTGTCGACAACAATATTAATACAATGTCTTCCCACATTTATACCTTAGACAATATTGTTTCCTCTGTATTGCCATTGTACCAGCAGATGTGTCTCTGTTATATCATGGTCAGAATCAATTGCGTTCTGTAATGCAAGCTGTGTGGACTTTGCAAACTCTGAAAATGGGAAAAGTACTGTGGGATTATTTGAATGCAACTGCTTTGTTTTTACTGTTTAATATAACCGACAAACAGTAATTCATGTCCATGAAAGATGCTATCTACACACTTCTGCAGATTGAAAAAATAGAACCTTTACCTTTTTCTGTTGCAGAAACTGACTCTGCTGTTTGGCTAATCCATGGGGTTATATCTTTGCCTTTGTCGCTGTTTCAATTCAATTCTTGCATGAAACATTACCCTTTAGGACACTTTAAACCTGTTGGAAGCGCTTTTCTGCATGAAATATGGTCTTTGCCTTTCACCTATCGATGTTTCAGGGACGAAACGGAAGGACTGTGATTCCACAGTAGGTCATTCCCTGGTATGTGAAAACATAAAGCTACATGGGGCATGTAACATGTCAGCACTGAACCTCGCTTGTGTTTTAAAAGGTAAACCCATTCCCGCAATAATTCCCACATTCACTTTTCTTACTAACGGTAGTTATCTTATTTTAAATAACCAAGAATACTGCGGCTTGCTTGCTGGCATACCATACATTGTTACGGTTTCAGTGCACGTAATTTGTTGCAATAATGTGCTTTTTCTGCCCCGTGTGGGCAGCTGGATAGTTCTGTCTGGCCTTCAATACCAACGTTGAAAGCAGAGTTCAACAAGTTGAGCAGATTAAAGGCTCTTTTAACCCAACAAGAAGTACCCCTTAATTCTTCACGAGAAACCTTCAACCTGCAGGTGGCTAGCACTGCTACTGAAGTTCAAATGCTTCTCAACTCTAACCTCCCACTACATTTTGGGGGGCTCATTAATCGCATATTTAATGCATTGACTACTCAAGGCCTGGCTCATTTTTTTTTAAAGCTGTCGGCTTTGACCTTGTGACTTCTTTTCAGACTATATTTGGGGTAATACCTGCATTCATTCATTCTGTCTTTTCCAGCGTCTTTGGTGGGTTTTCCTTAATATTGGCGTTAGTCACTGGAATCCTGCTTCTGCTATACCTGCTGCGCAATGGCTGCTCCTCTTGTGGTACTACACAGACCGGGCCGGCTCCAATTGCTCCGTGACCGAATGCATGGATGCTTCGGTACATTACCACTGGCAACACAAAGTGTGTCTTATGGAATGTCCTTCCGTTTTACATATTTCACTTGCGTGCAACCTCTCTTTTCGTGCTTGAGATCTCAGTTTACATGGGCGTTGGATTTATCCCTTTCCAATACGTCATGTCCGGACCCGGATTTCGACCTGCTAATGGGCCCCTTAGAGGCTCATGAGCATGACTGTTCTGGAACTGGCTTAATGGCGAATGCAGCTGCACTTGGAATTTTGGCTCAATGGGATATCTGTGCGGCTACACAGAATCTCCTACTTCAGAGTTATGTTGACTATCACGCAAGTTATCCAGCGATGCTAATGGAGGCACCCGACTATGAAGAACACTCTTGTTCATTCACCTTGCTAAATTGGATGGCGTCTCTTTTTTATCCTGACCACACTGATGTTCTTTTGGAGAGTGATGTATTCTTTCGCTCCTACACTCTGATTGATTAAATGCATAAATGGCCAACAGTCATCATTTTATGTTTCGGATGCCTTTTTTCCACTATATTTTTTCTCTTCTTCCAGAAATTGTTTATTTTTCTTTCTCTTTTTAGACTTTCGTCTTTGATTTTTTTCCCAATTTATGGACATGCCTGTTAATATCTGCTCACACTTTTTGAACTCTGTTTCTTTCCCATGCCTACATACGATGGACTTACCAGGTGTAGGGTGTAGTATAGCTTTTGGGTCCATTGTCAACATTTGCTAAGTTAGCATGATCTTTGCTGCCATGAGACTGCTTTTGTGCAGGACACTGCAAGCATATATTTTGCAAGGCTCTGTTTGTGCAGCTTTCACATGAGAACTGTCTGCTTTTTGCATTCTCAGTCTGCACACAAGGTACAAGGTTGATCAACAATGCCCTTTATTATTCTGTTCTGGTCAGTTCCTCGTACCTAGACATAACATACTACCCAGAGCTGCACTACTGGAAATCATGTTCTTTAATATTGCGCGCTAAACATGTTTTGACACACTTGGAGAGACACCTTTCCAGAGAGAAGAGCTGTGCTTGTCCTGCGATGTGAATACTTCATCTAGGCCTTGTGGTATTGGGTCTGCTAACAAAGCCCAGAGGTCTTCTTTTTTATAATAAACTATTTCTTACAACGGGGAGGGTGGTTAGGTCTCTTAGTCCATCTTCCACGGTCTTTATAAATTGATATGCCTGTTTGTATTCTATGGAATTGTGACAATGCTGACTATATTGTGTGCATTTTTCTGCTAGTAACGGCACATGTACTGTACCATAGAACGCGTAAGTTAAAATAAACATTTTAAACTACACTGCGTCGCTGATTACTCACATTGTGGACAAGTATGAGTGAGTTGTCTGGTTTCCGCGATTACCATGAGAGAGTGACGTGTTCTGGGTTGTCTAATCATTGGGAGCTTTGCTGTAGACGGAGAATGAATGAGACACTTTAGCCAGACGATTTGGGATTTTGGGTACTAATGTGGTAGGATCATACACCCCTATTCACTGAGGTCCTGTTTTCCTATGCATAGTTCTGTATAAGTGCAGAATCCCTGCAACAGTGCAGGTATGACCCGTCTCACATCCACCACAAAGTTCATGCTCAATGTTAAACACTAGCAAACACACAAGCATGCCATAAGCCACATATGCTGCAGAAATTTGGAAAAAACATGTTTGGTCAGCAAGCTATGGCCCTGTACTCCAACTGTTCAAACACAATTGTCTCAAGCTCACTCATGTGCTCCACTACTCGCAAACACACATATATGTACAGCACTACTCATCGTCACCATGTACACAACTCACACATACTGTACATGCACACTATATACTGTACTCATCACATCCTCAGCAGACGACAAACTTAACATGTAAAAATGACCACGCCCATCACCATAAGCACCCTCTGCAATGTATTAGGAATGCACTCATATCACAACGTGCAGCATCATTGCTCTGACATGTAAAATTAATACATTACCACTTCTGACAAGAAGACACTTACATTGTTCATTATATATGTCCCCAGGAAGTCACATATCATCACAAACACACACTACAGTACAATACAGTACAAAACTGGCGTATACCCTTCTCATATGCATAAACCCTTTGGCACAAAGGACAAGTTGAGCATTGTCTCACTGTGGCACTGTCACATTCACATGTTACTTACATGACCTATAACACCATTGACTATTGAACATCAACAACTAGCATCACTCATTTGTCGATGGCTGGTCACAGTCATCTCTCACTGTAGACACACAGACAAAAGATCTCCACATGCCCAAGGGTCAAACTGTTGCATACTTGGAATCACATAATTATATCAGTAAACCCTCACATAGGGTGAATATTTATACCTCATATCCCCCGCACAAGATCTGCTATGCATACAAATCACACCTCACACCCTCTGACAACCACTAAATGTGTCCTGCCAACAGGACGTATGTATCTACACTCACACCAATACCTTAAATACTAGTCACTCTCACCTTAACCCTTGTGCAAGCAAGCTAAGCACATGCAACATGAATGACATGCACACACTGTCCACTTGCATCACCACATGTACCACCTGCCAAGTCAACTGCCATCACAGCACTCATCATACAGCTATGTGTGACATGGAACACCATCAATGTAGCTCATATCAACAGCCTTGTCAGTCATTCTCAAAATACATATGACTCACAATTCATACGCTAACATGTGTCATGTGTCTGAGTCATACACTTTTACAAGAGTAGGGATGCACACCATTTCTTTGCTGATCATTTTCAATTTATGTGTGTCTCCTGTATGGGATTGCACCCGCATCAATAAAAATGATAAAAAGGAAAAAACGAATCTTCATGAACTCCACTCCACTTCACACAGAGGCGATACAACGTAGTTCGTCTGTTTAGAAAGTGCTGTATATACAAGAACATTTGGAAACTCTCATGAATACTTTATAACAGCGTATCTTGTGGACACGAAGAATAATTAGTGACAGTTTCAACACAGATATGTGATCACGACGTTTGGACGTTAAATTTTTTGCTATAGCAATGGATTGTGGGGAATGGAGTTCAATTCATGCAACAGCATTTTGGTAATGCGGTATTTCTGGCGGGAAATGTGAAGTATTGTAGACCAATAAGGGAGGGAAGTAATGTTTAAATAAGAGGCGGATCTAGGGCGGGTTCCTGTATCGGTTTAATGACAAACATGGAGCCGGCGGTTTTACAACGGCAGTGGCAGGTATCGAACACCAACGCTGCAGCATAGATAGGATAATATTTGTGCTTTCCGAAGGTTGCAGAGTAGCAAACGCAACAGCTGGGTTTTTGAGGTGAATGTGAGCAAGAATATAAATGGTTACATGGGCTAGTACAGCATGGACCAAACAGTTAAATAGTGGGAATGACCGGTAAGGTTTGGAGGGTGTACGTGTTGACGTTTGCAGAACAGAGGTGAGGGCACATTTGGTTCACGGGAAGTGCGAGCTGCAGATTAATATGCCAGGCGCAAACGACAATATTTTGAGGTACTTGTGAACGAACTAGACGCCATATCAAGATTCTTTTCACACAGGGACATGAGGAGAAGTTATGCTATGGGTTTTGGTAAATATCAGGGAGTGAACAGCACAAATTGCTAGTTCGTGGAATATTTTGGCATTTTTAGGCCCCACAGCGCTAGATTAGGAAGTATGACACACCGTACATTTAAAAATAACGTTCTTGCTTGAATCAATGTATAATTACCTGTAAAATAGTGATCCTGTTAATTGATGAAAATCTAATCATTGTTCTGTTTCATTTGTTATTGTAGTGACCCCTGACGAAGGGCACCAGTGGCCCGAAATGCATTGGGTTTTTTAAATAAACAGCACTGCCTCAGACGAATTTGCATTAGTCGTGTTTTTATAAGAGGTTCGGATGGCCCGACTTTAACACTAGAAACTGTGGAAATTGGCATAACTACTCCATGTGTGAAGGAAGAAGTGCAAATTAAGATGTATGCATAAACTTCAAATCTGGATTAATATGGATTACAAGGTGAAAGTTGGCAAGATCAGATAAGGGCCCAGAGGGCCACCCAAGCTGTGCGATTGGACGGGGGAGAAGGTGCCCCCGAATATCGATTGTTGAGTCATACACTGCCATACATAGCTCATGGTCCTGTTTTAAAAAATAACTAAGGGTAATGCATGTGGACTCATGTGCATCCGTCCTGTATTCAATCTAATCTCTGTTCCATGAGAACAGTGATGACATGTTTGTACCACTACACACACTTCTACATCAGTGTACCTGCCCAAAACAGTTCCCTACTCCCAGTGCAACTTGCAAAAAGCATAAGGTAATATCTATGGTAGAGATTCCTGCTGCAAGTGATACATGGTTATCGCACATATCCAAAAGCAATGCACTGTTATCCTCACTCACCTTCTCTGGTTTGCCATATATCTCGCTGTGTAGTGGCAGGAGTGTGTCCAGCAGGGCCTGGTTCTCCTCAGTAAAAGCTGGGGCTCTGGAGTGTGTCCTTGCCATTGTGGCTACCAGAGGATGTTGTCACAGCAGCAGAAAGATGGGGAGGTGCAGGAATGAAACAAGTAGTGCAGGCAAGTGAAGTCTCTAGGTAACGGACAGGCTTATATCTGAACAGCAGAGGAGGTCTCAAATCCATGCTTCAAAAGTGATAGGTTTGCGTTGGTCACATTGTATGAATCGGCCAATGTATAACATTGCTTGCAAACAACACCTACCGCGACGTTCATAAACTCATCACAATTGAGTTTGATATATTTGTGATGGGAGGTAACCGAGTCGGTTTCCATGCGCTGAAGACATGGGACCAAACATGCGTCGCTCACCATAGCAACCAACAGCCAATGGCTGTCACTGAATTGTTTCGGATGCGGATAATGAATCCTTTGAATACTTACCTACGCCTTTCTCCATAACAACCAATGGCTGTCCCTGAATCGTTTCGGATGTGGATTCCGTGTCCTTTGAATACTCACCCACATCTTTCTCCATAACAACCAATGGCTGTGATCGAATCGTTGCGGATGCAGCTACTGCGTTCTTTGAATAATCAGTCGTCAGAGCACACACTACTATTATTGATGTTTTTTTGTACAGTACATGTGTGGATGCACATTATAAATGACCATTACATAAATAAGACACACTCCCATGAGGAGCTAATCTTAAGGTGCACATGGAGCTGTTTATTGACATCTGCAAGCATGTCAGGATTAGTAATCCAGTTATCTGCATCATATTGGTCACAGTGCTCATTATTTTAGGTGTGGATGTACATGTGTACTCTTGCATTTTCACTGCATTTGCGTACTATATGACCCATTGTACAATTGTTGTGATTTCAGACTGTAGATGTCTTTTGTGTAAGTAATGGCTAAGGCTTTTACCATTGGATGAGTTGACAGTGAAATCAATATGCATCTTCAGCTTGTTTGTGAAATGTGGATTACCAGTCTAACTGTGTGCCGCAAACTGCAGTGTATGGTGTTATTACATATTTTAGCATCCTCAACATTGAAAATAGTCTGTGTATGTGATTGTATGTCTACTGTAGACATAACTAAGGGACAGTGTCCAACCTGGGGGAGTTGTGGGCATTACTGAGTATGTGAGATGATGTGTATATCAGGTGTATCACATCTCTTGCATTACATGCTCCTATTGGGTCTACCATTTGCACATGTAATTTTTCTCACAAACATTTAAGTACCATATTTTTACTGTAAATCCTGGGAATAGGTAATGTTTGCAGACATTCATGATGTTAGACACAAGTGAGTCTTACACTACCCCACTATAATTGCTGTGTCACCATACCTTGTTAAAATGTCTGTGTAGGGTACTGATGCTGTGAGATGCATCTGAGGGCATATCTTATCATTGAGATCCAGTTTTGAAATGATCTGTAGCTTCAGTTGTGTTCACATTTCATGTTCTGTTTGACTCTAAGCATATTACTTGGTACATTGTGACCTGACACCATCTGTGTTTACACCCTACACATAGGTATCACAGCCGACCTGCGGTCCACAGGCCCTTTCCAGACCTGGCAACCATGGATGAATGTGACACCATCAGGAAGTACCGCTTCACAAGGGCAATCATTGAAGACTTGACTGCGAAGTTGTCACCTCATCTGCAGCCAGGTCGGCCATATCCTACTGCACTGACGCCCAAAGTGAAGGTTATGGCAGCTTTACATTTTTTTGCCACTGGTACATTTCAATTTACAGTGGCAACATCTGGTGGGATGTCACAAACCATGTTTAGCCATGTTCTGTGAGATGTTTTGGGGCATTGCTGTGTTACCAGTGCCAATACATCAAGTTCCCAACACCTGGAGAATTTGCAGACATCAAGGGGGATTTTTATGCATTGGGACAGATACCCCATATATTTGGCTCCATTGATGGCGCCCATGTTGTATTGGTGCAACCACAGACTACTGAGGTAGTGTATTGCAACTGCAAACATTACCACTCAATTAATGTCCAGGTGGTATGTTTGACAGACATGTTCATCTCACACGTCCGTGCACATTTCCCTGGATCTGCACATGACACGTATATCATGAGGAACAGTGCCATCCCCCACTTGATGTCACAGCCACAACCTGACCGTGCCTGGTTTGTCGGTAGGTGATGTTAAATGTGTGTGCTATGTTGTGTGTAGATTGTATGTCAGATAAGGCTCTATCAACCAACAACTGAATCTATTTTTCTTTTTTCAATGTAGGAGACTTTGGGTACCCCAACCAACCTTTGTCGCTTATGGCACTGCGTAGCCCAGTCACCTCTGCTGAACTACATTATATTGAACCCCATGGTAGGAGCCGGAGAGTCATTGAGACATGTTTTAGCCTCCTGAAGACAAGTTTCGCTGTCTCGATCGGACAGGAGGAGCCCTACAATATGCACCATTGAAGGTGTGCAACATTATCACTGCATGATGTATGCTCCACAACCTGGCTATACGGGGGAAAATTCCACTCATACAGGACGATGGAGACCAGCAACCGCCAGAGAGGGAGGATCCTGGACTGGGACATGACGACAGTGGGGATGATGATGAAGGCATGGATTTGAGACAACAGCTTATCAATAACCTCTTCACATGAGTGCAGGTTTGCAATGGAAGAAGGGAATTAGCCCAAAGTGTCTGTTGTGTTGCTGGTGCACAATGTGTATGTATGTTTGTGAGTGTATGAAAATTGACCTGATTTTAGTTGTTTATTAAGTGTTTGTGAGTTGAGAAAGTTGAGATGTACAGTGTTACTGTAAATTATATGTAGTGTCCACACTGAAAATCTTGTGCTTCAGCTGATATATTGTTGTGAAAATTGTGAAGGTTTAGTCCTGTGTGCCTTACTCTGTTCTATACCAGGGTACTTTGCTGTGTCAACCATGCAACTTGTGACCCCACCAGACACCTGAGGCTGTGACCTATTCCAACATTGGACTTGTTTCTAAATCCATGGCATGCAGTTCCTTTTGGACTTATGGACATTTTTATTCACTTTACAGCATTTTCTTCCTGGTTGCTGTCCATTGAAATTGTGTTAATGCGCCAGGTTGTGTCAGGGAAATAAACCTAGGATACACAATGATTCATGCCTTGTGTGTTTTTATACATCCCAAGGTTATATTTAAGCTGAACATGCTCCCTGATGCACTGGTTTGCTAATAATGTTTGTCTATTGTGTTTGAAAATATAATCGTGCTAGTATCTTAAGCAATGTACTTGCATTGCATCTGTAACATGTCCTATGGGTTGGGACATATTCTGATTGTGTCTATCTGTCATGCTGTGACAATGTACATATACTCAAAGGCCAGTAATTTACTCCTTCAAAGTGATGTGTTACCAATGTGTGCTTACTTTCTTCTTTGACTTTTTCAACATCATTACAGTTAATACATTTGTTATTCCAAGTTACAACATGACCACTTTTTGGGGGCAGAGGGATTTATGTGAAGATATCTGTCCACATCATGGTGGTGACAACAACATAACATGATTTCGAGAAGTGCAGATAGGAGTTGGTAGTGTTTGTAGATGAGGTATTCCAATGTAGATGCACAGTTATTTGAGTCCATAGTCCAACTTAGACCCTCTAGCCAATGTGGGAGATTTCTGTGACAGTCAGCAAAGTGAATGTTTGGCACACAATGGGGATATAAGGAGCAGGTAGTCACTTCCAGGGGGTGATGCGTAGATATCTGTTTCTCACCGTTGCTTCTTTTTATGACCGACACCACGTTTTTCTGGGGGACCCTCAGGTGCAGGCAGTGGCTTTGCAGGGAGCTCCTTGCCAGGGTCAACATCACTCCCTGTGGCTGTAGCAGATGTTGCTTCAGTGAATATGGTAGGCACACAGGAAGGTGTGGATATGTTGGTTGCAATCTTGTGGAGGGAGGTGGCAATGTCCATGTACACAGCAGTCTGTTCATTCATTTTTGACATAAATATGTCCAGTTTTTCATTTTGCTCTGCCTGCAGCTGTTTCATTGTCCTCTGGATCCCTATGACCTGTCCCATCTCTCCTTGTGAATGTTCATATGTTTTGAGGGTTCTGGAGAGGATTTGGATCGCCACATCATGAGCAATAGCTGCATGATGTTTTCTGATCTCCACGACACGTCCCACCACCCCTACCCACCCGAGCAGGACCAGTTGGTGCTGGCACACTCGACATGGAGCCTCCTTCATCATTGAAATTGATGTTGTTGGGCAATTCCAGAGTGCCCCGTGTTGCTGTGCTGTTGGTGGTCTCCTGGGATGCTGTGTTTGTGCTGATATGGGTCAGCTGGGCGTTGGCAGCTGAGGCAGGAGTGGTGGCAGAGGATCGGGGTGCTTCTGACACTGGTACGGTGGTGTGACCCATACCAGAAGGGCCAGGTCTGTCATCGCCGTCCGAAGAATGATGGGAGTCATTAACGCCGGAGGGATCGTGGTTGACCAAAGTCTGGGCCTGGCTGTCCTGGATGATTCCAGTGGTATCCTCAGCTGGTCCAGTAGGTTCAAACATAACACAATGACTGCTGTGAATGTCCACTGCCCCTCAAATCATACGCATTACATAGGCTACTTTAAGTAGATTGGACTCCTTCATCCATGATGCAGACCAATTTTTTTGTGGTGACTATGTTTTTGGGACAAGAGGAGGATTGATGGACATGTGCAGGTATGTGCATTGATGGGCTTGGTGTGTCTAGTTCACATTACATGTTGAAAGAAATTGACTGGTTATTGACACCCTATGAATGACACAAGTGTGTTTAGGTCGTCCACATATTTACTTTCACAGTGAGATACAGTGAGATACATACACTTTCTCTCCCTTAGTGGGTACTTTTTGGGCCTGTCTACTGGTCTTAATGCATGTCTTTAGCAGTCACATTGGTATGGCTGGCTACACACTCACATTCTATTAACTTAGGCAGAAGAGTTGTGGGAATGGAGTGATTGAGGTGCCTATTGTTTTCATCTCATTCTACACATGTGAATGTCTGTGAGTAGGAAAATTGTGTAACTGAATAACTTTGTGGCTACACAGATATGGTACTTTGTACATTTACTCCATGGTCAAATGATTTCACAAACTTAGCTTTGTGTCATTATGTGGCAAAGAGATATGATGAACTGATCTTTGAGTGTTTGTTCTCTATTTGTGAAACTTACACTCCTCCTCTCACCCAGCACCACAAGGCAACACGGAAGAAAGTTGTCCAGCCAATGTTTGTAAGGGTATTTGAGAGATATTTGCCTAAGTTGGCTGGTCTTTGTGCCACATAGGCAACTGTGGCAGTTGTGATTGACTGCCATCTTGTTAGTACACATGGACTGGTTGTGGGATAGACATAGCCCACGATAAAGTGTTTGTGCTGTGTGTGTAGATGTTTTTGCCGTTTTCCAAGTGCCAACAGGGACAGTCATCCAAACACCTTCCTTCCTAGTGATAACAGGCCAACAGGACATGATCTTAGCTCACAGTGTGTCAGAATGCCATGGCCAGCTGTCTGGCACTGGGAACTGATTTCTGACCTGGAGATAGCTTGTCTCATGGCCTTGTGCACCACACTGCATGTCTCAGTCTCTGCCATTTCATTTTTGGATGTCCACTCACTGTCAGGTAATCACAGTTCTTGGTGGTCTTGTATGACTCTTTGTGCGGATGGGTGTTTACAATGGTTAGACATCCCATTAGGCCGTGTACTAAGCACACTCTTTCCTGCATGCAAATGCAGCACCCCTGGAACTATGCTTTCCTGACAATGGGGGGATGTGTGATGACAAGGCTGGTGAAAACAGGTGCTTGGTGTTTTGAGCACAAGTCACTGTTGGTATGTGTTGTAAAGTCAGGCACCAGTGCCCAGTGTAATGCATCCTGCTAGTAATTTCGAAATCACTGTGCATGCTTAGTTCCTGTAGGTCTGTTTGTTATGTTAGTGAAGGTGTATGTTGTCCAGTGCCTGATGTTATTTGTAGGATTTCGAAATACTCCTGCTCCCACCAGCCTACCTAAATCCTCTGAGACGATGGCTAACTGGCAGTGATGGTAAGCATTCTGACAAGGATGCAAAGACTGGTGCATGGTGATAAAATTGAATACAAATCCTAACAAAGGCCTTGTGCCAAAAACACCATGCACCAGTGTCAGGCATCTTGCTCTTGCACTTCCATTCCCTGTCAGGTAGGCATTGGCACAGTTAAAGTGGTTGTTCGTGGTGGGTAAAGTATTGTTTAACATTACTCCAACTCACACCAGGCTCTGTCCTTCATACACTCTTGCCAAACAAATAAATAATACAGAACAAATGGCAGAAGGTTTTCCAGACAGTGATTGGGAATAGATTATGAAGATGTGTTGCACTTGTGCCTGGTGTCTGATTTTTCAACAAATCACAACAGTGCCTTGTAGTCCAAACACTAGTCACATCTTGTCAGTACATTGCTACTCACTGTCAAGTAAGCAGAGTTTCTGTTTAACTAGTTGGCCCGCGAGGGAAGAGTGTGTGTATGACAAGACATGATGTGGGTTGTAGTAATTGCAGATACACCTCCTCCCACCCAGACCTGCTGACTTCTCTGTGCCTATATTTACCTCACAGTGTGGGTAAATGTACTGGCAAGGTGGCTGGTACTGGTGCAAGGTTTTGAACATGAATGCAACTCACATCAGGGACCTGTGCTCCAAACACCATGCAAAAGTGCCATCCATCTTGCTGGTCCAATACCCCTTACTGTGAGTGTGGCTTAGGCCAATTGGAGCATCCTAGTCTGGAAGGGAGGAGGAGTCTTTGCAATCGCTACAAGTTGTATAAGGCCCTGTCCTATATACACCTTTCCACCCAACTCAAACAGCCCGGCATGTACTGTGCTTACCTCACTGTGATATGAAATGTCCCAGCCGGGTACCTGGCACTGTTGCCTGTTTTTAGACTTGACTGCAACACCCATCACGGCCTTCTGCTCCAGACACCATGCAGCAGTGTCAGCCATCTTGGAAGCACATTCCCACTCACTGTCAGGTAAGCATAGTCCCATATAAGCTATTAGGGCTAGGTAGGAAGGTGTGTTGAGGCCAGAGCCTAATGGTAGAGATGTTTATGACAGACACACCTCCTCCCAAACAGCAAAACCAGCTCATCTGTGACAATGGCTACCTGACAGTGCATGTAAGTGTACTAACAAGATGACTAACACAGTTGAATGATGTTTTGTGCACAGGGCCTTGATGGGAGTTGGTTTCAAGATCAACATCATGCAGCAGTGTCAGCCATCTTGCCAGTACACTTCTCTTCACTGTGAAGTAAGGATAGGCACAGAGGAGTTAGCATGGCTGGGTGTGTGGATGTGTGTTTGCAATGGCTACAAGTCACAAGGCCTTGTCCCACACTCACCTTCCCAGCCTTCAGCAAAAGCCTACCTGTGTCTCAGCTTCCCTGACAGTGAGTGTGAATGTACTTGCAAGTTGTCTTACTGGTGACTATTTGTCCGCAAGCAGGGTGTAGTTGTCCGGACTGAAGTCCCCAGTGTCAGCCATTTTCTAAGTAGATTTCCATTCACTGTCAGGTAGGCATCGGCCAAGATGACCTGGTTGTGTGGTGTGGGAGGAGGAGTGTGTACCCTGACTCCATCTCCCATCAGGCTCCATCCTCCACACATATTCCTACCCATCCTAAATATCTTATCTGTGAGTCTATTTTCCTGACAGTGAGTGGCAGTGTGCTTCAGAGATGTCTGAACCTGGTGACTGGTGTCTGATTTGTCCACCACTCTCCAACAGTGCCTTGAGCCCCGAACAGCAGTCCACAGTGCCAGTCATCATGCCAGTACATTCTCAATGATTGTCAGGGAAGATCAATTGTATGTGGTCTTGTTGGTCTGTGTGTGAGGATGAGCGTTTGCACTGACTTCAATTCCCATAATGCCCTGTCCTACACACACCTTCCCAGCCAGCACAGACAGCAGACCAAGAACTATGCTATCCCTGATGGTGAATGGAAATGTACTATCAAGATGTCTGACACTGGGGACTGGTGTGAGGAGCACGAGGCCATGATGGGATTTGTGTTTAACACAGACACCACGCACAAGTGTCAGACATCCTGCAAGTACACTTCCACTCATTGTCAGGATACCATTGTTCCTGCTGGCCTGGTTGCACTGTGTGGGGAGGTGTGTGTGTGGGATAGAGCATGATAGGAGATGTTGTCAGTACAAATACTCCTACTCCGACACTACCCAACCAGGTCATCTGACCCTATGGCTACCTGACAGTGAATGGAAGTCTAACATTGAGTCGTCTGACACTGGTGCCTGTAGTTTGACTTGACTACAACTCCCCTCATGCCTTGTGCTCCAGACTCCATTCAACAGTGTCAGCCATCTTGCTGATCCTTTTGCACTGACTGGCAGGCTTGCATAGTCTGTTTGAGCTGTGTGTGGGGAGGAGTGTTTGCAGTAACTACAAGTCCCATGGTGCCTTTGTCCACACCCACCTTCCCAGCCATCCCAAACTGCCTACCTGTGACTGGGCTTTCCAGTGAGTGAGTGGAAAAGTACTGGGCCAACGTGTTGTTTGTCGCAGAAGGCCTATCTGTGAGTTTGTGAGAAGTAGGTACATGGGTATAATTTGTTGCAGTTACAATATCATTCTCCTCTGCAGTATCTTCACTGAACCTCACAGCTACAGATCTTATGATGGACCCGGTCACAAGCACCCACAAGGTACTGTCTTTCTGATGACTGAGTCTTCTGAACCCTCTCTTGGCTGGAATTGGAAATGTGGTGCGGAGAATGGTACAGTTGAACACTCAAGTTTTCCAAACATTGTTCTAAAATAGTTCTCTGATTTGCTGTGTCACAAGCAGAAATTCTCTCGGCACATTAAATTCTTGAGAACAGCCAGCTTAAAAGCCAGCAGCAAAGCCCCTGAGGAGGGCCCAGGATTAATTGGAGTCTGACAGAGCCCTGTCAGAGTAGGGTAATGAGTGCTTGCAAAATTTAGTTCAAGAAAAGGATTTATTCAAGAAGGCTACTGAGCTCAGAACATATATGTATATATCAATTATAAAAAGAGTACCTTGATGCTGGATATATATTCCTGTTTTCTTTAATCTCTTCTCTTCTTGTCTTTTCAGAATTCTAGATTCAACCAGAAGCTGCTGAGTGCAGTGGGATGCCGTAGTAGCTTGAGTGATGTTCTGGAGAAAAGATGAAGTGGAGCCAGTCACATGAAACAGGCAAGTGAATAGCAGGGAGACCAAGCAAAACTAATGGGCTAAGGCGGTCTATTTATATTTATAGAAACTGCCAGCTGCGATCAGGAAAATATTAGAATTATCTAGTAGCTGATTCAACGCGGTCAGGGTCATGGAATGTTCAGAACAGCTCCAGGGCAATCTTTGAGCCTCATTTACAAGACCTTCCAGCAACTTTCATAACGGCAAAACGACATAAGCAATTAACTTTAATTGAAAACTGGTGCACCTACTGGGTTGTTGGAAGGTTGGAGCCTTCACTAAGTTTTCAGACTTTTGAGAAGGTCAATGATTGTCACTATATTCACCGATTGAAAAGAACACACAGCAACCCATACTTGAGAATAAATATGCCTATCAGGAAGGAGGGTAATTATCACATAGAAAGTCTGGCAGTTGCTTGGACTGTGAAAATATCCCTACATTTTAAAAATGTGCTAGTATTTAATTGTTGACTACTTGAGTTTTAATAGTACCACATAAACCTATAAAAATTATACTACTTTGGCTATCCATAATTACACATTTGTTAGGTTGTGTTACTTTTTAACTTGTGCAAATTCTGTGGTTTGTAATGATATTCTAAATTATTGTGAAACATTTTTGTCTAACTTGTATCTCAACCACTCACAATTGTGGAGAATGGCACAGCTTTGGGTTACCAAGCATGTGTTGGCACGAGTGGTAAGTCACTTTCCTTTCTCAATAATAGCTGCATTTGTTAAGGTATTCCTTCCTTTCTTCTGAGCTGGTAACCAATCATTTTTAAATTATCACCCTTCCTATGTTTCCATATCTGACTTTCTTCCCATTAAAGTAATTGGTAAAGAAAAGGAGGGTTGCCCACTCATACCTACCACCCTCTTCCTCATTCAGTCACAGCCAGCTAACACTTTGGATCTTAACATTTACTAAATTGTTCCCATAGTTTCTGCTTAAGTGTTTTCTTCTCATGGCTTCCATTACACTGTTTCATTTTGTAGCTTCCATTAACCTTGCAACCAGGCCTACTACATATCATATGACCCAATGTGGCCACATCCAAACCTGACAATAATCTAAGCCTTTATGTTTTATTATGCCACACCTTACCCAATGCTCACATGCCCCAAAAGCCAGGAGTATCATATTTGTTTTGCATTTAAAGAAATTGGGGTGGAGGAATTAGTGCGGGACTTGGGAGGGTATAGGTTATGGTCAGGGCCATTTGAATTAATATGAAATGCCATTAGTTGTACAAAAATAAACAAAATACTGCCTTAACGTGTTGCTTTAATTAATGTACAAAGTTAAATAAACTATGTGACATAAACTTAACGTGCCAACAGATATTCAGGAAGGGGGAAGAGGGGTGGGGAAAGAGGAAAGAGAGGGGCAGAAAGAAGCAAGGTAGGTGCAGAAAGAGACAAGAGAGTGCATAAAGAAGCAACAGAGGTGCAGAAAGAGGGATGAGGGGTACAGAAAGAGGCACAAAGAGTGCAGAAAGAAGCATGAGAGTTGCAGAAATAAACAAAAGAAGTGCAGAAAGAAGGAAAAGAGGTGCAGAAAAAGGCAAGAGGTGTGCAGAAAGATGGGAGAGGGGTGCAGAAAGAGGCATGGTGGGTGCAGAAAGAACCAAGCAAGGTGCAGATAGAAGCAAGAGAAGTGCAGAAAGAAGCAACCAAGATTCAGAAAGGGGGAAGTGAGGTAGAGAAAGAGGAAAGAGGGGGGCAGAAGAAGCAAGGGGGTGCAGAAAGAGACAAAATAAGTGCAGAAAGAAGCAACATAGGTGTAGAAAGAGGCAAGATGGGTGGAGAAAGAGGCAAGAGAAGTGCACAAAGAAGCTAGAGAGGACAAAAAGCACCAAACAAATGCAGAAAGAAGGAACAGGGGTGCAGAAAGAGACAAGAGAGGTACAGAAAGATGAAAGATTGGTGCAGAAAGCGGCACAAGGGTTCCAGAAAGAAGCAAGAGAGGTACAGAAAGAAGCAAAAGAAGGACAGAAAGAAGCAACAGAGTTGCAGAAAGAAGTAAGAGGGGTGGAGAAAGTGCCAAGAGAAGTACAGAAAGAAGCTACAGAGATGTGGAAAGAGGGAAGAGGGGTGGAGAAAGAGGCAAGAGAGGTACAGAAAGAAGCAAGAGAACTGAAGAAAGAAGCAACAGAGGTGCAGAAAGGGGGATGGCGTTGAGAAAGAGGCAAGAGAAGTACAGATAGAAGGAACAGAGATGCAAAAAGGGGCAGGAGGGGTGGAGAAAGAGGCAAGAGCCGTGCAGAAAGAAGCAAGAGAGGTGTAGAAACAAACAAGGGAAGTTCAGAAAGGAGGAACAGAGGTGCAAAAAGAGGAAAGAGGAGTGCAGAAAAAGGGGAAAGGGGTGCAGAAAGAGGCACAAGGGGTGTAGAAAGAAGCGACAGAGGTGCAAAAAGAAACAAGAGAAGAGCAGAAACACGTAATAGAGGTACAGAAAGAGGCAAGAGGGTTGCAGGAAGAGGGATGTGAAGTGCAGAAAGAAGCAACAGAGGTGCAGAAAGAAGGATGAGGGGTGCATAAAGAGTCATGAGGAGTGCTGAAAGAAGCAGGAGAGGTGCTGAAATAAACATAAGAAGTGCAGAAAGAAGGAACAGAGGTGCAGAAATAGGCAAGAGGTGTGCAGAAAGAGGGAAGAGAGGTGCAGAAATGGCAGGTGAGTTGCACAAAGAAGCAAGAGTGGTGCAGAAAGAGGCAAGAAAAGTACAGAAAGAAGCAACAGAGGTGCAGAAAGAGGCAATAGAAGTGCAGAAAGAGGCAAGAGAGGTGTAGAAACAGGCAGGAGAGGTACAGAAAGAGGGAACAGGGGTGCAAAAAAGGGAAGAGGAGTGCATAAGGAGGGAAGAGGAATGGCGAAAGAGGCAAGAGGGTTGCAGAAAGAAGCAAGAAAGGTGCAGAAAGAAGTAACAGAGATGCAGAAAGGGGAAGAGGGGCAGAGAAAGAGGCAAGAGGGGTGAAGAGAAGCAAGAGAGGAGCCAAAAGAAACAAAAGAAGTGCAAAAAGAAGAAACAGGGGTACAGAAAGAGGGATGGGGTTGAGAAAGAGGCAAGAGAAGTGCAGAAAGAAGCAACAGAGGTGCAGAAACAGGAATGAGGGTTGCAGAAAGAGTCACAAGGAGTGCAGAAAGAAGCAGGAGAGGTGCTGAAATAAACAAAAGAAATGCAGAAAGAAGGAACAGAAGTGAAAAAATAGGCAAGATGTGTGCAGAAAGAGGGAAGAGAGGTGCAGAAATGGCAAGAGAGTTGCACAAAGAAGCAAGAGTGATGCAGAAAGAGGCAAGAAAAGTGCAGAAAGAAGTAACAGAGCTGCAAAAAGAGGCAATAAAAGAGCAGAAAGAGGCAAGAGAGGTGCAGAAACAAGCAGGAGAGGTACAGAAAGAGGGAACAGGGGTGCAAAAAAAGGGAAGAGGAGTGCATAAGGAGGGAAGAGGAATGGAGAAAGAGGCAAGAGGGTTGCAGAAAGAAGCAAGAGAGGTGCAGAAAGAAGTAACAGAGATGCAGAAAGGAGAAGAGGGGCAGAGAAAGAGGCAAGATGGGTGAAGAAAGAAGCAAGAGAGGAGCCAAAAGAAACAAAAGAAGTGCAAAAAGAAGGAACAGGGGTACAGAAAGAGGGATGGGGTTGAGAAAGAGGCAAGAGAAGTGCAGAAAGAAGCAACAGAGGTGCAGAAAGAGGAATGAGGGTTGCAGAAAGAGTCACAAGGAGTGCAGAAAGAAGCAGGAGAGGTGCTGAAATAAACAAAAGAAATGCAGAAAGAAGGAACAGAAGTGAAAAAATAGGCAAGATGTGTGCAGAAAGAGGGAAGAGAGGTGCAGAAATGGCAAGAGAGTTGCACAAAGAAGCAAGAGGGTTGCAGAAAGAAGCAAGAGAGGTGCAGAAAGAAGTAACAGAGATGCAGAAAGGAGAAGAGGGGCAGAGAAAGAGGCAAGATGGGTGACGAAAGAAGCAAGAGAGGAGCCAAAAGAAACAAAAGAAGTGCAAAAAGAAGGAACAGGGGTACAGAAAGAGGGATGGGGTTGAGAAAGAGGCAAGAGAAGTGCAGAAAGAAGCAACAGACGTGCAGAAAGAGGAATGAGGGTTGCAGAAAGAGTCACGAGGAGTACAGAAAGAAGCAGGAGAGGTGCTGAAATCAACAAAAGAAATGCAGAAAGAAGGAACAGAGGTGAAAAAATAGGCAAGAGGTGTGCAGAAAGAGGGAAGAGAGGTGCAGAAATGGCAAGAGAGTTGCACAAAGAAGCAGGAGAGGTGCAGAAAGAGGCAAGAAAAGTGCAGAAAGAAGCAACAGAGGTGCAGAAAGAGGCAATAAAAGTGCAGAAAGAGGCAAGAGAGGTGCAGAAACAAGCAAGAGAGGTTCAGCAAGAGGGAACATGGGTGCTGAAAGAGGCAAGAGTGGTACAGAAAGAAGGAAGAAGGGTGCAGAAAGAAGCAAGAGGGGTACAGAAAGTAGCAAGTTAGGTACAGAAAGAGGCAACAGTGGTGCATAAAGTAGCCAGAGATGTGCAGAAAGCGGAAGAGATGTGCCAAAAGAGGCTAGAGAAGTGCAAAATAGGAAGGAAGGTGCTGAAAGAAGCAAGAGAAACGCAGAAAGAGGCAATACGTAACAGGTGACCATTCTAGGTTTCCTAAGGGCCGTCCACCACGCTGTAACACTTGTCTCTGCATTTTTGGTAATATTTGAGCCGTTTGAGCTGGAAACAAGGTTTTGTTTTTGTTCAAATCTGCAGAATATGTAGCAGGTGATGAATTATGTGGCAAATGTGTATAATTGTGCAAAAGACGGTGCAGCCAAAAAGTCACATAATCCCAGTAGTCCTGCTCATACCTCTGACTAGGTCCAGAAGTGCTACTCAGTGTTTTTTTTTTTTGTTTGTCTCATTGAGTTTTTTTTAGCTTCTATTGCAACAAGGAAGACTAAACCTGAGGTTACCACTTCACAACACAGACTACCATATCACATAATTACTCTCCATAACACATATCCCCACTCTACATAATTCCTATACACTAAATACCACATACTTTCTATCCACATAATTTCACTGCACAACATACTACATAATTTCACCACACACCACATAGATTCACTCTACTCCAAAAAACATTAGCAAAAAACTTTTACATTTACAATGCCAATAGCTCTAATTCTCATAACCTATTACATTGCAAATGCTTATTTAACTAGTAGTCGGGTTCGCAACGTGGTAGAGAAAGGGGGCTTGGCCTCCAACCAGCGATCAGGAAGTCTGCGGCGTAGGACTTACAGAAGGTACCAGGAGGGCTTCTTTGCCCTCAAAGTCCCTCACGAGTAAAGTGAACTTCATCTCCCAACCAGTAGTGTGCCAGGAGGCACGTTTGCAGACTGGTGAAAAAAGGGGGGCATGGCCCCTGAAGACCTCTGAGCAATCCCACGGTGTGGGACTTACTGGAGGTAACAAGAGGGGGAGTTGACCCCAAGGACATCCTTGGGGGCCAACTGCCCCTCCTATTACCTCCAGTAAATCCCACACATCAGGATTTCTAAGTTATCATAGCAGGCCAGGCCCCCTTTGACCACCACTCTCCAAATGCACCTCTTGGTTGAGAGATGAAGTCCCCTTGCCTCCTGAGGGCCCCTGGAGGCAAACTAGAACTCCGATTGCTGAGAGTGGGCTGAGGGCATGCCCCCTTTTTACACAACTCTGCCATGTAAACAAAAACAAAATAAGTAAAGGGAGGGGGGGGCGAGTGTCATGCAGCTCCCTCTGCCTAAAAGCAATTCTGCTTCTCTTCATGGAAGCAAGAGCAGTTTTCCTTTAGACGTTTGCTAAGGCAGGGTAGGAACAGTGCTCCCACCCTGCCATAGCAAACTATAATGTCCCGAGGGTGGGTACCCTGGGACATTGCTGGAGTGGCCCTAGGGATTGCGGTGCCCTGGGCCATCTAGGGCACCCCTCACATCAAGTTTAAAGCCCCTGGGAGGTGGTGGTCTCCTGGGCCAGGGGTCTGCTATGGACCGCCGTATGTTATGGTGGAACAAGAGCCCCCCCACACCATATTATTTAAGAACAAAGCCCTGGGGAGGTGACTGTCCCCTGGGCTGCATGGGAGGGACAGGAGCCCCTCCAAACATTTGTTTTAAAAGCCCTGGGGAGTTGGTGGTCCCCAGGGCTGTGATGCGCCCCTGTGTGCCCTTGCTTCATAATTGAGCATTGCCCCTGGGACCTGGCCCACCCAGGGACTTCATGAAAATGAAGTACGGGAGATCGCACTTCGTTTTTAAAAACTTTTCTGTGGGCTTCGCGGGCCCTACATGAATCCTGCTGAATTTGTTTTAAAAGAAATGCCTTTTTTTGCCCCTATCCCATCAAGTTTATAGCCCCGGGGATGTGGTGGTCCCCGGGTTCGGGGTCCACTGAGGACCCCTGTATGTGAATTAAAAAGTGCCAGGTTGTGGTCCCGGGGCAGTGTGGGGGAGGGCAGGAACCCCCATCATATTAATTTTTAAAAAAGCACTGGGGAGGTGTCAGTCTATGGGGCTGTGGGGGGGCACGAAGTCCCCACCCACAATTAATTAAAGCCCCTGTGAGGTTGTGGTCCTTGGGGCAGTGTGGGGGGGCAGGAGCCCCCCCACACCATATTAATATTTAAAAAGCCCAGGGGAAGAGATGGTCCCCGGGGCTGTGGGTGGTCCGCGATGCCCTCCCGCCCCCAATTAATTAAAGCACCGGGGACCGCAACGTGTAACAACCACCACTTTAAACCATCGCCTACTCATTTCGACCAAACATTGCCACTATATATACCAAACATCCAACCTGGCCATTATGGTGTATTGTAGGATCTGCAGCTGGAAATATGAAATCAATATATAAACAATTATTTACAAGCAAAACATGGAAGACATGTCATTTTTGCATTTACAGACAATATTAATGTAATTTCCAATTTGACTCTGATGTTTCATGTTGAAAAGATGAGGCAATATCACTGTCAAGGAGTCTTGGCATGCTTTATGTGAACAGGGACAGGGACCATGACTAAATACCCAATTTACAATGTTGTTTGCATACTATGATATCCATGATTTGGGATACATAGTATTGTATTTTTAAGCTTTACAAAAAAATTAGGTTATAATTTAAAATTATTATTTTAATAATAGTTTTACATTATATATGTTTAAATAAATATACACACATACACATGTATGTTTTAAATATTTAAATATATCTCATTTACATTATATTACAGTTTTATAATGTGCCGATTCGGATCCTGGAAAAATTTCCCCCGTCCGAATAGAATCTGGACTTTTTTCCGTCCGAATCGTACAAGTAGCGTACAAACTGCCAGGTACGATTCGCATGGGAAAAACTCCATACGAATCACATCTGGAAAAGTTCCCCACACGTCCTCGGGTCGGAAATTGTGTCCGACACATCCCTGGACGATTTACCGTACGAATCGGAAAAATGAAGTCCGACCGCGCAAGTGCGATCACTCCCGTCCTTTCGATTTCACAACTGTATGGAAAAAACACCGTACGGACCGAACTCCCATAGCAACCATGGAGACACGTGCCTGCATACGCGCCGAACACCTCACCACAGACCCCGCATGTACGCGCAAAATGCCCCCCGGCCGCGGATGTACGCGCCGAACCCCCACCAGTGTATGCATGGAGCGTACCCCCACCCGTGTATGCATGCAGCGTACCAACTCCCCACCCGTGTATGTACGGACCGTACCCCCACCCCACCCGTGTATGTACGGACCGTACCCCCACCCCACCAGTGTATGTATGGACCGTACCCCCACCCGTGTATGCATGCAGCGCACCAACTCCCCACCCGTGTATGTACGGCCCGTACCCCCACCCCACCAGTGTATGTACGGACCGTACCCCCACCCCACCTGTGTATGTACGGACCATACCCCCATCCCACCAGTGTATGTACGGACCGTACCCCCACCCCACCAGTGTATGTATGGACTGTACCCCCACCCTTGTATGCATGCAGCGTACCAACTCCCCACCCGTGTATGTACGGACCATACCCCCACCCCACCCGTGTATGTACGGACCGTACCCCCACCCGTGTATGCATGCAGCGTACCAACTCCCCACCCGTGTATGTACGGACTGTACCCCCACCCCACCCGTGTATGTACGGACCGTACCCCCACCCCACCCATGTATGTACGGACCGTACCCCCACCCCACCAGTGTATGTACGGACCGTACCCCCACCCCACCAGTGTATGTACGGACCGTACCCCCACCGGTGTATGCATGCAGCGTACCAACTCCCCACCCGTGTATGTACGGACCGTACCCCCACCCCACCAGTGTATGTACGGACCGTACCCCCACCCCACCTGTGTATGTACGGACTGTACCCCCACCCCACCAGTGTATGTACGGACCGTACCCCCACCCCACCCGTGTATGTACGGACCGTACCCCCACCCGTGTTTGCATGCAGCGTACTAACTCCCCACCCGTGTATGTACGGACCGTACCCCCACCCCACCCGTGTATGTACGGACCGTACCCCCACCCATGTATGCATGCAGCGTACCAACTCCCCACCCGTGTATGTACGGACCCTACACCCAGCCCCCCCTGTATGTACGGTGCTAAACACCACCACCGATGGACGGTGCGGACCAACACCCTGCCTGTGTTCGTACGCACCCTACCCCAGCCCCACACACCAGCACCCTCACCCAACATCGAGTCGTACTAAGCCATAGCAAAGGACAGCACTGTACAACAACATGGCCCATGTACGCACCATACAGACGCTAAAAACACTCCTACTGAACCAGGACTAACCAAAAAAACACAAGGGCAGTCAATCCGAGGCCCACAACACCACTAAACATATCCAACAAGGCCAAATACATCCTATACACTGACCTGCAACTGACAAACAGATAAACAGAGGCCCAAATCACTACCACTCCTTATAACACACCCACCCAAAGTTCAAACACAGCCACACCCACAAATGGACCAATAAAAAGGCCCAACACACACAAACCATGATCCTTTGCAACAGATCCACTGCTGCCAGACCCCAGAGACAACGCACTGCACCATACTTCAACCATCAATACACCTTACACTTGCACTCTTTCACACAACCACCATCACACACACACCCACACACCCACAACCATCCACACCCCCACCCCCACAACCATCCACACCCACACCCCACACCATGCCCACCAACAAGAATCCAAAGTTCACAAAGGCCGAGCTGGAGTCCCTTGTCGACGAAATCCTCAGAGTCGAGCCACAGCTCTTTGGAACATTGGTCAGACGGACCAGCATATCAGAAAAAACTGCCATGTGGGAGAGGATAGTCAGTTCCGTGAATGCTGTTGGGGCCACCAGAAAGACCAGGCATGAGTGCCAAGCCAGGTGGTACGATCTGCGGAGGACGGTCCGCCGCAAAATGACGGATGATCACAACCAGGCCAACATCACTGGAGGATGTCCGTCCCGCAGACCGGTGCACTACCATCCCTGGGAGGAGAAGGTGATGGCCACGCTGCCGCCGTTGGGAGTAGACGGACTAGAAGGAGTCCGAGAGCCTGGTGAGTACACAAACAACTCACCTCACATGGGGGGAACACCATATACAACCCAAATAACAATCATGCACGCAACCCCCCCAAAGCCAGCACCGGACACAACCACACTCCAAAAACACACACATGCCACTAGCGCCTCCATGCCCTATGCCCCAAGCAAGGCCATGCCAAGTCACAGGCCACACAAAACACCAACACAAGACAGGATGTCCGCGATGCCGGGAGGGTGGGCCTCAAAACTAACATAGAGCAACTCTGAGGCACACAACAATGCCCTCAGCCCATATGGCTTAGGGCACAGCCATACCAACAGTGTGTCCCCACACAGTACTGTTTTGCCTGCTAATGGTGGCCGTGTTGCAGGACGACATGGGTAGGAAGGCACAATTTGCACATAACAGCAGCCAATGAAGACGCAGCACACTGAAAGAGTGTCAGCACACACCGCCACAGCATCAGCGCAGACTCAGACACTCCGCCCAATGGGTGCCCGCAGAGAAGAAACAAACCCACATGAACAAGCCAATGGCCTTTGCAAGACCTGCAAACTGTGTGTGCCCAGGAAGCTGGGCTGAGGTGACAGAGGGTGACACACAGAGGGAAGGAGAGGGGCAGAGAGAGGGACACAGACAGAGGTGGACACAGGGAGACAGACAGAGGGAGGGAGGAGGCTGACAGAGGGAGGGAGAAGGGGAGACGGACAGAGGGAGGAGGCTGACAGAGGGAGAGAGAAAGGGAGACGGACAGAGGGAGGAGGCTGACAGAGGGAGGGAGAAAGGGAGATAGAGGGAGACGGACAGTGGGAGGAGGCTGACAGAGGGAGGGAGAAAGGGAGACGGACAGAGGGAGGAGGCTAATAGAGGGAGGGAGAAAGGGAGACGGACAGAGGGAGGAGGCTGACAGAGGGAGGGAGAAAGGGAGATGGACAGAGGGAGGAGGCTGACAGAGGGAGGGAGAAAGGGAGACGGACAGAGGGAGGAGGCTGACAGAGGGAGAGAGAAAGGGAGACGGACAGAGGGAGGAGGCTGATAGAGGGAGGGAGAAAGGGAGACGGACAGAGGGAGGAGGCTGATAGAGGGAGGGAGAAAGGGAGACAGAGGGAGACCAAATCACCCTTGGGTGGTGTGGCCGTGTCCGCTCGTCAGCAGGTGGACTGTGTGCATGTAGACAAGGTTTGGCAGTGCCTTAACCCCCCCTTCAACCTTTGATAAACACTAGGCCATGTGTCAATCTGTGCACGAGTACATCCGTGCTGCAGGCACAAACAGAACCTTACACCCAGTATACCTACCCACTGTGTTCGTCAGAACCCTGTCACAAATTGTTAAGTTACCTACCTGCATTCTCAAATAGCATGGAATAAACACCATTTGGCCACGTACAGTGCAACACGTAAGGAGGCTCTGCATGGCTTGCTATGCCCGCTCACTACACTGCTGACTGCGTTCCCAAAATATGCATCAACTAAGATTGTGTCACACATAGGTAAAGTGTCGAAAGCTGTGGCCAAGGGACATACCCATGCACAAGTGCACTGTGTGAGGAATGCTAGCCAAATCCAACCACCCAGGGAACAGTGCCAAATCAAAAAAGAATGAAACATGGATGTCGCATGTAACACAATTAACACTGTCTCTCTCACACACAGGTCAACGTCATCGATCTCCCCCCAACACTGGGGGGGAAGACTCACAGGACCAGGCTCTGCGTGAAGAGGACACCACCGGCAGCGACGACTCTCACCACTCCGTGGATGACCCAGACCAACCTGGCCCCTCTGGTGTCCAACCACCTGCAGCACCTGCGTCAGGTACAACTGTGCCAACCACCACCCCCATTCCTGCCACATCCCAGGAGACACCCAGGAGCCCTGCCCGCACACAACAACACAGCCAGTCTGTCCAGGAGGGACAAGGTTCCCCGGGCACCCAGGAGGAGGCAGGCGACACCGCAAATGCCATCCCTCAGGGGTCCCGGAGACCCGATGTGCCCACAACGGCAGGCCAGGCGCAAGTGGGCAGGGGTGGTGGGAGTGGAGGACGGCGGAGGCGCGAACCTGCCCAGTTGGCTCAGGACCCGGCTATGGCACATGTCAGAACCATCCTGGACGCATACCGGCGTGACTCCAGAGGTATCGCCCAGGTAGTGGGGACCCTCAATGAGATGAAGGCCCTGCAGGTTGAGCATCATGCCAGGATGGAGGCAAGACTTGCAGAGCTCTTGGCGGTGCACAGGGACGTGAGCCAATCCCTCCGTCAGATCGCCCAAAGCCTGGCAAACCCTCCCTGTGCCACCAGGCGTAGAGCAGCACCAGACACAGGGAGGGAGGAGGAGGAGGATTCATCTGAGAGAACGTCCCTTGCATCGTCAAGGCAGGCGCCTGAGGGTCCCCGCAGGAAGGTGGGTCGTCCACGAAAAAGACAGTGAGAGTCAGCGGAACATCACCATCTCCCAGGTCACCTGGCTAGGCACCTGGCCCTCTGGCCCAACAGCAGCACAGCAGCAAAGGACATTCTCTGCCACATGGCCTTGCTGGTCACTGTCTGACCAATGTTGACAAAGACTGTGGCACAGACTCTGATGACTGTCAATGGCAAGGACACCAACTCCCCCTGTGAACTTTGGATTCTACACTCCCGCCAAGCACCTCTTGTCACCCCCCAAACACGTACCCCAGCACTAATAAAATTCATCACAATCACAAGATGATGCTGTCATTTTGCATTATTCCACTACATGTGTGTGTTGTAAAGTCAAACCATGCCTGATTTCTGAATTAACTCCAAACCTCCATACCCTGGGGTCTGAGTCTGGCACAGGACACACATGGGTCACAACGTACCATCCAAGACAGACATGGAGCACCTTACTCACCTGTGATGGGCCCAACCAGCTGAGGGGGTGCCCGCTCAACTGTGCCTACAGATCTATTTAGAAGAGCAACAGTCATGCGCAGAGGTCAGGGATCATGTGGAGTGTCCTGGGGTGGGAGTCCCAGGTATGTGTAGACACGTGGCAGAACCATGTCCTGCATGCTTGAGTCAGGTGGATGTGGAGAATGGTGGGCCAGCCAAGGTTGGATGCATGGAGATGGCACAATTGGGTGTTGGATCACAGTGCCACAAGGTTGTGTTGTGGTTGTGGGCTGCATCCTGAGTGTGTGCGTGGATTGAGAATGTCATCCTGCAGCTGGCAGTGATCCACTCCCCCCATCTCTGTTGGACGTTGATGTGGCCTGGTCGCCGGATGTAGTAGCAGAGCTGTGCAGATGCACCCTGGATGCGGACAAGTATCATGGGATTTCTAACGCACATGTCCGTAGAGTGCAGGGTAGGATTAGACACGGATGTCGTAGTTGACCTGGGGATGGTCTCCCTCTTGCCTTGAGGTGGATGGAACTGGGGATCTTGTGCATAATGCAGAGTGTGCTGCCGCATGAGGCACAGATGCTGCTGATCAGCATAGCACATGTCAGCAAGCAATCCATGATGAACACCATCTCGTTTGCGTGGACACTGGGTGCCCTTGCTGCAGGGCCTGCAGCAGCATGCGCCATGTCAAGGAAACAATGCCACAAGTAGCACACAAAGACAAGGATCTCAGGAAGGAACTATGTAAAAGGTGTATGTCAAGGAAGGAATGTCTGGTTCAACATGACACACACACACAATGGATTCACATGCAGCACAGTGGCCATCGTGGAGACTGACATGCCACAATACCTACACAGCCATGGACATCATGCACAATACAGAATCTAATCCCTGACAAACAGCTTGCATCTTGCTACTCTACACATAGACTCATATGCACCATCTCTGAGAACAATGCCAGACATGCCGCATTCACAGTGGCAACAGACCACCATTGACAGAGATGAGGCACCTTGGAGGCAGAGGGACACCTTTATTACTCGTGTGTCGGAATGCTAATGCAACTCTGTCAACACATACACAGGTCATGTGGATGAACACGTGGGACCAACACTGGCACCCCCCTTACCGCCACAGATGCTGGAAATCCATGGCACTGGCACACAAGTGACGGGTTACAGCTAAACACCCCCTGCTGCTCACGAAGAGCCTGCTATACACCATTGAGCCCCTAATGGGGAATTCACACACCATGTCAATCCGGTGCAACCCGTTTGTTTCCGAGGCCAGTGTTACACACATTGATGGCTCCATCACAATCCCATTACAGATGACTGTCACCAAGTCTGACCATCAATTCAGGTGAATTCTGCTCCAGGTCATGTGCCCCATGGTGATTGTACATGTATGCAAAGTAACCAAACATGAACAGGAGCAGTGCACACACATTCAAAACAAATACCACTCCCAAAAAGGTGTGCTGCATCCCTTACCCGAAGGAGATTTTCAAACTTGTCCGTGCATGTAACGCTGATTCAGCACATGTTGCTGTGTTCATGAGGAATAGCAGGATCACAACAATGCCACCAGCAGACAGCATGCGCAAGTACCTGTGGATGGGAGACACACCAGAAGTCAGCCAAAAGAAGTACATCCGCATGCATGTGCATGTACTCAACACATATTAGGTTGTCAACATGCTAGGTGACAATGATGACTCTGGAAAAACATTCTTCTATTGCACCATCACTCGAGTGACACATCCAAACACACCTCAGACTCACTCGGAAGACATGCAGAAGGACACACACATTGCAACACATGCCACACACAGCCCAATGCGTGCACACTCAGACACTGGAACTCACCACTAAGCAAAGAAGTCGCGTATGAGCCGACTCCGCATGTCCTCTACCGCCTCCTCCTCCTCCACATCACTTGCCTCGTGCCCAAGCCCATCATCCTCCACGGGTGGAGGTCCCGCTCATCTGGATCCAGGATGAGTGGCACAGCTTTCTCCACTGCCATGTTGTGCAGCATGCAGCACACGAGGAATATCTTGCAGACCTTCACCGGTGCATATGGGAGTGCGCCACCGGTCTTGTGGAGGCAACGGAATCAGCTCTTCAGGAGGCCAAACGTCCTCTCTATCACTCGCCTGGTCCGCCCATGGACGTTGTTGTAGCGGTGATCGGCAGCCGTGCTGGGGTTGCGGAGAGGCGTGATCAGCCATGGCATGTTGGGATAGCCAGCGTCCCCTACATGGAAACATCATGGACAAGAGTGGGTCAGGAGGAGCAGTAAGACAGGAAGATGACGTTAAATACAGGACTGCCAGAGTATACCCACCAACAATACATGCTCATTCGTTGCGCAGCTGCAGCATCATTTCAGGCACCCTGCTACGCCTCATGATGTACGCATCGTGTGCTGATCCTGGAAAACGAGCACAGACATGTGAAATCACCATGTTGGCAAGACACACCGCAAGGGCATTAATGGAGCGGTAATGCTTGCGGTTACGGAAGGCTACCTCCTGTGCCTGTGGTGGTACCAAAGCCACATGTGTTCCATCTATGGACCCAATGACATGGGGCATCCCTCCCAGGGCATAGAACTCACGCTTGACAGCTGTCAACTGCTCATGAGTTGGGAATTTAATGAACTCATCAAGGTGCTCCAACATGGCCTCTAAAAAATCATGCAGAACACGGCTGAACATGGTTTGGGACATCCCACCGATATGGGCAATGGTATGTTGAAAGGTACCCGTGGCCAAGAAATGTAGGGCTGCCATCACCTTCATCTTGGGTGTCAGTGCACCAGGATACCTGTGTAGCGGTTGGAGGTGTGCTGCCAGCCGTGTCGTCAAGTCCTCAATCAAACGTTGGGGGAAGCGGTAGCGGCGTATACAGTCATTTTCCCGCATGTCAGTCAAGTCTGGAATTGGTCGAAGGAGAGGCGGAGCCCACAGAGAATTAGAAGGGACAACGAAGAGTGAGTACAGTACACCACCAATGTCAATGTACAGAGCACATGCTCAACAGGCAATGCTACATACAGAGTCAGGTCTGTGCAATGTGCCCTGGACACGTATGCCAGGCATGTGACACTCCTACCAAGAGCCAGCTACAAACGTTGATTCTCAACATCTTTATGCCATGCCATGTAACTAGCTGTGGGCCAGTGTAAGTGAGCCGGCAGACGCATTACAGGAGTTACAGACATCCAAATATGTGCAGAAGAAGGATGTTTATTGTACAAACAGGTTGCGGAACACTAGAGGCACAGGTGACATGTCATAGAAAAAGGACAGACCACACACCTTGCCATGAAGGATTACATGTTAAGACTGATCACACATACATTGAGAGTATGCAGATATGTCCTTGTTTTGAAACTCCGTGTCGATGCATACATACACACCTTACGTCGGATTACACATGTGTGCTGGTGTGCGTCACAGTGTGCCATGCCCATCTACACACAGACACATGTTGGTTGCAGCAACAGCAGATGCATTTGACCAAACACCTACAGCAAACCTATGGGAAGACATGACACACACATGACATAGCTACAGCGTGCAACGCGGGCATTCACTTGTCAGGGGTAAAATTCCATGTACCTGGCATCAGGGGACATTTGCGGGTGTCGGTGACTGTGCCATGCCAGTGACGCATGGCCCACCAAGTCAGTACTACATGCACACATGTCAAAGGAGTGAAGGGGATGTGTGGCACATAGGGCACCATCACACTTGACATGTGTACACAGCTCATCATACTGTAATTAGCTTCACACCTCATTAGTATGGTGCCACATCACAGCCTGACCCACCTGTGCCCGACCCATGTAGCACTGCACAGACGATGCCTTGATGTCCAGCCCTGGCCATGTATGACAGCTCAATTCATTCCTGTGTGCCGCCTGTCACCACTGTCAGGTGTGAATCCCACCGTACATATGCTCCGAGGGCGTGTGTGGGGTCCCTATCACTATGGTGGTGCTGGCGTACGTGTACGCCATAGTGATAGGGACCATACACACATGTGTACGGTCCCTATCACTATGGTGGTGCTGGCGTACATGTACGCCATAGTAGTCCGGACCGTACACGCGTGTGTGCGGTCCCTATCACTATGGTGGTGCTGGCGTACGTGTACGCCATAGTAGTCCGGACCGTACACACGCATGTACAGTCCGGATTACTATGGCGTACACGTACGCCAGCACCACCATAGTGATAGGGACCTACACGCGTGTGTACGGTCCGTTGCAATGCTTTTGGGGTGCCCTAGGGCTATGGAACGCACCGTACCTAAGTTGTGACATAGGATTGCCATAGGGGACACATGAGGGACAAGTATAGGGGCCTAAATGCATGCTGGTTGTCATGGAGACCGAGTTTCAGGTTTTAATTTTGCATCATGTGCCCAGCAGAAGTCGGTTGGAGACAATTTACTTTGTTGCAATGTGGTTGTTGACATTACATCATGCTCAATTTTAAAACCATGCATAGCCTGTCACTGGGGTAGTTTTAAATTGATTGGAGGACACGTAGGATGCTAATGTGACTGAGCTAATCACTCTGTACTCCTGTAAATGAAACAGGAAAGCAAGGAAGATATAAGGCAGCCAGGTCCCTTAAGAGAGCACTTGCCTGCACATCCCTTCATTACACAACACTGCTGCTGCTTGTCATTCCTCTGGCACCATGTCCAGGTCTGTGGAGAGGGCCCAGCCATTCATCATGGAGGAGAATATGGCGTTGCTGGATGTGATCCTCCCACAGTACACCATGCTGTATGGTCGACCAGGGGAGCAGGTGAGTGCAGACCCCACTAGCTTAAACTGTGCCCCTCATTTTTACTGTGACTTCTGGCATTGTGTCCAGGTGTGACAGACATGCAGGGTTCTTCATAGTGGTTCCCGGGGGGGGGGGGGGGGGAAGGGCTCATGTCTCCCATGCAGAGCATGCTGTAGTTCCTGTGTGCACAACGCACTAGCATGGTGCTTACTGTGACGATCACTGCATGGTGCATGCCGCTTTCGGACTGCCTAATCCTCCTGGAAATGTTGTTCCTACAGTCCTGATGTGAGTCTGTGCTCCCCCCAGGGTGACAGGTGCCAGGACCAACAGATGTGTGTCTGTTCTGTGTACCTGTGATGAGAGTGTCCAAATGATGTGTTCGTCCCCTGGACATTGGTTTGTGTGTGTGAGTCCCCTGTCATGTGGGTGTGTGCATATGTAGAGTGTTGCACCCCAGCTGCATGTGGGATGGATACACCCTGGACATCTGATGTGAGCAGGGAGCTGTGCTGGATGTCTGCCGTGCTGAGACAGCCCCACATGTGTGACACCCCCAGTCTAGTGGCACATGTGCAGAGTGAGGTTTGTAGCGGCAGTTGCCAATGCCAGGTGATTGTTCAGTGCATGTGCGTGTCTGTGTACTCTGTGTACTCTGCTGAGGTGGCGTAAGTGGGCTGGGGCATGTGACTGCTTAGGGGTACTGTTCAGATTCCTGTTGTAGCTTGGGATGCACAGTGTGAGCCTGCATCATTGATTGTGTTGCACCCCTCATGCCACCTGTGCGCTTTCAATGGCACCTACTGCATTTGCCCATTCCCAGGAGGATGATGTCACTATGACAAAGGTGCAATGAGTTGGCAGCATACTGTGGCCAGTTCAAACATGCATGATGTGTAATATGTGTGTCTCTGTGTCATTGATAAGGTAGATTGATGTATTGTCACTTTTGCATCCTCACAGGTAGGCGTCTGTGCCAAGGGGGAGATCTGGAAGCAAGCCGTCAGTGCCGTGAGGAGGACGGATGGTCAGAAGCGGCGCCTAGCCCAGGTGAGGAAACGCTGGCAGGACATCCGGTGCTGGACACGGAGGATCGCACGGGTCCTGCTGGGGACTCATCTGAGAGCCACAAAAACCGTGGGCGCCGCCGTCTGACCCACATCCATAAGCGTGTGCTGGCGGTGGTCTTCCCTGATCTGGATAGGCGCCTAGCGGAGAAGCAGCAGCAGGAAGGGGGTAGGTACATGTGTGTTTGTTGTGTGTCACCAGCTTTTGGAAGTGCGCAGTTGCATGGATACACTGCCAGGGTTTAAATGTACAGTGCGTATCCTGTTCCCCAAAGTAAAGCGGTGCTGTTCTTCCTCCCTTCCCCTCCTTGCCATGTGTTCCCTGGTCTGTGTGTAGTCACTCTTGCACAAGGTCATCTAGGCTGGCAGTAACTCCAAGTGCCCAATGCTTGCAGCATCATGTGTGGGGGTGGTGTGTAACAGGTTTTTGCACGTTGCCTGTGCCCTGGCCAGTTCAGTCATTGTGGGGTCCATGTTAGTTGGCACTGATGCTGAGTCCCGACATGGGAGTATGTGTTTCATGTGTACTGCCTTACTGCCTGCATGTCGAATGTTGTGCCCTCTGACATGATGTGCTTGAGTGTGAGATGTGCATGGTGCAGGGATGGTGGCTTGTGTTCCAGTCATATCCATCCAGGGCCATGGAGTAGTGTGGCCACTACAGTCCCCTGGGGCACATTTTCCTAGGTATCATGTGTGTCATCAGACAATGTGGACATTCTCTGTGTCTTCAGCATAGTTTGGGCCCTGTGTCATAGTACAATGGCCTCATTAGAATTCACGTATACTGTGCTACATGTGTCCACTGTACAGGGTGACCTAAATTAGCTGGTGCATACTCACAGGTGCCAGTGTCTGTGTGTCTTGGAACAACTGTCTGATGATGGTTGTTTGTCAGTGATATGTGTGGACAGGCGCACCAGGGGTAGTTTGTGTGCGATCAGGATTAATTGCAGGCCATGTGTTTTCATCCCAGACTAAGAGGTGTAAGTACTTCCTCTGTCTCAATCACATTGTCTCAGGTAGGGGGGGGGTGCGGGCAAGGCCTACATGTCCAAACCTGGAGTCTCCTTGCTCGGTCTGACCAGTGTGTGATGTTTGTGTGACCAAACACTCAAGGTGCAGTGCCCCAGTCATGTTGGCCATGGTTTACTGTATTACCTTTGCAGCATGTCCCAAGAGTTGCTAGAAATGGTTCCTGCTCATCTCTTTCTTGGCTACGCTGTGTTACGCTGATGCTGTGCTAGATTGTCCCCAGAGCCTGGCTCCTCTGTACAATTTGATATCAAGTTATTTGCTATTGTGTCATGCTCTCCATATTTTGACAGTGGCATGGTGGGTCAACAAACTGTGTGTTGCAGGGACTACATATGTACCTTGTATTGTAGATGTTACTCTTGTAGCTTTTCAGGCTATGCACTGTGACCTATGTAGAGTTGACTCATGTGACATATGTATACAGGTGTCTGATTTCTCCTGTCTCTTCACCTTGCCCACAGCATCGTCGGGGGACTACGAGGGAGACACTGGCACGGACCGTGAGGAGGGAGCGAGCACCAGTGCCAGCAGTGCAGAGTTGTCTGGCACATCGAGTGGCACGGAGGCCGACGGGAGTGCAGTGGAGGACCTGTACAGTCAAACCACCACCGACTATGACGCAGACGGGTCCGAGGCTGAGCACTCCGAGGGGGCGGAGGCTGCTCCCACAGCTGACACCAGCACTCCATCGCTACCCGCCCCCTCCATTCCGCTCACCGGCCTCCCACTTGCTCGTGTCCCTTCCCGGAGTGCTAGGTCACCACGTGTCTCCTTCTTGCCAGGCACCGCACCCCCTGCCCCTGTCTCCACTGCTGCCACCAATGCCGAGTCTGTGGACATCCTGCGGCAGTTGCAGGTTGGTCAGACTGCGAAGCTTAATGTCCTCCATGGCCACATCCAAGTGATCAACCAGATAGAGGCATACATGGAGGGCATTTCAGCTGCGCAGCCTGACCAACGCAACTTGCTGAGGTCCATAGACTCGACACGGACTGCAGCATTGGGTCTCCTGCAGCGCTACGTCCCCCCCTACCCCTGCTGCATCCACACTTCCCACTCCCATGCCTGTCCACAGCACACCCAGACGTAGCCATGCACGCACACCACCAGACACAGGCACCCCACCACCAGGGAAGGCAAAGCGCACACCTCCTGGCATGCACACACAGGGTGAAGTAGGCACACCCACTGGGTCGGGGGGAAACGGAAGACACGCAGCCAGAGTGGGAGTTCACATTCGTCACGACCACGACCCTCCAAATCCACTCCCCTCAGCTCTCCTGGCCAGGATTCCACCAAAGACTCCTTCATGGCCGCTCTGTCCCTGAGCCCCACAGTGACACCACCCCGCAAGCGGTCAAAGGAGTTCCCGGTCAGGGTGGTTGATTCCCCCCCCTCTGTCCCCACCCTCCCCGGGTAGCGCTGCAACCCATCCCTGCGACCCCCCCCTCCTTGGGGCCTGTGGTTACTTCGGGTGCAGGGGAGACGCTGGGCGACCTGGCAGTAGTGTGCAGCGCCGTGCTCGAATCCACCTTTGGCGCTGCCCCACCCCCTGTGTTGGAGTCGTCCGTCCCTGCACCCACAACACCTACCCTTGCCCCTCCTGTCCCTGCGGTGCCTGGTCCTTCCCCCCCACATGATGCCCCCCCCCTGTGGATGACAAGGTTGTCTGAACTGTGCAGGCAAGCTAGGGGACACGCATCCCAATGTGTCCCCCACCTAGATTGGAACTATGAACTGCCCTATGGGACTTGGTGCATTTTGAACTCTTTGTACAATTCCTTTTACAACATTGCTGAATAAATCTATTTTATTTTCCTTGGCACACTGCTGCTTTTCTGGCATTGCTGTTGGTGGTGCTGTTCCATGATTTGGGGTGGCGATAATGTGTTAGGTGTCTGGGATATGTTGTAGTGTGCTGTTCGTGGGGTGGACCCTGTTATCTGTGTGCCATCACACGGTATTTGCTATCAAACTTTGCTCATGTTAGCTGTTACTGCATGGTGACATTGCCCCAAGGTGTGTACCTTCCTCTGTGGACCCTGACATCTTCCCAGAAGGGTGTTGTGAAGACATTTGTGCAGTGCTGTGTCTACATTTGCTGGGTGTGTGACGGACCCCTTCAACTTTGGCCATGCATGCTGGCCAAGGTCTCCACCTGCATCATTTGTGTCATCCTTGGGGGTCACTGTACTTGTGACTGAAGTATATTGACAGGACTTCATGTGTACATGTTCCCTTTTCCGCAGTATGCATGTGTGTACTCCCAGCCTCGCACACATGTTTTTCGTGTTCTTCTGGGTCTTTGAGCACCTGACTGACAATTGTGGGCATTGTATCTGTGTGTACTCAACCCCTTTCTTTCCATGGGCACAGCTGGGGGGACTCTGCACCCACCCCTCCTGTGTCTGGGCACTGCTGGGAGGACTCTGCACCCACCCCTCCTGTGTCTGGGCACTGCTGGGAGTGATAGGCACACACCCCTCCTGTGTCTGGGCACTGCTGGGAGGACTCTGCACCCACCCCTCCTGTGTCTGGGCACTGCTGGGAGGACTCTGCACCCACCCCTCCTGTGTCTGGGCACTGCTGCGAGGACTCTGCACACACCCCTCCTATGTCTGGGCATGTACGGTCGGGACATACACAGGTGTGGGTACGCTCCATTCATACACGGGTGTGGGTACGCTCCATTCATACACGGCTGTGGGTACGCTCCATTCATACACGGGTGTGGGTACGCTCCGTACATACACTGGTGGAGTGGGGGTACGGTCCGTACATACACTGGTGGGGTGGGGGTATGCTCCATTCAGACACGGGTGGGGGTACGCTCCATTCATACACGGGTGTGGGTACGCTCCATTCATTCACGGGTGTGGGTACGCTCCGTACATACACTGGTGGGGTGGGGGTACTGTCCGTACATACACTGGTGGGGTGGGGGTACGCTCCATTCATACACGGGTGGGGGTACGCTCCATTCATTCACGGGTGTGGGTACGCTCCGTACATACACTGGTGGGGTGGGGGTACGGTCCGTACATACACTGGTGGGGTGGGGGTACACTCCATTCATACACGGGTGGGGGTACGCTCCGTACATACACTGGTGGGGTGGGGGTACGGTCCGTACATACACTGGTGGGGTGTGGGTACGCTCCATTCATACACGGGTGTGGGTACGCTCTGTACATACACTGGTGGGGTGGGGGTACGGTCCGTACATACACTGGTGGGGTGCGGGTACGCTCCATTCATACACGGGTGGGAGTACGCTCCGTACATACACTGGTGGGGTGGGGGTACGGTCCGTACATACACTGGTGGGGTGTGGGTAAGCTCCATTCATACACGGGTGGGGGTACGCTCCATTCATACACGGGTGTGGGTACGCTCCGTACATACACTGGTGGGGTGGGGCTACGGTCTGTATATACACTGGTGGGGTGTGGGTATGCTCCATTCATACACAGGTGTGGGTACGCTCCATTCATACACGGGTGTGGGTACGCTCCGTAAATACACTGGTGGGGTGGGGGTACGGTCTGTACATACACTGGTGGGGTGGGGGTATGCTCCATTCATACACGGGTGGGGGTACGCTCTGTACATACACTGGTGGGGTGGGGGTACGGTCCGTACATACACGGGTGGGGAGTTGGTATGCTGCATGCATACACGGGTGGGGGTACGCTCCATTCATACACGGGTGGGGGTACGCTCCGTACATTCCTGTACCCACGGTTTGCGTGGGTACGGGCCGTACCACGCCCACCACTACGTCACCCCGACAATGGCGGTACGGCCCGTACCCACGTTCGAATGGCCTGGGTACGGGCCGTACCAGCATTGTTGGGGTGATGTGGGGGTACGCGTGGTACGACCCGTACCAACGGTCTGAGGGCCTGGGTACGGTGCAGACCCCCAATGGGGTGCCGTAGGGGTACGCACTGTCCCCAGCCCTTCAGGGCGTGGGTACGGGTCGTACCACGCATACCCCCACATCACCCCAACAATGCTGGTACGGCCTGTACCCAGGCCATTCGAACGTGGGTACAGGCCGTACCGCCATTGTCGGGGTGACGTAGTGGTGGGCGTGGTACGGCCCGTACCCACGCTCTTAAGGCCTGGGGACGGTACCTACTGGTATTGTTGTGTTGCCGGTTCGCGTCAACATCCACTTCCGTTGTGGCGGACGCTTGCGTTGCTGGACACGCCCCCACCCCCTCGAGGTGACCAGGTCCTGCAGGTCAGGTATGTCCAGGGCATGTGTGATTTGTGACTTGGGTGGGGGTTATGTGTCCTGCCCCTGCCCCCCCCTTTGTCCCTGGGTGTTATTCTGACCTTCTGTGGCATCTGCGTCGGTTCCTGTAGAGCAGGTGGACTGGTATGAGGGCTGGGATGACACGTAGGTTCGGGTCCATGGCTGTCCGTCGCGTACAGGTGCTCCTTGTGCACGTCGTCCTGATTTCCCGGCAGTTTTTGGCAGCCAGAAAATATAATCCGTGCGGGGTGACGTCGGTGAGGATCGTACTTCCTGGTTCGTGAACCGCAGCCTGAATGCGTCCCGACGTCACGTCGGAGCATTCCCAGATCACATTCGTATGTATATTTTCATCGGTCGGTGTTTGGTACGAATCGTACGGAAATGGTGTTTCCATACGAATCGTACTTGCATGTTTGTAATGTTTATTTCCCGGGTACGAGTCGGACGGAGAAAATGCTCCGACCGACGGTTCGTACCCGGTTTCTCCAGGATCCGAATCAGCACCTAATGTTTACTATATTTAACAATATATATATATATATATATATATATATATATATATATATATATATATATATATATATATATATATATATATATATATATATATATATCCAAACAACGATGCACTCCTGTCGGAGAACGTAGCCCATAGAGGGGTGGCACGAAGCCGGTGGAGTATGCCGGTGAATAAATATTGCGAAAAAAACAGGGTTCATAAACCCAAACGTATGATGACAATAAACCCCCATTGAAGTTTCCTTGGATTGTTGTGAAGTCCTTTCTATGACCTGAGTGCACGAGTGGAACTCCGTTTTTTTTCGCAATCTATATATATATATATGTTAAAAAAACGATATATTTGTCTTTGATATTAGTTTACAACAATATTTTTTTATATTTTTGTTATTTACAATATAAGTATCGGATAACAATATTTTTGTACTCGATATTTTTGACAGTATTTATATACTACAATATTTGTGGTGTTGTTGTTTTGTCACTGAATCTCTGGCCAGGCTGATTCAGAATGAGGAGTAGCTACAAGATGGAGGTTGCTGGAGATGAGGGTGTAGGGCTGTGTGTAGGAATGAACTAGGTATCCTGTTCAGACAAGAGCCCTGTAGGTTATGCAGAGAGCCTCTTGGCAGTTAGTAGCAAAGGCATTGTATTTAGGTGTGTGGAGATAGAATGGTGACTGGTGACAGTCCAATTGTTTATCAATCCTGATTTAGTAGTAGCTACAGGTTTAAGTTTACTAAAGTAATTGGAGCAGGCAGTGTCCCACCTCAGTGCAAACAAGGGATGGTCTTCAAAGGGTTTATCACCAATACAGTAGCAATTAAGATCGTTCCACCACTTCAGGCATTCCCTGACAAATTTGACTCAGTCCTGGGTCTTGGTGAGGATGGTTTTGTGGCTTCTTGGTCACCTGTCCTCATGCATCCTCCTCAACTTGTGTGCTAAGTGTCACATGCAAACTCTGCAATGGAACCTAAGGTTTCAGTGGGCCTAGCACCTGGGATGCCTCTCTGACTGTCATGATCTTCAAAGAGATGGCTAATACCTCTTGTGGTGGTAGATTAGTGCCAACCTGACAATTTTTGGGCAAACCTCCCCTCCAATCCTGGATGCCACAGTGATAATGGATATATCATTACTGGGTGGCAAAGCACAGCTGGGGAAGGTGGAATTCAAAGGCCTGTAGCCTAAGCAGAGAGCCAGCACCATGTTAACCTATTCAAGCTTTGGGCAGTCAGTCTGGTCCTGAAAGTCTTCCTAGCCACGATTAAGGGAAGGGGAGTGCTGGTCCTAAATAAAAACACAACTGGCATGCCGTACAGCAAAAGCTAGCCAGTACGGGGTCCTAGATCCTGGGTCCAGATCAAGAGGCTGTTTGCCTCTGCAGGTGGGTAGACCAGCAGAAGGTCTTTTACGTAGCCAACCACCTCATGGGGACAAAGAAAGCTGGAGCAGATGAGATGAACAGGCATTAGCTGTCAGACTATTTGGGAGAAATGAATGGGCAGGTCTGGGATACGCGACGTTAACCCTCTGCCGGACAAACTTTCTGATGTGCATGGGAGGTGTTGCATCTTATATGTTACATCATAGGTGTAGTAATTCCTCCTCCCCCTGTTCCTCAGCCTTGTTGTTGGACTTGGTGTAGTCCTCTCATCCCCCCCTCTCCCATGGTTCCACCCTGTCCCTGGAGGGGACATTAGAATGTTGTTGTGGAGATTCTATTGCTTCTGTGGCGGAGAGCGGAGGCTGGAAATAAACTCCTGAACTGACCTGTATCTGTGGGAGTTACTTCACTGGCGACAATCTTTGTGAGGGGACAGATGACCAGCCTTCCCCCCTCTTGGAATTCTACTTCGCCTTCTGTAACTAAACCCATACGTCATTACGATTAATCAACTGATTAAGGTACTGTTTTACATCTTACCTCTCCCTCGTCGCCCTTCCTTGGGGATGTCCTTCCAGTGAGCAGCATTCACGCTGTGAGACACCTTCAGCTGCCTTTGGTATGCATGGCGCTCACTGCCTTGAGGTGTTGGTCGTGGACTAAGACTCTGAGGAGGGTGTCGTGCCCATTTCTTATTCTGTTGGGGGAGCGGTTCTTCTGCGGAGTGTGAACTCCTTATCTTGCCACTACGGTGAGCCTGCTACAGATTTCCCTGGTAGACGGTGCCTCTGTTAAAGGGGATGGCTTTCCATGCTTGGCTGTATCATGCATCTCTGGAGCTGACGTCACTCTTCCAGGCTGTGTGAGGGAACTGTTTTCTTCTAAGAGGTGGCTCCGTGGAGACGGCATCCACTGGGTTCAGGCAGGCATGAGGGGGACGGTTTTCTGGGGGTGATCACTTTCTCCTCAGTAGCGTCCTTGAGAAGCTGGTGTCCCATGTTTTCCAGGCAGTGTTGTGCAGGCAACCGTGAGGGGGGAATGTGAGGAGGGTAACTCACATGAGGAGGACAATTTTCTGGGGGTGACGGCTTTCTCTTCAGTGGCGACCTCGAGGAGCTGGCATCTCTTCTTTCCAGGCAATGTTGTTCAGGCAGCCGTGAGGGGGGAACGTGATGACTCCTTCTTCTCTGCCGGCCTGCTTCACAGGCCTGCCGTCACGTGATTCGGCTTTCCCCACCTCCTTCATGTCCTGTGGGAGGCAGGTTTCCTCAGCCGCTTGCTGCTGCCTGTCATAGTTTGCTGATGGGCACAGCTGTTCCTCAGTCATTTCATCAGCTCCACATACCGGTGAGTCTAGATGCAAAAACAAATGGATTATCTGTTCACATTAAAGTCTTGCGGCCAAGCAGGGGCTCTGCGGACTGTTTGGTTATCCGAGCCACTGGGGGTAGGGCTCGGCAGAAAATCAGAGTTGGATGAGACTCCCTGGGTATGAGTGTCATTGGTCAGAGGCACTTTGACTGACCTATCCATGCTCTTTGTTTGGCCATTGTCCATAAAGGCTAAAAATTGTTTGATTGCCACAATCTGCATAGGTTTGGAAAATTTGGAAGCACATTCCCCCAATCTGGGACTCCTGACACATACCCAGTCGCCAACCACTGATTGAGGAATCTTGGTGCCATGTTTGGTATCATAATATGAGATGTACTTGGCTTGATGTGCTGCAATTTTTTAGCTATTGACTTGTACCCCAACACCTCCTCCCAACCAATTAGGTAAAAATGTGGTGCATGGTTTCCTCCCCTTAAGAGCTGAGAACGGTGACACCCCAGTGGTCTGGTTCAGAGTGGTGTGGTAAGCCCATAGCATTTTTTTAATGTGAAGTTCCACAGGAATCATGTTGGTGCATGCTAACTGAATACTCCCCTTAATCATCCTATTCATACGCTCCACAAGCCCATTGGCTCTGGGACAATAAAGAGAAGTTTTGAGGTGGGTAATATCTAGATTTCTTAAGTACCGTGTGGTCACAGATGTAAATTGTACTCTGTTGTCAGTGACAATAGTTGATGGAATCCCTTCAGTGGCAAAAGTGTCTCTAAGAAATTGAATGAAAGATTCTGCAGTAATTTGAATCACCATTTTTGTGATAGTCCAGTGGGAGTTATAGTCTAGTAAGACAAATGCAAACCGTTTAGGTATGTTTCCTCTGTTTACAGGGCCAATGATGTCTAATGCAAGTTTCTCCCATGGTTTAGAAGGTACGGACACCGGTGATAGGGGAACCTTGCCAGTACATTTGGATTTATCACTGTTTGCGCAAATGCTGCAATCCTTGACTATGTATTCTTCTAAGGAGTCCATATTAGGGAACCAGTAGCGTTCCCTGAGTCTGGCTTTAGTTAAACTTCGGCCCAGGTGACCTTCATGCACCAGGTCTACAATTTTATTGCGCAATAGTTCAGGAGGGATAATCTTGTTGTTTCTTAGTAAAAAGTTTTGCTTTACACTAAGTTCGTGGCGAACCTCCCAAAAATGTTTAATGTCATCTGAAACAGCACCTTTCGAAATGGGCCACCCCTGTAAAGTATATTTTTGGAGTTGTTGTAAGGTTTCATCTCTGGTCATGCATTCACCCCACTCCTGAGGGGAGATGGTTGTGTGATTGACTTGTAGTATGGGGTATTCTGTGGTCTCAAATTGTTCTTCCTTGTTCAATGGTGCTCTGGACAGGAAATCTGCTGCTGAATTTAACTTGCCTGGTACGTATTCCATTCTGAAACAAAAGCTTTTTAACCCTAGCATCCCCCTGGCAATCCATGGGGGACTGCAAGATGAGCCTTTGGGATTGAACATAAAAATAAGGAGTTTATGGTCTGTGCATATTCAGAATTGTATGCCCCATAGGAAAAATGTAAAATGTTTAACAGCCCAAAAACAGGCGAAGGCTTCTCTTTCCACTACAGAATAGTTGTTTTCAGATTTAGTGAGAATGCGCGATGCAAAAGCCACTATTTTCTCATTATCTTCTATGATTTGGGAGAGAGTGGCTCCTAAGCCTTTGTCACTAGCATCTGCAGTCAAAAATGTTTTGCGGCTGGGTTCAAAGTTACACAGATAAGGGGCAGTGAGGATAGCATCTTTTATTTTCACAAAGGATGTTTGGTGATGCTCTATCCATTGGTAGTGTGCATGGTTCTTTATCAGTTCTCTGAGATTTGAAGTTATGTCGGCAACATTTTTTACATACTTTGCCATGTACTCAGCAAGTCCCAGAAAGGACTTCAGCTCATCCTTATTTTCTGGATGAGGTGCATCTTTAATTGCTTCTAAAAGGCAAATCTTGGGTTTGAAACCATCTTTTGAAATATTGTGACCTAAATATTCTACTAAACTAACACCTAACTGGCATTTTTTACATTTAAGTGTTAAACCAGCATTCTTAAACCTAGAGAGTACTTATTTTAGAATTCTGTCATGTTCATCATTATTGGCACATTAGATTAGGAAATCATCTTGAAAACATAATGTTTCTGTACACCTTCAAGTATTTGCTGCATAATTTTTTTTAAAACTGCAGCAGCTGATGCGAGTCCAAATGGCATGCTGCGAAACATGTACGTGCCCATAGGTGTAGTGAATGCTGTTAAATACCTAGATTCTGGGTGTAACTTCACTTGGTGGTAAGCCATGGATAAGTCTAAAACACTAAAACATGTAGCTTCCCCCATCGGCCCAACAACTCATGGATGCGTGGTAAAGGATGTCTCTCCACCCAAATGCTAGCATTAAGATCACGCAAATCCACACAGAGCCTGATGTCATCAGAATGATTTTTCTTAGCGATTACAATGGGTGCTACCCAGTCAGAACAATCTATGGGTTGGAAGATGCTTAAATCCATAAGCCTTTTGAGTTCTTTTTTTAATGGGTCCCACATCAGGTGAGGTATTGGCCTTGCTTTATGTATAGCTGGCTTAGAGTTGGGCTTTATTTTAATTTTATGTTGAAAGTCTTTAAATAAACCCAATTTGCTTGAAAACACTTCTGAAATTCCTCAATTATATGTTCACTGCCATTGGGTTGGTTCACTAAAAGAACTTGCTCGGAATTATTAGGATCCAGTTTTATTCCCAATTCCTTTTTTGTGTTGCCACCCAAGAATATTAGATCCCTCCTCCACTACGTACACCATGCCAACCGTAGTGCGTCCTTTAAATGAAATGAGTGTCTTAATCATGCCGTTTATAGGTATGGCATCTCTATTGTACCCAGTGGGTGAAATATCAGCTGGGAGTATCAACCGTAGTGCGTCCTTTAAATGAAATTAGTGTCTTAATCATGCCGTTCATAGGTATGGGATCTCTATTGTACCCAGTAGGTGAAATATCAGCTGGGAGTATCACATTTTTGTTAGCCTGACCCAAGGATTTATAGTCAGAATAGTTAAATAAAGTAAATGGTGAGCATGAGTCTGCAAAACATTTTGACTATGTTTCTTTCTAATTGAACTTCACACATAGGATTCTTTTGCTGGCTCTCTGAGTTTTCATTAATTTGCAAGATTATTTTTTTTACTTGGAATTTCTCTTCTTGAGGATTGGATAATTTTCCAAATTCTTTCTTTTTGAAGATATTGCATACTCTAGCCAGATGGCCTCTTCTGTTGCACTTCTTACATATTACTGTCTTAGGTTGACAATTAGGATTGTTTACCACGCGGTTGCTACTTCCACAACGGTAGCACTTGAACTTGGGATTTTCTGTATCACTCAATTGGATAGGTTAGGCAAAGCGCCTCTGACCAATGACACTCATGCCCAGGGAGTCTCATCCAACTCTGATTTTCTCCCGAGCCCTACCCCAAGATCCTTGGAAAACCAAAGAGTCCACAGAGCCCCTGCTTGGCATCAAGACTTTAATATGAACAGCTAATCAATTTGTTTTTGCATCTAGACTTTATTAGGAACAGATAATTCATTTGTTTTGGTTTCTTCTTGTGGGTATATTTTACACCTCTGTCTCGGCCTTTTATCTTCCAAGCATTGTTGCTTTGTTATAAATTTTGGGGGAGGGTTGATGTGTTGTATCTTATATGTTACATCTTAAGTGTAGCCATTCCTCCTCCCCGTGTTCCTCAGCCTTCTTGTTGGACTTGATTTAGTCATCTCACCCCCCCCCTCTCCCATGGTTCCTCCCTCTCCCTGGAGTGGACATTAGAATGTTGTTGTGGAGATTCTATTGGATCTGTGGTGGAGAGCGGAGGCTGGAAATAAACTCCTGAACTGAACCTGTGTCTGTGGGAGTTACTTCAGGAGGCTCCTCTGTTATGGCGGAGGTGCATCACCTCCCCCTTCTAAAAGCCTGTAGAGGGACAGGACAAACATAAAATGTTAATAAAACACTTTAACTATCATTTTATTTTTAGCCCTGCAGTCTGTGATCCGAGGGAGGGGCATGGCCTCCCATACTGATGCTGCAGCACCAGGGAGGAGGAGAGAGTGGGGGACACTGCCAAGTGCACATGACGGTTTGGCTGGCCCTCTAGGGATGGCTGAAACGTCATGTGCACTTGGCCTTTCTCCACTCAAGCTGTGTTGTACAGCTAGGTCGAGAAACCAATACAGGCTCCCAGTTCCATTTCTGAGCGCCAAACCGAGGTGCTCAAACCAATCCCAGCTCTGCTGACATGCTGTGAATGTTATTCCCAGCATGTCAGCAGTGCTGAGATTGGGAGCTAGGAGCCTGTGCAGTGTGCAGCAGTTCCTGAATGGGACACAAGGATCGGAAGCAAGGCAGTGGCCATAAGAGCAGGTGAGATTTATTATCTTTATTTATACTTCTGTATTTTTTTGTTTGTTCTCTCTCCCCCAGCGCCACCACTTCGCAATACGAGTGGACGCTACTAGTTACTTGATGTCCCTTTCGAACTTACTGTCTTTACCTGATCAACTTCCTCCTAAAATCACCTTTAATGTTCATTTTCAAAAGAGTCTTACTCAAATGTTTTCTCCAAGTCATACGTCATGTGTCTGTCTAATTTTATTCTGGTCCCAATATTCCTTATGTGCCTGCCCCTTCTGCACATGGTAACATGGTGCTAAAGAGAACTCTGTCAAGGTAGATCATCCTCTGCATTAAGGTTTGCTGCGCACTGGCAAAGAAGAGCCCCCAGAGGCTTGTAGGCTCATTCCACTTTGGCCGATGCCCTGCCACAGCTTTGGGAAGAGGGATACCAGTTCTGAACATCTGCCAGATATTGTCATCAGTGCACAAGTTCATGAATTACTACTGCCTTGACAGTTAGGTTTGAAGGAGGGCCCTTTTGCATAATCAGTCTTGCAAGACTTTCTTATCTAAGTTCACTCCTTACAACTTCCACATTTGGAATATAAATGATGTGACCCCAATAGAACGTTATATGGAGCTGCTGTACTAACACACATTAAGACAACTATTACTACAATGAAAATGTCAATTTCAATTCTTTTTAGCACAATACAACACAATTTACATGATTTAAACAATTTAAATGCCTCATAGATTGCACGTAGCAGCAGCTCAAATTGAACCCCTTGCAAATTGGTTTTGGTAAATATATTTTGTCATTACAAGTACACATGAAAACGCGCCATGGCATACACAATACATGCATATGTGCAAACTATAATATACTATTTTTTACCTTCTTACCATTGGTATGGAAGGCAAGGGTCAACATAATGATACACTAAAAAAAACAAAGACTAAAGTTATGTTATAGTTGCGTAAACATGTCAGTTAAAATGTAACACTTTAAACTAAAAACAAAATTTCAGCAGTTACAGTTTACTGCCCTAACTAGAACTTGTGCCCCCAACAGTGTTCTTGTAAATTATGTAATTTGAGATGTCATCAGTGATGTTGTCAATGGATTTATTTTGTGAATTAGTGAGTGTTTTTTTAATTAAGGTTAGATAATATTACCATACATCACTATTATATCACGTTAATATTTGGGTTTGTCAATTGGTTACTTGGGCTTTGTTAACGTAAAGTTTAATTTTATTAGCATTCCTAACTATGCCAACCCACCACCTGCAGCCAACTCCTACTGAGAACCTGTGTTCGTCTAACTCTCCCTTCCTTCAGACAGCCAAAGCCAATCAACAATCACCCCACTTTCTTTTTATTGCGTTTCTGATCCCATTGTAATTATTATCAAGGCACTGCTCTTTCTTGTAGAAAGGAAAAGTACATGTATTACATACATGGCTATGTACTACATATTAAGTTACACAGATGTGCATCTGTGACACCCTTAAATCACATTTGAACCGTAGTGGGTCCAGAACTCCTTAATCATTATATCAGATGCAACTTCACAATATACAGGGGTGTTCTTATATGTAAGGCAGCCTTATAGGCCTTGTCAAGGGGCCACCACATCAACATATAAGGCAGGCCCATTGGCTTTATTAAGAGTCCACTACATTAATACAACAGTACTCACATGTTCACATCCATACATTAATTACCAAATACACCTTTAAATGTTTGCCAATGAACTTATTGATAAAGCATTCATACTCAAATGAACCTCCAACATGTGTTAGAATCTCTCTTTCTTCTGTTCAGCCATCATACTGCAAGCATAGCACAAACCGCAAGGGATCCCTACACTCCAGAGCCCAAGAACAAACGTTTGAACTCTAGGAGTGCAAAACCTTTCCTGGGGTTAAGAATTCAATGAACCAGCAGACTTTGTGTAAGTTTTCAAAACAATATTTATGGGGGCTGCTTCTCTCGTTGTAGCTTCTAGCAACATTTACATTGATTGTTGTTGGCATCCCTGCCCCTCCTTGAGGTACCACAAATAACAAATCATCCATGAGCGGTTAAGCTGTGGGGCCTTGCATTGTGGGAGGTTCCTTTTACAGTTTTTTTTCAATAATTTGTGGGTGGTTCTGTCCCACTTGGGTCACCTGTAACTTGAGGGGTCATTGAGAGCCTGTGGAAGGGGGCAGGAAGGCCCCGGGGTGACAGCTAGCTCCCCTACTGTGCTGTAATGTGGCTCCATACATTGTTTATGAACTATGCTGATAACATGATTTATTTTTTGTTGCTTATTCATTTCTATTTTTATTTTGCGAGGCACTTTCACTTTTGTGAACCATGAAGGTGAAAGTTTTGTTCAAGCTTGTACATTTTCCTGTAATTGCGATAATGAATCTCACACCCAGTTTTTTTGCAATGTGTGTGTGTTTTATTTCTTTTATTTATTTGCCTGTAGCAATCTCTGAATGTATTTATTTTTACAATGCTCAAAGTTCCAATTTGAGCCCTGGTAGTGGTAGAAGCTGTAGAAAATAAACTGCTCATCAAGACACTAAGTACCTCCTTTTCTTGACCCATTTTGACAGTGGTCTCCAAAAGAGTGACAGGGGTCACAAGGGACACGTCCGTGCTGTACTTTTTAGGATCCTTGATGCAGTAATCTTCTGCTGCCCTGATGATTATTTCAGACTCAATGTGTTCTCCTCCACAGGAGTACTAGACTCTGACAAATGACTCTTTTCAACAACAGCACACAGATCTTATCATTAGTACCTGTAGATGTTGATTGTTCAATCATTGGCATTTATCTCACAGTCAACCTCAAAGGCAGTTAACTGCATGGCATGGACTGCTGCAGTTCATGCAATGCAGGTACTAATGCGCATGCACACAGGGGGCACATGATGTGCCCCCCTGTATGCATCCACATGGCTTGAGGCACCAGGGGGCCCTGTAGGGCCCCCATGTTTCCTCACTGCCACATGTTTCATCGCTATGAAAAGTGTGACGATGAGGAAACACGTAAAATGCTTGCCCCACCATGCATATTGGTGCCCTTGGACTGCCCCGTAACTGCCAGGGAATGGCGGTTCCCTGGCATTTGCAGTGGTCTCAGGGTTGCCCGACTACCCTAGTCATTATACTCCGGTCGGGAGATCTCCACAGTGAGTCTAACAGTCCGTGGACCACCAGACTCATAATACGACTCTTAGTGCAGTGTTTGGTTTGGTGCTACTTAGTGACACCAACTTGGTTATCTTCCACAATAACACTGAACCTGACTCTAACAGGTATAAAATGGCATGTCTGTGGATGGGGCTCCTAGTTGCCGAGAGAGAAACTGCTTGGATGAGATGAGAAATTGACAGACGTTGAGGACATTGCAGAAAGGCTTAGATTAGTGCATGCGTCTAGAGAAACAAATTTCCCTTGCTAAAGAGTGCCCTCTGAAGTACTACAACATTTGGACCGATTGAAATGTATGGGGGAATAAAGTTGACCCTGTATAACCATAATCCATTGAGATCAGAACATGAATAGTCTCTTTATGGAGGTTGATACTTAGAAACATGAATGGTGTACTCATCTCTGTAATATATGGAAAGCATGACTTCTTGTTAGTGATTTTTGGTGGCAATACTGTTGTGTACTGAATGTGGTGTACAGTTTTGATTCTGCTGTAAAATCAATTAAAATGATTTATTAAAAAAACAGTCATGACTTAATGATTCCCAAAGAGTATATCTTGCAAGAAATGAATTGATAAATCATATGGAGAGGAAAAAATAGATTTTTAAAAACAATAGTTGATATGTCCACCTGTATTAATTCAGGCGCATCATGGGACCTATTCACAAAATTAAAACTTTCATAAATGGTGAACAAAAGTACCTCTCCTATGCTTGTCCGAAATTCACAAAGGGAATCTAGGCTGGTGTAAACCCTTTCAAGGAACCTGAGAACTCCACCGTGAGTGTGGATTTTCTGAATCCATAAATTATTTTCAAGGGATGGGCACATGGGTGTTCCTGGGCATTCCAAGCTTGTTTTGGCTTGAAACAAAGTTTGTAAACTCCCAGAAACAAGCAGGTCTATGTGTAATCACAAGCTCCTATCAATCCTCTTTCCAGCCTGAAAAAGATTTGTTTTTTCTCCGTCCATGTGTTGGTGTGAATACCTTTCCAAGGTGGAAAGAAAAATGCTTCATCACCAAATTTGATGGGGGTGTAAATGAACAGAGTTGTCCAAGGGGAAACATGTTTTCGTGGCAGGTAAAAAAAGAAACACAAATTTGTATTTGCACAAAGGGAATCCATTTCCTCTTTGTGGAGTTCTTTGCCATGGAGAGCCGCGGACAGTGGAAATGGAGGGCAGACTTGAAAATCATGTGATTTCCCAAGGAATCTGTATGGAAATCTGTGCCAGAAACAACTGTGCGTTTAAAACTCCAAAAAGTAGTAAAACTACACTTGGATGTAGATTTAAAAACCTGAGTGTAGTCTTACTATTTGTTTTGTGCAGTAGCCCCAACACATTCCTTATGAAATATGGTGCTGGATTAAATTATTCTATATTGCTGATTTTTTCAATTTATGTTCATTTTTGTGAGACACTATCACTTGTGCGATGCAGAAAGGTGAAGGCTTTGATCAAACTGATATCTTTTCATTTTATCACAATAATGAAACATGGCAACTTATAAGAGGGCCCATTGTAATGCTGAATTTATTTTCACCGAACCTAGAGTCCCAGTTCCATTGGATGCTGTAGAAAGTAAACAATGCTCATCAAGCTACTGGTTACCTTCTTTTCTTGAATGGTTTTGCCAGGGATCCTAAAAGCAGTTCCAGATGTCGCAAGGGCCAAGTCAATGTTGTTTGGAGGTCCCTGGTGCTATACTCCTGTGTTGCCCTGATCTTTTTTTTAACAGCTCAGACTGCCCCAATATGTTCTCCTGTACAGGAATACTGGACTCTGATGAAATACTCTTTCCAGTAACAGCACATAGGTCTTCTCACCAGTAACCTTAAATGTTAATTGTGCAATTACTTCCATTTATTTCACAATCAAATCCCTTCAGGGAGTTCCAAGGTTACATACAGTAGTCAAACAGCGAGTCTGTCTCTGATGGATGGAGGAAATAATGATGAAAACTGGTTTGCCTGGGAGTGTCTACAATGCTGCAGGTTGTGCAAGGGATGGTTTAAACATCCTTGGCTGGTGTCCCGTCTTTGTTTGACAGCATCACCCCTCCCTCCTTCTCTTCCTATAAATCCCAGCCACAGGTGAAGCCGGGATTCAGATATTGCTGTAGACTCCATGATGAAGACTCCAGGTGCAATCTTCCTCCTCGTCGCCCTTCTTGGGTCCTACGAGGCGCATCCAGTGGAGGGAGAGGACTATCCTGCAGGTGAGTAAACAGGGCTCGGGTCTTCAGCCTCTGAAATCTGAGGGATTAAGATTGTGTCTTTTTCTGGAGGGCTACAGGGGTCTACTTTGCACCACTGTGGTGTTCCCTGGTGGCGCGTGCTGCTGGATACTATTGTGGCTGGATTACTCCAGCGTGTTTTGCTGGGAACTAGAGTGTAGAGGAACATGGTGGGACATGATATTGTGTACAAGGTTATCACCAGCTGTGAAACATCTGTGTTGTGCTGCATGCATTCATGGTGCCCCTTCTAACATGTAAAGGTGAAAATTGTGCAAGTAAAACCAATGGCACCATCACAATATTAGGCACCAGGAGACTGGACAAAGTTCCGTCCCCTCTTTCCTCTTAGACATGTACAAACACTGACCATTCTCATCTTTACACTCTGAGTTTGACCCTTTGGTTATCGTTGTATGTCCATCCACTGTCTCCTCTGTGGAGGAAGGTGCTATCTCTGAGTGTGACTCTGTAGTCATTGTTCCTTGCTCACTCACTGTCTCTACTGATGCACTGCTAAGTGTGGAGGAAGCTGCTAGCTCTGAGTGTGACCCTGTAGTTATTGTTGCACGTCCATTCACTGTCTCCTCTAACGCACTGCTAGTCGCGGAGGAAGGTGTTATCTCTGAGTGTGACCCTGTAGTTATTGTTGCACGCCCATTCATGGTCTCCTCTGATGCACTCCTTTGTATGGAGGAAGGTGCCAGCTCAGAGCTTGATACTGTAGTTAGTGTTCCATGCCCACTCACTGTCTTCTCAGACCCACTGCTAGGTGTGAAGGAATGTACTGCAGCATTCAACATTGCTCCCATCTGAAGTCTGATACCTCTGCATAAAACAACTTTTACATAAGGCATTTGCACACAGTTGCAGACCCTGGCTGCCAATCATAGGCACCATATACAGATCATAAAGTAGCAGTCTTTCTCCTGTCCTTGCCAGGCTAGAACCCACTGAATTAAAAAACACAAACCAAACAAAAAAGCATATTTTGTTGGTGCAGAGCTGGAAAGTGAGAGAAAGAAGGGAACAGTGAAGGAAAATGTAAAGGCGCCATAATCTCCAAAGGGTGGAGTCAGGATTTAGAAACAAAATTAAGGTTAATCCTATTCAGTGTTACAAAATTCTTATAGAAAAATGTAGGTTATATAAACCCTTTGGTGGCCAACCTGATACTAGTCTAAGGGTCCCCATGGAGGATGAAAGGGAATATTTGCAAGAACCCAGCTGCATAAGAAGATCAGATCCCACTATGAAAATCCAGCAACTCATGTGAACAATGAAAGAATGTTACTGAGGAAAGAATTGAGGATCCAGCGAATGCAGGGAGAGTGGTAGAAAGAAGGGAGATAGAATGAAAAGTGATAGAGGCAAGAACAGTAGAGGAAAAAGCAATGGAAAAAACTGTGATTAATTGATTAAGCAGTAAAAAGAATAGAATGAAGATTGGTGGAGTGTAGGAGGTGTACTGGGAAAAGTGTAGAGTGAAGAGCACTAGAGTGAAAAACAATAAAATGAGAAGTGATAGGGAAGAGCGGTAGACTGCAGAGATGAAGAGTGAGGAGTCTTCGAGCGAATAGTGTGGGAGAGAAAATGCAAGAATAGTAGAGGAGAGGATGACAGGAAATTCAGTGGAAGGGGATACAATGTGAGACACCTTAATCTGACTTACAAAAGGCAGTGGTTTGGAAAAGCTGCAGCTGTGTGCAGTTCCTTTGAAGATGTGTGATGCTTTTTCAATCCTCATAATTCCAAAGGAGTCAAACCATCTATAAGGATAATTCAGTGTGAAGATCTGTGAGCAGCTTTTGACAATTGTGCAGTTAGCGCAGGAGGGCTGTGTTTCTAATTCAGAATGTTAACAATCCTGATGGTGTGTTGCAGGTGCACCTCATCCAGGCACATGCCCCCGCATAAATATCATGTGCAAGCGGCCACTGCGTCCCCCACAGTGCCAGAGCGACAGACAGTGCCTGAAGACTCAGAAGTGCTGCGACATGTGTGGGAAAACATGTTTGACTGCTGTGAGAGGTAAAGTATCTTCAGCAATCTACCTTCTTGGGGGTCAGGAGTCAATTACTGAGCTCTGTTGCTTCCCTAGATAGCATAACACAACATGACATGAGATAACATAACATTGCATAAGGTAGCCATGACATAGCGTAACAGAACATTACATTTTCATTGGCCACACAAAGTCTGATTACTTTCTCCTGATGTTCTTATCTATTTCTTGGTATACAGAACTTAAAAAGTATCTAATCATGTCATTAAACCCAAGTGCACTTGAATGTGATTTAAAAAGCACTTCGAAATGTTTGGTATTACTCTACTTATTCACCACATTTTTATTGCTTTAAGAAACAAAAGCATTCTATTCTTTATTATCTTCTTTTTTTCAAGTTGATTTTTCTTATTATTAAACAGGAAGTAACAATAAATGACAGATAATATCTCTACCCATCCGTACTGTACACCAAGTCTATCCATCACAGTAGTTCTGACCCTAACTCCATATGTCTCTGTACCTCTAGAAATAGGACCAAGCCAAAGATTCAAAGGGCATCTTAATGTCCAACAAGAGCGCTGCTCCTGTCGTAGGCTCCAAACCTTGCTCTTCCATAATTATGGAACAGTCTGCAAAGATTGAGGAACATGTTCCTTCCCAGAATAAAGTCATTTAGGTCTGTTTGGACCAAAGTGGACACGTATGGAAGCAGGCGATTAGCAATGATCTTGCCCAACACCTTTCAATCGGTGATGAGCAGCAAGAGTGACCTATAAGAGCGCACCACCAACAGGCTCTTCCCACTTATGGGGAGCACCACTATGAGTGCCTACCTCATTGATGGTGGAAGAGTTCCAGCTGTCTTGGCTGCTTGGAATAGAGTCAATAGTTGTGGGCAAGTAAGCTCTATACGTCGTGTAGGACTCCACAGAAATTCCTTCTGTCCCCAGAGTTTTGTTGTGTGCCGTTTGAACTAGGGCCAGGCAAACCACACCAATCATCAAAGGAGAAACCAGTTTCTGGTGGGAAATAGGGTCCAGATGGGGGACCAGCAGAGTTACAAGTTTGCCAAAAGCCCAGGTTCATCCAACCTAGCATCCTCTTGGTAAAGGGCCTGATAATATTCAAATAAGTCCCCATTAAAGGACGACTGTGACATGAATATGTCACAAGTTGGTGAGCGGATGGCCTTCAATTTAGGTCGCTTATTCTCGGAGAGTAGCAACTACACTAGGACCTACCCCACCCAGCGTGTCACTCCCCGCATTCTGCCAAGCTGTGTATTCCGTATATTCTAGTCAACTTCGGACGCCAAACCCACTCCTCCCCCCATTAATGACAGCCAGCCTACCATCTCCTCCTGGACCCCAGTCACCACCGAAGACACTGCCTCGACCATGAAAGGCTTTCACTCAGGAACCCCCATGTACCCCTGCCCTCCACACATCTCCCACAGAGCCAGAGCCGCCATTGTTCCTGAGCTATGGCACACCATCAACACAACTTTCGAAGCCGGTACATTCGCCTCCTCAAGAAGCCCTCAGCAGACCCAACGGACCTCAAGAACTACCGACCCATCTCTCTCCTCCCTTTTGCTGCCAAAGTCACAGAGAAGATCGTCAACGCTCAACTAACGAAATTCATCGAAGAGAACTCCATCCCCGACCGCTCCCAATCCAGATTCCGCAGCAACCACAGCAATGAGACCACCCTACTCGCTGCTACAGAAGCATCCGCACCCTCCTCGACCAAGGCCACACCGCGGCCCTAATCCTACTCAACCTTTCTGCAGCCTTAGACACCGTCCCCACTGCACTCCCACCGCCAAAGTCCACGACGCCGGCATTCAGGGTACCGCCCTTGACTGCATCTGCTCCTTCCTCAATCGTAGAACCCAACGAGTCAGGCTGCACCCCTTCCTCTCCTAACCGACAGAGATCAACTGCGGGGTACCCTAAGGATCGTCACTCAGCCCCATGCTCTACACCATCTACATGGCCCCCCTCGCTGCCATCGTCAGACAGAATGGACTCATCATAGTATCCTACGCTGACGACACCCAGGTCATCCACTCACTCACTAAGGACCCCACCACCACCAGACTCATCTTTCAGGAAGGAATGAAGGACATTGCATCCTGGATGAGCAGCAGCTGCCCGAAGCTTAACTTAGAGAAAACAGAAGTCATCATCCTCTGACCCTCCCCGTCTGCATGGGACAACACCTGGTGGACCACCACCCTTGGCAGTCCCTGAGCCCCACGACCATGCCCAGAACCTCAGCATAATTCTCAACTTGTCCCTCACCATGACCCGACAGATCAACTCAGTCGCCTCCACCTGCTTCAACACCCTCCGCATCTTTCGCAAAACCTTCAAATGGATCCCCACCAAATCCTTAAAGACCATCACCCACACACTCAGAACCAGCAGACCATACAGAACACCGCAGCCAGACTCATCCTTGGCATCCCTCAACACGTACACATCACACGGGGCCCGATTCACAGAACTAACTTAAGACAAAAGCCTAAACTTACTACCATTTTGGTATTCACAGAAGGCACTTACTCATTTTGGTATTCACAGAAGGCACTTACTCATTTCGGTATTCACAGAAGTTAGGAGTCCTAACTTTAGGACTCCTAAAGGCCTTCTGTGAATACCGAAAGTCTTAAAGTTAGGATTTTTCTCAGTTTAGGAGTCCTAAAGTTAGGAGTCCTAATGTTACTACTCCTAAACTGAGAAAAATCCTAACTTTAAGACTTTCGCTATTCACAGAAGGCATTTAGGAGTCCTAAAGTTAGGAGTCCTAACTTTAGGACTCCTAAACTGAGAAAAATCCTAACTTTAAGACTTTCGGAATTCACAGAAGGCATTTAGGACTCCTGAGAGTGTAATGCCTTCTTAGAAAAGCCTGAACTGCTGTAATTTGCCTGCAGTCCAATCAAGGGCCAAGTCAAAGACGAGGGGGCATAATGATGAGACAGCAATAAATAGCTGTCCCATTTGTGTAATAAGGCTGTTAGCACTGGTCCCTGTAAACTCATCAGATACTGGTAAACCTGCAGGCCAACTCAGCACCACAGACAGAAGTGGGAGCTGGCTAGCCAATCAGAATGCTTCCAGTGGTGGCTGTGGATACTTGTACAGGGCAGCAAAGGCACCATCATATGCTACCGGCTCCCATCATGCCCCGGAGCATTGTGGGACACAAGAGCACTGCGGGAGCAGGGACTGCCTCTTACCTTAATTCAAGACAGGTTGGTAAAATAACACAGCTCCATGAAGCAGCCGATGACACACAGCTTTCCAGGCTCCTCTTTTTAGGTCTTGCTGAGCCCAGCGCATGGGCGCTGGCTCGGAGAGACATTTTGTATGTGGGCTTTTCAAAGTGCTGCTGGCTGGCCTTACGCTTGCGTTCACGCGATCATGCACGCGCGAAGCCGGCCGCCAGCAGCACTTTGAAAACTCGTGCGTCATCGCGATCGCGATCACTTTCGCTTTCAGAGCGATCGCGATCACGATGACGCACGCGCACACACAACTCCCGCTTCTCCCCCTCCCCCACCACATATTGCGTCTCCGGCCGCTCGCGCGCGGCCAACGCTTGTTGTTCGAGGGGTTAATACTTTGATACTATTGCAACAGAATGAATAATGCTCTTTTTTCCTTCTGGATTAAATTAAAAGTTTTTTCTATATAATTAATCTGAGATGCTGCCCAGGTGATCTTATTTTAATTTGTGAAGGATGGTATAGTGCGTACTGTTTGAATTTGGTACTGCAGACATAGCTGTCTGTTCTCTGTGCTATGGCTCCCTCTTATGGATTTCTCGGTAAGTACATGCACTGAATATTGCTTGCGGAAGAGTTCGATGTGCACGTAAGAATCTCCGCTAAGTAAATTATCTGCAGACATTTCTACTTAGACCCGCAGAGTTCCTGACCTGCTTCTAATGCGTTAGTTTTTAAAGGACGGTGGGGGAAAGAATGTTTTCACTCTGAAAACGATTTCACGGCACAAAAAATGAAAACCAAAACTTGTTTAAATGGGCATCTGTTTATCTGACAGCTTCTTTTAGAGGTTGGTGGAAAGTCATAAAACTCCAAATTTCCTTTGCGTACACCTATGTCTTTTTTTCGTCTTTGGAGCAGAGGGGGGCCTCGAATGTCTGTAACGCGCCCTTATGACAGATTTGCTACTCTGACTAATACCCCATGTTCTTCAGGCAGTGACTGGTGACTACTCCAAGGTCATGCAGCAAGCACTTTTGTCTGACAGCTAGTCAGAAGTACAGCTCAAGTGAGCAATATGGCGATGCCGGCGGTGCTTATCTGTGAAAGGGTGCTTGTAAATCCTTCCCCTACTTTGAGTAGCGTGGCACTAGAATGGGTTGTGTAGTCAAGGGACATTCTGCATCCTCTCCCTTTTCTCTTTTACAATCAAAGAGGTAATTTCTATTTTAGGCTCCGTGCACACCACCGCTAACGACATACATTACTAGGCAACTTTTGCAAGGTTTGCTGGTCTGCGGCACAGTCTCCCTAAGTTTTTTGGGCAGTAGTAATGCAGTCCTTCGTCCAGACTTTGCTTAAGGAAGAGGGAATCAGGTGCCCAGGAGAAGGTGGGGGACTGCAAAATTAGGATTTGGATCTATGAAAGTTCCTTGCCAAACTCAGTGATGGGTGAATACAATGTGCTTTAGACTTTGGAGAGTATTTACTCATGGACAATTAAGGACACTAAGGGGTAGCAGTTCTTATCCCTCTCTTGCCCTTGCTAGCCCTGGTCTAAGGGATCCAAGTCACAGCAAAACTAGGGTGACCACCTCATTCCATGTTATTACAGTCACTGCCTCCAGTTTCACCAGCAAATCATTGATTTCATGTGTGTTAGTCTCTAGATAGTTCAAGCGAAGCAAGACTACAACACCCATAATGCCTTAGGTCACCATATAAAAATCCAGGACTAGGGACACTGTTCATCATGACCTTGGGAGAGGTGGCCACCCCAATAAATCCATGAAACACAACATCCTCTGCATTTTTTTGCAACCCATTAGATGGAACAATAAGCTAAGGTCTAAATCTCTTGTGACCACAATGTTATCTGGTCAGCGAGTGCACACTGCTGAAAAAGATATAGTAAATGAATGCTTAATGCTCTATGGTTCAGGATGTTTGTGGGCACCATACTGTCCAGGGCTTCAGCTGGTAACGAGCACTGTCTACTGGCTTCAGCGTGCCTCCAGCTGAGTAGCCACATTACCTGCACTACTTAGCACTGCTACAATCCATTTCACAAAAGTGTACCGGCACTTCTGAGGAGCAAACAGGTACTCTGAATAATGAGTACTTGCACTTCTATATTTCCATTTAAAGCACTGCCCAGTGATGGGTAGAAGAATGGAGCTGTTTTTCTGAGTGCCAGCATCATACACATAACAAGCATTTGCAAAGCAATAGGTCTCGCAACTGCGAGTTTTGGAGCTATTGGTATTGTAAATGGTATTGTAAATGAAATGCCTTTAATTTATGTTGTAAAAAACCAAAACATAAATAAAAGGTATTGTCATTTACAATGCCAATAGTTTAAACTTGCGTAAATGCGAGACCTATTGCATTGCAAATGCTTGTTGTTATTGCTGACCGGGAAGCTCAATCGCCCAAAAAAGGAGAATTTTTTTTTCTATTTTTGTTTCTGTCAGATGTCGGGTATGGCCTTTCCGTTGGTTCTCCATTACCAGAGTAGAATTCGATCTCAACACCAGCTGAAAATGTGTCATCCTATATCTTCAGTGGAGGAAATCATGACAATGTTAGTACGTGTAAAGAAAGTGAAACACTGGTATTCAATCCATTGTATTACTCAGAATTGGGCTGGAATTTCATTTAAATGCTTTTAATCAGGCAATATGTGAAAAATGTTTGCTGAATTACATAGAATTACGTTGACTGGCCTGGATCCCGTGGAATTTTGTTTCCCTCTGCAGAAGGACATGAGCTGTAAGCTTCTAGATCTCATAAATACGCAAGCCCAGGGATATCGGGGAAAGTAAGATGATGAGTTAGGAATGGGATGTACCTCATCATCATCACCCCGGACAGAGGGTTATCCCTCCACTTGAGGGCTAGATCTCCCAGATGTTGCATCATCTCCAAGACATGTTGGGAATCAAGGCAGTCCTCTTCCAAGAACTTGAATACTGACTATTCACAAAATGAATACAATAACAGGGTGAGGGGCAGCAAGGTTAGGGATTTTAAAGGATCGTACCTTTTAATTATGAGAGAGCACATGCTCAGTATCTGTTTTCCTGAGTTGTGCCTGCATCCAGTTGACAGCAATCTGACTGACCCCACGAAGCTTTGCTGAGGAAGTGGACCTCTGGGCTAACACCAGAGTGTCCAAGAAGGTATCTGGAAGTGACCACAAGAAGGCTGGTTTTGGTTCCCCTCAGCAGAGGAAGGGGGAGGTAAAAGTTACCCAGACACGTCCCAGAGGGGGAACAGCCATTACAACGCGGTTTTTACCACGCGCAGCCTTTACATCGCATGCGTTACAACGCATGCAATGTTACAACGCAATGACATTACAACGCAAGTCTTTACATCGACTTGCGCTAGATGGCGTGCTAACATTACAAATAGTGTAGTTTACTATCCCAACACCTTCCCTACTGTTAAGTGGACTGGAGATGGAATAGTAAATTACACTTTTCTAATTTTAGCACGCCATCTAGCGCAAGTCGATGTAAAGACTTGCATTGTAATGGCATAGCGTTGTAACATCGCATGCATTGTAACCCATACGATGTAACTGCACGCGTTGTAATGACACGCGTTGTACTGTCATACATCTGTCCCAGAGTATGGGGGAGGGGAGACATCGGAAGTCCCATCTGAGAAACAAGGGGGTGGTTCTAGTGGTCAGTGGCCAGGGTGCCCTATTTTCAATCACGCTGCTTTGAGGGCTCCCACATAGGACACACGCAGAAACCACTCACTGGTGGTACCTCTACAGGAATGGCCAATGTGGTCTTAGGGGCAGGTAGTCCCCAGGGGCAGGTGGTCAAAGACCATACTATGATCCCATGGGGGACTTACTCAGCGGGTGAATTGGTGATCTCTGAGGGTATGAGTCGTCACTTGCCCCAAATGAGTGGGCTCCCAGTCACTGTCCTGAGGGAGACCATGGTTGCTGAAAAACTAGTCTCCCTACAACAATACACTGGTCAGGTGTGTAGGAAAGCTCAGGCCCATTGTTCAGAACTTCTTCTGTCCTATGGCCCTGATATCCCTGGAATGGGGTGGGGAGGTGACCCAGCAGAGGGTCATAGTTAGTCCCCAGATGCCCATGCACTGCATTCTGGGGAATGAGTTGCCTTCGGTGTCAGGAGGAATGAGAGGGGCAGTGCCAAAAGTGCCCTGATGGTTCAGTTTTCTGGGAGTACCACTCCCAAACGTAAGGTCCAGGATCCCAGATGGAGGGACGGGGTGAGGGAGGACTCAACTCTGCCCCCTGTTCGGCCTCCAGGTACAAACCCTTGGTTGATTGCCCAGTACAATCCCTAAACTGGTGGGAGGTAGAGTGGAAGTAGGGTGCCAGACGCATCGGGTTATGGCCCCACCATTCTGAGGCACCACAGAGTTCAGAGAAACCTCAGGCGCCCATAGGGAACTCCTTGCCAGCCCTAAGGCTGGAGGCGACACTTACCCAATGACCCTGCTTAGATCCTCCCCTTAGCAGTGGATGGCCTGGGGCCTGGCTCTTGACATTGACAGTTGTCAGTGGCCTCCGCTGGTTGCTGTTCTTGTGGACAGAGTTTTCCCTGGGTTGGAGACAGAAGTCAGACTCAAGAAGTGGAACGGGCTGCATCACTTAGTTGGCCACGGTGGTACTGTCTCCCACCTGGGATGTGTCTGTGAGTAAATTAAATGTAGGTGCTGCACAGGTGGGGTACACGTGTGAGGAAAAGGGTTCACCATGGATCAGTTCAGTGGCCCCAGTGAGTATAGAAAGAGGGATCTAACTGAGTTCAGAAAGGCATAGAACTGGCTAGTAGCCCTGTAGTAGTGGGCAATTGTCCACATTCTATTGCCCCGAGCAGGGAAATCCATCAGTGTATTGGTTAGTCTACTCTGGCTTTAGGCTAGCGGGGGTGGGGGAGTGCTGGCAAATGGCCCGCTCTGAAGGATCACCACAAACCTTTTGCTGCCTTTAGGACCATGAGCACTTTACCACTGCTAGCCAGTGCTAAAGTACATGGGCCCTCTCCTCTAAACGTGGTGATATTGGTTAATCCCCAATTATTTAATTTACCTATAAGTCCCTAGTAAAGTGCACTAAATAAGTCCCTGGGACCGTAAATTAATGGCTAGTAGGGGGCCTGCAGCACTGATTGTGCCACCCACATAGGTAACCCCTTAACCATGTCGCAGGTCTGGCACTGCAGAGCCTGTGTGTGCACTTTTACACTGCCATATCAACCTGGCAAGAAACCCTCTTGCCAGGCCCAAACTATCCCTTTTTATACCTATAAGGCACCCCTTAGGTAGGCCCTGTCTAACCTATAGGGCAGAGTGCAATGTATTTAAAAGCATAACATGCACATTCATGTTTTACATGTTTTGATAGTGAAAAACTACCAATTTCATTTTTCACTATCACAAGGCCTGTCTCTCCATTAGGATATCATTGGATTACCTTATTACTTTATTTTAAGTGCAATTCCCAATTATGAAGAAATAGACTTTTTAAGGCTGGTGTCACTTGACTCACAATTTAAAATCAAAACTTATGGTGAAGCTGGATTTTAAATAACAGTTTTAGAAAATGCCACTTTTGGAAAGTTAACATTTACTTAAATCAGTATTTGGTGCCTGCTGCCTGTCTCTGTTCAGTCAGAGTTGGGAAACAGCTGGGATTTGTATATTCCCTCCATACAGACACACACGAAGGGCTCTTAAGTGTGACTGCTGGATCTTCCTGGGAAGTTGGGAGGGAGGAGCTGGGGGCAGCCTCACACTTACACCTGAATACGCTGTGCCCTGCCCACACACAAAGGACTGCATACCCCTCTGTGTTTAGTCTGGATCCTAGGCAGGAGAAGTGGAGCTCTGTGCACTTCAAATATTTCTTTGAAGTACTCACCATTTCGAAGACACAACTGGGTATAAGTACTGGACCTCTGACACTACAGCTTCAGTACACTTCTGGAACTGTGGCCGCTCTGCCAGGGAGAGGAAGATTTGCCGCTGCTCAAGGACTGCCACTCTGCTGGAGCTGCTGTTTGCTGAAATCCTGCCTTCTTTAGTAGCCCTGCTGCCTGCTGCTCTCTCTTTCCTGGGTGAGATGAACTGGACCTGCATCATGTGAACCCAGAGTGACTCTAAGGCTTTTCTGACTTGCCTCCTGTTATCTAAGTCTCAGGACACAAAATGCTTACCACCCTCCTGTTCCAACCCTTGGACACTACTGCTTGTGAGTCTGTCCTGTCATTTGGTAGCACCCCAGTCCTGGACCCTTGGAAGTTGGCTTAGGGGTTTGCTCCAGCGGTACCAGCGCATCTTCTGCTGCGAGAGCAGAATTGATGCACTGCCTGTGTTGCAGGAACCGGATCGGTGCATCATGTTTAGAACCACAACATCGCACTGGGAACTGCCGCTTCAGAACTAATGTATCATAGCATCTGCATGGAAATGATCTAAGCATCACCTACAGTGTAGAGAAACTTGGCTCATGGCCTTAAGAACTGTCGCATTTCGTAACCAGCGCATCACTCACGGAACCATGGCATCGCGGTCACTGTGTGGAGAAATCTGGCACATCATACTTGGGGATCACCGAAGCGTCGCTCGGCTGCATCCCATATCTTTATCGATGCAACCCCAGGATCAAGGTATGTTTGTTCAGTTGACCTAAGTGGGTCCCTGTGTGTGGCCTGCGCTCCATCAGGATAGGCCTGAACTCTTGACTTTGTCCCGGTCCGGCGTGTCCAATTAAGTCTTTAGGCGCTTCTTGCTTCTAAGCACTATTTTTGCATTTAATCTTTAAAAACTCATGTCTCAACTTCAACACATTGGATTTTTGTTGTTTTGTTCTTATTTTATGTATTAAATGAAGTTCTATTTTTTTAAATTGATAGAGTATCTTTTAGTATGGTGTTTCTACTGTTTTACTGTCTAAGTGTTGCACAAATACTTTACAGATTGTCGCTTAAGTTAAGTGGGACGTCAGACCACGCTGTCCAGCGAGGTGATCAGTGAGGAGTGATACTGGTATTTTCTTACCTCAAGGGACCACAGAGCATTTTGAGAGGATTGTGGTGACAATGATGACACTAATGTTGGATATCCAATGGTACTGCATATTAGTGTGTGTGGGGTTGCAATGTCATTCTGTGGTTGTTGCTAATCTGTTCTTTTTTGATGGATCAGAATAGTAGACATTAAAGAAGGTTCACAGGAAATGTCCACAAGGGAGTTGGGTATACATTTCTTGATCCATCTGTGTAGGTTGATATGTAGGTCATGTATATGTACATGAATTACTCCAAAGACTGGATTACATGCGAGACCAAGGAATGTTTCACTGTAGAGCATTTTAAGTATGTATTGCACCTCCTATTTATATCAACTGGTACCCATTATAGTTTATTTTTGCCAGGAGCTATGGATAATCTGACCCTTCATTATATGGTGGTTAATTGGGTTATTTAGCGGCTGAACGTTGCTGTGTGGATGTGCATTGTACCCATTGTGTAGGAGAAGTCTGGGGAATTTCATAGTTATATCCACGGGTACTCATTATAGTTCATTTTTACCAGTAGTTATGGAAAATCTGATTCTTCCTTATATGGTGGTTACTTGGGTTATTTAGCAGTTGAATGTTGCTGTGTGGATGTGCATTGTACCCATTGTGTAGGAGAAGTGTGGGGAATTTCCTAGTTATATCTACTGCTACTCATTATAGTTCATTGTTACAAGTAGTTATGGATAATCTGATTCTTCCTTATATTGTGATTACTTGGGTTATTTAGTGGTTGAATGTTGCTGTGCTGATCATGTATTGGACCCCTGGGGTAGGAGAAGTGTGGGGCATGTCCTAGTTATATCTACTGGTACTCATTATAGTTCATTTTTACCAGTAGTTATGGAAAATCTGATTCTTCCTTATAAGGTGGTTACCTGGGTTTTTTAGTGGTTGAATGTTGCTGAGTAGGGATCTGTATTGGAACCACGACCCCTGGTGTAGTGGAACTATAAGGAAGTTCCTCATTATATCCACTAGTACTCATTATAGTTAATTGTGGATCAGTAGTTTTGGATAATCCGATTCTTCATTATAAGGTAGTTTTTTGGGTTATTAGGGGGTCGAGAATTGTGGGGGGAACCTCCTAGTTATATCTACTGATACTAGTGCTTAATTTGAGCCGGTAGTCACAGGTGGGGTCCGTCGGCACTCATTTTTGGGGACCAGCACTTATTTCTCCTCATCAGGCATTGACCAAGAGCAAGTGCGGGAAAAACAAAAGTAGGGTAAAGGAGGAAGAATAGAAAGATGAAAAACCCACCGCAAAGGGATAAAACAGGAACATGCAAGAGAGAGATAAAAGGACAGGGAGTGTCTAATTGTGGATTAAAGAGGCCTTAGGTGACATCAGCACCGCGCAGCCTTAGGACAGGCGAGCTTCTGAGCAAAGCTTTGGCATCGGCATTCACTATTTTGCAAATTAAGCACAGACTGCTACATATAACGAAACTCATTTCAGTTATTTTTTACAGTAGCTGTGGATAATCTGAATTCTTATTTATAGGTAGGATTTCAGGTTTGTGGTTTTAACTGGTGAAGCCCGATATAACCCCACGGATGCACACAATGAAGAACATAGTTGTACTCATTTGTAAGGATTATTTAATACCAGCAGTTGCATTGCTTTCACACCAGAGGGAGCACACACACTGCAAGTGCAGGCAGGCACAGGGTTTTATTAAATAAACAGAAGTATTTACTGATTCTAAAGTGAAAATTCACTACATGTGAAAATAATTATTTCCGTTGTCCCGAGGCGACATTTTTTGCAGCAAATATGGCCAGCAAACAGTGCTTTTCTGGCAAATGTGTGTCGAGTGAGCTGCTTTTTTTCTCCTAAGAATGCTTGAAGTACATTCCGAGATGAGCCTGTCCAGATGTTTCCATGGGAGACGTGTGGGGGTCATGGCTTGGGGCAGTGCAGCAAGTCTATTGCTGCTCTGCCATATACCAATTTGAAAGGGCAGAAATGCACCATATTTACGCGGCATTCCTCTCCTTCCAGCCAGTGCCGGCACACAATTTGGCATCGTATTTACACGTGCATTGCGCCACCAGAGCGACACTTTTTACAACGCTCTGGTGGCGCAATGCCCTGCTCCATACTTACAAAGCGGTGCTAAGCCACTTTGCATTGCTAAACGCCGCCTTGTAAATATGGGCCACCTCACCGCAGTTTTCTGTGGCAAAGAGGAGTGCAATAAATGTTGCAGTGGACGTAGCCACACAACACACATTGCTTATGGACACTGCCCCAGCTTTACAAGGATCTGTAAATCTGAGGCAGCAGCCAAAAAGGAGTCATTACATATAGCGGTATTCATTATAGTTCATTGGTTCCAGTATTGATGGATAATCTGAATTCTTCTCTATAGGTAGGATTTCAGGTTTCCAGTTTTAACTGGTAAAGCTCGATATAACCCCACAGATGCAAACATCGAAGAACATAGTTGTCCCCATTTGTAAGGATTATTTAATGCCAGTAGTTACATTGCTTCCACACCAGAAGGAGCACACACACTGCAAGTGGAGGCAGGCAGCAGGGTTTTACTGAAGAAACAAACGCATTTTATTGACTATAAAGTTAAAATTCACTACAAGTGAAAAGAAGCCTTTCCATTGACCCGAGGCCAAAATTCTTTTAGCAAATATGGCAAACAAATAGTGCTTTTCTGGCAAATGTGTGTGTAGAGTGGGGCTAATTTTTTTTTCTCCTAAGAATGCTTGAAGTAAATGCTGAAATGAGCCAGTGCAGATGTTTCCATCTGAGACATGTGGGGCCTCATTGACAAACCATTGGCGTAGGGCAATGACGCAAGTCTTTTTGCTGCACTGCCCTACGTCAATTTGAAATGGCAGAAATGCACTGTATTTATGGTACATTCCTCTCCTTCCAGCCAGGGCCAGCGCACAATTTGGCGGCATATTTACACGTGCATTGCACCACCAGAGCATCACTTTTTCAGACTAGCCAGTGGCGCAATGCCCGACACCATTTTTACAAAGCACTGCTAGGCCACTATGTGTGGTTGAACTCCGCCTTGTAAATATTGGCCACCTCACCACAGTTTTCTGAAGCAAAGAGGCAGTAAATAGGTGTTGCTGTGGGCATAGCCACACAACACCCATTGCTTATGGACACTGCCCCAGATTTACAAGGATCTCTAAGTCTGAGGCAGCTGCAAAAAAGAAAGGAGGCATTAGAGGGGGGAAACGAGATGAAATACTTTTATTTCTCTCGTTTTGCTCCTTCTATGAGTGCTGCATTCTGCAGGACACATAGAAGGAGCAAATCACCATTAATGATTGTTTTTGTGCAGCAAGATGTCCCTTCCTGCACCAACACAATCATCCCTACAATGCAGGCACCCTTGCACCATGGTGCACGGGTGCCTGCACTGGTGCTACCCAGCTTTTTAGGACCGGGCCCAAGGGGAAGCAGAAGGTATTCTTGTCAATACGGTGCATCCCTTCAATTTTTATATGATTCAGCATGGAGCTGCTAAATTGCCTGCAGCGCGAACCTGCACCACTTAGCTGTATATATGCCCCCCCGGTGCCTAGCCCCAACGCAGGCACCCTTGGACCATGGTGCAAGGCCGTCTGCGTTGTTGGCAGGATTGTTTTTCTGCAGGAAGGGACATATTCCTGCACAAAAACAATCCATGGATCCATTTTTCTGTTTTAAGGGTGCTGCAAAATGCAGCACACATGGAATGATTAAAATACGAGGAGAAATGAAAAATAAATTCGCTACCCCAGTTTTCCGTGATTTTTTGGGGCAGAGTAAGGGTTTACTTTATGGAGCTTATTTACAAGCCCTTTGTGCCGTCGGTGTGTCACTTTTAATATGGGAAGAAGTAACATACCAGTGGCGCAAGGTGATTGTAAATAAGCCCCATGGAGTAAGACTTTGACTGGCGTCATAGATATGATTGCGAGGCCTGCACCCCGAGAGCATCAAAAAAGGGACGCAGAGGCAGAGCAGTCCTCTTGTATATTACCCTGTGTTTTGAATCATTCCAGTCTACATCACTTCCTAATCTGGTCAGCTCACAAGAGATCATTCGTGCACACAGAAAGAAGTCCAGATGTTTCCATACGTTCTTGGGACTGATGTCATGAAAGTTGCTGGAGGCAACTAGTTCTTTTAATTCTTTGTACTAGGTTATTTTACTATTACCTTTCTGCATGCTATGCAGTTCACTGATGCATTACCCCTTCGTAAACTTGTGAGAAGGTGGCACGGCAGGGACATTCAGTGAAATGAGCTGCCACCAATGGGCGGCCACCAGTATGGACAGGTCTGGCCCCACCGTCCAGAAGCCGGGCGTAGTTCCTTTAATCCAGTACTTTACATGAGTGGCTTCTTGGGCTGTTTTGTTTTACAGGGCACTAGAATGGGTTAACACTTGGGGGCAGGCCCTCGATGTAGGAGAGTAGGATCTGCTTCACATGTTTACCCCCACTTTTTGCTGGTGTTTCACTGTTTTTTGACTTTAGTATGGCTGGGACCCTGCTATTCAGGGCCCCAGCCTAGCTGCTTCCTCTCTAAATTGATTGCATGTACTTTAGGTACACCACAGATTGGATCCTGAGGTATCCTTGTGAGTCCCTAGTATATGGTATACTATGTACCCAGGGCATAGGTACCCCAGAGGCCAACCAGGGGCTGAAGCATGTATTATGCCACCCATGGAAAGCCACCCAAAATGACACCACAGGTCTGCTACTGCAGCCTGGGTAAGGTGGTGCATGCACCCCTTACTGAGGTATAGGTTCACCATACCTCACCTATCACTGCACATACAAACCTCCTGTCACTCCTATGGCAGGCCTTAACAATCCTGAAGGCAGAGTGCTTGGTTATATGTGAGAGGGTGCCCAGGCCTGAGCTGAGCCCCTCTGCAGCCTTCGGAATCTCTTCTCTGGGGTTGTCAGTGGTGCAGCCTGACCATATACTCTTAAGTGCATTATAACCAACCGGTAAATGCTAACTTTGGACTGGCTGCACGGAAACATGTTGTGTTTGGTGTCAAACACCTTGGAATCATACCCTCAAACCAGTAATTGGAGTGGAAATATGATCCCACCCTTCTAGAGGGAGAGACATGGCAGTACTGGGTTACCCGGTAGAAACTTAACAGAGCCCTGGCATCACAAAATGGATGCTGCAGCCACAGACACAGTTCTAGACTCCTGCTGCTGACCGAAACTCCAGCAGGGGAGGCCTGAACAATAGGTTTCCTGTCACAGGGAGGTGTAACCACCTCCTAGACAGGATTATGTGTACTGGGGCTGGGTGGGAGCACTCTCTGAGTACTTTGAAGTCCTGCACTGGGGGCACATTTGGTGTCCCTGTGCATAGTCCAGCAGCTCAACCCGGTTCTGGGGCTTCCAGCCCCTGCTCTGGCGTGAAACTGGACAAAGGAAATGGATGTAGCCACCCCTCTTTCCAAACCCTCCCACAGGTGGGTCCCCAGAGCTAGTCCAACCCTTTCCTTAGGTATAAGTAAGGAACCTCTGTAACCGGAACTTTAGATATCCCTGGATGAAACTCTGAAGCTGAATCCTGGAACGTTGACACTCTACTCAAGACTAGAGGACTGAAGAAATCTCCCTTGGGGTCATGGAGGGCCTCCCCTGCCTGGCAGGCACCAACAAAGCAATTTGCCGGTCTGCATTTCTGAAGCTCCTGCCAGACTCCAAAGTATTTGCAGCCCAGAAGAGGATTTCCAGACATCCCACAGGCCAACCCCTTGTTCCCAGCAAAGCTGAGACGCGCAGCCCTCGTGAGTAATGAGGAACTGGAACTCCTGGTCACCGCACACTTTTGCAAGTGCATTGACTTCTCAACGTCTCTTGAAGTCGTGCTTGGGATTACGTGTAGCCCTCACCTCGAGCAGAAGATCCACCGAAGATTGTCAGCCTAGTCACCTCGAGTGACCCGTGGGCCACCACTTTGTGTTTTCTCTCAAGGTCCCTTCGCGATCCCTGGTCCGTTGACTGGTGGGTCCCTGAGTGGTAACTTTGATTTTCCTTGGGCTTTCCTAGTTGCTCCAGATGTGCCCTGACTCCCTACCACGTGGAGAGTCCCTCAGACCTTGCTGGTCTGCACCGAAGCATCTTTCACCTTTCTGCGTGAGTTGCTCTTGCAAATGCTTGTTGTGTCCAATCCAGGCACCGATGCTGCAGCACTTGACATCCTTTGTGGGACATCTCGAATCCAGCTCCTGGTTATCCTCGATGCCTCCTGGTCCTCGTGGCTGAAGAGTCAAGCTTAACCTTCTTCACCTGAAATCACCCGACATCAGTGGGCATCTGCCTATCGCCTTCCTGGTCACTGGCTTGTGACCCAGACTCTGTCCCCTCTGCTTTCAGGTTCCTCTCAACTCTGTTCCATGCTTGGAACTCTTCGGACACTTTGCATCTTCCCAGCAGCAGCACTTCTTTGCCGGCTCCCATTGAAATAGACAATTCGACCCAACACCATTTGACACCTATGCACCCGGCTTCCCTGGGTGAGGTAACATGAGTACTCTGGTGCTCCCGTGGGTGTTGACCCTAGAACTTCCTAAGTCCCACAGGGGTTGGTCCTGACTCGTTTCTAAGTGTCCCTAATCTTTAAAAATCTAACGGCGACGTTCCCCATAGAAGCTAACGGGAGCTCACGGCTGTGTTCACACACTGCACACGGCCACCGTGGGTCCCTTGTGTCACTACCTTGGGCGGTTCCTTCGGGTCCCAGCGATTCTACAGGCTCAAGGCCTTGTATCTAGTTAAGTCATGGTTCTTATTGCAATGGCTGGCCACTCTCCAAGTAGGGACCCTTCTTCCTAAGTCAGAGTAAGCAGCCTACACCCTTTGATAACCCCTGCTCAACCCAGTGGTAACGTAGCACGAGCAGCTAGGCCTATCTCAGAGGCAGTGTGTGAAGCATTTATGACCATACACAGTAATACAATGAGGAACACTACATATGGACACCACTCAAGTAGTTATAAAAAAATAGGTATATTTATATAGACTTAATCACAAGACCAATAACAGTAAAAATTCACAATACTAGAAAAATATGGTTACTTTAAAAATGCCGCAAAAATAGTTCAAGGTTCACAAAATGATGTTCAGTTCAATGCAGTGGTCTCTGCGACTCTTTTACTCACAAGGTATCTGGATTCTGTAGCAAAGCAACAAAAATGTCGCTAAGGAGTTTTAGCGATAAATTTACCTGGCCTAAACCCTAAAACACCACCCCCAGCATGACCCCCTACAATGCCCGAACACCACTGCACTGCCCTAAACCCTGAAACACCACCCCAGCATGACCGCCTACACTGCCCGAATACCACTGCTCTGCCCTAAACCCTGAAACACCACCCCCAGCAGGACCCTGAAACACCACCCCCAGCACGACCCACTACACTGCCCGAACACCACTGCCCTGCCCTATACCCTGAAACACTACCCTCAGCACGACCCCCTACACTGCCCGAACACCGCCACCCTAAACCCTGACACCACCCCCAGCACGACCCCCTACACTGCCCAAACAAAACACTCCCCCTACACTACACAAACACCACAGCACTACCCTAAACCCTAAAACACAACCCCAAGCATGACCCCCTACACTACCCAAACACAACTGCACTAACCTAAACTCTAAAACACTACCCCCAGCAGTACCCCCTACACTACCCAAACACCACTGCACTACCCTAAACCCTAAAACACTACACCCAGCAGTACTCCCTACACGGCCCAAACACCACTGCAATACCCTAAACCTTAAAACACTACACCCAGCAGTACACCCTACACTACCAAAACACCACTGCACTACCCTAAACCCTAAAACACTACGCCCAGCATAACCCCTACACTACCCAAACACCACTGCACTATACTAAACCCTAAAACACTACCCCCAGCACGACCCCCTACACTACACAAACACCACTGCACTACCCTAAACCCTAAAACACTCCCCCCAGCACCACTCTCTACACTACCCAAACACCACTGCACTACCATAAACCCTAAAACACTACCCCCAGCATGACCCCCTACACTACCAGAACACCACTGCATTACCCTAAACTGTAAAACACTTCAACCAGCACGACCCCCTACACTACTCAAACACCTCTGCACTACCCTAAACCTACCCCCAGCATGGCCCCCTATATTACCCGAACACCACTGCACTGCCCTAAACCCTGAAACACCACCCCCAGCATGACCCCCTTCACTGCCCAAACATCACTGCATTGCCCTAAACCCTGAAACACCACCCTCAGCAGGATCCCCTACACTGCCCGAACACCACTACTCTGCCCTAAACCCTGAAACACCAGCCCCAGCACGATCCCCTACACTGCCCGAACACCACTGCTCTGCCCTAATCCCTGAAACACCAGCCCCAGCACGACCCCCTACACTGCATGAACACCACTGCTCTGCCCTAAACCCTGAAACACCAGCCCCAGCACGACCCCCTACACTGCCTGCACACCACTGCTCTGCCCTAAACCCTGAAACACCAGCCCCCGCACCACCCCCTACACTGCCCGAACACCACTGCACTGTCCTAAACCCTGAAACAGCTCCCCCAGCACGACCCCCTACATTGCCCGAACATCACTGCACTGCCCTAAGCCCTGAAACACCACCCCCAGCATGATCCCCTACACTGCCCCAAAACCACTCCACTACACGAAACCCTGAAACACCAACCCCAGCATGACCACCTACACTGCCCGAACACCACTGTACTGCCCTAAACCCTGAAACACCATGCCCAGTACGACCCCCTACATAGCCTGAACACCACTGCACTGCCCTAAACCCTAGAACACACCACACCCAGCATTACCCCCTACACTGCTGGAACACCATTGCACTGCCCTAAACCCTAAAACACCACCACCAGCACAACCCCCTACACAGCCGGAACACCACTGCACTGCCCCAAACCCTAAAACACTAGCCCCAGCACGACCCCCTACACTGTCGGAACAACACTGCACTGCCCTAAACCCTAAAGCACCCAGCATGACGCCCTACTCTTCCGGAAAACCATTGCACTGCCCTAAACCCTAAAACACCACCCCCAGCACGTCCCCCTAGACTGCCAGAAAAATACTGCACTGCCCTAAACCCTGAAACACCACCCCCAGCATGACCCCCTACACTGCCCGAACACCACTGCTCTTCCCTAAACTCTAAAAAAACCAACCCCCTGCACGACCCCCTACACTTCCCGAACACCACTGCACTGCCCTGGCCTAAACACTAAAACACTACCCCCAGCACGACCCCCTACACTGCCCGAACACCACTGCACTACCCTAAACCCTAAAACACCACCCCCAGCAGTACCCCCAGCACTACCCAAAAACCACTGCACTATCCTAAACCATAAAACACTACACCCAGCATAACCCCTTACACTACCCAAACACCACTGCACTACACTAAACCCTAAAACACAACCCCCAGCACAAGCCCTTATACTACACAAACACAACGGCACTACCCTAAACCCTAAAACACTCCCCCAGCATCACTACCTACACTACCCAAACACCACTGCACTACCATAAACCCTAAACCACTACCCCCAGCATAACCCCTTACACTACCCAAACACCACTGCACTACCCTAAACTCTGAAACACTACCCCCAGCATGACCCCCTACACTACTCAAACACTACTGCACTACCCTAAATTTACCCCCAGCACGACCCCCTATACTACCCGAACACCACTGCCCTGCCCTAAACCCTGAAACACCAGCCCCAGCACAACCCCCTACACTGCATGAACACCACTGCACTGCCTTAAACCCTGAAACACCAGCCCCAGCACGACCCCCTATACTGCCTGAACACCACTGCACTGCCCTGAACCCTGAAACACCACGACCAGCACGACCCCCTACACTACCCGAACACCACTGCACTGCCCTAAGCCCTGAAACACCACCCCAGCGTAACCCCATACACTGCCCGAACACCACTGCTCTGCCCTAAACCCTGAAACACCACCCCCAGCATGACCCTGAAACACCACCCCCAGCACGACCCCCTACACTACCCACACATCACTGCACTACCCTAAACCCTAAAACACTACCCCAATCATACCCCTTACCCTACCCAAACACCACTGCACTACACTCAACCCTAAAACACTACCCCCAGCACGACCCCCTATACTACACAAACACCACTGCACTACCCTAAACCCTAAAAACTCCCCCAGCACCACTCCCTACACTACCCAAACACCACTGCACTACCATAAACCCTAAAACACTACCCCTAGCATGATCCCCTACACTACCAGAACATCACTGCATTACCCTAAACTGTAAAACACTACCCTCAGCACGATCCCCTACACTACTCAAACACCACTGCACTACCCTAAACCTACCCCCAGCATGACCCCCTATACTACCCGAACACCACTGCACTGCCCTAAACCCTGGAACACCATCCCCAGCACGACCACTTCACTGCCCAAACATCACTGCACTGCCCTAAACCCTGAAACACCACCCTCAGCACGATCCCCTACAATGCCCGAACACCACTGCTCTGCCCGAAACCCTGAAAAACCAGACCCAGCACGACCCCCTACACTGCCCGAACACCACTACTCTGCCCAAAACCCTGAAATACCAGCCCCAGCACAACCCCCTACACGGCATGAACACCACTGCTCTGCCCTAAACCCTGAAACACCAGCTCCAGCACGACCCCCTACACTGCCTGCACACCACTGTTCTGCCCTAAACCCTGAAACACCAGCCCCAGCACGACCCCCTACACTGCCTGCACACCACTGCACTGCCCTAAACCCTGAAACACCAGCCCCAGCAAGACCCCTTACACTGCCTAAACACCACTGCACTGCCCTAAACCCTGAAACACCAGCCCCAGCACGACCACCTACACTGCCCGAACACCACTGCACTGCCCTAAACCCTAAAACACCAGCCTCCAACACGACCCCCTAAACTGCCCGTACACCACTGCACTGCCCTAAACCCTGAAACACCACCCCCAGCACGACCCCCTACACTGCCCGAACACCACTGCACTGCCCTAAACCCTAAAACACCACCCCAGCATGACCTCCTACACTGCCCGAACACCACTGCTCTGCCCTAAACCCTGAAACACCACCCCCAGCACGACCCTGAAACACCACCCGCAGCACGACCCCCTACACTGCCCCAACACCACTGCACTGCGCTATACCTTGAAACACCACCCTCAGCACGACCCCCTACACTGTCCGAACACCACTGCACTGCCCTAAACCCTGAAACACCACCCCAGCATGACCTCCTACACTGCCCGAACACCACTGCTCTGCCCTAAACCCTGAAACACCACCCCCAGCACGACCCTGAAACACCACCCCCAGCACGACCCCCTACACTGCCCGAACACCACTGAACTGCCCTAAACCCTGAAACACCATCCCCAGCACGAACACCTATACTGCCCGAACACCACTGCACTGCCCTAAACCCTGAAACACCACCCCCACCATGACCCACTACATTGCCCAAACAAAGCACTTCCTCCTACACTACACAAACACCACTGAACTACCCTAAAGCCTAAAACACTACCCAAAGCATGACCCCCTACACTACCCAAACACAACTGCACTTACCTAAACCTAAAACACTAACCCCAGCAGTGCCCCTACACTACCCAAACACCACTGCACTACCCTAAACCCTAAAACACTACCCCCAGCAGTACCCCCTACACTACCCAAACACCACTGCACTACCCTAAACCCTAAAACACTACACCCAGCATAACCCCTTACACTTCTCAAACACCACTGCACTAGAATAAACCCTAAAACACTACCCCCAGCACGACCCCCTATACTACACAAACACCACTGCACTATCCTAAACCCTAAAACACTCCCCCCAGCATCACTCCCTACACTACCCAAACACCACTGCACTACCATAAACCCTAAAACACTACCCCAGCACGACCCCCTACACTACCTAAACACCACTGCACTACCCTAAACTCTAAAACACTACCCCCAGCATGACCCCCTACACTACTCAAACACTACTGCACTACCCTAAATTTACCCCCAGCACGACCCCCTATACTACCCGAACACGACTGCACTGCCCTAAACCCTGAAACACCAGCCCCAGCACAACTCCCTACACTGCATGAACACCACTGCACTGCCTTAAACCCTGAAACACCAGCCCCAGCACGACCCCCTATACTGCCTGAACACCACTGCACTGCCCTGAACCCGGAAACCCCACGACCAGCACGACCCCCTACACTACCCGAACACCACTGCACTGCCCTAAACCCTGAAACACCACCCCAGCGTAACCCCATACACTGCCCGAAAACCACTGCTCTGCCCTAAACCCTGAAACACCACCCCCAGCATGACCCTGAAACACCACCCCCAGCACGACCCCCTACACTACCCATACATCACTGCACTACCCTAAACCCTAAAACACTACCCCAAGAATACCCCTTACCCTACCCAAACACCACTGCACTACCCTAAACCCTAAAACACTACACCCAGCATAACCCCTTACACTTCCCAAACACCACTGCACTACAATTAACCCTAAAACACTACCCCCAGCACGACCCCCTATACTACACAAAAACCACTGCACTACCCTAAACCCTAAAACACTCCCCCCAGCATCACTCCCTACACTACCCAAACACCACTGCACTACCATAAACCCTGAAACACCACCCCTAGCACGACCCCCTACACTGCCCGAACACCACTGCACTGCCCTAAACCTTGAAACACCACCCCAGCATGACCTCCTACACTGCCCGAACACCACTGCTCTGCCCTAAACCCTGAAACACCACCCCCAGCACGACCCTGAAACACCACCCCCAGCACGACCCCCTACACTGCCCCAACACCACTGCACTGCGCTATACCCTGAAACACCACCCTCAGCACGACCCCCTACACTGCCCGAACACCACTGCACTGCCCTAAACCCTGAAACACCACCCCAGCATGACCTCCTACACTGCCCGAACACCACTGCTCTGCCCTAAACCCTGAAACACCACCCCCAGCACGACCCTGAAACACCACCCCCAGCACGACCCCCTACACTGCCCGAACACCACTGCACTGCCCTAAACCCTGAAACACCATCCCCAGCACGAACACCTATACTGCCCGAACACCACTGCACTGCCCTAAACCCTGAAACACCACCCCCACCATGACCCCCTACATTGCCCAAACAAAGCACTTCCTCCTACACTACACAAACACCACTGAACTACCCTAAAGCCTAAAACACTACCCAAAGCATGACCCCCTACACTACCCAAACACAACTGCACTTACCTAAACCTAAAACACTACCTCCAGCAGTGCCCCCTACACTACCCAAACACCACTGCACTACCCTAAACCCTAAAACACTACCCCCAGTAGTACCCCCTACACTACCCAAACACCACTGCACTACCCTAAACCCTAAAACACTACACCCAGCATAACCCCTTACACTTCCCAAAAACCACTGCACTACAATAAACCCTAAAACACTACCCCCAGCACGACCCCCTATACTACACAAACACCACTGCACTACCCTAAACCCTAAAACACTCCCCCCAGAATCAATCCCCACACTACCCAAACACCACTGCACTACCATAAACCCTAAAACACTACCCCAGCACGAACCCCTACACTACCCAAACACCACTGCACTACCCTAAACTCTAAAACACTACCCCGAGCATGACCCCCTACACTACTCAAACACTACTGCACTACCCTAAATTTACCCCCAGCACGACCCCCTATACTACCCGAACACCATTGCACTGCCCTAAACCCTGAAACACCAGCCCCAGCACAACCCCCTACACTGCATGAACACCACTGCACTGCCTTAAACCCTGAAACACCAGCCCCAGCACGACCCCCTATACTGCCTGAACACCACTGCACTGCCCTGAACCCTGAAACACCACGACCAGCACAACCCCCTACACTACCCAAACACCACTGCACTGCCCTAAACCCTGAAACACCACCCCAGCGTAACCCCATACACTGCCCGAACACCACTGCTCTGCCCTAAACCCTGAAACACCACCCCCAGCACGACCCCCTACACTACCCACACATCACTGCACTACAATAAACCCTAAAACACTACCCCAAGCATACCCCTTACCCTACCCAAACACCACTGCACTACACTCAACCCTAAAACACTACCCCCAGCACGACCCCCTATACTACACAAACACCACTGCACTACCCTAAACCTTAAACACTCCCCCAGCACCACTCCCTACACTACCCAAACACCACTGCACTACCATAAACCCTAAAACACTACCCCTAGCATGACCCCCTACACTACCAGAACACCACTGCATTACCCTAAACTGTAAAACACTACCCCCAGCACGATCCCCTACACTACTCAAACACCACTGCACTACCCTAAACCTACCCCCAGCATGACCCCCTATACTACCCGAACACCACTGCACTGCCCTAAACCCTGGAACACCATCCCCAGCACGACCCCTTCACTGCCCAAACATCACTGCACTGCCCTAAACCCTGAAACACCACCCTCAGCACGATCCCCTACAATGCCCGAACACCACTGCTCTGCCCGAAACCCTGAAAAACCAGACCCAGCACGACCCCCTACACTGCCCGAACACCACTACTCTGCCCAAAACCCTGAAATACCAGCCCCAGCACAACCCCCTACACGGCATGAACACCACTGCTCTGCCCTAAACCCTGAAACACCAGCTCCAGCACGACCCCCTACACTGCCTGCACACCACTGTTCTGCCCTAAACCCTGAAACACCAGCCCCAGCACGACCCCCTACACTGCCTGCACACCACTGCACTGCCCTAAACCCTGAAACACCAGCCCCAGCAAGACCCCTTACACTGCCTGAACACCACTGCACTGCCCTAAACCCTGAAACACCAGCCCCAGCACGACCACCTACACTGCCCGAACACCACTGCACTGCCCTAAACCCTAAAACACCAGCCTCCAACACGACCCCCTAAACTGCCCGTACACCACTGCACTGCCCTAAACCCTGAAACACCACCCCCACCATGACCCCCTACATTGCCCAAACAAAGCACTTCCTCCTACACTACACAAACACCACTGAACTACCCTAAAGCCTAAAACACTACCCAAAGCATGACCCCCTACACTACCCAAACACAACTGCACTTACCTAAACCTAAAACACTACCTCCAGCAGTGCCCCCTACACTACCCAAACACCACTGCACTACCCTAAACCCTAAAACACTACCCCCAGTAGTACCCCCTACACTACCCAAACACCACTGCACTACCCTAAACCCTAAAACACTACACCCAGCATAACCCCTTACACTTCCCAAAAACCACTGCACTACAATAAACCCTAAAACACTACCCCCAGCACGACCCCCTATACTACACAAACACCACTGCACTACCCTAAACCCTAAAACACTCCCCCCAGAATCAATCCCCACACTACCCAAACACCACTGCACTACCATAAACCCTAAAACACTACCCCAGCACGACCCCCTACACTACCCAAACACCACTGCACTACCCTAAACTCTAAAACACTACCCCGAGCATGACCCCCTACACTACTCAAACACTACTGCACTACCCTAAATTTACCCCCAGCACGACTCCCTATACTACCCGAACACCATTGCACTGCCCTAAACCCTGAAACACCAGCCCCAGCACAACCCCCTACACTGCATGAACACCACTGCACTGCCTTAAACCCTGAAACACCAGCCCCAGCACGACCCCCTATACTGCCTGAACACCACTGCACTGCCCTGAACCCTGAAACACCACGACCAGCACGACCCCCTACACTACCCGAACACCACTGCACTGCCCTAAACCCTGAAACACCACCCCAGCGTAACCCCATACACTGCCCGAACACCACTGCTCTGCCCTAAACCCTGAAACACCACCCCCAGCACGACCCCCTACACTTCCCACACATCACTGCACTACAATAAACCCTAAAACACTACCCCAAGCATACCCCTTACCCTACCCAAACACCACTGCACTACACTCAACCCTAAAACACTACCCCCAGCACGACCCCCTATACTACACAAACACCACTGCACTACCCTAAACCTTAAACACTCCCCCAGCACCACTCCCTACACTACCCAAACACCACTGCACTACCATAAACCCTAAAACACTACCCCTAGCATGACCCCCTACACTACCAGAACACCACTGCATTACCCTAAACTGTAAAACACTACCCCAGCACGATCCCCTACACTACTCAAACACCACTGCACTACCCTAAACCTACCCCCAGCATGACCCCCTATACTACCCGAACACCACTGCACTGCCCTAAACCCTGGAACACCATCCCCAGTACGACCCCTTCACTGCCCAAACATCACTGCACTGCCCTAAACCCTGAAACACCACCCTCAGCACGATCCCCTACAATGCCCGAACACCACTGCTCTGCCCGAAACCCTGAAAAACCAGACCCAGCACGACCCCCTACACTGCCCGAACACCACTACTCTGCCCAAAACCCTGAAATACCAGCCCCAGCACAACCCCCTACACGGCATGAACACCACTGCTCTGCCCTAAACCCTGAAACACCAGCTCCAGCACGACCCCCTACACTGCCTGCACACCACTGTTCTGCCCTAAACCCTGAAACACCAGCCCCAGCACGACCCCCTACACTGCCTGCACACCACTGCACTGCCCTAAACTGTAAAACACTACCCCCAGCACGATCCCCTACACTACTCAAACACCACTGCACTACCCTAAACCTACCCCCAGCATGACCCCCTATACTACCCGAACACCACTGCACTGCCCTAAACCCTGTAACACCATCCCCAGCACGACCCCTTCACTGCCCAAACATCACTGCACTGCCCTAAACCCTGAAACACCACCCTCAGCACGATCCCCTACAATGCCCGAACACCACTGCTCTGCCCGAAACCCTGAAAAACCAGACCCAGCACGACCCCCTACACTGCCCGAACACCACTACTCTGCCCAAAACCCTGAAATACCAGCCCCAGCACAACCCCCTACACGGCATGAACACCACTGCTCTGCCCTAAACCCTGAAACACCAGCTCCAGCACGACCCCCTACACTGCCTGCACACCACTGTTCTGCCCTAAACCCTGAAACACCAGCCCCAGCACGACCCCCTACACTGCCTGCACACCACTGCACTGCCCTAAACCCTGAAACACCAGCCCCAGCAAGACCCCTTACACTGCCTGAACACCACTGCACTGCCCTAAACCCTGAAACACCAGCCCCAGCACGACCACCTACACTGCCCGAACACCACTGCACTGCCCTAAACCCTAAAACACCAGCCTCCAACACGACCCCCTAAACTGCCCGTACACCACTGCACTGCCCTAAACCCTGAAACACCACCCCCACCATGACCCCCTACATTGCCCAAACAAAGCACTTCCTCCTACACTACACAAACACCACTGAACTACCCTAAAGCCTAAAACACTACCCAAAGCATGACCCCCTACACTACCCAAACACAACTGCACTTACCTAAACCTAAAACACTACCTCCAGCAGTGCCCCCTACACTACCCAAACACCACTGCACTACCCTAAACCCTAAAACACTACCCCCAGTAGTACCCCCTACACTACCCAAACACCACTGCACTACCCTAAACCCTAAAACACTACACCCAGCATAACCCCTTACACTTCCCAAAAACCACTGCACTACAATAAACCCTAAAACACTACCCCCAGCACGACCCCCTATACTACACAAACACCACTGCACTACCCTAAACCCTAAAACACTCCCCCCAGAATCAATCCCCACACTACCCAAACACCACTGCACTACCATAAACCCTAAAACACTACCCCAGCACGACCCCCTACACTACCCAAACACCACTGCACTACCCTAAACTCTAAAACACTACCCCGAGCATGACCCCCTACACTACTCAAACACTACTGCACTACCCTAAATTTACCCCCAGCACGACTCCCTATACTACCCGAACACCATTGCACTGCCCTAAACCCTGAAACACCAGCCCCAGCACAACCCCCTACACTGCATGAACACCACTGCACTGCCTTAAACCCTGAAACACCAGCCCCAGCACGACCCCCTATACTGCCTGAACACCACTGCACTGCCCTGAACCCTGAAACACCACGACCAGCACGACCCCCTACACTACCCGAACACCACTGCACTGCCCTAAACCCTGAAACACCACCCCAGCGTAACCCCATACACTGCCCGAACACCACTGCTCTGCCCTAAACCCTGAAACACCACCCCCAGCACGACCCCCTACACTACCCACACATCACTGCACTACAATAAACCCTAAAACACTACCCCAAGCATACCCCTTACCCTACCCAAACACCACTGCACTACACTCAACCCTAAAACACTACCCCCAGCACGACCCCCTATACTACACAAACACCACTGCACTACCCTAAACCTTAAACACTCCCCCAGCACCACTCCCTACACTACCCAAACACCACTGCACTACCATAAACCCTAAAACACTACCCCTAGCATGACCCCCTACACTACCAGAACACCACTGCATTACCCTAAACTGTAAAACACTACCCCAGCACGATCCCCTACACTACTCAAACACCACTGCACTACCCTAAACCTACCCCCAGCATGACCCCCTATACTACCCGAACACCACTGCACTGCCCTAAACCCTGGAACACCATCCCCAGCACGACCCCTTCACTGCCCAAACATCACTGCACTGCCCTAAACCCTGAAACACCACCCTCAGCACGATCCCCTACAATGCCCGAACACCACTGCTCTGCCCGAAACCCTGAAAAACCAGACCCAGCACGACCCCCTACACTGCCCGAACACCACTACTCTGCCCAAAACCCTGAAATACCAGCCCCAGCACAACCCCCTACACGGCATGAACACCACTGCTCTGCCCTAAACCCTGAAACACCAGCTCCAGCACGACCCCCTACACTGCCTGCACACCACTGTTCTGCCCTAAACCCTGAAACACCAGCCCCAGCACGACCCCCTACACTGCCTGCACACCACTGCACTGCCCTAAACCCTGAAACACCAGCCCCAGCAAGACCCCTTACACTGCCTGAACACCACTGCACTGCCCTAAACCCTGAAACACCAGCCCCAGCATGACCACCTACACTGCCCGAACACCACTGCACTGCCCTAAACCCTAAAACACCAGCCTCCAACACGACCCCCTAAACTGCCCGAACACCACTGCACTGCCCTAAACCCTGAAACACCACCCCCAGCACGACCGCCTACACTGCCCGAACACCACTGCGCTGCCCTAAACCCTGAAACACCACCCCAGCATGACCTCCTACACTGCCCGAACACCACTGCTCTGCCCTAAACCCTGAAACACCACCCCCAGCACGACCCTGAAACACCACCCCCAGCATGACCCCCTACACTGCCCCAACACCACTGCACTGCGCTATACCCTGAAACACCACCCTCAGCACGACCCCCTACACTGTCCGAACACCACTGCACTGCCCTAAACCCTGAAACACCACCCCAGCATGACCTCCTACACTGCCCGAACACCACTGCTCTGCCCTAAACCCAGAAACACCACCCCCAGCACGACCCTGAAACACCACCCCCAGCACGACCCCCTACACTGCCCGAACACCACTGCACTGCCCTAAACCCTGAAACACCATCCCCAGCATGACACCCTACACTGCCGGAACATCACTGCACTGCCCTAAACCCTGAAACACCACCCCCAGCATGACCCCCTACACTACCCAAACACCACTGCACTAACCTAAACTCTAAAACACTGCCCCCAGCAGTACCCCCTACACTACCCAAACACCACTGCACTACCCTAAACCCTAAAACACTACACCCAGCAGTACTTCCTACACTACCCAAACACCACTGCAATACCCTAAACCCTAAAACACTACCCCCAGCAGTACACCCTACACTACCCAAACACCACTGCACTACCCTAAACCCTAAAACACTACCCCAAGCATAACCCCTACACTACCCAAACACCACTGCACTACACTAAACCCTAAAACACTACCCCCAGCACGACCCCCTATACTACACAAACACCACAGCACTACCCTAAACTCTAAAACACTCCCCCAGCACCACTCCCTACACTACCCAAACACCACTGCACTACCATAAACCCTAAAACACTACCCCCAGCACGACCCCCTACACTACCAGAACACCACTGCATTACCCTAAACTGTAAAACACTACCCCCAGCACGACCTCTACACTACTCAAACACCACTGCACTACCCTAAACCTACCCCCAGCACGACCCCCTATACTACCCGAACACCACTGCACTGCCCTAAACCCTGAAACACCACCCCCAGCATGACCCCTTCACTGCCCAAACATCACTGCACTGCCCTAAACCCTGAAACACCACCCTCAGCAAGATCCCCTACAATGCCCGAACACCACTGCTCTGCCCTAAACCCTTAAAAACCAGACCCAGCATGACCCCCTACACTGCCCGAACACCACTACTCTGCCCAAAACCCTGTAATACCAGCCCCAGCATGACCCCCTACACTGCATGAACACCACTGCTCTGCCCTAAACCCTGAAACACCAGCCCCAGCACGACCCCCTACACTGCCTGCACACCACTGTCCTGCCCTAAACCCTGAAACACCAGCCCCAGCACGACCCCCTACACTGCCTGCACAACACTGCACTGCCCTAAATCCTGAAACACCAGCCCCAGCAAGACCCCTTGTAGTGAAGATCGGTATCTATATATGTACAATGCTAAGTTAGCACAACCGCGTTAGATGTTAGAAAGCCATCTTGCCGCTTTTGCTGCTTTTGCACACGACACTGTAGTCACATGTTATTAAATAGAGAAATGCTTGCTCGACTTTGCTTCACATGAGAACTGTCTGTTGTTCACATCCCAAACAGTGAGCAGCGACCTTGGTCTGCACATCATGTAAAGAAACAGTCTGGGTCGCTAGACGGTGCATGTTGTTGGGTTCAGGTTGATCGGCCCACTATTTAGCCATAACACGCACGCAGCTGCGAATACCTGAAAGTCGGGTGCTTTTAATATTGCAGTTGCATGTTTTTCATTACATTTGGAAGAAGAGCTTTCCCAGGAGCAGAGCCTAGCTGATTCTGTGATGTGATCTTACTGAGCTGATCTTTACGGTATGGGGTTCCCCAGTCAAGCCTAGAGACCTTCTATTAGTCTAATAATAATAATATTAGTTTGTTAGTGAAAGGAAGGTGGCTGAGATCCACTGTCATTTTAGCATGATTACTCCTTTCATTTTCTATGGTATTGTAACTATGCTGATGGTTTTGATCTTAATCATTTGTCTGCTTATGTTAGCCAAAGTACTGCATCTTAGGACACGAGTTTTATAAAATAAACTCTTTAAACTTTACCGTGTCTCTGTTTATTCGGTTGTGGACTGATATGAGAATAATCACGAACAGGTATTTCTGATTCCCACCATTTCTGAGAATACTCTAAGTCGCTTGTTCTGGGTTGTCTATACATTGGGACTGCCGAGATAATATTCGGATAACAAATGGGACACTGATGCTGGTCGGATAAGGGGTTCTGGGTTCTGAGGTGAGTTTTTGGTACACCACAATTCACTGAGGTCCTGGTTTCCTGTGCATAGTTCTGTGCATAAGCAGAATCCCTGCAACATGGCGCACCTAACGTTTGGTCTATTGATTTGAAACGCCTTAGTAGTGCTTATATTAGTCCACAACACCCTCACTCTGGTTTCCGGTTGACGGGAGTGACGGTTTAACCTACCTGTGTTTCAACTAATAGGTTCCTTCAAGCTTGATCATTAAAAATGTTGGGGCAGATTTATGATAACTGGCGCATCCCTGCATATCAGCAGGGATGCGCCAGTTATTATGCGCCACAGCTGCGCCGCCATGGATGCGCCGTATTTATAATGCTTAAATTAAGGGGTAACACCCAATATACCCTTGAGGGCTTGGGCAAATAGAATGTAATAGTAGAAGGCCAACAAGGGATTTTGTTCTAGCAAGATTCAGTTCAATTATACTGTACAAAGTAACCCTTACATAAGTACTAGATAGAAATTCGACCAAACATAATTCAATTGAATACAGTAAATGATATAAAGCAACACACACGGGGTATTTTTTTTAAGTGAAAGAATCACTAATTTTTATCTAGAAACAATTCATAAAAAGGAGTACAGAAAACAAATAAATGTATAATGTAACATGAAGGGAAAGACAGCTCAATATTATCCACAAATCATGACATTACAAAAAATCCAATCCAATAACTTTAACAGAGATCTATCTCGTGTTTAGAGAACAATCAGCTGTGCAGCTATGCTGTGGAAATGGAAAATACAGTCGACGTTTCGGTCTGTTGAGGCGTCAGTCGGTCAGACCATCTTCAGGACAGATGAACAATACAAAAAGACTCTCGTAGTTTGTTGTAAGACTTTAGAGGAGTAATCACTTCCTCATTAGGGATAGATTATGCTTCATCCGATCTTAGTTGGATAGGTGTATCGACGGATGGTACTCTGACCTTTCCTCGGCTCCGAGAGATTAAAATCATTTCCTTGAGTGCAAAATCTATCAACGAAGGACCATCTGGCCTTCTGAATCATACAATACCAGAATAGTCAACATTCTGAAGCCCATTGTTGCCCTTCCTGCTACGGGCCTCGCATGGTATACACCTATCCAACTAAGATCGGATGAAGCATAATCTATCCCTAATGAGGAAGTGATTACTCCTCTAAAGTCTTACAACAAACTACGAGAGTCTTTTTGTATTGTTCATCTGTCCTGAAGATGGTCTGACCGACTGACGCCTCAACAGACCGAAACGTTGACTGTATTTTCCATTTCCACAGCATAGCTGCACAGCTGATTGTTCTCTAAACACGAGATAGATCTCTGTTAAAGTTATTGGATTGGATTTTTTGTAATGTCATGATTTGTGGATAATATTGAGCTGTCTTTCCCTTCAAGTTACATTATACATTTATTTGTTTTCTGTACTCCTTTTTATGAATTGTTTCTAGATAAAAATTAGTGATTCTTTCACTTAAAAAAAATACCCCGTGTGTGTTGCTTTATATCATTTACTGTATTCAATTGAATTACGTTTGGTCGAATTTCTATCTAGTACTTATGTAATGGTTACTTTGTACAGTATAATTGAACTGAATCTTGCTAGAACAAAATCCCTTGTTGGCCTTCTACTATTACATTGTATTTATAATGCGGCGCACCATGGGGCAAAAACGGCACAGATGCGTGACGCATCTGTGCCGTAAAAGTGGCGCATTGCTGGAGTTGCGTCGCTAGCACGACACAGCTCCAGCAATGCTCTGGGGGACCCTATCTGCACAATGCTGCGTCAATCCTTACGCCTGCTTCAAGCAGGCGCAGGGTTTTGACACAGCATGGGCCTAAAAGTGACTGAGTGAAATCTTGTAGATTTCACTCAGTCACTTTTAGGAGGCGTTCCTGCGCCGGAACGCCCCCACCTGCCCTGGAACGCCCACATGTGGCGCAGGGCTTTACAACGTGAGGCATCTCCCAGATGCGTCACGTTGTAAATACCCCGCACCATGGCGCAGGATTTGCGCCGCTGCTGTCTCACAAAAGTGACGCAACGGCAGCGCAAAAGTGGCGCAAGTGCAACATAAATCTGCCCCGTTATTTTTACTGAACCCAGTGCTACTGTTGATATCGTTGATACTCTTTAGTGTGTCCTAAATGGCAGTTGACATAGCCGCGCATAGCCGTGCACCTCTGTGCCGTCATTTGACGCAGTATGGGGTGCCAGATGATGGGATGGCTGTTATTTTTGTGGTGAGCGCTTATGCGTCTTACCCGTATGAGTTGTTTTACTCTTGGGTGACTTTTCCGGCGGTGGATGATGATGATACATTTCACACCTATACTGCCACACAGCTACCTGCGGTCTATAACCCATATAGGACACAAGAAATTCCAATCTCTGCTTGGCAGCATACCATTTGGTTTAATGGGGCCCTTCCCCATGCGGTTGCACCGGCGAGAATGGGCCCGTTGTCTATTGCAGGGGCCACATGGCTGGTGCTAGCCGGATTTATGCCTCATCCCCGCTATCTCACGGTGGCGGTGGCTGAGTTGCGAGTGTTGCACACAGCCTTGATTACGGTTAATAGGGCTTTGGTGCAGTACGTGTCACGCAACGTGCAGGTGGGGGCACCTGCTGTTGCGGGACAACCAACGGACCACCACGCGGTGGTTATTAGTCCTGTTATGGTTAATTCGGTGGTCGGCAAGCGCCCCCAAAATAAGGATGAATTTCCTTATTGGCTTGCTGAGAAATTTGACCAACTGGAGGCGGTTTTTCCGCATACCACTCCTGTGGAGAAACACAGGATCCTCACCATTACTTTGCCGAAAGACCTGGTCCCGGATATGGCCGTTTGTGACATCTGGGGCAAGGTCTTTGCCGCGACCTATTCGAAGTGCTATGGTACTCCGTCTATGTCTATTACTACCGTCCGTTATCAAAAAGGTTCAAGAGAATCACGGTGTGGAGGCTGTTATTGAATTGGGAATGAGGCTTGTCGACAGCTTTGATGTGGTATGCTCCATGGTAATGGGCAACCTCAAAGGAGATGCCATGCAGTTCCAAGTTGGAAATATGATGGACCGCGTGGATGACGCCGACAAGCCCAAGGAGTTCGCTAAAATAATTGCGAAGGCATACAGGACCGTGGGTCGTAGTGCCTTGGGTGTAAAACCGACTGTGATCATTCCTGATATAGTACAGCAAACTAAAGTGAGCTCGTCTACTAAAGACGAAAGCCCCAATTTTCCCAAACAAAGTTGGAGAGCTAAGAAACAGGGGAAGCAGCAACAGAAACAGGGGTCTCGTCCTGCCTCACCCATACAGTCGTCTAGCGACCGCACATATGATCTGCGCGATCGATCTCGTATTAAGTCACCTGATAGATTTCAGGTTTCTGAACAACGCTCTCCTCGTTCTTCACAGGAAACATCGGCTTCACAATCCGGTGGCGGAGACCGTGGGAAATGACGGGGTGCCCAAGGTCGTGAGCAACCCCGCCAGACTTACGGCAAAGGCAAGCAGGACGAGTCTGCGCGTCAACGACCCCCGTTTCAGAAGAAGAAAGTTGCTGCACTAACAGCGCGGTATGCCACAGATAGTACGGACGCAGCTTCAGAACCTGACATGGGCACTAACGCTGCTCGACAGCACGGCGGAAGTTACAGTAGTGCGACGAGCACTGCATCCATATCTGGTGGCGACAGCAACTGATACATTTGTGAATATTGAAACTGCTAACACTCGGGTGGATCCCCCTGACAGACTGTATAATATAGTCCTGTTAATTGAGGGTGACATACAACGGACAATTCAAGGTTTTTTTTGGGATAATCTGACCACTTCCTACGATATTCTATTGGCGGAGGCAGATTGGCCCCCGGCTTTCGTTTTAGATGCTCCAAGAGGGGAGGTGAAGATCCTCCCATCTTTCGCGCACACAGTGCCGAAGGACCAGGCTAAAAAGTACGCCGAGGAGTGGGCTCAGGTGCTGGCACCTGCGTTATATCGTAATCAGGTTGGCTGGGATAAATTGTCTCCAAGCCATGAGATTCCGTTGCGGACTACGCCTCAGCCACAACCCCAATATCCCATGCGTCGCGAAGCAAGACCTCACGTCGCGTCAATCCTTGAGCAATTGGAATATCAAGGAGTAATTGAAACATGTGTGTCACCAATGAATAATCCTTTGTTCACTGTGACGAAGCCTGACGGGTCGTACCGCCTAGTTTTGGATTACCGGCATTTAAACTCTCATTGCCGGACATGCGCGGTATAAAATACCCACAGTTCGGCTCTCGTCGATAGTCTCGTGAGAAAACGGTTTAAAACCACAATTGACATTTCCAATGGCTTTTACAGCCATAACCTGTCCTCTCTGAGTAGTGAGTGGGCGGCATTCACCTCGGGTGGCAAACAAAAACATTTCAAAAGATTTCCGATGGGCCATAAAAACAGCCGCTCGCGTGGTCTCTCGCGTGGTCTCTCTCTTAGAGAGCGTAGACCCTGATGCGTACTCGTATGTGGATGATATTTATCTCACAGATGACGAGTTGGAACCGCATCCCTGTCACGTTGATCGTATTATTGTTTTGTTTGCAGACTTTGGTTACAAATTCAACTTTGCGAAGTCACACATTGCAGAATATACATTGTTGTTCTTGGGGTACGAACTCAACAATGAAGGTCGAGGATTGGCTCTGCACTTCCTAGAGAAATGCGCATGCCTACGTGCTCCCACGACACTGAAGAAATTACAATCTCTGCTGGGTTTTCTGAATTTCGGACGAACTTACATTCCAGATTATGCCCAGCGTATCAAGCCGCTTTATGCCTTGATACAACCTACTTTTTCCAAATCATGTTGGCTGACAGAGCATTCAGCTATATTGCAGTCATTGCAAGCTGATCTTCTAGCTTCAAAATACTTACTGACGCGTGATAACCACACTAACCTGGTCATAAGAATTGTGCCAGGCGCAATGGGTTTCACTTACTTAACGTTCTATGAGGGCGACACCGTCCCCATTGCCTACAAATCACACTTGTACACTTCGGCTGAACTGCGATTTTCCGCTGTCGAGAAAGTTCTGACGGCAGTGCAGATGGCGATTCTGAAAGAACGAGCGCTATCGCAAGGTAAATGCATGTTGGTGGTAACACCATATCCTGCCCTTGAGGCGGTGACAAAGGCTAGTGTACCAAATTCTAAGGCTTTGCATCCAAGGTGGATTCAATGGGCCACTTCCTTGACATCGCCTGACGTCACATATATCTTTGACGCAGCACTTCAGACTCAGGAGTTTTTGCAGTATGAATTCGTTCATCCAGCTTCTCTTTCTTTGCGCCCGCTCGAGGATTACCATTGTGTCATTTACACTGACGGTTCTGCGCAACCGGCAACTGGATCAAAGCACGCCTATTCAGCGGCCTGCGCAATTGTAGTCGGTACTTTTGTGAATGGTGAATTCCGATCCGATGTGGTGCATACGCAGTCATTGGGTGATTGTACCGCGCAGTTGGCGGAGCTTCGTGCTCTGGTGCTTGCACTTGAGTTTGCTGATCCACAGGTCACTGCTCTTATAGTGAGTGACTCCTTTTATTGTGTTCAATCTTACAACGACAATCTACATTTTTGGTCTCAGAATGATTACCATGATTCCAAAGGTAGCACGATAAAGCATAAAACGCTTTGGGTTCGAGTGGCAGAACTTAAAGAAAATCTGCCTCTCGTGAATGTTATTCACACTCTTGGTCACCAACGAGTTGGTGCCCATGCTGTCGGCAACAGCCTGGCTGAAGAGGCAGCTAAAACAGCAGTGGCGACATACTTAGTAGCAGCAGTTACAAGATCCAAAAGTGAGATCGATGATGACATCTTGGCAGCTATTGCTGCTACAGAGAAGGGAACAAAGTATCCAAGAGGTTTCCCTTCTCGTTACCATTATCGCTTAAGTCCTGATAACGTCCCATTAGTGAGGATTAATGACGTTGGTGACAGATTGATTCCCAACGCGGACTGCAGACCATCTTTGATATTAGCAGCTCACGAGGGCATGGCGTCCGCGCATGCCGGCGTTGCAGCTACTGTATCTCTGTTACAACAACGTTACTGGTGGTGCGGTTTATAGAAACAAGCCCGTGCTTATGTTCTTATTTGTGACATTTGCCAGCAGATAAAACCTTCATCTGCGGCGCGTCCACCACAGACTCAGTTGTACATATCTAGTAAACCACTAGGTTGTGTTTATTTAGATCATTGCGGTCCATTTACCTCTGATACTGCGTACAAATACATCTTGGTTGCAGTAAATTCGTGCACACGTTTTCTGTGGGTGTGGCCACAAAGGAGTGTTGATTCCCGTACTGTCATAAAGGATTTGCGTGTCTTTGTTGGAAGTTTTGCATGTGGTGCCTTTCATTCTGATCAGGGCCCTGCGTTCGCCTCTAAGGCGTACAAAGAAGCCATGAGAAATTTGGGGGTCCAAGTCAAATTTTCGTCTCCATACCGACCTGAGGGTAATAGTGTAGTGGAGCGAATGAACCGTGACTTAAAGCAATCTTTGACAGCCAGGGTTTTAGGTACTGGCTGGAACTGGCTAGCCCACTTGTATGACGTGCAACGTGCACTAAATAATCTCCCTAGAAGGTCTCTGGGTGGGCGGACCCCATACATGATGCTCTTTGGCATACGAATGTTGTCCCGGACCTTGATGGTCTAGACATGGCGGCGTCGGCCGCACCCTTTGACGTAGATGATCACTGTGCTGTATTGCAGAATCTTCAAGAAGCCAGAGACAGTCTAGCGAAGGAACACGTACCCTCCTCATCTGACGCTGCGCTTCAGGTTCCGGTAGTTGGCTGGCTACCTCGAGTTGGTGATCTGGTCCGTGAGAAGGTGGAGAACAAGAAGGAGTTCAGCCCCTCTTATCGTGCACCAGTTCCAGTGCTTGGAGTACAGGGTACACGAACAGTCATTTTACCTCCACTTCCTGGTCGAAAGGATAACAGGTACATCTCTATTGACAATGTCAAGCTACAGCGAGTGGCCGATTCTTCTTAGTATGACACCGGCGGTTTCTTGCCCTTCGATGCTGAGAAATTCTTTTGTGGCTCAAGCTTCTAACACCGTGCCTGATGTTGCCGTCGAGATGCATACAGTTACTGGTCCTTTATTGCCACCGACACCTGGTGGTCTGCCTGAAGATGTTGAGTATGCTTATCCTGCGGATGTTACATTGCCTGTTTTACAATCCACCACAGTTGCCCCCTCACGAGACTCTTTTGACTCTAATTCGATGACTTCCATTGCCCCGTCCAAAGTTTCGATTTTTGTGGCCTGGTTCAAGACATTTTTTGATTCCCCCTTGGACTTACATTTGGCTAGTACTCATATGTATGTTTTTGTTTATGTCCATTGGCTTTGTGGTAGTGTTTTTTAGACTTATCAATGGACACTACCTGAAAGAAAGATCTACAATTTGACTAATTGATGGAACTTTGGCCCCCCACTCCTCATCACATATCATGAAAAGGGACCAGACTTTTGTGAACATTACCGCCTGGCCTGTACGTGATGGGATCGCTTGGGATGCTGTAAAATTTCAAATTCATGGCCCCACTGAAGTAATTAATGTGCCAAATGTATTTCGTGTTTCTATGGGTGATGTCGTTAAGCAGAACATCCACTCAGATGACTGGGATGTTCAAGCCATAGAGGCTCTGTTTTCTGATTTGAAATATTATGCTGCATTTGATGCTGAGGATTTGTATTTAGACACTGCTAATTATGATGAGCAATTCTGCTATCAACATTATGGCACGCATTTCCTACACAAAGCAAATACGTTTAGAAATTGTGTAAATTATACACAATGGAAACACTTATTTTTTGGATTTCAGTGTGTCAAATCCGGCCTCCTTTTATTTTAAGGTTGCGCCTGAGTCTGCTTCTAAAGTTAGACTGACACACACCAAATTATTGTATTTCAAGTCCTTTATGGACGAGTTGGCAATTGGAGAATATGATCTGTGGAAAGCTACTATCGATCTTAAATCGGTTTGGGGTTCTAAACCGTGGCAGGTTCAGGGAACAGAAGCTTTGCATCGTGCCTGTCTTATCCCGAATCACACATTATTTTTAAATTCGTCAATTTTTCAGACCACCTGTTTTGGATTGGCTACTACTAAAAAATTAAATTCTCCTTCCATTCCGGATCTGGGTGCTTATCCTAATTGGGGTAATCATACAGATCTGTCCCTTGCTACGTTGCAGACATACGTTTCTAACACATCCTTCAATATTTCTGAATTGAATCCAGAAGGGTGGTTGGTGTGGCAGACGAGTTCGGATTCCTGTCAACATCGGTTTCTTGGTTTAAAGCAGGGGTATACACAGGTTCGTGTTGCCCCCCGTTTTGAATCTTCTCACACTGTAACTACCTACTCAGCTGGGAAGTTATGCCAGTCGTGGCTGCAACATTCCACCTTAGCATCTGTTAAGCTTCATTTATCCAAATTAAACGACAAAATAGATTTGAATGATTTTGTTAAGGGTTCTGCGGTTGGCAGGTATATGCTATTTACAACGAAGTTTGGAAGCTGTCACAGATTGAGGCTGCATCCAGATTACGTGCTATTGATCAAGTCAATATGGAAAAAGTGTTGGCTGTCATAGATAATAGCATTAACACCCTGTCATCCAGAATTTATACCTTGGATAATATTGTTTCATCTGTGGTAGACATTGTGCAGGATGATTTGTCTGTATTGTATCATGGTCAAAATCAATTGCGTTCTATTATGCAGTTTGCATGGACGTTGCAAACGTTGAAGGCTGGGAAAGTCCCTTGGGATTACATGAACACTTCCTCTTTGTTCCTTCCTTTTAATTTAACTGCAAAACAACAGTTCATGTCCATGAAAGATGTTACATACTCATTACTGCACATTGAGAAATTAGAACCTTTACCTTTCTCTGTTGCTGAATTAAATTCCGCTGTGTGGCTTATACATGGGTTGATCACATTACCGTTCCCTCTGTTTAAGTTCAGTTCGTGAATGAAACATTATGCCCTTGGCAGATATGAACAACTTGGTACTGCCTTCCTGCACGAAGTTTGGTCACTCCCATTCATGTATAGATGCGTGAGAGACGGAAAGGAGGTATACTTGAAAGGTGAAGAGTGCACTTCCACTCCGGATCACTCGGTAGTGTGTAGGCACATTCAATTGCATGGTGCATGTAATGTGCACGCCCCCAATTTAGCTTGTGTCCTGAAAGGGATCCCTGTGTCAGTTATAACACCGTCTTTTACGCTGCTTGCTAACGGTAGTTATTTGCTATTAAATAATGAAGCTTGCTGTGGGATGTTAGTGGGAATTCCATAGATAGTGACTGTATCACAGAGAGCAGTTTGCTGTAATAACGTCCTTTTCCCACCCCCACATGGACGGCTTGATGTATCCATCTGACCTTCCATTCCAACCTTGAAAGCAGAGTTCAATAAGATGAGCAGAATAAGGGTTCTATTGTCTCAAAAAGAAGTCGCGTTGACTTCCTCCCGGGAAACATTTGTCCTTCACGTAGCAAACAGGTGCACTGAGGTGCAAGCGCTTTTGAATACTGATCTCCCACTTCATTTTGGGACCCTGATTCAGACTATCTTTAATGCCTCGTCAACAAGTGGCCTGGCTCATTTTTTTTAAAATTGTGGGCTCCGGCCTCGTGACCTCCTTTCAAACTATTTTTGGTGTGGTCCAGGCATTTTTTCATTCTATTTTCTCCAGCGTCTTCGGAGGTCTCCCTTTACTTCTCGCCCTCGTAGCTGGGGTACTTTTGTTGATCTGCGCACTACGCTATGGACGCACAACTTGCGTCTCACGACAGCAGGTCCCGGCTGTTACATCTTCGTAACCGGATGCTTGAATACTATGGAACTTTACCACTGGCGACCTTAAGCATAGCCTATGGATTGTCCTTCCGGTTTCCCTACTTTACTTGTGTACAGCCCGTCTTTTATTGCCTAGATTGTCCATTCCAATGGGCTCTGGATTTGTGTCTGTCGAACTCGGTGTCTCCTGCCCCGGATTATGATCGGCTAATGAGCCTCTTAGTGGCTCATGAGTAGCACTGTTCTGGCGTTGGGATTATGGCCTTTGGAGCAGCACATGGAGTCCTTGGGAATTGGGACATTGGAACGGCTGCGACTGAATTCTTAGCGAGAAGTTATCTTGAAGAGTATGCCAGTTGTCCTCGAATGGTGCTAGAGGCTCCGGTGGTCGAGGAGCATGCATGTTCCTTCCCCGTGCTGACCTGGTTGGCAGATAATTTTGCAGAACGTTCCAATGAATTATTCCTTGGAAGCTGTTGCAACTTATTGTGCTTATACATTGATGGATTGACTATCTTGCACCTTCATTTCGTCATACATCCTTCAATGATGTTTTTTTTTTATCCTTTCAATGGGTTTTTTTTCAATCCTTTTTAATTTTTTTCTTTGTTTTTTCTCTTCGAACTTTTTCACTTATCTTATATAGACTTACAGTGCATGCCCTTGGTTCCGTTCTATCAAACTTGAACTCTGCGTTCTTGCAAATGCGCCCCTACTGGTTAGTGGTCCGATCAAGGGGGGGTGTAGTGAAGATCGTTATCTATATATGTACAATGCTAAGTTAGCACAACAGCGTTAGATGTTAGAAAGCCATCTTGCCGCTTTTCCTGCTTTTGCACACGACACTGTAGTCACATGTTATTAAATTGAGAAATGCTTGCTCGACTTTGCTTCACATGAGAACTGTCTGTTGTTCACATCCCAAACAGTGAGCAGCGACCTTGGTCTGCACATCGTGTAAAGAAACAGTCTGGGTCGCTAGATGGTGCATGTTTTTGGGTTCAGGTTGATCGGCCCACTATTAAGCCATAACACGCATGCAGCTGCGAATACCTGAAAGTCGGGTGCTTTTAATATTGCAGTTGCATGTTTTTCATTACATTCGGAAGAAGAGCTTTCCCAGGAGCAGAGCCTAGCTGATCCTGTGATGTGATCTCACTGAGCTGATCTTTACGGTATGGGGTTCCCCAGTCAAGCCTAGAGACCTTCTATTAGTCTAATAATAATAATATTAGTTTGTTAGTGAAAGGAAGGTGGCTGAGATCCACTGTCATTTTAGAAGGATTACTCCTTTCATTTTCTATGATATTGTAACTATGCTGATGGTTTTGATCTTAATCATTTGTCTGCTTATGTTAGCCAAAGTACTGCATCTTAGGACACGAGGTTTATAAAATAAACCATTTAAACTTTACCGTGTCTCTGTTTATTCGGTTGTGGACTGATATGAGAATAATTACGAACTGGTATTTCTGATTCCCACCATTCCTGAGAATACTCTAAGTCGCTTGTTCTGGGTTGTCTATACATTGGGACCGCCGAGATAATACTCGGATAACGAATGGGACACTGATGCTGGTCGGATAAGGGGTTCTGGGTTTTGAGGTGAGTTTTTGGTACACCACAATTCACTGAGGTCCTGGTTTCCTGTGCATAGTTCTGTGCATAAGCAGAATCCCTGCAACACCCTTACACTGCCCGAACACCACTGCACTGCCCTAAACCCTGAAACCCCAGCCCCAGCACGACCACCTACACTGCCCAAACACCACTGCACTGCCCTAAACCCTGAAACACCAGCCTCCAGCACGACCCCCTACACTGCCCGAACACCACTGCACTGCCCTAAACCCTGAAACACCACCCCCAGCATGACCCCCTACACTGCCTGAACACCACTGCTCTGCCCTAAACCCTGAAACACCACCCCCAGCACGACCCAGAAACACCACCCCCAGCACGACCCCCTACACTGCCCCATCACCACTGCACTGCGCTATACCCTGAAACACCACCCTCAGCACAACCCCCTACACTGCCCGAACACCACCACCCTAAACCCTGACACCACCTCCACACAACCCCCTACACTGCCCGAACAACACTGCACTGCCCTAAACCCTGAAACACCATCCCCAGCACGAACACCTATACTGCCCGAACACCACTGCACTGCCAAAACCCTGAAACACCACCCCCAACATGACCCCCTATATTGCCCAAACAAAGCACTTCCTCCTACACTACCCAAACACACCTGCACTTACCTAAACCTAAAACACTACCCCCAGCAGTGCCCCCTACACTACCCAAACACCACTGCACTACCCTAAACCCTAAAGCACTACCCCCAGCAGTACCTCCTACACTACCCAAACACCACTGCACTACCCTAAACCCTAAAACACTACACTCAGCATAAACCCCTACACTTCCCAAACACCACTGCACTACAATTAACCCTAGAACTCTACCCCCAGCACAACCCCCTATACTACACAAACACCACTGCACTACCCTAAACCCTAAAACACTCCCCCAGCATCACTCCCTACACTACCCAAACACCACTGCACTACCATAAGCCCTAAAACACTACCCCCAGCAGTACCCCCTACACTACCCAAACACCACTGCACTACCCTAAACCGTAAAACACTACACTCAGCATAACCCCATACACTTCCCAAACACCACTGCACTACAATTAACCCTAGAACTCTACCCCCAGCACAACCCCCTATACTACACAAACACCACTGCACTACCCTAAACCCTAAAACACTCCCCCCAGCATCACTCCCTACACTACCCAAACACCACTGCACTACCATAAGCCCTAAAACACTACCCCAGCACTACCCCCTACACTACCCAAACACCACTGCACTACCCTAAACTTTAAGACACTACCACCAGCATGACCCCCTACACTACCCAAACACTACTGCACTACCCTAAATTTACCCCCAGCACGACCCACTATACTACCCGAACACCACTGCACTGCCCTAAACCCTGAAACACCACCACCAGCATCACCCCCTACACTGCCCGAACATCACTGCACTGCAATAAATCCTGAAACACCACCCTCAGCACGATCCCCTACACTGCCCGAACAACACTGCACTGCCCTAAACCCTGAAACACCACCCCCAGCATGACCCCCTACACTACGCGAACACCACTGCACTATCTTAAACCCTAAAACACTACCCCCAACAGTACCCCCTACACTACCCAAACACAACTGCCCTACACTAAACCCTAAAACACGACCCCCAGCACCCCTCCCTACACCCAACCGAACACCACTGAACTACCCTAAACCCTAAACCTCTACCCCCAGCATGACCCCCTACACCACCCGAACACCACTGCACTGCACTGCCCTAAACCCTAAAACTCCACCCCCAGCAAGACCCCCTACACTGCCCAAACACCACTGCCCTAAACCCTAAAATAATACCTCCAGCACGACCACCTACGCTGCCCGAACACCACAGTACTGCCAAAAAACCTAGAACACACCACACCCAGCATGACCCCTATACTGCTGGAACACCACTGCACTGCCCTAAATCCTAAAACACCACCACTAGCACAACCCCCTACCCTGCCGGAACACCACTGCACTGCCCTAAACCCTAAAACACTAGCCCCAGCACGACCCCCTACACTGCCGGAACAGCACTGCACTGCCCTAAACCCTAAAACATCACACCCAGCACAACCCCCTACCCTGCTGGAACACCATTGCACTGCACTAAACCCTAAAACACCACCCCCAGCACGTCCCCCTACACTGCCAGAAAAGCACTGCACTGCCCTAAACCCTGAAACACCACCCCCGCACAACCCCCTACACTGCCAGAACACCACTGCTCTGCCCTAAACCCTAAAACACCAACCCCCTGCATGACCCCCTACACTGCCCGAACACCACTGCACTGCCCTAAACCCTAAAACACTACCACCAGTAGTAACCCCGACACTACCCAAACACCACTGCACTACCCTAAGCCCTAAAACACTACACCCAGCATAACCCCCTACACTACCCAAACACCACTGCACTACATTAAACCCCAAAACACTACCCCCAGCACTACCCCATACACTGCCGGAACACTACTGCACTGCCCTAAACCCTAAAACAGCACCCCCAGCATGACCCCCTACACTGCCGCAACACCACTGCACTGTCTTAAACCTTAAAACACCACCCCAGCACAACCCCCTACACTGCCCGAACACCATTGCTCTGCCCTCCTAAACCCTAAAACACCATCCCCAGCACAACCCCCTACACTGCCGGAACAGCACTGCACTGCCCTAAACCCTAAAACACCACACCGAGCATGACCCCCAACACTGCCGGAACACCACTGCACTGCCCTAAACCCTAAAATACCACCCCCAGCACGTCCCCCTACACTGCCAGAAAAGCACTGCACTGCCCTAAACCCTGAAAACCACCCCCAGCACGACCCCCTACACTGCACGAACACCACTGCTCTGCCCTAAACCCTAAAACACCAACCCCCTGCATGACCCCCTACACGGCCCGAACACCACTGCACTGCCCTAAACCCTAAAACACTACCCCCAGTTGTAACCCCTACACTACCCAAACACCACTGCTCTACCCTAAGCCCTAAAACACTACACCCAGCATATCCCCCTACAGTACCCAAACACCACTGCACTACACTAAACCCTAAAACACTACCCCCAGCACTATCCCATACACTGCTGGAACACTATGGCACTGCCCTAAACCCTAAAACACCACCCCCAGAATGACCCCCTTTACTGCCAGAACACCACTGCACTGCCCTAAACCCTAAAACACCACCCCAGCACAACCCCCTACACTGATGAACACCACTGCTCTGCCCTAAACCCTAAAACACCAACTTCCTGCACGACCCCCTACACTGCCTGAACACCACTGCCCTGGCCTAAACCCTAAAACACCACCCCCAGCACGACGCCCTACACTGCCCGAACACCACTGCACTGCCCTAAACCCTATAACACCACCCCAGCATGACCCCCTATACTGCCCGAACACAACTGCACTGCCATAAACACTGAAACACCACCCGCGCACGACCCCTACTCTGCACGAACACCACTGCACTGCCCTAAACCCTGAAACACCACCCCCAGCACGACCCCTTACACTACCCAAACACCACTGCACAGCCCTAAACCCTGAAACACCACTCCCAGCACGACCCCCTACTCTGCCCGAACACCACTGCACTGCCCTAAACCCTGAAATACCAACCCCAGCATGACCCCCTACACTGCCTGAACACCACTGCCCTAAACCCTAACACCACCCCCAACCCAACCACCTACACTGCCTGAACACCACTGCACTAAACCCTGAAACACCACCCCCAGCATGACACCCTACACTGCCGGAACATCACTGCACTGCCCTAAACCCTGAAACACCACCCCCAGCATGACCCCCTACACTACCCAAACACCACTGCACTAACCTAAACCCTAAAACACTACCACCAGCAGTACCCCTACACTACCCAAACACCCCTGCACTACCCTAAATTCTAAAACAATGTCCCCAGCAGTACCCCCTACACTACTCAAACACCACTGCACCGCCCTAAACCCTAAAACACAACACCCAGCAGTACCCCTGCATTACGCAAACAGTACTGCGCTTCCCTAAACCCTAAAAAACTATCCCCAGCAGTACCCCCTACACCACCCAAACACAACTGCCCTACACTAAACCCTAAAACACTACCCCCAGCACCATTCCCTACACTTCCCGAACACCACTGAACTACCCTAAACCCTAAAACTATACCCCCAGCATGACCCCCTACACTACCCGAACACCACTGCACTGCCCTAAACCCTAAAATACTACCTCCAGCACGACCCCCTACACTGCCCAAACACCACTGCCCTAAACCCTAAAACACTACCTCCAGCACGACCCCCTACTCTACCTGAACACCACTTTACTACCCTCAACCCTGAAACACTAACCCCATCACGACCCCTTACAATACCAGAACACCACTGCCCTGCCCCATACCCTAATAAAATACCCCCAGCACGACACCCGACACCACCCAAACACCCCTGTGCTGCCCTAAACCCTAAATCTATCCCCAGCACGAACCCCTACACTACCCAAACACCACTGCACTACCCTAAACCCTAAAACACTACCCCAGCACGACCCACTACACTACCCTAACACCACTGCACTACCCTAAACACTAAATCACTACCTTCAGCATGATCCCCTACACTACCAAAACACCACTGCACTACTATAAAACACTAAAACACTACCCCCAGCACGACCCCCTACACTACCAAAACACGACAGCTCAACCATAAACCCTGAAACACCAGCCTCAGCACGACCCCCTACACTGCCCGAACACCACTGCACTGCCCTTAACCCTGAAACACCAACCCCAGCACGACTCTCTACATTTCCCGAACACCACTGCTCTGCCCTAAACCCTGAAACACCAGCACCAGCACGACACCCTACACTGCCCGAAGACAACTGCACTGCCCTAATCCCTAAAACACCAGCCCCAGCACAAAACCATACACTGCCCGAACACCACTGCACTGCCCTAAACCCTGAAACACCAGCCCCAGCACGACCCCTACAGTGCCCGAACGCCACTGCACTGCCCTAAACCCTGAAACACCACCTCAACACAACCCCCTACACTGCCCAAACACCATTGCTCTGCCCTCCTAAACCCTAAAACACTAGACCCAGCACGACCCCCTACACTGCCGGAACAGCACTGCACTGCCCTAAACCCTAAAATACCACCCCCAGCACGTCACCCTACACTGCCAGAAAAGCACTGCACTGCCCTAAACCCTGAAATACCACCCCAGCACAACCACCTACACTGCCCAAACACCACTGCTCTGACCTAAACCCTAAAACACCAACCCCCTGCACGACCCCCTACACTGCCCAAACACCACTGTACTGCCCTAAACCCTAAAACACTACACCCAGCATATCCCCCTACAGTACCCAAACACCACTGCACTACACTAAACCCTAAAACACTACCCCCAGCACTATCCCATACACTGCCGGAACACTACGGCACTACCCTAAACCCTAAAACACCACCCCCAGAATGACCCCCTATACTGCCAGAACACCACTGCACTGCCCTAAACCCTAAAACACCACCCCAGCACAACCCCCTACACTGACGAACACCACTGCTCTGCCCAAACCCTAAAACACCAACTCCCTGCACGACCCCCTACACTGCCTGAACACCACTGCCCTGGCATAAACCCTAAAACACCACCCCCAGCACGACGCCCTACACTGCCCGAACACCACTGCACTGCCCTAAACCCTATAACACCACCCCAGCATGACCCCCTATACTGGTCGAACACAACTGCACTGCCATAAACACTGAAACACCTAACCGCGCACGACCCCTACTCTGCACGAACACCACTGCACTGCCCTAAACCCTGAAACACCACCCCCAGCACGACCACCTACACTGCCCGAACACCACTGCACTGCCCTAAACCGTGAAAAACCACCCCCAGCACGACACCCTACTCTGCCCGAACACCACTGCACTGCCCTAAACCATGAAACACCACCCCTAGCACGACCCCCTACACTGCCTGAACACCACTGCACTGGGCTACACCCTGAAACACCACCCTCCACAATGACCCCCTACACTGTCCGAACACCACTGCACTGCCCTAAACCCTGAAACACCAGCCCCGGCACTACCCCCTACACTGCCCAAACACCACTGCACTGCCCTAAACCCTGAAACACCACCCCCAGCACCACTCCCTACACTGCCTGACCACCACTGCACTGCCCTTAACCCTGAAACACCACCCCAGCATGACCCCCCCATACTGCCCGAACACCACTACTCTGCCCTAAACCCTGAAACACCACCCCCATTATGACCCTGAAACACCACCTCAGCACGAACCCCTACACTGCCCAAACACAACTGCACTGCCCTTTACTCTGAAACACCACCCTCAGCAGGACCCCCTACACTGCCCAAACACCACTACCCTAAACCCTGACACCACCCCCAGAACGACCCTCTACACTGACCGAACACCACTGCATTGCCCTAAACCCTGAAAAACCATCCCCAGCACGAACCCCTATACTGTTCGAACACCACTGCACTGCCCTAAACCCTGAAGCACCAGCCCCAGCACGACATCCTACACTGCCCGAACACCACTGCACTGCCCTAAACCCTGAAACTCCAGCCCCAGCACTACCCCCTACACTGCCCGATCACCACTGCACTGCCCTAAACCCTGAAACACCAGCCCCAGCACGACCCCCTACACTGTCCGAACACCACTGCACTGCCCTAAACCTTGAAACACCAGCCCCAACATGACCCCCCCCACTGCCCGAACATCACTGCATTGGCCTAATCCCTGAAACACCACCCTCAGAATGACCCCCTTCACTGCCTGAACACCACTGCACTGCCATAAACCCTGAAACACCACCCCCAGCATGACCCCCTACACTGCCCGAACACCACTGCACTGCCCTTTACCCTGAAACACCACCCCAGTATGACCCCCCACACTGCCCGAACACCAAGGCTCTGCCCTAAACCCTGAAACACCATCACTAGCACAAACCCCTATACTGCCCGTACACCATTGCACTGCCCTAAACACTGAAATACCATCACCAGCACGACCAACTACACTGCCCGAACACCACTGCACTGCCCTAAACCCTGAAACACCATCCCCTACACTGTCCGAAGAAAACACTTCCCTCTAAACTGCACAAACACCACTGCACTACCGTAAACCCTAAAATACTACCCCAAGCATGACCCCTACACTACCCAAACACTACTGGACTACCCTAAACCCTATAACACTACCACCAGAAGTACCCCCTACACTACCCAAACACCACCGCACAACCCTAAACCCTAAAACACTACGCCCAGCAGTGTCCCCTATACTAACCACACACCACTGCAATACCCTAAACCCTTAAACACTAACCCCAGCAGTACCCCCTACACTACCCAACCCCCAATGCACTACTCTAAACCCTAAACCCTAAAACACTACCCCCAGCATGACCCACTACACTACCCAAACACCACTGCACTGCTCTAAACCATAACACTCTACCCCCAGCACGACCGCCTATACTACACAAACACCACTGCACTACCCTAAACCCTAAAACACTCCCCCAGCACCACTCCCTACACTACACAAACACCACTGCACTATCCTAAACCCTAAAACACTATCCCCAGCACGACCTGCTACACTACCCAAACACCACTGCACTGCCCTAAACTCGAAAACACTACCCCCAGTGAAACCCCCTACACTACTCAAATACCACTGCACTACCCTAAACCTACCCCCAGCACAACCCCTACACTACCCAAACACCACTGCACTGTCCTAAACCCTGAAACACCGTCCCCAACACAACCCCCTACATTGCCCGAACAGCACTGCACTGCTCTAAACCCTGAAACACCACCCCCAGCAAGATCCCCTACACTGCCCCAAAACCACTGCACTGCCCGAAACCCTGAAACACCATTCCCAGCACGACCACCTACACTGCCCGAACACCACTGTACTGCCCTAAACTCTGAAACACCATGCCCAGCATGACCCTCTACATTGCCTGAACACCACTGCACTGCCCTAAACCCTAGAACACACCACACCCAGCACGACCCCCTACTCTGCTGGAACACCACTGCACTGCCCTAAACCCTAAAACACCATCACCAGCACAACCCCCTACACTGCCGGAACACCACTGCACTGCCCTAAACCCTAAAACACTATCCCCAGCATGACCCCCTACACTGCCGGAACAGCACTGCACTGCCCTAAACACTAAAGCACAACACCCAGCACGACCCCCTACTCTTCCGGAACACCACTGTACTGCCCCAAACCCTAAAACACCACCCCAGCACGTCCCCCTACACTGCCAGAAAAGCACTGCACTGCCCTAAACCATGAAACACCACCCCCAGCATGAGCCCCTACACTACCCAAACACCACTGCACTACCTTAAACTCTAAAACACTACCCCCAGCAAGACTCGCTACACTACCCAAACACCAGTGCACTACCCTAAACCCAAAAACACTACCCCCAGCACGACCCCATTCACTACACAAACACCACTGCACTACCCTAAACCCTAAAGCACTACCTCCAGCATGACCCCTTAACTACCCAAAGACCACGGTACTACCCTAAACCCTAAAACACTATCCCCAGCATGACCCCCTACACTACCTAAACACCACTGCACTACCCTAAACCCTAAAACACTACCCCTAGCATGACCCCCTACACTACCCAAAGACCGCTGCACTACCCTAACCCTAAACCACGACCCCCTAAACTACACAAACACTGCTGCACTACCCTAAACCCTAAAACACTACCCCCAGCTCGACCCCCTATACTATACAAACACCATTGCACAACCTTAAAGCCTAAAACACTGCTCCCTACACTACACAAACACCACTGCACTCCCCTAAACTCTAAAACACTATCCCCAGCAGTACCCCCTACACTACCCAAACACCACTGCACTACGCTAAACCCTAAAACACTATCCCCAGCAGTACCCCCTACACTACACAAACACCACTGCAATACCCTAAAGCACTACCCCCAGCATGACCCCTACACTACCCAAACACCACTGCACTACCCTAAACCTTAAAAAGCTACCCCCAGCACGACCCCCTACACTACCCAAACACCACAGCACTACCCTAAACCCTACATCTACCCCCAGCACGATCCCCTACACTACCCAAACACCACTGCACTTCCCTAAACCCTAAATCTACCCTCAGCATGACCCCCTACACTACCCAAACACCACTGCAGTACCCTAAACTCTAAAACACTACCCCCAGCACGACCCCCTACACTACACAACCACCACTGCACTACCCTAAACCCTAAATCACTACCCCCAGCACGACCCCCTGCACTACATGAACACCACTGCACTGCCCTAAACTCTAAAACACTACCCCAGCACGACCCCCTACACTGCCCGATCACCACTGCACTACCCTAAACCCTGACACCACCCCCAGCATGACCCCCTACACTGACCAAACACCACTGCACTGCCCTAAACCCTGAAACACCATCACTAGCATGAACCCCTATACTGCCCGTTCACCATTGCACTGCCCTAAACCCTGAAATACCACCACCAGCACGACCAACTACACTGCCCGAACACCACTGCACTGCCCTAAACCCTGAAACACCATCCCCTACACTGTCCGAAGAAAACACTTCCCTCTAAACTGCACAAACACCACTGCACTACCCAAAACCCTAAAATACTACCCCAAGCATGAACCCTACACTACCCAAACACCACTGGACTACCCTAAACCCTATAACACTACCACCAGAAGTACCCCCTACACTACCCAAACACCACTAGACAACCCTAAACCCTAAAACACTACGCCCAGCAGTGCCCCTATACTAACTACACACCACTGCAATACCCTAAACCCTTAAACACTACCCCCAGCAGTACCCCCTACACTACCCAACCACCAATGCACTACTCTAAACCCTAAACCCTAAAACACTACCCCCAGCATGACCCACTACACTACCCAAACACCACTGCACTGCTCTAAACCATAACACTCTACCCCCAGCACGACCGCCTATACTACACAAACACCACTGCACTACCCTAAACCCTAAAACACTCCCCCAGCACCACTCCCTACACTACACAAACACCACTGCACTACCCTAAACCCTAAAACACTATCCCCTGCACGACCTGCTACACTACCCAAACACCACTGCACTGCCCTAAACTCGAAAACACTACCCCCAGTGAAACCCCCTACACTACTCAAATACCACTGCACTACCCTAAACCTACCCCCAGCACAACCCCTACACTACCCAAACACCACTGCACTGTCCTAAACCCTGAAACACCATCCCCAGCACAACCCCCTACATTGCCCGAACAGCACTGCACTGCTCTAAACCCTGAAACACCACCCCCAGCATGATCCCCTACACTGCCCCAAAACCACTGCACTGCCCGAAACCCTGAAACACCATCCCCAGCACGACCACCTACACTGCCCGAACACCACTGTACTGCCCTAAACTCTGAAACACCATGCCCAGCACGACCCTCTACATTGCCTGAACACCACTGCACTGCCATAAACCCTAGAACACACCACACCCAGCACGACCCCCTACACTGCTGGAACACCACTGCACTGCCCTAAACCCTAAAACACCATCACCAGCACAACCCCCTACACTGCCGGAACACCACTGCACTGCCCTAAACCCTAAAACACTATCCCCAGCATGACCCCCTACACTGCCGGAACAGCACTGCACTGCCCTAAACACTAAAGCACAACACCCAGAACGACCCCCTACTCTTCCGGAACACCACTGTACTGCCCCAAACCCTAAAACACCACCCCCAGCACGTCCCCCTACACTGCCAGAAAAGCACTGCACTGCCCTAAACCATGAAACACCACCCCCAGCATGAGCCCCTACACTACCCAAACACCACTGTACTACCTTAAACTCTAAAACACTACCCCCAGCAAGACTCGCTACACTACCCAAACACCAGTGCACTACCCTAAACCCAAAAACACTACCCCCAGCATGACCCCCTTCACTACACAAACACCACTGCACTACCCTAAACCCTAACGCACTACCTCCAGCATGACCCCTTAACTACCCAAAGACCACGGTACTACCCTAAACCCTAAAACACTATCCCCAGCATGACCCCCTACACTACCTAAACACCACTGCACTACCCTAAACCCTAAAACACTACCCCTAGCATGACCCCCTACACTACCCAAAGACCACTGCACTACCCTAACCCTAAACCACGACACCCTAAACTACACAAACACTGCTGCACTACCCTAAACCCTAAAACACTACCCCCAGCTCGACCCCCTATACTATACAAACACCATTGCACTACCTTAAAGCCTAAAACACTACTCCCTATACTACACAAACACCACTGCACTACCCTAAACTCTAAAACACCCCCAGCAGTACCCCCTACACTACCCAAACACCACTGCACTACCCTAAACCCTAAAACACTATCCCCAGCAGTACCCCCTACACTACACAAACACCACTGCAATACCCTAAAGCACTACCCCCAGCATGACCCCTACATTACCCAATCACCACTGCACTACCCTAAACCCTAAAAAGCTACCCCCAGCACGACCCCCTACACTACCCAAACACCACTGCACTACCCTAAACCCTAAACCACTCCCCCAGCACGACTACCTTAACTACCCAATCACCACTGCACTACCCTAAACCCTACATCTACCCAGCACGATCCCCTACACTACCCAAACACCACTGAACTTCCCTAAACCCTAAATCTACCCTCAGCATGACCCCCTACACTACCCAAACACCACTGCAGTACCCTAAACTCTAAAACACTACCCCCAGCACGACCCCCTACACTACACAACCACCACTGCACTACCCTAAACCCTAAATCACTACCCCCAGCACGACCCCCTGCACTACACGAACACCACTGCACTGCCCTAAACTCTAAAACACTACCCCAGCACGACCCCCTACACTGCCCGATCACCACTGCACTACCCTAAACCCTAAAACACTTCCACCTACACTACAAAAACACCAATGCACTGCCCTAAACCCTAAAGCACCACCCCCATTACGACCCCCTACACTGGCCGAACACCACGGCACTACCCTAAACTCAAAAAACACCACTCCCAGCATAACCCCCTACTCTACCTGAACACCCCTGCAGTGCCCTAAACCCTAAAACACCACCCCCAGCACAACGCGCTATACTGCCCGAACACCACTGCACTGCCCTAAACACTGAAACACCACCCTCAGCACAACCCCCGACACTACCCAAACACCACTGCACTACCCTAAACCCTAAAACACTACCCCCAGCACGACCCGCTACACTACCCAAACAACTCTGCACTACCCTAAAACACTACCCCAGAATGACCCCCTACACTACGCATGCACCACTGCACTACCCTAAACCCTAAAACACGACCCCAGCACAAACCCCTACACTACCCTAACACAACTGCACTACCCTAGACCCTAAAACACTACCCACAGCACGACTCCCTACACTACCAAAACACCACTGCACTACCCTAAACCCTAAAACACTACCCCCAGCATGACACCCTACACTACCCAAACACCACTGCTCTACCCTAAATCCTAAAACACTTCCCCCAGCAGGAACCCCTACACTACACAAACAACCCTGCACTGCCCTACACCCTAAAACAGTAACCCCAGCACAACCTCCTATATTACCCAAAAACCACTGCACTACCCTAAACCCTAAAACACTACCCCCAGCAATACCCCATACACTACACAAATACCACTGCACTGCCCTAAACCGTAAAACACTATCCCCAGCAGTACCCCCTACACTACACAAACACCACTGCAATACCCTAAAGCACTACCCCCAGCATGACCCCTACACTACCCAAACACCACTGCACTACCCTAAACCCTAAAAAGCTACCCCCAGCACGACCCCCTACACTACCCAAACACCACAGCACTACCCTAAACCCTACATCTACCCCCAGCACGATCCCCTACACTACCCAAACACCACTGCACTTCCCTAAACCCTAAATCTACCCTCAGCATGACCCCCTACACTACCCAAACACCACTGCAGTTCCCTAAACTCTAAAACACTACCCCCAGCACGACCCCCTACACTACACAACCACCACTGCACTACCCTAAACCCTAAATCACTACCCCCAGCACGACCCCCTGCACTACATGAACACCACTGCACTGCCCTAAACTCTAAAACACTACCCCAGCACGACCCCCTACACTGCCCGATGTCCACTGCACTACCCTAAACCCTGACACCACCCCCAGCATGACCCCCTACACTGACCAAACACCACTGCACTGCCCTAAACCCTGAAACACCATCACTAGCACGAACCCCTATACTGCCCGTTCACCATTGCACTGCCCTAAACCCTGAAATACCACCACCAGCACGACCAACTACACTGCCCGAACACCACTGCACTGCCCTAAACCCTGAAACACCATCCCCTACACTGTCCGAAGAAAACACTTCCCTCTAAACTGCACAAACACCACTGCACTACCCTAAACCCTAAAATACTACCCCAAGCATGACCCCTACACTACCCAAACACCACTGGACTACCCTAAACCCTATAACACTACCACCAGAAGTACCCCCTACACTACCCAAACACCACTAGACAACCCTAAACCCTAAAACACTACGCCCAGCAGTGCCCCTATACTAACCACACACCACTGCAATACCCTAAACCCTTAAACACTACCCCCAGCAGTACCCCCTACACTACCCAACCACCAATGCACTACTCTAAACCCTAAACCCTAAAACACTACCCCCAGCATGACCCACTACACTACCCAAACACCACTGCACTGCTCTAAACCATAACACTCTACCCCCAGCACGACCGCCTATACTACACAAACACCACTGCACTACCCTAAACCCTAAAACACTCCCCCAGCACCACTCCCTACACTACACAAACACCACTGCACTACCCTAAACCCTAAAACACTATCCCCTGCACGACCTGCTACACTACCCAAACACCACTGCACTGCCCTAAACTCGAAAACACTACCCCCAGTGAAACCCCCTACACTACTCAAATACCACTGCACTACCCTAAACCTACCCCCAGCACAACCCCTACACTACCCAAACACTACTGCACTGTCCTAAACCCTGAAACACCATCCCCAGCACAACCCCCTACATTGCCCGAACAGCACTGCACTGCTCTAAACCCTGAAACACCACCCCCAGCATGATCCCCTACACTGCCCCAAAACCACTGCACTGCCCGAAACCCTGAAACACCATCCCCAGCACGACCACCTACACTGCCCGAACACCACTGTACTGCCCTAAACTCTGAAACACCATGCCCAGCACGACCCTCTACATTGCCTGAACACCACTGCACTGCCCTAAACCCTAGAACACACCACACCCAGCACGACCCCCTACACTGCTGGAACACCACTGCACTGCCCTAAACCCTAAAACACCATCACCAGCACAACCCCATACACTGCCGGAACACCACTGCACTGCCCTAAACCCTAAAATACTATCCCCAGCATGACCCCCTACACTGCCAGAACAGCACTGCACTGCCCTAAACACTAAAGCACAACACCCAGCACGACCCCCTACTCTTCCGGAACACCACTGTACTGCCCCAAACCCTAAAACACCACCCCCAGCACGTCCCCCTACACTGCCAGAAAAGCACTGCACTGCCCTAAACCATGAAACACCACCCCCAGCATGAGCCCCTACACTACCCAAACACCAGTGCACTACCCTAAACCCAAAAACACTACCCCCAGCACGACCCCCTTCACTACACAAACACCACTGCACTACCCTAAACCCTAACGCACTACCTCCAGCATGACCCCTTAACTACCCAAAGACCACGGTACTACCCTAAACCCTAAAACACTATCCCCAGCATGACCCCCTACACTACCTAAACACCACTGCACTACCCTAAACCCTAAAACACTACCCCTAGCATGACCCCCTACACTACCCAAAGACCACTGCACTACCCTAACCCTAAACCACGACCCCCTAAACTACACAAACACTGCTGCACTACCCTAAACCCTAAAACACTACCCCCAGCTCGACCCCCTATACTATACAAACACCATTGCACTACCTTAAAGCCTAAAACACTACTCCCTACACTGCTCAAACACCACTGCACTACCCTAAACTCTAAAACACTATCCCCAGCAGTACCCCCTACACTACCCAAACACCACTGCACTACCCTAAACCCTAAAACACTATCCCCAGCAGTACCCCCTACACTACTCAAACACCACTGCAATACCCTAAAGCACTACCCCCAGCATGACCCCTACACTACCCAATCACCACTGCACTACCCTAAACCCTAAAAAGCTACCCCCAGCACGACCCCCTACACTACCCAAACACCACTGCACTACCCTAAACCCTAAACCACTCCCCCAGCACGACTACCTTAACTACCCAATCACCACTGCACTACCCTAAACCCTACATCTACCCCAGCATGATCCCCTACACTACCCAAACACCACTGAACTTCCCTTAACCCTAAATCTACCCTCAGCATGACCCCCTACACTACCCAAACACCACTGCAGTACCCTAAACTCTAAATTACTACCCCCAGCACGACCCCCTACACTACACAACCACCACTGCACTACCCTAAACCCTAAATCACTACCCCCAGCACGACCCTCTGCACTACACGAACACCACTGCACTGCCCTAAACTCTAAAACACTACCCCAGCACGACCCCCTACACTGCCCGATCACCACTGCACTACCCTAAACCCTAAAACACTTCCACCTACACTACAAAAACACCAATGCACTGCCCTAAACCCTAAAGCACCACCCCCATTACGACCCCCTACACTGGCCGAACACCACGGCACTACCCTAAACTCAAAAAACACCACTCCCAGCATAACCCCCTACTCTGCCTGAACACCCCTGCAGTGCCCTAAACCCTAAAACACCACCCCCAGCACAACGTGCTATACTGCCCGAACACCACTGCACTGCCCTAAACACTGAAACACCACCCTCAGCACAACCCCCGACACTACCCAAACACCACTGCACTACCCTAAACCCTAAAACACTACCCCCAGCACGACCCGCTACACTACCCAAACAACTCTGCACTACCCTAAAACACTACCCCAGAATGACCCCCTACACTACGCATGCACCACTGCACTACCCTAAACCCTAAAACACGACCCCAGCACAAACCCCTACACTACCCTAACACAACTGCACTACCCTAGACCCTAAAACACTACCCACAGCACGACTCCCTACACTACCAAAACACCACTGCACTACCCTAAACCCTAAAACACTACCCCCAGCATGACACCCTACACTACCCAAACACCACTGCTCTACCCTAAATCCTAAAACACTTCCCCCAGCAGGAACCCCTACACTACACAAACAACCCTGCACTGCCCTACACCCTAAAACAGTACCCCCAGCACGACCTCCTATATTACCCAAATACCACTGCACTACCCTAAACCCTAAAACACTACCCCCAGCAATACCCCATACACTACACAAATACCACTGCACTGCCCTAAACCGTAAAACACTATCCCCAGCAGTACCCCCTACACTACACAAACACCACTGCAATACCCTAAAGCACTACCCCCAGCATGACCCCTACACTACCCAAACACCACTGCACTACCCTAAACCCTAAAAAGCTACCCCCAGCACGACCCCCTACACTACCCAAACACCACAGCACTACCCTAAACCCTACATCTACCCCCAGCACGATCCCCTACACTACCCAAACACCACTGCACTTCCCTAAACCCTAAATCTACCCTCAGCATGACCCCCTACACTACCCAAACACCACTGCAGTACCCTAAACTCTAAAACACTACCCCCAGCACGACCCCCTACACTACACAACCACCACTGCACTACCCTAAACCCTAAATCACTACCCCCAGCACGACCCCCTGCACTACATGAACACCACTGCACTGCCCTAAACTCTAAAACACTACCCCAGCACGACCCCCTACACTGCCCGATGTCCACTGCACTACCCTAAACCCTGACACCACCCCCAGCAAGACCCCCTACACTGACCAAACACCACTGCACTGCCCTAAACCCTGAAACACCATCACTAGCACGAACCCCTATACTGCCCGTTCACCATTGCACTGCCCTAAACCCTGAAATACCACCACCAGCACGACCAACTACACTGCCCGAACACCACTGCACTGCCCTAAACCCTGAAACACCATCCCCTACACTGTCCGAAGAAAACACTTCCCTCTAAACTGCACAAACACCACTGCACTACCCTAAACCCTAAAATACTACCCCAAGCATGACCCCTACACTACCCAAACACCACTGGACTACCCTAAACCCTATAACACTACCACCAGAAGTACCCCCTACACTACCCAAACACCACTAGACAACCCTAAACCCTAAAACACTACGCCCAGCAGTGCCCCTATACTAACCACACACCACTGCAATACCCTAAACCCTTAAACACTACCCCCAGCAGTACCCCCTACACTACCCAACCACCAATGCACTACTCTAAACCCTAAACCCTAAAACACTACCCCCAGCATGACCCACTACACTGCCCAAACACCACTGCACTGCTCTAAACCATAACACTCTACCCCCAGCACGACCGCCTATACTACACAAACACCACTGCACTACCCTAAACCCTAAAACACTCCCCCAGCACCACTCCCTATACTACACAAACACCACTGCACTACCCTAAACTCTAAAACACTATCCCCTGCACGACCTGCTACACTACCCAAACACCACTGCACTTCCCTAAACTCGAAAACACTACCCCCAGTGAAACCCCCTACACTACTCAAATACCACTGCACTACCCTAAACCTACCCCCAGCACAACCCCTACACTACCCAAACACCACTGCACTGTCTTAAACCCTGAAACACCATCCCCAGCACAACCCCCTACATTGCCCGAACAGCACTGCACTGCTCTAAACCCTGAAACACCACCCCCAGCATGATCCCCTACACTGCCCCAAAACCACTGCACTGCCCGAAACCCTGAAACACCATCCCCAGCACGACCACCTACACTGCCCGAACACCACTGTACTGCCCTAAACTCTGAAACACCATGCCCAGCACGACCCTCTACATTGCCTGAACACCACTGCACTGCCCTAAACCCTAAAACACTATCCCCAGCATGACCCCCTACACTGCCGGAACAGCACTGCACTGCCCTAAACACTAAAGCACAACACCCAGCATGACCCCCTACTCTTCCGGAACACCACTGTACTGCCCCAAACCCTAAAACACCACCCCCAGCACGTCCCCCTACACTGCCAGAAAAGCACTGCACTGCCCTAAACCATGAAACACCACCCCCAGCATGAGCCCCTACACTACCCAAACACCAGTGCACTACCCTAAACCCAAAAACACTACCCCCAGCACGACCCCCTTCACTACACAAACACCACTGCACTACCCTAAACCCTAACGCACTACCTCCAGCATGACCCCTTAACTACCCAAAGACCACGGTACTACCCTAAACCCTAAAACACTACCCCTAGCATGACCCCCTACACTACCCAAAGACCACTGCACTACCCTAACCCTAAACCACGACCCCCTAAACTACACAAACACTGCTGCACTACCCTAAACCCTAAAACACTACCCCCAGCTCGACCCCCTATACTATACAAACACCATTGCACTACCTTAAAGCCTAAAACACTACTCCCTACACTACACAAACACCACTGCACTACCCTAAACTCTAAAACACTATCCCCAGCAGTACCCCCTACACTACCCAAACACCACTGCACTACCCTAAACCCTAAAACACTATCCCCAGCAGTACCCCCTACACTACACAAACACCACTGCAATACCCTAAAGCACTACCCCCTGCATGACCCCTACACTACCCAATCACCACTGCACTACCGTAAACCCTACATCTACCCCCAGCACGATCCCCTACACTACCCAAACACCACTGAACTTCCCTAAACCCTAAATCTACCCTCAGCATGACCCCCTACACTACCCAAACACCACTGCAGTACCCTAAACTCTAAAACACTACCCCCAGCACGACCCCCTACACTACACAACCACCACTGCACTACCCTAAACCCTAAATCACTACCCCCAGCACGACCCCCTGCACTACACGAACACCACTGCACTGCCCTAAACTCTAAAACACTACCCCAGCACGACCCCCTACACTGCCCGATCACCACTGCACTACCCTAAACCCTAAAACACTTCCACCTACACTACAAAAACACCAATGCACTGCCCTAAACCCTAAAGCACCACCCCCAGCATAACCCCCTACTCTGCCTGAACACCCCTGCAGTGCCCTAAACCCTAAAACACCACCCCCAGCACAACGCGCTATACTGCCCGAACACCACTGCACTGCCCTAAACACTGAAACACCACCCTCAGCACAACCCCCGACACTAATCAAACACCACTGCACTACCCTAAACCCTAAAACACTACCCCCAGCACGACCCGCTACACTACCCAAACAACTCTGCACTACCCTAAAACACTACCCCAGAATGACCCCCTACACTACGCATGCACCACTGCACTACCCTAAACCCTAAAACACTACCCCAGCACAAACCCCTACACTACCCTAACACAACTGCACTACCCTAGACCCTAAAACACTACCCACAGCACGACTCCCTACACTACCAAAACACCACTGCACTACCCTAAACCCTAAAACACTACCCCCAGCATGACACCCTACACTACCCAAACACCACTGCTCTACCCTAAATCCTAAAACACTACCCCAGCACGACCCCCTACACCTCACAAACACCACTGCACTGCCCTAAACCCTAAAACACTTCCCCCAGCAGGAACCCCTACACTACACAAACAACCCTGCACTGCCCTACACCCTAAAACAGTAACCCCAGCACGACCTCCTATATTACCCAAATACCACTGCACTACCCTAAACCCTAAAACACTACCCCCAGCAGTACCCCATACACTACACAAATACCACTGCACTGCCCTAAACCGTAAAACACTATCCCCAGCATGACCCCTTACATTACCCAAACACCACTGCACTAACCTAAAGCACTACCCCCAGCATGGCCAGCTACACTACCCAAACACCAGTGCACTACCCTAAACCCTAAAACACTACCCCAGCACAACCCCCTTCACTACACTAACACCACTGCACTGCTCTAAACCCTAAAACACTACCCCCAGCATGACAACCTACACTACACAAACTCCACTGCACTACCCTAAACCCTAAATCTAGCCCAAGCACGACTACCTACACTACACAAATTCCACTGCACTACCCTAAACCCTAAAACACCACCCCCAGCATGACCCCCTACACTGCCCGAACACCACTGCACTGCCCTAAACCCTATCACACCACACCCATCATGACCCCTACACTGCCCGGACACCACTGCACAGCCCTAAACCCTAGAACACACCACACCCAGCACGACCCCCTACACTGCCCGAACAAAACTGCACTGCCCTAAACCCTAAAGCACCAGCCCCATCACGACCCCCTACTCTGCCTGAACACCACTGCACTGCCCTAAACCATAAAACGCAACCCCATCACGACCCCCTACACTGCCCGAACACGACTGCACTACTCTAAACCCTTAAACACCACCCCCAGCATGACCCACTACAGTGCCTGAACACCACTGCACTACCGTAAACCCTAAAACACTTCCTCCTACACTACACAAACATGACTGCACTGCCCTAAACCCTAAAGCACTACCCCCAGCACGAACCGCAACACTGCCTGAACACCACTGAACTGACCTAAACCCTAAAACACAACTCCCCGCACAACCCCCTACACTGCCCGAACACCAAGGCACTGCCCTAAACCCAAAAACACCACCCCCCTGCATGACCCCCTGCAGTTCCACGAACACCACTGTACTGCCCTAAACCCTAACACACCACCCCCAGCATTACCCCATACTCTGCCCAAACACCCCTGCACTGTTCTAAACCCTAAAACACCACTCCCCTGCATGCCCCCCTACAGTTCCATGAACACCACTGCACTGCCCTAAACCCTAAAATACCACCCCCAGCATTGCCCCCTACTCTGCCCAAACACCACTGCACTGCCCTAAACCCTGAAACACCACCCACAGCACGACCCCCTACACTGCCCAAACACCACTGCACTACCCTAAACCCTAAAACACTACCTCTGCACGACCCGCTACACTACCCTAACACCAGTGCACTACCCTAAACCCAAAAACACTACCCCCAGCACGACCCCTTAACTACACAAACACCACTGCACTACCCTAAACACTAAAACACTACCCCAAGCACGACCCCCTACACTACCCAAACACCTCTGCACTACCGTAAAACACGACCCCAGAATGACCCCCTACACTACCCACAGACCACTGTACTACCCTAAACCCTGAAATACTACCCCCAGCATGACCCGCTACACTACCTAAATACCACTGCAATACATTAAACCCTAAAACACTTCCCCCAGCACAACCCCCTACACTACCCAAGCACCATTGCACTACACTAAACCCTAAATCTATCCCCAGCACGACTCCCTACACTACCCAAACACCACTGTACTACACTAAACCCTAAAACACTCTCCCAGCAAGACCCCCATACTACACAAACACCACTGCACTGCCCTAAACCCTAACACACGACCCCCAGCAGGACCCCCTACATTACACACATACCACGGTACTACCCTAAACCCTAAAACAGTATCCCCAGTACGACCCCCTACATTACCCAAACACCACTGCACTGCCCTAAACCCAAAATCTAGCCCAGACACGACTACCTACACTACACAAACTCCACTGCACTACCTTAAACCCTAAAACACTACCTCAGCACGGCCCCTTACACTACCCAAACACCACTGCACTACCCTAAACTCTAAAACACTACCCCCAGCACGACCCACTACACTACTCAAACACCACTGCACTAACTTAAACCTACCCCAACCTCGACCCCCTATACTTCCTGAACACCACTGCACCGCCCTAAACCCTGAAACAAAACCCCCAGCATGACTTCCTACACTGCCCGAACATCACTGCACTGCCCTAAACCCTGAAACACCACCCCAGCACGATCCCCTCCACTGCCCGAACACAACTGCACTGCCCTAAACCCTGAAACACCACCCCCAGCACGACCACCTACACTGCCCGAACACCACTGCACTGCCCTAAACCCTGAAACACCACGGCCAGCACAACCCCCTACACTGCCCAAACACCATGCACTGCTCTAAACCCTAAACACCACCCCCAGCACGATCCCCTCCACTGCCCGAACACCACTGCACTGCCCTAAACCCTGAAACACCACCCCCAGCACGATCACCTACACTGCCCGAACACCACTGCACTGCCCTAAACCCTGAAACACCACGCCCAGCATGACCCCCTACACTGCCCGAACACCATGCAATGCTCTGAACCCTAGAACACACCACACCCAGCATGACCCCCTGCACGGCCCGAACAAAACTGCACTGCACTAAACCCTAAAACACGAGTCCCAGCACGACCCCCTACACTGCTCGAACACCACTGCACTGCCCTAAACTCTAAAACAGCACTGCCAGCAATACACCCTAAACTGCCGGAACACCACTGCACTGCCCTAAACCCTAAAACACCACCGCCAGCACGACCCCCTACACTGCCCAAACACCACTCCACTGCCTTAAACCCTAAACACTACCCCAGCATGACCCCTACACTGCCCGAACACCACTGCTCTGCCCTAAACCCTAAAACACTAGCCACAGCACGACCCCCACACTGCCCGAACACCACTGCACTGCCCTAAACCCTAAAAAACACTAGCCCCAGCATGACCCCCTACACTGCCCGAACACCACTGCACTGCCCTAAACCCTGAAACACCACACCCAGCATGACCCCCTACACCGCCCGAACACCATGCAATGCTCTGAACCCTAGAACACACCACATCCAGCATGACCCCCTGCACGGCCCGAACAAAACTGCACTGCACTAAACCCTAAAACACGAGTCCCAGCATGACCCCCTACACTGCTCGAACACCACTGCACTGCCCTAAACTCTAAAACAGCACTGCCAGCAATACACCATAAACTGCCGGAACACCACTGCACTGCCCTAAACCCTAAAACACCACCATCAGCACGACCCCCTACACTGCCCAAACACCACTCCACTGCCTTAAACCCTAAACACTACCCCAGCATGACCCCTACACTGCCCGAACACCACTGCTCTGCCCTAAACCCTAAAACACTAGCCACAGCACGACCCCCCACACTGCCCGAACACCACTGCACTGCCCTAAACCCTAAAAAACACTAGCCCCAGCATGACCCCCTACACTGCCCGAACACCACTGCACTGCTCTAAACCCTAAAATACCATGCCCACCACGACCCCCTACACTGCCGGAACACCACTGCACTCCCCTAAACCCTAATTCACCACCCCCAGCATGACCCCCTACACTACCGGAACAGCACTGCACTGCCCTAAACCCTGAAACACCATCCTCTGCATGACCCCCTCCACTGACCGAACACCACTGCACTTCCCTAAACTCGAACACACTACCCGCAGCACGACCCCCTACACTACAAAATCACCACTGCACTACCCTAAATCCTAAAACACCACCCCAGCACGACCCCCTACACTGCCAGAATACCACTGCACTGCCCTAAACCCTAAAACACCACCCCCAGCATGACCCCCTACACTACACAAACACCACTGCACTACCGTAAACCCTAAAACAATCCCCCAGCACCACTCCCTCCACTACCCAAACACCACTGCACTACCCTAAATCTTAAAACACTACCACCAGAACGACCCCCTACACTACCCAAACACCACTGCACTACCCTAAACCCTAAATCTACCCCCAGCACGACCCCCTACACTACCCGAACACCACTGCACTACCCTAAACACAAAAACACTACCCCCAGCATAACCCCTTTACTACCCAACCACCACTGCACTACCCTAAACCCTAAATCTACCCCCAGCATGACCCCCTACACTACCCAAACATCATTGCACTACCCTAAACCCTAAAATACTACCCCCAGCACGACCCCCTACACTACCCGAACACCACTGCCCTGCCCTAAACCCTAAAAACTACCCCAGCATGACACCCTACACTACCCAAACACCACTGGATTACCCTAAACCCTAAATCTATCCCCAGCACGACTCCCTACACTACCCAAACACCACTGCACTACCCTAAACACTAAAACACTATCCCCAGCATGACCCCCTACACTACCCGCACACCACTGCACTACCCTAAACCCTAAAACACTACCCACAGCACGAAACCCTACACTACCAAACCACCACTGCACTACCCTAAACCCTAAAACACTACCCCCAGCACGACCCCCTACACTACCCAAACACCACTGCACTCCCCTAAACCCTAATTCACCACCCCCAGCATGACCCCCTACACTACCGGAACAGCACTGCACTGCCCTAAACCCTGAAACAGCATCCTCCCAAAGACCACTGCACTACCCTAAACCCTAAAACACTACCCCAGCACAACTCGCTACACTACCCAAACACCGGTGCACTACCATAAACCCCAAAACACTACCCCCAGCACGACCCCCTTCACTACACAAACACCACTGCACTACCCTAAACCTAAAACACTACCCCCAGTATGACCCCCCTACGCTACCCAAAGACCACTGTACTAAACTAAACCCTAAAACACTACCCCCAGCATGACCCCCTACACTACCTAAACACCACTGCACTACCCTAAACCCTAAAACACTACCCCTAGCATGACCCCCTACACTACCCATAGACCACTGCACTGCCCTAAACCCTGAAACAGCATCCTCCCAAAGACCACTGCACTACCCTAAACCCTAAAACACTACCCCAGCACAACTCGCTACACTACCCAAACACCGGTGCACTACCATAAACCCCAAAACACTACCCCCAGCACGACCCCCTTCACTACACAAACACCACTGCACTACCCTAAACCCTAAAACACTACCCCCAGTATGACCCCCTACGCTACCCAAAGACCACTGTACTAAACTAAACCCTAAAACACTACCCCCAGCATGACCCCTACACTACCTAAACACCACTGCACTACCCTAAACCCTAAAACACTACCCCTAGCATGACCCCCTACACTACCCATAGACCACTGCACTACCCTAAACCCTAAAACACGACCCCCTACACTACACAAACACTGGTGCTCTACCCTAAACCCAAAAACACTACCCCCTGCTCGACCCCCTACACTATGCAAACACCACTGCACTACCCTAAACCCTAAAACACTGCCCCCTACACTACACACACCCCTGCACTACCCTAAACTCTAAAACACTATCCCCAGCAGTACCCCCTATACTACCCAAACACCACTGCACTACCCTAAACCCTAAAACACTATCCCCAGCAGTACCCCCAACACTACACAAACACCACTGCACTACCCTAAAAAATAAACCACTACCCCCAGCATGACCACCTACACTACCCAAACACCATTGCACTACCCTAAACTCAAAAACACTACCCCCAGCACGACCCCTTACACTACCCAAACACCACTGCACTGCCCTAAGCCCTGAAACACCAGCCCCAGCACAACCACACAACACTGCATGAACACCACTGCACTGCCCTAATCCCTGAAACACCACCCACAGCACGACCCCCTACACTGCCCAAACACCACTGCAACTTCTAAACCCTAAAACACTACCTCTGCACGACCCGCTACACTACCCTAACACCAGTGCACTACCTTAAACCCAAAAACACTACCCCCAGCACGACCCCTTCACTACACAAACACCACTGCACTACCCTAAACACTAAAACACTACCCCAAGCACGACCCCCTACACTACCCAAACACCTCTGCACTACCCTACAAAACGACCCCAGAATGACCCCCTACACTACCCACAGACCACTGTACTACCCTAAACCCTGAAACACTACCCCCAGCATGACCCCCTACACTACCTAAATACCACTGCAATACATTAAACCCTAAAACACTTCCCCTAGCACAACCCCCTACACTACCCAAACACCACTGCACTATCCTAAACCCTAAATCTATCCCCAGCACGACCCCCTACACTACCCAAACACCACTGCACTACACTAAACCCAAAAACACTCGCCCCAGCAAGACCCCCCCATACTATACAAACACCACTGCACTGCCCTAAACCCTAAAACACTAACCCCAGCAGGACCCCCTACATTACACACATACCATGGCACTGCCCTAAAACCTAAAACAGTATCCCCAGTACGACCCCCTACACTACACAAAGTCCACTGCACTACCTTAAACCCTAAAACACTGCCTCAGCATGACCCCTTACACTACCCAAACACCACTGCACTACCCTAAACTCTAAAACACTACCCCCAGCACGACCCCCTACACTACTCAAACACCACTGCACTAACTTAAACCTACCCCCAGCAAGACCCCCTATACTTCCTGAACACCACTGCACTGCCCTAAACCCTGAAACAAAACCCCCAGCATGACTTCCTACACTGCCCGAACATCACTGCACTGCCTTAAACCCTGAAACACCACCCCAGCACGATCCCCTCCACTGCCCGAACACCACTGCCCTGCCCTAAACCCTGAAACACCACCCCCAGCACGACCACCTACACTGCCCGAACACAACTGCACAGCACTAAACCCTGAAACACCATTGACAGCACAACCCCCTACACTGCCCAAACACTATGCACTGCTCTAAACCCTAAACACCACCCCCAGCACGATCTCCTACACTGCCCGAACACCACTGCACTGCCCTAAACCCTGAAACACCACCCCAGCACGACCACCTACACTGCCCGAACACCACTGCACTACCCTGAAACACCACGCCCAGCATGACCCCCTACACTGCCTGAACACCATGCAATGCTCTGAACCCTAGAACACACCACACCCAGCACGACCCCCTACACGGCCCGAACAAAACTGCACTACCCTAAACCCTAAAACACAAGTCCCAGCACGACCCCCTACACTGCTCGAACACCACTGCCCTAAACTCTAAAACACCACTGCCAGCAATACACCCTACACTGCCGGAACACCACTGCACTGCCCTAAACCCTAAAACACCACCGCCAGCATGACCCCCTACCTTGCCCAAACACCACTCCACTGCCTTAAACCCAAAACACTACCCCAGCATGACCCCTACACTGCCCGAACACCACTGCTCTGCCCTAAACCCAAAAACACTAGCCACAGCACGACCCCCCCACACTGCCCGAACACCACTGCACTGCCCTAAACCCTAAAAAACACTAGCCCCAGCATGACCCCCTACACTGCCCGAACACCACTGCACTGCTCTAAACCCTAAAATACCATGCCCAGCACGACCCCCTACACTGCCGGAACACCACTGCACTCCCCTAAACCCTAATTCACCACCCCCAGCATGACCCCCTACTCTACCGGAACAGCACTGCACTGCACTGCCCTAAACCCTGAAACACCATCCTCTGCATGACCCCCTCCACTGACCGAACACCACTGCACTTCCCTAAACTCGAACACACTACTCGCAGCACGACCCCCTACTCTACAAAATCACCACTGTACTACCCTAAACCCTAAAACACCACCCCAGCACGACCCCCTACACTGCCAGAATACCACTGCACTGCCCTAAACCCTAAAACACCACCCCCAGCACGACCCCCTTCACTACACAAACACCACTGCACTACCCTAAATCTTAAAACACTACCACCAGAACGACCCCCTACACTACCCAAACACCTCTGCACTACACTAAACCCTAAAAAAAACTACCCCCAGCACGACCCCCTATATTACCCATTCACCACTGCACTACCCTAAACCCTAAATCTACCCCCAGCACGACCCCCTACACTACCGGAACACCACTGCACTACCCTAAACTCAAAAACACTACCCCCAGCATGACCCCTTTACTACCCAACCACGACTGCACTACCCTAAACCCTAAATCTACCCTCAGCATGACCCCCTACACTACCCAAACATCATTGCACTACCCTAAACACTAAAACACTACCCCAGCACGACCCCCTACACTACCCGAACACCACTGCCCTGCCCTAAACCCTAAAACACTACCCCCAGCATGACACCCTACACTACCCAAACACCACTATATTACCCTAAACCCTAAATCTATCCCCAGCACGACCCCCTACACTACCCAAACACCACTGCACTACCCTAAACACTAAAACACTATCCCCAGCACGACCCCCTACACTACCCGCACACCACTGCACTACACTAAACCCTAAAACACTACCCACAGTACGAAACCCTACACTACCAAACCACCACTGCACTACCCTAAACCCTAAAACACTACCCCCAGCAGGACCCCCTATGCTACCCAAAGACCACTGCACTACCCTAAACCCTAAAACACTACCCCCTACACTACACAAACACTGCTGCACTACCCTAAACCCTAAAACACTACCCCTGCTCGACCCCCTACACTATGCAAACACCACTGCACTACCCTAAACCCTAAAACACTGCCCCCTATACTACACACACGCCTGCACTACCCTAAACTCTAAAACACTATCCCCAGCAGTACCACCTATACTACTCAAACACCACTGCACTACCCTAAACCCTAAAACACTATCCCCTGCAGTACCCCCTACACTACACAAACACCACTGCACTACCCTAAACCCTAAACCACTACCCCCAGCATGACCACCTACACTACCGAAACACCACTGCACTACCCTAAACTCTAAAACACTACCCCCAGCATGACCCCTACACTACACAAACACCACTGCACTACCCTAAACCCTAAAACACTACCCCAGCACGACCCCCTACACTACCCGAACACCACTGCCCTGCCCTAAACCCTAAAACACTACCCCCAGCATGACACCCTACACTACCCAAACACCACTATATTACCCTAAACCCTAAATCTATCCCCAGCACGACCCCCTACACTACCCAAACACCACTGCACTACCCTAAACACTAAAACACTATCCCCAGCACGACCCCCTACACTACCCACACACCACTGCACTACACTAAACCCTAAAACACTACCCACAGTACGAAACCCTACACTACCAAACCACCACTGCACTACCCTAAACCCTAAAACACTACCCCCAGCAGGACCCCCTATGCTACCCAAAGACCACTGCACTACCCTAAACCCTAAAACACTACCCCCTACACTACACAAACACTGCTGCACTACCCTAAACCCTAAAACACTACCCCTGCTCGACCCCCTACACTATGCAAACACCACTGCACTACCCTAAACCCTAAAACACTGCCCCCTACACTACACACACGCCTGCACTACCCTAAACTCTAAAACACTATCCCCAGCAGTACCACCTATACTACCCAAACACCACTGCACTACCCTAATCCCTAAAACACTATCCCCTGCAGTACCCCCTAGACTACACAAACACCACTGCACTACCCTAAACCCTAAACCACTACCCCCAGCATGACCACCTACACTACCGAAACACCACTGCACTACCCTAAACTCTAAAACACTACCCCCAGCATGACCCCTACACTACACAAACACCACTGCACTACCCTAAACCCTAAAACACTACCCCCAGCACGACGCCCTACACTACATGAACACCATTGCACTTTACTAAACTCTAAAACACTACCCCAGTACGACCCCCTATACTGCCCGATCACCACTGCACTGCCCTAAACCCTAAAACAACACCTCCAGCATGATCCCCTACAGTGCCTGAACACCACTGCACTACCCTAAACCCTAAAATACTTCCACCTACACTACACAAACACCAATGAACTGCCCTAAACCCTAAAGCACAACCCCCAGCACGACCCACTACACTGCCCGAACACCACTGAACTGACCTAAACCCTAAATCACCACCCCCAGCATGACCCCCTACTCTGCCTGAACACCCCTGCACTGCCCTAAACCCTAAAATACCACCCCCAGCACGACACGCCACACTGACCGAATACCACTGCACTGCCCTAAACCCTGAAACACCACCCTCAGCACGACCCCCGACACTACCCAAACACCACTGCACTACCCTAAACCCTAAAACACTACCCCCAGCACGACCCGCTAAACTACAGAAACAACAGTGCACTACCCTAAACTCAAAAACACTACCCCTTGCACGACCCCCTTCACTACACAAACACCACTGCACTACCATAAACCCTAAAACACTACCCCCAGTACGCCCCCTAACACTACCCAAACACCTCTGCACTACCCTAAAACACTACCCCAGAATGACCCCTACTCAACCCATGCACCACTGCACTACCCTAAACCCTAAAACACTTCCTCCAGCACGACCCCCTACACTACCCAAACACCACTGCACTACCCTAAATCCTAAAACACTACCCCAGCACAAAACCCTACACTACCCTAACACCACTGCACTACCCTAAACCCTAAAACACTACCCCCAGTATGCCCCCTAACACTACCCAAACACCTCTGCACTACCCTAAAACACTACCCCAGAATGACCCCTACTCATTCCATGCACCACTGCACTACCCTAAACCCTAAAACACTTCCTCCAGCACGACCCCCTACACTACCCAAACACCACTGCACTACCCTAAATCCTAAAACACTACCCCAGAATGACCCCTACTCAACCCATGCACCACTGCACTACCCTAAACCCTAAAACACTTCCTCCAGCACGACCCCCTACACTACCCAAACACCACTGCACTACCCTAAATCCTAAAACACTACCCCAGCACAAAACCCTACACTACCCTAACACCACTGCACTACCCTAAACCCTAAAACACTACCCCCAGTATGCCCCCTAACACTACCCAAACACCTCTGCACTACCCTAAAACACTACCCCAGAATGACCCCTACTCAACCCATGCACCACTGCACTACCCTAAACCCTAAAACACTTCCTCCAGCACGACCGACTACACTACCCAAACACCACTGCACTACCCTAAATCCTAAAACACTACCCCCAGCACAAAACCCTACACTACCCTAACACCACTGCACTACCCTAGACCCTAAACCATTACCCACAGCACGACTCCCTACACTACCCAAACACCACTGCTCTACCCTAAAACACTACCCCCAGCACAACCCCCTACACCTCACAAACACCACTGCACTGCCCTAAACCCTAAAACCCTGCCCCCAGCAGGACCCCCTAAACTACACAAACACAACTACATTGCCCTAAACCCTAAAACAGTACCCCAGCACGAACCCTTCTATTACCCAAACACCACTGCACTACCCTAAACCCTAAAACACTTCCTCTAGCATGACCCCCTACACTACCCAAACACCACTGCACTACCCTAACCCCTAAAATACTACCCCAGCATGACCCCCTACACTACCCGAACACCACTGCACTACCCTAAATCCTAAAACACTACCCCCAGCACAACCCCCTACACTACCCTAACACCACTGCACTACCCTAGACCCTAACACACTACCCACAGCACGACTCCCTACACTACCAAAATACCACTGTACTACCCTAAACCGTAAAATACTACCCCCAGCATGACCCCCTACACCTCACAAACACCACTGCACTGCCCTAAACCCTAAAACACTTCCCACAGCAGTACCCCCTAAACTACACAAACACCACTGCACCGCCTTAAACCCTAAAACAGTACCCCCAGCACGACCCCCTATATTACCCAAACACCACTGCACTACCCTAAACCCTAAAACACTTCCCCCAGCAGGACTCCCTACACTACACATACACCACTGCACTACCCTAAACTCTAAAACACTACCCCCAGCACGACCCCCTACACTACCCAAACACCACTACACTACCGTAACCCTCGAAAAGTAACCACCACCCCATGCCCAATCCCCCTTACCTCTCACTCCTCGTGATTCCTCTCTCCTCGTGGATCCTGCTTCATGTCATCTCTCAGGGGCTGTGCACGTCGTTGTGAGGAAACGGAACAGCCTGTTTCCTTACACCAACGTGGATCGTCTACATTTTTGTAGAACTCATGGTCATTTACCATACATACCTTTACAACAAAATTCATTGTAAAGGCATGTTCTAAAAAAATGCGTAGTAATGACTTTGTGATGCATGCGTGGTAATGCATGCGTTCTAATGATATCGCGAAGTAAAAAAGTCATTGTAACGGCTGTTTAACTATCGAAGCTAGCCCCTGTTCTTCAGTGAGTCGTTTATTTGATAAATTACCGAAAAGTGCATTCCCGGCTGTTCTATTGTGAAAGTGTTCGTGTGGCCTGGTTTCACTTCCGGTGAGAGAGTGGAAGAGTCTGTTTGGATCTAAAGGGGTTCCGATGTTGGAGGGTGCCGACGCAACACGTCATCAGAAAACACAGCTAATGGAAAGCGTTGTCCCCGAAGTGTGGAGCAGTGCCATGAGAGGTCAACGAGTGTGCGTCCCACCGCAGTATGACCGTACCGCGTGACCTATGTGCCGCCTCCAGTGTACGGAATTTAGAAGCGGCATCCATCGCAGGTCCTCTTGAAGACTTTTAGCACTAATTCTACATTTTCGAACTAGAGATTTTTAACCTAGTTGTTCCTGCCAGATACAAAGAGAAGATCCTGTGTTATTCAGTGCCCTCATTACCTTTATTGTGGGTAGTGGAGCTTGTCACATCGCTGCCCTGCCGGTGCACATGACTGGGCTCCCCATCTCGTGTGCCATTCTGCAGGGCCTCTGCCCTCAGATCACTGGTTTTGGTTTCTGGAGTGGCAACATAAGCAGTTGCTCCCAAAGGACTAGCCTGAACGCTTAGGTGAATATCCCCTCCACCAGCATTCCGAGGAAATTCTTTCCCAGCTCTCCCACGTCGACGACGATGTCATAATAGCACGGCTCAGCTTGCGACACCGTAAGACGTCATAGGAGCCATAAGAGGACCGCGTCAGCGTGCTGATGTCAGTTCCACCCATTTTTTCCGTGCCACCGAGGTAAACAGGTGGCCCGACACATTTTCACATGTAGACATAGTATACTAAATATATATATATACATATATATATATATATATATATATATTACCTACTGGCGGTCGCCAGTAGGTAGTTATAGTTAGGACCACGTTTCCATAGGAAATCCACAACATTCTATTTTGAATAACTTTGGCGCCGGTCGACGAATCCTCGCGAATTTTTCAAAATAGGTGGGGCGCTACGCTCCGCTCCTACCCTGAAAGTCTCGGGGGGATTCGTCAAGCGGGGGCTGAGATAAAAGGGGGTCCCAAAACGCGTTTTTCCCATGCATTTTTCCATAGGACCTTTAGACAGGGCTACAGCCCGAACGGCTGAACAGAATTTAATGAAATTTGGCAGAGAGGTAGTCCCCAGGTCAAGGAAGTGCCTTTTGTAGGTTTGGTGTAAATCTGTTCAGTAGATTCTGAGAAAATAGCCTTTAAATCAATATATATATCTGTGGCAGCTTACGGTGCGCTTACCGTGCGCTTACCGTAAGCTTACCGTACACGTACGGTGGCGTGCGCGAGCGCGATTCTGATTGGCTCCTAGATCTTAGTAAACATTCGAGTCGGTCGAAACCAGGAAGCGGCGGCCGCCATTTTCTCTCTCGCTTCCTGAGTTGGGCAGCAAAAACGTACCCCAAATATATGTAAAGAGGCAGTTTCATGAGATCCTAACCACCCAGCATTGATACAGGGGTCCCCAAACCACCCCCAAGCCCAAAAAAATAATATTTTTTTTTTCGGAAAATCGCCGATTACGCTTACCGTACGCGCACGGTAAAAAATTATAAAAAAAAAAAAACTATCCACATTCTCCCCACCCCGTGTGCAAATGGTGCCCGAAGAATACATTTCACAAAGATGCGCAAAATATGTCCCCCATGTGCGCACGGTGCGCGAAGCGCATCGTGCGTACATGGCCCATCCCGCTTAAAGTGGGCACGCGGTGCGCGCAGCGCACCGCGTGACCACTGTGCGTGCACGGCACTAACTGCGTAAAGTGGGCGCGCGGTGCGCGAAGCGCACCGCCTGCTCACTGTGCGCGCACGGTGCGCGAAGCGCACCGTGCGCGCACGGAACGAACTGCGTTAACTGGGCGCGCACGCCACGAATGGCGTAAAGTAACTTAGCATTTAAAAAACCTTGCAAATTCACTGAAAAAACCATAGGTTTCACACATGTTATAGTTAGCTGGACATTTTACTGATAAAAAACCTATGAAATTCCCCCGTTATAGTTACTGCAGGCAACTATAACTCACGCGACCGCAATCTTCTGCTGATGACATATGTGTCTTTATGAAAATAAAATATTTGTAATATATGTAAAGCTAAAATTTAATGGAAGAAGACATGGGCAAATAAGTGTCTAAATACAGTATTAGCATCAGCAGAGGATTGCTGATATATATATATATATAATATATATATATATATATATATATATATATATATATATATATATATATTCAGTGAAAAAACCATAGGTTTCACACATGTTATAGTTAGCTGGACATTTTACTCGTAAAAAACCAATGAAATTGCCCCGTTATAGTTAGTTCAGCTAACTATAACTCGCGCGCCCGCAATGCACTGCTGATGACGTCACATATTACATCACTCATGACATGGTCAGTGACATCACTCATGACATCACTGATGACATCTCAAATGACATCACTGATGACCTCACTGATGACATCATCCAGTGAATGTGTGTTTTTCTGAAAATTAAATATGTTTTATATATGTATATCTCAAGGTCAATGGAAGAATAAATGGGTATATAAGTGTCTAAATGGATGATTTGTTTTTGAAAAATTGATTGTGTAACTGACTGATTAAGTGTATCTCTCACTTTGTGTATAAGTGGCTGCATGGGTTGGTGAGTAGCTACATGGGTGTCTATATAGGTTATTAGTTGTTTTTTTGAGTATCAGTCTGAGTGTCTGTATGGTACGGTGGGGGGTATTACGTAGTGCATAGATGCATGAATGAGTGACTCACTGTTTGTATGTGTTGAAGACAGCATGTGTGCAGGACTGTATGGGTGGATGAGTGTGTGTATGGGTGTGTTAGTGAGTGAATGACTGTCTCAATAGTGTCTTCAGGAGTAACTACATATGTTTTAAACTAGTATATGTGACTATTGGTGTATATATGTGACTATATGTGAGAGGGAGAGATTGAAAGAGTTCCTGTATGAATAAGTATGTGTTTCTATAAGTGATTGTTTAAAAGACTAAGTATGTGTAAGTTTCCGTAGAAGTAAGTATGGTGGTGTGTGTATTACTGTATATGCAAGTAAATGTATATTTTATTCTTTATTAGCATGAGTGACTATGTGTGTGAGTAACTCTATGGATGAGTGGCATTGTGTAACAGGATGTATAGATGTATGAGTACATATGATGAGTGAGTACATGTATGAGTGACTGTATAGGACTGTTGGTGAATGAGTGGATGTGTATGTGGATCTTAGAATTACTGAAGAGGTTGTTGTAACTGGTATTGGTATGTCCATTGTTTTGAAATTTTTAGTCTCTATTTTTGAATGTGTGTATCAAAGCTTATATTAAGGTGAGAGGAGGTCTGCCACTCTATCACAAGGATGATGTCATCAGTGATGTCATCAGTGATGTCATTTGAGATGTCATCAGTGATGTCATGAGTGATGTCACTGACCATGTCATGAGTGATGTAATATGTGACGTCATCAGCAGTGCATTGCGGGCGCGCGAGTTATAGTTAGCTGAACTAACTATAACGGGGCAATTTCATTGGTTTTTTACGAGTAAAATGTCCAGCTAACTATAACATGTGTGAAACCTATGGTTTTTTCACTGAATTTCTAAGGTTTTTTAAATGCTAATTCCTAACTATAACGTGTGTGAAACCTATGGTTTTTTCAGTGAATTTCTAAGGTTTTTTAAATGCTAATTCCTAACTATAACGTGTGTGAAACCCATGGTTTTTTCAGTGAATTTGCAAGGTTTTTTAAATGCTAATTCCTAACTATAACGTGTGTGAAACCCATGGTTTTTTCAGTGAATTTGCAAGGTTTTTTAAATGCTATTTTTTTTTTTTATTCTTCATTTTTTTCAAACATATTTTTAATTTAATTTTCTTATCTTTTATAAAGACTATGCTTAAATTTTTAAAATCCTTAAATATTTTTTTTATATATATTTTTTAAAATAAACATGTAAAATTTATTTCCAGATTTTTATTTATTTTTTTTTTTTTTTTTTTTATAGTACGCCTACCGTAAGCTCACGGTAAGCGTACGGTTTACGCAACGTCCGTAATCTATCTACGCTGCTTGCGCATAGTTACGTACTTTGCGTAGCCGCGCGTACTGCGCGTGGGACGCGTGCGCGCTTACGCAACACGCGCACGTTACGCGGAAGTGCCGGGAAATGACTGTTATGCGCATGCGCGCAAGCGCGTGTCTTTTTTACGCGCACGCGTACTTTTTGCCGTAAGCGCTCCGTAAGCGTACCGTAAGCGTACGGTAGGTCATGTGATCATGAAACACAACTTTTGATTGGTGGAAACTACTTTCAGTTCTAGAACTCTCCTACACCACACCCATTCCCCTCATTTCTGCTTGTGATCCCTTGGAAGAAGGAGCTGGTTTGTCTTTGGGATACGATGGCAGAACAGCAGAGCCCTTCTGAGAGTGAGGCTAGCACCAGCAGCACTGTCTTGAGGCAGAGAGCGAGGAAAGTAAAGCCTTCTTATGTTTGGGATTATTTTACTTTTCCAGAAGGCCAGCAAAAGGTGAATGCACCCTTAGTTACTTGCAGGCTGTGTCAGCGTGTACTTTCTAGAGGTAATCCTGACAGGAAGTATTCCTTTGGGAATCACACCATGATCAGACACCTCAAGGATGTACACAAAAGGACACATGGTCATCTTTTTGGAGGTAACTCTTCAGAAAGACGAGCCAGTACATCCACAGCAGCTCAGCCTGGACCATCATCTGCAGGGCAGACTCCTTCTTCTGCAGGTCAGGTGAGCCCTTCATCTGTGGGGGGAGAATCTCCTTTTGCTGGCCCTCTGGAAATTAACCCTCGGTTTGCGAGGGTTGAAGTACGGTGCGCCACTTGTCACGATCTAATTACTTATAGGGAGACCAGTATTTCCCTAGTGAACAATAAAATAGATGAGCACACTTGTCGTACCGTCTAATATTCCCAATCTTTCTTTCCTCTGTCCCTGCATGAACACAACGGCTCTTTTAAGAGCCAACCTTATCTTTCATCTTTTTTTTACATATGTTTTTAAAAACTTTTTTTTATTTTTTTTTTTACCGTACGCGTACGGTAAGCGTACCTTTTTTATTTTTTTTTAAAAAAACACTAAAAATCATTTATCACATTACATTGACTTACCATACTCACTCAAAAAAATATTTATTCATTTGTTTTTTTAAAAAATAGTTTTTAAAATGGTTGTAGTTTTCGAAAATTTTCTATATCGATCTGAAAAAAAAGAAAAAAGTATTAATATTTTTATAACAATTTATAATACAGTACACATATTTACATTTTTTTCCAAAAAATATTTTTGCCTCTTTTAACAATTGGAAATCACTTTTACAGACTGACACATTATGAAACCACTATTTTTGATTTATTTAATTGCACGTGTACAAACTGTTTTTTTTTCAGACCACCACCATGTGCATTCTCTGTGACTGCCTACACTCCACCAAGGGCAACCAGCCTTAGTGATGCTGAATGTATTTGCATTACAGACTTAAACCTGAAAACCCCACTGGCTTGTAAATACTGTGCATGACTATACACGGCAAGGACATGGGTGTGTGCTAACCCTCTGCTTATTCCCCCAAAAATTCGCTCCCCCTTTCCATCTAATGCAACTGTGAAATCACCAGAGCAAGACGCAATAAATCTCTGCCTATAATTCTTCTATGCACACAGAGTCATATTTTCACATTAGTCCCAAAACGAAATTTCTTTGCCAATTTGAAAGCACACTTACTGCTCTTTTTTTTTTCAGGGGCAAGTGTAAATCACTTTTACACACTGACACATTATGAAACCACCATGTGTAACTACAACAAAAACAATTCCCATTTCTATTATTCATTTCTTAAGTTACCACATACATACCCTCTCAAACTGTAAACTCACCTTTAAAATTAGTTAGTTGTGAAAGAAATGTGACACTCAAACAGCAGATTATCAGAGCCAGGATCTCTGTTGTGTTCACCTCTCTCCTCTCAGCAGAACCAGATAATGGCAAACTTTCCCTCTCTTTTTCCACACATATACATGTAAGTTTCAAATCTCAGTGCTTCCCCCTTTTTTTCACATGTAATCACACATTTCTATTGGTTGAAAACGAACCCTTTTCCAAAAGTACCCTTCCCCCACCTTGACTTCTGCCTAGTACCCTTCCCCCAACTTGACTTCTGCCTGCTACCATAGCAACAGCTCATGGAACACTGCTGTGTGCAGTTAGGTCAGAAGTTCGACACACAATGTTTCAATTCCACAGAGCAAGAGTGCTTGACTTTTCAAACCTAACAGCAAATCCATAGTACTGTTCTTTGGTTACACATTTTTTTGTACCAATACAAAACATGCTTCTATTAATTTACACATACAGCCTAGTTTTTATTCTAGAATGGTATGAAACAGCCAATCAGTTCTTTTTGTTTTGAAAAAAATATGTATGCCTCCATTTCCAAACTGTCTTTCTTTTCATATTGCCATTCTACTGAAAGACACCTCCTGAGTGCATCCAGTTCTCCTTTGAAGATGTTCACAGTGTGGATTGTAGGGCACAGCTATGTCTTCTGGAGTGAAAAGTTTGCAGAGAAAACAGATATGGTGAGAGACCTTGCTTTGCCAAATGTAGACATTAAATGGATTGGTCAGAGAGGGTTAAAGTGGCACCAATTGATGCCATTGGTGAAATCCTTCATGCAAATCCAACACCCTGACCTCATAATAGTGCACTGTGGTGGCAATGACCTAGGCACTTTGACTGGGGTAGGTCTGGAAATGCTTATGAAGGACACCTTTGCACAACTGTTTTCACTTTTCCCTAAAACTGCCTTTGTGTTTTCCAACATATGCCAAAGGCAAAAATGGAACTGGTCCAATCATTTCTGTCCACAGATTGACAAAGCAAGAAAGCACGTCAACAAATCTGTTTCTGCTTTCCTCCGTGACTATGGTATGGGTGCCATTTACCACAACAACTTGCGTTACGACATGCAAGACATTTATAGAGGAGATGGTGTGCACTTCAATGATGAAGGGAACAGAGTCTTCCTCTTGAACCTTAGACTCTGCATCGGTACTTACTTGTAGGTACCACTAAAAAAATGACTCCATAAACACAACAGCTCTTTTTAGAGCTCCCTAATTTCTAAACTCTTAAATCTGCTTTTCATTTATTTATTTTTATTTTTTTTACCGTACGCTTACCGTAAGCTTACCGTACGCGTACCCCGTGATTTTTTTTAAAATCAATAAATATTTTTTTTGTACTTTTCTGTCCATCTTTGACCCCCTTACAATTGTTAGGGGGTCTGTAACTCTCCTCATTGCCCCCTTTCCTTGTTTTCACTCTTTTTTTTCAGAGTGAAATACACAAAATGGCGGCCGCCGCTTCCTGGTTTCGGCCGATTCGAATGTTTACTAAGATCTAAGAGCCAATCAGAATCGCGCTCGCGCACGCCACCGTACGCTTACCGTAAGCGTACGGTAAGCGTACCGTAAGCTGGCTCAGATATATATATTGATTTAAAGGCTATTTTCTCAGAATCTACTGAACAGATTTACACCAAACCTACAAAAGGCACTTCCTTGACCTAGGGACTACCTCTCTGCCAAATTTTGAGTAATTCTGTTCAGCCGTTCGGGCTGTAGCTCGTTCTAAAGGTCCTATGGAAAAATGCATGGGAAAAACGCGTTTTGGGACCCCCCTTTTATCTCAGCCCCCGCTTGACGGATCCCCCCGAGACTTTCAGGGTAGGAGCGGAGCGTAGCGCCCCACCTATTTTGAGAAATTCGCGAGGATTCGTCGACCGGCGCCAAAGTTATTCAAAATAGAATGTTGAGGTTTTCCTATGGAAACGTGGTCCTAACTATAACTACCTACTGGCGACCGCCAGTAGGTAATATATATATATATATATATATATATATATATATTATCTACTGGCGACCGCCAATAGATAGTTATAGTTATGACCGAGTTCCCATAGGAGATCTGAAAATTCTATTTTGAATAACTTTGGCGCCGGTTGACTTATCTTCGTGAAATTTTCAAAACTAATGGGGCGCTCCGCTTTAAAAAGGAAAAAAATTAGGGGGTTCATTTTGCCATAGAAAGTATGATCAGTGCTGCAGAAAGAAAAATTAGGGCACATTTTGAGTGACTTTTCAAGTCCTCTTCTATTTCATTAAAAAATTCTGACATGCAGACTGAAACATGCACTTTCAATACCAGCAGCAGACTTCCCTGGTGAGCAGTAGCTTTACTACAGTGATCTAATAAGCAACTAGAGTGCTATCATTCTGAATTTATGGCAAATATGTGACACATCTGAATGCCTTCTTGATGGAATCAAAGTAAAAAACTGAAAGTATTTCCTACTGACGAGACTGTAGTAAATTAGGAAATTAGGAAACATCATAACAAATAAGTCTCCCAAAATGGCCACCAGAGACAAAAGAGCCCAAATGTAGCCCAAATATCACCCAGATGTAGCCCAAGTATAGCCCAATGCCAGAATGTCCCAGAGTGTTCTAACGAACAACTAGAGCGCTAACAGTCTTACTTATGACAAAAGTATGGCACACCTGAAGCCATCTTGATTGGAATAAAGTGGTAACACTTAAAACATTTAATTTACAAAGGAACAAAATGAGGGGGTTCATTTTGCCATAGAAATTATGATTAGTGCTGCAGAAAGAAAAATTAGGGCACATTTTGACTTCTCAAATCCTCTTCTATTTCATAAAAAAATTCTGATATGCAGACTGAAACATGCACTTTGAATACCAGCAGCAGACTAGGGGTGGGCGGAATTTGCGAAATTCACTTTCGCAAATTATCACGAAAATGTTAAAAATCTCCGCAAACACGCGGAAATATCGCGAAGATTCGGAAGTTTTTTTCCGGCCCGTTCGCAGTATTTTCTGCGTGGTCGCGGCTCGCCAACTTACCCATGCGGTTGCTCGCGGGCACGGGCATCTTGTTTTCACTTGTCTCGCAGTGCATAGTCGCGAGAAGAAAGACATGATCGCGAGACGCATGACGTTACTGCGGGCGCGAACTGTCGCGAGACAGCGCAAATGGCTACCAACAATCCAACATCTCGTGGAGAACGCGACCGGATCGGGAAAACTTGTCGGCGAACGCGGGGATTCAGGTAAGGCGATCGCGCATGCGAGAATGTATTATTTTACACCGCGAGCAAGAAATAAATTATCGCTAAGCTGCGGAATGCGGAAATTTTGACATTTTCGCGCTTTTTAGAGCACTAACCATAATTTTGATGCAAATAAGACCCTCTCATATATGTAATTTCTAAAGGAAATACTCTAGGTATTACAGTTTTGATCACATCAAGATGACGTCAGGCGTTCCACACTTTTGTAATAAATATAGAATGTTAGCAATCTAGTTGTTCATTAGGATACTGTTGAGAGGCAGAGGCCAGGGGCATGGACTCTGAAAATTGAAGGCAGGTAGGAGAGTGCAGATGCAACAATTTGACCACACTGGGCAGGCAGGAAGGTCAATGGCAGCACAACAGACTATGGAGGGCAGTGGAAATGGGGGCAGGGGCAACAAACCAACAATACAGGACTGGCAAGAGAGGCTGTGGCAATATAATAGTCCATTGTGGGCAGAAGGAAGAGGCAGTGGTAGTACAACCATACATGCCAACAGACCCGTTTCAGCCAGGAAACGTCCAATGTTTTTAAGCTCAAATGGGCTTTATTTGATCTGTCTCCTGTCTACAATCTCCTCTTTTTCAATGTAACTCAAAGGGGAAAATCAATACCCCAGTTTTTTTTCAAAATCTCCATCTTACCATGTTCGAAATGTTCGCAAGTATGGTACATTGGATCATGGTAGGCAGGAGGAATTGGGGTAGGGACATGGACTGGGACAACAGAGGACAGGCGGGACATGGAGAGGTGCACCAAACTGACCCTACAGGGCAGGCATCAGGGTTTGCAGCAGCACAATACACCACACAGCGCATGCGGGACGGGAGTGCAGCACAACAATCCATAGAAAGCAATAGGGAGGGGACAGGACCATGCACATGGACAACAGAGAACAGAGGGGAAAGAGGCAATGGTAGTTAGCTGACCATAATGGACAGACAGGAGAGAAAGCTGCAGCATAACAGACCATAAAGGGCAGGAGGCCATTCAAAGGGGATTCGACAAAAATTCGACCAAACTATGCAAGAAACCCCCCTCACGGTTAATAAATCATACATCCACCGCCGGATGTGTAATACTTTTTATTTTACTCTCTGGAAAGGAAACAAACCTCACTTGAGAGTCACAGCGTGCTCCTGGCTGAGCCCAATGCTGTGTTACACCCACCAGTGCCCGCCGAGTGCCTCACACCTCTGTGTTGTATTCCACCAGCTAGTGCGTATGCTATGACACTCTCTAGCCCATGTGCACTGTAACACCACCCCATGAATATGTCTTGCCACACTTGCCTTCACACGGGTTATATTGCCACATCTAATGTGCCTTCCTTGATGCCTATGTTATAACGCACAGCGCTATGCCATACATATTACAATCTGGGATCCATATCTTTGTCACAGTGCATATGCAACATTACACTCCCAAGCACATAATTTATATTACAACTTTAGAGACTAGTTAGGTTACACAACACTGCCCTGTGCATATTACACTCCAAGGCGCATATCGCATAGCACGCGCTAGTGCCTGTGCTATCTCGCGCTCTCCAATGAATCTGTCATTGCACACAATGTATTGCATATTATATTTCACGCCCCGGTTCATCTTATATCACACTTTTTGGTGCATAGTTTATACCATATACTATATCTAGTTTTCATTTTCAATCGTGCACTCAGGACTATGTTCCATATAACACCGCGTCCACCTACCTTTTTCACGGGCATTACATTTTGCGATGGGGGTGGAGGGTCAGGGGGTGTTTCTGCCAAGTGCGCCCGGAGTCACAGTCACAAACGTCCTCTTCTTCCTGAATAAAAGTGAGATTATGCAGCATACTTGTTCATATTTTAAGTAGTTCGCACAGACACACATTTTAAAAACAATAAAGTTCCTAATACCCACCTTCTCTGAACAGTTAGCTTGCTGCCCCATCCACCTCCTCCCTATCCTCTGTTGTCTGAATCCATGGACTAGCCTCCTCCCTCCTGCTATGCATGGTCTGGTGTGCTGCGACTGCCCTCCATTTAGCATGATGTACCAGTCCACTCCTCCTGCCCTCCATTGCCCAATTCTATTGCCCATCATTGAACTCCTGCTTAGCCACTGTGCTTAGCTTGCTGCCCCTATTCTCCTCCCCCTGCCCTCCGATGTCTTTGTGCATGCCCCTGCTCCATCCTTTTTGCCCACCATGTTCCATGGACCTGCCACTCCTATCTACTCTGAGTGTTCTGTTGAGCTGCCACTCCCCTCCCACCTGCCTAGCATTGACAGATGACTGTAACCTGTCCCTGCCACCTCCACCCTGCCTGTCTACATGCCATGCCCCTATCCCCTTCCTCCTGTCCTCCATGGTCCATTTTACTGCCACACCCTTCTGCCCTCCCTGGTCTGTTGTGCTGCAACTGCTCCTTCTGCCTGCCCCGCGTGGTCTGTTGTGAGGCCCCTTCCCCTGAACTCTCTTGTCTGTGCCCAGGTCCTGACCCTCCCTTCTATCCTCCATGGTCCTTTGTGCATGCCCCTGCACCCTCCTTCTTGCCCATCATAGCCATTGTGCTGCCACTAACCCTCCCGCTTGCCATGCATGGTCTTCTGTGCTGCCATGGCCCATCCCACCTTGCCTGTATGGTCAGCTAGCTGCCCCTGACCCCCTCCCACCTTCCCTCCATGGTCTGTGTGTATGCCATCATAGTCTCATTGTTGTTCTCCATGGTGAGTCTTGTTTCTAGTGCCCATCCTGCCTGACCTCCATGGTCATCTTGCTGCTCCTGCCCTGCCCTGCCCCCTTGCCCCCAGCCCTCTGTTTCCATGTGCAGACCCCTATTCCCTCCCTCCTGGCTTGTCTGTTCCATTGTAATGCCCCTGATACGTCCCTCCTGCCCTTTATGGTCTGTTATGATGCAGCTTTCTCTCCTGTCTGTCCATTATGGTCAGCTAGCTACCATTGCCTCTTTCCCCTCTGTTCTCTGTTGTCCATGTGCATGGTCCTGTCCCCTCCCTATTGCTTTCTATGGATTGTTGTGCAGCACTCCCGTCCCGCATGCGCTGTGTGGTGTATTGTGCTGCTGCAAATCCTGATGCCTGCCCTGTAGGGTCAGTTTGGTGCACCTCTCCATGTCCCTCCTGTCCTCTGTTATCCGAGTCCATGTCCATACTCCAATTCCTCCTGCCTACCATGATCCAATGTACCATACTTGCGAACATTTTGAACTTGGTAAGAGGGGGATTTTGAAAAAAAATGGGGTATTGATTTCCCCTTTGAGTTACATTGAAAAAGAAGAGATTGTAGACAGATCAAATAAAGCCCATTTGAGCTTAAAAACATTGGACGTTTCCTGGCTGAAACGGGTCTGTTGGCATGTATGGTTGTACTACCACTGCCTCTTCCTTCTGCCTACAATGGTCTATTATATTGCCACAGCCTCTCTTGCCAGTCCTGTATTGTTGGTTTGTTGCCCCTGCCCCCCTTTCCACTGCCCTCCATAGTCTGTTGTGCTGCCACTGCCCTTCCTGCCTGCCCAGTGTTGTCAAATTGTTGCCTCTGCACTCTCCTACCTGCCTTCAATTTTCAGAGTCCATGCCCCTGGCCTCTGCCTCTCAACAGTATCCCAATGAACAACTAGATTGCTAACATTCTATATTTATTACAAAAGTGTGGAATGCCTGACGTCATCTTGATGTAATCAAAACTGTAATACCTATAGTATTTCCTTTAGAAATTACATATATGAGAGGGTCTTATTGGCATCAAAATTATGGTTAGTGCTCTAAAAGACTAAAATGAGGACATATTTTCGGAGTTTTCAAATAGCGACAAAGAACTTTTACTTTGGACAACTTTATGTTTTTTATCCAGTTGACCACTTGATTAAATGTTGCACCTAGGGGAGAGGATGTGGTGTTACTTCCAGAGCTGCAGACTTTGCAACTGGGGAACCAGGTTGGAGTTTCTACTTCAGCTCAACATTCTGTGATTCTGGTCAAATCACTTAATCTCCCCATGTCTACAACCAAAATGAATTTGATCTTGTGTGATGTAACCAATGCTCATGTAAAGCACTCCAATACCTGACAAGTCTGCACTATATAAAACTGCAAATACACAACAAATAAGTGTTTTGCACACTTCTGTCATTGGGCTACATGTGGGATACATCTGGGTGATATTTGTGCTGCATTTGGGCTCTTTTGTCTCTGGTGGCCATCTTGGGAGATTTATTTGTTATGAAGTTTCCTAATATCCTCATTTACTGCAGTCTCCTCAGTAGGAAATGCTTTCAGTTTTTCACTTTGATTCCATCAAGAAGGTATTCAGATATGTCACACATTTGCCATAAATTCCGAATGTTAGCACTCTAGTTGCTCAATAGATCACTGTAGTAAAGCTACTGCTCACCACGAAAGTCTGCTGCTGGTATTAAAAGTGCATGTTTCAGTCTGCATGTCAGAATTTTTTTATGATATAGAAGAGGATTTGAGAAGTCACTCACAATGTGCCCTCTTTTCTCTTTCTTCAGCACTAATCATAATTTCTATGGCAAAATGAACCCCCTCATTGTGTTCCTTTTTAAATTAAACGTTTTAAGTGTTACCAGTTTATTCCAATCAAGATGGCTTCAGGTGTGCCATACTTTTGTCATAAGTAAGACAGTAAGCGCTCTAGTTGTTCATAAGAACACTCTAGGTATTTCTGTCATTGCGCTATACTTGGGCTACATCTGGGTGATATTTGGGCTACATTTGGGCTCTTTTGTCTCTGGTAGCCATCTTGGGAGATTTATTTGTTATGAAGTTTCCTAATTTCCTCATTTACTGCAGTCTCCTCAGTGGGAATACTTTCAGTTTTTTACTTTGGTTCCATCAAGAAGGCATTCAGATGTGTCACAAATTTACCATACATTCTGAATGTTAGCACTCTAGTTGCTCATTAGATCACTGTAGTAAAACTACTGCTCACCAGGGAAGTCTGCTGCTGCTATTCAACGTGCATGTTTCAGTCTGCATGTCAGAATTTGTTTATGAAATAGAAGAGGATTTGAGAAGTCAAAATGTGCCCTAATTTTTCTTTCTGCAGAACTAATCATAATTTCTATGGCAAAATGAACCCCCTCATTTTTTTCCTTTGTAAATTAAATGTTTTAAGTGTTACCACTTTATTCCAATCAAGATAGCTTCAGGTGTGCCATACGTTTGTCATAAGTAAGACTGTTAGCGCTCTAGTTGTTCGTAGGAACACTCTGGGACATTCTGTCATTGGGCTATACTTGGGCTACATCTGGGTGATATTTGGGCTACATTTGGGCTCTTTTGTCTCTGGTGGCCATCTTGGGAGATTTATTTGTTATGAAGTTTCCTAATTTCCTCATTTACTGCAGTCTCCTCAGTAGGAAATACTTTCAGTTTTTACTTTGGTTCCATCAAGAAGGCATTCAGATGTGTCACACATTTGCCATAAATTCTGAATGTTAGCACTCTAGTTGCTCATTAGATCACTGTAGTAAAGCTACTGCTCACCAGGGAAGTCTGCTGCTGGTATTCAAAGTACATGTTTCAGTCTGCATGTCAGAATTTTTTTATGAAATAGAAGAAGATTTGAGAAGTCAAAATGTGCCCTAATTTTTCTTTCTGCAGAACTAATCATAATTTCTATGGCAAAATGAACCCCCTCATTTTTTTCCCTTGTAAATTAAATGTTTTAAGTGTTACCACTTTATTCCAATCAAGATGGCTTCAGATGTGCCATACTTTTGTCATAAGTAAGACTGTTAGCGCTCTAGTTGTTCTTAGGAACACTCTGGGACATTCTGTCATTGGGCTATACTTGGGCTACATCTGGGTGATATTTGGGCTACATTTGGGCTCTTTTGTCTCTGGTGGCCATCTTGGGAGATTTATTTGTTATTAAGTTTCCTAATTTCCTCATTTACTGCAGTCTCCTCAGTAGGAAATACTTTCAGTTTTTACTTTGGTTCCATCAAGAAGGCATTCAGATGTGTCACACATTTACCATAAATTCTGAATGTTAGCACTCTAGTTGCTCATTAGATCACTGTAGTAAAGCTACTGCTCACCAGGGAAGTCTGCTGCTGGTATTCAAAGTGCATGCTTCAGTCTGCATGTCAGAATTTTTTTATGAAATAGAAGAAGATTTGAGAAGTCAAAATGTGCCCTAATTTTTCTTTCTGCAGCACCAATCATAATTTCTATGGTAAAATGAACCCCCTCATTTTGTTCCTTTGTAAATTAAATGTTTTAACTGTTACCACTTTATTCCAATCAAGATGGCTTCAAGTGTGCCATACTTTTGTCATAAGTAAGACTGTTAGCGCTCTAGTTGTTCGTTAGAACACTCTGGGACATTCTGTCAGTGGGCTATACTTGGGCTACATCTGGGTGATATTTGGGCTACATTTGGGCTCTTTTGTCTCTGGTGGCCATTTTGGGAGACTTATTTGTTATGATGTTTCCTAATTTCCTCATTTACTACAGTCTCCTCAGTAGGAAATACTTTCAGTTTTTTACTTTGATTCCATCAAGAAGGCATTCAGATGTGTCACACATTTGCCATAAATTCAGAATGTTAGCACTCTAGTTGCTTATTAGATCACTGTAGTAAAGCTATTGCTCACCAGGGAACTCTGCTGCTGGTATTGAAAGTGCATGTTTCAGTCTGCATGTCAGAATTTTTTAATGAAATAGAAGAGGATTTGAGAAGTCACTCAAAATGTGCCCTAATTTTTCTTTCTGCAGCAGTAATCATACTTTCTATGGCAAAATGAACCCCCTCATTTTGTTCCTTTTTAAATTAAATGTTTTAAGAGTTACCACTTTATTCCAACCAAGATGGCTTCAGGTGTGCCATACGTTTGTCATAAGTAGGACTGTTAGCGCTCTAGTTGTTCTTTAGAACACTCTGGGAAGCTGCAGTAGAACACAAAGGAATCAACTGACAGTCTCTGCCCTTGTTGGATGTACATGTTTTACTGAGAATGTCAGACTTCATTCTCACATGACTGAGAAAGATAATGTGAATTTACAGAAAATATGCTCTCAGTTTAGCTTATAGATCACCTTCCAAACCTCTGTGGGAAAAGCATGAGAAAATAGTTTTCTCTCAAACATGATTCATGATCACCTTAGAACACACCACAATTCCTAAAATGAGTATGGTACCATCAACAAATGATTTATAATGTAACTAAAGTCTTAAAACCTTCTATTAACTGCAATGCTTTTAAATGAGGTGCTATCATGTATATTGGTCCCAAGATGGCTGCCAACACTTCTTGGATGTAGTGCTGACAGCCAATCAGATCTCACAATGAGATGTGTGGTTAGGCTCCGCCCAGATATATATGTGATTTTACTTTTGATTTTCTCAGGAACTACTGAACGGATTTACACCATTTAAGCAAAAGGCATGAGTCTGAACTGAGGACTACCTCTTTGCCAAATTTGGTGTAATTCCGTTCAGCACTTCGGGCTGTAGCTGCGTCAACAGGTCCAATGGGAAAATGAATGGGCAAAACGCGTTTTGGGACCCCCCTTTTTTCTCGGCCCCCGCTTGACGAATCACCGTGAAATTTTCAGGATAGGAGCTGACCGGAGCTGGCCAAAAGTTTTGAAACTTTCGCGACGATTCATCAATCGACGCCAACGTTATTCCAAATAGAATGTTGCGGATTTCCTATGGAAAATAGGTCCTAACTATAACTACCTACTGGCGACTGCCAGTAGGTAATTTATATATACAAATATATATATACATATATATATATATATATACACATATACTCCATTCTGTAATATATATGTATTATAGAATGTAAAATGTTGGTCCTAACTATAACTACCTCTGGCTAACCGGCTACCGTACCCTCAAACATATATAATATACACTCTGTTGTTATAGTTAGGGTGACCAGAGAATAAGATTTACTGGATTTTTGTCCCTTAATAATTGTGCACATTTTTGACGATTGGCCACAAAAATTTACCAACCTGCTGCCCTTGTTTTAGTGTCAGCGTACTGAAAGTTTGCGACAAGTCAGTAGCTGATAGGCTAATGACTGCCTTTACCAAAGTTAAAGGCAGCCATGTTGTTTGCAGCTTGAGTTTGCCTGTGTTCCACGTTACACCTTTCAAGCACAGTAAGTATTATGCTTTGTATTTTTCCCATACCTATAATAGGTAGGGAGAAATAATTTTAAGTGTATATATATTTTTTATAAGAATATGGAGAACCGCAGTACTACTATGATAACTATATCAATTTAGAAGAAAATAATTAAATACATGGAAATACACTTTAAGACAGTATGTTTTATAAATGTAGTGAGGTACAGTGTAATTTAAAGTTTTGAAAATATTTTAATTTGCACAAAAAGGTGTACAGAGTAGTGCGTTAATTACTAAAATTATCCCACATTGTGCTAGAATACCGCAACAACAGCTATCTCTAAATTTAAATACCTTAAAGATTATAAAATAGTTATACTACTTACCTGCACTACCCAAAAGAATCATCTGTGCACCATAATATGCAATGCTGCCAATTTTTTTGAAAAACCGAATGATTTTTTAGCACTTAGCAAACTGCTAAAAGTGTGTGTAAAATTTAATTGGATTTAATCACATTTTGGCACCTGCCCCTTTTTGCTTTGCACCCCCTTCACCAGACCATGCAACACTTTTACTCCTAAGACAATGAAATGGGTGTAACAGCTCTGCAAAATTTGTCAGACATTAGTGAAACGGGTGCTAAGGTATTAAGGGACAAAATGTACAAAAATCACTATGTCGATAATATATACAAATTAAAAAACATAAAACCTAACCTATTATTACTTAAATGAAGCGGCAATTGGTTGTTAATAACAATAACACATAATACTTAACTATAAGAAAGACCCCAACCAGAATGATACAAAAAACTTATCCTTACAATAATGTAAAATTGTAATAAAAACTGCATGGCTGATTTTTACCTTTGGTAAACACAGCAAGCAAACAAGTAATCATATACCCCATCCACCGAAATCTGAATCAGACCCTAAGTGCGTAAGTGGTACCTAAACCATACATTTAGGAGATCACTATAACTTTGGAATTGCATATATGTGTGTAGTTTAATTTGGGTTTGAATACCAAACATAACTAAAGATTTCCTAACAAAAACATATTTTTTAGCACATATATGGGTATGCTTTTGGGTAATGCCATGCATAACCTCTTGATCTGTCTGTAACATACATCATTTTGCTGATGTGTTCTCCAGGGGTCTGCAATCTGGTTGAGGCAAGGAATGGATAGAAGCATTGAACATTTAGAAGGGATCGAGCTGGAATACATTGACTGCTATTCAACATCCTCTTCAGTCCCTGCTCACTGGGAATAACTATCTGTCATGACCTCTTCTTGCCCCACTGAGCTAACCCTCTCCTCCATGTACAGTGTCTCTGAGTCACTTCCTTAGACCTTTAAACCCCTTACCCCCAATGTTGGTGAAAACTACTTCAATGTGTGATATATTGCGTCTTTTGTTCAAGAACACGTACCATGTAACAAATTCTCTACTGTTTTTAGTGAAAACAAAACAAGAAATGTGTCCAGAAGACATCATAGTGTGCATCCAGGCTGAAGACGATCAGTGTAAGAATGATGGCGACTGCATAGGGAATCAGAAGTGCTGCTACTTCCAGTGTGGATTGAAGTGCAAGGCTCCAAAGAAAGGTACTTGTCTCAGGATGGGGCGATGGCTGATGTTGTTGTCAGTTCTTAACTTGTTTTTCTGCATTCAATCTGAGCCAGACTTAAATAAACACAGCATCATCTTACACAAATAAACAAGTGCCATCTACATCTGGTGAAATCTGTAGAATTCAAAAGATCTCACAATTATGTGATATTTATTTTGCCTTGAATGAGGAACATACTTACGTTCCCTCTATATACACTTCACAGCAGCTGCATTTGTATGTGTAGCGTACTCCTAATTCTAATTCTTGATTAACTGATCGAAAACTGAGATGACAACAAGTTGAACATTTAATGTAAAACTATTTGTAGATGATGTGGATAAGAGAATTTTTTCATTCAATATTTGTTTCAAAATATGTGCACCTCTGTTGATGCTCCCAATTAAGTGCAGCAAGTGTTGTATATCATCTGAGTAAATGCAGGCTGATGCGAGGGTGTGGCCAGACCCTCTGAAAAGGCTTCCTTTGTTCACAAAAGTACTGATTCCTGCTAACATTCCTGGTCACATCTGGTACAAGAATCTGGCTACAGGTGCCACTCACGGGAAGTCATTCATGGATTAAAATCTTTCCTTTAAAGGGAGCTTGTGCCTGGATGTCCCTCTCATCTTCTCCCAGATGCTGATACCATTACCAAAAGCAATGGCCCAAAAAAGAGATAATTAGCAAAAGTTGTGCATTGTAAACATGTAAACACTTCATAAAGTTCTGGCCAGATTTCATTTTGAAATCTGGGAGAAGAGAGTGGTTTCCTCATGTTTCATGAGATCCCGTGCTCTATGTGGCTAACAGATTGAAAAATGAAATCTGTACAGAACTCTTTGAAGTTTTTTACATTTTGATAATGCATGTGGTACTTTATTAACAGGATGCATGGAAATTATTAAATGTGTTTGATGGTTGGAGTGAAAAACGCTATTCAGCAATACAAGAATACTCAACACAACACTGATGGACTTCTGGGACTTGTAGGTTGTTTGGGCATGTGATGCAGGAGATTTAAAGCACCTGTGTCTTGACACTGCTTCTACTTCGATCCTGTAACTAAGGCGTAACTGCTGAAATGCGTCAGGAAATGAAAGACTTTTTAATCTGCATCCACTCTTTACTTGCAGAATAAATAATGTGTTTTTCCATGAATTGGCCTCAGCAACTTTCTTTGGTGTATTAATTATCAGGATGCTTTGTCCCTGGCAGCTGAGGACGCCCTGCAGGATTGCGGGCCCCTGGCGACGAAGGAGTGTTTGTGGTGATATAGATATAGATATATATATAGAGTCACTGAAAAAAACATAGGTTTCAGGGACGTTATAGTTAGAAATTAGCATTTAAAAAACCTTAGAAATTCACTGAAAAAACCATAGGTTTCAGGGTTGTTATAGTTAGCTGGACATTTCACTCGTACAAAACCATAGAAATTCCTCAGTTATAGTTAGTTCTGCTAACTATAACTCGCGCGCCCGCAATGCACAGCTGATGATGTCACATATTACATTATTCATGACATGGTCAGTGACATCACTGATGACATCACTGATGACATCTCAAATGACATCACTGATGACATTGTCCAGTGAATGTGGTTTTGTTTGAAATTTAAATATGTTATATATACCAATCTGTATTGAAGATTGAGTGAATATATAACTGTCTGGATGGAGGATTTAGTAGCTGTCTGACTGTCTGTTTAAGTGAGTAATTAAAAGTGTCTCACTAAATACATGGGTTAGTAACTAAACTATGTGAATGTGTGCATCACTGTCTCTGTTGTTGTATAACCTGCTGCATCAGTTGGTCACTAACTACATGAGTGTCTATATTAAGTTATTGATTAGTTGGCTGAGTATTTATATGGGAGACTGAGTGTGTGTGTGGTCGGGTGGGGGGTGTACCTCTATTGACTAGGTGTATGAGTTTAAGAGTGCATCTGTAAACAGTTGTTTGGGTGACTGAGTGTGTTTATTGGTGTGTTGGTGAGCGAATATATGTCTCAGTGGTACATCTCCAACAAAGTTCAAAAATAAAAGGCATTGTATAGGAGAGTTGGTGTATATAAATAAGAATACACAAGTCAGTGATTGTGAGAGTGACTGTATGGATGAGTGTATAATTGTAATAGTGATTATATAACATAGTAACTATGAGTTACTATGTGTATGAATAAATGAGGTGTTGTGTGTATAACTGTTTAGGTGAGTAAATGTAAGTGTGATTGATTCTTTTCATGAGTGAGTAGAATGACTGCATAATCGACTAGGATGACTGCTGATGTGTCAATGTCTATATAGGTGTATGAGTGCATTTGATAGTGTTCTATTGATCAGTGACTGCATAGATAAGTGATTCTGTGTGTGAATGGGTAGTTGTGTTTGTAGACTTAGGAATCAGTGAGTGGGTATGTAGTAACTGGTATTGGTGTGTCAATGGTTTCAATTATGGTACTCTGTATTTTACAGTGAGTGATGAAAGGTTATACTAGTGTGTGATGAGGTATATCACATTGTCTCATGAATGATGTCATCAGTTATGTCATCAGTGATGTCACTGACCATGTCATGAATTATGTAATATGTGACATCATCAGCAGTGCATTGCGGGCACACGAGTTATAGCTAGCAGAACTAACTATAACAGAGGAATTTCTATGGTTTTGTACGAGTGAAATGTTCAACTAACTATAACACCCCCTGAAACCTATGGTTTTTTAAGTGAATATATATATATATATATATATTTATATATATTATCTACTGGCGGTCACCAGTAGATAGTTATAGTTAGGACCGAGTTTCCATAGGAAATCTGAAAATTCTATTTTGAATAACTTTGGCGCCAATTGACGAATCCTCGCAAAATTTTCAAAACTAATGGGGTGCTCCGTTCAGTTCCTACCCTGAAAGTCTCGGGGTGATTCGTCAAGTAGGGGCCGAGAAAAAAGGGGGGTCCCAAAACGCGTTTTCCCCATGGATTTTTCCATAGGACCTTTAGCCGAAGGTACAGCCCGAACGGCTGAACAGAATTACTTGAAATTTGGCAGAGAGGTAGTCCTCACATCAGGGAAGTGCCTTTTGCAGGTCTGGTGTCAATCTGTTCAGTAGTTCCTGAGAAAATAGCATTTAAAAGCATATAAATATCTATAAGCGCGCACCGTGCGCGCACCGTGCGAGCACCATAACGTGCGCGAGCGTAATTCTGATTGGTGGTTACATGTTAGTCAACGTTCGAATCGGTCGAAATCAGGAAGTATCGGCCGCCATTTTGTTTGTTTTCAGTGCGAGAGTGAAAAAGGAAGGTGGCGAACGTGAAAAGGGGTCAGGGTAGAGAGTTCCTGACTCCCTAGCCTTAGTTAGGGGGTCCCTGAAGGACCCCGAAGGCAGAATTATTTTAACAAATTTTTTTTTAAAAATCACGGGGGTACGCGCACCGTCCGCGCACGGTGAAAAACCCCAAAAAATAAAATATATATATTTTTTTAATACGTAGTTTATTGTAAAATAAATATATCAAAAAAAATAATAATACATAAATAAATTAGCATTTAAAAAACCGTACAAATTCACTGAAAAAATCATAGGTTTCACAAACGTTATAGTTAGGAATTAGCATTTAAAAAACCTTGCAAATTCACTTAAAAAACCATAGGTTTCACACATGTTATAGTTAGGTGGATATTTCACTCGTAAAAAACCCAATGAAATTCCCCCGTTATAGTTAGTTCAGATAACTATAACTCGCGCGACCGCCACTCTATCACAAGGATGATGTCATCAGTGATGTCATGAGTGGTGCCACTGACCATGTCATGAGTGATGTAATATGTGACGTCATGAGCAGTGGATTGCGGGCGCGCGAGTTATAGTTATCTGAACTAACTATAACTATAACGGGGGAATTTCATTGGTTTTTTACGAGTGAAATATCCACCTGACTATAACATGTGTGAAACCTATGGTTTTTTAAGTGATATATATATATATATATATATATATATATATATATATATATATATATATATATATATATATATATATATATATATATATGAGCTTGCTTCGCTCACACGTTTCTTCCAAGAAAAACAAGAACGAACGTGGACCTCGTTGTGTGATTCAAAGGTTTTTCATTTCTCCTTGTCTGCCATTACGCGTTTCAGCCGTCAAAAGACAACATCTTTATTGTGTAGAAAGGAAGTGAACAAAGTGCTATTGACTTCATTAATGCTATTAACATAAATGATTTAAATCTACATTTTACAGGCACTGTAAACAAGCAATCCATTGTTTATTTAGATTTAGAACTGTACACTATGAACAACAAAGTACATTCACGTACACACCGGAAACTAACATCGGGGAATGCTATTTTACATGCTCAAAGCTTTCACCCTGTTAAACTTATTGAAAGCATTCCCTATGCCGAGTGTCTGCGTATGAAAAGAAATTGCAGTACTGTGGAGGGCTTAACAGACTCAACCAACAATCTATTTAAGAGACTTAGTAATAGAGGGTACAAAACCAAAACTCTGGAAACGGCGCAGCAGAAGTACTCTGATATTTCCAGAGAAGACCTTCTATTCAAAAATAAAGATGACAAAGTAACATCAGGTGAGACAACAAAACAGACACCCAGGCTAATTATGGGATATAACACTTTTCACCAAAAGTTAAGAAAAATCCTGTACAGACATTGACCGATAGTGAGATGCAATCCTATCATAGGCCCTTCTTGCACTAAGCTCCCCCAGTTAACTTTCAGGAGAGCTAAGTCAATGAAACAGGAACTTGTATCCAATGCTCCTGCACTGGACAGAGGTACCAGTTGGCTTAAGTCCCAAAAAGGATTCTTTAAGTGCACAAAGTGTAAAGCCTGTAAATATGGAATCAATACTAAATCAGTTCCTGCTTTACTGCTTTAATTAATTGCATTGCCTAAGGCAACACCAGTCTGAAGAAAGACTTCTTTCGTTTACACTTTTCTTTTATGTCTATTGTAGGTTCACTGGGTTTGTGGCACATGTACTTCGAATGTATTTAAGTAACTTATCTGAGCGAGGTCGGACACAGTGAGCAAGGCGGACCCGTCCGCGGTAACGTGTCTGGGCCACAGCTTTGAAATAAAGAGTTATCTTTGAAACTGCATCCCACGGAGTCAGCGCCTGTTTCCAATTGTGAGAAATTAGGATTGGAGTTAATATATATATATATATATATATATATATATATATATATATATATTTATTGACTAAAAAAACATAGGTTTCAGGCACGTTATAGCTAACTATAACTCTATGAATGAGAGGCGGTGTGTGAGTGTCTGTATAGATATGTGAGTGCATATGATAATGCTGTATTGATGGCTGACTGTATGTATGAGTGACTGTATGGGTGAATGAGTGGATGTGTGTGTAGAGCTAGGAATTAGTGAGTGGATATATACTAACTGGTATTGGTGTGTTGATGGTTTTGAAAATGGTACTCTGTATTTTAGAGTGGGTGTATCAAGGGTTATATTAGGGTGTAATGAGGTGCATCAAATTTTCATGTGGATGATGTCATCAGTGATGTCATTTGAGATGTCATCAGTGATGTCATCAGTGATGTCACTGACCATGTCACGAATAATGTAATATGTGACGTCATCAGTAGTGCATTGTGGGGGAAATGTCCAACTAACTAAATGTCCCTGAACTTTTTTTCAGTGAATTTCAATGGTTTTTTAAATGCTAATTTCTAACTATAACGTGCCTGAAACCTATGGTTTTTTCAGTGAATTTCAAAGGTTTTTTAAATGCTAATTTCTAATTATAATGTTCATTAAACCTATTTTTTTCTGTGTTTTTTAAATTATCATCCCATTCTCAACCTGGTCAAAACTGCAAATCTCACCACTTTTCCATCGATACATTCTGCCCAAAAAATCGCCACAAATGAGAGCCACAACTAATGCTAATGATATGCAAAGTAGGCGTTCCCGTGGAAAAAAAACTAAAACACTACTTTCCCATATTTTCAACGACCAGCCAAATCTGCAATGTGATTCAAAAATCAGGCGATAAGCCTAGTTAGCAGTAACAAATTAATATCAGCCTTTGACTGGTATAAGGAGGTCAACTATCTACAGCATGAATTGGACCCAACTCACAGCCACATAGTAGTAGTAGTTACTTTATTTGTTGATTATGAAAAATCATTACAATCAAGGATACAACACGTTAGGTTAAGAACATTATTTTTTGCAGATAAAATATACTGCTTTATACTGGAAAGTTAGCAGCAATAATAGAGAGCAGCAATGAATAAGGTGCATTTGTGCTAATGGCTAGAAGACAATTCCAAATACTATTATTAAAAATTACATACATTTTCTTTTAGGCAGGCCTACAAGGTACATGTAAAAAAAAATGTAAAACCATTTATCATAAATCTCAAATTTGTTCATACAATCACTATAACAAAAAACCTTTTAAAACTTTAATAAGAAGTTGTGTATAGAACTTAATATTATTTTGTTTAAAGCAGATTATCAATTGAGCATTAAACATTTTTTTTTTATCAACACGTTCCTGTTTTAACATTCATTATCTGTCTTGGATAATAGTTTTTTTTCGGCAATATAAATCAACTTTACAAATTGTGGGGTCAAGCGGGGCATAATCCCAGTGAGACAGATAATAATGGCGTGTCGACATGTTCTCACCCCAAGTTCGTTAAAAATGGGTCTCAGCAGAGTCTTCTGCTCTTCTAGCAGTTGGGGACATGTAGTTACTATATGTATTAAAGATTCGTCATTGAAACCACATAGCCTACACATTTTGTAGACCAGTTCTTTTCCCATTTGGGTATTCCATCCTTTGTCGGGTATCTCACAAACTGCAATAACATAAATGTGTTCCTTAGAAATGGTTTTAAGTGGGTAGTCAGGTATGATTGAGGTTCTAATTTAATAAATGAATTCATAACTGACCAGTAGTGATTCTTTTTTTGAGCTCATCCTTGTCTAGAAGACTCGATAAAAGAGTAACTGAACGATTTAATGTTTGTTTAAAAACTGCTTTGCTCCTAACTTCTTCTTCAAAGGATGGGCACTTAAAATTGTGTAAACTCTCTCTTAAATAGGCTCTCCAACTCCTAGCATGCTCATACCTTGATATCTCTTGCCAGCATTGGTTTGCAAGGGTACCCAGTTCTGAGCGAATCAGAGCATATAACATTTTTAGAAAGGCAGATTACCGTACCAGAGTTTGTCTTTTCAGACCAAATTCTAACCTGACATTAGCGTGTCCTGTATGTCTAGGGATCCCAAAGACTGATTTGAAGACTTTTATTTGTAGGTCATCAAGAATTTTCGCATCTTTACCACGAAAGAGCCGTAAGCCAAAGAGGGAATCAGCTTTGCTTTCATGACCTTCAATAAATGTTCATGGTTTGGACATGACAACTTGTCCCTCAACTTTCTAAAAGCAAAGGACAAGGCCGTTGCCTTTGCTTTGAGGTTATTGAAATGCTGTCGTAGAATGTTATTCCTAGGTATTTATAATATTTCACAGTTTCAACGTGTAACCTGTTGATCTTCCATTCTTTCTTATCTGTTTTTGTACCACCTATTGTCATTATTTTTGTCTTTTTGGCATTAATTTGCAAACCATTAAGGGTAATATAATGTTTAAAAGAATCAACCAGTCTTCTTAGGCCTATTACAGAATGGGTTAACAGTATGGTGTCATCAGCGTATTCTAAGTATTTGATGCCTTTGCCTAAGAAGGTAGGTTGTACTTCTGCCATCACCGACTTTGATCTGAACCCATGTATTAGTATATAATAATTTGATCATGTTAAACAATTGGTTTGGGATACCCCATTCCAAAAGTTTGGCCCAAAGTAAATTACGGGGAACAGAATCAAAAGCAGCTTTAAGGTCGACGAAACAGATATATAACTTTTGCTTTCTGTATTTTGCCCTTTCGCCTAATAAAGTCAGTAAGGTCAAGTTTGTGATAGATGATTTGCCTCTTCTAAAACCGGTTTGGAAAGCTGGAATTAGATCTTTTTATGTAGCCCATTCTTCCAAGTCCACAAGCAAGCAGCTCGCAAAGATTTTTGCCTCCACGTCTGGTAGGGCAATTAGCTGATTATTTGCAGGATTGTCTTGTGGACCACTTTTGTATATCGGCTGAATTATGCTTCCTTGCCATGACTCAGGAACTGATTCAGATTTAATAACATCATTAAATAAAATCCACATCTAAAGACCAACACGTTATACAGCTACTGATCATGCAGCTCTGACACCCACAAGGCCACAACACCCACCGCCACCACCACCAGGACCTCCCCCCTATTACCACCGAGCCAGCGCAAAACAGGGCAACGGACCTTCACAAAACGCCATGGCCCCTCAGCCGCACAATAGCTGAATGTTGGGAAATGTGGGAACAAGGTATGTGTGAAGGAGGAAAGTCACCCATCAATTATAATGCACACAATCACAAGTGTAGCGGTGATGTGCTGGACAGACTTCACTATGCAAAGCACAAACCTCTCATTGTGGACATATACTACTGATACTTGTAGTGTTGTGCACAGTGGAGGCAACCATGTTACCTCAGGCAATGGGGAAGATCTTGGTCATGTAGCTGTGTTGTCCCCCCTGGAAGCTTAAGCGGAGTGAGCTGGTCTAACGTACGGCACTCCAGCATAGGAGTATGAATAAATAGGCTGGGGCTCTGGGCGTGGTTCACTTGTGGTAAGGCCAAAGCATCTCCCAGAGCGGCGGCCCTCACCCTGCCACTTGGCTGCTGCCATGACCGCGGGCCTCCTCGACACAGCCCCCTGCGAACCCAGCGGCACAGCACTCATCGCAACAACCCCAGGACCGCCAATGCCCCCGAACCTGCACCTGAGCAAGTGTGTCCATGTGGTCATTGTGTTAGCATGATAGGCACGGGCCTTGCAACATCACAGTGTCAGCGGACGTTACCGTGTCACCTCAGTGGCAGTCAGCCTGGACATGTAGCTATGCACGCATCCTCCTGCATGCACAAGCGGCGTGTGCTGGTCCAGCGTACACAGGTCAGCGGTCTGCCTATCCGGCAAGGGGAACGGGGAGTCTTGGACATGTCTGTGTTCAGGAAGTACAGCAAATCTGTGTCTCTTTGTTCTGGTGTGGCTGCCACAAGGGGCGCAGCAGTCGATGTTGTAAAGTGGCATGCACCACCTCCAAACTGCAGTGTCACGGTATGGTTGGAATGCCGCAGGATATGCACGAATAGGCATTAAAATGGTGTACTGTAGGAGTGCACGGGATACAACAGTGCACCGTTCAAAAGTGTGGGGGCTCGTGGGAGGGAGGAGCAGCTGTTTGGCAATGTAACACACAGTGAACCCGCCCATGTGCCACGTGCTGGGCATCTCATCCATGATGACCAGGGTCACAGACATCCCACAACACCCACGACCGGCCTTTGTACACATCCTGTATGAATGCAGCTGGAGAAGTTACTGTAGGGATGAAAGGTTCTTTTTCTGAGCTATCTTGCGCTAGCACATCTGCTGCTCCGAGAAGGAACTTGCAAGTGGCCAGCCCCCCCTGACAGATACGATAATATTTGCATCCGTCTCCCACACTACGCACTGCCCGATTTGAGAACAACGAGTACAGATCCCACACTCAAAAGTCCTTCATCGTAGTTAGCGTGCATGAAATGGCCTTCACATGTACTCCCACCACAACCCTGCCCTGAATCCATTGCACACAGACCCGGCTCATTGCACTAAGCTGTGCCATTTCATCCACAAGACTGGCACACGGCAAACCAGTGCCGCTACAAGTAATGCCACTGACACAATGGCAGAGCATCCCAAACAACTTGGTCGACTCCATTCACTTCAACCTATACCTTGCACGTCTGCTGCATGTCCTGGGTGCACTGCCTTTGGCAGTACTGCGGGTCACTTGCCGGCTGAGCTTCCGCATTGCGGACGTCACCTGAGTTCAACCTGTATTGCAATGTCGCACGTGCCTATCCTAGTGGTGCATGGATGTGTGCCTCTCCAACGAGTGGGCAGCTGACATGGATTACGACGAGTGTGTGTGCCCCCTGTTGGCCCATGATCAGGAGTGTCATGGTGATGCCCGTTTATGGCATGCATGGATGTTTGGCATGCATGTTGGGAACTGGGCCTGGGAGATTGCATGTGTCGTAGTATGCAGTGAGCAAATTGACCCACTTCCCGATTCGGCTTTGGTGCACATTGGGTTCGGTGGTTGGAGTCAGCACATCTGTCCCAGTGAGCTGATGGATTACGTCGACGACATGTCAAATATTGTGGCCAACCATCACTCATTAGAGATAGTGGCTTACGTAGCTGCACTCGCGTTCATGGATGAGTGACAAGGTACCTGCAACCACGACTCGATGTGCCACATTGCACATGTCCCCCCACATCATTGCACGTTGTACATCTGGTCACATGTCCCAAAACAACAGTGGACATGGCTGCATTGGCGTCGACTCATGTCCGAGGCACGGACAACCAACACTGCTTGACACTGACGTGTGTTGGCGATGGACTACCCAGAGGTGAACATGGACGTTTTCCTAGGTTCCTTATTCAGGCATACTGCTGCATTTCTGTGCATATTGTGGCACTACTCTTGGCCGTACTGACACACACTTTTTTTTATAAAGTTTCCACATTTTCACTTGTCTCCAAATGTGTTTTGTCTTCATTTGTATGCCAATATGTGTGTCACGGACTCTCTGTCTGGCTGCCATACGTGAATTTCTACCTCATCCGGACTGTGGGTTTGTACTTATGCTTCTCATGTGCCTGTGTCGTACTGATGCTTTTGGGTGCTTATCTGCCACAGGCAGGTGCATTTGTGTCCTGTGTTCGATTGTGCGAATGTTGGTGTTTGGATAACATTGTGTTGAATGTTGGTGTACTGTGCTTCCCATGTTTGTGTGCTGCATTGTGTGTGACATGTCCCTTCATGTGAGCTTTTGTTCACCCTTCTCCCTTTCAGGCAGTGTGGTTTTCACTTCCATGCTTGTTCAGTGGTGTGATGGTGGCGGGTTGTGTGAGTTGTGCTCCTTGTTGGTGTGTTTCATTTTGGCCATGGTTTGTCTATAGTTGTGCTGTACTTAATTGTGCATGTGTGCCCATATCCCCCCGTCCCCCCACTCCCTGCTTCCTGGTGCTGTTGTGTCTGTAATTTTGTTGCTCTACACATAAATACATGTAATGAACAAATTAGAATAGTTCCTTGATTCTTTTAGGTTTCAAAACTTCTCTCTATTGTTTTTTTTTATTTTCCATATAAACAGTTTTTTTAATATTCAAGGACACATAGAAGTCAGAAGTGCAACGTATTCTATCAACACACTTTCTAGAACATTCTACAACACGTGCAGGTTAAAAGTTAATCATTTTTTTTAAACCTAACAACATTTTTTTGCAACATTTTCTCGAACATTTAACGGCACGTGCAGGTTAAAAATTCACGATTGTTTTAAGTTCGAACAATGCCTTCTAAATGCAAATAGCAGGTGTGGTTGAGTTGAGCAAATTTTATCCTGTGATATGTACTCCACGTTTAAACTGCTTTTTCTTAACCAATCACAAAGATGCTTTTCCACAAAACGAATGTGCACCCTACTTTTAAAAAACAATGCTTTTCATTTCCCAATCAGGTATCATTTTGTATGGCAAAGAAAAGTAGTTCCCCATCTTTAAACATATCTCTTATTCTACGAACAGACTGCATGAGCTACAGACATCTATCCATTCCTCCCAGCCATACCTTCAAAATGCTAGTGTGGATCGTAGGACATAGCTCTGTTCTCTGGTGCAAGAGGTATGCAGAACAGAGACGTATTGATTTAGACCTAGGTTTACAAAATGTGGACATTAAATGGTTTGGACAGAGAGGATTGAAGTGGCACCAATTGGTGGCTTTGGTTAAAACCTGTTTGCATCTCCAACACCCTGACCTCATGATTGCGCACTGTGGTGGAAACGACCTAGGCACATGGACTGGGTTAGGTTTGGAATGCTAATGCAGGACACCTTTCGACAATTGATGTTGGTTTTGCCTCAAACTGTCTTTGTATATTCCAATATATGCCAAAGACAGAAGTGGAAATGGTCAAACCAATTTTGTCCTCAGATTGAAAAATCTAGGAAGAATGTCAACAAAGCTGTGTCTGCATACCTCAGAGACCATAGAATGGGGTCGATCTACAACAGCAACATATGTTTTCATATGGCTGATATCTACAGAAGTGATGGAGTACACTTCACTGCTCAGGGAAATCGAGTTTTTTCTGAATAACCTGAAGCTGTACATCCGCACTTATATGTAGCTCCAACTAATAAACACAAGGGTTCTTTTTAAAGCCGCTTTATATTCCCAATATCCGTTCGCAGAATGACAGCTGCAATCTGGCTAGCACAGGGAGACCTGTGGGCTGTCGAGCAGCCTCTCAGAGGAACACCTGTGGCCTGTGGGCTCAGCTCGCACAGGGACAGCTACAGGCCATTGGCTCAGCTCGCACAGTGTGAGCTACGGGCCATCGGCTCGCAACCTTACACCAGCGTGCTGGCTCGCAGACGGAAAGCTCCGGTCTAACTCGCAAAGGGACACCAACGGGCCAACGGCCCTGCTAGCAGAGACACACCTATCACCTAACGGACTGACTCGCACATGTACAGCTAGGGACACGACGGCTCACAGACGCACAGCTGCAAGCTGACGGACTGCTATTGTTTTATGCTTTAGGGTAGTACAGTGCTGTTTGGGTAGTGGGAGTTGTGCTGGGGGTAGTATTTTAGGGTTTAGGGTAGTGCAGTGGTTTTTGGGTAGAGGGTCATGCTGGGGGTAGATTTAGGGTTTAGGGTAGTGCACTGGTGTTTGGTTAGTGCAGGGGATCATGTTGGGGTAGTGTTTTAGAGTTTACGACAGTGCAGTGGTGTTTGGGTAGTCTTTGGGTAGTGTAGAGGGTCGTGCCGACAGACTGACTCACAGAGCTCCGAGCCGATGGATGGGCTTCTAAAGGCATACCTGCAACCTAGTGATATGAGGAGAGGCAGCGTGAAAGGCATATCTCACACAGACATAGAAGCCAGTGTTGCCACGCACAGGTAAAACTGCAGACCCGATGGCTTCTACACGGAGAGATGCAAGCTGACAGAGTAAATCACAAAATGTCTGCCAACACTTCCTGGTTTCAACAATTCACAGCCAATAAACCGCAAGCTGGTGCTTGTAACCCCTCAGCCAATCACATGTTAGAATTTTCACATTTCCATATCTGTAAAATTTGATATTTCTCAAAAACTACTGAACTGATTTACACTATTTAAACAAAAGTGTGCTTTCTGGACCATCACCTTTCTCCCTGCCAAATTTGGCGTAATTCTTTTCAGCAGTTTCACCTGTGGTCTTCTGTTAAGTTTCGTATGGAAATTCCATGGAGAAAACAGGTTTTAGGACCCTCTTTTTTCTCAGCCCCTCCTACACCATTCACCCCCAATTTTCAATATAGGTGCTAATCAAAAAAAGAGAAACTTTTTGGGTAATATCATAAAGATTCGTCAAATGATGCCAAAGTTACAAGCACATAGAAGACTCCAGGAAGGGGGCCGCGCAACCCCCCTCCCAACATAAGTGAAGCCCTGGGGCTGCACGGACCCCAGCGGACCCCCGCAACCCCTGTGAGCCCCTGCTATTATTTTTTAAGAAATACCCCCCCAACCTAGCCCACCCAAGCGCCTCATTATAATAAAACACGAGAACCCGCGACCCCAGTGCAAATTTTTGCAGATTTTTTTAAATGATGTTTTGGACCCTGGGGGTCCTCCTGGGACCCCCTGAGCAGACCTAGTGGGTCAGGATTGTTCTACCCTGAACCCTTTATCTTGTTTTATACCTTTGTTTCTCCGTTTTCGGGTGACTCGCTTCTGCCGAGCCACAAGATGGCTGCCAACACTTCCTGGTTTGGAGTGCTAGCAGCCAATCACAGTGAAGTTCGCGCAGGCGACTTAGGCTCCGCCCAGATATCAAAACTTTTATTTTTCTAATTTCTCAGCAACTACTGAAGGGATTTACACCATTTTTAAAAAGGTCGCTTTCTGACCCAAGCACTACCTTTCAGCCAAATGTGGAGTAATTCTGTTCAGTAGGCTCGGCTGTAGCCCTGCACAAAGTTTCCTATTGGAAATAGATTTTTTGACTCTTTTTTTTTTTAATTTCTCAAAAACTACTGAACGGATATACACCATTTAAATAAAGGTTGCTTTCTGAACCAAGTTCTACCTTTCTGCCAAATTTGAGGTAAGTCCGTTCAGCAGTTCAAGCTATAGCTCGTCACACAATTTCCTATGGAAATTAACATGGAGAAAACAAGTTTTTGGACCCCCCTTTTCTATCAGCCCCCGTGTTGACGAATCGCCCCCAAACTTTTTGGATTGGAGCTGACTTGGATAGACTTTTTTTGGGAGAATTTCTGGAAGATTCGTCAAACGACGCCAAAGTTATTAGGAATCAAAAAATGCTTTTCCTATGGAAACTAGGTTCTAACTATAACTACCTCCTGGCGACCGCCAGAAGGTAATATATATATATATATATACATATATATATATATATATATATATATATATATATATATATATATATATATATATATATATATATATATATATATATATATATATATATATATATATATATTGCAAGCAAAGAACCCTCGATTTGGTGCTGCACTCGAAGCCGGTTTCATTAAAAGCAAACAAGCATTTCTGACCTTGGATTTTTCTCTCTGCCTTACGCGTTTCAAAGTTACAAACTTCTTGGTCACAGGCATCCCAGTACTGAGGCAGTTATAAAAAAGGGCACTCTTACCAGCATGTTATTTATAACGTCCTTTAATTGGAAACAGGTAAGTTCAGTAAAGTACTGCATGCTGGGACTTGTATTGCATAGTGCTTTTTTCTTTCAGTAGATCGAGGGTTCTTTGCTTGCAATATATATATATATATATATATATATATATATATATATATATATATATATGGAGCGATAGAATGTAATCATGATGCACCAAAATCTGCAAGCATAGATATCCCAATTTTAATATCACTCTTAATACCCTGTACACCACGTGGACTGCAGTTGCAGCTAGATCATTTTGCATACTATTGCCATGCAAGACGCCTTGAATGTTCACCATTCCTTTATAGGCAAAAATAGGATATAGGGGCACATCTGGAGCAAGTAAAGTGCTTTGACTATTTGGGTGTTATATTGACCGACAACAAAATGTCTTAGGCTCCACAGCTAAGGAAAAGTAGAATGATTTTGCTCCAATAAACGATGGCCATGAGAAAGAAATACAAGCTACCTCTAGGGACGCAGTAGTCACAGCTCTGGATATATACTGGGCGACAGCCTTGTCAGGAGCATATTATGGGGCAGAGCTATGGGGATGGGCCGATATGTCTATGCTCAATGTAGAAGCAAATTAAATTATTAGGGTTATTTTTAACCTCCCGGTAAGCTCACCTCTTACATCACTTCGATTTGATATAGCATTAAAAAGAATTGACCACCCGATCCCATTAAAACGTTTAACATATTGGGTACACATTTGGACAACTCCAGAACTTGAGATTTACAGAAAAGCTCTGAAGGAGATTGTCATTCTGGATAAGAGAGTTCATACCCCATGCTAAGGAAGATAAAGGCAGTGTGCGAGCTTGTTAAGATGGAGGAGGTATGGCTCAGCCCTGATACAATGGCAAAGGGTGTTACTATAAAATTGAAACAAGCTTAATGGGAATGTATGATGGAACAAATATGGAAAGACCAAAAAGTGGGGGGTATAAGCAAGAAGTTATTGATCCATAAAATGTGCTTGAGCTTTGAGCCTTATCTGGATAGAAGATGCCCCACTCAGGCTAAGACATTGTACATAATGCTCAGAACTGGTACTTTGCTGCTAAATTCTTTTACTTCTACATGAGACAAAAACAACTCCTCATCCCCCAAGTTGGAGGAATCTGTGGATCAATTTTATTTCTGCCCTAGCTATGTCTTGCCCAGCTAGAAATGAAGTATCCCAGTGTACAAGTTGCTGGGCATTGCCCACCATTTGGAAGCATCCAGGATTTTTAAATGTGACACGAAAGAGATAATTGTTTTTAGTATGTCTAGATTTTTTTATTATTGGCATGGAGAATCAGATTAAACAAGTTAACTGTGACAACTTAGTGGAAGGTCCTTAGGTCTTATAATGGGCAAGTAACTATGAGATGCATGTGCATTTTAAATTGTGTTGATTTCAGTTAATTTTTTTTAATAACCTGACATATGAGGGGCATTAAGAAGCTTCAGTAGATTTAAGTACTGTATCAGCTTTTTAACCTTTAACTGTTGTAATATGATGTCGACAATGATTTTTAATGGTTTTAGGCTTATTTTTAGGTCGAGCCTTGGCAGCGCATGCGCTGCATGCGCTGTCTCAGCGAGACATAAAGTAATCTCTATGTTGGGTGAAACTTAGTGTAATTTGTCATGCCGCTTGCCTTTGGTTTAACTGTGGCATTGCTGTTGTAAGCTTGCTTTCTGTTGGCTGTTGAGAGCATACCGAACTTCAGTGTAGTCCGGAAGCAGCAGCGCCTAACTACAGTTTTCGTCCGCAGCAACACTCTGCAGGGCGCACGGGGAACTTTCTTTTTAAGGCACCATGTGGCTTGTAAGGTGGGCGTGGAGATCAATCTACTTTCCTTTGGCTTCCCCCGCCCCCTACTTAGCGCGAAGAGAATCTCGCGCCACAGCTTATTCTTTTTATTTATCCAAACTATTGCTACGTACTGCTCACGAACAGCCGCAGCTACCCTGCCCTCCCCCTACGGAGGCTGGCACTGTGCGCTGACATCGCAGTGATTGGCAGCTCTGCCCGAGCTGGTTCCGAGGAGTGGGCGGGACTGGTTCCTCGCCACAGCTTGAGGAGCAGCAGCTCTGCTGAGTTGTTGTGTGTCCACCTTCCCTCCTTCGCTGGGCTCTGCCTCCGTCCAGTTTCAGGACTTGAATAATCTATCCCTGGACACCATGATCAGTTCCAGGTTGATGTATGCTGCCTGCACTCGGAAGTACTTTGCGCATGCGCGCTCTGCTTTCTTCCTTTCGGTCGTAATTGAGTCTCAATGGCACCTGTGGTCAGTATCTGGTTGCTCTCTTTTGTTTTGATGTTAAGTGGTTTTTATTTCTTGGGTGACACGCTCTTCCCACTCTGCTTCTTGGGTTCTAGACTGTAGTCGACTTTGAGAGTTTGGGGCGGCGGTCTGGGACTCCGTTTTGGAGAGACTGAGGGCACGCTGCGCTGCTGCCAGGCGGCCTGTAGCAGATTTGTTTACCACGAGCTCTCAATACCGTGCAAGCTGAGTACCCTCGGGGATTGGCGAGAACAGACCCTGTGTGGCGTGTGCACGATTGGCCTTGTGAGGGCCTTGCTTTTAATACTCTAAATGCATGTGACTATATCCCCGCATGTCGGCGCAAAGAGAGTGATCCTACTTGATAGTTTTGTGCTGTGTGAAATGAGTTAAGCCATAGGGTGAGGTTTCCTGCTAGAGGAAGTTTACACCCCCACTGTTTAACCGTATTTTATGTAGCATGCCGCCCAGGTTATTCAGTTATCACATGACCCTGTATGTACACGCTCGCAGTTTAAATGTACATGTGTCTCGCTGGGTTGTGTGTTTTAACCGCATCATTTTCTCGGAGTTACATTGTCCTTTTCGTCACATTTAAAATGGTGCTTTTCAAACCCCCTTTACAGCATTGATAATTATTTTAAACAGAAGACTATTTTGGTGGGTAAAATAGACCACAATTACCTGAATTTAGTTAAAATGACACCTAAAGTGCCACGTTTTCAAGATTAACATCTCTGGTCATGAATTATTGTGTTTTAGGATTCTTGTTTTCTAAATGATGCCTCACCATAAGAGCACAATTACGCCAAAGCGGACAACTGTCTCTGCCAGGCCCAGCAGTAGCACTTTTAGCAAGTAACGGCTATTTATTTATTTTATTGTTGGTGTTTTTTTTTTGTTGCTACTAGTGCTCAAGCACCCCGGACTTGTATACTGTAATAATGACAAAAGCAAACCTGCTACCACTTCAAGGGTGACTAGATTAAAAAAAAAAAAAAAAAATAGAGACTTTCCACAAAACTAGAAATAGGACTACCATTTGCATTCATGGCCGGAGATGGAAATGATTAATTAACAGTGCAATAAACACAGAAAATACAGGCAATGAGGCATAAGGGGTCGTCATATGCTCACAGCATCATCTGTGCTAATTAGTTTTCTGTTAAGGGCAGCTAACCAATTAAGTAGCGGAACACATGGAAACTTGCCTCCTGTGTTTAGTCGCCTGCAAACCGAACATGTTAATTGTTGTGAAATCTGCCAGGACACATGGTGAAACAAGCATTTGCAATGCAATAGGTCTCGCATTTACACGAGTTTAAGCTATTGGCATTGTAAAGGACAATGCCTTTTATTTATATTTTAAAAACAAAAATAAAAGGCATTGTTATTTACAATGCCAATAGCTCAAACTTGCGTAAATGCGAGACCTATTGCATTGCAAATGCTTGTTTGTATTACTGTTATTCTCTTATTTTAAATAGGGTAGTCAAAGTTTTTTTCTGTTCACTTATAAAACTTTATTGTTGCTAAAGACTAAATAAAGTATTGAATTTAATTAACTTGGGTAGTTCGTCCTACGAGGGGTAGTTTTGGAACTGCCAGTGATCTGAGTTGAACAGGCAGCACCAGTATCAACTAGAAATTATACATTGTAGCCATTTACTTCAGCATCAATAAATGGTCCACTCTGGAAACTGTTGGTGAAGAATATTATTCTGGCAATCATTCTGATCTGAATTCGGGACCTGGTTTGAAGAAAATCTGGGTACATTTGCAGCTTGCTTTGGTATCGGAGGTTGAAGAACCTGCATCACTGTGGCTTGTGGCACATTAAAGTTCTGCGATTTAGGTCTGGGTACATTTTACTGCTGCATCGATTTGCTCTTCTGAAGTGGTACAAACCATAATATTTTTCCCTGATTTGCAGAATTAAGATGACAATCTCACTTCCAGTGCCTCAGCTTTTTGAAATAGTGGCATGGACTTCAATGTAGCTACATCAATTCCAGTACTTGGATCAATAGGGACCTGGGTTGTTTGATCAATCTTGACACAGTCAATTTCTTTGATGTGGTACCTTGGACTTCAACCACGTTACCACCTGTTCATGCTTCCTCTTCACTACAGATAAAGGACCATTAGTTAAAGGATCTCTTGTCGGCTTTCAATCGGGCCACTCTATAGCTATTTTACACAGCGTTCACAAATCACTTAGGACCACAATGTCAAAAAAGGTATTCAGATCAGTCCTCAAAACCTTTGAAATGTTCACAAACCACTCAACTTGTTTGTACCACTCCACAGGCTTCTCTCTTCATTTAGGAAATTCGTTTGTAAATGACGCAAGATCACTCCTATTCCAAGGTACATATATGTAACCTGCACTCAGTACCTCCTATAAAGGAAAATTAGTAGCTCCCTCCCTCCCTCCAGGAGGAGGAGACGGCTCTCTCATCATTTTCTTGGGAGTTTTTCTTGTGCCAGTTTAACTTTCCATTTCATTAATTCACTCCAAATTTGGATGTTGTGTATTAATTCCTGAATGTACATCTTCATTCCTAGTATCCTCATATGTTCTCTGTCCTGATCCAAAAAGCGAGTTGGTGTTTTTTTTGTAAAGTCTTTGTCCATTCCAGATGTACCTCATTCTTCTGAGCCAATTCAGATAATTTGCCAAGTGCATGTCTCGCACTCCTCGTAACAAATTTACTCATGAGCAAAAGTTCACTCAGCTGATATTTTTCTATCCTAAGACAAACACTTATTATTTCATCCAATTCCAACTTCAATTTTCCCACATCCACCAAGTTTACTTTCAAAATGGACTGCAGAATTCACTGACTCACTTACATACTCCCACTCTCATTCATTGTAGCATTAAGTACTTCCAGAAAGTCCTCCAATTCCTGGACATAAAGACCAGGATGTACCTTAGAAGTTTAGATACTGCCTTTACTGCAGGTGTACTGCTATGCATATGCAATGGTGGTTCCCAGGTAAGTGAACCCAGATCTGGTAACCTTGGGAATTACCTTAAAGGTCCAAATCCAGTTTTGTGCACAGATGGGTCTGCACTTGCACCGCAAGGAGAACTTGCATTAATCTGAGTTAAAAGAACAAAGTCTCCCACTTTCCAACTCATGGGGGTAATTTTGGATGCCTGTTGTTGAGCGGGAACAGCCAGATTTGGTATCCCATTTCCCCCAGCACAAGGTTTACATATAGAAATCACTGGTCCAATGCTAACAGGAACTGTAAGTGCATCTGGGGCTGTATAACCAGGAATTCCAGTCATTGAATTTCTCTCTATCATGTTTTGATTCACTGTGATAGTTCCAATCACCCTCCGGTCCTTCTGCATAGGAGCAATTCCTGTCATACCTGGACTTGTGAGTACTGGTGCAGTGGGCAATCCAGTATTCCCACCTGTACCCTCGCTCCCAGCTACCTTCGTTCGAATGTCATCATACAGAGCCGGTAGCTCAGATATTAATACGACTAAAGACTGTCACTAGTATCAATATCACTGTCTTCATTTTTCTCTCCAGATTCTGTTGTTCTCTTTTAGGTCCCTCTTTCCACTTATCCATTTTGCAATAATATGTATCATTTTGATTCTTCCATCATATCAGTTCTCCGCATTTTCTATTCTGCATCCCACCTCACATCTGCATAAGTACATGCAGCTTTTTTCAGTCATCCCTTGTATCTCTCCTTTTCTCTTACATGAGCAGCGGGTTCCTAACCATGGGGGTACAAAAGGGGGTGGTGATGGACGGAGCATCAGAACCAATCAAACACTCACACCCAGTCAACAGATCTGGGTTTGATCCATCACCGTTCTTTAGCCCACTCTGCCACCCCAGTTAAGACATGGCTATATGCAAATCAGTCTGACCCTGTGCCTCATGGGAACAGTCCAGCCCGAACTGCCAAGCCATGCCTTCCCTGGACCGGAAACAAGCTTCCTAGGACCGGTTTCTGGCATTACAGCCGTCTTCAGCCAGGCTTGCTTGAATCCAGTGGCAAAGTGAGCAAGGGACTCACGTCTGAGCATACCCTGCCAACTTATGGCGAACAAAGCGGTACAAAAGGGGGTGGTGATGGACGGAGCATCAGAACCAATCAAACACTCACACCCAGTCAACAGATCTGGGTTTCATCCATCACCGTTCTTTAGCCCACCCACTCTGCCACCCCAGTTAAGACATGGCTATATGCAAATCAGTCTGACCCTGTGCCTCATGGGAACAGTCCAGCCCGAACTGCCAAGCCATGCCTTCCCTGGACTGGAAACAAGCTTCCTAGGACCGGTTTCTGGCATTACAGCCGTCTTCAGCCAGGCTTGCTTGAATCCAGTGGCAAAGTGAGCAAGGGACTCACGTCTGAGCATACCCTGCCAACTTATGGCGAACAAAGCGGTACAAAAGGGGGTGGTGATGGACGGAGCATCAGAACCAATCAAACACTCACACCCAGTCAACAGATCTGGGTTTCATCCATCACCGTTCTTTAGCCCACCCACTCTGCCACCCCAGTTAAGACATGGCTATATGCAAATCAGTCTGACCCTGTGCCTCATGGGAACAGTCCAGCCCGAACTGCCAAGCCATGCCTTCCCTGGACCGGAAACAAGCTTCCTAGGACCGGTTTCTGGCATTACAGCCGTCTTCAGCCAGGCTTGCTTGAATCCAGTGGCAAAGTGAGCAAGGGACTCACGTCTGAGCATACCCTGCCAACTTATGGCGAACAAAGCGGTACAAAAGGGGGTGGTGATGGACGGAGCATCAGAACCAATCAAACACTCACACCCAGTCAACAGATCTGGGTTTCATCCATCACCGTTCTTTAGCCCACTCTGCCACCCCAGTTAAGACATGGCTATATGCAAATCAGTCTGACCCTGTGCCTCATGGGAACAGTCCAGCCCGAACTGCCAAGCCATGCCTTCCCTGGACCGGAAACAAGCTTCCTAGGACCGGTTTCTGGCATTACAGCCGTCGTCAGCCAGGCTTGCTTGAATCCAGTGGCAAAGTGAGCAAGGGACTCACGTCTGAGCATACCCTGCCAACTTATGGCGAACAAAGCGGTACAAAAGGGGGTGGTGATGGACGGAGCATCAGAACCAATCAAACACTCACACCCAGTCAACAGATCTGGGTTTGATCCATCACCGTTCTTTAGCCCACTCTGCCACCCCAGTTAAGACATGGCTATATGCAAATCAGTCTGACCCTGTGCCTCATGGGAACAGTCCAGCCCGAACTGCCAAGCCATGCCTTCCCTGGACCGGAAACAAGCTTCCTAGGACCGGTTTCTGGCATTACAGCCGTCTTCAGCCAGGCTTGCTTGAATCCAGTGGCAAAGTGAGCAAGGGACTCACGTCTGAGCATACCCTGCCAACTTATGGCGAACAAAGCGGTACAAAAGGGGGTGGTGATGGACGGAGCATCAGAACCAATCAAACACTCACACCCAGTCAACAGATCTGGGTTTCATCCATCACCGTTCTTTAGCCCACCCACTCTGCCACCCCAGTTAAGACATGGCTATATGCAAATCAGTCTGACCCTGTGCCTCATGGGAACAGTCCAGCCCGAACTGCCAAGCCATGCCTTCCCTGGACCGGAAACAAGCTTCCTAGGACCGGTTTCTGGCATTACAGCCGTCTTCAGCCAGGCTTGCTTGAATCCAGTGGCAAAGTGAGCAAGGGACTCACGTCTGAGCATACCCTGCCAACTTATGGCGAACAAAGCGGTACAAAAGGGGGTGGTGATGGACGGAGCATCAGAACCAATCAAACACTCACACCCAGTCAACAGATCTGGGTTTCATCCATCACCGTTCTTTAGCCCACTCTGCCACCCCAGTTAAGACATGGCTATATGCAAATCAGTCTGACCCTGTGCCTCATGGGAACAGTCCAGCCCGAATTGCCAAGCCATGCCTTCCCTGGACCGGAAACAAGCTTCCTAGGACCGGTTTCTGGCATTACAGCCGTCGTCAGCCAGGCTTGCTTGAATCCAGTGGCAAAGTGAGCAAGGGACTCACGTCTGAGCATACCCTGCCAACTTATGGCGAACAAAGCGGTACAAAAGGGGGTGGTGATGGACGGAGCATCAGAACCAATCAAACACTCACACCCAGTCAACAGATCTGGGTTTGATCCATCACCGTTCTTTAGCCCACTCTGCCACCCCAGTTAAGACATGGCTATATGCAAATCAGTCTGACCCTGTGCCTCATGGGAACAGTCCAGCCCGAACTGCAAAGCCATGCCTTCCCTGGACCATGGAGCACTTGAATTATGTAGGTCTAGGTTGTGGTTTCATCTTATATAATATTTTTCTCCAATTTTCCATGGTTCTCAAACTAAATGTACCATAACGTGGAAACACCAGTGCACCTTCTTTCACAGTGATCTTGTGCCATTGTTCAAGCCCAATACACGTGTGTAATGCTACATTCATCGACATATAATGACCTCTTACATCTCTAAGAGGTATCTGAACCTCTCCTCTAAACAAATCTCATACAACTTTAAAATATTTAATTCTCAATTTAAATTTGTACATTTTGACACAAAAATCAATATTTTGTTTAGAAACTTGTTGAAAATCATCAACCAGTTACAACACAGCACCTCATGACGTAGACAGCCAATAACAGCACAGCTTTACACCAACCGACCTATCCCATCGAGGCATACTGTGAGGCAATCTCATTCCTCACAGCAACTCACCATCCTTTACAGTTTTCACACACACCCTCTACAGCAAAACTCTTGCAAATAAATATAATGCAATATCAACAAATAACAACTGCCTCCTTTACTAAGGGCTTGACAGAAATCAATCATGCAAAGTAATACAGATCCTTATACAAATGAAACCTGTTCCTGCGGGAAACGCTGTGATCAGTGCAGCTCTCCTCTGTACAATAGATTTGCCACACTATTTGTACCTTATTTTCACACAACAAAACAAACGTCCCTATATCAAATGCACTGTCAACGACGTTTCATGGCAAACTCCACAAACCCTCAGCAGACAATTCAATACAGTGTCTTCTCCACTTTTTAATACCATCCCGGGATCTTAGGCATGTCGTACCCAATAACAACTTCTCCACAATGAGTACTACATCATCTAAAGCATTATCACATAACACAATCTCCGTAAGACACCGCAAGCTAAACATAAACCGCTTACACAACCCTATTGATACTCACTCTTCCGCTGTTACAACTCACTCGTGAACCACTGGAACATCACTGATATCGATTCCCAAGTCAAAACATAAGCACTAGGGACTGCAATGGGATCTAGACCAATCTAAAATAACATTTTTCTAACCCATCTACTTCACGTACTAACCATCCTTGGTATGCTACCATCTGAGAATGCTCTGGGCCTTTTCTTCCAATTCCACTCTGGTCAATAGACTTTTATAGTAGCCAGAGAGGAAGAGGGGTTAACACAATTTACATTTTAAGGTACAGTTCTATTTCTCTTTACATCATTTATAGAGTGCATGGCGAACCAAAGACATCACAGGGCTGAGTAAAAAGCAGCATCCCAACTGAGAGGACTCAACCCCTCAAAGACTGTGCTATTTATAGAACCAGGGTTTTTTGTGTTTGAAAAGCTTTATTGATCAAAAAGTTAATACAGAGAGACATCAGCAGACAAAAGAAAGAAATTCAAATATAATATTAAAACAAGACCTAGGCTGATATCATATAGTGAAAAATAAAAGCAATTTGTGGAGTTTTATAGAGGGGGAGTAGGGAAAAAAGGGAGGGAAGAGAAAAACAAGGAATGGGGGGAGGGAAGGGTTAATTGACACTGCAATAGAAAAGCGAAGGACCATAATATATAAGCAGAATACAATAAATAAGGCAATACACAATATTCAACCTAGCAGATTATATAACATAAGAATCATGTAAAGGAAGCAAAGAAGGACAGAGTCAGATATCTTCAAGGAGGTTTAAAATTTTCTGAATTAATATGTAAATGTTTCTATAGAGCCATTCGGTCCAAATAAGCGGTAAGAGGCAACCAGAAAAGATCCCTATAATGAGCTGGTTTACAGGAGGAGGCAAAGGCAACATCAAGTCTATGAAAGTGACAAAGAGAGTTCCACCAACATTGTATGGAGATATTCGTGAGGGATTTCCAGTTAGAAGATATGTGTTGAAATGCAAGATCAAGAATTAGGTCAAATAGACCATGGGAATGTGAGGAAAGATCTAAAGAATCAGAAAGGCTACCGATAAAGAGAAGAGGTATAGAGTGAGGAACGGAAAGAGTAAAAAAACGAGAGACATAAAACCAGTCTTTATCCCAGAATTGAGAAACTGTAGGACAGAGAAAGAAAATATGAAGAAGTTCAGCATTAGGAGAGCCCGTTGTCCAGCAATTAGAATCAGGAGAAACAGAGAAACGGGATAGAGAAAGCAGAGAAAGATAAAGTCTGTGATATAGGAATAATAGAGATTGGGTAAGAAAAGCAGAACGAGAAATTTTTAAGGACCTGGACCAAAATGTATCCCAAAGAGCGACAGACCAATCACATCCCAAGTCTGCCTCCCAAGAGAGTTCCAATTTAGACTTAACACAATCTGAGTTAGGAGATGAGAAGAATTTATAAATAAGAGAAGCTTTAGGAAGGGTAGGAAGTATCATGAGAAGAGGATGCCGGGAAACAGAAGATGATAAGGAAGGAAGGGAATAATAAATATCGATAACAATTCCCAAAAGGTGAATTTATGTAAAAAGGAGCGAGGGCAATGGAATAAGAGTTGAAATTGAGGAAAGGAGCAAGTGAAAAGGAGCAAGGGCAATGGAATAAGAGTTGAAATTGAGGAAAGGAGCAATAGAACCAGGTTTTAATCACTTTCCAGTACTTAGCTTGCTTCTATCATGCAAATCGTTGGCGGTAAGGTGTTCCAAAGCTTTGCTACATAAAAGCTGAAGGAGTTCCATCTTTTCTCATTTTTTGATAGTTGTGATAGAACCCATATGTAAATTCACAGACCTGATCAGTCTATTCGGAGTATAGGGAGTGATCAGTTATTGAAGGATAGGTGGAACATGGCCTTGCAAAGTCTGGTGTGCAATGCTCACTGATTTCAATTTCACTCTTCGGGCAGTGGAAGGCAATTAATGTCCCACAGGTATAAGGAGTTACCATTGGCCAATCGAGACACTACAAAGGCGTGAATCACCACTTGTCCCGAAGTCTGATGGAGCAAGTGTAAGGTCTTGCATACCAATTGTATCTCCTAAAACAGATAGCCACAGTTTTTGTGTTCTGGGCTTCCATGGTCAAAATATCTTCAGTCCACACCTCTAAGCTTTTCATGACAGATTTAGGGTTTGGCGGGGACCAAAGCTGATAGGCCAGCCAGACTCTTTTAGATGTTAGAATTATTCCCAAGGATCCTTAATTCTGTTTTTGATCAATTGAGTTTTAGGCAGGACTTATTCACACAGCTGGCTTTCTGCTCCAGACGTGATCCAAGATTAGATATTAAAGTAAGCAAGTCTGGGGGAAGAGAAAGCACCACCTGGTTGTCATCTGCTTACAAGACTATAGAGATTCCAAAGGAGGCTACAATATCTGCCAAAGGCTGAAGTTATATATTAAACAGTGTGTGCTAAGTGAGGACCCTGCTGTACCCCACATTCCCCCGGCAAAATGTTCAAGAAACAGTCTCTATCAAAGACTTAGAAAGTTTGTTCCTTTAGAAATGAACCCACCTACTCCAGGGCTTTGCTTGTGATACTGGCTCTATCTAAGTATGAAGTGGTCAACAGTATCAAATGCTGCACTGAGATCAAGGAGCACAGTAGCCGTTTTTGCGTCTTCCACTACTGAAACAAGAGCAGTCTCTGTATTATGCTTGGGAAAAATCCCTGTTTGTGTCTGGTGTAAGAATCAGTTATCTTTGAAAAACTTCGACAGACATCACATACTTTTCCGCCTCTTTGCTTAAATCTAAGAGCAGGGATATAGGATGAAAATTATCCAAACAGGACGAGACAGGATTAGGTTTCTTTAGGTCAGCTCTGACCACTGAAGTTTTCTATGGGTGCAGCACTATGTCTTTTTCCAGGGAGAGAGTGACCGATTCTAGAAAAATAGGAAAAATTGTTTCCATCCCTAACACAAGAATACTCATGGGTGGCGGGTCAAGAGGGGATCCTGATTTGATTTTCCCAAAAAGGATCACAAACCCATCTAAAGGAAAAGGGGGGAGTTGAGAAAGGGTGGACAAGCATCCATTCTGAATAATTTTCAATTGAGTGGAATACTTACTTTCATATTCCTTTTGGACTGATTGGTAGATGTTTACGATTTTAGAATTGAAATGCTCAGCCAGAGCATTATACCTATCTGTGGATGGTTAAGTTATGTGGACAATCCTAGTAGGCCCCAACAAGCACTTAGCAATTCTGAACATTTCCCTGGGGGGATTCACTGCATTGTTGAATTTAGTTTCAAAGAAGGAAGCCTGGGCTTGCCGAATTTCAGTGTGGTAGTTGTAGTTCCCTATTTTCTCCTGTTACAATAATTTTTTATTTTCAGTAAAATCCTTCCTCCGTGCCCTTTCTGCAATTTTGTATTCTTTTTTAGAGTTCTGAGGTGCGGAGAGTACCATGGAGGTGAATTATTTTTAGATTTTTGGATTATGGTCTTCATGGGGATAGTTTGATCTAAAGATTCAATCATTTCCGTAATCATATTAATCGCAGTTTGGGGTTCTGAATTTAAACAAGTTGAGGATAAACTTAAAATGCTTCTCTAGCTATCCTTAGACCTTGGCCTGTCTTTAACTCCTTTAAGTCTCTGGGGAGGAATAGGTCAGAGTACCTCAAGAATTATAGGGATAAAATAATGATCTGTCCAAGAGAGTGGCATCGGGTCCAAAACCTGTAATAGGGGATTGTTGTTAATTACAGGGCCCAAAAGATAGCCTCCTAAATGCATCAGGACATGGACCATCTGTTCAAGTTGGATGGCTGCTAGGTCGTGCCCAATGCTTACTGCTTGAGCAGCACTCACTTCCTCTAAATGCAGGTTCAAATACCCCAATATTGTAAAATGGATATATTTAGTGGCCAGATTTGAGACAGTTTCCAGGAAAGATTGAATACATTGACCAGTAGGACGTGGGGGCCCAATAAACTAATATTCCTGCAAGAGTAGATGTACAAGACATTGAAATAGCAAATTCAAGACTTCCACACTCAGGTATTGCAGAAGCGTCAGTTTGACAGATAAAACTAGCCTTCAAAATTATGGTCAGAACTCCACCTTTTTTATTTTCTCCATCCTAACGTATTATATAATAATTTGGGGGAAGGGCTTGAACAGTGTTGGAGCCAATTCCCCATGAAGCCAAGTATCTCTGAGGAAACGAGCATCTGGTTTAGCAATCTCAAAAAAAGAAAAGATATACAGCTTATGACATGGAGGTGGCCTTAAGTTCAGCAAATACATTTTCCCTCCCAATTTAAATAAAGATTTACTTGCTGGCCCTTCAACGGACAAAATCTAATCACAGTTCTTACAAAGATAATCCCACTAAAACAAATTCACTATGTGACTCTCTGGGGGCTTCTCTTGACTTCATCAAAGAATCTCTGGAATAGACTTTTATGTTGGGGGTGAGGAGGCAGAGTCCCTGGCCCCATTCAGAAGTGGAGGGGCTCAGGCGGTCTTGCTGGGCAGGCTAGCAGCACGCATTTCTACACGCGCCCGCTGCCCAACCATCCTTTGTCCCTTCAGAGTCAATCACATGGTTACTAAAGTGTTGTGGAATTCCTCTTCAAACAAGTTTAAAAGATTTCCAAAGAATATCATGGTGCTTTAAACACAGCTTGCCATGCAGTCAATGTATACTTTAAAAAAGATTACATGAGAAAAACGGCCCAATGTGATGACTCGTGGTGCAGCCTCTTACTCACAGTGTGATCATTAAGACTACCCAATGAGAGTCAAATTCCATTAATTAAAGTTAAAAGATTTATCATAAATTCAATTACATATTATAAAAGTATATCATTATCAAAGGAAGACCAAAGCATCTTACAATATTAGTCCTCAACAACAAAGAGCATATAAGAATGTCAGTAGTGGCGATACAAAAAATAGGGAAAAGAATTTGGTGAATAGCTGAATGTTTTGATCCTTCTTCCCAAATATGGAAAAGATGTGCAGCATCTTCTAAATTCTACCCTATCCTAAGGATAAGGGAAAACCTTTTGAATCAAGGTAGCAAAAAAGGTGGCAATATCAGAACCTCTGTAGAAGTTCTGTAGGTAAAGAATCATGTATAGCATGACGTCACACCTTCAGAGATCTCAAGAGAGGCTGGTACCTCTCCAAGTCTAAAGGGAATCTAATTAAACCTAAGATGGGTATACTAATTAAAATGCACAAAGAACATTTGCAGAAAACCTAACCTTATACACATCATAATATGTTTTCTTGTTCCCAGATAAGAATCTGGCACCTTGAACTCTATTCTCTTATTCAAATCTTCGCTTCCAAAGCATCTTAGGTTCCGCCCTTAGTTACCAACTGGTAACACTCCCTTTGTTCTTCATTTAAATCATTTGACCTTGCTAACTCTTCCTCGACTCTCTATCTCCGAAATACAATTTGCTTTTCACTAACTAAATAACAACTGCCTTTGGTCTGCACCTGCAGAGGAGAAAAGCATGCTGAAAAACAATATTCACATTAAGGTTAAATATTTCAACGGCAAATTTACGGCCCACCATCACTCTAACTAAACATTTCTCTTTAAAAACGTATTAGTTCTACAACCTACATATAATCCAGTAAATGTAATTTCTAATAATGAATCAAGCTATATTGTGCTGTACTCTTATATGTGGCACAATAACTAATTCACGTCATTTTAAGCAAAAATGAAAACTGGTCACAATTGATAAAGAAAGCATTAAAAACACATATGATTCATTCTCACTAATCAATGGTGAATGCAGTGCATTAAATGCATTTTAGCGCACCACCTTACAATCTAAACCAACAGAAGAATATTTTTCAGTTTTTATCAGATTAACAAATTTACTTACTACTGCTGACGTGAGCATGGAACGCAGTTGCTTTGGAAGAACACGGCCTTCCTCGAATTTCCAAAAAGGGGCATTCTTGTCATGAAAATGGGTCTGATTCTCACACACTGCTCACATGCCATAATCTTTACTTAATGGTGCATGTGCTCTAAACGGATGAGGGTGAAGAGCGCATAACTGGAGAGTAGAATCAGCGCATTTTACTTTGAGTGATGTAATGTTTATTTTTCTGCATCTTTGGGGGGGTTAGACGGCTATCGTTTATTTCAGCGAGTTTAAGGTGATATGCATACTCTTATTGTGTTTGTTCCTTCGATTTCAAAGATACACTCTGGTGGGTGGTTGTTGATTTACACACTAGACTAGATGTGTAATTTGGCTGAATCCAATGATACAAGTGTATACATATATTTTAATGATTACATTTGCAATTGTGTGTTCAGTTTTACTAAACATACCATTTTTGGTCATTTGAAGTTCTTCTGCTTCTCTGAATCAAAAGCATGCAATCTGGAAATCTGCCACCACAGTTCCTACACACCAGATGATCCTCCAATACATCGGTAACAATGATTTGATGCATTTGAAACTTATTTAGGAGCTATTGGTTCTCTGTGTTTCTGTCCTGAAAGGAAGAAATATGTTTTACTTCACTCTTTAGGATTTGAAGGAAAGGCTATTCTTAAACATCTGCCGGATTTAGTAGTAGAAGAGAGCAGAGATCTGCATGAGTATCAATAAACAGTGAAGACACTTGAAATGAGATTTATGTGATGTTCAGCTAAGGTTAGCTGTGCTCTCACTCAAAATTCCAAGAGAGTACAGCAAACAGGTGAAGATGTTGACTTGTATATTACATCCTTAAGACAATTAGTGGCTGGCTGTTGATTTGAACATTTTGGTGACAAACTTGTCAGAGACCAGCTCTTTAGTCATTGTTTAGATAAGTCTATCAGACAAAAGTTGTTGTTTATGGATATGGGTTTATTCTCAAAAATGAAATGGGCTCGAAAGAGCCAGCACTGCAGGCAGATCTATTCAATCTAAACCATGTTATTCACAGCAGGATGTGTGTTTGAGGTGTAGAAATGCTGCACACAATTTACGGGGAAGGCGGTGTCCAGCCAATATGCTGTATATAGACCCTATAATTGGTGGGGTCACTTTGCGAAGGTTTGTTAGAGTACCAAACCAAATATCACATCAAAAATCATGTTTGTTACAGATTGTTCCTCCCTGGTATAAGAGACTATTGTGGATGACGTGTGTGATATAGTTATGGTTGTAACAAGTGATGACATAAAAAACAGGCAATCCAAATGATTTTGTTTATACTTATGTAAATATCAACGTTGGGGATAGGTTGTTGCATTTCTTAGTGGATTTAGGAACACAAATCACTACGATTATTCATGACTTATGCAAAACCTTGTGGGGTCAAGAACCTTATTTTCTTCTGTTTAATCAGCTGTTTCCTATGCAGGACGGTGTTGGAAAATTGCCCTCTCTAAAGTGTCACCACAAACATTTTGACATCCTGCTACTCTATTTCTGTTGGCTTTAAGACTCAGAGCACTTTACCACTGCTAACCAATGCTAAAGTGTATGTGCTGTCTCCTCTAAACATGGTAATATTTGTTCACCCCCATTTGGCATATCTAATTTCCCTAAAGTCCCTAGTAAAGTGTACTGCATGTGCCAAGGACCTGTAAATTAAAGGCTGAAGAGGGGTGAGACCCCCTGAAACCGGTCCTAGGATGCTTGTTTCCGGTCAAGGGAGGACCTGGCTTGACAGTTCAGGCTGGACTGTTCCCATGAGGCACAGGGTCAAGACTGATTTGCATATGGCCAGGTCTAAACAGGGGTGGCATGGTGAGCAAAATAATTATGGATTTAACCCAGATCTCTTGACTGGGGGTGAATGTTTTGATGTGTTCTGGATTTCGTCCATCAATTATGTGACTAGTGGGCCTGCAGCACTGATTGTGTCACCCACATACGTAGCCTCTTAACCATGTCTCGTGCCTGCCACTGCAGAGCCTATGTATGCACTTTTACACTGTCATATCAACCTAGCAAGAAAACCCTCTTACCAGGCCCAAACCTTCCCTGTTTATACCTATAAGGCACCCCTAAGATAGGCCTTGTATAACCCACAGGGCAGGGTGCAATGTATTTACAAAGGAGGACATGTACTTTTAAGTTTTATATATTTTGGTGGTGCGAAACTCTCAATTTCTTTATTACTACTGCAAGGCCTATATCTCCCATAGAAAACATTGGGAATACCTTAATACATTTCTTAAGTGTAATCCCAATTGTGAAGTGATAAGACTTTTTGAGTTTGTTGTCACTTGACTCATAATTTAAAATCAAAACGTATGGTGAAGTTGGGTTTTAGATCACAGTTTAGCAAATGCCACTATTAGAAAGTTGGCATGTACCCACTTTATCCATTTGGTGCCTGCTGCCTGTCTTTGTTCAGTCTGGGTTGGGTAACAACTAGGCTTTGTATATTCCCTCTAGGCAGCCACAAACCAAGCGCTCTTAGGTGTGAATGTTGCATCTTCCTTGGAGGTTTGGAAGAAGGCACTGGGCACAGCATCACACTTACACATGAATAGGCTGGAGCCTGTCCGCACACAAAGGGCTGCATACACTCCTGTAGTGAGTCTGAAGCCAGAGCAGGAAGGGCGGACCTCTGTGTACTTCAAAGCTTTATTTGAAGTCTCCTCCACTTCAAAGGCACAACTGGGTATACATACTGGACCTCTAACACCATAACATCAGTACGTTTCCAGAACTGTGACGACTCTGCCAGGAAGAAGAAGTACTGCTGTGCTGATTAAGGACCTCCACTCTGCTGGAACTGCTGTTTACTGACCTCCTGCCTTGCTGTCTTGCCTTACTGCCTCCTGCTTTCTCTCTTGCTTGGTTGAGAAGGACAGGTCCTGCAGCACTTGAACCCAGAGTGACTCCAATGGCTTTCTGGCTTGCCCTCTGTTTTCTAAGTCTCAGGGATACAAAAGACTTACCACCCTCCTGTTACAACCCTTAGACTGAACTGCTTGTTAGTCTGTCCTGCCAAGTGGTGCCACCCCAGCCTTGGACACTTGGATGTGGACCTAAGGGTGTGCTCCAGTGGAACTGGTGCACCCTCTGCTGCAAGAGCAGAATCAATGTATCACCGCTGTTGCGGGAACGGGATCAGTGCATCACACTCGGAAGTGCCACTTCGGAACCAGCACATCTCTACCACTGCATGGAGAAGATCAACACATTGACTCTACAGCATGGAGAAACTCGGTGCATTATTTTCGGAACAACCGCACAGAGCAACCAGTATATCACTCATGGAACCTTTACATATCTGCCACTGTGTGGAGAAGATGAATGCAGCACCTCTACAGCTGTCAAGAAAACCAGCTCATTGCCTTTGGAACCACCACACATCGGAAAAGGCGCATTGCTCAGGGAACCGTCACATCACCATCGATGTGTGGAGAGATCCGGCGCATCACCCAAACTGCATGGGGATCATCAACACATCGCTCAGATGCACCATGTATCTTTATTGACGAAACCCCAGGATCAAGGTACTTTTGTTGTGTGAGCCTAAGTGGGTCCATGTATCTGGCCCACACTCAATTGTGGTTGGCTTGAAATTTTGACTTTGTCCCAGTCCAGCGTGTCTAATTAAATTGTTAGGCACTTATTGCTTCTATCCGCTATTTTTGCATTTGCATTTTATATTTAATAATACATATCTAAAGTGCATTTTAGGTGTTTTGGTTTTATTTTATTTATTAAATTAAGATCTATGTTTCTAAATTGGCTTTTACTATTATAATGTCTAAGGGCCTGATTCCAAGTACAGCGGTCCATAGGACCTCCATCCTTGCGGTGGCGGGCCAACTACTGCCACCACTGTGGCACCATGTGCTGAATTAGGAGTTTTGCGGTCGGACCACCTCAGGACTGCTGCCTCTGCTGGGATCCAGAATCTCGTGCTGTTGCAGTCTAAGGCAGTAATATACTGGTGGTGCTGCTTGCCAAATCACCTCCCTTACTATGGCACTGAGCCCGCCATGAAAAGGGTGGCAGTGAGGCAACTAACTGGGCCTTAAAGGCCCCCCTGCCATCTGTCGGTGGGTACAACTTGCACCCCAGTTCAGGCACAGTATGGAATGCAAAACATGGTGCATTACATGCTGCGGCGGTCTCATGGCAGCGGTATGTCTTAAGGCTCTACAAGGTGCCTTGGACAGCCTCTGCCATGACACCCCCAATGCACTGCCTCCCTGTCATGGATTACAGTTGCAATTTGGTGGGAGAGGCTCACTATGGGCTTGTCGGTCCTTCCGTCCTCGGTCGTCCGATGGCAGGCAGATGGGAAGACAACCAAACGTATAATCAGGCTGCAGGTGTTGCATGCATAATTTACACTCAAGTTAAGAGAGATCCCGGGCCACACGGTCCAGCGAGGTGATCAGTGAGGAGAGATGGTGGTCTTTTCTTACCTCAAGGGCCAATGCCGCATACTGAGTGGATGGTAATGACATTTATGATGCTAATGTGGGCTATCCAATGGTGACGCATATTAGTGTGTGTGGGGTTGCTCTGTCATTTTGTGGATGTTGTCAATCTGTTCTTTTTTCTTAAGGATCAGAATAGTAGACAGTAAAGAAGCATTGCAGGATACTTCCACAAGGGAGTTGGGGACAAACTTTCTTGATCCTGCTGCGTAAGAGGATTTGTTAGTCATGTACATGAGTTACCACGGAATGTTTCAATATAGGGCATTTTAAGTGCAAAGGTTAGTAACACTTTTTAAATGTAGTAGGGGGTATATTTATGAGTCTGTTGCATGGCTCTTGCACCACTCAGCGTGATGCAAGAGCGATGCAACTTAAAAATTAGATTTATGAAGCCACATTACATGGCCCTGAGTTGCTTCATGAATCTAGAGAAAGGCAAGGAAGAGCCATTGACTGTATTCATTACACTGCACCATGGAGTTGTTTCCATGGGCATTACATGGTTGTTCAAATGCTACATCTATGGATTTTGACGCATTCCCAGATTTACCAGATGCGGTAGACCTGGGAATGCATTAATTGCCTATTCTTTCTCAGGTGAGGCGTAACAAGGAGAAATATCTTTAATTCTCCTTGTTTTTTCCTCTTTCTATGTGTGCTGCATTCCATGGTGCTAGAGTGCCTGCCTTGGTCCTAGTCAGTGCTAGGTACTCAAGTGCAGGGGAAATGGCCGGAATGCACCGTATTGACTTAAATGCGGTGTATTCCTGCCCTTTCCCTGTCACGCAGTGCAGCGCAGGAAGGTACTAGGTACTCCAGTGCAGAGGAAAAGGCCAGAATGCACCGTATTGACTTAAATGCAGTGTATTCCTGCCCTTTCCCTGTCACGCAGTGCAGCGCAGGAAGGTACTAGGTACTCCAGTGCAGGGAAAATGCAGGAATGCTAACAAAAAGGTATGCAGTTCCTGATATTAGCGCAGTGTGTGTTAGAATCACTAGGTCCCAGGGTGATGGTGTGAAAACAATCTGATTGAACGGAGTAGAAGGTACTCCTTCTGGAAAAGAAGACCCTCACACACCCAACAAGCGGGTGTCTTGCTTCATCACCGGGTCTTTGCTCCTTATCGGGCCGGCAGTGCAATGCCCGATCAGGCACCCCGAGGGGGCCTTCCTGTCGGAGATCTTTATTTCCAAACGCCGATGAGTGAGGTGTGTGGGGAGAACAGTTAATTATGATAAATGGTGTAGGTGCAAGTGAAGTGAAAGATAAGTGTACTAAAACAGGGGAGGTGATCCACTTCAAACAATTTTATTAAAGTATGGTCACCACCCTGATTAAAAACAATCCGCACATCTCTCACCATTAGGTGTGTGAGTAATATGTGCTAAAGGGATAAAAGAGGTCAACATGTTTCTTGCCTAGGATTATATTAAATGGCAATTCTTCAGGACCAATAAACGAGCATATACGGCTACCTGCACCTTTTTGGTGGTGGCCACAACCTCTAAGAGGTGTCAATGGTGGCCACACATACAGCACCCTAAAAACGTGTGGTACCGTGAATACCAAGAACACACAACCTGTGAAAAAAACACAAAATTAAAATCATTGTCATATTAAACGATTCGAGGCATCAGGTTTACTTGAGACAACAAGTGATGTCAGACATAAAACCGTGGCATGCGTCGATTGTGAGCAGATATTAATAGGACTTTATAAAGGCAAACAGCAGAATCTCAATTGAAAACCATCTCCACAATTTCAACCCAGCAAGGTTGCATCGATTTATCGAAAACAGTCTAGCATAAACTCACCCTAGTAGGCTGTGGAGAAAATGAGGCCAGGGTAGGAAGGCACTGAATGCTAGTGTCCTAAAGGGAGGAAGGTAGATAAAAAACAAACAAACAACAGATGCGTCAGGTCAATAAGCGTCAAGAGCACTCAATATAAGTTGGAGAACCCATGTGGTGGGATGTCTCATGGTATACATAAGCATGTAAAATTTAGAACTGTCACCCAATCATATGAGGGCGGAAGTTTGCTACAATGGTCAATGAACACACAAACTGGAAAATGGGTGTGCTTGTACCTAGGATGGTAAAGTACTAATAAAACAATGGTTGACGCAACCAGTTATCCTGTACGTCAGCGCCAGTGCATGGCAATTGAGAATGTAACAGAACTAGTCTCAGCGTAGGTCAAGGAGGCAAACAATGGTTGTGGCAACCGGTAATCCTGCAAATCAGCACAAGCGTATGGCGATTGAGAATATAACTGAACTAGTCTTAGCGTGGGTCAAGGAAGCACTAATGTAACAGCCATAAACAGTGCAATCACATCACGTGTCCGACCAGTCTCTCCTGTGCATTACGTAGTCAACTGAGACTAAAAAACTGCACTCTAACTCAATGAACGATACAACAACTAAAAAATACTCACGATTTCGTTGTATTAACGTTACCGTAAACCTAAGACCCCGTCAGCCGCTCAAGTCTGGTGATAGTAAGGTCGACTGGCTCAAAGAAATGAAAGCCGGTCGGCGTGCTGCGTCGGTACGTCTGGGGCGGTCGCAAGCGGTAGAGGCGTGGCCACGTCTCAACCACTAGGCCGCCAACTGTGACGACTGTCAGACGGGTGGGGACGCAAAAGGGGTTACTATGGGAACCAGTATGTAGAAGGGAATCCCTCTCGCTCGCGTGCGTGTGACGCGGTCGCAACCAAGGAGGGCGTGGACACCAGTCAACCAATAGGTTGCTCCCCTCGGAATGGGTTACCAAATAGGCGATTGGATAGAAGGTTGCCATAGAAACTTGTTAGCGACGCATGCTGCCGTACACGAACAACCAGTACATTCGTTTGTGACTAAATCTATGGCACCCTATTTAATTATATCTAACTGAGCGCTGTGTGCTACAGAGCTTAGTTAGTGCCAGGCACGAAGTGATACAGTGAAAAGCACAGCGGAGGTCCGCACACAGGGTTGACAACCCTGTTGCTAAAGATGGAACTGAAGACCCAAGAGTATGGGTATTATTACCTTTCGGCGACTAGTATACATGAGTAAACCCATACTACAAAAATTGATGATCAACAGAATTGTTGCCAAGGGCCAGCAGTGGTTGTTCCTGGTATCGGAGTAACCTCAGTAAGTGTGCCTATATTGCGAAGAAATTAGGCTCATAGAATATTAAAGGTCAGGAAGATAGTAGCCTAACTCAAGTGAGCATGCTCCACGGGATGTCCTCATTAAGGCCAGTGGTATCAGCAGCCAATCTCAGGACCCAACGTTGTTCGAGCCTAAAGAGGGCCTTTTTAGACATATGGGGGTGAGATTCCAAAACCACCCATTCAAATGAGGTGGGAGCATGTCGTTCCAGGTTGTAATGGGTCGTCATTTTAGTGTTGGTCTTTGCGCATCTGAAATTACTTTTGTGTTCCAGCATGCGAGTTTTAACAGCACGCGTAGTCATGCCTATATATGGTAAGCCGCATGGGCAAGTCATCAGGTAAATGCAATTTGTTGAGTTGCAATTTGTATGTTTGTGGATTTAGTCTCAGTTGACTACGTAATGCACAGGAGAGACTGGTCGGACATGTGATGTGATTGCACTGTTTATGGCTGTTACATTAGTTACATTAGTGCTTCCTTGACCCACGCTGAAACTAGTTCAGTTATATTCTCAATCGCCATACGCTTGTGCTGATTTGCAGGATTACCGGTTGCCACAACCATTGTTTGCCTCCTTGACCTACGCTGAGACTAGTTCTGTTACATTCTCAATTGCCATGCACTGGCGCTGACGTACAGGATAACTGGTTGCGTCAACCATTATTTTATTAGTACTTTACCATCCTAGGTACAAGCACACCCATTTTCCAGTTTGTGTGTTCATTGACCATTGTAGCAAACTTCCGCCCTCGTATGATTTGGTGACAGTTCTAAATTTTACATGCTTATGTATACCATGAGACATCCCACCACATGGGTTCTCCAACTTATATTGAGTGCTCTTGACGCTTATTGACCTGACGCATCTGTTGTTTGTTTGTTTTTTATCTACCTTCCTCCCTTTAGGACACTAGCATTTAGTGCCTTCCTACCCTGGCCTCATTTTCTCCACAGCCTACTAGGGTGAGTTTATGCTAGACTGTTTTCGATAAATCGATGCAACCTTGCTGGGTTGAAATTGTGGAGATGGTTTTCAATTGAGATTCTGCTGTTTGCCTTTATAAAGTCCTATTAATATCTGCTCACAATCGACGCATGCCACGGTTTTATGTCTGACATCACTTGTTGTCTCAAGTAAACCTGATGCCTCGAATCGTTTAATATGACAATGATTTTAATTTTGTGTTTTTTTCACAGGTTGTGTGTTCTTGGTATTCACGGTACCACACGTTTTTAGGGTGCTGTATGTGTGGCCACCATTGACACCTCTTAGAGGTTGTGGCCACCACCAAAAAGGTGCAGGTAGCCGTATATGCTCGTTTATTGGTCCTGAAGAATTGCCATTTAATATAATCCTAGGCAAGAAACATGTTGACCTCTTTTATCCCTTTAGCACATATTACTCACACACCTAATGGTGAGAGATGTGCGGATTGTTTTTAATCAGGGTGGTGACCATACTTTATTAAAATTGTTTGAAGTGGATCACCTCCCCTGTTTTAGTACACTTATCTTTCACTTCACTTGCACCTACACCATTTATCATAATTAACTGTTCTCCCCACACACCTCACTCATCGGCGTTTGGAAATAAAGATCTCCGACAGGAAGGCCCCCTCGGGGTGCCTGATCGGGCATTGCACTGCCGGCCCGATAAGGAGCAAAGACCCGGTGATGAAGCAAGACACCCGCTTGTTGGGTGTGTGAGGGTCTTCTTTTCCAGAAGGAGTACCTTCTACTCCGTTCAATCAGATTGTTTTCACACCATCACCCTGGGACCTAGTGATTCTAACACACACTGCGCTAATATCAGGAACTGCATACCTTTTTGTTAACATTGATTGTTGGGCATGTATGCTGGACCTACAATAATATTAAGCTAGTTTATTATTGTTAAAGCCCCCCCCTTCCCTCTTTCTTGTTTGAGATTTATTGCACGGGCTACCCCCGTGGGAAATTCAGGATACCAAGCAGTTCGAATGTATCTGCGTGGACCATTTCATTAGTAGGCAGTGCTCAGAATTGACCTTGTCTACTTTTTAATAACATTGGTCTCTTTGGACCTTACTTCACAGTTTCCATATGGAGGACTTCCAAGGGCTGAGCTTTGATGATGAAGCAGCAGCAGCAATACTTAGAACACCATCACTGTTGGCCCCCGATGGCAGTGCTGCCTCTGGGAGCCATACAGAAGATTGGACATCATTATCTAACCTCAAACATGAATGGCTCAAAGTAACACTCCATGGAGCCATGATGACGGGATATTTAAGGGCAAATATAGCTCCCAATGGGCTCATTGTAAATAATTTTCCTTGCCTATTTTTGGAAGATGCGCTATTTAAAAAAGAGTGGTCCCTGGTAGCATGGAAATGCACCAGGGACTGGCTCATTCTTATCATCAACACCGCAAAAAGAATAGCGGATGCTTTGTTAATTAAGATCCAAACAGCGGAGGGTGCTATTAAAGTCATTATTCAAACAACTACATACAAGACTAAATTAGCTGAAATTAATGCTGAACTTGCTGAAAATAGGGAATATCTGATGAAGCAGAAAATAACTAAACTTCAAAAAGATATCAAGAAGTTTTCGACGGAAAAGGTATATCCCAACCTTAAAGCAGATTATACCTCCACAGTCACTAGTTACTCATCAGACGAGAATTCAGGACCTTCTAGACGAAGCTCCTCGACCAACAGTGACTCAAGTACAGGGAGTTGGAATAACAACAATAGGAAAACAAGACCTTTCCAGCAATCAGGCTATCCAGCATTCAATATGCCTCCTTTTCAGGGACCCCCCCCTTCTGGCAATATCCTATGTATCACCAAGGCCCTCCCCCGCCCTTTTTCCAACCCAGGAATGAACAACCTTTTTTAGACAGAGGCTGGGGCAGAGGAAGAGGGCGAAGAAGAGGGCGACAGCAAAAAAGAGTCCAATGGCAGGAACAACCTCCGAGGACAGTGGAAACCAGGAGTCAAACCAGGGACAAGAGAGACTGATGCTCAATCTTTCTACCAGACCTCTCACCCCCGTGGAAGAAAGTGTGCTCCAGAAAGGCCTGGGGTTTGTCCCAACGCCCAAAACAGATAGATTCCGTGACACTTGCGAGATCCAGAACCTATTTCGCAAGATTAGGCTGAAGGCGTTCTTTCAAGATCATCCGCCACCTAATCACGAAGATTCTGGCCTCCATAGACCTTCAACCTTCACGCCTACAAGGAGTATGGTCCCACCGGAAGTACTGACCTTTGAAAAGGCAGTCTTGAAGGATCTCAATGTGGATACTGATCCAGTACCTTTTCAGAACTTATCCACGAGTGAGAAGTTGGCTATAAGAGATCTGGCTAACGACAACACCATTATCATAAAACAAGCAGATAAGGGTGGGGCCACGGTTATCATGTCTTCAGTTGACTACGATACTGAATGTCGTAGGCAACTTACCAATACTAGATATTACACGCCCATCAAAGAAGACCCCACCCCACGGCTGACCCGGACCATAGGCTCCATGGTCTCCATGGCCGAGCCAGAAGGGTGGATTTCTAAGAAAGAAGCTAATTTTCTTATAGCTAAAGAACCAGTGATTCCCTTCTTCTACTGTCTGCCTAAAATTCACAAAGGAATATCCCCTGTGCCTGGACGACCGATTGTATCTGGTATAGGGTCTGTCCTGGAACCACTATCACAGTTTGTTGACCATTTTATCCAGCCCTTGGTCAGAGCCACCCCCTCTTACATTCAAGATACCTCTGATATTCTTCGACTTTTGGAAGGGTTTCAACACCCACAGGAAATAAACCTCTTGCTGACATTGGATGTTGAGGCGCTATATACCAACATACCCCAACAAGCCACCCTCCAAGTTATCGAGGATGCACTAAGCAGCAGTGAGATTATTTCCAATACACCTGTACCATTCATAATGGAATGTGCGAGCCTTGCCTTGACTCAAAACTTCTTTGAGTATAACACACAATTGTACCACCAAACCCAGGGTACTTCCATGGGCAGTACATTCGCGCCGAGTCTGGCATGTATGTACATGTCAGCCTTTGAAAGTAGGGCCATACATCATTCCACCAACCCCTACTCGGCGAATGTACTGCTCTGGAAAAGGTTCATTGACGACATCCTGATTCTGTGGAAGGGAGACTACACGAAGTGCACAGAATTCTGCACTTGGATAAATACTTTAAATCCCTATTTGAGATTTACCCACACCATCTCTGATACAGAAGTACCTTTCTTGGATTTACTCATCCGCCTTGAAGGGGGTAAGATCTCCACGAGTCTATATCGTAAGCCCACAGATAGGAACAGCCTCCTCTTATTCAGCAGTTACCACCCGAAATCGTTGAGAGAAAATCTACCTTTCGGACAATTTTTACGTATCAGAAGGAACTGTAGTTCTGTGGTAGACTATCAGAAAGAGTCCTCAACGCTTATGAATGACCTGATCAAGCGAGACTACCCCACACAGGTCGTGTCTCGTGCTCGCAAACGAGCGAGAAATAACAATAGAGAGAGTCTATTAGACGTCAACATTAAGGAACCTGATCAATCCTTAACCTGTGTTACCACCTTCACCCCTGATTCGAACAGGATTAAGGCGATCATCAAAAAACACTGGGGTATTCTCAATACTGGAGATCTAGATCTGGAAGTCCCCAGGTTCGCGTTCAAACGCACAAGTAACCTGAAGGACCTACTAATACATACTAGGCCTAAGAAACCAGCCACTGGGTCTCAAAGACTGCTGTGGAACTTACCTCCAGTTAAGGGTCATTACCCCTGCGGGTCGTGCTCTATGTGCCCACAGACACACACCAGTAAAGAGTTGGTACTCACTAATGACGTTACCTGGCAAATCCACAAACATACAAATTGCAACTCAACAAATTGCATTTACCTGATGACTTGCCCATGCGGCTTACCATATATAGGCATGACTACGCGTGCTGTTAAAACTCGCATGCTGGAACACAAAAGTAATTTCAGATGCGCAAAGACCAACACTAAAATGACGACCCATTACAACCTGGAACGACATGCTCCCACCTCATTTGAATGGGTGGTTTTGGAATCTCACCCCCATATGTCTAAAAAGGCCCTCTTTAGGCTCGAACAACGTTGGGTCCTGAGATTGGCTGCTGATACCACTGGCCTTAATGAGGACATCCCGTGGAGCATGCTCACTTGAGTTAGGCTACTATCTTCCTGACCTTTAATATTCTATGAGCCTAATTTCTTCGCAATATAGGCACACTTACTGAGGTTACTCCGATACCAGGAACAACCACTGCTGGCCCTTGGCAACAATTCTGTTGATCATCAATTTTTGTAGTATGGGTTTACTCATGTATACTAGTCGCCGAAAGGTAATAATACCCATACTCTTGGGTCTTCAGTTCCATCTTTAGCAACAGGGTTGTCAACCCTGTGTGCGGACCTCCGCTGTGCTTTTCACTGTATCACTTCGTGCCTGGCACTAACTAAGCTCTGTAGCACACAGCGCTCAGTTAGATATAATTAAATAGGGTGCCATAGATTTAGTCACAAACGAATGTACTGGTTGTTCGTGTACGGCAGCATGCGTCGCTAACAAGTTTCTATGGCAACCTTCTATCCAATCGCCTATTTGGTAACCCATTCCGAGGGGAGCAACCTATTGGTTGACTGGTGTCCACGCCCTCCTTGGTTGCGACCGCGTCACACGCACGCGAGCGAGAGGGATTCCCTTCTACACACTGGTTCCCATAGTAGCCCCTTTTGCGTCCCCACCCGTCTGACAGTCGTCACGGTTGGCGGCCTAGTGGTTGAGACGTGGCCACGCCTCTACCGCTTGCGACCGCCCCAGACGTACCGACGCAGCACGCCGACCGGCTTTCATTTCTTTGAGCCAGTCGACCTTACTATCACAAGACTTGAGCGGCTGACGGGGTCTTAGGTTTACGGTAACGTTAATACAACGAAATCGTGACTATTTTTTAGTTGTTGTATCGTTCATTGAGTTAGAGTGCAGTTTTTTAGTCTCAGTTGACTACGTAATGCACAGGAGAGACTGGTCGGACACGTGATGTGATTGCACTGTTTATGGCTGTTACATTAGTGCTTCCTTGACCCACGCTGAGACTAGTTCAGTTATATTCTCAATCGCCATACGCTTGTGCTGATTTGCAGGATTACCGGTTGCCACAACCATTGTTTGCCTCCTTGACCTACGCTGAGACTAGTTCTGTTACATTCTCAATTGCCATGCACTGGCGCTGACGTACAGGATAACTGGTTGCGTCAACCATTGTTTTATTAGTACTTTACCATCCTAGGTACAAGCACACCCATTTTCCAGTTTGTGTGTTCATTGACCATTGTAGCAAACTTCCGCCCTCGTATGATTGGGTGACAGTTCTAAATTTTACATGCTTATGTATACCATGAGACATCCCACCACATGGGTTCTCCAACTTATATTGAGTGCTCTTGACGCTTATTGACCTGACGCATCTGTTGTTTGTTTGTTTTTTATCTACCTTCCTCCCTTTAGGACACTAGCATTTAGTGCCTTCCTACCCTGGCCTCATTTTCTCCACAGCCTACTAGGGTGAGTTTATGCTAGACTGTTTTCGATAAATCGATGCAACCTTGCTGGGCTGAAATTGTGGAGATGGTTTTCAATTGAGATTCTGCTGTTTGCCTTTATAAAGTCCTATTAATATCTGCTCACAATCGACGCATGCCACGGTTTTATGTCTGACATCACTTGTTGTCTCAAGTAAACCTGATGCCTCGAATCGTTTAATATGACAATGATTTTAATTTTGTGTTTTTTTCACAGGTTGTGTGTTCTTGGTATTCACGGTACCACACGTTTTTAGGGTGCTGTATGTGTGGCCACCATTGACACCTCTTAGAGGTTGTGGCCACCACCAAAAAGGTGCAGGTAGCCGTATATGCTCGTTTATTGGTCCTGAAGAATTGCCATTTAATATAATCCTAGGCAAGAAACATGTTGACCTCTTTTATCCCTTTAGCACATATTACTCACACACCTAATGGTGAGAGATGTGCGGATTGTTTTTAATCAGGGTGGTGACCATACTTTATTAAAATTGTTTGAAGTGGATCACCTCCCCTGTTTTAGTACACTTATCTTTCACTTCACTTGCACCTACACCATTTATCATAATTAACTGTTCTCCCCACACACCTCACTCATCGGCGTTTGGAAATAAAGATCTCTGACAGGAAGGCCCCCTCGGGGTGCCTGATCGGGCATTGCACTGCCGGCCCGATAAGGAGCAAAGACCCGGTGATGAAGCAAGACACCCGCTTGTTGGGTGTGTGAGGGTCTTCTTTTCCAGAAGGAGTACCTTCTACTCCGTTCAATCAGATTGTTTTCACACCATCACCCTGGGACCTAGTGATTCTAACACACACTGCGCTAATATCAGGAACTGCATACCTTTTTGTTAACATTGATTGTTGGGCATGTATGCTGGACCTACAATAATAATAAGCTAGTTTATTATTGTTAAAGCCCTCCCCTTCCCTCTTTCTTGTTTGAGAAAAATGCAGGAATGCCCCATATTGACTTAAATGCAGTGTGTTCCTGCCCTTTCCCTGTCACGCAGTGCAGCGCAGGAAGGAACTAGGTACTCCAGTGCAGGGAAAATGCAGGAATGCCCCGTGTTGACTTAAATGCAGTGTATTCCTAGCCTTTCTCTGTCAAGCACTGCAGCGCAGGAAGGTCCTAGGTACTCCAGTGCAGGGAAAATGCAGGAATGCCCCGTATTGACTTAAATGCAGTGTATTCCTGCCCTTTCCCTGTCACACAGTGCAGCACAGGAAGGTCCTAGGTACTCCAGTGCAGGGAAATGCAGGAATGCCCCAAATTGACTTAAATGCAGTGTATTCCTGCCCTTTCCCTGTCACACAGTGCAGCACAGGAAGGTCCTAGGTACTCCAGTGCAGGGAAAATGCAGGAATGCCCCATATTGACTTAAATGCAGTGTATTCCTGCCCTTTCCCTGTCACACAGTGCAGTGCAGGAAGGTGCCTTGCTTTGCTGCCCTGCGTGACTTGGCCATAGTTATGGCTGTTAGTGGTCTGTATAGGCAGACATTGAAATCGTGGCCTCTAGTAAGGGAGATATGTGCTGATCTCCCTAAGGATGAAGTCTTATCAGTGGGTATTACCCTGAAATCGTTCATTTCTACCTGTGATCTTTACAAATTCTGCTACTTCATTATAAGGTGGTTTCCTGGATAATTTAGTGATTGAATGTTACCCTGTTGGGGCATGTATTGGAATCGTGCCCCTTGGTTTAGGATAAGTGTGGGGAACTTCCTAGTTATATCTACTGGTACCCATTATAGTTCATTTTGCCAGTAGTTATGGATAATCTGATTCTTCATTATCTGGTGTTTACTTCGAGTATTTAGTGGTTGAATGTTGCTGTGTAGATCATGTGTTGGACCCCTGGATTAGGAGACATGTGGGAAACTTCCTAGTTATATCTATTGGTACCCATTATAGTTCATTTTTACTAGTAGTTTTGGATAATCTGATTCTATGGTATATAAGGTGGTTACCTGGGTTATTTAGTGGTGGAATGTTGCTGAGTAGGGATATTTATTGGAAGCATGACCCCTGGTGCAGGAGAACTATGGGGAGCTTCGTAGTTGCATCTCCTGGTACTCATTTTAATATTTTTTTTAGCAGTAGTTTTGGATAATCTGTTTCTTCATATAAGGTGGTTACCTGGGTTGTTATGTGGTTGAGAATTGTAGTGATGTCTACTGGTACGAGTGCTTCATTTGAGCCGGTGGTTGCAGGTGGGGCCCACCAGCACTCATGTTTGGGGACCAGCCCTTATTTCTCCTCATCAGGCAATGGGCAAGAGCGGGAAAAACAAAATCAGGGTGAAGGAGGAATAAGAGAAAGATGTAAAACCCATCACAAAGGAACAAAGCAGGAACATGCACGAGGGAGCTAAAGGGGTACAGTGACAGGGAGTGTGCAATAGTGGATTAAAGAGGCATTAGGTGGCATCAGGACCACCCATCCTTGGGACTGGTGGGCTTCTGAGCACAGTTTTAGCACCGGCAGGCATTCTTTCACAAATTAAGCACAGACTGCTAGATATAGTGAAACTCATTATAGTTATTTTCCCACTTGTCATGGATAATCTGAATTCTTCATTATAAGTAGGCTTTCAGGTTTATGGTTTTAACTGGTAAAGCTTGTTATAACCCTATGGGTGCAAACACTGAAGAACATAGTTGTACTTCTCTGTAAGATTTTTATAATACCAGCATAGGGAGTCAACACACTGCAAGTGTAGGCAGGCAGTAGGGCATTTACTGATTTTTCTAATTCAAAAGAATGGTTGAGTAAGGAGAGTTTGAGAGAAAGTGTATAGAACAGTGGGGTGGAAAGTGTCAGAAAGAGTGGTGATAGAGTAAAGAATGGTAGACAGAAATGCAGTGGAAGGAACAGTGACAGAGTTAGGCAGGGAAGAGTAAAGAGGGAAGTGTGCTAGAGTGAAAAACTGCAAAACAAAAGTGCAGAGAAGACTGATGAGAGGTACAGTAAGGAGCAGTAGATAGAGTACTGTGGGAGAAGAAAACATAAGAATAGTTGAAGAGACAGGAGAAGAGGGGGAGGGGATACTATGTGATACACCTGATTGTGACTTACAAGAGCCAGTTGTTTGGTAAAGCTGCAGCTGTGTGCAGTTCCTCTGAAGATCCTGGATGCTTTTTCAATAACTTTAAATCCAAAGGAGTCAAACCATCTATAAGTATAACTAATATATGTGATCAGCCTGTGGCAGTTATGCTGATAGCCCAGAAGGGCTGTGTTTCTAATTCAGAATGCTAATAATCCTGATTGTGTGTTACAGATGTACCGCATCTGGGCAGATGCCCCCGCATAAATATCATGTGCAAGCAGCCGCTGCCTCCCCCAGAGTGCCAGAGCGACAGCCAGTGCCCTCAGACTCAGAAGTGCTGCGACTTCTGCGGGAAGAAATGTCTAGATGCTGAGTTCGGTAAAGTATCCTCAGAATCCTACCTTCCTACTTTTCCAAAAATAGAGTTAAGATAGTTAGGGAGAAGGCGTACAGAGCAGTGGGGTGGAAGATAGTAGAAAGAAGAGTGGTTCAATGAAGAGTGATAGAGTGAAGAATGGCAGAGGGAAGAGCAGTGGAAAGAGGAGTGATAATGTGATAGAGCGGTAGAATGAAGAGTGGTGGAGCGTAGACAGGTGCGTGAAGAGTGGTGTGAAAGGGGAGGGGTTTTGTGAAATGTTCAGGGTGAAGAGCACTAGAGTCAAACACAGTAAAATGAGGAGTGGCAGAGAAGAGCGGTAGACTGAAGAGAGGTAGAGTGAAGTGTCACAGAGAGAATAGTGTGGGAGAGACAATGTAAGAATAGTAGAAGAGAGAGGAGAGGATGTCAGGGGGAGGGGGCATCATGTGCAACTCATTAAAAGGTGCCTTGCAAGAGCTACAGTCATATGTGGTTCTTTGTAGGATTTTGGGCACCTTGCATTCCTCTTTATTTCAAAGGAGTCAAGCCATCTATAAGGATAATTCAGTGTGAAGATCTGTGAGCAACCTGTGACAGTTGTGCTGGTAGTCCACGAGGGCTGTGTTTCTAATTCAGAATGTTAACAATCCTGATTGTGTGTTGCAGATGCACCGCATTCTGGCACATGCCCCCACAGAAAAGCCAAGTGCAAGCTGCCACTCCCTCCCCCACAGTGCCAGACCGACAGCAAGTGCCCACAGTCTCAGAAGTGCTGCAACTTCTGTGGAAAGAAATGTTTAGATGGTGTTTGAGGTTAAATATGCTCAGAATCCTACCTTATTGGATGTCAGGAGTCAACTACGAAGCTCTATTGCTTCTTTTCCACATAACACACCCAAAAAACTTTTGAATGAGTTGTTGCGATATTGAAGAGCCGCATAATATAATACTACATATAATAGCATCTTTGTCTTGCTTTGCACCACTTAAAAAATTAACTTGAATGTAAATTTTAAAAAAACTTCTGAATAGTTAAGCATTTTTCTACTTATTCACCACAACATTTTCACTGAGTTTAAGAACAAAAGCATTCTATTCCATAGTGTCTTCCTGTCGCCCCTAAGTAATCATGGTTCAGCCACACTTTCCACGGAAAAGGCCTTTGTTTTTGCCCATAACTTTGGCACTCCTAAGTGAGTAGGAGTCAAATGTGGCACTCGCACAGACCTCACACACCAGATGTATGGGATGAGCATTTCTCCCTAATAGCATCGCTTTCTTTTTAATTGTATCCCTATCCCATTTTATCTGTCATTAAAAATCACATCCAATTTTCTTCTGGGATTAGAAATAATTTTAAACTCACCTCACACTTCACTACTGCCTTTAGGCAGACAGGTGACCTCCATGAAGATGGACGCTCTTTCACTTGGAGAACGGGGCACTCAAATAAAGATGATGCGATGATGATGCGACCCACAAAATCAACCCAATTGGGGCAAACATACTGCTTTGAGGTCGAATATGTGTATGAAGGTCTTGAATGAAATCCTGATGATGATGATGAAGTATTTATTAAGCGCACAATACCCAAGGGTGTCTAGGTGCTAAACCGTGAAGGCAGGCGGATGCAGCTAGATGGATTAGGCATTGTGCCCAAACATCCAAGTTTTAGACCCTCTCTGAATTTTAGCAACTGTTTCTTTTTTTGAGTGAAGTTGGTAGCGAGTTCCAAAGTTTGGTTGTTGTGTTGGTAAAACTCTTACTACCCCATCTGGCCCTTTTTATTCTTGTGATGACAAGATTCCCAAGCTCAGCTGATCTGAGAGATCTTGCTGGGATGTAGGGTTTAAAACGGTTAGTCAGTTGCATTGCCCCTAAGTTGTTTTACACTGGATCCGTTTTGCCACAGGCCGCCAGTAGAGACTCACCAGGGCATTGGTCACAGAGGTAAACTTAGAGATTATCAAAAGTACTCTTGCTGCAGCATTTTGAACAGTCTGTAATTTGTGGATACTGAGTTTGGATGCCTGGTATAAGACCTGGGGTCACCAAGCCCTAAGGGGGTAACGTGACTCGAGCGGCTGGGCACCCAAAGGCTTTTGTGTAAAGCGACCATACAACACACACCCAGGAAACGCACACAATAAGGGACGCCACACTGTAGGGTTTGCAAATAACTCAAGTTTATCCAAGCAGTTAGATGTAAATGCAGTTCCTCATATATAAATGCGGTTCATGAGATATAAATGCAGTTCATGCGATATAAATGCAGTTCATGAGATATAAATGCAGTTCATGCAATATAAAAGCAGTTCATGAGATATAAATGCAGTTCATGAGATATAATGGCATGGCTCACATAGATTAGCATTTGATTCACCGGCATCCTATTCACCAGCACTTTCCCCAGAGGCCCTAGGCCACCTTTGTATATCCTAACCTTGGTTGTAAGGGCTGGGGATTGTAGCGCCACACCTGGGGACACGCAGGGACTCAGGTCAGACTCAGGTCAGACTTTGCGGGCTTCCCGCTACCCCTGGTACCCTTCGCGCCTCAGTGGGCGATTTCCGCGCTATACGCGTCAATCTGGCCTGGTACACCTTTGGACAAAGCCTACGAACACAGCACTACTCGTAATAACTAAGCAGTGGACACTTCTGAGTAGAGCCTACGATCATAACGCTACTCGTAATAATTAAGCATTGGACACTTCTGAGTAGAGCCTACGATCATAACGCTACTCGTAATAATTAAGCATTGGACACTTCTGAGTAGAGCCTACGATCATAACGCTACTCGTAATATCTAAGCATTGAACATTTCGGAGCAGAGCCTGCGAACATAGCGCTACTTGTAACATCTAAGCATTGAACACTTCGGAGCAGAGCCTGCGAACATAGCGCTACTCGTAACATCTAAGTATTGAACACTTCAGAGCTGAGCCTGCGAACATAGCGCGACTCGTAATTTATCAGACTGAAGCACTTATGAGCAGAGCCTACAACCACAGCGCCACTCGTAATATACCAGCATCCGGCACTTCTGGGCAGTTCACGGAGCACAACGATACTCATAATGAGCAAGCCTCCCGTACTCCAGTGCAGTTCGTGGGGCACAACGCTACTCGACAGTCTTGTAGGAAGGGGCAATCCCTCGGAGGGGTGTCACAGTCTGGGGTGAACGGGGGAACTCCCACGGAGGGGAACCAGGGTCTCAGGGTGCGGTGCCGCTCCCGGTCTGTAGGGGGCGCACCTGGGTCCGTCCCAAGCCTCCCGGCTTACCTTGATCTCGACGTCTCGAGGCGTTAAACCATGCTCCGGACTCCGCAGTCGATTCTTCCGCGACGGGGGCAGGCCACGGCCTCACGCACCTCCTCCAGCAGCTGCGACGGCAGCGACGGGACCCCGGGCTTCTCCGCGGGCCTCTACACGATGAAGGGGCACCCTTCAGGCTTCCGGGCCGCGACGGTGAGCGCGCTCTAGCCCTTGCGCCAGGGGGGGGGTCAAATTAAGCAGAGAGTTCCACGCTCGACGGGGCTTGCTGCAGGGGATCCCCGGCCAGGTCAGGGAGCGCAGGGGTCACAGCGCTAATACCTGGTCAATCCCCAGCAATTCCACAATCAGCTTGGCATATGGTTTTCGTGTTCAGGTTGTGACAGGAAGTCGCAGCATTCAGTTTCAGCATGCGGTCGTGTCATGAGGGCTCAGCATTCAGTTTCTGCAATCAGTTGCCATATGAAGTCTTGATGGCGCAGATGTCTCTGGCGCCCTTGGGGGGTTCTGTTCCTGGGGGGTAGGGATTGAGTTGGCGACTAGGTCCTTCCTAGTCAGGCTGGGCAGAGGTTCCCTGAGTCCTCCTACTGCTGGGCAAGATCAGTGGGCTTTACAGGATCCCTCACTCACTTAAGAGGCAGCACCTAAATCCTGTCACTCTCAGAGGCATAAGTCCCTGGCTAGGCCCTACCGCCTAACACTCCTGCGTGGATTCTCCAGCTCTGCTTTACCCCACTGGCCAACTGACTAGAAAAAGTTCCCTCCCTCTGTTAAGTATCCCTAGGTCAGGTGACCTCTATCCAAGGCGGCAAAAGTAAAAACCACACCTCCCTTCTAGAAGGTTCCAGCATATTCCAGGAGCTTCCCCATTCTACCTATGGGACAAAAAAGGCGGGCTGGTGTCGCAACATTAATGTGGGGTCCCAGCCAGCTCCTGGCAGCTAGGGTGCTACTAATGAAGACCACTCTGCAGTAGCAGGTGCCTGTGGCAGCCATCTTGGGAGAAAGGAGCACCTGCACCTTAACACTGATTGGCAGTGAAAAGGCGCCCGGAGACCTAAGTCCAACATCAAAATGAGGGTGGAAAAAGTGAGGCACGATAAAAAATGGAGGGGGAGACCACCCTAGGGCTGACAGGTCTAACACGCATCTCCCCCAGCCGAAAGAGGGGAGAGCTACCCAACCTCTCGGGAGTTCTCATCGCTAAGGCGGAAAAACCTGGAGAGACCGTCAGCATTGGCGTGGTCAACTCCGGGTCGATGTTCCACCCGAAAGTCCATCCCCTGTAGGGAAATGGACCACCTCAACAACTTGGGGTTTTCGCCTCTCATCTGCATGAGCCAGCGAAGGGGCCGGTGGTCGGTCTGAATGAGGAAGTGAGTTCCAAGGAGATATGGCCTCAACTTCTTCAGAGCCCAGACCACCGCAAAGGCTTCTCTCTCAATGGTGCTCCATCGCCGTTCCCGAGGGAGGAGTCTTCTGGATATGAAGGCCACTGGTTGATCTTGGCCCTCGGTGTTGAGTTGCGAGAGCACCGCACCTATGCCGTGCTCTGAGGCGTCTGTCTGTACAATGAACTCCTTACCAAAATCTGGAGTTGCGAGTACTGGAGCGGTACACATCGCATGTTTCAGCGTGTCAAATGCCTCCTGGCAAGCAGCTGTCCATATAACCTTGCAAGGTTGTTTCTTTGAGGTCAATTCCGTCAAGGGGGTTACGATGGTACCATATCCCTTGACGAACCGGCGGTAATACCCAGTGAGGCCGAGGAAAGCTCGGACCTCTGTTTGGGTCTTGGGGGGCTCCCAAGCCAAGATGGTCTCTATTTTGGCCTGGAGGGGTTGCACCTTACCTCCGCCCACCAGGTGTCCCAGGTACACGACAGATCACTGTCCAATCTGGCACTTGCTGGCTTTAATGGTTAGGCCAGCGCGTTGCAGGGCCTGCAATTCCTCCTGGAGGTGCTGCAGATGGTCCTCCCAGGTGCTGCTGAAGACAGCTATGTCATCCAGGTATGCCACTGAGAAGGACTCCAGACCAGATAGTACCTGATTCACTAACCGCTGGAATGTGGCTGGAGCATTTTTGAGCCCAAAGGGCATTACTCGAAACTGAAAGTGGCCCTCGGGGGTGGAGAATGCTGTCTTCTCCCTTGCTCCATCGGCCATGGCAATCTGCCAATATCCGGATGTCAGGTCAATGATGCTGAGGTACCGGGCTGCTCCCAGCCGGTCCACCAGCTCGTCCGCTCGTGGGATGGGGTGAGCATCTGTCTTCGTGACAGAGTTCAACCCCCTGTAGTCCACAAAAAACCGAAGTTCCGGTGTGGTACGCGGTGGGGCCGCTTTCGGCACCAACACCACCGGACTAGCCCACGGGCTGCTGGAAGGTTCTATCACCCCCAGCTCCAGCATCTTGGCTACCTCACGCTGGATGCTATCCTTCACTCGGTCAGAGAGCCGGTAAGACTTGTTCTTCACCGTGGGGCTGTCCCCTGTGTCCACATCATAGGTACACAGATGAGTGATTCCAGGCGTGAGGGAGAACAACGAGGCGAACTGTCCCAGGACATGGCGGCAGTCCCTCTGTTGCTCTGGGGTCAAGGATGGGGAAAGGACTACACCTTCTACCGAGCCATCCTTCTCCTGTACCGCTAGAAGGTCAGGAAGAGCTTCACTCTCTTCCTCTTCGCTCCCATCCGTCACCATAAGGAGAGCAAGCTCTGATCGCTCATGGTGCGGCTTCAGGCGGTTGACGTGGAATACCCTCAGGGGCTGTCGGGGGGTCTTTAGATCAACTACGTATGTGGTCTGGCCTCGTCGCTCCACAATGTCATACGGACCAGTCCACCGGTCCTGGAGGGCACAAAGCTCCCCAGGTTCCATGACCCACACCTTCTGTCCAACGTCCAACTCGACCGTCCGAGCGTTGCGGTCGTACCACTCCTTCATAACGGTCTGGCTAGCCTCTAGGTTCTCTGAGGCCGCCTTCCACAGCTTGGCCATCTGGCTGCGGAATGCCAGCATGTAGCTGACAATGTCACGGGGAAGCTTCTGTGAAGTCTTCTCCCACCCCTACTTCACTAAGCTGAGGGGACCCCTAATGGTATGGCCATAGAGCAACTCAAACGGGCTGAACCCGACTCCCTTCTGCGGTACCTCCCAGTAGGAGAACAATAAGCAGGGGAGGAGGACGTCCCATTTACGCCTCAAGCCCTCTGGCAGGCTTCGGATCATTCCCTTCAAGGTTTTGTTAAAGCGCTCTACGAGCCCGTTAGTCTGGGGATGGTAAGGAGTGGAGAACCGGTAGGTCACTCCACACTCCTTCCACATGGCCTGCATATAGGCCGACATGAAATTCGTGCCTCTGTCCGACACCACAACCTTGGGGAATCCCACTCGGGTAAAAATCCCCAACAGTGCCAGAGCCACCACCGGTGCAGTGATGGTCCTCATAGGAATAGCCTCTGGGTACCTAGTGGCATGGTCCACCAAGAACAGAATGAACCGGTGTCCCGCAGGCGGTCGGAGGGTCCAACGGCCCAACAATGTCTATGCCGACCCTCTCAAAAGGGGTCCCGACCACCGGGAGCGGTTCCAACGGGACCTTCAATTTAGTCCCAGTCTTGCCACTTGCCTGACAAGAGTTACAGGTCTTACAAAAGGTGTCTAAGGCGATCCTCATCCTGGGCCAATAAAAATGTGGGACCAACCGTGCAAAGGTTTTGTCCTGACCCAGATGTCCGGCTAAGGGTATCTCGTGCGCTAACTCCAGCAGGAAGGCCCGGTAACATTGGGGGACCACTATGGCCCTCGAAGATCCATGTACCGGCACCTTAGGCTCACTGTACAGGAGACCATCCTCCCAATACACATGATATCCGCCCGCCTCCTGACTGGCCACTTGGGCTTCGGCCTGTCGCCGCATGCCTTCAAGCATGGGGCACGCCCTTTGTGCCTGACAAAATTCCTCCCGGGTAGGCCCTCCTTCCACATGCCAGTCGGCAAGGGTCGGCCAGTCCCCCACGGGAACGACATAACCTCCGCGGACTCCGGGCGCACCTCTGCGGCCTCCCCATCCATCTCACGGGGCGTGTCCTCTACCACCTTCTTCTTTCCACACTTGGCGTTGGGTTGGGCCATGATTCCAGGCTCCAACCCGGGTTGAGTTCCATGCCGGGCAGCCATGGACCGCGTGACTACGCAAGTCCACCCTGGTAATCCCAGCATCTCGGTATGAGCTCGAAACTCTACATCTCTCCATTTGGTGTGCTCCAGGTCGTTCCCTAGCAAGCACCCCACAGGCAAGGCAGGGCTCACCGCAACTCTCAGTAGGCCTTTGACTCCTCCCCGCTCCAATGGAACACGAGCCACTGGATAGTGACTCACACTGCCGTCAGCCAATACGGCCGGATGGAACTCCTTGGGGACTACTTGGTCTGGGGACACCAGCCGCCTCACTACGGTGGTCATGCTGGCACCTGTGTCCCTCAGAGCCTCCACATCCTCCCCGTTAACTCTCACCCTCTGCTGATATTTAGCAGTGTTCAGAGGCAGGGACACTACGGGGACCATCTCTCTATCCCCGAGTGAAACCAGGGTCAGGCCTGTCCACTCCCCTTCCCTATCTAAGGGCAGCTCCACCCCAAGCGCTACACTACTTACCCCGGGACTCTTCCCGCCCGTTGGGGCTGGGGGTCTCTTGCAACACTTGGGATCTCCTTTGTAGTGTCCAATTTCCCCACATTCATAGCACCTCACAATCCTTGGCTGCTGACTCCTGTCAGGGTAAGTGGGTTTTGTGGAATTGGACGGGGTGTGGTTCCTACTCCTTTCCCAAACTTATTTTGGGGGCCTTTTGAGAACTCCACCTTTTTATCTCCCCCCTCTTTCTTCTGGGGGAAACCCTGTCCGCCTTTCGAGCCATCTCCCCAGAGACCCTTGTGAAACACCCGGGTGCTCACCCAAATATCCGCCTCCTCCGCAAGCTCACGGGGATCCGTTAACTTGTGGTCCACCAGATGTTGGCGCAGCTCCGGAAAGCACTTATCCAAGAGGTGCTCCCTTAAACAAAGATTGTACAACCCTTGGTAGTCCTGAACCTCGCTGCCACGCACCCAACTATCTAGTGCCTTACGGGCATAGTCAAAAAAATCCACCCAATTCTGTGTGGACAGCTTATGGCTGCCACGAAACTTCTGCCTATACCTCTCGGGGTTGAGACCAAATTTCTTTAGCAAGGCCTCTTTCATGGGGGCATACCTGACCTGATCCGCCTTGGCTAAGTATAACAGGGTGTCCCTGACATTGGGAGGTATATAGCGATATAGGCCACCTCCCCAATTGCTCTCGGGTACCCCATGGGCTGTCAAGGCCACCTCGTATGCCTCCAACTACTTGGCAATATCATCCCCCACTGTGTAATTGGCAATGACTTCTTTGGGCAAATAACATTTTGACTCTTGGGGATATCTTTGTACGCTGCCACCATTGTCCTTATTGGACACATTTAACTGGAGGGCGCGCAGCTCCAACTCCTTCAGCTGAAGCTTGTGCGCCAGATTCTTTTCCTCCATTGCCCATCTCTTGTTTTCTCTCTCTTGTTCCAGTTTGGCCAATTCCCTTTCTCTCTCCTGTTCCAACTTGGCCAGCTCCCACTTTAACTGCCTCTCGTCCCTCCTGTCCTCATACTCCTCTGAAGACGCGCTCCTCCTAGACCCTGTCCTACTGCTGGCCCCAGAACGTCTCCCTGGGGGCACATTTTCAGACACATCTACATTTAGTATGTCTAGTACTTCCTGGGCGCTCTCCTCCTGAGGTGCATCTGGCGCCTCCTGTCCCTCATCCTCTCTCCCCTCTGGGTGAGCCTCTACCCATGCCCTTAAGGCGGTACGGAGTTCCGGTCCTTTGGCCCTCCGCACCCCAGGCACCCCCATCCCCTGCCCGAATTCTCTCAGCTGCCTTACAGTGTACCCCTCGAGGTCAGCTAACCAGAACTCCATCGCGACAGGTGGGGACCTAGATATCAAGGAAGAAAAATTCTAGGATATGGGTGACAGTTTCAAGCTAACCAGGATTTTTACACCCTCAGTCTGGACAGTGGAATGCAATCAGTGCAGTAATAAACAGTTGCAGAGCTTAAATACAATAGGCGTTTGATTGTGGCGCCCTCCGCTTCACGGAAGGGTGCTGTATGGTCACAGGTCCTAATCCCACCGCTCGCCAACAATGTAAGACCTGGGGTCACCGGGCCCTAAGGGGGTAACGTGACTCGAGCGGGTGGGCACTCGAAGGCTTAAGTGTAAAGCGACCATACAACACACACATCCCCTGAAGCAGGAAACGCACACAATAATGGACGCCACACAGTAGGTTCAATGAAAATCAATCAAGTTTATCTAAGCAGTTAGATGCAAATGCAGTTCATTAGATGGCAATGGGCATTACTTGAGTACATTAGCGTTAGATTCACCAGCATTTCATTATGCTGCCATAGGCAATACCTGAATACATTAGCATCAGATTCACCAGCAATTCATTATGTTGCAATAGGCAGTACCTGAATACATTAGTGTCAGAGTCACCAGCAATTCATCATAGTTCCATTGGCAATACCTGCCGAACCTGGCGGAGTGGTAAACACAGCGGTTAAACCAGCGCGCTGCGCCCCTCCCACCACTAGCATTTCAATCTGCCGTGGGCACCTCGCGCGGTATCTAGCAATTATCAGCGCTTTGACATAGAACTGGAAAACGTAGCGCCACACCTGGAAGACTACATATCGCTACTCAGGACATGACTAGCGCTTCAGTGCAGAACTTGAGGACCCAGCGCTACTCGTAATAACCAGGCATTAAGTACTTCAGAGCAGGACTGGAGAACACAGCGCTACTCGTAATAAACAGGCATTAAGCACTTCAGAGCAGAACTTGAGAACACAGCGCTACTTGTAATAAACAGGCATTAAGCACTTCAGAGCAGAACTTGAGAACACAGCGCTACTCGTACTAATCATCATTAAGCACTTCAGAGCAGAACTTGAGAACACAGCGCTACTCGTAATAATCAGGCCTTAAGCACATCAGAGCAGAACTTGAGAACACAGCGCTACTCGTAATAATCAGGCCGTAAGCACTTCAGAGCAGAACTTGAGAACACAGCGCTACTCGTAATAATCAGGCCTTAAGCAAATGGTCCCCTTGTACGCGGCAGTCCAGAAGCAAGGGGGCAATCCCACGGAGGGGAACCAGAGTCTTGGTTGGGCACCGGGAAGCGGTCGCAAGTAGTGCAGTGCCGCTCCTGATCATTAGGGGGCGCACCGAGTCCTCCTCAGACCAGGGGGGGAGCAGGGGGGTGAGTCCCAGGCCTCAGCACGGCCACGCTACCTCCCAGCCTCCGGGGGTTACCTTGATCTCGGCGTCCTCCACAGGCAGGCACTCTGCGGATCTTCACGGTTCCGGCCCCGCAGTCGGAGCGCTCAGCGGCTGGGGCGGCGACACGCAGTCCACCCTCGTCACGTGGGTGCAGGAGCCAGCCTCACGGCCTTCCACGACTCAGGCCGCAGCTGCGACGGCAGCGGCGGGGCCCCGGGCTTCTCCGCGGGCCCAGATTCGATGAGGGGCAGACTTCTGGGCCCTGGGCCGCGGCGGTGAGTGCGCCTCTGGTCCCCGCGCCAGGGGAGGGTGACAAATTAAGCAGGGGTGACGGCGGGCTCAGTGCTCAGCGCCCGATGTGGGACGGACTCGGGGGGATCCCAGGCAAGGTCGGGCAGCGCAGGGGTCACAGCGCTAGTACCTGGTTGATCCCCCAGCAGTCCAGCAGTCACTTTCAGCTTAGGTTTCAATAGGGAGCTTCAGCATTAGGTTTCAGCATTCAGTTTCAGCATGAAGTTCCAGCGTTTAGTTTCAGCATTCAGTTTCAGCATGAAGTTGTAGCGTTTAGTTTCAGCATTCAGTTTCAACATGAAGTTCTAGCAATCTTACTGGCGCAGATGTCTCTGGTGCCCTTAGGGGTTCTGTTTCTTGGGGGTAGGGATAGAGTTGGTGACTAGTTCCCTCCTAGTCAGGTTTGGCAGATGGCCCCTGGGATCTCCTACCGCCGCGCTAGATCAGTGGGCTGTACAGGACCCCTCACTCACTTAAAAGGCAGTACCTAAGTCCTGTCACTTTCAGAGGCATAAGTCCCTGGCAAGGCCCTACCGCCTAAAACTCCTGCGTGGATTCTCCAGGTCTGCTTTACCCCACCTGGCCAACTGACTAGAAAATGTTCCCTCCCTCTGTTAAGTAGCCCTAGGTCAGGTGACCTCTATCCAAGGCGGCAAAAGTAAAAACCCCACCTCCCTTCTAGAAGGTTTCAGCACATTCTAGGAGCTTCCCCGTTCTACCTATGGGACCAAAAATGGCGGGCTGGTGTCGCAACATTGTTGTGGGGTTCCAGCCAGCTCCTGGCAGCTAGGGTGCTACTAGAAAGACCACTCTGCAGTAGCAGGGGCCTGTGGCAGCCATCTTGGGAGAAGGGAGCACCTGCACCTTAACACTGATTGGCAATGAAAAGGCGCCCGGAGACCTAAGTCCAACATAAAAATAAGGGTGGAAAAAATGAGGCACAATCAAAAATAGAGGGGGAGACCACCCTAGGGCTGACAGGTCTAACAGGTACCATTTACAGATGTTGTTGGTGTATGGGTTTGTATTCCATATGAATAGGTTCTCAAAATGGCTCATGTATAGACACGCTATACTAGGAGCAAAAGTGCTGCTCATAGATGTACCGTGTACTTGCCAATACAGTTGGTTCACGAATTAAAAAAAATTCTCAGCCAGTCGCATCAGAGTGATGATCCAGTTGCTGGGGGCAGTCCATTGCCAATCTTCATTTTTAAGGAGTTCTTCAATGACTTCGATGCTTTCCGTCTTGGGTATACTGGTATATAATGCCTCTACATCTAGGCATACCAAGAACTATTCATTCGGGTCGTACTCAATGTTGGTCAAGAGATTGAGGAGATGTTTAGTATCCTGTACATACGACGTTATACGTCTAACCAGAGGACACAGGAACCAGTCAGTATATTGGGATAGAGGTTCCAGGATTGACCCGATCCCGGAGACAATCGGTCTACCTGGAGGGGGCAATTTCCCTTTATGGATCTTAGGAATGGTGTAGAAAATTGGATTCTTGGTTCATCTTGATTCAGAAATCCGTGTTCTTTCTTGGTAATCCATTCCCTTCCAAGGACATCTGATGTCAGTGTGAATATAGTTGTCTTGAGTCTTTGTGTAGGGTCTCGATTTATTTTTTTGTAAAATTTACTGTGAGCCAGAAGAGTGAGGCATGCTGTCTTGTAGGCAGTCATACTTTGAATTACTGTTGCACCCCCTTTGTCAGCGGGTTTGATTATCAATTCTGTTCTGTTTTTCAATTTGGTCAGGGCTGTACGTTCTTTGTTGCTCAAATTGTTAAAAGTGTTCATTCTGGGTTGGAGTTCTTCTACTTCTTTAGCCACTGCTTCCTCAAAGGCGAGTACCTCTGGGGGCATCATGCTTGAGGGTGGATAGAATGTTGATTTTAGTCGTAAATCAGTGTATTCACCATCTTTGACAACATCTTCTTTGTCATGGAAGAATGTCTTGAGTCTGATTTTTATGAAGTATTCTCCCAGTTCTCATCGCAATTGGAATTTGCCCAAATGGGTAGTTGGAACGAATCCAAGGCCCTTTTCCAAGATTGCCATCTCATCTGTAGTGAGGGTTATATCTGTTAAGTTTACTACTAGTCCCTCATCGTGCTTGTCCCCGGTTGTTGTTGATCCTTGTAGTTGCTCCTCGTATTCGGTCCTGGCCTGTCTTCCTCCCATTGTAGTCTTCTGTTGCCACGTCTTCCTCGTTTCCCTCTCCTTCCGCCCTGACCTAAAAAATGCTGATTAAATTCAGGTTGGAAGTAGGGACCTGCTGGATATTGTGGTGGCCCCTGGTACGGAACCGGGCCGAATGGGCCGGGCCATGGGTACATCTATGGCTGTCCATATCCCTGATTATAGCCTCCTCGTCGTGGTCTTCTTGGTTTGTTTTGCCAACTCTTGTAAGAACCATCACTAGACCAACCATCTTGCTCAGAATCAGATGACCCGGATTGGCCATTTGGTGAGGATCCAGTATCTGAATTTTCCTGTCCTTTATAATCACCCTTATATAAGGGTATGGTGGCTGAATTTCTTAAGGTCTTTATGTAATTTGGAGATCTTATTCTGCATGAGGTAATCCTTGTAATTAGTGATCTCCTTATTCACCTCTTCAAGTTTCTTTTTGTAAAGTGTTAGTTTAATTTCTGTGCGTAGGTGATCCTCGCTGGTTTTAATTTTGACTAATATGGCTTCTGAAAGGCGCTTGGCCGTGTTGATTATCAGGATTAGCCAATCCCTTGAACAGCGCCACGCAATTAGTGACCATTCCTTTTTGAATTGGGGATCCTCCAGGAATATCCTGGGTGCATTTGTAACCAACATGCCTGTTGGTGCTGCATTACCCCGGAGGTATTCTGTCATGATGGCTCCATGTAGTCCCCACCCTAGACACCCTAGTCCACACAGACACATATAGATCCAAGGGTGACGTTCAGATGACATTATGGAGTACACCGCCAGTAACTGGATACTATCCATGTGGATCATGTGTATCCTGTGAATTTACTAGACACACTAAGACTCTCAAATTAGGCTTACGTACTCCGTGGTTACAAAGGTCACACACAAACTGTAATTCAGAAGCAGTGATCTACCTTATTAAGTGCCCCTGCGAGTTGTCTTATGTGGGCATGACCAGCCCTAAAGTCAAAATACGGATAAGTGAACATAGAAGCACGATCATACGTATGATCACAGCTACCAGACTAACATCACATTATGTGGAGAAACGGCATAAAGACACAGACATAAGATGGACAATAATTGAGAAAATCAATGGCATCGGGAACCTGCAGAAGAGACTTCTAGACAGGGAACAGCGCTGGGTATATCGTTTGAAAACCCATGAGAGGGGACTCAATGGCGGTATACCATGGAGCCAGTTAAATAGATGAAAAGAGATGAACATAGCAAAAACATCTCCCCGATCAGTCATTTTGGCAGCACCAAACCTCATGCCGTTAGTCTCAAACATAATAACGTGCTCTGATAGCCATACCAATATCAAGACGTTTAATCGCGTCACTACCAACATACACACTATGAAGACAGTGAGCCCTTATGACTTGGGCTATGTCACTTTTATTTACACAATGGTCATCCTCACTCTCGGGACAGATGGGCATGACGTCTCTTTCCGTTGTATTTATACCAAAGCCCATTGTTAGTACACCAACCAAAATATATGTAGGGGCCATTATGTCCATCGTTATCAGAGCACCCCTAAAATTAAAAAACTGCCAATTATAGATGCACTCACAGGATGAACGATATCTCATTAGTTCCTGTGCTTCTATTTTGATGAACACCCACAATTACAGTTCATAATTTCTTTAATCTAATATCCCAGTTTGCAAGTGCATATGAGAATAAACTCTTTTTTCCGCAGGCACCCACTCAATTGAGTATCACCATACGAAAGAACATCCCGTGAATTCCTACCCAATCTTTATAAACTACAACTTCGGCCATAATCATCCTTCCGAAACGTCGAATACGTCAGCACAATAAACATCATATGCTCCGGAGCGCACAGATAACCGTTTTTTCTTTTTTTCACAAATTCAAAATTTAAAATTAAATTTTATTCATGAGTGCACACCGGTAGGAACATTACGTCCGCCAGCACCCAAGGAACCAAATAAAGAACAATGAGCACACCGCACCATTGAACTACCGTTCAAACCCTCTGAAAACTACAATCCCCATCAAAGACTACCGGCTCACGCCGCATACGCCAGGACGCCTCACGTCATTTCCCCCTCAGCTCGGGGGCGTTGTCTCAATTAGCTCGAAAAACACCGCGCTTATGCCATATCTAAACGCAACACTAGCGTCTCTGTCTTCTAAAGCCGAGGACCAGAACCAGAATAGGTAGCAGGCTGGGTGATTGATCTGATTTTAGTAAGTACTTAATACTGGCACATACGCGCAGCGCTCTCTCGCATGAATTTTTCTTCGATTCTCTAATGCTTTATGGACACAATTGTGTGACCCTTGCCGCTGCTTTTGATCCCACGATGCCGGATCCCTCTAAGACATAACAGCAGACCAGTTCTTTCTGCATTCTAAACAGACACACTATCTCTTTTCATAATCACCCCCAGGACCACCCTCATTGTTATTCTGGTCCTGTGTGAAACGGTCAACCTTCCCGAATTGGGTAAAGTATGACTATAGATTTTGTGTGCGTGTTTGTTATGTATGCCTGCCCTTATATTTATTTTTACATTCATTATATTTATTCATACTCACGGTTATTTTCCCAATATAACTTGATACCCAATTGATGTTTTTACGCTACATGGTGCAATTGAGATTGAATACACATGGTGCACGCTATTTTAGAGATCAGACTTCACGCTGATAACGCTAGGATGCGATTAAATTCGCCACTACCACAGAATGCCTGTCACATACAAACCAATATGTTACAGTGAGTTGGATCTGAGTGGCACATTGAGGGGATATTCCTCTAAACAGAAGCATGCATATGAATCTAGGCATGTTCACCTTGCGGATTTCACCACACCCCACAGGGGCAGTGAGCACGGCAGTAGTTCTGCCTGTGATATTTTATATGGTGTTTGTCCCTGTTTCTCTTTTCAGATGGAGCCTGGCAGTTGACACACACCTTTGTTTAAACACTTCACGAGGAGCAGCTACTCTGCCCCCACCTTACTGACAGGATAGGGACTTCCCATCCCAGTAATATCACTCACATAGAGGGGTCATTTTTTGCCCTGAAGAAAGTCCTGGACCTTTACGGCCACATCGGACTGAAACATGTCGGCACTAGGGTCTTAGGACCATAACACTCCAACAAAGACCCATTTTTAAATAATATTAATTACCCAGACAGACCCAAGAATAAAGGGAAACCGGGGATCTGCCTGAGGTATTTTATTTAAAACCCCCTCTGTCTTTGGTATATTAAAAGAGCTCCCAATATTGTGGTTGAGCCCACCCTGACTTTTAGGGGTCGCGGTGACCCGATGATGAAGCATGACACCACTAGGGTGTGTGAGGGTAATTTAAAGAAAAACATCCTTTTTCCCACAATCATGATTGGGTTAGGTACAACCTTTCACTAGAGAGTCTCCATAATTTCCTCTTCCCGTCATTTCCTCTGGCCCCTATTTACGGGTTCATTAGCACCACCATCCATTGGGTGGTCAATTAGAGTATTTTTTGTGAATATAGTCATTGATAGCGCCACTTCTATTGATGCCATACAGGCTTGCCACTGACAGCGCCACTTCTATTTAATCCATCCAGGCTGGGCACTTACAGCACCACTTCTATTGATGCCATCCACTCTAGACACTAACAACACAGCTTCTATTGATACCATCCAATCCAGACACTGACAGTGCCACTTCTATTGATGCCATCCGGGCTGGGTACTAACAGCACCACTTCTATCTATGCCATCCTCTTCAGGCACTAACTGATCAACTTCTATTGATGCCATCCAGGTCAGGTTCTGACAGGACCACTTCTATTGATGCCATGCAGACTGGGCACTGACAGTACCACTTCTATTGATTCCATCCAGCCCAAGCACTGACCACGCCAGTTCTATTGATGCCATCAATGCTGGGCACTGACAGCGCCATGGCTATTGAGGCCATCAAGGCTGGGCACTAACAGCGCCACTTCTATTGATGCCATCCAGCTCAGGCACTGACAGCGCCACTACTATTGATGCCATCCAGCCCAGGCATTGACAGCTCCACGTCTATTGATGCCATCAAGGCCAGGCACTGAAAGCGCTACTTCAATTGGATCCATCCAGGCCAGGCACTGACAGCGCTTCTTCTATTGATGCCATTCAGGCCAGGCACTGACAGCGCCACTTCTATTGACGGCATCCAGGCCAGGCACTGACAGCGCCACTTATAATAATGCCAGACAGGCCAGACACTGGCATCGCCTCTTCTGATGATGCCATCCAGGTGGTACAGTGACAGTGATAGAGATCAGGGTGACTATATTATCCTTACTTCCACGTATAGAGTAATTTCACAGATACACGCACATACACTCATCACACACTAGGGCCCATTTCACTAACATACGCTCAAATACTCTATCAGTACTAAACCTGTGGAAAGAAAACTCCTAAACACCCTGCATCTATATCGAGGTCGATAAGACCTGGTTATTGTAACTGCCCTGAAACATAATCTGAACAATCTATACCATAATAATCAAACATAGTACTCAATAATTGACAAGAAATAATAACCAACACCGTATTCAAAATTATATTGCTTTATCTAAAATTAGTCAAAGAAAGTAAATCAGAATAAATCATTTTTCTCATAGTTACCTATTCTAGCTAAATGTCAGAACGGGTCAGGACAAGTCTCTCGGTAAAGTCTCTCAAGACGCAGTCCTCTCAGCAACGATCCTCATCAACGCAGATTCGGTACGCGGCAAAGGCAAATGGCAAGTGGCAAAAACCCTCTCTAGGCTAACAATTCTTATAGTAAATCGAACAAAGAAAAGATACATAACGTCCGCTGAACCGCTGAGCAGAGCGAAAAGGAAAGGATGTCACATCGCTACATTCGAAAATCTCCGCTCAGGAAAAATCACAAAATAAACAAAACGGAACAGGAACCAAGAAACACAACTGTATCTTGTAAATTCTACATTTCCTCGGCAATGAGATCATGGTTCAGAGTCTTTCTTTAAAGCTCCTTTGTTTCCCAAGGCTGCCAAGGACGTTCCATTTCACTTGGAGATCACCCAAAACTGCTGCTGTCCTCACGGAAAGTTTTTACCAAGCAAGCAAGGACTGTGGTCAGCTGACTTCAGGACCATTTCCAGCAGGGCTCTCTCTCGTCACAGTTTTCTACTCGAGGCCAGGCTTAACATATCGGCCATCTTTATTTAGGCCACCATAGGCCACAATAGACCATCTTAATTAAAGAGACAAAAACAACGTTACCACAGCATAATGATTAAACAGTGTTAACCCCACTAATACCCTTATGTGTATGTAATTATCTAGCTCTTGCAACATAGAAAAGCATTAATTCGAAAAGCATTTTGTGCTCAAAAATAAACAGCACATAGCAACGTTTAAACATGAAAACATGCACGTTATTATTAAACAGCACACTTATGCGTACCCACGTGTAATTCTCTCTTGTTAGAACAAACGGATTGATTAATATAAACACTTACACAAGACAAATAATTAATAAATTAATAATTAATAAATTAATATAACAAATAGACATGCCAGAGCTTCAAAACCCAGTTAATTTTCAAACTGAAAACTCTGCTCTAGCAATCCCCCCTTTGGTGATTTTATCACCAAATAACCCAAAAAAAAAATTAGTGAAAATTTAGTCCCATCTTAGGAGAAATCGGAAATGTCTTTTTCTCCTTACATAACACTACACACCAGTCACTCTTTCATCATCCCTCTTTGTTTCTAAGTAAACACTCTCCCTCAATTCTTCTAATTCAATTTCTTGTGGTTCTCTTTTCAACCTCTTGTTTTTCTTCTCCTTATTTAATTTCTTTTTCCCTCTCCTGTTTTTACAACACACACACACTAATCTTAGTATCAATAAAGCAACAATTATGCAAGTTAAAGGAAACAATATTCTACCTATAATAGTACTACCTATTTTTGTAATAAAATCCTTAACAGCTATCATCTTATTAGCTATTTTAGTCCATAAACTCTCAACTTCAAGTGGTACTAATTCTTCATGCAAATCAGTAATATTTTTGATATAGACCTTCAGGTCTTTGCTTTCATCAGGAATGTAAGTGCAACAATGTTGAACTTTCAGCATTCCACAAACTCCACCCTCCTTGGCCAATAGAATATCAAGGGCAAGTCGATTTTGCATAGACATGGCACGTACGGCACTTAATTCCGTATTCACCAAAAGAAATCCTCCAGCGGTATTTGTCGATAAGCGATCAACCACTGTTGACAGTTTCCGAATTCCATAAGCATTCAAAGAAATTCCCACTGCTGGAATCAATACCCCAAAAATATCACCCACTATTTCAGACCAAGTTTCTCTCTTAAAACGCATTAGTAAATTAATATGTTCTACATCTCTTATTTTATCTATATGAAAAATCTTTGGAAAAACCAGGCCCACATAACACGTGCCATACCAATGGTCAGGCAACTTGTAATAAGCCTTGTTCCCACAAACATAGTACACTCCTGGAAAAATTGTATCTTCTCCACCTCTAAAACCCCAACCTGTTGCAATGAAGTATGTATCATGGTACTCACTAGTCCCAACAAAATATGTATCATATTGGGATTTCCTCCTGGTAATGCACAATTTACCCTTCTGTGGTGCATCTAAAGCTAAAGTTGGACTAGCCCCATTTTTCAACTCTTTTCCCATCTCAATGTCCCAAATTGTCTCACTCACTTTATATTTCCCTGCTTTCTCATGCATGTTCAATCTCCTTTCCTCTACCATATCTAGGAACGCTTTCTCCTCTTCTTTCAGACTGCAAGTTAAATTATTCTTAAAAATATAATCTAATGTTAATTCTTTTTCTTCGATAAAAATTTCACCAAAAGTGTTAGCTTCTTTAGCTGGATTCAGCTCTTTGTTCATTGGCAAGTGCCCAAAAATACTATCTCTGTTAGACATCTTATAATCTATTTTCCCTAGCAAATAAAACACACTACTTAAAACACTACAAGAAATACCATATGTAGCTGGTAAATGGTGATAAGTAACACCCTCTGAAACGGATGCAGGTAATTGCATACAAACGTAGCAATCCCTAACTTCCATTGTTTTCACATATTCATATAACAACTTTGAAAAAACATTACTAGAAAAATTATTAATTGACCTATCTTTGTGTATGTAAGTATTACTAATTCTATTTGGAACTACTTTTTGCAAATTTTTCTCTATATCTGTCATATTCTCTATATGCGTCTCAAATGTAACTTTAAAAGTAACTAATAAAACTAAAACACCCCATAGAAGCATTAACAATCCAGTACAGCAGCAGCACATTCTACACCACCTTTTTAAGAAGGCACATCTATTTTGATTATCTTCTATGTTAGCCATTTTACTACTTTGACCTTATCTCTTGACTTAGCCTCTACTACTCCACTACTGAAATTGAAACTTAAAAGTTCTTCAACAATTCTTTCAGATTTTTCTCTTCAGTTTCTTCAAATGATTTTTTCCTATTCACTTAATCCAAGTGAATCCTTCTTTATTCAATTTGGATACTTGTCATTTTTCTCTTCAATCTCTTCAACATCAAATTGTATTAGATCTCCAACATCAAAATCCTCAGTATTTGACTCTTCTCCAATGTCAGTCAAGAGTACTTTCAGGATTTCACCAGTATCTTCCTCAACCACTTCTTGTACGGTCTCCTCTGGATTTCCTTGACTTTCTGTCTCTTCACCTTCAGACAGTGCCACATACGTCCATTCCGGCGACCTATACTTCTGGTTAGGTTTTCTTATTCTTTTGATCTTTTCTGGTTCTTTTGATTCTTCTCCTTTTATTGAATTTTGACTCGATATTTCATTTACTTGTTCAGCTTTTGATGTATTTGCTCTTATTACTCTGTATCTCAGCCTCTTAACTCTGTTGTTAGGCCAACAATCTCCTTTTACCACCTTTTTCGGCCTTATCTCTTTATTGTTTCTTTCTCCAATCCAAGTTCTCTTTCTCAGAACTCGACCCTCTGTTTGTTCATTCTCATCATCCAATTCTGCTTCAAGTGCCTTCTGTTTTCGTTTTCTAGCAGTTTTCTTTTTCTCCACAGTTTCTTTCACCACTGTTTGAGACTTCCCTACTTCTGTCCCTCCTCGGGTCTCCGACACGCAATCTTCTTGCTGTCTACTTGTCCCTTCACCTAGCTTGTCAAGAATGTTCCCTACACCTCCTCGGGGGTCTTCCGCAATCTGTCCCTCTCTATCTTCTACTGACCCTGCTTCTTCAAGTATAATCTCAAGTGGTTCTTCAATCTCCTCCTCTTCTGATTCAGGAGTAGTCTCTGTGGAATTTCTCTTTTCTTTTCTTTTTCCTTCACTTTCACTGCTTTTTGAAACTTCAGGCTCTTTCACAGAATCTGATCTCTTCTCTGATACTCGCAGTGGTTCACTTGAAACTTTTTCTGCTTCTTTCCTCACTGGTTCTGTATCTTCATCATCACTGGAATCTGATTCTTCAAAATACTCTTTACCAGTTCCCTCTTTTGGGTTTGGAACTCTCAGAGTATGACTCGTATGTACCCAGTTTTTTACTCCAGCACACTTTACTGCAGTTGTTGTAGTCAAAATGACTTGTCTTGGCCTTCCCCACCTTGGAACCAAGCAATTTCTTCTTCTGTGCACCTTAATCCTCACCCAGTCTCCTGGACTCAGATCATGGGCTTGCTTCTTCTCAAGTGTGGTAACACAGAATGAACTGCGTCAGCCAGGCCTTTACAGTAATCCAAAATCATGTCATCAGTTATTGTCATCAACTTATTGACAGGTACAAATGCATGGCGCATTGCACGTCCCATGATTATCTCGTGCGGACTCAGACCAGTAGTCCTATCTGGAGTAGATCTAATAGTCATCAACACTAGCGGTAAAACATCTGGCCATTTCATGCCAGTGGCTAAGCACATTTTTCCAATTCTATTCTTGATTGTGCCGTTAATCTGCTCAACCACACCAGAAGCCTCTGGTCGGTATGCACAATGTAGCTTCTGCTGTATTCTTAATGCTTCACAAATCAAACCCATAAGTTCATTATGGAAGTGTCCACCTCTATCAGACTCAATCGTTACTGGAAACCCGTACCTAGGAATCAACTCCCTTAACAGTAACTTTGCCACTGTTATTCCATCATTTCTCCTAGTTGGATAAGCTTCCACCCATCTTGAAAACAAACAGACTACCACTAGAACATACCTCAGTCTGTTCACTTGGGGCATTTCAATGAAATCAATCTGCATTCTTGTAAAAGGACCTCCTTCTCTGCCTATTGTTCCCAGACTCACCACTGTCTTTTTCCCAGTGTTAAATTGCTGACAAATCAAACACCTTTGACAGATGCTTTCTGCAATTGTCCTGAACTTTGCATTGTACCAGGTTTGCTTGAACGACCTGATCATCGCATCCCTTCCCAAATGTCCCTGGCCATGATACATTCTTGCCATTGACGACAAAATGGAGTTTGGCATTACTGGTCTGCCATCTCTGTAGACCCAAACATGGTCTGTTTCTCTTGGAGCACAACCTGCCTTAATCCAATCTTTTTTCTCTTCCTCTCCTGCCTCATCCTGCAACTGCTTCACTTCATCCCATGTCTCTAAGACATTAGTAAACATCACAGAGTAAAAAGACATTTCACCCTCTCGTTCCCGATTAATAGACTGGTTTGTTTTTGCACAGTATTGTGCAACATCATTAGCATAACGGTTTCCGACCGTTATAAAATCCTCTCCTTGTCCATGGGCAGCACACGTTACAACTGCTAAGTCCTTAGGCAGCTGTATCGCCTCAAGTAATTTACCAATCACTTCAGCATTCTTTATCGGGGTTCCACTCGATGTCAAGAAACCTCTCTGTAGCCAAAGTTGGCCAAAATCATGCACAACTCCAAATCCATACTGACTATCAGTCATCACAGTTGTCCTCAAATCTTTCCCAATTTCGCAAGCTTTTGTCAATGCCACCAATTCAGCAACTTGCGCAGATTTCACTCCTTTCAATGGTGATGCTTCCATAACTTCTGAAACTTTGCACACTGCATATGCTGCACATAGCACACCATCATCATTCCTCAGACATGATCCATCCACAAACAACACATGATCACTCTCATGCAAGGGAAGATCCCTTATGTCCGGTCTTGGTTTTGTACAGTAATCAAGCACATCCAAACAATCATGATCATCTTCTGTCTTTACACCCACATTTTCAATATCCGGCAAGAGTGTCGCTGGATTCACATTCACACATCTCTCAAGAGTCACATTCGATGCTCCCAGAATCACTTTCTCATATTTAGTCAACCGACTATGTGACATGTACTGGGTTCTGCTTCTTGTCAAAAGAATTGCCACATTGTGAGGTACGAATACCCTTACAGGATATCCCATTATGATTCCCTCACTCTGTTCCAGGCTTCTGCATGTTGCAGCCACAGATTTCAGACAACCTGGTAAACCCACAGCTACAGGGTCAAGTGTCGATGAGAAGTACGCAATAGGCCTTCTCAGTAATCCGTGCTTCTGAATTAACACTGAAAGTGCACATCCATTTCTCTCACTGCAGTACACCTCAAACTCCTTCTCATAGTCAGGCATACCCAAAGCTGGAGCTTCACACATCCTACTTTTCAGCTCCTCAAATGCTGCCATTTGTTCTACATCTAGTTCCAATGGGTCTGTCATCTCACTTTTTGTCAGTTTAATCAGTGGCTTTGCTATCAGCGAAAAATTAATTATCCACTGACGACAATAACCCACCATACCCAGGAACATTCTCACTTCCCTCTGGGTTTTCGGGGCTTTCATTCCCCTGATGATTTTGATTCTGTCATCAGTCACTTTCCTCAGACCTTTTTCAATATTGTGCCCAAGATAATGCACCTCTTTCTTGCAAAATTGCAATTTGGCTGGAGATACCTTTAACCCTCCATCTGCCAGATGATTCAGTAAAGCTATGGTATCCACTTCACAAGCTTCTCGCGTCTTTGATGCCACAAGTAGGTCATCAATATACTGCACTAGTACTGAGTTCTCAGGCATGATCAAACTCTCCAACGATCTTTTCAATAACTGATTGAATATCGAAGGACTCTCTGTATACCCCTGTGGGATACGACACCTTGCTAAAATACGCTGGCCAAACCTAAATGCAAAAATCGGCTGGCTGTCATGATGCAATGGAATTGAAAAAAACGCATGACACAAATCAATCACTGTATACCACTCAGCATCATGTGGAATCTGATACAGGATCACTGATGGATTTGGCACGATAGGACAACATGCCACCACAATTTGATTAACCTTTCTCAAATCCTGTACGATCCTAAATTTCCCATTCGGCTTTTTCAGTCCCATTATCGGTGAATTACACGGACTACTCAGTAGTTCTCTCAAGACTCCCTGCTGAATCATTTTCTCAATTATAGGAGTTATCCCTTCAATTATTTCTGGTGTCATTTTATATTGAGGAATGTTAGGATATGTAATTCCCTCTTTCACTGCAATTTTCACTGGATCTACATTATTCATCAATCCCACATCCTCTCCAGTAAAATCCCAAACTGTCCTTTTCACTGTGTCTCTCAGTTCTCGAGGCAGATCCTCCGGATCAAACACTGCAAATGCACCAATGAACTCACTTTCTCTATTTTCTAGAGTCACTCGGTACAAAACATCCTCATCTGGTGTCTCAAAGGCTATTCCATCCGGTGTACAAAAAATTGTACAATTCATTTTACATAACAAGTCCCTACCTAACAGGTTCACTGGACTCGTGTCACAGACGATAAATCTGTGCATGTCTGAAAATTTCCCTATCTGTACTCTTACTGGTTCAGTAAGACGTGTCCTGATTTGTGTATTGGCTACACCAACTACTTGGATTGCTTCATCCGAGAGAGGAAGATTTCTAACATCTGTTGACCTGACAGTTGATCTTGTCGCACCTGTGTCTACCAAAAAAGTAACACTCTCTTCATTTATTTTCCCATCTACAAATGGTCCTGCCTGGTCTATTTCTAGAGTTGCACCAAGTATGCACTCTTCCTCCTCTCTTCGGCACCGTCAATAATCACCCTCAGACTCACTCCCTTCGTTCTTTAACAAGTACTGTTGTTCCTGGTTAGAACGCCTTGGTTTGTTTACCTGTTCATCATTGTAGAATCCTGAATCCTGATTATACTTTTGTGACCCTCTATTCTGCGGCAAGGGCGGTTTTGGCTCTTGACTCTGCTGTCTCACAACTTTCTGTTGTTGCTGCTGTTGATTATTTCCTTCATTCTGCACCTGTTGATTTAAGGGTTTATTCTCATTACTCGCTAATGGTGGATTGGTACACTCCGATCTCCAGTGCCCCAATTGGCCACAGTTGTGACAAGGAAACTTTTTCTTTGCTTCCTCAAGATTCCCCTTTCCTTTCCCTGCATATCTAGGTCTATTCCCTGCATTATTTCCTGGATTATTTGCCTGTTCCATTAACTGTGCTTCCTGTCTTTCTGCAACTTTCACTTGTGCCCACATTGCTTTCTCTTTCAGCTTTCTTTGTTTTGCTTCAATTTCATCACTGAAGTATTTTGCATGTCTCAGAATCTCATCTATTTTCTTACTCTGCCAATCCACTGTGTGCTCACGAATTCTCTCACCAATTTCAGGTCTGAGACCATATACAAATCTGTATACAAAATGACTCAAATCTTTGTCACCCAGGTGTTCATCTCCACTGAATTGTTTAAATGCCAGTATCAGCCTCTCGTAAAAAGCATGAACTGATTCTTTTGCTTCCTGTTGTGTTCTATCTATTTTTACCCAGTCTGTCTCTTTCGCAGGTACTTTACTCTTCAGGTAAACCATCACCTGGTCATACTTTCTCATTACCTCTGGATCTGGTGCCCCTGTTCTTGGATCTCTTGGATATTCCTCAGTAGGCCAACTCACAACTATTTTACACTCAGTCCACAAGTCTGCTGGAACAATTATATCAAACAGACTATTCAGGTCAATCCACAGCACTTTTGACAATTTCACAAACCTATCTACCTGCCTATACCACTTGACGGGCTTTTCTCTCAATCGAGGGAAATCATTCGTAAATGATAAAATATCCTGTCTGGTCCATGGAACATGTACATATCCTCCTCCAGGTATTTCTCTCGTAGGATAATTATCCACTGGTTTCTCTTTTTCTCTCACTGGAAATGCTGAATAAGTTGTTCTATCCTCGGATTCCTCTCTTTTCTTATACCACCTATCCTTCCACTTTTCTACATCTCCCCATCTTCGTAATAATGCTACCATTTCCTTAATCTGTCCTGTTCTACCAGTAGCATTCAAATTTTCAATATCTTTCTCTGTAAAATCCATCCTGTAGGTTTTTTGTAAAGCTTTCACTTTATCAATGTCAACTCCCTGCTCATTCGCTATTGCTCTTAACCTGTCATGTGTATTTCTCGCTCTCCAGGTAATATTTTTGCACATGAACATTAGCTCACCATCATGATGACTCTTCAGAATTTCTGTTGGAACCGTTCCTGTAACAAGCTCTTCTAATTCTACACCTAACCTAGCCACATCAATTACTTGTGAATCTTTATCCTTTTTCTGTAGAACTTTCATCCAATCATTCAAATCTTCAGCTGTTATCTCAGTAGTTTTTCTCACTGGAACCACTCTTTTCTGCGGTTCTAAAATTGGCATCCCTGAACAACTAGCTTCACTAGCATCCAGTATTTCACTACATATGTCATGTCTGGATTGTCTCAGGTCTCTTTTTTCTGCTCTTTTTTCTGAATCTCCTGAAGGACCAACTGAACTTATCAAATTATTCCCAACATATGGAATCACCAGTCCATTTTCACCTGTCCTCTGTTTGTCAAACACAGGCATAACCGGACCTATTGTTACAGGCACCGTAACAGCTTCCAAATTCTTCGTTAACTCTCTAATTTTCTCAGTCAGCTCTGTTGTAGTTCTGGCTAGTTGTCTGGCATTTTCGTCCCTACCTTGATTCTCTCTCTCCCTGAAAGAGTTACTACCTCTTGATTCAGGTGTCACATTTTCTTTCTCAATAATACAAACTGTATCTCTTATCGGAGAAACAACTGGTGTACTCTCCTCTGGTTCTGATCTATATGGAGGTGGTCTTTTGTAAATCATGTCATTCAAGACCTCATCCTCATATTCATTAACTCCACATCTTCTCATTTCTGACTCAGGAACCCTTTCTGCTCCCCCTTCAACTGTTCTCATCGGATATAATCCCTCTGACATACTAGCATCTCGCCATCTTTTCATTCGATCATGATGAGTTTCACGATCATGTCTCCTCCCAAACATGTACCTGTAGTATCCTCCAGATCTCTGTTTTTCTCGCTCACGAACTTCCTCTTCCCATTCCACTAAAGCTTCGAACTGTGTAGGTCTTGGTTTCGGGTCTAGACATAACATCTTTTCCCGTAAATTTCTTAACACGGCCAGATTAAATGAACCATGTTCTGGAAAGGCTAGAACACCATCTTCTTTAGTATACCTAACCCAATTCTCCAACCATATACAGGTATGACACCCATATTTTGCAGCCATGAAGGATGCAGGTGTTTTTGTTGGAGGTAACAACTCACCCTCTCTCGTCTTAACATCTTTATCCTTGTTAAACCACATTTTAATTTTTCCAAAGAATGTTTTCTTCTTTTTCTCTTCTTGGTAATACATTTTAGCGTTTACCAAAACTCTCTATTCTTTTCCCGTATTATAAATATACAATACGAATTTTCAACCAATAACAGCACGACTCACACTAACGCACCAATCCTGGAGCGTCTACGTCACTAGAATAGCTCTTCCAATCCTTGCGTGGCTCACACCAACGCACCAATCCCAGCGCGAACACTATTCTGATTCACTATCCAATCAGAGCGCGGTCTTTCTGACGTCAGCAGTCGCTGCAGTCGCCTGTCTCCTGTCTCCTGTCACTCGTCTACCCCTCCTTTACAAAATCTCTCAGTAGACTTCGTGTCAAAATTTCTACAAAATCTATTAGTTACTACATAAAAACATCTCCATTGTCTGCTTCGCTAACCACAGAATAGTAAAGAAAATCTATTTCACAAGAATCCACAATCTTTCATACACCTCTTAACTGTTTCCTCCAGGACTTATCCAAAGAGTCTTACAATCAATTAAATGTATATACATCCACGCACATTCATGCAAGAAAATATAGTACATACACACAGAATCCTGCTTCCCGAGAACAATCTGTCCTACTACAGAATTATATCACATACATCAACTAAGCAGACCTCTGCCCGATTCCTCAAACAAGCTCAGAGAATACCTATTACTCCTCCCGCGATAAGCTTTAACGGTGAACCTTACGAATCCCTGGGACTTAAGACCAGAGTTTCACAGATAACCTTCACTACCATACGCACTCCTTATATACCAGAAATATATTCTAATAGTAACATACAATAATGTCACTGATTCCGAACCCAGACAATGTGACGCGCAACTTCAATTGTCACACGTTTTTCTTTACAATTCCGTCTTTCCCGAGAGCAGCATATACTTCCCTCTGCCCTACTACGGAACTGCTACCAGCTTCCAAGTTCCAGAAGCACTACATATAACTCAACATGACGACCCCAACATATAGTATTAGTACATATACCAACATCAATAATCAATAATCAATAAGCTAATGTACAAGCAATCTTATCAGATCAAGACAATCATCAATAACCATCCTCTGCTACCAGGAAATTGATAGAGATCAGGGTGAATATATTATCCTTACTTCCACGTATAGAGTAATTTCACAGATACACGCACATACACTCATCACACACTAGGGCCCATTTCACTAACATACGCTCAAATACTCTATCAGTACTAAACCTGTGGAAAGAAAACTCCTAAACACCCTGCATCTATATCGAGGTCGATAAGACCTGGTTATTGTAACTGCCCTGAAACATAATCTGAACAATCTATACCATAATAATCAAACATAGTACTCAATAATTGACAAGAAATAATAACCAACACCGTATTCAAAATTATATTGCTTTATCTAAAATTAGTCAAAGAAAGTAAATCAGAATAAATCATTTTTCTCATAGTTACCTATTCTAGCTAAATGTCAGAACAGGTCAGGACAAGTATCTCGGTAAAGTCTCTCAAGACGCAGTCCTCTCAGCAACGATCCTCATCAACGCAGATTCGGTACGCGGCAAAGGCAAATGGCAAGTGGCAAAAACCCTCTCTATAGTAAATCTTATAGTAAATCGAACAAATAAAAGATACATAACGTCCGCTGAACCGCTGAGCAGAGCGAAAAGGAAAGGATGTCACATCGCTACATTCGAAAATCTCCGCTCAGGAAAAATCACAAAATAAACAAAACGGAACAGGAACCAAGAAACACAACTGTATCTTGTAAATTCTACATTTCCTCGGCAATGAGATCATGGTTCAGAGTCTTTCTTTAAAGCTCCTTTGTTTCCCAAGGCTGCCAAGGACGTTCCATTTCACTTGGAGATCACCCAAAACTGCTGCTGTCCTCACGGAAAGTTTTTACCAAGCAAGCAAGGACTGTGGTCAGCTGACTTCAGGACCATTTCCAGCAGGGCTCTCTCTCGTCACAGTTTTCTACTCGAGGCCAGGCTTAACATATCGGCCATCTTTATTTAGGCCACCATAGGCCACAATAGACCATCTTAATTAAAGAGACAAAAACAACGTTACCACAGCATAATGATTAAACAGTGTTAACCCCACTAATACCCTTATGTGTATGTAATTATCTAGCTCTTGCAACATAGAAAAGCATTAATTCGAAAAGCATTTTGTGCTCAAAAATAAACAGCACATAGCAACGTTTAAACATGAAAACATGCACGTTATTATTAAACAGCACACTTATGCGTACCCACGTGTAATTCTCTCTTGTTAGAACAAACGGATTGATTAATATAAACACTTACACAAGACAAATAATTAAAAAATAATAATTAATAAATTAATATAACAAATAGACATGCCAGAGCTTCAAAACCCAGTTAATTTTCAAACTGAAAACTCTGCTCTAGCAACAGCACCACTTCTATTTATGCCATCCAGGTCAGGCACTAACAGCGCTACTTCTATTGATGCCATCCAGGCCAGACACTGACAGCACCAATTCTGTGGATGCCATCCAGGCCAGGCACTGACAGCACCACTTCTAATGATGCCATCCTCTCCAGACACTGACATCCAGGGCAGGGACTGACAGCGCCACTTCTATATATGCCATCCAGGCCAGGCACTGATAGTACCACTTCTGTTGATGCCATCCTGCCCAGGCACTGTCAGCGCCAGTTCTATTGATGCCATTCAGCCCAGGCACTGACAGAGCCACTTCTATTGAATCCATCCAGGCTAGGCACTGACCGTGCTACTTCTATTGATGCCATCCCAACCAGGCACTGACAACGGCACTTCTATTAACGGCATCCAGGCCAGGCACTGACAGCGCCACTTCTATTGGATCCATCCAGGCCAGGCACTGACAGCGCCTCTTCTATTGATGCCATCCAGGCCAGGCACTGACAGCGCCACTTCTAATAATGCCATACAGGCCAGACTATGGCATCACCACTTCTGATGATGCCATCCAGGCGGTGCACTGACAGCGCCAATTCTATTGATGCCATCCAGGCCAGGCACTGACAGCACCAATTCTATGGAAGACATGCAGGCCAGGCACTGACAGCGCCACATCTAATGATGCCATCCAGTCCAGGGACTGACAGCGCCACTTCTTTTGATGCCATCCAGTCCAGGGACTGACAGCGCCTCTTCTATATATGCCATCAAGGCCAGGTACTGACAGCACCACTTTTATTGGTACCATACAGCCCAGACACTGTCAGTGCCACGTCTATTGATGCCATTCAGCCCAGGCACTGAGAGCGCCACTTCTATTGATGCCATCCTGCCCAGGCAATAACAGCGCATCTTCTATTGATGCAATCAAGGCCGGTCACTGACAGTGCCAAGTCCATTGATGCCATCCAAGCTGTGCACTGACAGTGCAACTTCTATCGATGCCATGCACTCCAGGCACTAACAGCGCCACTTCTGTTGATGCCATCCAGCCCAGGCACTGACAGCGCCATTTCTATTGATGAAATCCAGCCCAGCCACTGACAGCACCACTTCTGCTAATGCCATCAATTCCAGGCACTGACAGCGCCACGTCTATTGATGCCATCAATGCTGGGCACTGACAGCGGCACTTCTATTGATGCCATCCTGCCCAGGCACTGACACTGCCACGTCTATTGATGCCATCCACTCTAGACACTAACAACACAGCTTCTATTGTTACCATCCAATCCAGACACTGACAGTGCCACTTCTATTGATGCCTTCCAGGGTGGGTACTAACAGCACCACATCTATCTATGCCATCCACTTCAGGCACTAACTGATCCACTTCAATTGATGCCATCCAGGTCAGGTTCTGACAGGGCCACTTCTATTGATGCCATGCAGACTGGGCACTGACAGTACCACTTCTATTGATGCCATCAAGGCTGGGCACTGACAGTGCCACTTCTATCGATGCCATCCAGCCGAGGCACTGATGTACTGCTTCTATTGATGCCATCAAGTCCGGGCACTGACAGCAGCAATTCTATTGAGGCCATCCAGCCCAAGCACTCAGTAGATGGTGATGGGCGGAACGCAAGTTGCGCCGAGGGGTATGTTTAGAAATCATGCCGCTGATGAATTTGGGACTCCTGCAATATAGTGCTTTGAATATCAGACAGCCAGTCTTGAATGCTGTACGTTGGGCTATAGGGAGCCAGTGAAGTTTAGATAGCCAAGGTCTGGCAGAATGCCAGTTAGGTTGTTTAAAAATAAATCTTGCAGCCTGGTTCTGCACCAGTTGGAGACGATTAAGTAGGAACAGGGGCAAGCCAAGATAAATAGAGTTGGAAAAGTCGAGACGTGAGAGGACCAAGGCGATGACAACTTGTATAAGTGCTGAGTGAGATAGCAGATGGGCGATCTTGCGGATTTTACGCAGTTGCAAGAAACATGAGGAGACCAATGCACCGACCTGTCCTTTGAGAGACAGGTCAGAGTCAATGGTTACCCCCAGACTCTTCACAGCGGATGAGGAGTTGGGGGGGGCTCCTAGTTCGGTAGGCCAATAATGGTGGCCCCATAGAGTCTCACTCTTCCCAGGCAGAACCAGTTCAGTCTTGCCCGGGTTAAGTTTGAGATGATTGAGATTCATCCAGCGCTGGATATGAAGCATGGTGGCTTGAAATTCAGCAGCTGAATCGACGGAGTCCAGGGTGAACACTAGCTGAAGGTCATCAGCATAGTTGAAAGTAGTTACCTTTCTGTCTTTTAGTGAGTGAATCAATGGTTTAAGATATAGGTTGAAAAGGAGTGGAGACAGGGACGAGCCCTGTGGCACCCCGCAGGTGGTGGATAGCTTGGGGGCCGTGAAGGGACCGAGGCGAACCGCCTGTGTCCTGTCTTCGAGAAATGACTTTATCCAGTTGAATGCGGGACCCTGTATGCCGGCCTGCGTGACACGATCCAACAAGATTTTATGGTTGACCGTGTCAAAAGTGGCCGACAGATCTAGTAGCACCAGGGCCTGAGGGATGTTCTTGTCTGAGTTTGCTCTAAGGGTATCCAGTGCTGCAAGGATCACTGATTCCGTGGAATGGGCAGGCCGAAAACCGGCTTGGCGGGGCTCTAGGTATTCTGTTTGTTCAATGAAGCAAGAGAGGCTGCCTGCAACATGGGTCTCTAAGATTTTAGCCAAGAAAGGGAGGAGAGAGATAGGGCGATAGTTCGATAGATGTAAAGGATCAGCTCCTGGCTTTTTCAGCAGAGGAACCACTATAGCGTTCTTAAAGGCTGTAGGGACCGAGCCTTGCGCTAGAGATTGATCAAGGAAGGGAAGCACATGCTGAAAGAGGTTAGCAAGGGCAAGCCTCATAATTTGGGGGGGACAGCAGTCGTTTGGAGACCCAGATTTGACACGGGTCATTAGGTCCGAGAATAATCGAGGGCAGATGACCAGGAAATGAGATAGAGTCGCGGAGTTAGTAGGCCCGCTGGACAGAGGTTCTGTATGAGTACTAGTAGATATGCTAGCTTTGATGGTGGAGATTTTGTCCTGGAAATAGCTATTCAGGGAATTACATAGCTCTTGAGTCAGAGACTGATTGAGGAGTGGGCTCTCAGAGTTGCATAGGTCATTTACAATCGTGAACATTTCTTTCGACTTATTCGGAGCGTTAAGAATTCTGACTGAGAAATAAGCCGCCTTTGTCTCCAGTATTACTTTTTTATACTCTTTACGAGCCTGTACAAACAGCAATTTATCTTCTGTGGAGTATCTGGACCTCCATTTCCTCTCTTTTTGGTGGAGCATAAGTTTTAGTTTTTTTAACTCTGCCGAAAACCATTTGTGAGCGTCCAAGTGACGGGCGCGGGAGAATTTGATGAGGGGAGCATGAATATTGGAGGCCAGCAATAACCAATTTGATATGTTCTTTTCCATGATGTTGACATCGGGATTGAGAGTAGGGGCTGAGCTGGACAGCGTCTTGACGAAATCTGATTCGTTAAGTGTCCTCCATTTTCTAGTCACCCCTCTTGTAGCTGTGAGGGCTTTGGACCTGGCGTTTATGGAGGCCGTGAATTTCAGTAGGTGATGGTCGGACCAGATGCATGGTGAAATTGAGGGCACTGCTAGAATGATGCTAAAAGACCGGATTTGGTCCAGGATGTGATCCTTTTCATGGGTGGGAGCTAGTACATGTTGGGTCATATTTAGGTTTGAGAGCAACTCGGAGAGTTCTGTGGCGTGGGGACCGCCCCGGGCATCCTAAAACCAGTAATTCAGGTCTCCTATGAGTAAGACATTAGGGTAATTGGTAACGAGGTTAGCCATTTGTTCGCTAAGTGATACGGGAAAGGTAGGCATTGCCTGGGGAGGGCGGTAGATAAGCACAAAGACAAAAGAGCCATTGTTGGTGTCAAGTTTGAGAACAATGTTCTCGACTTCCGGGAGAACAAGGGGGGTGAGGGTAATAAACTTGAGGTTTTTATTAATAATAGCAGCTACCCCACCACCACTCTTACCTGCGGACCGGTTGGCGTGCAAGATGTAATAGTCAGAGGGGAGTGTTGCCAAGATGTCAGGGGCAGAGTCCTCAGTTAGCCATGTTTCGGTGACCAGAAGGATATCTGGTTTTTTGGATGACAGTAACAGGAAAATGTCGAGCTGGTGCTTGACCAGAGAGAGGGTGTTGAGACAGGAAATGTGCCAGGCCGGAGGTTTAGCTGTAGAGAATCTAGGGGTGGGGGGGGATGGGGGGGCAGGGAGGTCGAGTCGTTTGGTTTTTGGAAGATGTTATTTTCCATTATACTCTTGTGAGCAGTAGGGTTGAGGGGAGCATGGATGTCAGCTAGTAGTCTGAGTTCTATGGACAAATATTTGATGATATTGGTATTGGTTGAGGCCCCGGGCCCGTCTGGGCGCGGACGGGCGCAGACAGGCTTGCCTTAGGTGCGCCTTCGGCACGCCTCCGTCGCGCCCGCTGCGCGCGTCCGCTGCGCTCCCGCGCTGTAGTGTTCATTTTAAAGCTAAGCCCCGCCTCTAACTCCTCCTCCTGCCGGCCGATTGGATGAGGCCGCGGGGTGGAGAGGTGCAGGGGAATGGATCAGCGATCTAGTCACAAGTAAGTATTTTGTACAATACAGTTTTCTAATAGCGCGATACACACAGCAGTAATATTTTGAGCAAGGTTTTAAAAGTTAAAAACGCTGACAGCGGAGGTCCGCACGGCAACAAAGAAACAAATATGCCCGCTCCCGCGCTGCAGGGCGTTTTAAAGCTAAGCCCCGCCTCTAACTCCTCCTCCTGCCGGCCAATTGGATGAGGCCGCGGGGTGGAGAGGTGCAGGGGAAAGGAGCAGCGATCTAGTCACAAGTAAGTATTTTGTACAATACAGTTTTCTAATAGCGCTATATACACAGCAGTAATATTTTGAGCAAGGTTTTAAAAGTTAAAAACGCTGACAGCGGAGGACCGCGCGGCAACAAAGAAACAAATATGCCCGCTCCCGCGCTGCAGGTCGTTTTAAAGCTAAGCCCCGCCTCTAACTCTTCCTCCTGCCGGCCGATTGGATGAGGCCGCGGGGTGGAGAGGTGCAGGGGAATGGAGCAGCGATCTAGTCACTAGTAAGTATTTTGTACAATACAGTTTTCTAATAGCGCGATATACACAGCAGTAATATTTTGAGCAAGGTTTTAAAAGTTAAGACACAGAAAGAAGGGGATCGGAGTGCAAGAACCCGCACTAGTCAAAACGTCTCAATAAGTTTAGGAAAAAACTCCAAGGTGCAAGAAAGCCTGGGATACAATCCCCTACGTCCCAAAACTAGGTAAACCAGGAGAAAATCAACTGGATACTCTAGGAACATGCAGCAAAGGGTGGCCCTGCACACTTGTAAGGAATAATATTTTCAACAACCCACAAATAGATACAATTATCATATGATTGTCTGCTTATACAGTGAGAAATGATGACGTTATTCAGTTAAAGTTGATTTGTTCATCTTTATTCGTTATGTAACCGCCAACGCATTTCGTCCAAACGAGGACTTCTTCAGGGCTACAAAAATATATAAAAGAACAAATACTATTGACAAAAGGTATATACAAACATAAAAACAATTTAAACAGCAATGTGTACAATATTAAGCATACAATTTGTGAATACATAACACTTGGCATCAAATGTCATATATGTAAGAAAATAATAGAGGCGCAAAGCTCTAAACAAAAAATACAAACTTTGTCTATTTTTTCTATATATTGAAACTAGACTCGATATATTGTCCCAAAGCGACAAAGAGAGTAGTTAAAATACCTAAAGGCAAACCACATATAAAAACACACATATCACGAAAGAAGCTCTTTTATTGCTGTTGGTCAATATATTGATACTGGTCACAACCGAGAAGAAATTATAATAATGAATAACCTCAAATAGAACCACATTTGAAGACACACATACCTCAATGATATTCTTTTTTTATATATATTATATCTCTGGCAAGCAGGTGTTCATGGTAGAACAAGTTTATAGCAGGCTGTAAGCGAGTAAAATTGTCCAAACATCATACATCATATGTATCCTTTAGGTAAAGGGTGGGTCCTATAATAATGACATAAATAATATATAAAGCAGATAAAACAAACAGTCACAGAGGAATTATATTTAAAATGGTTTTAAAAGTTAAAAACGCTGACAGCGGAGGTCCGCGCGGCAACAAAGAAACCAATATGCCCGCTCAATGCTGGGCACTGACAGCGCCATGGCTATTAATGCCATCAAGGCTGGGAACTGACAGCGCCACTTCTATTGATGCCATCCAGCCCAGGCACTGACAGAACCACTTCTATTGATGCCATTCAGTCCAGGCACTGACAGTGCCACTTCTATTGATGCCATCCAGCCCAGGCACTGACTGTGCCACTTCTACTGATGCCATCAAGGAACTGACAGCACCAATTCTATTGATGCCATCCAGGCCAAGCACTGGCAGCTCCACTTCTATTGATGCCATCCAGGCCAGGTACGGACAGCACCACTTCTATTGATGCCATCCGGCCCAGGCACTGACAGTGCCACTTCTATTGATGCCATCAAGGCCGGGAACTGACAGCACCACTTCTATTGATGCCATCCGGCCCAGGCACTGTCAGCGCCACTTCTATTGAAGCCATCCACCCCAGGCACTGACAGCGCCACATCTATTGATGCCATCAAGACTGGGCACTGACAGCGCCACATTTATTGATGCCATCCAGCTCAGGCACTGACAGTGCCACTTCTATTGATACCATCAAGGCCGGGCACTGACAGTGCCACTTCTATTGATGCCATCCAGCCCAGACACTGACAGTGCCACGTCTAATAATGCCATCCAGGCCAGGCACTGACAGCGCCACTTCTATTGACGATATCCAGGCCAGGCACTGGCACCGCCACTTCTGATGATGCCATCCAGGTGGGGCACTCACCATGCCACTTCTATTGACGCCCTCCAAGTCAGGCACCAACATCGCCACTTCTATTAATGCCATCCAGGCCAGGGCCTGACAGCGCCTGATTCTCTCTCTCCCTGAAAGAGTTACTACCTCTTGATTCAGGTGTCACATTTTCTTTCTCAATAATACAAACTGTATCTCTTATCGGAGAAACAACTGGTGTACTCTCCTCTGGTTCTGGTCAATATGGAGGTGGTCTTTTGTAAATCATGTCATTCAAGACCTCATCCTCATATTCATTAACTCCATATCTTCTCATTTCTGACTCAGGAACCCTTTCTGCTCCCCCTTCAACTGTTCTCATCGAATATAATCCCTCTGACATACTAGCATCTCGCCATCTTTTCATTCGATCATGATGAGTTTCACGATCATGTCTCCTCCCAAACATGTACCTGTAGTATCCTCCAGATCTCTGTTTTTCTCGCTCATGAACTTCCTCTTCCCATTCCACTAAAGCTTCGAACTGTGTAGGTCTTGGTTTCGGGTCTAGACATAACATCTTTTCCCGTAAATTTCTTAACACGGCCAGATTAAATGAACCATGTTCTGGAAAGGCTAGAACACCATCTTCTTTAGTATACCTAACCCAATTCTCCAACCATATACAGGTATGACACCCATATTTTGCAGCCATGAAGGATGCAGGTGTTTTTGTTGGAGGTAACAACTCACCCTCTCTCGTCTTAACATCTTTATCCTTGTTAAACCACATTTTAATTTTTCCAAAGAATGTTTTCTTCTTTTTCTCTTCTTGGTAATACATTTTAGCGTTTACCAAAACTCTCTATTCTTTTCCCGTATTATAAATATACAATACAAATTTTCAACCAATAACAGCACGACTCACACTAACGCACCAATCCTGGAGCGTCTACGTCACTAGAATAGCTCTTCCAATCCTTGCGCGGCTCACACCAACGCACCAATCCCAGCGCGAACACTATTCTGATTCACTATCCAATCAGAGCGCGGTCTTTCTGACGTCAGCAGTCGCTGCAGTCGCCTGTCTCCTGTCTCCTGTCACTCGTCTACCCCTCCTTTACAAAATCTCTCAGTAGACTTCGTGTCAAAATTTCTACAAAATCTATTAGTTACTACATAAAAACATCTCCATTGTCTGCTTCGCTAACCACAGAATAGTAAAGAAAATCTATTTCACAAGAATCCACAATCTTTCATACACCTCTTAACTGTTTCCTCCAGGACTTATCCAAAGAGTCTTACAATCAATTAAATGTATATACATCCACGCACATTCATGCAAGAAAATATAGTACATACACACAGAATCCTGCTTCCCGAGAACAATCTGTCCTACTACAGAAATATATCACATACATCAACTAAGCAGACCTCTGCCCGATTCCTCAAACAAGCTCAGAGAATACCTATTACTCCTCCCGCGATAAGCTTTAACGGTGAACCTTACGAATCCCTGGGACTTAAGACCAGAGTTTCACAGATAACCTTCACTACCATACGCACTCCTTATATACCAGAAATATATTCTAATAGTAACATACAATAATGTCACTGATTCCGAACCCAGACAATGTGACGCGCAACTTCAATTGCCACACGTTTTTCTTTACAATTCCGTCTTTCCCGAGAGCAGCATATACTTCCCTCTGCCCTACTGCGGAACTGCTACCAGCTTCCAAGTTCCAGAAGCACTACATATAACTCAACATGACGACCCCAACATATAGTATTAGTACATATACCAACATCAATAATCAATAATCAATAAGCTAATGTACAAGCAATCTTATCAGATCAAGACAATCATCAATAACCATCCTCTGCTACCAGGAAATTGATAGAGATCAGGGTGAATATATTATCCTTACTTCCATGTATAGAGTAATTTCACAGATACACGCACATACACTCATCACACACTAGGGCCCATTTCACTAACATATGCTCAAATACTCTATCAGTACTAAACCTGTGGAAAGAAAACTCCTAAACACCCTGCATCTATATCGAGGTCGATAAGACCTGGTTATTGTAACTGCCCTGAAACATAATCTGAACAATCTATACCATAATAATCAAACATAGTACTCAATAATTGACAAGAAATAATAACCAACATCGTATTCAAAATTATATTGCTTTATCTAAAATTAGTCAAAGAAAGTAAATCAGAATAAATCATTTTTCTCATAGTTACCTATTCTAGCTAAATGTCAGAACAGGTCAGGACAAGTCTCTCGGTAAAGTCTCTCAAGACGCAGTCCTCTCAGCAACGATCCTCATCAACGCAGATTCGGTACGCGGCAAAGGCAAATGGCAAGTGGCAAAAACCCTCTCTAGGCTAACAATTCTTATAGTAAATCGAACAAATAAAAGATACATAACGTCCGCTGAACCGCTGAGCAGAGCGAAAAGGAAAGGATGTCACATCGCTACATTCGAAAATCTCCGCTCAGGAAAAATCACAAAATAAACAAAACGGAACAGGAACCAAGAAACACAACTGTATCTTGTAAATTCTACATTTCCTCGGCAATGAGATCATGGTTCAGAGTCTTTCTTTAAAGCTCCTTTGTTTCCCAAGGCTGCCAAGGACGTTCCATTTCACTTGAAGATCACCCAAAACTGCTGCTGTCCTCACTGAAAGTTTTTACCAAGCAAGCAAGGACTGTGGTCAGCTGACTTCAGGACCATTTCCAGCAGGGCTCTCTCTCGTCACAGTTTTCTACTCGAGGCCAGGCTTAACATATCGGCCATCTTTATTTAGGCCACCATAGGCCACAATAGACCATCTTAATTAAAGAGACAAAAACAACGTTACCACAGCATAATGATTAAACAGTGTTAACCCCACTAATACCCTTATGTGTATGTAATTATCTAGCTCTTGCAACATAGAAAAGCATTAATTCTAAAAGCATTTTGTGCTCAAAAATAAACAGCACATAGCAACGTTTAAACATGAAAACATGCACGTTATTATTAAACAGCACACTTATGCGTACCCACGTGTAATTCTCTCTTGTTAGAACAAACGGATTGATTAATATAAACACTTACACAAGACAAATAATTAAAAAATAATAATTAATAAATTAATATAACAAATAGACATGCCAGAGCTTCAAAACCCAGTTAATTTTCAAACTGAAAACTCTGCTCTAGCAACAGCACCACTTCTATTTATGCCATCCAGGTCAGGCACTAACAGCGCTACCTCTATTGATGCCATCCAGGCCAGACACTGACAGCACCAATTCTGTGGATGCCATCCAGGCCAGGCACTGACAGCACCACTTCTAATGATGCCATCCTCTCCAGACACTGACATCCAGGGCAGGGACTGACAGCGCCACTTCTATATATGCCATCCAGGCCAGGCACTGATAGTACCACTTCTGTTGATGCCATCCTGCCCAGGCACTGTCAGCGCCAGTTCTATTGATGCCATTCAGCCCAGGCACTGACAGAGCCACTTCTATTGAATCCATCCAGGCCAGGCACTGACCGTGCTACTTCTATTGATGCCATCCCAACCAGGCACTGACAACGGCACTTCTATTAACGGCATCCAGGCCAGGCACTGACAGCGCCACTTCTATTGGATCCATCCAGGCCAGGCACTGACAGCGCCTCTTCTATTGATGCCATCCAGGCCAGGCACTGACAGCGCCACTTCTAATAATGCCATACAGGCCAGACTATGGCATCACCACTTCTGATGATGCCATCCAGGCGGTGCACTGACAGCGCCAATTCTATTGATGCCATCCAGGCCAGGCACTGACAGCACCAATTCTATGGAAGACATGCAGGCCAGGCACTGACAGCGCCACATCTAATGATGCCATCCAGTCCAGGGACTGACAGCGCCACTTCTTTTGATGCCATCCAGTCCAGGGACTGACAGCGCCTCTTCTATATATGCCATCCAGGCCAGGTACTGACAGCACCACTTTTATTGGTACCATACAGCCCAGACACTGTCAGTGCCACGTCTATTGATGCCATTCAGCCCAGGCACTGAGAGCGCCACTTCTATTGATGCCATCCTGCCCAGGCAATAACAGCGCATCTTCTATTGATGCAATCAAGGCCGGTCACTGACAGTGCCAAGTCCATTGATGCCATCCAAGCTGTGCACTGACAGTGCAACTTCTATCGATGCCATGCACTCCAGGCACTAACAGCGCCACTTCTGTTGATGCCATCCAGCCCAGGCACTGACAGCGCCATTTCTATTGATGAAATCCAGCCCAGCCACTGACAGCACCACTTCTGTTAATGCCATCAATTCCAGGCACTGACAGCGCCACGTCTATTGATGCCATCAATGCTGGGCACTGACAGCGGCACTTCTATTGATGCCATCCTGCCCAGGCACTGACACTGCCACGTCTATTGATGCCATCCACTCTAGACACTAACAACACAGCTTCTATTGTTACCATCCAATCCAGACACTGACAGTGCCACTTCTATTGATGCCTTCCAGGGTGGGTACTAACAGCACCACATCTATCTATGCCATCCACTTCAGGCACTAACTGATCCACTTCAATTGATGCCATCCAGGTCAGGTTCTGACAGGGCCACTTCTATTGATGCCATGCAGACTGGGCACTGACAGTACCACTTCTATTGATGCCATCAAGGCTGGGCACTGACAGTGCCACTTCTATCGATGCCATCCAGCCGAGGCACTGACGTACTGCTTCTATTGATGCCATCAAGTCCGGGCACTGACAGCAGCAATTCTATTGAGGCCATCCAGCCCAAGCACTCAGTAGATGGTGATGGGCGGAACGCAAGTTGCGCCGAGGGGTATGTTTAGAAATCATGCCGCTGATGAATTTGGGACTCCTGCAATATAGTGCTTTGAATATCAGACAGCCAGTCTTGAATGCTGTACGTTGGGCTATAGGGAGCCAGTGAAGTTTAGATAGCCAAGGTCTGGCAGAATGCCAGTTAGGTTGTTTAAAAATAAATCTTGCAGCCTGGTTCTGCACCAGTTGGAGACGATTAAGTAGGAACAGGGGCAAGCCAAGATAAATAGAGTTGGAAAAGTCGAGACGTGAGAGGACCAAGGCGATGACAACTTGTATAAGTGCTGAGTGAGATAGCAGATGGGCGATCTTGCGGATTTTACGCAGTTGCAAGAAACATGAGGAGACCAATGCACCGACCTGTCCTTTGAGAGACAGGTCAGAGTCAATGGTTACCCCCAGACTCTTCACAGCGGATGAGGAGTTGGGGGGGGCTCCTAGTTCGGTAGGCCAATAATGGTGGCCCCATAGAGTCTCACTCTTCCCAGGCAGAACCAGTTCAGTCTTGCCCGGGTTAAGTTTGAGATGATTGAGATTCATCCAGCGCTGGATATGAAGCATGGTGGCTTGAAATTCAGCAGCTGAATCGACGGAGTCCAGGGTGAACACTAGCTGAAGGTCATCAGCATAGTTGAAAGTAGTTACCTTTCTGTATTTTAGTGAGTGAATCAATGGTTTAAGATATAGGTTGAAAAGGAGTGGAGACAGGGACGAGCCCTGTGGCACCCCGCAGGTGGTGGATAGCTTGGGGGCCGTGAAGGGACCGAGGCGAACCGCCTGTGTCCTGTCTTCGAGAAATGACTTTATCCAGTTGAATGCGGGACCCTGTATGCCGGCCTGCGTGACACGATCCAACAAGATTTTATGGTTGACCGTGTCAAAAGTGGCCGACAGATCTAGTAGCACCAGGGCCTGAGGGATGTTCTTGTCTGAGTTTGCTCTAAGGGTATCCAGTGCTGCAAGGATCACTGATTCCATGGAATGGGCAGGCCGAAAACCGGCTTGGCGGGGCTCTAGGTATTCTGTTTGTTCAATGAAGCAAGAGAGGCTGCCTGCAACATGGGTCTCTAAGATTTTAGCCAAGAAAGGGAGGAGAGAGATAGGGCGATAGTTCGATAGATGTAAAGGATCAGCTCCTGGCTTTTTCAGCAGAGGAACCACTATAGCGTTCTTAAAGGCTGTAGGGACCGAGCCTTGCGCTAGAGATTGATCAAGGAAGGGAAGCACATGCTGAAAGAGGTTAGCAAGGGCAAGCCTCATAATTTGGGGGGGACAGCAGTCGTTTGGAGACCCAGATTTGACACGGGTCATTAGGTCCGAGAATAATCGAGGGCAGATGACCAGGAAATGAGATAGGGTCGCGGAGTTAGTAGGCCCGCTGGACAGAGGTTCTGTATGAGTACTAGTAGATATGCTAGCTTTGATGGTGGAGATTTTGTCCTGGAAATAGCTATTCAGGGAATTACATAGCTCTTGAGTCAGAGACTGATTGAGGAGTGGGCTCTCAGAGTTGCATAGGTCATTTACAATTGTGAACATTTCTTTCGACTTATTCGGAGCGTTAAGAATTCTGACTGAGAAATAAGCCGCCTTTGTCTCCAGTATTACTTTTTTATACTCTTTACGAGCCTGTACAAACAGCAATTTATCTTCTGTGGAGTATCTGGACCTCCATTTCCTCTCTTTTTGGTGGAGCATAAGTTTTAGTTTTTTTAACTCTGCCGAAAACCATTTGTGAGCGTCCAAGTGACGGGCGCGGGAGAATTTGATGAGGGGAGCATGAATATTGGAGGCCAGCAATAACCAATTTGATATGTTCTTTTCCATGATGTTGACATCGGGATTGAGAGTAGGGGCTGAGCTGGACAGCGTCTTGACGAAATCTGATTCGTTAAGTGTCCTCCATTTTCTAGTCACCCCTCTTGTAGCTGTGAGGGCTTTGGACCTGGCGTTTATGGAGGCCGTGAATTTCAGTAGGTGATGGTCGGACCAGATGCATGGTGAAATTGAGGGCACTGCTAGAATGATGCTAAAAGACCAGATTTGGTCCAGGATGTGATCCTTTTCATGGGTGGGAGCTAGTACATGTTGGGTCATATTTAGGTTTGAGAGCAACTCGGAGAGTTCTGTGGCGTGGGGACCGCCCCGGGCATCCTAAAACCAGTAATTCAGGTCTCCTATGAGCAAGACATTAGGGTAATTGGTAACGAGGTTAGCCATTTGTTCGCTAAGTGATACGGGAAAGGTAGGCATTGCCTGGGGAGGGCGGTAGATAAGCACAAAGACAAAAGAGCCATTGTTGGTGTCAAGTTTGAGAACAATGTTCTCGACTTCCGGGAGAACAAGGGGGGTGAGGGTAATAAACTTGAGGTTTTTATTAATGATAGCAGCTACCCCACCACCACTCTTACCTGCGGACCGGTTGGCGTGCAAGATGTAATAGTCAGAGGGGAGTGTTGCCAAGATGTTTCGGTGACCAGAAGGATATCTGGTTTTTTGGATGACAGTAACAGGAAAATGTCGAGCTGGTGCTTGACCAGAGAGAGGGTGTTGAGACAGGAAATGTGCCAGGTCGGAGGTTTAGCTGTAGAGAATCTAGGGGTGGGGGGGGATGGGGGGGCAGGGAGGTCGAGTCGTTTGGTGTTTGGAAGATGTTATTTTCCATTATACTCTTGTGAGCAGTAGGGTTGAGGGGGGCATGGATGTCAGCTAGTAGTCTGAGTTCTATGGACAAATATTTGATGATATTGGTATTGGTTGAGGCCCCTGGGCCCGTCTGGGCGCGGACGGGCGCAGACAGGCTTGCCTTAGGTGCGCCTTCGGCACGCCTCCGTCGCGCCCGCTGCGCGCGTCTGCTGCGCTCCCGCGCTGTAGTGTTCATTTTAAAGCTAAGCCCCGCCTCTAACTCCTCCTCCTGCCGGCCGATTGGATGAGGCCGCGGGGTGGAGAGGTGCAGGGGAATGGATCAGCGATCTAGTCACAAGTAAGTATTTTGTACAATACAGTTTTCTAATAGCGCGATACACACAGCAGTAATATTTTGAGCAAGGTTTTAAAAGTTAAAAACGCTGACAGCGGAGGTCCGCACGGCAACAAAGAAACAAATATGCCCGCTCCCGCGCTGCAGGGCGTTTTAAAGCTAAGCCCCGCCTCTAACTCCTCCTCCTGCCGGCCAATTGGATGAGGCCGCGGGGTGGAGAGGTGCAGGGGAAAGGAGCAGCGATCTAGTCACAAGTAAGTATTTTGTACAATACAGTTTTCTAATAGCGCTATATACACAGCAGTAATATTTTGAGCAAGGTTTTAAAAGTTAAAAACGCTGACAGCGGAGGACCGCGCGGCAACAAAGAAACAAATATGCCCGCTCCCGCGCTGCAGGTCGTTTTAAAGCTAAGCCCCGCCTCTAACTCTTCCTCCTGCCGGCCGATTGGATGAGGCCGCGGGGTGGAGAGGTGCAGGGGAATGGAGCAGCGATCTAGTCACAAGTAAGTATTTTGTACAATACAGTTTTCTAATAGCGCTATATACACAGCAGTAATATTTTGAGCAAGGTTTTAAAAGTTAAGACACAGAAAGAAGGGGATCGGAGTGCAAGAACCCGCACTAGTCAAAACGTCTCAATAAGTTTAGGAAAAAACTCCAAGGTGCAAGAAAGCCTGGGATACAATCCCCTACGTCCCAAAACTAGGTAAACCAGGAGAAAATCAACTGGATACTCTAGGAACATGCAGCAAAGGGTGGCCCTGCACACTTGTAAGGAATAATATTTTCAACAACCCACAAATAGATACAATTATCATATGATTGTATGCTTATACAGTGAGAAATGATGACGTTATTCAGTTAAAGTTGATTTGTTCATCTTTATTCGTTATGTAACCGCCAACGCATTTCGTCCAAACGAGGACTTCTTCAGGGCTACAAAAATATATAAAAGAACAAATACTATTGACAAAAGGTATATACAAACATAAAAACAATTTAAACAGCAATGTGTACAATATTAAGCATACAATTTGTGAATACATAACACTTGGCATCAAATGTCATATATGTAAGAAAATAATAGAGGCGCAAAGCTCTAAACAAAAAATACAAACTTTGTCTATTTTTTCTATATATTGAAACTAGACTCGATATATTGTCCCAAAGCGACAAAGAGAGTAGTTAAAATACCTAAAGGCAAACCACATATAAAAACACACATATCACGAAAGAAGCTCTTTTATTGCTGTTGGTCAATATATTGATACTGGTCACAACCGAGAAGAAATTATAATAATGAATAACCTCAAATAGAACCACATTTGAAGACACACATACCTCAATGATATTCTTTTTTTATATATATTATATCTCTGGCAAGCAGGTGTTCATGGTAGAACAAGTTTATAGCAGGCTGTAAGCGAGTAAAATTGTCCAAACATCATACATCATATGTATCCTTTAGGTAAAGGGTGGGTCCTATAATAATGACATAAATAATATATAAAGCAGATAAAACAAACAGTCACAGAGGAATTATATTTAAAATGGTTTTAAAAGTTAAAAACGCTGACAGCGGAGGTCCGCGCGGCAACAAAGAAACCAATATGCCCGCTCAATGCTGGGCACTGACAGCGCCATGGCTATTAATGCCATCAAGGCTGGGAACTGACAGCGCCATTTCTATTGATGCCATCCAGCCCAGGCACTGACAGAACCACTTCTATTGATGCCATTCAGTCCAGGCACTGACAGTGCCACTTCTATTGATGCCATCCAGCCCAGGCACTGACTGTGCCACTTCTACTGATGCCATCAAGGAACTGACAGCACCAATTCTATTGATGCCATCCAGGCCAAGCACTGGCAGCTCCACTTCTATTGATGCCATCCAGGCCAGGTACGGACAGCACCACTTCTATTGATGCCATCCGGCCCAGGCACTGACAGTGCCACTTCTATTGATGCCATCAAGGCCGGGAACTGACAGCACCACTTCTATTGATGCCATCCGGCCCAGGCACTGTCAGCGCCACTTCTATTGAAGCCATCCACCCCAGGCACTGACAGCGCCACATCTATTGATGCCATCAAGACTGGGCACTGACAGCGCCACATTTATTGATGCCATCCAGCTCAGGCACTGACAGTGCCACTTCTATTGATACCATCAAGGCCGGGCACTGACAGTGCCACTTCTATTGATGCCATCCAGCCCAGACACTGACAGTGCCACGTCTAATAATGCCATCCAGGCCAGGCACTGACAGCGCCACTTCTATTGACGATATCCAGGCCAGGCACTGGCACCGCCACTTCTGATGATGCCATCCAGGTGGGGCACTCACCATGCCACTTCTATTGACGCCCTCCAAGTCAGGCACCAACATCGCCACTTCTATTAATGCCATCCAGGCCAGGGCCTGACAGCGCTACTTCTATTGATACCATCCCGGCCAGGCACTGACAGAACCACTTCCATTGATGGCATTCACTCCAGACACTGACAGGGCCTCTTCTATTGATGCCATCCAGGCCAGGTACAGACAGCCCTCTTCTATTTAAGCCATCGAGGCTAGGCACTGACAGCACCACTTCTATTGATGCCATCCGGCCCAGGCACTGTCAGCGCCACTTCTATTGAAGCCATTCACCCCAGGCACTGACAGCACCACATCTATTAATGCCGTCAAGGCTGGGCACTGACAACGCCACGTTTATTGATGGCATCCAGCTCAGGCACTGACAGCGCCACTTCTATAGATGCCATCAAGGACAGGCACTGACAGTGCCACTTCTATTGATGCCTTGCAGCCCAGGCACTGACAGCGCCACGTCTATTAATGCCATCAAGGCCGGGCACTGAAACCGCCACTTCTATTGAATCCATCCAGGCCAGGAACTGACGGCGCTTTTTTTATTGATGCCATCCTGGCCAGGCACTGACAGCGCCACTTCTATTGATGATGTCCAGGCCAGGCACTGGCATCGCCACTTCTGATGATGCCATCCAGGTGGAACACTGACCACGCCACTTCTATTGATGCCCTCCAAGTCAGACACCAACAGCACCACTTTTATTCATGCCATTCAGGCCAGGCCCTGACAGCACTACTTCTATTGATACCATCCAGGCCAGTCACTGACAGCGCCACTTCTATTGATGCCATCCAAGCCAGGCACAGACAGCGCCTATTCTATTTATGCCATCCAGGCCGGGCACTGACAGCGCCATGTCTATTGATGCCATCCAGCCCAGGCACTGACAGCACCACGTCTATTGATGTCATCAAGGCCGGGCACTGACAGCGCCACTTCTATTGAATCCATCCAGGCCAGGCCAGGCTCTGACAGTGCTTCTTCTATCGATTCCATCCAGCCGAGGCACTAACAGCGCCACTTCTATTGTTGCCATCAAGCCAAGGCACTGGCATCGCCAGCACTGATGATGCCATCTAGGTGGGGCACTGACCATGCCACTTTTATTGATGCCCTCCAAGTCAGGCACCAACAGCGCCACTTCTATTAATGCCATCCAGTCTGGGCACTGATTGCGTCACTTCTATTGATACATCCATGCCAGGCACTGACAGCACCACGTCTTTTAATGCCATCAAGGCTGGGCACTGACAGAACCATTTCTATTGATCCCATCCAATCCAGGCACTGAAGCTCCACTTCTATTGAGGCCTTCCAGGCACTGACAGCGCCCCTTCTATTGATGCCATCCAGGCCAGGCACTGACAGCACCATTTCTATTGATGCCATCATTGCCGGGCAATGACAACGCCACATCTGTTGATGCCATCAAGGCTAGGCACTGACAGTGTCTCTTCTATTGATGCCATCCAGCTCAGGCACTGACAGCGCCACTTCTATTGATGCCATCAAAGCTGGGCACTGACTGCGCCACTTCTCTTGATGCAATTCAGGCCAGGCACTGACAGCGCCACTTCTGTTGATGCCATCAATGCCGGGCACTGACAGCACCACGTCTATTGATGGCATCAAGGCTGGGCTCTGACAACGCCACTACTATTGATGCCATCCAGCACAGGCACTGACAGCGCCACTTCTATTGATGCCATCAAGGCCGAGCACTGATAGCGCCACTTCTATTGATGCCATCCAGGCCAGGCACTGACAGCACCATTTCTATGGATGCCATCCAGGCCAGGCACTTGCAGCGCCACTTCTATTGATGCTATCCACTCCAGACACTGACAGCACCACTTCTATTGATGCCATCCAGGCCAGGCACTGACAGCACCTCTTCTTTTTATGCCATCCAGGCCAGGCACTGACAGCACCTCTTCTTTATATGCCATCCGGCCCAGGCACTGTCAACACCACTTCTATTGATGCCATCCAGCCCAGACACTGACAGCGCCACTTCTATTGATGCCATCAAGGCAGGGCACTGTCAGCGCCATGTCAACTGATGCCATCCAGGCTGGGCTCTGACAGCGCCACTTCTATCGATGCCATCCACTCCAGGAACCAACAGCACCACTTCTTTTGATGCCATCCAGCCCAGGCACTGACAGCACCACTTCTATTGATGCCATCCAACCGAGGCACTGACAGTGCCACTTCTGTTGATGCCATCATGGCCGGGCACTGACAGTACCACGTCTATTGATGTCATCAAGGCCGGGCACTAACAGCACCACTTCTATTGATGCCATTGAGCCCAGGCATTGACAGCGCCATGTCTATTGATTCCATCAAGGCCGGGCACTGACAACACCACTTCTATTGATGCTATCCAGGCTGGGCACTGACAGCGCTACTTCTATTGATTCCATCCAGGGTGGGCAATTACAGCACCACTTATATCGATTCCATCCACTCTAGACACTAACAACACCGCTTCTGTTGATACCATCCACTCCAGACACTGACAGTGCCACTTCTACCGATGCCATACACTCCAGGCACTAACTGCTCCCTTTCTATTGATGCCATCCAGGTCAGGTACTGACAGCGCCACTTTATTGATGCCATCTAGGCTGGGCACAGACAGTGCCTCTTCTATTTATGCCATCAAGGCTGGCCACTGAAAGCGCCACTTCTATTGATGCCTTCCAGGCCAGGCACTGGCATCGCCACTTCTGATGATACTATCCAGCCAAGGCACTGACAGTGCCACGTCTTTTGATGCCATCAAGGCCATGCACTGACAGCGCCACTTTTATTGAATCCATCCAGGCCAGGCACTGACATCGCTTCTTCTATTGATGCCATCGAGGCCAGGCACCGACAGCACCACTTCTATTGACAACATCCAGGCCAGGTACTGATAGTGCCACTTCTATTAATGCCTTCCAGGCCAGGCACTGGTATCGCCACTTCTGATGATGCCATCCAGGTCAGGCACCAACAGCACCAATTCTATTTATGCCGTCCAGGCCAGGCCCTGACAGCGCCAATTCTAATGATGCCATCTAGACCAGGCAGTGACAGCACCACTTCTATTGATGCCATCCACTCCAGACACTGACAGCGCCACTTCTATTGATGCCATCAAGGCCAGGCACACTTAGTGCCTCCTCTATATATGCCATACAGACCAGGCACTGACAGCACTACTTCTATTGGTCACATCCTGCCCAGGCACTGCCAGCACCACTTCTAATGATGCCATCCAGGCTGGGCACTGACAGGGCCACATCTATTGATGCCATCAAGGCTGGGCACTGACAGTGCTTCTTCTATTGATGCCATCCATCTCAGTCAGTGACAGCGCCACTTCTATTGATGCCATCAAGGCCGGGCACTGACAGCGCCATTTCTATTGAATCCATCTACGCCAGAGACTGACAGCGCCACTTCTATTGACGACATCCAGGCCAGGTACTGACAGCACCACTTCTATTAATGCCTTCCAGGCCAGGCACTGTCATCGATACTTCTGATGATGCCATCCAGGCGGGACACTGACAGAGCCACGTCTATTGATGCCATCCAGGTCAGGCACCAACAGCGCCACTTCTATTGATGCCATCCAGGCCAGGCCCTAACAGCGCCACTTCTATTGAAGCTATCCAGGCCAGTCACTGACAGCACCACTTCTATTGATGCCATCCACTCCAGACACTGACAGCGCCACTTTTATTGATGCCATCCAGGCGAGGCACTGACAGCACCACTTCTATTGATGCCCTCCGGCCCAGGCACTGTCAGCACCACTTCTATTGATGCCATCCAGGCTGGGCACTGACAGCGCCACTTCTATAGATGCTATCCACTCCAGGCACTAACAGCGCCACTTCTAATGATATCATCCAGCCCACGCACTGACAGTGCCACGTCTATTGTTCCCATCAAGGCCGAGCACTGACAGCACAACTTCTATTGATGCCATCCAGTCCAGGCACTGACAGTGTCACTTCTATTGATGCCATCCAGCCCAGGCCCTGACTGTGCCACTTCTACTGAGGCCATCCAGGAACTGACAGCACCAAATCTATTGATGCCATCCAGGCCAGGCACTGGCAGCTCCACTTCTATTGATGCCATCTAGACCAGGCACTGACAGCACCACTTCTATTGATGCCATCAGGCCCAGGCACTGACAGCGCCACTTCTATTGATGCCATCAAGGCGAGGCACTGACAGCACCACTTCTATTGATGCCATCTAGCTTAGGCACTGACAGCGACACATCTATTGATGCCATCAAGGCCGGGCACTGACAGCCCCACTTTTATTGATGCCATCCAGCTCAGGCACTAACAGCGCCACTTCTATTGATGCCATCAAGGCCGGGCACTGACAGCGCCACTTCTGTTGATGCCATCCAGTCCAGGCACTGACAGCGCCATGTCTATTAATGCCATCAAGGCCGGACACTGACAGCGCCACTTCTATTGAATCCATCCAGGCCAGGCACTGACAGCGCTTCTTTTATTGATGCCATCCAGGCCAGGCACTGACAGCGCCACTTCTATTGACGATATCCAGGCCAGATGCTGATAGTGCCTGTTGGACTTGGCCCTTTTCCCCCGAAATCTTTCACTTTTCTGGGAAATCGCATGATGTGTACATGCAAAGATTGAATGCTGTGTGATAATGTATGCAGACTGAGTTTCCCCATTTTAAACATGTAACTTAAAATGGATGCCATAGCTGTGTGGTTGCGCCGTTTGACTGAGCTGGGTTAACAGTCTAGTGGTTATTTCCCAGCAACCCCAGCTTTTGGAGGGAAGCCTGGCACCCAGGGTGCTCTACCCCTCCCCCTAGGCCAGTTAGAGCCAGTCTCCCCAGACGCTTCTAGAAGCTTCTGGCACTGTCTGGTAGGTGGAGCTGGGCTGTCATGTGCTCAGTCAGAGGGTGGACCTGAGAGAGAGGGGACCTGCTGCCAGGGGTTACCGCCACATAGGCCTGTGTGCTGGGCCCTGAGACTACCTACCCCCACTCTATTGTCCACAGGGCGAGGGAAAGCTATAGTTGGGGCAATGCAGACCTGGAGAAACCTACGCAGGAGTTTTAGGCGGTAGGGCTTAGTCAGGGACCTATGCCACTGAAAGTGACAGGGCTTAGGTGCTGCCTATTAAGTTGAGTGAGGGATCCTGAACTAACCCACTGATCTGGCCCGGCGGGAGGAGAACCCAAGGACGACCGGCAGAGACTAATTAGTCTGCCGTCAGCCGCCAACGCAACTTCCCCCTCTCAAGAAACCCTCAACCAAGGATGCAGGAACCAGCAAGCGCCTCGTGGGACCCTGACTGCAGTCCCTGCGGAGAGAGAGCGCAATATACAAGCTGCCTGTGGAAGGAGAGCACTATATCCGGTGAGCGCTACATTTCTAATTGACTGTGCTCTGCTGGTGAGTGCTGCAATCCCCCCTGCCTGCCCCCCCTCTAGCTGGTTCTGCCACTGGCGTGTGGCCTGCCGCCTCCCAACCTACCTACCCTGAGCTTGGGCGTCATTGTGGGAGTAAGGGGGCGCTAGGCGCCGAACACATCGCCATTCCCTGAGCTGTGGGACAGCCCTTAATTTCTGCCACCCCCGTCGGGGATCCTAGAAAGGAATCGCTCACCGCTGCGGCCCAGGGCCGGAAAGGTGCCCCCGTTGTCACCGGGGCCCGTGGAGAAGCCCGGGGCCCCGTCGCTCCCGTCGGAGGGCAGAAAAGACTGCCGGAACACCGCAAAGGCCTCGTCAGGCCTGAAGCCATCCCGCGTGTGCAGCCTGAGAGCCGAGGCACATGGACGGTGCCTTCCCTGCCCGCGAAGACGTCAGGGGCCACCTCGTCGGTGCCCCGTGAGGAGGAGCAGCACCTGAGGAGAGCCCGGTGAGTGAGGGGCTCCGTGTGGAACTGGTGGTGGAGAGGGGGCAACGGGGCACGTTGTCGGTGCCCGCCCCCGGCAGTCCCTTTAAGAGGGCCATCGTAGGTGTACTGCTGGTCTTTCCAGCTGCCCCCTTGGCAGAGGGCAGCTGCCGTGGGTACTTTTCCAGGTGGGAGGGTGCGGAACTCTGGGAGGGGGTGCAGAGGGAGGAAGGTCTCGCCTCGGGCACCGGCTCAGCCACAGGGCTTAGATCCTGGGTTGGGAGGCCAGGGATGGGTACTGCCTGACCTGGCGAGTGGGACATCTGTTAGCAGTGTCCCCCCAGAAGTGTCTTCCAGGGGTACTTCTCCCGTTGGGAGGGTGCGGAACTCTGGGAGGGGGTGCAGGGGAGGGAAGACTCACCCCTGGCACCGGTGCAGCCTAAGGGTTTAGACCCTAGGCTGGGGAACCAGTTGAAGGGTCAAGGCCCTGGACTGGGGAGAGAGTGGTGGTCTGAGGGTGCCTCGCATGGGAGTAGGGTGAGGAACCCCAGAAGGAGAGGTAGGGGGAGGAGAGCCTCGGCCCTGATGGCTGGTCAGCCTGAGGGTGCGAACCCCAGGTGGGAGGACCAGTGGCAGTTTGGAACTGCAAGGAGGAGGAGGAGGAGGAGAGTGGTCAACTGGTACTATGGGCCTGGGGTTACTGCCCCCCACTCTATGAGACCGCAAGGGCCAGAGACATCTGGATGGCCCAGGGGCCAGTCCTGGCCACAACCAGCTAGGGAACCCCTGGGTGGTGGCTTAGTCGGTCGAGGAAGGTTTGAAAGAGGGAACCATCGGGTTCCAGAGTGGAGGAGAACCTGCGGGTGCTCCTGCAGTTGCGTCCACCTTGTCTCGCCTCAAGCAGGGAAGTCCATCAAGGCATTGATCGTCTATCCTGGCTTTTGGCTGGAAGGGGGTTGTTTTGGACTTGGCCCTTTTTCCCCCGAAATTTTTCACTTTTCTGGGAAATCGCATGATGTGTAAATGCAAAGATTGAATGCAGTGTGATAATGTATGCAGACTGAGTTTCCCCATTTTAAACATGTAGCTTAAAATGGATGCCATAGCTGTGTGGTTGCGCCGTTTGACTGAGCTGGGTTAACAGTCTAGTGGTTATTTCCCAGCAACCCCAGCTTTTGGAGGGAAGCCTGGCACCCAGAGTGCTCTACCCCTGCCCCTAGGCCAGTTAGAGCCAGTCTCCCCAGACGCTTCTAGAAGCTTCTGGCACTGTCTGGTAGGTGGAGCTGGGCTGCCATGTGCTCAGTCAGAGGGTGGACCTGAGAGAGAGGGGACCTGCTGCCAGGGGTTACCGCCACATGGGCCTGTGTGCTGGGCCCTGAGACTACCTACCCCCCTCTATTGTCCACAGGGCGAGGGAAAGCTATAGTTGGGGCAATGCAGACCTGGAGAAACCTACGCAGGAGTTTTAGGCGGTAGGGCTTAGTCAGGGACCTATGCCACTGAAAGTGACAGGGCTTAGGGGCTGCCTTTTAAGTTGAGTGAGGGATCCTGAACTAACCCACTGATCTGGCCCGGCGGGAGGAGAACCCAGGGACGACCGGCAGAGACTAATTAGTCTGCCGTCAGCCACCAACGCAAATTCCCCCCCTCAAGAAACCCTCAACCAAGGGTGCAGGAAGCAGCAAGCGCCTCGTGGGACCCTGACTGCAGTCCCTGCGGAGAGAGAGCGCTATATTCAAGCTGCCTGTGGAAGGAGAGCGCTATATCCGGTGAGCGCTACATTTCTAATTGACTGTGCTCTGCTGGTGAGTGCTGCAATCCCAGCTGCCTGCCACCCCTATAGCTGGTTCTGCCACTGGCGTGTGGCCTGCCGCCTCCCAACCTACCTACCCTGAGCTGGGGCGTCATTGTGGGAGTAAGGGGGCGCTAGGCGCCGAACACATCACCATCCCCTGAGCTGTGGGCCAGCCCTTAATTTCTGCCACCCCCGCCGGGGATCCTAGAAAGGAATCGCTCACCGCTGCGGCCCAGGGCCGGAAAGGTTGTCCCCGTTGTCACCGGGGCCCGTGGAGAAGCCCGGGGCCCCGTAGTTGCTGTCGGAGGGCGGAAAAGACCGCCGGAACACCGCGAAGGCCTCGTCAGGCCTGAAGCCATCCCGCGTGTGCAGCCTGAGAGCCGAGGCACATGGACGGTGCCTTCCCTGCCCGCGAAGACGTCAGGGGCCACCCCGTCGGTGCCCCGTGAGGAGGAGCAGCACCTGAGGAGAGCCCGGTGAGTTAGGGGCTCCGTGTGGGACTGGTGGTGGAGAGGGGGCAACGGGGCACGTTGTCGGTGCCCGCACCCGGCAGTCCCTTTAAGAGGGCCATCGTAGGTGTACTGCTGGTCTTTCCAGCTGCCCCCTTGGCAGAGGGCAGCTGCCGTGAGCGGCTGTATATGGTTTGGAGTCCACGTGGCCCCCCCATCACGGACCGGGACTGGTTCCAAGTACCCTACTCAACTGCCCCGCCGGAGAGTGGGCAGTGGCGCCATTTGTGGGGCCCTAGGGATATGGGTGATGCCCTAATCTACTGCGTTTATAGGCCAAACTAATCTGCGACAAGGAGTAGGACATGCTGGACTTGCCTAATGTCATGCAAGGATGTTTTTATTACAGGCGTTCCGGCCTAAGGCTTAAATGCTCTATTTGAAGCGCTAGTGATTTGCTATGTGCAGCGCTATGCTTAACAGCCATGTTCGAAGCGCTATTGAATTGATATGTGCAGCGCTTTGTTTAAAATGCCATATTGAAAGCGCTATGGATTTGCTATGTGCTGCGCGTTGATTCCATGCCAGGTTTTGATGTGTTAAGGCTTTTGATCCTGATGTTGATCTAGATAAAACTGATTGGTTTTATTCAACCTACAGGTGTGGTGTCAATTATTGTGTGCGTTTCCTGTCTCAGTGGATGTCTGTGCTGTATGGTCACTCTACACGTAAGCCCTTGGATGCCTACCTGCTCGCGCCACGCTACCCCCTTAGGGCCTGGTGACCCCCGGTCCTACAGTGCCACTTCTATTAATGCCTTCCAGGCCAGGCACTAGCATCGCCACTTCTGGTGATGCCATCCAGGTGGGGCATTGACCACGCCACTCCTATTGAAGCCCTCCAAGTCAGGCACCAATAGCACCACTTCTCTTAATGCCATCCAGGCCAGGCCCTGACAGCGCTACTTCTATTGATGGAATCCACTCCAGACACTGACAGCGCCACTTCTATTGATGCCATCCTGGCCAGGCACAGACAGCGCCTCTTCTATGTATGCCATCCAGGCCAGGCACTGACAGCACCACTTCTATTGATGCCATCTGGCCCAGGCACTGTCACAGCCACTTCTATTGCGCCATCCGGGCTGGGCACTGACAACTCCACTTCTATAGAGGCCATCCACCCCAGGCACTAACCGCACCACTTCTTTTGATACCATCCAGCCCAGGCACTGACAGTGCCACGTCTATTGATGCCAAGAAAGGCCGGGCACTGACAGCATCACTTCTATTGATGCCATCCAGTCCAGGCACTGACAACTCCACTTCTATTGAAGCCATACAGCCCAGGCACTGACTGTGCCACTTCTACTGAGGCCATCAAGGCACTGACAGCACCATTTCTATTGATGTCATCAATGCCGGGCACTGACAGCGCATCATCTATTGATGCCATCAAGTCTAGGCACTGACAGTGCCTCTTCTATTGATGCCATCCAGCTCAGGCACGGACAGCGCCAGTTCAATTGATGCCGGGCACTGACAGCGCCACTTCTATTGATGCCATCCAGCCAAGGCACTGACAGCGCCATGTCTATTGAAGCCATCAAGGTCGGGTACTGACAGCGCCACGTCTGTTGAATCCATCCAGACCAGGCTCTAACAGTGCTTCTTCTAATGATGCCATCCAGCTGAAGCACTGACAGCACCACTTCTATTGATGCCATCAAGGCCGGGCACTGGCATCACCCCTTCTGATGATGAAATCCAGGTGGGGCACTGACCACGCCACTTCAATTGATTCCTTCCAAGTCAGGCACCAACAGCGCCACTTCTATTAATGCCATCCAGTCCAGGCCCTGACAGCGCTACTTCTATTGATGCCATCCAGGCCAGGCACAGACAGCTCCACGTCTATTGATGCCACCCCGGCTGGGCACTGACTGCGCCACTTCTATAGATGCCATTCACCCCAGACACTAACAGCCCCACTTCAATTGATGCCATCCAGTCCAGGAACGAACAGCTCCTCTTCTATTGATGCCATCCATCCCAGTCACTGACAGCGCCACTTCTATTGATGCCATCAAACCTGGGCAATGACTGCGCCACTTCTATTGATGCCATCCAGCCTAGGCACTGACAGCACCATGTCTATTGAAGCAATCAAGGTTGGGTACTGACAGTGCAACTTCTATTGAATCCATCCAGACCAGGCTCTAACAGTGCTTCTTCTAATGATGCCATCCAGCTGACGCACTGACAGCGCCACTTCTATTGATGCCATCAAGGCCGGGCACTGGCATCACCACTTCTGATGATGCCATCCAGGTGGGGCACTGGCCACGCCACATCTTTTGATGCCCTCCAAGTCAGGCACCAACAGCACCACTTCTATTAATGCCATCCAGTCCAGGCCCTGACAGCGCTACTTCTATTGATGCCATCCAGGCCAGGCACAGACAGCTCCACGTCTATTGATGCCACCCCGGCTGGGCACTGACTGCGCCACTTCTATAGATGCCATCCACCCCAGACACTAACAGCCCCACTTCAATTGATGCTATCCAGTCCAGGCACGGACAGCTCCTATTCTATTGATGCCATCCAGGCCAGGCACTGACAGCGCCACATCTATTGATGGCATCAAGGCTGGGCTCTGACAGCGCCACTACTATTGATGCCATCCAGCACAGGCACTGACAGCGCCACTTCTATTGATGCCATCAAGGCCGGGCACTGATAGCGCCACTTCTATTGATGCTATCCAGGCCAGGCACTGACAGCACCATTTCTATGGATGCCATACAGGCCAGGCACTTACAGCGCTACTTCTATTGATGCCATCCACTACAGACACTGACAGCACCACTTCTATTGATGCCATCCAGGCCAGGCACTGACAGCGCCATTTCTATTGATGCCATCAATGCCGGGGAACTGACAGTGCCACAACTGCTTATGCCATCAAGGCTAGGCACTGACAGTGCCTCTTCTATTGAATCCATCCAGCTTAGGCACTAACAGCGCCACTTCTATTGATGCCATCCTGGCCAGGCACAGACAGCGCCTCTTCTATGTATGCCATCCAGGCCAGGCACTGACAGCACCACTTCTATTGATGCCATCTGGCCCAGGCACTGTCACAGCCACTTCTATTGCGCCATCCGGGCTGGGCACTGACAACTCCACTTCTATAGAGGCCATCCACCCCAGGCACTAACCGCACCACTTCTTTTGATACCATCCAGCCCAGGCACTGACAGTGCCACGTCTATTGATGCCAAGAAAGGCCGGGCACTGACAGCATCACTTCTATTGATGCCATCCAGTCCAGGCACTGACAGCTCCACTTCTATTGAAGCCATTCAGCCCAGGCACTGACTGTGCCACTTCTACTGAGGCCATCAAGGCACTGACAGCCCAATTTCTATTGATGTCATCAATGCCGGGCACTGACAGCTCTTCTTCTAATAATGCCATCCAGGCGAAGCACTGACAGCACCACTTCTATTGACGACATCAATTCCAGGTACTGATAGCGCCACTTCTATTAATGCCTTCCAGGCCAGGCACTGACATCGCCACTTCTGATGATGCCATCCAGGCGGGGCACCAACAGGGCCACTTCTACTTATGCCATCCAGGCCATTCCCTGACATCGACAATTCCATTGATGCCATCCAGACCAGGCACTGACAGCACAACTTCTATTGATGCCATCCACTCCACACACTGACAGCGCCACTTCTATTGATGCCATCAAGGCCAGGCACAGCTAGTGCCTCTTCTATATATGCCATACAGACCAGGCACTGACAGCACCACTTCTATTGATTCCATCCTCCCCAGGCACTGTCAGCATCACTTCTATTGATGCCATCCAGTCCAGGCACTGACAGCTCAACTTCTATTGATGCCATCCAGCCCAGGCACTGACTGTGATACTTCTACTGAGGACATCCAGGCAATGACAACTCCACTTCTATAGAGGCCATCCACCCCAGGCACTAACCGCACCACTTCTTTTGATACCATCCAGCCCAGGCACTGACAGTGCCACGTCTATTGATGCCAAGAAAGGCCGAGCACTGACAGCATCACTTCTATTGATGCCATCCAGTCCAGGCACTGACAACTCCACTTCTATTGAAGCCATCCAGCCCAGGCACTGACTGTGCCACTTCTACTGAGGCCATCAAGGCACTGACAGCCCCATTTCTATTGATGTCATCAATGCCGGGCACTGACAGCGCATCATCTATTGATGCTATCAAGTCTAGGCACTGACAGTGCCTCTTCTATTGATGCCATCCAGCTCAGGCACGGACAGTGCCACTTCAATTGATGCCATCCAGGCCGGGCACTGACAGCGCCACTTCTATTGATGTCATCCAGCCAAGGCACTGACAGCGCCATGTCTATTGAAGCCATCAAGGTCGGGTACTGACAGCGCCACGTCTGTTGAATCCATCCAGACCAGGCTCTAACAGTGCTTCTTCTAATGATGCCATCCAGCTGAAGCACTGACAGCGCCACTTCTATTGATGCCATCAAGGCCGGGCACTGGCATCACCACTTCTGATGATGAAATCCAGGTGGGGCACTGACCACGCCACTTCTATTAATGCCATCCAGTCCAGGCCCTGACAGCGCTACTTCTATTGATGCCATCCAGGCCAGGCACAGACAGCTCCACGTCTATTGATGCCACCCCGGCTGGGCACTGACTGCGCCACTTCTATAGATGCCATTCACCCCAGACACTAACAGCCCCACTTCAATTGATGCCATCCAGTCCAGGAACGGACAGCTCCTCTTCTATTGATGCCATCCATCCCAGTCACTGACAGCGCCACTTCTATTGATGCCATCAAACCTGGGCAATGACTGCGCCACTTCTATTGATGCCATCCAGCCCAGGCACTGACAGCGCCATGTCTATTGAAGCAATCAAGGTTGGGTACTGACAGTGCAACTTCTATTGAATCCATCCAGACCAGGCTCTAACAGTGCTTCTTCTAATGATGCCATCCAGCTGACGCACTGACAGCGCCACTTCTATTGATGCCATCAAGGCCGGGCACTGGCATCACCACTTCTGATGATGCCATCCAGGTGGGGCACTGGCCACGCCACATCTTTTGATGCCCTCCAAGTCAGGCACCAACAGCGCCACTTCTATTAATGCCATCCAGTCCAGGCCCTGACAGCGCTACTTCTATTGATGCCATCCAGGCCAGGCACAGACAGCTCCACGTCTATTGATGCCACCCCGGCTGGGCACTGACTGCGCCACTTCTATAGATGCCATCCACCCCAGACACTAACAGCCCCACTTCAATTGATGCCATCCAGTCTAGGCACGGACAGCTCCTCTTCTATTGATGCCATCCAGGCCAGGCACTGACAGCGCCACATCTATTGATGGCATCAAGGCTGGGCTCTGACAGCGCCACTACTATTGATGCCATCCAGCACAGGCACTGACAGCGCCACTTCTATTGATGCCATCAAGGCCGGGCACTGATAGCGCCACTTCTATTGATGCCATCCAGGCCAGGCACTGACAGCACCATTTCTATGGATGCCATACAGGCCAGGCACTTACAGCGCCACTTCTATTGATGCCATCCACTACAGACACTGACAGCACCACTTCTATTGATGCCATCCAGGCCAGGCACTGACAGCGCCATTTCTATTGATGCCATCAATGCCGGGGAACTGACAGTGCCACAACTGCTTATGCCATCAAGGCTAGGCACTGACAGTGCCTCTTCTATTGAATCCATCCAGCTTAGGCACTAACAGCGCCACTTCTATTGATGCCAATAAAGCTGGGCTCTGACAGCGCCACTTCTATTGATGCCATCCAACCCAGGCACTGACAGTGCCACTTATATTGATGCCATCAAGGCCGGGCACTGATAGCGCCACTTCTATTGATGCCATCCAGCCCAGGCACTGACAGTGCCACTTCAATTGATGCCATCCTCTCCAGACACTGACAGCACCACTTCGATTGATACCATCTGGCCCAGGCGCTATCAACGCCACTTCTATTGATGCCATCCAGCCCAGGCACTGGCATTGCCACTTCTGATGATACTATCCAGCCCAGGCACTGACAGCGCCACGTCTTTTAATGCCATCAAGGCCGTGCACTGACAGCGCCACTTTTATTAAATCCATCCGGGCGAGGCACTGACAGCTCTTCTTCTAATGATGCCATCCAGGCGAAGCACTGACAGCACCACTTCTATTGACGACATCAATTCCAGGTACTGATAGCGCCACTTCTATTAATGCCTTCCAGGCCAGGCACTGACATCGCCACTTCTGATGATGCCATCCAGGCGGGGCACCAACAGGGCCACTTCTATTTATGCCATCCAGGCCATTCCCTGACATCGCCAATTCTATTGATGCCATCCAGACCAGGCACTGACAGCACAACTTCTATTGATGCCATCCACTCCACACACTGACAGCGCCACTTCTATTGATGCCATCAAGGCCAGGCACAGCTAGTGCCTCTTCTATATATGCCATACAGACCAGGCACTGACAGCACCACTTCTATTGATTCCATCCTCCCCAGGCACTGTCAGCATCACTTCTATTGATGCCATCCAGTCCAGGCACTGACAGCTCAACTTCTATTGATGCCATCCAGCCCAGGCACTGACTGTGATACTTCTACTGAGGACATCCAGGCAATGACAGCGCCACTTCTATTCATGCCATCCAGGCCAGGCACTGACAGCGCCACATCTATTGATGCCATCAATGCCAGGCACTGACAGTGCCTCTTCTATTGATGATATCCAGCTCAGGCACTGACAGCGCCACTTCTATTGATGCCATCAAAGCTGGGCACTGATGGCGCCACTTCTATTGACCACAACCAGCTAGGGAACCCCCGGGTGGTGGCTTAGTCGGTCGAGGAAGGTTTGAAAGAGGGAACCATCGGGTTCCAGAGTGGAGGAGAACCTGCGGGTGCTCCTGCAGTTGTGGGCCTGCGTCCACCTTGTCTCGCCTCAAGCAGGGAAGCCCATCAAGGCATTGATGGGTCTACCCTGGCTTTTGGCTGGAAGGTGGTTGTGTTGGACTTGGCCCCTTTCCCCCGAAATTTTTCACTTTTCTGGGAAATCGCATGATGTGTACATGCAAAGATTGAATGCTGTGTGATAATGTACGCAGACTGAGTTTCCCCATTTTAAACATGTAACTTAAAATGGATGCCATAGCTGTGTGGTTGCGCCGTTTGACTGAGCTGGGTTAACAGTCTAGTGGTTATTTCCCAGCAACCCCAGCTTTTGGAGGGAAGCCTGGCACCCAGGGTGCTCTACCCCTGCCCCTAGGCCAGTTAGAGCCAGTCTCCCCAGACGCTTCTAGAAGCTTCTGGCACTGTCTGGTAGGTGGAGCTGGGCTGCCATGTGCTCAGTCAGAGGGTGGACCTGAGAGAGAGGGGACCTGCTGCCAGGGGTTACCGCCACATGGGCCTGTGTGCTGGGCCCTGAGACTACCTACCCCCCCTCTATTGTCCACAGGGCAAGGGAAAGCTATGGTTGGGGCAATGCAGACCTGGAGAAACCTAAGCAGGAGTTTTAGGCGGTAGGGCTTAGTCAGGGACCTATGCCACTGAAAGTGACAGGGCTTAGGGGCTGCCTTTTAAGTTGAGTGAGGGATCCTGAACTAACCCACTGATCTGGCCCGGCGGGAGGAGAACTGAGGGATGACCGGCAGAGACTAATTAGTCTGCCGTCAGCCACCAACGCAAATTCCCCCCCTCAAGAAACCCTCAGCCAAGGGCGCAGGAACCAGCAAGCGCCTCGTGGGACCCTGACTGCAGTCCCTGTGGAGAGAGAGCGCTATATACAAGCTGCCTGTGGAAGGAGAGCGCTATCTCCGGTGACCGCTACATTTCTAATTGACTGTGCTCTGCTGCTGAGTGCTGCAATCCCAGCTACCTGCCCCCCCTCTAGCTGGTTCTGCCACTGGCGTGTGGCCTGCCGCCTCCCAACCTACCTACCCTGAGCTGGGGCGTCATTGTGGGAGTAAGGGGGCGCTAGGCACCGAACACATCGCCATCCCCTGAGCTGTGGGACAGCCCTTAATTACTGCCACCCCGTCGGGGATCCTAGAAAGGAATCGCTCACCGCTGCGGCCCAGGGCCGGAAAGGTTGCCCCCGTTGTCACCGGGGCCCGTGGAGAAGCCCGGGGCCCCGTAGTTGCTGTCGGAGGGCGGAAAAGACCGCCGGAACACCTCGAAAGCCTCGTCAGGCCTGAAGCCATCCCGCGTGTGCAGCCTGAGAGCCGAGGCACATAGACGGTGCCTTCCCTGCCCGCGAAGACTTCAAGGGTCACCCCGTCGGTGCCCCGTGAGGAGGAGCAGCACCTGAGGAGAGCCCGGTGAGTGAGGGGCTCCATGTGGGACTGGTGGTGGAGAGGGGGCAACGGGGCACGTTGTCGGTGCCCGCCCCCGGCAGTCCCTTTAAGAGGGCCATCGTTGGTGTACTGCTGGTCTTTCCAGCTGCCCCCTTGGCAGAGGGCAGCTGCCGTGAGCGGCTATATATGTTTTGGAGTCCACTTGGCCCCCCTCATCACGGACCGGGACTGGTTCCAAGTACCCTACTCAACTGCCCCGCCGGAGAGTGGGCAGTGGCGGCATTTGTGGGGCCCTAGGGATATGGGTGATGCCCTAATCTACTGCGTTTATAGGCCGAACTAATCTGCGACAAGGAGTAGGACATGCTGGTCTTGCCTAATGTCATGCAAGGATGTTTTTATTACAGGCGTTCCGGCCTAAGGCTTAAATGCTCTAGTTGAAGAGCTAGTGATTTGCTATGTGCAGCGCTATGCTTAACAGCCATGTTCGAAGCGCTATTGAATTGATATGTGCAGCGCTTTGTTTAAAATGCCATATTGAAAGCGCTATGGATTTGCTATGTGCTGCTCGTTGATTCCATGCCAGGTTTTGATGTGTTAAGGCTTTTGATCCTGATGTTGATCTATATAAAACTGATTGGTTTTATTCAACCTACTGCTGTGGTGTCAATTATTGTGTGCGTTTCATGTCTCAGTGGATGTGTGTGCTGTATGGTCACTCTACACGTAAGCCCTTGGATGCCTACCTGCTCGCGCCACACTACCCCCTTAGGGCCTGGTGACCCCCGGTCCTACAGTGCCACTTCTATTAATGCCTTCCAGGCCAGGCACTGGCATCGCCACTTCTGGTGATGCCATCCGGGTGGGGCACTAACCACGCCACTTCTATTGAAGCCCTCCAAGTCAGGCACCAATAGCACCATTTCTATTAATGCCATCCAGGCCAGGCCCTGACAGCGCTACTTCTATTGATAGAATCCACTCCAGACACTGACAGCGCCACTTCTTTTGATGTCATCCAGGCCAGGCACAGACAGCGCCTCTTCTATGTATGCCATCCAGGCCAGGCACTGACAGCACCACTTCTATTGATGCCATCTGGCCCAGGCACTGTCACGGCCACTTCTATTGAAGCCATCCGGGCTGGGCACTGACAACTCCACTTCTATAGAGGCCATCCACCCCAGGCACTAACTGCACCACTTCTTTTGATACCATCCAGCCCAGGCACTGACAGTGCCACGTCTATTGATGCCAAGAAAGGCCGGGCACTGACAGCATGACTTCTATTGATGCCATCCAGTCCAGGCACTGACAGCTCCACTTCTATTGAAGCCATTCAGCCCAGGCACTGACTGTGCCACTTCTACTGAGGCCATCAAGGCACTGACAGCCCAATTTCTACTGATGTCATCAATGCCGGGCACTGACAGCGCATCATCTATTGATGCCATCAAGGCTAGGCACTGACAGTGCCTCTTCTATTGATGCCATCCAGCTCAGGCACGGACAGCGCCACTTCAATTGATGCCATCCAGGCCGGGCACTGACAGCGCCACGTCTATTGATGCCATCCAGCCAAGGCACTGACAGCGCCATGTCTATTGAAGCCATCAAGGTCGGGTACTGACAGCGCCACGTCTATTGAATCCATCCAGACCAGGCTCTAACAGTGCTTCCTCTAATGATGCCATCCAGCTGAAGCACTGACAGCGCCACTTCTATTGATGCCATCAAGGCCGGGCACTGGCATCACCACTTCTGATGATGAAATCCAGGTGGGGCACTGACCACGCCACTTCTATTGATGCCTTCCAAGTCAGGCACCAACAGCGCCACTTCTATTAATGCCATCCAGTCCAGGCCCTGACAGCGCTACTTCTATTGATGCCATCCAGGCCAGGCAAAGACAGCACCACGTCTATTGATGCCACCCAGGCTGGGCACTGACTGCGCCACTTCTATAGATGCCATTCACCCCAGACACTAACAGCCCCACTTCAATTAATGCCATCCAGTCCAGGAACGGACAGCTCCTCTTCTATTGATGCCATCCATCCCAGTCACTGACAGCGCCACTTCTATTGATGCCATCAAACCTGGGCAATGACTGCGCCACTTCTATTGATGCCATCCAGCCCAGGCACTGACAGCGCCATGTCTATTGAAGCCATCAAGGTCGGGTACTGACAGTGCAACTTCTATTGAATCCATCCAGACCAGGCTCTAACAGTGCTTCTTCTAATGATGCCATCCAGCTGACGCACTGACAGCGCCACTTCTATTGATGCCATCAAGGCCGGGCACTGGCATCACCACTTCTGATGATGCCATCCAGGTGGGGCACTGGCCACGCCACTTCTTTTGATGCCCTCCAAGTCAGGCACCAACAGCGCCACTTCTATTAATGCCATCCAGTCCAGGCCCTGACAGCGCTACTTCTATTGATGCCATCCAGGCCAGGAACAGACAGCACAACTTCTACTGATGCCACCCAGGCTGGGCACTGACTGTGCCACTTCTATAGATGCCATCCACCCCAGACACTAACAGCCCCACTTCAATTGATGCCATCCAGCCCAGGCACGGACAGCTCCTCTTCTATTGATGCCATCCATGCCAGTCACTGACAGCGCCACTTCTATTGATGCCATCAAAGCTGGGCATTGACTGCGCCACTTCTATATATGCAATCCAGGCCAGGCACTGACAGCACCACTTCTGTTGATGCCATCAATGCCGGGCACTGACAACGCCACATCTATTGATGGCATCAAGGCTGGGCTCTGACAGAGCCACTACTATTGATGCCATCCAGCACAAGCACTGACAGCGCCACTTCTATTGATGCCATCAAGGCCGGGCACTGATAGCGCCACTTCTATTGATGCCATCCAGGCCAGGCTCTGACAGCACCATTTCTATGGATGCCATACAGGCCAGGCACTTACAGCGCCACTTCTATTGATGCCATCCACTACAGACACTGACAGCACCACTTCTATTGATGCCATCCAGGCCAGGCACTGACAGCGCCATTTCTATTGATGCCATCAGTGCCGGGCACTGACAGTGCCACAACTGTTTATGCCATCAAGGCTAGGTACTGACAGTGCCTCTTCTATTGAATCCATCCAGCTCAGGCACTAACAGCGCCACTTCTATTGATGCCATCAAAGCTGGGAACTGACTGCGCCACTTCTATTGATGCAATTCATGCCAGGCACTGACAGGGCCACTTCTGTTGATGCCACCAATGCCGGGCACTGACAACGCCACGTCTATTGATGCCAATAAAGCTGGGCTCTGACAGCGCCACTTCTATTGATGCCATCCAACCCAGGCACTGACAGTGCCACTTATATTGATGCCATCAAGGCCGGGCACTGATAGCGCCACTTCTATTGATGCCATCCAGCCCAGGCACTGACAGCGCCACTTCAATTGATGTCATCCAGGCCAGGTACTGAGAGCACCATTTCTATGGATGCGATCCAGGCCAGGCACCTACAGCACCACTTCTATTGATGCCATCCTCTCCAGACACTGACAGCACCACTTCAATTGATACCATCTGGCCCAGGCGCTATCGACGCCACTTCTTTTGATGCCATCCAGCCCAGGCACTGGCATCGCCACTTCTGATGATACTATCCAGCCCAGGCACTGACAGCGCCACGTCTTTTAATGCCATCAAGGCCGTGCACTGACAGCGCCACTTTTATTAAATCCATTTAGGCGAGGCACTGACAGCTCTTCTTCTAATGATGCCATCCAGGCGAAGCACTGACAGCACCACTTCTATTGACGACATCAATTCCAGGAACTGATAGCGCCACTTCTATTAATGCCTTCCAGGCCAGGCACTGACATCGCCACTTCTGATGATGCCATCCAGGCGGGGCACCAACAGGGCCACTTCTATTTATGCCATCCAGGCCATTCCCTGACATCGCCAATTCTATTGATGCCATCCAGACCAGGCACTGACAGCACAACTTCTATTGATGCCATCCACTCCACACACTGACAGCGCCACTTCTATTGATGCCATCCAGCCCAGGCACTGACTGTGATACTTCTACTGAGGACATCCAGGCAATGACAACTCCACTTCTATAGAGGCCATCCACCCCAGGCACTAACCGCACCACTTCTTTTGATACTATCCAGCCCAGGCACTGACAGTGCCACGTCTATTGATGCCAAGAAAGGCCGGGCACTGACAGCATCACTTCTATTGATGCCATCCAGTCCAGGCACTGACAACTCCACTTCTATTGAAGCCATCCAGCCCAGGCACTGACTGTGCCACTTCTACTGAGGCCATCAAGGCACTGACAGCACCATTTCTATTGATGTCATCAATGCCGGGCACTGACAGCGCATCATCTATTGATGCCATCAAGTCTAGGCACTGACAGTGCCTCTTCTATTGATGCCATCCAGCTCAGGCACGGACAGCGCCACTTCAATTGATGCCATCCAGGCCGGGCACTGACAGCGCCACTTCTATTGATGCCATCCAGCCAAGGCACTGACAGCGCCATGTCCATTGAAGCCATCAAGGTCGGGTACTGACAGCGCCACGTCTGTTGAATCCATCCAGACCAGGCTCTAACAGTGCTTCTTCTAATGATGCCATCCAGCTGAAGCACTGACAGCGCCACTTCTATTGATGCCATCAAGGCCGGGCACTGGCATCACCACTTCTGATGATGAAATCCAGGTGGGGCACTGACCACGCCACTTCTATTGATTCCTTCCAAGTCAGGCACCAACAGCGCCACTTCTATTAATGCCATCCAGTCCAGGCCCTGACAGCGCTACTTCTATTGATGCCATCCAGGCCAGGCACAGACAGCTCCACTTCTAAAGATGCCATTCACCCCAGACACTAACAGCCCCACTTCAATTGATGCCATCCAGCCCAGGCACTGACAGCGCCACTTCTATTGATGCTATCAAGGCCGGGCACTGACAGTGCCATTTCTATTGATGCCATTCAGCCCACGCACTGACAGCGCCACTTTTACTGATGCTATCCAGGCTAGACACTGACAGCACCACTTCTCTTGATTCCATCCAGGCTGGGCACTTACAGCACCACTTCTATCGATGCCATCCACTCTAGACACTAACTGCTCCCCTTCTTTTGATGTCATCCAGGTCAGGAACTGACAGCGTCACTTCTATTAATGACATCCAGGCTGGGCACGGACAGTGCCACTTCTATTGATGCCATCAAGGATGGGCAATGACAGCACCACGTCTATTGATACCATCAAGGCTGGGCACTGACATTGCCACTTCTATTGATGCCATCGAGATCAGGCACTGACAGTGCCACTTCTATCGATGCCATCCACTCCAGGGACTAACTGCTCCCCTTCTATTGATGCCATCCAGGTCAGCTACTGACAGCGCCACTTCTATTGATGCCTTCCAGGCCAGGCACTGGCATCGCCACTGCTGATGATGCTATCCAGCCCAGGCACTGACAGCGCCACGTCTTTTGATGCCATTATTATTATTATTTATAGTTTGTAACATGCTAGAATCGACTCTACAGAGTATCTCTAAGCACAGAAAGCGAAGAGAGAGAGAGAAAGAAGGAGACCAGCAGCAACAGTTTAGCTTATAGTTCAGTTCAGTATGGACATAGGGTACATGAATTAAATCTAAAATAAAAATGTTTTAAGTTTTTTTCTAAAATTAAGATGTTCTGGACATTGCCTAAGCTCGAGAGGAAGTTTATTCCAAGAAATTGGTCCGACAACCGACAAAGCTTTGCCACCTTGTCTGGCCTTCTTTGTGGTTGGTATTCTCAATAAAAGTTGGCTGCTTGACCTGAGAGATCGTGTGGGATTATATGGGATAAATTTATACTTCCAATAGGAGGGCCCACATCCATGTAGGCTCTTGTGGATCAGGCAGAAAATCTTAAAATTGATCCTCTTACGGACTGAGAGCCAATGTAATTTATCCAGGAGGGGTTTCGATGGCGTTCTGGGAGGGGCATTCAACACTAGCCTCGCTGCAGTATTTTGTATCACCTGGAGTTTTGCTAGGACACCCTCATAGGCTGACAACAGGAGTCCATTGCAATAATCCAGGCGACTCAATACTAGTGCCTGTACCAGAGTTTTTCTGGTGGAGTCCGGTAATATTGGAAAAACTTTTCGTAAGAGTCCAATAACATGGAAACATTGGCCAACCACCCAGTTACCATGTTGTTTAAAAGAGAGCTCTCGATCGGGGCGTACCCCTAGGTTTTTTACAACCTGTTTAGGTTCTGGCACTTGGCCAAGCTCGCATGGCCACCAGTCCGGCGTCCACAAAGCTCTTGCCTCCCCGAAAAGCACGACTTCGGTCTTATTTACATTACATTGGAGATAGTTCGATGTCATCCACTTTGCCACAGCTTTCATGCCTTCGGAAAAGGCCGTCCTCACTTCGTTGGTGAGACTTTTGAAAGGAAATAAGAGCTGGGTATCATCCGCGTAGGAGACGGGGATGAACCCAAACTCTTTCAGAATTCTGGCCAGGGGTGCCACATAGATGTTAAAAAGAGTCGGGCTCAAACAAGAGCCCTGTGGCACCCCCTTCGTGATGTTAGTCTCAATCGACCGAAATGAGCCCATGCTAACAGCTTGGGTACGGTTAGATATAAAGCTCTTTAACCAGGCTAATGCTGTGCTCTCAATGCCGATCATGGTCAAGCGTTCGATTAAGATTTTATGGGATATTGTATCGAACGCTGCCGACAGATCTAATAGTACCAGGATAACAGAGTACCCTCTGTCTTGGTACATGTGAAGATCATCAGTCACCGATAGCAGGGCAGATTCGGTGCTGTGTTTTGGTCTAAAGCCAAACTGAGAACCATCTAGCCTACCAGTCTGTTCAATATAGTTTGATACATGTTTATTAACATGTTTCTCTATAAGTTTCCCCAAAAAAGGAAGTAGGGAAATAGGCCTAAGGTTAGACATATCAGTCCAGGGAGTGGAAGGGTTTTTCCTGATGGGCCTCACTAATGCTTTCTTCCATTCCCCAGGGAACTTGACCCTCCATCAGTGAGAGATTCACAAGACATTGAATCTGTGGGCTAAGAGTCTTTCCTACTACCGGTACAATTCTGGCCGGGATGATGTCTGAGGGACTACCGCTCTTAATCTGGCCTAGGTAGCATTCAATCTCTACCAGGGAGATGGGGGGAAAGGTGTCCAAGGTCATCAATCCTGGTTCTTTTCCTTCTTCCAGGAATAAAGATGTATCTCCTGTAGTGGATAAATTGATTCTAGTGATGTCATCATGTATCCTATTTATCTTGTTAGTGAAAAACTGAGCAACTTTGTTGCATAATTGTTGTGACGCTAGTTCAGGAGTTTCGCAAGCAGCTGGTTTCACAAACGACTGGAGGGTTTGGTATAAAATCCTGGGGGTATTTCCTGCGGCAGAGAGAAGAGACTCTATATGTGTTTTTCGGGCGCATCGAATTTCTTTATGATAAGTGGTGAGAGCTGCCCAGTAATGGTTCCTGTCAGTTTCACCATGGGTCGTTCTCCACACCCTTTCTAGCTTTCTAGCCAATTGTTTAAGTGATTTTAAATTCTCCGAAAACCATGCTTCCTGTTTACGAGCTAAGCGTGGTAAACGTTTTCATGGGAGCAATGCAGTCGACCGCTTTAAGAATTGCATGATTATAATTGGCTAAAACCGTATCAACATCCTCTGAAGAGCTAATGAAAGGTTCAACAAATTGCTCCTGGAACGCTTCAGGGGTGACATTATGCCATTGCCTGCGTCTGGTAGGAAAGGCTTGCACCTGAGGGGGGGCTTTACCTGGATGGGAGGTGTGGAATTCCAAAACAAAATGATCTGTCCAGTTTACTTTTGTTGGAGGAACGCAAGTCATGGTGTTAAACTTATTCGTAAAAATAAGGTCCAAAGTATGTCCTGCTAGGTGTGTAGGACCAGTATTCATTAGAGTTAGTCCAAGCAAGGAAAGATCAGTCAGTAAGGACTGTGCATCTCCATTTTCCTTCAGATCGCTGTGTACATTGAAGTCTCCTAAGAGTATAAATTCATTCTTAGTGTCAACGTGTCTGGCTAATATCTCCAGCAGTGAGATGTTAAAGTCGGCACAAGGGCCTGGGGGGCGATAAACTAGTGCCCCTTTGTAACTGATTTTATTAGAAATGCAGACTTTAAAAAACAGAATTTCTAGATCTGGGGTGCTATTTTCTTCTAAAATGGTGATCGATAAGTTGTTTTTATATACGATCGCAATACCTCCCCCAATCTTAGTTGGATGATCTAACCTGACTATTTTGTAGCCTTCTGGGATCCCTAGGGTAATAGCTGGGACCGAGTGGGGTTTTAGCCATGTTTCAGTCAGATAGCAAAGTTCCGGTTGCACCGAGGAAATCATGTCCCATACTTCACTATAGTGCTTAGACAGTGATCTGATGTTACATAAAAGGTTTCTGCTTTTTAAAGGGCCCTGTGGGACTACCTTTAGGACGGTGGTTTCATATGGAAGGAATGGCGAATGATCATAAAGGGCTTGGTATTGACATTTGCGACAGGCAAAAGGTCCCTCTGGAGGTACTCCTCCTCCTCCTGAGCAACCCTGATGTGGTGGCTTCCAGATACGTAATAGATCCAGTGATGAGTATCTTACACGAGGTTTGGCCTGGTCAACGGGAAGGGCAGATATAAGGGCTATATCCTCTAGCCCCTAGCCTCGTCCAGTCAAGGACGGGCGCAGACGGGCTTCTCTTTGGCTTGTCTTAGGCGCGTTCTTAGGCGCAGCCCTGCGCGTGACCGCTGCGCGCTCCGAGTAACGAGAGGGCTGTGTAGTCCTCGCAGCTGGAAAAGCTAGAGCGCTTACCGCTCGTGATGCAGAAGTAACTGGGTCTGCCTGTCCGCCCTCCGCTCAACGGTTGCAATCACCGAGTCGGACCAAGGCGTGCAGGCTGGCAATTGAATCCAGACTTCCCTACCGGATCTGTGCGAGTGAGTGGAAACTATTAAATCAGTTTACAGTGCCGTTTTTTTTAAAATGATTCGTAATTTTAAAATTTCATTAGAAATAAAGATTGTGCAGCGCTGACCCTTCCACTGAGTCTAGTTCGCTTCCTGCAGCGCTTGCTGGCGTCCAAACGCATCAGGGGAAACTCTGCCACCGTCAACACCTTACCGCCCATCAAGGCCGGGCACTGACAGCACCACTTTTATTGAATCCATCCATGCCAGGGACTGACAGCACCACTTCTATTGACAACATCCATGCCAGGGACTGACAGCACCACTTCTATTGACAACGTCCAGGCCGTGTACTGATAGTGCCACTTCTATTAATACCTTCCAGGCCAGGCACTGGCATCGCCACTTCTGATGATGCCATCCAGGCAGGGCACTGACCGCACCACTTCTTTTGATGACATCTAGGTCAGGCACCAACAACGCCACTTCTATTGATGCCATCTGGTCCAGACACTGACAATACCACTTCTATTGATGCCATACTGCCCAGGCACTGTCAGCACCACTTCTATTGATGCCATCCAGCCCAGGCACTGTCAGCGCCACTTCTATTGCTGCCATTCAGCACAGGCACTGACAGCGCCACTTCTATTAAGGCCCTCCATGCCAGGCCCTGATAGCGCTACTTCTATTGATGCCATCCAGGCCAGGCATAGACAGCACCACTTCTATTGATGCCCTCCAGGTTGGGCACTGACAGCGCCACTTATATAGATGCCATCCACCCCAGGCACTAACACCCCTACTTCTAGTGATACCATCCAGCCCAGGCACTGACAGCACCACGTCTATTAATGCCATCAAGGCTGGGCACTGACAGCACCACTTCTATTGATGCCATCCAGTCCAGGCACGGATAGCTCCACTTCTATTGATGCCATCCAGCCCAGGCACTGACTGTGCCACTTTTACTGATGCCATCCAGGCAATGACAGTGCCACTTTTATTGATGCCATCCAGGCCAGGCACTGACAGCGCCATTTCTATTGATGACATCAATGCCGGGCACTGACAGCGCCACATCTATTGATGCCATCAAGGCTAGGCATTAATGCCATCCAGCTCAGGCACTGACAGTGCCACTTCTATTGATGCCATCACGGCTGGGCACTGACTGCGCCACTTCTATTGTTGCAATCCAGGCCAGGCACTGACAGAGCCACTTTCTGTTGATGCCAACAATGCCAGGCACGGACACTGTCACATCTATTGATGCCATCAAGGCTGGGCTCTGACAGCACCACTTCTATTGATGCCATCCAGCCCAGGCATGACAGCACCACTTCTATTGATGCCATCCAGGCCAGGCACTGACAGCACCACTTCTATTGATGCCATCCAGGCCAGACACTTACAGCACCACTTCTATTGATGTCATCCACTCCAGACACTGACAGCACCACTTCTATTGATGCCATCCAGGCCAGTCACTGACAGCGCCTCTTCTATATATGTCATCCAGGCAAGGCACTGACAGCACCACTTCTATTGATGCCATCCGGCCCAGGCACTGTCAGCGCCACTTCTATTGATGCCATCCAGTCGAGGCACTGACAGCACCACTTCTATTGATGCCATCCAGCCCAGGCACTGACAGCGCCACTTCTATTGATGCTATCAAGGCCGGGCACTGACAGTTTCTATTTCTATTGATGCCATTCAGCCCACGCACTGACAGCGCCACTTTTACTGATGCTATCCAGGCTAGACACTGACAGCACCACTTCTATTGATTCCATCTAGGCTGGGCACTTACCACACCACTTCTATCGATGCCATCCACTCTAGACACTAACTGCTCCCCTTCTATTGATGTCATCCAGGTCAGGTACTGACAGCGTCAGTTCTATTAATGACATGCAGGCTGGGCACAAACAGTGCCACTTCTATTGATGCCATCAAGGATGGGCAATGACAGCACCACATCTATTGATACCATCAAGGCTGGGCACTGACAGCGCCCCTTCTATTGATGCCATCGAGATCAGGCAGTGACAGTGCCACTTCTATCGATGCCATCCACTCCAGGGACTAACTGCTCCCCTTCCATTGATGCCATCCAGGTCAGCTACTGACAGCGCCACTTCTATTGATGCCTTCCAGGCCAGGCACTGGCATCGCCACTGCTGATGATGCTATCCAGCCCAGGCACTGACAGCGCCACGTCTTTTAATGCCATCAAGGCCGGGCACTAACAGCGCCACTTTTATTGAATCCATCCATGCCAGGGACTGACAGCACCACTTCTATTGACAACATCCAGGGCAGGTACTGATAGTGCCACTTCTATTAATACCTTCCAGGCCAGGCACTGGCATCGCCACTTCTGATGATGCCATCCAGGCAGGGCACTGACAGCACCACTTATTTGATGCCATCCAGATCAGTGCACCAACAACGCCACTTCTATTGATACCATCCGGGCCAGACACTGACAATCCCACTTCTATTGATGCCATACTGCCCAGGCACTGTCAGCACCACTTCTATTGATGCCATCCGGCCCAGGCACTGTCAGCGCCACTTCTATTGCTGCCATTCAGCACAGGCGCTGACAGCGCCACTTCTATTGATGCCATCCATCCCAGGCACTGAAAGAGCCACTTCTATTGATGCCATACAGCCCAGGCACTGACAGCACCACTTCTGTTGTTGCCATCAAGGCCGGCCACTGACAGCGCCACTTCTATTGATGCCATTCAGCCCAGGCACTGACAGCACCACGTCTATTGATTCCATCAAGGCCTGGCACTGACAGCGCCATGTCTATTGCTGCCATGAAAGCTGGCTCTGACAGCGCCACTTCTATCCGATGCCATCCACTCCAAGCACTAACAGCGCCACTTCTATTGATGCCATCCAGCCCAGGCACTGACAGCGCCACTTCTATTGATGCCATCAAGGCCGGGCCCTGACAGAGCCACATCTATTGATGCCATCAAGGCCGGCCACTGACAGCGCCACTTCTATTGATGCCATTCAGCCCAGGCACTGACAGCACCACGTCTATTAATTCCATGAAGGCCTGGCACTGACAGCGCCACTTCTATTGTTGCTATCCAGGCTGAGCACTGATAGTGCCACTTCTAGCTATACCATCCACTCCAGGCACTAACTGCTCCCTGTGAGAAGTTGGCCTGATATGTAGTGCTCACTATTCTAGTGATCACTGTGTATCATTCCAAACGACCCTTATTGATGATTGGTTGTAAGTCAACCTTATAGACCAGCTATCCTAGTAGCGTGGATACGAGCAGTCTTAGGCTAAACTCTAGAGGGCGTGTTAAGCCAGCTGTTTACCATCACATATACCCCTTGAACACCAAGTGAAAGGACACCACACAAGTTGTTATGAAAATAAAAGGATATTTATTTATAACAAGACTACCCTGGTTCTTTATGAGTCAGGGAGCTAAGCACACTACAAAACTCTTAGGAAAATACTTCAGTTGCACAATTTACACAAATGCCCGAGGGGCACGAGAAACCATCTACACTAACAGTGAAATGCGAATGGTTAGAGTCTGGAGGTACTGATTCCGGAGTGTTCCGATCAGTGGGACTAAACGAAAAAGGAACTGGACACTTGTAGAGCGAACCTGCGATGGAGCACCGAGATGCTCGAGTTACCTAGCCCGGAGGCTGCGGCTGCGTGAAGTTCGGCAAGATGTCGGGAGTCCTCGTGTAGTCTCAGGAGCCTGAAAGAAGAAGTTGCTGGCAGGCGACCAGTGACGATGTTCAGAGCGATCCAAGCCTGGATCGGTGATGAAGGAAACCTGAAAGCAGAGGGGACTCAGTTCTCAACCGCTAGCCAGCGATCGTGTGGGTACCAGGGGGGTACCGGCTGAAGTCACCTCGACCAGGTGAGTGGGTGACGTCGGACTCGGCTGTTCCTCGGACCAGGAGGCGCGGCGGCGACCAGGATGGAGGGCGAGCTGTCCCACGAAGGTGTCCGCTGTCGATGATGCTGGGCCCAGGAGGGGGCAGCGGATCTTGGCAGTGGCAACCCAAGCGGGGGAGTCAAGATGGCGTCGGGAGTGGACCAGGAGGGTCCGTGGTACTCCTCTGTTGAAGGGGAGCGAGAGCCAGTCTGGAGCAACCAGACCGGTGATGCAAATAATCTTGGAGCGTCGTGAAGAGGGCCACAAGCCGGTCGGCAAGTGGTCGGACAACGCTGGGAACAGCAAGAAGCGGAAGGGCCCCCACGCAGATCTCGTGGATGCTGGGGAGACAGACTTCGATGCTGGAGCTGCTCAGGGTTTAGGGTTTCTCAAACCCTAGGTGCACTCACTCGAGGGTCCCTCGGTGGGCGTGCTAGACAAGCGTCGTGCAGGTTCTGAAGATAGCCGGTCCCGCAGGTCTCGTCACACCTACGACTCTCAGCTGGGCTGATGAGGTAGGTAAAAGGTCAGAGATGGCAGGGAACTCGGGTCTCGTCGAGCTGGGCAGTCTTGATCCGTAGGAGACGTACAGCAAACCGCAAGCGCTTAGGTGGTGCCTGCTGGTGCAGGGTGGCTACTCCTTAGACACAAGGGAGAGTCTTCAGAAATAGTCAAGAGTTCCTTTTCGTGGAAAGTGGTTCGTAATTCGGAGTTATCCGATTATCTGATTATCCAATTTGGGAAGGGGACTCGCTCCTACCTTTATTCTAAGAAAAGGGGCTGGCCCGTGACTAGGTTCTACCTATGGGTGGAGCCAGGAGGGGGGTGGTTACACCCCTATCCTTTGTCCGGCTTCGCGCCAGCTCAGGGGCTGGTGTGCCCCCGAAACTGGTTTGAGCCGGGCTATGTACAGTGAGCACCGGGGTGCCACTTGCAATCACCTTCCTTTCAGCCCTGCCTACCTGGGATACACAAACCCTGTCTGGGATGGTGCTAACACCGCCCTCGACAGGAAACCCTTTGTCCAAGCTCCCCTTGCTGGAAGGTCCCCCAGCAGCAGGAGGTCAGACTTGTGTCTGGTGGCAGCATCCATTTTGTGATGCTGAGGCTTGAGTCAACTTTAACCGGGGTTCAAGGTTACTTCCATGTCGTGTCCCTCTAAAAGGGGGGAATGCTAACCCCGTCGCCAGGACTGGCGAGGGGTTCGTATTCCCATTCGTATGAAACCTTACTCGACATGTGTAGGTGATGTGATGCCAAAGTTAGCAAATAACCGCAAGGATTATAATGCATTAAAAGTAGTTGGCCCGCGTCACCATGGAACGGCTATTAGGACTTGGTTCCGCAAGCCGTCGACGGGCTCAGCTCGCGCCAGAGCACCGTCCCACATGATTCCCTGCACTCTGCCTTCAGGATTGATAAGGCCTGCTATAGGAGTGACTGATAGGAATCCATGTGTCCATTTTAGGGTTTAGGTGTAGGAATACTACACCTACAGCAATGGGTGATTACACCACGTGGCCCCAGCTGTCGTGCAGCCAGTTGTGTCAGATTTGGGCGGCCATTCCAGGGGTGGCATAATACATGCTTCAGCCCCTGGTAGGCCCTGGGTACACCGATGCCCTGGATACCTGTGGTATGCTGAGACAGGGACTGACAAGGCGGCCCAGTTCCAATTAGTGGATGCACCTAATGTACATGTGTGTTAATTTCGAGAGAGAACAGCTAGGCTGTGGGTCTGATTGGCAGGCCCACAGCCGGAGAAAGTCGTAAACCAATGAAGCAAAAGCAAAAAATCTGGGTGATCATAGGATTGCAGACCCTACTCTCCTACATGACCCCCCCCCAAACTTTGGGACAATAAGCTAACCTTGACCAGGTGAGTCTTCTTGCTCTAAGTGGAAATACCTGGAGAGCCCATCTGCATTGCCATGATCAGTGCCAGGTCTATGCTCCACTGTGAAGTCCATCCCCTGTAGGGAAATGGACCACCTAAGTAGTTTGGGGTTTTCACCCTTCATTTGATTTAGCCACAAGAGGGGCTTATGGTCGGTCTGAATCTTGAAGTGAGTGCCAAACAAGTATGGCCTCAACTTCTTCAGGGCCCAAACCACAGCAAAGGCCTCCCTCTCAATAGCTGACCAATTCTTCTCTCTGGGGGTCAGCCTCCTGCTAATAAAAGCTATGGGCTGGTCATGACCATCAAAATTCAGTTGCGATAGAACAGCTCCCACACCCAGCTCCGAAGCGTCTGTTTGGACAATGAATGGTTTGGAGTAGTCTGGACTCTTTAGGATAGGTGCTGTGCACATGGCCTGCTTTAGGTCATCGAATGCCTTCTGACAGCTTGCTGTCCACTGAACTTTTTTTGGCATCTTTTTACTTGTCAGGTCGTTTAGCGGGGTCACAATGGATCCATAATTTCTGACAAATTTCCGGTAATAACCAGTCAGGCCCAAGAAAGCTCGAACCTGAGTCTGGGTGGTTGGAGGAGCCCAGTCCCGGATGGCCTGTATTTTGCTCTCCAATGGTTGAACCTGGCCTCCACCTACAAGGTGGCCCAGGTATACAACCTGTGTCTGCCCTATCTGGCACTTGGTGGCCTTGATAGTGAGGCCTGCCTTCTGCAGGGCCTCTAACACTTTCCTCAGGTGGACCAGGTGATCCTCCCAGGTGGAGCTAAAGACAGCGATATCGTCCAGATACGCCGCACAGAAGTCGTCCAACCCAGTGAGAACTCGATTCACCAGCCTTTGGAAGGTGGCAGGTGCATTTTTCAAACCAAAGGGCATTACCACGAACTGATAATGCCCACCCGGGGTAGAAAATGCTGTTTTGGGCTTGGCCTCCTCAGCTAACCTGATTTGCCAATACCCAGCTGTCAGGTCAAACGTACTTAAGTAGTTGGCCGAGGCCAACCGGTCGATAAGTTCGTCTGCTCTTGGTATCGGGTGGGCGTCAGTCTTAGTGACCGCATTGAGACCTCTGTAGTCCACGCAAAACCTCATCTCTTTCTTACCGCCCTGGGTGTGAGGTTTCGGCACGAGCACTACGGGACTAGCCCAGGGGCTGTCCGAGGGTTCAATGACTCCCAGCTCCAACATTTTCTGCACCTCTGTCTTGATGCAGTCTCTGACATGATCAGGTTGCCGATAGATTTTACTCTTTACGGGCAGACTGTCCCCAGTGTCGACCTCATGGGTACACCACTTGGTCTGACTGGGTGTCAGAGAGAACATATGTCGAAAGGATTGAAGAACCTGTTTACAATCCTCTTGTTGATGTCCAGAGAGGCTGCCACAAAAGACAACACCATCTACTGATCCATCGTCAGGGTTCTGAGAGAGCAGGTCTGGGAGAGGGTCACTCTCCTCCTCCTGTCCCTCATCTGTGGCCATGAGCAAGCCCATGCCCTCCCTGTCGACATATGCCTTGAGCCTGTTTACATGGAGCACCCTGTGGGGGCTCCGGGGAGTTCCCAGGTCTACCAAGTAGGTGACCTCTCCCTTTTGCTCAATGATCGTGTGGGGCCCAGACCATTTGTCTTTGAGTGCTGCTGGGGCCACTGGCTCCAGCACCCACACCTTCTGTCCAGGCTGGTACACAGTCAGGACAGCCTTTTGGTCGTGCCAAGCTTTCTGTAATTCTTGGCTCGCCTCCAGGTTTTTAGACGCCTTTTCCATGTACTCCGCCATCCGCGAGCGGAGACCGAGCACATAGTCCACAATGTTTGATGCCGGCTTTCTGAGAGGTCTCTCCCATCCTTCCTTTACCAAACACAGGGGTCCCCTTACAGGATGTCCGAACAGAAGCTCAAAAGGGCTGTAGCCAACCCCCTTCTGCGGGACCTCTCTGTAGGCGAACAAGAGGCAGGGTATCAGGACATCCCATCTCCGCCGAAGCTTTTCAGGTAGTCCGTGAATCATCCCTTTTAGGGTCCTGTTGAATCTCTCAACAAGCCCATTGCATTGTGGGTGATAGGGTGTGGTGAACTTGTAGTTGACACCACATTCCTTCCACATAGCAGTCAGATATCCCGACATGAAGTTTGCACCTCTGTCTGAGACGACCTCCTTAGGGAAGCCCACTCTGGAGAACACTCCAAGTAGGGCCCGTGCCACCACAGGTGCTGTAGTGGTCCTAAGGGGAATAGCTTCAGGATACCTGGTGGCGTGGTCCACCACCACCAGTATAAACTTGTGCCCTGATGCTGTCTGGGGTTCCATTGGTCCGACAATGTCGATCCCCACTCGTTCAAAGGGTACCCCCACCACTGGTAGTGGTATGAGGGGGGCCTTTGTCGTGCCACCTGACTTACCACTGGCTTGGCAAGTGACACAGGAGCGGCAAAACTCCTTCGTATCTTCGGACATGTGGGGCCAGTGAAAGTGTGGAACAATTCTGTCCCAAGTCTTATTCTGGCCTAAGTGACCTGCAAGGGGAATCTCATGGGCCAAGGTGAGAAGGAAACCTCTCAGAGACAAGGGGGTGACCAGCCTCCTGGTCGCACCAGGTTTGGGGTCTCTTGCCTCGGAGTACAGGAGTCCATCATCCCAGTACACTTTGTGGGTACCTGTGGCGTTCCCTGCAGCCTCAGCAGCGGCCTGCTGTCTGAGGGGTTCAAGTGAGGGGCAGTCTAACTGTGCCTTCCCCAGGTCTTCCCTGGAGGGTCCCCCTGAGCCCAGAAACTCAACCTGACCAGGTTCAAGCTCTTGCGGCTCAGTTTCCCTCAGTTCTTTAAGGTCAGCCTCCTCGGAGACTTGATCCACGACCTGGGGCAAGGGGGAAGGCGAAGCCTTACCCTTACTGCTCCTTTTCTTGGAAGGTGTCTGGTCCGTTCTTCCAGGATCCAGCACCTGTTCAGTGGGGCATCTTTTGGCCTGTGACCTGGTCACAGCAAGGACATGTGCTGGCAAGCCTAACATCTCCATGTGAGTCCTCTGCTCCACTTCTGACCATTGTGACGTTTCCAAATCATTGCCCAACAGACATTCTACGGGGAGGTCTGAACTAACCACAACCTTTTTCGGGCCACTTACCCCTCCCCAGGAGAAATCAACAACTGCCATACTGTGATTGGTAGTGACGTTGCTGGCATTGGTCACTAGGTAACTGGTACCTAGCATGATCTGTCCAGGGTCCACGAAGTTAGGCGTCACCATGGTGACACTGGCACACGTGTCCCTGTAGGCCTGAGCCACTTTTCCATTTATCAAATGTGTCTGTCTGTATTTGCCCAAAGTATTGGGACTGGCATCAGGGGACATATCCATATCCCCTGTACAGACAAGGGCGGCCTGAGTGAGCGTGCCGACTAAGTCGTCACTCCCCTCGGTTCCCAAGGTTAACCCAACTAATGCCTTGGGAGGCGCACTACCACTGCTGACTGTACTAGGGGGCGCAGGTGCCTTAGGGGCTGCAGTGGCAGGAGTTTGCCCTCCCTTCTTGGTGCACTCACTAAACCAGTGAGTCTTACTTTTACAGTATTGGCACCACCTTTTTGACTGGCCTTCTTGAGTCTTCTTCTTCTGTGAAGCCTGACCCCCACCCTCTTTGGTTTGTTGGGGACCTGTCGAAGACTTCTGGTCATTTTGTTCGTTCTTGTTACTACCCTTCTGGTCTGCTTTCTTCTGACCACCCTGGTTCTGATTCTGGTTCTGCTTGACCCTTGTTCTGACCCATTTGTCTGCCTTCTTTCCCAATTCTTGGGGAGAGGTCAGATCCGAGTCGACAAGGTGCTGATGCAACAATTGGTTCTGACAGTTGTTTAAAATCTGTTCTCGCATGATAAGATTGTACAATCCTGTGTAATCAGTAACCTTGCTACCCAGCAACCAGCCTTCCAAAGCCTTAGTGGCACAATCGACAAAGTCAGCCCAATCCTGAGACTGAACTTTCTGGGTGTCCCGGAACAGCACCCGGTACTGTTCCGTGGTTAAGCCGAACCCATCAATCAGTGTGTTCTTCAGGACTTGGTAGTTGTTAGCATCCTCAGCTCTTGTAGTGAGGAGCTTGTCCCTTCCTTTACCTTCAAAGGAAAGCCACAGTATAGCTGCCCACTGACTTGGGGGGACGCACTGGACAGTGCAGGCCCTCTCCAAGGCAGTTATCCACTTGTGGATGTCGTCCCCTTGTTTAAAGGGGGGCACTATTTTACTCAGGTGTCTAGTGTCTATACCCCTGTCTTTCTCTCTATTGAGAATGCTGCCACCAGTGGGATCTAACCCACTTAATTTCTGCTCTCGGGCCAAGGCAAGTCTTTCTTTGGCGAGGGCAAGTTCTTCCCGCTCGATCCTCAGATTGACCTCCCGCATCTTCGCTTCATGCTCCCTCCTCTGAGGGGAAGTCATTCCTCTCTGAGAAGATACCTGAGAGACATGTGTATGAACCGATCTGCCAGAGCCTCTGGAGAGAGACCTAGCTCGTCCGTTCCCAAGGTTAAGCCTGCTTGAGCGTGGGCCCGGGGCTCTCCCAGTTCCATTCTCATGCCTGCTTAAGTTGGTCCTTGTAAGCCTGCCGACTACCACTGGACCTTTGTCTGCCTCGTCTCCCGATAACTCGTCCTCGTCCTCCTCCTCTGTGTGGAGGTCGAGGTCTGGGTCACCGAGGGTTCCCTCTAAGGGAGGCATGTTCCCATCTGCACTGGGGGGACCTGGGTTAGAGGACCTCCTAGCATCGTACGCCTCTAAGAGACCTATCAGTATTGCGATGGTAGGGTTAGAACCCTGGTTTAGCTTCCTGGAGGCACACAGTTGTCTCATCTCCTTGAAGCTAAGAGTTGCATATCGTGACACGACCTGTGGAGGGTCACTGACCACTAAGGGAGTCTGCGAAGACTCTCCGTGGACCGACATGCTTTTCTAGTGAGGTGTAAGTGATGCACCTACCTACACTATGTGTTTACCTACTGATCCCTTGCTAAGAGTTGTAGTCAGGGTGTGCTAAGCCCTGTTACACTACAACAGCCGGTTCAGTAGAACTCGAAGTATTCTAAGTTAAGTTATATGTACCTGGGTACTTATGTGATCTTTCACTGCGATATTCTTAGGATACGTGTGTGGTAAAACAACAGCAAGCTCAAATCCCAACCGCTGCTCACCAATGTGAGAAGTTGGCCTGATATGTAGTGCTCACTATTCTAGTGATCACTGTGTATTATTCCAAACGACCCTTATTGATGATTGGTTGTAAGTCAACCTTATAGACCAGCTATCCTAGTAGCGTGGATACGAGCAGTCTTAGGCTAAACTCTAGAGGGCGTGTTAAGCCAGCTGTTTACCATCACATATACCCCTTGAACACCAAGTGAAAGGACACCACACAAGTTGTTATGAAAATAAAAGGATATTTATTTATAACAAGACTACCCTGGCTCTTTATGAGTCAGGGAGCTAAGCACACTACAAAACTCTTAGGAAAATACTTCAGTTGCACAATTTACACAAATGCCCGAGGGGCACGAGAAACCATCTACACTAACAGTGAAATGCGAATGGTTAGAGTCTGGAGGTACTGATTCCGGAGTGTTCCGATCAGTGGGACTAAACGAAAAAGGAACTGGACACTTGTAGAGCGAACCTGCGATGGAGCACCGAGATGCTCGAGTTACCTAGCCCGGAGGCTGCGGCTGCGTGAAGTTCGGCAAGATGTCGGGAGTCCTCGTGTAGTCTCAGGAGCCTGAAAGAAGAAGTTGCTGGCAGGCGACCAGTGACGATGTTCAGAGCGATCCAAGCCTGGATCGGTGATGAAGGAAACCTGAAAGCAGAGGGGACTCAGTTCTCAACCGCTAGCCAGCGATCGTGTGGGTACCAGGGGGGTACCGGCTGAAGTCACCTCGACCAGGTGAGTGGGTGACGTCGGACTCGGCTGTTCCTCGGACCAGGAGGCGCGGCGGCGACCAGGATGGAGGGCGAGCTGTCCCACGAAGGTGTCCGCTGTCGATGATGCTGGGCCCAGGAGGGGGCAGCGGATCTTGGCAGTGGCAACCCAAGCGGGGGAGTCAAGATGGCGTCGGGAGTGGACCAGGAGGGTCCGTGGTACTCCTCTGTTGAAGGGGAGCGAGAGCCAGTCTGGAGCAACCAGACCGGTGATGCAAATAATCTTGGAGCGTCGTGAAGAGGGCCACAAGCCGGTCGGCAAGTGGTCGGACAACGCTGGGAACAGCAAGAAGCGGAAGGGCCCCCACGCAGATCTCGTGGATGCTGGGGAGACAGACTTCGATGCTGGAGCTGCTCAGGGTTTAGGGTTTCTCAAACCCTAGGTGCACTCACTCGAGGGTCCCTCGGTGGGCGTGCTAGACAAGCGTCGTGCAGGTTCTGAAGATAGCCGGTCCCGCAGGTCTCGTCACACCTACGACTCTCAGCTGGGCTGATGAGGTAGGTAAAAGGTCAGAGATGGCAGGGAACTCGGGTCTCGTCGAGCTGGGCAGTCTTGATCCGTAGGAGACGTACAGCAAACCGCAAGCGCTTAGGTGGTGCCTGCTGGTGCAGGGTGGCTACTCCTTAGCCACAAGGGAGAGTCTTCAGAAATAGTCAAGAGTTCCTTTTCGTGGAAAGTGGTTCGTGATTCGGAGTTATCCGATTATCTGATTATCCAATTTGGGAAGGGGACTCGCTCCTACCTTTATTCTAAGAAAAGGGGCTGGCCCGTGACTAGGTTCTACCTATGGGTGGAGCCAGGAGGGGGGTGGTTACACCCCTATCCTTTGTCCGGCTTCGCGCCAGCTCAGGGGCTGGTGTGCCCCCGAAACTGGTTTGAGCCGGGCTATGCACAGTGAGCACCGGGGTGCCACTTGCAATCACCTTCCTTTCAGCCCTGCCTACCTGGGATACACAAACCCTGTCTGGGATGGTGCTAACACCGCCCTCGACAGGAAACCCTTTGTCCAAGCTCCCCTTGCTGGAAGGTCCCCCAGCAGCAGGAGGTCAGACTTGTGTCTGGTGGCAGCATCCATTTTGTGATGCTGAGGCTTGAGTCAACTTTAACCGGGGTTCAAGGTTACTTCCATGTCGTGTCCCTCTAAAAGGGGGGAATGCTAACCCCGTTGCCAGGACTGGCGAGGGGTTCGTATTCCCATTCGTATGACACCTTACTCGACATGTGTAGGTGATGTGATGCCAAAGTTAGCAAATAACCGCAAGGATTATAATGCATTAAAAGTAGTTGGCCCGCGTCACCATGGAACGGCTATTAGGACTTGGTTCCGCAAGCCGTCGACGGGCTCAGCTCGCGCCAGAGCACCGTCCCACATGATTCCCTGCACTCTGCCTTCAGGATTGATAAGGCCTGCTATAGGAGTGACTGATAGGAATCCATGTGTCCATTTTAGGGTTTAGGTGTAGGAATACTACACCTACAGCAACGGGTGATTACACCACGTGGCCCCAGCTGTCGTGCAGCCAGTTGTGTCAGATTTGGGCGGCCATTCCAGGGGTGGCATAATACATGCTTCAGCCCCTGGTAGGCCCTGGGTACACCGATGCCCTGGATACCTGTGGTATGCTGAGACAGGGACTGACAAGGCGGCCCAGTTCCAATTAGTGGATGCACCTAATGTACATGTGTGTTAATTTCGAGAGAGAACAGCTAGGCTGTGGGTCTGATTGGCAGGCCCACAGCCGGAGAAAGTCGTAAACCAATGAAGCAAAAGCTAAAAATCTGGGTGATCATAGGATTGCAGACCCTACTCTCCTACACTCCCCTTCTATTGAGGCCATCCAGGTATGGTACTGAGAGTGCCATTTCTATTGATGCCATTCAGGCAGGGCGCAGACAGTACCACTTCTATTGATGCCATCAAGGAAGGGCAATGACAGCGCCACGTATATTTATACCATCAAGGCTGGGCACTAACAGTGCCACTTCTATTGATGCCATTTAGGTCGGGCACTGACAGCGCCACTTCTATTGATGCCATCTATGCCGGGTGTAGGAAGGTGGATATCTGACTATGGTTACCTCCAACTTTTTGCCTAGTGTCTAGCTGTTTTTTCGACTTAGTTGGCCTGAGATCCTGCCATTCGGGGTCTCAGGCTGTCTGCTCTCTCTGTAAAATGGACTCCATGTACCCTAGGTACATAACCAATTGGTAAGGATCACCTTATTGGACCCTGTACAGTGTACCCTAGGTACCCAGGGCATAGGTGTACCCTAGGCCTCCCAGGGGCTGCAGCATGTATTATGCCACCCCTGGTCTGGCCTTCCAATCAGACACAACTGGCTGATCACTCAGCTGGGGCAAGGTTGTGTAATCACCCCTTGCTTAGATATAGTATGCCTATATCTACCCTTATATATAGACACATGTGTACCTATCAGTCACTCCTATGGCAGGCCTTAACAATCCTGGAGGCAGAGTGCTTGGTAACATGTGAGATGGTGCTCTAGCATGAGCTGAGCCTGTCTACAGCTTTCGGAACCAAGTCCTTATAGCTGTTCTATGATATAGCCTACCATATACTCTTAAAGTGCCTTATAATCTTAGACGGTTATGGTAACTATGGTTTGGCTTTATCGAAACATGTCGTGTAAGGTGTCTAACACTGTGGAATAATACCCCCATACCATTTCTGGACATGAGGATATTATTCCCCCCTTCTAGAGGGAAAGACATGTTAAAATCATACTTCACTGTTAGCCTCTGACCAAAGCCTCAGCATCACAAAATGGATGCTGCTGCCACGACACAAGTCTGACCTCCTGCAGCTGGGAGTGATCCCAGCCAGGGAGGCCTGGACAATAGGTTTCCTGCTTGGGGAGGTGCTAGCACCTCCCCAGACAGCCTTTAGTGTATTGGGGCAGGGTGGGCTGAAAGGAATGAGACCTGCCTGGGGCACACAAGGTGTTCCTTGCATAGTCCAGTTCAAACCGGTGCTGGGGCACTCCAGCCCCAGCTCTGGCGCGAAACTGGACAAAGGGAAGTGGGTGTAACCACCCCCTCCCAGGTCCCACCCATAAGGCATGACATAGCAGGTATCCCAGCCCCCCAGATTAGTATAAGAGTGGGAGTTGGGCCTCAAGACTTTAGATTATCCTGAACCTGCAAACTTGAACAGAAACTCTGGACCTTCGACATTCGACGAAAGAAGAAGCCAAGGAGTGGCTACCCTGTGCAAACAGGCACCATCAAGAGACTACCCTTTGCTTTGCCCACGTTCTACGAGGAACCGACTGCAGAGCCCGACCAGAGCCTTGACTTCCAGACTTCTCCGACCCTGATCCACATCCACAGCAGAGCTGAGATCCGTGGAGGTGACGAGCAACGTGGGACCGGCTACCTGGGAAAAGTGGCTAGTATCTTCAAGCGCAGCTTCTGAGGCACCCTCGAAGTTGTGCACCGGGGATTGAGAAGCCCCACCCCCAAGCACCATCTGCACCGAAGATCAGCCCCCCACACTCAACGAGTCCTGCGTGGGGCCCTTCAGCATTTTCCTGCTTGCCCCATCTGTCCGGTTACTTGCCCGCTGGCTAGTGGCCTTTGTGACGACGCATCCTGTAATCTTCACCGCTGGTTTGGCTCCTCCAGACTGGCTCCTGCTTCTTTGAAAAAGAGAAGCACCCCAGACCTTCCTGGTCTGCACCAGAAGCAAGTCCTTCATTCTGCGTGGGTTCCGCTTGCCAAGGCTTGGTGAGTCCTAGTCCAACTTCGACGCCGCCGACAGCAAGAGCCTTTGTGGGACAGCTCGCCTCCTGGTCCTGGTCGTCCTCGACGCTTCCTGGTCCTCCTGGCTGCAGCGACAAGCTTCACCTTCACCTGCAAATCTTCACGACATCGTCTGGTTCCTTCCTGGTTCCACGTGGTCACTGGCTAGTGACCTTGACTCTGTCCCCTCTGCTTGCAGGTCTCCTCTCTTCTTGATCCCAGCCTTGGGATCCACCGGACACTCTTCACTGACTGCCTGTCAGCATCTTTCTTCAGGCATCCATAGGAGTCGACAACGAAACCCGACGCAACTTCACCCCTATGCACCCACAGCCTGTGGGCTAGGTAACTTGGGTACTCCGGTGCTCATCAGGATAGTGACTATCCTAGTGTCTAAGTTTCAAGTCTCAACTTCCTAGCTACTCCGGAAGTGTCCTAAATCTATCTATTCTAAACTGTACTATTGCTAGTGACTTTTACGCATTACGCGTGAGTGTTTCCACTCTGCATACGAATCCCGTGGGCCTCCCACTTCCTAACTGTTGCTAGTGTAGTGTAGCCCCAGCGATTCCCTAGGCCTAGGCCTATTCTATTTCCGTGACAGTGGTCCTTATACCACTTACTTAGTATATGGTTTGCGTGGCCCCTAGGGCCTAACTGTATTACTTACCTGTGTGACTTAATGTATGCATAAATAAGACTGTGTTGTACTTACCTCTAATCTCATAAAGAGTGCTGAGGGTTTGCTTAGAATAAATACACTTTATTTTATATATATATCTGTTGTGGTGTCCTTTCATTTGGTATTCAAGGGATTATATATGGTATCACAGCTGGCTTCACATGCCATTTAGAGTTTAGCCTAAGACTGCTCTTGTCCATGCTACCACTAGGATAGCTGGTCTATAAGGTTGACTTGACAACCAATCACCATAAGGGTATTTGGACTGATATAAGGTGTACACTATAACTAGTGACATCATACATCAGGCCAACTTCTCACACCGGGCACTGACAGCACCACTTCTATTGATGCCATCCAGGCCAGGCACAGACCGCACGACTTCTATTGATGCCATCCAGGCCAGGCACTGACAGCACCACTTCTATTGATGCCATCCAGGCCAGCCACTGACAGCGCCACTTCTATCGATGCCATCCACTCCAGGCACTAACAGGGCCATTCCTATTGATGCCATCGAGCCCAGACACTGACAGTGCCACTTCTATTAAATCCATCCAGGCCCAGGCACTGTACACGCCACTTCTATTGATGCCATCCAGCCCAGGCACTGCAGCGCCACTTCTTTTGATGCCATCCAGCCCAGGCACTGACATCACCACTTCTGTTGATGCCATCAAGTCCGGGCACTGACATCGCCATGTCTATTGATGCCATGCAGGCTTGCTCTGACAGAGGCACGTGAATCCGATGCCATCCACACCAGGCGCTATCGGGCGCCACTTCTATTGATGCCATCCAGCCCAGGCCCTGACAGCGCCACTTCTATTGATGCCATCCAGCCCAGGCACTGACAGCATCACTTCTGTTGATGCCATCAAGGCTGGGCACTGACAGCACCACTTCTATTGATGCTATCAAGGCCGGGCATTGACAGCATCACTTTTATTGTTTCCATTAAGACCAGGCACTGACAGCGCCACGTCTATTGATTCCATCAAGGCCGGGCACTGACAGCACCACTTCTATTGATGCTATCCAGGCTGGGCACTGACAGCACCACATCTATTGATTTCATCCAGGCTGGGCACTTACTGCACCACTTCTATCGATGCCATCCACTCTAGACACTAACAGGGCCGCTTTTATTGATATCATCCTCTCCAGACACTGACAGTGCCACTTCTATCGATGCCATCCACTCCAAGCACTAACTGCTCCCCTTCTATTATTGCCATCCAGGTCAGGTACTGACAGTGGCACTTCTATTGATGCCATCAAGGCTGGGCACTGACAGTGCCACTTCTATTGATGCCATCCAGCCGAGGCACTAACAATGCCACTTCTATTGATACCATCAAGGCCGGGCACTGACAGCACCACTTCTATTGATGCCATCAATGCCGGGCACTGACAGCGCCACATCTATTGATACCATTAATGCTGGGAACTGACAGCGCCACTTCTATTGATGCCATCCAGCTCAGGCCCTTACAGCGCCACTTCTATTGATGCCATCGATGCCAGGCACTGACAGTGCCACTTCTATTGAATCCATCCAGGCCAGGCACTGACAGCGCTTCTTCTATTGATGCCATCCAGGCCAGGCACTGAGAACACCACTTCTATTGACGACATCCAGGCCAGGTACTGCCAGCGCCACTTCTATTAATGCCTTCCAGGCCAGGCACTGGCGTCGCCACTTCTGATGATGCCATCGAGGCGGAGCACTGACAGCGCCACTTCTATTGATGCCATCCAGGCCAGGCACTGACAGCACCACTTCTATTGATGCCATCCACTCCAGACACTGACAGCGCCATTTGTATTGATGCCATCCAGGCCAGACACTGACAGCGCCTCTTCTATATATGCCATCCAGGCCAGGCACTGACAGCACCACTTCTATTGATGCCATCTGGCCCAGGTACTGTCAGCACCACTTCTATTGATGCCATCCAGGCTGGGCACTGACAGCGCCACATCTATAGGTGCCATCCACTCCAGGCACTAACAGCGCCACATCTATTGATACCATGCAGCCCAGGCACTGACAGTGCCACGTCTATTGATGCTATCAAGGCCAGGCACTGACAGCACCACTTCTATTGATGCCATCCAGCCCAGGCACTGACTATGCAACTTCTACTGAGGCCATCCAGGCACTGACAGCACCAATTCTATCGATGCCATCCAGGCCAAGCACTGACAGCGCCACTTCTATTGATGCCATCCAGGCCATGCACTGACTATGCCACTTCTTCTGAGGCCATCCAGGCACTGACAGCACCAATTCTATTGATACCATGCAGCCCAGGCACTGACAGTGCCACTTCTATTGATGCAATCCAGTCCAGGCACCGACAGCGCCACTTCTATTGTGCAATCCAGGCCAGGCACTGACAGTGCCACTTCTATTGATGCCATCCAGGCCAGGCACTGACAGCGCCACTTTTATTGATGCCATCCAGGCCAGGCACTGACAGCGCCTCTTCTATATATGCCTTCCAGGCCAGGCACTGACAGCACCACTTCTATTGATGACATCCGTCCCAGGCACTGTCAGCGCCACTTCTATTGATGCCATCCAGGTTGGGCACTGACAGCGCCACTTCTATAGATGCCATCCACTCCAGGCACTAACAGCGCCACTTCTATTGATACCATCCAGCCCAGGCACTGACAGTGCCACGTCTATCGATGCCATCAAGGCCGGGCACTGACAGCACCAATTCTATTGATGCCATCCAGTCCAGGCACTGACAGTGCCACTTCTATTGATGCCATCCAGCCCAGGCACTTACTATGCCACTTCTACTGATGCCATCCAGGCAGTGACAGCACCAATTCTATTGATACCATCTGGACCAGGCACTGACAGTGCTACTTCTATTGATGCAATCCAGTCCAGGCACCGACAGAGCCACTTCTATTGATGCAATCCAGGCCAGGCACCGACAGCGCCACTTCTATCGATGCCATCCAGGCCAAGCACTGACATATACGCGATAAGATGTCCACGCAGACTCGTGTATGTAGGTAGAACATCGAGAAAAATAAAAACGAGGATTATAGAACACAAGAGTACAATTCGCAACAAGAATTTGAAATCCTGTCTGGCCACACATTGGATAAACACAGCACACACCATACCCCAACTACGTTTCACCATTTTAGAGAAAATCAGCACCACATCTAGCATTGACATTCACAACACGCTAGCAAGAAAAGAAACGTTCTGGATTAAAAAACTGGGTACTTTGACCCCGGGGGGGCTTAATGATCATATTGAATTTTCTTGCTTCTTATGATTCATGTTAGATCTTGCTCTCCATGTTTTCTCGGTAGACGCACGCTCTTCCCGCAATTACACTATTTTTTAAAGGTTTTGTAAAGGATTTGCACTCGTCTCACACACTGGATGGGTTCACTCAGACGTATTATTTCGTTTCATTACTTTCTTTTCTAAGGACACTCATGTGTAGATATTTTTGACTCAGTAGACAGGTACTGACTAAGTCACTTTGAACATGTCCGGAAACTAGCATACGATTCAATTTTTCACTTCACATCTGACAAGGAACACTGTAATCCTCAGTGACCACTGTCTCTATCTGGGACTCAATAAAGTTTTACAATGCACGTCATCTATAAAAACAGCCCCTTCACATTTCACAATGACGACGCGTTGCTGTTACGTACGCATCGAGATTCCCACGTCTCGCGTTCTTTGACCTTTGACCGGTAAGCCACTTCCGCTGTATTTTGGTTAACCGACCGACTTTGCGTCGGACATGCACCGTACTTAACGTAGCTTTCCTTATCCTTACAGACACCCGGATAGGATTACATTCTACTCACAGAAGGGTAAGCTTTCATTACTTTCCCTTGATAGTCACTGTTCACACACAGTCGTTCACGCACTAATAAGATTCCCCCACCTTTTCAACAGTCGAAGGTTGCTTTTTGATCACGGTTTACAGAAACTTCATTGGGCCCTTGATCGTGAGTACGATAAACAAACACTTGTGGTGTTTACCATGAGGGCAATTCGATATGGGGTCTGTTCTCCTCTCTCGGTTGTTCTCCGCACCTAGGACCTTCAAACAAAGGTTGCGTTGACTCGACTATCGACACACTATATATTCTTTCCACAGGCACACGTTTTCTTTTGTTTTTTAATTAATACACTGGGCTTTCAGCTCTTGAACACACTTTTTGGTTAAGAGTGCAAATCCTAATAACGCATATGTGAACTAAGTACTATTGTTTCAATCTTTTGTAGTGTTACAAACGTGGAACTGTTTATTGAAGTACACAAACTGATTCCCCTGAAGAAGGGCTAACAACCCGAAATGCATTGGGATGGATGTTAAAAATTCGATGTATTTTGAAGTTTAAGAAATTATATTGTTTAATGAATTGCATTTGTTTATGAAATATTTCAACCATGAATTACGCTTCACCTACTACGTATGTTTAAGAAATACGTGTTTAACTCATGTGTTTTATTTTGAAAACCAAAGATTGATGTTACTTTACTAATAATGGTTGAGTAAAAAGAAAAATTACTTTCGTGAAAACTCTTTTGAGTGCGATAGCTGTGCGTCATGTAGGTATGGATCACTCCACACCTCTTCATGTTCAAGCACTGACAGCGCCACTTTTATTGATGCCGTCCACTCCATACACTGGCAGCGCCAATTCTATTTGTCAAAGAAGTTGCGCCAGAATCCCACGGAGGCAGAATGCTGCTAGCTCCCAATGCCCACCTCCCGGAACGCACTGTGAATACAATGGCTCCAGGCAGGGGGAAAGGGGAATGGGACAAAGAAGAGACACTCAAGCGTTTCTGGGCTCCTTCTTCTATTCTTGATGAAACTGTCTTGGAGTACCTAATGCACAGAGGGAGATATCACTTCAATCTTATTTACTCTAATTACCTGCCCGTCTCTGCTCTAAACATCTTTATTACCTCCCCTACCCAGATTCGCTGGTGTTTGGGCTCCTCTTCTGATTCAGCTGACTAACCTCTGGTAGGTGTGATTCTCAACCTAATGCACAAAGGAGATATAAGTTTGGTTATGTGGTCACCTATTCTACTCACTCTGTATTCTAACTGATCTACCTCCCTTTAACTCTTCTCTTACCATGTGTTAGTCTGTCTGAATGGCTATTTAGTTACTCATGCCAGAGAGGACTGCGTAGCAGTTGATAAGTTGATCTCAAAGTCTTTAGTGAACCTTAGTTCTGGTCAAGGCGGAGTTAACAACTGGAAATATTTGGCTTCAAGAGGAAAATGCGCAAAAAGGGAAGTATAGGAAAACAAGGAAGGAAAGAACAGGTAAGTACGCCAGGGAAGGACAGGGAAGAAGCCAGCGTGCGTGAGTCTTTTCTTCTGTCAGCAAAGTCTAATACATGAATTCAAATCTTAATTAGAATCGATCTTACTTGTTTCCTTTCTTGTTCAGTCTCAAGTTCTTGGCCTCCCTTAGCTCGACGATAATCCTACCGGAGCAGAGTGAGAGCCTCTGTATACCTTCTGGAATCTTCTTCGGCTTCCTGAACTCCAGGAAGACTGTTGCTTTCTTCTGGAGTGAATCTTTGCCTCACTTGAAATTCCTCTGGAGAATAGTTCCACTAGGGGAATATAGGAATTTATTCCCCACAATACCTTGACTCTGGACTCCTTCTTGCAAGGACGACTACTCCTTCGCAAGCGGACAGTAACTCAGCTGAAAGAACGTGACGCGCACTAGAATTTACTCATTTTCTGCGGAGCGCGCCAAAATGCAGCTTCCCTTACTGGAGTCAAATTGAAGTGCGCATTAGAACGCTCGTTGCCGACGCACGAAACCTCGTTTCTCACGAGATCTCGAGCGTCAATCAGTCATGTGGATAGATCTTGGGGAAACAAGCGGCCATCTTGAAATGGTGTGGCTAGACCTAATAGGCAGTCATCCAGACATTGCAGCAGGAGGGCTTAACCGTTACTCGAGATTTTTTCTCATTCCGATTTACAGAAGCAACGGCATTTGCCTTTTTCTTGACAGTACCCCCTCTCAAAGACCGATTTATCGGTCCTGGCTTCAATGCGTATCGCAAATGAAATTGTTTTAACAGTCTTGGGGCATGTACATCTTCTGCAAGTTCCCAGGTTCGTTCTTCTGGTCCATAACCTTTCCAATCTATTAGATAGACTAACTTGCCTCTCACCTTCTTAGAGTCTAAAACCCCTTTTACCTCGTATTCGAGATGCTCTTTGATCTGCAAAGGAGGTGGCGGTCTGTCTACTCTGAGATTAGGAGCTGTCTTTTTTAAGAGGGTTACATGAAAAACTGGGTGAATCCGCAACTGCTTGGGTAGCTTGAGTTTACAAGTGACAGGGCCAAGAACTTGTTCTATAGGGAATGGGCCTAAAAATCGAGGCTGAAATTTTCGATTTCCCTTCAACCCAAGATGTCGGGAGGATAACCATACACAATCTCCCACCTGATACTGTGGGGCCTTTCTCCTATGTCGGTCGGCCTGTTTCTTGTAACCCTCTTTTGCCTTCAATAGATTGGATTCCACAGCCTTGCGAGCAGAAGCCAATTCCATTAACAGGTTACTAACAGCAGGAACCCTGAAATCTCCCTGATTACAGAAGGGGTTTGGGTGTCTCCCAGAATTTAAAAAGAATGGAGAGTAACCCGTTGAAACATTCTTTGCATTGTTGTGTGCAAATTCTGCCATCCACAGTAAATCTGACCATTCACCACCCCGATCCAAGAGATACAGACGCAGATACTGTTCTAACTCTTGGTTCACCCTTTCAGTCTGGCCATCTGTCTCAGGGTGGTAACTGGTAGAATGTCTGACTTCTACACCCAGCCCTCTCATAAAAGCCTTCCAAAAGTGAGACACAAATTGAGGGTCGCGGTCTGAAATCAGGATCTTGGGGACCCCATGAATCTTTACAATATTTTCCCTGAAAAGCTTAGCCAACTCAGGGGCGAAAGGAACTCCTTTTACTGGGATAAAGTGACTCATCTTGATGAAGGTGTCTACCACTACCAAAACCGTGTCATATCCCTTACTCCGTGGAAGGTCTACGATCAAGTCTAACGTGACCGTATGCCAAGGGTGTCTGGATGTGGGTAACGGTTGCAAAAACCCCTGAGGGGCCTGTCTACTTGATTTCCCTCTGGCACAGAGCCCACAAGACTCCACATACTTCTGAATTTGAGACTTCATATTTGGCCACCAAAAATAACGCTGGATTAGGTCGATAGTCTTCAAGGTACCTTTATGGCCAGCTAAAGGTTGATCATGACAGTCTCTCAGAACTTGTTCTTGAATCTCTTTAGTGGGCAAGTACAGAGCTCCCTGTCGATAAGGCAAAGAATCCTTGATGACTCTTCCTTCCTCTTGACTTGCCCATTCGGTCATTTCTGCTGCTGACATCTGTCTGCTAATCTCTTCTTTATAGTTCGCAAGAGAAAGGGTGCACACAATCTTAGACTCTGGAATGATTGGTTGTGGAGTTACCAAATGTTCAGTACTTTCCGTCTGGATTCTGGACAAGGCGTCCGCCTTGCCATTCTTACTCCCGGGGCGGTATGTGATCACGAAGTCAAAATCTGCGAAATAAAGGGACCAACGCAATTGGCGTGGGGTTAGTGTCTTTGCAGACTTGAGAAATTGAAGGTTCTTGTGGTCCGTAAACACTGTTATTGTGTGTCGGGCCCCGAGTAAGTGATGTCTCCATTCAGTGAATGCGTCCTTCACAGCCAACAGCTCTTTTTCTGCAATGGTATAATTAATTTCGGCTGGATTCAGTTTCCGAGAATGATACGCCACAGGGTGCAGCTATCCAGTTGATTTGTGCCGCTGAGGCAGGACTCCGCCAATAGCTTGATCAGAAGCATCTGCTTCCACAAAGAAGGGCTCACTTGGGTCGGCATGAAGCAAGATGGGTGCTGAAGTAAAGCTGGTCTTAAGATATTCAAAAGCTTGTTCCGCCTCTGTCGTCCAAAAGAACTTCACTCCTTTTTTGAGCAATTTTGTGATGGGGATGATTTTCTGCGAGAATCCCTGGATAAATTGACGGTAAAAGTTAGCCAATCCTAGAAATCGTTGAATCTCCTTTACATCTTTTGGTGATGGCCAATCCACCCCCGCTTGAACCTTCTTAGCATCCATCAAGATTCCTCCTGGAGATAAAAACGAATCCCAAGAACTCTACCGTCCGGACACTGAAAGCACACTTCTCCAATTTTACATAGAGCTGGTGCTTACGAAGTCTCTCCAATACGGCCTTGACGTGCTCGGGATGTTCTTCAGTATTCTTAGAGTATATCAAGATGTCATCTAGATAGATCACTGCCACCTTATCCACCAGATCTCCCATAATGTCATTAATAAAGTGTTGAAAGGCAGCCGGGGCATTACATAGGCCAAAGGGCATGACCTGATATTCAAATAGCCCATTTTTGGTCCTAAAACCAGTTTTCCATTCATGCCCTTCTTTCATGCGAATCAGGTGATATGCCCCTCGAAGGTCCAACTTGGTGAATATTTGAGCATCTTTTATCTGGCCTAGGAGAACGGAAATCAGTGGCAGCGGGTAACGGTTCTTGACAGTGACCCGATTGATTGCACGATAATCGATGCACGTCCTCAGAGAACCTTCCTTCTTTGGAATGAAGAAGAGTGTAGAAGACACTGAAGACTGTGACGGTCTGATGAACCCATTGGCCAAATAGCGATCTAAATACTCCTTGAGATAGCCATTCTCTGCTTCCGTCAATGCATAAATTCGACTGCAGGGCAGTGCTGCTCCTGGTTCCAAATCAATGGTGCAATCGTAAGAACGATGTGGCGGAAGTCTTTCCGCTTCTTTTTCACTGAAAACTTCTTGGAATTCTAGGTATTCTGTTGGAACTTCTAAGGTGTCTATGACCCCAATTGATTCTCCACTGAACGATAACAAGGTGTCCATGGATGGTTCTGGAACCTTAGACGGGGAAGCGAAGCAATGTTCAGAGCAGAAGATCGAATCCATATCGACCGTCCGATTTTCCCAATCTATCGTTGGAATATGCAACGTAAGCCAAGGAAGACCCAAGATTATCTGAAATTGTGGGGCGTCAATCAAATTAAATTGAAGGATCTCATGATGACCATTTGCCTGGATCAGTTCCACCAATTCTGTGTGATGCGTGATTGGGCCTGAAGAGAGATTAGTCCCGTCCACTGCTCGAACGGACTCCTTTTGTTCCTTGCGAATAGCCTGAATTCCCATCCTTTTTGCATATTTAATGTCGCAAAAATTGCCTGTGGCGCCTGAATCAATCATAATGGCCACTCCATCTATCTCTTGATCTCGGAACTTCAAAATCATTTGCAATATTAAATGTGGCGTCTGGGTCTGAAGGGTATTCATAATATGATGAATTCCTGGAGTCTGGTCTTCTATTTTCGCCACCTGAGCGACTCCGCCTACAGATGGTTTTGAGAGTTTCCCGAATTCGTGGTCTTCGGTCTTTTCGGACACTCTTTCACAAAGTGTCCAGAGCCCCCGCAATACATGCATAACTTCTTTTGTCTTCTTTGTTCTTTTTCTTCCTTGCTTAAAGGCCCGCAAACAGATCCTATCTGCATGGGTTCCCTATCCGCTGCTCCTCCCAGACCCTTACTCGTATCCGGCTTCGTTCTGTCAAACCGAGGAAGGTTCCAACGAAAATCTCTCGTTTTTCTTTCTCCTCTTCTTTCCGAACTTCGAAAGTCAATTTCAAGGACTAGATCTACCAGCTCAGCGTATTCTGTGGCTCTATTAGGAATCTGTGCCAGAGTATCCTTGATTTCATCTCGTAACCCCCGATAGAATAAGGCTGATCTCTTCTCCTCGGGCCAGTTGGTTTCCACCAATAATTTATTAAACTGGGTTAGGTAGGTAAGAAGATCCCTGTTCCCTTGGCGCAGTTCTAACAACTCATTATCAGTGGCCTGCGAAATTCTGCGCCTATCAAAAATTCTAAGGAATTCTGTCTTGAAACGTTCAAAATCATATAGGAAGGGGTCATCTCGAGAAACTAAAGGCATGGCCCAATTCGCGGCATCGCCCCCCAGGTAGGATAAAATAAAAGCTACTCGTGACTGGGCATCAGGGAACAGAGTGGAGCGACACATGAAGTGTAATGAACATTGTGTTAGAAAGAGTTGAGCCTTTTGAGGATCACCATGAAATCTTTCAGGGGGGGCCAAAGGAATCAAGGGGGAAACCGAATGGATTACTTGAGCTACAGTGTGCGGATCTTGAGCTGGCTGGGAACTACCAGAAAAAGTTGGGGTTGAAGGTGTTCCGGTGGAGATTTCACTAACTCTCTGGGACAATTGCATGGTTTCTTGACGGGAAGTTAACAGTTCCTGTCTTAAATTTTAATTTTCTTCACTTAGGGCCCCTAACTCCCGCTGAATTCCCTCTAACATTTCTCCTAATGCCTTTAAACTAAAACCCCCAGCCATTCTGCCCAAGTGGGGAAAATTTGAGGGCACTTCAATCTGTCAAAGAAGTTGCGCCAGAATCCCACGGAGGCAGAATGCTGCTAGCTCCTAATGGCCACCTCCCGGAACGCACTGTGAATACAATGGCTCCAGGCAGGGAGAAAGGGGAATGGGACAAAGAAGAGACACTCAAGCGTTTCTGGGCTCCTTCTTCTATTCTTGATGAAACTGTCTTGGAGTACCTAATGCACAGAGGGAGATATCACTTCAATCTTATTTACTCTAATTACCTGGCCGTCTCTGCTCTAAACATCTTTATTACCTCCCCTACCCAGATTCGCTGGTGTTTGGGCTCCTCTTCTGATTCAGCTGACTAACCTCTGGTAGGTGTGATTCTCAACCTAATGCACAAAGGAGATATAAGTTTGGTTATGTGGTCACCTATTCTACTCACTCTGTATTCTAACTGATCTACCTCCCTTTAACTCTTCTCTTACCTTGTGTTAGTCTGTCTGAATGGCTATTTAGTTACTCATGCCAGAGAGGACTGCGTAGCAGTTGATAAGTTGATCTCAAAGTCCTTAGTGAACCTTAGTTCTGGTCAAGGCGGTGTGAACAACTGGAAATATTTGGCTTCAAGAGGAAAACGCGCAAAAAGGGAAGTATAGGAAAACAAGGAAGGAAAGAACAGGTAAGTACGCCAGGGAAGGACAGGGAAGAAGCCAGCGTGCGTGAGTCTTTTCTTCTGTCAGCAAAGTCTAATACATGAATTCAAATCTTAATTAGAATCGTTCTTACTTGTTTCCTTTCTTGTTCAGTCTCAAGTTCTTGGCCTCCCTTAGCTCGATGATAATCCTACCGGAGCAGAGTGAGAGCCTCTGTATACCTTCTGGAATCTTCTTCGGCTTCCTGAACTCCAGGAAGACTGTTGCTCTCTTCTGGAGTGAATCATTGCCTCACTCGAAATTCCTCTGGAGAATAGTTCCACTAGGGGAATATAGGAATTTATTCCCCACAACAATACCTTGACTCTGGACTCCTTCTTGCAAGGACGACTACTCCTTCGCAAGCGGACAGTAACTCAGCTGAAAGAACGTGACGCGCACTAGAATTTACTCATTTTCTGCGGAGCGCGCCAAAATGCAGCTTCCCTCACTGGAGTCAAATTGAAGTGCGCATTAGAACGCTCATTGCCGACGCACGAAACCTCGTTTCTCACGAGATCTCGAGCGTCAATCAGTCATGTGGATAGATCTTGGGGAAACAAGCGGCCATCTTGAAATGGTGTGGCTAGACCTAATAGGCAGTCATCCAGACATTGCAGCAGGAGGGCTTAACCGTTACTCGAGATCTTTTCTCATTCCGATTTACAGAAGCAACGGCATTTGCCTTTTTCCTGACAGTACCCCCTCTCAAAGACCGATTTATCGGTCCTGGCTTCAATGGGTATCGCAAATGAAATTGTTTTAACAGTCTTGGGGCATGTACATCTTCTGCAAGTTCCCAGGTTCGTTCTTCTGGTCCATAACCTTTCCAATCTATTAGATAGACTAACTTGCCTCTCACCTTCTTAGAGTCTAAAACCCCTTTTACCTCGTATTCGAGATGCTCTTTGATCTGCAAAGGAGGTGGCAGTCTGTCTACTCTGAGATTAGGAGCTGTCTTTTTTAAGAGGGATACATGAAAAACTGGGTGAATCCGCAACTGCTTGGGTAGCTTGAGTTTACAAGTGACAGGGCCAAGAACTTGTTCTATAGGGAATGGGCCTAAAAATCGAGGCTGAAATTTTCGATTTCCCTTCAACCCAAGATGTCGGGAGGATAACCATACACAATCTCCCACCTGATACTGTGGGGCCTTTCTCCTATGTCGGTCGGCCTGTTTCTTGTAACCCTCTTTTGCCTTCAATAGATTGGATTCCGCAGCCTTGCGAGCAGAAGCCAATTCCGTTAACAGGTTACTAACAGCAGGAACCCTGAAATCTCCCTGATTACAGAAGGGGTTTGGGTGTCTCCCAGAATTTAAAAAGAATGGAGAGTAACCCGTTGAAACATTCTTTGCATTGTTGTGTGCAAATTCTGCCATCCACAGTAAATCTGACCATTCACCACCCCGATCCAAGAGATACAGACGCAGATACTGTTCTAACTCTTGGTTCACCCTTTCAGTCTGGCCATCTGTCTCAGGGTGGTAACTGGTAGAATGTCTGACTTCTACACCCAGCCCTCTCATAAAAGCCTTCCAAAAGTGAGACACAAATTGAGGGTCGCGGTCTGAAATCAGGATCTTGGGGACCCCATGAATCTTTACAACATTTTCCCTGAAAAGCTTAGCCAACTCAGGGGCGGAAGGAACTCCTTTTACTGGGATAAAGTGACTCATCTTGGTGAAGGTGTCTACCACTACCAAAACCGTGTCATATCCCTTACTCCGTGGAAGGTCTACGATCAAGTCTAACGTGACCGTATGCCAAGGGTGTCTGGATGTGGGTAACGGTTGCAAAAACCCCTGAGGGGCCTGTCTACTTGATTTCCCTCTGGCACAGAGCCCACAAGACTCCACATACTTCTGAATTTGAGACTTCATATTTGGCCACCAAAAATAACGCTGGATTAGGTCGATAGTCTTCAAGGTACCTTTATGGCCAGCTAAAGGTTGATCATGACAGTCTCTCAGAACTTGTTCTTGAATCTCTTTAGTGGGCAAGTACAGAGCTCCCTGTCGATAAGGCAAAGAATCCTTGATGACTCTTCCTTCCTCTTGACTTGCCCATTCGGTCATTTCTGCTGCTGACATCTGTCTGCTAATCTCTTCTTTATAGTTCGCAAGAGAAAGGGTGCACACAATCTTAGACTCTGGAATGATTGGTTGTGGAGTTACCAAATGTTCAGTACTTTCCGTCTGGATTCTGGACAAGGCGTCCGCCTTGCCATTCTTACTCCCGGGGTGGTATGTGATCACGAAGTCAAAATCTGCGAAATAAAGGGACCAACGCAATTGGCGTGGGGTTAGTGTCTTTGCAGACTTGAGAAATTGAAGGTTCTTGTGGTCCGTAAACACTGTTATTGTGTGTCGGGCCCCGAGTAAGTGATGTCTCCATTCAGTGAATGCGTCCTTCACAGCCAACAGCTCTTTTTCTGCAATGGTATAATTAATTTCGGCTGGATTCAGTTTCCGAGAATGATACGCCACAGGGTGCAGCTATCCAGTTGATTTGTGCCGCTGAGGCAGGACTCCGCCAATAGCTTGATCAGAAGCATCTGCTTCCACAAAGAAGGGCTCACTTGGGTCGGCATGAAGCAAGATGGGTGCTGAAGTAAAGCTGGTCTTAAGATATTCAAAAGCTTGTTCCGCCTCTGTCGTCCAAAAGAACTTCACTCCTTTTTTGAGCAATTTTGTGATGGGGATGATTTTCTGCGAGAATCCCTGGATAAATTGACGGTAAAAGTTAGCCAATCCTAGAAATCGTTGAATCTCCTTTACATCTTTTGGTGATGGCCAATCCACCCCCGCTTGAACCTTCTTAGCATCCATCAAGATTCCTCCTGGAGATAAAAACGAATCCCAAGAACTCTACCGTCCAGACACTGAAAGCACACTTCTCCAATTTTACATAGAGCTGGTGCTTACGAAGTCTCTCCAATACGGCCTTGACGTGCTCGGGATGTTCTTCAGTATTCTTAGAGTATATCAAGATGTCATCTAGATAGATCACTGCCACCTTATCCACCAGATCTCCCATAATGTCATTAATAAAGTGTTGAAAGGCAGCCGGGGCATTACATAGGCCAAAGGGCATGACCTGATATTCAAATAGCCCATATTTGGTCCTAAAACCAGTTTTCCATTCATGCCCTTCTTTCATGCGAATCAGGTGATATGCCCCTCGAAGGTCCAACTTGGTGAATATTTGAGCATCTTTTATCTGGCCTAGGAGAACGGAAATCAGTGGCAGCGGGTAACGGTTCTTGACAGTGACCCGATTGATTGCACGATAATCGATGCACGTCCTCAGAGAACCTTCCTTCTTTGGAATGAAGAAAAGTGTAGAAGACACTGAAGACTGTGACGGTCTGATGAACCCATTGGCCAAATAGCGATCTAAATACTCCTTGAGATAGCCATTCTCTGCTTCCGTCAATGCATAAATTCGACTGCAGGGCAGTGCTGCTCCTGGTTCCAAATCAATGGTGCAATCGTAAGAACGATGTGGCGGAAGTCTTTCCACTTCTTTTTCACTGAAAACTTCTTGGAATTCTAGGTATTCTGTTGGAACTTCTAAGGTGTCTATGACCCCAATTGATTCTCCACTGAACGATAACAAGGTGTCCATGGATGGTTCTGGAACCTTAGACGGGGAAGCGAAGCAATGTTCAGAGCAGAAGATCGAATCCATATCGACCGTCTGATTTTCCCAATCTATCGTTGGAATATGCAACGTAAGCCAAGGAAGACCCAAGATTATCTGAAATTGTGGGGCGTCAATCAAATTAAATTGAAGGATCTCATGATGACCATTTGCCTGGATCAGTTCCACCAATTCTGTGTGATGCGTGATTGGGCCTGAAGAGAGATTAGTCCCGTCCACTGCTCGAACGGACTCCTTTTGTTCCTTGCGAATAGCCTGAATTCCCATCCTTTTTGCATATTTAATGTCGCAAAAATTGCCTGTGGCGCCTGAATCAATCATAATGGCCACTCCATCTATCTCTTGATCTCGGAACTTCAAAATCATTTGCAATATTAAATGTGGCGTCTGGGTCTGAAGGGTATTCATAATATGATGAATTCCTGGAGTCTGGTCTTCTATTTTCGCCACCTGAGCGACTCCGCCTACAGATGGTTTTGAGAGTTTCCCGAATTCGTGGTCTTCGGTCTTTTCGGACACTCTTTCACAAAGTGTCCAGAGCCCCCGCAATACATGCATAACTTCTTTTGTCTTCTTTGTTCTTTTTCTTCCTTGCTTAAAGGCCCGCAAACAGATCCTATCTGCATGGGTTCCCTATCCGCTGCTCCTCCCAGACCCTTACTCGTATCCGGCTTCGTTCTGTCAAACCGAGGAAGGTTCCAACGAAAATCTCTCGTTTTTCTTTCTCCTCTTCTTTCCGAACTTCGAAAGTCAATTTCAAGGACTAGATCTACCAGCTCAGCGTATTCTGTGGCTCTATTAGGAATCTGTGCCAGAGTATCCTTGATTTCATCTCGTAACCCCCGATAGAATAAGGCTGATCTCTTCTCCTCGGGCCAGTTGGTTTCCACCAATAATTTATTAAACTGGGTTAGGTAGGTAAGAAGATCCCTGTTCCCTTGGCGCAGTTCTAACAACTCATTATCAGTGGCCTGCGAAATTCTGCGCCTATCAAAAATTCTAAGGAATTCTGTCTTGAAACGTTCAAAATCATATAGGAAGGGGTCATCTCGAGAAACTAAAGGCATGGCCCAATTCGCGGCATCGCCCCCCAGGTAGGATAAAATAAAAGCTACTCGTGACTGGCCATCAGGGAACAGAGTGGAGCGACACATGAAGTGTAATAAACATTGTGTTAGAAAGAGTTGAGCCTTTTGAGGATCACCATGAAATCTTTCAGGGGGGGCCAAAGGAATCAAGGGGGAAACCGAATGGATTACTTGAGCTACAGTGTGCGGATCTTGAGCTGGCTGGGAACTACCAGAAAAAGTTGGGGTTGAAGGTGTTCCGGTGGAGATTTCACTAACTCTCTGGGACAATTGCATGGTTTCTTGACGGGAAGTTAACAGTTCCTATCTTAAATTTTAATTTTCTTCACTTAGGGCCCCTAACTCCCGCTGAATTCCCTCTAACATTTCTCCTAATGCCTTTAAACTAAAACCCCCAGCCATTCTGCCCAAGTGGGGAAAATTTGAGGGCACTTCAATCTGTCAAAGAAGTTGCGCCAGAATCCCACGGAGGCAGAATGCTGCTAGCTCCTAATGGCCACCTCCCGGAACGCACTGTGAATACAATGGCTCCAGGCAGGGAGAAAGGGGAATGGGACAAAGAAGAGACACTCGAGCGTTTCTGGGCTCCTTCTTCTATTCTTGATGAAACTGTCTTGGAGTACCTAATGCACAGAGGGAGATATCACTTCAATCTTATTTACTCTAATTACCTGGCCGTCTCTGCTCTAAACATCTTTATTACCTCCCCTACCCAGATTCGCTGGTGTTTGGGCTCCTCTTCTGATTCAGCTGACTAACCTCTGGTAGGTGTGATTCTCAACCTAATGCACAAAGGAGATATAAGTTTGGTTATGTGGTCACCTATTCTACTCACTCTGTATTCTAACTGATCTACCTCCCTTTAACTCTTCTCTTACCTTGTGTTAGTCTGTCTGAATGGCTATTTAGTTACTCATGCCAGAGAGGACTGCGTAGCAGTTGATAAGTTGATCTCAAAGTCCTTAGTGAACCTTAGTTCTGGTCAAGGCGGTGTGAACAACTGGAAATATTTGGCTTCAAGAGGAAAACGCGCAAAAAGGGAAGTATAGGAAAACAAGGAAGGAAAGAACAGGTAAGTACGCCAGGGAAGGACAGGGAAGAAGCCAGCGTGCGTGAGTCTTTTCTTCTGTCAGCAAAGTCTAATACATGAATTCAAATCTTAATTAGAATCGTTCTTACTTGTTTCCTTTCTTGTTCAGTCTCAAGTTCTTGGCCTCCCTTAGCTCGATGATAATCCTACCGGAGCAGAGTGAGAGCCTCTGTATACCTTCTGGAATCTTCTTCGGCTTCCTGAACTCCAGGAAGACTGTTGCTCTCTTCTGGAGTGAATCATTGCCTCACTCGAAATTCCTCTGGAGAATAGTTCCACTAGGGGAATATAGGAATTTATTCCCCACAACAATACCTTGACTCTGGACTCCTTCTTGCAAGGACGACTACTCCTTCGCAAGCGGACAGTAACTCAGCTGAAAGAACGTGACGCGCACTAGAATTTACTCATTTTCTGCGGAGCGCGCCAAAATGCAGCTTCCCTCACTGGAGTCAAATTGAAGTGCGCATTAGAACGCTCATTGCCGACGCACGAAACCTCGTTTCTCACGAGATCTCGAGCGTCAATCAGTCATGTGGATAGATCTTGGGGAAACAAGCGGCCATCTTGAAATGGTGTGGCTAGACCTAATAGGCAGTCATCCAGACATTGCAGCAGGAGGGCTTAACCGTTACTCGAGATCTTTTCTCATTCCGATTTACAGAAGCAACGGCATTTGCCTTTTTCCTGACAGTACCCCCTCTCAAATACCGATTTATCGGTCCTGGCTTCAATGGGTATCGCAAATGAAATTGTTTTAACAGTCTTGGGGCATGTACATCTTCTGCAAGTTCCCAGGTTCGTTCTTCTGGTCCATAACCTTTCCAATCTATTAGATAGACTAACTTGCCTCTCACCTTCTTAGAGTCTAAAACCCCTTTTACCTCGTATTCGAGATGCTCTTTGATCTGCAAAGGAGGTGGCGGTCTGTCTACTCTGAGATTAGGAGCTGTCTTTTTTAAGAGGGATACATGAAAAACTGGGTGAATCCGCAACTGCTTGGGTAGCTTGAGTTTACAAGTGACAGGGCCAAGAACTTGTTCTATAGGGAATGGGCCTAAAAATCGAGGCTGAAATTTTCGATTTCCCTTCAACCCAAGATGTCGGGAGGATAACCATACACAATCTCCCACCTGATACTGTGGGGCCTTTCTCCTATGTCGGTCGGCCTGTTTCTTGTAACCCTCTTTTGCCTTCAATAGATTGGATTCCGCAGCCTTGCGAGCAGAAGCCAATTCCATTAACAGGTTACTAACAGCAGGAACCCTGAAATCTCCCTGATTACAGAAGGGGTTTGGGTGTCTCCCAGAATTTAAAAAGAATGGAGAGTAACCCGTTGAAACATTCTTTGCATTGTTGTGTGCAAATTCTGCCATCCACAGTAAATCTGACCATTCACCACCCCGATCCAAGAGATACAGACGCAGATACTGTTCTAACTCTTGGTTCACCCTTTCAGTCTGGCCATCTGTCTCAGGGTGGTAACTGGTAGAATGTCTGACTTCTACACCCAGCCCTCTCATAAAAGCCTTCCAAAAGTGAGACACAAATTGAGGGTCGCGGTCTGAAATCAGGATCTTGGGGACCCCATGAATCTTTACAATATTTTCCCTGAAAAGCTTAGCCAACTCAGGGGCGGAAGGAACTCCTTTTACTGGGATAAAGTGACTCATCTTGGTGAAGGTGTCTACCACTACCAAAACCGTGTCATATCCCTTACTCCGTGGAAGGTCTACGATCAAGTCTAACGTGACCGTATGCCAAGGGTGTCTGGATGTGGGTAACGGTTGCAAAAACCCCTGAGGGGCCTGTCTACTTGATTTCCCTCTGGCACAGAGCCCACAAGACTCCACATACTTCTGAATTTGAGACTTCATATTTGGCCACCAAAAATAACGCTGGATTGGGTCGATAGTCTTCAAGGTACCTTTATGGCCAGCTAAAGGTTGATCATGACAGTCTCTCAGAACTTGTTCTTGAATCTCTTTAGTGGGCAAGTACAGAGCTCCCTGTCGATAAGGCAAAGAATCCTTGATGACTCTTCCTTCCTCTTGACTTGCCCATTCGGTCATTTCTGCTGCTGACATCTGTCTGCTAATCTCTTCTTTATAGTTCGCAAGAGAAAGGGTGCACACAACCTTAGACTCTGGAATGATTGGTTGTGGAGTTACCAAATGTTCAGTACTTTCCGTCTGGATTCTAGACAAGGCGTCCGCCTTGCCATTCTTACTCCCGGGGCGGTATGTGATCACGAAGTCAAAATCTGCGAAATAAAGGGACCAACGCAATTGGCATGGGGTTAGTGTCTTTGCAGACTTGAGAAATTGAAGGTTCTTGTGGTCCGTAAACACTGGTTTTGTGTGTCGGGCCCCGAGTAAGTGATGTCTCCATTTAGTGAATGCGTCCTTCACAGCCAACAGCTCTTTTTCTGCAATGGTATAATTAATTTCGGCTGGATTCAGTTTCCGAGAATGATACGCCACAGGGTGCAGCTGTCCAGTTGATTTGTGCCGCTGAGACAGGACTCCTCCAATAGCTTGATCAGAAGCATCTGCTTCCACAAAGAAGGGCTCACTTGGGTCGGCATGAAGCAAGATGGGTGCTGAAGTAAAGCTGGTCTTAAGATATTCAAAAGCTTGTTCCGCCTCTGTCGTCCAAAAGAACTTCACTCCTTTTTTGAGCAATTTTGTGATGGGGATGACTTTCTGCGAGAATCCCTGGATAAATCGACGGTAAAAGTTAGCAAATCCTAGAAATCGTTGAATCTCCTTTACATCTTTTGGTGATGGCCAATCCACCACCGCTTGAACCTTCTTAGCATCCATCAAGATTCCTCCTGGAGATAAAACGAATCCCAAGAACTCTACCGTCCGGACACTGAAAGCACACTTCTCCAATTTTACATAGAGCTGGTGCTTACGAAGTCTCTCAAATACGGCCTTGACGTGCTCGGGATGTTCTTCAGTATTCTTAGAGTATATCAAGATGTCATCTAGATAGATCACTGCCACCTTATCCACCAGATCTCCCATAATGTCATTAATAAAGTGTTGAAAGGCAGCCGGGGCATTACATAGGCCAAAGGGCATGACCTGATATTCAGATAGCCCATATTTGGTCCTAAAACCAGTTTTCCATTCATGCCCTTCTTTCATGCGAATCAGGTGATATGCCCCTCGAAGGTCCAACTTGGTGAATATTTGAGCATCTTTTATCTGGCCTAGGAGAACGGAAATCAGTGGCAGCGGGTAACGGTTCTTGACAGTGACCCGATTGATTGCACGATAATCGATGCACGTCCTCAGAGAACCTTCCTTCTTTGGAATGAAGAAGAGTGTAGAAGACACTGGAGACTGTGACGGTCTGATGAACCCATTGGCCAAATAGCGATCTAAATACTCCTTGAGATAGCCATTCTCTGCTTCCGTCAATGCATAAATTCGACTGCAGGGCAGTGCTGCTCCTGGTTCCAAATCAATGGTGCAATCGTAAGAACGATGTGGCGGAAGTCTTTCCGCTTCTTTTTCACTGAAAACTTCTTGGAATTCTAGGTATTCTGTTGGAACTTCTAAGGTGTCTATGACCCCAATTGATTCTCCACTGAACGATAACAAGGTGGCCATGGATGGTTCTGGAACCTTAGGCGGGGAAGCGAAGCAATGTTCAGAGCAGAAGATCGAATCCATATCGACCGTCCGATTTTCCCAATCTATCGTTGGATTATGCAACGTAAGCCAAGGAAGACCCAAGATTATCTGAAATTGTGGGGCGTCAATCAAATTAGATTGAAGGATCTCATGATGACCATTTGCCTGGATCAGTTCCACCAATTCTGTGTGATGCGTGATTGGGCCTGAAGAGAGATTAGTCCCGTCCACTGCTCGAACGGACTCCTTTTGTTCCTTGCGCATAGCCTGAATTCCCATCCTTTTTGCATATTTAATGTCGCAAAAATTGCCTGTGGCGCCTGAATCAATCATAATGGCCACTCCATCTATCTCTTGATCTCGGAACTTCAAAATCATTTGCAATATTAAATGTGGCGTCTGGGTCTGAAGGGTATTCATAATATGATGAATTCCTGGAGTCTGGTCTTCTATTTTCGCCACCTGAGCGACTCCGCCTACAGATGGTTTTGAGAGTTTCCCGAATTCGTGGTCTTCGGTCTTTTCGGACACTCTTTCACAAAGTGTCCAGATTCCCCGCAATACATGCATAACTTCATTTGTCTTCTTTGTTCTTTTTCTTCCTTGCTTAAAGGCCCGCGAACAGATCCTATCTGCATGGGTTCACTATCCGCTGCTCCTCCCAGACCCTTACTCGTATCCGGCTTCGTTCTGTCAAACCGAGGAAGGTTCCAACGAAAATCTCTCGTTTTTCTTTCTCCTCTTCTTTCCGAACTTCGAAAGTCAATTTCAAGGACTAGATCTACCAGCTCAGCGTATTCTGTGGCTCTATTAGGAATCTGTGCCAGAGTATCCTTGATTTCATCTCGTAACCCCCGATAGAATAAGGCTGATCTCTTCTCCTCGGGCCAGTTGGTTTCAACCAATAATTTATTAAACTGAGTTAGGTAGGTAAGAAGATCCCTGTTCCCTTGGCGCAGTTCTAACAACTCATTATCAGTGGCCTGCGAAATTCTGCGCCTATCAAAAATTCTAAGGAATTCTGTCTTGAAACGTTCAAAATCATATAGGAAGGGGTCATCTCGAGAAACTAAAGGCATGGCCCAATTCGGGGCATCGCCCCCCAGGTAGGATAAAATAAAAGCTACTCGTGACTGGGCATCAGGGAACAGAGTGGAGCGACACATGAAGTGTAATGAACATTGTGTTAGAAAGAGTTGAGCCTTTTGAGGATCACCATGAAATCTTTCAGGGGGGGCCAAAGGAATCAAGGGGGAAACCAAATGGATTACTTGAGCTACAGTGTGCGGATCTTGAGCTGGCTGGGAACTACCAGAAAAAGTTGGGGTTGAAGGTGTTCCGGTGGAGATTTCACTAACTCTCTGGGACAATTGCATGGTTTCTTGACGGGAAGTTTGACAGTTCCTGTCTTAAATTTTAATTTTCTTCACTTAGGGCCCCTAACTCCCGCTGAATTCCCTCTAACATTTCTCCTAATGCCTTTAAACTAAAACCCCCAGCCATTCTGCCCAAGTGGGGAAAATTTGAGGGCACTTCAATCTGTCAAAGAAGTTGCGCCAGAATCCCACGGAGGCAGAATGCTGCTAGCTCCTAATGGCCACCTCCCGGAACGCACTGTGAATACAATGGCTCCAGGCAGGGAGAAAGGGGAATGGGACAAAGAAGAGACACTCGAGCGTTTCTGGGCTCCTTCTTCTATTCTTGATGAAACTGTCTTGGAGTACCTAATGCACAGAGGGAGATATCACTTCAATCTTATTTACTCTAATTACCTGGCCGTCTCTGCTCTAAACATCTTTATTACCTCCCCTACCCAGATTCGCTGGTGTTTGGGCTCCTCTTCTGATTCAGCTGACTAACCTCTGGTAGGTGTGATTCTCAACCTAATGCACAAAGGAGATATAAGTTTGGTTATGTGGTCACCTATTCTACTCACTCTGTATTCTAACTGATCTACCTCCCTTTAACTCTTCTCTTACCTTGTGTTAGTCTGTCTGAATGGCTATTTAGTTACTCATGCCAGAGAGGACTGCGTAGCAGTTGATAAGTTGATCTCAAAGTCCTTAGTGAACCTTAGTTCTGGTCAAGGCGGTGTGAACAACTGGAAATATTTGGCTTCAAGAGGAAAACGCGCAAAAAGGGAAGTATAGGAAAACAAGGAAGGAAAGAACAGGTAAGTACGCCAGGGAAGGACAGGGAAGAAGCCAGCGTGCGTGAGTCTTTTCTTCTGTCAGCAAAGTCTAATACAAGAATTCAAATCTTAATTAGAATCGTACTTACTTGTTTCCTTTCTTGTTCAGTCTCAAGTTCTTGGCCTCCCTTAGCTCGACGATAATCCTACCGGAGCAGAGTGAGAGCCTCTGTATACCTTCTGGAATCTTCTTCGGCTTCCTGAACTCCAGGAAGACTGTTGCTCTCTTCTGGAGTGAATCTTTGCCTCACTCGAAATTCCTCTGGAGAATAGTTCCACTAGGGGAATATAGGAATTTATTCCCCACAATACCTTGACTCTGGACTCCTTCTTGCAAGGACGACTACTCCTTCGCAAGCGGACAGTAACTCAGCTGAAAGAACGTGACGCGCACTAGAATTTACTCATTTTCTGCGGAGCGCGCCAAAATGCAGCTTCCCTCACTGGAGTCAAATTGAAGTGCGCATTAGAACGCTCATTGCCGACGCACGAAACCTCGTTTCTCACGAGATCTCGAGCGTCAATCAGTCATGTGGATAGATCTTGGGGAAACAAGCGGCCATCTTGAAATGGTGTGGCTAGACCTAATAGGCAGTCATCCAGACATTGCAGCAGGAGGGCTTAACCGTTACTCGAGATCTTTTCTCATTCCGATTTACAGAAGCAACGGCATTTGCCTTTTTCCTGACAGTACCCCCTCTCAAAGACCGATTTATAGGTCCTGGCTTCAATGGGTATCGCACATGAAATTGTTTTAACAGTCTTGGGGCATGTACATCTTCTGCAAGTTCCCAGGTTCGTTCTTCTGGTCCATAACCTTTCCAATCTATTAGATAGACTAACTTGCCTCTCACCTTCTTAGAGTCTAAAACCCCTTTTACCTCGTATTCGAGATGCTCTTTGATCTGCAAAGGAGGTGGCGGTCTGTCTACTCTGAGATTAGGAGCTGTCTTTTTTAAGAGGGATACATGAAAAACTGGGTGAATCCGCAACTGCTTGGGTAGCTTGAGTTTACAAGTGACAGGGCCAAGAACTTGTTCTATAGGGAATGGGCCTAAAAATCGAGGCTGAAATTTTCGATTTCCCTTCAACCCAAGATGTCGGGAGGATAACCATACACAATCTCCCACCTGATACTGTGGGGCCTTTCTCCTATGTCGGTCGGTCTGTTTCTTGTAACCCTCTTTTGCCTTCAATAGATTGGATTCCGCAGCCTTGCGAGCAGAAGCCAATTCCATTAACAGGTTACTAACAGCAGGAACCCTGAAATCTCCCTGATTACAGAAGGGGTTTGGGTGTCTCCCAGAATTTAAAAAGAATGGAGAGTAACCCGTTGAAACATTCTTTGCATTGTTGTGTGCAAATTCTGCCATCCACAGTAAATCGGACCATTCACCACCCCGATCCAAGAGATACAGACGCAGATACTGTTCTAACTCTTGGTTCACCCTTTCAGTCTGGCCATCTGTCTCAGGGTGGTAACTGGTAGAATGTCTGACTTCTACACCCAGCCCTCTCATAAAAGCCTTCCAAAAGTGAGACACAAATTGAGGGTCGCGGTCTGAAATCAGGATCTTGGGGACCCCATGAATCTTTACAATATTTTCCCTGAAAAGCTTAGCCAACTCAGGGGCGGAAGGAACTCCTTTTACTGGGATAAAGTGACTCATCTTGGTGAAGGTGTCTACCACTACCAAAACCGTGTCATATCCCTTGCTCCGTGGAAGGTCTACGATCAAGTCTAACGTGACCGTATGCCAAGGGTGTCTGGATGTGGGTAACGGTTGCAAAAACCCCTGAGGGGCCTGTCTACTTGATTTCCCTCTGGCACAGAGCCCACAAGACTCCACATACTTCTGAATTTGAGACTTCATATTTGGCCACCAAAAATAACGCTGGATTAGGTCGATAGTCTTCAAGGTACCTTTATGGCCAGCTAAAGGTTGATCATGACAGTCTCTCAGAACTTGTTCTTGAATCTCTTTAGTGGGCAAGTACAGAGCTCCCTGTCGATAAGGCAAAGAATCCTTGATGACTCTTCCTTCCTCTTGACTTGCCCATTCGGTCATTTCTGCTGCTGACATCTGTCTGCTAATCTCTTCTTTATAGTTCGCAAGAGAAAGGGTGCACACAATCTTAGACTCTGGAATGATTGGTTGTGGAGTTACCAAATGTTCAGTACTTTCAGTCTGGATTCTGGACAAGGCGTCCGCCTTGCCATTCTTACTCCCGGGGCGGTATGTGATCACGAAGTCAAAATCTGCGAAATAAAGGGACCAACGCAATTGGCGTGGGGTTAGTGTCTTTGCAGACTTGAGAAATTGAAGGTTCTTGTGGTCCGTAAACACTGTTATTGTGTGTCGGGCCCCGAGTAAATGATGTCTCCATTCAGTGAATGCGTCCTTCACAGCCAACAGCTCTTTTTCTGCAATGGTATAATTAATTTCGGCTGGATTCAGTTTCCGAGAATGATACGCCACAGGGTGCAGCTGTCCAGTTGATTTGTGCCGCTGAGACAGGACTCCTCCAATAGCTTGATCAGAAGCATCTGCTTCCACAAAGAAGGGCTCACTTGGGTCGGCATGAAGCAAGATGGGTGCTGAAGTAAAGCTGGTCTTAAGATATTCAAAAGCTTATTCCGCCTCTGTCGTCCAAAAGAACTTCACTCCTTTTTTGAGCATTTTTGTGATGGGGATGACTTTCTGCGAGAATCCCTGGATAAATCGACGGTAAAAGTTAGCAAATCCTAGAAATCGTTGAATCTCCTTTACATCTTTTGGTGATGGCCAATCCACCACCGCTTGAACCTTCTTAGCATCCATCAAGATTCCTCCTGGAGATAAAACGAATCCCAAGAACTCTACCGTCCGGACACTGAAAGCACACTTCTCCAATTTTACATAGAGCTGGTGCTTACGAAGTCTCTCCAATACGGCTTTGACGTGCTCGGGATGTTCTTCAGTATTCTTAGAGTATATCAAGATGTCATCTAGATAGATCACTGCCACCTTATCCACCAGATCTCCCATAATGTCATTAATAAAGTGTTGAAAGGCAGCCGAGGCATTACATAGGCCAAAGGGCATGACCTGATATTCAAATAGCCCATATTTGGTCCTAAAACCAGTTTTCCATTCATGCCCTTCTTTCATGCGAATCAGGTGATATGCCCCTCGAAGGTCCAACTTGGTGAATATTTGAGCATCTTTTATCAGGTCTAGGAGAACGGAAATCAGTGGCAGCGGGTAACGGTTCTTGACAGTGACCCGATTAATTGCACGATAATCGATGCACGTCCTCAGAGAACCTTCCTTCTTCGGAATGAAGAAGAGTGTAGAAGACACTGGAGACTGTGACGGTCTGATGAACCCATTGGCCAAATAGCGATCTAAATACTCCTTGAGATAGCCATTCTCTGCTTCCGTCAATGCATAAATTCAACTGCAGGGCAGTGCTGCTCCTGGTTCCAAGTCAATGGTGCAATCGTAAGAACGATGTGGCGGAAGTCTTTCCGCTTCTTTTTCACTGAAAACTTCTTGGAATTCTAGGTATTCTGTTGGAACTTCTAAGGTGTCTATGACCCCAATTGATTCTCCACTGAACGATAACAAGGTGCCCATGGATGGTTCTGGAACCTTAGACGGGGAAGCGAAGCAATGTTCAGAGCAGAAGATCGAATCCATATCGACCGTCCGATTTTCCCAATCTATCGTTGGATTATGCAACGTAAGCCAAGGAAGACCCAAGATTATCTGAAACTGTGGGGCGTCAATCAAATTAAATTGAAGGATCTCATGATACCCATTTGCCTGGATCAGTTCCACCAATTCTGTGTGATGCGTGATTGGGCCTGAAGAGAGATTAGTCCCGTCCACTGCTCGAGCGGACTCCTTTTGTTCCTTGCGCATAGCCTGAATTCCCATCCTTTTTGCATATTTAATGTCGCAAAAATTGCCTGTGGCGCCTGAATCAATCATAATGGCCACTCCATCTATCTCTTGATCTCGGAACTTCAAAATCATTTGCAATATTAAATGTGGCGTCTGGTTCTGAAGGGTATTCATAATATGATGAATTCCTGGAGTCTGGTCTTCTATTTTCGCCACCTGAGCGACTCCGCCTACAGATGGTTTTGAGAGTTTCCCGAATTCGTGGTCTTCGGTCTTTTCGGACACTCTTTCACAAAGTGTCCAGAGCCCCCGCAATACATGCATAACTTCTTTTGTCTTCTTTGTTCTTTTTCTTCCTTGCTTAAAGGCCCGCAAACAGATCCTATCTGCATGGGTTCACTATCCGCTGCTCCTCCCAGACCCTTACTCGTATCCGGCTTCGTTCTGTCAAACCGAGGAAGGTTCCAACGAAAATCTCTCGTTTTTCTTTCTCCTCTTCTTTCCGAACTTCGAAAGTCAATTTCAAGGACTAGATCTACCAGCTCAGCGTATTCTGTGGCTCTATTAGGAATCTGTGCCAGAGTATCCTTGATTTCATCTCGTAACCCCCGATAGAATAAGGCTGATCTCTTCTCCTCGGGCCAGTTGGTTTCAACCAATAATTTATTAAACTGGGTTAGGTAGGTAAGAAGATCCCTGTTCCCTTGGCGCAGTTCTAACAACTCATTATCAGTGGCCTGCGAAATTCTGCGCCTATCAAAAATTCTAAGGAATTCTGTCTTGAAACGTTCAAAATCATATAGGAAGGGGTCATCTCGAGAAACTAAAGGCATGGCCCAATTTGCGGCATCGCCCCCCAGGTAGGACAAAATAAAAGCTACTCGTGACTGGGCATCAGGGAACAGAGTGGAGCGACACATGAAGTGTAATGAACATTGTGTTAGAAAGAGTTGAGCCTTTTGAGGATCACCATGAAATCTTTCAGGGGGGGCCAAAGGAATCAAGGGGGAAACCGAATGGATTACTTGAGCTACAGTGTGCGGATCTTGAGCTGGCTGGGAACTACCAGAAAAAGTTGGGGTTGAAGGTGTTCCGGTGGAGATTTCACTAACTCTCTGGGACAATTGCATGGTTTCTTGACGGGAAGTTAACAGTTCCTGTCTTAAATTTTAATTTTCTTCACTTAGGGCCCCTAACTCCCGCTGAATTCCCTCTAACATTTCTCCTAATGCCTTTAAACTAAAACCCCCAGCCATTCTGCCCAAGTGGGGAAAATTTGAGGGCACTTCAATCTGTCAAAGAAGTTGCGCCAGAATCCCACGGAGGCAGAATGCTGCTAGCTCCTAATGGCCACCTCCCGGAACGCACTGTGAATACAATGGCTCCAGGCAGGGAGAAAGGGGAATGGGACAAAGAAGAGACACTCGAGCGTTTCTGGGCTCCTTCTTCTATTCTTGATGAAACTGTCTTGGAGTACCTAATGCACAGAGGGAGATATCACTTCAATCTTATTTACTCTAATTACCTGGCCGTCTCTGCTCTAAACATCTTTATTACCTCCCCTACCCAGATTCGCTGGTGTTTGGGCTCCTCTTCTGATTCAGCTGACTAACCTCTGGTAGGTGTGATTCTCAACCTAATGCACAAAGGAGATATAAGTTTGGTTATGTGGTCACCTATTCTACTCACTCTGTATTCTAACTGATCTACCTCCCTTTAACTCTTCTCTTACCTTGTGTTAGTCTGTCTGAATGGCTATTTAGTTACTCATGCCAGAGAGGACTGCGTAGCAGTTGATAAGTTGATCTCAAAGTCCTTAGTGAACCTTAGTTCTGGTCAAGGCGGTGTGAACAACTGGAAATATTTGGCTTCAAGAGGAAAACGCGCAAAAAGGGAAGTATAGGAAAACAAGGAAGGAAAGAACAGGTAAGTACGCCAGGGAAGGACAGGGAAGAAGCCAGCGTGCGTGAGTCTTTTCTTCTGTCAGCAAAGTCTAATACATGAATTCAAATCTTAATTAGAATCGTTCTTACTTGTTTCCTTTCTTGTTCAGTCTCAAGTTCTTGGCCTCCCTTAGCTCGACGATAATCCTACCGGAGCAGAGTGAGAGCCTCTGTATACCTTCTGGAATCTTCTTCGGCTTCCTGAACTCCAGGAAGACTGTTGCTCTCTTCTGGAGTGAATCTTTGCCTCACTCGAAATTCCTCTGGAGAATAGTTCCACTAGGGGAATATAGGAATTTATTCCCCACAATACCTTGACTCTGGACTCCTTCTTGCAAGGACGACTACTCCTTCGCAAGCGGACAGTAACTCAGCTGAAAGAACGTGACGCGCACTAGAATTTACTCATTTTCTGCGGAGCGCGCCAAAATGCAGCTTCCCTCACTGGAGTCAAATTGAAGTGCGCATTAGAACGCTCGTTGCCGACGCACGAAACCTCGTTTCTCACGAGATCTCGAGCGTCAATCAGTCATGTGGATAGATCTTGGGGAAACAAGCGGCCATCTTGAAATGGTGTGGCTAGACCTAATAGGCAGTCATCCAGACATTGCAGCAGGAGGGCTTAACCGTTACTCGAGATCTTTTCTCATTCCGATTTACAGAAGCAACTGCATTTGCCTTTTTCCTGACACTATTGATGCCATCCAGGCCAATCACTAACAGCACCCCTTCTATTGATGCCATCCAGGCAATGCACTGACTATGCCACTTCTTCTGAGGCCATCCAGGCACTGACAGCACCAATTCTATTGATACCATCCGGGCCAGGCACTGACAGTGCCACTTCTATTGATGCAATCCAGTCCAGGCACCGACAGCGCCACTTTTATATATGCAATCTAGGCCAGGCACTGACAGTGCCAATTCTATTGATGCCATCCAGGCCAGGCACTGACAGCGCCACTTCTATTGATGCCATCCAGGCCAGGCACTGACAGCGCCTCTTCTACATATGCCTTCAAGGCCAGGCACTGACAGCACCACTTCTATTGATGACATCCGGCCCAGGCACTGTCAGCGCCACTTCTATTGATGCCATCCAGGTTGGGCACTGACAGCGCCACTTCTATAGATGCCACCCACTCCAGGCACTAACAGCGCCACTTCTATTGATACCATCCAGCCCAGGCACTGACAGTGCCACGTCTATCGATGCCATCAAGGCCGGGCACTGACAGCACCAATTCTATTGATGCCATCGAGTCCAGGCAGTGACAGTGCCACTTCTATTGATGCCATCCAGCCCAGGCACTGACTATGCCACTTCTATTGATGCAATCCAGTCCAGGCACCGACAGCACCACTTCTATTGATGCAATCCAGGCCAGGCACCGACAGCGCCACTTCTATTGATGCCATCCAGGCCAGGCACTGACAGAGCCACTTCTATTGATGCCATCCAGGCCAAGCACTGACAGCCCAACTTCTATTGATGCCGTCCACTCCATACACTGGCAGCGCCACTTCTATTGATGCCATCCAGGCCAGGCAATTACAGCGCCTTTTCTATTGATGCCATTGAGGCTGGGCAGTGACAGCACCACTTCTATCGATGCCATCCACTCCAGGCACTAACAGCACCATTCCTATTGATGCCATCGAGCCCAGGTACTGGCAGCGCCACGTCTATTGATGCCATCCAGCCCAGGCACTGACAGCATCACTTCTATTGATGCCATCCGGCCCAGGCACTGACCACGCCACTTCTATTGATGCCATCCAGGCCAGGCACTGACAGCGCCACTTCTATTGATGCCATCCAGGCCGGACACTGACAACGCCACTTCTATTGATGCCATCCAGGCCAGCACTGACAGAGCCACTTCTATTGATGCCATCCAGGCCGGACACTGACAACGGCACTTATTTTGATGCCATCTAGGCCAGCTACTGACAGGAATGCTTCTATTACCAGCATTGCCTTGGATGGTGTAGATGTTCTCTGGTGTGTGGGTCAGAAGGCACCAGTTATCTGTTGTTCTCGTATTTCTTCAATCTCGTCAAGCAGCATGCAGGTGCTGGTTAGTTGAGCTAGGTGTAGAACATTTCTCTGCCCCTTATTTGGCACAATCAGAAATAGTCATAATTTAGGTTTGCTAATGGTGCAGCCTAAAAATGTACTCACAATCAGCCAAAAGAGGAAAGGAAAAGAAAAGAGAGTAAAAGTGGGTAAGGAAATACAAAGCAGTAGTGGCAAGGGAAGGAGGGACGTGGAATAAAAGTGTGGCAATGACAGAGTAGAAAAGTGGCAGACAGACAAGAAGACTGGAGAAGAAAGATTGAAAAGAAGGAGCCTAGAGAAAAGTCAAGAAGAAGGGGCAAGCAATAACAGTAACAGGAATTAGAGGGAAGAGAAGAAAACAAAAAGTATGATGAATGAACGAAGAATGACAGTGAGAAGAGGAGACCAGGGAAACAAACCAGAAGAATCCACAGAGAGGAGAGAGATTAATGGAAGAGAAGTAGAAGGAAACAGGAACGGAAATGAGAGAGTAGCAATGAGAAGACAGAGCATCAGAATAAAGGAGGAAAGTCAGTAAACAATGCGAACGACGCAGGGAGGGATCTGAAATAGAAGAGTAGATAGGAATAGGAGGAGAGACAAGGACAATATGGATGGGAGAAGATAGATGGAGAGAAGAGGCATTTAGAAGAAAGAGGGAGAGAGAGGGAGTGAGGAGCTAGATCTGGTAGAGAAGTGGAGGGAAGTGCTGCAGTAGGAAGAAAGCAGAAGAAAGAGGTGCAAAGAGAATATGGGCAGATGGGGAGAGACGGATGGAAACGACGCTCAGAGGCAATAGTAGGAGGGAGCAGAGACAAGCAATAAAGAGGCAGAAGTAGAGCAAGAAATGCAGAGAGAAAACAGCAAGAGATAGAAGCTGCTGCACAAATCTGTAAAAATCTAGATTTTAATAGTTGCCTCTTTACTTTGGTTTCAGATCATGCTGGTTCCTGTCCTTCACCACCTTTTTTTCCTGTTCCAATTGGCAAACGGTGTTCCCCAAGTATATTCCATAAGGCCTGCCAAGAGGACTCCAGCTGTGCTGCAGATGAGAAGTGCTGCGAGACAATCTGTGGCAAGGGATGTGTGGAGGCCTTTTGAGGTGCGTCACCAACATCCAGTCATTTATCCGTTTGTGTGTGAGGATGATGTGGTGTCAGTCAGGGTGAGGCTGAGAAGGGATTGGAGTGGAATGGATGTGACGTGGGTGGAATCAGAGTGAGACGATGGTGACCTTTGGGTGGAATTAGAATGAGACATTGTTGAACTTTGGGTGGAATGGGAGTGGGGTGACAGTGAGGCTTGGGTGGAATCGGAGTGAGATGATGTTGAGCCTTGTATGGAATCAGTGTGGGATGATCGTGAACATTCAGTGGAATTGAAGTAGGATAGGGGGATGTAATGATGCCCTGCCTTAATGCAGTAGTGATGCCCTGCCTTGATGCAGTAGTGATACCCTGCGTTGATCCAGTAGTGAGGCCCTGCCTTAATACAGTAGTGATGCCCTGCCTTGATGCAGTAGTGATGCCCTGCCTTAATACAGTAGTGATGCCCTGCCTTGATGCAGTAGTGATGCCCTGCCTTGATGCAGTAGTGATGCCCTGCCTTAATGCAGTAGTGAGGCCCTGCCTTAATACAGTAGTGATGCCCTGCCTTGATGCAGTAGTGAGGCCCTGCCTTAATACAGTAGTGATGCCCTGCCTTAATGCAGTAGTGAGGCCCTGCCTTAATACAGTAGTGATGCCCTGCCTTGATGCAGTAGTGATGCCCTGCCTTGATGCAGTAGTGAGGCCCTGCCTTAATGCAGTAGTGATGCCCTGCCTTGATGCAGTAGTGATGCCCTGCCTTAATACAGTAGTGATGCCCTGCCTTGATGCAGTAGTGAGGCCCTGCCTTAATGCAGTAGTGATGCCCTGCCTTGATGCAGTAGTGAGGCCCTGCCTTGATGCAGTAGTGATGCCCTGCCTTGATGCAGTAGTGATGCCCTGACCCTCCTGGTAGGTCGCTCCCCCTCCGCACAGCTCCGCCTGTGTGCCCCTGCCCCAGCTGCTGCTGCTAAGAACTCGCCCGTAAGTGTGCTTAATCCGTGCCCCGCTGTTTTACTTCTGTGCCACTGTTTTCCCCCCTTTTGTGCCCCGATTTTTGCCTTTTGTGCCACTGTTTTCCCCCCTTTGGTGCCCCGTTTTTTGCTTTCTGTGCCCTGCATTCCCTCTCATTTGTCCTCCGATTTTTGCCTTCTGTGCCACTGTTCTCCCCCCTTTGGTGCCCCGTTTTTTGCCTTCCGTGCCACTGTTTTCCCCCCTTTTGTGCCCCGTTTTTTGCCTTCTGTGCCCTGCATTCCCTCTCATTTGTGCCCCGTTTTCTGCCTTCTGTGCCCTGCATTCCCTCTCATTTGTACCCCGATTTTTGCCTTCTGTGCCACTGTTTTCCCCCCTTTTGTGCCCCGTTTTTTGCCTTCTGTGCCACTGTTTTCCCCCCTTTGGTGCCCCGATTTTTGCCTTCTGTGCTACTGTTTTCCCCCCTTTTGTGCCCCGTTTTTTGCCTTCCGTGCCACTGTTTTCCCCCTCTGTTGTGCCCAGGTTTTTGCCTTCTATGCCACTGTTTTCCCCCTTTTTTGTGCCCCATTTTGCTTTCTGTGCCCTCGTCTCCCCCACCGCTGTGCAACCTGCGACCCTGCGGCCCCGCCCCCTGACTGCGCACTGCCCATTCGCTGATTCCGCCTCCCGCCTCCCAGCTGCTCCTCCCTCCCACCTCCCCATATATGCCGGACACTGCGCGGCCGCGCCGCTGGATCGCCGAAGGTGCGCCTAAGGCAAGCCCGTCTGTGCCCGTCCGCGCCTGGATCGCGCCCAGCGCCAGGAATCCTGGCCCCCGCACACACCACGACGCCCGTCTCCGCTACGACTCCAGCACCCTCCACGCACTCAACGCCAGGCGATCAAGCACCTGCTGCCTGGCCGTCCCGAAGCGCACCCAAGGACCCTTCTCCTGCCGGAACTACAGTTTTAACAGCATTCGGGCCCGCCAACATGCCCAACATGGAAAACCAACTTCCTCAGATGTATCCTGATCAACACCCGCTCCGCCCGCAAACATGCCATTGAACTCTGGAACCTAGTCGACTCCACCTCCCCAGACTTCGCCTTCCTGACGGAGACCTGGCTGACCCCCTCCTCGGCGCCCGACATCACCATAGCTATCCCTGAAGGCTACAAGATCACCCGCAAGGACCGCACCAACGGAACAGGAGGAGGAATCACCATCGTCCACAGAAACACTCTCAAAATCTCGACACACTCCGACGACACCCTCAGCACCGCCGAACACCTGCACTTCCGGATCCACACTGACCCCAACACCACCCTCAGAGGCACCCTCATCTACAGACCCCCCGGACCCCGATCGCAGTTCAGCGACTCCATCACCGACCTCGTCAGCACACACGCCCTCGCCTCCACGGACTACATCCTCCTCGGTGACCTGAACTTCCACCTCGAGAACAACAACAAACCCAACTCCTCCACCCTGATCGACAACCTCGGCAACCTCGGACTCAGACAACTTGTCACAGCACCCACACACTTCGCCGGCCACATGCGTGACCCCATCTTCTCAGCGAGCACCCACATCTTCTTCGACCGCACCACCGAACTCCAGTGGACCGACCACCGCTGCATCCACTTCACCTTCTGGAAACCCACCACACACCACCACACCCAACAGATGCCTCGCCACAGCTGGGGCAAGATCACCGAGGACCAGCTAACCGCCGCCCACGCCCAGAGCCTACTCACAGACCCAACCGACCCCGACAACGCAGCGCGCAGCCTCAAACAATGGATCAACGACTGTGCCAACACCCTCGCCCCGCTCAAGAAACCCCCCAACACCCACACCAGCAAGAGAGCCAGCTGGTTCACGGAAGACCTCCAGGCCTCCAAGCGAACCTGCCGAAAACTAGAAAAAAACTGGACCCGCGAAAGAACACCGGAAAGCTACACAGCCCACAGGAACGCCACCCGCCGACATCACCAACTCATCAGATCCGCCAAAAGGTCCGCCTTCAGAGACCGCCTCGACAACAACGCACACAACAGCAAAGAGCTCTTCAGCATCGTGAAAGAACTCTCCAACCCCAGCTCCAACACCAACGACATCCCACCGTCACAAGAACTGTGCGACTCGATGGCCACCTTCTTCCACCGCAAGATCGCAGACACCCACGACAGCTTTGACGCCGTCACCACCCCGACAACAGCCGACACGCCCGCTCCCACGACCACCACCCACACCAACCGCCTGCTCTCATGGACCAATACCAATGACGATGACACTTTCAAGATCATGAACACCGTCCACTCCGGATCCCCGGAAGACCCCTGCCCACACCACATTTTCAACAAAGCCAGTAGGACCATCGCACCCCACCTTCGGAAAACCATCAACATCTCCTTCGAAACAGCGACCTTCCCGGAGAGCTGGAAGCATGCAGAGATCAACGCCTTTCTAAAGAAACCCAAGGCGGACCCCAAGGACCTCAAGAACTTCTGACCCATCTCCCTGCTTCCTTTCCCGGCGAAGGTCATCGAAAAGGCCGTCAACAAACAACTGACCAGCTTCCTCAAACAGAACAACATCCTGGACCCATCCCAGTCAGGGTTCCGCAGCAACCATAGCACCGAAACTGCCCTCATCGCCTCCACCGACGACATCAGGATCATGCTCGACAACGGAGAAACCGCGGTCCTGATCCTCTTGGACCTGTCAGCCACCTTCGACACAGTCTGCCACCGTACACTAAGAGCATACCTCCACGATGCTGGAATCCAAGAGAAGGCCCTGGACTGGACCACCTCCTTCCTCTCCGGGAGAACCCAGAACGTCCGCCTGCCCCCCTTCCGCTCCAAAGCCACCGAGATCATCTGAGGCATACCCCAAGGCTCATCTCTCAGCCCAACGTTATTCATGGCACCACTCACCCACGTCGCCCGACTGCACGACCTAAACATCATCTCCTATGCCAACGACACCCAGCTGATCCTCTCACTCACCAAGGACCCCCACACCGCCAAAACCAACCTCCACGAAGAAATGAAGGCCGTCGCCGACTGGATGAGGAACAGCCGACTGAAGCTAAACTCGGACAAGACGGAGGTCCTCATCCTTGGCTCCACCCCCTCGGCCTGGGACGGCTCCTCATGGCCGATGGCACTAGGAGCACCCCCTACATCCACCAACCACGCATGAAACCTAGGGGTCATCCTCGACTCCACACTCTCCATGACAAAGCAGGTCAATGCCGTCTCCTCCTCCTGCTTCAACATCCTCCACATGCTTCACAGGATCTTCAAGTGGATCCCCACCGAAACTAGAAGGACGGTCAGCCAGGCCCTCGTCAGCAGCAGACTAGACTACGGCAACGCACTCTACGCAGGAGCCCCGGCCAAACTCCTGAAATGACTCCAACGCATCCAGAACGCCTCCACTCGCCTGATCCTGGACATTCCCCACCACAGCCACATCACACCCCACCTGAAAGACCTGCACTGGCTCCCCATCAACAAGAGAATAACCTTCAAGCTCCTCACCCACACACACAAGGCACTCCACAACACCGGACCAGCGTACCTCACCAGACGACTCAGCCTCTACAACCCCGCCCGCCAGCTCCGCTCTGCAGACCATGCCCTCGCCACCATCCCCCGCATCCGAAGAGTGACCGCCGGCGGCAGATCATTCTCCCACCTCACCGCCAAGACGTGGAACACCCTTCCCATCCTCCTACAACAGACCGAAGACCTTCTATCCTTCAGGAGGCTCCTCAAGACCTGGCTCTTCGAACAGTAGCAGCATCCCCCCCAGTGCCTTGAGATCCTCATGGGTATGTAGTGCGCGTTACAAATGCTATGATTGATTGATTGATTGAATGCAGTAGTGAGGCCCTTCCTTAATGCAGTAGTGAGGCCCTGCTCTCCCCCAAAAGATCGTTCTTCCATGTCAATTATCAGATGACCCACCCCAATAATTATATAAGGGAATGATTTTAGCCACACTCCCTGCTGTATCCATGCTCAGACCCTGAACAAATCTTTAGGATGGGAAATATCCTTTTAATATGCCTTTTGCTCTACCAATCAACCAGGCGTCGAGCCAGTGGCCCCCTGAAAGAATTTGAGACAAACATTCTGCTCCAAGTAGACAGCAGGCACCTGAGAATTCAGCAGGCAGGAACAACACAGAGTAGTATATTTGCTGATTTGTTGTCTCCATCATTGAGGGATTCTTTCTTCATTTTCATGTTTCTGTGAATAGGTGCACTCTATCAATTACAGAAGGGCATTAACTATGCAATGTTGTTCCTCTTTTTGAAAATGTACCCTAACAACTTCAGAGAGGGGCTCACTTCCCACGACAAGTGAAATCTTCGAACTCTCTATGGATTGACTCAGACATATGAGTAAGATGAACGGTCATCATTCATTCCATTCATGGCATCCAATGGAGATTGCCTGCACTGAGCCCCTGGTGGCCAAGCACTTATCCACTCTGTTTGCTCCAGGGTTCGCATCAGACCGTACCTTCTTGAAAGGAGGAAAAGATGATCATCTCATAGGACAGAATTCTTCTTCCACAAGCGCTCTAAGAACCCGGGGACCTCAGAGGTGGAAAGAGCACTCACCACAGAATAAGACATGTACATAAAGATGACCTCTGCCGAGATGATTGACACGGGCCCTAGAAGTCATAAGGGCTGTAATGTCCATCAGTCAGCTCACCCTGCACATAAAAGGGAGTTGGGTGCACCTGTCTTCATTTCAAATCCACCGTCTACACTGGGTCATTGTTCTTGACGCTGCACATCCTGCACCACCTGGGACTCCACAGTGGTAATGAGAACCTGAAGACCCCACCTGTGACTACCACACAGGAGAAAGAGGGTGTACTTCCTGGAAGCCCATCCCAGCAGCCACCAAGATATCAATCAATCAATCAATCAATCAATCAATCAATCAATCAATCAATCAATCAATCAATCAGGGAATTGTATGCGCACTACTCACCCGTGAGGGTTTCAAGGCCCTGGGGGGGGGGTCCGCAGATCTGTTAAGCTGAAGAGCCAGGTCTTGAGGGTCTTCCTGAAGGTGTTCAGGGAGGGGGCGTGTCTGATGTCTGCCGGTAGCTCGTTCCAGGTCTTGGCCGCAAAGTGAGAGAAGGATCTTCCTCCTGCTCTGGCTCTGTGATTGAGCGGGGTTTCGGCCAGTGCGAGGTTGGAAGATCGAAGCTTTCTTTTGGGTATGTGGAAGTTGACTCTGTTGTTGAGGTATTTCGGTCCGTTGTTGTGTAGGCATTTGTAGGCGTGAGTGAGGATTTTGAAAGTGACTCTTTTCTCCTCGGGGAGCCAGTGGAGACTTCGTAGGTGTTGGCTGTTGTGTTGGTGTCGGGGGATGCCGAGGACGAGTCTGGCGGCAGTGTTCTGTATTGTCTGGAGTTTGCAGAGTAGGGACTTGTTGATGTCGCGTAGAGTGTGTTTCCATAGTCCAATCTGCTGGTGATGAGTGCCTGGGTGACTGTCTTCCTTGACTCAGGGGGGATCCACTTGAACATCTTGCGGAGGATGCTGAGGGTGTTGAAGCAGCTAGAGGTGACGGCTTTGACCTGTCGGTTCATGGTGAGTGATGAGTTGAGTACGATGCCGAGGGTCTTGGTGTGGTCTGAGGGAGTAGGTGGGCTTCCGAGGGCGGTCGGCCACCAGGTGCTGTCCCATGCAGAAAGGGTGGTACCGAGGACGAGGACTTCTGTCTTATCGGTGTTGAGATTCAGGCAGCTGTTGGTCATCCAGACTGCAACGTCTTGTATTGCTTTCTGGAAGTTAAGTTTGGCAGTGGTGGCGTCTTTGGTGAGGGAGAGGATGAGCTGGGTGTCGTCGGTGTAGGATACGATGTTGAGGCCATGTTGTTGGACAATGGCTGCGAGGGGGGCCATGTAGATGTTGAAGAGGGTGGGGCTCAGGGATGAACCCTGTGGAACTCCGCAGGTGATTTTCGTGGGTTCGGATAGGAATGATCGGATCCGGTCCAGGGCTGTCCCTTGTATGCCTGCGTCGTGTAGTCTAGCAACTAGTGTGCGGTGGGAGACAGTGTCAAAGGCCGCTGATAGGTCGAGTAGGATGAGGGCTGTGGAGTGGCCTTGGTCCAGGAGGGTGCGGATGTCATCTGTGGCAGTGAGTAGGGCAGTCTCTGTGCTGTGGTTGCTCCGGAATCCGGATTGGGATGGGTTGAGGACTTTGTTCCCTTCAATGAATTGTGTCAGTTTCCTGTTGACTGCTTTCTCTGCAACTTTGTCTGTGAATGAGAGGAGTGAGATGGGCCGATAGTTCTTGAGGTCGGTGGGGTCAGCTGTGGGCTTCTTGAGCAGAGGTCTGACTTCTGCGCGCTTCCAGTCATCTGGGAAGGTGCCTGTTTTGAAGGTGGTGTTGATGGTGTGTTGTAGTTTGGGTGCGATGATGGCCACGGCTCTGTGGTAGATGTGAGGGGGGCAGGGGTTAGTGGGGGCCCCTGAGTGGATACTTTTCATGGTCGAGGCGGTGTCTTCGGCGTGATCGGTGTCCAGTTGGAGATGGTGGGCTGGCTGGTGTTTCTGCGGGTCGGGGGGCCGTTGGTGGTAACTGGTGGATGGTCGATGAAGTTGTCGTAGAGGTTTTTGATCTTGAGGTGGAAATGGTTCCAAGCTTTTCACAGAGGTCTTGGGATGGGGTGATGTCTGTGGCTTTGCTGCGTGGGTTGATGGATTCTTGAATGACACTGAAAGGTTCCTTGGAGTTGGTGGTGTTGGCTAGGATTTTGTTGTGGATGAAGTTCCTTTTGATGGCTCTGATCTGGTTGTGGTAGTCCGTCATGGCGTCCTTGTAGGTGGTGTGGTTTTCGGTTTTCTTGGTGTTACTCTAGTTCTTCTCCAGGCGTCTGCAGGTGCGTCTGGCTTCTTGGAGAGCGGTGGTGAACCAGGCGGCTTTCCTGGGGCGTTGTCTGTCGGGGTTGCGTTGTCGGAGATTCAGGTGTGGAGTTCTCTGGCTGTGTCGTTTGCATCGGGTGCCCTGGTGTGGTTGTCTCAGGTGAGGGTGGAGTTAAGTTGCTTATCGGTAAGCTTGCTCCAGTTCCTTCGTAGTGGGTGTGGGGCTGGTTTGGGTGCCTTGGGTTTGTTTATGGCGAAGTGTACGCAGTGGAGGTCGGTTCATGATGGCTACATTGTGTGGCTGAATTGGTCACTGTTTCCTACTGTGAAGATGGGGTCCAGCGTGTGTCCTGCTCTGAGGGTCGGTGTGTTGATGAGTTGTTTAAGTCCAATGCTGGTGAGGTTGTCACGAAGGATAGTAGAGTTGGGGTCGCTGGAGTTGTCGAGGTGAAAGTTCAGGTCTCCAATGAATATGTAGTTTGTTGAGGCGATGGCGTGGGGTACGATGAAGTCGGTGATGGTGGTGGCAAAGGGTGTTCGGGGACTGGGGGATCTGTAGACGAGGGTTCCTCGGAGAGTGGCTCTGGGGGTGGTCTGGATCTGGAAGTGCAGGTGTTCGGCGGAGGGGAAGGTTTCGCAAGAGGTCATGAGCTGGAGGGTGCTCTTGTGGGTGATGGCGAGGCCCCCTACCTGGGTGGTTGGGGCAGTCTTTTCTCTGGATCTTGTAACCGCCTGGGATGGCGGTGCTGATGTCGGGGGTGGATGTGTTGGTCCAGGTCTCTGTGAAGAAGGCGATGTCTGGCGAGAGAGAGTCGAGTAGGTTCCAGATTTCCATCGCTTGTTTGTGTACGGAGCGTACGTTGAGGAGGATGCTATTTAGGGTGTTGCCGGTGCTGGCATCAGCAGTGTTGGAGGTTGGGGTGGCGGTGAGGGTGAGGGTCTGGCAGCAGTGGAGGCAGGAGAACTGCCCGTGGGTTATGTCCGGCGAGGCCTGTTGGCATTCTCTAAGTCTTCCAGTGTTGAGTGGGAGGAGGGTGGTGGTGTCGTAGCGATGGGTAGTGGGAGGTCCAGGGTTTCTGGTGCTGGCCGTGGTCGGGTCGCGGACAGGAGCAGACGGGCTTGCCTTTGGCATGCCAGCGGCGCACCGCACTGCGGCCTCCATTAAGTAGGGGAGGTGGGAGGGAGGAGAGGCTGGGAGGCGGGGGATTTCCAGTGGGGAGGGGCCACAGGGGAAGCAGCGGCGAAAGGCGAAAGGAAAAGGCAGGCATGAGGATATAAAAACAGTGGTGGAATTAGAGCAAGAAACAGATGGGCACAATAACAGTGGCACAACAGGGAACATTTTTAAAAAAAATGGCTGAGAAAGGTTACGTTGGTTGCAGGCAGTCTGGTCCCAGTTGGTGTGGGCAGCAGGCGCCGGAGCAGACAGCAGCCTCGAACCTCCCAAGGAGGAGGTCGGGGTCTGGAGGCAAGAAACGGCACAGCAGAGCTGTGGGGAGAGAGTGGACCTAGACCGAGGGTCAGAGGGCTTATGGTGGCCTAACGCTCACAGACATTTTTCTCAGTGATTGTAAACTCTGAGAAACTGTGGTACCTGATGGTTGTATACAGCAAAATGGACCTGACACATCAGGGCTGTGTCCAGGCCATTCCCTGCTCTTTAACCAGCCTCACATCATGGGACAATGATGCTTGCTCCAGAGGGTACAACTTGCATCACAGTCCTGAATGCCACAGACCTGCTGCTTCCCCACCTCTAACACCCACTACACCATCTCTGGTTTCTGGAAAGGGAAGTAAAGCATCGTCTTCTGGCCATTTTCTGCACAATCACCCACTGTAGCAAATGCCGCCGGGAGGGACAGATGCTCAACCCGGCTGAATATGGGCATTGGACTGCCCCACAATAGGAGAAAGCAGGTGCTCAGTGGCCTAGCACAGTCTCCCCCTCACAGGTCATTTCTGACTAAATGTTCTCACCCGGCTGCAATGTCTGCTCTTTGGCAAGGACTCGACATCTCTGGAGGGTAGCACATTACAGGATGGATTTTCTTATCCATCATTATCTTCCTCCCAGCATGGGGCACAAACTGCCCTCCATGGGGCCCAAATCTACTGCTGCAGTCTGTCCCTGAGTCCTTCTGCTACCTCCTGGCCAGGGAAGGGGTAAGAAGGAGGTAGAGCACTATGGAGGTAGACTGGGTCAGAGGAGCAAGTGTTTGCAGAGGTAGGGAAGAGATGTGAATCTATCCTCACCACAAGACATTTCATGCACAGTTGCAAAACCGATGCTGCTGGAGTATCCGTTCACTAGCGAGTCCATGGTGTGCACCATAATCTCTCCAGGACTGGTATGTGGCAGCAACATTGCAAAAGGTGTTATCTATAATGCGAAAGGGCTGTGGATCACTTGTGTCACACACTGACGCTCTCACCTCCAGTGTTCCTGTTTATTGGAATGTCCATCTCCAAACACCATGTTTGGTGCCATTCTGGGCAGAGAAAAAAGAAATCTGGAGAAACTGGATCTAGTGGCTGCAGTTGTTTGGTGGCAAGTGAGAAGCTAGTGCCGAAATGCTGCAGCATGGCATCACCAGGTGAGATGCTATGGGAGGGAATACTGTAGTATGAAGTCAGCAGATGTGGCACTAGTGCAGGGAATGCTGCAATATGATGTCAGCAGGTGCAATACTAACGCAGGGAATGCTGTGGTTTGATGTTAGCGGGTGCAAGGCTAGTGCAGGGAATTCTGCAGTAAGGAGTCAGCAGATGCCATGCTAGTCCTGGAAATCTGAAGCATGATGTCAGCAGGTGCAATGTTAGTGCAGGGAATGCTGCAGGATGTTGTCAGCAGGTGAGACGCTGTGCAGGGAATGCTGCAGTATGATGTCAGCAGGTGTGATACTAGTGCTGGAAATGCTGCAGCATGATGCCCGCAGATGTAACGCTATTGCAGAGAATGCTGCAGTATGCCATCGGCAGGTGAGACCCTAGTGTAGGGAATACTGCAGTATGAAGTTAGGAAGTGCAATGCTAATGCAGGGAATGCTGTGGTTTGATGTTAGCAGATGCAGGGCTAGTGCTGGAAATGTTGCAGCATGATGTCAGCAGGTGAAATGTTAGTGCAGGGAATGCTGTAGCATGATGTCAGCAGGAGAAATGTTAGTGCGCAGAATGTAGCAGTATTGTGTCAGCAGAGGAGATACTAGTACAGTGAATGCTGCAGCATGGCATCAGCAAGTGAGACTCTAGTGAACAGAATGCTGCAATATGATGTCAGCAGGTGCAAAGCTAGTCAAGGAATGTTGTAACATGGCATCAGCAAGTAAGAAATTAGTACAGGGAATGCTGCAATATGTTGTCAGCAGGAGCGACGCTAGTGCAGGGAATGCTGCAGTATGACATCAGTAGATGAGACACTTGTGTAATGAAATGAAAATGCTCTATTACCCATATGTGTCTAGGCACTAGGCTCAGGAAAGGAAGAAACAGACCAATAAGAGGAGGAGAGAGCCTGATACGGTAGCTACTGGTTAAAAAGCCACATTTGTAAGGCTTTTCTGAAGGCCAGAAGATGAGGTTTCTTTTTAATTTCAAGACGCAGGGAGTTCCACAGCTTGGAGGTACAGGTCACAAAGCTCCTGCCACTCAAGCTAGACCTTTTAAATTTGGGTAAAACAAAATTGAAATTTTCACCCGACTGGAGAGATTGCAATTCAATATAGTGCTGAAAGCAGCGGGTCAGAAATTCCAGTCCTGTATTGTGTAGTGCTTTAAAAGTAATGCGCAGAGCCTTAAAATCTATGCATTGTTTCACAGGGAGCCAGTGGAGGTAAATGAGAGCCTGAGAGACAGTTTTATTTTGGGGATTCCCAGGAGCAATCAATCAATCAATCAATCAAGACATTTGTAAAGCGCACTACATACCTGTGGGGGTCTCAAGGCGCGGGGACGGGGACGCTGCTACTGATCAAAGAGCCAGATCTGGAGGAGTCTTCTGAAGGCCAGTAGGACTTGGGTCTGCCGTAGGTTGGTGGGGAGGGTGTTCCAGGTTTTGGCGACGAGGTGGGAGCAAGATCTGCTGCTGGCGGTCGTTCTTCGGATGCGGGGGACTGTGTCGAGGGTGAGTCCGGTGGAGCGGAGCTGGCGGTGGGGGTGTAAAAGCTGAGTCGTCTGTTGAGGTATGCTGGGCCGGTGTGGAGAGCTTTGTGTGTGTGGATAAGGAGCTTGAAGGTAATCCTATTGTTGATGGGGAGCAAGTGCAGGTCTCTCAGATGGGGTGAGATGTGGCTGCGGCGGGCGATGTCGAGGATCAGATGTGCTGAGGTGTTCTGGATGCGTTGCAGTCGTCTCAGGAGCTTGGCCGACGTTCCTGCGTAGAGGGCGTTTCCGTAGTCCAGCCTACTGGTGACGAGGGCCTGGGTGACTGTTCTTCTCGTTTCGGTGGGAATACACTTGAAGATCCTGCGGAGCATTCGGAGGGTGTTCAAGCAGGATGAGGAGATGGCGTTGACCTGCTTAGTCATGGAGAGGGTGGAGTCGAGGATGACCCTTAGGTTGCGTGCGTGGTCAGTGGGTGTCGGGGCTGTTCCTAGTGTTGGCCACCAGGAGTCGTCCCAGGCTGAGGGGGTGGAGCCAAGGATGAGGACCTCCGTCTTGTCCGAGTTCAGCTTCAGTCGACTGTTCCTCATCCATTCGGCGACGGCCTTCATTCCTTCGTGGAGGTTGGTTTTGGCGGTGTGGGGATCTTGGGTGAGGGAGAGGATCAGCTGGGTGTCATCTGCGTAGGAGATGATGTTGAGATTGTGCTGTCGGGCGACGTGGGCGAGGGGTGCCATGCAGATGTTGGGAGAATGAGGGCCAGTGTTTCTCCGTTGTCAAGCAGGGTCCTGGGAAGGGTCCAGGATGCTGTTCTCCTCGAGGTAGCGGGTCAGTTGTTTGTTGACGATTTTCTCGGTGACCTTCGCTGGGAATGGGAGCAGGGAGATGGGTCAGAAGTTCTTGAGGTCCTTGGGGTCCACCTTGGGTTTCTTAAGCAAGGCGTTGATCTCGGCATGCTTCTAGCTTTCCGGGAAGTTTGCTGTCTCAAAGGAGATGTTGATTACTTTCCGGAGCTGGGGTGCGATGGCTGTGCAGGCTTTGTTGAAGATGTGGTGAGGGCATAGGTCTAACAGTGATCCAGAGTGGAAGGTGTTCATGATCTCGCTGGTGTCCTCATCATTGATGCTGGTCCAGGGGAGCAGGCGGTTGGTGCAGACGGTGGTCATGGGGGCGGTGGTTGTCGTGGTGTTGAAGCTGTCGTGGATGTCGGCGATCTTGCGGTGGAAGAAGGTGGCCAGCGAGTCGCACAGGTCTTGCGAAGTCGGGATGTCGTTGGTGTTAGAGCTGGGGTTGGAGAGTTCCTTCACGATGTTGAAGAGCTTTTTGCTGTTGTGTGCATTGTTATCTAGGCGGTCTTTGAATGAGGCCCTCTTGGCGGCTCTGATGAGTTGATGGTGTCTGCGGGTGGCGTTCTTGTGGGCTGCGTAGCTGTCCTGTGTTCGTTCGCGGAGCCAGTTCTTCTCCAGTTTTCGGCATGTTCGTTTGGCGACCTGCGGCCCGATTCACAGAACTAACTTAAGACAAAATCCTAAACTTACTACCATTTTCGTATTCACAGAAGGCACTTAATCATTTTGGTATTCACAGAAGACACTTACTCATTTCGGTATTCACAGAAGTTAGGAGTCCTAACTTTAGGACTCCTAAATGCCTTCTGTGAATACCGAAAGTCTTAAAATTAGGATTTTTCTCAGTTTATGAGTCCTAAAGTTAGGGCTCCTAACTTTACTACTACTAAACTGAGAAAAATCCTAATTTTAAGGCTTTCGGTATTCACAGAAGGCATTTAGGAGTCCTAAAGTTAGGAGTCCTAACTTTACTACTACTAAATTGAGAAAAGTCAAAATTTTAAGACTTTCGGTATTCACAGAAGGCATTTAGGAGTCCGAAAGTTAGGAGTCCTAACTATACTACTACTAAACGGAGAAAAATCCTAATTTTAAGGCTTTCGGTATTCACAGAAGTCATTTAGGAGTCCTAAAGTTAGGAGTCCTAACTTCTGTGAATACCGAAATGAGTAAGTGCCTTCTGTGAATACCAAAATGAGTAAGTGCATTCTGTGAATACCAAAATGGTAGTAAGTTTAGGATTTTGTCTTAAGTTAGTTCTGTGAATCGGGCCCCTGGAGTTCTTCGGTGAACTAGGTGGCTTTCTTGCTTGTGTGGCTGTTGGAGGATGTCTTGAGTGGGGCGAGGTTGTTGGCGCAGTCGTCGATTCATTGTCTGAGGTTGCGGGCGGCAGTGTCGGGTTGGTGGGGTCGGCGGGTGGGCTCTGGGCGAGGGTGGTGGTTAGCTGGTCTTCGGTGACTTTGCTTCAGTGTTGTAAATTGCAACTTTGATGTGATTAAGCATTTACTAAAGACATGAATTCTCCTGCCTTACACATGTCTCTTGTTATGTTGACTGAAGTCTGGACTCCATTTTGTATTGTCATGTCTCCACGTGTGCAACACGAGGAGAGTCTTATCTTTGTGTTAGTTGCTCTTGAAATCTGCCTAGTAACAGTCTATAAATAGTTCCTTTGTCCGTCTGGCGCATGCCCAGACTTGACCACATCTGTTATCAGTTAGTCCTTGCTTGACCATGTTTTTGCGGGCTTAAGGAGTATGTCAGCTCCGCCCACATATCGATCTTGTATTGCAAATGTCCATAAAAGGTAACATTCTTCGTCTCATGTCGTATCCTCCCACTTATGAGCCCCTCTGTTGTGTATAAAAGGGGACCGTGTATGCAAGTTCTTTGTGCTACTCTATGCAATACCGAAGGGTATTGTATGGATTGTAGGACCACCCTTAAGGGTTAATAAACTCTGTCTTTGTACTTTGCAGTTTCCGTGCCAACTTCCTTATAGATTTCTTTACAGGAGAGCGAACCCTTGTGTCCTGCGGGCCTAGCTGGGGCCTGTATTCATCAATTGGCGCCCGTCACGTGGGGCTCATCGGCGACTCGGATGCTTGAAGGATTGGTCGCGACGAAGGTGAGGAATTTGGTCGGGGATGTGATCACTGCCAGAGGCATTTTAGTCCTGGCATCCCGAGGTTTTTCTTCCTTCCCTTCCGACCTGACCATCTGGGTGGCGCCGGTCCTCGACTGAGACCTCTTCTGTCGGTCCTGCCGTGACAGCCGTTTGGGCGAATTTCGGAGCTTGGCAGTTGGAATCTGGACTCTTGATTGGTAAGAACCGTTGTACGGTACTTGCTCCGAGTTTTTGAAGCCTGGGTTGGCTATTTGAGTTTGATTTGTGATGACCGGTCATATCTTGTATTGATTATTGAGAGAATATATGCGTTGCAACACATATAGGCAGGTAATGTGGAGATATTTCTCCGGAACTGTGTAACTTTGAATAGCACAACGTTTAAGTGCCATTTTTTTGATAATACTGCATTTTATGCATTATTTTTGAGCATGCCTGCTTTTAGCGTAAGTGGTGCTGCTGCTTTGGAAACCGGTTAAACCTCGAGGAATCTGCTCCAGCTCCCCCAGAGGGGACTCCTAATAGGGATATGTATGTGAAGCATGGTCTTTCCTCCATAATGTACAGCACAGTATGGAGGAAATATACCAAAAAGGATCCTGAGTTACGGTGGCCGTTGAATGGGTCGTTTGATATACGTAAGATTGAGTATGTGGAACAGTGTATGTGTAAACGGCGTGCGCGTCAAGACATGTTTGAATGTGTGCGACTATGGGTGAAGGAAGTGTGTGAGCGAGAGAAACGCGAGAAAGCGCTGTTTGATAAAGAGCAACGAAAGAATGATCATGTGAGAGCGCAGGAAGCAAAGCGTCGGGAGGAAAGAGAACAGACGGAGAAACAAGAGAAAGAACGCAGGTTACAAGTCTCGGGTCAATATGCTGTTCGTCAGCCACTCTCTCCTGTCCTTAATAATCATGACGATGATTTTTATTTATTAGATCGTTCTCCGCCTCCTTATGTTGGCGCGTCTGCCCCGAGGCCACAAGATTCTGGATCGGGTTTGAGTAAGGTAGACACGCGGTCCATGTTATCGGCTGAGCGAATGGGTGAGCTTCGACAGTTTTCCTATCATGCATGTAAGGGCAAGTTATCCCTTGATGAGCTGTTGGCTTCTTGGGAGTCGTGGCAGGATAGAGAAAGGTTGTATTTCTTGGGCCACTTTTCTGATGAAGTGATTGCTGCCTTTCGGAAATATTCCAGTGTCTTTGAACCTGACGATGTGGTATTAGATGCTAGAGCATTGCGTAATGGTGTTTTCTCTCCCTCTAAGGCGCCTGAGGCGGTTCGGCGACTGTTTGCGTTGCGGGATGCGGCGGCAGATCTTAAAGAGAAAGCACGCCAACAAGTCGAGGAGGAGAAGCGGTCGGCTTCGCGTACCAGAGATGGCCATTCATCCACCTCTCAATCAGATAAGAGCGATCTAGTGCATGCTAAACCAATGCGCGAGGCGGCGCCTTTGTATTTTCCTCCTAAAGGAGCGGGGACTAGCTCGGATATTACCTCCGCCGATGCTAAGGGATATTTTGTGTATAATTGGGTTTATACTCCCTGGCACAGGGCTGACGTCATGGCATTAAAGAATGCGTTGCCTGATCCCCGCAAGAATCCAGCGGCCTTTTACGAAGAAGTCGAGGGGGCCTTGAATTCTTGTATTATGACCTTAGCGGATATAGATTTGTTCTTTGGGCTTATTCTACCACCAGATATGTGGCGATCTGTGCGGAAGGTGGATGATGTTGCCACTTTTAAGGCTCGATGGTCTGAGCTTGAGGATGAGGATAGGGAGAGAAAGCCCGCGCAGAAACCACCTCAGATTATCTTAGATCTCCCCGCTGCTATTCTGACTAAGTTGAAGACAATCATTCCTCCTAAAAAGATTGACTGGTATATGCTAGCCTCGTGCAAACAGAAAGCCGATGAATCAGTTGCAGATTTCTTTACGCGCTTTGAGGAGACGTTCCATGATTTTAGTGGTCAGTCTCTTACGGATGATACGGGTCGGCACCTTTTTGCTGACAAATATGTGGCAAATTTATTACCGGCAATTGCAGCTCGCCTCAAAGCGAGTGAAAGTTCTTGGTCCACTACGACCCCGACAGCCCTCCTGACTATAGCTCAGTACTATGAGCGCCAGGAGCAAGAAGCGAAGGGGCAGGAGGAGAAGAAATCGAAGGATTTAAAAACAAAGGTGATGTTAGCACAAGTATATGGTCCGCCCCGACGGGGTGTAAATAGAGGTAGGGGAGGATTTTATGGTCCTCCCTCGGGCCGATCTGATCTGAATAGGAATCAATGTGCGTATTGTAAGCAATCGGGACACTGGGCCAGAGATTGCCCAGCGTTGCATGCTTCGCGGCAGGGACACAGTCAGGGACACAATCAGGGTGGCCTGAGAGGTAGAGGGGGTTTCTCGAATTTTAGAGGGAATTCTAATGATCACGCTCGTTTTGACCTTGCCGGGCAGCAACGAGATAGGTCTAATGTTTTCGATCGACAAAATCAGTATCAAGTGTCGGGGATTGACCGTTCTGGGTACCATGATTCTCAGCATGCATAGGAATGCGTTGGATGGGGGTTAGAATCAGTTGAGGTGCCAGTTGATCAGAAGGGTCCTTACGTATCAGCTGAGGTTTTGGGCTCCACTGATCAGTTCCTAGTGGACACAGGAGCGACTCGTAGTGCGCTGTCTAAACAATTGGTTCCGAGGGCTCCCCCATCTGGCTTAATGGTTACATCGGTAGGGTTTGATGGAACACTCTCCCGAAGCCCTCTTTCGCAGCCCCTCACATTTCAGGTTAACTCCTTTTCTGCACCCTGTCCGTTTTTGTTAGCCCCGAACACGCCGGATAATATTATGGGCCTTGATATGCTGAAGCACTTCAGAGCTACGATCCGGTGTTCCCCTGCTGGAGTGCGGGTGATATTGAATGACAATTACCCCCTGTCTGAACGGATGTGTGTGGTTACAGAAGATGCTGTGTTAGCTGCCCTCCCTCGTGCTCTGTGGGCCACCTCCGATACTGATGTGGGACAGATGGTGATTCCGCCCGTTCACATTAGTGTCCAGGAGGGGGCAGTGTTACCACGCCTTCCCCAGTATCGTATTTCGCAGGAGGGGGAAGAGGCTCTTATACAGATTGTGCAGGATTTGATTAAGGTGGGAGTGGTGGAAGAAGTTCCCTATAATGTTTGTAATAGCCCGATTCTACCCATTCTGAAAAAGGATACGGATGCCAAAGTTTATCGGTTTATCATTGATTTGAGAGAAGTAAACAAGATCGTGATACCTCAGTACCCAGTGGTTTCGGATATCACGACGTTGCTTACTTTGGTCCCGCCTACGGCGACCATGTTTTCAGTTATTGATTTGAAAAATGCCTTCTTTTCAATTCCCATTCATCCCGATAGTCGATACCTTTTTGGTTTCACTCTAAATAATAGGTCTTACCGATTTTGTAGAATACCTCAGGGCTATACGGAAAGCTCTAGCATCTACAGTCAAGCCTTGAAAAGACAATTGGACTCCTTTGTTCTGCCCGAGGGTGTCGCCCTCATTCAATATGTCGATGACATCTTGCTGGCGGCTGACACTCCGGAGTTGTGTGAAACGAGTACGTTGTCTTTGCTTTCCTTTTTGGCATCCCACAATCACAAAGTCTCTCGGAAAAAGTTGCAATTCTGTAGACCAAAGGTGACTTATCTGGGTCACCTTTTGTCTAAGGAGGGACGTGCACTCACACCAAATCGTGTCCAAGTGATTCTGGATACACCGACGCCGTCCACGCAGAAGGACGTGCGCGCATTTTTGGGTCTTGTTTCTTTTTGTAGGCAGTGGATATTAGGGTTTTCGTACATAGCCAAGCCATTGTTAGCCCTTTTGACAAAAGATACACCTATCCCGCTTCCTTGGACGAATGAGTGTGACACTGCCTTTCAGAAGCTGCGACAGGCCCTCTGTTCAGCACCAGTGTTAGGGACTCCTGATTATACCAAGCCTTTTTCGCTGTATGTGCATGAGAAAGATGGATGTGCATTATCGGTTTTAGTGCAGATGCACGGCGACAAGCAGCGCCCTTGTGCATATTTTTCGGCTGTACTTGATCCTGTTGCCCGAGCATTGCCTGGTTGTTTTCGCTCGGTTGCGGCGACAGCTGTGTCAATATGCCAGAGCGAGGGAATTGTGTTATCTCATAAGCTGTTGGTATTAGTCCCCCATGCTGTTGATGCCCTGCTTAATCAGACAAGGACGCAGCATTTGACCAGTGCCCGTTTAACGGGATATGAGCTGACGCTTTTGGCTCCTCATATTACGTTGAAGAGGTGCGTGACGTTAAATCCTGCCACATTGTTGCCATACCCCGAGACTCGGTCTGAGGCACGAGAAGCACATGATTGTATCCTTGTGACCGAGGAACAAACAAAGGGTCGTATTGATCTCCAGGATACGCCCTTTTCAGATGTAGATGGAGAACTGTGGGTGGATGGGTCATGCCTGAAGCTACCAGATGGTACGACTTCAGCAGCGTATGCGATTACCACATTGCAAACAATAGTGGAGACAGCGCGCATACCACAGAAATCAGCTCAAGCAGCGGAATTGATAGCATTAACACGAGCGTGTGAGCTCAGTACAGGATTGTGTGTGAATGTTTATACAGATAGCCGCTATGCCTTCGGAGTAGCGCACGATTTCGGCCTGCTCTGGAAGGAAAGAGGGTTCTTAACGTCACATGGAGTACAAATAATGCATGGGGAGTTAGTTCATAATCTTTTAACTGCATTGACATATCCGAAGAAAATTGCCATTGTTAAATGTAGCGCCCATAGGAAGGTAGTCGATAAAATTGGAGAAGGGAATGCGTTAGCAGACCGGGTGGCACGGGAGACTGCGATGCAGCCCGGTGCTACTGCCATGTATGTAGTGAAGTCACAAGTAGAAAGATGGCATGATGCGAAGGAAGAAGTGCGAGAAATACAGAGGACCGCTTCTGACAAAGAACGGGAGCAATGGTCAAGTGAGGGAGAACTGGATGATGAGGGTTGCTGGAGAAATAAGCAGATGGATAGATGGAAATTACCCACAGCTTTTGTGCAACCTATGGTTCAGATGGCACATGGGCTAGCACATGTTGGAGCTTCCGCAATTGTAAAATTGCTTACCCAAGTCTGGGAGCATCCAGAGATTGCTAGCACGGCAAAGAGGGTGGTGCAGACCTGTATGATTTGCCTGAAGTACAACCCAGGAAAGGGTACTTGGACCCCAGCAGGAGGGTTTGTAACACCTACTGCACCCTTTGAGGTTTTGCAGATGGATTACATCCAGCTTGAACGCTGTAACAATCTAAAGTATGTTCTAGTAGTGGTTTGTGCCTTTAGCAAATGGGTTGAGGCATACCCTACGAAGGACAATACTGCAATGACTACCGCTAAGATGCTGTTGAAGGAGTTCTTCCCTCGATATGGCGTTTGTAGACTTCTGTGGAGTGATAACGGGCCCCACTTTATAGCGGATGTTATAAAGTATGTTCTGAAGGGTCTAGGCATCACCCAGAAGTTCCACGCAGTATTCCACCCTCAATCTGCAGGACTAGTTGAGAAGTATAATGGTACACTGAAGCTCAAGATCGCTAAAATTCAGGCTTCGACGTCTTTGACTTGGCCAGATGCTTTACCGCTGGCATTGTTGTCAATTAGGTCGGTACCGCACTCTCGAATCGGTCTTACACCGTATGAGATTGTCTTTGGACGTCCAATGAATATTTGGGGTCCACCAAAACCTAAGACTGTGTATGATGTACCTTGTGTGATGATGAATGATTATCTGGCACAGTTAACGGATAACTTGGTTTCCATTCATCAACAGGTCCGGGAGGCGCTCCCTGATCGGTCCACCGGCGAAGGACATAGTCTCCGGCCTGGGGACTATGTCATGCTGAAAATCTTTGACAGGACGAACAGCCTGGAGCCGAGATGGGTTGGCCCTGAGCAAGTCTTACTGGCAACAAGGACGGCTGTGCGAGTTTCCAACAGAAAGAATTGGATCCATTCCCTGCACTGCCGCAAAGTACCGCCCGGATTGGTGGAGCCCGCTGTATTGACCGATCAACGAGAGATTCTGAGCATAGAGAAAGGCCGTGCTGTGGAATCAAACGACGCTGAGGAGCTCTTTCCGGACCACGCGACTCCTGGAGGAAGGCGATATCATCTGAGGCCAAGAAAGTGAATCCTTCAGTATCGGGACATGTTGTCAGAACGGCTCTTGGGTTAGTGAAACGGAGAGCCAATGAGGCAAGGGGGGGGGATCAGCCCTGCATTAGTGTAGCGACACCCGTCTTGGCCCGTTGGTGAAGAAATCGACCGCTGCCCAAGGGGAAGAGTTCTGACAAACCTTTAGTTTCAGGAAGATATTGATTCTCTATTTTAACATGGAGAAAAAGAAGATCCTTTGTGCAACAGGTTTTATGCTCACAGTAGCTATTGTTGGGATAACCACATGGTCTGTTGAGGATGTGACTCCTGCTCGAGAGTTGCTTGTGTTGACCACTCCAGTGCCTGCGGAGCACTATTTTTATACCCTTCCGTATCAAGAATTGAAGCATCGTCAGTCCTATTTGAATAACACTTTCATCCAGATGTTACATCATACCCATGTTGCCACCAATGCTACGAACTGTTGGATATGTGGTATGATGCCAGCTCATCAGAAGAAAGGAGGAACGCCATTCATACCTCTTCCTTTCTCTCATAATGGCTCTTGTAGAGCATGGTACACTTTGCTTTTTGCCACTCGGAAACCCACAGTGGGACGATTACTCTTCAGACTCAATAAAGAATGTCATCAGGATAAAGATGGATATCCGCAAGCGAATGGGACAATTTGGGAATGGGAAGAGTATCGACCAGACAATGAATCGATTCCATATGTTTTCACGAACACCAGAGACACTGTGGGAAAAGACAAATTTGTGATTCAAGTGGCACAAGCTCAAGCGGACCTGTGTGTCCAAAGTGTGGGTTATATTCCTGTTGGTGTTAGCGATTGTATTACCATATTAAACATCGATGGATTGAATACCAGTACTTTCTTAGCATCCCATAATACGTACTTTGTATGCGGAAATAAAGGTTATTACCGTTTGCCAGCCGGTTGGTCCGGAGTATGTTATGTATCATTTTTGTTACCTCCTGTATTTCTGGCACCTGCATCCTATCATAAGGATTTAAAGTTGTTAAATAATGTAACTGTAAATAGGTATAAACGTACTCTATCAATTGATGACGTGGACCAGACTGACACTAGTTTGCAGCAGTATATTGACTTCAATTTAGGATTGTTTTTCTTCGTTGGAGCTGCCCTAAATAGTAGGAAAGTTCGAAGATTAACACGAGTGGTAGAGGCTGTGACAAACCAAACCGCTGCTGCTCTTGGGAATCTTACGGAAGAATTACAGATTACCAGAATTGTTGCATTGCAGAATCGTATGGTGTTAGATGTAATGTTAGCTGATCGAGGTGGAGCTTGTAAAATTATCGGAAGCAGTTGTTGTGTGTTTATCCCTGACCACACACCTTCAGTCTATAATGCAATTAACAGGTTGCATAAAATTGCAGCTGAAATCCATACAGAAAACGGCACTTGGTCCTTTTCTGGATGGTTCTGGGCATTGATCACTGCTTGGGGTTGGAAGGTTTTAACTGGTCTCTGTATAGTTATAGCAGTTCTGTTTTCTTGTTGCATCTGTGTTCAATGTGGTCCCTTGCTCTGTTCCTTATGTGTATCATTCTGTATCCCCGATAAGAAAGCTATTGCCAATGTCACTTATCAGAAACGTTTAGCTAAGGAAGTAGGAGAGATGATGATAATTGATATATATGATGATTATTCTAATAAGCCGGATGTCTTCAGTAAATGCTGAAAGGGTCGTCTGTTGTAAATTGCAACTTTGATGTGATTAAGCATTTACTAAAGACATGAATTCTCCTGCCTTACACATGTCTCTTTTGTTATGTTGACTGAAGTCTGGACTCCATTTTGTATTGTCATGTCTCCACGTGTGCAACACGAGGAGAGTCTTATCTTTGTGTTAGTTGCTCTTGAAATCTGCCTAGTAACAGTCTATAAATAGTTCCTTTGTCCGTCTGGCGCATGCCCAGACTTGACCACATCTGTTATCAGTTAGTCCTTGCTTGACCATGTTTTCGCGGGCTTAAGGAGTATGTCAGCTCCGCCCACTTATGAGCCCCTCTGTTGTGTATAAAAGGGGACCGTGTATGCAAGTTCTTTGTGCTACTCTATGCAATACCGAAGGGTATTGTATGGATTGTAGGACCACCCTTAAGGGTTAATAAACTCTGTCTTTGTACTTTGCAGTTTCCGTGCCAACTTCCTTATAGATTTCTTTACAGGAGAGCGAACCCTTGTGTCCTGCGGGCCTAGCTGGGGCCTGTATTCATCATCAGCAGCGTCGAGGCATCTGTTGGGTGTGGTGGTGCGTGGTGGGTTTCCTGAAGGTGAAGTTGATGCAGTGGTGGTGGGTCCAGTGGGGTTCGGTGGTGTGGTTGAAGGAGACGTGGGGGCTTGCGGTGAAGATGGGGTCGAGCGTGTGGCCGGTGGCGTGGGTGGGTGTTGTCACGAGCTATCTGAGTCCGAGGTTGGCGAGGTTGGCGATCAGGGTGGTGGAGTTGGTTTTGTTGTTGTTCTCGAGGTGGAAGTTCAGGTCCCCGAGGAGGATGTAGTCTGTGGAAGTGAGGGCGTGTGTGCTGATGAAGTCGGCGATGGAGTCGCTGAACTGTGGTCGGGGTCCGGGGGATCTGTAGACGAGGGTTCCTCTGAGGGTGGTGTTGGGATCGGTGTGGATCTGGAAGTGCATGTGTTGGGCGGTGCTGAGGGTGTTGTTGGTGTTGGTCGAGACTCTGAGGCTGTTCCTGTGTACGATGGCGATTCCTCCTCCTACGCCATTGGTGCGGTCCCTGCGGGTGATCTTGTAGCCTTCCAGGATGGCTATGGCGATGTCGGGAGCTGAGGTTGGGTTCAGCCAGGTCTCCATCAGGAAGGCGACGTCTGGGGAGGTAAAGTCGAGAAGGTCCCAGAGTTTGATGGCGTGTTTGCGGGTGGAGCGGGTGTTGAGGAGGATGCATCTGAGGTAGTTGGGTTCTTTGGTTGGTGGTTTGGCGGGCCGGGTGCTGGTGTAGCTGCAGTTCCGGCAGGTGAAGGGTCCTTGGATGCGCTTCGGGGTGGCCCGGTAGCAGGTGTGTTCTCATCCGGGGTTGAGTGCATGGAGGGTGCTGGCATCGTAGCGGAGTCGGGTGTTGTGGTGTTTGTGGGGGCCAGGGGTTCTGGCGCTGGGTGCGGTCCAGGCACGGATGGGCGCAGACGGGCTTGTCTTAGGTGCGCCAATGGCGCGCCAGCGGTGCGGCCGCGTAGCGGCCACCTTAAGAAGGGGAGGTGGGAGGGAGGAGCAGCTGGGAGGGGGGAGCAGTCGAATGAGGGTGGGGGGCAGGGCCGCAGGGCACCCAGCGGCGGGAAGTGGGACCGGCGAGGGTACAGAGGCATAGACGGGCACAAAGGGACAAAGAGGAGAATAAATACAGTAGATACAATACTAAACACCAGAAGGGCACAAAAAGGGTACAAAAGCACAATAGAACACAATAAAACGGGCAGAAGCGCGAAAAGCAGGCACAGTGAAAAATGCCAAAAGCAGACCTAAGGCCTACCACTGGCCACCAGGGATGAGACGCAGGTGGTAGCCTGCGGGTGGAGGCGGGCCTCAAACTTGGCAGCAGCTGATGCTGGAGCACGGGCGCAGTCCGGTGGAGCTACGTGGCGTAGGGAGCGACCTGCCTGGAGCTGATGAACTGCTGCATTCTGTACAGTTTGAAGTTTACTTAGATACCTTTTCTGTCTGTTTGCCAAGAGAGCATCCCAATGGTCTATTTTTGGGGTAATCAACATAAAAACCTCCGTTTTTTGTGGGTCTCTAGGAATAAAGAGAAGGACCTTCCTCAGTGATTTAAGCAGGATGAAAGAGAATGATGTGCTAGCACTGATATAACCATCGAAGGACAGCTCTACTCCTAGGGTCTTCACTTTCTTAACCGGACAAGGGAGAGTACCCAGGCCCTGGGGCCAGCAGCTTGGAGACCAGAAGGAGGTGTTGTTGACAAATAAGAGAACCTCTGTTTTTGCTAAGTTCAGCTTCAAACAATTATGCCCCATCCATCTACCGATTTGGGGCATACAATTATGAAAGCTGGATGTGGTGGACTCTGGGCTGCTGGTCACAGACAACAGTGCAGTGAATGCTGCAGCGTGATGACAGCTGGTGCAATGGTGGTGAGGTAACAGCAGGCGAGACACTAGTGCAGGGGATGCTACAGTATGATGTTGGAAGGTCCCACTCTAGTGCACGGAATTCTGCAGTATGATGTCAGCAGCTGCAATGCTACTGCAGGGAATGTTGCAGTACAGCTTCCACAGGCGAGATGCTGAAGTATGGTGTCAGCAGGGATGATCCCAGTCAGGTAATTCTGCAGTATGTCATCAAACAGTGAGAAATTAGTGCAGGAAAAACTTAAGTATGGCAAAAGGTGAGACACGTGCTAACAAAATCTTCAGTATGGCATAAAAAAATTCTAGTGCCAACACATGAAATGCTGCAGTATGGCATCATCAGATGAGACACTATGGCAGGGAAAGCAGAAATATGGTGCCAGGGAGTGAGACACTAGCGCCTGTGAAGGGAATGCTGTAATATAGCGTCACTCTAGTGCTAGTGCAGTGAATCCTGCAGTATGTGTCAAGAACTGGAGTTAGGACTACTGTAGGCAGATATGGGGCCGAGGTGGCACGGCAATCCACATCAGGCTGCCCCACAGGTGTAGGTGTGCCCAGAAATGCACTTTCCTGGTGCTATCTCTATTAAACAGAGCATGGAGGAGCAGCAGCTTCCATGGCCTTCTCTTAGTTGTGCCTAATAATAAGCACAGGCAGGACTAACCTTCACCAGCACACCAGGGAAGCCAGGAGCTGACAGCAGCCAGGCTGAGGTGGCACTCAAAATCATCTGCAGAACATGCACTACAAGTGACTCCTGGAACATGCAGTTCCCTCAGGCAAACATGTCCAAGTACAGGGGAGTCTGGCAGATACACAACATGCAGTGAATCAGAATGAACAGAGGATCAGAGAGAGAGGCAAGGAGACAAACACAACATGTCTTTATTGGGACAGAGGAGCAGCAAATTGTGCTGCTTTTGGGCGTGGCCCGGCAAAATAAGCTGAAATGCCTACTGCTAAAAAACAATGTCTAAGGGGCCAGAATTTTGTGGATTACCATTTCAGTTTCCTCCTTGTCAGCACCAGGGGTGACATTGGCACCGCTGACAAACATGCTACTGCCCATTACTTCCTGGGATACTTGCCAAATACTTCCAGAGTGGTCTACTACATGGCAGCGGCCATGGTGATTTATCTGGGATAAGTCTTTTGCTAAAATTAGATTACAGATGTGAGGACACCAAGAAGTTATAAAATCCATTTGACACAATCAGCATTGTTTCCAGAGCGGAGCCTCTTCTGCAGATGGTACCGAGGCACCCCAAGAAAATTTAAACAGAAAAGTAAAGCACTGGTGCCACAAAGTTAAAAGACACATGATGTGGGAGCAGCTCATTAAATACTCCCACAGGGCCAGCAGTGGTCCATAAGTCTTAGCAAGGACACTTGCCATGGAAATCTTGTTTTCTTGTGGTGCTCCACCATCGTTTTGGAAATGTGTTGTGGGGGGCTGCATGGAGTGGAATAGCTCCCAAAAGAGACCATTACAACATAAATCATAGTTATACTCATCGGGGAGGCTTTGCTGCCATTTAAAGCTCTCCTGCAATTTGGGATTTCGCTTATAGCCTCTATGGTGTGGTGTCCTCTATCGCATGCAGGGCCAGACTGGGAACCGAAACCGGCCCTGGCAAACTGCTTGGCCGGCCCCCCTGGGATGAGGGGGGGTGAAGCAGAGCAGTTTGCGAGGGTCGGTTTTGGCCGATTTTGTTACAGGGGGCCAATATTACTGACCCCCGGTAACAAAAACGGCTCCCAGGGGCCAAAACCGGCCCCACCCTAGCGGCCCACCAGAGAAACGCCCGGTGCCAGCTACGGCCAGTCCAGCCCTGATCGCATGGTCTTTGAGCTGCAGTAGCAATTTAGAAAAAATTAAAACTTAATGGCATATTTTTTGTATGATGGTAATTATTGATATGCAAAGTTGTATGTTACCATAGAACGTATTGAATATTGGTACTGTCCCCTTATAATTGCAGTTCTGAAGTGTAACGTTTTTGCTTCAATTGTGTGGCAGCACTGTGACAAATCAAATAGGCCTGTCCTGTTGATAACAAAACCATGACAAGGCCAATGGGCCTGCCTTATTGATACTAATCCCTTTATATAATGATATTGTGTCTAATATAGGTAGGGACTTTTGTGATTATAGAATTTGTCGCTCTCTAGGGGTGTAACATATTATGAGGGTGTCACCAAAGGTATTTGAATCCACCCAAATGCACCTCTTTGTAATTTAGTTAGTAGTTTTTAGTAGTGTGTGCAATACCAATGCTTCTTAATTTTATTATAAAAACACTGTTTGGACAATGATTTATTAGGGCTACTAGACCACACCACCTTCTCTGAGTATGCCTTGGACTGCTGTGCATCACTACCCGGAGAGGATCAAGTCCTACAATGGATGCAGTACTTGGTTCCCAGCAAAAAGAAACTTGTAGACTTACTACTTGGACTCACATTCTACACAACAACCTAGTTTTTTAAAGAGAGTAATTTCCTACACACGTCTTCACATGAGTAACATGGCACTCTTTCCCTCTGCTATAACAATGATCCCATCTCAAAAACATGCAGCTTTTCACAGGACACACCAAGCATGGACACACTGCCCAGCAGACAAGTGACAGCCCCAATTTCGGCTTCAGCACAAAGCCATAAAGCTCAGTCAGAAGAAATGGACAGTCATCTTAGGACCAGCCATGCAATCAGAACTAAAAGCACAGGTCAAGTGACAATATTCTAGACAGAGACGTAATGACCTGTGCAGAAGCATCATCCCTGACCTAGGCCCCAACACCCTTTCTCTGGACTACTGCCACCACACCACCTCATAAAGTGGCAACTGCCCGTAAAAGTTACCAGCAAGCAGCACAGAGTAAATAGTTTTGGGCAGCAACAAAGAACCTCTCCAAATACAACAAGACTCAGGCAAAAGCAATCTACCTCTAATACTTTGCCATATAGAAATATCTCAGCACTCTTTATGCAAGCCTCCAAAAGCTTTGCCTGAAGTGGGCTGACTCATTGCCCCATACACTATATGATGTCAAGTGGAAACATGACAGCTTAACAGACCAAATGAGTGATGCATCCACAGGCACTCTTTGTATAATCTGTTCATGACCGATTTGTTTGGCTAAAATAAGTTCTGGATGGAGGGCAATAATGTTGGCAAATATTTTATAATCTGTGGTAACTATGGATATGTGTCGATAATTATTGCAGAATTGGGGATTTTTATTCCCCATAATGTCTACCCTGACATTTTCAGTAGAGTACTTTTTAAACTGGAATGTAGCTTAAAATTAGTTTAAAGTATATGGCTTTTTGGAAGTACCTTAAATAAGTCCAATATGTTTGATGGTGCTTCAGTTTTATTTCAGTAGTCTGACATAAGTTGGTAAACCAATTTTAGACCCTTGAGTGTCCAAGTAGGCATTAGATAGATTTTTGCTTGATTTTAATTAGTTGATTATACCATATAGGTGAGTTAAGAAAACTTTGTGTGGGTAAAAGCATGAGTCCAAGCAATTAGACATACATTTAAATGTAGGTAATAAAAAATTAGATGGTTTCTTGTAAATTCTAAAAATGAATTAAAGGAGAATGGAGACAAAAATGCTTTTCCAATCTCCATCTATAATGGGAGAATAGAGTTATCAGATTCCAAGAGCCAAGAAGATGATTATTTGTAAATGAAGCCTTGATGATATCATCTAAAATCATGAAAATTAGACCCTCCATCGTCTTTAGATACACATGTATTTTTTAAACAGTGTTATCATGGAATTGAGCTGAATTTTACTCACGTTTTCTATTTACAAATGTAAGAAAGATTGCAAATGGTTTTAAGTAATTGTGCAATAAAAATGTTTCATTCATTCATTCATTCAGTGATGTGTAGGACCACTGTCTCTTCTTTAAAAATATTTTGTTTGACATGCTCAAAGGGGACAGGGTTCCGTGGAGATTCCTTCTCCTTCGCAAATGGTTAGCACTACCTTTCAGTAGTCAGAGAAAAATGCCACCATATTTCAGTCACAAAACATTAGTACATACCACAGCCTTACGGTATTAGGAAGAGAGGCCCTAAAAACGCCCCTTGCAAATACCTAATCAAAAAACAGATTGCGATTCAGTAACAAGTTACCAAATAGCAATGTGGCTCCTGTGCATTTCAAAATACGTTTTTTGTGGTCACAAATGGCTGTTTGCATTTTCCCAAAAGGTTTTCTGCATGAAGTCCTACATTTTCCTAATTTGTTAAATGATGAAATGAAATTGAATTTAATCATATCTTTAATAGAATGCATTAACCATAATACTAAATATGTTAGTTTAGTAGGACAAAATGTATTTAGGAGTAGAACTTCAGATTTTTCAGACTTTAGTCTTCTTTTTATCAGAGATGAATTGAATGATGAAGTCTCTGGCATCTCTTAAAAGGATTCAAGTAAAATGTGAAACAAGTGAGACCAATGAATTATCTCCCTCTCCACCTCCAAGGCAGAGGGGTATTCACCTAGCTTATTACGCCAAGGTGCCGCTTTGGTGTTAGTGTGACTAAAAGCTTACCTTATCACCAGAGGACCCATGAGGCAAAATGTAGGCCACTTATGTGCATTAAGCAGTAATACCAAGCAGATATTAAGCAACAAAACAAGGGACGATCAATCCATATTTACTATTTAGCATGCAGTGTGTGTGCTGGAATTATATATGTGCACTACCTATGAGGTAGAATCAAGGAGCTAATTTCTTGGTCCTGATAAAGAGCCATGAGGATCGGCTTGAAACATGTAGGCCTTTAGGAAGGCAGGGATATTTCAACCTAGACTTCCTACTTTCTCCACAATTTTTTAATTATACCGCCTAGAGGATATAGTAAAGGGTTCAACAACCACTAGGAAGGTATTTTTAACTTTTCACACAAGACCCCTTCCACTAATATTTACTTCTATCACTATAATATACTATTCACTGCTCCTGTGTACCTCATAGGTCACAGCACGTCCTGTTCCTCAACGGTACGGGAAGAACCTAATGATGAAGCAAGCCACCAAGGGGCAACCCTGGTGGGTGTGGGTTATAAAAGGAAACCAAAAGTTTTTTTTCCAATCATATTGTGGAGAGTTAGTTCATATCAGAATGGACAGGCATTCTTGTATTTTTTGGAACCTGATCAGTAGGAGGATGGGCTTTTCTGTCAACATTTCCTCTTACATTCCCCTTTTAAAAAAAATATATTTAAGAAAATGACATAGGGCCCGATTCACAGAACTGACTTAAGACAAAATTCTAAACTTACTACCATTTTGGTATTCACAGAAGGCACTTACTCATTTTGGTATTCACAGAAGGTACCTACTCATTTCGGTATTCACAGAAGTTAGGAGTCCTAACTTTAGGACTCCTAAATACCTTCTGTGAATACCGAAAGCCTTAAAATTAGGATTTTTCTCAGTTTAGTAGTAGTATGAGGACTCCTAACTTTAGGACTCCTAAATGCCTTCTGTGAATACCAAAACTCTTAAAATTAGGATTTTTCTCAATTTAGTAGTAGTAAAGTTAGGACTCCTAAATTTAGGACTTCTAAATGCCTTCTGTGAAAACCAAAAGCCTTACAATTAGGATTGTTCTCAGTTTAGTAGTAGTAAGGTTAGGAGTCCTAACTTTAGGACTCCTAAACTGAGAAAAATCCTAATTTTAAGACTTTCGGTATTCACAGAAAGTATTTAGGAGTCCTAAAGTTAGGACTCCTAACTTCTGTGAATACCGAAGTGAGTAAGTGCCTTCTGTGAAAACGAAAATGGTAGTAAGTTTAGGATTTTGTCTTAAGTTAGTTCTGTGAATCGGGCCCATATTGCCTGATTTGGAGGTTGGTGGATCGGTTAATCCATCACAAACATGACAGATGTCCTGTCCTCCTTAGCACCAGGGAATTATTGCTAAGGCTGCACATTTTATAGTGTTGTATTTGTTTACCATTTACATCTGTATTTATCCATTTATTTTATGGCCATCTTATTGGCATTTATCCATATTTATTTTGTGTTTTGTGAACAAATGAAGGCATAACTCATATATTTACACATTTATTTATTAAATGTTCACTTACAATTTGATGCCTGCCAGGTTTTAACACATTATACAGTCAAATACTCACATGAAATTATTAGCATAATAGCACAAACTTATGTAGATATCTAATGATTTTAGGAAATGTCATTCCTTTTTTTTAACTCCCTGTGCTATGAATCAGTATTGTTATTGGTCTGAAATTCATGAATCACAGCATGGAGAGTCACTCAAAAGAAGTCTAATTTTCTGCAGTTTTTCACTTTGAAATAATAGAGACAGGAAACACAAGTTTCTGTCTGCATTTATCTATAAAAATCTGAAAAAAAGGAAAACTGGGAGCTTTAAGTAAATCTAATGGCACTTGTAATAAGGTGGGTGGGATATCCTTAATGTTTATGCTGGAATAACCGTCCACCAATCTCTAAATCAGGGCCTTAAAGTATATTGTTATTTTATTTTCTTATGTTAAGAGTTTAAATGGTTTGTGATAAATGTTAAGAAAACCTACACAAATAGCCAATTATTGAATGCTGTTTTCAAAGTCTTCATGAATTGTGTCCCTTTTCAAGAAGCCTGCTGATTATTCTGCTAAAACTAACCTATAACGAGCTTCTGTGTATGTAGAGTTTTACTTTGGAATTCTCAGTATGTTTTGTGAGTACACATTTAGCCACTCGGTGTTCTTGTTTATTTCCAGATCACCACAGCGGTGTGAATCGAGCCACAAATGAAGCTCACCTCACATTCCCGGCACCACAGTTATTGCAGTCCCTTGCATCCTATGCCTTCACCACCATGACAAGATACTTAATATTCTTAGATTATAACAATGTCTTCTCGGGGTATTAAAGCTGGCTCTGCTTTACTCACCACTTGCAGTGCTTGGAAATCTGCAGTTCCAAATATTATCGATTGTCACTTTTATCAAATATATATGATAAACTCTCAAGGATAATTGATTAATGTTATGCAAACATTAACTTGTTATCAAAATCTTTGCAATTGTTATCCTAAATTGTTGTTCTTTACCATCAAGAATGGGTGAATTTTTTAGTAAAGCCTTGATCTAGTACATTGTCTCCTTTTCCTATGACTGTATAGCTTAATGTAGAAGCTAAGCCTTATGAAGGCCTTAACCCCTTAAAAAAAAGGATTAATAAAGTCATGCATACAAAATAAAATTATTCAAATATTATAGTTTTTGTCTTGAGTTCGTAAAAAAAATGACACCTGACACCATTTACACATGATTCGCATTAATGTTGTTTGTTATATAAAATATTATTTTTCATACATTCTGTAATCCATCATTTCCAACCAACTCAGGTCCTTTGTAGCAAAGAATTGCTTTTGTGAAGCCTGTGCTGTGCAGACTAGCAGTCTTTGCAAGGGGAAACCATCAAATGCAAAGTTCTAAAGTGCCCAAACCTCCACCCTCAGAATCAATACAAATGCTCTAATATTCTGAAGCAACATCAGCTATTTAAGGGCCGATTCCGATGCCGGGTCAAACAGCTCTCCGAAAGCTGTCCGTAGCCTTACCGTGCGACCGACACGTACCCGGAGCCGGTCTGTCCTGTAGAGGAAGTACGATGCACACAACTGCCAAAAACACGACCGACACGTAGGCTGTGATTCAAGCTCCATTTCCCCTCCGAGCAGTAACTCCGAATGCCGAACCGAGTCTGCCGGAAGCAGTATGCATAGCAGTTTCCGGACTGACAAGTATGATGCGTACTTCCTACTTGCTGGACTGGTCGCCACGTACGGCACGTCACAGCATCCGGAATACAAGCATATCAGCTACGATTCACGCCACAACTCAATCCATGGCTAGGAGACGGACCAGCTTGCAGCAGGTACGAGACGGAGCAACAAGCAGTGTGTACGACACGAACACAACATGAATCCCATCGCGCAGGTCATACCAGTACTCTACATCTATGACCGGATCAGGAACCGACAACGACGGCGCAGGCGGTAAGTCAGACACCTACCACACAAACAAACGACACGTACCCGCAAAATGGCACACACACACAGGGGATCCACATCCTGCCCACTGACAACAGGCCACCATAGGGGTTGTATGGCCAGCACCACTACCACCCACACCCATAGGGCTAATGTTCCCCATCACTACTGCCACCCCCAGCCATAGGGGACCTGTTGCCCATCACTACTGCCACCTCCAGCCATAGGGGACCTGGTGCCCATCACCCCTTGTTGATGGTGACCTCAGCTAGGCCTACCAGTGCAAGGGGTTCGCCCTTCTCTGCACAGAGTCCTCAGACCAATAGAAAGAAGTTGGCACAGAAACTGGAATAGAAAATAAAAAGTTTAATAAACCTCATGAGGTGGAACTACATTCAAACAGCACCCTTTGGTGCTGAGTGAAGTAGCACACTGAACAGAAGAAGCATGGTCCTTTTATACCCACACAGGGGCTGACAAAGGCGGTACAAGTACACATGAGAAGAGTTATGCACATAGATGGTCATACAGAAACTGCACAGTCGACAAGTAGGAGGAGTAATAAGTTGCTGACATCAGTTAGAACAGCCTGACAGTTCTATACTAGGAACAGGTGCACTCTACTAGCTAAGAACATCTGCGCATGTGCAAGACTCTGGGAGAGGGAAACAGCAAAAGTCCAGCACATAGCTAACTAAAATGGCTGCCAAGTACAAAATGGCTTTCAGCTCATGCTAAGAGATTAATGCAATCTTCAACACCCTGCCACCCCCACTCATAGGGGACCGTTGCCCATCACTACTGCCACCCCCAGCCATAGGGGACCTGTTGCCCATCACTACTGCCATCCCCACGCATAGTGTACTTGTTGCTCATCACTACTGCCATCCCCAGCCATAGGGCTTATGTTGCCCATCACCCCTGCCACCCCCAGCAATAGGGGACCTGGTGCCCATCACCCCTGCCAACCCACTCATAGTGTACCTGTTGCCCATCATTACTGCCACCCCCACTCATAGTGTACCTGTTGCCCATCACTACTGCCACCCCCAGCCATAGGGCTTATGTTGCCCATCACCCCTGCCACCCCCAGCCATAGGGGACCTGTTGCCCATCACTACTGGCACCCCCAGCCATAGGGCTTATGTTGCCCAACACCCCTGCCACCCCCACTCATAGTGTACCTGTTGCCCATCTCTACTGCCACCCCCAGCCATAGGGGACCTGTTGCCCATCACTACTGCCACCCCCAGCCATAGGGGACCTGGGGCTCATCACCCCTGCCACCCCGACTCATAGGGGACCTGTTGCCCATCACTACTACCACCCCCAGCCATAGGGAACATGTTGCCCACCACTTCTGCCACCCCCACTCATAGTGTACCTGTTGCCCATCACTACTGCCACCCCCAGCCATAGGGCTTATGTTGCCCATCACCCCTGCTACCCCCAGCCATAGGGGACCTGCTGCCCAGCACTACTGCCACCCCCAGCCATAGGGGACCTGGTGCCCATTTCCCCTGCCACCCCCACTCACAGTGTACCTGTTTCCCATCACTACTGCCACTCCCAGCCATAGGGGACCTGTTGCCTATCACTACTGCCACCCCCACTCATAGGGCTTATGTTGCTCATCACCCCTGCCACCCCCAATCATAGGGGACCTGTTGCCCATCACTACTGCCACCCCCACTCATAGGGGACTTGTTGCCCATCACCCCTGCCACCCCCACTCATAGGGGACCTGGTGCCCATCACCCCTGCCACCCCACTCATAGGGGATCTGTTGCCCATCACCCCTGCCACCCCCACCCCTAGGATGGGTAATGCGCCCCACATCCATCATACCTCAACATTAGGTATGTCAGCGAAATACATCCCCCTTAACATCATGGCAACAGTGTGTAGTCTGTGACAAATGCCCACAACAGTGAATATGACTTTGAACATACAATGTAACTAACAGCACATGTGTGACTCAAAAATGAGTGTGGCCTACACAAGGCAAGCATCACTATAGCACTGTGTCAATGTAAAAATAACACCCTCTTACTGTGTAGAACAAAAGTTAAGTGTATGCTTCCAAACTGCAGCAAATGTCGAGCATTGTGGTGATGGGGTCTAAACCCCCCCTCATCACAGTGACCAAAAGGTAAGTGTCATCATGGTCAAAGCTGCAAATGCCAAACAGCAGTTATGATCCCTGCTCCCAACACATGAAACACTCCCGGGGCGAAGTAGTGGTTGTGTCCCATTCCCACAGAGATGTGGTGAGGCTAACAGTTCTGTGAAAACATAACATACTCTCGGACATGTGCAGACAGGCACCACACATGGGGGCTGACAATGCATACAGTGTACAATGACACAAGAGCAGAAGTGACCATCACAAAGCATACACACATCTCGAAAATAGACACACTAATCAAAAAAACCTGTGTAGACTGTAGGTGGCAGCTCACAAACTCCCATTTCATGCCAGCAATGGCACCTAACAACCAGGATGAATGTGCACAGTAATGTGATATGACTCACAGGGACAGCAGGGGAAATCACAGAAACAGCATCCAGACAATGCCCCACAACAGCAATACCAATGCACTGATGCAGATGCACAATCACAAACAGACAATCTCACACTGCACATCTGACACAACATGTGTGTGTGTCTCAGTATCCCCAGGCAACTACACAACACATGAGGGGGGTTGGACCACAGTGACACAGATGTGGACACAGTGCCATACAAAAGTAAACTATCATTGGGACACCCATAGTGGGCAGCACAAGAGACACATGAGACACAAGCTGGAATGAACACCAACTAGCACAGCAAGAGACTGACACACAACAGCACTACCCATAAAGACCGGACATTGGGGTGACACAAGCATGCATGACACCTCCACTGTGATGACAAAGGAAGATGTCGCACTAACTGGGAAACCCAGACATGTGTCCTGTTCCACAAATGTACATCACACATACACAAACACTAATCACTCAGCATGGCCCCTCATCCATGGACAAACAGGAGCTAGGAGACCATCCATGCAAACATTTACATCAGTCCACCCTCAACACCACACACCCTGAAATGCAACAATGTGCATCTGTGAAGCCCACATAGACAGGTGACATTGCACATGCACCCACGACAAACACAGGAATGTTGGGAGGAATTAAGGTGCACAGACTCATCACACAAGGACAGTTTGCAACCCTGGGGAATGACAGATATACTGCACAGTATGCGGTACATGGCCATGACATCAAAGCACACGTAACCTTCAGAATACCTGCCACAGTCCCAGGACAATGCAGAAGCCAAGGAGAACCACAAGGCACACATGCTGACACTTGCCAACATGGCAGCCATGAACCCGACAAGTGGGAGCAGTCACACACACATACACATGTCTCAATCACTGAAAGGTACCACCTAGGGACAACTACATGATATTGTAAATAAACAAGTGCCTCGGGGAACCCTGACTGTGTCCCACCTGCATCTGACAACATCATCACCCCTCAGAACTGACAAATCCCAATGATGATACACCAATTAACAGTAGTGTGTCATGCACCCACACCTCTGGTAGCCCATGGCAAAGTAGTGGGATGAACCCAGTATCACTAAGCAAGCATCAACAACAGGAACATATCAAGGGAGCACTGCCTGTGTATGAAAAGGGATGTGGACACACACACATGCTCATACAACACACACCATGGGCCCAGGCTATGTCACGGGACAACACACTTACTTGAGGGGACCCAACTCCTGTGGAAGACCAGCTGTGCCAAACATATTCACAGCACGTCTCACTCATGTCAGCAGAACACGTGGTCAGTCATCCATCAGTTACCACACAATGAAGGCTCTGGTCACAACTGCCTGAATACCTGAGTCTCCCCTAAGTCATCTGCACATACTCAAAACATATGTCTAGCAAGTTTCACAGAGGACCTAGTTGCTCCCATACCAATGATGCCCACACCTGTAGGTCCAGTGGTGATGCACACCAAGTCTGTGAAATTGACAAATTGGACAATGGGAAGCACATCATATGTGCATGGGTGCAAGCCAGAGATGTGACCATGCAAATGAAATGTTCACAGAGATGTCCACAAATAGTTGATCATAACACACACCTAGTAAGCTGCAAAGGATGATATGCATACCCACCAGAATAGGATACATATCTCATGGACCACATGGATTACCTCACATCAACACATCAGTATTCAACATTGGAAACCCAAGCATTACAGGTGCAAGGGCATGTAAAACAACATCAACATAATGTACAGCTAAATCAATTTCACAGGGATAAAGAAAAAAGCTTTATTCAGCATATTAAAAGTTAAACCTTTGTTCTAACAAAAGGCCAATGGCCAGTCCATGTCCAAATGCCAAGGAGTGAACTAGAGTGACAAATTCCAGCATATTAACAGTTAAACGTCTGTTCAAACAAAAGGCCAATGGCCAGTCAATGTCCAAATGCCAGGGAGTTAACTAGAGTGACAAATTCTAGCATATTAACAGTTAAACGACTGTTCAAACACAAGGCCAATGGCCAGTCCATGTCCAAATGCCAAGGAGTGAACTAGAGTGACAACTGTCACACGTTGCTTGCCTGCACTGCTTAGGATGGGGGTCATCCCCTCGGAGGGGCATACATGGAGGCAGGCCAGGCACCGCAGGGACAGGATCAGGGCACAGCAGAAGGAGGCAGTGAAGAGGTGGTGGATGCAGGCGAGACACTTGCAACTGCAGTGGAGCTGACTGAAGGGGTGGGTGCAGTCACAACTGTGGGGCACAAGTCAGATGGGGTGGGTGCCGGCACAAATCCAGTGGGCAGGTCAGATGAAGTGGATTGGGTCCCCACTGGAGTGCCCAAGTCAGACGGGGTGGTCGTGGACTCCACTGCAGTGCCTACATCCATGGGAGCAGAATGGGGTCCAGGTGAGGTCGGCAGGACAGGGGGGGGGAACACAGTCCCCACATCAGTGGCACTAACCGTCTGACCAGGTGTGGAGGAGCAAGTGGTAGGGGGGGAGGGCTTTAGCATTTTGGGGATGGTGTATCTGTGGGTGGGGGAACCCGGGGCATGGAGTGGCGGGGGAACCTCTGGAGTGGTGGCCTGGGGGATGGAGGATGGAGACTTTGCCTTGGAGCTGTGTGGTGGCGGGGGGGTCTTGCTCTTCCGGCTCCGGGGGGACTTGCTGGCGGGGGTCTCAGTATGACTGCACCTGCGGAAGGGTATCCGGGTTTGAGGGGCACTCCCTTCTGTGTGTGGGGACTTCCTCTTTCTCTTGCAATCTGGATCTGCTGGGTCGGTGGGGAAGAGGCCAAGGTCACAGAGGAAGAGCTTCTGGGGAGATGGGGTGGCAGGTGAGGCAAGGGAAGGGGGCTGGGAGGGAGAGGTTTCGGAGGACTGCAGAGTGGTTGTGGATGACTGTGTGTGTGTCTGCCCCTGTGAGTGTGGTATCTGTCCCCTGCGCTTGCTTGTGTGCACGTCTAGCCCTCGGTTTGGGTGTTTGTGTGCTTGGGACAGGTAGGCTGCTAGGAATCGTGGGTGGTGCAGGGGTAGGAGGGGTGTGGGACTGTTGGAGGAGGGACAAAGCTGCTGTCAGGGATGAGGCCATGGACTGATTGGTCCTCTGTAGGGCAGACATGCCCAATGAAATGCCCTCCATGAACGACACCAGTTGCGTCAACAGACTTGTGTGTGCATGGAGGAACTTCAGCATCGACGTCTGCCCTACATGGATCTGTCTAAGTAAGTCCACAGACTCCTCACTCAGGGCAGCAGGGGACACAGGGGCAGGAGGTGTGGTGCCCGGCACAAATGAGACATGCTCACGAACACGGGAGCCTACAGGGACCTCTGTGATGGGAGCTGAAGGGAGGGTGGTGATGGTGGTGGTGGTGGCGGTGGCGGGGACAGCCTCACTAGCTGGGGTTTCGTGGCTGCTGACACCCGCCTCCACAAGGGAGTCATCCTCAGAGCTGCTGTGGCCCTCAGCTGGGGGTGATGGTGCTGACGACTCCTCTGTGTGGCTCCACTCGCCCTCCGTGCCACTGGGTCCCCCTGACTCCTCTCCTTCTGTCCCTGTCAGGCTCTGTGGCTCCTCCTGGTCCGTGGAGCTGTCCCCTCCTGTGGCCGTGGATGTATCTGGATAGGAATAGGAAGAAAGAGAACAACATCAGTCACCTGCACTGACTGCACACACCACAGTGAGTACATCACATCACAGGGCAAGCCATGACATCATCAGCTGAACACAGCTCAAAGTGCCAACACTGTTTAGAATAAGCCAATTATCATTCTCAACATCAACCATGGCACACATATCCCTGTATGTTGCATGTTGAATGCTAATACCCCAATGTGCCCACATACACCACCTACACATTTGTTGGACATGCAAGTGAACATGTAGGAGTATGTCACTATACACACAGCACATCTCTTGCTACTGACTCAGTACAGGTGTCCGGATGAAGGGATGGGCAGAGACTCATTTTACATGCTTGAGATGCATGCCAGCAACACACACTATGATGTTCTCATGTCCTGATGGGCAATGCCGCAATTGGGTGCATGGTGCACAGTCGAACACAATGCAGGATCACGCATAGCAAGTTAAATGTCATGGCACTGGCATGCCCTGAAAGTCAGTCAACACTGTCTCCTGTCACAGGGGCAGGGCATCCAGACAACAACAATATGCAATGACTCACAATTCTAGCTCAGGGGTAAAGGTAACTCTGCAGATGACCGGCGCACTTGCCCATCCCCTTCCAACAACATATACAGGACCCAGAAGAACACACATCATGCAAATCAGACATATGAGTCTCTGCAAACACAACTCCCTGTACATTAACACATAACAGTCTGCCATGCACGTAACCCAGTTGCATGAAGGACACAGTTGCATACACCATTGTGCGCTGTCAGATGATCACACACCTATATGTTACACAGGTCTTGTCTCTCACAGTCACATCTCAGATGTCCATCTGACCCTCTGGATCATGGACACCCCAGTTGTACGTAACAACAAGCCACACCCTAATGACACAGAGGCAGACACCTGTGGGCACATGTCACTAATCACAACCTGTAATATCGTACACAGGAGTGGGATTACAGAGTGTCTCTAAATGCCTTTAAGGAGGCATGACTGGCCAGGTCTACATGATACAGTGTTTGGCCCTGGACAGTAGTCAGGTGGCTAAGCAAGTGTGACATACTTGATACACATACTCCTTTGGCCACAAAATTGGAGTGCCTTTCTGCATGGGTTTGTTTGGAATAACCCAGCCACATGTGGCGAGTCATACCAGCAATTGGAACACATCTCGAGGGCACACACAGATCACATGTCAGATCTCAAGCATTGGGCAAACAATTGACTCACCTATGAAACACACAACAGAGTCACGGGAACAGATGCTGTCCGGTAGATGAAGCATAGCTGACTGCAGGGAAACAGTACCCTAGTGACACAAGCAACAGACTATAGGGGCCACACCTGTGGAACAGTTGAGGAAGGTGCATCACACAATTGAGGGACATGAGTATTGGACTACAAAACCTACGTGATGTGGAAGTGTGACCAGGCCAAAAGACGGCAATTAGCATGTCAGACATAGTAACAGATTAGGCATGGACTTACCCCCTTCCTGCTGCTGTCTGGCCTTCAGCTGCCTATCCAGGTCCGGGAAGACCACCGCCAGGATCTGGAGCATGTGGGGGGTCAGGGTCCGGTGTCTGCCCCTCCGGCACGGAGGTGACAGCTTCAGCTGGACTCTAGCTATCCTCCGGGTCCAGCCCCGAAGGTCCTGCCACCTCTTCTGGCAGTTGTGGATCCGGCGCTTGTAGACTCCCACCGAACGAACAGCCCGGGCGATGGTCAGCCATATCTCCTGCTTCTGGTGGGCATCAACCTGTGAGGATGACAAAGTTAAAAGTTCAGTAACACACATGCCCCAGATTTGTGCTGCACACATTTGGAAATACATGTCATCATCACAAAGGGAAGTGAGTCACACAGGTAGTGCAACCACGGGGAAGGACAAATCACCTGCATGTCTGACATGTTAACAATGCCAGGGTAGTTTAAGCTTGCACTAATGCACTTTAGCTGCAGGACACCTGTTCATTACATGTACCTACACACTTTGGGTGATGAAAGTAGTCAGTGAGAATGCTTGCCACTGGTGTACACACTGCTAGTCCTAGTAGTCAGACAACATGCATAATTAGGAAGGCAGTGGACTGCACACTCACCTGCTCCCCTGGTTTCCCATAGAGCTTGCTGTACTGTGGAAGGAGCCCATCCAGCAGGGCCTGGTACTCCTCCTCAGTGAAGGCTGGGAACCTCTCCATAGTACATGCCATTGCAGGAGCCAGAGGATGCAAAGACAGCAGCATTGGTAGCAGGGATGTGGTCCAGTAGCATGTAGTGCAGGCAAGTGAGCTCCCTGGGGTCCAGCCAGCCTTATATCTGTGCTGCAGAGGCAGAATCTGTGCCATGTGTCCCAAGTGATAGGTCCAACACGATTGCATTCTATAAATCTGGCCAATCCATGGAATTGTATGACTCGTACACGCCTTCCGCATAGTTCAAATCTTCACCTTCATGAAACACTGGAAATTGCAACATTGTTGTAGGCATCCAACTGAATTTCTTGTGCACAACTCGTACAAGTTTTGAATCCGCATCCGTCTCCATGACAGTCCAGAGCCAATGGGTGCGCCCGGCTCGGTCAACTGACTGTACAACGTGTATTTTGAAAATACACATGCACCCGTCTCCATACGATTCAATGGCCAAGGCGTACGCCTGTCTCGGACCATGCTTGCCCGACGCGTACACATTGCCACCCGCGTCAGACCTCAGTACGTGATACGCTATGTCCATGCCAGTGTCGATGTGGCAATACAGGGACCCTGGGTTTCTGCATGGCAAAGATCTGTGATACCTGGGAGACATCAGGCCTCAAGAGTAGACCGCAAGCGTCTATTACTCCTGAGGCTTGAGCCGAGAGCAGAGGAAAGCTATAACGCTATAGGTATTCGAGCCCTCTTCGCTCTGAAGTTATTGTGAATCGCTGCTTCATTTCTTTTTTTTAACGTTGCCATTTTTGCACATAGCTTACCCATGCACATTATTTTACATTAACTGTCTGATTGTTAGTTCTCCCTCCTCACCTGGCGCTGGTCCGGACCCGAGCAGGTGTTTCCTGTGGAGCAGGGTCTCCTGGGCGGTGGCAGCCATCTATGAGGGGTGGACAGGTTGGCAGTCTAGTTGGGCGGAAGCCTGCCTATTTTAGGAGCGCTGGCGCGACCGCGCGCAGCGGACGCGCGCAGCGGACGCGCGCAGCGGGCGCGCTGCAGGCGCGCCATAGGCGCGCCTAAGGCAAGCCCGTCTGCGCCCGTCCGCGCTGGGGTCGCGCTCAGAGCCCAGACCCCTGGCCAGGTGATACCAGGTACTCTTAGGAAACACCATTACACCAGAAAAGCTTTATTGGAACTTAATGGCGGGTGTAGGCACGCAGCCTGTGACCATTTTTTGGCCGAGGCGAGAAATAGTTTTCTGCCAGGATCCTGCCCTATCTGTTGAACGCCGCTTCCCAAACTGTTTTCTGAACCCATCAGATCGTTGAAGGATGTTGGGCGTCTAGCCAGAGGTTCTGTTGAGAAGGTTAGATGCATTCTTATCAATGCTAGATCACTGGTGAAACATAGCACTGAATGCGCCAATTTACTGATTGATCAAGGCATTAAGATTGCTTTTATTACAGAAACCTGGACGGACGAGGCGTCCGGGCCAGATCTAGTTAAAGCTACCCCCCCGGTTTTCATTGTGAGGTGCTCAACAGGCCGGACAAGAAGGGAGGTGGTCTAGCTATCAGCCATCATAGTTCGATTCAGGGAACATGCAAAGCGGTCTATCAGCCCGCATGTGAGGCACTCGCATTTAATTTAAGGCTAACAGACCATTTTGCGTTTAAGGGTATCTTAATATATAGACTTCCCGGCGCTAGACCCTCTTTCTTCCCTGCGTTGGGAATCCTCCTGGAGGATGCCTTGCTGGGCAATTCTTACACTATACTTGGCGATTTTAATTTTCACCTGGAACGTGTAGACGACCCGGAAACAACCCGGAAACGGCCCGCCTACTAGATCTAATGGAAGCCGCAGAGCTCTCCCAGCAAGTAACAGGTTCCTCGCACCTAGCGGGGCATACCTTGGACGGGGTTTTTTCAAACCTTCCTGAGCTATCCTTCACGGGCCTTTTGCCTTTGGCTTGGACAGATCATGCTGGGGTTTTGTTCAACCTTGCGGTTAAACCCCACAAGCCCAAAGGGAGGGACCCACGTGATCAGATGGAAATCAGAGCGTGGAATAGGGTGGAAGCGGAGACCCTGTCCATGGTATTAACAGCTTCTTTCACACCCATTTCCGGTGGTGTGGAGGAGGCTGCCTCCTCGTATACTAGATGGCTTACGCAGGCATGTAAAGACCTTGCACCTCCTAAATTGGTCGTACCTAAAAGAATTGTACCCTCAGCCCCTTGGTACTCGAAGGAATTAAAATTGCAAAAATGCTTATGCAAAAGACTGGAGCGGAACTGAAGGAAGGGCTATCTTGACAAGGAAAAGGTGATATATCTAGCTAGCATGGTCACGTATAAACAAATGTTGCGTTTGGCTAAACAGAAGTTTTATGCAGCTCAAATTGAGGCGGCAAAAAATTTGGCCAAAGAGCTTTCTCACACAATTACCAATCTGTCCTCTGTCAGAGCAGCCCCCGTCCATTCTAGCACATAGCTCTGTGAACAGATTGCTTTATTTTTTCAAACTAAAGTCAATAATATCTTCACTAGCCTTTGTGATTCGATAAGGACTGGACGGGAGACTGAGTCGGAAGGGGGAGACAGGGTCTTGCTGGCTGGAACCCTGAAGTCTTTCAGGTCTTTAACCCTGCAGGACACATCGGAATTACTAGCCAATGCTAAATCCTGTTCCCCCGTGGATCCGTGCCCTTTGAAAATCATTAAATTGGCCCCGGTCCCAATTGCCTGCTATCTCACCCCCATTTTTAATTAGATGTTTGAAGGAGGTCAATTCCCAAAGATATGGAAGGAGGCCTCCATCCCACCGTTACTAAAAAAACCTAATCTGGACCCTTTGGATCCAAACAATTTCCGGCCCATTTCCCGTCTGCCTCTTCCAGCAAAGCTGGTCGAAAAGGCAATGAATAAACAACTCAGTGCCTTTCTGAAGAATTCCCTTTTGCTTGACTCATCTCAGTATGGCTTCAAGGAAGGACATAGCACTGAATCTACCCTGATCAATGCCACAGAGGAAATTAGGTTGGCAGTGGATCAGGGAGGCAGAGCTGCTCTGATCCTTCTGGACCTATCGGCCGCGTTCGATACGGTCCATCATGGGCTGCTGATGGATCGTTTAAGGAAAGGTGGGATTTGGCGGAAAGCATGGGATCTGCTCAACTCTTTTCTCTCTGACCGTAGCCAAATAGTTGCTCTGGGTAATTTTTCCTCACAACCCTTCTCCCTACCCTGTGGGGTTCCGCAGGGGTCTTCATTAAGTCCCACCCTTTTTAACGTTGATGTTACTTCCCTTGCTCCTATTATCAGACGCTATGGGTTCAGCGTCACATCGTACGCGGATGACACACAAATCGTAGTGTCCCTACTTCCAGGTCTGGAGAAGGGGTTGGATCTCAATTTTCAGTCTTGTATGATGGAAGTGGGGCACTGGATGGTCAGTAACTTTCTCAGGCTGAACTCAAATAAAACCGAGGTCATGCTGTTTGGGAACAACCCCAATTTCTGGACGCCCTCATGGTGGCCGCCGGCTTTGGGGGCTCTCCCCATCCCGGTTGAGAAGGTTAAAAATCTCGGGATTGTGGTGGATGCCAAACTCTCCATGGCCGCCCAGGTTAAAGCGGTAACCTCCAAAACAGGGTACTTGCTGAGAATTCTGAAAAAAATCTTGATTCTGCTCCCACTTGAATGCCGTAAAACGGTGGTTACGGCCCTGGTATTATCCAGATTAGATTACTGCAATAGTCTGTACCTTAATCTACAGAAAAATCTTTTGCATAGACTACAGCTGCTTCAAAATGCTGCTGCCAGACTTTTGACAGGTACCCACAAATTTGCTCCTATTTCGAAGGCTATTCAAGATCTGCACTGGCTTCCAGTTAAAAACAGGGTCCAGTTCAAAGCACTGTGCCTGGTTTTTAAAGCCTTACATGAGTAAGGCTCAGATTTTTTAATAAAACAATTTAAATTGTATTCCCCTCCTCGTCGGCTTCGATCATCTGATGCTAAACTGATCACTGTCCCCAGGATAAAAAAGGCCCGTTGGGGCGGGCGCAGTTTTTCCTTTGGTGCTGCCAAGCTATGGAATAAGCTGCCTCTCCACCTGCGACGTATTGATAACCTGTTGTGCTTTAGAAAGTCGCTGAAGACCTGGCTGTTCGTGAACTAATTTCCTCTGCCTGACCGGTCATGGGAGGAGTGGATAAGCGCCAGGACACCTTCTTGGTAATCGTGTGCTCTATAAATCGCCATAACATAACATAACATAACTTGTCACTGTGGTGTGTGTTTGTAACGTCACAGCAGTACATGGGTCAGGTGACTGATGATTGGCCATTGCACTACATGGGACTCATGTGGACGTGTGGAATTGAGATGTGAGGTGATGGTCATTTAGGTGACATATGTGTCCATGCCCAACAGCACACACCTCAATACATTGTGTAATGTCATGATCTATCATGTGATATTGAGCATGGTCATGGCCACATGGGTGGATGAACTGACAATCTTCCTTTGTGCATCTCTGTGCTGCAGGGCACCAGCTGTCCATCGACCGCTCCCAGACCTTGCGGCCATGCAGGATCGCGACTGCATCAGACGGTACCGATTCACCAGGCCAGTGATTGAGGAGTTGGCGGAGCAGTTGACGCCACATCTGCTACCTGGTCGGACATACCCTTAAGCACTGACCCCAGAGGTGATGGCAGCTCTGCACTTCTTTGTCACGTGTACCTTCCAGTACACTGTGGCTACTGCTGGTGGTATGTCGCAAACGATGTTTAGTCGGGTGCTACGCGATGTCTTGGAGGGGATGTTGCATTTCCTGGACCTGTATATAAAGTTCCTGAGCCTAGCTGAACTCCCTGAAATATAGGATGCCTTTTATACACTGGGGAGGATGCCGAACGTCATCGGATCAATTGATAGGACACATGTGGCCCTGATACCACCACAGGCATATGAGCAGGCAAACCGGAACAGGAAGCACTACCACTCCATCAATGCTCTGGTGGTATGTGCTGCTGACATGTCCATCACACATGTGTGTGCACAGTTCCCTGGTTCTGCTCATGATGCCTACATAATGAGGAGTAGTCGCATTGCAATGCTGATGTCACAGATGCCAGCTCACCGTGCCTGGCTTGTCGGTGTGTACTGACTGTTTCTCATTGTGTGTGTTTGGCAATGTTGTATTCCGCACTCCTACAATGCTCAGCTACTTGTTCATTTTTGTGTGTTTAGGTGACTCTGGATACCTCAACATGCTGTGGTTGCTGACACCCCTCCGGAACCCTGTGACACCAGCCGAGCATCGCTACAATGAGGCACATGGTCGGAGCAGGAGGGTGATTGAGCGGACATTCGGCCTCCTGAAAAGCCGCTTTCGCTGCCTGCACAAGACCGTAGGGGCCCTCTCATATGATCCAGCAAAAGTGTTCAAAATAATCCTTGTATGCTACATGCTACACAACATGGCAGTGTGGAAGGAGGTGCCTCTCATCCAGGATGATGATGACCAACCTCGGGCACCCGTGGAGGATTCCGGCCTGGGCCAAGATGCCAGTGATGATGAGGATGAGGGTGACGTCCGCTCACAGCTCATCAATAACTTCTTCACCTGAATGTGAGTTTCCAGGGTTGTTATGTCAATGTATGGAGTTAGCCTGGAATGTGTTGTGGCTGCTCTGTTATTGTCTGAGTGTGTCTGTGTGCCACTTGACCGGATGCGTGCAGTGATGTGTCCATTCAGGTGGTGTGTACTCAACAATAGGGTAGTACTGCTAACTTGCTTTTGTGTAAGTTTCTTGCAACATGTTTTGTACATGCGTATTGCATTTCTCTCCTGTTCTGCTGTGCTTTTGACTGTGTCTTGTGTCTGTCCTTCCCAGGGCACTTTGCCTGTTGTTTGGTCAACACTGACCCCCAACGCCCAGAATCCAACCCCAGGGTGGAAGTTGTCAATTCCCATCAACTGATGTACCACACATCTCTTGACTTCAATTCTCCGACAGTTTGTGACCGTGTGTCCACTGTTACATAGAATTACCTTGCAACTTTTGTGGAATAAACATGTTGCTGATGTGTAATGAACCTGTGCTATGCTTTGTTATGTGAGTTGTCTGTCTTCCCACATCTGACTGACATCTGCTTACCTCACCTGTGGACTTGTTACCACTGACTGGGGTTGGTGTTGTGTCTGTGCATGCCAATGTGTTTCAGGTCAACATCATTGTGTGGGATGGGTGACATGGCCATGGTGAGAATGTTTTGTAGTGCCATGGTGGTGTGTCACCATGACTCACCTAACGTTGGTCACATTGTAGCAGTATTTGGCATGCACAGTGTTGTGTAGCAGATCGACATCTCCTTGACACATGACAAGTTGGAATCACAACAGAGGCAAGTATGGTGTACTGGTGAGTTTATTTGCGAACATGTGTGAGGAAAGTGCACAGGATGGTGGGTGCTGTACATTGGTTTTGGAATCCAAAGTTTACATTAGAGTTGTATGTGCTGGTAGATGAAATGTCCAGAGTAAAGTCCACAGTCATCTGCTACATTGGCCCAACATGAACCCTCCATTTGATGTGGGCGAGTTGTGTGCAATTGGACAAGGTGAACGGGTTGCACACAAAGGTCATTGTCCAGAACATGTTTAGAGGCCCTGGGGGATGTGCAAGGACATCTGCCTCTCACATGTCCCTCTCGGATGACCACTCTTCTTCCTTGGGGGGGGATCCTCAGGTGCAGGCCCCTGCGGTGCATGGGACTCTCCGCCAGAGTCATCCTCCCTCCCTGTGGCGCTGGCAGATAGTGTTGCAACAGATGTTGTGGCCACACAGGGAGGTGTGGACATGTTTGTGTTGATCTGGCGGATGCATTGGAGTATGTCCCGAAGCACCACAGTAAGGGCATCCCACTTGGCCTCCATGCGGGCATGGTGGGCAGCCTGCTCCTGTTACATGCCCTTGAGGATCCCCACTACATGGGCAAATCCTCTGGTGCTATCCTGGTACGCATCTATGATGCGTGCCAGTTGGGGATCATCGTGCAGTCCAGACCCCTCTGCAAGGCGTGCCTTCTGCCTCCCACCCCTCCCAGCAACCCTATCCACATGGGCAGGACCAGAGGCGAGACGCATAGGTGACACTGGGACCCCTTGGGTCGTGTTGCTTGTGGTGTTTGCTGTATCTTCCGGGGGGGTCCTGTCTCCCTGTGCTGTGGGTGTTCAGTGGCCTTGGTCTGTCCGTGTTGGCGGGGGGGCCCTGTCGGTTTCCAGATGCTGGAGGCGTGGGTAAAGGGGGTGCAGAGGTTGGTACTGCTAGTGCAGCATGATGACACACACCGGAGGGGCCAGGTTGGTCGTCGTCATCCGAAGAGGACAGAGACAGAGTCAAAACAGAGAGCTGAACGTCCGCCAGAGTCTGGGACTGGGAAACCACCTGTGTTTGGAAGAGACACACAATGTGAGTTATGTTTCTACATGCATCAATGGATCACAAACATGACATTTTCTACTTTTGTAACAGATGCCTGCCTGTATACTGCTTTTTCCCAGCTTGTCACAGACAGGGTTTGATATTGTTGTTGCCCATTTCCCAGCATGGCCTTGTTCTCCCCAACAGAGCCCAGTGTCACACATCTTGCCAGTCCCTTCCCACTCCCTGTGGAGCGAGCATGGTTCATTGTGAACTTGCTGGGCCATGTGGGTGGGTGGGGAATGTCTGTGACTCTTTCTCCAATCATGCTCCTGGCTACACACCCTTCCCAGCATGCCCATACTTCCTTTCTCTTGACTCTGTTTCCCTGTGAGGCGGTGTGACAGCAATGGCAAGATGGCTGACTGAGAAGTCCTGGTGTTTGTTGGTGCCTATTTCCCAGCATGGCCTTGTGCTTCCCACAACAGAGACAAGTGTCAGACATCTTGTTAGTCCCTTCCCACTCTCTGTGGGGTGAGCATGGTTCAGTGTGAGCTTGCTGGGCCATGTAGGTGGGTGGGGAATGTCTGTGACTGCAACTCCAATCATGCTCCTGGCTACACCCCCCTTCCCAGCATGCCCATACTTTCTTCCTCTTGACTCTGCTTACCTGTGAGGGGGGGTGACAGCAATGGCAAGATGGCTGACTGTGAAATCCTGGTGTTTGTTTGGCTACAAGTCCAAAGAGAGCCTTTGTGCTTCACATAGCAGCACCCAGTGCAGTGTATCTTTGGGTGATATTTCATTACAGTGTGAGTCAGTGCATTCTACCCAGTGAGTTGTGTGGAGTTTGTGTTGAGGGGTGTGTGTGTCTCCACATGCTGGTAAGTATGGTCAGAGCTGTCAGTCCTCCTTCCCACCCGGCCAGACATCCCACCATGAAACGTGCTTCCATTGTAGGGCGTGCACGTTGTCTTTCAGAATGTCAGTCAGTGTGTCCTGCTTCTGATTTGCGCACATGCCCTAGCAAGGCCTTGTGCTCCCCACAGCAGGAGCCAGGTATTGTGTTTGTCTGACTGGCATACACATCTTGGGATGATTATCTATTGGTTACTGTAGCTTTGCTTGCGGTGCATGGTTTCACTGTCCCCTTGCTACACAATCTTGGGTATGTTGTTTGTGTACTCACCAGGCTCGGGTATGTCTGTTAGCCCATGGACACTCTCTTGTGGTAGGATGTCCCTCACCTTCTCCTCCCAGGTCCTGAAGTAGACTGGTTTGGCAGGAGGGCCACCGCCGGTGCGCTGACTCAGGGCGTGATCTTTTTCTATGAGTTTCTTGACCCTCCTGCGTACGTCATACCACCTGTTCTGGATATCGTCCTTTGAGCGCCTTGCTGGTGCTTGGGCGTTCACCTTGTCCACAATCCTCGCCCACATCTTTGTTTTCTGTGAGATGGGGATCCTTTGGACCAATGTACCAAACAAATGTGGCTCTACTCTGATGATGTCGTCTGCCAGCACTTCTAACTCACTATCTGTGAACTTTGGATTCTTCTTTGGGGGCATGGTGCTGGGTGGTGGTGGTGAGTGATGTGTGTGTGAGGGTGCAAGTGAGGGTGGGTTGGTGTTGGTTTTGCTGGCTGTATGTGTGTGTGCTTTTGGATGAGGTGCTGATGGTGTGTGGGTTGTGTGATGGGTGAGTTGTGAGTGTGTCTGTGGTTTCTGTGTAATGGTGTTTGCTGCTGGCTGTGTCTTCTGTTTGCAAGGGATGATGGCAGGGATTGTAGTCCTTTATATAGGTGGAGTTGTGGGTGTGTCTTTGCCCCAGGTTTTTTTATTTGCTATTTATTGGCTTTGTCATTGCTTGTTTGGTCCTTTTTTTGTCTTTTTACTTTGGGTTTTGTAGGCATGAAGGAGACGTTCTTCTGACGGATACGGACACTACTGTTGTCTCGTGCGGGCTTCTCCGTCTCGTTCACGCTGCCTATCTTCTGCGTTTCATATGTGTCGGTCGCAGAGTTCTCCATTACTTGTGTGCCCAGTTGTCTGTGCGTGTCGGTCGTGTGGCTTGGTCTACATGCGAGTCGGTCTGGTTTTACATGCATTGCATCGTACTGCACGGATCGGACATCGTGGGTACGGGTCGGTCGGGTTAATTTAGGTTCGTGTCGGTCGGTGAAATTCGCGTTGGTTTTCCATCCGGATCACTATTTTCCCTACAGCTCCGTCATACGGCTTGTATTCCGTACGCGTCGGTTGTAATTCACTCGCGCTGCATTGTACTGCACGGGTCGTACGGTGTTGGTCCGTGTCAGTCGGTATTCGGTCCGGCTCCATGTTGGTAGGTTCGTTTTGCGTCCGGAATCGGAATCGGCCCCTTAGTAGGGATAGGAGAACTGTTCTTTTGGAAAGAAGGATTAAGCATATCCAACAGTATTTGCCAACATACTAAAATTAGTTCACAAAGGAAAAAATAGCACAAGAATTACAGTAATTGACAAGGATGACACAATGTGGTCAAACCAGGAAGCTGGGTTTGAACTCCCGTTTCTCGATTTCACAATGTGCAGTTCAGCTGTTACATGGACCTCTCCTCCTTCCCTCCCCTTTAACACCAATGCAGAGTGCTTTCTGTTAAATTTTTGTGATGCTAAATAAGTAAACTAGGCTCAGTAAATAAACCTATCACACCGTAAGTCCAGCTGACACAAGACATTTTTCTTGAAAAAAGTACAATATGATGTTAAGGGAAGTTAGGGCACCAGGCACTTGGGTTTCTTGCAGATATCAAATGTTCATAAACCACCACCTACGCTGGACTTTTCCAAGAGAATGACTTCAGGAGACACTCATCACCACTGTGAAGGAAATTACACACATAACCTTAACAAAAAACCCTCAGAGAGCTGCAGGTTTGTATTACGCTAAAGTAGCAAAGAAAAAGTATTGTGAAAAGAATATTTTGACAAAAGTACTGTCAACTAAAAAATATCATGGGACTAAATATAGACAATAAGAATATATATCGGGAATAGTACATTTATCCTCCAAAGTTGAACAATTTGGAGCGTCCAACTTCAAAAATAACATTTACAGCTGCAGCAGAGCTCTGAATATGACCTATGCCTCATTGAAGACTGGTAATTTTGGGCGTTATATGACATAATATTGGGGACAAATGTACTGTAATATTGTGTCAACAATATTACCACCAAAAATATTGAGTTCATATACTTTGGTCACAATTCCGATGTCGTGCGGAAGGCACTCCCAGATGCATCCGGAGGTGAACAGTACGACCGACTCGTATTGGGAGCCGGTAAACCAAACGACGCAGTACGATGCACAAAACCCTTTACTCACCAAACAACATGGTCACTCTGATTCCGTCCTCATTGTCCAAATGAAAAGCCCCAGGAACACAGAAAGGAGTTGTCCGGAGGCATTTCCAAGTCCGATTCCAAATGCCGAAGTATGATGCGTAGTTCCCATGTGCCGAAACCGTTGCAACAACCAACACATAGGGCAGCCAGAAGGAGAGTATTTCAGCTCTGATTCACGCCACAACATGAATCCTGTGAATGAAACGGTCCAGCCATGAATCCGATCGTGTATGTCATCCCCATACGCTACCTCTTTGAGCACTACTACAACCGACGCGCTCGTCGCAGAAGGTAAGTACTACACCTACATATACAGATTAACGTAAAAACCTCAAGAAAGACAATACAACAGAAATCATTGTCGCAAATACAGCCAAAAGGGGGTTGTAGAATATTACATGCATTGTGGTGTCAAACTGGGAGGCAAATGTGGTGTGTTCAAATACCCATATAAATGTTGAGTCAATATATGGGGTGGCAAATACCCACAGCAATGATTGACTTAATGGGGGGTGGCAAACACCCACAGCAATGTTGAGTTTAATATGTGGGGTGGCAAATACCCACAGCAATGTTGAGTTAATAGGGGGGTGGAAAATACCCACAGCAATGTTGAGTCAATGGGGGGTGGAAAATACCCACAACAATGTTGCATCAATAGGGGGTGGTGACAAATACCCACAGCAATGTTGCATCAATAGGGGGTGGTGGCAAATACCCACAGCAATGTTGAGTTAATAGGGTGTGGCAAATACCCACAGCATTGTTGCATCAATAGGGGGTAGTGGCAATTACCCACAGCAATGTTGTATCAATAGGGGGTGGTGGAAAATACCCACAGCAATGTTAAGTTAATAGGGGTGGTGGCAAAGACCCACAGCAATGTAGAGTCAATAGGGGGTGGCAAATACCAACAGCAATGTTGCATCAATAGGGGGTGGTGGCAAATACCCACAGCAATGTTGAGTTATTAGGGGGGTGGCAAATACCCACAGCAATGTAGTCAATAGGGGGGGTGGAAAATACCCACAACAATGTCCAGTCAATAGGGGATGACAAATACCCACAGCAATGCTGCATCAATAGGGGGTGGTGGCAAATACCCACAACAAAGTTGAGTTAATATATGGGTTGGCAAATACCCACAGCAATTTCACAGCAAATTAGTGTTTTGTTGGGGGATACACCAAATGTGTAAATGAATATCTGTGTTTGGGGGAAATACCCCCATACATGAAGATGCATATCTGGGGTAGGGGCAAATATCCCTATATTTGAAGATGCATATCTGGGGTTGGGGGAAATACCGCCATACATGAAGGTGCAAATCTGGAGTAGGGGGAAATACCCCATACTTAAAAGGTACATATCTGGGTGGGGGTAATAATCCCATACATGAAGATGCATATCTGGGGTTGGGGGAAATACCCCGATACATGAAGGTACATATCTGGGGTAGGGGGGAAATACTCCGATACATGAAGGTGACTTACATGCCTTGATAGAGGTAGTGTCTTGTCGAATACATGAATATCACTTTCAGGTCATGGCAGGTGCAGGGATTTGGCATTCAATGTAGGGTCCTTGCTGGAAGGCAAGTCACACCTGGACAGTCTGACCTACATACCACAACCTTGATCTACAGTATTGTTAATTTCACTACAAAACCTTTGTCTAGTAAAAGCACAGAGGCCAGGTTCAAGAGATGATCACAGATTGTGTAGCAATTACTTTCACAAGGCCTGAGCATCATTGTGATCACAATCTAAACATGGGTCCATAGCATGTCGTATATGTCTAATGAGGTAATGTCATCATCGGGTAGGTAGAGTTAGCACGCAAAATACTAGGGGAATAGCACATTTGACGCTGGATCGGGAATTAGAATAACCACACATATGTGTGTAACACTCAGTGAATGCATACGTCCACCACAACACACACATGCACATCGGAGGACAGCACTCTCCAATGTACTAACAAAAGTATGACATTGTGATGCATCTGTGTACAGTAAAGCACAGAGGATATCAGCACAGACAACACACGTGTCCACGGACACTCAGTACTGCATTCTGTGTCTCCAACAACAACAATACAGAAGTGGTTGTGTGATAGTTGTCATGGAAATATTTCTAGTCATAAACCATATTGTTTTTCAAACAAGCATGGGCCAACATAAATGTAGGATACTGTCCCCATGTGTGGACTGGTACAGCTGAACATAAATACCAATATGCATGTGTCTACGGACATCTTTTGCAAATATAATTCTCAGCCAATCTCCATCTAGCCCCTCAATATGTAGTGTATGCCAGAAATTAATAATCTCATTTGGAATGTGCAGATTGTGTCCTGTATAGTAGTGTAGTATAGGTATGCATGAGTCACAGGAGGTAGGATCCACAAACAGTGTTGGTGTGGCTAGTGCACAGCTCATTGATCAAGAAGATAAGCTGCCAGCACGGGGAAGGCTGCCGGGGTGGTGACTCAATCTGTGGATCAAAAACACAAGTCTCTTACTCCTCATGAAGCCAGGAAATATGTGTACATCTTGTGAGGATGAGAGACATGTGCCGAATTAAGTCCGCTTTGTCCATATTTGGCACTGAAATAATGTCCAAAATAATCCATTGAACCATCAAGGACACTTTCAACAAACAAATATTTGCATCAAGCCATTAGTCGGTATTAAATGGACACACACAAGGGCGACCCTTGCTAAACCAGATCAGAGGCAACAATTGTTGTGAGTATGATACAAATAATGGAAATGGGTGTACTGTTCCAGTGTCAAATGTGTGTGTGTTCACAGAGCCATTTGTTTTCCTCAGCACAACCACAGACATCATCATAGTGACCATCTCCCTTGGTGTCACCGTATCTCAGACATTCAAAGTCACAATGCCAGAAACAAATATCAATGTGTAGTGTACTGGCAAGTCTTGGCATGCATACCTGGGCTACTCTTACCCCAGGTAGAACACAACACACAGTCATTACTTGGACATTGATGGAGCTGTACCCCACAAAGAAAGGGATTGTCATCCATTGTTCATGCTTCATGACAGTGCAAATGTAGCAATCACCACATCCATCCCTGGGCACTTTCAACGGCCAATAATGAGTACAAATACATATGAAGGGGGAGATTCCACATATGCCAACAAACAAGTAACACAAGGCAAGGCTAGGTTGAAGAACTTTTCCACTGATGGGACTAGGATTAGCATATGACAGTGTACTCAAAGTGGACATTCACACAATCAGAAATGAAAATTAATTGGCAGACATCAAGCTGCAGACAACACATTCCACATCTACATATTCACTTTGACAACTGTATTTGTCTATAAACATACACAAATCTAACAATATGTACACATCAACATTACCTCATGGTCTGCATGAAGGATACTTGTGCTGTAGTACAGCTTATGGTTCCTTTGTCAACATTTGCCAACATTTGCCATGAGGCTGCTTTTGCGCACGACACTGCAAGCATATATTTTGTAAGACTGTTTGTGACCTTAGACAAGAGAACTGTCTGCTTTTTGTGTTCTCTGCTGTGCTCTGAGGTTTAGTCTGCACACTAGGTACAAGGTCGATCAACAATGCCCCTTGTTATTCTGTTTTGGTCAGTCTCTCACACCTAGACATAACATACTATCCACAGCTGCACTACTGGAAATCGTGTGCTTTAATATTGCAAGCTAAACATGTTTTGACACACTTGGAGTGACACCTTCATCTAGGCCTTGAGGTATGGGGTCTGCTGACAAAGCCCAGAGGTCTTATTTTTCTTGCAACAGGGAGGGTGGTTAGGTCTCTTAGTCCTTTTTTCACTGTCTTTATAAAATTACATCCCCGTTTGTATTCTATGGAATTGTGACAATGCTGACTATATTGTGTTTATGCATGTTGCTGCTAGTAACGGCACGTGTACTGTACCATAGAATGCGTAATGTAAAAAAAACATTTTAAAATATACCGCGTCTCTGATTACGCGCATTGTGGACAAGTATGAGTGACTGAGCGAAAGAGTTGTCTGGCTCCCACAATTCCCAAGAGAGAGTGACGTGTTCTGGGTTGCCTAATCATTGGTAGCTTCGCTGTAGACGGAGAACGAATGAGATACTATAGCTTGTCGATTTGGGATTTTGGGTACTAATGTGGTAGGATGGTACACCCCTATTCACTGAGGTCCTGTTTTCCTGTGCATAGTTCTGTATATGTGCAGAATCCCTGCAACATGGTACCGCCAATGTTTGGTCTGGTTCTTATTTGCGAGACGTTTGAGTAGTGCTTGTGCTTGTCCACAATACCCTCACTTCTGCCTCCAGAGACAGCTGTGACAGTGTAGCCTCCTATATTGATGTTTTTATTGGTTCTTTCAAGCTTGAGGTTTTAAAAAAGGTTTCTCTCTTTATTCTTAACTCTTGTTGTGCTGCCGATTTTTATTTTGTAATTCTTTTCTTTTCGTGATGGTGATGCAGCGTGGAATCCAAAATCCTCTCTTCTTCACAGACCAAATATCTCACTAACACATTCAATCAATACATTCATTGGTGGGGCCCATATCAACAACATTCACACCTTATTGGTCTGCTTTTCCCCAAGAGGTGAATGTTCCAAACACTGACATGAAAGGAATACCTTATGCTTATACCTAAACTTCTGGATATTCCTTCCTCGTAACCGACAGATCTTATTTAGTTGAGTTTGGTAAAGTGATTTTTCAATCCTCTAACTTACATTTCAATTTTAAAAAATTTCTATGAATAAACAACCCAACCCAATTGTCTGTGATCATTAATAAACTTTATCTTAGTTAATGCAAATTATAAGAAATCATCATTCAAGCCATAGATCACCATATTTACATAATCTGGCTAATTGTCGTCCTCTAAGTCAATCAAGTCGTCCTGCAGCACGCTACAGTCCCATAGATCGGGTCGAGACCATAAGCGCGTACCAGTCAATCTATGCCCATTAAATCAAAGATTTTCAGTTCATCACGAAATTGGGTAGCAATTCAGTCCGTCAAAGATTCAGGGAAAGAGCGCGCAACTCACTATTCTATCGGATTTTTATAATAAAATTGATGTAAATTGTAACAAATATCCGTTTTAGACTGTTCTCATTGGTGGGTTTGGGGTTGGACGGTGAAGTTCTCACATAGTCCATTGAGTTAGGTCATCGCACTTGCTGGTTCCGGTTTTTAAAGACATTCGATTGTTCCGTGTCTCTGGCAGCTTTCCCAGTATGTCCTTGATGGGTACAGCTTGCCTGGGGTCAGGACGAGGCCACTGTTGCTTACAGTAGCGCAGGCGCACTTCACCCAAAACCTCGTGGAGTGTTGTTAGTTACGTCGAGTCAAAGGTAGGCCTGGGCGGTAAATTCCGTGCCGCTCACGAAATTTGCAGAATTTGGGCAATTTCGCGTTCCGCGGAAAACGCGAAATTGCCCAAAATTCTGCGTTCCGCAACTTTGCGAAATTTTTGCTTGCTTGCGTTCTCAAAATGCGTGTTCGCGAGATATTTCTCCCCGAGCACGCAAACAGCAATTGTGAACAGGAAAAAAGTATCGCGAACAAGCAATTTCACGTGTTCGCGGAATTTCTGCGTGTTCGCGTAGATTTTTACCGTTTCGCGGAGATTTGCTTAACGCGATTACGCAAATTCCGCCCACCCCTAGTCAAAGGAGTGGCAATCTTTATGAAGGCCCAAATGGTCAACTTAAGCAAAACCAACACAAAACATAATTAAAACAAGGAAATGGCTATTAAAATGTTAAACCCACACTAATTCCCCTATATATATGTAATTATCTAGCATAATAGCAACATTCAAAGCGTTTATACTCACCTAGTGATGTCATCTGGTGCAACTTACATTTACATCACAAAAGCGACATATAACATGCAATATTTTAATTTTCTAATATTAATATGCGTACATATCTTAGTTTACGAATTATATTGGCCATGCAAATGCAAAACCTGCATGTAATTCAAACATTAATAGGGTTGATTAGTATTCCACTTCAAACATTTAATATAATTTTAATTAATTGATTATTCTAATTAGTATGCTCATGCAAATTAGAGGGGGTATACAAAATGTTGTACTACCCGCTCCATCAATCCCCCTTTGGTGATTTTATCACCACACCATCAACATTTTGTATTTCTTTACGGAACTTAAAAATTATTTCTTGCTTCCCTTCATAATTCAGTTTCCCCTATTTCTTCTCTTTTTGCTGACTCGTACATGTTTTCTTTAAACTCTTCCATTTCTATTTCATCGAGTTCTCTTTCATGTTTCTTATCTCTTCTCCTTAATCTTTCTCCTTTTAACTTTTTCTTATTTTTATTCTTTTTACAACAAATACATCCTAATCTTTTCACTAATACTAACTTTACTATGAAATCTTTAATAGCTGAGATTTTCTTTCCAATCTTTTCCCAAACACCTTCAACCTCCAGTGGTGCAATTTCGTCATGCATTTCTGTAATATTCTTAATATAGATTTTCAGATCTTTACTTTCATCAGGAATGAAAATACAACAATGTTGAACTTTCAGAATTCCACAGACTCCACCCTCTTTTGCCAATAATATATCAAGGGCAAGTCGATTTTGCATTACCATAGCACGCATGGCAACCATTTCAGTGTTTACTAGCAAGAATCCTCCAGCGGTGCTTGTTGACAAGCGATCCACTACTGTTGATAATTTTCTAATTTTGTTTGCATTCAGAGATATTCCCACTGCTGGTATCAATGCTCCAAAAATGTCACCCACAATTTCTGTCCAAGATTCTCTCTTATTACGTACTAAATAACTTCCTAAACTATGTACACCATCTTTTCCTGTATCCATATGAAAGATCTTCGGGAAAACCAGGCCTACGTAACATGTGCCATACCAATGGTCTGGCAAACGATAATATGCCCTGTTCCCACAAATGAAATATAATCCAGGAAAAACTGGATCTTTTCCACCTTTAAATCCCCATCCACCCATGATTTGGTATGTATCATGGCATTCACTATTACCTAAGAAATAATTATCATATGCAGTTTGATTCCATCTAATACACAATTTCCCTTTCTGAGGCCAATCTAAAGCCATAGTTGGACTAGCTTCACCTTTCAAGTGTTTTTCCATTTCTACATCCCAGACTGTCTTTTCCACCTTTCCTTCAGATGCCTTTCTTTGCATTTTCAGTCTCCTTTCTTCAACCATATCTAAAAATGTATTTTCCTCATTCTTTAGACTGCAAGTCAAATTGTTTTTAAATATATATTCTAATGTTAGTTCTTTGGTTTCTAAAAAGAATTCACCTAATACTTTAGCAGGTTTTCCCTCTTTAGTTTGTTAATTGCAGGTACTTGTGCGAAAATGTTATCTACGTCTGAAAAATAATATTCTAATTTTCCAGTTTTATAAAATAAACTAGCTATTACACTACATGTTATTCCATAAGTTACTGGAAGGTGATGATAAGTCACTCCCTCTGAAACAGAAGCAGGTAACTGCATACAAACGTATCAGTCCCTTACATCCATTGCCTTTACATATTCATACAATAATTTTGAAAACACATTGTTAGAAAAATCAGTTATAGACCTATCTTTATGTAAATAGTTTTTATCTATTACAGTCGGTATTACCCTTGAAATCTTCCCTACATTAGTTTTGTTCTCACTAGGACCTTTTAATGTATTTATAGTAACCTTAAAAGAAATCAGAAGAGCAAGTATGCTCCACAGAAGCATTAGTAATCCTGTACAACAGCAACACATTTTACACCATCTCTTTAAAAAGGTACATCTACCTTTGCTACTATCTATGTTTGCCATCTTTGCAAAAATGGACTGTGTCTTTTGACTTACCCTCTTCCACTTCACAACTAGTTTTTCCTAACCCAAGGCTCTAAGCTCCTACTTGGTTCTACCAGTTTTTCTCTTTTTCGTATCTGTTTTGTCTTTTACAATAATCTTCTTGGCTCATTCAGCTTGGCATTTCATCATTTTTCACTTTTCTCTCCCGATCTGTATACAGAATGTCCTGAACATCCGTTTCTTCTCCAATATCGGACAAGATAACTCTCAGGATATCAGATTCTTTGTCTTCCTCAACCACTTCTGGTACATCCACCTCTGGATTTCCTTGGCTATCCGCCTCTTCTTTCACTTCAGGCAGGGCCACATACGTCCATTCTGGTGATTTGTACTTTTGGTTAGGTTTTCTTGTTCTCTTGTTTTCCTCAATTACAATTGTCTCTCCTCCCTTTGATTTTTCCTGACTCGTTACTTCATTCACCTGTTCAGCCCTTGGTGAATTTACTTGTGTCAATCGATATCTCAACTTTTTTATTTTATTCGGCCAGACTTCGTCTTTTGCAGCTCTTTTCAACTTACTTCCTTTATCGTTCTTTTCAGTTCTCCAAGCTCTTTTACTTAGAACTCATCCTTCAGGTATTTCATCTTCGCTTTCTTCAGATTCTGTTTCAACTTGCTTATTACTCTTAACAATTTATTTTCCACCACTGGTTTTGTTTCCCCTACTTCTGCCCCTCCTCGAATCTCCGACACGCAATCTTCCTGCTGACTAATTATCCCTTCACCTGACTGGATGTTGCTGTTTCCTACGCCTCCTCGGGGGTCTTCCGCAGAAATCTGTCCCTTTCTCTCTGTACCTGTCACCTGTCCATCTATATGAGTTATTTCAGGTGGAATTTCTCTCAATCTTTCATCTGGCACTTCCTTTTCATTAATTTCTTTAATCGTCTCTTCATTGTCTTTCTCTTTGTTCTTCCCTTGTTCTTTCCTGGAACATTGCGTTCCTTGTTCAATTTCGGAATCTGAACTGGTATCAGAAATCTGTAATCTTCTTCTCAGGGAACTACTTCTGGGGACCAAAGTTAGACTTGGTTCTCCTTCCCCCTTGCAGAGTTTTCTCGTGTTTTTGACTCTCCGTCATCTGACTCAGTACTGGATTTTGATTCACCAAAATATTATTTTTTCGTGCTGTCCACAGGATTTGGAATTCTCAATGTATGACTTGCATGGATCCAGTTTTTAAATCCAGCACACTTTACAGCTGTCGTTGTGGTCAGAATGACTTGTCTTGGTTTGCCCCACCTTGGAACCAAACAGTTTCTTCTTCTGTGGACCTTAATTCTTACCCAATCTCCTAGGCTCAGATCATGTGCTGTCTTCTTTTCAAGGTTGGTGGCATCCGCTCCAACCTGATGAAACACAGAATGAACTGCGTCAGCCAGGCTTTTACAGTATTGCAACACCATGTCATCAGTTATAGTCATCAGTTTGTTGACTGGTATAAACACGTGCCACATGGCTCGTCCCATGATGATTTCATGGGGGCTTAACCCTGTAGTTCTGTCTGGAATTGATCTAATAGTCATGAGTACCAGAGGCAAGACATCAGGCCATTTCATACCTGTGGCTAAACACATTTTCCCTATTCTATTTTTGATAGTACCATTCATTTGTTCCACCACACCAGAAGCCTCTGGTCGGTAGGCACAATGTAGTTTCTGTTGTACATTCAATGCTTCACAAATTAGTTTTATGATCTCATTATGGAAATGTCCTCCTCGGTCTGATTCAATTGTCACTGGGAACCCAAATCTAGGGATAAATTCTCTCAAAAGTAATTTTGCCACTGTCATCCCATCATTTCTCCTTGTTGGAAATGCCTCTACCCATCTGGAAAATAAGCAGACCATCACCAAAACATACCTCAACCTGCTACAGGGGGGCATCTCAATGAAATCCACTTGCATTCTGGTAAAAGGCCCTCCTTCTCTACCTATTGTTCCTAGACTCACTACTGTCTTCCTCCCAGGATTGTATTGCTGACATATTAGGCATCTTTGACAAAGACTTTCTGCCACAACTCTGAACTTTGCATTGTACCAGGTCTGTTTAAATGACCTCATCATAGCATCTCTCCCTATGTGTCCCTGACCATGATACATCCGTGCCATGGTAGACATCATGCTATCAGGCATAACTGGTCTTCCATCTCGATAAACCCACACATGATCCTTCTCTCTTGGTGCACATCCCACAGTGTTAGTAAACATCAAAGAGCAAGAAATTATTTCCCTTTCCTTAGCCCGATTAATAGAATTCTGATTACGTGCACAGTATTGTGCCATGTCATTGGCATATCTGTTTCCTGTGGCGATATAATCACCACTGTGACTATGGGCAGCACACTTGACAACAGCCAATTGCCTAGGCAGCTGTATCGCCTCAAGCAACTTTCCAACCACTTCAGCATTCTTAATGGGAGTTCTACTTGAGGTTAAGAATCCTCTTTGCAGCCATAGTTGGCCGAAATCATGGGCCACTCCAAAGCCGTACTGACTGTCAGTTATCACAGTCACCCTCACACTTTTCCCAATCTTGCACGCTCTAGTCAGAGCCACGAGCTCCGCTACTTGGGCTGATTTTACTCCTTTCAGATAGGATGCTTCCATTACTGCTGCAAATGTGCATACAGCATATGCTGCACTCACACCCCTTCGTCTGTTCTCAAACAAGACCCATCAACAAACATCACAAAATCACTTTCCGGTAAAGGTACATCCTTTATGTCCGGTCGTGGTTTTGTACAAAAATCTAGTACATCCAGGCAGTCATGATCTGCTTCATCTCTGACTTCCACATTTTCAGCGTCAGGTAACAATGTTGAAGGATTCACATTCAAATATCTCACAAGACTTACATTTGTTGCACCTAATATGACCTTTTCATACTTAGTCAGCCGACGATGTGTCATATACTGAGTACGACTCCTTGTTAAAAGAATCACCACATCATGAGGTACAAACACTTTCACCGGATATCCCATCACAATCCCCACACTCTGCTCCAGACTTCGACATGTAGCAGCTACTGCTTTCAAACATCCAGGTAAGGCCACAGCTACTGGATCAAGCATTCATGAAAAATATGCAATTGGTCTCCTCAATTTTCCATGCTTCTGTATCAACACAGAGAGTGCACATCCATTTCTCTCACTGCAATACAACTCAAACTCTTTTTCATAATCAGGCATACCTAATGCAGGTGCTTCACACAACCTATCTCTCAACTGTTTAAATGCTGCCAATTCTTCCTTATTCAAATCAATGGGATCTTTCACATCACTTCTCGTCAGTCGCAATTACAATTGTCTCTCCTTCCTTTGATTTTTCCTGATTCGTTACTTCATTCACCTGTTCAGCCCTTGGTGAATTTACTCGTGTCAATCGATATCTCAACTTTTTTATTTTATTCGGCCAGACGTCGTCTTTTGCAGCTCTTTTCAACTTACTTCCTTTATCGTTCTTTTCAGTTACTGCAATCAAGGAAAAGTTACTGATCCACTAGTGACAATATCCAACCATTCCCAGAAACATTCTCACCTCTCTTTGAGTCATAGGAGCTCTCATTCCTTTTATGATCCTGATTCTGTCCATCGTTATTTTTCTTAGTCCTTTCTCAATGTTATGTCCCTTCTTTCTTGCAAAATTGCAATTTTGATGGTGACACCTTCAGTCCTCCATCTGCCAAATGATTCAACAATGCTATAGTGTCTATCTCACAGACTTCACGAATTTTCGATGCCACAAGGAGGTCGTCAATATATTGAACTAACACTGAATTTTCTGGCATTTCTAGGCTTTCCAAAGATTTCTTCAATAGCTGATTAAATATTGAAGAGCTTTCTGTATACCCCTGTGGAATTCGGCACCAAGCCAAAATACGCTTGCCGAAACGAAATGCAAAAATTCGCTGACTGTCATGGTGCAATGGGATGGAAAAGAAAGCATGGCATAAATCAATCACTGTATACCATTCTGCATCATGGGGAATCTGATATAAAATAACTGATGGATTTGGTACAATGGGACAGCATGCCACAACAATTTTGTTTACCTTTCTCAGATCTTGCACTATCCTGAACTTCCCATTAGGCTTTTTCAGTCCCATTATTGGTGAATTGCATGGACTGCTCATTATTTCTCTCAAAATTCCCTGTCTTATCATTTTCTCTATCACAGGAGTTACTCCTTCAATTATCTCAGGTGTCAATTTATATTGAGGGACATTTGGATAGCTTACTCCTTCTTTTACTGTTATTTTTACTGGATCTACATTTCTCATTAATCCCACATCTTCTCCAGTGAAGTCCCAAACTTCTGCTTTCACGGACTGTTTTAATTCTTTAGGTAATTCATCAGGGTTAAATACAGTATAGGTTTCAATAACCTCATCTTCCCTGTTGGCTATTGTCATTTTATACAACACATCATCATCTGAGGTTTCAAATGCTATCCCATCCGTAGTACAAAATATAGTGCAATTCATTTTGCACAACAAATCCCTACCTAATAAATTCACAGGACTGGTATCGCATACAAAAAAGCGGTGCATTTCTGAAAATTTCCCTATGCTAACTTTCACTGGTTCTGTAAGATAAGTTTTAATCTGTCTGTTGGATACACCAACTACTTGGATTGTTTCATCCGAGAGAGGAAGATTCTTGACATCAGCTGATCTAACAGTTGATCGAGTAGCACCAGTATCCAATAGGAAAGTAATATTTTCGTCATTAACCTTCCCATCTACAAATGGACCTGTCTGATCTACTTCTAGAGTTGCGCCAAGTATGCACTCTTCTTCCTCCCTTCGGCACCGTCAATAACCCTCTTCTGAGTCACTCTCATCGCGTTGTAGCCAATACTGTGAAACAGCACTAGCGCGGGGTAGCTTGTTTACCTGTTCTTCATAGTAGAATCCTGTTTCGCTACTATACTTCTGAGAGTTTCTGCTCTGTGGAAAAGGCGGTTTTGGCACCTGATTCGGTTGGGCAACAACCTGCTGCTGTCGCTGCAGTTGACTACTCACCTCATTCTGCACCAGTGGATTCAATGATGCATTTTCATTGTTAGAACTTGGGGGAGATTTACACTCGGATTTCCAATGCCCAACCTACCGCAATTATGACATGGGAATTTCTTTTTAGCTTCTTCTATATTAAAGCTTCCTTTTCCTTTTCCAGGACCAAATTTCTGTCTTATTCCTGTGTTATTTGCTTGTTCTGCTGATTGAGCTTCCTGCCTCTCTGCTACTTTTACCTGTACCCACATAGCCTTTTCTTTCAATTTTCGCTGTTTTGCTTCAATCTCATCACTGAAATATTTAGCATGTCTTAGTACTTCATCTATTTTCTTATTTTGCCAATCAACAGTATGTTGTTTTATCATTTCACTAATTTCTGGACGTAGACCATATACAAATCTGTATACAAAATGACTCAAATCCTTTTCACTCAAATTTTCATCTCCACTAAACTGTTTAAAAGCCAAGATCAGCCTTTCATAATATGCATGCACTGACTCTTTACTTTCTTGGTGTGTTCGGTCAATTTTCACCCAATCTGTCTCTTTAGGAGGTACCTTGTTTTTCAAAAATGCAATAACTTGTTCATATTTCTTCATTACTTCGGGGTCTGGAGCCCCTGTTTTTGGATCCCTAGGATATTCCTGAGTTGGCCAATTGATCATGAGCTTGCACTCTGTCCATAAATCTGCTGGTACTGTTATGTCAAAAAGACTATTCAAGTCAATCCATAATACTTTAGACAATTTGACAAATCTATCCACCTGCCTATACCACTCAACAGGCTTCACGCGCAGTTGAGGGAAATCATTTGTAAAGGACAAAATGTCCTGTCTTGTCCATGGGACATGGACATATCCTCCTCCTAGAATCTCTCTCTTAGGGCATTCTGTCACTACCTTTTCTTTTTCTCTTACAGGCAATGCTGCAAATGTCTTATCTGAGGCATCGTCTCGTTTTCTATACCACCTGCTTTTCCATTTTTCCATATCTCCCCATTTTCTCAGTAAGACAATTATTTCCTTAATCTGACTTATCCGTCCTGTGGTATTCAAATTTTCAATATTTTTTTCAGTGAAATCAATTCGATATGGTTTTTGCAAAGCCTTTACCCTTTCAATATCTATTCCCATTTCATTTGCTACTTCTTCTAGTCGCTCATGTAGGTATTTTGCTCTCCATGTCACACTTTTGCACAGAAATAGTAATTCTTCATCTTGGTAAGTTTTTAATTTCTCTGTGGGGATAGTTCCTACTATGAATTCTTCCAGTACCATTCGTAATTTGGCCACATCTATTGATTGGGATTCTTTGTCTTTTCTCTGTAAACGTCTTAACCAATCACTTAATTCTTCTGTAGATGGACCTACTGGTTTCTCTTTACTACCTTGTTCCAAATTCTTTTGTGCTTCCAATATTGACTCCACTGTCGTTATACTCTTTTCAGTAAAATTCTGACTTATAAATGGATTGCTTGAAACATTTGGTTTGATCATACCTATTGTCTGTCTCCATGGATTCTCATTTTGGTTCGGTTTTGGCTGCTCAACCTGTTTATGGCTTTTATAAGGAACTGTCAAACAATGTTCACTATCCTTTTGCTTATCAAAAATAGGCATTACCGGACCTATCGTCACTGGAACTGTTACAGCTTCCAGATTTTTAGTCAGTTCCCTTTTTTTCTCTGTTAATTCTAAGGTTGTTTTGGCTAATTCTGCTGAATTTTCACCATTTACTCTACTCTCTGACTTCTTTTCTACCTCTCTAATGGAGTTATTTTTCTCAAAATCTTGAGTCATTGTTTCTGTCTTTATAATTCGTAAAGTTTCTTTCATTGGGGCACTTGGTGTTAATATCTCTGGCTCTGGTCGATACGAAGGTGGATTTTTATAAAACATGTCATCAAGAACATCATCATCAGATTCTTTCACTCCATACCCTCTCGATCCTGTATTATGTCTTTTCTCTGTACATTTTCGTCCTCCATTATCCTCCGCCGTTCTTACAGGAAACAATCCTTCAGTCATACTAGCATTCCGCCACCTTCTCATTCGATCATCATGATTTTCATGTCCGTACTGTCTCCCAAACATGTACCTATATCTTCCACCACTCCTCTGTCTCTCTCGATCATGCATCTCTTCTTCCCATTCTGTCAATGCTTCAAATTGTGTTGGTCTAGGTCTTGGTTCTAAATTCATCATTTTCTCTCTTAAGTTTCTCAGAACTGCCAAGTTAAAAGAACCATGTTCTGGGAAAGCCAAGACTTCATCATCCCTCGTATATTTTACCCAGTTATCCAACCAAATACAAGTATGATATCCATATTTCGCAACCATAAAGGATGCAGGGGTTTTTGGTGGAGGAAGTAACTGTCCTTCCCTTGTCACAATCGGTTTGTCCCTTTTGAACCACCTTTTAATTTTTCCCAAACAGGACTTTTTCTCCTTTTCTGGTGGATCGTAATACATTTTTCCTGTCTTTCGTGTATCGCTAGTCTCTCCTTACGACTGTACTGTTATTCTGTCCAATCGTAGCGCGACTCACACTAACGCACCAATCCGGAGCGTCTGCGTCACTTCTGTGATTCTCCAATCCAAGCGTGACTCTCACTAATGCACCAATCGGGAGCGTCCACGTCACTTCTGTGATTCTCCAATCCAAGCGCGACTCTCACTAACGCACCAATCAGGAGTGTCTATGCCTCCAGCTAACTGACCAATCCCAGCGCGGTCTTTCTGATGTCAACAACCGCTGCTCCTACTCCTGTTTCTACTGACCCCTCCTTTAGAAAATTTCTCAGTACGTTTCCAAACCTTTTAATTTACAAAATCTGTTAGTAACTACATAAAAACACCACCATTGTCAGCTTCGCTAACCAAAGAATAGAAAAAAGACCCTTTCCACAAGAATTCCGTCTTTCCCGAGAGCAGCGCTTACCTCTGCCCTACTACGGAATCATTACTTCCGTTAATAAAGTAGCACATCCCTCTACCTTACCCTTCTAGCAAGCATTAGCTAACTGCTTCTCTAGAATTAAGACACCTAGTGGGAGACCCAATGCTCCTGAGAAATAAAACTAGAGTTTCGCAATTAACCGGAATGCCTTTTCATTCACGCAGTTTCATACGGAAAAATGTAGTACATTCACACAGAATTCTGTCTTTCCCGAGAGCAGCACTTACCTCTGCCCTACTACAGAGTTATTACACTCGTTAATAAAGTAGCACCTCCCTCTATTTTTGCCTTCTATCAAGCTCAGAGAACACATGCTACCTTTTCAGTAATAAGCGTTATCAGAGTACCTTTTGGCCTCCTGGTACCTAAGACCAAAATTTCACAGGTAACCTTTGCTAACATGCACACTTCTCTCATACAGAAAATGTTTCTAATGGTACCACACGATGATGTTACCAAATCAAACCCAGACAATGCGTCGTGCAACTTCACTTGTTACACGTTTCCCCTGTGTGCCTACAGGGCAACAAAAATTCCGTCTTTCCCGAGAGCAGCGCTTACCTCTGCCCTACTACGGAACTGTTACAAACATCCGACTTCCTACATCCCAGAAGCCATGCAAACAACATGGAACTCGACGTAACTCAACATATAGTGTTAGTACATGAACCAATATCAATCAATAATCAATACTCAATAAGCAATGTACAAGCAATAATCACCAAACCAAACCAATAAAAATCATCATCCTGCTACCAGAAAAACTGATGCAGCGTGCAATCCAAAATCCTCTCTTCTTCACAGACCAAGGTGCCGATTCCGATCCGTTAAAAAAATTCCCCATACGACTCGTATCCGGAATTTTTTCCGTACGAATCGTACAAGTCCCGTACAAACTGGCAAGTACGATCCGTATGGGAAAAAGTCCATATGAATCGCATTGGGAAAATTCCCCCACACTTACTCGGGTCGGAAAACGTGTCCGACACGTCCCCGGACGTTTTTACGTGCAAATGTGAATACCGAAGTCCGAGAGGGCAAGTACGATTCGTACCGTGCGTCCGAAGTTACAACCATATGGAAAAAACACCGTACGGACCGAACTCCCATAGCAACCATGGTGACATGTGCTTGCATACGCGCCGAACCCCCCCCAGCCCCTGTATGTATGCGCCTAACCCCCCCAGCCTCCGTATGTACGCGCCAAACCCCCCCCAGCCCCCGTATGTACGCGCCGAACCCCCACCCCCGTAGGTATGGTGCGGAACCCCAGCCCCCCCCCCCCCGCAGGTACGGACCGTACCCCCACCCGTGTATGTACGGACCGTACGCCCACCCCACCAGTGTATGCACGGACCGTACCCCCCCAGTGTATGTATGGAGCGTCCCCCCAGTGTATGTACGGACCGTACGCCCACCCCACCAGTGCATGTACGGACCGTACGCCCACCCCACCAGTGTATGTACGGACCGTACCCCCCCAGTGTATGTATGGAGCGTACCCCCCACCCAGTGTATGTACAGACCGTACGCCGACCCCACCAGTGTATGTACAGACCGTACCCCCACCCGTGTATGTATGGAGCATACCCAGACCCGCGTATGTTTGGAGCTTACCCCCACCCGTGTATGTACGGACCGTACCCCCACCCGTGTATGTATGGAGCGTACCCCCCCAGTGTATGTACGGACCGTACGCCCACCCCACCAGTGTATGTATGGACTGTACCCCCCCAGTGTATGTATGGAGCGTACCCTCCCCCAGTGTATGTACCGACCGTACGCCCACCCCACCAGTGTATGTACGGACCGTACTCCCCCTCAGTGTATGTATGGAGCGTACCCCACCAGTGTATGTACGGACCGTACGCCCACCCCACCAGTGTATGTACGGACCGTACCCCCCCAGTGTATGTATGGAGCGAACCCCCCCCAGTGTATGTACGGATCGTACACCCACCCCACCAGTGTATGTACGGACCGTACCCCCCCCCAGTGTATGTATGGAGCGTACCCCCCCAGTGTATGTACGGACCGTACGCCCACCCCACCAGTGTATGTATGGACCATACCCCCCCAGTGTATGTATGGAGCGTACCCCCCCCCAGTGTATGTACGGACCATACGCCCACCCTACCAGTGTATGTACGGACCGTACCCCCTCAGTGTATGTATGGAGCGTACCCCCCCAGTGTATGTACGGACCGTACGCCCACCCCCCCAGTGTATGTACGGACCATACCCCCACCAGTGTATGTATGGAGCGTACCCCCCCAGTGTATGTACGGACCGTACGCCCACCCCACCAGTGTATGTATGGACCGTACCCCCCCAGTGTATGTATGGAACGTACCCCCCCAGTGTATGTATGGACCGTACGCCCACCCCACCAGTGTATGTACGGACCGTAACCCCCCCAGTGTATGTATGGAGCGTACCCCCCCAGTGTATGTTCGGACCGTACGCCCACCCCACCAGTGTATGTACGGACCGTACCCCCCCAGTGTATGTATGGAGCGTACCCCCTCAGTGTATGTACGGACCGTACGCCCACCCCCCCAGTGTATGTACGGACCGTACCCCCACCCATGTATGTACGGAGCAAACCCACACCCCACCAGTCTAAGTACGGAGCGTACCCCAGGCCCCAACACCAGTACCCTCACCCAACATCGCGCATGTACGAGTCGTATCAAAGGCAGAGCAAAGTACAGCACAGTACAACAAAATGACCGATGTACGCACCGTACAGACGCTAAAAACACTCGTACACAACCAGGACAAAGCAATACAACACAAGAAGATCAATTCGATTCGCACAAAGCCACAAAACATGTCCAACAAGCCCAAATACAACCTATTCACTGACCAGCAACTGCCAAACAGCTAAACAGAGGCCCAAAACACAACCACTCCTTATAAGACACCCACCCAAAGTTCAAACACAGCCACACCCAACAAAGGGACCAATAAAAAGGCCCAACACACACAAACCATGATCCTTTGCAACAGATCCACTGCTGCCAGACCACAGAGACAACGCACTGCACCACACTACATCCATCAATACACCCTACACTTGCACACCTTCACACAACCATCCTCAAAAACACCCCCTCATCACATTCACACACACACCTTCACAACCACACCCACACACCCACAACCATCCACACCCACACCCCCCACAACCATCCACACCCACACCCCTCACCAAGGCCACTACCAAGAATCCAAAGTTCACTAGCCGAGAGTTGGAGATCCTTGTCGACCAAATCATCATAGTCGAGCCACAGCTCTTTGGAACATTGGTCAGACAGACCAGCATATCAGCAAAATCAGCCATGTGGCAGAGGATTGTCGATGCTGTCAATGCTGTTGGGGCTACCAGAAGGACCAGGCATGAATGCCAAGCCAGGTGGTACGATCTGCGGAGGCGGGTCTGAGCAAAAATGACGGAGGAGCACAACCAGGCCAATATCACTGGAGGAGGGCCGCCCTGCAGACTGGTACAGTACCATCCCTGGGAGGAGAAGGTGATGGCCACGCTGCCGCCGGTGGGAGTGCACGGAGTAGAAGGACTCCGAGAGCCTGGTGAGTACACAAACACCACACCTCACATGGGGGGAACGCCATACACAACCAAAATCACAATCATGCACGCAACCACCCCAAAGCTATCGCCTGACTCAACCACACTCCAAAAACACGCACATGCCACTAGCGCCACCATGCCCCATGCACCCAGCTAGACAATGCCAAGTCACAGGCCACAAAAATCACCAACACAAGACACGGTAACCCGGATGGCGGGAGGGTGGGCCTCAAAAATCACATAGTGCAACTCAGAAGCAGACAACAATGCCCTCACAGCCAGACAAACAGTGTGTCCCCACACAGTAAAGACTTGCATGCAAATGGCGGACGCCTTGCATGAAGACATGGGTGTGAAGGCACATTTAGCACATAACAGCAGCTAATGAGCAGGCAACACTTTGAAAGAGTGGCAGCACAAAACACCACAGCAGCGCAGACCCAGCCACCACACCCAATGGGTGCCTGGATATTTGAAACAAACCCACATTAACAAGCCAAGGGCCATTCAAAGACCTGCAAACTGTGTGTGCCTAGGAAGCTGGGCTGAGGGGACAGAGGGTGACAGACAGAGGGAGGGAGAGGGGGAGAGAGCGGGAGGGAGACAGAGGGGGACACAGGGAGACAGACAGAGGGAGGAGGCAGACACAGGGAGGGAGAAAGGGAGACACAGGGAGACGGACGGAGGGAGGAGGCTGACACAGGGAGGGAGGGAGAGGGGGAGAGAGAGGGAGTGAGAAAGGGAGACACAGGGAGACGGACGGAGGGAGGAGGCTGACACAGGGAGGGAGGGAGAGGGGGAGAGAGAGGGAGTGAGAAAGGGAGACACAGGGAGATGGACGGAGGGAGGAGGCTGACACAGGGAGGGAGAAAGGGAGACACAGGGAGACCAATTCACCCTTGGGTGGTGTGGGAATGTCTGCTCGTCAGCAGGTGGACTGCGTGCATGTAGACAAGGGTAGGGAGTGCCTAAATCACCCTCTCTTCTCTATGGCAAAATACTGGGCCATGTGTCAACCTGTGCACGAGTAGATCGTCACCTACCTGCATTCTCTAAGTGTGTAGAACAACACCATTTGCCCACGTACAGTGCAACAGGGAAGCCGGCAATGCATGGCTTGCCACACCTGCTCACTCCACTGCTGACTGCAGTCACAAATTACACAGCAAGTAAGAGTGTGTCACACATAGGTAAAGTCTCAAAAGCTGTGTCCACGGGACATACCCATGCACAAGTGCACTGTGAGCGAAATGCGAGACATATCCAACTACCCAGAGGAACTGTGCCAACTGTGAAGCAAATGAAACATGGATGTCGCATGTAACACAAGTAACATTGTCTCTCTCACACACAGGTCAACGCCGTCGATCTCCCCCCAACACTGGGGGGGAAGACTCACAGGACCAGCCTCAGCGTGAAGAGGACCCCACCGGCAGCGACGACTCTCACCACTCCGTGGATGACCCAGACCAACCTGGCTCCTCTGGTGTCCAACCACCTGCAGCACCTGCGTCAGGTACAACTGTGCCAACCACCACCCCCATTCCTGCCACATCCCAGGAGACACCCAGGAGCCCTGCCCTCACACAACAACACAGCCAGTCTGTCCAGGAGGGACAAGGTTCTCCGTGCACCCAGGAGGAGGCAGGCGACACCGCAAATGCCATCCCTCAGGGGTCCCGGAGACCCGATGTGCCCACAACGGCAGGCCAGGTGCAAGTGGGCAGGGGTGGTGGGAGTGGAGGATGGTGGAGGCGCAAACCTGACCAGTTGGCTCAGGAACCGGTAATGTCACACGTCAGCAACATCCTCGACACATACCGGCGTGACACCAGGGGCCTCAGCCAGGTAGTGGAGACCCTCAATGAGATCAAGAACATGCAGGCCGAGCAATATGCCAGTCAACAGCGACACCAAGGACGGATGGAGGCAAGACAGGCTGAGCTCGTGGCGGTGCAAACGGAAATGACACGTGTACTCCGTCGGATTGCCGACAACATGGGCAACCCTCCCTGTGCCACCAGGCGAAAAACATCACCACCCACAGGGAGGGATCAGGAGGAGGAGGATTCATCCGACGGAGCATCCCAAGCATCGTCACGGCCTGCATCTGAGGGTCCCCGCAGGAAGGTGGGTCGTCCACGCAAAATACCGTGAGAGTCAGCGGAACATCACCATCTCCCAGGTCACCTGGCCTGGCACCTGGCCCTCTGGCCCAACAGCGGCACATCAGCAAATGGCATTCTCTTCCACATGGACTTGCTGGTCACTGTCTGACCAATGTTGACAAAGACTGTGGCATGGACTTTGATGATTTCCAATGGCAAGGATACCAACTCCCCCAGTGAACTTTGGATTCTACACACCCGGAAAGCACCTCTTGGCAACCCCCCCCCCAACACGTACACCAACACAAATAAAACTTTCACAATCAAGAGATGATGCCTACATTTTGCATTATTCCAATACATGTGTGTTGTAAAGTCTAACCATGCCTGAGTTCATATATGACTGCAACCATCCATACCCTGGGGTCTGAGTCTGCCACAGGACACACATGGGTCACAATGTATCATCCAAGACAGACATGGAGCACCATACACACCCGTGATGGGCCCAACCAGCTCAGGGGGTGCACGCACAACCGTGCCGACACACATATTTAGTAGAGCAACAGTCATGCGCAGAGGTCAGGTATCATGTGGAGTGTCCTGGGGGGCGCCCAGGTATGTGTAGACAGGAGGCAGAACCATGTCCTGCAAGCTGGAGTCAGGTGGATGCGGAGAATGGTGGCCTGGCCAACGTAGGATGCATGGGGATGGCACATGTCACAATACCTACTCAGTCATGGACATCATGCACAATACAGATTATAATCCCTGATAAACAGCTTGCATCTTGCCCCTCTACACATAGACACATAGCCACTATCACTGAGAACTATACCAGACATGCCGTATGCACCGTGGCAACAGACCAGCATTGACTGAGAAGAGGCACGGTAAACACCCAAAATATCGATTCCAAAATATCTACTGCCCAGAATATCGAAGTTAAAATATAGAGTGGACAGAATATCGACTCTACACAATATAGATAGGTCAGAATATCGAAATTGGGGTACAAAATATCGATTACCAAAATATAGACCTTAAAAATATAGATTACCAAAATATAGACCTTAAAAATATCGAATAACATGATATCGAATTTTAAAATATAGATTACCATAATATCGAATTTTGTTTTGTGTTATGTATGGTAGTATATGTGTTAAAATGATGTATTATTGTTGTAATGTATGTTTAATTTATTTAAACAAATGAATGTTATGTAATTTAATTATTGCGTAATTTAATTCCGTAGCGGGTTGTGGGTTTATAGGGGAATAGGGTGGGAAGTAATTTAATTATGGTAAATTAAATGTTAATTATATTTATATGTTTTGATAATTAATTAATTGATAATTAATTATTAATTGGTAATTTATTTTTATTAATTGGTAATTAATTTATATTAATTGATTAATTGATAATTATGTTAATTGTATTTGTTATTAATAGGAGCGGGCTGTGGGTTTGTAGGGGAATAGGGTGGGAAGTAATTTAATTATGGTTAATTAAATGTTAATTATATTTATATGTTTTGATAATTAATTAATTGATAATTAATTATTAATTGGTAATTTATTTTTATTAATTGGTAATTAATTTATATTAATTGATTATTTGATAATTATGTTAATTGTATTTGTTATTAATAGGAGCGGGTTGTGGGTTTGTAGGGGAATTGGGTGGGAAGTAAATTAATTGTAATAAAGTAAATAATTAATTTTTTATTTATGTGTATTGATAATTGATACATAATTTGTAATTGGTAATTAATTATTATTAATTGGTATTACATTTTTATCAATTGATAATTAATATTTTTAAATGGTAATTAATTGTTATTAATTGGTAATTATTTTTAATTAACTTTTTATCAGTATTGATAATTAATGTCATTTTATATTTAATTTAAATCATTACTTTCCCTACTTTTTCACTCTCTGGAGTGGGAATAGTAATTTTTACCTCTACGCTATCCAACGCTTTCCCTACTGTTGCACCGTTTGGAGTTGGAATAGTAATTTTTACCCCTACGCTATCCAACGTTTTCCCTACTGTTGCACTCACTGGAGTGGGAATAGTAATTTGTACCTCTACGCTATCCAAAGCTTTCCCTACTGTTGCACTCTCTGGAGTGGGAATAGTAATTTTTACCCCTACGCTATCCAACGTTTTCCCTACTGTTGCACTCACTGGAGTGGGAATAGTAATTTTTACCCCTACGCTATCCAACGCTTTCCCTACTGTTGCACTCTCTGGAGTGGGAATAGTAATTTTTACCCCTACGCTATCCAACGTTTTCCCTGCTGTTGCACTCACTGGAGAGGGAATAGTAATTTTTACCCCTACGCTATCCAACGCTTTCCCTACTGTTGCACTCTCTGGAGTGGGAATAGTAATTTTTACCCCTACGCTATCCAACGTTTTCCCTACTGTTGCACTCACTGGAGTGGGAATAGTCATTTTTACCTCTACGCTATCCAACGCTTTCCCTACTGTTGCACTCTCTGGAGTGGGAATAGTAATTTTTACCCCTACGCTATCCAACGTTTTCCCTACTGTTGCACTCACTGGAGTGGGAATAGTAATTTTTACCCCTACGCTATCCAACGCTTTCCCTACTGTTGCACTCACTGGAGTGGGAATAGTAATTTTTACGCTCTCAGTATCCAACAAAATCTCGACTTTTTTTAAATTACTTATATTATGTTTACATTTTAAGCTATTTTATATTATATTATATATGTTTTATTTAATTGTTTTTAATATTTAATTAATTTTATATTATTTTTAATACATTTAAAAAATTCGATTTTTTGGCTAACTATATTTTGACAGTCTATATTTTGGAATCGATATTTTAGTACTTACCTGTTTGTAGATAGGGAGTCGATATTCTGTCCCTCGATATTTTAGTGTCGATTTTTTGTATAGTCTATATTTTGTCCCTCGATATTTATTCACTGAACCAAGAGGCACCTTGGAGGCATAGGGTCACCTTTATTAGTCATGTATTCCGGATTGCAAAGGCAACTCGGATTACACGTACACAGGTCATGTGGAGTGACATTTGGGTCCAACACTGGCACCCCCCTTCTGCACCACATATGCTTGAAATCCATGGAACTGGAACACAAGTGACGGGTAACAGCTAAACACCCCCTGCTGCTCACGGAGAGGCTGCTATACACCATTGATCCTCTGATGTGGAAGTCCCACACCATGTCAAGCCGATGCAAACCGTATGTTTCCAAGGGCAGTGTGACACACATTGATGCCTTCATCACAATCCACTATCCCATTACAGATGACTGTCAACACGTCTGACCATCTATTCAGTTGAATCCAGCTACATGTCATGTGCCCCATGGTGATGCTACATGTCTGCAGAGGAACCAAACATCAACAGGAGCAGTGTGCACACATTCTAAACAAATACCACACCCAAAAACCCATGCTGCATCCCTTACCCTAAGGAGATTTCCAAACTTGTCCGTGCATGTAACGCTGAGTCAGCCAGCACACGTTGCTGTGTCCATGAGAAATAGCAGTGCCACAACAATGCAACCAGCAGACGGCATGCGCAAGTACCTGTGGATGAGAGACACACAAGAAGTCAGCCACAAGAAGCACATCCACTTGCATGTGCATGTACTCGACACATATAAGGATGACAACATGCTAGGTGACAATAATGACTCCGGAAATACACTCATCAATTGCACCATCACTCGAGCGACACATCCAAACACACCTCTGACTCATGTGGCATACATGCAGATGGACACACACATTCCAACACATGCCACACAAGGCCCAATGCGTGCACACTCAGACACTGCAACTCACCACTAAGCAAAGAAGTTGCGTATGAGCCGACTCCGGATGTCCTCAACCGCCTCCTCCTCCTCCACATCACTTGCCTCATCACCAAGGCCTACATCCTCCACGGGTGGATGGTCCTGATCATCCTGATCCAGGATGAGTGGCACAGCTTTCTCAACTGCCATGTTGTGCAGCATGCAGCACACCATGAAGATTTTGCAGCCCTTCACCGGTGCATATGGGAGTGCGCCGCCGGTCTTGTGTAGGCACCGGAATCGGCTCTTCAGAAGGCCAAACGACCTCTCTATCACTCGCCTGGTCCGGCCATGGGCGGTGTTGTAGCGGTGCTGGGCAGCCGTGCTGGGTTTGCGGAGAGGCGTGATCAGCCATGGCATGTTGGGATAGCCAGCGTCCCCTACATGGAAACAACATGGACAAAAGTAGGTCAGGAGAAGCTGTCAGACAGGAATAGTACGCTAAATACAGGAGTGACAGAGTGTACCCACCAACAACACATGCTCGTTCGTTGCGCAGCTGCAGCATCATTTCAGGCACCCTGCTACGCCTCATGATGTAGGCATCGTGTGCTGATCCTGGAAAACGAGCACAGACATGGGAAATCACCATGTTGGACATACACACCACAAGGGCATTAATGGAGTGGTAGTGCTTGCGATTCCTGTACGCTACCTCCTGTGCCTGTGGTGGTTCCAAAGCCACATGTGTCCCATCTATGGACCCAATGACATGGGGCATCCCTCCCAGGGCATAGAACTCACGCTTGACACGTGTCAACTGCTCAGGAGTTGGGAATTTAATGAACTCATCCAGGTGCAGCAACATGGCCTCTAAAAAATCATGCAGAACCCGGCTAAACATTGTTTGAGACATCCCACCCACATGGGCAATGGTATGTTGAAAGGTACCCGTGGCAAAGAAATGTAGGGCTGCCATTACCTTCATCTTGGGTGTTAGTGCCGTAGGATACCTGTGTAGCGGTTGCAGGTGTGGTGCCAGCCTTGCCGTCAAGTCCTCAATCAACGGTTGGGGGAAGCAGTAGTGGCGTATACAGTCATTCTCCCGCATGTCAGCCAAGTCTGGAATTGGTCGGGGAAGAGGCGGCGCCCTGCAGTAATTTGGAAGGGACAAGGAAGAGTGAGTGCACTACAACAACAATTTCTATGTACTGAGCACATGTTCATCTGTCAATACACATATGCTACATACAGAGTATGCAGATAAGTCCTTGTTTCGCTACTCAGTGTTCCATGCATACATACACACCTTACGTCGGATTCCACATGTGGCCTGGTATGCGTAACACTGTGCCATGGCAATCTACACACAGACACATGTTGGTTGCAGCAACTGCAGATGCATTTGAGGGAACACCAACAGCAAGCTAATGGGAACGCACGACACATACATGACATAGTCACATCGTGCAACGCGGGTAGTCACATGTCAGGTGTGAAAACCCCTGTAGCTGGCATCAGGGGACAGTTGCGTGTGTTGTTGACTGTGCCATGGCAGTGACGCTTTTCACAAGTGTCCTGTACTACATGCACACATGTCAAAGGAGGGAAGGGGATGTCTGGCACATAGTCCACCATCACACATGACATCTGTACACATCTCGTCATACATCTATTGCCTTCACAACTCAGGAGTAATGTGCCACATCACAGCCTGACCCACCTGTGCCCCACACATGTAGTACTGCACAGACAATGCCTTGATGTCCAGCCTTGGACAAGTATGTCAGCTCTATTCCTTTCTGTGTGCTGCCTGTAACCACTGTCAGGTGTGAAATGCACCGTACATATGCCCTGAGGGCGTGTGTACGTTCCCCATCACTATGGGAGTGCTTCCGTAGGCCTACCCATAGTGATACGGCCCGTACACGCGTGTGTACGGTCCGTTTCTATGCATTTGGGGTGCCCTAGGGCCCTGGAACTCACCGTACCTGTGTGTAAATATCCAAATTACATAGGGGACACATGAGGGACAAGTATAAAGCCCTACATGCATGCTGGTTGTCATGGAGACCGAGTTTAAAGTTTGAATTTTTTTCATCAGGTGGCCAGCAAAAGTCGGTTTGAAAGAATCTACTTTGGTGCAAAGTGGTTGTTGACTTGACATCATGCTCAATTAAAAAAAAATACAAAGCCACTGACTGGGGTAGGTTTAAAGGGATTGGAGGAAACATAGGATGCAAATGTGAGTGACCAATCACTCTGTACTCCTGTGAATGAAACTGGGCAGCAATGCAGATATAAGGCAGCCAGGTCCCATGTGAGAGCACTTGCCTGCACATCCTTTGATTCCACAACACTGCTGCTGCTCGTGAATCCTCTGGCACCATGTCCAGGTCTGTGGAGAGGGCCCAGCCTTTCACCCACGAGGAGAACCAAGCCCTGCTGGATGTGATCCTCCCACAGTACACCATGCTGTATGGTCGACCAGGGGTTCAGGTGAGTGCTGAGTCCACTAGCAAAGACTGTGCCCTTTTTTTGTGACTGTGACTTCTGCCATTGTGTCCAGGTGTAACACACATGCAATGTACTGTAGAGTGGGTCCCGGGTGGGGGAATGCCTCCCAGCCAGAGCATGCTGTGGTGCATGTCTGCTCTCCTCACTTGCATTGTGTGTACTGTGACAATCACTGCATGTTGCATTACACATTCTGCCTGTCTAATCCTCCTGGGAATGTTGTTACTACAGTCCTTATGTGAATCTGTGGTCCCCCCAGTGTGACAGGTGGCAGTACCCACAGATGTGTGTTTGTTTAGTGTACCTGTGCTGAGAGTGAACAAATTATGTGTTTGTCCCCTGGACATTGGTGTGTGTGTGTAAGTCCCCTGTCATGTGGGTGAGTGCATATGTGGAGTGTAGCACCCCAGCTGCATGAGGGATGGATATACCCTGCCCATCTGATGTGAGCAGGGAGCTGTGCTGTGTGTCTGCGGTAATGGGCCAGCCCCACACCTGTGACACACCCCAGTCTAGTGGCACATGTGCAGAGTGAGGTGTGTAGCTGCAGTTGGCAATGGCAGGTGATTGTCCTGTGGCTGTGTGTGTCTGTATACTCTGCTGAGGGCGCCTCAGTGGCCTGTGGCATGTGACTGCTTTGAGGTGCTGCACATAATCCTGGTGTCGCTTGTGATGCACAGTGTGAGCCTGGATGATTGAGTGTGTCGTACCCCTCATGCCACCTGTGTACTCTACAATGCCACCTAGTACATTTTGCCTTCCACAGAGGAAAATGTCCCTATGACACAGGTGTAATGAGTTTGATGCATTCTATACCCTGTTAAAACCAGCCAAATTGTTCTAATATGTGTCTCTGTGACATGTCGCAGGTGTATTGATGTTGTCTCACTTTTTTATCCTCACAGGTAGGCGCCTGTGCCAAGGAGCAGATCTGGAAGGACGCCGTCAGTGCCGTGAGGAAGACGGATGGTCGGAAGCGGCGCCTAGCCCAGGTGAGGAAACGCTGGCAGGATATCCGGTGCTGGACGCGGAGGATCGCACGGGTCCTGCTGGGGGACTCACCTGTGAGCCAAAAGAACCATGGGCGCCACCGTCTGACCCACATCCACAAGCGTGTGCTGGCGGTCGTCTTCCCTGACATGGACAGGCGCTTACGGGAAAAGCAGCAGCAGGAAGGGGGTAGGTACATGTGTGTTTGTTGTGTGTCACCAGCATTTGTAAGTGCACAGTTGCATGGATACACTGCCAGGGTTTAAATATGCAGTGCAGTTCCTGTTCCCCAAAGTGTAGCGGTGCTGTCCTTCCTCCCTTCCCTTCCTTGCCATGTGTACCCTGGTCTGTGTGTAGTCACACTTGCACAAGGTTATCTAGGCTGCCAGTTTATCGATGTGCCCAATGCTTGCAGCTTCATGTGTGGGGATGGTGTGTAACAGGTTTGGGGACCTTGCCTGTGCCCTGTCCAGTTCAGTACTTGTGGGGTCCATGTCAGTTGTCACTGATGCTGAGTCCAGACATAGGAGTGTGTCTCAAAAGTGTAATGCTTTACAGCATGCATGTCCTATTTTGTGGCCTGTGACATGATGTGCATGAGTGTGAGATATGCAGAGTGCAGGGATGGTGGCTTGTGTTGCAGTCATTACCAATCAGGACCATGGAGTAGTGTGGCCACTACTGTCCCCTGGGGCATCTTTTCCTAGGTATCATGTGTGTAATCCAAAAATGTCGACAATCTCTGTGTCTACAGCATAGGTTGTGCTCTGTGCCATTGTACCCTGGCACCATTTGTATTTACGTAAACTCTGCTACATGTGTCCACTGTACAGGCTGACCAAATGTCCCTTGTTCATACTCATGGGGGCCAGTGCCTGTGTGTCTTGGTAAAATGATCTGATGATGGCCATTTGTAGATGATGTATTTGTACCGGCGCACCAGGGGTATTTTGTGTCCAATCAGGATTTCTTGCAGGCCATGTGTTTTTATTCCAGATTAAGAGATGTAAGTGCTTCCTGTGTCTCAAAAAATTGTCTCATGTAGGGGGTGGTTGGTGCGGGCAAGGCCTACATGTCTAAACCTGAAGTCTCCTTGCTAGGTCTGGCCAGTGTGTGATGTTTGTCTGGACATACACTCAAGGTGCAGTGACCCATTAATGTTGGGCATGTTTTTAAGTATTACCTTTGCAGCATGTGCCTACAGTTAATAGACATGGTTCCTGCTCATCCCTTTTTACGCCAACACTGTGTGCTGCAGATGCTGTGCTGGATTGTCCCCAGTGCCTGGCTCCTCTGTCCAAATCCATATCATGTTATTTGCTTTTGTGTCATGCTCTCCATAGTTGGTCAGTGGCATGGTGGGTCGACCAACTGTGTGTTGCAGGGCCTACATATGTACCTTGTATTGTAGATGTTACTCATGTTGCTTTTCAGGCTATGCACTGTGACCTATGTAGATTTGACTCATGTGACATATGTATACAGGTGTCTGATTATTTCCTGTCTCTTCACCTTGCCCACAGCATCGTCGAGGGACACCGAGGGAGACACCGGCACGGACCGTGAGGAGGGAGCGAGCACCAGTGCCAGCAGTGCAGTATTGTCTGGCACATCGAGTGGAACGGAGGCCGAGGGGAGTGATGCGGAGGACTTGTCCAGTGCCACTTCAGAATATGAAGCTGACGGGTCCGAGGCTGAGCTCTCCGAGGGGGCGGAGGCTGCTCCGACAGCTGAAAGCAGCACTCCATCTCTCCCCGCCCCCTCCATTGCCATCACCGGCATCCCACTTGCTCATGTCCCTTCCCGGCGTGCTAGGTCACCACGTGTCTCCTTTCTGCCAGGCACCGCACCCCCTGCCCCTGTCTCCACTGCTGCCGCCAATGCCGAGTCTGTGGACATCCTGCGGCAGTTGCCTTGTTGGTCAGACTGCGACGCTTAATGTCCTCCATGGCCACAGCCGGGTGCTCAACCAGATGGAGGCATACTTGGAGGGCATTTCAGCAGCGCAGTCTGACCAACGCAACTTGCTGAGGTCCATAGACTCGACACTGACTGCAGCAGTGGGTCTCCTGCAGCGCTACGTCCCACCCCCTACCCCTGCCCCATCCACACTTCCCACTCCCATGCCTGTCCCACGTACACCCAGACATCAGCATGCATGCACCACACCAGACACAGGCACCACACCAGCAGGGCAGGGCAAGCGCACACCTCCTGGCACGCACACACAGGGTAAAGTAGGCAAACCCACTGGGTCGGGGGCAAACGTAAGTCACGCAGTCAGAGTGGGAGTCCGCATTCCGCAAAGTCCACTCCCTCCAAATCCACTCCCCTCAGCTCTCCTGGCCACGAATCCAGCAAAGATTCCTTCATGGCCGCTCTGTCCCTGAGCCCAAAAGTGACACCACCCAGCAAGCGGTCAAAGGAGTCCCCGGTCAGGGTAGTTGAGTGCCCCTCCCTGTCCACACCCTCCCCCAGTAGCGCTGCGACCCATCCCTCCGACCCCCCTTCCTCCTTGGGGCCTGTGGTTCCTTCGGGTACAGGGGAGATGCTGGGGGACCTTGATGACGTGTGCAGCGCCATCCTCACCACCTCCTTTGGCGCTGCCCCACCCCCTGTGGTGGAGTCCTCTGTCCCTGCACCCACAACGCCTACCCTTGCCCCTCCTGTCCCTGCGGTGCCTGGTCCTTCCCCCCCACACTATGCCCCCCCCTGTGGAAGATAGGGTGGTCTGAACTGTGCAGGCAAGATAGGGGACACGCGTCCCACTGTGTCCCCCATCCAGCTGTGACTTATGGACTGCCCTATGGGCTTTGTAAATATTGAAATTTATCCAAAGAAACATTTTTTGATCATGCTGAATAAAGCAATTTTTTTTTCCTTAGAACACTACTGCTTTTCTGGTATTGCTGTTGGTGGGGCTGCTACATGATTTTGGGTGGTGATCATGTGTTGGGTGTGTGGGAAATGTCGTAGTGTGCTGGTCATAGGGGGGACCCTGGTATCTGTGTGCCATCACAAGGTGTTAGCTAAGTTTCTTTGTTCATGTAAGCAGTTACTGCATGGTGACATTGTCCCAAGGTGTGTTCCTTCCTCTGTGTACCCTGACATCTTCCCTGCAGGGTGTTTCAAATATGTTGTGCTGAGCTGTGTCTACATTAGCTGGGTGTGTGACGGACCCCTTCAACTTTGGCCATGCATGCAGAGCGATGTCTCCACCTGCAACATTCGTGGCATCCTTGGTGATCACTGTACTTGTGTATGTAGTCTGTTGACATGACTTCATGTGGACATGTTCCCTTTTAGGCACTATGCATGTGTTACATGTACTGCAGGGTCTTTGTGCACCTGACTGACAATTGTGGCCATTGGATCTGTGGGTACTCCACCCTTTTTCTCTCCATGGGCACTGCTGGGAGGACTCTGCACCCACCCCTCCTGTGTCTGGGCACTGCTGGGAGGACTCTGCACCCACCCCTCCTATGTCTGGGCACTGCTGGGGGGACTCTGCACCCACCCCTCCTATGTCTGGGCACTGCTGGGAGTGATAGGCACCCACACCTCCTATGTCTGGGCACTGCTGGGGGGACTCTGCACCCACTCCTCCTATGTCTGGGCACTGCTGGGGGGACTCTGCACCCACCCCTCCTATGTCTGGGCACTGCTGGGAGTGATAGGCACCCACCCCTCCTGTGTCTGGGCACTGCTGGGAGGACTCTGCACCCACCCCTCCTATGTCTGGGCACTGCTGGGAGTGATAGGCACCCACCCCTCCTTTGTCTGGGCACTGCTGGGGGGACTCTGCACCCACCCCTCCTATGTCTGGGCACTGCTGGGGGTACTCTGCACCCACCCCTCCTGTGTCTGGGCACTGCTGGGAGGACTCTGCACCCACCCCTCCTGTGTCTGGCCATGTACGCTCCGAACATACGTAGGTCTGGGTACGCTCCTTGCATACACGGGTGGGGGTACGGTCCATACATACACTGTTGGGGTGGGGGTACGCTCCATACATACACTGTTGGGGTGGGGGTACGCTCCATACATACACTGTTGGGGTGTGGGTACGCTCCATACGTACGTGGGTGTGGGTACGGTCCATACATACACGGGTGGGGGTACGCTCCATACATACACGGGTGGGGGTACGGTCCGTACATACATGGGTGGGGGTACACTCCGAACATACGCGGGTCTGGGTACGCTCCATACATACACGGGTGGGGGTACGGTCTGTACATACACGGGTGGGGGTACGCTCCGAACATACGCGGGTCTGGGTACGCTCCATACATACACGGGTGGGGGTACGGTCCGTACATACACTGTTGGGGTGGGGGTACGGTCCGAACATACGTGGGTCTGGGTACGCTCCATACATACACGGGTGGGGGTACGGTCCGTACATACACTGTTGGAGTGGGGGTACGGTCCATACATGCACTGTTGGGGTGGGGGTACGCTCCATACATACATGGGTGGGGGTACGGTCCATACATACACTGTTGGGGTGGGGGTACACTCCATACATACACTGTTGGGGTGGGGGTACGGTCCGTACATACACGGGTGGGGGTACCCTCAGAACATACGTGGGTCTGGGTACGCTCCATACATACACGGGTGGGGTGGGGGTACGTTCCGTACATACACGGGTGGGGGTACGCTCCGAGCATACACGGGTGTGGGTACGCGTCGTAGATACTCGTACCCACGCTAAACAATGCTGGTGCGGCACGTACCCAGGCCTTTGGCACGTGGGTACGGGCCGTACCACCATTGTTGGGGTGACATAGGTGTGGGCGTGGTACGACTTGTACCCACGCTCTTAAGGCTTGGGTACGTGCCGCACCAGCATTGTTTAGCGTGGGTACGATTATCTACGACACGTACCCAAGGCTTGGGTATGGTACGGTACGTACCTGTATTGTTGTGTTGCCGCTTCGCGTCGTCACCCACTTCCGTTGTGGTGGACGCTGGCGTTGCTGGTGTTGCTGGACACGCCCCCACCCCCTCGTAGTGACCAGGGCCTGGAGGTCAGGTATGTCCAGGGCATGTGTGTTGTGTGACTTGGGTGGGGGTTTTATCTCCTGCCCCTGCCCTCCCCTTTACCCCTGGGTGTTGTTCTGACCTGCGGCGTCTGCGTCGATACCTGTAGAGGAGGTGGACTGCTATGAGGGCCGGGATGCCACGTAGGTTGGGGTCCATGTCTGTCCGTCGCGTACAGGTGCTCCTTGTGCGCCTTGTCCTGATTTGGCTGCCGGAAAATTTTATCCGTGCGGGGCGACGTCGGTACGGATCGTACTTCCTGGTTCGTGAAAGGCAGGCTACAAGCGCCCCGACGTCACGTCGGCGCTTTCCCGGATCACATTTGTATGGATATTTCCGTCGGTCGGTGTTTTGTACGATTCGTATGGAAATGGTGTTTCCATACGAATCGTACTTGCTATTTTGTAATGTTGGTCGACCGGGTACGAGTCGGACGGAGAAAACGCTCCGTCCGAGGGTTCGTACCCGGTTTCTCCAGGATCGGAATCGGCACCCAAATATCTCACTAACACATTCAATCAATACATTCATTGGTGGGGCCCATATCACCAACATTCACACCTTATTGGTCTGCTTTTCCCCGAGAGATGAATGTTCCAAACGCTGACATGAAAGGAATACATTATCCTTATACCTAAACTTCTGGATATTCCTTCCATGTAATCGACAGATCTTATTTAGTTGAGTTTGGTAAAGTGATTTTTCAATCCTCTAACTTACATTTCAATTTTAAACATTTTTTATGAATAAACAACCCAACCCATTTGTCTGTGATCATTAATAAACTTTATCTTGATTAATGCAAAATATAAGAAATCATCATTCAAGCCATAGATCACCATATTTACCTAATCTGGCTAATTGTTGTCCTCTAAGTCAATCAAGTCGTCCTGCAGCACGCTACAGTCCCATAGATCGGGTCGAGACCATAAGCGCGTACCAGTCAATCTATGCCCATTAAATCAAAGATTTTCAGTTCATCAGGAAATTGGGCAGCAATTCAGTCCATCAAAGATTCAGGGAAACAGCTGTCCTGCAGCGTCACCGTCCTCTCCGTCAGCATAACGTCAGGAAAAAGAAAAGAGCACACAACTCACTATTCTATCTGATTTTTATAATAAAATTGATGTAAAATTGTAACAAATATCTGTTTTAGACTGTCCTCATTGGTGGGTTTGGGGTCGGACGGTGAAGTTCTCACATAGTCCATTGAGTTAGATCATCGCACTTGCTGGTTCCGGTTTTTAAAGACATTCGATTGTTCCTTGTCTCTGGCAGCTTTCCCAGTATGTCCTTGATGGGTACAGCTTGCCTGGGGTCAGGACGAGGCCACTGTTGCTTACAGTAGCGCAGGCGCACTTCACCCAAAACCTCGTGAAGTGTTGTTAGTTACGTCAAATCAAAGGAGCGGCCATCTTTATGAAGGCCCAAATGGTCAACTTAAGCAAAACAAACACAAAACATAATTAAAACACGGAAATGCCTATTAAAATGTTAAACCCTCACTAATTCCCCTATATATATGTAATTATCTAGCATAATAGCAACATTCAAAGCGTTTATACTCACCTAGTGATGTCATCTGGTGCAGCTTACATTTACATCACAAAAGCGACATATAACATGCAATATTCTAATTTTCTAATATTAGTATGCGTACATATCTTAGTTTACGAATTATATTGGCCATGCAAATGCAAAACCCGCGTGTAATTCAAACATTAATAGGGTTGATTAGTATTCCACTTCAAACATTTAATATACTTTTAATTAATTGATTATTCTAATTAGTATGCTCATGCAAATTAGAGGGGGTATACAAAATTTTGTACTACCCGCTCCATCAATGGCGCATAATATTTCGCCACATTATCGCACTCCACTCAGGGATTATTTACGACTTCATGGAGTCTCTGATGCTGGAGTGGACCTGATTTTTGTAGTGGAGGCGGATCCCACATACCGCTTCGAAGTCTTTTACACTTGGGTCACCTTTCCGGCAGTGGACGGAGAAGATAATCTGTTCCATGAATACACTGCCACAGCTGTTCCGATTGCATATCAGCCCTTTCGGGCCCTTGAGGTTCCGCTCACAGCTTGGAAACATTCAATTTGGTTTAATGGCGCCCTTCCACACTCATACACCCTAGTCCGTTTAGGTCCTTTATCAATTGAAGGGGCCACTTGGCTGGTGTTGGCTGGGTATACCCCTAACCCACGTGGGTTGAAGGCAGCTATGCTGCCTGAACTCCGCGTATTAAATGCTTCTTTGATACAAATGTATAGAGCTGTTATTCAGTTCATGATACACAATTTCCAGGTGGCTCCACCTGGCGTTGATGTGCAGCCTGCGGGACCTGGTGGAGTAACAATCAGTCCCGTCATAGTTAATTCAGTGGTGGGCAAGCAACCAACAAATAAGGATGAATTGCCTTATTGGCTTTCCTAATACCTCTCCTGTCAAAAAACACCAGATTGTGACAATAGTTTGCCTAAAGACTAGGTCTAGGTGTTCCCAGCTTTGTATTCAAAGTGTTTCGGCACTCCCTCTTTGACTGTACTCCCCTCTGTGATAAGGCGTGTTCAAGATGAACATGGCTCTGAAGCGGCTGTGGAATTGGGGATGAGACTGGTGGGAGTATTCAACGTGGTTGCTGATCTGATCCTTTCCAATGTCAAGGGCGATGCAGTAAGCTTTTAAATCGCTAATGGCTTAGAGGCTATCTCTGATGTGGACAAACCACGTGGATTACCAAAAGTATTGCAAAGGCTTATAAAATCATTGGCCGCAATAGTTTGGGACTTAAGCCTTTTACTCAGACGCAAACACAGTCTCAAACGCAACAGAAAGCTCAATCTGACACAGATGGGCTTCCAGTCTTTTCTAAAAAGACCTGGAAAGATAAAATGTGGGAACAGCAACAACAGAAGCAGGAGTCGCGTGCTGGGCCACCGACTCCTGAAGCTTCTGAGCGCACTTATGACTCACGTGACCGCGCAAAAGTTAAGATCCTAATAGATTTGAGGTCCCTGATCAGTGTTCTCCTCAGTCTTCACATGAATCATCTGGCTTACTTGTCGGTGGTGGGGAGCGCCAAGATTGTGGCAAAGGTTATCCTGCACCACAGGGACGTGAACTGCCTTGTCAGTTTGACGGCAAGAGGAAACAGGAGGAACAACCATGCTTCCGTGTCCCATTTCACAAGAAAAAAGTTGCTGCTTTGACAGTGCCTCAGACGGTGAGAACCCGACTTCTGGACTGGACTTGGGCGGTAACACTGCTAGACAGCACAGCGGAAGTTACAATAGTGTGGGAGGCACTGCATCCTTGTCTGGAGGTGACAGGCAACTGAAACTTTCATTACTGTAGAGTAGCTGTCACCAGGGTGGCCACCCCGGATCAGTTGTATGATATGGTTTTTAGCATTGAGGGTGACATTGAGCGTGTCATCACAGGGATTTTTGGAGAGAATGTGACTGCTTCCTATGACATTTTGATAGCTGAGGCAGATTGGCCCCCACCTTTTGTTCTGGCCGCAGCACGGGGGAGGACGTGATTCTTCCAACTTTTTCGCGTTACGTCCCCCAAGAATATGCGGAGGCTTTTGCAGCTAGGTGGGCTTTAGCACTGGCGCCGGCACTGTACCATAATCAAGTGGGCTGGGGTAAAGATACACCGCCACACGAGATTCCATTGCGGTCTATGCCTCAACCTGAACTCCAATTTCCCATCCAGCGGGAAGCCAAAGGTCCCGTTTCTGATGTTCTAACTCAACAAGAGTATCAAGGAGTGATTGAGACATGTGTATCGCCAGTGAATAATGCTCTTCTTACAGTATCCAAACCCGATGGGTCGTAACGCATAGTTTTGGATTACCGGCATTTGAACTCTCATTGTCGTACGTTTGCGGTACAGAATACCCATAGCTCTGCTCTTGTTGACAGTATTGTTTGTAAAAAATATAAAATGACACTCGACATTTCCAATGGTTTTTATAGCCATAACGTATCCCCTCAATGCAGTCAATGGATTGCATTCACAGCCGGTGGAAAACAGAAAAGATTTGGGGGTTTACCTATGGGGTATAAGAATAGCTCGGGGTTTTCACCACACGTGTTCTCTCCTTGTTAAACAGCATTGACCCAGATGCGTATTCGTATGTTGATGATGTTTATCTCACAGACGACAAATTATGGCCGCATGTATGCCGTGTTGACCGCATAATTCCGGAATTTGCCGACTCCGGATACAAATTTAATTTTGCAAAATCACACATCGCTTGTTATGCGGTGATCTTTTTGGACTATGAGCTCAATAATGAAGGTCGGGGCTGAAGGCCCCACTTCCTGGAGAAATGCACACGTTTGCAGTCTCTAACTACCCTGAAAAAACTTCAGTATTTGCTGGGATTTAAAAATTTCGGGCAATCTTACATTACCGAATATGCCCAGCGTATCAAGCCTCTTTATGCCTTGATACAACCTACCTTTTCAAAAGCCAGCTGGCTCCCTGAACATTCTGCTATTTTGCATTTTGCAATCGTATTTGCTTGAATCTAAGTACTTGTTGACATGTGATAACCACACAAACCTGGTGATACGAATTGTGCCAGGCGCTGTGGGTTTCACTTACTTGACTTACAATGAAGGTGGCACAGTGCCTATGGCATACATATCGCACTTGTGCACTTCGGTAGAGATGCAGTTTTCCACTGTTGAAAAAGTTTTGACAGCTGTACAGATGGCAGTCCTGAAGGAATGCGCACTGGCACGGGGAAATGCATTTTGGTGGTTACACCTTACCCTGCTTTAGAAGCAGTGACAAAGGCAAGTGTGCCGAACGCAAAAGCCTTACATCCCCATTGGTTACAATGGCCTACGACTTTGACATCTCCGGATGTCACGTTTATCTTTGACCCCTCTCTTCAGACACTGGAGTTCTTGAAGTATGAACACATTCATCTGCCTCCTCTGTCTTTGCTTCCTTTGGAGGAGTACGCATGTATCATTTACACAGATGATTCGGCGCAACCGGCCACTTGTTCTAAACATGTTTTTTCAGCGGCTTGTGCAATTGTGGCTGGTACAATGGTTGATGGTGATTTCAAGTCTAATATAGTGCATACTCAGGCACTAGGAGACTGTGCCGACCAATTGGATGAGCTGCGTACTCTGGTTCTTGCTCTCGCGTTTATGGATCCAAAGGTGTCAACTCTTATTGTATGTGACTTGTATTATTGTGTTCAGTCTTTCAATGACAACGTATTTATTTGGTCTCAAAATGATTATCTAGATTCTAAAGGCAGCACAATTAAGCATAAAATGCTTTGGGTTCAAGTGGCAGATCTAAAATGACGTCTGCCACTCACACATATCATTCATACTCTTGGCCATCAGCATGTGGAAGCACATGCTCTTGGGAATTGTTTGGTTGATGAAGCAGCCAAATCTACAGTAGCCACGTGTTCTGTTGTGGCCGTTACAAGGTCTATGACTAAGATTGATAGTGACATTTTGGCAGCAATACCTGCAACTGTGGAGGGCTCTAATTATCCACAGAGCTTCCCTTCAAAATATTCTTATCAGTTAACTCCTGAACAGGTTCCTTTTGCTAGAATACCTGATGTTAGAGATCAGCTGATTCCCAACGCGGACCGCAGACACACTTTAATCAAAACCGCACACAAAGGTTTGGCTTCAGCCCATGCCGGAGTGTCTGTGACTGTTTCTATCTTGCAACAACGTTATTGGTGGCATTGTTTATATAAACAGATCAGTAATTATGTACTTTCTTGTGACATATGTCAACAGATCAAGCCTTCTAGGGTAACACGTCCACCACAAACACCACTTGGCATTGCCAATCGCCCTTTTGCTTGTGTGTATAGTGATCACTGCGGTCCATTTTCTTCTGATACTGCATATCAATTCATTTTAGTTGCAGTTGATTCGTGCACTCGATTCCGTTCGGTTTGGCCACAACGTAGTGCTGACGCTTGAAATGTCATCAGGGATTTGCGTGTCTTTGTAGGTATTTCTGCCTGTGGCATCTTTCATTCTGACTAAGGTCCAGCGTTCGCCTCTAAGGCGTACAAGGATGCGATGAAGTCTTTGGGGGTGCTGGTGCAGTTTTCGTCTCCATAAAGGCCAGAGGACAACTCAATTGTGAAGTGAATGAACCGTGACTTAAAGCAATCCTTGACAGCTAGAGTCTTAGGTACTGGTAGGAACTGGTTAGCCCATTTGTATGGTGTCCAACGTGCACTTAATAATCTCCCTAGAAGATCTCTGGGTGGGCGGACCCCATACAAGATGCTCTTTGGCATAAAAATGTTTGTGCCAGACATTGATGGTCTAAACATTGCGACGGCTGCTGCCACCTTTGATATAGATAATCATTCTACTATGTTACAGAACCTACAAGAGACCCGTGCCAGTCTTGCTACTGAACATTTTTCCTCAGCAAATGATACAGTACTCCAGAATCCGGTGGTGGGCTGGCTTCCTAAAGTTGGAGAACTGGTCTGAGAAAAGGTGGAGAACAAAAAAGAATTTGGTCCCTCTTATCGGGCACCGGTTCCAGTGCTTGGCCTAAAGGGTACTCGAACAGTAATTTGACCTCCTCTTCCTGGTCGGAAAGACAACAGATACATTTCAGTGGACAATGTCAAACTACAACATCTGGCCAATTCTGAATAGTGAGACGCCTGCTGTTTCGTGTCCCACACTTTCGAGGATTCGTGAGAGTGGCACGTCTTCCAGTTCACCACACGACACTGTCATCGAGATTGACCCTGTTGTTGAGCATTCTTCTGTTCCCCCAGCTTCCTCTTGCAACACGGAGGCTGAATACACATATCCCACAAGTGAGTCTTTGCATGCTTTGCCAGAAAGTAATTTGCACCATGGCAGTTTTTCCTACGACTCGTCCTCCACCTCCTCAAGTGGCCCAACTGCATTGTCTTTTTTTTTCTCTTGGTTTAAATGAATTTATTTGGTACCTCCATGGACATACTTCTGGTTGGTCCTTATCCTGATTTTTCTCTTCATGTCAATTGGATTTCTAACTGTTTTTTTCCTACTCATTAATGGTCATTATTTGCGTGAACGGTCTGCTGTGAACTTGGTTGATGGTGTTTTTGCCCCCCATTCATCTTCCCACATCATGAAGCGTGACCAGACTCTTGTTAACATTTCAGAATTCCCAGTTTCTGATGGTATCATCTGGGATAAAGTGGATTATCAGGTCAATGGTCCGACTGCGATCATCAATGTACCATACATATTTTGTGTTTCTATGGGTGATGTGGTGACACAGGACATGTGTTCTGATGATTTGAATGTACATGCAATACAAGCGTTGTTTTCTGATTTAAAATACTATGCTGATTTTGATGCTGAAGATTTATATATGAATTCAGCCAGTTATGCTGATCTGTTCTGTTATCAACATTATCGGCATCATTTCCTACACAAGACTAACACCTTATGTCCTGTAGTTAATTACACTCACTGGGAACATTGCCCAACACCGTTAAAAGGAAGCTCAAAGACACTTAAAAATAAGTTTACATACTTTACAGACTGTGATAGGTCAAATTCTGAGCCGTATTATTTTAAACTCTTCCTCTCCAAAAGTCATGTTGACCCATAGTAAATTAATGTATTCCACTTCTTTCCAACATGATCTGTCTCTAAAACGTTATGATCATTGGAAAGACACGGTTGATTTGAAATCAGTCTGGGGTTCTAAGGACTGGCATTACATTGTGCCTGCCTCATCCCATCACAGATTTTATTTTTAAATACTACAGTGTACCACACCACATGCTTTGGTTTAGCTACTGCAAACAAAAATGAACACCCTAGCCATTCCCTCTTTAGCTGAATGTAATAATTGGCACTCATACACAAATTATACATGTGAGTCATTACAGGCTTTATTTCAAATAATTAATTTAATGTATCTGAAATCGATCCTCTAGGGTGGTTAGTTTGCCAATCAAATTCAAATGCCTGCCAGCTCCGTTTTAATAATACTGCTTTAGGCTATATGCAAGACAGACTCGAACCAAGATTTTCTGATTCCCATTCTGTAACAACCTATTTGGTTGGTAAAGTATGTCAACAATGGCTGCAGCACTCTACACTATCATCTGTTAAACAACACTTACCATTATTTTCCAACAATATTAATTTGGCCGACTTTGTCTTAGAACCTGGGGCTCCTAGGACATAAAGGTGGATTTACGCTGCTTACAATGAAATTTGCAAACTTTCGCAAATTGAAGCAGCATCTTGTTTGCGGGAAATAGACCAGGCTAACTTACAAAAAGCTCTAGCTGTTGTCGACAACAATATTAATACAATGTCTTCCCACATTTATACCTTAGACAATATTGTTTCCACTGTATTGCCATTGTAGCAGCAGATGTGTCTCTGTTATATCATGGTCAGAATCAATTGCGTTCTGTAATGCAAGCTGTGTGGACTTTGCAAACTCTGAAAATGGGAAAAGTACTGTGGGATTATTTGAATGCAACTGCTTTGTTTTTACTGTTTAATATAACCGACAAACAGTAATTCATGTCCATGAAAGATGCTATCTACACACTTCTGCACATTGAAAAAATAGAACCTTTACCTTTTTCTGTTGCAGAAACTGACTCTGCTGTTTGGCTAATCCATAGGGTTATATCTTTGCCTTTGTCGCTGTTTCAATTCAATTCTTGCATGAAACATTACCCTTTAGGACACTTTAAACCTGTTGGAAGCGCTTTTCTGCATGAAATATGGTCTTTGCCTTTCACCTATCGATGTTTCAGGGACGAAACGGAAGGACTGTGATTCCACAGTAGGTCATTCCCTGGTATGTGAAAACATAAAGCTACATGGGGCATGTAACATGTCAGCACTGAACCTCGCTTGTGTTTTAAAAGGTAAACCCATTCCCGCAATAATTCCCACATTCACTTTTCTTACTAACGGTAGTTATCTTATTTTAAATAACCAAGAATACTGCGTCTTGCTTGCTGGCATACCATACATTGTTACTGTTTCAGTGCACATAATTTGTTGCAATAATGTGCTTTTTCTGCCCCGTGTGGGCAGCTGGATAGTTCTGTCTGGCCTTCAATACCAACTTTGAAAGCAGAGTTCAACAAGTTGAGCAGATTAAAGGCTCTTTCAACTAGGCCTGTTCAAAATTTCCGTTCCGTTCGCGGAATTTGCGATAATTTGGCATTTCCGCGTTCCGCGGAGAGCGCGGAAATGTCAAAATTTCCGCATTCCGCAGCTTTGCGATAATTTGGTTCTTGCTCGCGCTGTAAAATAATACATTCTCGCGCGCACGCGATCGCCTTGCCTGAATCCCCGCGTTCGCCGACAAGTTTTCCCGATCCGGTCGCGTTCTCCATGAGATGTTGTATTGTTTTAGCCATTTGCGCTGTCTTGCAACAGTTCGCGTCCGCAGTGACGTCATGCGTCGCGCGATCACGTCTTTTTTCTCGCGATCATGCACCGCGAGACAACTGAAAACAAGATGGCCGCGCCCGCAAGCAACCACATGAGTAAGTTGGCGACCCGCAACCATGCAGAAAATCTCGCGAACATGCCGGAAAAAAACTTCTGCATCTTCGCGATATTTCCGCTTGTTTGCGGAGATTTTTAACATTTTCGCGATAATTTTCGGAAGTCGCTTTCGCAAATTCCGCCCACCCCTACTTTTAACCCAACAAGAAGTACCCCTTAATTCTTCACGAGAAACCTTCAACCTGCAGGTGGCTAGCACTGCTACTGAAGTTCAAATGCTTCTCAACTCTAACCTCCCACTACATTTTGGGGGGCTCATTAATCGCATATTTAATGCATTGACTACTCAAGGCCTGGCTCATTTTTTTTAAAGCTGTCGGCTTTGACCTTGTGACTTCTCTTCAGACTATATTTGGGGTAATACCTGCATTCATTCATTCTGTCTTTTCCAGCGTCTTTGGTGGGTTTTCCTTAATATTGGCGTTAGTCACTGGAATCCTGCTTCTGCTATACCTGCTGCGCAATGGCTGCTCCTCTTGTGGTACTACACAGACCGGGCCGGCTCCAATTGCTCCGTGACCGAATGCATGGATGCTTCGGTACATTACCACTGGCAACACACAGTGTGTCTTATGGAATGTCCTTCCGTTTTACATATTTCACTTGCGTGCAACCTGTCTTTTCGTGCTTGAGATCACAGTTTACATGGGCGTTGGATTTATGCCTTTCCAATACGTCATGTCCGGACCCGGATTTCGACCTGCTAATGGGCCCCTTAGTGGCTCATGAGCAGGACTGTTCTGGAACTGCCTTAATGGCGAATGCAGCTGCACTTGGAATTTTGGCTCAATGGGATATCTGTGCGGCTGCACAGAATCTCCTACTTCAGAGTTATGTTGACAATCACACAAGTTATCCAGCGATGCTAATGGAGGCACCCGACTATGAAGAACACTCTTGTTCATTCACCTTGCTAAATTGGATGGCGTCTCTTTTTTGTCCTGACCACACTGATGTTCTTTTGGAGAGTGATGCATTCTTTCGCTCCTACACTCTGATTGATTAAATGCATAAATGGCCAACAGTCATCATTTTGTGTTTCGGATGCCTTTTTTCCACTGTATTTTTTCTCTTCTTCCAGAAATTGTTTTTTTTTTCTTTCTCTTATTAGACTTTCGTCTTTGATTTTTTTCCCAATTTATGGACATGCCTGTTAATGTCTGCTCACACTTTTTGAACTCTGTTTCTTTCCCATGCCTACATACGATGGACTTACCAGGTGTAGGGTGTAGTATAGCTTTTGGGTCCATTGTCAACGTTTGCTAAGTTAGCATGATCTTTGCTGCCATGAGACTGCTTTTGTGCAGGACACTGCAAGCATATATTTCGCAAGGCTCTGTTTGTGCAGCTTTCACATGAGAACTGTCTGCTTTTTGCATTCTCAGTCTGCACACAAGGTACAAGGTTGATCAACAATGCCCTTTGTTATTCTGTTCTGGTCAGTTCCTCGCACCTAGACATAACATACTACCCAGAGCTGCACTACTGGAAATCATGTTCTTTAATATTGCGCGCTAAACATGTTTTGACACACTTAGAGAGACACCTTTCCAGAGAGATGAGCTGTGCTTGTCCTGCGATGTGAATACTTCATCTAGGCCTTGTGGTATGGGGTCTGCTGACAAAGCCCAGAGGTCTTCTTTTTTATAATAAACTATTTCTTACAACGGGGAGGGTGGTTAGGTCTCTTAGTCCATCTTCCACGGTCTTTATAAATTGATATGCCTGTTTGTATTCTATGGAATTGTGACAATGCTGACTATATTGTGTGCATTTTTCTGCTAGTAACAGCACATGTACTGTACCATAGAACGCGTAAGTTAAAATAAACATTTTAAACTACACTGCGTCGCTAATTACTCACATTGTGGACAAGTATGAGTGAGTTGTCTGGGTTCCGCGATTACCATGAGAGAGTGACGTGTTCTGGGTTGTCTAATCATTGGTAGCTTCGCTGTAGACGGAGAATGAATGAGACACTTTAGCCAGACGATTTGGGATTTTGGGTACTAATGTGGTAGGATCATACACCCCTATTCACTGAGGTCCTGTTTTCCTATGCATAGTTCTGTATAAGTGCAGAATCCCTGCAACAGTGCAGGTATGACCCCTCTCACATCCACCACAAAGTTCATGCTCAATGTTAAACACTAGCAAACACACAAGCATGCCATAAGCCACATATGCTGCAGATATTTGGAAAAAACATGTTTGGTCAGCAAGCTATGGCCCTGTACTCCAACTGTTCAAACACAATTGTCACAAGCTCACTCATGTGCTCCACTACTCACAAACACACATATATGTACAGCACTACTCATCGTCACCATGAACACAACTCACACATACTGTACATGCACACTATATACTGTACTCATCACATCCTCAGCAGACGACAAACTTAACATGTAAAAATGACCACGCCCATCACCATAAGCGCCCTCTGCAATGTATTAGGAATGCACTCATATCACAACGTGCAGCATCATTGCTCTTACATGTAAAATTAATACATTACTACTTCTGACAAGAAGACACTTACATTGTTCATTATATATGTCCCCAGGAAGTCACATATCATCACAAACACACACTACAGTACAATACAGTACAAAACTGGCGTATACCCTTCTCATATGCATAAACCCTTTGGCACAAAGGACAAGTTGAACATTGTCTCACTGTGGCACTGTCACATTCACATGTTACTTACATGACCTATAACACCATTGACTATTGAACATCAACAACTATCATCACTCATTTGTCGATGGCTGGTCACAGTCATCTCTCACTGTAGACACACAGACAAAAGATCTCCACATGCCCAAGGGTCAAACTGTTGCATACTTGGAATCACATAATTATATCAGTAAACCCTCACATAGGGTGAATATTTATACCTCATATCCCCCGCACAAGATCTGCTATGCATACAAATCACACCTCACACCCTCTGACAACCACTAAATGTGTCCTGCCAACAGGACGTATGTATCTACACTCACACCAATACCTTAAATACTAGTCACTCTCACCTTAACCCTTGTGCAAGCAAGCTAAGCACATGCAACATGAATGACATGCACACACTGTACACTTGCATCACCACATGTACCACCTGCCAAGTCAACTGCCATCACAGCACTCATCATACAGCTATGTGTGACATGGAACACCATCAATGTAGCTCATATCAACAGCCTTGTCAGTCATTCTCAAAATACATATGACTCACAATTCATACGCTAAACTATGTCTAGTGTGTGGTTGCAAAATGCAACCCAAGCTGGGATAATGCATAAACAACATACTTGCAATGTCACCAACCAAAAACGGGATGGCATGAACATCAGCTAAATGTGTGCTCAATAGGCTATAAAGAAAACATACTCCTTTCCTACCAAAAACTCCATGCTATTATTGAGTCCAGTAGAAGCAGATGGTTGGAAGACTGTGATAATAATGCTCACCTTACACTCACCATGTGTTCAGTAAATGCACATGATGTGTCCACAGCCATTAATGTTTTTTTCACCACAGTGGCCTCACACGTTTGGCAGACTAACGACCTGTAAAAGTGCCATCAAGCTCAGATCCCAAAACCTGCCGGAATAAAGATAGAAGTGCAACATGTACCTGACTCACCCCCTCCTTGCTGTTGTTGGGGCTTCAACTGCCCATCCAGGCCAGGGAAGACCACTGCTATGATGCGGAGCATGGGGGGATCAATGTTCTCCAGCCGCTCCGCTTGCCAGGTGGTGACAGACCCAGCTGGACCTCCTCAATCCTCTTGGCCCAGCCACGAAGGTCCTGCCACTGCTTGAGGCAATGACAGACACAACGATATGCGACGCCCACTTCACGCACTTTCTTGATGATAGTCAGCCACATCCTGGACTTCTCATGGGAGTTTACCTGTAAGGATGACATGGTGATAGTCCCTTAGTTAACATGTGTCATGTGTCTGAGTCATACACTGCCATACATAGCTCATGGTCCTGTTTTAAAAAATAACTAAGGGTAATGCATGTGGACTCATGTGCATCCGTCCTGTATTCAATCTAATCTCTGTTCCATGAGAACAGTGATGACATGTTTGTACCACTACACACACTTCTACATCAGTGTACCTGCCCAAAACAGTTCCCTACTCCCAGTGCAACTTGCAAAAAGCATAAGGTAATATCTATGGTAGACATTCCTGCTGCAAGTGATACATGGTTATCGCACATATCCAAAAGCAATGCACTGTTATCCTCACTCACCTTCTCTGGTTTGCCATATATCTCGCTGTGTAGTGGCAGGAGTGTGTCCAGCAGGGCCTGGTTCTCCTCAGTAAAAGCTGGGGCTCTGGAGTGTGTCCTTGCCATTGTGGCTACCAGAGGATGTTGTCACAGCAGCAGAAAGATGGGGAGGTGCAGGAATGAAACAAGTAGTGCAGGCAAGTGAAGTCTCTAGGTAACGGACAGGCTTATATCTGAACAGCAGAGGAGGTCTCAAATCCATGCTTCAAAAGTGATAGGTTCGCGTTGGTCACATTGTATGAATCGGCCAATGTATAACATTGCTTGCAAACAACACCTACCGCGACGTTCAAAAACTCATCACAATTGAGTTTGATATATTTGTGATGGGAGGTAACCGAGTCGGTTTCCATGCGCTGAAGACATGGGACCAAACGTGCGTCGCTCACCATAGCAACCAACAGCCAATGGCTGTCACTGAATTGTTTCGGATGCGGATAATGAATCCTTTGAATACTTACCTGCGCCTTTCTCCATAATAACCAATGGCTGTCCCTGAATCGTTTCGGATGTGGATTCCGTGTCCTTTGAATACTCACCCACATCTTTCTCCATAACAACCAATGGCTGTGATCGAATCGTTGCGGATGCGGCTACTGCGTTCTTTGAATAATCAGTCGTCAGAGCACACACTACTATTATTGATGTTTTTTTGTACAGTACATGTGTGGATGCACATTATAAATGACCATTACATAAATGAGACACACTCCCATGAGGAGCTAATCTTAAGGTGCACATGGAGCTGTGTATTGCCATCTGCAAGCATGTCAGGATTAGTAATCCAGTTATCTGCATCATATTGGTCACAGTGCTCATTATTTTAGGTGTGGATGTACATGTGTACTCTTGCATTTTCACTGCATTTGCGTACTGTATGACCCATTGTACAATTGTTGTGATTTCAGACTGTAGATGTCTTTTGTGTAAGTAATGGCTAAGGCTTTTACCATTGGATGAGTTGACAGTGAAATCAATATGCATCTTCAATTTGTTTGTGAAATGTGGATTACCAGTCTAACTGTGTGCCGCAAACTGCAGTGTATGGTGTTATTACATATTTTAGCATCCTCAACATTGAAAATAGTCTGTGTATGTGATTGTATGTCTACTGTAGACATAACTAAGGGACAGTGTCCAACCTGGGGGAGTTGTGGGCATTACTGAGTATGTGAGATGATGTGTATATCAGGTGTATCACATCTCTTGCATTACATGCTCCTATTGGGTCTACCATTTGCACATGTAATTGTTCTCACAAACATTTAAGTACCATATTTTTACTGTGGATCCTGGGAATAGGTAATGTTTGCAGACATTCATGATGTTAGACACAAGTGAGTCTTACACTACCCCACTATAATTGCTGTGTCACCATACCTTGTTAAAATGTCTGTGTAGGGTACTGATGCTGTGAAATGTATCTGAGGGCATATCTTATCATTGAGATCCAGTTTTGATATGATCTGTAGCTTCAGTTGTGTTCACATTTCATGTTCTGTTTGACTCTAAGCATATTACTTGGTACATTGTGACCTGACACCATCTGTGTTTACACCCTACACATAGGTATCACAGTCGACCTGCGGTCCACAGGCCCTTTCCAGACCTGGCAACCATGGATGAATGTGACACCATCAGGAAGTACCGCTTCACAAGGGCAATCATTGAAGACTTGACTGCGAAGTTGTCACCTCATCTGCAGCCAGGTCGGCCATATCCTACTGCACTGACGCCCAAAGTGAAGGTTATGGCAGCTTTACATTTTTTTGCCACTGGTACATTTCAATTTACAGTGGCAACATCTGGTGGGATGTCACAAACCATGTTTAGCCATGTTCTGTGAGATGTTTTGGGGCATTGCTGTGTTACCAGTGCCAATACATCAAGTTCCCAACACCTGGAGAATTTGCAGACATCAAGGGGGATTTTTATGCATTGGGACAGATACCCCATATATTTGGCTCCATTGATGGCGCCCATGTTGTATTGGTGCAACCACAGGCTACTGAGGTAGTGTATTGCAACTGCAAACATTACCACTCAATTAATGTCCAGGTGGTATGTTTGACAGACATGTTCATCTCACACGTCCGTGCACATTTCCCTGGATCTGCACATGACACGTATATCATGAGGAACAGTGCCATCCCCCACTTGATGTCACAGCCACAACCTGACCGTGCCTGGTTTGTCGGTAGGTGATGTTAAATGTGTGTGCTATGTTGTGTGTAGATTGTATGTCAGATAAGGCTCTATCAACCAACAACTGAATCTATTTTTCTTTTTTCAATGTAGGAGACTTTGGGTACCCCAACCAACCTTTGTCGCTTATGGCACTGCGTAGCCCAGTCACCTCTGCTGAACTACATTATATTGAACCCCATGGTAGGAGCCGGAGAGTCATTGAGACATGTTTTAGCCTCCTGAAGACAAGTTTCGCTGTCTCGAACGGACAGGAGGAGCCCTACAATATGCACCATTGAAGGTGTGCAACATTATCACTGCATGATGTATGCTCCACAACCTGGCTATACGGGGGAAAATTCCACTCATACAGGACGATGGAGACCAGCAACCGCCAGAGAGGGAGGATCCTGGACTGGGACATGACGACAGTGGGGATGATGATGAAGGCATGGATTTGAGACAACAGCTTATCAATAACCTCTTCACAGGAGTGCAGGTTTGCAATGGAAGAAGGGAATTAGCCCAAAGTGTCTGTTGTGTTGCTGGTGCACAATGTGTATGTATGTTTGTGAGTGTATGAAAATTGACCTGATTTTAGTTGTTTATTAAGTGTTTGTGAGTTGAGAAAGTTGAGATGTACAGTGTTACTGTAAATTATATGTAGTGTCCACACTGAAAATCTTGTGCTTCAGCTGATATATTGTTGTGAAAATTGTGAAGGTTTAGTCCTGTGTGCCTTACTCTGTTCTATGTTTCTCCTTACCAGGGTACTTTGCTGTGTCAACCATGCAACTTGTGACCCCACCAGACACCTGAGGCTGTGACCTATTCCAACATTGGACTTGTTTCTAAATCCATGGCATGCAGTTCCTTTTGGACTTATGGACATTTTTATTCACTTTACAGCATTTTCTTCCTGGTTGCTGTCCATTGAAATTGTGTTAATGCGCCAGGTTGTGTCAGGGAAATAAACCTAGGATACACAATGATTCATGCCTTGTGTGTTTTTATACATTCCAAGGTTATATTTAAGCTGAACATGCTTCCTGATGCACTGGTTTGCTAATAATGTCTGTCTATTGTGTTTGAAAATAAAATAGTGCTAGTATCTTAAGCAATGTACTTGCATTGCATCTGTAACATGTCCTATGGGTTGGGACATATTCTGATTGTGTCTATCTGTCATGCTGTGACAATGTACATATACTCAAAGGCCAGTAATGTACTCCTTCAAAGTGATGTGTTACCATGTGTGCATACTTTCTTCTTTGACTTTTTCAACATCATTACAGTTAATACATTTGTTATTCCAAGTTACAACATGACCACTTTTTGGGGGCAGAGGGATTTATGTGAAGATATCTGTCCACATCATGGTGGTGACAACAACATAACATGATTTCGAGAAGTGCAGATAGGAGTTGGTAGTGTTTGTAGATGAGGTATTCCAATGTAGATGCACAGTTATTTGAGTCCATAGTCCAACTTAGACCCTCTAGCCAATGTGGGAGATTTCTGTGACAGTCAGCAAAGTGAATGTTTGGCACACAATGGGGATATAAGGAGCAGGTAGTCACTTCCAGGGGGTGATGCGTAGATATCTGTTTCTCACCGTTGCTTCTTTTTATGACCGACACCACGTTTTTCTGGGGGACCCTCAGGTGCAGGCAGTGGCTTTGCAGGGAGCTCCTTGCCAGGGTCAACATCACTCCCTGTGGCTGTAGCAGATGTTGCTGCAGTGAATATGGTAGGCACACAGGAAGGTGTGGATATGTTGGTGGCAATCTTGTGGAGGGAGGTGGCAATGTCCATGTACACAGCAGTCTGTTCATTCATTTTTGACATAAATATGTCCAGTTTTTCATTTTGCTCTGCCTGCAGCTGTTTCATTGTCCTCTGGATCCCTATGACCTGTCCCATTTCTCCTTGTGAATGTTCATATGTTTTGAGGGTTCTGGAGAGGATTTGGATCGCCACATCATGAGCAATAGCTGCATGATGTTTTCTGATCTCCACGACACGTCCCACCACCCCTACCCACCCGAGCAGGACCAGTTGGTGCTGGCACACTCAACATGGAGCCTCCTTCATCATTGAAATTGATGTTGTTGGGCAATTCCAGAGTGCCCCGTGTTGCTGTGCTGTTGGTGGTCTCCTGGGATGCTGTGTTTGTGCTTATATGGGTCAGCTGGGCGTTGGCAGCTGAGGCAGGAGTGGTGGCAGAGGATCGGGGTGCTTCTGACACTGGTACGGTGGTGTGACCCATACCAGAAGGGCCAGGTCTGTCATCGCCGTCCGAAGAATGATGGGAGTCATTAACGCCGGCGGGTTCGTGGTTGACCATAGTCTGGGCCTGGCTGTCCTGGATGATTCCAGTGGTATCCTCAGCTGGTCCAGTAGGTTCAAACATAACACAATGACTGCTGTGAATGTCCACTGCCCCTCAAATCATACGCATTACATAGGCTACTTTAAGTAGATTGGACTCCTTCATCCATGATGCAGACCAATTTTTTTGTGGTGACTATGTTTTTGGGACAAGAGGAGGATTGATGGACATGTGCAGGTATGTGCATTGATGGGCTTGGTGTGTCTAGTTCACATTACATGTTGAAAGAAATTGACTGGTTATTGACACCCTATGAATGACACAAGTGTGTTTAGGTTGTCCTCATATTTACTTTCACAGTGAGATACATACACTTTCTCTCCCTTAGTGGGTACTTTTTGGGCCTGTCTACTGGTCTTAATGCATGTCTTTAGCAGTCACATTGGTATGGCTGGCTACACACTCACATTCTATTAACTTAGGCAGAAGAGTTGTGGGAATGGAGTGATTGAGGTGCCTATTGTTTTCATCTCATTCTACACATGTGAATGTCTGTGAGTAGGAAAATTGTGTAACTGAATAACTTTGTGGCTACACAGATATGGTACTTTGTACATTTACTCCATGGTCAAATGATTTCACAAACTTAGCTTTGTGTCATTATGTGGCAAAGAGATATGATGAACTGATCTTTGAGTGTTTGTTCTCTATTTGTGAAACTTACACTCCTCCTCAAACCCAGCACCACAAGGCAACACGGAAGAAAGTTGTCCAGCCAATGTTTGTAAGGGTATTTGAGAGATAGTTGTCTAAGTTGGCTGGTCTTTGTGCCACATAGGCAAATGTGGCAGTTGTGATAGGTTTAGACATCGTTCCACAGTGACTGCCATCTTGTTAGTACACATGGACTGGTTGTGGGATAGACATAGCCCACGATAAAGTGATTGTGCTGTGTGTGTAGATGTTTTTTGCCGTTTTCCAAGTGCCAGCAGGGACAGTCATCCATACACCTTCCTCCCTAGTGATAATAGGCCAACAGGACATGATCTTAGCTCACAGTGTGTCAGAATGCCATGGCCAGCTGTCTGGCACTGGGAACTGATTTCTGACCTGGAGATAGCTTGTCTCATGGCCTTGTGCACCACACTGCATGTCTCAGTCTCTGCCATTTCATTTTTGGATGTCCACTCACTGTCAGGTAATCACAGTTCTTGGTGGTCTTGTATGACTCTTTGTGCGGATGGGTGTTTACAATGGTCAGACATCCCATTAGGCCGTGTACTAAGCACACTCTTTCCTGCATGCAAATGCAGCACCCCTGGAACTATGCTTTCCTGACAATGGGGGGATGTGTGATGACAAGGCTGGTGAAAACAGGTGCTTGGTGTTTTGAGCACAAGTCACTGTTGGTATGTGTTGTAAAGTCAGGCACCAGTGCCCAGTGTAATGCATCCTGCTAGTAATTTCAAAATCACTGTGCATGCTTAGTTCCTGTAGGTCTGTTTGTGATGTTAGTGAAGGTGTATGTTGTCCAGTGCCTGATGTTATTTGTAGGATTTCGAAATACTCCTGCTCCCACCAGCCTACCTAAATCCTCTGAGACGATGGCTAACTGGCAGTGATGGTAAGCATTATGACAAGGATGCAAAGACTGGTGCATGGTGATAAAATTGAAAACAAATCCTAACAAAGGCCTTGTGCCAAAAACACCATGCACCAGTGTCAGGCATCTTGCTCTTGCACTTCCATTCCCTGTCAGGTAGGCATTGGCACAGTTAAAGTGGTTGTTCGTGGTGGGTAAAGTATTGTTTAACATTACTCCAACTCACACCAGGCTCTGTCCTTCATACACTCTTGCCAAACAAATAAATAATACAGAACAAATGGCAGAAGGTTTTCCAGACAGTGATTGGGAATAGATTATGAAGATGTGTTGCACTTGTGCCTGGTGTCTGATTTTTCAACAAATCACAACAGTGCCTTGTAGTCCAAACACTAGTCACATCTTGTCAGTACATTGCTACTCACTGTCAAGTAAGCAGAGTTTCTGTTTAACTAGTTGGCCCGCGAGGGAAGAGTGTGTGTATGACAAGACATGATGTGGGTTGTAGCAATTGCAGATACACCTCCTCCCACCCAGACCTGCTGACTTCTCTGTGCCTATATTTACCTCACAGTGTGGGTAAATGTACTGGCAAGGTGGCTGGTACTGGTGCAAGGTTTTGAACATGAATGCAACTCACATCAGGGACCTGTGCTCCAAACACCATGCAAAAGTGCCAACCATCTTGCTGGTCCAATACCCCTTACTGTGAGTGTGGCTTAGGCCAAGTGGAGCATCCTAGTCTGGAAGGGAGGAGGAGTATTTGCAATCGCTACAAGTTGTATAAGGCCCTGTCCTATATACACCTTTCCACCCAACTCAAACAGCCCGGCATGTACTGTGCTTACCTCACTGTGATATGAAATGTCCCAGCCGGGTACCTGGCACTGTTGCCTGTTTTTAGACTTGACTGCAACACCCATCACAGCCTTCTGCTCCAGACACCATGCAGCAGTGTTAGCAATCTTGGCAGCACATTCACACTCACTGTCAGGTAAGCATAGTCCCATATAAGCTATTAGGGCTAGGTAGGAAGGTGTGTTGAGGCCAGAGCCTAATGGTAGATATAGTTATGGCAGACACACCACCTCCCAAACAGCAAAACCAGCTCATCTGTGACAATGGCTACCTGACAGTGCATGTAAGTGTACTAACAAGATGACTAACACAGTTGAATGATGTTTTGTGCACAGGGCCTTGATGGGAGTTGGTTTCAAGATCAACATCATGCAGCAGTGTCAGCCACCTTGCCAGTACACTTCTCCTCACTGTGAAGTAAGGATAGGCACAGAGGAGTTAGCAGGGCTGGGTGTGTGGATGTGTGTTTGCAATGGCTACAAGTCACATCAGGCCTTGTCCCACACTCACCTTCCCAGCCTTCAGCAAAAGCCTACCTGTGTCTCAGCTTCCCTGACAGTGAGTGTGAATGTACTTGCAAGTTGTCTGACTGGTGACTATTTGTCCGCAAGCAGGGTGTAGTTGTCCAGACTGAAGTCCCCAGTGTCAGCCATTTTCTAAGTAGATTTCCATTCACTGTCAGGTAGGCATCGGCCAAGATGACCTGGTTGTGTGGTGTGGGAGGAGGAGTGTTTACCCTGACTCCATCTCCCATCAGGCTCCATCTTCCACACACATTCCTACCCATTCTAAATATCTTATCTGTGAGTCTATTTTCCTGACAGTGATTGGCAATGTGCTTCAGAGATGTCTGAACCTGGTGACTGGTGTCTGATTTGTCCACCACTCTCCAACAGTGCCTTGAGCCCCGAACAGCAGTCCACAGTGCCAGTCATCATGCCAGTACATTCTCAATGTCAGGGAAGCTCAATTGTATGTGGTCTTGTTGGTTTGTGTGTGAGGATGAATGTTTGCACTCATGCCCTGTCCTACACACACCTTTCCAGCCAGCACAGACAGCAGACCAAGAACTATGCTATCCCTGATGTTGAATGGAAATATACTATCAAGATGTCTGACACTGGGGACTGGTGTGAGAAGCACAAGGCCATGATGGGATTTGTGTTCAACTCACACACCACGCACAAGTGTCAGACATCCTGCAAGTACACTTCCACTCATTGTGAGGACACCATTGTTCCTGCTGGCCTGGTTGGACTGTGTGGGAAGGTGTGTGTGTTGGATAGAGCATGATAGGAGATGTTGTCAGTACAAACGTTCCTCCTCCCACACTACCCAACCAGGTCATCTGACCCTATAGCTACCTGACAGTGAATGGAAGTCTAATATTGAGTCATCTGACACTGGTGAGTTTGACTTGACTACAACTCCCCTACAACTCCCCTCATGCCTTGTGCTCCAGACTCCATTCAGCAGTGTCAGCCATCTTGCTGGTCCTTTTGCACTGACTGGCAGGCTTGCATAGTCCCAGTTTGACTTTTTGAGCTGTGTGTGGGGAGGAGTGTTTGCAGTGACTATGGCCACACCCACCTTCCCAGCCATCCCAAACTGCCTACCTGTGACTGGGCTTTCCAGTGAGTGAGTGGAAAAGTACTGGGCCAATGTGTCTACAAGCAGTTCCTACTCCTTATCTGTAAAACGTGGATGCTTCCTTTTTGGACATGGTGAGGGGGAGTGTGAAAGTGAGGGTGTGTGTGGATGTGAGTGTGAATCTGAAAAAAGGTGTATGTTTATGTGTTTTTGTATGAAATAAAATCTATGCAGGGTGTGTGGTGTGTGAGTGTGTGAGTGTGAGACAGGGAGCAGGGAATGTCTTGTAGAAGCTCCTTGTAAGTATTGGCAGTTGAATCAAAGGATCATGGTCATGGAGTTGGCCCTTTATATAGGTGGAGTTGTGGGTGTGGTTACAAAGTTTTTGGGGGGAGTTGCCATTGTTTTTCTGACTGTTTTTGACTCCCCCATTAACATTTAATGCAGGGACCCACAAGGTTCCGTAACCGATTCTCGTGCAACATCATCTCATCGCGTGTTGATATGAGTCGGACTTGTGACCGGCATGCGATTCTTGAATGTTTACAAACAAGTCGATTGCATTGGTGCGGTTTATGGAGCCTTCGTTCGTAATGATAGCGTTCAGTACCATTCAGTTGTGTTTCACATGGGATGCAACTACACCGCCGCACGGAGGGCTCACAGTCAAGTCATACAGAAAGCATTCTGATTTGGTCAGGATACTTTCTGCACAACATCGGAATCAGGCCCTTTCTATAAAAATTACTAAAATATCGTAAAAACATCACTCACCAGAATATTGGCAAAAATGTTTTAAAAAAAATAAAAAATGGAATTCACCAGTTATAATTGACTGAGCTAACTACATGTTATGCCCTTGCAATGGAATGCTTATGACCACTCATATTACATCACTCATGATATGTTAAATGAAATCATTGATGATATCACTTCTGACATCTCAGATGTCCCTGTGCTCAACTCCCCCATTGGTGGTCAAACCAGCCACGGGCTGCCAAATCTCCTGCTGGCAGCCAACGCCCTGTGGATGGCCAATCTCCCAATGTTGGTTATCCTAAACAAAATTTTATTTACTTCATTTTTTAGCAGTAGTGTCCTCTTTACACCAAATCACAAAAAGCATACTACAGTGTAATGATCTACATGGTTCACTGACAAAACATTGACACCCAAAACAGCCCCACACCACAATATTGAGTCATAAATATAGATTTAACATTTTTTGACATCCTATATTTATAAAGGTGAATACAGAAATATCAAAACAAAATAATAAATATTAAATGTATTAAATAATACACTTAATCCCAAAAATAAATTGATTTAATATATATTTTAACAAAAATAACAAATGAACTTAACCTAAAAATGTTAAACACACATATATAAGAATTATTATATATATTTACTGTAAAACAATTAATAAACTATTAGTGTAATTGTATTTTATAATTTTAAAAATATATCAAAATGTAACAAATAAATATATATTCATATACCAATAAGATAACATTTATGTTAAACAAACATTCTATTATTAATTAAAAAACGAAACTATTTAAATATATCTAAACTTAAATTTCCCACTCTAATCAATACAACAGTAGGGAAAGTGTTGGATAGCGGATGGATAAAATGTACTATTCACACTCCAGTCAGTGCAACAGTAGGATGAAGTCCCTCTTGCCTCCTGAGGGCCCCTGGAGGCCAACTAGAACTCCAATTGCTGAGAGTGGGCTGAGGGCATGCCCCCTTTTTACACGACTCTGCCATTTAAACAAAAACAAAATAAGTAAAGGGAGGAGGGCCGAGTGTCATGCAGCTCCCTCTGCCCAAAAGCAATTCTGCTTCTCTTCATGGAAGCGAGAGCAGTTTTCCTTTAGATGTTTGCTATGGCAGGGTGGGAGCAGTGCTCCCACCCTGCCATAGCAAACTGTAATGTCCTGGGGGTGGGTACCCTGGGACATTGCTGGAGTGGGTCTGGGGGTTGCGGTGCCCAGGGCCATCTAGTGCACCCTTCATATCAAGTTTAAAGCCCCTGGGAGGTGGTGGTCTCCAGGGCCAGGGGTCTGCTATGGACCACCGTATGTTAATTAAAAAATGCCCGGGGAGGTGGTGGTCCCAGCGTTAGTGTGGGTGGGGGCAAGAGCCCCCAACACCATGTTAAATAAAAACAAAGCCCTGGGGAGGTGACTGTCCCCTGGGCTGCGTGGGAGGGACAGGAGCCCCTCCAAACATTTTTTTTAAAAGACCTGGGTAGTTGGTGGTCCCCAGGGCTGTGGTGGGCCTCTGTGGGCCCCTACTTCATAATTGAGCACTGCCCCTGGGACCTGGCCCACCCGGGGACTTCAAGAAAATGAAGTATGGGAGATCGCACTTCGTTTTTAAAAACATTTCTGTGGGATTCACGGTCCCTACATGAATCCTGCTTAATTTGTTTACAAAAAATGCTTTTTTTGGCCCCTCTCCCATCAAGTTTATAGCTTCGGGGAGGTGGTGGTCCCTGGGTCAGGGGTCCACACAGACCCCTGTATGTTAATTAAAAAATGCCATGGGAGGTGGTGGTTCCCGGGGCAGTGTGGGGGAGGGCAGGAGCCCACCATCATATTAATTTTAAAAAAAGCACTGGGGAGGTGTCAGTCTATGGGGCTGTGGGGGGCACGAGGCCCCCACCCACAATTAACTAAAGCCTCTGAGAGGTTGTGGTCCTTGGGGCAGTGTGGGGGGCAGGAGCCTCCCTCACACCATATTTATCTTTAAAAAGCCCAGGGGAGGTGATGGTCCCCGGGGCTTTGGGTGGGCTGCGATGCCCTCCCGCCCCCAATTAATTAAAGCACCGGGGACCGCCACATGTAACAACCATCACTTTAAACCATCGCCTACTCATTTCGACCAAACATTGCCACTATATATACCAAACATCCAACCTGGCCATTATAGTGTATTGTAGGATTTGCAGCTGGCAATATGAAATCAATATATAAACAATTATTTACAAGCAACACATGGAAGAAATGTCATTTTTGCATTTACAGATGGTATTAATGTAATTTCCAATTTGACTCTTTGATGTTTCATGTTGAAAAGATGAGGCAATATCACTGTCAAGAGATCTTGGCATGCTTTATGTGAACAGGGACAGGGACCATGACTAAATTCCCAATTTACAATTTTGATTGCATACTATGATATCCATGATTTGGGATACATAGTAGATATACGTAATAAGTGTCCCTTAATGGACTATGTATTTATTTATGTGTTGTATTTTTAAGTTTTACAAAAAAATTAAGTTATAATTTAAAATCATATTTTAATAATAGTTTTACATTATATATGTTTAAATAAATATACACACATACACATATGTGTTTTAAATATTTAAATATATCTAATTTACATTATATTACAGTTTCATATTAATATAGTTAATGTTTACTATATTTAACTATATATATATATGTTAAAAAACTATATATTTGTCATTGATATTAGTTTACAACAATATTTTTTTTATATTTTTGTTATTTACATTATAAGTATCGAATAACAATATTTTTGTACTCAATATTTTTGACAGTATTTATATACTACAATATTTGTGGTGTTGTTATTTTGTCACTGAATCTCTGGCCAGGCTGATTCAGAATGAGGAGTAGCTACAAGATGGAGGTTGCTAGAGATGAGGGTGCAGGGCTGTGTGTAGGAATGAACTAGGTGTTTGATGTGCTGGTCTCCTGTTCAGAGAAGAGCCCTGTAGGTTATGCAGAGAGCCTCTTGGCAGTTAGTAGCAAAGACATTGTATGTAAGTGTGTGGAGATAGAATGGTGACTGGTGACAGTCCAATTGTTTATCAATCCTGATTTAGTAGTAGCTACAGGTTTACTAAAGTAAATGGAGTAGACAGTGTCCCACCTCAGTGCAAACAAGGGATGCTCTTCAAAGGGTTTATCACAAATACAATAGCAATTAAGATCGTTCCACCACTTCAGGCATTCCCTGACAAATTTGACTCAGTCCTGGGTCTTGGTGAGGATAGCTTTGTGGCTTCTTGGTCACCTGTCCTCATGCATCCTCCTCAACTTGTGTGCTAAGTGTCACATGCAAACTCTGCAATGGAACCTAAGGTTTCAGTGGGCCTAGCACCTGGGATGCCTCTCTGACTGTCATGATCTTCAAAGAGATGGCTAATACCTCTTGTGGTGGTAGATTAGTGCCAACCTGACACTTTATTGGCAAACCTCCCATCCAATCCTGGATGCCACATTGATAATGGATATATCATTACTGGGTGGCAAAGCACATCTGGGGAAGGTGGAATTCAAAGGCCTGTAGCCTAAACAGAGAGCCAGCACCATGGTAACCTATTCAAGCTTTGGCCAGTCAATCTGGTCCTGAAAGTCTTGCTAGGCACGATTAATGGAAGGGGAGTGCTGGTCCTAAATAACAACACAACTGGCATGCAGTACAGCAAGAGCTAGCCAGTACGGGGTCCTAGATCCTGGGTCCAGGTCAAGAGGCCCTTTGCCTCTGCAGAAGGTCTTTTATGTAGCCAACCACCTCATGGGGACAAAGAAAGCTGGAGCAGATGAGATGAACAGGCATTAGCTGTCAGACTATTTGGGAGAAATGAATGGCCAGGTCTGGGATACCTGACCTTAACCCTCTGCCGGCCAAACTTTCTGATGTGCATGGGAGGTGTTGCATCTTATATGTTACATCATAGGTGTAGTTATTCCTCCTCCGCCTGTTCCTCAGCCTTCTTGTTGGACTTAGTGTAGTCCTCTCATCCCCCCCTCTCCCATGGTTCCACCCTGTCCCTGGAGTGGACATTAGAATGTTGTTGCGGAGATTCTATTGCTTCTGTGGCTGAGGGCGGAGGGCGGAGGCTGGAAATAAACTCCTGTACTGAACCTGTATCTGTGGGAGTTACTTCACTGGCGACAATCTGTGTGAGGGGACAGATGACCAGCCTTCCCCCCTCTTGGTATTCTATGTCACCTGCTGTAACTAAACCCATACGTCATTATGATTAATCAACTGATTAAGGTACTGTTTTACATCTTACCTCTCCCTCGTCGCCCTTCCTTGGGAATGTCCTTCCAGTGAGCAGCAATCACGCTATGAGACACCTTCAGCTGCCTTTTGGTATGCATGGCGCTCACTGCCTTGAGGTGTTGGTCGTGGACAAAGACTCTGAGGAGGATGTCGTGCCCATTTCTTATTCTGTTGGGGGAGCGGTTCTTCTGCGGAGTGTGAACTCCTTATCTTGCCACTATGGCGAGCCTGCTACAGATTTCCCTGGTAGACGGTGCCTCTGTTAAAGGGGACGGCTTTCCACGCTTGGTGGTATCATGCATCTCTGGAGCTGACGTCACTCTTCCAGGCTGTGTGAGGGAACGGTCTTCTTCTAAGAGGTGGCTCTGTGGAGCCGGCATCCACTGTGTTCAGGCAGCATTGAGGGGACGGTTTTCTGGGGGTAATGACTTTCTCCTCAGTGGCGTCCTCAAGAAGCTGGCGTCCCTTCTTTTCCAGGCAGTGTTGTCCAGGCAGCCGTGAGGGGGGAATGTGAGGAGAATAACTCACATGAGGAGGACAATTTTCTGGGGGTGACGGCTTTCTCTTCAGTGGCGACATCGAGGAGCTGGCATCTCTTCTTTCCAGGCAATGTTCTCCAGGCAGCCGTGAGGGGGGAACGTGATGACTCCTTCTTCTCTGGCAGCCTCCTTCACAGACCCGCCGTCACGTGATTCGGATTTCCCCACCTCCTCGATGTCCTGTGGGAGGCGGGTTTCTTCAGCCGCTTGCCGCTGCCTGCCATAGTTTGCTGACGGGCACAGCTGTTCCTCAGTCATTTCATAAGCTCCACATACTGGTGAGTCTAAATGCAAAAACAAATGGATTATCTGTTCATATGAACGTCTTGATGCCAAGCAGGGGCTCTGCGGACTCTTTGGTTATCCGAGCCACTGGGGGTAGGGCTCAGCAGAAAATCAGAGTTGGATGAGACTCCCTTAGCATGAGTTTCATTTGTCAGAGGCACTTTGACTGACCTATCCATGCTCTATGTTTGGGGTCATTGTTCATAACGGCTCAACATTGTTTGAATGCCACAATCTCCGTAGGTTTGGAAAATTTGGAAGCACATTCCCCCAATCTGGGACTCTTGACACATACCCAGTCGCCAACCACCGATTGAGGAATCTTGGTGCCATGTTTGGTATCATAATATGACTTGTACTTGGCTTGATGTGCAGCATTTTTTGAGCTACTGATTTCAGTGTTGACTTGTACCCCAAAACCTCCTCCAACCAATTAGGTAAAAATTTGGTGCATGGTTTCCTCCCCTTAAGAGCTGAGAACGGTGACACCCCAGTGGGCTGGTTCAGAGTGGTGTGGTAAGCCCATAGCATTTATTGAATGGCAAGTTCCACAGGAATCATGTTGGTGCATGCTAACTAAATACACCCCTTAATCATCCTATTCATACGCCCCACAAGCCCATTGGCTCTGGGACAATAAAGAGAAGTTTTGAGGTGGGTAATGTCTAGATTTCTTAAGTACTGTGTGGTCACAGATGTAAATTGTACTCCGTTGTCAGTGACAATAGTTGATAGAATCCTTTCAGTGGCAAAAGTGTCTCTAAGAAATTGAATTAAAGATTCTGTAGTAATTTGATTCACCATTTTTGTGACAGTCCAGTGGGAGTTATAGTCTATTAAGACAAATGCAAACCGTTTAGGTATGTTTCTTCTGTTTACAGGGCCAATGATGTCTAATGTAAGTTTCTCCCATGGTTTAGATGGTACGGACTCCGGTGATAGGGAAACCTTGCCAGTACATTTGGATTTATCACTGTTTGCGCAAATGCTGCAATCCTTGACTATGTATTCTACTAAGGAGTCCATATTAGGGAACCAGCAGCGTTCCCTGAGTCTGGCTTTAGTTAAACTTCTGCCCAGGTGACCTTCATGCAGCAGGTCTACAATTTTATTGCGCAATAGTTCAGGAGGAATAATCTTGTTGTTTCTTAGTAAAAAGTTTTGGTTTACACTAAGTTCATGGTGAACCTCCCCAAAATGTTTAATGCCCTCTGAAACAGCACCTTTCGAAATGAGCCACCCCTATAAAGTATCTTTTTGGAGTTGTTGTAAGGTTTCATCTCTGGTCATGCATTCACCCCACTCCTGAGGGCAGATGGTTGCGTGATTGACTTGTAAAATGGGTATTCTGTGGTCTCAAATTGTTCTTCCTTGTTCAATGGTGCTCTGGACAGGAAATCTGCTGCTGAATTTAACTTGCCTGGTACGTTTTCCATTCTGAAACAAAAGCTTTCTAACCCTAGTATCCACCTGGCAATGCATGGGGGATTGCAAGATGAGCCTTTGGGATTGAACATAAAAATAAGGAGTTTATGGTCCGTGCATATGCAGAATTGAATTCCCCATAAGAAAAATGTAAAGCAGGCGAGGGCTTCTCTCTCCACTACAGAATCGTTTTTTTCAGATTTAGTGAGAATGCGCAATGCAAAAGCTACTATTTTCTCATTACCTTCTATGATTTGGGAGAGAGTGGCTCCTAAGCCTTTGTCACTAGCATCTGTAGTCAAAAAGGTTTAGCGGCTGGGTTCAAAGTTACACAGATAAGGGGCAGTGAGGATAGCATCTTTTATTTTCACAGAGGATGTTTGGTGATGCTCTATCCATTGGTAGTGTGCATGGTTCTTTATCAGGTCTCTGAGATTTGAAGTTATGTCGGCAACATTTTTTACATACTTTGCCATGTACTCAGCAAGTTCCAGAAAGGACTTCAGCTCATCCTTATTTTCTGGAGCAGGTGCATCTTTAATTGCTTCTAAAAGGCAAATCTTGGGTTTGAAACCATCTTTTGAAATATTGTGACCTAAATATTCTACTAAACTAACACCTAACTGGCAGTTTTTTACATTTAAGTGTTAAAGCAGCATTCTTAAACCTAGAGAGTACTTCTTTTAGAATTATGTCATGTTCATCAGTATTGGCACCGTAGATTAGGAAATCATCTTGAAAACATACTGTTTTCTGTACACCTTAAAGTATTTGCTGCATAATTTTTTTTTAAAACCGCAGCAGCTGATGCGAGTCCAAATGGCATGCGGCGAAACATGCACGTGCCCATAGGTGCAGTGAATGCTGTTAAATGCCTAGATTCTGGGTGTAACTCCACTTGGTGGTAAGCCATGGATAAGTCTAAAACACTAAAACATGTAGCTTCCCCCATCAGAAGAGGTTTGGCGCCCTGGCCAGGGAGACTGACGCCGGACTCTGGTGGATCACGGTTTGATCCCTGGCGCTGGTGGCAGATTAGCCCAGCACCATGTGACTCTGGTCAATAGCTTGCTTAATCTTCCCGACGGCCCCCAGTGCCTAGAGACCCTTATGGGTGATTGTTCGCGCTTTACAAATGTGGATTATTATTATTATTATTATCGTGCTCAACATCTCATGGATGCGTGGTAAAGGATGTCTCTCCACCCAAATGCTAGCATTAAGATCACGCAAATCCACACAGAGCCTGATGTCATCAGAATGATTTTTCTTAGCGATTACAATGGTGCTACCCAGTCAGAACAATCTATGGGTTAGATGATGCTTAAATCCATAACCTTTTGAATTCTTTTTTAATGGGTCCCACATCAGGTGAGGTATTGGCCTTGTTTTATGTATAGCAGGCTTACAGTTGGGCTTTATTTTAATTTTATGTTGAAAGTCTTTAAGTAAACCCAATTTGCTTGAAAACACTTCTGGAAATTCCTCAATTATATGTTCACTGCCATTGGGTTGGTTCACTAAAAGAACTTGCTCGGAATTATTGGGATCCAGTTTTATTCCTAATTCCTTTTTTGTGTTGCCACCCAAGAAGATTAGATCCCTCCTCCACTACGTACACCTTGCCAACTGTAGTGCGTCCTTTAAATGAAATGAGTGTCTTAATCATGCCGTTCATAGGTATGGAATCTCTATTTTACCCACTAGGTGAAATATCAGCTGGGAGTATCACATTTTTGTTAGGCTGACCCAAGGATTTATAGTCAGAATAGTTCAATAAAGTACATGGTGAGCATGAGTCTGCAAAACATTTTGACTATGTTTCATTCTAATTGAACTTCACACATATGATACTTATGCTGGCTCTCTGAATTTTCATTAATTTGCAAAATTATTTTTTTTACTTGGAATTTCTCTTCTTGAGGATTGGATCATTTTCCAAATTCTTTCTTTTTGAATATATTGCATACTCTAGCCAGATGGCCTCTTCTGTTGCACTTCTTACATATTACTGTCTTAGCTTGACAATTAGGATTGTTTACCAGGTGGTTGCTACTTCCACAACGGTAGCACTTGAACTTGGGATTTTCTGTATCACTCAATTGGATAGGTTAGTCAAAGCGCCTCTGACCAATGACACTCATTCCCAGGGAGTCTCATCCAACTCTGATTTTCTCCCGAGCCCTACCCCAAGTGGCTTGGGTAACCAAAGACTCCACAGAACCCCTGCTTGGCATCAAGACTTTAATATGAACAGATAATCAATTTGTTTTTGCATCTAGACTTTATTAGGAACAGATAATTCATTTGTTTTGGTTTCATCTTGTGGGTATATTTTACACCTCTGTCTCGTCCTTTTATCTTCCAAGCATTGTTGTTTCGTTATACATTTTGGGGAGGGTTGATGTGTTGCATCTTATATGTTACATCTTAGGTGTAGTAATTCCTCCTCCCCGTGTTCCTCAGCATTCTTGTTGGACTTGATTTAGTCCTCTCATCCCCCCCTCTCCCATGGTTCCTCCCTCTCCCTGGAGTGGACATTAGAATGTTGTTGTGGAGATTCTATTGCATCTGTGGCGGAGAGCGGAGGCTGGAAATAAACTCCTGAACTGAACCTGTGTCTGTGGGAGTTACTTCAGGAGGCTTCTCCGTTATGGCGGAGGTGCATCACCTCCCCCCTGCTAAAAGCCTGCAGAGGTACAGGACAAACTTAAAATGTTAATAAAACACTTTAATTATCATTTTATTTTTAGCCCTGCAGTCTGTGATCCGAGGGAGGGGCATGGCCTCCCATTCTGATGCTGCAGCACCAGGGAGGAGGAAAGAGTGGGGGGCACTGCCAAGTGCACATGACGGTATGACTGGCCCTCTGGGGATGGCTGAAACATCATGTGCACTTGGCCTTTCTCCACTCAAGCTTTGTTGTACAGCTAGGTGAAGAAACCATCAAAGGCTCCCAGTTCCATTTATGAGCGCCAAACCGAGGTGCTCAAACCAATCCACCTCTGCTGACCTGCTGGGAATGTTATTCCCAGCATGTCAGCAGTGCTGAGATTGGGAGCTAGGAGCCTGTGCAGTGTGCAGCAGTTCCTGAATGGGACACAAGGATCGGAAGCAAGGTAGCGGCCATCAGAGCAGGTACGTTTTATTATCTTTATTTGTACTTCTGTATTTTTTTGTTTGTTCTCTCTCCCCCAGCGCCACCACTTCGCAATACGAGTGGACGCTACTAGTTACTTGATGTCCCTTTCTAACTTACTGTCTTTGCCTGATCAACCTTCTCCTAAAATCACCTTTTATGTTCATTTTCAAAAGAGTCTTACTCAAATGTTTTCTCCGAGTCATACGTCATGTGTCTGTGTAATTTTATTCTGGTCCCAATATTCCTTAGGTGCCTGCCCCTTCTGCACATGGTAACATGGTGCTAAAGAGAACTCTGTCAAGGTAGATCATCCTCTACATTAAGGTTTGCTGCGCAATGGCAAAGAAAGAGCCCCCAGAGGCTTGTAGGCTCATTCCACTTTGGCCGATGCCCTGCCACAGCTTTGAGAAGAGGGATACCATTTCTGAACATCTGCCAGATATTGTCATCAGTGCACAAGTTCATGAATTACTACTGCCTTGACAGTTAGGTTTGAAGGAGGGCCCTTTTGCATAATCATTCTTGCAAGACTTTCTTATCTAAGTTCACTCCTTACAACTTCCACATTTGGAATATAAATGATGTGACCCCAATCGAACGTTATTTGGAACAGCTGTACTAACATACATTAAGACAACTATCACTACAATGAAAATGTCAATTTCAATTCTTTTTAGCACAATACAACACAATTTACATGATTTAAACAATTTAAATGACTCATAGATTGCACGTAACAGCAGCTCAAATTGAACCCCTTGCAAATTGGTTTTGGTAAATATATTTTGTCATTACAAGTACACATGAAAACGTGCCATGGCATACACAATACATGCATATGAGCAAACTATAATATACTATTTTGTACCTTCTTACCATTGGTATGGGAGGTAAGGGTCAACATAATGATAAAAAAAAAGACTAAAGTTATGTTATAGTTGCGTAAACATGTCAGTTAAAATGTAACACTTTAAACTAAAAACAAAATTTCAGCAGTTACAGTTTACTGCCCTAACTAGAACTTGTGCCCCCAACAGTGTTCTTGTGAATGATGTAATTTGAGATGTCATCAGTGATGTTGTCAATGGATTTATTTTGTGAATTAGTGAGTGTTTTTTAAATTAAGGTTAGATAATATTACCATACATCACTATTATATCACATTAATGTTTGGGTTTGTCAATTGGTTACTTGGGCTTTGTTAACGTAAAGTAAAATATTATTAGCATTCTTAACTATGCCAACCCACCACCTGCAGCCAACTCCTACTGAGAACCTGTGTTCGTCTAACTCTCCCTTCCTTCAGACAGCCAAAGCCAATCAACAATCACCCCACTTTCTTTTTATTGCTTTTCTGATCCCATTGCAATTATTATTAAGGCACTGCTCTTTCTTGTAGAAAGAAAAATACATGTTTTACATACATTGCTATGTACAAAATATTAAGTTACACATATGTGCATCTGTGACACCCTTAAATCACATTTGAACCGTAGTGGGTCCAGAACTCCTTAATCATTATATCAGATGCAACTTCACAATATACAGGGGTGTTCTTATATGTAAGACAGCCTTATAGGCCTTGTCAAGGGGCCACCACATCAACATATAAGGCAGGCCCATTGGCTTTATTAAGAGTCCACTACATTAATACAACAGTACTCAAATGTTCACACCCATACATTAATTACCAAATACACCTTTAAATGTTTGCCAATGAACTTATTGATAAAGCATTCATACTCAAATGAACCTCCAACATGTGTTAGAATCTCTCTTTCTTCTGTTCAGCCATCATACTGCAAGCATAGCACAAACCGCAAGGGATCCCTACACTCCAGAGCCCAAGAACAAACGTTTGAACTCTAGGAGTGCAAAACCTTTCCTGGGGTTAAGAATTCAATGAACCAGCAGACATTGTGTAAGTTTTCAAAACAATATTTATGGGGGCTGCTTCTCTCGTTGTAGCTTCTAGCAACATTTACATTGATTGTTGTTGGCATCCCTGCCCCTCCTTGAGGTACCACAAAGAACAAATCATTCATGGGTGGTTAAGCTGTGGGGCCTTGCATTATGGGGGGTTTCTTTTACTGTTTTTTAAATATTTTGCGGGTGGTTCTGTCCCACTTGGGTCACCTGTAACTTGAGGGGTCACTGAGAGCCTGTGGAAGGGGGCAGGAAGGCCCCGGGGTGACAGCTAGCTCCCCTACTGTGCTGTAATGTGGCTCCTTACATTGTTTATGAACTATGCTGATAACATGATTTATTTTTTGTTGCTTATTCATTTCTATTTTTATTTTGCGAGGCACTTTCACTTTTGGGAACCATGAAGGTGAAAGTTTTGTTCAAGCTTGTACATTTTCCTGTAATTGCGATAATGAATCTCACACCCAGTTTTTTTGCAATGTGTGTGTGTTTTATTTCTTTTATTTATTTGCCTGTAGCAATCTCTGAATGTATTTATTTTTACAATGCTCAAAGTTCCAATTTGAGCCCTGGTAGTGGTAGAAGCTGTAGAAAATAAACTGCTCATCAAGACACTAAGTACCTCCTTTTCTTGACCCATTTTGACAGTGGTCTCCAAAAGAGTGACAGGGGTCGCAAGGGACACGTCCGTGCTGTACTTTTTAGGATCCTTGATGCTGTAATCTTCTGCTGCCCTGATGATTATTTCAGACTCAATGTGTTCTCCTACACAGGAGTACTAGACTCTGACAAATGACTCTTTTCAACAACAGCACACAGATCTTATCATTAGTACCCGTAGATGTTGATTGTTCAATCATTGGCATTTATCTCACAGTCAACCTCAAAGGCAGTTAACTGCATGGCATGGACTGCTGCAGTTCATGCAATGCAGGTACTAATGCGCATGCACAGAGGGGGCACATGCTGTGCCCCCCTGTGTGCATCCACATGGCTTGAGGCCCCAAGGGGGCCTTGTAGGGCCCTCATATTCCCTCACTGCCACACATTTCATGACAGTCGCACGCACTGCTATGAAAAGTGTGACGATGAGGAAACACGTAAAATGCTTGCCCCACCATGCATATTGGTGCCCTTGGACTGCCCCGTAACTGCCAGGGAATGGCGGTTCCCTGGCATTTGCAGTGGTCTCAGGGTCGCCCGACTACCCTAGTCATTATACTCCGGTCGGGAGATCTCCACAGTGAGTCTAACAGTCCGTGGACCACCAGACTCATAAAACGACTCTTAGTACAGTGTTTGGTTTGGTGCTACTTAGTGACACAAACTTGGTTATCTTCCACAATAACACTGAACCTGACTCTAACAGGTATCAAATGGCATGTCTGTGGATGGGGCTCCTAGTTGCCAAGAGAGAAACTACTTGGATGAGATGAGAAATTGACAGACATTGAGGAAATTGCAGAAAGGCTTAGATTAGTGCATGCGTCTAGAGAAACAAATTTCCCTTGCTAAAGAGTGCCCTCTGAAGTACTACAACATTTGGACCGATTGAAATGTATGGGGGAATAAAGTTGACCCTGTATAACCATAATCCATTGAGATCAGAACATGAATAGTCTCTTTATGGAGGTTGATACTTAGAAACATGAATGGTGTACTCATCTCTGTAATATATGGAAAGCATGACTTCTTGTTAGTGATTTTTGGTGGCAATACTGTTGTGTACTGAATGTGGTGTACAGTTTTGATTCTGCTGTAAAATCAATTAAAATGATTTATTAAAAAAACAGTCATGACTTAATGATTCCCAAAGAGTATATCTTGCAAGAAATGAATTGATAAATCATATGGAGAGGAAAAAATAGATTTTTAAAAACAATAGTTGAAATGTCCACCTGTATTAATTCAGGCGCATCATGGGACCTATCCACAAAATTAAAACTTTCATAAATGGTGAACAAAAGTACCTCTCCTATGCTTGTCCGAAATTCACAAAGGGAATCTAGGCTGGTGTAAACCCTTTCAAGGAACCTGAGAACTCCACCGTGAGTGTGGATTTTCTGAATCCATAAATTATTTTCAAGGGATGGGCACATGGGTGTTCCTGGGCATTCCAAGCTTGTTTTGGCTTGAAACAAAGTTTGCAAACTCCCAGAAACAAGCAGGTCTATGTGTAATCACAAGCTCCTATCAATCCTCTTTCCAGCCTGAAAAAGATTTGTTTTTTCTCCGTCCATGTGTTGGTGTGAATACCTTTCCAAGGTGGAAAGAAAAATGCTTCATCACCAAATTTGATGGGGGTGTAAATGAACAGAGTTGTCCAAGGGGAAACATGTTTTCGTGGCAGGTAAAAAAAGAAACACAAATTTGTATTTGCACAAAGGGAATCCATTTCCTCTTTGTGGAGTTCTTTGCCATGGAGAGCCGCGGACAGTGGAAATGGAGGGCAGACTTGAAAATCATGTGATTTCCCAAGGAATCTGTATGGAAATCTGTGCCAGAAACAACTGTGCGTTTAAAACTCCAAAAAGTAGTAAAACTACACTTGGATGTAGATTTAAAAACCTGAGTGTAGTCTTACTATTTGTTTTGTGCAGTAGCCCCAACACATTCCTTATGAAATATGGTGCTGGATTAAATTATTCTTTATTGCTGATTTTTTCAATTTATGTTCATTTTTGTGAGACACTATCACTTGTGCGATGCAGAAAGGTGAAGGCTTTGATCAAACTGATATCTTTTCATGTTATCACAATAATGAAACATGGCAACTTATAAGAGGGCCCGTTGTAATGCTGAATTTATTTTCACCGAACCTAGAGTCCCAGTTCCATTGGATGCTGTAGAAAGTAAACAATGCTCATCAAGCTACTGGTTACCTTCTTTTCTTGAATGGTTTTGCCAGGGATCCTAAAAGCAGTTCCAGATGTCGCAAGGGCCAAGTCAATGTTGTTTGGAGGTCCCTGGTGCTATACTCCTGTGTTGCCCTGATCTTTTTTTTAACAGCTCAGACTGCCCCAATATGTTCTCCTGTACAGGAATACTGGACTCTGATGAAATACTCTTTCCAGTAACAGCACATAGGTCTTCTCACCAGTAACCTTAAATGTTAATTGTGCAATTACTTCCATTTATTTCACAATCAAATCCCTTCAGGGAGTTCCAAGGTTACATACAGTAGTCAAACAGCGAGTCTGTCTCTGATGGATGGAGGAAATAATGATGAAAACTGGTTTGCCTGGGAGTGTCTACAATGCTGCAGGTTGTGCAAGGGATGGCTTTAAACATCCTTGGCTGGTGTCCCGTCTTTGTTTGACAGCATCACCCCTCCCTCCTTCTCTTCCTATAAATCCCAGCCACAGGTGAAGCCGGGATTCAGATATTGCTGTAGACTCCATGATGAAGACTCCAGGTGCAATCTTCCTCCTCGTCGCCCTTCTTGGGTCCTACGAGGCGCATCCAGTGGAGGGAGAGGACTATCCTGCAGGTGAGTAAACATGGCTCGGGTCTACAGCCTCTGAAATCTGAGGGATTAAGATTGTGTCTTTTTCTGGAGGGCTACAGGGGTCTACTTTGCACCACTGTGGTGTTCCCTGGTGGCGCGTGCTGCTGGATACTATTGTGGCTGGATTACTCCAGCGTGTTTTGCTGGGAACTAGAGTGTAGAGGAACATGGTGGGACATGATATTGTGTACAAGGTTATCACCAGCTGTGAAACATCTGTGTTGTGCTGCATGCATTCATGGTGCCCCTTCTAACATGTAAAGGTGAAAATTGTGCAAGTAAAACCAATGGCACCATCACAATATTAGGCACCAGGAGACTGGACAAAGTTCCGTCCCCTCTTTCCTCTTAGACATGTACAAACACTGACCATTCTCATCTTTACACTCTGAGTTTGACCCTTTGGTTATCGTTGTATGTCCATCCACTGTCTCCTCTGTGGAGGAAGGTGCTATCTCTGAGTGTGACTCTGTAGTCATTGTTCCTTGCTCACTCACTGTCTCTACTGATGCACTGCTAAGTGTGGAGGAAGCTGCTAGCTCTGAGTGTGACCCTGTAGTTATTGTTGCACGTCCATTCACTGTCTCCTCTAACGCACTGCTAGTCGCGGAGGAAGGTGTTATCTCTGAGTGTGACCCTGTAGTTATTGTTGCACGCCCATTCATGGTCTCCTCTGTTGCACTCCTTTGTATGGAGGAAGGTGCCAGCTCAGAGCTTGATACTGTAGTTAGTGTTCCATGCCCACTCACTGTCTTCTCAGACCCACTGCTAGGTGTGAAGGAACGTACTGCAGCATTCAACATTGCTCCCATCTGAAGTCTGATACCTCTGCATAAAACAACTTTTACATAAGGCATTTGCACACAGTTGCAGACCCTGGCTGCCAATCATAGGCACCATATACAGATCATAAAGTAGCAGTCTTTCTCCTGTCCTTGCCAGGCTAGAACCCACTGAATTAAAAAACACAAACCAAACAAAAAAGCATATTTTGTTGGTGCAGAGCTGGAAAGTGAGAGAAAGAAGGGAACAGTGAAGGAAAATGTAAAGGCGCCATAATCTCCAAAGGGTGGAGTCAGGATTTAGAAACAAAATTAAGGTTAATCCTATTCAGTGTTACAAAATTCTTATAGAAAAATGTAGGTTATATAAACCCTTTGGTGGCCAACCTGATACTAGTCTAAGGGTCCCAATGGAGGATGAAAGGGAATATTTGCAAGAACCCAGCTGCATAAGAAGATCAGATCCCACTATGAAAATCCAGCAACTCATGTGAACAATGAAAGAATGTTACTGAGGAAAGAATTGAGGATCCAGCGAATGCAGGGCAGAGAGGGGAGAGTGGTAGAAAGAAGGGAGATAGAATGAAAAGTGATAGAGGCAAGAACAGTAGAGGAAAAAGCAATGGAAAAAACTGTGATTAATTGATTAAGCAGTAAAAAGAATAGAATGAAGATCGGTGGAGTGTAGGAGGTGTACTGGGAAAAGTTTAGAGTGAAGAGCACTAGAGTGAAAAACAATAAAATGAGAAGTGATAGGGAAGAGCGGTAGACTGCAGAGATGAAGAGTGAGGAGTCTTCGAGCGAATAGTGTGGGAGAGAAAATGCAAGAATAGTAGAAGAGAGGATGACAGGAAATTCAGTGGAAGGGGATACAATGTGAGACACCTTAATCTGACTTACAAAAGGCAGTGGTTTGGAAAAGCTGCAGCTGTGTGCAGTTTCTCTGAAGATGTGTGATGCTTTTTCAATCCTCATAATTCCAAAGGAGTCAAACCATCTATAAGGATCTTTCAGTGTGAAGATCTGTGAGCAGCTTTTGACAATTGTGCAGTTAGCGCAGGAGGGCTGTGTTTCTAATTCAGAATGTTAACAATCCTGATGGTGTGTTGCAGGTGCACCGCATCCAGGCACATGCCCCCGCATAAATATCATGTGCAAGCGGCCACTGCGTCCCCCACAGTGCCAGAGCGACAGACAGTGCCTGAAGACTCAGAAGTGCTGCGACATGTGTGGGAAAACATGTTTGACTGCTGTGAGAGGTAAAGTATCTTCAGCAATCTACCTTCTTGGGGGTCAGGAGTCAATTACTGAGCTCTGTTGCTTCCCTAGATAGCATAACACAACATGACATGAGATAACATAACATTGCATAAGGTAGCCATGACATAGCGTAACAGAACATTACATTTTCATTGGCCACACAAAGTCTGATTACTTTCTCCTGATGTTCTTATCTATTTCTTGGTATACAGAACTTAAAAAGTATCTAATCATGTCATTAAACCCAAGTGCACTTGAATGTGATTTAAAAAGCACTTCGAAATGTTTGGTATTACTCTACTTATTCACCACATTTTTATTGCTTTAAGAAACAAAAGCATTCTATTCTTTATTATCTTCTTTTTTTCAAGTTGATTTTTCTTATTATTAAACAGGAAGTAACAATAAATGACAGATAATATCTCTACCCATCCGTACTGTACACCAAGTCTATCCATCACAGTAGTTCTGACCCTAACTCCATATGTCTCTGTACCTCTAGAAATAGGACCAAGCCAAAGATTCAAAGGGCATCTTAATGTCCAACAAGAGCGCTGCTCCTGTCGTAGGCTCCAAACCTTGCTCTTCCATAATTATGGAACAGTCTGCAAAGATTGAGGAACGTGTTCCTTCCCAGAATAAAGTCATTTAGGTCTGTTTGGACCAAAGTGGACACGTATGGAAGCAGGCGATTAGCAATGATCTTGCCCAACACCTTTCAATCGGTGATGAGCAGCAAGAGTGACCTATAAGAGCGAACCACCAACAGGCTCTTCCCACTTATGGGGAGCACCACTATGAGTGCCTACCTCATTGATGGTGGAAGAGTTCCAGCTGTCTTGGCTGCTTGGAATAGAGTCAATAGTTGTGGGCAAGTAAGCTCTATACGTCGTGTAGGACTCCACAGAAATTCCTTCTGTCCCCAGAGTTTTGTTGTGTGCCGTTTGAACTAGGGCCAGGCAAACCACACCAATCATCAAAGGAGAAACCAGTTTCTGGTGGGAAATAGGGTCCAGATGGGGGATCAGCAGAGTTACAAGTTTGCCAAAAGCCCAGGTTCATCCAACCTAGCATCCTCTTGGTAAAGGGCCTGATAATATTCAAATAAGTCCCCATTAAAGGACGACTGTGACATGAATATGTCACAAGTTGGTGAGCGGATGGCCTTCAATTTAGGTCGCTTGTTCTCGGAGAGTAGCAACTACACCAGGACCTACCCCACCCAGCGTGTCACTCCCCGCATTCTGCCAAGCTGTGTATTCCGTATATTCTAGTCAACTTCGGACGCCAAACCCACTCCTCCCCCCATTAATGACAGCCAGCCTACCATCTCCTCCTGGACCCCAGTCACCACCAAAGACACTGCCTCGACCATGAAAGGCTTTCACTCAGGAACCCCCATGTACCCCTGCCCTCCACACATCTCCCACAGAGCCAGAGCCGCCATTGTTCCTGAGCTATGGCACACCATCAACACAACTTTCGAAGCCGGTACATTCGCCTCCTCAAGAAGCCCTCAGCAGACCCAACGGACCTCAAGAACTACCGACCCATCTCTCTCCTCCCTTTTGCTGCCAAAGTCACAGAGAAGATCGTCAACGCTCAACTAACGAAATTCATCGAAGAGAACTCCATCCCCGACCGCTCCCAATCCAGATTCTGCAGCAACCACAGCAATGAGACCACCCTACTCGCTGCTACAGAAGCATCCGCACCCTCCTCGACCAAGGCCACACCGCGGCCCTAATCCTACTCAACCTTTCTGCAGCCTTAGACACTGTCCCCACTGCACTCCCACCGCCCAAGTCCACGACGCCGGCATTCAGGGTACCGCCCTTGACTGCATCTGCTCCTTCCTCAATCGTAGAACCCAACGAGTCAGGCTGCACCCCTTCCTCTCCTAACCGACAGAGATCAACTGCGGGGTACCCTAAGGATCGTCACTCAGCCCCATGCTCTACACCATCTACATGGCCCCCCTCGCTGCCATCGTCAGACAGAATGGACTCATCATAGTATCCTACGCTGATGACACCCAGGTCATCCACTCACTCACTAAGGACCCCACCACCACCAGACTCATCTTTCAGGAAGGAATGAAGGACATTGCATCCTGGATGAGCAGCAGCTGCCCGAAGCTTAACTTAGAGAAAACAGAAGTCATCATCCTCTGACCCTCCCCGTCTGCATGGGACAACACCTGGTGGACCACCACCCTTGGCAGTCCCTGAGCCCCACGACCATGCCCAGAACCTCAGCATAATTCTCAACTTGTCCCTCACCATGACCCGACAGATCAACTCAGTCGCCTCCACCTGCTTCAACACCCTCCGCATCTTTCGCAAAACCTTCAAATGGATCCCCACCAAATCCTTAAAGACCATCACCCACACACTCAGAACCAGCAGACCATACAGAACACCGCAGCCAGACTCATCCTTGGCATCCCTCAACACGTACACATCACACGGGGCCCGATTCACAGAACTAACTTAAGACAAAAGCCTAAACTTACTACCATTTTGGTATTCACAGAAGGCACTTACTCATTTTGGTATTCACAGAAGGCACTTACTCATTTCGGTATTCACAGAAGTTAGGAGTCCTAACTTTAGGACTCCTAAAGGCCTTCTGTGAATACCGAAAGTCTTAAAGTTAGGATTTTTCTCAGTTTAGGAGTCCTAAAGTTAGGAGTCCTAATGTTACTACTCCTAAACTGAGAAAAATCCTAACTTTAAGACTTTCGCTATTCACAGAAGGCATTTAGGAGTCCTAAAGTTAGGAGTCCTAACTTTAGGACTCCTAAACTGAGAAAAATCCTAACTTTAAGACTTTCGGAATTCACAGAAGGCATTTAGGACTCCTGAGAGTGTAATGCCTTCTTAGAAAAGCCTGAACTGCTGTAATTTGCCTGCAGTCCAATCAAGGGCCAAGTCAAAGACGAGGGGGCATAATGATGAGACAGCAATAAATAGCTGTCCCATTTGTGTAATAAGGCTGTTAGCACTGGTCCCTGTAAACTCATCAGATACTGGTAAACCTGCAGGCCAACTCAGCACCACAGACAGAAGTGGCAGCTGGCTAGCCAATCAGAATGCTTCCAGTGGTGGCTGTGGATACTTGTACAGGGCAGCAAAGGCACCATCATATGCTACCGGCTCCCATCATGCCCCGGAGCATTGTGGGACACAAGAGCACTGCGGGAGCAGGGACTGCCTCTTACCTTAATTCAAGACAGGTTGGTAAAAAAACACAGCTCCATGAAGCAGCCGATGACACACAGCTTTCCAGGCTCCTCTTTTTAGGTCTTGCTGAGCCCAGCGCATGGGCGCTGGCTCGGAGAGACATTTTGTATGTGGGCTTTTCAAAGTGCTGCTGGCTGGCCTTACGCTTGCGTTCACGCGATCATGCACGCGCGAAGCCGGCCGCCAGCAGCACTTTGAAAACTCGTGCGTCATCGCGATCGCGATCACTTTCGCTTTCAGAGCGATCGCGATCACGATGACGCACGCGCACACACAACTCCCGCTTCTCCCCCTCCCCCACCACATATTGCGTCTCCGGCCGCTCGCGCGCGGCCAACGCTTGTTGTTCGAGGGGTTAATACTTTGATACTATTGCAACAGAATGAATAATGCTCTTTTTTCCTTCTGGATTAAATTAAAAGTTTTTTCTATATAATTAATCTGAGATGCTGCCCAGGTGATCTTATTTTAATTTGTGAAGGATGGTATAGTGCGTACTGTTTGAATTTGGAACTGCAGACATAGCTGTCTGTTCTCTGTGCTATGGCTCCCTCTTATGGATTTCTCGGTAAGTACATGCACTGAATATTGCTTGCGGAAGAGTTCGATGTGCACGTAAGAATCTCCGCTAAGTAAATTATCTGCAGACATTTCTACTTAGACCCGCAGAGTTCCTGACCTGCTTCTAATGCATTAGTTTTTAAAGGACGGTGGAGGAAAGAATGTTTTCACTCTGAAAACGATTTCACGGCACAAAAAATGAAAACCAAAACTTGTTTAAATGGGCATCTGTTTATCTGACAGCTTCTTTTAGAGGTTGGTGGAAAGTCATAAAACTCCAAATTTCCTTTGCGTACACCTATGTCTTTTTTTCGTCTTTGGAGCAGAGGGGGGCCTCGAATGTCTGTAACGCGCCCTTATGACAGATTTGCTACTCTGACTAATACCCCATGTTCTTCAGGCAGTGACTGGTGACTACTCCAAGGTCATGCAGCAAGCACTTTTGTCTGACAGCTAGTCAGAAGTACAGCTCAAGTGAGCAATATGGCGATGCCGGCGGTGCTTATCTGTGAAAGGGTGCTTGTAAATCCTTCCCCTACTTTGAGTAGCGTGGCACTAGAATGGGTTGTGTAGTCAAGGGACATTCTGCATCCTCTCCCTTTTCTCTTTTACAATCAAAGAGGTAATTTCTATTTTAGGCTCCGTGCACACCACCGCTAACGACATACATTGATAGGCAACTTTTGCAAGGTTTGCTGGTCTGCGGCACAGTCTCCCTAAGTTTTTTGGGCAGTAGTAATGCAGTCCTTCGTCCAGACTTTGCTTAAGGAAGAGGGAATCAGGTGCCCAGGAGAAGGTGGGGGACTGCAAAATTAGGATTTGGATCTATGAAAGTTCCTTGCCAAACTCAGTGATGGGTGAATACAATGTGCTTTAGACTTTGTAGAGTATTTACTCATGGACAATTAAGGACACTAAGGGGTAGCAGTTCTTATCCCTCTCTTGCCCTTGCTAGCCCTGGTCTAAGGGATCCAAGTCACAGCAAAACGAGGGTGACCACCTCATTCCATGTTATTACAGTCACTGCCTCCAGTTTCACCAGCAAATCATTGATTTCATGTGTGTTAGTCTCTAGATAGTTCAAGCGAAGCAAGACTACAACACCCATAATGCCTTAGGTCACCATATAAAAATCCAGGACTAGGGACACTGTTCATCATGACCTTGGGAGAGGTGGCCACCCCAATAAATCCATGAAACACAACATCCTCTGCATTTTTTTGCAACCCATTAGATGGAACAATAAGCTAAGGTCTAAATCTCTTGTGACCACAATGTTATCTGGTCAGCGAGTGCACACTGCTGAAAAAGATATAGTAAATGAATGCTTAATGCTCTATGGTTCAGGATGTTTGTGGGCACCATACTGTCCAGGGCTTCAGCTGGTAACGAGCACTGTCTACTGGCTTCAGCGTGCCTCCAGCTGAGTAGCCACATTACCTGCACTACTTAGCACTGCTACAATCCATTTCACAAAAGTGTACCGGCACTTCTGAGGAGCAAACAGGTACTCTGAATAATGAGTACTTGCACTTCTATTTTTCCATTTAAAGCACTGCCCAGTGATGGGTAGAAGAATGGAGCTGTTTTTCTGAGTGCCAGCATCATACACATAACAAGCATTTGCAAAGCAATAGGTCTCGCAACTGCGAGTTTTGGAGCTATTGGTATTGTAAATGGTATTGTAAATGAAATGCCTTTAATTTATGTTGTAAAAAAACAAAACATAAATAAAAGGTTTTTTCATTTACAATGCCAATAGTTTAAACTTGCGTAAATGCGAGACCTATTGCATTGCAAATGCTTGTTGTTATTGCTGACCGGGAAGCTCAATCGCCCAAAAAAGGAGAATTTTTTTTTCTATTTTTGTTTCTGTCAGATGTCGGGTATGGCCTTTCCGTTGGTTCTCCATTACCAGAGTAGAATTCGATCTCAACACCAGCTGAAAATGTGTCATCCTATATCTTCAGTGGAGGAAATCATGACAATGTTAGTACGTGTAAAGAAAGTGAAACACTGGTATTCAATCCATTGTATTACTCAGAATTGGGCTGGAATTTCATTTAAATGCTTTTAATCAGGCAATATGTGAAAAATGTTTTCTGAATTACATAGAATTACGTTGACTGGCCTGGATCCCGTGGAATTTTGTTTCCCTCTGCAGAAGGACATGAGCTGTAAGCTTCTAGATCTCATAAATACGCAAGCCCAGGGATATCGGGGAAAGTAAGATGATGAGTTAGGAATGGGATGTACCTCATCATCATCACCCCGGATAGAGGGTTATCCCTCCACTTGAGGGCTAGATCTCCCAGATGTTGCATCATCTCCAAGACATGTTGGGAATCAAGGCAGTCCTCTTCCAAGAACTTGAATACTGACTATTCACAAAATGAATACAATAACAGGTACTTGGGAGGCACACACATCTGACATTAGAGGTTGGGGATTAGACCAAGTACATTCCCATTAAAACTTTTTTAATTTGCACATTTGGACTGACCTCTGAGAAGTATCATCCAAAGATTCAGGGACAGTTAGAAGTCCTCCAACCAATCCTGGGTAGATGGTGTTGATTACTCCAGTAAGGCACTGAATGGCTGGGTGAGGGGCAGCAAGGTTAGGGATTTTAAAGGATCGTACCTTTTAATTATGAGAGAGCACATGCTCAGTATCTGTTTTCCTGAGTTGTGCCTGCATCCAGTTGACAGCAATCTGACTGACCCCAGGAAGCTTTGCTGAGGAAGTGGACCTCTGGGCTAACACCAGAGTGTCCAAGAAGGTATCTGGAAGTGACCACAAGAAGGCTGGTTTTGGTTCCCCTCAGCAGAGGAAGGGGGAGGTAAAAGTTACCCAGACACGTCCCAGAGGGGGAACAGCCATTACAACGCGGTTTTTACCACGCGCAGCCTTTACATCGCATGCGTTACAACGCATGCAATGTTACAACGCAATGACATTACAACGCAAGTCTTTACATCGACTTGCGCTAGATGGCGTGCTAACATTACAAATAGTGTAGTTTACTATCCCAACGCCTTCCCTACTGTTAAGTGGACTGGAGATGGAATAGTAAATTACACTTTTCTAATTTTAGCACGCCATCTAGCGCAAGTCGATGTAAAGACTTGCATTGTAATGGCATAGCTTTGTAACATCGCATGCGTTGTAACCCATGCGATGTAACTGCACGCGTTGTAATGACACGCGTTGTAATGTCATACATCTGTCCCAGAGTATGGGGGAGGGGAGACATCGGAAGTCCCATCTGAGAAACAAGGGGGTGGTTCTAGTGGTCAGTGGCCAGGGTGCCCTATTTTCAATCACGCTGCTTTGAGGGCTCCCACATAGGACACACGCAGAAACCACTCACTGGTGGTACCTCTACAGGAATGGCCAATGTGGTCTTAGGGGCAGGTAGTCCCCAGGGGCAGGTGGTCAAAGACCATACTATGATCCCATGGGGGACTTACTCAGCGGGTGAATTGGTGATCTCTGAGGGTATGAGTCATCACTTGCCCCAGATGAAAATGAGTGGGCTCCCAGTCACTGTTCTGAGGGAGACCATGGTTGCTGAAAAACTAGTCTCCCTACAACAATACACTGGTCAGGTGTGTAGGAAAGCTCAGGCCCATTGTTCAGAACTTCTTCTGTCCTATGGCCCTGATATCCCTGGAATGGGGTGGGGAGGTGACCCAGCCGAGGGTCATAGTTAGTCCCCAGATGCCCATGCACGGCATTCTGGGGAATGAGTTGCCTTCGGTGTCAGGAGGAATGAGAGGGGCAGTGCCAAAAGTGCCCTGATGGTTCAGTTTTCTGGGAGTACCACTCCCAAACGTAAGGTCCAGGATCCCAGATGGAGGGACGGGGTGAGGGAGGACTCAACTCTGCCCCCTGTTCGGCCTCCAGGTACAAACCCTTGGTTGATTGCCCAGTACAATCCCTAAACTGGTGGGAGGTAGAGTGGAAGTAGGGTGCCAGACGCATCGGGTTATGGCCCCACCATTCTGAGGCACCACAGAGTTCAGAGAAACCTCAGGCGCCCATAGGGAACTCCTTGCCAGCCCTAAGGCTGGAGGCGACACTTACCCAATGACCCTGCTTAGATCCTCCCCTTAGCAGTGGATGGCCTGGGGCCTGGCTCTTGACATTGACAGTTGTCAGTGGCCTCTGCTGGTTGCTGTTCTTGTGGACAGAGTTTTCCCTGGGTTGGAGACAGAAGTCAGACTCAAGAAGTGGAACGGGCTGCATCACTTAGTTGGCCACGGTGGTACTGTCTCCCACCTGGGATGTGTCTGTGAGTAAATTAATGTAGGTACTGCACAGATGGGGTACACGTGTGAGGAAAAGGGTTCACCATGGATCAGTTCAGTGGCCCCAGTGAGTATAGAAAGAGGGATCCAACTGAGTTCAGAAAGCCATAGAACTGGCTAGTAGCCCTGCAGTAGTGGGCAATTGTCCACATTCTATTGCCCCGAGCAGGGAAATCCATCAGTGTATTGGTTAGTCTACTCTGGCTTTAGGCTAGCGGGGGTGGGGGAGTGCTGGCAAATGGCCCGCTCTGAAGGATCACCACAAACCTTTTGCTGCCTTTAGGACCATGAGCACTTTACCACTGCTAGCCAGTGCTAAAGTACATGGGCCCTCTCCTCTAAACGTGGTGATATTGGTTAATCCCCAATTATTTAATTTACCTATAAGTCCCTAGTAAAGTGCACTAAATAAGTCCCTGGGACCGTAAATTAATGGCTAGTAGGGGGCCTGCAGCACTGATTGTGCCACCCACATAGGTAACCCCTTAACCATGTCGCAGGTCTGGCACTGCAGAGCCTGTGTGTGCACTTTTACACTGCCATATCAACCTGGCAAGAAACCCTCTTGCCAGGCCCAAACTATCCCTTTTTATACCTATAAGGCACCCCTTAGGTAGGCCCTGTCTAACCTATAGGGCAGAGTGCAATGTATTTAAAAGCATAACATGCACATTCATGTTTTACATGTTTTGATAGTGAAAAACTACCAATTTCATTTTTCACTATCACAAGGCCTGTCTCTCCAATAGGATATCATTGGATTACCTTATTACTTTATTTTAAGTGCAATTCCCAATTATGAAGAAATAGACTTTTTAAGTCTGGTGTCACTTGACTCACAATTTAAAATCAAAACTTATGGTGAAGCTGGATTTTAAATAACAGTTTTAGAAAATGCCACTTTTGGAAAGTTAGCATTTACTTAAATCAGTATTTGGTGCCTGCTGCCTGTCTCTGTTCAGTCAGAGTTGGGAAACAGCTGGGATTTGTATATTCCCTCCATACAGACACACACGAAGGGCTCTTAAGTGTGACTGCTGGCTCTTCCTGGGAAGTTGGGAGGGAGGAGCTGGGGGCAGCCTTACACTTACACCTGAATACGCTGTGCCCTGCCCACACACAAAGGACTGCATACCCCTCTGTGTTTAGTCTGGATCCTAGGCAGGAGAAGTGGAGCTCTGTGCACTTCAAATATTTCTTTGAAGTACTCACCATTTCGAAGACACAACTGGGTATAAGTACTGGACCTCTGACACTACAGCTTCAGTACACTTCTGGAACTGTGGCCGCTCTGCCAGGGAGAGGAAGATTTGCCGCTGCTCAAGGACTGCCACTCTGCTGGAGCTGCTGTTTGCTGAAATCCTGCCTTCTTTAGTAGCCCTGCTGCCTGCTGCTCTCTCTTTCCTGGGTGAGATGAACTGGACCTGCATCATGTGAACCCAGAGTGACTCTAAGGCTTTTCTGGCTTGCCTCCTGTTATCTAAGTCTCAGGACACAAAATGCTTACCACCCTCCTGTTCCAACCCTTGGACACTACTGCTTGTGAGTCTGTCCTGCCATTTGGTAGCACCCCAGTCCTGGACCCTTGGAAGTTGGCTTAGGGGTTTGCTCCAGCGGTACCAGCGCATCTTCTGCTGCGAGAGCAGAATTGATGCACTGCCTGTGTTGCAGGAACCGGATCGGCGCATCATGCTAAGAACCACAACATCGCACTGGGAACTGCCGCTTCAGAACTAATGTATCATAGCATCTGCATGGAAATGATCTAAGCATCACCTACAGTGTAGAGAAACTTGGCTCATGGCCTTAAGAACTGTCGCATTTCGTAACCAGCGCATCACTCACGGAACCATGGCATCGCGGTCACTGTGTGGAGAAATCTGGCACATCATACTTGGGGATCACCGAAGCGTCGCTCGGCTGCATCCCATATCTTTATCGATGCAACCCCAGGATCAAGGTATGTTTGTTCAGTTGACCTAAGTGGGTCCCTGTGTGTGGCCTGCGCTCCATCAGGATAGGCCTGAACTCTTGACTTTGTCCCGGTCCGGCGTGTCCAATTAAGTCTTTAGGCGCTTCTTGCTTCTAAGCACTATTTTTGCATTTAATCTTTAAAAACTCATGTCTCAACTTCAACACATTGGATTTTTGTTGTTTTGTTCTTATTTTATGTATTAAATGAAGTTCTATTTTTCTAAATTGATAGAGTATCTTTTAGTATGGTGTTTCTACTGTTTTACTGTCTAAGTGTTGCACAAATACTTTACAGATTGTCTCTTAAGTTAAGTGGGACGTCAGACCACGCTGTCCAGCGAGGTGATCAGTGAGGAGTGATACTGGTATTGTCTTACCTCAAGGGACCACAGAGCATTTTGAGAGGATTGTGGTGACAATGATGACACTAATGTTGGATATCCAATGGTACTGCATATTAGTGTGTGTGGGGTTGCAATGTCATTCTGTGGTTGTTGCTAATCTGTTCTTTTTTGATGGATCAGAATAGTAGACATTAAAGAAGGTTCACAGGAAATGTCCACAAGGGAGTTGGGTATACATTTCTTGATCCATCTGTGTAGGTTGATATGTAGGTCATGTATATGTACATGAATTACTCCAAAGACTGGATTACATGCGAGACCAAGGAATGTTTCACTGTAGAGCATTTTAAGTATGTATTGCACCTCCTATTTATATCAACTGGTACCCATTATAGTTTATTTTAGCCAGGAGCTATGGATAATCTGACCCTTCATTATATGGTGGTTAATTGGGTTATTTAGCGGCTGAACGTTGCTGTGTGGATGTGCATTGTACCCATTGTGTAGGAGAAGTCTGGGGAATTTCATAGTTATATCCACTGGTACTCATTATAGTTCATTTTTACCAGTAGTTATGGAAAATCTGATTCTTCCTTATATGGTGGTTACTTGGGTTATTTAGCAGTTGAATGTTGCTGTGTGGATGTGCATTGTACCCATTGTGTAGGAGAAGTGTGGGGAATTTCCTAGTTATATCTACTGCTACTCATTATAGTTCATTGTTACAAGTAGTTATGGATAATCTGATTCTTCCTTATATTGTGGTTACTTGGGTTATTTAGTGGTTGAATGTTGCTGTGCTGATCATGTATTGGACCCCTGGGGTAGGAGAAGTGTGGGGCATGTCCTAGTTATATCTACTGGTGCTCATTATAGTTCATTTTTACCAGTAGTTATGGAAAATCTGATTCTTCCTTATAAGGTGGTTACCTGGGTTTTTTAGTGGTTGAATGTTGCTGAGTAGGGATCTGTATTGGAACCATGACCCCTGGTGTAGTGGAACTATAAGGAAGTTCCTCATTATATCCACTAGTACTCATTATAGTTAATTGTGGATCAGTAGTTTTGGATAATCCGATTCTTCATTATAAGGTAGTTTTTTGGGTTATTAGGGGGTCGAGAATTGTGGGGGGAACCTCCTAGTTATATCTACTGATACTAGTGCTTAATTTGAGCCGGTAGTCACAGGTGGGGTCCGTCGGCACTCATTTTTGGGGACCAGCACTTATTTCTCCTCATCAGGCATTGACCAAGAGCAAGTGCGGGAAAAACAAAAGTAGGGTAAAGGAGGAAGAATAGAAAGATGAAAAACCCACCGCAAAGGGATAAAACAGGAACATGCAAGAGAGAGATAAAAGGACAGGGAGTGTCTAATTGTGGATTAAAGAGGCCTTAGGTGACATCAGCACCGCCCAGCCTTAGGACAGGCGAGCTTCTGAGCAAAGCTTTGGCATCGGCATTCACTATTTTGCAAATTAAGCACAGACTGCTACATATAACGAAACTCATTTCAGTTATTTTTTACAGTAGCTGTGGATAATCTGAATTCTTATTTATAGGTAGGATTTCAGGTTTGTGGTTTTAACTGGTGAAGCCCGATATAACCCCACGGATGCACACAATGAAGAACATAGTTGTACTCATTTGTAAGGATTATTTAATACCAGCAGTTGCATTGCTTTCACACCAGAGGGAGCACACACACTGCAAGTGCAGGCAGGCACAGGGTTTTATTAAATAAACAGAAGTATTTACTGATTCTAAAGTGAAAATTCACTACATGTGAAAATAATTATTTCCGTTGTCCCGAGGCGACATTTTTTGCAGCAAATATGGCCAGCAAACAGTGCTTTTCTGGCAAATGTGTGTCGAGTGAGCTGCTTTTTTTCTCCTAAGAATGCTTGAAGTACATTCCGAGATGAGCCTGTCCAGATGTTTCCATGGGAGACGTGTGGGGGTCATGGCTTGGGGCAGTGCAGCAAGTCTATTGCTGCTCTGCCATATACCAATTTGAAAGGGCAGAAATGCACCATATTTACGCGGCATTCCTCTCCTTCCAGCCAGTGCCGGCACACAATTTGGCATCGTATTTACACGTGCATTGCGCCACCAGAGCGACACTTTTTACAACGCTCTGGTGGCGCAATGCCCTGCTCCATACTTACAAAGCGGTGCTAAGCCACTTTGCATTGCTAAACGCCGCCTTGTAAATATGGGCCACCTCACCGCAGTTTTCTGTGGCAAAGAGGAGTGCAATAAATGTTGCAGTGGACGTAGCCACACAACACACATTGCTTATGGACACTGCCCCAGCTTTACAAGGATCTGTAAATCTGAGGCAGCAGCCAAAAAGGAGTCATTACATATAGCGGTATTCATTATAGTTCATTGGTTCCAGTATTGATGGATAATCTGAATTCTTCTCTATAGGTAGGATTTCAGGTTTCCAGTTTTAACTGGTAAAGCTCGATATAACCCCACAGATGCAAACATCGAAGAACATAGTTGTCCCCATTTGTAAGGATTATTTAATGCCAGTAGTTGCATTGCTTCCACACCAGAAGGAGCACACACACTGCAAGTGGAGGCAGGCAGCAGGGTTTTACTGAAGAAACAAACGCATTTTATTGACTATAAAGTTAAAATTCACTACAAGTGAAAAGAAGCCTTTCCATTGACCCGAGGCCAAAATTCTTTTAGCAAATATGGCAAACAAATAGTGCTTTTCTGGCATATGTGTGTGTAGAGTGGGGCTAATTTTTTTTCTCCTAAGAATGCTTGAAGTAAATGCTGAAATGAGCCAGTGCAGATGTTTCCATCTGAGACATGTGGGGCCTCATTGACAAACCATTGGCGTAGGGCAATGACGCAAGTCTTTTTGCTGCACTGCCCTACGTCAATTTGAAATGGCAGAAATGCACTGTATTTATGGTACATTCCTCTCCTTCCAGCCAGGGCCAGCGCACAATTTGGCGGCATATTTACACGTGCATTGCACCACCAGAGCATCACTTTTTCAGACAAGCCAGTGGCGCAATGCCCGACACCATTTTTACAAAGCACTGCTAGGCCACTATGTGTGGTTGAACTCCGCCTTGTAAATATTGGCCACCTCACCACAGTTTTCTGAAGCAAAGAGGCAGTAAATAGGTGTTGCTGTGGGCATAGCCACACAACACCCATTGCTTATGGACACTGCCCCAGATTTACAAGGATCTCTAAGTCTGAGGCAGCTGCAAAAAAGAAAGGAGGCATTAGAGGGGGGAAACGAGGTGAAATACTTTTATTTCTCTCGTTTTGCTCCTTCTATGAGTGCTGCATTCTGCAGGACACATAGAAGGAGCAAATCACCATTAATGATTGTTTTTGTGCAGCAAGATGTCCCTTCCTGCACCAACACAATCATCCCTACAATGCAGGCACCCTTGCACCATGGTGCACGGGTGCCTGCACTGGTGCTACCCAGCTTTTTAGGACCGGGCCCAAGGGGAAGCAGAAGGTATTCTTGTCAATACGGTGCATCCCTTCAATTTTTATATGATTCAGCATGGAGCTGCTAAATTGCCTGCAGCGCGAACCTGCACCACTTAGCTGTATATATGCCCCCCCCGGTGCCTAGCCCCAACGCAGGCACCCTTGGACCATGGTGCAAGGCCGTCTGCGTTGTTGGCAGGATTGTTTTTCTGCAGGAAGGGACATATTCCTGCACAAAAACAATCCATGGATCCATTTTTCTGTTTCTAAGGGTGCTGCAAAATGCAGCACACATGGAATGATTAAAATACGAGGAGAAATGAAAAATAAATTCGCTACCCCAGTTTTCCGTGATTTTTTGGGGCAGAGTAAGGGTTTACTTTATGGAGCTTATTTACAAGCCCTTTGTGCCGTCGGTGTGTCACTTTTAATATGGGAAGAAGTAACATACCAGTGGCGCAAGGTGATTGTAAATAAGCCCCATGGAGTAAGACTTTGACTGGCGTCATAGATATGATTGCGAGGCCTGCACCCCGAGAGCATCAAAAAAGGGACGCAGAGGCAGAGCAGTCCTCTTGTATATTACCCTGTGTTTTGAATCATTCCAGTCTACATCACTTCCTAATCTGGTCAGCTCACAAGAGATCATTCGTGCACACAGAAAGAAGTCCAGATGTTTCCATACGTTCTTGGGACTGATGTCATGAAAGTTGCTGGAGGCAACTAGTTCTTTTAATTCTTTGTACTAGGTTATTTTACTATTACCTTTCTGCATGCTATGCAGTTCACTGATGCATTACCCCTTCGTAAACTTGTGAGAAGGGGGCACGGCAGGGACATTCAGTGAAATGAGCTGCCACCAATGGGCGGCCACCAGTATGGACAGGTCTGGCCCCACCGTCCAGAAGCCGGGCGTAGTTCCTTTAATCCAGTACTTTACATGAGTGGCTTCTTGGGCTGTTTTGTTTTACAGGGCACTAGAATGGGTTAACACTTGGGGGCAGGCCCTCGATGTAGGAGAGTAGGATCTGCTTCACATGTTTACCCCCACTTTTTGCTGGTGTTTCACTGTTTTTTGACTTTAGTATGGCTGGGACCCTGCTATTCAGGGCCCCAGCCTAGCTGCTTCCTCTCTAAATTGATTGCATGTACTTTAGGTACACCACAGATTGGATCCTGAGGTATCCTTGTGAGTCCCTAGTATATGGTATACTATGTACCCAGGGCATAGGTACCCCAGAGGCCAACCAGGGGCTGAAGCATGTATTATGCCACCCATGGAAAGCCACCCAAAATGACACCACAGGTCTGCTACTGCAGCCTGGGTAAGGTGGTGCATGCACCCCTTACTGAGGTATAGGTTCACCATACCTCACCTATCACTGCACATACAAACCTCCTGTCACTCCTATGGCAGGCCTTAACAATCCTGAAGGCAGAGTGCTTGGTTATATGTGAGAGGGTGCCCAGGCCTGAGCCGAGCCCCTCTGCAGCCTTCGGAATCTCTTCTCTGGGGTTGTCAGTGGTGCAGCCTGACCATATACTCTTAAGTGCATTATAACCAACCGGTAAATGCTAACTTTGGACTGGCTGCACGGAAACATGTTGTGTTTGGTGTCAAACACCTTGGAATCATACCCTCAAACCAGTAATTGGAGTGGAAATATGATCCCACCCTTCTAGAGGGAGAGACATGGCAGTACTGGGTTACCCGGTAGAAACTTAACAGAGCCCTGGCATCACAAAATGGATGCTGCAGCCACAGACACAGTTCTAGACTCCTGCTGCTGACCGAAACTCCAGCAGGGGAGGCCTGAACAATAGGTTTCCTGTCACAGGGAGGTGTAACCACCTCCTAGACAGGATTATGTGTACTGGGGCTGGGTGGGAGCACTCTCTGAGTACTTTGAAGTCCTGCACTGGGGGCACATTTGGTGTCCCTGTGCATAGTCCAGCAGCTCAACCCGGTTCTGGGGCTTCCAGCCCCTGCTCTGGCATGAAACTGGACAAAGGAAATGGATGTAGCCACCCCTCTTTCCAAACCCTCCCACAGGTGGGTCCCCAGAGCTAGTCAAACCCTTTCCTTAGGTATAAGTAAGGAACCTCTGTAACCGGAACTTTAGATATACCTGGATGAAACTCTGAAGCTGAATCCTGGAACGTTGACACTCTACTCAAGACTAGAGGACTGAAGAAATCTCCCTTGGGGTCATGGAGGGCCTCCCCTGCCTGGCAGGCACCAACAAAGCAATTTGCCGGTCTGCATTTCTGAAGCTCCTGCCAGACTCCAAAGTATTTGCAGCCCAGAAGAGGATTTCCAGACATCCCACAGGCCAACCCCTTGTTCCCAGCAAAGCTGAGACGCGCAGCCCTCGTGAGTAATGTGGAACTGGAACTCCTGGTCACCGCACACTTTTGCAAGTGCATTGACTTCTCAACGTCTCTTGAAGTCGTGCTTGGGATTACGTGTAGCCCTCACCTCGAGCAGAAGTTCCACCGAAGATTGTCAGCCTAGTCACCTCGAGTGACCCGTGGGCCACCATTTTGTGTTTTCTCTCAAGGTCCCTTCGCGATCCCTGGTCCGTTGACTGGTGGGTCCCTGAGTGGTAACTTTGATTTTCCTTGGGCTTTCCTAGTTGCTCCAGATGTGCCCTGACTCCCTACCACGTGGAGAGTCCCTCAGACCTTGCTGGTCTGCACCGAAGCATCTTTCACCTTTCTGCGTGAGTTGCTCTTGCAAATGCTTGTTGTGTCCAATCCAGGCACCGATGCTGCAGCACTTGACATCCTTTGTGGGACAGCTCGAATCCAGCTCCTGGTTATCCTCGATGCCTCCTGGTCCTCGTGGCTGAAGAGTCAAGCTTAACCTTCTTCACCTGAAATCACCCGACATCAGTGGGCATCTGCCTATCGCCTTCCTGGTCACTGGCTTGTGACCCAGACTCTGTCCCCTCTGCTTTCAGGTTCCTCTCAACTCTGTTCCATGCTTGGAACTCTTCGGACACTTTGCATCTTCCCAGCAGCAGCACTTCTTTGCCGGCTCCCATTGAAATAGACAATTCGACCCAACACCATTTGACACCTATGCACCCGGCTTCCCTGGGTGAGGTAACACGAGTACTCCGGTGCTCCCGTGGGTGTTGACCCTAGAACTTCCTAAGTCCCACAGGGGTTGGTCCTGACTCGTTTCTAAGTGTCCCTAATCTTTAAAAATCTAACGGCGACGTTCCCCATAGAAGCTAACGGGAGCTCACGGCTGTGTTCACACACTGCACACGGCCACCGTGGGTCCCTTGTGTCACTACCTTGGGCGGTTCCTTCGGGTCCCAGCGATTCTACAGGCTCAAGGCCTTGTATCTAGTTAAGTCATGGTTCTTATTCCACTATTTTAGTATATGGTTTGGCTCGCCCCAGGGCCTGACGTGTATTTGTGCTTATTACTGTCATATTTGAAGTGTAACTTATGTGTTTTGACCTCTGGCCTCATAAAGAGTCTAGGAGGGTGTGTTTAGAAATAAATACATATGTTTTATATATATACCTGGTGTGGTTGTCTTTCATTTAGGCACTCAAGAGATTATAGACTGGTAAAACAAGCTGATTTACATTCCTTCAAGACTTAGCCTGAAGGCTGCTCTCCATAGCTACCACTAGCATAGCTTTCAATAAAGGTTGTCTTTAACCTATAACCAATAAGGGGTTGTTTGGACTGGTACAGGGTGCCCGCTATAACTAGTGGACAGCATATACCAGGCCAACTTCTCCCACTCAACTTCTGTGATGATGTTTGTTAGAAATGGGGGTCTCTAGTTGGCAATGGCTGGCCACTCTCCAAGTAGGGACCCTTCTTCCTAAGTCAGAGTAAGCAGCCTACACCCTTTGATAACCCCTGCTCAACCCAGTGGTAACGTAGCACGAGCAGCTAGGCCTATCTCAGAGGCAGTGTGTGAAGCATTTATGACCGTACACAGTAATACAATGAGGAACACTACATATGGACACCACTCAAGTAGTTATAAAAAAATAGGTATATTTATATAGACTTAATCACAAGACCAATAACAGTAAAAATTCACAATACTAGAAAAATATGGTTACTTTAAAAATGCCGCAAAAATAGTTAAAGGTTCACAAAATGATGTTCAGTTCAATGCAGTGGTCTCTGCGACTCTTTTACTCACAAGGTATCTGGATTCTGTAGCAAAGCAACAAAAATGTCGCTAAGGAGTTTTAGCGATAAATTTACCTGGCCTAAACCCTAAAACACCACCCCCAGCATGACCCCCTACAATGCCCGAACACCACTGCACTGCCCTAAACCCTGAAACACCACCCCAGCATGACCGCCTACACTGCCCAAACACCACTGCTCTGCCCTAAACCCTGAAACACCACCCCCAGCAGGACCCTGAAACACCACCCCCAGCACGACCCACTACACTGCCCGAACACCACTGCACTGCCCTATACCCTGAAACACTACCCTCAGCACGACCCCCTACACTGCCCGAACACCACCACCCTAAACCCTGACACCACCCCCAGCACGACCCCCTACACTGCCCAAACAAAACACTCCCCCTACACTACACAAACACCACAGCACTACCCTAAACCCTAAAACACAACCCCAAGCATGACCCCCTACACTACCCAAACACAACTGCACTAACCTAAACTCTAAAACACTACCCCCAGCAGTACCCCCTACACTACCCAAACACCACTGCACTACCCTAAACCCTAAAACACTACACCCAGCAGTACTCCCTACACGGCCCAAACACCACTGCAATACCCTAAACCTTAAAACACTACACCCAGCAGTACACCCTACACTACCAAAACACCACTGCACTACCCTAAACCCTAAAACACTACGCCCAGCATAACCCCTACACTACCCAAACACCACTGCACTATACTAAACCCTAAAACACTACCCCCAGCACGACCCCCTACACTACACAAACACCACTGCACTACCCTAAACCCTAAAACACTCCCCCCAGCACCACTCTCTACACTACCCAAACACCACTGCACTACCATAAACCCTAAAACACTACCCCCAGCATGACCCCCTACACTACCAGAACACCACTGCATTACCCTAAACTGTAAAACACTTCAACCAGCACGACCCCCTACACTACTCAAACACCTCTGCACTACCCTAAACCTACCCCCAGCATGGCCCCCTATATTACCCGAACACCACTGCACTGCCCTAAACCCTGAAACACCACCCCCAGCATGACCCCCTTCACTGCCCAAACATCACTGCATTGCCCTAAACCCTGAAACACCACCCTCAGCAGGATCCCCTACACTGCCCGAACACCACTGCTCTGCCCTAAACCCTGAAACACCAGCCCCAGCACGATCCCCTACACTGCCCGAACACCACTGCTCTGCCCTAATCCCTGAAACACCAGCCCCAGCACGACCCCCTACACTGCATGAACACCACTGCTCTGCCCTAAACCCTGAAACACCAGCCCCAGCATGACCCCCTACACTGCCTGCACACCACTGCTCTGCCCTAAACCCTGAAACACCAGCCCCCACACCACCCCCTACACTGCCCGAACACCACTGCACTGTCCTAAACCCTGAAACAGCTCCCCCAGCACAACCCCCTACATTGCCCGAACATCACTGCACTGCCCTAAGCCCTGAAACACCACCCCCAGCATGATCCCCTACACTGCCCCAAAACCACTCCACTACACGAAACCCTGAAACACCAACCCCAGCATGACCACCTACACTGCCCGAAAACCACTGTACTGCCCTAAACCCTGAAACACCATGCCCAGTACGACCCCCTACATAGCCTGAACACCACTGCACTGCCCTAAACCCTAGAACACACTACACCCAGCATGACCCCCTACACTGCTGGAACACCATTGCACTGCCCTAAACCCTAAAACACCACCACCAGCACAACCCCCTACACAGCCGGAACACCACTGCACTGCCCCAAACCCTAAAACACTAGCCCCAGCACGACCCCCTACACTGTCGGAACAACACTGCACTGCCCTAAACCCTAAAGCACGACACCCAGCATGACGCCCTACTCTTCCGGAAAACCATTGCACTGCCCTAAACCCTAAAACACCACCCCCAGCACGTCCCCCTAGACTGCCAGAAAAATACTGCACTGCCCTAAACCCTGAAACACCACCCCCAGCATGACCCCCTACACTGCCCGAACACCACTGCTCTTCCCTAAACTCTAAAAAAACCAACCCCCTGCACGACCCCCTACACTTCCCGAACACCACTGCACTGCCCTGGCCTAAACCCTAAAACACTACCCCAAGCACGACCCCCTACACTGCCCGAACACCACTGCACTACCCTAAACCCTAAAACACCACCCCCAGCAGTACCCCCAGCACTACCCAAAAACCACTGCACTATCCTAAACCATAAAACACTACACCCAGCATAACCCCTTACACTACCCAAACACCACTGCACTACACTAAACCCTAAAACACAACCCCCAGCACAAGCCCCTATACTACACAAACACAACGGCACTACCCTAAACCCTAAAACACTCCCCCAGCATCACTACCTACACTACCCAAACACCACTGCACTACCATAAACCCTAAACCACTACCCCCAGCATAACCCCTTACACTACCCAAACACCACTGCACTACCCTAAACTCTGAAACACTACCCCCAGCATGACCCCCTACACTACTCAAACACTACTGCACTACCCTAAATTTACCCCCAGCACGACCCCCTATACTACCTGAACACCACTGCACTGCCCTAAACCCTGAAACACCAGCCCCAGCACAACCCCCTACACTGCATGAACACCACTGCACTGCCTTAAACCCTGAAACACCAGCCCCAGCACGACCCCCTATACTGCCTGAACACCACTGCACTGCCCTGAACCCTGAAACACCACGACCAGCACAACCCCCTACACTACCCGAACACCACTGCACTGCCCTAAGCCCTGAAACACCACCCCAGCGTAACCCCCTACACAGCCGGAACACCACTGCACTGCCCCAAACCCTAAAACACTAGCCCCAGCACGACCCCCTACACTGTCGGAACAACACTGCACTGCCCTAAACCCTAAAGCACGACACCCAGCATGACGCCCTACTCTTCCGGAAAACCATTGCACTGCCCTAAACCCTAAAACACCACCCCCAGCACGTCCCCCTAGACTGCCAGAAAAATACTGCACTGCCCTAAACCCTGAAACACCACCCCCAGCATGACCCCCTACACTGCCCGAACACCACTGCTCTTCCCTAAACTCTAAAAAAACCAACCCCCTGCACGACCCCCTACACTTCCCGAACACCACTGCACTGCCCTGGCCTAAACCCTAAAACACTACCCCAAGCACGACCCCCTACACTGCCCGAACACCACTGCACTACCCTAAACCCTAAAACACCACCCCCAGCAGTACCCCCAGCACTACCCAAAAACCACTGCACTATCCTAAACCATAAAACACTACACCCAGCATAACCCCTTACACTACCCAAACACCACTGCACTACACTAAACCCTAAAACACAACCCCCAGCACAAGCCCCTATACTACACAAACACAACGGCACTACCCTAAACCCTAAAACACTCCCCCAGCATCACTACCTACACTACCCAAACACCACTGCACTACCATAAACCCTAAACCACTACCCCCAGCATAACCCCTTACACTACCCAAACACCACTGCACTACCCTAAACTCTGAAACACTACCCCCAGCATGACCCCCTACACTACTCAAACACTACTGCACTACCCTAAATTTACCCCCAGCACGACCCCCTATACTACCTGAACACCACTGCACTGCCCTAAACCCTGAAACACCAGCCCCAGCAAAACCCCCTACACTGCATGAACACCACTGCACTGCCTTAAACCCTGAAACACCAGCCCCAGCACGACCCCCTATACTGCCTGAACACCACTGCACTGCCCTGAACCCTGAAACACCACGACCAGCACAACCCCCTACACTACCCGAACACCACTGCACTGCCCTAAGCCCTGAAACACCACCCCAGCGTAACCCCATACACTGCCCGAACACCACTGCTCTGCCCTAAACCCTGAAACACCACCCCCAGCATGACCCTGAAACACCGACCCCAGCACGACCCCCTACACTACCCACACATCACTGCACTACCCTAAACCCTAAAACACTACCCCAAGCATACCCCTTACCCTACCCAAACACCACTGCACTACACTCAACCCTAAAACACTACCCCCAGCACGACCCCCTATACTACACAAACACCACTGCACTACCCTAAACCCTAAACACTCCCCCAGCACCACTCCCTACACTACCCAAACACCACTGCACTACCATAAACCCTAAAACACTACCCCTAGCATGATCCCCTACACTACCAGAACACCACTGCATTACCCTAAACTGTAAAACACTACCCTCAGCACGATCCCCTACACTACTCAAACACCACTGCACTACCCTAAACCTACCCCCAGCATGACCCCCTATACTACCCGAACACCACTGCACTGCCCTAAACCCTGGAACACCATCCCCAGCACGACCCCTTCACTGCCCAAACATCACTGCACTGCCCTAAACCCTGAAACACCACCCTCAGCACGATCCCCTACAATGCCCGAACACCACTGCTCTGCCCGAAACCCTGAAAAACCAGACCCAGCACGACCCCCTACACTGCCCGAACACCACTACTCTGCCCAAAACCCTGAAATACCAGCCCCAGCACAACCCCCTACACGGCATGAACACCACTGCTCTGCCCTAAACCCTGAAACACCAGCTCCAGCACGACCCCCTACACTGCCTGCACACCACTGTTCTGCCATAAACCCTGAAACACCAGCCCCAGCACGACCCCCTACACTGCCTGCACACCACTGCACTGCCCTAAACCCTGAAACACCACCCCCAGCATGACCCTGAAACACCGACCCCAGCACGACCCCCTACACTACCCACACATCACTGCACTACCCTAAACCCTAAAACACTACCCCAAGCATACCCCTTACCCTACCCAAACACCACTGCACTACACTCAACCCTAAAACACTACCCCCAGCACGACCCCCTATACTACACAAACACCACTGCACTACCCTAAACCCTAAACACTCCCCCAGCACCACTCCCTACACTACCCAAACACCACTGCACTACCATAAACCCTAAAACACTACCCCTAGCATGATCCCCTACACTACCAGAACACCACTGCATTACCCTAAACTGTAAAACACTACCCTCAGCACGATCCCCTACACTACTCAAACACCACTGCACTACCCTAAACCTACCCCCAGCATGACCCCCTATACTACCCGAACACCACTGCACTGCCCTAAACCCTGGAACACCATCCCCAGCACGACCCCTTCACTGCCCAAACATCACTGCACTGCCCTAAACCCTGAAACACCACCCTCAGCACGATCCCCTACAATGCCCGAACACCACTGCTCTGCCCGAAACCCTGAAAAACCAGACCCAGCACGACCCCCTACACTGCCCGAACACCACTACTCTGCCCAAAACCCTGAAATACCAGCCCCAGCACAACCCCCTACACGGCATGAACACCACTGCTCTGCCCTAAACCCTGAAACACCAGCTCCAGCACGACCCCCTACACTGCCTGCACACCACTGTTCTGCCATAAACCCTGAAACACCAGCCCCAGCACGACCCCCTACACTGCCTGCACACCACTGCACTGCCCTAAACCCTGAAACACCAGCCCCAGCAAGACCCCTTACACTGCCTGAACACCACTGCACTGCCCTAAACCCTGAAACACCAGCCCCAGCACGACCACCTACACTGCCCGAACACCACTGCACTGCCCTAAACCCTAAAACACCAGCCTCCAACACGACCCCCTAAACTGCCCGTACACCACTGCACTGCCCTAAACCCTGAAACACCACCCCCAGCACGACCCCCTACACTGCCCGAACACCACTGCACTGCCCTAAACCCTAAATCACCACCCCAGCATGACCTCCTACACTGCCCGAACACCACTGCTCTGCCCTAAACCCTGAAACACCACCCCCAGCACGACCCTGAAACACCACCCCCAGCACGACCCCCTACACTGCCCCAACACCACTGCACTGCGCTATACCCTGAAACACCACCCTCAGCACGACCCCCTACACTGTCCGAACACCACTGCACTGCCCTAAACCCTGAAACACCACCCCAGCATGACCTCCTACACTGCCCGAACACCACTGCTCTGCCCTAAACCCTGAAACACCACCCCCAGCACGACCCTGAAACACCACCCCCAGCACGACCCCCTACACTGCCCGAACACCACTGAACTGCCCTAAACCCTGAAACACCATCCCCAGCACGAACACCTATACTGCCCGAACACCACTGCACTGCCCTAAACCCTGAAACACCACCCCCACCATGACCCACTACATTGCCCACACAAAGCACTTCCTCCTACACTACACAAACACCACTGAACTACCCTAAAGCCTAAAACACTACCCAAAGCATGACCCCCTACACTACCCAAACACAACTGCACTTACCTAAACCTAAAACACTAACCCCAGCAGTGCCCCTACACTACCCAAACACCACTGCACTACCCTAAACCCTAAAACACTACCCCCAGCAGTACCCCCTACACTACCCAAACACCACTGCACTACCCTAAACCCTAAAACACTACACCCAGCATAACCCCTTACACTTCCCAAACACCACTGCACTAGAATAAACCCTAAAACACTACCCCCAGCACGACCCCCTATACTACACAAACACCACTGCACTATCCTAAACCCTAAAACACTCCCCCCAGCATCACTCCCTACACTACCCAAACACCACTGCACTACCATAAACCCTAAAACACTACCCCAGCACGACCCCCTACACTACCTAAACACCACTGCACTACCCTAAACTCTAAAACACTACCCCCAGCATGACCCCCTACACTACTCAAACACTACTGCACTACCCTAAATTTACCCCCAGCACGACCCCCTATACTACCCGAACACGACTGCACTGCCCTAAACCCTGAAACACCAGCCCCAGCACAACTCCCTACACTGCATGAACACCACTGCACTGCCTTAAACCCTGAAACACCATCCCCAGCACGACCCCCTATTCTGCCTGAACACCACTGCACTGCCCTGAACCCGGAAACCCCACGACCAGCACGACCCCCTACACTACCCGAACACCACTGCACTGCCCTAAACCCTGAAACACCACCCCAGCGTAACCCCATACACTGCCCGAACACCACTGCTCTGCCCTAAACCCTGAAACACCACCCCCAGCATGACCCTGAAACACCACCCCCAGCACGACCCCCTACACTACCCATACATCACTGCACTACCCTAAACCCTAAAACACTACCCCAAGAATACCCCTTACCCTACCCAAACACCACTGCACTACCCTAAACCCTAAAACACTACACCCAGCATAACCCCTTACACTTCCCAAACACCACTGCACTACAATTAACCCTAAAACACTACCCCCAGCACGACCCCCTATACTACACAAACACCACTGCACTACCCTAAACCCTAAAACACTCCCCCCAGCATCACTCCCTACACTACCCAAACACCACTGCACTACCATAAACCCTGAAACACCACCCCTAGCACGACCCCCTACACTGCCCGAACACCACTGCACTGCCCTAAACCCTGAAACACCACCCCAGCATGACCTCCTACACTGCCCGAACACCACTGCTCTGCCCTAAACCCTGAAACACCACCCCCAGCACGACCCTGAAACACCACCCCCAGCACGACCCCCTACACTGCCCCAACACCACTGCACTGCGCTATACCCTGAAACACCACCCTCAGCACGACCCCCTACACTGCCCGAACACCACTGCACTGCCCTAAACCCTGAAACACCACCCCAGCATGACCTCCTACACTGCCCGAACACCACTGCTCTGCCCTAAACCCTGAAACACCACCCCCAGCACGACCCTGAAACACCACCCCCAGCACGACCCCCTACACTGCCCGAACACCACTGCACTGCCCTAAACCCTGAAACACCATCCCCAGCACGAACACCTATACTGCCCGAACACCACTGCACTGCCCTAAACCCTGAAACACCACCCCCACCATGACCCCCTACATTGCCCAAACAAAGCACTTCCTCCTACACTACACAAACACCACTGAACTACCCTAAAGCCTAAAACACTACCCAAAGCATGACCCCCTACACTACCCAAACACAACTGCACTTACCTAAACCTAAAACACTACCTCCAGCAGTGCCCCCTACACTACCCAAACACCACTGCACTACCCTAAACCCTAAAACACTACCCCCAGTAGTACCCCCTACACTACCCAAACACCACTGCACTACCCTAAACCCTAAAACACTACACCCAGCATAACCCCTTACACTTCCCAAAAACCACTGCACTACAATAAACCCTAAAACACTACCCCCAGCACGACCCCCTATACTACACAAACACCACTGCACTACCCTAAACCCTAAAACACTCCCCCCAGAATCAATCCCCACACTACCCAAACACCACTGCACTACCATAAACCCTAAAACACTACCCCAGCACGACCCCCTACACTACCCAAACACCACTGCACTACCCTAAACTCTAAAACACTACCCCGAGCATGACCCCTACACTACTCAAACACTACTGCACTACCCTAAATTTACCCCCAGCACGACCCCCTATACTACCCGAACACCATTGCACTGCCCTAAACCCTGAAACACCAGCCCCAGCACAACCCCCTACACTGCATGAACACCACTGCACTGCCTTAAACCCTGAAACACCAGCCCCAGCACGACCCCCTATACTGCCTGAACACCACTGCACTGCCCTGAACCCTGAAACACCACGACCAGCACGACCCCCTACACTACCCAAACACCACTGCACTGCCCTAAACCCTGAAACACCACCCCAGCGTAACCCCATACACTGCCCGAACACCACTGCTCTGCCCTAAACCCTGAAACACCACCCCCAGCACGACCCCCTACACTACCCACACATCACTGCACTACAATAAACCCTAAAACACTACCCCAAGCATACCCCTTACCCTACCCAAACACCACTGCACTACACTCAACCCTAAAACACTACCCCCAGCACGACCCCCTATACTACACAAACACCACTGCACTACCCTAAACCTTAAACACTCCCCCAGCACCACTCCCTACACTACCCAAACAGCACTGCACTACCATAAACCCTAAAACACTACCCCTAGCATGACCCCCTACACTACCAGAACACCACTGCATTACCCTAAACTGTAAAACACTACCCCCAGCACGATCCCCTACACTACTCAAACACCACTGCACTACCCTAAACCTACCCCCAGCATGACCCCCTATACTACCCGAACACCACTGCACTGCCCTAAACCCTGGAACACCATCCCCAGCACGACCCCTTCACTGCCCAAACATCACTGCACTGCCCTAAACCCTGAAACACCACCCTCAGCACGATCCCCTACAATGCCCGAACACCACTGCTCTGCCCGAAACCCTGAAAAACCAGACCCAGCACGACCCCCTACACTGCCCGAACACCACTACTCTGCCCAAAACCCTGAAATACCAGCCCCAGCACAACCCCCTACACGGCATGAACACCACTGCTCTGCCCTAAACCCTGAAACACCAGCTCCAGCACGACCCCCTACACTGCCTGCACACCACTGTTCTGCCCTAAACCCTGAAACACCAGCCCCAGCACGACCCCCTACACTGCCTGCACACCACTGCACTGCCCTAAACCCTGAAACACCAGCCCCAGCAAGACCCCTTACACTGCCTGAACACCACTGCACTGCCCTAAACCCTGAAACACCAGCCCCAGCATGACCACCTACACTGCCCTAACACCACTGCACTGCCCTAAACCCTAAAACACCAGCCTCCAACACGACCCCCTAAACTGCCCGAACACCACTGCACTGCCCTAAACCCTGAAACACCACCCCCAGCACGACCGCCTACACTGCCCGTACACCACTGCACTGCCCTAAACCCTGAAACACCACCCCAGCATGACCTCCTACACTGCCCGAACACCACTGCTCTGCCCTAAACCCTGAAACACCACCCCCAGCACGACCCTGAAACACCACCCCCAGCATGACCCCCTACACTGCCCCAACACCACTGCACTGCGCTATACCCTGAAACACCACCCTCAGCACGACCCCCTACACTGTCCGAACACCACTGCACTGCCCTAAACCCTGAAACACCACCCCAGCATGACCTCCTACACTGCCCGAACACCACTGCTCTGCCCTAAACCCTGAAACACCACACCCAACACGACCCTGAAACACCACCCCCAGCACGACCCCCTACACTGCCCGAACACCACTGCACTGCCCTAAACCCTGAAACACCATCCCCAGCACGAACACCTATACTGCCCGAACACCACTGCACTGCCCTAAACCCTGAAACACCACCCCCACCATGACCCCCTACATTGCCCAAACAAAGCACTTCCTCCTACACTACACAAACACCACTGAACTACCCTTAAGCCTAAAACACTACCCAAAGCATGACCCCCTACACTACCCAAACACAACTGCACTTACCTAAACCTAAAACACTACCCCCAGCAGTGCCCCCTACACTACCCAAACACCACTGCACTACCCTAAACCCTAAAACACTACCCCAGCAGTACCCCCTACACTACCCAAACTCCACTGCACTACCCTAAACCCTTAAACACTACACCCAGCATAACCCCTTACACTTCCCAAACACCACTGCACTACAATAAACCCTAAAACACTACCCACAGCACGACCCCCTATACTACACAAACACCACTGCACTACCCTAAACCCTAAAACACTCACCCCAGCATCACTCCCTACACTACCCAAACACCACTGCACTACCATAAACCCTAAAACACTACCCCAGCACGACCCCCTACACTACCCAAACACCACTGCACTACCCTAAACTCTAAAACACTACCCCCAGCATGACCCCCTACTCTACTCAAACACTACTGCACTACCCTAAATTTACCCCCAGCACGACCCCCTGTACTACCCGAACACCACTGTACTGCCCTAAACCCTGAAACGCCACCCCCAGCATCACCCCCTACACTGCCCGAACATCACTGCAATGCAATAAACCCTGAAACACCATCCTCAGCACGATCCCCTTTACTGCCCGAACACCACTGCACTGCCCTAAACCCTGAAACACCACCACCAGCATGACCCCCTACACTACCCAAACACCACTGCACTACCCTAAACCCTAAAACACTACCACCAGCAGTACCCCTACACTACCCAAATACCACTGCACTACCCTAAATTCTAAAACACGACCCCCAGCACCACTCCTTATACTACACAAACACCACTGCACTACCCTAAACCCTAAACCCTAAAACACTCCCCCAGCATCACTACCTACACTACACAAACACCACTGCACTACCGTAAACCCTAAAACACTACCCCCAGCATGACCCCTTACACTACCCAGACATTGCTGCACTGCCTATACCCTGAAACACCAGCCCCAGCACAACCCCCTACACTGCATGAACACCACTGCACTGCCCTAAACCCTGAAACACCATCCCCAGCACGACCCCCTATACTGCCTGAACACCACTGCACTGCCCTGAACCCTGAAACACCAGCCTCAGCATGACCCCCTACACTGCCCGAACACCACTGCACTGCCCTAAACCCTGAAACACCACGACCAGAACGACCCCCTACACTACCCGAACACCACTGCACTGCCCTAAACCCTGAAACACCATCCCAGCATGACCCCATACACTGCCCGAACACCACTGCTCTGCCCTAAACCCTGAAACACCACCCCCATTATGACCCTGAAACACCACCCCCAGCACGACCCCCTACACTGCCCGAACACCACCACCCTAAAGCCTGACACCACCCCCAGGACGACCCCCTACACTGCCCAAACAAAACACTTCCCCCTACACTACACAAACACCACAGCACTACCCTAAACTCTAAAACACTATCCCAAGCATGACCCCCTACACTACCCAAACAGAACTGCACTAACCTAAACTCTAAAACACTGCCCCCAGCAGTACCCCCTACACTACCCAAACACCACTGCACTACCCTAAACCCTAAAACACTACACCCAGCAGTACTTCCTACACTACCCAAACACCACTGCAATACCCTAAACCCTAAAACACTACCCCCAGCAGTACACCCTACACTACCCAAACACCACTGCACTACCCTAAACCCTAAAACACTACCCCAAGCATAACCCCTACACTACCCAAACACCACTGCACTACACTAAACCCTAAAACACTACCCCCAGCACGACCCCCTATACTACACAAACACCACAGCACTACCCTAAACTCTAAAACACTCCCCCAGCACCACTCCCTACACTACCCAAACACCGCTGCACTACCATAAACCCTAAAACACTACCCCCAGCACGACCCCCTACACTACCAGAACACCACTGCATTACCCTAAACTGTAAAACACTACCCCCAGCACGACCTCTACACTACTCAAACACCACTGCACTACCCTAAACCTACCCCCAGCACGACCCCCTATACTACCCGAACACCACTGCACTGCCCTAAACCCTGAAACACCACCCCCAGCATGACCCCTTCACTGCCCAAACATCACTGCACTGCCCTAAACCCTGAAACACCACCCTCAGCAAGATCCCCTACAATGCCCGAACACCACTGCTCTGCCCTAAACCCTGAAAAACCAGACCCAGCATGACCCCCTACACTGCCCGTACACCACTACTCTGCCCAAAACCCTGTAATACCAGCCCCAGCATGACCCCCTACACTGCATGAACACCACTGCTCTGCCCTAAACCCTGAAACACCAGCCCCAGCACGACCCCCTACACTGCCTGCACACCACTGTCCTGCCCTAAACCCTGAAACACCAGCCCCAGCACGACCCCCTACACTGCCTGCACAACACTGCACTGCCCTAAATCCTGAAACACCAGCCCCAGCAAGACCCCTTGTAGTGAAGATCGGTATCTATATATGTACAATGCTAAGTTAGCACAACCGCGTTAGATGTTAGAAAGCCATCTTGCCGCTTTTGCTGCTTTTGCACACGACACTGTAGTCACATGTTATTAAATAGAGAAATGCTTGCTCGACTTTGCTTCACATGAGAACTTGGTCTGCACATCGTGTAAAGAAACAGTCTGGGTCGCTAGACGGTGCATGTTGTTGGGTTCAGGTTGATCGGCCCACTATTTAGCCATAACACGCACGCAGCTGCGAATACCTGAAAGTCGGGTGCTTTTAATATTGCAGTTGCATGTTTTTCATTACATTCGGAAGAAGAGCTTTCCCAGGAGCAGAGCCTAGCTGATTCTGTGATGTGATCTTACTGAGCTGATCTTTACGGTATGGGGTTCCCCAGTCAAGCCTAGAGACCTTCTATTAGTCTACTAATAATAATATTAGTTTGTTAGTGAAAGGAAGGTGGCTGAGATCCACTGTCATTTTAGCATGATTACTCCTTTCATTTTCTATGGTATTGTAACTATGCTGATGGTTTTGATCTTAATCATTTGTCTGCTTATGTTAGCCAAAGTACTGCATCTTAGGACACGAGTTTTATAAAATAAACTCTTTAAACTTTACCGTGTCTCTGTTTATTCGGTTGTGGACTGATATGAGAATAATCACGAACAGGTATTTCTGATTCCCACCATTTCTGAGAATACTCTAAGTCGCTTGTTCTGGGTTGTCTATACATTGGGACTGCCGAGATAATATTCGGATAACAAATGGGACACTGATGCTGGTCGGATAAGGGGTTCTGGGTTCTGAGGTGAGTTTTTGGTACACCACAATTCACTGAGGTCCTGGTTTCCTGTGCATAGTTCTGTGCATAAGCAGAATCCCTGCAACATGGCGCACCTAACGTTTGGTCTATTGATTTGAAACGCCTTAGTAGTGCTTATATTAGTCCACAACACCCTCACTCTGGTTTCCGGTTGACGGGAGTGACGGTTTAACCTACCTGTGTTTCGACTAATAGGTTCCTTCAAGCTTGATCATTAAAAATGTTGGGGCAGATTTATGATAACTGGCGCATCCCTGCATATCAGCAGGGATGCGCCAGTTATTATGCGCCACAGCTGCGCCGCCATGGATGCGCCATATTTATAATGCGGCGCACCATGGGGCAAAAACGGCACAGATGCATGACGCATCTGTGCCGTAAAAGTGGCGCATTGCTGGAGTTGCGTCGCTAGCACGACACAGCTCCAGCAATGCTCTGGGGGACCCTATCTGCACAATGCTGCGTCAATCCTTACGCCTGCTTCAAGCAGGCGCAGGGTTTTGACACAGCATGGGCCTAAAAGTGACTGAGTGAAATCTTGTAGATTTCACTCAGTCACTTTTAGGAGGCGTTCCTGCGCCGGAACGCCCCCACCTGCCCTGGAACGCCTACATGTGGCGCAGGGCTTTACAACGTGAGGCATCTCCCAGATGCGTCACGTTGTAAATACCCCGCACCATGGCGCAGGATTTGCGCCGCTGCTGCGTCACAAAAGTGACGCAACGGCAGCGCAAAAGTGGCGCAAGTGCAACATAAATCTGCCCCGTTATTTTTACTGAACCCAGTGCTACTGTTGATATCGTTGATACTCTTTAGTGTGTCCTAAATGGCAGTTGACATAGCCGCGAATAGCCGTGCACCTCTGCGCCGTCATTTGACGCAGTATGGGGTGCCAGATGATGGGATGGCTGTTATTTTTGTGGTGAGCGCTTATGCGTCTTACCCGTATGAGTTGTTTTACTCTTGGGTGACTTTTCCGGCGGTGGATGATGATGATACATTTCACACCTATACTGCCACACAGCTACCTGCGGTCTATAACCCGTATAGGACACAAGAAATTCCAATCTCTGCTTGGCAGCATACCATTTGGTTTAATGGGGCCCTTCCCCATGCGGTTGCACCGGCGAGAATGGGCCCGTTGTCTATTGCAGGGGCCACATGGCTGGTGCTAGCCGGATTTACGCCTCATCCCCGCTATCTCACGGTGGCGGTGGCTGAGTTGCGAGTGTTGCACACAGCCTTGATTATGGTTAATAGGGCTTTGGTGCAGTACGTGTCACGCAACGTGCAGGTGGGGGCACCTGCTGTTGCGGGACAACCAACGGACCACCACGCGGTGGTTATTAGTCCTGTTATGGTTAATTCGGTGGTCGGCAAGCGCCCCCAAAATAAGGATGAATTTCCTTATTGGCTTGCTGAGAAATTTGACCAACTGGAGGCGGTTTTTCCGCATACCACTCCTGTGGAGAAACACAGGATCCTCACCATTACTTTGCCGAAAGACCTGGTCCCGGATATGGCCGATTGTGACATCTGGGGCAAGGTCTTTGCCGCGACCTATTCGAAGTGCTATGGTACTCCGTCTATGTCTATTACTACCGTCCGTTATCAAAAAGGTTCAAGAGAATCACGGTGTGGAGGCTGTTATTGAATTGGGAATGAGGCTTGTCGACAGATTTGATGTGGTATGCTCCATGGTAATGGGCAACCTCAAAGGAGATGCCATGCAGTTCCAAGTTGGAAATATGATGGACCGCGTGGATGACGCCGACAAGCCCAAGGAGTTCGCTAAAATAATTGCGAAGGCATACAGGACCGTGGGTCGTAGTGCCTTGGGTGTAAAACCGACTGTGATCATTCCTGATATCGTACAGCAAACTAAAGTGAGCTCGTCTACTAAAGACAAAAGCCCCAATTTTCCCAAACAAAGTTGGAGAGCTAAGAAACAGGGGAAGCAGCAACAGAAACAGGGGTCTCGTCCTGCCTCACCCATACAGTTGTCTAGCGACCGCACATATGATCTGCGCGATCGATCTCGTATTAAGTCACCTGATAGATTTCAGGTTTCTGAACAATGCTCTCCTCGTTCTTCACAGGAAACATCGGCTTCACAATCCGGTGGCGGAGACCGTGGGAAATGACGGGGTGCCCAAGGTCGTGAGCAACCCCGCCAGACTGACGGCAAAGGCAAGCAGGACGAGTCTGCGCGTCAACGACCCCCGTTTCAGAAGAAGAAAGTTGCTGCACTAACAGCGCGGTATGCCACAGATAGTACGGACGCAGCTTCAGAACCTGACATGGGCACTAACGCTGCTCGACAGCACGGCGGAAGTTACAGTAGTGCGACGAGCACTGCATCCATATCTGGTGGCGACAGCAACTGATACATTTGTGAATATTGAAACTGCTAACACTCGGGTGGCTCCCCCTGACAGACTGTATAATATAGTCCTGTTAATTGAGGGTGACATACAACGGACAATTCAAGGTTTTTTTTGGGATAATCTGACCACTTCCTACGATATTCTATTGGCGGAGGCAGATTGGCCCCCGGCTTTCGTTTTAGATGCTCCAAGAGGGGAGGTGAAGATCCTCCCGTCTTTCGCGCACACAGTGCCGAAGGACCAGGCTAAAAAGTACGCCGAGGAGTGGGCTCAGGTGCTGGCACCTGCGTTATATCGTAATCAGGTTGGCTGGGATAAATTGTCTCCAAGCCATGAGATTCCGTTGCGGACTACGCCTCAGCCACAACCCCAATATCCCATGCGTCGCGAAGCAAGACCTCACGTCGCGTCAATCCTTGAGCAATTGGAATATCAAGGAGTAATTGAAACATGTGTGTCACCAATGAATAATCCTTTGTTCACTGTGACGAAGCCTGACGGGTCGTACTGCCTAGTTTTGGATTACCGGCATTTAAACTCTCATTGCCGGACATGCGCGGTATAAATACCCACAGTTCGGCTCTCGTCGATAGTCTCGTGAGAAAACGGTTTAAAACCACAATTGACATTTCCAATGGCTTTTACAGCCATAACCTGTCCTCTCTGAGTAGTGAGTGGGCGGCATTCACCTCGGGTGGCAAACAAAAACATTTCAAAAGATTTCCGATGGGATATAAAAACAGCCCTGGTGTCTTCGCCGCTCGCGTGGTCTCTCTCTTAGAGAGCGTAGACCCTGATGCGTACTCGTATGTGGATGATATTTATCTCACAGATGACGAGTTGGAACCGCATCCCTGTCGCGTTGATCGTATTATTGTTTTGTTTGCAGACTTCGGTTACAAATTCAACTTTGCGAAGTCACACATTGCAGAATATACATTGTTGTTCTTGGGGTACAAACTCAACAATGAAGGTCGAGGATTGGCTCTGCACTTCCTAGAGAAATGCGCATGCCTACGTGCTCCCACGACACTGAAGAAATTACAATCTCTGCTGGGTTTTCTGAATTTCAGACGAACTTACATTCCAGATTATGCCCAGCGTATCAAGCCGCTTTGTGCCTTGATACAACCTACTTTTTCCAAATCATGTTGGCTGACAGAGCATTCAGCTATATTGCAGTCATTGCAAGCTGATCTTCTTGCTTCAAAATACTTACTGACGCGTGATAACCACACTAACCTGGTCATAAGAATTGTGCCAGGCGCAGTGGGTTTCACTTACTTAACGTTCAATGAGGGCGACACCGTCCCCATTGCCTACAAATCACACTTGTACACTTCGGCTGAACTGCGATTTTCTGCTGTCGAGAAAGTTCTGACGGCAGTGCAGATGGCGATTCTGAAAGAACGAGCGCTATCGCAAGGTAAATGCATGTTGGTGGTAACACCATATCCTGCCCTTGAGGCGGTGACAAAGGCTAGTGTACCAAATTCTAAGGCTTTGCATCCAAGGTGGATACAATGGGCCACTTCCTTGACATCGCCTGACGTCACATATATCTTTGACGCAGCACTTCAGACTCAGGAGTTTTTGCAGTATGAATTCGTTCATCCAGCTCCTCTTTCTTTGCGCCCGCTCGAGGATTACCATTGTGTCATTTACACTGACGGTTCTGCGCAACCGGCAACTGGATCAAAGCACGCCTATTCAGCGGCCTGCGCAATTGTAGTCGGTACTTTTGTGAATGGTGAATTCCGATCCGATGTGGTGCATACGCAGTCATTGGGTGATTGTACCGCGCAGTTGGCGGAGCTTCGTGCTCTGGTGCTTGCACTTGAGTTTGCTGATCCACAGGTCACTGCTCTTATAGTGAGTGACTCCTTTTATTGTGTTCAATCTTACAACGACAATCTACATTTTTGGTCTCAGAATGATTACCATGATTCCAAAGGTAGCACGATAAAGCATAAAACGCTTTGGGTTCGAGTGGCAGAACTTAAAGAAAATCTGCCTCTCGTGAATGTTATAACAACATGAGCAACTATGAGTCTCGCCTATATGAAAAACTTGACACAATCGTAAGGGTAAAGCTAGTGTTGTGAGTTCATGTGTACATGTGTGCGTGTACGCATGAGTGTAAGATTCCCATCATCCACCCGAAGTGGTTTGCTTCATCATCTGGGAATTGAGGACTAATTTAGAGAACCATCTTCTACTGAGCAAGTCGTAGATATTGGTCTCTTATTTGTCCCAACGTGGTGGAAACTAGTTTTGCTAGATGATGATTGGGTGTGATGGTCGCAGTGCTGGTGTGTGGTGATGGTGTATAAGTGCTGGTTAAAAATGTCTAACAAGGTACTAAAACAACTTTATTAGTAGCTACCTTGTTGACAAACTCTAAAAACAGTGCTCTAACAGTTTCAAATATAATAACTGTGTTGAAGAACGGTCAACATGTTTCTGCTAACGGATTTGAATCATCCTAGCTTTCGTCAGGACCTAGAAGCTACTGCGAAAAACTGTGTAAAATAATAAAGTGATTGATACAACCTGGACCCTGATAGGTGTCCAAGAAACTCCGTGGGAGGTAGTTTATATTCACTGACCTGCATAAATGGAAAGAAAAGATAAAAAGAACACAACATAGCAAAATACCCTTCACATAGTGTAATTCTCAAGATTTTACAAATAGCATCCGGCACAATGTCCGATAAACCAAATACTCTTGGATGTATTAAGACTGTGATAAGTCTAAGAACTCAAATCGAAATTAGACGACTTAAAAGCACTTACCCTATCTGTGATGGGTGTGCGCCTCACCTCACCTGGCTACTGCTCAGGTATAAGGAGGCCCCGCTCTGTAGAGAAAATCAGAGGGTTCAACAATGTTAAAACCTAGTGGTTGGTTAAAATTTAAACGCTTAAGCCCAGCCGCGTTATGTCAAGAAACGCCTAATTGCACCGGGAATCATCCGACCGCTACAACAATGGTCTCTGGAAAGCGCTCGATCTCGGTGACATTTTTAAAGATAATGGTTAAGGCCTAAGCAGAAGGCCGACTTGTACCACTGATGTGGTGCGTGTCACGTAGCATCAACTTATAGTAGAATGACAGCTCACCTGTCCGTCGGTACCTCTTGTCAGTACTGGGCTCGTAGGGGAGGCAACCTACGAGGTGTCCGAACACGGCAGAAATAGAGAATGCCGATCTAAGTTGTCATGGCAACTAGGGGAAACCGAGGCTGACGTGCGTGCGCAGATGTTGCGTCATCGCGTTCCGTGTTAGAGTCTGGGAAATGTAGTATTTGACTCAATATTTGTCAGGGGCTGCCGTAGTTAGAAAGCAGGCTCCAAACCACCGCTCGTATAGGATTAAGAGATGATGGATGTTTGTGGGTGATGTTATAATAAAGTACCGTATATCATAACAAACAGATAAACTGATAATAACAGCGAAACACCTGGTGTTATGATATTAAAAGCATATGGTAAACAAGAAGGCCATTCCTTTGTAGAGCGGAACTTAAAGAATTCAGCGCCTCCTAGTACATCATTACCATACATATGGAGGGTACTAATAGATGTCTGCTCTTAGAGTGAGGCCCAAGGAATATCATCATTCAGCCCATTGCGATCACTCTGGAGTTTGAAGACCCATTTCTGTTCCTTGTGGAACAGAAAGTTAGTGATGTCTGTTATATGTGATGGAATGAATGGTTGTTCGAGGACTAACCACCTGATGTCTTCTGGTTTATGATTAAGTGAGAGAAAGTGGTTAGACATTTTAGTTGCTTGTTTCTTGCGTCTAATAGTACTCTTGTGCTCGCTTATTCTCACTTTGATTTTTCGGGTGGTCATCCCTACATATTTCAATGAGCAGGGACATGTAATCAGATAGATGACTTTCTCTGAATTACAGTTAGTGTGTTTGTTGAGAATCCAAGGTTTTGAGGTGCCAATGTCAACCGATTTAGTGGGTTCTGTTTGAGGACAAACCGAGCAAGAACCACAAGGATAGTGGCCTTGAACCGGTGGAAGGTGCCAGAGTGTAGATATGGCAGGATCCTTCTTTGCTTTGGGTCGTGTGTGTACCAAATTGTCCCTGAGGTTAGTACCTCTCTTGAACGAGAAAAGTGGAGGAGGGATTTCTTCATTGTTCAAATTGAGAATCCGCCAATGTTTTCGTACCACTTTTTGCACGTCATTTGACAGTGTGCTGAAGGTGTTTACAAATGTAAGTCTCTTAAGTGGTGGTTTGGGTGTAGCTGGCGCAATGAGAGCATCCCTATTATTGTTAGCTGCTCTTTTTTTGGCTTGTCTGACCAAGTGTCTGGGGTATTTCTTGACCTGCAATTGCTGTGACAGATCGGCTGCATGCTTGTCAAAAGTCTCTTTCGTGGAACAGTTTCTGCGTATACGCAGGAACTGACCGACAGGCAAGTTGTTCCTAAGGGACTTAGGATGGTGGCTCTGGAAATTCAACAGAGAATTCTTCGCTTGGGGTTTCTTGTATAGTTCACTCCCCAAAGTCCCTTGTGAGGGATAAATGACGATGTCTAAGAAGGGCAATCTGCATTTGTCGTGTGTTACAGTAAATCTCAAGAAATTGTTTTGTGTGTTTAACCAAGCATGGAAATCAAGTAAGGTGGTCACACTGCCACGCCAAACCACAAGAATATCATCGATATACCTCTTCCATATGACAATTTTGTCACGGAAGGGATTCGTATTGGTCAACACGTTGTTCTGTTCAAACAAATGGACGTAGAGATTTGCTAGGCTGGGAGCAAAAATGCTCCCCATCGATGTGCCTGAGGTTTGGAGGTAGATGGTCTCCTCGTACCTGAAGAAATTTTCTTTCATTGCCAGCCTGGCACATTCCATGATGAAATTAATTGGGGTAATCGTGACCAGATCTTTGGTGTCAAGTAGACCTCTGACGGCCTCTAATGTTTCATCCTGGGGGATGCAGGTATATAGTGACTCGACATCGAAACTAACCAGTAGGTCTGTTTCGATGTCAAAGGTGGTTTCGGGTAACAGTCTGAGGACATCTTTGGTGTCCTGAAGAAATGTTGGCATTTCCTTGACCAGAGGCCGGAGGAAAAAGTCTACAAAAGTGGACAAGGGTTCCAGGAGAGACCCGATCCCTGAGATGATGGGACGTCCTGGTGGTGGTCTAGTGGCTTTATGTATCTTAGGAAGGACATAAAAGTAGGGCATGACAGGATGTGTCGTGATTAAGAAATCAGACTCATGTTGAGTGATCCAACCGGATTCTCTGGCTTCATATACCATGTCTTTTATCTCCTTAGATAATCTTGTTGTAGGGTCCTCGTTCAAAACCCGGTAGGAATTGGTATCGTTTAGATGTCTTAGACATTCACTACGATAGATGGATGAGTCTAGGATGACGATGGCTCCCCCCTTGTCAGCGGGCTTGATGGTTATGGTGTCATCATTAGATAGTGTAGTCATGGCTTGTTTCTCCACAAAAGGTAAGTTACAGTAGCCTTTTCTGCTTCTAGAGCAGAGAGAGGCAACATCATTGGTCACAGCTTGTTCAAAGACTTTGACATTATCCGGCACTAAGTGTGCAGGTGGTGAGAAATTAGAAGGTGGTCTAAGACCTGTATTGGTTTCTACTGATAGGTCATCTTGATCTATCCTATCGCCTCCTTTTTCTTTATTCTTGAAAAAGAAATGTAGACGTAGTTTGCGAAAGAATTTTCCCATTTCACATCTCAATTGGAAGGGATCACCTATGGAGGTTGGAACGAAACCTAAACCTTTGTTGAGGACCTCTAGTTCTGTTGGAGAGAGTTGACGCTGGCTTAAATTCACCACAAGTTCGTCACGTTCACACGTGTATCCAGTATATTCTAACTGTTCTGTGGTGGCTGGTCTGTTTGCCAGTGTACCTGTTGTGTTGAGCCTCCTCTTCTCCTGCCTCTGCTGCGTCCACGGCCTTGCCCTAAAAAAGGTTGCTGTCCAAAATGGGTAGGTGGTGGTGGCTGGCAAGGAAAGGGTGGCATGGGTGGACCATATGGTGAGGGTTGAAAACCCCACGGTGCTGGGGGCCACCATGGTCTGGGTTGGTCATAATAGTTTTGTGAACCTCGTCTCCTATTGGCCCGTGAGCGCTGGTAGTTTTGTCTTTGCGACGGTGTCCCTGTGGTGGAGCCCTCTGAGTCTGATGAGGGGGTGTCTGTCCCTGATGAAGAATAGTTTGAGCCATACCTCTTGCCCTTTTTGTTATATTCTGGAGGGATGTAAGTGTCGCTAGTATATGGGTAGACTTTTTCGAAGGAGAACTTAGCCAGATCTTTTTTAAATTTCTCTATCTTCGTCAATAAGATGGTGTCTTTGTGCTCTTTGTTAGCTTTGTTGGTATCCTCAAGATTCCTTTTGAATAAAGCACTAGTGATGGTGGCTTTGATTTGGCCCTCTAAAGTTTGTATTTCTACCAGGATAAGGTCAGCTGCCTTCTTGGCTGTAGCGATGATTAAGATCAGCCAGTCGCGGGTGCATCGCCACGCGATGAGCGACCAGTCCTTGAGGAAAGTTTTGTCTGTCAAAAAAAGTCGTGGTGTGTTGGTAACTATCAGGCCCATGGGAGCACTGTTGTTTCTTAAATATTCTGTCATTATAGCGCCATGTATGAATGTGCGCGAATGAGACTTTTTAAGAGTGAGTAAGGTTTGCCATTCATCTACAGTGTTATTAGAAACCACTGGCAGACTGTCTATGATACTAGGGTTGGTGCTCAAGATCGACTGTAGCATGTTGTCATCTAATGACAATCCAGTGAATTCGGCCATCCTTAAACAAGGGGCGGCGTGGGCAGCGGAATGAAAGTACTCGCAATGCGCTTAGCTGCGTGAGTACAAAGAAAGGACCCGCAGCCAAGGCTGCTCCAAAAACTATAATAAAGATATCTCTGAAAAAGAGTGGGGGTCCTAGGGATAAAGTTTAAGGACTCAAATAGTTGCAATCCCCAGATCCACAAACTATAACAACATGAGCAACTATGAGTCTCGCCTATATGAAAAACTTGACACAATCGTAAGGGTAAAGCTAGTGTTGTGAGTTCATGTGTACATGTGTGCGTGTACGCATGAGTGTAAGATTCCCATCATCCACCCGAAGTGGTTTGCTTCATCATCTGGGAATTGAGGACTAATTTAGAGAACCATCTTCTACTGAGCAAGTCGTAGATATTGGTCTCTTATTTGTCCCAACGTGGTGGAAACTAGTTTAGAGGGCCAAATCAAAGCCACCAAAGAGCACAAAGACACCATCTTATTGACGAAGATAGAGAAATTTAAAAAAGATCTGGCTAAGTTCTCCTTCGAAAAAGTCTACCCATATACTAGCGACACTTACATCCCTCCAGAATATAACAAAAAGGGCAAGAGGTATGGCTCAAACTATTCTTCATCAGGGACAGACACCCCCTCATCAGACTCAGAGGGCTCCACCACAGGGACACCGTCGCAAAGACAAAACTACCAGCGCTCACGGGCCAATAGGAGACGAGGTTCACAAAACTATTATGACCAACCCAGACCATGGTGGCCCCCAGCACCGTGGGGTTTTCAACCCTCACCATATGGTCCACCCATGCCACCCTTTCCTTGCCAGCCACCACCACCTACCCATTTTGGACAGCAACCTTTTTTAGGGCAAGGCCGTGGACGCAGCAGAGGCAGGAGAAGAGGAGGCTCAACACAACAGGTACACTGGCAAACAGACCAGCCACCACAGAACAGTTAGAATATACTGGATACACGTGTGAACGTGACGAACTTGTGGTGAATTTAAGCCAGCGTCAACTCTCTCCAACAGAACTAGAGGTCCTCAACAAAGGTTTAGGTTTCGTTCCAACCTCCATAGGTGATCCCTTCCAATTGAGATGTGAAATGGGAAAATTCTTTCGCAAACTACGTCTACATTTCTTTTTCAAGAATAAAGAAAAAGGAGGCGATAGGATAGATCAAGATGACCTATCAGTAGAAACCAATACAGGTCTTAGACCACCTTCTAATTTCTCACCACCTGCACACTTAGTGCCGGATAATGTCAAAGTCTTTGAACAAGCTGTGACCAATGATGTTGCCTCTCTCTGCTCTAGAAGCAGAAAAGGCTACTGTAACTTACCTTTTGTGGAGAAACAAGCCATGACTACACTATCTAATGATGACACCATAACCATCAAGCCCGCTGACAAGGGGGGAGCCATCGTCATCCTAGACTCATCCATCTATCGTAGTGAATGTCTAAGACATCTAAACGATACCAATTCCTACCGGGTTTTGAACGAGGACCCTACAACAAGATTATCTAAGGAGATAAAAGACATGGTATATGAAGCCAGAGAATCCGGTTGGATCACTCAACATGAGTCTGATTTCTTAATCACGACACATCCTGTCATGCCCTACTTTTATGTCCTTCCTAAGATACATAAAGCCACTAGACCACCACCAGGACGTCCCATCATCTCAGGGATCGGGTCTCTCCTGGAACCCTTGTCCACTTTTGTAGACTTTTTCCTCCGGCCTCTGGTCAAGGAAATGCCAACATTTCTTCAGGACACCAAAGATGTCCTCAGACTGTTACCCGAAACCACCTTTGACATCGAAACAGACCTACTGGTTAGTTTCGATGTCGAGTCACTATATACCTGCATCCCCCAGGATGAAACATTAGAGGCCATCAGAGGTCTACTTGACACCAAAGATCTGGTCACGATTACCCCAATTAATTTCATCATGGAATGTGCCAGGCTGGCAATGAAAGAAAATTTCTTCAGGTACGAGGAGACCATCTACCTCCAAACCTCAGGCACATCGATGGGGAGCATTTTTGCTCCCAGCCTAGCAAATCTCTACGTCCATTTGTTTGAACAGAACAACGTGTTGACCAATACGAATCCCTTCCGTGACAAAATTGTCATATGGAAGAGGTATATCGATGATATTCTTGTGGTTTGGCGTGGCAGTGTGACCACCTTACTTGATTTCCATGCTTGGTTAAACACACAAAACAATTTCTTGAGATTTACTGTAACACACGACAAATGCAGATTGCCCTTCTTAGACATCGTCATTTATCCCTCACAAGGGACTTTGGGGAGTGAACTATACAAGAAACCCCAAGCGAAGAATTCTCTGTTGAATTTCCAGAGCCACCATCCTAAGTCCCTTAGGAACAACTTGCCTGTCGGTCAGTTCCTGCGTATACGCAGAAACTGTTCCACGAAAGAGACTTTTGACAAGCATGCAGCCGATCTGTCACAGCAATTGCAGGTCAAGAAATACCCCAGACACTTGGTCAGACAAGCCAAAAAAAGAGCAGCTAACAATAATAGGGACGCTCTCATTGCGCCAGCTACACCCAAACCACCACTTAAGAGACTTACATTTGTAAACACCTTCAGCACACTGTCAAATGACGTGCAAAAAGTGGTACGAAAACATTGGCGGATTCTCAATTTGAACAATGAAGAAATCCCTCCTCCACTTTTCTCGTTCAAGAGAGGTACTAACCTCAGGGACAATTTGGTACACACACGACCCAAAGCAAAGAAGGATCCTGCCATATCTACACTCTGGCACCTTCCACCGGTTCAAGGCCACTATCCTTGTGGTTCTTGCTCGGTTTGTCCTCAAACAGAACCCACTAAATCGGTTGACATTGGCACCTCAAAACCTTGGATTCTCAACAAACACACTAACTGTAATTCAGAGAAAGTCATCTATCTGATTACATGTCCCTGCTCATTGAAATATGTAGGGATGACCACCCGAAAAATCAAAGTGAGAATAAGCGAGCACAAGAGTACTATTAGACGCAAGAAACAAGCAACTAAAATGTCTAACCACTTTCTCTCACTTAATCATAAACCAGAAGACATCAGGTGGTTAGTCCTCGAACAACCATTCATTCCATCACATATAACAGACATCACTAACTTTCTGTTCCACAAGGAACAGAAATGGGTCTTCAAACTCCAGAGTGATCGCAATGGGCTGAATGATGATATTCCTTGGGCCTCACTCTAAGAGCAGACATCTATTAGTACCCTCCATATGTATGGTAATGATGTACTAGGAGGCGCTGAATTCTTTAAGTTCCGCTCTACAAAGGAATGGCCTTCTTGTTTACCATATGCTTTTAATATCATAACACCAGGTGTTTCGCTGTTATTATCAGTTTATCTGTTTGTTATGATATACGGTACTTTATTATAACATCACCCACAAACATCCATCATCTCTTAATCCTATACGAGCGGTGGTTTGGAGCCTGCTTTCTAACTACGGCAGCCCCTGACAAATATTGAGTCAAATACTACATTTCCCAGACTCTAACACGGAACGCGATGACGCAACATCTGCGCACGCACGTCAGCCTCGGTTTCCCCTAGTTGCCATGACAACTTAGATCGGCATTCTCTATTTCTGCCGTGTTCGGACACCTCGTAGGTTGCCTCCCCTACGAGCTCAGTACTGACAAGAGGTACCGACGGACAGGTGAGCTGTCATTCTACTATAAGTTGATGCTACGTGACACGCACCACATCAGTGGTACAAGTCGGCCTTCTGCTTAGGCCTTAACCATTATCTTTAAAAATGTCACCGAGATCGAGCGCTTTCCAGAGACCATTGTTGTAGCGGTCGGATGATTCCCGGTGCAATTAGGCGTTTCTTGACATAACGCGGCTGGGCTTAAGCGTTTAAATTTTAACCAACCACTAGGTTTTAACATTGTTGAACCCTCTGATTTTCTCTACAGAGCGGGGCCTCCTTATACCTGAGCAGTAGCCAGGTGAGGTGAGGCGCACACCCATCACAGATAGGGTAAGTGCCTTTAAGTCGTCTAATTTCGATTTGAGTTCTTAGACTTATCACAGTCTTAATACATCCAAGAGTATTTGGTTTATCGGACATTGTGCCGGATGCTATTTGTAAAATCTTGAGAATTACACTATGTGAAGGGTATTTTGCTATGTTGTGTTCTTTTTATCTTTTCTTTCCATTTATGCAGGTCAGTGAATATAAACTACCGCCCACGGAGTTTCTTGGACACCTATCAGGGTCCAGGTTGTATCAATCACTTTATTATTTTACACAGTTTTTCGCAGTAGCTTCTAGGTCCTGACGAAAGCTAGGATGATTCAAATCCGTTAGCAGAAACATGTTGACCGTTCTTCAACACAGTTATTATATTTGAAACTGTTAGAGCACTGTTTTTAGAGTTTGTCAACAAGGTAGCTACTAATAAAGTTGTTTTAGTACCTTGTTAGACATTTTTAACCAGCACCTATACACCATCACCACACACCAGCACTGCGACCATCACACCCAATCATCATCTAGCAAAACTAGTTTCCACCACGTTGGGACAAATAAGAGACCAATATCTACGACTTGCTCAGTAGAAGATGGTTCTCTAAATTAGTCCTCAATTCCCAGATGATGAAGCAAACCACTTCGGGTGGATGATGGGAATCTTACACTCATGCGTACACGCACACATGTACACATGAACTCACAACACTAGCTTTACCCTTACGATTGTGTCAAGTTTTTCATATAGGCGAGACTCATAGTTGCTCATGTTGTTATAGTTTGTGGATCTGGGGATTGCAACTATTTGAGTCCTTAAACTTTATCCCTAGGACCCCCACTCTTTTTCAGAGATATCTTTATTATAGTCTCGTGAATGTTATTCACACTCTTGGTCACCAACGAGTTGGTGCCCATGCTGTCGGCAACAGCCTGGCTGAAGAGGCAGCTAAAACAGCAGTGGCGACATACTTAGTAGCAGCAGTTACAAGATCCAAAAGTAAGATCGATGATGACATCTTGGCAGCTATTGCTGCTACAGAGAAGGGAACAAAGTATCCAAGAGGTTTCCCTTCTCGTTACCATTATCGCTTAAGTCCTGATAACGTCCCATTAGTGAGGATTAATGACGTTGGTGACAGATTGATTCCCAACGCGGACTGCAGACCATCTTTGATATTAGCAGCTCACGAGGGCATGGCGTCCGCGCATGCCGGCGTTGCAGCTACTGTATCTCTGTTACAACAACGTTACTGGTGGTGCGGTTTATAGAAACAAGCCCGTGCTTATGTTCTTATTTGTGACATTTGCCAGCAGATAAAACCTTCATCTGCGGCGCGTCCACCACAGACTCAATTGTACATATCTAGTAAACCACTAGGTTGTGTTTATTTAGATCATTGCGGTCCATTTACCTCTGATACTGCGTACAAATACATCTTGGTTGCAGTAAATTCGTGCACACGTTTTCTGTGGGTGTGGCCACAAAGGAGTGTTGATTCCCGTACTGTCATAAAGGATTTGCGTGTCTTTGTTGGAAGTTTTGCATGTGGTACCTTTCATTCTGATCAGGGCCCTGCGTTCGCCTCTAAGGCGTACAAAGAAGCCATGAGAAATTTGGGGGTCCAAGTCAAATTTTCGTCTCCATACCGACCTGAGGGTAATAGTGTAGTGGAGCGAATGAACCGTGACTTAAAGCAATCTTTGACAGCCAGGGTTTTAGGTACTGGCTGGAACTGGCTAGCCCACTTGTATGACGTGCAACGTGCACTAAATAATCTCCCTAGAAGGTCTCTGGGTGGGCGGACCCCATACATGATGCTCTTTGGCATACGAATGTTGTCCCGGACCTTGATGGTCTAGACATGGCGGCGTCGGCCGCACCCTTTGACGTAGATGATCACTGTGCTGTATTGCAGAATCTTCAAGAAGCCAGAGACAGTCTAGCGAAGGAACACGTACCCTCCTCATCTGACGCTGCGCTTCAGGTTCCGGTAGTTGGCTGGCTACCTCGAGTTGGTGATCTGGTCCGTGAGAAGGTGGAGAACAAGAAGGAGTTCGGCCCCTCTTATCGTGCACCAGTTCCAGTGCTTGGAGTACAGGGTACACGAACAGTCATTTTACCTCCACTTCCTGGTCGAAAGGATAACAGGTACATCTCTATTGACAATGTCAAGCTACAGCGAGTGGCCGATTCTTCTTAGTATGACACCGGCGGTTTCTTGCCCTTCGATGCTGAGAAATTCTGTTGTGGCCCAAGCTTCTAACACCGTGCCTGATGTTGCCGTCGAGATGCATACAGTTACTGGTCCTTTATTGCCACCGACACCTGGTGGTCTGCCTGAAGATGTTGAGTATGCTTATCCTGCGGATGTTACATTGCCTGTTTTACAATCCACCACAGTTGCCCCCTCACGAGACTCTTTTGACTCTAATTCGATGACTTCCATTGCCCCGTCCAAAGTTTCGATTTTTGTGGCCTGGTTCAAGACATTTTTTGATTCCCCCTTGGACTTACATTTGGCTAGTACTCATATGTATGTTTTTGTTTATGTCCATTGGCTTTGTGGTAGTGTTTTTTAGACTTATCAATGGACACTACCTGAAAGAAAGATCTACAATTTGACTAATTGATGGAACTTTGGCCCCCCACTCCTCATCACATATCATGAAAAGGGACCAGACTTTTGTGAACATTACCGCCTGGCCTGTACGTGATGGGATCGCTTGGGATGCTGTAAAATTTCAAATTCATGGCCCCACTGAAGTAATTAATGTGCCAAATGTATTTCGTGTTTCTATGGGTGATGTCGTTAAGCAGAACATCCACTCAGATGACTGGGATGTTCAAGCCATAGAGGCTCTGTTTTCTGATTTGAAATATTATGCTGCATTTGATGCTGAGGATTTGTATTTAGACACTGCTAATTATGATGAGCAATTCTGCTATCAACATTATGGCACGCATTTCCTACACAAAGCAAATACGTTTAGAAATTGTGTAAATTATACACAATGGAAACACTTATTTTTTGGATTTCAGTGTGTCAAATCCGGCCTCCTTTTATTTTAAGGTTGCGCATGAGTCTGCTTCTAAAGTTAGACTGACACACACCAAATTATTGTATTTCAAGTCCTTTATGGACGAGTTGGCAATTGGAGAATATGATCTGTGGAAAGCTACTATCGATCTTAAATCGGTTTGGGGTTCTAAACCGTGGCAGGTTCAGGGAACAGAAGCTTTGCATCGTGCCTGTCTTATCCCGAATCACACGTTATTTTTATATTTCGTCAATTTTTCAGACCACCTGTTTTGGATTGGCTACTACTAAAAAATTAAATTCTCCTTCCATTCCGGATCTGGGTGCTTATCCTAATTGGGGTAATCATACAGATCTGTCCCTTGCTACGTTGCAGACATACATTTCTAACACATCCTTCAATATTTCTGAATTGAATCCAGAAGGGTGGTTGGTGTGGCAGACGAGTTCGGATTCCTGTCAACATCGGTTTCTTGGTTTAAAGCAGGGGTATACACAGGTTCGTGTTGCCCCCCGTTTTGAATCTTCTCACACTGTAACTACCTACTCAGCTGGGAAGTTATGCCAGTCGTGGCTGCAACATTCCACCTTAGCATCTGTTAAGCTTCATTTATCCAAATTAAACGACAAAATAGATTTGAATGATTTTGTTAAGGGTTCTGCGGTTGGCAGGTCCAAAAGATGGGTATATGCTATTTACAACAAAGTTTGGAAGCTGTCACAGATTGAGGCTGCATCCAGATTACGTGCTATTGATCAAGTCAATATGGAAAAAGTGTTGGCTGTCATAGATAATAGCATTAACACCCTGTCATCCAGAATTTATACCTTGGATAATATTGTTTCATCTGTGGTAGACATTGTGCAGGATGATTTGTCTGTATTGTATCATGGTCAAAATCAATTGCGTTCTATTATGCAGTTTGCATGGACGTTGCAAATGTTGAAGGCTGGGAAAGTCCCTTGGGATTACATGAACACTTCCTCTTTGTTCCTTCCTTTTAATTTAACTGCAAAACAACAGTTCATGTCCATGAAAGATGTTACATACTCATTACTGCACATTGAGAAATTAGAACCTTTACCTTTCTCTGTTGCTGAATTAAATTCCGCTGTGTGGCTTATACATGGGTTGATCACATTACCGTTCCCTCTGTTTAAGTTCAGTTCGTGAATGAAACATTATGCCCTTGGCAGATATGAACAACTTGGTACTGCCTTCCTGCACGAAGTTTGGTCACTCCCATTCATGTATAGATGTGTGAGAGACGGAAAGGAGGTATACTTGAAAGGTGAAGAGTGCACTTCCACTCCGGATCACTCGGTAGTGTGTGGGCACATTCAATTGCATGGTGCATGTAATGTGCACGCCCCCAATTTAGCTTGTGTCCTGAAAGGGATCCCTGTGTCAGTTATAACACCGTCTTTTACGCTGCTTGCTAACGGTAGTTATTTGCTATTAAATAATGAAGCTTGCTGTGGGATGTTAGTGGGAATTCCATAGATAGTGACTGTATCACAGAGAGCAGTTTGCTGTAATAACGTCCTTTTCCCACCCCCACATGGACGGCTTGATGTATCCATCTGACCTTCCATTCCAACCTTGAAAGCAGAGTTCAATAAGATGAGCAGAATAAGGGTTCTATTGTCTCAAAAAGAAGTCGCGTTGACTTCCTCCCGGGAAACATTTGTCCTTCACGTAGCAAACAGGTGCACTGAGGTGCAAGCGCTTTTGAATACTGATCTCCCACTTCATTTTGGGACCCTGATTCAGACTATCTTTAATGCCTCGTCAACAAGTGGCCTGGCTCATTTTTTTTAAAATTGTGGGCTCCGGCCTCGTGACCTCCTTTCAAACTATTTTTGGTGTGGTCCAGGCATTTTTTCATTCTATTTTCTCCAGCGTCTTCGGAGGTCTCCCTTTACTTCTCGCCCTCGTAGCTGGGGTACGTTTGTTGATCTGCGCACTACGCTATGGACGCACAACTTGCGTCTCACGACAGCAGGTCCCGGCTGTTACATCTTCGTAACCGGATGCTTGAATACTATGGAACTTTACCACTGGCGACCTTAAGCATAGCGTATGGATTGTCCTTCCGGTTTCCCTACTTTACTTGTGTACAGCCCGTCTTTTATTGCCTAGATTGTCCATTCCAATGGGCTCTGGATTTGTGTCTGTCAAACTCGGTGTCTCCTGCCCCGGATTATGATCGGCTAATGAGCCTCTTAGTGGCTCATGAGTAGCACTGTTCTGGCGTTGGGATTATGGCCTTTGGAGCAGCACATGGAGTCCTTGGGAATTGGGACATTGGAACGGCTGCGACTGAATTCTTAGCGAGAAGTTATCTTGAAGAGTATGCCAGTTGTCCTCGAATGGTGCTAGAGGCTCCGGTGGTCGAGGAGCATGCATGTTCCTTCCCCGTGCTGACCTGGTTGGCAGATAATTTTGCAGAACGTTCCAATGAATTATTCCTTGGAAGCTGTTGCAACTTATTGTGCTTATACATTGATGGATTGACTATCTTGCACCTTCATTTCGTCATACATCCTTCAATGATGTTTTTTTTTTATCCTTTCAATGGTTTTTTTTTCAATCCTTTTTAATTTTTTTCTTAGTTTTTTCTCTTCGAACTTTTTCACTTATCTTATATAGACTTACAGTGCATGCCCTTGGTTCCGTTCTATCAAACTTGAACTCTGCGTTCTTGCAAATGCGCCCCTACTGGTTAGTGGTCCGATCAAGGGGGGGTGTAGTGAAGATCGTTATCTATATATGTACAATGCTAAGTTAGCACAACAGCGTTAGATGTTAGAAAGCCATCTTGCCGCTTTTCCTGCTTTTGCACACGACACTGTAGTCACATGTTATTAAATTGAGAAATGCTTGCTCGACTTTGCTTCACATGAGAACTGTCTGTTGTTCACATCCCAAACAGTGAGCAGCGACCTTGGTCTGCACATCGTGTAAAGAAACAGTCTGGGTCGCTAGATGGTGCATGTTTTTGGGTTCAGGTTGATCGGTCCACTATTAAGCCATAACACGCATGCAGCTGCGAATACCTGAAAGTCGGGTGCTTTTAATATTGCAGTTCCATGTTTTTCATTACATTCGGAAGAAGAGCTTTCCCAGGAGCAGAGCCTAGCTGATCCTGTGATGTGATCTCACTGAGCTGATCTTTACGGTATGGGGTTCCCCAGTCAAGCCTAGAGACCTTCTATTAGTCTAATAATAATAATATTAGTTTGTTAGTGAAAGGAAGGTGGCTGAGATCCACTGTCATTTTAGAAGGATTACTCCTTTCATCTTCTAAGATATTGTAACTATGCTGATGGTTTTGATCTTAATCATTTGTCTGCTTATGTTAGCCAAAGTACTGCATCTTAGGACACGAGGTCTATAAAATAAACCATTTAAACTTTACCGTGTCTCTGTTTATTCGGTTGTGGACTGATATGAGAATAATTACGAACTGGTATTTCTGATTCCCACCATTCCTGAGAATACTCTAAGTCGCTTGTTCTGGGTTGTCTATACATTGGGACCGCCGAGATAATACTCGGATAACGAATGGGACACTGATGCTGGTCGGATAAGGGGTTCTGGGTTTTGAGGTGAGTTTTTGGTACACCACAATTCACTGAGGTCCTGGTTTCCTGTGCATAGTTCTGTGCATAAGCAGAATCCCTGCAACACCCTTACACTGCCCGAACACCACTGCACTGCCCTAAACCCTGAAACCCCAGCCCCAGCACGACCACCTACACTGCCCAAACACCACTGCACTGCCCTAAACCCTGAAACACCAGCCTCCAGCACGACCCCCTACACTGCCCGAACACCACTGCACTGCCCTAAACCCTGAAACACCACCCCCAGCATGACCCCCTACACTGCCTGAACACCACTGCTCTGCCCTAAACCCTGAAACACCACCCCCAGCACGACCCAGAAACACCACCCCCAGCACGACCCCCTACACTGCCCCAACACCACTGCACTGCGCTATACCCTGAAACACCACCCTCAGCACAACCCCCTACACTGCCCGAACACCACCACCCTAAACCCTGACACCACCTCCGCACAACCCCCTACACTGCCCGAACAACACTGCACTGCCCTAAACCCTGAAACACCATCCCCAGCACGAACACCTATACTGCCCGAACACCACTGCACTGCCAAAACCCTGAAACACCACCCCCAACATGACCCCCTATATTGCCCAAACAAAGCACTTCCTCCTACACTACCCAAACACACCTGCACTTACCTAAACCTAAAACACTACCCCCAGCAGTGCCCCCTACACTACCCAAACACCACTGCACTACCCTAAACCCTAAACCCTAAAGCACTACCCCCAGCAGTACCTCCTACACTACCCAAACACCACTGCACTACCCTAAACCCTAAAACACTACACTCAGCATAAACCCCTACACTTCCCAAACACCACTGCACTACAATTAACCCTAGAACTCTACCCCCAGCACAACCCCCTATACTACACAAACACCACTGCACTACCCTAAACCCTAAAACACTCCCCCAGCATCACTCCCTACACTACCCAAACACCACTGCACTACCATAAGCCCTAAAACACTACCCCCAGCAGTACCCCCTACACTACCCAAACACCACTGCACTACCCTAAACCGTAAAACACTACACTCAGCATAACCCCATACACTTCCCAAACACCACTGCACTACAATTAACCCTGGAACTCTACCCCCAGCACAACCCCCTATACTACACAAACACCACTGCACTACCCTAAACCCTAAAACACTCCCCCCAGCATCACTCCCTACACTACCCAAACACCACTGCACTACCATAAGCCCTAAAACACTACCCCAGCACTACCCCCTACACTACCCAAACACCACTGCACTACCCTAAACTTTAAGACACTACCACCAGCATGACCCCCTACACTACCCAAACACTACTGCACTACCCTAAATTTACCCCCAGCACGACCCACTATACTACCCGAACACCACTGCACTGCCCTAAACCCTGAAACACCACCACCAGCATCACCCCCTACACTGCCCGAACATCACTGCACTGCAATAAATCCTGAAACACCACCCTCAGCACGATCCCCTACACTGCCCGAACAACACTGCACTGCCCTAAACCCTGAAACACCACCCCCAGCATGACCCCCTACACTACGCGAACACCACTGCACTATCTTAAACCCTAAAACACTACCCCCAACAGTACCCCCTACACTACCCAAACACAACTGCCCTACACTAAACCCTAAAACACGACCCCCAGCACCCCTCCCTACACCCAACCGAACACCACTGAACTACCCTAAACCCTAAACCTCTACCCCCAGCATGACCCCCTACACCACCCGAACACCACTGCACTGCACTGCCCTAAACCCTAAAACTCCACCCCCAGCAAGACCCCCTACACTGCCCAAACACCACTGCCCTAAACCCTAAAATACTACCTCCAGCACGACCACCTACACTGCCCGAACACCACAGTACTGCCAAAAAACCTAGAACACACCACACCCAGCATGACCCCTATACTGCTGGAACACCACTGCACTGCCCTAAATCCTAAAACACCACCACTAGCACAACCCCCTACACTGCCGGAACACCACTGCACTGCCCTAAACCCTAAAACACTAGCCCCAGCACGACCCCCTACACTGCCGGAACAGCACTGCACTGCCCTAAACCCTAAAACATCACACCCAGCACAACCCCCTACCCTGCTGGAACACCATTGCACTGCACTAAACCCTAAAACACCACCCCCAGCACGTCCCCCTACACTGCCAGAAAAGCACTGCACTGCCCTAAACCCTGAAACACCACCCCCGCACAACCCCCTACACTGCCAGAACACCACTGCTCTGCCCTAAACCCTAAAACACCAACCCCCTGCATGACCCCCTACACTGCCCGAACACCACTGCACTGCCCTAAACCCTAAAACACTACCACCAGTAGTAACCCCAACACTACCCAAACACCACTGCACTACCCTAAGCCCTAAAACACTACACCCAGCATAACCCCCTACACTACCCAAACACCACTGCACTACATTAAACCCCAAAACACTACCCCCAGCACTACCCCATACACTGCCGGTACACTACTGCACTGCCCTAAACCCTAAAACAGCACCCCCAGCATGACCCCCTACACTGCCGCAACACCACTGCACTGCCTTAAACCTTAAAACACCACCCCAGCACAACCCCCTACACTGCCCGAACACCATTGCTCTGCCCTCCTAAACCCTAAAACACCATCCCCAGCACAACCCCCTACATTGCCTGAACACCACTGCACTGCCAAAAACCCTAGAACACACCACACCCAGCATGACCCCTATACTGCTGGAACACCACTGCACTGCCCTAAATCCTAAAACACCACCAATAGCACAACCCCCTACACTGCCGGAACACCACTGCACTGCCCTAAACCCTAAAACACTAGCCCCAGCACGACCCCCTACACTGCCGGAACAGCACTGCACTGCCCTAAACCCTAAAACATCACACCCAGCACAACCCCCTACCCTGCTGGAACACCATTGCACTGCACTAAACCCTAAAACACCACCCCCAGCACGTCCCCCTACACTGCCAGAAAAGCACTGCACTGCCCTAAACCCTGAAACACCACCCCCGCACAACCCCCTACACTGCCAGAACACCACTGCTCTGCCCTAAACCCTAAAACACCAACCCCCTGCATGACCCCCTACACTGCCCGAACACCACTGCACTGCCCTAAACCCTAAAACACTACCACCAGTAGTAACCCCGACACTACCCAAACACCACTGCACTACCCTAAGCCCTAAAACACTATACCCAGCATAACCCCCTACACTACCCAAACACCACTGCACTACATTAAACCCTAAAACACTACCCCCAGCACTACCCCATACACTGCCGGAACACTACTGCACTGCCCTAAACCCTAAAACAGCACCCCCAGCATGACCCCCTACACTGCTGCAACACCACTGCACTGCCTTAAACCTTAAAACACCACCCCAGCACAACCCCCTACACTGCCCGAACACCATTGCTCTGCCCTCCTAAACCCTAAAACACCATCCCCAGCACAACCCCCTACATTGCCTGAACACCACTGCACTGCCAAAAACCCTAGAACACACCACACCCAGCATGACCCCTATACTGCTGGAACACCACTGCACTGCCCTAAATCCTAAAACACCACCAATAGCACAACCCCCTACACTGCCGGAACACCACTGCACTGCCCTAAACCCTAAAACACTAGCCCCAGCACGACCCCTACACTGCCGGAACAGCACTGCACTGCCCTAAACCCTAAAACACCACACCGAGCATGACCCCCAACACTGCCGGAACACCACTGCACTGCCCTAAACCCTAAAATACCACCCCCAGCACGTCCCCCTACACTGCCAGAAAAGCACTGCACTGCCCTAAACCCTGAAAACCACCCCCAGCACGACCCCCTACACTGCACGAACACCACTGCTCTGCCCTAAACCCTAAAACACCAACCCCCTGCATGACCCCCTACACGGCCCGAACACCACTGCACTGCCCTAAACCCTAAAACACTACCCCCAGTTGTAACCCCTACACTACCCAAACACCACTGCTCTACCCTAAGCCCTAAAACACTACACCCAGCATATCCCCCTACAGTACCCAAACACCACTGCACTACACTAAACCCTAAAACACTACCCCCAGCACTATCCCATACACTGCTGGAACACTATGGCACTGCCCTAAACCCTAAAACACCACCCCCAGAATGACCCCCTTTACTGCCAGAACACCACTGCACTGCCCTAAACCCTAAAACACCACCCCAGCACAACCCCCTACACTGACGAACACCACTGCTCTGCCCTAAACCCTAAAACACCAACTTCCTGCACGACCCCCTACACTGCCTGAACACCACTGCCCTGACCTAAACCCTAAAACACCACCCCCAGCACGACACCCTACACTGCCCGAACACCACTGCACTGCCCTAAACCCTATAACACCACCCCAGCATGACCCCCTATACTGCCCGAACACAACTGCACTGCCATAAACACTGAAACACCACCCGCGCACGACCCCTACTCTGCACGAACACCACTGCACTGCCCTAAACCCTGAAACACCACCCCCAGCACGACCCCTTACACTACCCAAACACCACTGCACAGCCCTAAACCCTGAAACACCACTCCCAGCACGACCCCCTACTCTGCCCGAACACCACTGCACTGCCCTAAACCCTGAAATACCAACCCCAGCATGACCCCCTACACTGCCTGAACACCACTGCCCTAAACCCTAACACCACCCCCAACCCAACCCCCTACACTGCCTGAACACCACTGCACTAAACCCTGAAACACCACCCCCAGCATGACACCCTACACTGCCGGAACATCACTGCACTGCCCTAAACCCTGAAACACCACCCCCAGCATGACCCCCTACACTACCCAAACACCACTGCACTAACCTAAACCCTAAAACACTACCACCAGCAGTACCCCTACACTACCCAAACACCCCTGCACTACCCTAAATTCTAAAACAATGTCCCCAGCAGTACCCCCTACACTACTCAAACACCACTGCACCGCCCTAAACCCTAAAACACAACACCCAGCAGTACCCCTGCATTACGCAAACAGTACTGCACTTCCCTAAACCCTAAAAAACTATCCCCAGCAGTACCCCCTACACCACCCAAACACAACTGCCCTACACTAAACCCTAAAACACTACCCCCAGCAGCATTCCCTACACTTCCCGAACACCACTGAACTACCCTAAACCCTAAAACTATACCCCCAGCATGACCCCCTACACTACCCGAACACCACTGCACTGCCCTAAACCCTAAAATACTACCTCCAGCACGACCCCCTACACTGCCCAAACACCACTGCCCTAAACCCTAAAACACTACCTCCAGCACGACCCCCTACTCTACCTGAACACCACTTTACTACCCTCAACCCTGAAACACTAACCCCATCACGACCCCTTACAATACCAGAACACCACTGCCCTGCCCCATACCCTAATAAAATACCCCCAGCACGACACCCGACACCACCCAAACACCCCTGTGCTGCCCTAAACCCTAAATCTATCCCCAGCACGAACCCCTACACTACCCAAACACCACTGCACTACCCTAAACCCTAAAACACTACCCCAGCACGACCCACTACACTACCCTAACACCACTGCACTACCCTAAACACTAAATCACTACCTTCAGCATGATCCCCTACACTACCAAAACACCACTGCACTACTATAAAACACTAAAACACTACCCCCAGCACGACCCCCTACACTACCGAAACACGACAGCTCAACCATAAACCCTGAAACACCAGCCTCAGCACGACCCCCTACACTGCCCGAACACCACTGCACTGCCCTTAACCCTGAAACACCAACCCCAGCACGACTCTCTACATTTCCCGAACACCACTGCTCTGCCCTAAACCCTGAAACACCAGCACCAGCACGACACCCTACACTGCCCGAAGACAACTGCACTGCCCTAATCCCTAAAACACCAGCCCCAGCACAAAACCATACACTGCCCGAACACCACTGCACTGCCCTAAACCCTGAAACACCAGCCCCAGCACGACCCCTACAGTGCCCGAACACCACTGCACTGCCCTAAACCCTGAAACACCACCTCAACACAACCCCCTACACTGCCCAAACACCATTGCTCTGCCCTCCTAAACCCTAAAACACTAGACCCAGCACGACCCCCTACACTGCCGGAACAGCACTGCACTGCCCTAAACCCTAAAATACCACCCCCAGCACGTCACCCTACACTGCCAGAAAAGCACTGCACTGCCCTAAACCCTGAAAACCACCCCCAGCACGACCCCCTACACTGCACGAACACCACTGCTCTGCCCTAAACCCTAAAACACCAACCCCCTGCATGACCCCCTACACGGCCCGAACACCACTGCACTGCCCTAAACCCTAAAACACTACCCCCAGTTGTAACCCCTACACTACCCAAACACCACTGCTCTACCCTAAGCCCTAAAACACTACACCCAGCATATCCCCCTACAGTACCCAAACACCACTGCACTACACTAAACCCTAAAACACTACCCCCAGCACTATCCCATACACTGCTGGAACACTATGGCACTGCCCTAAACCCTAAAACACCACCCCCAGAATGACCCCCTTTACTGCCAGAACACCACTGCACTGCCCTAAACCCTAAAACACCACCCCAGCACAACCCCCTACACTGACGAACACCACTGCTCTGCCCTAAACCCTAAAACACCAACTTCCTGCACGACCCCCTACACTGCCTGAACACCACTGCCCTGACCTAAACCCTAAAACACCACCCCCAGCACGACACCCTACACTGCCCGAACACCACTGCACTGCCCTAAACCCTATAACACCACCCCAGCATGACCCCCTATACTGCCCGAACACAACTGCACTGCCATAAACACTGAAACACCACCCGCGCACGACCCCTACTCTGCACGAACACCACTGCACTGCCCTAAACCCTGAAACACCACCCCCAGCACGACCCCTTACACTACCCAAACACCACTGCACAGCCCTAAACCCTGAAACACCACTCCCAGCACGACCCCCTACTCTGCCCGAACACCACTGCACTGCCCTAAACCCTGAAATACCAACCCCAGCATGACCCCCTACACTGCCTGAACACCACTGCCCTAAACCCTAACACCACCCCCAACCCAACCCCCTACACTGCCTGAACACCACTGCACTAAACCCTGAAACACCACCCCCAGCATGACACCCTACACTGCCGGAACATCACTGCACTGCCCTAAACCCTGAAACACCACCCCCAGCATGACCCCCTACACTACCCAAACACCACTGCACTAACCTAAACCCTAAAACACTACCACCAGCAGTACCCCTACACTACCCAAACACCCCTGCACTACCCTAAATTCTAAAACAATGTCCCCAGCAGTACCCCCTACACTACTCAAACACCACTGCACCGCCCTAAACCCTAAAACACAACACCCAGCAGTACCCCTGCATTACGCAAACAGTACTGCACTTCCCTAAACCCTAAAAAACTATCCCCAGCAGTACCCCCTACACCACCCAAACACAACTGCCCTACACTAAACCCTAAAACACTACCCCCAGCAGCATTCCCTACACTTCCCGAACACCACTGAACTACCCTAAACCCTAAAACTATACCCCCAGCATGACCCCCTACACTACCCGAACACCACTGCACTGCCCTAAACCCTAAAATACTACCTCCAGCACGACCCCCTACACTGCCCAAACACCACTGCCCTAAACCCTAAAACACTACCTCCAGCACGACCCCCTACTCTACCTGAACACCACTTTACTACCCTCAACCCTGAAACACTAACCCCATCACGACCCCTTACAATACCAGAACACCACTGCCCTGCCCCATACCCTAATAAAATACCCCCAGCACGACACCCGACACCACCCAAACACCCCTGTGCTGCCCTAAACCCTAAATCTATCCCCAGCACGAACCCCTACACTACCCAAACACCACTGCACTACCCTAAACCCTAAAACACTACCCCAGCACGACCCACTACACTACCCTAACACCACTGCACTACCCTAAACACTAAATCACTACCTTCAGCATGATCCCCTACACTACCAAAACACCACTGCACTACTATAAAACACTAAAACACTACCCCCAGCACGACCCCCTACACTACCGAAACACGACAGCTCAACCATAAACCCTGAAACACCAGCCTCAGCACGACCCCCTACACTGCCCGAACACCACTGCACTGCCCTTAACCCTGAAACACCAACCCCAGCACGACTCTCTACATTTCCCGAACACCACTGCTCTGCCCTAAACCCTGAAACACCAGCACCAGCACGACACCCTACACTGCCCGAAGACAACTGCACTGCCCTAATCCCTAAAACACCAGCCCCAGCACAAAACCATACACTGCCCGAACACCACTGCACTGCCCTAAACCCTGAAACACCAGCCCCAGCACGACCCCTACAGTGCCCGAACACCACTGCACTGCCCTAAACCCTGAAACACCACCTCAACACAACCCCCTACACTGCCCAAACACCATTGCTCTGCCCTCCTAAACCCTAAAACACTAGACCCAGCACGACCCCCTACACTGCCGGAACAGCACTGCACTGCCCTAAACCCTAAAATACCACCCCCAGCACGTCACCCTACACTGCCAGAAAAGCACTGCACTGCCCTAAACCCTGAAACACCACCCCAGCACAACCACCTACACTGCCCAAACACCACTGCTCTGACCTAAACCCTAAAACACCAACCCCCTGCACGACCCCCTACACTGCCCAAACACCACTGTACTGCCCTAAACCCTAAAACACTACCCCCAGTTTTAATCCCTACACTACCCAAACACCACTGCTCTACCCTAAGCCCTAAAACACTACACCCAGCATATCCCCCTACAGTACCCAAACACCACTGCACTACACTAAACCCTAAAACACCACCCCCAGAATGACCCCCTATACTGCCAGAACACCACTGCACTGCCCTAAACCCTAAAACACCACCCCAGCACAACCCCCTTCACTGACGAACACCACTGCTCTGCCCAAACCCTAAAACACCAACTCCCTGCACGACCCCCTACACTGCCTGAACACCACTGCCCTGGCATAAACCCTAAAACACCACCCCCAGCACGACGCCCTACACTGCCCGAACACCACTGCACTGCCCTAAACCCTATAACACCACCCCAGCATGACCCCCTATACTGGTCGAACACAACTGCACTGCCATAAACACTGAAACACCTAACCGCCCACGACCCCTACTCTGCACGAACACCACTGCACTGCCCTAAACCCTGAAACACCACCCCCAGCACGACCACCTACACTGCCCGAACACCACTGCACTGCCCTAAACCATGAAAAACCACCCCCAGCACGACACCCTACTCTGCCCGAACACCACTGCACTGCCCTAAACCATGAAACACCACCCCTAGCACGACCCCCTACACTGCCTGAACACCACTGCACTGGGCTACACCCTGAAACACCACCCTCCACAATGACCCCCTACACTGTCCGAACACCACTGCACTGCCCTAAACCCTGAAACACCAGCCCCGGCACTACCCCCTACACTGCCCAAACACCACTGCACTGCCCTAAACCCTAAAACACCACCCCCAGCACCACTCCCTACACTGCCTGACCACCACTGCACTGCCCTTAACCCTGAAACACCACCCCAGCATGACCCCCCATACTGCCCGAACACCACTACTCTGCCCTAAACCCTGAAACACCACCCCCATTATGACCCTGAAACACCACCTCAGCACGAACCCCTACACTGCCCAAACACAACTGCACTGCCCTTTACTCTGAACCACCACCCTCAGCAGGACCCCCTACACTGCCCAAACACCACTACCCTAAACCCTGACACCACCCCCAGAACGACCCTCTACACTGACCGAACACCACTGCATTGCCCTAAACCCTGAAAAACCATCCCCAGCACGAACCCCTATACTGTTCGAACACCACTGCACTGCCCTAAACCCTGAAGCACCAGCCCCAGCACGACATCCTACACTGCCCGAACACCACTGCACTGCCCTAAACCCTGAAACTCCAGCCCCAGCACAACACCCTACACTGCCCAAACACCACTGCACTGCCCTAAACCCTGAAACACCAGCCCCAGCACTACCCCCTACACTGCCCGATCACCACTGCACTGCCCTAAACCCTGAAACACCAGCCCCAGCACGACCCCCTACACTGCCCGAACACCACTGCACTGCCCTAAACCTTGAAACACCAGCCCCAACATGACCCCCCCACTGCCCGAACATCACTGCATTGGCCTAATCCCTGAAACACCACCCTCAGAATGACCCCCTTCACTGCCTGAACACCACTGCACTGCCATAAACCCTGAAACACCACCCCCAGCATGACCCCCTACACTGCCCGAACACCACTGCACTGCCCTTTACCCTGAAACACCACCCCAGTATGACCCCCCACACTGCCCGAACACCAAGGCTCTGCCCTAAACCCTGAAACACCATCACTAGCACGAACCCCTATACTGCCCGTACACCATTGCACTGCCCTAAACACTGAAATACCATCACCAGCACGACCAACTACACTGCCCGAACACCACTGCACTGCCCTAAACCCTGAAACACCATCCCCTACACTGTCCGAAGAAAACACTTCCCTCTAAAATGCACAAACACCACTGCACTACCGTAAACCCTAAAATACTACCCCAAGCATGACCCCTACACTACCCAAACACTACTGGACTACCCTAAACCCTATAACACTACCACCAGAAGTACCCCCTACACTACCCAAACACCACTGCACAACCCTAAACCCTAAAACACTACGCCCAGCAGTGTCCCCTATACTAAACACACACCACTGCAATACCCTAAACCCTTAAACACTAACCCCAGCAGTACCCCCTACACTACCCAACCCCCAATGCACTACTCTAAACCCTAAACCCTAAAACACTACCCCCAGCATGACCACTGCACTGCTCTAAACCATAACACTCTACCCCCAGCACGACCGCCTATACTACACAAACACCACTGCACTACCCTAAACCCTAAAACACTCCCCCAGCACCACTCCCTACACTACACAAACACCACTGCACTATCCTAAACCCTAAAACACTATCCCCAGCACGACCTGCTACACTACCCAAACACCACTGCACTGCCCTAAACTCGAAAACACTACCCCCAGTGAAACCCCCTACACTACTCAAATACCACTGCACTACCCTATACCTACCCCCAGCACAACCCCTACACTACCCAAACACCACTGCACTGTCCTAAACCCTGAAACACCGTCCCCAACACAACCCCCTACATTGCCCGAACAGCACTGCACTGCTCTAAACCCTGAAACACCACCCCCAGCAAGATCCCCTACACTGCCCCAAAACCACTGCACTGCCCGAAACCCTGAAACACCATTCCCAGCACGACCACCTACACTGCCCGAACACCACTGTACTGCCCTAAACTCTGAAACACCATGCCCAGCATGACCCTCTACATTGCCTGAACACCACTGCACTGCCCTAAACCCTAGAACACACCACACCCAGCACGACCCCCTACTCTGCTGGAACACCACTGCACTGCCCTAAACCCTAAAACACCATCACCAGCACAACCCCCTACACTGCCGGAACACCACTGCACTGCCCTAAACCCTAAAACACTATCCCCAGCATGACCCCCTACACTGCCGGAACAGCACTGCACTGCCCTAAACACTAAAGCACAACACCCAGCACGACCCCCTACTCTTCCGGAACACCACTGTACTGCCCCAAACCCTAAAACACCACCCCAGCACGTCCCCCTACACTGCCAGAAAAGCACTGCACTGCCCTAAACCATGAAACACCACCCCCAGCATGAGCCCCTACACTACCCAAACACCACTGCACTACCTTAAACTCTAAAACACTACCCCCAGCAAGACTCGCTACACTACCCAAACACCAGTGCACTACCCTAAACCAAAAAACACTACCCCCAGCACGACCCCATTCACTACACAAACACCACTGCACTACCCTAAACCCTAAAGCACTACCTCCAGCATGACCCCTTAACTACCCAAAGACCACGGTACTACCCTAAACCCTAAAACACTATCCCCAGCATGACCCCCTACACTACCTAAACACCACTGCACTACCCTAAACCCTAAAACACTACCCCTAGCATGACCCCCTACACTACCCAAAGACCGCTGCACTACCCTAACCCTAAACCACGACCCCCTAAACTACACAAACACTGCTGCACTACCCTAAACCCTAAAACACTACCCCCAGCTCGACCCCCTATACTATACAAACACCATTGCACAACCTTAAAGCCTAAAACACTGCTCCCTACACTACACAAACACCACTGCACTCCCCTAAACTCTAAAACACTATCCCCAGCAGTACCCCCTACACTACCCAAACACCACTGCACTACGCTAAACCCTAAAACACTATCCCCAGCAGTACCCCCTACACTACACAAACACCACTGCAATACCCTAAAGCACTACCCCCAGCATGACCCCTACACTACCCAAACACCACTGCACTACCCTAAACCTTAAAAAGCTACCCCCAGCATGACCCCCTACACTACCCAAACACCACAGCACTACCCTAAACCCTACATCTACCCCCAGCACGATCCCCTACACTACCCAAACACCACTGCACTTCCCTAAACCCTAAATCTACCCTCAGCATGACCCCCTACACTACCCAAACACCACTGCAGTACCCTAAACTCTAAAACACTACCCCCAGCACGACCCCCTACACTACACAACCACCACTGCACTACCCTAAACCCTAAATCACTACCCCCAGCACGACCCCCTGCACTACATGAACACCACTGCACTGCCCTAAACTCTAAAACACTACCCCAGCACGACCCCCTACACTGCCCGATCACCACTGCACTACCCTAAACCCTGACACCACCCCCAGCATGACCCCATACACTGACCAAACACCACTGCACTGCCCTAAACCCTGAAACACCATCACTAGCATGAACCCCTATACTGCCCGTTCACCATTGCACTGCCCTAAACCCTGAAATACCACCACCAGCACGACCAACTACACTGCCCGAACACCACTGCACTGCCCTAAACCCTGAAACACCATCCCCTACACTGTCCGAAGAAAACACTTCCCTCTAAACTGCACAAACACCACTGCACTACCCAAAACCCTAAAATACTACCCCAAGCATGACCCCTACACTACCCAAACACCACTGGACTACCCTAAACCCTATAACACTACCACCAGAAGTACCCCCTACACTACCCAAACACCACTAGACAACCCTAAACCCTAAAACACTACCCCCAGCAGTACCCCCTACACTACCCAACCACCAATGCACTACTCTAAACCCTAAACCCTAAAACACTACCCCCAGCATGACCCACTACACTACCCAAACACCACTGCACTGCTCTAAACCATAACACTCTACCCCCAGCACGACCGCCTATACTACACAAACACCACTGCACTACCCTAAACCCTAAAACACTCCCCCAGCACCACTCCCTACACTACACAAACACCACTGCACTACCCTAAACCCTAAAACACTATCCCCTGCACGACCTGCTACACTACCCAAACACCACTGCACTGCCCTAAACTCGAAAACACTACCCCCAGTGAAACCCCCTACACTACTCAAATACCACTGCACTACCCTAAACCTACCCCCAGCACAACCCCTACACTACCCAAACACCACTGCACTGTCCTAAACCCTGAAACACCATCCCCAGCACAACCCCCTACATTGCCCGAACAGCACTGCACTGCTCTAAACCCTGAAACACCACCCCAGCATGATCCCCTACACTGCCCCAAAACCACTGCACTGCCCGAAACCCTGAAACACCATGCCCAGCACGACCCTCTACATTGCCTGAACACCACTGCACTGCCCTAAACCCTAGAACACACCACACCCAGCACGACCCCCTACACTGCTGGAACACCACTGCACTGCCCTAAACCCTAAAACACCATCACCAGCACAACCCCCTACACTGCCGGAACACCACTGCACTGCCCTAAACCCTAAAACACTATCCCCAGCATGACCCCCTACACTGCCGGAACAGCACTGCACTGCCCTAAACACTAAAGCACAACACCCAGAACGACCCCCTACTCTTCCGGAACACCACTGTACTGCCCCAAACCCTAAAACACCACCCCAGCACGTCCCCCTACACTGCCAGAAAAGCACTGCACTGCCCTAAACCATGAAACACCACCCCCAGCATGAGCCCCTACACTACCCAAACACCAGTGCACTACCCTAAACCCAAAAACACTACCCCCAGCATGACCCCCTTCACTACACAAACACCACTGCACTACCCTAAACCCTAACGCACTACCTCCAGCATGACCCCTTAACTACCCAAAGACCAGGGTACTACCCTAAACCCTAAAACACTATCCCCAGCATGACCCCCTACACTACCTAAACACCACTGCACTACCCTAAACCCTAAAACACTACCCCTAGCATGACCCCCTACACTACCCAAAGACCACTGCACTACCCTAACCCTAAACCACGACACCCTAAACTACACAAACACTGCTGCACTACCCTAAACCCTAAAACACTACCCCCAGCTCGACCCCCTATACTATACAAACACCATTGCACTACCTTAAAGCCTAAAACACTACTCCCTACACTACACAAACACCACTGCACTACCCTAAACTCTAAAACACTATCCCCAGCAGTACCCCCTACACTACCCAAACACCACTGCACTACCCTAAACCCTAAAACACTATCCCCAGCAGTACCCCCTACACTACACAAACACCACTGCAATACCCTAAACCCTAAAAAGCTACCCCCAGCACGACCCCCTACACTACCCAAACACCACTGCACTACCCTAAACCCTAAACCACTCCCCCAGCACGACTACCTTAACTACCCAATCACCACTGCACTACCCTAAACCCTACATCTACCCCAGCACGATCCCCTACACTACCCAAACACCACTGAACTTCCCTAAACCCTAAATCTACCCTCAGCATGACCCCCTACACTACCCAAACACCACTGCAGTACCCTAAACTCTAAAACACTACCCCCAGCACGACCCCCTACACTACACAACCACCACTGCACTACCCTAAACCCTAAATCACTACCCCCAGCACGACCCCCTGCACTACACGAACACCACTGCACTGCCCTAAACTCTAAAACACTACCCCAGCACGACCCCCTACACTGCCCGATCACCACTGCACTACCCTAAACCCTAAAACACTTCCACCTTCACTACAAAAACACCAATGCACTGCCCTAAACCCTAAAGCACCACCCCCATTACGACCCCCTACACTGGCCGAACACCACGGCACTACCCTAAACTCAAAAAACACCACTCCCAGCATAACCCCCTACTCTGCCTGAACACCCCTGCAGTGCCCTAAACCCTAAAACACCACCCCCAGCACAACGCGCTATACTGCCCGAACACCACTGCACTGCCCTAAACACTGAAACACCACCCTCAGCACAACCCCCGACACTACCCAAACACCACTGCACTACCCTAAACCCTAAAACACTACCCCCAGCACGACCCGCTACACTACCCAAACAACTCTGCACTACCCTAAAACACTACCCCAGAATGACCCCCTACACTACGCATGCACCACTGCACTACCCTAAACCCTAAAACACGACCCCAGCACAAACCCCTACACTACCCTAACACAACTGCACTACCCTAGACCCTAAAACACTACCCACAGCACGACTCCCTACACTACCAAAACACCACTGCACTACCCTAAACCCTAAAACACTACCCCCAGCATGACACCCTACACTACCCAAACACCACTGCTCTACCCTAAATCCTAAAACACTTCCCCCAGCAGGAACCCCTACACTACACAAACAACCCTGCACTGCCCTACACCCTAAAACAGTAACCCCAGCACGACCTCCTATATTACCCAAATACCACTGCACTACCCTAAACCCTAAAACACTACCCCCAGCAATACCCCATACACTACACAAATACCACTGCAATACCCTAAAGCACTACCCCCAGCATGACCCCTACACTACCCAAACACCACTGCACTACCCTAAACCCTAAAAAGCTACCCCCAGCACGACCCCCTACACTACCCAAACACCACAGCACTACCCTAAACCCTACATCTACCCCCAGCACGATCCCCTACACTACCCAAACACCACTGCACTTCCCTAAACCCTAAATCTACCCTCAGCATGACCCCCTACACTACCCAAACACCACTGCAGTACCCTAAACTCTAAAACACTACCCCCAGCACGACCCCCTACACTACACAACCACCACTGCACTACCCTAAACCCTAAATCACTACCCCCAGCACGACCCCCTGCACTACATGAACACCACTGCACTGCCCTAAACTCTAAAACACTACCCCAGCACGACCCCCTACACTGCCCGATGTCCACTGCACTACCCTAAACCCTGACACCACCCCCAGCATGACCCCCTACACTGACCAAACACCACTGCACTGCCCTAAACCCTGAAACACCATCACTAGCACAAACCCCTATACTGCCCGTTCACCATTGCACTGCCCTAAACCCTGAAATACCACCACCAGCACGACCAACTACACTGCCCGAACACCACTGCACTGCCCTAAACCCTGAAACACCATCCCCTACACTGTCCGAAGAAAACACTTCCCTCTAAACTGCACAAACACCACTGCACTACCCTAAACCCTAAAATACTACCCCAAGCATGACCCCTACACTACCCAAACACCACTGGTCTACCCTAAACCCTATAACACTACCACCAGAAGTACCCCCTACACTACCCAAACACCACTAGACAACCCTAAACCCTAAAACACTATGCCCAGCAGTGCCCCTATACTAACCACACACCACTGCAATACCCTAAACCCTTAAACACTACCCCCAGCAGTACCCCCTACACTACCCAACCACCAATGCACTACTCTAAACCCTAAACCCTAAAACACTACCCCCAGCATGACCCACTACACTACCCAAACACCACTGCACTGCTCTAAACCATAACACTCTACCCCCAGCACGACCGCCTATACTACACAAACACCACTGCACTACCCTAAACCCTAAAACACTCCCCCAGCACCACTCCCTACACTACACAAACACCACTGCACTACCCTAAACCCTAAAACACTATCCCCTGCACGACCTGCTACACTACCCAAACACCACTGGACTACCCTAAACCCTATAACACTACCACCAGAAGTACCCCCTACACTACCCAAACACCACTAGACAACCCTAAACCCTAAAACACTATCCCCAGCATGACCCCCTACACTGCCAGAACAGCACTGCACTGCCCTAAACACTAAAGCACAACACCCAGCACGACCCCCTACTCTTCCGGAACACCACTGTACTGCCCCAAACCCTAAAACACCACCCCCAGCACGTCCCCCTACACTGCCAGAAAAGCACTGCACTGCCCTAAACCATGAAACACCACCCCCAGCATGAGCCCCTACACTACCCAAACACCAGTGCACTACCCTAAACCCAAAAACACTACCCCCAGCACGACCCCCTTCACTACACAAACACCACTGCACTACCCTAAACCCTAACGCACTACCTCCAGCATGACCCCCTACACTACCTAAACACCACTGCACTACCCTAAACCCTAAAACACTACCCCTAGCATGACCCCCTACACTACCCAAAGACCACTGCACTACCCTAACCCTAAACCACGACCCCCTAAACTACACAAACACTGCTGCACTACCCTAAACCCTAAAACACTACCCCCAGCTCGACCCCCTATACTATACAAACACCATTGCACTACCTTAAAGCCTAAAACACTACTCCCTACACTGCACAAACACCACTGCACTACCCTAAACTCTAAAACACTATCCCCAGCAGTACCCCCTACACTACCCAAACACCACTGCACTACCCTAAACCCTAAAACACTATCCCCAGCAGTACCCCCTACACTACACAAACACCACTGCAATACCCTAAAGCACTACCCCCAGCATGACCCCTACACTACCCAATCACCACTGCACTACCCTAAACCCTAAAACACTACCCCCAGCAGTACCCCCTACACTACCCAAACACCACTGCACTACCCTAAACCCTAAAACACTACCCCCAGCAGTACCCCCTACACTACCCAAACACCACTGCACTACCCTAAACCCTAAAACACTACACCCAGCATAACCCCTTACACTTCCCAAACACCACTGCACTAGAATAAACCCTAAAACACTACCCCCAGCACGACCCCCTATACTACACAAACACCACTGCACTATCCTAAACCCTAAAACACTCCCCCCAGCATCACTCCCTACACTACCCAAACACCACTGCACTACCATAAACCCTAAAACACTACCCCAGCACGACCCCCTACACTACCTAAACACCACTGCACTACCCTAAACTCTAAAACACTACCCCCAGCATGACCCCCTACACTACTCAAACACTACTGCACTACCCTAAATTTACCCCCAGCACGACCCCCTATACTACCCGAACACGACTGCACTGCCCTAAACCCTGAAACACCAGCCCCAGCACAACTCCCTACACTGCATGAACACCACTGCACTGCCTTAAACCCTGAAACACCAGCCCCAGCACGACCCCCTATACTGCCTGAACACCACTGCACTGCCCTGAACCCGGAAACCCCACGACCAGCACGACCCCCTACACTACCCGAACACCACTGCACTGCCCTAAACCCTGAAACACCACCCCAGCGTAACCCCATACACTGCCCGAACACCACTGCTCTGCCCTAAACCCTGAAACACCACCCCCAGCATGACCCTGAAACACCACCCCCAGCACGACCCCCTACACTACCCATACATCACTGCACTACCCTAAACCCTAAAACACTACCCCAAGAATACCCCTTACCCTACCCAAACACCACTGCACTACCCTAAACCCTAAAACACTACACCCAGCATAACCCCTTACACTTCCCAAACACCACTGCACTACAATTAACCCTAAAACACTACCCCCAGCACGACCCCCTATACTACACAAACACCACTGCACTACCCTAAACCCTAAAACACTCCCCCCAGCATCACTCCCTACACTACCCAAACACCACTGCACTACCATAAACCCTGAAACACCACCCCTAGCACGACCCCCTACACTGCCCGAACACCACTGCACTGCCCTAAACCCTGAAACACCACCCCAGCATGACCTCCTACACTGCCCGAACACCACTGCTCTGCCCTAAACCCTGAAACACCACCCCCAGCACGACCCTGAAACACCACCCCCAGCACGACCCCCTACACTGCCCCAACACCACTGCACTGCGCTATACCCTGAAACACCACCCTCAGCACGACCCCCTACACTGCCCGAACACCACTGCACTGCCCTAAACCCTGAAACACCACCCCAGCATGACCTCCTACACTGCCCGAACACCACTGCTCTGCCCTAAACCCTGAAACACCACCCCCAGCACGACCCTGAAACACCACCCCCAGCACGACCCCCTACACTGCCCGAACACCACTGCACTGCCCTAAACCCTGAAACACCATCCCCAGCACGAACACCTATACTGCCCGAACACCACTGCACTGCCCTAAACCCTGAAACACCACCCCCACCATGACCCCCTACATTGCCCAAACAAATCATTTCCTCCTACACTACACAAACACCACTGAACTACCCTAAAGCCTAAAACACTACCCAAAGCATGACCCCCTACACTACCCAAACACAACTGCACTTACCTAAACCTAAAACACTACCTCCAGCAGTGCCCCCTACACTACCCAAACACCACTGCACTACCCTAAACCCTAAAACACTACCCCCAGTAGTACCCCCTACACTACCCAAACACCACTGCACTACCCTAAACCCTAAAACACTACACCCAGCATAACCCCTTACACTTCCCAAAAACCACTGCACTACAATAAACCCTAAAACACTACCCCCAGCACGACCCCCTATACTACACAAACACCACTGCACTACCCTAAACCCTAAAACACTCCCCCCAGAATCAATCCCCACACTACCCAAACACCACTGCACTACCATAAACCCTAAAACACTACCCCAGCACGACCCCCTACACTACCCAAACACCACTGCACTACCCTAAACTCTAAAACACTACCCCGAGCATGACCCCTACACTACTCAAACACTACTGCACTACCCTAAATTTACCCCCAGCACGACCCCCTATACTACCCGAACACCATTGCACTGCCCTAAACCCTGAAACACCAGCCCCAGCACAACCCCCTACACTGCATGAACACCACTGCACTGCCTTAAACCCTGAAACACCAGCCCCAGCACGACCCCCTATACTGCCTGAACACCACTGCACTGCCCTGAACCCTGAAACACCACGACCAGCACGACCCCCTACACTACCCGAACACCACTGCACTGCCCTAAACCCTGAAACACCACCCCAGCGTAACCCCATACACTGCCCGAACACCACTGCTCTGCCCTAAACCCTGAAACACCACCCCCAGCACGACCCCCTACACTACCCACACATCACTGCACTACAATAAACCCTAAAACACTACCCCAAGCATACCCCTTACCCTACCCAAACACCACTGCACTACACTCAACCCTAAAACACTACCCCCAGCACGACCCCCTATACTACACAAACACCACTGCACTACCCTAAACCTTAAACACTCCCCCAGCACCACTCCCTACACTACCCAAACAGCACTGCACTACCATAAACCCTAAAACACTACCCCTAGCATGACCCCCTACACTACCAGAACACCACTGCATTACCCTAAACTGTAAAACACTACCCCCAGCACGATCCCCTACACTACTCAAACACCACTGCACTACCCTAAACCTACCCCCAGCATGACCCCCTATACTACCCGAACACCACTGCACTGCCCTAAACCCTGGAACACCATCCTCAGCACGACCCCTTCACTGCCCAAACATCACTGCACTGCCCTAAACCATGAAACACCACCCTCAGCACGATCCCCTACAATGCCCGAACACCACTGCTCTGCCCGAAACCCTGAAAAACCAGACCCAGCACGACCCCCTACACTGCCCGAACACCACTACTCTGCCCAAAACCCTGAAATACCAGCCCCAGCACAACCCCCTACACGGCATGAACACCACTGCTCTGCCCTAAACCCTGAAACACCAGCTCCAGCACGACCCCCTACACTGCCTGCACACCACTGTTCTGCCCTAAACCCTGAAACACCAGCCCCAGCACGACCCCCTACACTGCCTGCACACCACTGCACTGCCCTAAACCCTGAAACACCAGCCCCAGCAAGACCCCTTACACTGCCTGAACACCACTGCACTGCCCTAAACCCTGAAACACCAGCCCCAGCATGACCACCTACACTGCCCGAACACCACTGCACTGCCCTAAACCCTAAAACACCAGCCTCCAACACGACCCCCTAAACTGCCCGAACACCACTGCACTGCCCTAAACCCTGAAACACCACCCCCAGCACGACCGCCTACACTGCCCGTACACCACTGCACTGCCCTAAACCCTGAAACACCACCCCAGCATGACCTCCTACACTGCCCGAACACCACTGCTCTGCCCTAAACCCTGAAACACCACCCCCAGCACGACCCTGAAACACCACCCCCAGCATGACCCCCTACACTGCCCCAACACCACTGCACTGCGCTATACCCTGAAACACCACCCTCAGCACGACCCCCTACACTGTCCGAACACCACTGCACTGCCCTAAACCCTGAAACACCACCCCAGCATGACCTCCTACACTGCCCGAACACCACTGCTCTGCCCTAAACCCTGAAACACCACCCCCAGCACGACCCTGAAACACCACCCCCAGCACGACCCCCTACACTGCCCGAACACCACTGCACTGCCTTAAACCCTGAAACACCATCCCCAGCACGAACACCTATACTGCCCGAACACCACTGCACTGCCCTAAACCCTGAAACACCACCCCCACCATGACCCCCTACATTGCCCAAACAAAGCACTTCCTCCTACACTACACAAACACCACTGAACTACCCTTAAGCCTAAAACACTACCCAAAGCATGACCCCCTACACTACCCAAACACAACTGCACTTACCTAAACCTAAAACACTACCCCCAGCAGTGCCCCCTACACTACCCAAACACCACTGCACTACCCTAAACCCTAAAACACTACCCCAGCAGTACCCCCTACACTACCCAAACTCCACTGCACTACCCTAAACCCTTAAACACTACACCCAGCATAACCCCTTACACTTCCCAAACACCACTGCACTACAATAAACCCTAAAACACTACCCACAGCACGACCCCCTATACTACACAAACACCACTGCACTACCCTAAACCCTAAAACACTCCCCCCAGCATCACTCCCTACACTACCCAAACACCACTGCACTACCATAAACCCTAAAACACTACCCCAGCACGACCCCCTACACTACCCAAACACCACTGCACTACCCTAAACTCTAAAACACTACCCCCAGCATGACCCCCTACTCTACTCAAACACTACTGCACTACCCTAAATTTACCCCCAGCACGACCCCCTGTACTACCCGAACACCACTGTACTGCCCTAAACCCTGAAACGCCACCCCCAGCATCACCCCCTACACTGCCCGAACATCACTGCAATGCAATAAACCCTGAAACACCATCCTCAGCACGATCCCCTTTACTGCCCGAACACCACTGCACTGCCCTAAACCCTGAAACACCACCACCAGCATGACCCCCTACACTACCCAAACACCACTGCACTACCCTAAACCCTAAAACACTACCACCAGCAGTACCCCTACACTACCCAAATACCACTGAACTACCCTAAATTCTAAAACACGACCCCCAGCACCACTCCTTATACTACACAAACACCACTGCACTACCCTAAACCCTAAACCCTAAAACACTCCCCCAGCATCACTACCTACACTACACAAACACCACTGCACTACCGTAAACCCTAAAACACTACCCCCAGCATGACCCCTTACACTACCCAGACATTGCTGCACTGCCTATACCCTGAAACACCAGCCCCAGCACAACCCCCTACACTGCATGAACACCACTGCACTGCCCTAAACCCTGAAACACCATCCCCAGCACGACCCCCTATACTGCCTGAACACCCCTGCACTGCCCTGAACCCTGAAACACCAGCCTCAGCATGACCCCCTACACTGCCCGAACACCACTGCACTGCCCTAAACCCTGAAACACCACGACCAGAACGACCCCCTACACTACCCGAACACCACTGCACTGCCCTAAACCCTGAAACACCATCCCAGCATGACCCCATACACTGCCCGAACACCACTGCTCTGCCCTAAACCCTGAAACACCACCCCCAGCACGACCCTGAAACACCACCCCCAGCACGACCCCCTACACTGCCCGAACACCACTGCACTGCCCTAAACCCTGAAACACCATCCCCAGCACGAACACCTATACTGCCCGAACACCACTGCACTGCCCTAAACCCTGAAACACCACCCCCACCATGACCCCCTACATTGCCCAAACAAAGCACTTCCTCCTACACTACACAAACACCACTGAACTACCCTTAAGCCTAAAACACTACCCAAAGCATGACCCCCTACACTACCCAAACACAACTGCACTTACCTAAACCTAAAACACTACCCCCAGCAGTGCCCCCTACACTACCCAAACACCACTGCACTACCCTAAACCCTAAAACACTACCCCAGCAGTACCCCCTACACTACCCAAACTCCACTGCACTACCCTAAACCCTTAAACACTACACCCAGCATAACCCCTTACACTTCCCAAACACCACTGCACTACAATAAACCCTAAAACACTACCCACAGCACTACCCCCTATACTACACAAACACCACTGCACTACCCTAAACCCTAAAACACTCCCCCCAGCATCACTCCCTACACTACCCAAACACCACTGCACTACCATAAACCCTAAAACACTACCCCAGCACGACCCCCTACACTACCCAAACACCACTGCACTACCCTAAACTCTAAAACACTACCCCCAGCATGACCCCCTACTCTACTCAAACACTACTGCACTACCCTAAATTTACCCCCAGCACGACCCCCTGTACTACCCGAACACCACTGTACTGCCCTAAACCCTGAAACGCCACCCCCAGCATCACCCCCTACACTGCCCGAACATCACTGCAATGCAATAAACCCTGAAACACCATCCTCAGCACGATCCCCTTTACTGCCCGAACACCACTGCACTGCCCTAAACCCTGAAACACCACCACCAGCATGACCCCCTACACTACCCAAACACCACTGCACCACCCTAAACCCTAAAACACTACCACCAGCAGTACCCCTACACTACCCAAATACCACTGCACTACCCTAAATTCTAAAACACGACCCCCAGCACCACTCCTTATACTACACAAACACCACTGCACTACCCTAAACCCTAAACCCTAAAACACTCCCCCAGCATCACTACCTACACTACACAAACACCACTGCACTACCGTAAACCCTAAAACACTACCCCCAGCATGACCCCTTACACTACCCAGACATTGCTGCACTGCCTATACCCTGAAACACCAGCCCCAGCACAACCCCCTACACTGCATGAACACCACTGCACTGCCCTAAACCCTGAAACACCATCCCCAGCACGACCCCCTATACTGCCTGAACACCCCTGCACTGCCCTGAACCCTGAAACACCAGCCTCAGCATGACCCCCTACACTGCCCGAACACCACTGCACTGCCCTAAACCCTGAAACACCACGACCAGAACGACCCCCTACACTACCCGAACACCACTGCACTGCCCTAAACCCTGAAACACCATCCCAGCATGACCCCATACACTGCCCGAACACCACTGCTCTGCCCTAAACCCTGAAACACCACCCCCATTATGACCCTGAAACACCACCCCCAGCACGACCCCCTACACTGCCCGAACACCACCACCCTAAAGCCTGACACCACCCCCAGGACGACCCCCTACACTGCCCAAACAAAACACTTCCCCCTACACTACACAAACACCACAGCACTACCCTAAACTCTAAAACACTATCCCAAGCATGACCCCCTACACTACCCAAACAGAACTGCACTAACCTAAACTCTAAAACACTGCCCCCAGCAGTACCCCCTACACTACCCAAACACCACTGCACTACCCTAAACCCTAAAACACTACACCCAGCAGTACTTCCTACACTACCCAAACACCACTGCAATACCCTAAACCCTAAAACACTACCCCCAGCAGTACACCCTACACTACCCAAACACCACTGCACTACCCTAAACCCTAAAACACTACCCCAAGCATAACCCCTACACTACCCAAACACCACTGCACTACACTAAACCCTAAAACACTACCCCCAGCACGACCCCCTATACTACACAAACACCACAGCACTACCCTAAACTCTAAAACACTCCCCCAGCACCACTCCCTACACTACCCAAACACCGCTGCACTACCATAAACCCTAAAACACTACCCCCAGCACGACCCCCTACACTACCAGAACACCACTGCATTACCCTAAACTGTAAAACACTACCCCCAGCACGACCTCTACACTACTCAAACACCACTGCACTACCCTAAACCTACCCCCAGCACGACCCCCTATACTACCCGAACACCACTGCACTGCCCTAAACCCTGAAACACCACCCCCAGCATGACCCCTTCACTGCCCAAACATCACTGCACTGCCCTAAACCCTGAAACACCACCCTCAGCAAGATCCCCTACAATGCCCGAACACCACTGCTCTGCCCTAAACCCTGAAAAACCAGACCCAGCATGACCCCCTACACTGCCCGTACACCACTACTCTGCCCAAAACCCTGTAATACCAGCCCCAGCATGACCCCCTACACTGCATGAACACCACTGCTCTGCCCTAAACCCTGAAACACCAGCCCCAGCACGACCCCCTACACTGCCTGCACACCACTGTCCTGCCCTAAACCCTGAAACACCAGCCCCAGCACGACCCCCTACACTGCCTGCACAACACTGCACTGCCCTAAATCCTGAAACACCAGCCCCAGCAAGACCCCTTGTAGTGAAGATCGGTATCTATATATGTACAATGCTAAGTTAGCACAACCGCGTTAGATGTTAGAAAGCCATCTTGCCGCTTTTGCTGCTTTTGCACACGACACTGTAGTCACATGTTATTAAATAGAGAAATGCTTGCTCGACTTTGCTTCACATGAGAACTGTCTGTTGTTCACATCCCAAACAGTGAGCAGCGACCTTGGTCTGCACATCGTGTAAAGAAACAGTCTGGGTCGCTAGACGGTGCATGTTGTTGGGTTCAGGTTGATCGGCCCACTATTTAGCCATAACACGCACGCAGCTGCGAATACCTGAAAGTCGGGTGCTTTTAATATTGCAGTTGCATGTTTTTCATTACATTCGGAAGAAGAGCTTTCCCAGGAGCAGAGCCTAGCTGATTCTGTGATGTGATCTTACTGAGCTGATCTTTACGGTATGGGGTTCCCCAGTCAAGCCTAGAGACCTTCTATTAGTCTAATAATAATAATATTAGTTTGTTAGTGAAAGGAAGGTGGCTGAGATCCACTGTCATTTTAGCATGATTACTCCTTTCATTTTCTATGGTATTGTAACTATGCTGATGGTTTTGATCTTAATCATTTGTCTGCTTATGTTAGCCAAAGTACTGCATCTTAGGACACGAGTTTTATAAAATAAACTCTTTAAACTTTACCGTGTCTCTGTTTATTCGGTTGTGGACTGATATGAGAATAATCACGAACAGGTATTTCTGATTCCCACCATTTCTGAGAATACTCTAAGTCGCTTGTTCTGGGTTGTCTATACATTGGGACTGCCGAGATAATATTCGGATAACAAATGGGACACTGATGCTGGTCGGATAAGGGGTTCTGGGTTCTGAGGTGAGTTTTTGGTACACCACAATTCACTGAGGTCCTGGTTTCCTGTGCATAGTTCTGTGCATAAGCAGAATCCCTGCAACATGGCGCACCTAACGTTTGGTCTATTGATTTGAAACGCCTTAGTAGTGCTTATATTAGTCCACAACACCCTCACTCTGGTTTCCGGTTGACGGGAGTGACGGTTTAACCTACCTGTGTTTCGACAAATAGGTTCCTTCAAGCTTGATCATTAAAAATGTTGGGGCAGATTTATGATAACTGGCGCATCCCTGCATATCAGCAGGGATGCGCCAGTTATTATGCGCCACAGCTGCGCCGCCATGGATGCGCCGTATTTATAATGCGGCGCACCATGGGGCAAAAACGGCACAGATGCATGACGCATCTGTGCCGTAAAAGTGGCGCATTGCTGGAGTTGCGTCGCTAGCACGACACAGCTCCAGCAATGCTCTGGGGGACCCTATCTGCACAATGCTGCGTCAATCCTTACGCCTGCTTCAAGCAGGCGCAGGGTTTTGACACAGCATGGGCCTAAAAGTGACTGAGTGAAATCTTGTAGATTTCACTCAGTCACTTTTAGGAGGCGTTCCTGCGCCGGAACGCCCCCACCTGCCCTGGAACGCCTACACGTGGCGCAGGGCTTTACAACGTGAGGCATCTCCCAGATGCGTCACGTTGTAAATACCCCGCACCATGGCGCAGGATTTGCGCCGCTGCTGCGTCACAAAAGTGACGCAACGGCAGCGCAAAAGTGGCGCAAGTGCAACATAAATCTGCCCCGTTATTTTTACTGAACCCAGTGCTACTGTTGATATCGTTGATACTCTTTAGTGTGTCCTAAATGGCAGTTGACATAGCCGCGAATAGCCGTGCACCTCTGCGCCGTCATTTGACGCAGTATGGGGTGCCAGATGATGGGATGGCTGTTATTTTTGTGGTGAGCGCTTATGCGTCTTACCCGTATGAGTTGTTTTACTCTTGGGTGACTTTTCCGGCGGTGGATGATGATGATACATTTCACACCTATACTGCCACACAGCTACCTGCGGTCTATAACCCGTTTAGGACACAAGAAATTCCAATCTCTGCTTGGCAGCATACCATTTGGTTTAATGGGGCCCTTCCCCATGCGGTTGCACCGGCGAGAATGGGCCCGTTGTCTATTGCAGGGGCCACATGGCTGGTGCTAGCCGGATTTACGCCTCATCCCCGCTATCTCACGGTGGCGGTGGCTGAGTTGCGAGTGTTGCACACAGCCTTGATTATGGTTAATAGGGCTTTGGTGCAGTACGTGTCACGCAACGTGCAGGTGGGGGCACCTGCTGTTGCGGGACAACCAACGGACCACCACGCGGTGGTTATTAGTCCTGTTATGGTTAATTCGGTGGTCGGCAAGCGCCCCCAAAATAAGGATGAATTTCCTTATTGGCTTGCTGAGAAATTTGACCAACTGGAGGCGGTTTTTCCGCATACCACTCCTGTGGAGAAACACAGGATCCTCACCATTACTTTGCCGAAAGACCTGGTCCCGGATATGGCCGATTGTGACATCTGGGGCAAGGTCTTTGCCGCGACCTATTCGAAGTGCTATGGTACTCCGTCTATGTCTATTACTACCGTCCGTTATCAAAAAGGTTCAAGAGAATCACGGTGTGGAGGCTGTTATTGAATTGGGAATGAGGCTTGTCGACAGCTTTGATGTGGTATGCTCCATGGTAATGGGCAACCTCAAAGGAGATGCCATGCAGTTCCAAGTTGGAAATATGATGGACCGCGTGGATGACGCCGACAAGCCCAAGGAGTTCGCTAAAATAATTGCGAAGGCATACAGGACCGTGGGTCGTAGTGCCTTGGGTGTAAAACCGACTGTGATCATTCCTGATATCGTACAGCAAACTAAAGTGAGCTCGTCTACTAAAGACAAAAGCCCCAATTTTCCCAAACAAAGTTGGAGAGCTAAGAAACAGGGGAAGCAGCAACAGAAACAGGGGTCTCGTCCTGCCTCACCCATACAGTCGTCTAGCGACCGCACATATGATCTGCGCGATCGATCTCGTATTAAGTCACCTGATAGATTTCAGGTTTCTGAACAACGCTCTCCTCGTTCTTCACAGGAAACATCGGCTTCACAATCCGGTGGCGGAGACCGTGGGAAATGACGGGGTGCCCAAGGTCGTGAGCAACCCCGCCAGACTGACGGCAAAGGCAAGCAGGACGAGTCTGCGCGTCAACGACCCCCGTTTCAGAAGAAGAAAGTTGCTGCACTAACAGCGCGGTATGCCACAGATAGTACGGACGCAGCTTCAGAACCTGACATGGGCACTAACGCTGCTCGACAGCACGGCGGAAGTTACAGTAGTGCGACGAGCACTGCATCCATATCTGGTGGCGACAGCAACTGATACATTTGTGAATATTGAAACTGCTAACACTCGGGTGGCTCCCCCTGACAGACTGTATAATATAGTCCTGTTAATTGAGGGTGACATACAACGGACAATTCAAGGTTTTTTTTGGGATAATCTGACCACTTCCTACGATATTCTATTGGCGGAGGCAGATTGGCCCCCGGCTTTCGTTTTAGATGCTCCAAGAGGGGAGGTGAAGATCCTCCCGTCTTTCGCGCACACAGTGCCGAAGGACCAGGCTAAAAAGTACGCCGAGGAGTGGGCTCAGGTGCTGGCACCTGCGTTATATCGTAATCAGGTTGGCTGGGATAAATTGTCTCCAAGCCATGAGATTCCGTTGCGGACTACGCCTCAGCTACAACCCCAATATCCCATGCGTCGCGAAGCAAGACCTCACGTCGCGTCAATCCTTGAGCAATTGGAATATCAAGGAGTAATTGAAACATGTGTGTCACCAATGAATAATCCTTTGTTCACTGTGACGAAGCCTGACGGGTCGTACTGCCTAGTTTTGGATTACCGGCATTTAAACTCTCATTGCCGGACATGCGCGGTATAAAATACCCACAGTTCGGCTCTCGTCGATAGTCTCGTGAGAAAACGGTTTAAAACCACAATTGACATTTCCAATGGCTTTTACAGCCATAACCTGTCCTCTCTGAGTAGTGAGTGGGCGGCATTCACCTCGGGTGGCAAACAAAAACATTTCAAAAGATTTCCGATGGGATATAAAAACAGCCCTGGTGTCTTCGCCGCTCGCGTGGTCTCTCTCTTAGAGAGCGTAGACCCTGATGCGTACTCGTATGTGGATGATATTTATCTCACAGATGACGAGTTGGAACCGCATCCCTGTCGCGTTGATCGTATTATTGTTTTGTTTGCAGACTTCGGTTACAAATTCAACTTTGCGAAGTCACACATTGCAGAATATACATTGTTGTTCTTGGGGTACGAACTCAACAATGAAGGTCGAGGATTGGCTCTGCACTTCCTAGAGAAATGCGCATGCCTACGTGCTCCCACGACACTGAAGAAATTACAATCTCTGCTGGGTTTTCTGAATTTCGGACGAACTTACATTCCAGATTATGCCCAGCGTATCAAGCCGCTTTATGCCTTGATACAACCTACTTTTTCCAAATCATGTTGGCTGACAGAGCATTCAGCTATATTGCAGTCATTGCAAGCTGATCTTCTTGCTTCAAAATACTTACTGACGCGTGATAACCACACTAACCTGGTCATAAGAATTGTGCCAGGCGCAGTGGGTTTCACTTACTTAACGTTCAATGAGGGCAACACCGTCCCCATTGCCTACAAATCACACTTGTACACTTCGGCTGAACTGCGATTTTCCGCTGTCGAGAAAGTTCTGACGGCAGTGCAGATGGCGATTCTGAAAGAACGAGCGCTATCGCAAGGTAAATGCATGTTGGTGGTAACACCATATCCTGCCCTTGAGGCGGTGACAAAGGCTAGTGTACCAAATTCTAAGGCTTTGCATCCAAGGTGGATACAATGGGCCACTTCCTTGACATCGCCTGACGTCACATATATCTTTGACGCAGCACTTCAGACTCAGGAGTTTTTGCAGTATGAATTCGTTCATCCAGCTCCTCTTTCTTTGCGCCCGCTCGAGGATTACCATTGTGTCATTTACACTGACGGTTCTGCGCAACCGGCAACTGGATCAAAGCACGCCTATTCAGCGGCCTGCGCAATTGTAGTCGGTACTTTTGTGAATGGTGAATTCCGATCCGATGTGGTGCATACGCAGTCATTGGGTGATTGTACCGCGCAGTTGGCGGAGCTTTGTGCTCTGGTGCTTGCACTTGAGTTTGCTGATCCACAGGTCACTGCTCTTATAGTGAGTGACTCCTTTTATTGTGTTCAATCTTACAACGACAATCTACATTTTTGGTCTCAGAATGATTACCATGATTCCAAAGGTAGCACGATAAAGCATAAAACGCTTTGGGTTCGAGTGGCAGAACTTAAAGAAAATCTGCATTCTCGTGAATGTTATTCACACTCTTGGTCACCAACGAGTTGGTGCCCATGCTGTCGGCAACAGCCTGGCTGAAGAGGCAGCTAAAACAGCAGTGGCGACATACTTAGTAGCAGCAGTTACAAGATCCAAAAGTAAGATCGATGATGACATCTTGGCAGCTATTGCTGCTACAGAGAAGGGAACAAAGTATCCAAGAGGTTTCCCTTCTCGTTACCATTATCGCTTAAGTCCTGATAACGTCCCATTAGTGAGGATTAATGACGTTGGTGACAGATTGATTCCCAACGCGGACTGCAGACCATCTTTGATATTAGCAGCTCACGAGGGCATGGCGTCCGCGCATGCCGGCGTTGCAGCTACTGTATCTCTGTTACAACAACGTTACTGGTGGTGCGGTTTATAGAAACAAGCCCGTGCTTATGTTCTTATTTGTGACATTTGCCAGCAGATAAAACCTTCATCTGCGGCGCGTCCACCACAGACTCAGTTGTACATATCTAGTAAACCACTAGGTTGTGTTTATTTAGATCATTGCGGTCCATTTACCTCTGATACTGCGTACAAATACATCTTGGTTGCAGTAAATTCGTGCACACGTTTTCTGTGGGTGTGGCCACAAAGGAGTGTTGATTCCCGTACTGTCATAAAGGATTTGCGTGTCTTTGTTGGAAGTTTTGCATGTGGTACCTTTCATTCTGATCAGGGCCCTGCGTTCGCCTCTAAGGCGTACAAAGAAGCCATGAGAAATTTGGGGGTCCAAGTCAAATTTTCGTCTCCATACCGACCTGAGGGTAATAGTGTAGTGGAGCGAATGAACCGTGACTTAAAGCAATCTTTGACAGCCAGGGTTTTAGGTACTGGCTGGAACTGGCTAGCCCACTTGTATGACGTGCAACGTGCACTAAATAATCTCCCTAGAAGGTCTCTGGGTGGGCGGACCCCATACATGATGCTCTTTGGCATACAAATGTTGTCCCGGACCTTGATGGTCTAGACATGGCGGCGTCGGCCGCACCCTTTGACGTAGATGATCACTGTGCTGTATTGCAGAATCTTCAAGAAGCCAGAGACAGTCTAGCGAAGGAACACGTACCCTCCTCATCTGACGCTGCGCTTCAGGTTCCGGTAGTTGGCTGGCTACCTCGAGTTGGTGATCTGGTCCGTGAGAAGGTGGAGAACAAGAAGGAGTTCGGCCCCTCTTATCGTGCACCAGTTCCAGTGCTTGGAGTACAGGGTACACGAACAGTCATTTTACCTCCACTTCCTGGTCGAAAGGATAACAGGTACATCTCTATTGACAATGTCAAGCTACAGCGAGTGGCCGATTCTTCTTAGTATGACACCGGCGGTTTCTTGCCCTTCGATGCTGAGAAATTCTGTTGTGGCCCAAGCTTCTAACACCGTGCCTGATGTTGCCGTCGAGATGCATACAGTTACTGGTCCTTTATTGCCACCGACACCTGGTGGTCTGCCTGAAGATGTTGAGTATGCTTATCCTGCGGATGTTACATTGCCTGTTTTACAATCCACCACAGTTGCCCCCTCACGAGACTCTTTTGACTCTAATTCGATGACTTCCATTGCCCCGTCCAAAGTTTCGATTTTTGTGGCCTGGTTCAAGACATTTTTTGATTCCCCCTTGGACTTACATTTGGCTAGTACTCATATGTATGTTTTTGTTTATGTCCATTGGCTTTGTGGTAGTGTTTTTTAGACTTATCAATGGACACTACCTGAAAGAAAGATCTACAATTTGACTAATTGATGGAACTTTGGCCCCCCACTCCTCATCACATATCATGAAAAGGGACCAGACTTTTGTGAACATTACCGCCTGGCCTGTACGTGATGGGATCGCTTGGGATGCTGTAAAATTTCAAATTCATGGCCCCACTGAAGTAATTAATGTGCCAAATGTATTTCGTGTTTCTATGGGTGATGTCGTTAAGCAGAACATCCACTCAGATGACTGGGATGTTCAAGCCATAGAGGCTCTGTTTTCTGATTTGAAATATTATGCTGCATTTGATGCTGAGGATTTGTATTTAGACACTGCTAATTATGATGAGCAATTCTGCTATCAACATTATGGCACGCATTTCCTACACAAAGCAAATACGTTTAGAAATTGTGTAAATTATACACAATGGAAACACTTATTTTTTGGATTTCAGTGTGTCAAATCCGGCCTCCTTTTATTTTAAGGTTGTGCCTGAGTCTGCTTCTAAAGTTAGACTGACACACACCAAATTATTGTATTTCAAGTCCTTTATGGACGAGTTGGCAATTGGAGAATATGATCTGTGGAAAGCTACTATCGATCTTAAATCGGTTTGGGGTTCTAAACCGTGGCAGGTTCAGGGAACAGAAGCTTTGCATCGTGCCTGTCTTATCCCGAATCACACGTTATTTTTATATTTCGTCAATTTTTCAGACCACCTGTTTTGGATTGGCTACTACTAAAAAATTAAATTCTCCTTCCATTCCGGATCTGGGTGCTTATCCTAATTGGGGTAATCATACAGATCTGTCCCTTGCTACGTTGCAGACATACGTTTCTAACACATCCTTCAATATTTCTGAATTGAATCCAGAAGGGTGGTTGGTGTGGCAGACGAGTTCGGATTCCTGTCAACATCGGTTTCTTGGTTTAAAGCAGGGGTATACACAGGTTCGTGTTGCCCCCCGTTTTGAATCTTCTCACACTGTAACTACCTACTCAGCTGGGAAGTTATGCCAGTCGTGGCTGCAACATTCCACCTTAGCATCTGTTAAGCTTCATTTATCCAAATTAAACGACAAAATAGATTTTTTTTTTTTTTTTTTTTTTAAAGTTTTTATTGAACAATAATTCGATTACAAGCACGGGCCTACAACCACCAGGGCCGGCCGCTAAGTACAGAATAAAATATACATTTATCAAAGCTGCAGTCGGTTCTCGGGGCTCGGCCCCGTAGTGACTCCGGATAGTTCTAAAGGAACAGGAGACTTAAGTCCAACAAACACAAAAACCTAAAAGAAAAACAAAAGGCGAGGCATAAAGACAAACAGTGCAGGTCAGGCTTCCTCCGGGGAACTCCAGTTCAGACCATTAAGCAGCACGCGAAAGGAAGGAGTACCGGGAGGCTGGGGACGGGGGGGGGGGGGCCAAGGGAAACGAACGTCCATATGTAGTCATTCCAAAAGGTGCCCGGAACCGTCAAGGGTCAGGGGGACATGGCGATATCGGTGTCCACCAGGGGGGGCGTACAGATACCCCCGCGATATGCATTCCATTGCCCCCAGATTCTGCCCCATGCCCCCGGCTTACCACGGGCAACATACACAGTCTTCTCCCTGAACATACACCAGTCCATATTCTCCTTCCATACTGACACGGTGGGCGGCCGCTGGGCACCCCAAAGCTGCGCTATATCTCTCTTGGCAATCATGTTCCCCAGGGCCGCCCACCGAGTCTGAGCTGCGCTATAATCATTGGGCTCCCACACATTCAGGACACAGCGACGCACCTCCGGCAGCAGCACAACCCCAGTGACCTGTCCCATAACCGTATGTACCCGGCGCCAGTAGTCCGCCACCTCGCGGCACTCCCACAGGATATGGAGAAAGGTGGCGCTGAGCCCACAACCCCGCTTACAGAGCCCATCATCGGAATATCCCATCGAGACTAAGCGAGGACCCGTCACATACACCCGGTGAAGAATCTTAAGCTGTACCAACCGGAGACGGGCCGGAATGGCGACCTCCTTGGGGGACGACAGTGCAGACTGCCAGTCCTCGTCGTCCAATTCCACCCCATCCCCCGTCCAAGCCTCCCGAAGGCGCACCAAGAGGTCAGCCCGATGATTAATCAGTTTCTTATAAATTAAAGAAATAGTACTGTCAGGGACATGTCCGTCAAGTATGCGGTCCTCGAGGGGCGAAGAAACCGGGATCTTGGTCCCCTCTCCAAAGACTGAAAGCAGGGCGTGTCGAACTTGGGCATAGCGGAAGAACTCCCTGTCCGTAAGCTCATATTCGGCCTGAAGAGCCGCGAAAGTCTTAACCGCGCCCTTATGCCACAGGTCTCCCACTTTGCTGATACCAATCGTATCCCACTGGTCAAACCCCTTCGTAGTCCAGAGGCTCCCCAGGCAATCGGAGGCAAACAAAGGAGTAGCACATGTCAGTCGCTCACTCCAGCCCGTGGCCGCAGTGGCAGCCCTCCAGGTCCGCACCGCAATCTTGGTAGGACCCGTAAGGGTCCGGCCAGCCGAGCGGGAGTAAAGCGCCCTGTTATAGTCCCCGCCTGGAAGCAGGAACTTGTCCATCTCATACGCCGGATTCAGGCCAGGCGCATACGTGGCATGGTTGATGGCCGAAAGCTGCGCGGCCCAATAATACCTGCGAATGTCGGGAAGCGCGATGCCCCCGTCGTACCAGGGGAGAGTAAGCTTAGCAAGAGCAATACGCGCCCGCCCGTCCCACACCAATCTCCTCTGCAGGCTCTCCACCTCCCGAAAGTAGGCCACTGGGATGACGTCGAAGGAATTCTGGAGTGCATAGAGGAACCTGGGAAGGGACATCATTTTGAACAGCGCGGCCCGACCCAGCGGGGACAGGGGCAGCCTGCACCACCGGGCCGTGTCCTCCCGCAATCGCCGAAGCGGACGCAGGAGATTCTGCTCATAGCGAGCCACCGGGTCCAGCGAAACGTATATCCAGAGGTACTTAAAGCCGCTCAGAGATACCTGGATCGGAAGCCGAGGCGGCAGGAGAGGAGGACCACCGGAGATCGGATAGACGCAGGATTTAGACCAATTGATCGTGAGGCCCGAATTATTCCCAAAGGAAGTCAAAACGTCAAAGAGGAAGTTGAGCGACTGCCGCGGCGAGGTGAGATATAGGAGAATATCGTCCGCATACAGCGAAACCCGATCCTCAAAGCCCGGGGCCCACCGGATCCCTCTAAGCGAGGGCTCCCAGCGGAGCCAAGCCGCGAGTGGCTCCAGGGCGAGAGCAAAGAGCAAAGGGGACAACGGGCATCCCTGCCTCGTGCCCCTGCCGAGGGCAAAGGGCCGAGAGACCCGCCCATTCACCACCACCTGAGCCATGGGTCCCGTGTAAAGAAGCTTCACCCAGCCAATAAATCCTTCCCCAAAGCCAAACTTAGCCAAGACAGCCCAGAGGAATGGCCACTCGATGGTGTCAAAAGCCATCGTGGCATCCAGAGAAACCAGCACGGCCGGTTCGGAGAGGAGCTCCGCCCTGGCAAGGGCGCCGTGAAGACGCCGCAAGTTAAGAGCGGTGTTACGATGCGGGATGAATCCGCATTGGTCCGGATGAATAAGATCGCACACGACGCTCAACAGACGATTGGCAAGGACTTTCGCCAGGACCTTAGGCTCCGCATTTAGCAGTGAAATAGGCCGGTAAGAAGTACAGCGGTCTCGCGGCTTGTCCTCCTTGGGGATAACGACTATCGTGGCCAAACGCTGGTCGGCCGGGAGGGAACCCGCCGCCAGAGACTCACGGAACATGCGACTGAGGAAGGGCGCAAGCTTGTCAGGGCGCAATTTATATAGCTCAATGGGCAGACCGTTGGGACCCATAGCCTTGCCCGAGCGAAGGGAGCGGATCGCGGTCGCTATTTCATCCGCCGACAAGGGGGCGTCCAGCCGCTCACGGTCTTCAACGGACAGGCCGGGCAAGGCGATATCCCTCAAAAGAAGGCGAGAGTCGTCCTCATCCCTGTCAGTCACTGGGGAGTACACAGCCCGGAGGTGGTCGGCAAAACATTCCACAATCTCGTCAGGCTCCGTCACACACACACCATCCGCAGCACGCAACTCCGGGACCACACGATTCACTCTCTCCTTCCTGTCCAGCCACGCGATCAACTTCCCCGCCTTGTCCCCGGCATCGTACAGTCGACCCTGCTGCTCCCTATACATAGTTTTGGCCGCGTCAGTGACCAGGGACCCATACTCAAACTGTTTCAGGCTGAGGGCATGAAGCCCGTCCGGAGTGACATTCGCCTCCAAGGCCGACTCCAGCCCCACGATGTCAGTCTCCAGCCTCACCACTGCCTCACTCTTGACCCTCTTAGCCACCACTATCTGGGAAAGGGCGTGTCCGCGGATCACGGTTTTAAAGGCTTCCCACAGGGACATTGCAGACGACACCGACCCCTCGTTATCCAGGAAGTATTGGTCCATAGCCTTGACCAGGCTGTCACGAGTCGTAGGGTCTCGCAGGTACCATGGGTTAATGGGAGCGATCCGCCCTGCAGACCGCGGCCCGGTGTCGAAAAGAAGCCACAGCGGAGAATGGTCGGAGATACCCCGCGCCAGGTGCCTGACCTCACGAATCCGACCAGTCTGCGCCGCGGGCATAAGGAAGTAGTCTAACCTAGAGAGACTCCCATGCGCCCCCGAGTGAAAGGTGAATTGACATTGGGTCGGATGCATTAATCTCCAACTATCCACCAGGCCGAAGGTATCCAGCATCCCACCCAGCCATGTCTGGGCAGCGGGGAGGGTCCTTGGTGGGTGACGATCCAGTTCCCCCGAAACCACAGAATTAAAGTCCCCGCCCATGAGCAGGAGGCTGTCCGGAAGGTCAAGCAGCATTCGACCCAAGTCAGTGAAGGTGGAGTTCTGGAGGCCCGGGGGGACGTAAACTGAAACCAGGGCAAGGGGCTGCCCCTCCCACCTCCCAATCAAGCACACATAGCGCCCTCTGTCATCCGAGACTATCTTAGTGATCTCCACCGGAAGTGAGGTTCGCAGGAGAATGCCCACCCCCCTGGAACCAGTTGTGAAACCAGAATGGGCCACGAGGCGGTATCCCCCCCTGTTCATTGCATGACAAACATTACCAACCAGATGCGTCTCCTGGAGAAACACCACATCAGGAGTCAAACGACGCAAATATTGCAGTACTACACCCCGCTTGATACGGTCCCCCAACCCACTGACGTTCCATGACATAAGCCTCAACCCGTCCCCCCCCATCCCCCCCAATAGATCAAGGGTCCCCCAGCCTGCAGCACAGTTCCCAAATGTGGACAAAAATCAGTACCTCGCCCTGTAAACAAAAAACACACAGCAAAACAACCCCACCTCCCCCCCAACCCCACCCCAGGACCAACTCCCCCCACCCTGCACCCCTGCGGGCCAAAAAACCCCCCCAACTTGCAGTGTGCCTGTCGCCCCTCTAACCCCATTCTACGAAAAGACCCCAGAGGAGGTAAGGGACCCGTCCCCGCCCGCCCCCCTCACTGGTCCTGGTTAAACACAATATGCAAGTGAAATAAGACCCGACTGTACAGTGCAAAACGGCAAAGTCAAGGACCAAAAGTCATTCTAAAGGGGACCCGTCACCCGCGGTGCCCGCAGAGGGTCCGGGACGGCCACCTCCGTCCGGCAGAGAGTCCAGCCAGTCACTTGCAGCCACGGGAGAATCAAAAAAGGCTGTCCGATCCCCATGTTCCACTCGGAGTTTTGCAGGGTAGAGCATCGAATACTTTAGGCCCAGCTCGCGGAGACGACGCTTCACCCCTTGGAATCCCATCCGTTGTTTCTGGACCAGTTGCGTGAAGTCCGGATAAAAATTGATGGTCGAGTTCTCATGACGAACCGGGCCGTGGGTCCGTGAGGCCTGCAGAATAGCGTCGCGGTCCCTGTGGTAGAACAGTTTGGCCACGATAGGCCTCGGGGGGGCCCCCGGCCGTGGCCGACCGCCCGGAACTCGATGGGCCCGCTCCACGGCAAAGAACTTACTTAGGCCAGCCGGGGACAACTGTTTCAGGATAAGTTCCTCGACCACGAGGTCAACCGGGCGGCCGTCAGAGGACTCCGGTACACCTATGACGCGGATGTTGTTGCGTCGGGCCCGTCCCTCGAAGTCCTCAAGCCGCCGGGCCATATGATCGTTGACCACCCTGATGTCTCCAAGCGCGGCCCGCAGATCCGACACCTCCGCACCGAGGGTGGAGGTCCGTGTGTCGAGAGCCTGGACCCTCTCGTTAGTTTTGGAGAGGTCGGCCCGGATCAGGGTGACATCAATCGCGACAGTGTCAATCTTACGGGCCAGGGCCTCATATTGCGTCGCGATGGTTTCCCTAATGCCCTCAATGGCGCCCATAATGTCCTGCAGGGATAGTTCCGTAGAGACGGTCGCGCCTCCCTCCGCAGTATCCGAGGGGGGGCCAGCAGCGCCAGAGGGCCCCCTGCCCTGGGTGTATCGGTCCATGTTATTGCTCTGGACTGCTCCCCCGCGGAGGGAAGCCTTGGTCTTGCGGCCCTCGGGACCCCCTTTGCCCCCCATGTGAACACGGTCACTCAAGGGGACACCCAATCAAGAGGTGTAAGGGCACCAGCAAGAAGACCACAAAATGTCGGTATAGGGGGTCCGAGGCGATAGGCACTCTAGTAGCAGGTGAAAGAAAACCTCATTCAGAGGCCCAGGAAGCACCTCGCCACCCCGAGCGCAGCCCCCTGCCGGTCTCCTGAAGTGCAAAACCGAAACCGAAAGTGGTGGATCGGCAACTGGCACCGCGCTGAAGCCGCTGTTGTTCAATTGCAGCCCGGCCCCTCGGGTCACCTTCACCCCGGTCACCTCCGTCGGGTGGGTCCCAAAAGTTCCGACGGCGACAACTCAGGATTCCCAGGTCCGATTTGAGTTTTGAAAAGAGATATATGCTCAGCTGGTCTTTATCTCCCAGATTCCATAAGCCACGTCAGGATATTCTCAGGATAGATTCCGAGGAGCAGAGAGGGTCCGGGGAGCCCTGTGCTCACGCGACCATCTTGGATGCGCGCTAGGCTCCTCCGACAAAATAGATTTGAATGATTTTGTTAAGGGTTCTGCGGTTGGCAGGTCCAAAAGATGGGTATATGCTATTTACAACGAAGTTTGGAAGCTGTCACAGATTGAGGCTGCATCCAGATTACGTGCTATTGATCAAGTCAATATGGAAAAAGTGTTGGCTGTCATAGATAATAGCATTAACACCCTGTCATCCAGAATTTATACCTTGGATAATATTGTTTCATCTGTGGTAGACATTGTGCAGGATGATTTGTCTGTATTGTATCATGGTCAAAATCAATTGCGTTCTATTATGCAGTTTGCATGGACGTTGCAAACGTTGAAGGCTGGGAAAGTCCCTTGGGATTACATGAACACTTCCTCTTTGTTCCTTCCTTTTAATTTAACTGCAAAACAACAGTTCATGTCCATGAAAGATGTTACATACTCATTACTGCACATTGAGAAATTAGAACCTTTACCTTTCTCTGTTGCTGAATTAAATTCCGCTGTGTGGCTTATACATAGGTTGATCACATTACCGTTCCCTCTGTTTAAGTTCAGTTCGTGAATGAAACATTATGCCCTTGGCAGATATGAACAACTTGGTACTGCCTTCCTGCACGAAGTTTGGTCACTCCCATTCATGTATAGATGTGTGAGAGACGGAAAGGAGGTATACTTGAAAGGTGAAGAGTGCACTTCCACTCCGGATCACTCGGTAGTGTGTAGGCACATTCAATTGCATGGTGCATGTAATGTGCACGCCCCCAATTTAGCTTGTGTCCTGAAAGGGATCCCTGTGTCAGTTATAACACCGTCTTTTACGCTGCTTGCTAACGGTAGTTATTTGCTATTAAATAATGAAGCTTGCTGTGGGATGTTAGTGGGAATTCCATAGATAGTGACTGTATCACAGAGAGCAGTTTGCTGTAATAACGTCCTTTTCCCACCCCCACATGGACGGCTTGATGTATCCATCTGACCTTCCATTCCAACCTTGAAAGCAGAGTTCAATAAGATGAGCAGAATAAGGGTTCTATTGTCTCAAAAAGAAGTCGCGTTGACTTCCTCCCGGGAAACATTTGTCCTTCACGTAGCAAACAGGTGCACTGAGGTGCAAGCGCTTTTGAATACTGATCTCCCACTTCATTTTGGGACCCTGATTCAGACTATCTTTAATGCCTCGTCAACAAGTGGCCTGGCTCATTTTTTTTAAAATTGTGGGCTCCGGCCTCGTGACCTCCTTTCAAACTATTTTTGGTGTGGTCCAGGCATTTTTTCATTCTATTTTCTCCAGCGTCTTCGGAGGTCTCCCTTTACTTCTCGCCCTCGTAGCTGGGGTACGTTTGTTGATCTGCGCACTACGCTATGGACGCACAACTTGCGTCTCACGACAGCAGGTCCCGGCTGTTACATCTTCGTAACCGGATGCTTGAATACTATGGAACTTTACCACTGGCGACCTTAAGCATAGCGTATGGATTGTCCTTCCGGTTTCCCTACTTTACTTGTGTACAGCCCGTCTTTTATTGCCTAGATTGTCCATTCCAATGGGCTCTGGATTTGTGTCTGTCGAACTCGGTGTCTCCTGCCCCGGATTATGATCGGCTAATGAGCCTCTTAGTGGCTCATGAGTAGCACTGTTCTGGCGTTGGGATTATGGCCTTTGGAGCAGCACATGGAGTCCTTGGGAATTGGGACATTGGAACGGCTGCGACTGAATTCTTAGCGAGAAGTTATCTTGAAGAGTATGCCAGTTGTCCTCGAATGGTGCTAGAGGCTCCGGTGGTCGAGGAGCATGCATGTTCCTTCCCCGTGCTGACCTGGTTGGCAGATAATTTTGCAGAACGTTCCAATGAATTATTCCTTGGAAGCTGTTGCAACTTATTGTGCTTATACATTGATGGATTGACTATCTTGCACCTTCATTTCGTCATACATCCTTCAATGATGTTTTTTTTTTATCCTTTCAATGGGTTTTTTTTCAATCCTTTTTAATTTTTTTCTTTGTTTTTTCTCTTCGAACTTTTTCACTTATCTTATATAGACTTACAGTGCATGCCCTTGGTTCCGTTCTATCAAACTTGAACTCTGCGTTCTTGCAAATGCGCCCCTACTGGTTAGTGGTCCGATCAAGGGGGGGTGTAGTGAAGATCGTTATCTATATATGTACAATGCTAAGTTAGCACAACAGCGTTAGATGTTAGAAAGCCATCTTGCCGCTTTTCCTGCTTTTGCACACGACACTGTAGTCACATGTTATTAAATTGAGAAATGCTTGCTCGACTTTGCTTCACATGAGAACTGTCTGTTGTTCACATCCCAAACAGTGAGCAGCGACCTTGGTCTGCACATCGTGTAAAGAAACAGTCTGGGTCGCTAGATGGTGCATGTTTTTGGGTTCAGGTTGATCGGTCCACTATTAAGCCATAACACGCATGCAGCTGCGAATACCTGAAAGTCGGGTGCTTTTAATATTGCAGTTGCATGTTTTTCATTACATTCGGAAGAAGAGCTTTCCCAGGAGCAGAGCCTAGCTGATCCTGTGATGTGATCTCACTGAGCTGATCTTTACGGTATGGGGTTCCCCAGTCAAGCCTAGAGACCTTCTATTAGTCTAATAATAATAATATTAGTTTGTTAGTGAAAGGAAGGTGGCTGAGATCCACTGTCATTTTAGAAGGATTACTCCTTTCATCTTCTAAGATATTGTAACTATGCTGATGGTTTTGATCTTAATCATTTGTCTGCTTATGTTAGCCAAAGTACTGCATCTTAGGACACGAGGTCTATAAAATAAACCATTTAAACTTTACCGTGTCTCTGTTTATTCGGTTGTGGACTGATATGAGAATAATTACGAACTGGTATTTCTGATTCCCACCATTCCTGAGAATACTCTAAGTCGCTTGTTCTGGGTTGTCTATACATTGGGACCGCCGAGATAATACTCGGATAACGAATGGGACACTGATGCTGGTCGGATAAGGGGTTCTGGGTTTTGAGGTGAGTTTTTGGTACACCACAATTCACTGAGGTCCTGGTTTCCTGTGCATAGTTCTGTGCATAAGCAGAATCCCTGCAACACCCTTACACTGCCCGAACACCACTGCACTGCCCTAAACCCTGAAACCCCAGCCCCAGCACGACCACCTACACTGCCCAAACACCACTGCACTGCCCTAAACCCTGAAACAGCAGCCTCCAGCACGACCCCCTACACTGCCCGAACACCACTGCACTGCCCTAAACCCTGAAACACCACCCCCAGCATGACCCCCTACACTGCCTGAACACCACTGCTCTGCCCTAAACCCTGAAACACCACCCCCAGCACGACCCAGAAACACCACCCCCAGCACGACCCCCTACACTGCCCCAACACCACTGCACTGCGCTATACCCTGAAACACCACCCTCAGCACAACCCCCTACACTGCCCGAACACCACCACCCTAAACCCTGACACCACCTCCGCACAACCCCCTACACTGCCCGAACAACACTGCACTGCCCTAAACCCTGAAACACCATCCCCAGCACGAACACCTATACTGCCCGAACACCACTGCACTGCCAAAACCCTGAAACACCACCCCCAACATGACCCCCTATATTGCCCAAACAAAGCACTTCCTCCTACACTACCCAAACACACCTGCACTTACCTAAACCTAAAACACTACCCCCAGCAGTGCCCCCTACACTACCCAAACACCACTGCACTACCCTAAACCCTAAAGCACTACCCCCAGCAGTACCTCCTACACTACCCAAACACCACTGCACTACCCTAAACCCTAAAACACTACACTCAGCATAAACCCCTACACTTCCCAAACACCACTGCACTACAATTAACCCTAGAACTCTACCCCCAGCACAACCCCCTATACTACACAAACACCACTGCACTACCCTAAACCCTAAAACACTCCCCCAGCATCACTCCCTACACTACCCAAACACCACTGCACTACCATAAGCCCTAAAACACTACCCCCAGCAGTACCCCCTACACTACCCAAACACCACTGCACTACCCTAAACCGTAAAACACTACACTCAGCATAACCCCATACACTTCCCAAACACCACTGCACTACAATTAACCCTGGAACTCTACCCCCAGCACAACCCCCTATACTACACAAACACCACTGCACTACCCTAAACCCTAAAACACTCCCCCCAGCATCACTCCCTACACTACCCAAACACCACTGCACTACCATAAGCCCTAAAACACTACCCCAGCACTACCCCCTACACTACCCAAACACCACTGCACTACCCTAAACTTTAAGACACTACCACCAGCATGACCCCCTACACTACCCAAACACTACTGCACTACCCTAAATTTACCCCCAGCACGACCCACTATACTACCCGAACACCACTGTACTGCCCTAAACCCTGAAACACCACCACCAGCATCACCCCCTACACTGCCCGAACATCACTGCACTGCAATAAATCCTGAAACACCACCCTCAGCACGATCCCCTACACTGCCCGAACAACACTGCACTGCCCTAAACCCTAAAACACTACCCCCAACAGTACCCCCTACACTACGCGAACACAACTGCCCTACACTAAACCCTAAAACACGACCCCCAGCACCCCTCCCTACACCCAACCGAACACCACTGAACTACCCTAAACCCTAAACCTCTACCCCCAGCATGACCCCCTACACCACCCGAACACCACTGCACTGCACTGCCCTAAACCCTAAAACTCCACCCCCAGCAAGACCCCCTACACTGCCCAAACACCACTGCCCTAAACCCTAAAATACTACCTCCAGCACGACCACCTACACTGCCCGAACACCACAGTACTGCCAAAAAACCTAGAACACACCACACCCAGCATGACCCCTATACTGCTGGAACACCACTGCACTGCCCTAAATCCTAAAACACCACCACTAGCACAACCCCCTACACTGCCGGAACACCACTGCACTGCCCTAAACCCTAAAACACTAGCCCCAGCACGACCCCCTACACTGCCGGAACAGCACTGCACTGCCCTAAAGCCTAAAACATCACACCCAGCACAACCCCCTACCCTGCTGGAACACCATTGCACTGCACTAAACCCTAAAACACCACCCCCAGCACGTCCCCCTACACTGCCAGAAAAGCACTGCACTGCCCTAAACCCTGAAACACCACCCCCGCACAACCCCCTACACTGCCAGAACACCACTGCTCTGCCCTAAACCCTAAAACACCAACCCCCTGCATGACCCCCTACACTGCCCGAACACCACTGCACTGCCCTAAACCCTAAAACACTACCACCAGTAGTAACCCCAACACTACCCAAACACCACTGCACTACCCTAAGCCCTAAAACACTACACCCAGCATAACCCCCTACACTACCCAAACACCACTGCACTACATTAAACCCCAAAACACTACCCCCAGCACTACCCCATACACTGCCGGTACACTACTGCACTGCCCTAAACCCTAAAACAGCACCCCCAGCATGACCCCCTACACTGCCGCAACACCACTGCACTGCCTTAAACCTTAAAACACCACCCCAGCACAACCCCCTACACTGCCCGAACACCATTGCTCTGCCCTCCTAAACCCTAAAGCACCATCCCCAGCACAACCCCCTACATTGCCTGAACACCACTGCACTGCCAAAAACCCTAGAACACACCACACCCAGCATGACCCCTATACTGCTGGAACACCACTGCACTGCCCTAAATCCTAAAACACCACCAATAGCACAACCCCCTACACTGCCGGAACACCACTGCACTTCCCTAAACCCTAAAACACTAGCCCCAGCACGACCCCCTACACTGCCGGAACAGCACTGCACTGCCCTAAACCCTAAAACATCACACCCAGCACAACCCCCTACCCTGCTGGAACACCATTGCACTGCACTAAACCCTAAAACACCACCCCCAGCACGTCCCCCTACACTGCCAGAAAAGCACTGCACTGCCCTAAACCCTGAAACACCACCCCCGCACAACCCCCTACACTGCCAGAACACCACTGCTCTGCCCTAAACCCTAAAACACCAACCCCCTGCATGACCCCCTACACTGCCCGAACACCACTGCACTGCCCTAAACCCTAAAACACTACCACCAGTAGTAACCCCGACACTACCCAAACACCACTGCACTACCCTAAGCCCTAAAACACTATACCCAGCATAACCCCCTACACTACCCAAACACCACTGCACTACATTAAACCCTAAAACACTACCCCCAGCACTACCCCATACATTGCCGGAACACTACTGCACTGCCCTAAACCCTAAAACAGCACCCCCAGCATGACCCCCTACACTGCTGCAACACCACTGCACTGCCTTAAACCTTAAAACACCACCCCAGCACAACCCCCTACACTGCCCGAACACCATTGCTCTGCCCTCCTAAACCCTAAAACACTAGACCCAGCACCACCCCCTACACTGCCGGAACAGCACTGCACTGCCCTAAACCCTAAAACACCACACCGAGCATGACCCCCAACACTGCCGGAACACCACTGCACTGCCCTAAACCCTAAAATACCACCCCCAGCACGTCCCCCTACACTGCCAGAAAAGCACTGCACTGCCCTAAACCCTGAAAACCACCCCCAGCACGACCCCCTACACTGCACGAACACCACTGCTCTGCCCTAAACCCTAAAACACCAACCCCCTGCATGACCCCCTACACGGCCCGAACACCACTGCACTGCCCTAAACCCTAAAACACTACCCCCAGTTGTAACCCCTACACTACCCAAACACCACTGCTCTACCCTAAGCCCTAAAACACTACACCCAGCATATCCCCCTACAGTACCCAAACACCACTGCACTACACTAAACCCTAAAACACTACCCCCAGCACTATCCCATACACTGCTGGAACACTATGGCACTGCCCTAAACCCTAAAACACCACCCCCAGAATGACCCCCTTTACTGCCAGAACACCACTGCACTGCCCTAAACCCTAAAACACCACCCCAGCACAACCCCCTACACTGACGAACACCACTGCTCTGCCCTAAACCCTAAAACACCAACTTCCTGCACGACCCCCTACACTGCCTGAACACCACTGCCCTGACCTAAACCCTAAAACACCACCCCCAGCACGACACCCTACACTGCCCGAACACCACTGCACTGCCCTAAACCCTATAACACCACCCCAGCATGACCCCCTATACTGCCCGAACACAACTGCACTGCCATAAACACTGAAACACCACCCGCGCACGACCCCTACTCTGCACGAACACCACTGCACTGCCCTAAACCCTGAAACACCACCCCCAGCACGACCCCTTACACTACCCAAACACCACTGCACAGCCCTAAACCCTGAAACACCACTCCCAGCACGACCCCCTACTCTGCCCGAACACCACTGCACTGCCCTAAACCCTGAAATACCAACCCCAGCATGACCCCCTACACTGCCTGAACACCACTGCCCTAAACCCTAACACCACCCCCAACCCAACCCCCTACACTGCCTGAACACCACTGCACTAAACCCTGAAACACCACCCCCAGCATGACACCCTACACTGCCGGAACATCACTGCACTGCCCTAAACCCTGAAACACCACCCCCAGCATGACCCCCTACACTACCCAAACACCACTGCACTAACCTAAACCCTAAAACACTACCACCAGCAGTACCCCTACACTACCCAAACACCCCTGCACTACCCTAAATTCTAAAACAATGTCCCCAGCAGTACCCCCTACACTACTCAAACACCACTGCACCGCCCTAAACCCTAAAACACAACACCCAGCAGTACCCCTGCATTACGCAAACAGTACTGCACTTCCCTAAACCCTAAAAAACTATCCCCAGCAGTACCCCCTACACCACCCAAACACAACTGCCCTACACTAAACCCTAAAACACTACCCCCAGCAGCATTCCCTACACTTCCCGAACACCACTGAACTACCCTAAACCCTAAAACTATACCCCCAGCATGACCCCCTACACTACCCGAACACCACTGCACTGCCCTAAACCCTAAAATACTACCTCCAGCACGACCCCCTACACTGCCCAAACACCACTGCCCTAAACCCTAAAACACTACCTCCAGCACGACCCCCTACTCTACCTGAACACCACTTTACTACCCTCAACCCTGAAACACTAACCCCATCACGACCCCTTACAATACCAGAACACCACTGCCCTGCCCCATACCCTAATAAAATACCCCCAGCACGACACCCGACACCACCCAAACACCCCTGTGCTGCCCTAAACCCTAAATCTATCCCCAGCACGAACCCCTACACTACCCAAACACCACTGCACTACCCTAAACCCTAAAACACTACCCCAGCACGACCCACTACACTACCCTAACACCACTGCACTACCCTAAACACTAAATCACTACCTTCAGCATGATCCCCTACACTACCAAAACACCACTGCACTACTATAAAACACTAAAACACTACCCCCAGCACGACCCCCTACACTACCGAAACACGACAGCTCAACCATAAACCCTGAAACACCAGCCTCAGCACGACCCCCTACACTGCCCGAACACCACTGCACTGCCCTTAACCCTGAAACACCAACCCCAGCACGACTCTCTACATTTCCCGAACACCACTGCTCTGCCCTAAACCCTGAAACACCAGCACCAGCACGACACCCTACACTGCCCGAAGACAACTGCACTGCCCTAATCCCTAAAACACCAGCCCCAGCACAAAACCATACACTGCCCGAACACCACTGCACTGCCCTAAACCCTGAAACACCAGCCCCAGCACGACCCCTACAGTGCCCGAACACCACTGCACTGCCCTAAACCCTGAAACACCACCTCAACACAACCCCCTACACTGCCCAAACACCATTGCTCTGCCCTCCTAAACCCTAAAACACTAGACCCAGCACGACCCCCTACACTGCCGGAACAGCACTGCACTGCCCTAAACCCTAAAATACCACCCCCAGCACGTCACCCTACACTGCCAGAAAAGCACTGCACTGCCCTAAACCCTGAAACACCACCCCAGCACAACCACCTACACTGCCCAAACACCACTGCTCTGACCTAAACCCTAAAACACCAACCCCCTGCACGACCCCCTACACTGCCCAAACACCACTGTACTGCCCTAAACCCTAAAACACTACCCCCAGTTTTAATCCCTACACTACCCAAACACCACTGCTCTACCCTAAGCCCTAAAACACTACACCCAGCATATCCCCCTACAGTACCCAAACACCACTGCACTACACTAAACCCTAAAACACCACCCCCAGAATGACCCCCTATACTGCCAGAACACCACTGCACTGCCCTAAACCCTAAAACACCACCCCAGCACAACCCCCTTCACTGACGAACACCACTGCTCTGCCCAAACCCTAAAACACCAACTCCCTGCACGACCCCCTACACTGCCTGAACACCACTGCCCTGGCATAAACCCTAAAACACCACCCCCAGCACGACGCCCTACACTGCCCGAACACCACTGCACTGCCCTAAACCCTATAACACCACCCCAGCATGACCCCCTATACTGGTCGAACACAACTGCACTGCCATAAACACTGAAACACCTAACCGCCCACGACCCCTACTCTGCACGAACACCACTGCACTGCCCTAAACCCTGAAACACCACCCCCAGCACGACCACCTACACTGCCCGAACACCACTGCACTGCCCTAAACCATGAAAAACCACCCCCAGCACGACACCCTACTCTGCCCGAACACCACTGCACTGCCCTAAACCATGAAACACCACCCCTAGCACGACCCCCTACACTGCCTGAACACCACTGCACTGGGCTACACCCTGAAACACCACCCTCCACAATGACCCCCTACACTGTCCGAACACCACTGCACTGCCCTAAACCCTGAAACACCAGCCCCGGCACTACCCCCTACACTGCCCAAACACCACTGCACTGCCCTAAACCCTGAAACACCACCCCCAGCACCACTCCCTACACTGCCTGACCACCACTGCACTGCCCTTAACCCTGAAACACCACCCCAGCATGACCCCCCATACTGCCCGAACACCACTACTCTGCCCTAAACCCTGAAACACCACCCCCATTATGACCCTGAAACACCACCTCAGCACGAACCCCTACACTGCCCAAACACCACTGCATTGCCCTAAACCCTGAAAAACCATCCCCAGCACGAACCCCTATACTGTTCGAACACCACTGCACTGCCCTAAACCCTGAAGCACCAGCCCCAGCACGACATCCTACACTGCCCGAACACCACTGCACTGCCCTAAACCCTGAAACTCCAGCCCCAGCACAACACCCTACACTGCCCAAACACCACTGCACTGCCCTAAACCCTGAAACACCAGCCCCAGCACTACCCCCTACACTGCCCGATCACCACTGCACTGCCCTAAACCCTGAAACACCAGCCCCAGCACGACCCCCTACACTGCCCGAACACCACTGCACTGCCCTAAACCTTGAAACACCAGCCCCAACATGACCCCCCCCACTGCCCGAACATCACTGCATTGGCCTAATCCCTGAAACACCACCCTCAGAATGACCCCCTTCACTGCCTGAACACCACTGCACTGCCATAAACCCTGAAACACCACCCCCAGCATGACCCCCTACACTGCCCGAACACCACTGCACTGCCCTTTACCCTGAAACACCACCCCAGTATGACCCCCCACACTGCCCGAACACCAAGGCTCTGCCCTAAACCCTGAAACACCATCACTAGCACGAACCCCTATACTGCCCGTACACCATTGCACTGCCCTAAACACTGAAATACCATCACCAGCACGACCAACTACACTGCCCGAACACCACTGCACTGCCCTAAACCCTGAAACACCATCCCCTACACTGTCCGAAGAAAACACTTCCCTCTAAAATGCACAAACACCACTGCACTACCGTAAACCCTAAAATACTACCCCAAGCATGACCCCTACACTACCCAAACACTACTGGACTACCCTAAACCCTATAACACTACCACCAGAAGTACCCCCTACACTACCCAAACACCACTGCACAACCCTAAACCCTAAAACACTACGCCCAGCAGTGTCCCCTATACTAACCACACACCACTGCAATACCCTAAACCCTTAAACACTAACCCCAGCAGTACCCCCTACACTACCCAACCCCCAATGCACTACTCTAAACCCTAAACCCTAAAACACTACCCCCAGCATGACCACTGCACTGCTCTAAACCATAACACTCTACCCCCAGCACGACCGCCTATACTACACAAACACCACTGCACTACCCTAAACCCTAAAACACTCCCCCAGCACCACTCCCTACACTACACAAACACCACTGCACTATCCTAAACCCTAAAACACTATCCCCAGCACGACCTGCTACACTACCCAAACACCACTGCACTGCCCTAAACTCGAAAACACTACCCCCAGTGAAACCCCCTACACTACTCAAATACCACTGCACTACCCTAAACCTACCCCCAGCACAACCCCTACACTACCCAAACACCACTGCACTGTCCTAAACCCTGAAACACCGTCCCCAACACAACCCCCTACATTGCCCGAACAGCACTGCACTGCTCTAAACCCTGAAACACCACCCCCAGCAAGATCCCCTACACTGCCCCAAAACCACTGCACTGCCCGAAACCCTGAAACACCATTCCCAGCACGACCACCTACACTGCCCGAACACCACTGTACTGCCCTAAACTCTAAAACACCATGCCCAGCATGACCCTCTACATTGCCTGAACACCACTGCACTGCCCTAAACCCTAGAACACACCACACCCAGCACGACCCCCTACTCTGCTGGAACACCACTGCACTGCCCTAAACCCTAAAACACCATCACCAGCACAACCCCCTACACTGCCGGAACACCACTGCACTGCCCTAAACCCTAAAACACTATCCCCAGCATGACCCCCTACACTGCCGGAACAGCACTGCACTGCCCTAAACACTAAAGCACAACACCCAGCACGACCCCCTACTCTTCCGGAACACCACTGTACTGCCCCAAACCCTAAAACACCACCCCAGCACGTCCCCCTACACTGCCAGAAAAGCACTGCACTGCCCTAAACCATGAAACACCACCCCCAGCATGAGCCCCTACACTACCCAAACACCACTGCACTACCTTAAACTCTAAAACACTACCCCCAGCAAGACTCACTACACTACCCAAACACCAGTGCACTACCCTAAACCAAAAAACACTACCCCCAGCACGACCCCATTCACTACACAAACACCACTGCACTACCCTAAACCCTAAAGCACTACCTCCAGCATGACCCCTTAACTACCCAAAGACCACGGTACTACCCTAAACCCTAAAACACTATCCCCAGCATGACCCCCTACACTACCTAAACACCACTGCACTACCCTAAACCCTAAAACACTACCCCTAGCATGACCCCCTACACTACCCAAAGACCGCTGCACTACCCTAACCCTAAACCACGACCCCCTAAACTACACAAACACTGCTGCACTACCCTAAACCCTAAAACACTACCCCCAGCTCGACCCCCTATACTATACAAACACCATTGCACAACCTTAAAGCCTAAAACACTGCTCCCTACACTACACAAACACCACTGCACTCCCCTAAACTCTAAAACACTATCCCCAGCAGTACCCCCTACACTACCCAAACACCACTGCACTACGCTAAACCCTAAAACACTATCCCCAGCAGTACCCCCTACACTACACAAACACCACTGCAATACCCTAAAGCACTACCCCCAGCATGACCCCTACACTACCCAAACACCACTGCACTACCCTAAACCTTAAAAAGCTACCCCCAGCATGACCCCCTACACTACCCAAACACCACAGCACTACCCTAAACCCTACATCTACCCCCAGCACGATCCCCTACACTACCCAAACACCACTGCACTTCCCTAAACCCTAAATCTACCCTCAGCATGACCCCCTACACTACCCAAACACCACTGCAGTACCCTAAACTCTAAAACACTACCCCCAGCACGACCCCCTACACTACACAACCACCACTGCACTACCCTAAACCCTAAATCACTACCCCCAGCACGACCCCCTGCACTACATGAACACCACTGCACTGCCCTAAACTCTAAAACACTACCCCAGCACGACCCCCTACACTGCCCGATCACCACTGCACTACCCTAAACCCTGACACCACCCCCAGCATGACCCCCTACACTGACCAAACACCACTGCACTGCCCTAAACCCTGAAACACCATCACTAGCATGAACCCCTATACTGCCCGTTCACCATTGCACTGCCCTAAACCCTGAAATACCACCACCAGCACGACCAACTACACTGCCCGAACACCACTGCACTGCCCTAAACCCTGAAACACCATCCCCTACACTGTCCGAAGAAAACACTTCCCTCTAAACTGCACAAACACCACTGCACTACACAAAACCCTAAAATACTACCCCAAGCATGACCCCTACACTACCCAAACACCACTGGACTACCCTAAACCCTATAACACTACCACCAGAAGTACCCCCTACACTACCCAAACACCACTAGACAACCCTAAACCCTAAAACACTACGCCCAGCAGTGCCCCTATACTAACTACACACCACTGCAATACCCTAAACCCTTAAACACTACCCCCAGCAGTACCCCCTACACTACCCAACCACCAATGCACTACTCTAAACCCTAAACCCTAAAACACTACCCCCAGCATGACCCACTACACTACCCAAACACCACTGCACTGCTCTAAACCATAACACTCTACCCCCAGCACGACCGCCTATACTACACAAACACCACTGCACTACCCTAAACCCTAAAACACTCCCCCAGCACCACTCCCTACACTACACAAACACCACTGCACTACCCTAAACCCTAAAACACTATCCCCTGCACGACCTGCTACACTACCCAAACACCACTGCACTGCCCTAAACTCGAAAACACTACCCCCAGTGAAACCCCCTACACTACTCAAATACCACTGCACTACCCTAAACCTACCCCCAGCACAACCCCTACACTACCCAAACACCACTGCACTGTCCTAAACCCTGAAACACCATCCCCAGCACAACCCCCTACATTGCCCGAACAGCACTGCACTGCTCTAAACCCTGAAACACCACCCCAGCATGATCCCCTACACTGCCCCAAAACCACTGCACTGCCCCAAACCCTGAAACACCATCCCCAGCACGACCACCTACACTGCCCGAACACCACTGTACTGCCCTAAACTCTGAAACACCATGCCCAGCACGACCCTCTACATTGCCTGAACACCACTGCACTGCCCTAAACCCTAGAACACACCACACCCAGCACGACCCCCTACACTGCTGGAACACCACTGCACTGCCCTAAACCCTAAAACACCATCACCAGCACAACCCCCTACACTGCCGGAACACCACTGCACTGCCCTAAACCCTAAAACACTATCCCCAGCATGACCCCCTACACTGCCGGAACAGCACTGCACTGCCCTAAACACTAAAGCACAACACCCAGAACGACCCCCTACTCTTCCGGAACACCACTGTACTGCCCCAAACCCTAAAACACCACCCCCAGCACGTCCCCCTACACTGCCAGAAAAGCACTGCACTGCCCTAAACCATGAAACACCACCCCCAGCATGAGCCCCTACACTACCCAAACACCAGTGCACTACCCTAAACCCAAAAACACTACCCCCAGCATGACCCCCTTCACTACACAAACACCACTGCACTACCCTAAACCCTAACGCACTACCTCCAGCATGACCCCTTAACTACCCAAAGACCAGGGTACTACCCTAAACCCTAAAACACTATCCCCAGCATGACCCCCTACACTACCTAAACACCACTGCACTACCCTAAACCCTAAAACACTACCCCTAGCATGACCCCCTACACTACCCAAAGACCACTGCACTACCCTAACCCTAAACCACGACACCCTAAACTACACAAACACTGCTGCACTACCCTAAACCCTAAAACACTACCCCCAGCTCGACCCCCTATACTATACAAACACCATTGCACTACCTTAAAGCCTAAAACACTACTCCCTACACTACACAAACACCACTGCACTACCCTAAACTCTAAAACACTATCCCCAGCAGTACCCCCTACACTACCCAAACACCACTGCACTACCCTAAACCCTAAAACACTATCCCCAGCAGTACCCCCTACACTACACAAACACCACTGCAATACCCTAAAGCACTACCCCCAGCATGACCCCTACATTACCCAATCACCACTGCACTACCCTAAACCCTAAAAAGCTACCCCCAGCACGACCCCCTACACTACCCAAACACCACTGCACTCCCCTAAACCCTAAACCACTCCCCCAGCATGACTACCTTAACTACCCAATCACCACTGCACTACCCTAAACCCTACATCTACCCCAGCACGATCCCCTACACTACCCAAACACCACTGAACTTCCCTAAACCCTAAATCTACCCTCAGCATGACCCCCTACACTACCCAAACACCACCGCAGTACCCTAAACTCTAAAACACTACCCCCAGCACGACCCCCTACACTACACAACCACCACTGCACTACCCTAAACCCTAAATCACTACCCCCAGCACGACCCCCTGCACTACACGAACACCACTGCACTGCCCTAAACTCTAAAACACTACCCCAGCACGACCCCCTACACTGCCCGATCACCACTGCACTACCCTAAACCCTAAAACACTTCCACCTACACTACAAAAACACCAATGCACTGCCCTAAACCCTAAAGCACCACCCCCATTACGACCCCCTACACTGGCCGAACACCACGGCACTACCCTAAACTCAAAAAACACCACTCCCAGCATAACCCCCTACTCTGCCTGAACACCCCTGCAGTGCCCTAAACCCTAAAACACCACCCCCAGCACAACGCGCTATACTGCCCGAACACCACTGCACTGCCCTAAACACTGAAACACCACCCTCAGCACAACCCCCGACACTACCCAAACACCACTGCACTACCCTAAACCCTAAAACACTACCCGCAGCACGACCCGCTACACTACCCAAACAACTCTGCACTACCCTAAAACACTACCCCAGAATGACCCCCTACACTACGCATGCACCACTGCACTACCCTAAACCCTAAAACACGACCCCAGCACAAACCCCTACACTACCCTAACACAACTGCACTACCCTAGACCCTAAAACACTACCCACAGCACGACTCCCTACACTACCAAAACACCACTGCACTACCCTAAACCCTAAAACACTACCCCCAGCATGACACCCTACACTACCCAAACACCACTGCTCTACCCTAAATCCTAAAACACTTCCCCCAGCAGGAACCCCTACACTACACAAACAACCCTGCACTGCCCTACACCCTAAAACAGTAACCCCAGCACGACCTCCTATATTACCCAAATACCACTGCACTACCCTAAACCCTAAAACACTACCCCCAGCAATACCCCATACACTACACAAATACCACTGCACTGCCCTAAACCGTAAAACACTATCCCCAGCAGTACCCCCTACACTACACAAACACCACTGCAATACCCTAAAGCACTACCCCCAGCATGACCCCTACACTACCCAAACACCACTGCACTACCCTAAACCCTAAAAAGCTACCCCCAGCACGACCCCCTACACTACCCAAACACCACAGCACTACCCTAAACCCTACATCTACCCCCAGCACGATCCCCTACACTACCCAAACACCACTGCACTTCCCTAAACCCTAAATCTACCCTCAGCATGACCCCCTACACTACCCAAACACCACTGCAGTACCCTAAACTCTAAAACACTACCCCCAGCACGACCCCCTACACTACACAACCACCACTGCACTACCCTAAACCCTAAATCACTACCCCCAGCACGACCCCCTGCACTACATGAACACCACTGCACTGCCCTAAACTCTAAAACACTACCCCAGCACGACCCCCTACACTGCCCGATGTCCACTGCACTACCCTAAACCCTGACACCACCCCCAGCATGACCCCCTACACTGACCAAACACCACTGCACTGCCCTAAACCCTGAAACACCATCACTAGCACAAACCCCTATACTGCCCGTTCACCATTGCACTGCCCTAAACCCTGAAATACCACCACCAGCACGACCAACTACACTGCCCGAACACCACTGCACTGCCCTAAACCCTGAAACACCATCCCCTACACTGTCCGAAGAAAACACTTCCCTCTAAACTGCACAAACACCACTGCACTACCCTAAACCCTAAAATACTACCCCAAGCATGACCCCTACACTACCCAAACACCACTGGACTACCCTAAACCCTATAACACTACCACCAGAAGTACCCCCTACACTACCCAAACACCACTAGACAACCCTAAACCCTAAAACACTATGCCCAGCAGTGCCCCTATACTAACCACACACCACTGCAATACCCTAAACCCTTAAACACTACCCCCAGCAGTACCCCCTACACTACCCAACCACCAATGCACTACTCTAAACCCTAAACCCTAAAACACTACCCCCAGCATGACCCACTACACTACCCAAACACCACTGCACTGCTCTAAACCATAACACTCTACCCCCAGCACGACCGCCTATACTACACAAACACCACTGCACTACCCTAAACCCTAAAACACTCCCCCAGCACCACTCCCTACACTACACAAACACCACTGCACTACCCTAAACCCTAAAACACTATCCCCTGCACGACCTGCTACACTACCCAAACACCACTGGACTACCCTAAACCCTATAACACTACCACCAGAAGTACCCCCTACACTACCCAAACACCACTAGACAACCCTAAACCCTAAAACACTATCCCCAGCATGACCCCCTACACTGCCAGAACAGCACTGCACTGCCCTAAACACTAAAGCACAACACCCAGCACGACCCCCTACTCTTCCGGAACACCACTGTACTGCCCCAAACCCTAAAACACCACCCCAGCACGTCCCCCTACACTGCCAGAAAAGCACTGCACTGCCCTAAACCATGAAACACCACCCCCAGCATGAGCCCCTACACTACCCAAACACCAGTGCACTACCCTAAACCCAAAAACACTACCCCCAGCACGACCCCCTTCACTACACAAACACCACTGCACTACCCTAAACCCTAACGCACTACCTCCAGCATGACCCCCTACACTACCTAAACACCACTGCACTACCCTAAACCCTAAAACACTACCCCTAGCATGACCCCCTACACTACCCAAAGACTACTGCACTACCCTAACCCTAAACCACGACCCCCTAAACTACACAAACACTGCTGCACTACCCTAAACCCTAAAACACTACCCCCAGCTCGACCCCCTATACTATACAAACACCATTGCACTACCTTAAAGCCTAAAACACTACTCCCTACACTGCACAAACACCACTGCACTACCCTAAACTCTAAAACACTATCCCCAGCAGTACCCCCTACACTACCCAAACACCACTGCACTACCCTAAACCCTAAAACACTATCCCCAGCAGTACCCCCTACACTACACAAACACCACTGCAATACCCTAAAGCACTACCCCCAGCATGACCCCTACACTACCCAATCACCACTGCACTACCCTAAACCCTAAAAAGCTACCCCCAGCACGACCCCCTACACTACCCAAACACCACTGCACTACCCTAAACCCTAAAACACTATCCCCAGCAGTACCCCCTACACTACACAAACACCACTGCAATACCCTAAAGCACTACCCCCTGCATGACCCCTACACTACCCAATCACCACTGCACTACCGTAAACCCTACATCTACCCCCAGCACGATCCCCTACACTACCCAAACACCACTGAACTTCCCTAAGCCCTAAATCTACCCTCAGCATGACCCCCTACACTACCCAAACACCACTGCAGTACCCTAAACTCTAAAACACTACCCCCAGCACGACCCCCTACACTACACAACCACCACTGCACTACCCTAAACCCTAAATCACTACCCCCAGCACGACCCCCTGCACTACACGAACACCACTGCACTGCCCTAAACTCTAAAACACTACCCCAGCACGACCCCCTACACTGCCCGATCACCACTGCACTACCCTAAACCCTAAAACACTTCCACCTACACTACAAAAACACCAATGCACTGCCCTAAACCCTAAAGCACCACCCCCAGCATAACCCCCTACTCTGCCTGAACACCCCTGCAGTGCCCTAAACCCTAAAACACCACCCCCAGCACAACGCGCTATACTGCCCGAACACCACTGCACTGCCCTAAACACTGAAACACCACCCTCAGCACAACCCCCGACACTAATCAAACACCACTGCACTACCCTAAACCCTAAAACACTACCCCCAGCACGACCCGCTACACTACCCAAACAACTCTGCACTACCCTAAAACACTACCCCAGAATGACCCCCTACACTACGCATGCACCACTGCACTACCCTAAACCCTAAAACACTACCCCAGCACAAACCCCTACACTACCCTAACACAACTGCACTACCCTAGACCCTAAAACACTACCCACAGCACGACTCCCTACACTACCAAAACAGCACTGCACTACCCTAAACCCTAAAACACTACCCCCAGCATGACACCCTACACTACCCAAACACCACTGCTCTACCCTAAATCCTAAAACACTACCCCAGCACGACCCCCTACACCTCACAAACACCACTGCACTGCCCTAAACCCTAAAACACTTCCCCCAGCAGGAACCCCTACACTACACAAACAACCCTGCACTGCCCTACACCCTAAAACAGTAACCCCAGCACGACCTCCTATATTACCCAAATACCACTGCACTACCCTAAACCCTAAAACACTACCCCCAGCAGTACCCCATACACTACACAAATACCACTGCACTGCCCTAAACCGTAAAACACTATCCCCAGCATGACCCCTTACATTACCCAAACACCACTGCACTAACCTAAAGCACTACCCCCAGCATGGCCAGCTACACTACCCAAACACCAGTGCACTACCCTAAACCCTAAAACACTACCCCAGCACAACCCCCTTCACTACACTAACACCACTGCACTGCTCTAAACCCTAAAACACTACCCCCAGCATGACAACCTACACTACACAAACTCCACTGCACTACCCTAAACCCTAAATCTAGCCCAAGCACGACTACCTACACTACACAAATTCCACTGCACTACCCTAAACCCTAAAACACCACCCCCAGCATGACCCCCTACACTGCCCGAACACCACTGCACTGCCCTAAACCCTATCACACCACACCCATCATGACCCCTACACTGCCCGGACACCACTGCACAGCCCTAAACCCTAGAACACACCACACCCAGCACGACCCCCTACACTGCCCGAACAAACTGCACTGCCCTAAACCCTAAAGCACCAGCCCCATCACGACCCCCTACTCTGCCTGAACACCACTGCACTGCCCTAAACCATAAAACGCAACCCCATCACGACCCCCTACACTGCCCGAACACGACTGCACTACTCTAAACCCTTAAACACCACCCCCAGCATGACCCACTACAGTGCCTGAACACCACTGCACTACCGTAAACCCTAAAACACTTCCTCCTACACTACACAAACATGACTGCACTGCCCTAAACCCTAAAGCACTACCCCCAGCACGAACCGCAACACTGCCTGAACACCACTGAACTGACCTAAACCCTAAAACACAACTCCCCGCACAACCCCCTACACTGCCCGAACACCAAGGCACTGCCCTAAACCCAAAAACACCACCCCCCTGCATGACCCCCTGCAGTTCCACGAACACCACTGTACTGCCCTAAACCCTAACACACCACCCCCAGCATTACCCCATACTCTGCCCAAACACCCCTGCACTGTTCTAAACCCTAAAACACCACTCCCCTGCATGCCCCCCTACAGTTCCATGAACACCACTGCACTGCCCTAAACCCTAAAATACCACCCCCAGCATTACCCCCTACTCTGCCCAAACACCACTGCACTGCCCTAAACCCTGAAACACCACCCACAGCACGACCCCCTACACTGCCCAAACACCACTGCACTACCCTAAACCCTAAAACACTACCTCTGCACGACCCGCTACACTACCCTAACACCAGTGCACTACCCTAAACCCAAAAACACTACCCCCAGCACGACCCCTTAACTACACAAACACCACTGCACTACCCTAAACACTAAAACACTACCCCAAGCACGACCCCCTACACTACCCAAACACCTCTGCACTACCGTAAAACACGACCCCAGAATGACCCCCTACACTACCCACAGACCACTGTACTACCCTAAACCCTGAAATACTACCCCCAGCATGACCCGCTACACTACCTAAATACCACTGCAATACATTAAACCCTAAAACACTTCCCCCAGCACAACCCCCTACACTACCCAAGCACCATTGCACTACACTAAACCCTAAATCTATCCCCAGCACGACTCCCTACACTACCCAAACACCACTGTACTACACTAAACCCTAAAACACTCTCCCCAGCAAGACCCCCCATACTACACAAACACCACTGCACTGCCCTAAACCCTAACACACGACCCCCAGCAGGACCCCCTACATTACACACATACCACGGTACTACCCTAAACCCTAAAACAGTATCCCCAGTACGACCCCCTACATTACCCAAACACCACTGCACTGCCCTAAACCCAAAATCTAGCCCAGACACGACTACCTACACTACACAAACTCCACTGCACTACCTTAAACCCTAAAACACTACCTCAGCACGGCCCCTTACACTACCCAAACACCACTGCACTACCCTAAACTCTAAAACACTACCCCCAGCACGACCCACTACACTACTCAAACACCACTGCACTAACTTAAACCTACCCCAAGCTCGACCCCCTATACTTCCTGAACACCACTGCACCGCCCTAAACCCTGAAACAAAACCCCCAGCATGACTTCCTACACTGCCCGAACATCACTGCACTGCCCTAAACCCTGAAACACCACCCCAGCACGATCCCCTCCACTGCCCGAACACAACTGCACTGCCCTAAACCCTGAAACACCACCCCCAGCACGACCACCTACACTGCCCGAACACCACTGCACTGCCCTAAACCCTGAAACACCACGGCCAGCACAACCCCCTACACTGCCCAAACACCATGCACTGCTCTAAACCCTAAACACCACCCCCAGCACGATCCCCTCCACTGCCCGAACACCACTGCACTGCCCTAAACCCTGAAACACCACCCCCAGCACGATCACCTACACTGCCCGAACACCACTGCACTACCCTAAACCCTGAAACACCACGCCCAGCATGACCCCCTACACTGCCCGAACACCATGCAATGCTCTGAACCCTAGAACACACCACACCCAGCATGACCCCCTGCACGGCCCGAACAAAACTGCACTGCACTAAACCCTAAAACACGAGTCCCAGCACAACCCCCTACACTGCTCGAACACCACTGCACTGCCCTAAACTCTAAAACAGCACTGCCAGCAATACACCCTAAACTGCCGGAACACCACTGCACTGCCCTAAACCCTAAAACACCACCGCCAGCACGACCCCCTACACTGCCCAAACACCACTCCACTGCCTTAAACCCTAAACACTACCCCAGCATGACCCCTACACTGCCCGAACACCACTGCTCTGCCCTAAACCCTAAAACACTAGCCACAGCACGACCCCCCACACTGCCCGAACACCACTGCACTGCCCTAAACCCTAAAAAACACTAGCCCCAGCATGACCCCCTACACTGCCCGAACACCACTGCACTGCCCTAAACCCTGAAACACCACACCCAGCATGACCCCCTACACCGCCCGAACACCATGCAATGCTCTGAACCCTAGAACACACCACATCCAGCATGACCCCCTGCACGGCCCGAACAAAACTGCACTGCACTAAACCCTAAAACACGAGTCCCAGCATGACCCCCTACACTGCTCGAACACCACTGCACTGCCCTAAACTCTAAAACAGCACTGCCAGCAATACACCATAAACTGCCGGAACACCACTGCACTGCCCTAAACCCTAAAACACCACCGTCAGCACGACCCCCTACACTGCCCAAACACCACTCCACTGCCTTAAACCCTAAACACTACCCCAGCATGACCCCTACACTGCCCGAACACCACTGCTCTGCCCTAAACCCTAAAACACTAGCCACAGCACGACCCCCCACACTGCCCGAACACCACTGCACTGCCCTAAACCCTAAAAAACACTAGCCCCAGCATGACCCCCTACACTGCCCGAACACCACTGCACTGCTCTAAACCCTAAAATACCATGCCCACCACGACCCCCTACACTGCCGGAACACCACTGCACTCCCCTAAACCCTAATTCACCACCCCCAGCATGACCCCCTACACTACCGGAACAGCACTGCACTGCCCTAAACCCTGAAACACCATCCTCTGCATGACCCCCTCCACTGACCGAACACCACTGCACTTCCCTAAACTCGAACACACTACCCGCAGCACGACCCCCTACACTACAAAATCACCACTGCACTACCCTAAATCCTAAAACACCACCCCAGCACGACCCCCTACACTGCCAGAATACCACTGCACTGCCCTAAACCCTAAAACACCACCCCCAGCATGACCCCCTACACTACACAAACACCACTGCACTACCGTAAACCCTAAAACAATCCCCCAGCACCACTCCCTCCACTACCCAAACACCACTGCACTACCCTAAATCTTAAAACACTACCACCAGAACGACCCCCTACACTACCCAAACACCACTGCACTACCCTAAACCCTAAATCTACCCCCAGCACGACCCCCTACACTACCCAAACACCACTGCACTACCCTAAACACAAAAACACTACCCCCAGCATGACCCCTTTACTACCCAACCACCACTGCACTACCCTAAACCCTAAATCTACCCCCAGCATGACCCCCTACACTACCCAAACATCATTGCACTACCCTAAACCCTAAAATACTACCCCCAGCACGACCCCCTACACTACCCGAACACCACTGCCCTGCCCTAAACCCTAAAAACTACCCCAGCATGACACCCTACACTACCCAAACACCACTGGATTACCCTAAACCCTAAATCTATCCCCAGCACGACTCCCTACACTACCCAAACACCACTGCACTACCCTAAACACTAGAACACTATCCCCAGCATGACCCCCTACACTACCCGCACACCACTGCACTACCCTAAACCCTAAAACACTACCCACAGCACGAAACCCTACACTACCAAACCACCACTGCACTACCCTAAACCCTAAAACACTACCCCCAGCACGACCCCCTACACTACCCAAACACCACTGCACTCCCCTAAACCCTAATTCACCACCCCCAGCATGACCCCCTACACTACCGGAACAGCACTGCACTGCCCTAAACCCTGAAACAGCATCCTCCCAAAGACCACTGCACTACCCTAAACCCTAAAACACTACCCCAGCACAACTCGCTACACTACCCAAACACCGGTGCACTACCATAAACCCCAAAACACTACCCCCAGCACGACCTCCTTCACTACACAAACACCACTGCACTACCCTAAACCCTAAAACACTACCCCCAGTATGACCCCCTACGCTACCCAAAGACCACTGTACTAAACTAAACCCTAAAACACTACCCCCAGCATGACCCCCTACACTACCTAAACACCACTGCACTACCCTAAACCCTAAAACACTACCCCTAGCATGACCCCCTACACTACCCATAGACCACTGCACTGCCCTAAACCCTGAAACAGCATCCTCCCAAAGACCACTGCACTACCCTAAACCCTAAAACACTACCCCAGCACAACTCGCTACACTACCCAAACACCGGTGCACTACCATAAACCCCAAAACACTACCCCCAGCACGACCCCCTTCACTACACAAACACCACTGCACTACCCTAAACCCTAAAACACTACCCCCAGTATGACCCCCTACGCTACCCAAAGACCACTGTACTAAACTAAACCCTAAAACACTACCCCCAGCATGACCCCTACACTACCTAAACACCACTGCACTACCCTAAACCCTAAAACACTACCCCTAGCATGACCCCCTACACTACCCATAGACCACTGCACTACCCTAAACCCTAAAACACGACCCCCTACACTACACAAACACTGGTGCTCTACCCTAAACCCAAAAACACTACCCCCTGCTCGACCCCCTACACTATGCAAACACCACTGCACTACCCTAAACCCTAAAACACTGCCCCCTACACTACACACACCCTTGCACTACCCTAAACTCTAAAACACTATCCCCAGCAGTACCCCCTATACTACCCAAACACCACTGCACTACCCTAAACCCTAAAACACTATCCCCAGCAGTACCCCCAACACTACACAAACACCACTGCACTACCCTAAACAATAAACCACTACCCCCAGCATGACCACCTACACTACCCAAACACCATTGCACTACCCTAAACTCTAAAACACTACCCCCAGCACGACCCCTTACACTACCCAAACACCACTGCACTGCCCTAAGCCCTGAAACACCAGCCCCAGCACAACCACACAACACTGCATGAACACCACTGCACTGCCCTAATCCCTGAAACACCACCCACAGCACGACCCCCTACACTGCCCAAACACCACTGCAACTTCTAAACCCTAAAACACTACCTCTGCACGACCCGCTACACTACCCTAACACCAGTGCACTACCCTAAACCCAAAAACACTACCCCCAGCACGACCCCTTCACTACACAAACACCACTGCACTACCCTAAACACTAAAACACTACCCCAAGCACGACCCCCTACACTACCCAAACACCTCTGCACTACCCTACAAAACGACCCCAGAATGACCCCCTACACTACCCACAGACCACTGTACTACCCTAAACCCTGAAACACTACCCCCAGCATGACCCCCTACACTACCTAAATACCACTGCAATACATTAAACCCTAAAACACTTCCCCTAGCACAACCCCCTACACTACCCAAACACCACTGCACTATCCTAAACCCTAAATCTATCCCCAGCACGACCCCCTACACTACCCAAACACCACTGCACTACACTAAACCCAAAAACACTCGCCCCAGCAAGACCCCCCCATACTATACAAACACCACTGCACTGCCCTAAACCCTAAAACACTACCCCCAGCAGGACCCCCTACATTACACACATACCATGGCACTGCCCTAAAACCTAAAACAGTATCCCCAGTACGACCCCCTACACTACACAAAGTCCACTGCACTACCTTAAACCCTAAAACACTACCTCAGCACGACCCCTTACACTACCCAAACACCACTGCACTACCCTAAACTCTAAAACACTACCCCCAGCACGACCCCCTATACTACTCAAACACCACTGCACTAACTTAAACCTACCCCCAGCAAGACCCCCTATACTTCCTGAACACCACTGCACTGCCCTAAACCCTGACACAAAACCCCCAGCATGACTTCCTACACTGCCCGAACACCACTGCCCTGCCCTAAACCCTGAAACACCACCCCCAGCACGACCACCTACACTGCCCGAACACAACTGCACAGCACTAAACCCTGAAACACCATTGACAGCACAACCCCCTACACTGCCCAAACACTATGCACTGCTCTAAACCCTAAACACCACCCCCAGCACGATCCCCTACACTGCCCGAACACCACTGCACTGCCCTAAACCCTGAAACACCACCCCAGCACGACCACCTACACTGCCCGAACACCACTGCACTGCCCTAAACCCTGAAACACCACGCCCAGCATGACCCCCTACACTGCCTGAACACCATGCAATGCTCTGAACCCTAGAACACACCACACCCAGCACGACCCCCTACACGGCCCGAACAAAACTGCACTACCCTAAACCCTAAAACACAAGTCCCAGCACGACCCCCTACACTGCTCGAACACCACTGCCCTAAACTCTAAAACACCACTGCCAGCAATACACCCTACACTGCCGGAACACCACTGCACTGCCCTAAACCCTAAAACACCACCGCCAGCATGACCCCCTACCTTGCCCAAACACCACTCCACTGCCTTAAACCCAAAACACTACCCCAGCATGACCCCTACACTGCCCGAACACCACTGCTCTGCCCTAAACCCTAAAACACTAGCCACAGCACGACCCCCCACACTGCCCGAACACCACTGCACTGCCCTAAACCCTAAAAAACACTAGCCCCAGCATGACCCCCTACACTGCCCGAACACCACTGCACTGCTCTAAACCCTAAAATACCATGCCCAGCACGACCCCCTACACTGCCAGAACACCACTGCACTCCCCTAAACCCTAATTCACCACCCCCAGCATGACCCCCTACTCTACCGGAACAGCACTGCACTGCACTGCCCTAAACCCTGAAACACCATCCTCTGCATGACCCCCTCCACTGACCGAACACCACTGCACTTCCCTAAACTCGAACACACTACTCGCAGCACGACCCCCTACTCTACAAAATCACCACTGTACTACCCTAAACCCTAAAACACCACCCCAGCACGACCCCCTACACTGCCAGAATACCACTGCACTGCCCTAAACCCTAAAACACCACCCTCAGCACGACCCCCTACACTACACAAACACCACTGCACTACCCTAAATCTTAAAACACTACCACCAGAACGACCCCCTACACTACCCAAACACCTCTGCACTACACTAAACCCTAAAAAAACTACCCCCAGCACGACCCCCTATATTACCCATTCACCACTGCACTACCCTAAACCCTAAATCTACCCCCAGCACGACCCCCTACACTACCGGAACACCACTGCACTACCCTAAACTCAAAAACACTACCCCCAGCATGACCCCTTTACTACCCAACCACCACTGCACTACCCTAAACCCTAAATCTACCCTCAGCATGACCCCCTACACTACCCAAACATCATTGCACTACCCTAAACCCTAAAACACTACCCCAGCACGACCCCCTACACTACCCGAACACCACTGCCCTGCCCTAAACCCTAAAACACTACCCCCAGCATGACACCCTACACTACCCAAACACCACTATATTACCCTAAACCCTAAATCTATCCCCAGCACGACCCCCTACACTACCCAAACACCACTGCACTACCCTAAACACTAAAACACTATCCCCAGCACGACCCCCTACACTACCCACACACCACTGCACTACACTAAACCCTAAAACACTACCCACAGTACGAAACCCTACACTACCAAACCACCACTGCACTACCCTAAACCCTAAAACACTACCCCCAGCAGGACCCCCTATGCTACCCAAAGACCACTGCACTACCCTAAACCCTAAAACACTACCCCCTACACTACACAAACACTGCTGCACTACCCTAAACCCTAAAACACTACCCCTGCTCGACCCCCTACACTATGCAAACACCACTGCACTACCCTAAACCCTAAAACACTGCCCCCTACACTACACACACCCCTGCACTACCCTAACCTCTAAAACACTATCCCCAGCAGTACCACCTATACTACCCAAACACCACTGCACTACCCTAAACCCTAAAACACTATCCCCTGCAGTACCCCCTACACTACACAAACACCACTGCACTACCCTAAACCCTAAACCACTACCCCCAGCATGACCACCTACACTACCGAAACACCACTGCACTACCCTAAACTCTAAAACACTACCCCCAGCATGACCCCTACACTACACAAACACCACTGCACTACCCTAAACCCTAAAACACTACCCCCAGCACGACGCCCTACACTACATGAACACCATTGCACTTTACTAAACTCTAAAACACTACCCCAGTACGACCCCCTATACTGCCCGATCACCACTGCACTGCCCTAAACCCTAAAACAACACCTCCAGCATGATCCCCTACAGTGCCGGAACACCACTGCACTACCCTAAACCCTAAAATACTTCCACCTACACTACACAAACACCAATGAACTGCCCTAAACCCTAAAGCACAACCCCCAGCACGACCCACTACACTGCCCGAACACCACTGAACTGACCTAAACCCTAAAACACCACCACCAGCATGACCCCCTACTCTGCCTGAACACCCCTGCACTGCCCTAAACCCTAAAATACCACCCCCAGCACGACACGCCACACTGACCGAATACCACTGCACTGCCCTAAACCCTGAAACACCACCCTCAGCACGACCCCCGACACTACCCAAACACCACTGCACTACCCTAAACCCTAAAACACTACCCCCAGCACGACCCGCTAAACTACAGAAACAACAGTGCACTACCCTAAACTCAAAAACACTACCCCTTGCACGACCCCCTTCACTACACAAACACCACTGCACTACCATAAACCCTAAAACACTACCCCCAGTACGCCCCCTAACACTACCCAAACACCTCTGCACTACCCTAAAACACTACCCCAGAATGACCCCTACTCAACCCATGCACCACTGCACTACCCTAAACCCTAAAACACTTCCTCCAGCACGACCCCCTACACTACCCAAACACCACTGCACTACCCTAAATCCTAAAACACTACCCCAGCACAAAACCCTACACTACCCTAACACCACTGCACTACCCTAAACCCTAAAACACTACCCCCAGTATGCCCCCTAACACTACCCAAACACCTCTGCACTACCCTAAAACACTACCCCAGAATGACCCCTACTCATTCCATGCACCACTGCACTACCCTAAACCCTAAAACACTTCCTCCAGCACGACCCCCTACACTACCCAAACACCACTGCACTACCCTAAATCCTAAAACACTACCCCAGAATGACCCCTACTCAACCCATGCACCACTGCACTACCCTAAACCCTAAAACACTTCCTCCAGCACGACCCCCTACACTACCCAAACACCACTGCACTACCCTAAATCCTAAAACACTACCCCAGCACAAAACCCTACACTACCCTAACACCACTGCACTACCCTAAACCCTAAAACACTACCCCCAGTATGCCCCCTAACACTACCCAAACACCTCTGCACTACCCTAAAACACTACCCCAGAATGACCCCTACTCAACCCATGCACCACTGCACTACCCTAAACCCTAAAACACTTCCTCCAGCACGACCCCCTACACTACCCAAACACCACTGCACTACCCTAAATCCTAAAACACTACCCCCAGCACAAAACCCTACACTACCCTAACACCACTGCACTACCCTAGACCCTAAACCATTACCCACAGCACGACTCCCTACACTACCCAAACACCACTGCTCTACCCTAAAACACTACCCCCAGCACAACCCCCTACACCTCACAAACACCACTGCACTGCCCTAAACCCTAAAACCCTGCCCCCAGCAGGACCCCCTAAACTACACAAACACAACTACATTGCCCTAAACCCTAAAACAGTACCCCAGCACGAACCCTTCTATTACCCAAACACCACTGCACTACCCTAAACCCTAAAACACTTCCTCCAGCATGACCCCCTACACTACCCAAACACCACTGCACTACCCTAACCCCTAAAATACTACCCCAGCATGACCCCCTACACTACCCGAACACCACTGCACTACCCTAAATCCTAAAACACTACCCCCAGCACAACCCCCTACACTACCCTAACACCACTGCACTACCCTAGACCCTAACACACTACCCACAGCACGACTCCCTACACTACCAAAACACCACTGTACTACCCTAAACCGTAAAATACTACCCCCAGCATGACCCCCTACACCTCACAAACACCACTGCACTGCCCTAAACCCTAAAACACTTCCCACAGCAGTACCCCCTAAACTACACAAACACCACTGCACCGCCTTAAACCCTAAAACAGTACCCCCAGCACGACCCCCTATATTACCCAAACACCACTGCACTACCCTAAACCCTAAAACACTTCCCCCAGCAGGACTCCCTACACTACACATACACCACTGCATTACCCTAAACTCTAAAACACTACCCCCAGCACGACCCCCTACACTACCCAAACACCACTACACTACCGTAACCCTCGAAAAGTAACCACCACCCCATGCCCAATCCCCCTTACCTCTCACTCCTCGTGATTCCTCTCTCCTCGTGGATCCTGCTTCATGTCATCTCTCAGGGGCTGTGCACGTCGTTGTGAGGAAACGGAACAGCCTGTTTCCTTACACCAACGTGGATCGTCTACATTTTTGTAGAACTCATGGTCATTTACCATACATACCTTTACAACAAAATTCATTGTAAAGGCATGTTCTAAAAAAATGCGTAGTAATGACTTTGTGATGCATGCGTGGTAATGCATGCGTTCTAATGATATCGCGAAGTAAAAAAGTCATTGTAACGGCTGTTTAACTATCGAAGCTAGCCCCTGTTCTTCAGTGAGTCGTTTATTTGATAAATTAGGAGGAAGGAAAGTGTTTTTTTTACCGAAAAGTGCATTCCCGGCTGTTCTATTGTGAAAGTGTTTGTGTGGCCTGGTTTCACTTCCGGTGAGAGAGTGGAAGAGTCTGTTTGGATCTAAAGGGGTTCCGATGTTGGAGGGTGCCGACGCAACACGTCATCAGAAAACACAGCTAATGGAAAGCGTTGTCCCCGAAGTGTGGAGCAGTGCCATGAGAGGTCAACGAGTGTGCGTCCCATCGCAGTATGACCGTACCGCGTGACCTATGTGCCGCCTCCAGTGTACGGAATTTAGAAGCGGCATCCATCGCAGGTCCTCTTGAAGACTTTTAGCACTAATTCTACATTTTCGAACTAGAGATTTTTAACCTTGTTGTTCCTGCCAGATACAAAGAGAAGATCCTGTGTTATTCAGTGCCCTCATTACCTTTATTGTGGGTAGTGGAGCTTGTCACATCGCTGCCCTGCCGGTGCACATGACTGGGCTCCCCATCTCGTGTGCCATTCTGCAGGGCCTCTGCCCTCAGATCACTGGTTTTGGTTTCTGGAGTGGCAACATAAGCAGTTGCTCCCAAAGGACTAGCCTGAACGCTTAGGTGAATATCCCCTCCACCAGCATTCCGAGGAAATTCTTTCCCAGCTCTCCCACGTCGACGACGATGTCATAATAGCACGGCTCAGCTTGCGACACCGTAAGACGTCATAGGAGCCATAAGAGGACCGCGTCAGCGTGCTGATGTCAGTTCCACCCATTTTTTCCGTGCCACCGAGGTAAACAGGTGGCCCGACACATTTTCACATGTATACATAGTATACTAAATATATATATATACATATATATATATATATATATATATATATATATTACCTACTGGCGGTCGCCAGTAGGTAGTTATAGTTAGGACCACGTTTCCATAGGAAATCCACAACATTCTATTTTGAATAACTTTGGCGCCGGTCGACGAATCCTCGCGAATTTTTCAAAATAGGTGGGGCGCTACGCTCCGCTCCTACCCTGAAAGTCTCGGGGGGATTCGTCAAGCGGGGGCTGAGATAAAAGGGGGGTCCCAAAACGCGTTTTTCCCATGCATTTTTCCATAGGACCTTTAGACAGGGCTACAGCCCGAACGGCTGAACAGAATTTAATGAAATTTGGCAGAGAGGTAGTCCCCAGGTCAAGGAAGTGCCTTTTGTAGGTTTGGTGTAAATCTGTTCAGTAGATTCTGAGAAAATAGCCTTTAAATCAATATATATATCTGTGGCAGCTTACGGTGCGCTTACCGTGCGCTTACCGTAAGCTTACCGTACGCGTACGGTGGCGTGCGCGAGCGCGATTCTGATTGGCTCTTAGATCTTAGTAAACATTCGAGTCGGTCAAAACCAGGAAGCGGCGGCCGCCATTTTCTCTCTCGCTTCCTGAGTTGGGCAGCAAAAACGTACCCCAAATATATGTAAAGAGGCAGTTTCATGAGATCCTAACCACCCAGCATTGATACAGGGGTCCCCAAACCACCCCCAAGCCCAAAAAAAAATAAAAAAAAAATTCGGAAAATCGCCGATTACGCTTACCGTACGCGCACGGTAAAAAATTATAAAAAAAAAAAACTATCCACATTCTCCCCACCCCGTGTGCAAATGGTGCCCGAAGAATACATTTCACAAAGATGCGCAAAATATGTCCCCCATGTGCGCACGGTGCGCGAAGCGCATCGTGCGTACATGGCCCATCCCGCTTAACGTGGGCACGCGGTGCGCGCAGCGCACCGCGTGACCGCTGTGCGTGCACGGCACTAACTGCGTAAAGTGGGCGCGCGGTGCGCGAAGCGCACCGCGTGCTCACTGTGCACGCACGGTGCGCGAAGCGCACCGTGCGCGCACGGAACGAACTGCGTTAACTGGGCGCGCACGCCACGAATGGCGTAAAGTAACTTAGCATTTAAAAAACCTTGCAAATTCACTGAAAAAACCATAGGTTTCACACATGTTATAGTTAGCTGGACATTTTACTGATAAAAAACCTATGAAATTCCCCCGTTATAGTTACTGCAGGCAACTATAACTCATGCGACCGCAATCTTCTGCTGATGACATATGTGTCTTTATGAAAAAAAAATATTTGTAATATATGTAAAGCTAAAATTTAATGGAAGAAGACATGGGCAAATAAGTGTCTAAATACAGTATTAGCATCAGCAGAGGATTGCGGTCGCGTGAGTTATAGTTGCCTGCAGTAACTATAACGGGGGAATTTCATAGGTTTTTTATCAGTAAAATGTCCAGCTAACTATAACATGTGTGAAACCTATGGTTTTTTCAGTGATATATATATATATATATATATATAATATATATATATATATATATATATATATATATATATATATATATATATATATATATATATATATTATCTACTGGCGACCGCCAATAGATAGTTATAGTTATGACCGAGTTCCCATAGGAGATCTGAAAATTCTATTTTGAATAACTTTGGCGCGGGTTGACTTATCTTCGTGAAATTTTCAAAACTAATGGGGCGCTCCGCTCAGCTCCTACCCTGAAAGTCTCAGGGTGATTCGTCAAGCGGGGGCTGAGAAAAAAGGGGGTCCCAAAACACGTTTTCCCCATGCATTTTCCCATAGGACCTTTAGTCGAAGGTACAGCCCGAAGTGCTGAACGGAATTACACCAAATTTGGCAAAGAGGTAGTCCTCAGTTCAGACTCGTGCCTTTTGCTTAAATGGTGTAAATCCGTTCAGTAGTTCCTGAGAAAATCAAAAGTAAAATCACATATATATCTGGGCGGAGCCTAACCACACATCTCATCGTGAGATCTGATTGGCTGTCAGCACTTCATCCAAGAAGTGTTGGCAGCCATTTTGGGACCAATATACATGATAGCACCTCATTAAAAAACATTGCAGTTAATAGAAGGTTTTAAGACTTTAGTTACATTATAAATCATTTGTTGATGGTACCATACTCATTTTAGGAATTGTGGTGTGTTCTAAGGTGATTTTACCATGTGAAAAAGCCTTCTGCTGTGATATCATGAATCATGTTTGAGAGAAAACTATTTTCTCATGCTTTCCCCACAGAGGTTTGGAAGGTGATCTATAAGCTAAACTGAGAGCATATTTTCTGTAAATTCACATTATCTTTCTCAGTCATGTGAGAATGAAGTCTGACATTCTCAGTAAAACATGTACATCCAACAAAGGCAGAGACTGTCAGTTGATTCCTTTGTGTTCTACTGCAGCTTCCCAGTGTGTTCTAAAGAACAACTAGAGCGCTAACAGTCCTACTTATGACAAACGTATGGCACACCTGAAGCCATCTTGGTTGGAATAAAGTGGTAACTCTTAAAACATTTCATTTAAAAAGGAAAAAAATGAGGGGGTTCATTTCGCCATAGAAAGTATGATCAGTGCTGCAGAAAGAAAAATTAGGGCACATTTTGAGTGACTTTTCAAGTCCTCTTCTATTTCATTAAAAAATTCTGACATGCAGACTGAAACATGCACTTTCAATACCAGCAGCAGACATCCCTGGTGAGCAGTAGCTTTACTACAGTGATCTAATAAGCAACTAGAGTGCTATCATTCTGAATTTATGGCAAATATGTGACACATCTGAATGCCTTCTTGATGGAATCAAAGTAAAAAACTGAAAGTATTTCCTACTGACGAGACTGTAGTAAATTAGGAAATTAGGAAACATCATAACAAATAAGTCTCCCAAAATGGCCACCAGAGACAAAAGAGCCCAAATGTAGCCCAAATATCACCCAGATGTAGCCCAAGTATAGCCCAATGCCAGAATGTCCCAGAGTGTTCTAACGAACAACTAGAGCGCTAACAGTCTTACTTATGACAAAAGTATGGCACACCTGAAGCCATCTTGATTGGAATAAAGTGGTAACACTTAAAACATTTAATTTACAAAGGAACAAAATGAGGGGGTTCATTTTGCCATAGAAATTATGATTAGTGCTGCAGAAAGAAAAATTAGGGCACATTTTGACTTCTCAAATCCTCTTCTATTTCATAAAAAAATTCTGATATGCAGACTGAAACATGCACTTTGAATACCAGCAGCAGACTAGGGGTGGGCGGAATTTGCGAAATTCACTTTCGCAAATTATCACGAAAATGTTAAAAATCTCTGCAAACAAGCGGAAATATCGCGAAGATTCGGAAGTTTTTTTCCGGCCCGTTCGCCGTATTTTCTGCGTGGTCGCGGCTCGCCAACTTACCCATGCGGTTGCTCGCGGGCACGGGCATCTTGTTTTCACTTGTCTCGCAGTGCATAGTCGCGAGAAGAAAGACGTGATCGCGAGACGCATGACGTTACTGCGGGCGCGAACTGTCGCGAGACAGCGCAAATGGCTACCAACAATCCAACATCTCGTGGAGAACGCGACCGGATCGGGAAAACTTGTCGGCGAACGCGGGGATTCAGGTAAGGCGATCGCGCGTGCGAGAATGTATTATTTTACACCGCGAGCAAGAAATAAATTATCGCTAAGCTGCGGAATGCGGAAATTTTGACATTTTCGCGCTTTTTAGAGCACTAACCATAATTTTGATGTAAATAAGACCCTCTCATATATGTAATTTCTAAAGGAAATACTCTAGGTATTACAGTTTTGATCACATCAAGATGACGTCAGGCGTTCCACACTTTTGTAATAAATATAGAATGTTAGCAATCTAGTTGTTCATTAGGATACTGTTGAGAGGCAGAGGCCAGGGGCACGGACTCTGAAAATTGAAGGCAGGTAGGAGAGTGCAGATGCAACAATTTGACCACACTGGGCAGGCAGGAAGGTCAATGGCAGCACAACAGACTATGGAGGGCAGTGGAAATGGGGGCAGGGGCAACAAACCAACAATACAGGACTGGCAAGAGAGGCTGTGGCAATATAATAGTCCATTGTGGGCAGAAGGAAGAGGCAGTGGTAGTACAACCATACATGCCAACAGACCCGTTTCAGCCAGGAAACGTCCAATGTTTTTAAGCTCAAATGGGCTTTATTTGATCTGTCTCCTGTCTACAATCTCCTCTTTTTCAATGTAACTCAAAGGGGAAAATCAATACCCCAGTTTTTTTTCAAAATCTTCATCTTACCATGTTCGAAATGTTCGCAAGTATGGTACATTGGATCATGGTAGGCAGGAGGAATTGGGGTAGGGACATGGACTGGGACAACAGAGGACAGGAGGGACATGGAGAGGTGCACCAAACTGACCCTACAGGGCAGGCATCAGGGTTTGCAGCAGCACAATACACCACACAGCGCATGCGGGACGGGAGTGCAGCACAACAATCCATAGAAAGCAATAGGGAGGGGACAGGACCATGCACATGGACAACAGAGAACAGAGGGGAAAGAGGCAATGGTAGTTAGCTGACCATAATGGACAGACAGGAGAGAAAGCTGCAGCATAACAGACCATAAAGGGCAGGAGGCCATTCAAAGGGGATTCGACAAAAATTCGACCAAACTATGCAAGAAACCCCCCTCACGGTTAATAAATCATACATCCACCGCCGGATGTGTAATACTTTTTATTTTACTCTCTGGAAAGGAAACAAACCTCACTTGAGAGTCACAGCGTGCTCCTGGCTGAGCCCAATGCTGTGTTACACCCACCAGTGCCCGCCGAGTGCCTCACACCTCTGTGTTGTATTCCACCAGCTAGTGCGTATGCTATGACACTCTCTAGCCCATGTGCACTGTAACACCACCCCATGAATATGTCTTGCCACACTTGCCTTCACACGGGTTATATTGCCACATCTAATGTGCCTTCCTTGATGCCTATGTTATAACGCACAGCGCTATGCCATACATATTACAATCTGGGATCCATATCTTTGTCACAGTGCATATGCAACATTACACTCCCAAGCACATAATTTATATTACAACTTTAGAGACTAGTTAGGTTACACAACACTGCCCTGTGCATATTACACTCCAAGGCGCATATCGCATAGCACGCGCTAGTGCCTGTGCTATCTCGCGCTCTCCAATGAATCTGTCATTGCACACAATGTATTGCATATTATATTTCACGCCCCGGTTCATCTTATATCACACTTTTTGGTGCATAGTTTATACCATATACTATATCTAGTTTTCATTTTCAATCGTGCACTCAGGACTATGTTCCATATAACACCGCGTCCACCTACCTTTTTCACGGGCATTACATTTTGCGATGGGGGTGGAGGGTCAGGGGGTGTTTCTGCCAAGTGCGCCCGGAGTCACAGTCACAAACGTCCTCTTCTTCCTGAATAAAAGTGAGATTATGCAGCATACTTGTTCATATTTTAAGTAGTTCGCACAGACACACATTTTAAAAACAATAAAGTTCCTAATACCCACCTTCTCTGAACAGTTAGCTTGCTGCCCCATCCACCTCCTCCCTATCCTCTGTTGTCTGAATCCATTGACTAGCCTCCTCCCTCCTGCTATGCATGGTCTGGTGTGCTGCGACTGCCCTCCATTTAGCATGATGTACCAGTCCACTCCTCCTGCCCTCCATTGCCCAATTCTATTGCCCATCATTGAACTCCTGCTTAGCCACTGTGCTTAGCTTGCTGCCCCTATTCTCCTCCCCCCTGCCCTCCGATGTCTTTGTGCATGCCCCTGCTCCATCCTTTTTGCCCACCATGTTCCATGGACCTGCCACTCCTATCTACTCTGAGTGTTCTGTTGAGCTGCCACTCCCCTCCCACCTGCCTAGCATTGACAGATGACTGTAACCTGTCCCTGCCACCTCCACCCTGCCTGTCTACATGCCATGCCCCTATCCCCTTCCTCCTGTCCTCCATGGTCCATTTTACTGCCACACCCTTCTGCCCTCCCTGGTCTGTTGTGCTGCAACTGCTCCTTCTGCCTGCCCCGCGTGGTCTGTTGTGAGGCCCCTTCCCCTGAACTCTCTTGTCTGTGCCCAGGTCCTGACCCTCCCTTCTATCCTCCATGGTCCTTTGTGCATGCCCCTGCACCCTCCTTCTTGCCCATCATAGCCATTGTGCTGCCACTAACCCTCCCGCTTGCCATGCATGGTCTTCTGTGCTGCCATGGCCCATCCCACCTTGCCTGTATGGTCAGCTAGCTGCCCCTGACCCCCTCCCACCTTCCCTCCATGGTCTGTGTGTATGCCATCATAGTCTCATTGTTGTTCTCCATGGTGTGTCTTGTTTCTAGTGCCCATCCTGCCTGACCTCCATGGTCATCTTGCTGCTCCTGCCCTGCCCTGCCCCCTTGCCCCCAGCCCTCTGTTTCCATGTGCAGACCCCTATTCCCTCCCTCCTGGCTTGTCTGTTCCATTGTAATGCCCCTGATACGTCCCTCCTGCCCTTTATGGTCTGTTATGATGCAGCTTTCTCTCCTGTCTGTCCATTATGGTCAGCTAGCTACCATTGCCTCTTTCCTCTCTGTTCTCTGTTGTCCATGTGCATGGTCCTGTCCCCTCCCTATTGCTTTCTATGGATTGTTATGCAGCACTCCCGTCCCGCATGCGCTGTGTGGTGTATTGTGCTGCTGCAAATCCTGATGCCTGCCCTGTAGGGTCAGTTTGGTGCACCTCTCCATGTCCCTCCTGTCCTCTGTTATCCGAGTCCATGTCCATACTCCAATTCCTCCTGCCGACCATGATCCAATGTACCATACTTGCGAACATTTTGAACTTGGTAAGAGGGGGATTTTGAAAAAAAATGGGGTATTGATTTCCCCTTTGAGTTACATTGAAAAAGAAGAGATTGTAGACAGATCAAATAAAGCCCATTTGAGCTTAAAAACATTGGACGTTTCCTGGCTGAAACGGGTCTGTTGGCATGTATGGTTGTACTACCACTGCCTCTTCCTTCTGCCTACAATGGTCTATTATATTGCCACAGCCTCTCTTGCCAGTCCTGTATTGTTGGTTTGTTGCCCCTGCCCCCCTTTCCACTGCCCTCCATAGTCTGTTGTGCTGCCACTGCCCTTCCTGCCTGCCCAGTGTTGTCAAATTGTTGCCTCTGCACTCTCCTACCTGCCTTCAATTTTCAGAGTCCATGCCCCTGGCCTCTGCCTCTCAACAGTATCCCAATGAACAACTAGATTGCTAACATTCTATATTTATTACAAAAGTGTGGAATGCCTGACGTCATCTTGATGTAATCAAAACTGTAATACCTATAGTATTTCCTTTAGAAATTACATATATGAGAGGGTCTTATTGGCATCAAAATTATGGTTAGTGCTCTAAAAGACTAAAATGAGGACATATTTTCGGAGTTTTCAAATAGCGACAAAGAACTTTTACTTTGGACAACTTTATGTTTTTTATCCAATTGACCACTTGATTAAATGTTGCACCTAGGGGAGAGGATGTGGTGTTACTTCCAGAGCTGCAGACTTTGCAACTGGGGAACCAATCTCCCCATGTCTACAACCAAAATGAATTTGATCTTGTGTGATGTAACCAATGCTCATGTAAAGCACTCCAATACCTGACAAGTCTGCACTATATAAAACTGCAAATACACAACAAATAAGTGTTTTGCACACTTCTGTCATTGGGCTACATGTGGGATACATCTGGGTGATATTTGGGCTACATATGGGCTCTTTTGTCTCTGGTGGCCATCTTGGGAGATTTATTTGTTATTAAGTTTCCTAATTTCCTCATTTACTGCAGTCTCCTCAGTAGGAAATACTTTCAGTTTTTACTTTGGTTCCATCAAGAACGCATTCAGATGTGTCACACATTTGCCATAAATTCTGAATGTTAGCACTCTAGTTGCTCATTAGATCACTGTAGTAAAGCTACTGCTCACCAGGGAAGTCTGCTGCTGGTATTCAAAGTGCATGCTTCAGTCTGCATGTCAGAATTTTTTTATGAAATAGAAGAAGATTTGAGAAGTCAAAATGTGCCCTGATTTTTCTTTCTGCAGCACCAATCATAATTTCTATGGTAAAATGAACCCCCTCATTTTGTTCCTTTGTAAATTAAATGTTTTAACTGTTACCACTTTATTCCAATCAAGATGGCTTCAAGTGTGCCATACTTTTGTCATAAGTAAGACTGTTAGCGCTCTAGTTGTTCGTTAGAACACTCTGGGACATTCTGTCAGTGGGCTATACTTGGGCTACATCTGGGTGATATTTGGGCTACATTTGGGCTCTTTTGTCTCTGGTGGCCATTTTGGGAGACTTATTTGTTATGATGTTTCCTAATTTCCTCATTTACTACAGTCTCCTCAGTAGGAAATACTTTCAGTTTTTTACTTTGATTCCATCAAGAAGGCATTCAGATGTGTCACACATTTGCCATAAATTCAGAATGTTAGCACTCTAGTTGCTTATTAGATCACTGTAGTAAAGCTATTGCTCACCAGGGAACTCTGCTGCTGGTATTGAAAGTGCATGTTTCAGTCTGCATGTCAGAATTTTTTAATGAAATAGAAGAGGATTTGAGAAGTCACTCAAAATGTGCCCTAATCTGCAGCACTAATCATACTTTCTATGGCAAAATGAACCCCCTCATTTTGTTCCTTTTTAAATTAAATGTTTTAAGAGTTACCACTTTATTCCAACCAAGATGGCTTCAGGTGTGCCATACGTTTGTCATAAGTAGGACTGTTAGCGCTCTAGTTGTTCTTTAGAACACTCTGGGAAGCTGCAGTAGAACACAAAGGAATCAACTGACAGTCTCTGCCCTTGTTGGATGTACATGTTTTACTGAGAATGTCAGACTTCATTCTCACATGACTGAGAAAGATAATGTGAATTTACAGAAAATATGCTCTCAGTTTAGCTTATAGATCACCTTCCAAACCTCTGTGGGAAAAGCATGAGAAAATAGTTTTCTCTCAAACATGATTCATGATCACCTTAGAACACACCACAATTCCTAAAATGAGTATGGTACCATCAACAAATGATTTATAATGTAACTAAAGTCTTAAAACCTTCTATTAACTGCAATGCTTTTAAATGAGGTGCTATCATGTATATTGGTCCCAAGATGGCTGCCAACACTTCTTGGATGTAGTGCTGACAGCCAATCAGATCTCACAATGAGATGTGTGGTTAGGCTCCGCCCAGATATATATGTGATTTTACTTTTGATTTTCTCAGGAACTACTGAACGGATTTACACCATTTAAGCAAAAGGCATGAGTCTGAACTGAGGACTACCTCTTTGCCAAATTTGGTGTAATTCCGTTCAGCACTTCGGGCTGTAGCTGCGTCAACAGGTCCAATGGGAAAATGAATGGGCAAAACGCGTTTTGGGACCCCCCTTTTTTCTTGGCCCCCGCTTGACGAATCACCGTGAAATTTTCAGGATAGGAGCTGACCGGAGCTGGCCAAAAGTTTTGAAACTTTCGCGACGATTCATCAATCGACGCCAACGTTATTCCAAATAGAATGTTGCGGATTTCCTATGGAAAATAGGTCCTAACTATAACTACCTACTGGCGACTGCCAGTAGGTAATTTATATATACAAATATATATATACATATATATATATATATATATATATATACACATATACTCCATTCTGTAATATATATGTATTATAGAATGTAAAATGTTGGTCCTAACTATAACTACCTCTGGCTAACCGGCTACCGTACCCTCAAACATATATAATATACACTCTGTTGTTATAGTTAGGGTGACCAGAGAATAAGATTTACTGGATTTTTGTCCCTTAATAATTGTGCACATTTTTGACGATTGGCCACAAAAATTTACCAACCTGCTGCCCTTGTTTTAGTGTCAGCGTACTGAAAGTTTGCGACAAGTCAGTAGCTGATAGGCTAATGACTGCCTTTACCAAAGTTAAAGGCAGCCATGTTGTTTGCAGCTTGAGTTTGCCTGTGTTCCACGTTACACCTTTCAAGCACAGTAAGTATTATGCTTTGTATTTTTCCCATACCTATAATAGGTAGGGAGAAATAATTTTAAGTGTATATATATTTTTTATAAGAATATGGAGAACCGCAGTACTACTATGATAACTATATCAATTTAGAAGAAAATAATTAAATACATGGAAATACACTTTAAGACAGTATGTTTTATAAATGTAGTGAGGTACAGTGTAATTTAAAGTTTTAAAAATATTTTAATTTGCACAAAAAGGTGTACAGAGTAGTGCGTTAATTACTAAAATTATCCCACATTGTGCTAGAATACCGCAACAACAGCTATCTCTAAATTTAAATACCTTAAAGATTATAAAATAGTTATACTACTTACCTGCACTACCCAAAAGAATCATCTGTGCACCATAATATGCAATGCTGCCAATTTTTTTGAAAAACCGAATGATTTTTTAGCACTTAGCAAACTGCTAAAAGTGTGTGTAAAATTTAATTGGATTTAATCACATTTTGGCACCTGCCCCTTTGCACCCCCTTCACCAGACCATGCAACACTTTTACTCCTAAGACAATGAAATGGGTGTAACAGCTCTGCAAAATTTGTCAGACATTAGTGAAACGGGTGCTAAGGTATTAAGGGACAAAATGTACAAAAATCACTATGTCGATAATATATACAAATTAAAAAACATAAAACCTAACCTATTATTACTTAAATGAAGCGGCAATTGGTTGTTAATAACAATAACACATATTACTTAACTATAAGAAAGACCCCAACCAGAATGATACAAAAAACTTATCCTTACAATAATGTAAAATTGTAATAAAAACTGCATGGCTGATTTTTACCTTTGGTAAACACAGCAAGCAAACAAGTAATCATATACCCCATCCACCGAAATCTGAATCAGACCCTAAGTGCGTAAGTGGTACCTAAACCATACATTTAGGAGATCACTATAACTTTGGAATTGCATATATGTGTGTAGTTTAATTTGGGTTTGAATACCAAACATAACTAAAGATTTCCTAACAAAAACATATTTTGTAGCACATATATGGGTATGCTTTTGGGTAATGCCATGCATAACCTCTTGATCTGTCTGTAACATACATCATTTTGCTGATGTGTTCTCCAGGGGTCTGCAATCTGGTTGAGGCAAGGAATGGATAGAAGCATTGAACATTTAGAAGGGATCGAGCTGGAATACATTGATTGCTATTCAACATCCTCTTCAGTCCCTGCTCACTGGGAATAACTATCTGTCATGACCTCTTCTTGCCCCACTGAGCTAACCCTCTCCTCCATGTACAGTGTCAATGAGTCACTTCCTTAGACCTTTAAACCCCTTACCCCCAATGTTGGTGAAAACTACTTCAATGTGTGATATATTGCGTCTTTTGTTCAAGAACACGTACCATGTAACAAATTCTCTACTGTTTTTAGTGAAAACAAAACAAGAAATGTGTCCAGAAGACATCATAGTGTGCATCCAGGCAGAAGACGATCAGTGTAAGAATGATGGCGACTGCATAGGGAATCAGAAGTGCTGCTACTTCCAGTGTGGATTGAAGTGCAAGGCTCCAAAGAAAGGTACTTGTCTCAGGATGGGGCGATGGCTGATGTTGTTGTCAGTTCTTAACTTGTTTTTCTGCATTCAATCTGAGCCAGACTTAAATAAACACAGCATCATCTTACACAAATAAACAAGTGCCATCTACATCTGGTGAAATCTGTAGAATTCAAAAGATCTCACAATTATGTGATATTTATTTTGCCTTGAATGAGGAACATACTTACATTCCCTCTATATACACTTCACAGCAGCTGCATTTGTATGTGTAGCGTACTCCTAATTCTAATTCTTGATTAACTGATCGAAAACTGAGATGACAACAAGTTGAACATTTAATGTAAAACTATTTGTAGATGATGTGGATAAGAGAATTTTTTCATTCAATATTTGTTTCAAAATATGTGCACCTCTGTTGATGCTCCCAATTAAGTGCAGCAAGTGTTGTATATCATCTGAGTAAATGCAGGCTGATGCGAGGGTGTGGCCAGACCCTCTGAAAAGGCTTCCTTTGTTCACAAAAGTACTGATTCCTGCTAACATTCCTGGTCACATCTGGTACAAGAATCTGGCTACAGGTGCCACTCACGGGAAGTCATTCATGGATTAAAATCTTTCCTTTAAAGGGAGCTTGTGCCTGGATGTCCCTCTCATCTTCTCCCAGATGCTGATACCATTACCAAAAGCAATGGCCCAAAAAAGAGATAATTAGCAAAAGTTGTGCATTGTAAACATGTAAACACTTCATAAAGTTCTGGCCAGATTTCATTTTGAAATCTGGGAGAAGAGAGAGGTTTCCTCATGTTTCATGAGATCCCGTGCTCTATGTGGCTAACAGATTGAAAAATGAAATCTGTCCAGAACTCTTTGAAGTTTTTTACATTTTTATAATGCATGTGGTACTTTATTAACAGGATGCATGGAAATTATTAAATGTGTTTGATGGTTGGAGTGAAAAACGCTATTCAGCAATACAAGAATACTCAACACAACACTGAGGGACTTCTGGGACTTGTAGGTTGTTTGGGCATGTGATGCAGGAGATTTAAAGCACCTGTGTCTTGACACTGCTTCTACTTCGATCCTGTAACTAAGGCGTAACTGCTGAAATGCGTCAGGAAATAAAAGACTTTTTAATCTGCATCCACTCTTCACTTGCAGAATAAATAATGTGTTTTTCCATGAATTGGCCTCAGCAACTTTCTTTGGTGTATTAATTATCAGGATGCTTTGTCCCTGGCAGCTGAGGACGCCCTGCAGGATTGCGGGCCCCTGGCGACGAAGGAGTGTTTGTGGTGATATAGATATAGATATATATATAGAGTCACTGAAAAAAACATAGGTTTCAGGGACGTTATAGTTAGAAATTAGCATTTAAAAAACCTTAGAAATTCACTGAAAAAACCATAGGTTTCAGGGTTGTTATAGTTAGCTGGACATTTCACTCGTACAAAACCATAGAAATTCCTCAGTTATAGTTAGTTCTGCTAACTATAACTCGCGCGCCCGCAATGCACAGCTGATGATGTCACATATTACATTATTCATGACATGGTCAGTGACATCACTGATGACATCACTGATGACATCTCAAATGACATCACTGATGACATTGTCCAGTGAATGTGGTTTTGTTTGAAATTTAAATATGTTATATATACCAATCTGTATTGAAGATTGAGTGAATATATAACTGTCTGGATGGAGGATTTAGTAGCTGTCTGACTGTCTGTTTAAGTGAGTAATTAAAAGTGTCTCACTAAATACATGGGTTAGTAACTAAACTATGTGAATGTGTGCATCACTGTCTCTGTTGTTGTATAACCTGCTGCATCAGTTGGTCACTAACTACATGAGTGTCTATATTAAGTTATTGATTAGTTGGCTGAGTATTTATATGGGAGACTGAGTGTGTGTGTGGTTGGGTGGGGGGTGTACCTCTATTGACTAGGTGTATGAGTTTAAGAGTGCATCTGTAAACAGTTGTTTGGGTGACTGAGTGTGTTTATTGGTGTGTTGGTGAGCGAATATATGTCTCAGTGGTACATCTCCAACAAAGTTCAAAAATAAAAGACATTGTATAGGAGAGTTGGTGTATATAAATAAGAATACACAAGTCAGTGATTGTGAGAGTGACTGTATGGATGAGTGTATAATTGTAATAGTGATTATATAACATAGTAACTATGAGTTACTATGTGTATGAATAAATGAGGTGTTGTGTGTATAACTGTTTAGGTGAGTAAATGTAAGTGTGATTGATTCTTTTCATGAGTGAGTAGAATGACTGCATAATCGACTAGGATGACTGCTGATGTGTCAATGTCTATATAGGTGTATGAGTGCATTTGATAGTGTTCTATTGATCAGTGACTGCATAGATAAGTGATTCTGTGTGTGAATGGGTAGTTGTGTTTGTAGACTTAGGAATCAGTGAGTGGGTATGTAGTAACTGGTATTGGTGTGTCAATGGTTTCAATGATGGTACTCTGTATTTTACAGTGAGTGATGAAAGGTTATACTAGTGTGTGATGAGGTATATCACATTGTCTCATGAATGATGTCATCAGTTATGTCATCAGTGATGTCACTGACCATGTCATGAATTATGTAATATGTGACATCATCAGCAGTGCATTGCGGGCGCACGAGTTATAGTTAGCAGAACTAACTATAACAGAGGAATTTCTATGGTTTTGTACGAGTGAAATGTTCAACTAACTATAACACCCCCTGAAACCTATGGTTTTTTAAGTGAATATATATATATATATATTTATATATATTATCTACTGGCGGTCACCAGTAGATAGTTATAGTTAGGACCGAGTTTCCATAGGACATCTGAAAATTCTATTTTGAATAACTTTGGCGCCGATTGACGAATCCTCGCAAAATTTTCAAAACTAATGGGGTGCTCCGTTCAGTTCCTACCCTGAAAGTCTCGGGGTGATTCGTCAAGTAGGGGCCGAGAAAAAAGGGGGGGTCCCAAAACGCGTTTTCCCCATGGATTTTTCCATAGGACCTTTAGCCGAAGGTACAGCCCGAACGGCTGAACAGAATTACTTGAAATTTGGCAGAGAGGTAGTCCTCAGGTCATGGAAGTGCCTTTTGCAGGTCTGGTGTCAATCTGTTCAGTAGTTCCTGAGAAAATAGCATTTAAAAGCATATAAATATCTATAAGCGCGCACCGTGCGCGCACCGTGCGAGCACCATAACGTGCGCGAGCGTAATTCTGATTGGTGGTTACATGTTAGTCAACGTTCGAATCGGTCGAAATCAGGAAGTATCGGCCGCCATTTTGTTTGTTTTCAGTGCGAGAGTGAAAAAGGAAGGTGGCGAACGTGAAAAGGGGTCAGGGTAGAGAGTTCCTGACTCCCTAGCCTTAGTCAGGGGGTCCCTGAAGGACCCGAAGGCAGAATTATTTTAACAATTTTTTTTTTTTAAATCACGGGGGTGCGCGCACCGTCCGCGCACGGTGAAAAACCCCAAAAAATAAAATATATATTTTTTTTTAATACGTAGTTTATTGTAAAATAAATATATCAAAAAAAATAATAATACATAAATAAATTAGCATTTAAAAAACCGTACAAATTCACAGAAAAAATCATAGGTTTCATAAACGATATAGTTAGGAATTAGCATTTAAAAAACCTTGCAAATTCACTTAAAAAACCATAGGTTTCACACATGTCATAGTTAGGTGGATATTTCACTCGTAAAAAACCCAATGAAATTCCCCCGTTATAGTTAGTTCAGATAACTATAACTCGCGCGACCGCCACTCTATCACAAGGATGATGTCATCAGTGATGTCATGAGTGGTGCTACTGACCATGTCATGAGTGATGTAATATGTGACGTCATGAGCAGTGGATTGCGGGCGCGCGAGTTATAGTTATCTGAACTAACTATAACTATAACGGGGGAATTTCATTGGTTTTTTACGAGTGAAATATCCACCTGACTATAACATGTGTGAAACCTATGGTTTTTTAAGTGAATATATATATATATATATATATATATATATATATATATATATATATATGAGCTTGCTTCGCTCACACGTTTCTTCCAAGAAAAACAAGAACGAACGTGGACCTCGTTGTGTGATTCAAAGGTTTTTTATTTCTCCTTGTCTGCCATTACGCGTTTCAGCCGTCAAAAGCGGCCTTGATCACATGACATATATATATGACACTATGATGGTCTGCAAGCAGCTAAACATTATTTAAGCACAAGGGATATAAGTTTCCATGAACATTCGCTAATGGTGTTGCATATGATGGAGTGGTGCCTGACGAATAACATCTTTATGTTTGATAGACTATTGTACAAACAGTTACAAGGTACAGCCATGGGTACTTGCTTCTCCCCCAGCTATGCGAATTTGCATATGGGCTGGTGGGAGGAGCAAGTACTCATGAGGGCATTCAATACTCAAATGTCTGAAAATGTAGTCTTATATCAGTGCTATATAGACAACATCTTTATTGTGTAGAAAGGAAGTGAACAAAGTGCTATTGACTTCATTAATGCTATTAACATAAATGATTTAAATCTACATTTTACAGGCACTGTAAACAAGCAATCCATTGTTTATTTAGATTTAGAACTGTACACTATGAACAACAAAGTACATTCACGTACACACCGGAAACAAACATCGGGGAATGCTATTTTACATGCTCAAAGCTTTCACCCTGTTAAACTTATTGAAAGCCTTCCCTATGCCGAGTGTCTGCGTATGAAAAGAAATTGCAGTACTATGGAGGGCTTAACAGACTCAACCAACAATCTATTTAAGAGACTTAGTAATAGAGGGTACAAAACCAAAACTCTGGAAACGGCGCAGCAGAAGTGCTCTGATATTTCCAGAGAAGACCTTCTATTCAAAAATAAAGCTGACAAAGTAACATCAGGTGAGACAACAAAACAGACACCCAGGCTAATTATGGGATATAACACTTTTCACCAAAAGTTAAGAAAAATCCTGTACAGACATTGACCGATAGTGAGATGCGATCCTATCATAGGCCCTTCTTGCACTAAGCTCCCCCAGTTAACTTTCAGGAGAGCTAAGTCAATGAAACAGGAACTTGTATCCAATGCTCCTGCACTGGACAGAGGTACCAGTTGGCTTAAGTCCCAAAAAGGATTCTTTAAGTGCACAAAGTGTAAAGCCTGTAAATATGGAATCAATACTAAATCAGTTCCTGCTTTACTGCTTTAATTAATTGCATTGCCTAAGGCAACACCAGTCTGAAGAAAGACTTCTTTCGTTTACACTTTTCTTTTATGTCTATTGTAGGTTCACTGGGTTTGTGGCACATGTACTTCGAATGTATTTAAGTAACTTATCTGAGCGAGGTCGGACACAGTGAGCAAGGCGGACCCGTCCGCGGTAACGCGTCTGGGCCACAGCTTTGAAATAAAGAGTTATCTTTGAAACTGCATCCCACGGAGTCAGCGCCTGTTTCCAATTGTGAGAAATTAGGATTGGAGTTAATATATATATATATATATATATATATATATATATATATATATATATATATATATATATATATATATATATATATATATATATTGACTAAAAAAACATAGGTTTCAGGCATGTTATAGCTAACTATAACTCTATGAATGAGAGGCGGTGTGTGAGTGTCTGTATAGATATGTGAGTGCATATGATAATGCTGTATTGATGGCTGACTGTATGTATGAGTGACTGTATGGGTGAATGAGTGGATGTGTGTGTAGAGCTAGGAATTAGTGAGTGGATATATACTAACTGGTATTGGTGTGTTGATGGTTTTGAAAATGGTACTCTGTATTTTAGAGTGGGTGTATCAAGGGTTATATTAGGGTGTAATGATGTGCATCAAATTTTCATGTGGATGGTGTCATCAGTGATGTCATTTGAGATGTCATCAGTGATGTCATCAGTGATGTCACTGACCATGTCACGAATAATGTAATATGTGACGTCATCAGCAGTGCATTGTGGGGGAAATGTCCAACTAACTAAATGTCCCTGAACTTTTTTTCAGTGAATTTCAATGGTTTTTTAAATGCTAATTTCTAACTATAACGTGCCTGAAACCTATGGTTTTTTCAGTGAATTTCAAAGGTTTTTTAAATGCTAATTTCTAATTATAATGTTCATTAAACCTATTTTTTTCTGTGTTTTTTAAATTATCATCCCATTCTCAACCTGGTCAAAACTGCAAATCTCACCACTTTTCCATCGATACATTCTGCCCAAAAAATCGCCACAAATGAGAGCCACAACTAATGCTAATGATATGCAAAGTAGGCGTTCCCGTGGAAAAAAAACTAAAACACTACTTTCCCATATTTTCAACGACCAGCCAAATCTGCAATGTGATTCAAAAATCAGGCGATAAGCCTAGTTAGCAGTAAGAAATTAATATCAGCCTTTGACTGGTATAAGGAGGTCAACTATCTACAGCATGAATTGGACCCAACTCACAGCCACATAGTAGTAGTAGTTACTTTATTTGTTGATTGTGAAAAATCATTACAATCAAGGATACAACACGTTAGGTTAAGAACATTATTTTTTGCAGATAAAATATACTGCTTTATACTGGAAAGTTAGCAGCAATAATAGAGAGCAGCAATGAATAAGGTGCATTTGTGCTAATGGCTAGAAGACAATTCCAAATACTATTATTAAAAATTACATACATTTTCTTTTAGGCAGGCCTACAAGGTACATGTAAAAAAAAAATGTAAAACCATTTATCATAAATCTCAAATTTGTTCATACAATCACTATAACAAAAAACCTTTTAAAACTTTAATAAGAAGTTGTGTATAGAACTTAATATTATTTTGTTTAAAGCAGATTATCAATTGAGCATTAAACATTTTTTTTTTATCAACACGTTCCTGTTTTAACATTCATTATCTGTCTTGGATAATAGTTTTTTTTCGGCAATATAAATCAACTTTACAAATTGTGGGGTCAAGCGGGGCATAATCCCAGTGAGACAGATAATAATGGCGTGTCGACATGTTCTCACCCCAAGTTCGTTAAAAATGGGTCTCAGCAGAGTCTTCTGCTCTTCTAGCAGTTGGGGACATGTAGTTACTATATGTATTAAAGATTCGTCATTGAAACCACATAGCCTACACATTTTGTAGACCAGTTCTTTTCCCATTTGGGTATTCCATCCTTTGTCGGGTATCTCACAAACTGCAATAACATAAATGTGTTCCTTAGAAATGGTTTTAAGTGGGTAGTCAGGTATGATTGAGGTTCTAATTTAATAAATGAATTCATAACTGACCAGTAGTGATTCTTTTTTTGAGCTCATCCTTGTCTAGAAGACTCGATAAAAGAGTAACTGAACGATTTAATGTTTGTTTAAAAACTGCTTTGCTCCTAACTTCTTCTTCAAAGGATGGGCACTTAAAATTGTGTAAACTCTCTCTTAAATAGGCTCTCCAACTCCTAGCATGCTCATACCTTGATATCTCTTGCCAGCATTGGTTTGCAAGGGTACCCAGTTCTGAGCGAATCAGAGCATATAACATTTTTAGAAAGGCAGATTACCGTACCAGAGTTTGTCTTTTCAGACCAAATTCTAACCTGACATTAGCGTGTCCTGTATGTCTAGGGATCCCAAAGACTGATTTGAAGACTTTTATTTGTAGGTCATCAAGAATTTTCGCATCTTTACCACGAAAGAGCCGTAAGCCAAAGAGGGAATCAGCTTTGCTTTCATGACCTTCAATAAATGTTCATGGTTTGGACATGACAACTTGTCCCTCAACTTTCTAAAAGCAAAGGACAAGGCCGTTGCCTTTGCTTTGAGGTTATTGAAATGCTGTCGTAGAATGTTATTCCTAGGTATTTATAATATTTCACAGTTTCAACGTGTAACCTGTTGATCTTCCATTCTTTCTTATCTGTTTTTGTACCACCTATTGTCATTATTTTTGTCTTTTTGGCATTAATTTGCAAACCATTAAGGGTAATATAATGTTTAAAAGAATCAACCAGTCTTCTTAGGCCTATTACAGAATGGGTTAACAGTATGGTGTCATCAGCGTATTCTAAGTATTTGATGCCTTTGCCTAAGAAGGTAGGTTGTACTTCTGCCATCACCGACTTTGATCTGAACCCATGTATTAGTATATAATAATTTGATCATGTTAAACAATTGGTTTGGGATACCCCATTCCAAAAGTTTGGCCCAAAGTAAATTACGGGGAACAGAATCAAAAGCAGCTTTAAGGTCGACGAAACAGATATATAACTTTTACTTTCTGTATTTTGCCCTTTCGCCTAATAAAGTCAGTAAGGTCAAGTTCGTGATAGATGATTTGCCTCTTCTAAAACCGGTTTGGAAAGCTGGAATTAGATCTTTTTATGTAGCCCATTCTTCCAAGTCCACAAGCAAGCAGCTCGCAAAGATTTTTGCCTCCACGTCTGGTAGGGCAGTTAGCTGATTATTTGCAGGATTGTCTTGTGGACCACTTTTGTATATCGGCTGAATTATGCTTCCTTGCCATGACTCAGGAACTGATTCAGATTTAATAACATCATTAAATAAAATCCACATCTAAAGACCAACACGTTATACAGCTACTGATCATGCAGCTCTGACACCCACAAGGCCACAACACCCACCGCCACCACCACCAGGACCTCCCCCCTATTACCACCGAGCCAGCGCAAAACAGGGCAACGGACCTTCACAAAACGCCATGGCCCCTCAGCCGCACAATAGCTGAATGTTGGGAAATGTGGGAACAAGGTATGTGTGAAGGAGGAAAGTCACCCATCAATTATAATGCACACAATCACAAGTGTAGCGGTGATGTGCTGGACAGACTTCACTATGCAAAGCACAAACCTCTCATTGTGTACATATACTACTGATACTTGTAGTGTTGTGCACAGTGGAGGCAACCATGTTACCTCAGGCAATGGGGAAGATCTTGGTCATGTAGCTGTGTTGTCCCCCCCTGGAAGCTTAAGCGGAGTGAGCTGGTCTAACGTACGGCACTCCAGCATAGGAGTATGAATAAATAGGCTGGGGCTCTGGGCGTGGTTCACTTGTGGTAAGGCCAAAGCATCTCCCAGAGCGGCGGCCCTCACCCTGCCACTTGGCTGCTGCCATGACCGCGGGCCTCCTCGACACAGCCCCCTGCAAACCCAGCGGCACAGCACTCATCGCAACAACCCCAGGACCGCCAATGCCCCCGAACCTGCACCTGAGCAAGTGTGTCCATGTGGTCATTGTGTTAGCATGATAGGCACGGGCCCTGCAACATCAAAGTGTCAGCGGACGTTACCGTGTCACCTCAGTGGCAGTCAGCCTGGACATGTAGCTATGCACGCATCCTCCTGCATGCACAAGCGGCGTGTGCTGGTCCAGCGTACACAGGTCAGCGGTCTGCCTATCCGGCAAGGGGAACGGGGAGTCTTGGACATGTCTGTGTTCAGGAAGTACAGCAAATGTGTGTCTCTTTGTTCTGGTGTGGCTGCCACAAGGGGCGCAGCAGTCGATGTTGTAAAGTGGCATGCACCACCTCCAAACTGCAGTGTCACGGTATGGTTGGAATGCCGCAGGATATGCACGAATAGGCATTAAAATGGTGTACTGTAGGAGTGCACGGGATACAACAGTGCACCGTTCAAAAGTGTGGGGGCTCGTGGGAGGGAGGAGCAGCTGTTTGGCAATGTAACACACAGTGAACCCGCCCATGTGCCACGTGCTGGGCATCTCATCCATGATGACCAGGGTCACAGACATCCCACAACACCCACGACCGGCCTTTGTACACATCCTGTATGAATGCAGCTGGAGAAGTTACTGTAGGGATGAAAGGTTCTTTTTCTGAGCTATCTTGCGCTAGCACATCTGCTGCTCCGAGAAGGAACTTGCAAGTGGCCAGCCCCCCCTGACAGATACGATAATATTTGCATCCGTCTCCCACACTACGCACTGCCCGATTTGAGAACAACGAGTACAGATCCCACACTCAAAAGTCCTTCATCGTAGTTAGCGTGCATGAAATGGCCTTCACATGTACTCCCACCACAACCCTGCCCTGAATCCATTGCACACAGACCCGGCTCATTGCACTAAGCTGTGCCATTTCATCCACAAGACTGGCACACGGCAAGCCAGTGCAGCTACAAGTAATGCCACTGACACAATGGCAGAGCATCCCAAACAACTTGGTCGACTCCATTCACTTCCACCTATACCTTGCACGTCTGCTGCATGTCCTGGGTGCACTGCCTTTGGCAGTACTGCGGGTCACTTGCCGGCTGAGCTTCCGCATTGCGGACGTCACCTGAGTTCAACCTGTATTGCAATGTCGCACGGGCCTATCCTAGTGGTGCATGGATGTGTGCCTCTCCAACGAGTGGGCAGCTGACATGGATTACGACGAGTGTGTGTGCCCCCTGTTGGCCCATGATCAGGAGTGTCATGGTGATGCCCGTTTATGGCATGCATGGATGTTTGGCATGCATGTTGGGAACTGGGCCTGGGAGATTGCATGAGTCGTAGTATGCAGTGAGCAAATTGACCCACTTCCCGATTCGGCTTTGGTGCACATTGGGTTCGGTGGTTGGAGTCAGCACATCTGTCCCAGTGAGCTGATGGATTACGTTGACGACATGTCAAATATTGTGGCCAACCATCACTCATTAGAGATAGTGGCTTACGTAGCTGCACTCGCGTTCATGGATGAGTGACAAGGTACCTGCAACCACGACTCGATGTGCCACATTGCACATGTCCCCCCACATCATTGCACGTTGTACATCTGGTCACATGTCCCAAAACAACAGTGGACATGGCTGCATTGGCGTCGACTCATGTCCGAGGCACGGACAACCAACACTGCTTGACACTGACGTGTGTTGGCGATGGACTACCCAGAGGTGAACATGGACGTTTTCCTAGGTTCCTTATTCAGGCATACTGCTGCATTTCTCTGCATATTGTGGCACTACTCTTGGCCGTACTGACACACACTTTTTTTTATAAAGTTTCCACATTTTCACTTGTCTCCAAATGTGTTTTGTCTTCATTTGTATGCCAATATGTGTGTCACGGACTCTCTGGCTGGCTGCCATACGTGAATTTCTACCTCATCCGGACTGTGGGTTTGTACTTATGCTTCTCATGTGCCTGTGTCGTACTGATGCTTTTGGGTGCTTATCTGCCACAGGCAGGTGCATTTGTGTCCTGTGTTCGATTGTGCGAATTTTGGTGTTTGGATAACATTGTGTTGAATGTTGGTGTACTTTGCTTCCTATGTTTGTGTGCTGCATTGTGTGTGACATGTCCCTTCATGTGAGCTTTTGTTCACCCTTCTCCCTTTCAGGCAGTGTGGTTTTCACTTCCATGCTTGTTCAGTGGTGTGATGTTGGCGGGTTGTGTGAGTTGTGCTCCTTGTTGGTGTGTTTCATTTTGGCCATGGTTTGTCTATAGTTGTGCTGTACTTAATTGTGCATGTGTGCCCATATCCCCCCGTCCCCCCACTCCCTGCTTCCTGGTGCTGTTGTGTCTGTAATTTTGTTGCTCTACACATAAATACATGTAATGAACAAATTAGAATAGTTCCTTGATTCTTTTAGGTTTCAAAACTTCTCTCTATTGTTTTTTTTTATTTTCCATATAAACAGTTTTTTTAATATTCAAGGACACATAGAAGTCAGAAGTGCAACGTATTCTATCAACACACTTTCTAGAACATTCTACAACACGTGCAGGTTAAAAGTTAATCAATTTTTTTAAACCTAACAACATTTTTTTGCAACATTTTCTCGAACATTTAACGGCACGTGCAGGTTAAAAATTCACGATTGTTTTAAGTTCGAACAATGCCTTCTAAATGCAATTAGCAGGTGTGGTTGAGTTGAGCAAATTTTATCCTGTGATATGTACTCCACGTTTAAACTGCTTTTTCTTAACCAATCACAAAGATGCTTTTCCACAAAACGAATGTGCACCCTACTTTTAAAAAACAATGCTTTTCATTTCCCAATCAGGTATCATTTTGTATGGCAAAGAAAAGTAGTTCCCCATCTTTAAACATATCTCTTATTCTACGAACAGACTGCATGAGCTACAGACATCTATCCATTCCTCCCAGCCATACCTTCAAAATGCTAGTGTGGATCGTAGGACATAGCTCTGTTCTCTGGTGCAAGAGGTATGCAGAACAGAGACGTATTGATTTAGACCTAGGTTTACAAAATGTGGACATTAAATGGTTTGGACAGAGAGGATTGAAGTGGCACCAATTGGTGGCTTTGGTTAAAACCTGTTTGCATCTCCAACACCCTGACCTCATGATTGCGCACTGTGGTGGAAACGACCTAGGCACATGGACTGGGTTAGGTTTGGAATGCTAATGCAGGACACCTTTCGACAATTGATGTTGGTTTTGCCTCAAACTGTCTTTGTATATTCCAATATATGCCAAAGACAGAAGTGGAAATGGTCAAACCAATTTTGTCCTCAGATTGAAAAATCTAGGAAGAATGTCAACAAAGCTGTGTCTGCATACCTCAGAGACCATAGAATGGGGTCGATCTACAACAGCAACATATGTTTTCATATGGCTGATATCTACAGAAGTGATGGAGTACACTTCACTGCTCAGGGAAATCGAGTTTTTTCTGAATAACCTGAAGCTGTACATCCGCACTTATATGTAGCTCCAACTAATAAACACAAGGGTTCTTTTTAAAGCCGCTTTATATTCCCAATATCCGTTCGCAGAATTACAGCTGCAATCTGGCTAGCACAGGGAGACCTGTGGGCTGTCGAGCAGCCTCTCAGAGGAACACCTGTGGCCTGTGGGCTCAGCTCGCACAGGGACAGCTACAGGCCATTGGCTTAGCTCGCACAGTGTGAGCTACGGGCCATCGGCTCGCAACCTTACACCAGCGTGCTGGCTCGCAGACGGAAAGCTCCAGTCTAACTCGCAAAGGGACACCAACGGGCCAACGGCCCTGCTAGCAGAGACACACCTATCACCTAACGGACTGACTCGCACATGTACAGCTAGGGACACGACGGCTCACAGACGCACAGCTGCAAGCTGACGGACTGCTATTGTTTTATGCTTTAGGGTAGTACAGTGCTGTTTGGGTAGTGGGAGTTGTGCTGGGGGTAGTATTTTAGGGTTTAGGGTAGTGCAGTGGTTTTTGGGTAGAGGGTCATGCTGGGGGTAGATTTAGGGTTTAGGGTAGTGCACTGGTGTTTGGTTAGTGCAGGGGATCATGTTGGGGTAGTGTTTTAGAGTTTACGACAGTGCAGTGGTGTTTGGGTAGTCTTTGGGTAGTGTAGAGGGTCGTGCCGACAGACTGACTCACAGAGCTCCGAGCCGATGGATGGGCTTCTAAAGGCATACCTGCAACCTAGTGATATGAGGAGAGGCAGCGTGAAAGGCATATCTCACACAGACATAGAAGCCAGTGTTGCCTCGCACAGGTAAAACTGCAGACCCGATGGCTTCTACACGGAGAGATGCAAGCTGACAGAGTAAATCACAAAATGTCTGCCAACACTTCCTGGTTTCAACAATTCACAGCCAATAAACCGCAAGCTGGTGCTTGTAACCCCTCAGCCAATCACATGTTAGAATTTTCACATTTCCATATCTGTAAAATTTGATATTTCTCAAAAACTACTGAACTGATTTACACTATTTAAACAAAAGTGTGCTTTCTGGACCATCACCTTTCTCCCTGCCAAATTTGGCGTAATTCTTTTCAGCAGTTTCACCTGTGGTCTTCTGTTAAGTTTCGTATGGAAATTCCATGGAGAAAACAGGTTTTAGGACCCTCTTTTTTCTCAGCCCCTCCTACACCATTCACCCCCAATTTTCAATATAGGTGCTAATCAAAAAAAGAGAAACTTTTTGGGTAATATCATAAAGATTCGTCAAATGATGCCAAAGTTACAAGCACATAGAAGACTCCAGGAAGGGGGCCGCGCAACCCCCCTCCCAACATAAGTGAAGCCCTGGGGCTGCACGGACCCCAGCGGACCCCCGCAACCCCTGTGAGCCCCTGCTATTATTTTTTAAGAAATACCCCCACAACCTAGCCCACCCAAGCGCCTCATTATAATAAAACACGAGAACCCGCGACCCCAGTGCAAATTTTTGCAGATTTTTTTAAATGATGTTTTGGACCCTGGGGGTCCTCCTGGGACCCCCTGAGCAGACCTAGTGGGTCAGGATTGTTCTACCCTGAACCCTTTATCTTGTTTTATACCTTTGTTTCTCCGTTTTCGGGTGACTCGCTTCTGCCGATCCACAAGATGGCTGCCAACACTTCCTGGTTTGGAGTGCTAGCAGCCAATCACAGTGAAGTTCGCGCAGGCGACTTAGGCTCCGCCCAGATATCAAAACTTTTATTTTTCTAATTTCTCAGCAACTACTGAAGGGATTTACACCATTTTTAAAAAGGTCGCTTTCTGACCCAAGCACTACCTTTCAGCCAAATGTGGAGTAGTTCTGTTCAGTAGGCTCGGCTGTAGCCCTGCACAAAGTTTCCTATGGGAAATAGATTTTTTTACTCTTTTTTTTTTAATTTCTCAAAAACTACTGAACGGATATACACCATTTAAATAAAGGTTGCTTTCTGAACCAAGTTCTACCTTTCTGCCAAATTTGAGGTAAGTCCGTTCAGCAGTTCAAGCTATAGCTCGTCACACAATTTCCTATGGAAATTAACATGGAGAAAACAAGTTTTTGGACCCCCCTTTTCTATCAGCCCCCGTGTTGACGAATCGCCCCCAAACTTTTTGGATTGGAGCTGACTTGGATAGACTTTTTTTGGGAGAATTTCTGGAAGATTCGTCAAACGACGCCAAAGTTATTAGGAATCAAAAAATGCTTTTCCTATGGAAACTAGGTTCTAACTATAACTACCTCCTGGCGACCGCCAGAAGGTAATATATATATATATACATATATATATATATATATATATATATATATATATATATATATATATATATATAAATTCACTGAAAAAACCATAGGTTTCACACATGTTATAGTTAGCGGAAATTTTACTGATAAAAAACCAGTGAAATTGCCCCGTTATAGTTAGTGCTGGCAACTATAACTCACGCGACCGCAATCCTCTGCTGATGCTAATACTGTATTTAGACACTTATTTGCCCATGTCTTCTTCCATACATTTTTAGCTATACATATATTACAAATATTTTTTTTTCATAAAGACACATATGTCATCAGCAGAAGATTGCGGTCGCGTGAGTTATAGTTGCCAGCACTAACTATAACGGGGCAATTTCACTGGTTTTTTATCAGTAAAATTTCCGCTAACTATAACATGTGTGAAACCTATGGTTTTTTTCAGTGAATTTGCAAGGTTTTTTAAATGCTAATTCCTAACTATAACGTGTGTGAAACCTATGTTTTTTTCAGTGAATTTGTACGGTTTTTTAAATGCTAAGTTACTTTACGCCATTCGAGGCGTGCGCGCCCACTTAACGCAGTTCGTTCCGTGCACGGTTTTTATCAACTTTAATAAGCCCTGTACATTTGGTGGCCTTCGGCCACCAAAAGCACAGGGGGTGGGGTCAATGTGGATAGTGTTTTTTTTATTTCGATTTTATAATTTCATGTTGCCAAAATTTAGTTTTTTTTACCTATAAATAAGCCCTGTACATTTGGTGGACTACGGCCACCAAAAGCACAGGGGGTGGGGTAAGTGTGGATAGTGTTTTTTTCTTTTTTTTTTTTTTTACCGTACGCTTACGGTAAGCGTACGGTAAGCGTACTCGGCGAAATTGCCGAAAAAAAAATAAAACCGTTTTTGCTCTTGGGGGATGTTTGGGGACTCCCTCAACATGTCTATGTGGGAGGGAGTTGTCAAAACAGCCCCGTAACATGTTTTTGGCCATCTTGTTTGATAAACAACACTCAGTGCGAGAGACAAAATGGCGGCCGCCGCTTCCTGGTTTCGGCCGATTCGAATGTTTACTAAGATCTAAGAGCCAATAAGAATCGCGCTCGCGCACGCCACCGTACGCTTACGGTAAGCGTACGGTAAGCGTACCGTAAGCGGGCTCAGATATATATATTGATTTAAAGGCTATTTTCTCAGAATCTACTGAACAGATTTACACCAAACCTACAAAAGGCACTTCCTTGACCTAGGGACTACCTCTCTGCCAAATTTCTAGTAATTCTGTTCAGCCGTTCGGGCTGTAGCTCGTTCTAAAGGTCCTATGGAAAAATGCATGGGAAAAACGCGTTTTGGGACCCCCCTTTTATCTCAGCCCCCGCTTGACGAATCCCCCCGAGACTTTCAGGGTAGGAGCGGAGCGTAGCGCCCCACCTATTTTGAGAAATTCGCGAGGATTCATCGACCGGCGCCAAAGTTATTCAAAATAGAATGTTGAGGTTTTCCTATGGAAAAGGGGTTCTAACTATAACTACCTACTGGCGACCGCCAGTAGGTAATATGTATATATATATATATATATATATATATATATATATATATATATATATATGGAGCGATAGAATGTAATCATGATGCACCAAAATCTGCAAGCATAGATATCCCAATTTTAATATCACTCTTAATACCCTGTACACCACGTGGACTGCAGTTGCAGCTAGATCATTTTGCATACTATTGCCATGCAAGACGCCTTGAATCTTCACCATTCCTTTATAGGCAAAAATAGGATATAGGGGCACATCTGGAGCAAGTAAAGTGCTTTGACTATTTGGGTGTTATATTGACCGACAACAAAATGTCTTAGGCTCCACAGCTAAGGAAAAGTAGAATGATTTTGCTCCAATAAACGATGGCCATGAGAAAGAAATACAAGCTACCTCTAGGGACGCAGTAGTCACAGCTCTGGATATATACTGGGCGACAGCCTTGTCAGGAGCATATTATGGGGCAGAGCTATGGGGATGGGCCGATATGTCTATGCTCAATGTAGAAGCAAATTAAATTATTAGGGTTATTTTTAACCTCCCGGTAAGCTCACCTCTTACAGCACTTCGATTTGATATAGCATTAAAAAGAATTGACCACCCGATCCCATTAAAACTTTTAACATATTGGGTACACATTTGGACAACTCCAGAACTTGAGATTTACAGAAAAGCTCTGAAGGAGATTGTCATTCTGGATAAGAGAGTTCATACCCCATGCTAAGGAAGATAAAGGCAGTGTGCGAGCTTGTTAAGATGGAGGAGGTATGGCTCAGCCCTGATACAATGGCAAAGGGTGTTACTATAAAATTGAAACAAGCTTAATGGGAATGTATGATGGAACAAATATGGAAAGACCAAAAAGTGGGGGGTATAAGCAAGAAGTTATTGATCCATAAAATGTGCTTGAGCTTTGAGCCTTATCTGGATAGAAGATGCCCCACTCAGGCTAAGACATTGTACATAATGCTCAGAACTGGTACTTTGCTGCTAAATTCTTTTACTTCTACATGAGACAAAAACAACTCCTCATCCCCCAAGTTGGAGGAATCTGTGGATCAATTTTATTTCTGCCCTAGCTATGTCTTGCCCAGCTAGAAATGATTAAACAAGTTAACTGTGACAACTTAGTGGAAGGTCCTTAGGTCTTATAATGGGCAAGTAACTATGAGATGCATGTGCATTTTAAATTGTGTTGATTTCAGTTAATTTTTTTTAATAACCTGACATATGAGGGGCATTAAGAAGCTTCAGTAGATTTAAGTACTGTATCAGCTTTTTAACCTTTAACTGTTGTAATATGATGTCGACAATGATTTTTAATGGTTTTAGGCTTATTTTTAGGTCGAGCCTTGGCAGCGCATGCGCTGCATGCGCTGTCTCAGCGAGACATAAAGTAATCTCTATGTTGGGTGAAACTTAGTGTAATTTGTCATGCCGCTTGCCATTGGTTTAACTGTGGCATTGCTGTTGTAAGCTTGCTTTCTGTTGGCTGTTGAGAGCATACCGAACTTCCGTGTAGTCCGGAAGCAGCAGCGCCTAACTACAGTTTTCGTCCGCAGCAACACTCTGCAGGGCGCACGGGGAACTTTCTTTTTAAGGCACCATGTGGCTTGTAAGGTGGGCGTGGAGATCAATCTACTTTCCTTTGGCTTCCCCCGCCCCCTACTTAGCGCGAAGAGAATCTCGCGCCACAGCTTATTCTTTTTATTTATCCAAACTATTGCTACGCACTGCTCACGAACAGCCGCAGCTACCCTGGCCTCCCCCTACGGAGGCTGGCACTGCGCGCTGACATCTCAGTGATTGGCAGCTCTGCCCGAGCTGATTCCGAGGAGTGGGCGGGACTGGTTCCTCACCACAGCTTGAGGAGCAGCAGCTCTGCTGAGTTGCTGTGTGTCCACCTTCCCTCCTTCGCTGGGCTCTGCCTCCGTCCAGTTTCAGGACTTGAATAATCTATCCCTGGACACCATGATCAGTTCCAGGTTGATGTATGCTGCCTGCACTCGGAAGTACTTTGCGCATGCGCGCTCTGCTTTCTTCCTTTCGGTCGTAATTGAGTCGCAATGGCGCCTGTGGTCAGTATCTGGTTGCTCTCTTTTGTTTTGATGTTAAGTGGTTTTTATTTCTTGGGTGACACGCTCTTCCCACTCTGCTTCTTGGGTTCTAGACTGTAGTCGACTTTGAGAGTTTGGGGCGGCGGTCTGGGACTCCGTTTTGGAGAGACTGAGGGCACGCTGCGCTGCTGCCAGGCGGCCTGTAGCAGATTTGTTTACCACGAGCTCTCAATACCGTGCAAGCTGAGTACCCTCGGGGATTGGCGAGAACAGACCCTGTGTGGCGTGTGCACGATTGGCCTTGTGAGGGCCTTGCTTTTAATACTCTAAATGCATGTGACTATATCCCCGCATGTCGGCGCAAAGAGAGTGATCCTACTTGATAGTTTTGTGCTGTGTGAAATGAGTTAAGCCATAGGGTGAGGTTTCCTGCTAGAGGAAGTTTACACCCCCACTGTTTAACCGTATTTTATGTAGCATGCCGCCCAGGTTATTCAGTTATCACATGACCCTGTATGTACACGCTCGCAGTTTAAATGTACATGTGTCTCGCTGGGTTGTGTGTTTTAACCGCATCATTTTCTCGGAGTTACATTGTCCTTTTCGTCACATTTAAAATGGTGCTTTTCAAACCCCCTTTACAGCATTGATAATTATTTTAAACAGAAGACTATTTTGGTGGGTAAAATAGACCACAATTACCTGAATTTAGTTAAAATGACACCTAAAGTGCCACGTTTTCAAGATTAACATCTCTGGTCATGAATTATTGTGTTTTAGGATTCTTGTTTTCTAAATGATGCCTCACCATAAGAGCACAATTACGCCAAAGCGGACAACTGTCTCTGCCAGGCCCAGCAGTAGCACTTTTAGCAAGTAACGGCTATTTATTTATTTTATTGTTGGTGGTTTTTTTTTGTTGCTACTAGTGCTCAAGCACCCCGGACTTGTATACTGTAATAATGACAAAAGCAAACCTGCTACCACTTCAAGGGTGACTAGATTTAAAAAAAAAAAAAAATAGAGACTTTCCACAAAACTAGAAATAGGACTACCATTTGCATTCATGGCCGGAGATGGAAATGATTAATTAACAGTGCAATAAACACAGAAAATACAGGCAATGAGGCATAAGGGGTCGTCATATGCTCACAGCATCATCTGTGCTAATTAGTTTTCTGTTAAGGGCAGCTAACCAATTAAGTAGCGGAACACATGGAAACTTGCCTCCTGTGTTTAGTCGCCTGCAAACCGAACATGTTAATTGTTGTGAAATCTGCCAGGACACATGGTGAAACAAGCATTTGCAATGCAATAGGTCTCGCATTTACACGAGTTTAAACTATTGGCATTGTAAAGGACAATGCCTTTTCTTTATATTTTAAAAACAAAAATAAAAGGCATTGTTATTTACAATGCCAATAGCTCAAACTTGCGTAAATGCGAGACCTATTGCATTGCAAATGCTTGTTTGTATTACTGTTATTCTCTTATTTTAAATAGGGTAGTCAAAGTTTTTTTCTGTTCACTTATAAAACTTTATTGTTGCTAAAGACTAAATAAAGTATTGAATTTAATTAACTTGGGTAGTTCGTCCTACGAGGGGTAGTTTTGGAACTGCCAGTGATCTGACTAGAACAGGCAGCACCAGTATCAACTAGAAATTATACATTGTAGCCATTTACTTCAGCATCAATAAATGGTCCACTCTGGAAACTGTTGGTGAAGAATATTATTCTGGCAATCATTCTGATCTGAATTCGGGACCTGGTTTGAAGAAAATCTGGGTACATTTGCAGCTTGCTTTGGTATCGGAGGTTGAAGAACCTGCATCACTGTGGCTTGTGGCACATTAAAGTTCTGCGATTTAGGTCTGGGTACATTTTACTGCTGCATCGATTTGCTCTTCTGAAGTGGTACAAACCATAATATTTTTCCCTGATTTGCAGAATTAAGATGACAATCTCACTTCCAGTGCCTCAGCTTTTTGAAATAGTGGCATGGACTTCAATGTAGCTACATCAATTCCAGTACTTGGATCAATAGGGACCTGGGTTGTTTGATCAATCTTGACACAGTCAATTTCTTTGATGTGGTACCTTGGACTTCAACCACGTTACCAACTGTTCATGCTTCCTCTTCACTACAGATAAAGGACCATTAGTTAAAGGATCTCTTGTCGGCTTTCCATCGGGCCACTCTATAGCTATTTTACACAGCGTTCACAAATCACTTAGGACCACAATGTCAAAAAAGGTATTCAGATCAGTCCTCAAAACCTTTGAAATGTTCACAAACCACTCAACTTGTTTGTACCACTCCACAGGCTTCTCTCTTCATTTAGGAAATTCGTTTGTAAATGACGCAAGATCACTCCTATTCCAAGGTACATATATGTAACCTGCACTCAGTACCTCCTATAAAGGAAAATTAGTAGCTCCCTCCCTCCCTCCAGGAGGAGGAGACGGCTCTCTCATCATTTTCTTGGGAGTTTTTCTTGTGCCCGTTTAACTTTCCATTTCATTAATTCACTCCAAATTTGGATGTTGTGTATTAATTCCTGAATGTACATCTTCATTCCTAGTATCCTCATATGTTCTCTGTCCTGATCCAAAAAGCGAGTTGGTGTTTTTTTTGTAAAGTCTTTGTCCATTCCAGATGTACCTCATTCTTCTGAGCCAGTTCAGATAATTTGCCAAGTGCATGTCTCGCACTCCTCGTAACAAATTTACTCATGAGCAAAAGTTCACTCAGCTGATATTTTTCTATCCTAAGACAAACACTTATTATTTCATCCAATTCCAACTTCAATTTTCCCACATCCACCAAGTTTACTTTCAAAATGGACTGCAGAATTCACTGACTCACTTACATACTCCCACTCTCATTCATTGTAGCATTAAGTACTTCCAGAAAGTCCTCCAATTCCTGGACATAAAGACCAGGATGTACCTTAGAAGTTTAGATACTGCCTTTACTGCAGGTGTACTGCTATGCATATGCAATGGTGGTTCCCAGGTAAGTGAACCCAGATCTGGTAACCTTGGGAATTACTTTAAAGGTCCAAATCCAGTTTTGTGCACAGATGGGTCTGCACTTGCACCGCAAGGAGAACTTGCATTAATCTGAGTTAAAAGAACAAAGTCTCCCACTTTCCAACTCATGGGGGTAATTTTGGATGCCTGTTGTTGAGCGGGAACAGCCAGATTTGGTATCCCATTTCCCCCAGCACAAGGTTTACATATAGAAATCACTGGTCCAATGCTAACAGGAACTGTAAGTGCATCTGGGGCTGTATAACCAGGAATTCCAGTCATTGAATTTCTCTCTATCATGTTTTGATTCACTGTGATAGTTCCAATCACCCTCCGGTCCTTCTGCATAGGAGCAATTCCTGTCATACCTGGACTTGTGAGTACTGGTGCAGTGGGCAATCCAGTATTCCCACCTGTACCCTCGCTCCCAGCTACCTTCATTCGAATGTCATCATACAGAGCCGGTAGCTCAGATATTAATACGACTAAAGACTGTCACTAGTATCAATATCACTGTCTTCATTTTTCTCTCCAGATTCTGTTGTTCTCTTTTAGGTCCCTCTTTCCACCTATCCATTTTGCAATAATATGTATCATTTTGATTCTTCCATCATATCAGTTCTCCGCATTTTCTATTCTGCATCCCACCTCACATCTGCATAAGTACATGCAGCTTTTTTCAGTCATCCCTTGTATCTCTCCTTTTCTCTTACATGAGCAGCGGGTTCCTAACCATGGGGGTACAAAAGGGGGTGGTGATGGACGGAGCATCAGAACCAATCAAACACTCACACCCAGTCAACAGATCTGGGTTTGATCCATCACCGTTCTTTAGCCCACTCTGCCACCCCAGTTAAGACATGGCTATATGCAAATCAGTCTGACCCTGTGCCTCATGGGAACAGTCCAGCCCGAACTGCCAAGCCATGCCTTCCCTGGACCGGAAACAAGCTTCCTAGGACCGGTTTCTGGCATTACAGCCGTCTTCAGCCAGGCTTGCTTGAATCCAGTGGCAAAGTGAGCAAGGGACTCACGTCTGAGCATACCCTGCCAACTTATGGCGAACAAAGCGGTACAAAAGGGGGTGGTGATGGATGGAGCATCAGAACCAATCAAACACTCACACCCAGTCAATAGATCTGGGTTTCATCCATCACCGTTCTTTAGCCCACCCACTCTGCCACCCCAGTTAAGACATGGCTATATGCAAATCAGTCTGACCCTGTGCCTCATGGGAACAGTCCAGCCCGAACTGCCAAGCCATGCCTTCCCTGGACCGGAAACAAGCTTCCTAGGACCGGTTTCTGGCATTACAGCCGTCTTCAGCCAGGCTTGCTTGAATCCAGTGGCAAAGTGAGCAAGGGACTCACGTCTGAGCATACCCTGCCAACTTATGGCGAACAAAGCGGTACAAAAGGGGGTGGTGATGGACGGAGCATCAGAACCAATCAAGCACTCACACCCAGTCAACAGATCTGGGTTTCATCCATCACCGTTCTTTAGCCCACTCTGCCACCCCAGTTAAGACATGGCTATATGCAAATCAGTCTGACCCTGTGCCTCATGGGAACAGTCCAGCCCGAACTGCCAAGCCATGCCTTCCCTGGACCGGAAACAAGCTTCCTAGGACCGGTTTCTGGCATTACAGCCGTCTTCAGCCAGGCTTGCTTGAATCCAGTGGCAAAGTGAGCAAGGGACTCACGTCTGAGCATACCCTGCCAACTTATGGCGAACAAAGCGGTACAAAAGGGGGTGGTGATGGACGGAGCATCAGAACCAATCAAACACTCACACCCAGTCAACAGATCTGGGTTTGATCCATCACCGTTCTTTAGCCCACTCTGCCACCCCAGTTAAGACATGGCTATATGCAAATCAGTCTGACCCTGTGCCTCATGGGAACAGTCCAGCCCGAACTGCAAAGCCATGCCTTCCCTGGACCATGGAGCACTTGAATTATGTAGGTCTAGGTTGTGGTTTCATCTTATATAATATTTTTCTCCAATTTTCCATGGTTCTCAAACTAAATGTACCATAACGTGGAAACACCAGTGCACCTTCTTTCACAGTGATCTTGTGCCATTGTTCAAGCCCAATACACGTGTGTAATGCTACATTCATCGACATATAATGACCTCTTACATCTCTAAGAGGTATCTGAACCTCTCCTCTAAACAAATCTCATACAACTTTAAAATATTTAATTCTCAATTTAAATTTGTACATTTTGACACAAAAATCAATATTTTGTTTAGAAACTTGTTGAAAATCATCAACCAGTTACAACACAGCACCTCATGACGTAGACAGCCAATAACAGCACAGCTTTACACCAACCGACCTATCCCATCGAGGCATACTGTGAGGCAATCTCATTCCTCACAGCAACTCACCATCCTTTACAGTTTTCACACACACCCTCTACAGCAAAACTCTTGCAAATAAATATAATGCAATATCAACAAATAACAACTGCCTCCTTTACTAAGGGCTTGACAGAAATCAATCATGCAAAGTAATACAGATCCTTATACAAATGAAACCTGTTCCTGCGGGAAACGCTGTGATCAGTGCAGCTCTCCTCTGTACAATAGATTTGCCACACTATTTGTACCTTATTTTCACACAACAAAACAAACGTCCCTATATCAAATGCACTGTCAACGACGTTTCATGGCACACTCCACAAACCCTCAGCAGACAATTCAATACAGTGTCTTCTCCACTTTTTAATACCATCCCGGGATCTTAGGCATGTCGTACCCAATAACAACTTCTCCACAATGAGTACTACATCATCTAAAGCATTATCACATAACACAATCTCCGTAAGACACCGCAAGCTAAACATAAACCGCTTACACAACCCTATTGATACTCACTCTTCCGCTGTTACAACTCGCTCGTGAACCACTGTAACATCACTGATACCGATTCCCAAGTCAAAACATAAGCACTAGGGACTGCAATGGGATCTAGACCAATCTAAAATAACATTTTTCTAACCCATCTACTTCACGTACTAACCATCCTTGGTATGCTACCATCTGAGAATGCTCTGGGCCTTTTCTTCCAATTCCACTCTGGTCAATAGACTTTTATAGTAGCCAGAGAGGAAGAGGGGTTAACACAATTTACATTTTAAGGTACAGTTCTATTTCTCTTTACATCATTTATAGAGTGCATGGCGAACCAAAGACATCACAGGGCTGAGTAAAAAGCAGCATCCCAACTGAGAGGACTCAACCCCTCAAGGACTGTGCTATTTATAGAACCAGGGTTTTTTGTGTTTGAAAAGCTTTATTGGTCAAAAAGTTAATACAGAGAGACATCAGCAGACAAAAGAAAGAAATTCAAATATAATATTAAAACAAGACCTAGGCTGATATCATATAGTGAAAAATAAAAGCAATTTGTGGAGTTTTATAGAGGGGGAGTAGGGAAAAAAAGGGAGGGAAGAGAAAAACAAGGAATGGGGGGAGGGAAGGGTTAATTGACACTGCAATAGAAAAGCGAAAGACCATAATATATAAGCAGAATACAATAAATAAGGCAATACACAATATTCAACCTAGCAGATTATATAACATAAGAATCATGTAAAGGAAGCAAAGAAGGACAGAGTCAGATATCTTCAAGGAGGTTTAAAATTTTCTGAATTAATATGTAAATGTTTCTATAGAGCCATTCGGTCCAAATAAGTGGTAAGAGGCAACCAGAAAAGATCCCTATAATGAGCTGGTTTACAGGAGGAGGCAAAGGCAACATCAAGTCTATGAAAGTGACAAAGAGAGTTCCACCAACATTGTATGGAGATATTCGTGAGGGATTTCCAGTTAGAAGATATGTGTTGAAATGCAAGATCAAGAATTAGGTCAAATAGACCATGGGAATGTGAGGAAAGATCTAAAGAATCAGAAAGGCTACCGATAAAGAGAAGAGGTATAGAGTGAGGAACGGAAAGAGTAAAAAAACGAGAGACATAAAACCAGTCTTTATCCCAGAATTGAGAAACTGTAGGACAGAGAAAGAAAATATGAAGAAGTTCAGCATTAGGAGAGCCCGTTGTCCAGCAATTAGAATCAGGAGAAACAGAGAAACGGGATAGAGAAAGCAGAGAAAGATAAAGTCTGTGATATAGGAATAATAGAGATTGGGTAAGAAAAGCAGAACGAGAAATTTTTAAGGACCTGGACCAAAATGTATCCCAAAGAGCGACAGACCAATCACATCCCAAGTCTGCCTCCCAAGAGAGTTCCAATTTAGACTTAACACAATCTGAGTTAGGAGATGAGAAGAATTTATAAATAAGAGAAGCTTTAGGAAGGGTAGGAAGTATCATGAGAAGAGGATGCCGGGAAACAGAAGATGATAAGGAAGGAAGGGAATAATAAATATCGATAACAATTCCCAAAAGGTGAATTTATGTAAAAAGGAGCGAGGGCAATGGAATAAGAGTTGAAATTGAGGAAAGGAGCAAGTGAAAAGGAGCAAGGGCAATGGAATAAGAGTTGAAATTGAGGAAAGGAGCAATAGAACCAGGTTTTAATCACTTTCCAGTACTTAGCTTGCTTCTATCATGCAAATCGTTGGCGGTAAGGTGTTCCAAAGCTTTGCTACATAAAAGCTGAAGGAGTTCCATCTTTTCTCATTTTTTGATAGTTGTGATAGAACCCATATGTAAATTCACAGACCTGATCAGTCTATTCGGAGTATAGGGAGTGATCAGTTATTGAAGGATAGGTGGAACATGGCCTTGCAAAGTCTGGTGTGCAATGCTCACTGATTTCAATTTCACTCTTCGGGCAGTGGAAGGCAATTAATGTCCCACAGGTATAAGGAGTTACCATTGGCCAATCGAGACACTACAAAGGCGTGAATCACCACTTGTCCCGAAGTCTGATGGAGCAAGTGTAAGGTCTTGCATACCAATTGTATCTCCTAAAACAGATAGCCACAGTTTTTGTGTTCTGGGCTTCCATGGTCAAAATATCTTCAGTCCACACCTCTAAGCTTTTCATGACAGATTTAGGGTTTGGCGGGGACCAAAGCTGATAGGCCAGCCAGACTCTTTTAGATGTTAGAATTATTCCCAAGGATCCTTAATTCTGTTTTTGATCAATTGAGTTTTAGGCAGGACTTATTCACACAGCTGGCTTTCTGCTCCAGACGTGATCCAAGATTAGATATTAAAGTAAGCAAGTCTGGGGGAAGAGAAAGCACCACCTGGTTGTCATCTGCTTACAAGACTATAGAGATTCCAAAGGAGGCTACAATATCTGCCAAAGGCTGAAGTTATATATTAAACAGTGTGTGCTAAGTGAGGACCCTGCTGTACCCCACATTCCCCCGGCAAAATGTTCAAGAAACAGTCTCTATCAAAGACTTAGAAAGTTTGTTCCTTTAGAAATGAACCCACCTACTCCAGGGCTTTGCTTGTGATACTGGCTCTATCTAAGTATGAAGTGGTCAACAGTATCAAATGCTGCACTGAGATCAAGGAGCACAGTAGCCGTTTTTGCGTCTTCCACTACTGAAACAAGAGCAGTCTCTGTATTATGCTTTGGAAAAATCCCTGTTTGTGTCTGGTGTAAGAATCAGTTATCTTTGAAAAACTTCGACAGACATCACATACTTTTCCGCCTCTTTGCTTAAATCTAAGAGCAGGGATATAGGATGAAAATTATCCAAACAGGACGAGACAGGATTAGGTTTCTTTAGGTCAGCTCTGACCACTGAAGTTTTCTATGGGTGCAGCACTATGTCTTTTTCCAGGGAGAGAGTGACCGATTCTAGAAAAATAGGAAAAATTGTTTCCATCCCTAACACAAGAATACTCATGGGTGGCGGGTCAAGAGGGGATCCTGATTTGATTTTCCCAAAAAGGATCACAAACCCATCTAAAGGAAAAGGGGGGAGTTGAGAAAGGGTGGACAAGCATCCATTCTGAATAATTTTCAATTGAGTGGAATACTTACTTTCATATTCCTTTTGGACTGATTGGTAGATGTTTACGATTTTAGAATTGAAATGCTCAGCCAGAGCATTATACCTATCTGTGGATGGTTAAGTTATGTGGACAATCCTAGTAGGCCCCAACAAGCACTTAGCAATTCTGAACATTTCCCTGGGGGGATTCACTGCATTGTTGAATTTAGTTTCAAAGAAGGAAGCCTCGGCTTGCCGAATTTCAGTGTGGTAGTTGTAGTTCCCTATTTTCTCCTGTTACAATAATTTTTTATTTTTAGTAAAATCCTTCCTCCGTGCCCTTTCTGCAATTTTGTATTCTTTTTTAGAGTTCTGAGGTGCGGAGAGTACCATGGAGGTGAATTATTTTTAGATTTTTGGATTATGGTCGTCATGGGGATAGTTTGATCTAAAGATTCAATCATTTCCGTAATCATATTAATCGCAGTTTGGGGTTCTGAATTTAAACAAGTTGAGGATAAACTTAAAATGCTTCTCTAGCTATCCTTAGACCTTGGCCTGTCTTTAACTCCTTTAAGTCTCTGGGGAGGAATAGGTCAGAGTACCTCAAGAATTATAGGGATAAAATAATGATCTGTCCAAGAGAGTGGCATCGGGTCCAAAACCTGTAATAGGGGATTGTTGTTAATTACAGGGCCCAAAAGATAGCCTCCTAAATGCATCAGGACATGGACCATCTGTTCAAGTTGGATGGCTGCTAGGTCGTGCCCAATGCTTACTGCTTGAGCAGCACTCAGTTCCTCTAAATACAGGTTCAAAAACCCCAATATTGTAAAATGGATATATTTAGTGGCCAGATTTGAGACAGTTTCCAGGAAAGATTGAATACATTGACCAGTAGGACGTGGGGGCCCAATAAACTAATATTCCTGCAAGAGTAGATGTACAAGACATTGAAATAGCAAATTCAAGACTTCCACACTCAGGTATTGCAGAAGCGTCAGTTTGACAGATAAAACTAGCCTTCAAAATTATGGTCAGAACTCCACCTTTTTTATTTTCTCCATCCTAACGTATTATATAATAATTTGGGGGAAGGGCTTGAACAGTGTTGGGGCCAATTCCCCATGAAGCCAAGTATCTCTGAGGAAACGAGCATCTGGTTTAGCAATCTCGAAAAAAGAAAAGATATACAGCTTATGACATGGAGGTGGCCTTAAGTTCAGCAAATACATTTTCCCTCCCAATTTAAATAAAGATTTACTTGCTGGCCCTTCAACGGACAAAATCTAATCACAGTTCTTACAAAGATAATCCCACTAAAACAAATTCACTATGTGACTCTCTGGGGGCTTCTCTTGACTTCATCAAAGAATCTCTGGAATAGACTTTTATGTTGGGGGTGAGGAGGCAGAGTCCCTGGCTCCATTCAGAAGTGGAGGGGCTCCGGCGGTCTTGCTGGGCAGGCTAGCAGCACGCATTTCTACACGCGCCCGCTGCCCCACCATCCTTTGTCCCTTCAGAGTCAATCACATGGTTACTAAAGTGTTGTGGAATTCCTCTTCAAACAAGTTTAAAAGATTTCCAAAGAATATCATGGTGCTTTAAACACAGCTTGCCATGCAGTCAATGTATACTTTAAAAAAGATTACATAAGAAAAACGGCCCAATGTGATGACTCGTGGTGCAGCCTCTTACTCACAGTGTGATCATTAAGACTACCCAATGAGAGTCAAATTCCATTAATTAAAGTTAAAAGATTTATCATAAATTCAATTACATATTATAAAAGTATATCATTATCAAAGGAAGACCAAAGCATCTTACAATATTAGTCCTCAACAACAAAGAGCATATAAGAATCTCAGTAGTGGCGATACAAAAAATAGGGAAAAGAATTTGGTGAATAGCTGAATGTTTTGATCCTTCTTCCCAAATATAGAAAAGATGTGCAGTATCTTCTGAATTCTACCCTATCCTAAGGATAAGGGAAAACCTTTTGACTCAAGGTAGCAAAAAAGGTGGCAATATCAGAACCTCTGTAGAAGTTCTGTAGGTAAAGAATCATGTATAGCATGACGTCACACCTTCAGAGATCTCAAGAGAGGCTGGTACCTCTCCAAGTCTAAAGGGAATCTAATTAAACCTAAGATGGGTATACTAATTAAAATGCACAAAGAACATTTGCAGAAAACCTAACCTTATACACATCATAATATGTTTTCTTGTTCCCAGATAAGAATCTGGCACCTTGAACTCTATTCTCTTATTCAAATCTTCGCTTCCAAAGCATCTTAGGTTCCGCCCTTAGTTACCAACTGGTAACACTCCCTTTGTTCTTCATTTAAATCATTTGACCTTGCTAACTCTTCCTCGACTCTCTATCTCCGAAATACAATCTGCTTTTCACTAACTAAATAACAACTGCCTTTGGTCTGCACCTGCAGAGGAGAAAAGCATGCTGAAAAACAATATTCACATTAAGGTTAAATATCTCAACGGCAAGCTTACGGCCCACCATCACTCTAACTAAACATTTCTCTTTAAAAACGTATTAGTTCTACAACCTACATATAATCCAGTAAATGTAATTTCTAATAATGAATCAAGCTATATTGTGCTGTACTCTTATATGTGGCACAATAACTAATTCATGTAATTTTAAGCAAAAATGAAAACTGGTCACAATTGATAAAGAAAGCATTAAAACACATATGATTCATTCTCACTAATCAATGGCGAATGCAGTGCATTAAATGCATTTTAGCGCATCACCTTACAATCTAAACCAACAGAAGAATATTTTTCAGTTTTTATCAGATTAACAAATTTACTTACTACTGCTGACGTGAGCATGGAACGCAGTTGCTTTGGAAGAACACGGCCTACCTCGAATTTCCAAAAAGGGGCATTCTTGTCATGAAAATGGGTCTGATTCTCACACACTGCTCACATGCCATAATCTTTACTTAATGGTGCATGTGCTCTAAACGGATGAGGGTGAAGAGCGCATAAATGGAGAGTAGAATCAGCGCATTTTACTTTGAGTGATGTAATGTTTATTTTTCTGCATCTTTGGGGGGGTTAGACGGCTATCGTTTATTTCAGCGAGTTTAAGGTGATATGCATACTCTTATTGTGTTTGTTCCTTCGATTTCAAAGATACACTCTGGTGGGTGGTTGTTGATTTACACACTAGACTAGATGTGTAATTTGGCTGAATCCAATGATACAAGTGTATACATATATTTTAATGATTACATTTGCAATTGTGTGTTCAGTTTTACTAAACATACCATTTTTGGTCATTTGAAGTTCTTCTGCTTCTCTGAATCAAAAGCATGCAATCTGGAAATCTGCCACCACAGTTCCTACACACCAGATGATCCTCCAATACATCGGCAACAATGATTTGATGCATTTGAAACTTATTTAGGAGCTATTGGTTCTCTGTGTTTCTGTCCTGAAAGGAAGACATATGTATTACTTCACTCTTTAGGATTTGAAGGAAAGGCTATTCTTAAACATCTGCCGGATTTAGTAGTAGAAGAGAGCAGAGATCTGCATGAGTATCAATAAACAGTGAAGACACTTGAAATGAGATTTATGTGATGTTCAGCTAAGGTTAGCTGTGCTCTCACTCAAAATTCCAAGAGAGTACAGCAAACAGGTGAAGATGTTGACTTGTATATTACATCCTTAAGACAATTAGTGGCTGGCTGTTGATTTGAACATTTTGGTGACAAACTTGTCAGAGACCAGCTCTTTAGTCATTGTTTAGATAAGTCTATCAGACAAAAGTTGTTGTTTATGGATATGGGTTTATTCTCAAAAATGAAATGGTCTCGAAAGAGCCAGCACTGCAGGCAGATCTATTCAATCTAAACCATGTTATTCACAGCAGGATGTGTGTTTGAGGTGTAGAAATGCTGCACACAATTTACGGGGAAGGCGGTGTCCAGCCAATATGCTGTATATAGACCCTATAATTGGTGGGGTCACTTTGCGAAGGTTTGTTAGAGTACCAAACCAAATATCACATCAAAAATCATGTTTGTTACAGATTGTTCCTCCCTGGTATAAGAGACTATTGTGGATGGCGTGTGTGATATAGTTATGGTTGTAACAAGCGATGACATAAAAAACAGGCAATCCAAATGATTTTGTTTATCCTTATGTAAATATCAACGTTGGGGATAGGTTGTTGCATTTCTTAGTGGATTTAGGAACACAAATCACTACGATAATTCATGACTTATGCAAAACCTTGTGGGGTCAAGAACCTTATTTTCTTCTGTTTAATCAGCTGTTTCCTATGCAGGACGGTGTTGGAAAATTGCCCTCTCTAAAGAGTCACCACAAACATTTTGCCATCCTGCTACTCTATTTCTGTTGGCTTTCAGACTCAGAGCACTTTACCACTGCTAACCAATGCTAAAGTGTATGTGCTGTCTCTTCTAAACATGGTAATATTTGTTCACCCCCATTTGGCATATCTAATTTCCCTAAAGTCCCTAGTAAGGTGTACTGCATGTGCCAAGGACCTGTAAATTAAAGGCTGAAGAGGGGTGAGACCCCCTGAAACCGGTCCTAGGATGCTTGTTTCCGGTCAAGGGAGGACCTGGCTTGACAGTTCAGGCTGGACTGTTCCCATGAGGCAAAGGGTCAAGACTGATTTGCATATGGCCAGGTCTTAACAGGGGTGGCATGGTGAGCAAAAGAATTATGGATTTAACCCAGATCTCTTGACTGGGGGTGAATGTTTTGATGTGTTCTGGATTTCGTCCATCAATTATGTGACTAGTGGGCCTGCAGCACTGATTGTGTCACCCACATACGTAGCCTCTTAACCATGTCTCGTGCCTGCCACTGCAGAGCCTATGTATGCACTTTTACACTGTCATATCAACCTAGCAAGAAAACCCTCTTACCAGGCCCAAACCTTCCCTGTTTATACCTATAAGGCACCCCTAAGATAGGCCTCGTATAACCCACAGGGCAGGGTGCAATGTATTTAAAAAGGAGGACATGTACTTTTAAGTTTTATATATTTTGGTGGTGCGAAACTCTCAATTTCTTTATTACTACTGCAAGGCCTATATCTCCCATAGAAAACATTGGGAATACCTTAATACATTTCTTAAGTGTAATTCCCAATTGTGAAGTGATAGACTTTTTGAGTTTGTTGTCACTTGACTCATAATTTAAAATCAAAACGTATGGTGAAGTTGGGTTTTAGATCACAGTTTAGCAAATGCCACTATTAGAAAGTTGGCATGTACCCACTTTATCCATTTGGTGCCTGCTGCCTGTCTTTGTTCAGTCTGGGTTGGGTAACAACTAGGCTTTGTATATTTCCTCTAGGCAGCCACAAACCAAGGGCTCTTAGGTGTGAATGTTGCATCTTCCTTGGAGGTTTGGAAGAAGGCACTGGGCACAGCATCACACTTACACATGAATAGGCTGGACCCTGTCCGCACACAAAGGGCTGCATACACTCCTGTAGTGAGTCTGAAGCCAGAGCAGGAAGGGCGGACCTCTGTGTACTTCAAAGCTTTATTTGAAGTCTCCTCCACTTCAAAGGCACAACTGGGTATACATACTGGACCTCTAACACCATAACATCAGTACGTTTCCAGAACTGTGACGACTCTGCCAGGAAGAAGAAGTACTGCTGTGCTGATTAAGGACCTCCACTCTGCAGGAACTGCTGTTTACTGACCTCCTGCCTTGCTGTCTTGCCTTACTGCCTCCTGCTTTCTCTCTTGCTTGGTTGAGAAGGACAGGTCCTGCAGCACTTGAACCCAGAGTGACTCCAATGGCTTTCTGGCTTGCCCTCTGTTTTCTAAGTCTCAGGGATACAAAAGACTTACCACCCTCCTGTTACAACCCTTAGACTGAACTGCTTGTTAGTCTGTCCTGCCAAGTGGTGCCACCCCAGCCTTGGACACTTGGATGTGGACCTAAGGGTGTGCTCCAGTGGAACTGGTGCACCCTCTGCTGCAAGAGCAGAATCAATGTATCACCGCTGTTGCGGGAACGGGAGCAGTGCATCACACTCGGAAGTGCCACTTCGGAACCAGCACATCTCTACCACTGCATGGAGAAGATCAACACATTGACTCTACAGCATGGAGAAACTCGGTGCATCATTTTCGGAACAACCGCACAAAGCAACCAGTATATCACTCATGGAACCTTTACATATCTGCCACTGTGTGGAGAAGATGAATGCAGCACCTCTACAGCTGTCAAGAAAACCAGCTCATTGCCTTTGGAACCACCACACATTGGAAAAGGCGCATTGCTCAGGGAACCGTCACATCACCATCGATGTGTGGAGAGATCCGGCGCATCACCCAAACTGCATGGGGATCATCAACACATCGCTCAGATGCACCATGTATCTTTATTGACGAAACCCCAGGATCAAGGTACTTTTGTTGTGTGAGCCTAAGTGGGTCCATGTATCTGGCCCACACTCAATTGTGGTCGGCTTGAAATTTTGACTTTGTCCCAGTCCAGCGTGTCTAATTAAATTGTTAGGCACTTATTGCTTCTATCCGCTATTTTTGCATTTGCATTTTATATTTAATAATACATATCTAAAGTGCATTTTAGGTGTTTTGGTTTTATTTTATTTATTAAATTAAGATCTATGTTTCTAAATTGGCTTTTACTATTATAATGTCTAAGGGCCTGATTACAAGTACAGCGGTCCATAGGACCTCCATCCTTGCGGTGGCGGGCCAACTACTGCCACCACTGTGGCACCATGTGCTGAATTAGGAGTTTTGCGGTCGGACCACCTCAGGACTGCTGCCTCTGCTGGGATCCAGGATCTCGTGCTGTTGCAGTCTAAGGCAGTAATATACTGGTGGTGCTGCTTGCCAAATCACCTCCCTTACTATGGCACTAAGCCCGCCATGAAAAGGGTGGCAGTGAGGCAACTAACTGGGTCTTAAAGGCCCCCCTGCCATCTGTCGGTGGGTACAACTTGCACCCCAGTTCAGGCACAGTATGGAATGCAAAACATGGTGCATTACATGCTGCGGCGGTCTCATGGCAGCGGTATGTCTTAAGGCTCTACTAGGTGCCTTGGACAGCCTCTGCCATGACACCACCAATGCACTGCCTCCCTGTCATGGATTACAGTTGCAATTTGGTGGGAGAGGCTCACTATGGGCTTGTCGGTCCTTCCGTCCTCGGTCGTCCGATGGCAGGCAGATGGGAGGACAACCAAACGTATAATCAGGCTGCAGGTGTTGCATGCATAATTTACACTCAAGTTAAGAGAGATCCCGGGCCACACGGTCCAGCGAGGTGATCAGTGAGGAGAGATGGTGGTCTTTTATTACCTCAAGGGCCCATGCCGCATACTGAGTGGATGGTAATGACATTTATGATGCTAATGTGGGATATCCAATGGTGACGCATATTAGTGTGTGTGGGGTTGCTCTGTCATTTTGTGGATGTTGTCAATCTGTTCTTTTTTCTTAAGGATCAGAATGGTAGACAGTAAAGAAGCATTGCAGGATACTTCCACAAGAGAGTTGGGGACAAACTTTCTTGATCCTGCTGCGTAAGAGGATTTGTTAGTCATGTACATGAGTTACCACAGAATGTTTCAATATAGGGCATTTTAAGTGCAAAGGTTAGTAACACTTTTTAAATGTAGTAGGGGGTATATTTATGAGTCTGTTGCATGGCTCTTGCACCACTCAGCGTGATGCAAGAGCGATGCAACTTAAAAATTAGATTTATGAAGCCACATTACATGGCCCTGAGTTGCTTCATGAATCTAGAGAAAGGCAAGGAAGAGCCATTGACTGTATTCATTACACTGCACCATGGAGTTGTTTCCATGGGCATTACATGGTTGTTCAAATGCTACATCCATGGATTTTGACGCATTCCCAGATTTACCAGATGCGGTAGACCTGGGAATGCATTAATTGCCTATTCTTTCCCAGGTGAGGCGTAACAAGGAGAAATATCTTTAATTCTCCTTGTTTTTTCCTCTTTCTATGTGTGCTGCATTCCATGGTGCTAGAGTGCCTGCCTTGGTCCTAGTCAGTGCTAGGTACTCAAGTGCAGGGGAAAAGGCCGGAATGCACCGTATTGACTTAAATGCGGTGTATTCCTGCCCTTTCCCTGTCACGCAGTGCAGCGCAGGAAGGTACTAGGTACTCCAGTGCAGAGGAAAAGGCCAGAATGCACCGTATTGACTTAAATGCAGTGTATTCCTGCCCTTTCCCTGTCACGCAGTGCAGCGCAGGAAGGTACTAGGTACTCCAGTGCAGGGAAAATGCAGGAATGCCCCATATTGACTTAAATGCAGTGTATTCCTGCCCTTTCCCTGTCACGCAGTGCAGCGCAGGAAGGTCCTACGTACTCCAGTGCAGGGAAAATTCAGGAATGTCCCGTATTGACTTAAATGCAGTGTATTCCTGCCCTTTCCCTGTCACGCAGTGCAGCGCAGGAAGGTACTAGGTACTCCAGTGCAGGGAAAATGCAGGAATGCCCCGTATTGACTTAAATGCAGTGTATTCCTGCCCTTTCCCTGTCACGCAGTGCAGCGCAGGAAGGAACTAGGTACTCCAGTGCAGGGAAAATGCAGGAATGCCCCGTATTGACTTAAATGCAGTGTATTCCTAGCCTTTCTCTGTCAAGCAGTGCAGCGCAGGAAGGTCCTAGGTACTCCAGTGCAGGGAAAATGCAGGAATGCCCCGTATTGACTTAAATGCAGTGTATTCCTGCCCTTTCCCTGTCACACAGTGCAGCACAGGAAGGTCCTAGGTACTCCAGTGCAGGGAAATGCAGGAATGCCCCAAATTGACTTAAATGCAGTGTATTCCTGCCCTTTCCCTGTCACACAGTGCAGCACAGGAAGGTCCTAGGTACTCCAGTGCAGGGAAAATGAAGGAATGCCCCATATTGACTTAAATGCAGTGTATTCCTGCCCTTTCCCTGTCACACAGTGCAGTGCAGGAAGGTGCCTTGCTTTGCTGCCCTGCGTGACTTGGCCATAGTTATGGCTGTTAGTGGTCTGTATAGGCAGACATTGAAATCGTGGCCTCTAGTAAGGGAGATATGTGCTGATCTCCCTAAGGATGAAGTCTTATCAGTGGGTATTACCCTGAAATCGTTCATTTCTACCTGTGATCTTTACAAATTCTGGTACTTCATTATAAGGTGGTTTCCTGGATAATTTAGTGATTGAATGTTACTCTGTTGGGGCATGTATTGGAATCGTGCCCCTTGGTTTAGGATAAGTGTGGGGAACTTCCTAGTTATATCTACTGGTACCCATTATAGTTAATTTTACCAGTAGTTTTGGATAATCTGATTCTATGGTATATAAGGTGGTTACCTGGGTTATTTAGTGGTCGAATGTTGCTGAGTAGGGATATTTATTGGAAGCATGACCCCTGGTGCAGGAGAACTATGGGGAGCTTCCTAGTTGCATCTCCTGGTACTCATTTTAATAATTTTTTTAGCAGTAGTTTTGGATAATCTGTTTCTTCATATAAGGTGGTTACCTGGGTTGTTATGTGGTTGAGAATTGTAGTTATGTCTACTGGTACGAGTGCTTCATTTGAGCCGGTGGTTGCAGGTGGGGCCCACCAGCACTCATGTTTGGGGACCAGCCCTTATTTCTCCTCATCAGGCAATGGGCAAGAGCGGGAAAAACAAAATCAGGGTGAAGGAGGAATAAGAGAAAGATGTAAAACCCATCACAAAGGAACAAAGCAGGAACATGCACGAGGGAGCTAAAGGGGTACAGTGACAGGGAGTGTGCAATAGTGGATTAAAGAGGCATTAGGTGGCATCAGGACCACCCATCCTTGGGACTGGTGGGCTTCTGAGCACAGTCTTAGCACCGGCAGGCATTCTTTCACAAATTAAGCACAGACTGCTAGATATAGTGAAACTCATTATAGTTATTTTCCCACTTGTCATGGATAATCTGAATTCTTCATTACAAGTAGGCTTTCAGGATTATGGTTTTAACTGGTGAAGCTTGTTATAACCCTATGGGTGCAAACACTGAACAACATAGTTGTACTTCTCTGTAAGATTTTTATAATACCAGCATAGGGAGTCAACACACTGCAAGTGTAGGCAGGCAGTAGGGCATTTACTGATTTTTCTAATTCAAAAGAATGGTTGAGTTAGGAGAGTTTGAGAGAAAGTGTATAGAACAGTGGGGTGGTAAGTGTCAGAAAGAGTGGTGATAGAGTAAAGAATGCTAGACAGAAAAGCAGTGGAAGGAACAGTGACAGAGTTAGGCAGGGAAGAGTAAAGAGGGAAGTGTGCTAGAGTGAAAAACTGCAAAACAAAAGTGCAGAGAAGACTGATGAGAGGTACAGTAAGGAGCAGTAGAGAGAGTACTGTGGGAGAAGAAAACATAAGAATAGTTGAAGAGACAGGAGAAGAGGGGGAGGGGATACTATGTGATACACCTGATTTACAAGAGCCAGTTGTTTGGTAAAGCTGCAGCTATGTGCAGTTCCTCTGAAGATGTTTGATGCTTTTTCAATCCCCTTAATTCCAAAGGAGTCAAACCATCTATAAGGATAGCTCAGTGTGAATATATGTGATCAGCCTATGGCAGTTATGCTGATAGCCCAGAAGGGCTGTGTTTCTAATTCAGAATGCTAATAATCCTGATTGTGTGTTACAGATGTACCGCATCTGGGCAGATGCCCCCGCATAAATATCATGTGCAAGCAGCCGCTGCCTCCCCCAGAGTGCCAGAGCGACAGCGAGTGCCCTCAGACTCAGAAGTGCTGCGACTTCTGCGGGAAGAAATGTCTAGATGCTGAGTTCGGTAAAGTATCCTCAGAATCCTACCTTCCTACTTTTCCAAAAATAGAGTTAAGATAGTTAGGGAGAAGGCGTACAGAGCAGTGAGGTGGAAGATAGTAGAAAGAAGAGTGGTTCAATGAAGAGTGACAGAGTGCAGAATGGCAGAGGGAAGAGCAGTGGAAAGAAGAGTGATAATTTGATAGAGCGGTAGAATGAAGAGTGGTGGAGCGTAGACAGGTGAGTGAAGAGTGGTGTGAAAGGGGAGGGGTTTTGTGAAATGTTCAGGGTGAAGAGCACTAGAGTCAAACACAGTAAAATGAGGAGTGGCAGAGAAGAGCGGTAGACAGAAGAGAGGTAGAGTGAAGTGTCACAGAGAGAATAGTGTGGGAGAGACAATGTAAGAATAGTAGAAGGAGAGGAGAGGATGTCAGGGGGAGGGGCATCATGTGCAACTCATTAAAAGGTGCCATGCAAGAGCTACAGTCATATGTAGTTCTTTGTAGGATGTTGGGCACCTTGTATTCCCCTTTATTTCAAAGGAGTCAAACCATCTATAAGGATAATTCAGTGTGAAGATCTGTGAGCAGCCTGTGACAGTTGTGCTGGTAGTCCAGGAGGGCTGTGTTTCTAATTCAGAAGGTTAACAATCCTGATTGTGTGTTGCAGATGCACCGCATTCTGGCACATGCCCCCACAGAAAAGCCAAGTGCAAGCTGCCACTCCCTCCCCCATAGTGCCAGACCGACAGCAAGTGCCCAAAGTCTCAGAAGTGCTGCGACTTCTGTGGAAAGAAATGTTTAGATGGTGTGAGAGGTAAAATATGCTCAGAATCCTACCTTCTAGGATTTCAGGAGTCAACTACGAAGCTCTATTGCTTCTTTTCCACATAACACACCCAAAAAACTTTTGAATGAGTTGTTGCGATATTGAAGAGCCGCATAATATAATACTACATATAATAGCATCTTTGTCTTGCTTTGCACCACTTAAAAAATGAACTTGAATGTAAATTTAAAAAAAAACTTCTGAATACTTAAGCATTTTTCTACTTATTCACCACAACATTTTCACTGAGTTTAAGAACAAAAGCATTCTATTCCATAGTGTCTTCCTGTCGCCCCTAAGTAATCATGGTTCAGCCACACTTTCCACTGAAAAGGCCTTTGTTTTTGCCCATAACTTTGGCACTCCTAAGTGAGTAGGAGTCAAATGTGGCACTCGCCCAGACCTCACACACCAGATGTATGGGATGAGCATTTCTCCCTAATAGCATCGCTTTCTTTTTAATTGTATCCCTATCCCATTTTATCTGTCATTAAAAATCACATCCAATTTTCTTCTGGGATTAGAAATAATTTTAAACTCACCTCACACTTCACTACTGCCTTTAGGCAGACAGGTGACCTCCATGAAGATGGACGCTCTTTCACTTGGAGAACGGGACACTCAAATAAAGATGATGCGATGATGATGCGACCCACAAAATCAACCCAATTGGGGCAAACATACTGCTTTGAGGTCGAATATGTGTATGAAGGTCTTGAATGAAATCCTGATGATGATGATGAAGTATTTATTAAGCGCACAATACCCAAGGGTGTCTAGGTGCTAAACCGTGAAGGCAGGCGGATGCAGCTAGATGGATTAGGCATTGTGCCCAAACATCCAAGTTTTAGACCCTCTCTGAATTTTAGCAACTGTTTCTTTTTTTGAGTGAAGTTGGTAGCGAGTTCCAAAGTTTGGTTGTTGTGTTGGTAAAGCTCTTACTACCCCATCTGGCCCTTTTTATTCTTGTGATGACAAGATTCCCAAGCTCAGCTGATCTGAGAGATCTTGCTGGGATGTAGGGTTTAAAACGGTTAGTCAGTTGCATTGCCCCTAAGTTGTTTTACACTGGATCCGTTTTGCCACAGGCCGCCAGTAGGGACTCACCAGGGCATTGGTCACAGAGGTAAACTTAGAGATGATCAAAAGTACTCTTGCTGCAGCATTTTGAACAGTCTGTAATTTGTGGATACTGAGTTTGGATGCGCTGGTATAAGACCTGGGGTCACCAAGCCCTAAGGGGGTAACGTGACTCGAGCGGCTGGGCACCCAAAGGCTTTTGTGTAAAGCGACCATACAACACACACCCAGGAAACGCACACAATAAGGGACGCCACACTGTAGGGTTTGCAAATAACTCAAGTTTATCCAAGCAGTTAGATGTAAATGCAGTTCCTCATATATAAATGCGGTTCATGAGATATAAATGCAGTTCATGCGATATAAATGCAGTTCATGAGATATAAATGCAGTTCATGCAATATAAAAGCAGTTCATGAGATATAAATGCAGTTCATGAGATATAATGGCATGGCTCACATAGATTAGCATTTGATTCACCGGCATCCTATTCACCAGCACTTTCCCCAGAGGCCCTAGGCCACCTTTGTATATCCTAACCTTGGTTGTAAGGGCTGGGGATTGTAGCGCCACACCTGGGGACACGCAGGGACTCAGGTCAGACTCAGGTCAGACTCAGGTCAGACTTTGCGGGCTTCCCGCTACCCCTGGTACCCTTCGCGCCTCAGTGGGCGATTTCCGCGCTATACGCGTCAATCTGGCCTGGTACACCTTTGGACAAAGCCTACGAACACAGCACTACTCGTAATAACTAAGCAGTGGACACTTCTGAGTAGAGCCTACGATCATAACGCTACTCGTAATAATTAAGCATTGGACACTTCTGAGTAGAGCCTACGATCATAACGCTACTCGTAATAATTAAGCATTGGACACTTCTGAGTAGAGCCTACGATCATAACGCTACTCGTAATATCTAAGCATTGAACATTTCGGAGCAGAGCCTGCGAACATAGCGCTACTTGTAACATCTAAGCATTGAACACTTCGGAGCAGAGCCTGCGAACATAGCGCTACTCGTAACATCTAAGTATTGAACACTTCAGAGCTGAGCCTGCGAACATAGCGCGACTCGTAATTTATCAGACTGAAGCACTTATGAGCAGAGCCTACAACCACAGCGCCACTCGTAATATACCAGCATCCGGCCCTTCTGGGCAGTTCACGGAGCACAACGATACTCATAATGAGCAAGCCTCCCGTACTCCAGTGCAGTTCGTGGGGCACAACGCTACTCGACAGTCTTGTAGGAAGGGGCAATCCCTCGGAGGGGTGTCACAGTCTGGGGTGAACGGGGGAACTCCCACGGAGGGGAACCAGGGTCTCAGGGTGCGGTGCCGCTCCCGGTCTGTAGGGGGCGCACCTGGGTCCGTCCCAAGCCTCCCGGCTTACCTTGATCTCGACGTCTCGAGGCGTTCAACCATGCTCCGGACTCCGCAGTCGATTCTTCCGCGACGGGGGCAGGCCACGGCCTCACGCACCTCCTCCAGCAGCTGCGACGGCAGCGACGGGACCCCGGGCTTCTCCGTGGGCCTCTACACGATGAGGGGGCACCCTTCAGGCTTCCGGGCCGCGACGGTGAGCGCGCTCTAGCCCCTGCGCCAGGGGGGGTCAAATTAAGCGGAGAGTTCCACGCTCGACGGGGCTTGCTGCAGGGGATCCCCGGCCAGGTCAGGGAGCGCAGGGGTCACAGCGCTAATACCTGGTCAATCCCCAGCAATTCCACAATCAGCTTGGCATATGGTTTTCGTGTTCAGGTTGTGACAGGAAGTCGCAGCATTCAGTTTCAGCATGCGGTCGTGTCATGAGGGTTCAGCATTCAGTTTCTGCAATCAGTTGCCATATGAAGTCTTGATGGCGCAGATGTCTCTGGCGCCCTTGGGGGATTCTGTTCCTGGGGGGTAGGGATTGAGTTGGCGACTAGGTCCTTCCTAGTAAGGCTGGGCAGAGGTTCCCTGAGTCCTCCTACTGCTGGGCAAGATCAGTGGGCTTTACAGGATCCCTCACTCACTTAAGAGGCAGCACCTAAATCCTGTCACTCTCAGAGGCATAAGTCCCTGGCTAGGCCCTACCGCCTAACACTCCTGCGTGGATTCTCCAGCTCTGCTTTACCCCACTGGCCAACTGACTAGAAAAAGTTCCCTCCCTCTGTTAAGTATCCCTAGGTCAGGTGACCTCTATCCAAGGCAGCAAAAGTAAAAACCACACCTCCCTTCTAGAAGGTTCCAGCATATTCCAGGAGCTTCCCCATTCTACCTATGGGACAAAAAAGGCGGGCTGGTGTCGCAACATTAATGTGGGGTCCCAGCCAGCTCCTGGCAGCTAGGGTGCTACTAATGAAGACCACTCTGCAGTAGCAGGTGCCTGTGGCAGCCATCTTGGGAGAAGGGAGCACCTGCACCTTAACACTGATTGGCAGTGAAAAGGCGCCCGGAGACCTAAGTCCAACATCAAAATGAGGGTGGAAAAAGTGAGGCACGATCAAAAATGGAGGGGGAGACCACCCTAGGGCTGACAGGTCTAACACGCATCTCCCCCAGCCGAAAGAGGGGAGAGCTACCCAACCTCTCGGGAGTTCTCATCGCTAAGGCTGAAAAACCTGGAGAGACCGTCAGCATTGGCGTGGTCAACTCCGGGTCGATGTTCCACCCGAAAGTCCATCCCCTGTAGGGAAATGGACCACCTCAACAACTTGGAGTTTTCGCCTCTCATCTGCATGAGCCAGCGAAGGGGCCGGTGGTCGGTCTGAATGAGGAAGTGAGTTCCAAGGAGATATGGCCTCAACTTCTTCAGAGCCCAGACCACCCCAAAGGCTTCTCTCTCAATGGTGCTCCATCGCCGTTCCCGAGGGAGGAGTCTTCTGGATATGAAGGCCACTGGTTGATCTTGGCCCTCGGTGTTGAGTTGCGAGAGCACCGCACCTATGCCGTGCTCTGAGGCGTCTGTCTGTACAATGAACTCCTTACCAAAATCTGGAGTTGCGAGTACTGGAGCGGTACACATCGCATGTTTCAGCGTGTCAAATGCCTCCTGGCAAGCAGCTGTCCATATAACCTTGCAAGGTTGTTTCTTTGAGGTCAATTCCGTCAAGGGGGTTACGATGGTACCATATCCCTTGACGAACCGACGGTAATACCCAGTGAGGCTGAGGAAAGCTCGGACCTCTGTTTGGGTCTTGGGGGGCTCCCAAGCCAAGATGGTCTCTATTTTGGCCTGGAGGGATTGCACCTTACCTCCGCCCACCAGGTGTCCCAGGTACACGACAGATCACTGTCCAACCTGGCACTTGCTGGCTTTAATGGTTAGGCCAGCGCGTTGCATGGCCTGCAATTCCTCCTGGAGGTGCTGCAGATGGTCCTCCCAGGTGCTGCTGAAGACAGCTATGTCATCCAGGTATGCCACTGAGAAGGACTCCAGACCAGATAGTACCTGATTCACTAACCGCTGGAATGTGGCTGGAGCATTTTTGAGCCCAAAGGGCATTACTCGAAACTGAAAGTGGCCCTCGGGGGTGGAGAATGCTGTCTTCTCCCTTGCTCCATCGGCCATGGCAATCTGCCAATATCCGGATGTCAGGTCAATGATGCTGAGGTACCGGGCTGCTCCCAGCCGGTCCACCAGCTCGTCCGCTCGTGGGATGGGGTGAGCATCTGTCTTCGTGACAGAGTTCAACCCCCTGTAGTCCACACAAAACCGAAGTTCCGGTGTGGTACCCGGTGGGGCCGCTTTCGGCATCAACACCACCGGACTAGCCCACGGGCTGCTGGAAGGTTCTATCACCCCCAGCTCCAGCATCTTGGCTACCTCACGCTGGATGCTATCCTTCACTCGGTCAGAGAGCCGGTAAGACTTGTTCTTCACCGTGGGGCTGTCCCCTGTGTCCACATCATAGGTACACAGATGAGTGATTCCAGGCGTGAGGGAGAACAACGAGGCGAACTGTCCCAGGACATGGCGGCAGTCCCTCTGTTGCTCTGGGGTCAACGATGGGGAAAGGACTACACCTTCTACCGAGCCATCCTTCTCCTGTACCGCTAGAAGGTCAGGAAGAGCTTCACTCTCTTCCTCTTCGCTCCCATCCGTCACCATAAGGAGAGCAAGCTCTGATCGCTCATGGTGCGGCTTCAGGCGGTTGACGTGGAATACCCTCAGGGGCTGTCGGGGGGTCTTTAGATCAACTACGTATGTGGTCTGGCCTCGTCGCTCCACAATGTCATACGGACCAGTCCACCGGTCCTGGAGGGCACAAAGCTCCCCAGGTTCCATGACCCACACCTTCTGTCCAACGTCCAACTCGACCGTCCGAGCGTTGCGGTCGTACCACTCCTTCATAACGGTCTGGCTAGCCTCTAGGTTCTCTGAGGCCGCCTTCCACAGCTTGGCCATCTGGCTGCGGAATGCCAGCATGTAGCTGACAATGTCACGGGGAAGCTTCTGTGAAGTCTTCTCCCACCCCTCCTTCACTAAGCTGAGGGGACCCCTAATGGTATGGCCATAGAGCAACTCAAACGGGCTGAACCCGACTCCCTTCTGCGGTACCTCCCAGTAGGAGAACAACAAGCAGGGGAGGAGGACGTCCCATTTACGCCTCAAGCCCTCTGGCAGGCTTCGGATCATTCCCTTCAAGGTTTTGTTAAAGCGCTCTACGAGCCCGTTAGTCTGGGGATGGTAAGGAGTGGAGAACCGGTAGGTCACTCCACACTCCTTCCACATGGCCTGCATATAGGCCGACATGAAATTCGTGCCTCTGTCCGACACCACAACCTTGGGGAATCCCACTCGGGTAAAAATCCCCAACAGTGCCAGAGCCACCACCGGTGCAGTGATGGTCCTCATAGGAATAGCCTCTGGGTACCTAGTGGCATGGTCCACCAAGAACAGAATGAACCGGTGTCCCGCTGCGGTCGGAGGGTCCAACGGCCCAACAATGTCTATGCCGACCCTCTCAAAAGGGGTCCCGACCACCGGGAGCAGTTCCAACGGGACCTTCAATTTAGTCCCAGTCTTGCCACTTGCCTGACAAGAGTTACAGGTCTTACAAAAGGTGTCTGAGGCGATCCTCATCCTGGGCCAATAAAAATGTGGGACCAACCGTGCAAAGGTTTTGTCCTGACCCAGATGTCCGGCTAAGGGTATCTCGTGCGCTAACTCCAGCAGGAAGGCCCGGTAACATTGGGGGACCACTATGGCCCTCGAAGATCCATGTACCGGCACCTTAGGCTCACTGTACAGGAGACCATCCTCCCAATACACATGATATCTGCCCGCCTCCTGACTGGCCACTTGGGCTTCGGCCTGTCGCCGCATGCCTTCAAGCATGGGGCACGCCCTTTGTGCCTGACAAAATTCCTCCCGGGTAGGCCCTCCTTCCACATGCCAGTCGGCAAGGGTCGGCAAGTCCCCCACGGGAACGACATAACCTCCGCGGACTCCGGGCGCACCTCTGCGGCCTCCCCATCCATCTCACGGGGCGTGTCCTCTACCACCTTCTTCTTTCCACACTTGGCGTTGGGTTGGGCCATGATTCCAGGCTCCAACCCGGGTTGAGTTCCATGCCGGGCAGCCATGGACCGCGTGACTACGCAAGTCCACCCTGGTAATCCCAGCATCTCGGTATGAGCTCGAAACTCTACATCTCTCCATTTGGTGTGCTCCAGGTCGTTCCCTAGCAAGCACCCCACAGGCAAGGCAGGGCTCACCGCAACTCTCAGTAGGCCTTTGACTCCTCCCCACTCAAATGGAACACGAGCCACTGGATAGTGACTCACACTGCCGTCAGCCAATACGGCCGGATGGAACTCCTTGGGGACTACTTGGTCTGGGGACACCAGCCGCCTCACTACGGTGGTCATGCTGGCACCTGTGTCCCTCAGAGCCTCCACATCCTCCCCGTTAAATCTCACCCTCTGCTGATATTTAGCAGTGTTCGGAGGCAGGGACACTACGGGGACCATCTCTCTATCCCCGAGTGAAACCAGGGTCAGGCCTGTCCACTCCCCTTCCCTATCTAAGGGCAGCTCCACCCCAAGCGCTACACTACTTACCCCGGGACTCTTCCCGCCCGTTGGGGCTGGGGGTCTCTTGCAACACTTGGGATCTCCTTTGTAGTGTCCAATTTCCCCACATTCATAGCACCTCACAATCCTTGGCTGCTGACTCCTGTCAGGGTAAGTGGGTTTTGTGGAATTGGACGGGGTGTGGTTCCTACTCCTTTCCCAAACTTATTTTGGGGGCCTTTTGAGAACTCCACCTTTTTATCTCCCCCCTCTTTCTTCTGGGGGAAACCCTGTCCACCTTTCGAGCCATCTCCCCAGCGACCCTTGTGAAACACCCGGGTGCTCACCCAAATATCCGCCTCCTCCGCAAGCTCATGGGGATCCGTTAACTTGCGGTCCACCAGATGTTGGCGCAGCTCCGGAAAGCACTTATCCAAGAGGTGCTCCCTTAAACAAAGATTGTACACCCCTTGGTAGTCCTGAACCTCGCTGCCACGCACCCAACTATCTAGTGCCTTACGGGCATAGTCAAAAAAATCCACCCAATTCTGTGTGGACAGCTTATGGCTGCCACGAAACTTCTGCCTATACCTCTCGGGGTTGAGACCAAATTTCTTTAGCAAGGCCTCTTTCATGGGGGCATACCTGACCTGATCCGCCTTGGCTAAGTATAACAGGGTGTCCCTGACATTGGGAGGTATATAGCGATATAGGCCACCTCCCCAATTGCTCTCGGGTACCCCATGGGCTGTCAAGGCCACATCGTATGCCTCCAACTACTTGGCAATATCATCCCCCACTGTGTAATTGGCAATGACTTCTTTGGGCAAATAACATTTTGACTCTTGGGGATCTCTTGGTACGCTGCCACCATTGTCCTTATTGGACGCATTTAACTGGAGGGCGCACAGCTCCAACTCCTTCAGCTGAAGCTTGTGCGCCAGCTTCTTTTCCTCCATTGCCCATCTCTTGTTTTCTCTCTCTTGTTCCAGTTTGGCCAATTCCCTTTCTCTCTCCTGTTCCAACTTGGCCAGCTCCCACTTTAACTGCCTCTCGTCCCTCCTGTCCTCATACTCCTCTGAAGACGCGCTCCTCCTAGACCCTGTCCTACTGCTGGCCCCAGAACGTCTCCCTGGGGGCACATTTTCAGACACATCTCCATTTAGTATGTCTAGTACTTCCTGGGCGCTCTCCTCCTGAGGTGCATCTGGCGCCTCCTGTCCCTCATCCTCTCTCCCCTCTGGGTGGGCCTCTACCCATGCCCTTAAGGCGGTACGGAGTTCCGGTCCTTTGGCCCTCCGCACCCCAGGCACCCCCATCCCCTGCCCGAATTCTCTCAGCTGCCTTACAGTGTACCCCTCGAGGTCAGCTAACCAGAACTCCATCGCGACAGGTGGGGACCTAGATATCAAGGAAGAAAAATTCTAGGATATGGGTGACAGTTTCAAGCTAACCAGGATTTTTACACCCTCAGTCTGGACAGTGGAATGCAATCAGTGCAGTAATAAACAGTTGCAGAGCTTAAATACAATAGGCGTTTGATTGTGGCGCCCTCCGCTTCACGGAAGGGTGCTGTATGGTCACAGGTCCTAATCCCACCGCTCGCCAACAATGTAAGACCTGGGGTCACCGGGCCCTAAGGGGGTAACGTGACTCGAGCGGGTGGGCACTCGAAGGCTTAAGTGTAAAGCGACCATACAACACACACATCCCCTGAAGCAGGAAACGCACACAATAATGGACGCCACACAGTAGGTTCAATGAAAATCAATCAAGTTTATCTAAGCAGTTAGATGCAAATGCAGTTCATTAGATGGCAATGGGCATTACTTGAGTACATTAGCGTTAGATTCACCAGCATTTCATTATGCTGCCATAGGCAATACCTGAATACATTAGCGTCAGATTCACCAGCAATTCATTATGTTGCAATAGGCAGTACCTGAATACATTAGTGTCAGAGTCACCAGCAATTCATCATAGTTCCATTGGCAATACCTGCCGAACCTGGCGGAGTGGTAAACTCATCGGTTAACCAGCGCGCTGCGCCCCTCCCACCACTAGCATTTCAATCTGCCGTGGGCACCTCGCGCGGTATCTAGCAATTATCAGCGCTTTGACATAGAACTGGAAAACGTAGCGCCACACCTGGAAGACTACATATCGCTACTCAGGACATGACTAGCGCTTCAGTGCAGAACTTGAGGACCCAGCGCTACTCGTAATAACCAGGCATTAAGTACTTCAGAGCAGGACTGGAGAACACAGCGCTACTCGTAATAAACAGGCATTAAGCACTTCAGAGCAGAACTTGAGAACACAGCGCTACTTGTAATAAACAGGCATTAAGCACTTCAGAGCAGAACTTGAGAACACAGCGCTACTCGTACTAATCATCATTAAGCACTTCAGAGCAGAACTTGAGAACACAGCGCTACTCGTAATAATCAGGCCTTAAGCACATCAGAGCAGAACTTGAGAACACAGCGCTACTCGTAATAATCAGGCCGTAAGCACTTCAGAGCAGAACTTGAGAACACAGCGCTACTCGTAATAATCAGGCCTTAAGCAAATGGTCCCCTTGTACGCGGCAGTCCAGAAGCAAGGGGGCAATCCCACGGAGGGGAACCAGAGTCTTGGTTGGGCACCGGGAAGCGGTCGCAAGTAGTGCAGTGCCGCTCCTGATCGTTAGGGGGCGCACCGAGTCCTCCTCAGACCAGGGGGGGAGCAGGGGGGTGAGTCCCAGGCCTCAGCACGGCCACGCTACCTCCCAGCCTCCGGGGGTTACCTTGATCTCGGCGTCCTCCACAGGCAGGCACTCTGGGGATCTTCACGGTTCCGGCCCCGCAGTCGGAGCGCTCAGCGGCTGGGGCGGCGACACGCAGTCCACCCTCGTCACGTGGGTGCAGGAGCCAGCCTCACGGCCTTCCACGACTCAGGCCGCAGCTGCGACGGCAGCGGCAGGGCCCCGGGCTTCTCCGCGGGCCCAGATTCGATGAGGGGCAGACTTCTGGGCCCTGGGCCGCGGCGGTGAGTGCGCCTCTGGTCCCCGCGCCAGGGGAGGGTGACAAATTAAGCAGGGGTGACGGCGGGCTCAGTGCTCAGTGCCCGATGTGGGACGGACTCGGGGGGATCCCAGGCAAGGTCGGGCAGCGCAGGGGTCACAGCGCTAGTACCTGGTTGATCCCCCAGCAGTCCAGCAGTCACTTTCAGCTTAGGTTTCAATAGGGAGCTTCAGCATTAGGTTTCAGCATTCAGTTTCAGCATGAAGTTCCAGCGTTTAGTTTCAGCATTCAGTTTCAGCATGAAGTTGTAGCGTTTAGTTTCAGCATTCAGTTTCAACATGAAGTTCTAGCAATCTTACTGGCGCAGATGTCTCTGGTGCCCTTAGGGGTTCTGTTTCTTGGGGGTAGGGATTGAGTTGGTGACTAGTTCCCTCCTAGTCAGGGTTGGCAGATGGCCCCTGGGATCTCCTACCGCCGCGCTAGATCAGTGGGCTGTACAGGACCCCTCACTCACTTAAAAGGCAGTACCTAAGTCCTGTCACTTTCAGAGGCATAAGTCCCTGGCTAGGCCCTACCGCCTAAAACTCCTGCGTGGATTCTCCAGGTCTGCTTTACCCCACCTGGCCAACTGACTAGAAAATGTTCCCTCCCTCTGTTAAGTAGCCCTAGGTCAGGTGACCTCTATCCAAGGCGGCAAAAGTAAAAACCCCACCTCCCTTCTAGAAGGTTTCAGCACATTCTAGGAGCTTCCCCGTTCTACCTATGGGACCAAAAATGGCGGGCTGGTGTCGCAACATTGTTGTGGGGTTCCAGCCAGCTCCTGGCAGCTAGGGTGCTACTAGAAAGACCACTCTGCAGTAGCAGGGGCCTGTGGCAGTCATCTTGGGAGAAGGGAGCACCTGCACCTTAACACTGATTGGCAATGAAAAGGCGCCCGGAGACCTAAGTCCAACATAAAAATAAGGGTGGAAAAAATGAGGCACAATCAAAAATAGAGGGGGAGACCACCCTAGGGCTGACAGGTCCAACAGGTACCATTTACAGATGTTGTTGGTGTATGGGTTTGTATTCCATATGAATAGGTTCTCAAAATGGCTCATGTATAGACACGCTATACTAGGAGCAAAAGTGCTGCCCATAGATGTACCGTGTACTTGCCAATACAGTTGGTTCACGAATTTAAAAAAATTCTCAGCCAGTCGCATCAGAGTGATGATCCAGTTGCTGGGGGCAGTCCATTGCCAATCTTCATTTTTAAGGAGTTCTTTAATGACTTCGATGCTTTCCGTCTTGGGTATACTGGTATATAATGCCTCTACATCTAGGCATACCAGTAAATATTCATTCGGGTCGTACTCAATGTTGGTCAAGAGATTGAGGAGATGTTTAGTATCCTGTACATACGACGTTATACGTCTAACCAGAGGACACAGGAACCAGTCAGTATATTGGGATAGAGGTTCCAGGATTGACCCGATCCCGGAGACAATCGGTCTACCTGGAGGGGGCAATTTCCCTTTATGGATCTTAGGAATGGTGTAGAAAATTGGATTCTTGGTTCATCTTGTTTCAGAAATCCGTGTTCTTTCTTGGTAATCCATTCCCTTCCAAGGGCATCTGATGTCAGTGTGAATATAGTTGTTTTGAGTCTTTGTGTAGGGTCTCGATTTATTTTTTTGTAAAATTTACTGTGAGCCAGAAGAGTGAGGCATGCTGTCTTGTAGGCAGTCATACTTTGAATTACTGTTGCACCCCCTTTGTCAGCGGGTTTGATTATCAATTCTGTTCTGTTTTTCAATTTGGTCAGGGCTGTACGTTCTTTGTTGCTCAAATTGTTAAAAGTGTTCATTCTGGGTTGGAGTTCTTCTACTTCTTTAGCCACTGCTTCCTCAAAGGCGAGTACCTCTGGGGGCATCATGCTTGAGGGTGGATAGAATGTTGATTTTAGTCGTAAATCAGTGTATTCACCATCTTTGACAACATCTTCTTTGTCATGGAAGAATGTCTTGAGTCTGATTTTTCTGAAGTATTCTCCCAGTTCGCATCGCAATTGGAATTTGCCCAAATGGGTAGTTGGAACGAATCCAAGGCCCTTTTCCAAGATTGCCAGCTCATCTGTAGTGAGGGTTATATCTGTTAAGTTTACTACTAGTCCCTCATCGTGCTTGTCCCCGGTTGTTGTTGATCCTTGTAGTTGCTCCTCGTATTCGGTCCTGGCCTGTCTTCCTCCCATTGTAGTCTTCTGTTGCCACGTCTTCCTCGTTTCCCTCTCCTTCCGCCCTGACTTAAAAAATGCTGATTAAATTCAGGTTGGAAGTAGGGACCTGCTGGATATTGTGGTGGCCCCTGGTACGGAACCGGGCCGAATGGGCCGGGCCATGGGTACATCTGTGGCTGTCCATATCTCTGATTATAGCCTCCTCGTCGTGGTCTTCTTGGTTTGTTTTGCCAACTCCTGTAAGAACCATCACTAGACCAACCATCTTGCTCAGAATCATATGACCCGGATTGGCCATTTCGTGAGGATCCAGTATCTGAATTTTCCTGTCCTTTATAATCACCCTTATATAAGGGTATGGTGGCTGAATTTCTTAAGGTCTTTATGTAATTTGGAGATCTTATTCTGCATGAGGTAATCCTTGTAATCAGTGATCTCCTTATTCACCTCTTCAAGTTTCTTTTTGTAAAGTGTTAGTTTAATTTCTGTGAGTAGGTGATCCTCGCTGGTTTTAATTTTGACTAATATGGCATCTGAAAGGCGCTTGGCCGTGTTGATTATCAGGATTAGCCAATCCCTTGAACAGCGCCACGCAATGAGTGACCATTCCTTTTTGAATTGGGGATCCTCCAGGAATATCCTGGGTGCATTTGTAACCAACATGCCTGTTGGTGCTGCATTACCCCGAAGGTATTCTGTCATGATGGCTCCATGTAGTCCCCACCCTAGACACCCTAGTCCACACAGACACATATAGATCCAAGGGTGACGTTCAGATGACATTATGGAGTACACCGCCAGTAACTGGACACCATCCATGTGGATCATGTGTAGCCTGTGAATTTACTAGACACACTAAGACTCTCGAATTAGGCATACGTACTCCGTGGGAACAAAGGTCACACACAAACTGTAATTCAGAAGCAGTGATCTACCTTATTAAGTGCCCCTGCGAGTTGTCTTATGTGGGCATGACCAGCCGCAAAGTCAAAATACGGATAAGTGAACATAGAAGCACGATCATACGTATGATCACAGCTACCAGACTAACATCACATTATGTGGAGAAACGGCATAAAGACACAGACATAAGATGGACAATAATTGAGAAAATCAATGGCACCGGGAACCTGCAAAAGAGACTTCTAGACAGGGAACAGCGCTGGGTATATCGTTTGAAAACCCATGAGAGGGGACTCAATGACGGTATACCATGGAGCCAGTTAAATAGATGAAAAGAGATGAACATAGCAAAAACATCTCCCCGATCAGTCATTTTGGCAGCACCAAACCTCATGCCGTTAGTCTCAAACATAATAACGTGCTCTGATAGCCATACCAATATCAAGACGTTTAATCACGTCACTACCAACATACACACTATGAAGACAGTGAGCCCTTATGACTTGGGCTATGTCACTTTTATTTACACAATGGTCATCCTCACTCTCGGGACAGATGGGCATGACGTCTCTTTCCATTGTATTTATACCAAAGCCCATTGTTAGTACACCAACCAAAATATATGTAGGGGCCATTATGTCCATCGTTATCAGAGCACCCCTAAAATTAAAAAACTGCCAATTATAGACGCACTCACAGGATGAACGATATCTCATTAGTTCCTGTGCTTCTATTTTGATGAACACCCACAATTACAGTTCATAATTTCTTTAATCTAATATCCCAGTTTGCAAGTGCATATGAGAATAAACTCTTTTTTCCGCAGGCACCCACTCAATTGAGTATCACCATACGAAAGAACATCCCGTGAATTCCTACCCAATCTTTATAAACTACAACTTCGGCCATAATCATCCTTCCGAAACGTCGAATACGTCAGCACAATAAACATCATATGCTCCGGAGCGCACAGATAACCGGTTTTTCTTTTTTTCACAAATTCAAAATTTAAAATTAAATTTTATTCATGAGTGTACACCGGTAGGAACATTACGTCCGCCAGCACCCAAGGAACCAAATAAAGAACAATGAGCACACCGCACCATTGAACTACCGTTCAAACACAACTACAATCCCCATCAAAGACTACCGGCTCACGCCGCATACGCCAGGACGCCTCACGTCATTTCCCCCTCAGCTCGGGGGCGTTGTCTCAATTAGCTCGAAAAACACCACGCTTATACCATATCTAAACGCAACACTAGCGTCTCTGTCTTCAAAAGCCGAGGACCAGAACCAGAATAGGTAGCAGGCTGGGTGATTGATCTGATTTTAGTAAGTACTTAATACTGGCACATACGCGCAGCGCTCTCTCGCATGAATTTTTCTTCGATTCTCTAATGCTTTATGGACACAATTGTGTGACCCTTGCCGCTGCTTTTGATCCCACGATGCCGGATCCCTCTAAGACATAACAGCAGACCAGTTCTTTCTGCATTCTAAACAGACACACTATCTCTTTTCATAATCACCCCCAGGACCACCCTCATTGTTATTCTGGTCCTGTGTGAAACGGTCAACCTTCCCGAATTGGGTAAAGTATGACTATAGATTTTGTGTGCGTGTTTGTTATGTATGCCTGCCCTTATATTTATTTTTACATTCATTATATTTATTCATACTCACGGTTATTTTCCCAATATAACTTGATACGCAATTGATGTTTTTACGCTACATGGTGCAATGGAGATTGAATACACATGGTGCACGCTATTTTAGAGATCAGACTTCACGCTGATAACGCTAGGATGCGATTAAATTCGCCACTACCACAGAATGCCTGTCACATACAAACCAATATGTTACAGTGAGTTGGATCTGAGTGGCACATTGAGGGGATATTCCTCTAAACAGAAGCATGCATATGAATCTAGGCATGTTCACCTTGCGGATTTCACCACACCCCACAGGGGCAGTGAGCACGGCAGTAGTTCTGCCTGTGATATTTTATATGGTGTTTGTCCCTGTTTCTCTTTTCAGATGGAGCCTGGCAGTTGACACACACCTTTGTTTAAACACTTCACGAGGAGCAGCTACTCTGCCCCACCTTACTGACAGGATAGGGACTTCCCATCCCAGTAATATCACTCACATAGAGGGGTCATTTTTTGCCCTGAAGAAAGTCCTGGACCTTTACGGCCACTTCGGACTGAAACATGTCGGCACTAGGGTCTTAGGACCATAACACTCCAACAAAGACCCATTTTTAAATAATATTAATTACCCAGACAGACCCAAGAATAAAGGGAAACCGGGGATCTGCCTGAGGTATTTTATTTAAAACCCCCTCTGTCTTTGGTATATTAAAAGAGCTCCCAATATTGTGGTTGAGCCCACCCTGACTTTTAGGGGTCACGGTGACCCGATGATGAAGCATGACACCACTAGGGTGTGTGAGGGTAATTTAAAGAAAAACAGCCTTTTTCCCACAATCATGATTGGGTTAGGTACAACCTTTCACTAGAGAGTCTCCATAATTTCCTCTTCCCGTCATTTCCTCTGGCCCCTATTTACGGGTTCATTAGCACCACCATCCATTGGGTGGTCAATTAGAGTATTTTTTGTGAATATAGACATTGATAGCGCCACTTCTATTGATGCCATACAGGCTTGCCACTGACAGCGCCACTTCTATTTAATCCATCCAGGCTGGGCACTTACAGCACCACTTCTATTGATGCCATCCACTCTAGACACTAACAACACAGCTTCTATTGATACCATCCAATCCAGACACTGACAGTGCCACTTCTATTGATGCCATCCGGGCTGGGTACTAACAGCACCACTTCTATCTATGCCATCCTCTTCAGGCACTAACTGATCCACTTCTATTGATGCCATCCAGGTCAGGTTCTGACAGGACCACTTATATTGATGCCATGCAGACTGGGCACTGACAGTACCACTTCTATTGATTCCATCCAGCCCAAGCACTGACCACGCCAGTTCTATTGATGCCATCAATGCCAGGCACTGACAGCGCCATGGCTATTGAGGCCATCAAGGCTGGGCACTAACAGCGCCACTTCTATTGATGCCATCCAGCTCAGGCACTGACAGCGCCACTTCTATTGATGCCATCCAGCCCAGGCATTGACAGCTCCACGTCTATTGATGCCATCAAGGCCAGGCACTGAAAGCGCCACTTCTATTGGATCCATCCAGGCCAGGCACTGACAGCGCTTCTTCTATTGATGCCATTCAGGCCAGGCACTGACAGCGCCACTTCTATTGACGGCATCCAGGCCAGGCACTGACAGCGCCACTTATAATAATGCCAGACAGGCCAGACACTGGCATCGCCTCTTCTGATGATGCCATCCAGGTGGTGCAGTGACAGCACCACTTCTATTTATGCCATCCAGGTCAGGCACTAACAGCTCCACTTCTATTGATGCCATCCAGGCCAGACACTGACAGCACCAATTCTGTGGATGCCATCCAGGCCCGTCACTGACAGCACCACTTCTAATGATGCCATCCTCTCCAGACACTGACAGCGCCACTTCTTTTGATGCCATCCAGGGCAGGGACTGACAGCGCCACTTCTATATATGCCATCCAGGCCAGGCACTGATAGTACCACTTCTGTTGATGCCATCCTGCCCAGGCACTGTCAGCGCCAGTTCTATTGATGCCATTCAGCCCAGGCACTGACAGAGCCACTTCTATTGAATCCATCAAGGCCAGGCACTGACAGTGCTACTTCTATTGATGCCATCCCAACCAGGCACTGACAACGGCACTTCTATTAACGGCATCCAGGCCAGGCACTGACAGCGCCACTTCTATTGGATCCATCCAGGCCAGGCACTGACAGCGCCTCTTCTATTGATGCCATCCAGGCCAGGCACTGACAGCGCCCCTTCTAATAATGCCATACAGGCCAGACTATGGCATCACAACTTCTGATGATGCCATCCAGGCGGTGCACTGACAGCGCCACTTCTATTGATGCCATCCAGGCCAGGCACTGACAGCACCAATTCTATGGAAGACATCCAGGCCAGGCACTGACAGCGCCACATCTAATGATGCCATCCAGTCCAGGGACTGACAGCGCCACTTCTTTTGATGCCATCCAGTCCAGGGACTGACAGCGCCTCTTTTAAATATGCCATCCAGGCCAGGTACTGACAGCACCACTTTTATTGGTACCATACAGCCCAGACACTGTCAGCGCCACATCTATTGATGCCATTCATCCCAGGCACTCAGAGCGCCACTTCTATTGATGCCATCCTGCCCAGGCAATAACAGCGCATCTTCTATTGATGCAATCAAGGCCGGTCACTGACAGTGCCAAGTCCATTGATGCCATCCAAGCTGTGCACTGACAGTGCAACTTCTATCGATGCCATGCACTCCAGGCACTAACAGCGCCACTTCTGTTGATGCCATCCAGCCCAGGCACTGACAGCGCCATTTCTATTGATGAAATCCAGCCCAGCCACTGACAGCACCACTTCTGCTAATGCCATCAAGGCCAGGCACTGACAGCGCCACGTCTATTGATGCCATCAATGCTGGGCACTGACAGCGGCACTTCTATTGATGCCATCCTGCCCAGGCACTGACACTGCCACGTCTATTGATGCCATCCACTCTAGACACTAACAACACAGCTTCTATTGTTACCATCCAATCCAGACACTGACACTGCCACTTCTATTGATGCCTTCCAGGGTGGGTACTAACAGCACCACATCTATCTATGCCATCCACTTCAGGCACTAACTGATCCACTTCAATTGATGCCATCCAGGTCAGGTTCTGACAGGGCCACTTCTATTGATGCCATGCAGACTAGGCACTGACAGTACCACTTCTATTGATGCCATCAAGGCTGGGCACTGACAGTGCCACTTCTATCGATGCCATCCAGCCGAGGCACTGACGTACCACTTCTATTGATGCCATCAAGTCCGGGCACTGACAGCAGCAATTCTATTGAGGCCATCCAGCCCAAGCACTGACCACGCCAGTTATATTGAGGCCATGTTATGTTGTAAGGAACTTGTAAAAGCGCACGGACACCAGGAGGTTTCATGGTGCTAAACTGGAGTAATGTTGGCAGCGAGAGGGCCTATGCATAAGCTTGCGTGAATAACCAAGTTTTGAGTGCTTTTCTGAAACCTAACAGATTGTCACAGTTCCTGATTGCTAGGGGTATAGTGTTCCAGAATTTAGGGACGAGGTAGGAGAACCTGCGGCCACCTTGACTTTTGAACTTGAAGAGGGGGAGAGTCAGTAGATGGTGATGGGCGGAACGCAAGTTGCGCCGAGGGGTATGTTTAGAAATCATGCCGCTGATGAATTTGGGACTCCTGCAATATAGTGCTTTGAATATCAGACAGCCAGTCTTGAATGCTGTACGTTGGGCTATAGGGAGCTAGTGAAGTTTAGATAGCCAAGGTCTGGCAGAATGCCAGTTAGGTTGTTTAAAAATAAATCTTGCGGCCTGGTTCTGCTCCAGTTGGAGACGATTAAGTAGGAACAGGGGCAGGCCAAGATAAATAGAGTTGGAAAAGTCGAGACGTGAGAGGACCAAGGGGATGACAACTTGTATAAGTGCTGAGTGAGATAGCAGATGGGCGATCTTGTGGATTTTACGCAGTTGAAAGAAACATGAGGAGACCAATGCACCGACCTGTCCTTTGAGAGACAGGTCAGAGTCAATGGTTACCCCCAGACTCTTCACAGCGGATGAGGGGTTGGGGGGGGCTCCTAGTTCGGTAGGCCAATAATGGTGGCCCCATAGAGTCTCACTCTTCCCAGGCAGAACCAGTTCAGTCTTGCCCGGGTTAAGTTTGAGATGATTGAGATTCATCCAGCGCTGGATATGAAGCATGGTGGCTTGAAATTCAGCAGCTGAATCGACGGAGTCCAGGGTGAACACTAGCTGAAGGTCATCAGCATAGTTGAAAGTAGTTACCTTTCTGTCTTTTAGTGAGTGAATCAATGGTTTAAGATATAGGTTGAAAAGGAGTGGAGACAGGGACGAGCCCTGTGGCACCCCGCAGGTGGTGGATAGCTTGGGGGCCGTGAAGGGACCGAGGCGAACCGCCTGTGTCCTGTCTTCGAGAAATGACTTTATCCAGTTGAATGCGGGACCCTGTATGCCGGCCTGCGTGACACGATCCAACAAGATTTTATGGTTGACCGTGTCAAAAGTAGCCGACAGATCTAGTAGCACCAGGGCCTGAGGGATGTTCTTGTCTGAGTTTGCTCTAAGGGTATCCAGTGCTGCAAGGATCACTGATTCCGTGGAATGGGCAGGCCGAAAACCGGCTTGGCGGGGCTCTAGGTATTCTGTTTGTTCAATGAAGCAAGAGAGGCTGCCTGCAACTTGGGTCTCTAAGATTTTAGCCAAGAAAGGGAGGAGAGAGATAGGGCGATAGTTCGATAGATGTAAAGGATCAGCCCCTGGCTTTTTCAGCAGAGGAACCACTATAGCGTTCTTAAAGGCTGTAGGGACCGAGCCTTGCGCTAGAGATTGATCAAGGAAGGGAAGCACATGCTGAGAGAGGTTAGCAAGGGCAAGCCTCATAATTGGGGGGGGGACAGCAGTCGTTTGGAGACCCAGATTTGACACGGGTCATTAGGTCCGAGAATAATCGAGGGCAGATGACCAGGAAATGAGATAGAGTCGCGGAGTTAGTAGGCCCGCTGGACAGAGGTTCTGTATGAGTACTAGTAGATATGCTAGCTTTGATGGTGGAGATTTTGTCCTGGAAATAGCTATTCAGGGAATTACATAGCTCTTGAGTCGGAGACTGATTGAGGAGTGGGCTCTCAGAGTTGCATAGGTCATTTACAATCGTGAACATTTCTTTTGACTTATTCGGAGCGTTAAGAATTCTGACTGAGAAATAAGCCGCCTTTGTCTCCAGTATTACTTTTTTATACTCTTTACGAGCCTGTACAAACAGCAATTTATCTTCTGTGGAGTATCTGGACCTCCATTTCCTCTCTTTTTGGCGGAGCATAAGTTTTAGTTTTTTTAACTCTGCCGAAAACCATTTGTGAGCGTCCGAGTGACGGGCGCGGGAGAATTTGATGAGGGGAGCATGAATATTGGAGGCCAGCAATAACCAATTTGATATGTTCTTTTCCATGATGTTGACATCGGGATTGAGAGTAGGGGCTGAGCTGGACAGCGTCTTGACGAAATCTGATTCGTTAAGTGTCCTCCATTTTCTAGTCACCCCTCTTGTAGCTGTGGGGGCTTTGGACCTGGCGTTTATGGAGGCCGTGAATTTCAGTAGGTGATGGTCGGACCAGATGCATGGTGAAATTGAGGGCACTGATAGAATGATGCTAAAAGACCAGATTTGGTCCAGGATGTGATCCTTTTCATGGGTGGGAGCTAGTACATGTTGGGTCATATTTAGATTTGAGAGCAACTCGGAGAGTTCTGTGGCGTGGGGACCGCCCCGGGCATCCTAAAACCAGTAATTCAGGTCTCCTATGAGTAAGACATTAGGGTAATTGGTAACGAGGTTAGCCATTTGTTCGCCAAGTGATACGGGAAAGGTAGGCATTGCCTGGGGAGGGCGGTAGATAAGCACAAAGACAAAAGAGCCATTGTTGGTGTCAAGTTTGAGAACAATGTTCTCGACTTCCGGGAGAACAAGGGGGGTGAAGGTAATAAACTTGAGGTTTTTATTAATGATAGCAGCTACCCCAACACCACTCTTACCTGCGGACCGGTTGGCGTGCAAGATGTAATAGTCAGAGGGGAGTGTTGCCAAGATGTCTGGGGCAGAGTCCTCAGTTAGCCATGTTTCGGTGACCAGAAGGATATCTGTTTTTTTGGATGACAGTAACAGGAAAATGTCGAGCTGGTGCTTGACCAGAGAGTGGGTGTTGAGACAGGAAATGTGCCAGGCCGGAGGTTTAGCTGTAGAGAATCTAGGGGTGGGGGGGATGGGGGGGGCAGGGAGGTCGAGTCATTTGGTTTTTGGAAGATGTTATTTTCCATTATACTCTTGTGAGCAGTAGGGTTGAGGGGGGCATGGATGTCAGCTAGTAGTCTGAGTTCTATGGACAAATATTTGATGATATTGGTATTGGTTGAGGCCCCTGGGCCCGTCTGGGCGCGGACGGGCGCAGACAGGCTTGCCTTAGGTGCGCCTTCGGTACGCCTCCGGCGCGCCCACTGCGCGCGTCCGCTGCGCTCCCGCGCTGTAGTGTTCATTTTAAAGCTAAGCCCCGCCTCTAACTCCTCCTCCTGCCGGCCGATTGGATGAGGCCGCGGGGTGGAGAGGTGCAGGGGAATGGATCAGCGATCTAGTCACAAGTAAGTATTTTGTACAATACAGTTTTCTAATAGCGCGATATACACAGCAGTAATATTTTGAGCAAGGTTTTAAAAGTTAAAAACGCTGACAGCGGCGGTCCGCACGGCAACAAAGAAACAAATATGCCCGCTCCCGCGCTGCAGGGCGATTTAAAGCTAAGCCCCGCCTCTAACTCCTCCTCCTGCCGGCCAATTGGATGAGGTCGCGGGGTGGAGAGGTGCAGGGGAAAGGAGCAGCGATCTAGTCACAAGTAAGTATTTTGTACAATACAGTTTTCTAATAGCGCTATATACACAGCAGTAATATTTTGTGCAAGGTTTTAAAAGTTAAAAACGCTGACAGGGGAGGACCGCGCGGCAACAAAGAAACAAATATGCCCGCTCCCACGCTGCAGGTCGTTTTAAAGCTAAGCCCCGCCTCTAACTCTTCCTCCTGCCGGCCGATTGGATGAGGCCGCGGGGTGGAGAGGTGCAGGGGAATGGAGCAGCGATCTAGTCACAAGTAAGTATTTTGTACAATACAGTTTTCTAATAGCGCGATATACACAGCAGTAATATTTTGAGCAAGGTTTTAAAAGTTAAGACACAGAAAGAAGGGGATCGGAGTGCAAGAACCCGCACTAGTCAAAACGTCTCAATAAGTTTAGGAAAAAACTCCAAGGTGCAAGAAAGCCTGGGATACAATCCCCTACGTCCCAAAACTAGGTAAACCAGGAGAAAATCAACTGGATACACTAGGAACATGCAGCAAATGGTGGCCCTGCACACTTGTAAGGAATAATATTTTCAACAACCCACAAATAGATACAATTATCATATGATTGTATGCTTATACAGTGAGAAATGATGACGTTATTCAGTTAAAGTTGGTTTGTTCATCTTTATTCGTTATGTAACCGCCAACGCGTTTCGTCCAAACAAGGACTTCTTCAGGGCTACAAAAATATATAAAAGAACAAATACTATTGACAAAAGGTATATACAAACATAAAAACAATTTAAACAGCAATGTGTACAATATTAAGCATACAATTTGTGAATACATAACACTTGGCATCAAATGTCATATATGTAAGAAAATAATAGAGGCGCAAAGCTCTAAACAAAAAATACAAACTTTGTCTATTTTTTCTATATATTGAAACTAGACTCGATATATTGTCCCAAAGCGACAAAGAGAGTAGTTAAAATACCTAAAGGCAAACCACATATAAAAACACACATATCACGAAAGAAGCTCTTTTATTTCTGTTGGTCAATATATTGATACTGGTCACAACCGAGAAGAAATTATAATAATGAATAACCTCAAAGAGAACCACATTTGAAGACACACATACCTCAATGATATTCTTTTTTTATATATATTATATCTCTGGCAAGCAGGTGTTCATGGTAGAACAAGTTTATAGCAGGCTGTAAGCGAGTAAAATTGTCCAAACATCATACATCATATGTATCCTTTAGGTAAAGGGTGGGTCCTATAATAATGACATAAATAATATATAAAGCAGATAAAACAAACAGTCACAGGGGAATTATATTTAAAATGGTTTTAAAAGTTAAAAACGCTGACAGCGGAGGTCCGCGCGGCAACAAAGAAACCAATATGCCCGCTCAATGCTGGGCACTGACGGCGCCATGGCTATTAATGCCATCAAGGCTGGGAACTGACAGCGCCACTTCTATTGATGCCATCCAGCCCAGGCACTGACAAAACCACTTCTATTGATGCCATTCAGTCCAGGCACTGACAGTGCCACTTCTATTGATGCCATCCAGCCCAGGCACTGACTGTGCCACTTCTACTGATGCCATCAAGGAACTGACAGCACCAATTCTATTGATGCCATCCAGGCCAAGCACTGGCAGCTCCACTTCTATTGATGCCATCCAGGCCGGGTACTGACAGCACCACTTCTATTGATGCCATCCGGCCCAGGCACTGACAGTGCCACTTCTATTGATGCCATCAAGGCCGGGAACTGACAGCGCCACTTCTATTGAAGCCATCCACCCCAGGCACTGACAGCGCCACATCTATTGATGCCATCAAGACTGGGCACTGACAGCGCCACATTTATTGATGCCATCCAGCTCAGGCACTGACAGTGCCACTTCTATTGATACCATCAAGGCCGGGCACTGACAGTGCCACTTCTATTGATGCCATCCAGCCCAGACACTGACAGCGCCACGTCTAATAATGCCATCCAGGCCAGGCACTGACAGCGCCACTTCTATTGACGATATCCAGGCCAGGCACTGGCACCGCCACTTCTGATGATGCCATAGAGGTGAGGCACTCACCATGCCACTTCTATTGACGCCCTCCAAGTCAGGCACCAACATCGCCACTTCTAATAATGCCATCCAGGCCAGGGCCTGACAGCGCTACTTCTATTGATACCATCCAGGCCAGGCACTGACAGAACCACTTCTATTGATGGCATTCACTCCAGACACTGACAGCGCCTCTTCTATTGATGCCATCCAGGCCAGGTACAGACAGCCCTCTTCTATTTAAGCCATCGAGGCTAGGCACTGACAGCACCACTTCTATTGATGCCATCCGGCCCAGGCACTGTCAGCGCCACTTCTATTGAAGCCATTCACCCCAGGCACTGACAGCACCACATCTATTAATGCCATCAAGGCTGGGCACTGACAACGCCACATTTATTGATGGCATCCAGATCAGGCACTGACAGCGCCACTTCTATAGATGCCATCAAGGCCAGGCACTGACAGTGCCACTTCTATTGATGCCATCCAGCCCAGGCACTGACAGCGCCACGTCTATTAATGCCATCAAGGCCGGGCACTGAAAGAGCCACTTCTATTGAATCCATCCAGGCCAGGAACTGACGGCGCTTCTTTTATTGATGCCATCCTGGCCAGGCACTGACAGCGCCACTTCTATTGATGATGTCCAGGCCAGGCACTGGCATCGCCACTTCTGATGATGCCATCCAGGTGGGGCACTGACCACGCCACTTCTATTGATGCCCTCCAAGTCAGACACCAACAGCACCACTTTTATTCATGCCAGGCCCTGACAGCACTACTTCTATTGGTACCATCCAGGCCAGTCACTGACAGCGCCACTTCTATTGATGCCATCCAAGCCAGGCACAGACAGCGCCTATTCTATATATGCCATCCAGGCCGGGCACTGACAGCGCCATGTCTATTGATGCCATCCAGCCCAGGCACTGACAGCACCACGTCTATTGATGTCATCAAGGCCGGGCACTGAGAGCGCCACTTCTATTGAATCCATCCAGGCCAGGCCAGGCTCTGACAGTGGTTCTTCTATCGATGCCATCCAGCCGAGGCACTGACAGCGCCACTTCTATTGTTGCCATCAAGCCAAGGCACTGGCATCGCCAGCACTGATGATGCCATCTAGGTGGGGCACTGACCATGCCACTTCTATTGATGCCCTCCAAGTCAGGCACCAACAGCGCCACTTCTATTAATGCCATCCAGGCCAGGGCCTGACAGCGCTACTTCTATTGATACCATCCAGGCCAGGCACTGATTGCGTCACCTCTATTGATACATCCATCCCAGGCACTGACAGCACCACGTCTTTTAATGCCATCAAGGCTGGGCACTGACAGAACCATTTCTATTGATCCCATCCAATCCAGGCACTGACAGCTCCACTTCTATTGAGGCCTACCAGGCACTGACAGCGCCCCTTCTATTGATGCCATCCAGGCCAGGCACTGACAGCACCATTTCTATTGATGCCATCATTGCTGGGCAATGACAACGCCACATCTGTTGATGCCATCAAGGCTAGGCACTGACAGTGTCTCTTCTATTGATGCCATCCAGCTCAGGCACTGACAGCGCCACTTCTATTGATGCCATCAAAGTTGGGCACTGACTGTGTCACTTCTGTTGATGCAATCCAGGCCAGGCACTGACAACACCACTTCTGTTGATGCCATCAATTCCGGGCACTGACAGCACCACGTCTATTGATGCCATCAAGGCTGGGCTCTGACAGTGCCACTACTATTGATGCCATCCAGCACAAGCACTGACAGCGCCACTTCTATTGATGCCATCAAGGCCGGGCATTGACTGAACCACTTCTATTTATGCCATCCAGGCCAGGCACTGACAGAGCCACTTCTATTGATGCCATTAATGCGGGACACTGACAGCGCCACGTCTATTGATGCCATCCAGCCAAGGCACTGACAGCGCCACGTCTATCGATGCCATCAAGGCCTGTCACTGACAGAGCCACTTCTATTGAATCCATCCAGGCCAGGCATTGACAGCGCTGCTTCTATTGATGCCATCCCAGTCAGGCATTGACAGCGCCACTTCTATTGACGACATCCAGGACAGGCACGGTCAGCGCCACTTCTGATGATGCCATCCCGGCAGTGTACTGACAGCGCCACTTCTATTGATGCCATCCAGGTCAGGCACTAACAGCGCCACTTCTATTGATGCCATCCAGGCCAGCACTGACAGCGCCACTTCTATTGATGCCATCCAGGCCGGACACTGACAACGGCACTTATTTTGATGCGATCTAGGCCAGCTACTGACAGGAATGCTTCTATTACCAGCATTGCCTTGGATGGTGTAGATGTTCTCTGGTGTGTGGGTCAGAAGGCACCAGTTATCTGTTGTTCTCGTATTTCTTCAATCTCGTCAAGCAGCATGCAGGTGCTGGTTAGTTGAGCTAGGTGTAGAACATTTCTCTGCCCCTTATTTGGCACAATCAGAAATAGTCATAATTTAGGTTTGCTAATGGTGCAGCCTAAAAATGTACTCACAATCAGCCAAAAGAGGAAAGGAAAAGAAAAGAGAGTGAAAGTGGGTAAGGAAATACAAAGCAGTAGTGGCAAGGGAAGGAGGGACGTGGAATAAAAGTGTGGCAATGACAGAGTAGAAAAGTGGCAGACAGACAAGAAGACTGGAGAAGAAAGCTTGAAAAGAAGGAGCCTAGAGAAAAGTCAAGAAGAAGGGGCAAGCAATAACAGTAACAGGAATTAGAGGGAAGAGAAGAAAACAAAAAGTATGATGAATGAACGAAGAATGACAGTGAGACCAGGGAAACAAACCAGAGAGATCCACAGAGAGGAGAGAGATTAATGGAAGAGAAGTAGAAGGAAACGGGAACGGAAATGAGAGAGTAGCAATGAGAAGACAGAGCATCAGAATAAAGGAGGAAAGTCAGTAAACAATGCGAACGACGCAGGGAGGGATCTGAAATAGAAGAGAAGATAGGAATAGGAGGAGAGACAAGGACAATATGGATGGGAGAAGATAGATGGAGAGAAGAGGCATTTAGAAGAAAGAGGGAGAGAGAGGGAGTGAGGAGCTAGATCTGGTAGAGAAGTGGAGGGAAGTGCTGCAGTAGGAAGAAAGCAGACGAAAGAGGTGCAAAGGTGTGGAGAAGTGTGGCTCAATGATTAGAGCGGCAGACCCTGATGCAGAGGTCTAGTCCGGGACCAGGGTTCAATTCCCTGCCTCGGCGGGTCTTGGGATCAAAACAATTCCACGGACCTGATCATTCTCGCCTCGGTGCCATTCCAATCATGGAGTCCCACTCTGCAACTCTGGGCAATAGCTTGCTTAATCTCCACAACGGCCCCACAACGCTAAGGATGCCTGGCCTCCACCTTGGGGGTGCCCAGGAGTGGACGCCTCACAGGGAAAGCCAGGATGGGTTCCACAGCGGTATTCGTACAAGCGCCTTGAGACCCTTGCGGGTGAGTAGTGCGCTATACAAGTATCAATTTACATTTCAATTTACAAAGAGAATATGGGCAGATGGGGAGAGATGGATGGAAACGACGCTCAGAGGCAATAGGAAGAGGGAGCAGAGACAAGCAATCAAGAGGCAGAAGTAGAGCAAGAAATGCAGAGAGAAAACAGCCCGGGAGAAGCAAGAGATAGAAGCTGCTGCACAAATCTGTAAAAATCTAGATTTTAATAGTTGCCTCTTTTCTTTGGTTTCAGATCATGCTGGTTCCTGTCCTTCACCACCTTTTGTTCATGTTGAAAATGGTATGCGGTGTTCCCCAAGTATATTCCATAAGGCCTGCGAAGAGGACTCCAGCTGTGCTGCAGATGAGAAGTGCTGCGAGACAATCTGTGGCAAGGGATGTGTGGAGGCCTTTTGAGGTGCGTCACCAACACCCAGTCATTTATCCGTTCGTGTGTGAGGATGATGTGGTGTCAGTCAGGGTGAGGCTGAGAAGGGATTGGAGTGGTATGGATGAGACGTGGGTGGAATCAGAGTGAGACGATGGTGCTCTGTGGGTTGAATCAGTGTGAGGCACTGTTGAGCTTTGGGTGGAATGGGAGTGGGGTGACAGTGAGGGCTGGGTGGAATCGGAGTGAGAAGATGTTGAGCCTTGTATGGAATCAGTGTGGGATGATCGTGAACATTCAGTGGAATTGAAGTAGGACAGGGGGATGTAATGATGCCCTGCCTTAATGCAGTAGTGAGGCCCTGCCTTAATACAGTAGTGAGGCCCTGCCTTAATACAGTAGTGATGCCCTGCCTTGATGCAGTAGTGAGGCCCTGCCTTAATACAGTAGTGATGCCCTGCCTTGATGCAGTAGTGAGGCCCTGCCTTAATACAGTAGTGATGCCCTGCCTTGATGCAGTAGTGATGCCCTGCCTTGATGCAGTAGTGATGCCCTGACCCCCCTGGTAGGTCGCTCCCCCTCCGCACAGCTCCGCCTGTGTGCCCCTGCCCCAGCTGCTGCTGCTAAGAACTCGCCCGTAAGTGTGCTTAATCCGTGCCCCGCTGTTTTGCTTCTGTGCCACTGTTTTCCCCCCTTTTGTGCCCCGATTTTTGCCTTCTGTGCCACTGTTTTCCCCCCTTTGGTGCCCCGTTTTTTGCTTTCTGTGCCCTGCATTCCCTCTCATTTGTGCTCCGATTTTTGCCTTCTTTGCCACTGTTTTCCCCCCTTTGGTGCCCCGTTTTTTGCCTTCCGTGCCACTGTTTTCCCCCCTTTTGTGCCCCGTTTTCTGCCTTCTGTGCCCTGCATTCCCTCTCATTTGTACCCCGATTTTTGCCTTCTGTGCCACTGTCTTCCCCCCTTTGGTGCCCCGATTTTTGCCTTCTGTGCCACTGTTTTCCCCCCTTTTGTGCCCCGTTTTTTGCCTTCTGTGCCACTGTTTTCCCCCCTTTGGTGCCCTGATTTTTGCCTTCTGTGCTACTGTTTTCCCCCCTTTTGTGCCCCGTTTTTTGCCTTCCGTGCCACTGTTTTCCCCCTCTGTTGTGCCCAGATTTTTGCCTTCTATGCCACTGTTTTCCCCCTTTTTTGTGCCCCATTTTGCTTTCTGTGCCCTCGTCTCCCCCACCGCTGTGCAACCTGCGACCCTGCGGCCCCGCCCCCTGACTGCGCACTGCCCATTCGCTGATTCCGCCTCCCGCCTCCCAGCTGTTCCTCCCTCCCACCTCCCCATATATGCCGGACACTGCGCGGCCGCGCCGCTGGATCGCCGAAGGTGCGCCTAAGGCAAGCCCGTCTGTGCCCGGCCGCGCCTGGATCGCGCCCAGCGCCAGGAATCCTGGCCCCCGCACACACCACGACGCCCGTCTCCACTACGACTCCAGCACCCTCCACGCACTCAACGCCAGGCGATCAAGCACCTGCTGCCTGGCCGTCCCGAAGCGCACCCAAGGACCCTTCACCTGCCGGAACTACAGTTTTAACAGCATTCGGGCCCGCCAACATGCCCAACATGGAAAACCAACTTCCTCAGATGTATCCTGATCAACACCCGCTCCGCCCGCAAACATGCCATTGAACTCTGGAACCTAGTCGACTCCACCTCCCCAGACTTCGCCTTCCTGACGGAGACCTGGCTGACCCCCTCCTCGGCGCCCGACATCACCATAGCCATCCCTGAAGGCTACAAGATCACCCGCAAGGACTGCACCAGCGGAACAGGAGGAGGAATCACCATCGTCCACAGAAACACTCTCAAAATCTCGACACACTGTGACGACACCCTCAGCACCGCCAAACACCTGCACTTCCGGATCCACACTGACCCCAACACCACCCTCAGAGGCACCCTCATCTACAGACCCCCCGGACCCCGATCGCAGTTCAGCGACTCCATCACCGACCTCGTCAGCACACACGCCCTCGCCTCCACGGACTACATCCTCCTCGGGGACCTGAACTTCCACCTCGAGAACAACAACAAACCCAACTCCTCCACCCTGATCGACAACCTCGGCAACCTCGGACTCAGACAACTCGTCACAGCACCCACACACTCCGCCGGCCACACGTGTGACCCCATCTTCTCAGCGAGCACCCACGTCTTCTTCGACCGCACCACCGAACTCCAGTGGACCGACCTCCGCTGCATCTACTTCACCTGCTGGAAACCCACCACACACCACCACACCCAACAGATGCCTCGCCACAGCCGGGGCAAGATCACCGAGGACCAGCTAACCGCCGCCCACGCCCAGAGCCTACCCACAGACCCAACCGACCCCGACAACGCAGCCCGCAGCCTCAAACAATGGATCAACGACTGTGCCAACACCCTCGCCCCGCTCAAGAAACCCCCCAACACCCACACCAGCAAGAGAGCCAGCTGGTTCACATAAGACCTCCAGGCCTCCAAGCGAACCTGCCGAAAACTAGAAAAAAACTGGACCCGCGAAAGAACACCGGAAAGCTACACAGCCCACAGGAACGCCACCCGCCGACATCACCAACTCATCAGATCCGCCAAAAGGTCCGCCTTCAGAGACCGCCTCGACAACATTGCACACAACAGCAAAGAGCTCTTCAGCATCGTGAAAGAACTCTCCAACCCCAGCTCCAACACCAACGACATCCCACCGTCACAAGAACTGTGCGACTCGATGGCCACCTTCTTCCACCGCAAGATCGCAGACACCCACGACAGCTTTGATGCCATCACCACCCCGACAACAGCCGACACGCCCGCTCCCACGACCACCACCCACACCAACCGCCTGCTCGCCTGGACCAATACCAATGATGATGACACTTTCAAGATCATGAACACCGTCCACTCCGTATCCCCGGAAGACCCCTGCCCACACCACATTTTCAACAAAGCCAGTAGGACCATCGCACCCCACCTTCGGAAAACCATCAACATCTCCTTCGAAACAGCGACCTTCCCGGAGAGCTGGAAGCACGCAGAGATCAACGCCTTTCTAAAGAAACCCAAGGTGGACCCCAAGGACCTCAAGAACTTCTGACCCATCTCCCTGCTTCCTTTCCCGGCGAAGGTCATCGAAAAGGCCGTCAACAAACAACTGACCAGCTTCCTCAAACAGAACAACATCCTGGACCCATCCCAGTCAGGGTTCCGCAGCAACCACAGCACCAAAACTGCCCTCATCGCCTCCACCGACGACATCAGGATCATGCTCGACAACGGAGAAACCGCGGTCCTGATCCTCTTGGACCTGTCAGCCACCTTCGACACAGTCTGCCACCGTACACTAAGAGCATGCCTCCACGATGCCGGAATCCAAGAGAAGGCCCTGGACTGGACCACCTCCTTCCTCTCCGGGAGAACCCAGAACGTCCGCCTGCCCCCCTTCCGCTCCAAAGCCACCGAGATCATCTGAGGCATACCCCAAGGCTCATCTCTCAGCCCAACGTTATTCATGGAACCACTCACCCACGTCGCCCGACTGCACGACCTAAACATCATCTCCTATGCCAACGACACCCAGCTGATCCTCTCACTCACCAAGGACCCCCACACCGCCAAAACCAACCTCCACGAAGAAATGAAGGCCGTCGCCGACTGGATGAGGAACAGCCGACTGAAGCTGAACTCGGACAAGACGGAGGTCCTCATCCTTGGCTCCACCCCCTCGGCCTGGGATGGCTCCTCATGGCCGATGGCACTAGGAGCACCCCCTACATCCACCAACCACGCACGAAACCTAGGGGTCATCCTCGACTCCACACTCTCCATGACAAAGCAGGTCAATGCCGTCTCCTCCTCCTGCTTCAACATCCTCCACATGCTTCACAGGATCTTCAAGTGGATCCCCACCGAAACTAGAAGGACGGTCAGCCAGGCCCTCGTCAGCAGCAGACTAGACTACGGCAACGCACTCTACGCAGGAGCCCCGGCCAAACTCCTGAAATGACTCCAACGCATCCAGAACGCCTCCACTCGCCTGATCCTGGACATTCCCCACCACAGCCACATCACACCCCACCTGAAAGACCTGCACTGGCTCCCCATCACCAAGAGGATAACCTTCAAGCTCCTCACCCACACACACAAGGCACTCCACAACACCGGACCAGCGTACCTCAACAGACGACTCAGCCTATACACCCCCGCCCGCCAGCTCCGCTCTGCAGACCATGCCCTCGCCACCATCCCCCGCATCCGAAGAGTGACCGGCGGCGGCAGATCATTCTCCCACCTCACCGCCAAGACGTGGAACACCCTTCCCATCCTCCTACAACAGACCGAAGACCTTCTATCCTTCAGGAGGCTCCTCAAGACCTGGCTCTTCGAACAGTAGCAGCATCCCCCCCAGTGCCTTGAGATCCTCATGGGTATGTAGTGCGCGTTACAAATGCTATGATTGATTGATTGATTGAATGCAGTAGTGAGGCCCTTCCTTAATGCAGTAGTGAGGCCCTGCTCTCCCCCAAAAGATCGTTCTTCCATGTCAATTATCAGATGACCCACACCAATAATTATATAAGGGAATGATTTTAGCCACACTCCCTGCTGTATCCATGCTCAGACCCTGAACAAATCTTTAGGATGGGAAATATCCTTTTAATATGCCTTTTGCTCTACCAATCAACCAGGCGTCGAGCCAGTGGCCCCCTGAAAGAATTTGAGACAAACATTCTGCTCCAAGTAGACAGCAGGCACCTGAGAATTCAGCAGGCAGGAACAACACAGAGGAGTATATTTGCTGATTTGTTGTCTCCATCATTGAGGGATTCTTTCTTCATTTTCATGTTTCTGTGAATAGGTGCACTCTATCAATTACAGAAGGGCATTAACTATGCAATGTTGTTCCTCTTTTTGAAAATGTACCCTAACAACTTCAGAGAGGGGCTCACTTCCCACGACAAGTGAAATCTTCGAACTCTCTATGGATTGACTCAGACATATGAGTAAGATGAACGGTCATCATTCATTCCATTCATGGCATCCAATGGAGATGTGCCTGCAGTGAGCCCCTGGTGGCCAAGCACTTATCCGCTCTGTTTGCTCCAGGGTTCGCATCAGACCGTACCTTCTTGAAAGGAGGAAAAGATGATCATCTCATAGGACAGAATTCTTCTTCCACAAGCGCTCTAAGAACCCGGGGACCTCAGAGGTGGAAAGAGCACTCACCACAGAATAAGACATGTACATAAAGATGACCTCTGCCGAGATGATTGACACGGGCCCTAGAAGTCATAATGGCTGTAATGTCCATCAGTCAGCTCACCCTGCACATAAAAGGGAGTTGGGTGCACCTGTCTTCATTTCAAATCCACCGTCTACACTGGGTCATTGTTCTTGACGCTGCACATCCTGCACCACCTGGGACTCCACAGTGGTAATGAGAACCTGAAGACCCCACCTGTGACTACCACACAGGAGAAAGAGGGTGTACTTCCTGGAAGCTCATCCCAGCAGCCACCAAGATATCAATCAATCAATCAATCAATCAATCAATCAATCAGGGATTTGTAAGCGCACTACTCACCCGTGAGGGTTTCAAGGCCCTGGGGGGGGGGGGGTCCGCAGATCTGTTAAGCTGAAGAGCCAGGTCTTGAGGGTCTTCCTGAAGGTGTTCAGGGAGGGGGCGTGTCTGATGTCTGCCGGTAGCTCGTTCCAGGTCTTGGCCGCAAAGTGAGAGAAGGATCTTCCTCCTGCTCTGGCTCTGTGATTGAGCGGGGTTTCGGCCTGTGCGAGGTTGGAAGATCGAAGGTTTCTTTTGGGTATGTGGAAGTTGACTCTGTTGTTGAGGTATTTCGGTCCGTTGTTGTGTAGGCATTTGTAGGCGTGAGTGAGGATTTTGAAAGTGACTCTTTTCTCCTCGGGGAGCCAGTGGAGACTTCGTAGGTGTTGGCTGTTGTGTTCGTGTCGGGGGATGCCGAGGACGAGTCTGGCGGCAGTGTTCTGTATTGTCTGGAGTTTGCAGAGTAGGGACTTGTTGATGTCGGCGTAGAGTGCGTTTCCATAGTCCAATCTGCTGGTGATGAGTGCCTGGGTGACTGTCTTCCTTGACTCAGGGGGGATCCACTTGAACATCTTGCGGAGGATGCTGAGGGTGTTGAAGCAGCTAGAGGTGACGGCTTTGACCTGTCGGTTCATGGTGAGTGATGAGTTGAGTACGATGCCGAGGGTCTTGGTGTGGTCTGAGGGAGTAGGTGGGCTTCCGAGGGCGGTCGGCCACCAGGTGCTGTCCCATGCAGAAAGGGTGGTACCGAGGACGAGGACTTCTGTCTTATCGGCGTTGAGATTCAGGCAGCTGTTGGTCATCCAGACTGCAACGTCTTGTATTGCTTTCTGGAGGTTAAGTTTGGCAGTGGTGGCGTCTTTGGTGAGGGAGAGGATGAGCTGGGTGTCGTCGGTGTAGGATACGATGTTGAGGCCGTGTTGTTGGACAATGGCTGCGAGGGGGGCCATGTAGATGTTGAAGAGGGTGGGGCTCAGGGATGAACCCTGTGGAACTCCGCAGGTGATTTTCGTGGGTTTGGATAGGAATGATCGGATCCGGTCCAGGGCTGTCCCTTGTATGCCTGTGTTGTGTAGTCTAGCAACTAGTGTGCGGTGGGAGACAGTGTCAAAGGCCGCTGATAGGTCGAGTAGGATGAGGGCTGTGGAGTGGCCTTGGTCCAGGAGGGTGCGGATGTCATCTGTGGCAGTGAGTAGGGCAGTCTCTGTGCTGTGGTTGCTCCGGAATCCGGATTGGGATGGGTTGAGGACTTTGTTCCCTTCAATGAATTGTGTCAGTTTCCTGTTGACTGCTTTCTCTGCAACTTTGTCTGTGAATGAGAGGAGTGAGATGGGCCGATAGTTCTTGAGGTCGGTGGGGTCAGCTGTGGGCTTCTTGAGCAGAGGTCTGACTTCTGCGCGCTTCTAGTCATCTGGGAAGGTGCCTGTTTTGAAGGTGGTGTTGATGGTGCGTTGTAGTTTGGGTGCGATGATGGCCACGGCTCTGTGGTAGATGTGAGGGGGCAGGGGTTAGTGGGGGCCCCTGAGTGGATACTTTTCATGGTCGAGGCGGTGTCTTCGGCGTGATCGGTGTCCAGTTGGAGATGGTGGGCTGGCTGGTGTTTCTGCGGGTCGGGGGGCCATTGGTGGCAACTCGTGGATGGTCGATGAAGTTGTCGTAGAGGTTTTTGATCTTGAGGTGGAAATGGTTCCAAGCTTTTCACAGAGGTCTTGGGATGGGGTGATGTCTGTGGCTTTGCTGCGTGGGTTGATGGATTCTTGAATGACACTGAAAAGTTCCTTGGAGTTGGTGGTGTTGGCTAGGATTTTGTTGTGGATGAAGTTCCTTTTGATGGCTCTGATCTGGTTGTGGTAGTCCGTCATGGCGTCCTTGTAGGTGGTGTGGTTTTCGGTTTTCTTGGTGTTACTCCAGTTCTTCTCCAGGCGTCTGCAGGTGCGTCTGGCTTCTTGGAGAGCGGTGGTGAACCAGGCGGCTTTCCTGGGGCGTTGTCTGTCGGGGTTGCGTAGTCGGAGATTCAGGTGTGGAGTTCTCTGGCTGTGTCGTTTGCGTCGGGTGCCCTGGTGTGGTTGTCTCAGGTGAGGGTGGAGTTAAGTTGCTTATCGGTAACCTTGCTCCAGTTCCTTCGTGGTGGGTGTGGGGCTGGTTTGGGTGCCTTGGGTGTGTTTATGGCGAAGTGTACGCAGTGGAGGTCGGTTCATGATGGCTACATTGTGTGGCTGAATTGGTCACTGTTTCCTACTGCGAAGATGGGGTCGAGGGTGTGTCCTGCTCTGAGGGTCGGTGTGTTGATGAGTTGTTTAAGTCCAATGCTGGTGAGGTTGTCACGAAGGATAGTAGAGTTGGGGTCGCTGGGGTTGTCGAGGTGAAAGTTCAGGTCTCCAATGAATATGTAGTTTGTTGAGGCGATGGTGTGGGGTAAAATGAAGTCGGTGATGGTGGTGGCAAAGGGTGTTCGGGGACTGGGGGATCTGTAGACGAGGGTTCCTCGGAGAGTGGCTCTGGGGGTGGTCTGGATCTGGAAGTGCAGGTGTTCGGCGGAGGGGAAGGTTTCGCAAGAGGTCATGAGCTGGAGGGTGCTCTTGTGGGTGATGGCGAGGCCCCCTACCTGGGTGGTTGGGGCAGTCTTTCCTCTGGATCTTGTAACCGCCTGGGATGGCGGTGCTGATGTCGGGGGTGGATGCGTTGGTCCAGGTCTCTGTGAAGAAGGCGATGTCGGGCGAGAGAGAGTCGAGTAGGTTCCAGATTTCCATGGCTTGTTTGTGTACGGAGCGTACGTTGAGGAGGATGCTATTTAGGGTGTTGCCGGTGCTGGCATCGGCAGTGTTGGAGGTTGGGGTGGCGGTGAGGGTGAGGATCTGGCAGCAGTGGAGGCAGGAGAACTGGCCGTGGGTCATGTCCGGCGAGGCCTGTTGGCATTCTCTAAGTCTTCCAGTGTTGAGTGGGAGGAGGGTGGTGGTGTCGTAGCGATGGGTAGTGGGAGGTCCAGGGTTTCTGGTGCTGGCCGTGGTCGGGTCACGGACAGGAGCAGACGGGCTTGCCTTTGGCATGCCAGCGGCGCACCGCGCTGCGGCCTCCATTAAGTAGGGGAGGTGGGAGGGAGGAGAGGCTGGGAGGCGGGGGATTTCCAGTGGGGAGGGGCCACAGGGGAAGCAGCGGCGAAAGGCGAAAGGAAAAGGCAGGCATGAGAATATAAAAACAGTGGTGGAATTAGAGCAAGAAACAGATGGGCACAATAACAGTGGCCCAACAGGGAAAAATTTTTTAAAAAATGGCTGAGAAAGGTTACGTTGGTTGCAGGCAGTCTGGTCCCAGTTGGTGTGGGCAGCAGGCGCCGGAGCAGACAGCAGCCTCGAACCTCCCAAGGAGGAGGTCGGGGTCTGGAGGCAAGAAACGGCACAGCAGAGCTGTGGGGAGAGAGTGGACCTAGACCGAGGGTCGGAGGGCTTATGGTGGCCTAACGCTCACAGACATTTTTCTCAGTGATTGTAAACTCTGAGAAACTGTGGTACCTGATGGTTTTATACAGCAAAATGGACCTGACACATCAGGGCTGTGTCCAGGCCATTCCCTGCTCTTTAACCAGCCTCACATCATGGGACAATGATGCTTGCTCCAGAGGGTACAACTTGCATCACAGTCCTGAATGCCACAGACCTGCTGCTTCCCCACCTCTAACACCCACTACACCATCTCTGGTTTCTGGAAAGGGAAGTAAAGCATCGTCTTCTGGCCATTTTCTGCACAATCACCCACTGTAGCATATGCCGCCGGGAGGGACAGATGCTCAACCCTGCTGAATATGGGCATTGGACTGCCCCACAATAGGAGAAAGCCGGTGCTCAGTGGCCTAGCACAGTCTCCCCCTCACAGGTCATTTCTGACTAAATGTTCTCACCCGGCTGCAATGTCTGCTCTTTGGCAAGGACTCGACATCTCTGGAGGGTAGCACATTACAGGATGGATTTTCTTATCCATCATTATCTTCCTCCCAGCATGGGGCACAAACTGCCCTCCATGGGGCCCAAATCTACTGCTGCAGTCTGTCCCAGAGTCCTTCTGCTACCTCCTGGCCAGGGAAGGGGTAAGAAGGAGGTAGAGCACTATGGAGGTAGACTGGGTCAGAGGAGCAAGTGTTTGCAGAGGTAGGGAAGAGATGTGAATCTATCCTCACCACAAGACATTTCATGCACAGTTGCAAAACCGATGCTGCTGGAGTGTCCGTTCACTAGCGAGTCCATGGTGTGCACCATAATCTCTCCAGGACTGGTATGTGGCAACAACATTGCAAAAGGTGTTATCTATAATGCGAAAGGGCTGTGGATCACTTGTGTCACACACTAACGCTCTCACCTCCAGTGTTCCTGTTTATTGGAATGTCCATCTCCAAACACCATGTTTGGTGCCATTCTGGGCAGAGAAAAAAGAAATCTGGAGAAACTGGATCTAGTGGCTGCAGTTGTTTGGTGGCAAGTGAGAAGCTAGTGCCGAAATGCTGCAGCATGGCATCACCAGGTGAGATGCTATGGGAGGGAATACTGTAGTATGAAGTCAGCAGATGTGGCACTAGTGCAGGGAATGCTGCAATATGATGTCAGCAGGTGCAATACTAACGCAGGGAATGCTTTGGTTTGATGTTAGCGGGTGCAAGGCTAGTGCAGGGAATTCTGCAGTAAGGAGTCAGCAGATGCCATGCTAGTCCTGGAAATCTGAAGCATGATGTCAGCAGGTGCAATGTTAGTGCAGGGAATGCTGCAGGATGTTGTCAGCAGGTGAGACGCTGTGCAGGTAATGCTGCAGTATGATGTCAGCAGGTGTGATACTAGTGCTGGAAATGCTGCAGCATGATGCCCGCAGATGTAACGCTATTGCAGAGAATGCTGCAGTATGCCATCGGCAGGTGAGACCCTAGTGTAGGGAATACTGCAGTATGAAGTTAGGAAGTGCAATGCTAATGCAGGGAATGCTGTGGTTTGATGTTAGCAGATGCAGGGCTAGTGCTGGAAATGTTGCAGCATGATGTCAGCAGGTGAAATGTTAGTGCAGGGAATGCTGTAGCATGATGTCAGCAGGAGAAATGTTAGTGCGCAGAATGTAGCAGTATTGTGTCAGCAGAGGAGATACAGTGAATGCTGCAGCATGGCATCAGCAAGTGAGACTCTAGTGAACAGAATGCTGCAATATGATGTCAGCAGGTGCAAAGCTAGTCAAGGAATGTTGTAACATGGCATCAGCAAGTAAGAAATTAGTACAGGGAATGCTGCAATATGTTGTCAGCAGGAGCGACGCTAGTGCAGGGAATGCTGCAGTATGACATCAGTAGATGAGATACTTGTGTAATGAAATGAAAATGCTCTATTACCCATATGTGTCTAGGCACTAGGCTCAGGAAAGGAAGAAACAGCCCAATAAGAGGAGGAGAGAGCCTGATACGGTAGCTACTGGTTAAAAAGCCACATTTGTAAGGCTTTTCTGAAGGCCAGAAGATGAGGTTTCTTTTTAATTTCAAGACGCAGGGAGTTCCACAGCTTGGAGGTACAGGTCACAAAGCTCCTGCCACTCAAGCTGGACCTTTTAAATTTGGGTAAATGAAAAAAATTGAAATTTTCACCCGACTGGAGAGATTGCAATTCAATATAGTGCTGAAAGCAGCGGGTCAGATATTCCAGTCCTGTATTGTGTAGTGCTTTAAAAGTAATGCGCAGAGCCTTAAAATCTATGCATTGTTTCACAGGGAGCCAGTGGAGGTAAATGAGAGCCTGAGAGACAGTTTTATTTTGGGGATTCCCAGGAGCAATCAATCAATCAATCAATCAATCAAGACATTTGTAAAGCGCACTACATACCTGTGGGGGTCTCAAGGCGCGGGGACGGGGACGCTGCTACTGATAAAAGAGCCAGGTCTGGAGGAGTCTTCTGAAGGCCAGTAGGACTTGGGTCTGCCGTAGGTTGGTGGGGAGGGTGTTCCAGGTCTTGGCGATGAGGTGGGAGCAAGATCTGCTGCTGGCGGTCGTTCTTCGGCTGTGGGGGACTGTGTCGAGGGTGAGTCCGGTGGAGCGGAGCTGGCGGTGGGGGTGTAAAAGCTGAGTCGTCTGTTGAGGTATGCTGGGCCGGTGTGGAGAGCTTTGTGTGTGTGGATAAGGAGCTTGAAGGTAATCCTATTGTTGATGGGGAGCAAGTGCAGGTCTCTCAGATGGGGTGAGATGTGGCTGCGGCGGGCGATGTCGAGGATCATATGTGCTGAGGTGTTCTGGATGCATTGCAGTCGTCTCAGGAGCTTGGCCGACGTTCCTGCGTAGAGGGCGTTTCCGTAGTCCAGCCTACTGGTGACGAGGGCCTGGGTGACTGTTCTTCTCGTTTCGGTGGGAATACACTTGAAGATCCTGCGGCGCATTCGGAGGGTGTTCAAGCAGGATGAGGAGATGGCGTTGACCTGCTTAGTCATGGAGAGGGTGGAGTCGAGGATGACCCTTAGGTTGCGTGCGTGGTCAGTGGGTGTCGGGGCTGTTCCTAGTGTTGGCCACCAGGAGTCGTCCCAGGCTGAGGGGGTGGAGGCACGGATGAGGACCTCCGTCTTGTCCGAGTTCAGCTTCAGTCGACTGTTCCTCATCCATTCGGCGATGGCCTTCATTCCTTCGTGGAGGTTGGTATTGGCGGTGTGGGGGTCTTGGGTGAGGGAGAGGATCAGCTGGGTGTCATCTGCGTAGGAGATGATGTTGAGATTGTGCTGTCGGGCGACGTGGGCGAGGGGTGCCATGCAGATGTTGGGAGAATGAGGGCCAGTGTTTCTCCGTTGTCAAGCAGGGTCCTGGGAAGGGTCCAGGATGCTGTTCTCCTCGAGGTAGCGGGTCAGTTGTTTGTTGACGATTTTCTCGGTGACCTTCGCTGGGAATGGGAGCAGGGAGATGGGTCAGAAGTTCTTGAGGTCCTTGGGGTCCACCTTGGGTTTCTTAAGCAAGGCGTTGATCTTGGCATGCTTCCAGGTTTCCGGGAAGTTTGCTGTCTCAAAGGAGATGTTGATTACTTTACGGAGCTGGGGTGCGATGGCTGTGCAGGCTTTGTTGAAGATATGGTGAGGGCATAGGTCTAACAGTGATCCAGAGTGGAAGGTGTTCATGATCTCGCTGGTGTCCTCATCATTGATGCTGGTCCAGGGGAGCAGGCGGTTGGTGCAGGCGTTGGTCATGGGGGCGGTGGTTGTCGTGGTGTTGAAGCTGTCGTGGATGTCGGCGATCTTGCGGTGGAAGAAGGTGGCCAGCGAGTCGCACAGGTCTTGCGAAGTCGGGATGTCGTTGGTGTTAGAGCTGGGGTTGGAGAGTTCCTTCACGATGTTGAAGAGCTTTTTGCTGTTGTGTGCATTGTTATCTAGGTGGTCTTTGAATGAGGCCCTCTTGGCGGCTCTGATGAGTTGATGGTGTCTGCGGGTGGCGTTCTTGTGGGCTGCGTAGCTGTCCTGTGTTCGTTCGCGGAGCCAGTTCTTCTCCAGTTTTCGGCATGTTCGTTTGGAGACCTGGGGCCCGATTCACAGAACTAACTTAAGACAAAATCCTAAACTTACTACCATTTTCGTATTCACAGAAGGCACTTAATCATTTTGGTATTCACAGAAGACACTTACTCATTTCGGTATTCACAGAAGTTAGGAGTCCTAACTTTAGGACTCCTAAATGCCTTCTGTGAATACCGAAAGTCTTAAAATTAGGATTTTTCTCAGTTTAGGAGTCCTAAAGTAAGGACTCCTAACTTTACTACTACTAAACTGAGAAAAATCCTAATTTTAAGGCTTTCGGTATTCACAGAAGGCATTTAGGAGTCCTAAAGTTAGGAGTCCTGACTTTACTACTACTAAATTGAGAAAAATCAAAATTTTAAGACTTTCGTTATTCACAGAAGGCATTTAGGAGTCCGAAAGTTAGGAGTCCTAACTATACTACTACTAAACTGAGAAAAATCCTAATTTTAAGGCTTTTGGTATTCACAGAAGGCATTTAGGAGTCCTAAAGATAGGAGTCCTAACTTTACTACTACTAAATTGAGAAAAATCCTAATTTTAAGACTTTCGGTATTCACAGAAGGTATTTAGGAGTCCTAAAGTTAGGAGTCCTAACTATACTACTACTAAACTGAGAAAAATCCAAATTTTAAGACTTTCGGTATTCACAGAAGCCATTTAGGAGTGCTAAAGTTAGGACTCCTAACTTCTGTGAATACCGAAATGAGTAAGTGCCTTCTGTGAATACCAAAATGAGTAAGTGCATTCTGTGAATACCAAAATGGTAGTAAGTTTAGGATTTTGTCTTAAGTTAGTTCTGTGAATCGGGCCCCTGGAGTTCTTCGGTGAACTAGGTGGCTTTCTTGCTTGTGTGGCTGTTGGAGGATGTCTTGAGTGGGGCGAGGTTGTTGGCGCAGTCGTCGATTCATTGTCTGAGATTGCGGGCGGCAGTGTCGGGTTGGTGGGGTCGGCGGGTGGGCTCTGGGCGAGGGTGGTGGTTAGCTGGTCTTCGGTGACTTTGCTTCAGCAGCGTCGAGGCATCTGTTGGGTGTGGTGGTGCGTGGTGGGTTTCCTGAAGGTGAAGTTGATGCAGTGGTGGTGGGTCCAGTGGGGTTCGGTGGTGTGGTTGAAGGAGACGTGGGGGCTTGCGGTGAAGATGGGGTCGAGCGTGTGGCCTGTGGCGTGGGTGGGTGTTGTCACGAGCTATCTGAGTCCGAGGTTGGCGAGGTTGGCGATCAGGGTGGTGGAGTTGGTTTCGTTGTTGTTCTCGAGGTGGAAGTTCAGGTCCCCGAGGAGGATGTAGTCTGTGGAAGTGAGGGCGTGTGTGCTGATGAAGTCGGCGATGGAGTCGCTGAACTGTGGTCGGGGTCCGGGGGTTCTGTAGACGAGGGTTCCTCTGAGGGTGGTGTTGGGATCGGTGTGGATCTGGAAGTGCATGTGTTGGGCGGTGCTGAGGGTGTTGTTGGTGTTGGTTGAGACTCTGAAGCTGTTCCTGTGTACGATGGCGATTCCTCCTCCTACGCCATTGGTGCGGTCCCTGCGGGTGATCTTGTAGCCTTCCAGGATGGCTATGGTGATGTCGGGAGCTGAGGTTGGGTTCAGCCAGGTCTCCATCAGGAAGGCGACGTCTGGGGAGGTAAAGTCGAGAAGGTCCCAGAGTTTGATGGCGTGTTTGCGGGTGGAGCGGGTGTTGAGGAGGATGCATCTGAGGTAGTTGGGTTCTTTGGTTGGTGGTTTGGCGGGCCGGGTGCTGGTGTAGCTGCAGTTCCGGCAGGTGAAGGGTCCTTGGATGCGCTTCGGGGTGGCCCGGTAGCAGGTGTGTTCTCGTCCGGGGTTGAGTGCATGGAGAGTGCTGGCATCGTAGCGGAGTCGGGTGTTGTGGTGTTCGTGGGGGCCAGGGGTTCTGGCGCTGGGTGCGGTCCAGGCACGGATGGGTGCAGACGGGCTTGTCTAAAGTGCGCCATTGGCGCGCCAGCGGTGCGGCCGCGTAGCGGCCACCTTAAGAAGGGGAGGTGGGAGGAAGGAGCAGCTGGGAGGGGGGAGCAGTCGAATGAGGGTGGGGGCAGGGCCGCAGGGCACCCAGCGGCGGGAAGCGAGACCGGCGAGGGTACAGAGGCATAGACGGGCACAAAGGGACAAAGAGGAGAATAAATACAGTAGATACAATACTAAACACCAGAAGGGCACAAAAAGGGTACAAAAGCACAATAGACCACAATAAAACGGGCAGAAGCGCGAAAAGCAGGCACAGTGAAAAATGCCAAAAGCAGACGTAAGGCCTACCACTGGCCACCAGGGATGAGACGCAGTTGGTAGCCTGCGGGTGGAGGGGGATGCTGGAGCACGGGCGCAGTCCGGTGGAGCTACGTGGCGTGGGGAGCGACCTGCCTGGAGCAGATGAACTGCTGCATTCTGTATAGTTTGAAGTTTACTTAGATACCTTTTCTGTCTGTTTGCCAAGAGAGCATTCCAATGGTCTATTTTTGGGGTAATCAACATAAAAACCTCCGTTTTTTGTGGGTCTCTAGGAATAAAGAGAAGGACCTTCCTCAGTGATTTAAGCAGGATGAAAGAGAATGAGGTGCTAGCACTGATATAACCATCGAAGGACAGCTCTACTCCTAGGGTCTTCACTTTCTTAACCGGACAAGGGAGAGTACCCAGGCCCTGGGGCCAGCAGCTTGGAGACCAGAAGGAGGTGTTGTTGACAAATAAGAGAACCTCTGTTTTTGCTAAGTTCAGCTTCAAACAATTTAGCCCCATCCATCTACCGATTTGGGGCATACAATTATGAAAGCTGGATGTGGTGGACTCTGGGCTGCTGGTCACAGACAACAGTGCAGTGAATGCTGCAGTGTGATGACACCAGGTGGGAAGCTAGTGCAGAGAAAGCTGCAGCATGATGACAGCAGGTGCAATGGTGGTGAGGTAACAGCAGGCGAGACACTAGTGCAGGGGATGCTACAGTATGATGTTGGAAGGTCCCACTCTAGTGCACGGAATTCTGCAGTATGATGTCAGCAGCTGCAATGCTACTGCAGGGAATGTTGCAGTACAGCTTCCACAGGCGAGATGCTGAAGTATGGTGTCAGCAGGGATGATCCTAGTCAGGTAATTCTGCAGTATGTCATCAAACAGTGAGAAATTAGTGCAGGAAAAACTTAAGTATGGCAAAAGGTGAGACACGTGCTAACAAAATCTTCAGTATGGCATAAAAAAATTCTAGTGCCAACACATGAAATGCTGCAGTATGGCATCATCAGATGAGACACTATGGCAGGGGAAGCAGAAATATGGTGCCAGGGAGTGAGACACTAGCGCCTGTGAAGGGAATGCTGTAATATAGCGTCACTCTAGTGCTAGTGCAGTGAATCCTGCAGTATGTGTCAAGAACTGGAGTTAGGACTACTGTAGGCAGGTATGGGGCCGAGGTGGCACGGCAATCCACATCAGGGCTGACCCAATGGTGTAGGTGTGCACAGTAATGCACTTTCCTGGTGCTATCTCTATTAAACAGAGCGTGGAGGAGCAGCAGCTTCCATGGCCTTCTCTTAGTTGTGCCTAATAATAGGCACAGGCAGGACTAACCTTCACAAGCACACTAGGGAAGCCAGGAGCTGACAGCAGCCAGGCTGAGGTGGCACTCAAAATCATCTGCAGAACATGCACTACAAGTGACTCCACCATCATTTTGGAAATGTGTTTTGGGGGGCTGCATGGAGTGGAATAGCTCCTAGAAGAGACTATTACAACATAAATCATAGTTATACTCATCGGGGAGGCTTTACTGCCATTTAAAGCTCTCCTGCAATTTGGGATTCCGCTTATAGCCTCTAGGGTGTGGTATCCTCTATCGCATGCAGGGCCAGACTGGGAACCGAAACCGGCCCTGGCAAACTGCTTGGCCGGCCCCCCCCTGGGGTGAGGGGGGGTGCAGCCGAGCAGTTTGCCAGGGTTGGTGTTGGGCGATTTTGTTACAGAGGGCCAATATTGCCGACCGCCGGTAACAAAAACGGCTCCCAGGGGCCAAAACCGGCCACCACCCTAGCGGCCCACCGGGGAAACACCCGGTGCCAGCTACGGCCAGTCCAGCCCTGATCGCATGGTCTTTGAGCTGCAGTAGCAATTTAGAAAAAATAAAAACTTAATGGCACTTTTTTTGTATGATGGTAATTATTGATATGCAAAGTTGTATGTTGCCATAGAAAGTATTGAATATTGGTACTGTCCCCTTCTAATTGCAGTTATGAAGAATAACATTTTTGCTTCACTTGTGTGGCAGCACTGTGACAAATCAAATAGGCCTGTCCTGTTGATAACAGAACCATGACAAGGCCAATGGGCCTGCCTTATTGATACTAATCCCTTTATATAATGATATTGTGTCTAATATAGGTAGGGACTTTTGTGATTATAGAATTTGTCGCTCTCTAGGGGTGCAACATATTATGAGGGTGTCACCAAAGGTATTTGAATCCACCCAAATGCACCTCTTTGTAATTTAGTTAGTATTGTTTAGTAGTGTGTTCAATAACAATGCTTCTTAATTTTATAATAAAAAACACTGTTTGGACAATGATTTATTAGGGCTACTAGACCACACCACCTTCTCGGAGTATGCCTTGGACTGCTGTGCATCACTACCCGGAGAGGATCAAGTCCTACAATGGATGCAGTACTTGGTTCCCAGCAAAAAGAAACTTGTAGACTTACTACTTGGACTCACATTCTACACAACAACCTAGGGCCCAATTCACAGAACTAACTTAAGACAAAATCCTAAACTTACTACCATTTTCATATTCACAGAAGGCACTTACCCATTTTGGTATTCACAGAAGACACTTACTCATTTCGGTATTCACAGAAGTTAGTAGTCCTAACTTTAGGACTCCTAAATGCCTTCTGTGAATACCGAAAGTCTTAAAATTAGGATTTTTCTCAGTTTAGGAGTCCTAAAGTTAGGACTCCTAACTATACTACTACTAAACTGAGAAAAATCCTAATTTTAAGGCTTTCGGTAGTCCCAGAAGGCATTTAGGAGTCCTAAAGTTGGGACTCCTAACTTCTGTGAATACCGAAATGAGTAAGTGCCTTCTGTGAATACCAAAATGAGTAAATGCCTTCTGTGAATACCAAAATGGTAGTAGGTTTAGGATTTTGTCTTACGTTAGTTCTGTGAATCGGACCCCATGTTTTTTAAAGAGAGTAATTTCCTACACACATCTTCACATGAGTAACATGGCACTCTTCCCCTATGCTATAACGATGATCCCATCTCAAAAACATGCAGCTTTTCACAGGACACACCAAGTATGGAGACACTGCCCAGCAGACAAGTGACAGCCCCAATTACGGCTTCAGCACAAAGCCATAAAGCTCAGTCAGATGCGATGGACTGTCATCTTAGGACCAGCCGTGCAATCAGAACTAAAAGCACAGGTCAAGTGACAATATTCTAGACAGAGACATAATGACCTGTGCAGAAGCATCATCCCTGATCTAGGCCCCAACACCCTTCCTCTGGACTACTGCCACCACACCACCTCATAAACTGGCAACTGCCCGTAAAAGTTACCAGCAAGCAGCACAGAGTAAATGGTTTTGGGCAGCAACAAAGAACCTCTCCACATACAACAAGACTCAGGCAAAAGCAATCTACCTCTAATACTTTGCCATATAGAAATATCTCAGCACTCTTTATGCAAGCCTCCAAAAGCATTGCCTGAAGTGGGCTGACTCATTGCCCCATACACTATATGATGTCAAGTGGAAACATGACAGCTTAACAGACCAAATGAGTGATGCATCCACAGGCACTCTTTGTATAATCTGTTCATGACCGATTTTGTTTGGCTAAAATAACTTCTGGATGGAGGGCAATAATGTTGGCAAATATTTTATAATCTGGGGTAACTGTGGATATGTGTTGATAATTATTGCAGAATTGGGGATTTTTATTCCCCATAATGTCTACCCTGACATTTTCAGTAGAGTATTTTTTAAACTGGAATGTAGCTTAAAATTAGTTTAAAGTATATGGCTTTTTGGAAGTACCTTAAATAAGTCCAATATGTTTGATGGTGCTTCAGTTGTATTTCAGTAGTCTGACATAAGTTGGTAAACCAATTTTAGACCCTTTACTGTCCAAGTAGGCATTAGATAGATTTTGACTTGATTTTAATTAGTTGATTATACCATAGTGGTGAGTTAAGAAAACTTTGTGTGGGTAAAAGCATGAGTCCAAGCAATTAGAAATACATTTAAATGTAAGTTAGAAAAAATTAGATAGTTTCTTGTAAATTGTAAAAATGAATTAAAGGGGAATGGAGACAAAAATGCTTTTCCAATCTCCATCTATAATGGGAGAATAGAGTTATCAGATACTAAGATCCAAGAAGATGATTCTTTGTAAATAAAACATTGAGGCTATAATTTAAAATCATGAAAATTAGCCCCTCCATCGTCTTTAGATACACATGTATTTTAAAACAGTATTATCATGGAAGTCAGCTGAACTTTACTCACGTTTTCTATTTACAAATTTAAGAAATATTGCAAATGGTTTTAAGTAATTGTGCAATAAAAATGTTTCATTCATTCATTCATCCATTCATTCATTCATTCAGTGGTGTGTAGGACCACTGTCTCTTCTTATAAAATATTTTGTATGACATTCTCAAAGGGGACAGGGTTCCATGGAGTTTCCTTCTCCTTCGCGAAGGGTTAGCCCTACCTTTCAGTAGTCAGTGAAAAATGCCACCATATTTCAGTCACAAAACATTAATACATACCACAGCCTTACGGTATTAGGAAGAGAAGCCCTAAAAACGCCCCTTCCAAATACATAATCAAAAAACAGATTGCGATTCAGTAACAAGTCACCAAATAGCAATGAGACTCCTGTACATTTCAAAATACTTTTTTGTGGTCACAAATGGCTGTTTGCACTTTCCCAAAAGGTTTTCTGCATGAAGCCCTACATTTTCCTAATTTGTTAAATGATGAAGTGAAATTGAATGTAATCATATCTTTAATAGAATGCATAAACCACAATACTAAATATGTCAGTTTAGTTGGACTCCTACAAAATCCTGAGTCGTTTAATATTTATTTTAAAAAAATGTTTTTAAGAGCAGAACTTCAGATTTTTCAGAATTTAGTCTTCTTTTTATCAGAGATGAATTGCATGATGAAGTCTCTGGCAGCTCTTCAAAGGATACAAGTAAAATGCGAAAAAAGTGAGACCAATGAATTTTCTCCCTCTCCACCTTCAAGGTAGAGGGGTATTCACCTAGCTTATTACGCCAAGGTGCCGCTTTGGTGTTAGTGTGACTAAAAGCTTACCTTTTCACCGGAGGACCCATGAGGCAAAATGTTGGCCACTTATGTGAATTAAGCAGTAATACCAAGCAGATATTAAGCAACAAAACAAAGGGCGATTAATCCATATTTACTATTTAGCATGCAGTGTGTGTGCTGGAATTATATAGGAGCGCTATCTATGGGGTAGACTCAAGGAGCTAATTCCTTGGTCCTGATAAAGAGCTATGAGGATCGGTTTGAAACATGTAGGCCTATAGGAAGGCAGGTACATTTCCACTTGGACTTCCTTCTTTCTCCACATTTTTTAATCATACTGCCTAGAGGATATATTAAAGGGTTCAACAACCTACTAGGAAGGTATTTTTAACTTTTCACACAAGACCCCTTCCACTACTATTTACTTCTATCACTATAATATACTATTCACTGCTCCTGTGTACCTCATAGGTCACAGCACGTCCTGTTCCTCAACGGTACGGGAAGAACCTGATGATGAAGCAAGCCACCAAGGGGCAACCCTGGTGGGTGTGGGTTATATAAGGAAATCAACATTTTTTTTTCTAATCATATTGTGGAGAGTTAGTTCACATCAGAATGGACAGGTATTCTTGTGTTTTTTGGAACCTGATCAGTAGGAGGATGGGCCTTTCTGTCAACATTTCCTCTTACCTTCCCCTTTGTGTTTATATATTGACAATGACATATTGCCTGATTTAGAGGTTGGTGGATCGGTTAATCCAGATATCCTGTCCTACTTAGCACCAGGGAATTCTATCTAAGGCTGCACATTTTATAGTGTTTTATTCGTTTACCATTTCCGTCTGTATTTATCCATTTATTTTATGGCCATCTTATTGGCATTTATCCATATTTATTTTGTGTTTTGTGAACAAATGAAGTCATAACTCATATTTTTACACATTTCTTTATTAAATGTTCACTTACAATTTGATGCCTGCCAGGTTTTAACACATTATACAGTCAAATATGATAAAACAAAATACTCACATTAAAATATTAGCATAACAGCACAAACTTATGTAGATATCTAATGAATTTAGGAAATGTCCTTCCTTTTTTTAACTCCCTATGCTATGAATCAGTATTGGTATTGGTCTAAAATTCATGAAACACAGCATGGAGATTCACTCTAAAGAATTCTAATTTTCTGCATTTTTCCCCTTTAAATAATAGAGACAGGAAACACAAGTTTCTGTCAGCATTTACCTGTAAAACTCTGAAAAAAAGGAAAACTGGGAGCTTTAATTATATCCAAAGGCACTTGTTATAAGGTGGGTGGGATATCCTTAATGTTTATGCTGAAATAACCATCCACCAATCTCTAAATCAGGGCCTGTGTATAGTCTAGGGGTAGGGTTTTTAGTGTAGTCAGGAAGATTGGCGCTCAGACTAGTGTGCGTTGTGTGGATTGTGTACAGAGTGAGCATGGTGCTGCCAGGTCGGGGGAGTTACCCAATCACCCCCGTAAGTGTGTGAGTCATGGAACCCACACTGAACAAATAAGCACAGTCCCGGGCACACGTGGTGAGGGTAGGACAATGGTATTAAAGTTTTTTTAGGATCAAAGTTGCTGCGGTCAACACCAGTATAATGTTCAAAGTCATTTAATTAGGTAGACACACAATAACATCAAAAAAAACAGCTGACACGTGTTTCGTCACAGGGAAATTTACCTGTGACTCTTCAGGGCTTTATGGTGCTTGTAGATGAGGAGTAGATGGTCCCACAGAGCTGGTGATAATTCCAACCCGGCCTGGGGTACGAGTGGAGTTTGATAGTGAGCCTAGGAGTGGAGTGCAGGAGGCACTCGGGTGAGTGATGGGCACGATACTGGTATGATGTGATGGCACTGTGTTGTAGGCGCAGGATTGTGGTCACCAGGAACAGACTATCAACGGTCTGAAAAAGTGATGCGGTTTCGCCGGGGCAGAATGCTGAGTTGCGAATTGACTAAAAGTCCTAGGTACAGTGAGGGAGGGTTCACCAAGTGCCTGAGGAGAATGCTCGAAGGCTGTGCCATAGCGGAAAATTCAGATGCCAGTGCGTTCCGTCGAGATCACCATCCTGTATGGTGGGAAGACCAAAGGGCATTAGTGCCTGTCGGTAATCATAGCGGAGGAGGTCGTGGAACACTGTACCCGTGGCGTCTTCCTGAAGATGCCTTGTGTACAGTGTTCCACGACCTCCTCCACTCTGATTACCGACAGGCGCACCCGTCCTTTGGTCTTCCCACCATACAGGATAGTCGAGCATTCTCCTCAGACACTTGATGAACCCTCCCACACTGTACCTAGGCCTTTTATGTCAATTCACAACGCAGCATTCTGCCCCGGCGAAACTGCATCACTTTTTCAGACCGTTGACAGTCTGTTCCTGGTGACCACACTCCTGCGCCTACAACACAGTGCCATCACATCATACTAGTAACGTGCCCATCACTCACCCGAGTACCTCCTGCACTCCACGCCTAAGCTCACCATCGAGCTCCACTCGTACCCCAGGCCGGGTTGGAATTATCACCGGCTCTGTGGGACCTTCTACTCCTCATCTACAAACACCATACAGCCCTGAAGAGTCACAGGTCAATTTCCCTGTGACGAAACACGTGTCGGCTGGTTGTTGTATTCTGTGTCTACCTAATTAAATGACTTTGAACATTATACTGGTGTCGACCGCAGCAACTTTGATCCTAACAAAACTTTAATACCATTGTCTTCCCCTCACCACGTGTGCCCGGGACTGTGCTTATAAGCTTCTGTGTATGTAGTTTTATATTGGCATTCTCAGTATGTGTTGGCAATACACATTTAGTCACTCTATGTTCTTTTTTCTTTCCAGATCACCGCAGCGGTGTGAATCCAGCGACGAATGAAGCTCACCTCATTTTCCCGGCACCACAGTTAGTGCAGTCCCTTGCATCCTACACCTTCACCACCGTGACAAGATAGTTAGATTATAACAATGTCTTCTCGGGGTATTAAAGCTGGCTCTACTTTACTCACCACTTGCAGTGCTTCGCAGCTTGGAAATCTGCAGTTCCAAATATTATCGATTGTCACTTTTATCAAACAAATATGATAAACTCTCAAGGATAATTGATTAATGTTATGCAAACATTAACTTGTGTTGAAATGTTATCAAAATCTGCGCAATTGTTATTCTAAATTGTTGTTCTTTACCATCAAGAATAGGTGATTTGTCTTAGTAAATCCTTGATCTGGTACATTGTCTCCTTTTCCTATGACTGTATTACTTAATGTAGAAGCTAAGCTTTATGAAGCTTTAAACCCCTTAAAAGAAAGGATCAATAAAGTCATGCATACAAAATAAAGGTATTCAAATATTATAGTTTCTGTCTTGAGTTCATAAAAAAATAATACACTTGACACCATTTACACCATTGCACTTTTTATGACATTAAAGTTGTTTGTTATATACAATATTATTTTTCATACATTCTGTAATCCATCATTTACAACCAACTCAGGTTCTTTTGTAGCAAATAATTGCTTTTGTGAAGCCTGTGCTGTGTAGACTAGCAGGCTTTTCAAGGGGAAACCATCAAATGCAAAGTTCTAAAGTACCCAAACCTCCACCCTCATAATCAACACAAATGCTCTAATATTCTGAAGCAACATCAGCTATTTAGTAGGGACAGGCGAACTGTTCTTTTGGAAAGAAGGATTAAGCATATCCAGAAGTATTTGCCAACATACTAAAATTAGTTCACAAAGGAAAACATGGCACAAGAATTACAGTAATTGACTAGGATGACACAATGTGGTCAACCAGGAAGCTGGGATTGAACTCCCGTTTCTCGATTTCACAATGTGCAGTTCAGCTGTTACATGAACCTCTCCTCCTTCCCTCCCGTTTAACACCATTGCGGAGTGCTTTCTGTTTAATTTTTGTGATGCTAAATAAGTAAACTGGGCTCAGTAAATAAAACTATCACACTGTAAGTCCAGCTGACACAAGACATTTTTCTTAAAAAAAGTACAACATGATGTTAAGGGAAGTTAGGGTACCAGCAATTGGGTTTCTAGCAGATATCAAATGTTCATAAACCACCACCTACGCTGGACTTTTCCAAGAGAATGACTTCAGGAGACACTCATCACCTCTGTGAAGGAAATTGCACACATCACCTTAACAAAAGACCCTCAGAGATCTGTAGGTTTGTATTCCGCTAAAGTAGCAAAGAAAAAGTACTGTGAAAAGAATATTTTGACAAAAGTACTGTCAACTAAAAAATATCATGGGACAAAATAAAGACAATAAGAATATATTGGGAATAGTACATTTATCCTCCAAAGTTGAACAATTTGGACTGTCCAACTTTCAAAATAAGATATACAGCTGCAGCAGAGCTCTGAATATCACCTATGCGTCATTGAAGACTTGTATCTTTGGGTGTTATATGACATAATATTGGGGACAAATGTACTATAATATTGTGTCAACAATATTACCACCAAAAATATTGAGTTCATATACTTTGGGCGCGATTCCGATGTCGTGTGGAAGGCACTCCCAATTGCATCCAGAGGCGAACAGTACAACCAACTCGTATTGGGAGCCGGTAAACCAAACGACGCAGCACGATGCACAAAGCCCTTTACTCACAGAACAACATGGTCACTCTGATTCCGTCCACATTGTCCAAACGAAACGCCTTCGGAAACGTAGAAAGGAGTTGTCCGGAGGCATTTCCAAGTCTGATTCCAAATGCCGAAGTATGATGCGTAGTTCCCATGTGCCAAAACCGTCGCTACAACCAACACGTCAGGGCAGCCGGAAGGGGAGTATTTCAGGTCCGATTCACGCCACAACATGAATCCTGTGAATGAAACGGTGCAGCCATGAATCTGATCGTGCATGTCATCCCCATACTCTACCTCTTCGAGCACTATTACACCCGCAACCTACGCGCTCGTCGCAGAAGGTAAGTACTACACCTACACATACAGATTAACGTAAAAACCTCAAGAAAGACAATACAGCAGAAAGCAGTGTCGCAAATACAGCCAAAAGGGGGTTGTAGAATATTACATGCATTGTGGTGTCAAATTGGTGTTTTGGGGGGCAAATGTGGGTTGTTCAAATACCCATATTAATATTGAGTCAATATGTGGGGTGGCAAATACCCACAGCAATGGTTGACTTAATGGGGGGGTGGCAAATACTCACAGCAATGTTGAGTTTAATATGTGGGGGGGCAAATACCCACAGCAATGCTTAGTTAATAGGGGGTGGCAAATACCCACAGCAATGTCCAGTCAATAGGGGGGGTGGAAAATACCCAGAACAATGTTGCATCAATAGGGCGTGGTGACAAATACTCACAGCAATGTTGCATCAATAGGGGGTGGTGGCAAATACCCACAGCAATGTTGAGTTAATGGGGGGTGGCAAATACCCACAGCAATGTTGCGTTAATAGTCGGTTGGCAAATACCCACAGCAACGTTGCATTAATAGGGGATGTTGGCAAATACCAACAGCAATGTTTTATCAATAGGGGGTGGTGGCAAAGACCCACAGCAATGTAGAGTCAGTAGGGGGTGGCAAATACCAACAGCAATGTTGCATCAATAGGGGGTGGTGGCAAATACCCACAGCAATGTTGAGTTAATAAGGGGGTGGCAAATACCCACAGGAGTGTTGAGTTAATAAGCGGGTGGCAAATACACACAGCAATGTAGTCAATGGGGGGTGGCAAATACTCACAGCAATGTCCAGTCAATAGGGGGATGGCAAATACCCACAGCAATGTTGCATCAATAGGGGGTGGTGGCAAATACCCACAGCAATTTCACAGCAAATTAGTGTTTTGTTGGGGGATACACCAAATGTGCAATTGAATATCTGTGTTTGGGGGAAATACCCCCTTGCATGAAGATGCATATCAGGGGGGGTAAATATCCCTATATTTGAAGATGCATATCTGGGGTTGAGGGAAATCTCCCGATACATGAAGGTGCATATCTGGGGTAGGGGGGAATACCCCCATACATGAAGATGCATATCTGGGGTAGGGGAGACATACCCCCATACATGAAGATACATATCTGGGGTTGGGGTGAAAATGAAAGCAAGAATTTTGTACATGAACAATGTAACTGATGTTCATTTTTTTTATTTTTTAAATCAGTACATGTGGAGTACATGCTGCAGGAATGTCCACAGAAACAATCTAACAGGTTATTTTCAATTAAAGGCACTTACACACTGTTGCAGCAAAAGTAACTGTCAACTTTGAGGAATGGGTAGAGTGGAAATGCATGTGCACTAGGTCACCTGTGGCTCATGATTAGGTGGCCCTTCATAGACCACACCAATGGACTTACACTCTTACACAGTCCCCACCAGGCCACTGCAACATTAGGTCACAATTTCTATGGATCACCAGCTGTTCTGTGAATAGAGGCTGGGGACAGCCTCTGGGGCAGAACCACCATGCTGCACTGACTTACATGCCTTGACAGAGGTAGTGTCTTGTCAAATACACAGACATCACTTTCAGGTCATGACAGGTGCAGGCATTTGGCATTCAATGTAGGGTCCTTGCTGGAAGGCAAGTCACACCTGGACAGTCTGACCTACATACCACAACCTTGATCTACAGTATTGTTAATTTCACTAAAAAACCTTTGTTTAGTAAAAGCACAGAGACCAGGTTCAAGGGATGATCACAGATTGTGTGCCAATTACTTTCACAAGGCCTGAGCATCATTGTGATCACAATCTAAACATGGGTCCATAGCATGTCGTATATGTCTATTGAGGTAATGTCATCATCGGGTAGGTACAGTTAGCATGCAAAATACTAGGGGAATAGTACATTTGACGCTGGACCAGGAATTAGAGTAACCACACATATCGGTGTAACACAAAGTGAATCCACACGTCCACCACAACACACACATGCACATCGGAGGACAGCACTCTCCAATGTACGAATAAAAGTATGACATTGTGGTGCATCTGGGTACAGTAAAGCAAAGAGGATTTTAGCACAGACAACACACATGTCCACAGACAAAGACAAGCAGTACTGCGTTCAGTGAGTGTCTCCAAAAACAACAATACAGAAGTGGTTGTGTGAGAGCTGTCATGGAAATATTTCTAGTCATAAACCATATTGGTTTTGAAAGAAGCATGGACCAACATAAATGTAGGATACTGTCCCCATGTGTGGACTGGTACCGCTGAACACAAATATCAATCTGCATGTGTCTACAGACATCTTTTGCGAATGTCATTCGCAGCCAATATCCCTAGCCGCTCAATATGTAGTGTATGCCAGAAATTAATAATCTCATTTGGAATGTGCAGATTGTGTCCTGTATAGTAGTATAGGTATGCATGAGTCACATGAGGTAGAATCCGCAAACAGTGTTGGCGTGGCTAGTGCACAGCTCATTTATCAAGAAGATAAGCTGCCAGCATGGGGGAGGCTACCAGGGTGACTCAATCTGTGGATCAAAAACACAAGTCACTTACTCATCATGAAGCCAGGAAATATGTGTATATCATTTGAGGATGAGAGACATGTGCCGAATTAAATCTGCTTTGTTCATATTTGGCAATGAAACAATGTCCAAAATAATTAATTGAACCATCAAGGACACTTTCAACAAACAACTATTTGCATCAAGACATTATTCGGCATCAAATGGACACACACAAGGGCGACCCTTGCTAAACCAGATCAGAGGCAACAATAGTTGTGAGTATGATAAAAATAATGGAAATGGGTGTACTGTGTGTGTATTCACAGTGCCATTTGTTTCCCCCTGCACAACCACAGACATCATCACAGTGACCATCTCCCTTGGTGTCACCATACCTCAGACATTGAAAGTCACATTGCCAGAAATAAATATGCTTGTGTAGTGTACTGGCAAGTCTTGGCATGCATACTCGGGCTACTCTTACCCCAGGTAGAACACAACACATATTCATTACTTGGACATTGATGGAGGTGTACCCCACAAAGAAAGGGATTGTTGTCCATTGTTCATGCTTCATGACATTGCAAAAGTAGCAATCACCACATCCATCCCTGGGCACTTTCAACGGCCAATAATGACCAATTAATGAGTAAAAATACATACAAAGGGGGAGATTCCACAAATGTCAACAAACAACTAACACAAGGCAAGGCTAGGTTGAAGAACTTTTCCACTGATGCCAATAGGATTAGCATACGACACTGTACTCAAAGTGGACATTCACACAATCAGAAATGAAAATCCATTGGCAGACATCAAGCTGCAGACAACACATTCCACATCTACATATTCACTTTGACAACTGTATTTGTCTACAAACATACACAAAATCTAACAATATGTACACATCAACATTACCTCATGGTCTGCATGAAGGATACTTGTGCTGTAGTATAGCTTATGGGTCCTTTGTCAACATTCGCTAAGATAGCATGAGCTTCGCTGCCATGAGGCTGCTTTTACGCATGACACTGCAAGCAAATATTTTGCAAAACTGTTTGTGCACCTTAGACATGAGAACTGTTTGCTTTTCGCGTTCTCTGCTGTGCTCTGAGGTTTAGTTTGCACACGAGGTACAATGTCGATCAACAATTCCCCTTGTTATTCTGTTCTGGTCAGTCTCTCACACCTAGACATAATATCCTACCCACAGCTGCACTACTGGAAATCATGTGCTTTAATATTGCAAGCTAAACATATTTTGACACACTTGGAGAGACACCTTTCCAGAGAGAAGAGCTGTGCTTGTCCTGCGATGTGAACCTTTCTTCTAGGCCTTGAGGTATGGGGTTTGCTGACAAAGCCCAGAGGTCTTCTTTTTCTTACAACAGGGAGGGTGGTTAGGTCTCTTATTCCTTTTCCACTGTCTTTTTAAAATGATAATCCCGTTTGTATTCTATGGAATTGTGACAATGCTGACTATATCATGTTTATGCATTTTGCTGCTAGTAACGGCACATTTACTGTACCCCAGAATGCGTTATGTAAAGTAAACATTTTAAACTATACAGCATCTCTGATTACTCGCATTGTAGACAAGTATGAGTGAGTGAGCGAAAGAGTTGTCTGGCTCCCACAGTTCCCAAGAGAGAGTGACGTGTTCTGGGTTGCCTAATCACTGGTAGCTTCGCTGTAGATGGAGAACAAATTATATACTATAGCTAGTTGATTTGGGATTTTGGGTACTAATGTGGTAGGATGGGACACCCCTATTCACTGAGGTCCTGTTTTCCTGTGTGTTGGACCTGTCAGCCCTAGGGTAGTCTCCCCTTCTATTTTTGATCGCGCCTCATTTTTTCCACCCTCATTTTTATGTTGGACTAGGTCTCCGGGCGCCTTTTTATTGCCAATCAGTGTTAAGGTGCAGGTGCTCCCTTCTCCCAAGATGGCTGCCACAGGCCCCTGCTACTGCAGAGTGGTCTTTCATAGTAGCACCCTAGCTGCCAGGAGCTGGCTGGAACCCCACAACAATGTTGCGACTCCAGCCCGCCTTTTTGTCCCATAGGTAGAGTGGGGAAGCTCCTGGAATGTGCTGGAACCTTCTAGAAGGGAGGTGTGGTTTTTCTTTTGCCGCCTTGGCCAGAGGTCACCTGACCTAGGGCTACTTAAGTGAGGGAGGGAACTTTTTGTGGTGAGTTGGCCAGTGGGGTGAAGCAGAGCTGGAAGAATCCCCCAGGAGTGTAGGCGGTAGGGCCTAGCCAGGGACTTATGCCTCTGAGAGTGACAGGATTTAGGTGCTGCCTCTTAAGTGAGTGAGGGACCCTGTGAAACCCACTGATCTTGCCCAGCAGTAGGAGGACCCAGAGAACCTCTGCCCAGCCTGACTAGGAAGGACCTAGTCGCCTTCTCCATCCCTACCCCCCTGTAACAGAACCCCTTTAAGGGCGCCAGATACATCTGCGCCAACAAGACTTCATATGCCAAGCACTGAGACTGCGTGTCCAGATTGAACTCTAAAACTTATATGCCAAGCACTGAGACTGCGTGTCCAGATTGAACTCTAAAACTTATATGCCAAGCGCTGAGACTGCGTGTCCAGATTGACCCCCGAAGCCGTATGCAAAGCAGATTGAAGAGCCACCGGGGATCAACCAGGTATTAGCGATGTGACCCCTGCGCTCCCTGACCTGGTCTGGGCTCCCCGGCAGCGTGCTCCGCTGAGCGCGGAACCCCCATCCTTAACTTGAGCACCCCCCGGTGACGTGGAAGCCAGGGCGCTCACCGCCGCAGCCCGGAGGCCGGAAGAAGTGCCCTGCAGAGTCGCGAGGCCCGTGAGAAGCCCGGGGCCCCGCCGCTGCCGTCGCAGCTGTGTGAGAAGGTGCGCGAGGCCTGGACCGAGTTTCCCCATCGTCGCTGGAGCGGACGCCTTCCGACGCCGAGAACGAGGTAAGCCCGGAGGCTGGGATTGCCCCTGGTGCGCGCCCTACTGGTTGGGAGCCGCACCGCACCCTCAGCCCGGGTCCCCTCTCCGTGGGAGTTCCCCCTGTCATCGCGACGGAGAGACCCCGCCGAGGGATCCTTTCCTTGTGGCCCCTTGAACAGTACTGAAGCTTGGTGCCCTACGAACTGCACCGGAGCTGAGAGACTTGCTCCGCAAGTCCCGTGCGCTCCCTGCTGACAGCCCCGTGGGAAGTCTTGACTGTCCTTGAGCACGAGTGGCGCTCCGATATCTCTGCTCCGTTCTGAAGTGCTAAATGTCATCGCTTACGAGCAGCGCTATGTTAGTTATACTCCTTAGTGAAATGCTAAATGCTATTGATTACGAGTAGCGCCCTGTTATTCATGTGCCATATTGAAGTGCTACATGCTAGTGATTATGAGTAGCGCTCTGTTATTCATGTGCCATATTGAAGTGCTACATGCTAGTGTTTACGAGTAGCGCTCTGTTATTCATGTGCCATATTGAAGTGCTACATGCTAGTGATTACGAGTAGCGCTCTGTTATTCATGTGCCATATTGAAGTGCCACATGCTAGTGATTACGAGTAGCGCTCTGTTATTCATGTGCCATATTGAAGTGCTACATGCTAGTGATTACGAGTAGCGCTCTGTTATTCATGTTCCATATTGAAGTACTACGTGCTATTGATTACGAGTAGCGCGCTGTTATTCACGCCCATGTTGAAGTGCTACGTGCTATTGATTACGAGTAGCGCACTGTTATTCATGTTCCATAATGAAATGCTAAATGTCATCTATTACGAGTAGCTCTCTGTGCTAGATGCCCCGTTCTGAGGTCGTCACCAGTTAGCGCGCATAGCGCCATAATCACCCCCCTAAGGCGCTACAGGAAAGTGAAGCGCGCATGTACCTCTATGTGAAGGGTAGTTGTACCTCAGGCAGTACTGATATGTTATGAATGTCATTTATGGTATTACCAACTTATGAAATGTACTGCTACCTCAAGAACTGCATCTAACGTGATCTGCTTGGATAAACTTGAGTATTTACTTAACTCCTACCGTGTGGCGTCACTTATTGTGTGTGTTCCTTGTCCCATGTGAGGTGCGTGTTGTATGGTTGCTTTACACACAGACCTATGGTGGCCCGACTGCTCGTGTCACGTTACCGCCCCATAGGGCCTGGAGACCCCAGGTCCTACACTGTGCATCTGTGCATAGTTCTGAATATGTGCAGAATCCCTGCAACATGGTGCCGCCAATGTTTGGTCTGGTTCTTATCTGTGAGACGCTTGAGTAGTGCTTGTGCTTGTCCACAATACCCTCACTTCTGCCTCCAGAGACATCTGTGACAGTGTAGCTTCCTAAAAAAGGTTTCTCTCTTTATCTTAGCCCCTGTTGTGCTGCCGACTTTTAAGTTATAATTCTTTGCTTTTCGCCACATAATCGCACTCTGCTCAGGGATTATTTACGACGTCATGGAGTCCCTGATGCTGGAGTGGACCTGATTTTTGTAGTTGAGGTGGATCCTGCATATCGCTTCAAAGTCTTTTACACTTGGTCACCTTTCAGGCGGTGGACAGAGAAGATAATCTGTTCCATAAATACACTACCACAGCTGTTCCAATTGCGTATCAGCCCTATCGGACCCATGAGATTCCGCTCACAGCTTGGAAAAATCGAATTTGGTTTAATGGCGCCCTTCCATACTCATACACACCAGTCCATTTAAGTCCTTTATCAATTAAAGGGGCCACTTGGCCGTTGTTGGCTGGGTATACCACTCACCCACGCGGGTTGAATTCAGCTACGCTGACCGAACTCTGTGTGTTACAAGCTTCTTTGATACAAGTGTATAGAGCTTTTATTCAGCTCATGTTGCACAATTTCCAGGTGGCTCCACCTGGCGTTGCGGCGCAGCCTGCGGGGCCTGGTGGAGTAACAATCAGTCCCGTCATGGTTAATTCAGTGATGGGCAAGCGACCAACAAATATGGATGAATTAGCTTATTAGCTTGCCGAAAAATTTGGACAGCTTGAAGCAGTTTTTCCTAATACCTCTCCTGTCGAAAAACAACGGATTTTGACAATAGTTTGAAGAAAGACTTACTTCCTGAGTTAGCTGATTGTAACACCTGGGGCAAGGTGTTCGCAGCTGTGTATTTGAAGTGTTTTGACACTACCTCTATGACTATACTCCCCTCCGTGATTAAGCGTGTTCAAGATGAACATGGTTCTGAAGCGGCTGTGGAATTGGGGATGAGACTGGTGGGAGTATTCAACGTGGTTGCTGATCAGATCCTTGCCAATGTCAAGGGGCGATGAAGTAAGCTTTCAAGTCGCTAACGGCTTAGAGACTATCCCTGATGTGGACAAACCATGTAAATTACCAAAAGTTATTGCAAAGGCTTATAAAACCATTGGGCATGATAGTTTGGGACTTAAGCCTTTTACTCAGGCGCAAACACAGTTTCAAACACAACAGAAAGCTCAATCTGACACAGATGGGCATCCAGTTTTTCCCCCCAAAAAACTGGAAAAATAAAAAGTGGAGACAGCAACAACAGCAGCAGGAGTCGCGTGCTGGGTCCCTCCTGATAGATTTCAGGTCCCTGATCAGCATTTTCCTCGTTCTTCACAGGACTCATCTGGCTTACTGGTCGGTGGTGGGGAGCACCAAGATTGTGGCAAAAGTCATCCTGCGCCACAGGGACGTGAACAGCCTCATCAGTTTGACAGCAAGTTGAAACAGGAGGAACAACCACGCTTCCGTGCCCCATTTCAAAAGAAAAAAGTTGCTGCTTTGACAGCGACACATGCCTCAGACGGTGAGAACCCGACTGCTGGACTGGACATGGGTGGTAACCCTGCTAGACAGCGCAGCGCAAGTTACAATATTGCAGGAAGCACTGCATCCTTGTCTGGAGGAGACAGGCAACTGAAACTTTCATTAGTGTAGACACAGCTGACACTCGGGTTGCCCTCCGGATCGGGTGTATGTTATGGTTTTTGCATTGAGGGTGACTTTGAGCGTGTTGTCACAGGGATTTTTTGGGAGAATCTGACTGCTTCCTATGAAATTTTGATAGCTGAGGCAGATTGGCCCCCACCTTTTGTTCTGGCCGCGGCATGGGGGAGGACGTTATACTTCCAAGTTTTTCGTGTTACGTCCCCAAAGAACATGCAGAGGATTTTTCAGCTCGGTGGGCTTTAGCCCTGGCACCGGCACCGTACCGTAATCAAGTGGGCTGGGATAAAGATTCACCGCCACACGAGATTCCATTGCGGTCTATGCCTCAACCCCAACCCCAATATCCCATCCAGCGGGAAGCCAAAGGTCCAGTTTCTGATGTTCTAACTCAGTTAGAGTATCAAGGAGTGATTGAGACATGTGTGTCGCCAATGAATAATCCCCTTTTTACTGTATCCAAACCCGATCGGTCGTACCGCATAGTTTTGGATTATCAGCATTTGAACTCTCATTGTTGTACATTTGTAGTACAGACTACCCATAGGTCTGCTCTTGTTGACAGTATTGTTTGAAAAAAATATAAAATGACACTCGACATTTCCAATGGTTTTTATAGCTGTAACCTATGCCCTGAATGCAGTCAATGGACCGCATTCAGGGCTGGTGGAAAATAGAAAAAATGTTGGGGTTTACTTACGGGGTATAAGAATATCCCTGGGATTTTTACCACACGTGTTCTCTCCTTGTTAGACAGCATTGACCCAGATGCGTATTCGTATGTTGATGATATTTATCTCACAGACAACAAATTATGGCCGCATCTATGCCGTGTTGACATCATAATTCCGGAGTTTGCTGACTCCGGATACAAATTTAAATTTGCTAAATCACACATTGCTTGTTATGTGGTGCTCTTTTTGGGCTATGAGCTCAATAAAGAAGGTCAGGGCTGAGCGCCCCTCTTCCTGGAGAAATGCGCATGTTTGCAGTCTCTGACTACCCTGATAATACTTCAGTCTTTGCTGAGATTCTAAAATTTTGAGCGGTCTTACATTCCCGAATATGCCCAGCGTATCAAGCCTCTTTATGCCTTGATATAACTTACCTTTTCAAAAGCCTGCTGGCTCCCGGAACATTCTGCTATTTTGCATTGTTTGCTATCTGATTTGCTTGAATCTAAGTATTTTTTGACAAGTGATAACCACAAAAACCTGGTGATACGAATTGTGACAGGCGCAGTGGGTTTCACTTACTTGACTTACAATGAAAGTGGCACAGTACCTATCGCATGCAAATCGCACTTGTGCACTTCAGTCGTGATGTGGTTTTCGACTGTTGAAAAAGTTTTGACAGCTGTACAGATGGCAGACCTGAAGGAACGTGCACAGGCACAGGGGAAAAGCATTTTGGTGGTTACACTTTACCCTGCTTTAGAAGCAGTGACAAAGGCAAGTGTGCTGAACTCAAAAACCTTACATCCCCGTTGGATACAATGGCCTACTTCTTCGACATCTCCAGATGTCACATTTATCTTTGACCCCTCTCTTCAGACACAGGAGTTCTTGCAGTATGAACATGTTCACCCGCCTCCTCTGTCTTTGCTTCCTTTGGAGGAGTACGCATGTATCATTTACACAGATGGTTCGGCGCAACCGGCCGCTAGTTCTAAACATGCTTATTCAGTGGCTTGTGCTATTGTGGCTGTTACAATGGTAGATGGTGAGTTCAAGTCTAATATTGTGCATACTCAGGCACTAGGAGACTGTAACGCCCAATTTGCCGAGCTGTGCGCTCTAGTTCCTGCTCTCGAGTTTACTGATCCAAAGGTGTCAACTCTTGTTGTACGTGACTCGTGTTCAGTCTTTCAATGACAACTTATTTTTTTGGTCTCAAAATGATTATTGAGATTCTAAAGGCAGCACAATTAGGCATAAAACGCATTGGGTTCAAGTGGCGGATCTTAAATGACTTCTGCCACTCACACATGTTATTCATACTCTTCGCCATCAGCGTGTGGGAGCACATGCTCTTGGGAATTGTTTGGCTGATGAAGCAGCCAAATCTGCAGTAGCCACGTGTTCTGTTGCAGCCGTTACAAGGTCTATGACTAAGATTGATAGTGACATTTTGGCAGCAATAGCTGCAAATGCGGAGGGCTCTAATTATCCACAGGGCTTCCCTTCAAAATATTCTTATCCGTTAACCCCTGAACAAGTTCCTTTTGCTAGAATACCTGACGTTAGAGATCATCTGATTCCCAACGCGGTCCACAGACACACTTTAATCAAAACCGCACACGAAGGTATGGCTTTGGCCCATGCCGGAGTGTCTGCGACTTTTTCTATCTTGCAACTACGTTATTGGTGGCGTTTATATAAACATCCCTGATTATGTACTTCCTTGTGACATCTGTCAACAGATCAAGCCTTCTACGGTAACACGTCCACCACAAACACCACTTGGCATTGCCAATCGCCCTTTTGCTTGTGTGTATCTTGATCACTACGGTCCATTTTCTTCTGATACTGCATATAAATACATTTTAGTTGCATTGGGTTTGGCTACAACGCATTGCTGACGTTCGAAATGTCATCAGGGATTTGTGTGTAGGGATTTTTACCTGTGGCACCTTTCATTCTCACCAAGGTCCAGCGTTCGCCTCTAAGGCGAACAAGGATATGATGAAGTCTTTGGGGGTGCTGGTGCAGTTTTCGTCTCCATATAGGCCAGAGGGCAACTCAATTGTGCAGTGAATGAACTGTGACTTAAAGCTATCCTTGATAGCTAGAGTCTTAAATACTGGCAGGAACCTGTTAGCCCATTTGTATGGCGTCCAACGTGCACTTAATAATCTCCCAGGAAGACCTCTGGGTGGGCGGACCCCATACGAGATGCTCTTTGGCATCAAAATATTTGTGCCAGACCTTAATGGTCTAGACGTTGCGGCGGCTGCTGCCACCTTTGACGTAGATAATCATTCTACTATGTTACAGAAACTACAAGAGACCTTTGCCAGCCTTGCTACTGAACATTTGTCCTCAGCAACTGATGCAGCACTCCAGAATCCGATGGTGGCTGGCTTCTTAAAGTTGGAGATCTGGTCTGAGAAAAGGTGGAGAACAAAAAAGAATTTGGTCCCTCTTATTGTGCACCAGTTCCAATGCTTGGCCTAAAGGGTACTCGAACAGTAATTTTACTTCCTCTTCCTGGTCGCAAAGACAACAGAGACATTTCAGTGGACAATGTCAAACTACAACATCTGGCCAATTCTGAATAGTGTGACGCCTGCTGTTTCATGTCCCACAATTTCAAGGATTCATGAGAGTGGCATGTCTTCCAGTTTACTACACGACACTGTCATCGAGATTGACCCTGTTGTTGACCATTCTTCTGTTCCTCCAGCTTCCTCCTGCAACACGGAGGCTGAATACACATATCCCACTAGTGAGTCTTTGCATGATTTGCCAGATAGTCCTTGGCACCATGGCAGTTTTTCCTACGACTCATCCTCCACCTCCTCAAGTGGCCCAACCGCATTGTCTATTTTTTTCTCCTGGTTTAAATGGACTTATTTGGTACCTCCATGGACATACCTCTGGTTGGTCCTTATTCTGATTTTTCTCTTCATGTTAATTGGATTTATAACTGTTTTTTTCCTACTCATCAATGGTCACTATTTCCCAGTTTCTGATGGTATCATCTGAGATAAAGTGGATTATCAGGTCCATGGTCTGACTGAGATCATCAATGTACCATAGCTATTTTGTGTTTCTGTGGGTGATGTGGTGACACAGGACATGTGTTCTGATGATTGGAATGTACATGCAATACAAGCCTCATTTTCTGATTTAAAACACTAAGCTGCTTTTGATGCTGAAGATTTATATATGAATTCTGCCAATTATGCTGATCTGTTCTGTTATCAACATTATCGGCATCATTTTCTACACAAGACTAACACCTTACGTCCTGTGATTAATTACACTCAGTGGGAACATTGCCCAACACCGTTAAAAGGAAGCTCAAAGACACTTAAAAATAAGTTTACATACTTTACAGACTGTGATAGGTCAAATTCTGAGTCGTATTATTTTAAATTGCGCAGTTCTTCCTGTCCTAAAGTCATGTCGGCCCATAGACAATTAATTTATTCCACTTCTTTCTGACATGATCTGTCTCTAAAAGGTTATGATCATTGGAAAGACAGAGTTGATTTGAAATCAATCTGGGGTTCTAAGGACTGACATTACATTATGCCTGCCTCATCTCATCACAGATTTTATTTTTAAATACTTTAGTGTACCAAACCACATGCTTTGGTTTGGCTACTGCAAAGAAAATGAACGCCCTAGTCATTCCCTCTTTAGCTGAATATAATAATTGGCGCTCATACACAAATTATACAATTGAGTCATTACAGGCTTTATTTCAAAATAATTCATTTATGTATCCGAAATGGATCCTCTAGGGTGGTTAGTTTGGCAATCAAATTCAAATGCCTGCCAGCTCCGTTTTCATAACACTGCTTTTGGCTATATGCAAGACAGACCCGACCCAAGATTTTCTGATTCCCATTCTGTAACAACCTATTCGGTTGTTAAATTATGTCAACAGTGGTTGCAGCACTCTACACTTTCATCTGCTACACAACACTTATCGTTGTTATCTAACAATATTAATTTGGCTGATTTTGTCTTAGGACCTAGGGCTCCTAGGACATCAAGGTGGATGTACGCTGCTTAAAATGAAATTTGGAAACTTTCACAAATTGAAGCAGCATCTTGTTTGCGGGAAATAGACCAGGCTAACTTACAAAAAGTTCTAGCTGCTGTCGACAACAGTATTAATACTAGGCCTGGGCCAAAATTCCGTTCCGTTCGCGGAAGTTGCGATATTTTGGCATTCTCGCGTTCCGCGGAAAGCGCGAAAATGTAAAAATTTCCGCATTCCGCAGCTTAGCGATAATTTTTTTCTTGCTCGCGCTGTAAAACAATACATTCTCGCGCGCGCGCGATCGCCTTACCTGAATCCCTGCGTTCTCCGACAAGTTTTCTTGACCCGGTCGCGTTCTCCACGAGATGTTGGATTTTGGTAGCCATTTTGCGCTGTCTCGCGAGAGTTCGCGGCCGCATTCAAGTCATTTTTCACGCGATCACGTCATTTGTCGCGCGATCAGGTCTTTCTTCTCGCGATCATGCACCGCGCGAGTATGAGAAGATTGAGATCTCGAACATGTCATTCTACATCGCGAGCCAGAGAATGAGGACGCGGGCACATGAAATCGAACGCGAACAGGAGAAAGAGACCGCGAACACGTCATATCCAACGCGACAGGGACAAAGAAGAGAACGCGATCATATCGTTTTCGACACGCCGGCGGAAGTAATGTGAAGCTGGAGAACTCAACAACGTAAAATTTACAATTTGGAGAGGAATATCGGCTCTAGCAGCATGAAACCATCTGCAAATACTGATTTTGGATGAAAAGAACTCCTTACATTCACATTTGGCTTTCCTTTTTTGTGCAAGGACTCCAGGAGTCATTTTTTTTTTACAAAGTGGAGAGAGGGAGGAAGTGACACAGATTCTCCAACTTCCTGTTCCTGTCCAGCAGGCTCCTCCCAGTGCTTTGTCCATCTCCTGCTCATTCTGCCTTTGGATTTGGAGCTGGAAAGATCTCTCTTTTTGTCTGCTGCATCATTGCAATTGGATTTCAGGATTTTTGGAATAGGATATTTTACAAGTAAGTGGTTGTTGTGTTTGATTGTGGGCATTGCAGTTGTTGTGTAACTACAATTTATTTTTGATAATTAATTATCATCATTCCTTTTTTTTTTTTTTAATTTATTTTAATTTTGTGGGTTGTAGTAGTAGGCCCGAGCTAGCCATGGGCATGGCCTCATGGGTGTGTGTGTGCATGATGAAGCAACTGTTCCTTTTGTTTTTTGAATATATTTCATTTTCAATCACATTTAGGGCATGGATGGCATTGGATTGAGTTGGGGAAGTGTGTTTTTTGGGGTGGCCTTGCTGATGTTGTTGGGCCTGGACATGTGGCTGGTGGCCATTTTGAGGCCTAGGCCTGCAAGCTTGCCTGGCCTTGTCTGCCAGCAGGCCTGCTTTCATCCACTGCTACCAGAGCAGGTAGCCACAGCTTTAGTAATCTACTGTTTTCTGTGTGCTCTGTTGAATTTAGACATCATTTTGGGCATGGATGCCATTGGATTGAGTTGGGGAAGTGTGTATTTTGGGGTGGCCTTGCTGATGTTGTTGGGGCTCTCCATGTGGCTGGTGGCCATTTTGAGGCCTAGGCCTGCAAGCTTGCCTGGCCTTGTCTGCCAGCAGGCCTGCTTTCATCCACTGCTACCAGAGCAGGTAGCCACAGCTTTAGTAATCTACTGTTTTCTGTGTGTTCTGTTGATTTTAGACATCATTTTGGGCATGGATGGCATTGGATTGAGTTGGGGAAGTGTGTATTTTGGGGTGGCCTTGCTGATGTTGTTGGGGCTCGCCATGTGGCTGGTGGCCATTTTGAGGCCTAGGCCTGCAAGCTTGCCTGGCCTTGTCTGCCAGCAGGCCTGCTTTCATCCACTGCTACCAGAGCAGGTAGCCACAGCTTTAGTAATCTACTGTTTTCTGTGTGCTCTGTTGAATTTAGACATCATTTTGGGCATGGATGCCATTGGATTGAGTTGGGGAAGTGTGTATTTTGGGGTGGCCTTGCTGATGTTGTTGGGGCTCTCCATGTGGCTGGTGGCCATTTTGAGGCCTAGGCCTGCAAGCTTGCCTGGCCTTGTCTGCCAACAGGCCTGCTTTCATCCACTGCTACCAGAGCAGGTAGCCACAGCTTTAGTAATCTACTGTTTTCTGTGTGTTCTGTTGATTTTAGACATCATTTTGGGCATGGATGGCATTGGATTGAGTTGGGGAAGTGTGTATTTTGGGGTGGCCTTGCTGATGTTGTTGGGGCTCGCCATGTGGCTGGTGGCCATTTTGAGGCCTAGGCCTGCAAGCTTGCCTGGCCTTGTCTGCCAGCAGGCCTGCTTTCATCCACTGCTACCAGAGCAGGTAGCCACAGCTTTAGTAATCTACTGTTTTCTGTGTGTTCTGTTGATTTTAGACATCATTTTGGGCATAGATGGCATTGGATTGAGTTGGGGAAGTGTGTATTTTGGGGTGGCCTTGCTGATGTTGTTGGGGCTCGCCATGTGGCTGGTGGCCATTTTGAGGCCTAGGCCTGCAAGCTTGCCTGGCCTTGTCTGCCAGCAGGCCTGCTTTCATCCACTGCTACCAGAGCAGGTAGCCACAGCTTTAGTAATATACTGTTTTCTGTGTGTTCTGTTGATTTTAGACATCATTTTGGGCATGGATGGCATTGGATTGAGTTGGGGAAGTGTGTATTTTGGGGTGGCCTTGCTGATGTTGTTGGGGCTCGCCATGTGGCTGGTGGCCATTTTGAGGCCTAGGCCTGCAAGCTTGCCTGGCCTTGTCTGCCAGCAGGCCTGCTTTCATCCACTGCTACCAGAGCAGGTAGCCACAGCTTTAGTAATCTACTGTTTTCTGTGTGTTCTGTTGATTTTAGACATCATTTTGGGCATGGATGGCATTGGATTGAGTTGGGGAAGTGTGTATTTTGGGGTGGCCTTGCTGATGTTGTTGGGGCTCGCCATGTGGCTGGTGGCCATTTTGAGGCCTAGGCCTGCAAGCTTGCCTGGCCTTGTCTGCCAGCAGGCCTGCTTTCATCCACTGCTACCAGAGCAGGTAGCCACAGCTTTAGTAATATACTGTTTTCTGTGTGTTCTGTTGATTTTAGACATCATTTTGGGCATGGATGGCATTGGATTGAGTTGGGGAAGTGTGTATTTTGGGGTGGCCTTGCTGATGTTGTTGGGGCTCGCCATGTGGCTGGTGGCCATTTTGAGGCCTAGGCCTGCAAGCTTGCCTGGCCTTGTCTGCCAGCAGGCCTGCTTTCATCCACTGCTACCAGAGCAGGTAGCCACAGCTTTAGTAATCTACTGTTTTCTGTGTGTTCTGTTGATTTTAGACATCATTTTGGGCATGGATGGCATTGGATTGAGTTGGGGAAGTGTGTATTTTGGGGTGGCCTTGCTGATGTTGTTGGGGCTCGCCATGTGGCTGGTGGCCATTTTGAGGCCTAGGCCTGCAAGCTTGCCTGGCCTTGTCTGCCAGCAGGCCTGCTTTCATCCACTGCTACCAGAGCAGGTAGCCACAGCTTTATTGATCAAGTGTTTTCTATGTGATCTGTTGAATTTTTAGACATCACCTTCCTGAGAGTGTAGTGTGGCTGTACACAGTACTAGTAGTATAACATAGCTCTAGTTAAAAAAAATTCATAAATGGCTAGACTATCTTTTGTTTGCACTAGTACAGTACTAAGTAACTGAACCACAAAAACAAATGCAACATTTCACTGATGTTCTTCTCCTGTCTTCTTTGCTTTTAGGTGCACAAAAGACAGAGTAGGAGGTGTCATCGGCATCACCTGGCTACCCGTTGTACTGCCAGCCAGACAGAAGTCCTGCTGCGCATCACGCCCACGTGTGACCAGAACTTGTTGTGCATCTGCCTCCTGCCTGACGTCGGAATAAGATGGCCCCAAAGAAAGGTACCAGGTCCAGTACCAAGAAAGTTGCTGGTGAGAAGAAGGAACAGAAAAAGGAAGTGCCATTAACCACGACTGGTGGTGTGCCGGCCAAGGTTTTTTTTGGCACCAAAGCGTTGTCCGGGAACCAAGCTGGGAGCAGCACAGCGGTCCAGCAACCCCACCAACTTAGGCCCAAGGGCTTTACTGTCGCAGAGGTAGCCAGTCTACTAACGGGCAGCGATGTTGAAGAAATGTCATTACCGCAAAGTAGTACACAATCAAGTTCAACGCAGGCGCAAACTCAGCAGATCAGTGTGCAGCCGCCGCAACAAGAACAGCAGCAGCAGCCGGCGCAACCAGAACAGCAGCAGCAGCCGGCGCAACCAGAACAGCAGCAGCAGCCGGCGCAACCAGAACAGCAGCAGCAGCCGGCGCAACCAGAACAGCAGCAGCAGCCGGCGCAACCAGAACAGCAGCAGCAGCCGCCGCAACCAGAACAGCAGCAGCCGCCGCAACCAGACCAGCAGCAGCAGCCGCCGCAACCAGAACAGCAGCAGCAGCCGCCGCAACCAGAACAGCAGCAGCCGCCACAACAGCCCACCATAGTAGTTGTTGCTCCTGACGTAGGGGCATTTCAGGAAATCGAGCTTCCTGCAGACAAAGCGGAGCGAAGTCAAACCACTGTTTCGGAAGATCTATTGTCTTCCAGACCACCAGCAAGGAAAAGGAGGCTTAGTCCATCATCTTCTTCTTCAAGCCCCGCTTCTGATGATCGTGATGACACTTGGGTCCCACCAGCTCGGTCTGAGAGTGAAGTACGCCACAAGACATTGCTTCTGAAAAGGAAGGTCCCAGAAAAACTTAGAGTTATGGAGGTAGATGTAGAAGAGGGGGGTGATGATGTTGATGAAGACGAGCCAGTCATCACGCACATTACTCCCGCCCCAAAGGGATTGGAGACCGACATTCTAACCCTATCCAGAAAGGCTGCTACTGAGCGGGATGTAGCACGGATCTCACCAACACAGGTTACACCACCACTACCTCCAGCTACCATATTTTCCAAGGCCCGGCAGGGACCTACATCCAGCTCAACCACCTCAGTAGGAAGTGGTAGTAAAAGTCACAGTGTAGGTGGACAGGGTCACATATTTTCAAGGACCCCCTCAAGTTCATCTGGTGTTGAAAGTGGCACATCCAGCAGTGCCAGAAAGTTCTCCTCCCCAGTTTGGGACTTCTTTTCTGTTAGCGCCAAGGAGGAGAACATTGCTATATGCGCAATTTGTCGGCAAGGTGTTCGGCGTGGTAAGCTTGGTACAAACTATGGTACCGGAGGACAAGCAAGTCATCTCAGAATACACCACACTATTGTGTGGGAGGATCACCTACTTAAGTTAAAAGAAAGTAGGAAAACTAAACCCTTTGAAGTTGGTCAGGAATCAGGGAGCGATATTATTGTGGTGGCAGGTGAAGAACAGGGAGGCATTTCTAGCCCTGTCTCCAGTAGTGCAGTCACTGCAGTGGTAACGCCCACATCCTCCTCAGTAACATCAGAGTGGCACCGCAGTAAGAGCCATACTCAGAGTGTGGGTGAGACACCAAGGCGACCGGCGGCGAGTACCTCAATGAGACAATCTGTGTCGTTGAGCCTTAGTGGGTTAATGGCACCACTAAGGAAAGTAAGCCAGCCTACCATTGACAGCATGTTTAGGTTGGAGGGGCAGTTCCAACGCAACCACCCAACGGCACGATTGTACAATGCGAAGCTGGCTAAAATGTTAGCGCTGGACCTTCTTCCTTTTTCATTTGTGGAAGGGGTGGGTTTCCTTGAATTTGTGTCTGCCATCTGCCCGAAATGGAAAGTTCCAAGCCGGTCCTATTTCGCAAGAATTGCTGTTCCGGCACTACATCATGATGTGCTGGAATTGGTTGGACAAGCTTTGCAGAAGAGTGCTGTGCACAATATCCACCTGACAACAGACATGTGGACCAGTTGCCAAGCCACAGATTACATGTGTATCACTGCACACTGGATCTCTTTTGTGGGGGTTAAAGATCAACTATCTGCACGAGGTGTTGTTGACACAGCTGCGATTTTTGAAGGTACTCGGAAACATGCAACTGTAGCCATGTTCGCCATGGAGAAATCTCATACGGCTGAAAACATTTTAGAAGAGTTTCGCACCAAGGTTTTGGAATGGCTGCAGCCCAGAGGGCTTGGTATTGGTTTTGTTGCCACAGACAATGGCAGTAATGTACTTAAGGCCATGGAACTTGGTTCCTATTTCAGGGTTCCGTGTTTGGCACACTGCATAAACATTATAGTGCAAGACTTTCTGAAAAAAGAACCCATAGTAAGCAATTTACTGTCCATCTGCCGAAGAATATGCACTCATTTCAGCCATTCTTTTAAAGCTCGGAAGCAGCTGAGGATCCTCCAACGTGAGCGTAGGGTGCCAGTCAAGGCACTCATCCAGGAGGTGGCAACACGTTGGAACTCAACGTATTACATGCTTGATCGTCTGTACGAACAGCACAGGTCACTCAATGATTATGTCTGGTACAGAAGCAGTGATGCTAGTGTTAAAGGCATGACCCTTCAGAGGGAGCAATGGACCCTAATTCAATGCCTGACTGAGATGCTGTCTCCTTTTGAGGTCTTCACACGTGAAGTCAGCAAGGAGGACTGTACAATGGGCCAAGCGATCCCATTGTTGCAAATGCTAGAGCATGAGCTGAATAATGTGTCTGAATCCTACAAAGGTGTAGAGGACAGAAGGCAAGCCCATGACTTGGTGGAGAGCTTATCCAGGCGCTTATCAGAAAATGTAAGGATACAAAATAAAATTTTGTCACAAGACCATTACATTTGTGCCACAATTCTGGATCCACGTGCAAAATTAGGACTATTCCTTTCTTTTTCCGACACTGATGTTGCCCGCTACAAAAGTTGTATAGCTGAAGCAGCCATCAAGTTTGAAAACGAAGGGCTGCTAATTAAAAGCCCGCCACATCAACCCACAACAAGTACTGATACTGAAGCAGGCCATGCAGAATCAAGTGCAACTTCGTCGGCTGAGGGCAGTGCGGTTGGCTCACAATCGCAACACTCACCATCACCATCGACTACAAAAACAATAACTGGATCATTCAGCCGAGTACAATCATTATCAGATTGGTATGTAAAGATGGGCCGTAAGCACAGTGCTGATGCACAGAAAAAACAGCACAAAAGCTTACCAGCAGCAACCCTGAACATTGAGCGGATGGTCCAGGCCTATCTGGACGACCCAACAGAGGTGTACGTTGATCAAAACCCAGTGCAGTATTGGTATAGGAAAAGGTCTGAATGGCCACAGCTCAGCAGGCTGGCAATAAGCTATCTGGCTTGCCCTGTCGCAAGTGTCTCTTCCGAACGTGTTTTCAGTGCTGCTGGTTCCATTGTAACCTTGAGAAGGACCAGTCTATCTCCCAAAAACGTGGAGAGGTTAACAATGATCAAAATGAATCAGCACTTCATACCACCGAATTACACAATGCATGAATCAACAGAGGAAGATGAGGACAGCGGCTCAGGTGACGGAAGTATTGTGTCAGATGATTACCTACTACTGGACGATCCCCCAGAGTTTGAGGACGAGCTATACTTCCCTGACAATTAGGCTCGCACTTACTGTCTTCCTCCCTTTTTTCCCCCTTTGTTTGTGTCTGTTGTTCCGGTTATAAACTTGTGAATCGCAACCAATGCATTATCACCGTCTTCTAATCTTCTAATTTAAGATACAAGTTTCAGGTGTCTGCCATTTGACACTACAGTCCTCAGAATCCAGCTCCTCCGCTCGATCATACTGCATCTCCTGGTCAATTCCATTTCCCTCATGAATGATGATTGGATGATGGTAACAACAAATTCAAACTTTCCTCGTCCTTCCAAAACAAGTGGACCATGAATCTGATGACTTCTATAGCTATCCTCCTTCAGAGCCGAGAGAGACTGGCCATTAACTGAAAATAAGATGCAACAGGTAATGATTGATGCCATGCATTGTCCGCAGAAAAGCAGACTGAGTGATGTAGATTTTGTTGTGTGTGTTGCGCATGAATGAATTGATGTAATTGTGCACTGCCACTAATCAACTTTCTACAGAACACACTAGTAATTACTAATTTTCCTCTTCTGGCAATCAAGAAATGTGTACTTCTCTCCTGCATCTTGGTGATACATTGCTTTTAATTCAATACAGGAAGGGCACTCACTCAATCTGCGCAATGCAAATGACTGTGACTTAACAGCACCGTCCATCATGATGATGGCGAAAGAGACGGCCTGCAGCGTTAACGAGATGAGATGCAACAGGTAATGATTGATGCCATGCATTGGCCGCAGAATAGCAGACTGAATGATGTAGATTTTGTGGTGTGTTTCGCATGAATTGATGTAATTGTGCACTGCCACTAATCAACTTTCTACAGAACACACTAGTAATTACTAATTTTCCTCTTCTGGCAAACAAGAAATGTGTACTTCTCCTGCATCTTGGTGATACATTGCTTTTAATTCAATACAGGAAGGGGACTCACTCAATCTGCTGCGCAATGCAAATGACTGTGACTTAAACAGCACCGTCCGTCATGATGATGGCGAAAGAGACGGCCCGTTAACTTAAGATGAGAAGTAACAGGTAATAAATGATGATAATTAATGGCATGCATTGGACACCTGACTCTGAGCTATTGATCTTTGTGTTTGCGTTGTTTGTTGTGCACAAAGTGAATGATGTCAAAGTGTACTAGTGTTAATCTATCTTTCTGTACACAATAAAGAATGACTCAAGTCAGTAATATTTATATTTCTACTCTTGTTGTGTTCTAAAAATTACACTTGTACTGCAGGCCGATCTTCAGTCAGTAGAAGTATCAGAGCTGATGATGAAGTCAGGAGGATGTTTCATGAGTGGCATAAAACGGAAAAGCCTAAAGGTAAACACGTGAACCACAACCACAGCACACCCAAATGTCTGTGTAGAAGTTGAATAGAGTGTAGCGGTGGGATGACTGCAGTGCATTGATTTTACTAACTTTAACTGTAAAATGCTATGTCTGTAATGGATAATGTGCTTTGCGTTTGTCCAACTCTTTGAGAGAAAAAAAAAAAGGACTCTAAAGTGTTAACGTAGGATGTGCTAATGGTAAGCACTGTGGGCCTGATCTCTCCTGTTACTGTTGAAGGTCTATGCTGGAAACAGACTACAGTAGAGATGATGCATATGCATACATGCCACCTCGGAAAGTGTTCTTGTTGCACTACACCATCACTTGTGCATTTGTTTTCACTTTCTTTCTGAATATCCCCTTTGGTTTTCAATCTAAAATTACAGGCCGGGCCTTGTCCAAAACTTTGTAAAACATTACAATGCATATTAATTACCTTACCAATCAATCACCTTTTTATTCCAGCCGGGCAGTGGCGAGTGGTGAGGCGACACACCCAAGATTGATGGACGAGAGGAGCAAGAGGAATGCCGAGATGCAAAAAACCAGTCCACATTTTTGACCAGGATAAGACAGTAACAGTATCCACTTTTCACTTCTTTTAAATAATTTGATTAATATCTTGTATACATTCTTTACAACAGTGTGTTCTTGGAGTTGTTATTATCAATCATCATTACGTTTGCTCTGTGTTTACGATTCTTCACTACCAATATTTAAAATTTCTATTTGCTATCTGTTAAAGTTTTAAGGCCGGAACAGAACAAGAAATAGAAGTGTATGTAATCCGGGTCTCATCATGCATGCATTTCCTTTTTTATACCTTAACATATGGAATGGATATGGTATGGTAGTCTTCAATGATTGTCGTTTGTTTGTCTATGTATGCATACTGTTTTTCTATGTCAAACCTTTCCCAAAATCCCCCTTCCCATCCAATCAACGGACCCTAACCCTCTTCCCCCGGGCTGTGTGACTTATTGTCGAGGTGTAACTAAATTAAATGTACACCAATACTTAATCACACACTTGCTGGGGCGGATGTGGTGAAAGCAACACTACTTCAATTTCAATGCAGAGCGATGATCTTCTTCTGCTTGCCCACCCATGAGTAGGATATTTCACAGGTTATTTTATTTAACAAAGGAACATATACCTCAGCATGAATTGCCGGCATTGATTTGATTTGTTTGTTGTCATTCCTCATATACAGCACTAACTGTTAGACTGTAGGCATAGCCAAGTCGACAAAACTATAGTTTGTAACTCTGTCTAGTAGGCTATCCTCATAATATCCAGCATTCATTTTTTTTGTCAAATATTTGAGCATATAATTGTTGCTCGGTAAATTCTGTGATGTACTTCATTCAACTACTCCTCTAACAGTCTCTCAAAGGCGATTGACTATCTCCTTTTCTTTTTTTGGAAATGCTGCTACCCTGCCAGTGTATACTACTACTATACTACCACCACCACCCCAATCATGGCATGTATGAAAAAGGAAACCATCTTCACCATGCAGCCAGTGCTGTGCCACAGTTGGACATAAACATCAAGCACCGGTAAGAGAGAAGTTTGGGGGAGGCAGAATCAATAATGGACATGTTGTCAATGATGTCAGTTTCAAACACCACTCCAAAGAATGCATAGTAGGACCAGTCAATGAGTGAGGTGTGTCGCATCTATCTGTTTGTGTCTTATACAGTCAGCAAATTATTGAAATCAAACACACGCTATGGGCGGCCATGCACCAGCAAAGAAACAGTGTGATGTAAAACAGTTACCCCACCTACAAAACATTAACAACATTGCATGTAACATAGAAAAATATATTTAATTGACCCTAACAAATAAACTAAACCCACAAAAGCTGACCCACCCCCCTCCCTAACCCCAACGACTGTCCATAGAAATAGAGAACGCCCAAACGAGTGAGGAAACAAACAGGAATTAAAAAAGGGGCAGTGACAGGGACTAACTGGTGGGGCGGGACTGGAGGAGGACACGAATCTGGTCCTCTAAATGGGCGACGCGGCGTCTAAGGCCGCGGCAGTTGCAACCACAGTGGGGGGGGGCACCGGAGATGGCACGGTGGCGGCGGGCAGCCGCCAGACGGTGGCGCCGTACCGCTGGAGGGCGGTGGCTGGGGCCCGGGGCACTGGAGGAGGCTTCAATTGCTGCTGCACTCTCCTCCTCCTCCTCGGCTAGGACCACCAGCCGCCGGTATTCCTGCTGGATTGCCTCCAGCTTCCGGCGCCGTGCCTTGGCGGCCAACTCCTTCCGGTTGATTTTCGGAGTAGCTGTGTATCAAAAAGAAAAAAACAAGACAATTGTAAAATATAGTCTTAATAAAACAGTAGGACAAGGTAATTATTTATACACATAGTGGCATGGTAGAGTAGCACTATAAAATAAAGCACAGTAGTACATAACATTTTAAATGTCGCCCGTCCTTCTTCCTTCCACCTGTCTTACACTTTTTAGTTGAACAGTGCACCAGGTGCTCTTCTCCATAAAACTTTCAAAGCGGAGTTGAAATCAGATAGATGAGGCCATTGGTTACTCAATACTCTGGCTCCTAGTCCTATACCAATTAAAGGGAATTCTAGTCTTCTAGTTCACTCTTCAAACGTCCCCAAGAACTCATACTTACTTACGACATCGGATAGCGGGCGGACTTTGTCCGCCCGCCATCCGACTGCTAAAAAGGGTGGGGGTCCCGTGGGGACAATTAATTAGGATGATGCGCCCGGCACAGTGGCGGGCGCACCCTGTTATTTTAAATTTAAATTCTGGTTGGCTTTGCTGAAAGCAATGCTAAAATGTTGTGCTGCTTTTCCAAGCACAACATGACGGGCCTCGCACGGAGCCTGTCACGTTTTGCTTTGAAAGTCGGGGGGTACCATAGCATCGGTAGGTACCCTCCATGGGGGCCCCCAAGCATACTCTGCAATGTGTGCATGCCTTTCCGTGGCGGACGGTAATGCCGCCACGCAAAGGCATTCCAAAATGCAGATTATATGGCTGCCGGTGTGGTGAGAGAGACACCACCGCCATATTGAACCCTTTTCCGCCTAGACATGTCTGAATATTTTCTACAGGGATGGCGGGAGGTTTGCCCCTGCTGTGACGGCAGTGAATTCCAGCCAGCCCGGCGGGGGCAATACGCCCACCATCCTAATGGGGCCCTAATTCACAACTTTACAGTATACATATACATACAGTACACCTTTGCAGTGAGTGTGCTGTCAAGTTCAACAATAGTTAAAGATTATGAATCTAACTTACCACCGCCTGCCACTGGTGCTGCCACTCCCCCTCCGTTGCTATCTGCAACTGCCGCATCCTCGCCCTCTGCGTCGCCTTCGCTGGCCCCAGCAATGGTGGTCGGTAGTGCGCCTAGAAAACATTACACATTTATTAGGCAACATATACACCTCCCCCCTATTGATCAGTAGCAAGGTTGAAAAATGAGTTAATACTAACATAAATCACTAGTACAAATCAGGTAGTAGTAGAGTAGACACTAAGTTATATGATCATTGTAGCATTTGCTTGATTAGCCCTAGCCATGCACATGTGACGTTACCTTTACCTTGCAGCTTCTTAAGACACCTTTGAGCCCACATGACCTGCCTCACACTGCTACTGTCTAGTCTACGCGCTGCGTACAGGCGGTCAACAAACATTAACAAGCCACTTTTTTAGGAAGAACTGGTGTACTACTGTTACTGTTAGTCCATATTGCTTATCCATAGATGCTACACTTTTTGGCACGGCTGAGAAATGCTTGCAAGTTGCAATATACTAACGCACACCATTTCCTTTTTTCGCATTACAGACGCAAGATTCGCTTCTACGAACCAGAGCTTCTGAACGATGCACCAACTACCAGTACTAGGTTCTTCTGAGGTGAGGGGTCCCTTCACTCACATCTTCATTTATAAATGTATATAAACTAAATTGCTATGGGATGGTGGTGCTGCCTTCCACCACTTCAGTTATCATGATTTAATTCCCAACTGTATTAGTGTAACAATGTATTTTGTTTTAATGTTATTGATTTGCCGGTTGGTGCTGCTAAGATAACAGTGTACAGACCTTCTCAAATTGAAATAAAAATTTTAAACTTACATAGACTTTGTGGTATTTGGTGTGGAGTGGACTAACTTACACGATTGAGCAAATTAAAGTAAGGGTGTGCATGTGAATTGCTTCCACGACAGAGGTTGGGTGTGTTAATGTTCTGGGTTGTCTACTTGTTGGTTGTCTTGGGGGGAGGGTTCCGAGACCTAATAGGTATGACAAGACAGTACTATAGTCAAGCAGTGGAATTGTGGTGGGTGCGGAATTTCTGATTGAGGTGTGCAAGGAAGGTCCAACCTACCATCACCAACATCCTATTTTCTGGTGCAAATGTATGTGCAAGATCCCTACAACAGTTGTATGTCCTATAGGGTATCATATCAAAATATTAAGAAATCTGGTAGGGCTGTTGCTGTGAATTTTCAAAGCCTAAACATCAACAAGAGTAAAAAGTAGTACAAGACAACGACCCAACGGATTGTACGAGCTACTGGTGAATATGAGTTTTATATTACAACCTTTCACAAAGAGTGGCACTGGGCAAGACTAGCTACTACAGTACAGACAGACAGACTGATAGTATGTAGTAGTACTCAGTCATCATAGCGGAGGCAGGGATAAGCTTTTTGAAACCGTACAGATCGAAGGATAATTGGTGGTAAAAAAATAGCATTTGGAAACACACTATAGTTCGGGGGAAATGGGGCAGTAAAAGTTATGGAATAAGAAATATTATTAAAAACAAGAAGACTTACTGGGGCCAGCAGAGGAGCCCTCAGCGGTGTCCTCCTCGTGGTGTTCCTGTCCCGCCGACTGCCCAGTCCCTGCCCGTCTGCCCCTGGGTGCTGATGAACAGGAAAGATATAAGAAAGACAAACATTGATGGATGGTGTCAACTTAAGCAAATACAATTTTTTTCAACAACGGTCAAAAAACACTTATGTAAACAATTGCAATAACTACATTGACCGATCTCATCTGGTCAACATGTAATATCGGGGGATTCGCAGTTCGACTACTTAAGTTACTATTTATCAACAGTAATCCATTCTTCCATTCTGATTCCAGAAAACTAAGTTACAAGTAAGCCTAAGTATTAGTACAACCTACCACCCAACCTAGCCCACCTATTCCAGGCATGCCAATTGTACATTAAGTATGCATTTCGACTGTATTCCTCAACAATGTGTATGATCCAATCATGGAGGACACATTAACATGACTACATTTTTTGTATATACACAATTTTGGTTTGATTGATGCTCATCTGCTACTGCTAAGTAACTGCAAAGCCTACCTCCACTCATTGAACAAACTAGAAAGGTTCTAAAGACTGGCGTACTAGCAGCACGTCACGTAACTGAGTGAGGGGGCATCACGCATACCACTAACCAATTAGAAGCTCATACAAAGTACCTAAACCTATGTATCAATCCGCCCCTATCTATTAGTGACAGGACAAAGTAAGGAGTGGACATGAGTCACTGTAGCATTACGTAACTTAATTTCTCTAAAATAAACTCGTAAAGAATCACGCTAAGCAAGCGCAAACGCAAAGCTGCAAACAAGTAAGATTAGTAGTAGCGCAGAAGAGCACCTGTGTCATAATCACAGAAGACTTTTAAACATTATTAACCTGGAATGTATTGCAAGCAGCAACATTCTATCTGGTTGGAAGGAAAAAAAGATATTCGCAATATATAACTTAGAGCAGAAGAACAGACACAAAGTTGTAATAATTAAATAGGTACTCACCAAGCCCCGGGACCTCCACTCCTAGCAGGTCCAGCAGGTCCTGCTCACGGTCCAGGATGTCGGACCACCGGTGCGTCAGCTGTGCCTGGGTGCGCCGGACCCCAGAGATGCGAGACACTGCCCGGCGCACCTTCCCCCACCGCTGCCGACGCTCCCGGAGGCCGTACCCGGACCCAGGCCTGCCACCTGCTGCCAGGGTTGAGGGGAGGTGGCGCTGCACAAAGAAAATTAGTGCAGCCAACTCCGCCTCCCCAAATAAGGCCCGTGCATGCACCCCTTGTGGGCGCCGCCTTCCGCAAGGAAGGCGGTCGCGGCTCTGGCTGCGCCGGCGAACAGCCCTGCCCTTGGACATGGTTCTGGGGACGGGGCGGGAAAGAAAAGGTAAAATAAATAAAGGAGTAAAGGAAATAAATAGCAGGCAATACAAAGAGAAAAAGTAGCTAAAAAACAAAAAAAAAGGTACACAAAAACCAAAAATATAGAGGCAGGAAAATAGTTAGAGAAATAATAAGTAATAAAGATCCGAAAAAAGTGGCTATAAACAAAGGATTGAAAAGATTTAGGGAGGATTGAAAATCAGGCCCCAGAACCATGCAATAGAGTGGAAAACAAGATGGCCGCGCCCGTTGCGACCACGTGCGCAAGTTCGCGCGATATTTTCTCCCTGAGCAAGCAAAAAGCAACGCGATCAAGTAAAAGCGATCGCGAACAGGAAATATCGACCGCGAACATGCATTGCGCGACCCGGAACAGGAAGTAAACAACGCCAGAGGGCGGGACAAGTGAAAACAAGATGGCCGCGCCCGTGAGCGACCGCATGGGTAAGTTGGCGACCCGCGAACACGCAAAAAATACCGCGAACAGGCGGCAAAAAACTTCCGCATCTTCGCGATATTTCCGGCGTGTTTGCGGAGATTTTCTGCATTCTCGCGATAATTTGCGGAGGTTAATTCCGCAAATTCCGCCCACCCCTAATTAATACACTGTCTTACCACATTTATACCTTAGACAATATTGTTTCCTCTGTTATTGTCATTGTACAAGAAGATGTGTCTCTGTTATATCATGGTCAGAATCAATTGCGTTCTGTAATGCAATTTGTGTGGACTTTGCAAATTCTGAAAATGGGAAAAGTACCATGGGATTATTTGAATGCAACTGCTTTGTTTTTATCGTTTAATTTAACCGACAAACAGTGATTCATGTCCATGAAAGATGCTACCTACACTCTTCTGCACATTGAAAAAATAGATCCTTTACCTTTTTTTGTCACGGAAACTGACTCTGCTGTTTGGCTAATCCATGGAGTTATGTCTTGGCCATTCTCGCTGTTTGAATTCAATTCTTGCATGAAACATTACCCTTTAGACCACTTTGAACCACTTGGAAGCGCTTTTCTGCATGAATTATGGTCTTTGCCTTTCACCTATCAATGTTTCAGGGACGATACGGAAGTATATCTTTTGGGGGAGGACTGTGAATCCACAGTAGGTCATTCCCTGGTATGCAAAAACATAAAGCTGCACGGGGTATGTAACATGTCAGCACCAAACCTCGCTTGTGTTTTAAAAGGTAAAACCAGTTCCCGCAATAATTCCTATGTTCACTTCTCTTACAAACGGTAGTTATCTTATTTTAAATAACCAAGAATGCTGCGGCTTGCTTGCTGGCATACCATACATTGTTATGGTTTCAGAGCACGTAATTTGTTGCAATAATGTGCTTTTTCCACCCCGTGTGGGCCACTGGATAGTTCTGTCTGGCCTTCAATCCCAACTTTGAAAACAGATTTCAACAAGGTGAGCAGATTAAAGGTGCTTTTAACCCAACAAGAAGTACCCCTTACTTCCGCACGAGAAACCTTCAACCTGCAGGTGGCTAGCGCTGCTTCTGAAGTTCAATTGCTTCTCAACACTAACCTCCCACTACATTTTGGGGAGCTCATCCATCGCATATTTAATGCATCGACTACTCAAGGCCTGGCATATTTTTTTTAATCTTTGGCCTTATGACTTCTTTTCGGACTATATTTGGTGTAATACCTGCATTCATTCATTCTATCTTTTCCAGTGTCTTTGGTGGGTTTCCCTTAATATTAGTGTTAGTCGCTTGAATCCTGCTTCTGCTGGACCTGCTGCGCATAGACTGCTCCTCTTGTGGTACTACACAGACCGGGCCGGCTCCAATTGCTCCGTGACCGGATGCATTGATGCTTCGGTACATTACCACTGGCAACACTCAGTGTGTCTTATGGGTTGTCCTTCTGTTTTGCATATTTTACTTGCGTGCAACCTGTCTTTTTGTGCTTGAGATGTCAGTTTACATGGGCGTTGGATTTATGCCTTTCCAATACGTCATGTCCGGACCCGGATTTCGACCAGCTAATGGGCCCCTTAGTGGCTCATGAGCAGGACTGTTCTGGGATTGGCTTAATCGCAAATGCAGCTGCACTTGGAATTATGGCTCAATGGGATATCTGTGCGGCTGCACAGAATCTCCTACTTCAGATATATATTGAATATCACGCAAGTTATCCAACGATTCTAATGGAGGCACCCGACTATGAAGAACACTCTTGTTCATTCACCAAGTGTGTTTGTGCACCTTTCACATGAGAACTGTCTGCTTTTCGCATTCTCTGCTGTGCTCTGAGGTTTAGTCTGCACACGAGGTACAAGGTCGATTAACAATGCCCCTTGTTATTCTGTTCTGGTCAGTCCCTCGCACCTAGATATAACATACTACCCACAGCTGCACTACTGGAAATCGTGTGCTTTAATATTGCAAGCTAAACATGTTTTCACACATTAGGAGAGACACCTTTCCAGAGAGAAGAGCTGTGCTTGTCTTACAATGTGAACGCTTTATCTAGGCCTTGAGGTATGGGAACTGCTGACAAAGGCCAGAGGTCTTCTTTTTTTAAATAAACTATTTCTTACAACCAAGAGGGAGGTTAGGTCTCTTAGTCCTTCTTCCACTGTCTTTATAAATTGATATTAGGGGTGGGCGGAATTTGCGGAATTAACCTTCGCAAATTATCGCGAGAATGTTTAAAATTATCGCAAACAAGCAGAAATATCGCGAAGATGCGGAAGTTTTTTTCCGGCATGTTCGCGAGATTTTCTGCATGGTTGCGGGTCGCCAACTTACCCATGTGGTTGCTTGCGGGCGCGGCCATCTTGTTTTGAGTTGTTCTCGCGGTGCATGATCGCGAGAAGAAAGACGTGATCGCGCGACGCATGACGTCACTGCGGGCGCGAACTGTCGCGAGACAGCGCAAATGGCTAAAAACAATACAACATCTCATGGAGAACGCGACCGGATCAAGAAAACTTGTCGGCGAACGCAGGGATTCAGGTAAGGCGATCGCGCGCGCGCGAGAATGTATTATTTTACAGCGCGAGCAAGAAACAAATTATCGCCAAGCTGCGGAAACCGGAATTTTTGACATTTTCGCGCTCTCCGCGGAACGCAAAAATGTCAAATTATCGCAATTTCCGCGAACGGAACGAAATTTTTGCCCAGGCCTAATTGATATACCAGTTTGTATTCTATGGAATTGTGACAATGCTGACTATATTGTGTACTGTACCATAGAACGCGTTTGTTAAAATAAACATTTTAAACTATACCACGTCTCTGATTACTCAAAGACGTTGTCTGGCTCCTGTGATTCCCAAGAGAGAGTGACATGTTCTTAGTTGTCTAATCATTGGTAGCTTTGCTGTAGGCGGAGAATGAATGAGACACTATAGCTAGTTGACTTGGGATTTTGAGTACTAATGTGGTAGGATCGTACACCCCTATTCACTGAGGTCCTGTTTTCCTGTGCATAGTTCTGTAAATGTACAGATTCCCTGCAACAGTGCAGGTATGACCCCTCTCACATCCACCACAAAGTTCATGCTCAACGTTAAACACCAGCAAACACACAAGCATGCTATAAGCCACATATGCTGCAGATATTTGGAAAAAATATGTTTGGTCAGCAAGCTATGGCCTTGTACTCCAACTGTTCAAACACAATTGTCACAAACTCACTCATGTGCTCCCCTACTCACAAACACACAGTATTGCACAGCACTACTCATCATCATTGTTGTACTTGGCCCTTTTTGCAGGGTCATCCCTGAAATTTTTGCCTTCCTCCTATATTTTTTCTGACCTGTTGTTGGCTGTTTATGACTCTGGGTACTTTACCACTGCTGATCAGTGCTAAGGTGCATATGCTCTCCCTATTGTAAATTGATGTATGGATTAGTGATTCCATGATTGGCTGGTTTGGTTTACTTGTCAGATACTAGTACAGTTCACTGAGTGTGTCCAGGGCTTGTTAACCAAATGCTGCTTGTGGGCTTTCAGCACTGGTTGTGCCGCCCACAGAAGCAACCTGTTAAAGTATGTCTAAGGCTTGTCATTGCAGAGCCTGTGCGCAGTCTGTTACTGCCATGCTGACTGGGCAAGTGCACCCACTTTCCAGTCCCTAAACCTTCCCTTTTCTTCATATCCGACACCCCTATGGTTGGTCCAAGGGTTGGGTGCATTGTAAGTATAAGGTAGGATATGCCCTGGTGTGTGTGGCATGTCCTAATAGTGAATTACAGCCATTTTCGTTTTTCACTATTGCAAGGTTACCTGTTCCCCATAGGCCAGAATGGGCAGTTTGATTGTTGGATCCTATAATCCTAATTGACTCAGGGAACATGGTAGAAATTTGAGTTTAGTATGACTGAACTCAGAATGATAAAATACATATTTTAGTGAAGTTGGTTTTAACATTCTGTGTTTGAAAATACCACTTTCAGAAAGTAGGTATTTTCTTGTGTATTCCTTGTCTGGAGTTTGAGTGACAGGGGCTGGGGAATTCCAGGGGGCTGGGGAATTCCTGGAGGCAGGGTGAGTCAGCACAGGGCAGAATAGAGAGACCTCAATGTAGATGGGAGGGAAGAGTTGCACCTGGGACCTGAATAGGTCCCAGGTGCAACTTTCCCTCCACAATGCTGGCTCTACCTCCTGTGGTGCGTCTGATGTCTCTGCTCTGCACTGTGAAAGGAAAGAAGGAGTCATGTGAATAGAGTGCTCCAGGACTGACCAGAAATGGTTTGCACTAGGCAAAGGCCTCTCTGCCTTTAAAGAACAAAGAGAAACTGGGTATAAATATTGGGACCCAAACCCAAGAACTTTAGATCACTTTGGGAAACAAGAAGAAACCTTTGCTGAGGAGAGGAACCAGAGAGACTGAGGAGAGACTATACCTAAGCTTGAGGTATTGGCCTGCAGTGGTTGCCTGACTGCCAAAGAGAGGAGAAAAGGAACTTTTTGTACTTTATTCAACTTGTGAAGGATCTCCAAGGGCTTGAGAAAAGAGCGTCCCTCCTGCTGAAGTCTCAGGGACAACAGACTTCACCCACCAGCTCCCCAAGAGTTCTGTGGAAGTGCCTGCTGTTTTGCGAGGCTTTCTGAGGGACTGCGTGTCGCTAGGTGCTGGATGTGTGACTCACGAGCAAGAAGTGTGTTGCCGCACTGCCACTGCCGCTTCACAACACGCTGCGCCTCGCATCGCTGGAGAAGAGGACGACATTGTAGCAGACGCTGCCGCATCACCGGGAAGCGTGTCACAGAAGAATCGTTGAGTCATCGCAGGGCCACCGAAGTACCTCGCATCGCCAGGGGAGAGGATCGACGTCGCCGCAGACGCCGCCACATCACAGGGAAGAGTGTCACTGGGCCTGTTGCGGCTTGCATCGTTGTGAAAGCAACTCGCATCACCAGGGGAGAGGATCGACGACACAGCAGGTGCCACCACATCACTGGAAAGCGTGTCGCAGGGCCTGTCGCGGCTCGCATCGTGTGGAAGCATCTCGCATCGCCGGAGAAGAGGATTGACGTCGCAGCAGACGCTGCCGTATCCCCGGGAGGCGTGTCACATCAAGAAGAAAGCACCATCTTTGTTTCTTTGCACCAAATCTTCAATGCATCACCGTCCTTGCAACACTTCCGTTGTCTTGTGTTACACATCTTAAGGTACATTGAACTCTGAGTGTCGCATTTACCTTCTTAAGAGAACTAAGCTAATTCTACCATTTTAAGTACAGTATTGTGGGTTTTTGTCGTTTGTGGTCTTGATTGCTGTATGTGTTCACAAATGCTTTACACACTGCCTCTGAGATAAGTCTGTCTGCTCATGTCAAGCTACCAAGGGGGTGAGCAGGGGTTATTTTAGGAGTGTACCCCCTTACCCTGACTAGACGCTAGGGTTCCTATTTGTCAAAGGTACCTACCTCTGCCAACTAGAGACCCCCAAAATCTAACAGTTACTATGTTCACAACTCACACATACAGTACATGCACACTATATACTGTACTCATCACATCCTCAGCAGACGACAAACTGAACATGTAAAAATGACCACGCCCATCACCATAACCACTCTCTGCAATGATTGCACTCATATCACAACATGCAGCATCACTGCCCACTCTGACATGCAAAATTAATACATTACCACTTCTAACAAGAAGACACTTACATTGTTCATTGTATATGTCCCCAGTAAGTCACATACCATCACACACACACTACACTACAGTACAATACAGTGCACAACTGGCGTATACCCTTCTCATACGCATAAACCCTTTGGCACAAAGGACAAGTTGAATATTGTTTCACTGTGGCACTGTCACATTCACATATTACTTACATGACCTATAACACCATTGACTATTGAACAGCAACAACTATCATCACTCATTTATCGATGGCTGGTCACAGTCATCTCTCACTGTAGACACACAGACAAAAGGTCTCCACATGCCCAAGGTTCAAACTGTTGCATACTTGGAATCACATAATTATATCAGTAAACCTTCACATAGGGTGAATTTGTATACCTCATGTCCCCCACACAAGATCTGCTATGCATTCAAATCACACCTCACACCCTCTGACAACCACTAAATTTGTCCTGCCAACCGGACGTATGTATCTGCACTCACACCAATACCTTAAATACTAGTCACTCTCACCCTAACCCTTGTGCAAGCAAGCTCAGCACATGCAACATGAACGACTGATCATACATCTGCAGTTAAAATGCTCAACACATCCTCACATGTGTGGCAACTAAGAGCATGGAGACTCAAAATCTGTGAGCATCTGAACAGTAGACAGACACACATCCTTTATGTGCACACACTGTTCACTTGCATCACCACATGTACCACCTGCCAAGTCAACTGACATCACAGCACTCATCATACAGCTTTGTGTGACATGGAACACCATAAGTTTAGCTCATATCAACACCCTTGTCAGTCATTCTCAAAATACATATGACACACAATTCATATGCTAGCGTGTGGTCGCAAAATGCAACCCAAGCTGGGATAATGCCTAAACAACATACTTGCAATGTCACCAACGAAAAACAGGATGGCATAAACATCAGCTATATGTGTGCTCAATAGACTATAAAGAAAACATACTCCTTGCCTACCAAAAACTCCATGCTATTATTTGAGTCAGTAGAAGCAGATGGTTGGAAGACTGTGATAATAATGCTCACCTTACACTCACCATGTGCTCAGTAAATGCACATGATGTATCCACAGCCATTAACATTTTTTTACCACAGTGGCATCACACCTGAAGCAAGGTTCACCTTGCCACTATTCTACAAGTTCTGCAGCAGACACATACATCGATTCACCGCTTGAAGGTCAAATACAACTCCAGTGAAATCAATTTGTGTACTTGGGTGTGTGCTAAGTCACAGCAATGCAGTCAACAGCCATATGTATGCAGCAGAATAGATGAGACAGGTGCCTATATGCACATCACAAACATATTCAGCATGCTTCACCTACACTGTTGCACATTGAGACACTTGCAATATGTTGACAACTGAAAGCATGACCTATGTGAAGTGTGCTTAAAAATGAGAAGGTTTGCAACTTCACGTCACACTATGATCCAAAACTCATGTTGGAAATGACACCCATGAAATACAGGCCCAAAACTTTAAAATATATTCTGTCAAATTGCCCAACCCCCATGTAACATCTGCAATTCATGCCATATTAACATCATTGCACATATAAACAACCATTTCCACATGCTATACAGTTGACTCTGAACCAAACTATTGGCCACAAACATTTGTAAAGAAAAATAAAACATGCTTTATTCAGCCTCCAATGAAAAAATCGATTATTAGCAAAAGGCCATTGACCAGTCCATAAATGTCAATTGTCCAGATAAGCTTTGAACATCATGCCCATCTAGTCTTGCCTTGATTTGATTTAATTTAGGGATATTATATTTTTTTAGGGGCGTGTCTGAAATGAGGAAGGGAGACGTCTTTTTGGTGGGGGCTTTAGTCAATTTAGATGTACTGAGCTTGTCTTGGGATCCATGGGGTCTAAGAGTGGATGATTTTGATTGGGACCGGAGTGATTTTCGGTGGGGAATTGTTGCCTCCTGTTCATTCTCAGGGGGCGTTGCAGATGGGATTGGTGTGTAATCCTGGGGGTACTTCCTCTTCTTAGGAGGGGGTATATGTTTGGGGAGGCAAGAAGTCAATGGAAACAAGGTGTGGCGCCTCGCCTGGGGGGGAGTAAAGGAGAAGAAAGGGTAGGGGTTGTGGAGGCAGAGGGTTGTGAGGTATGCGGAGTGTCAGTGGATTCATGTGTGTCGGGTGCTATCACTTCCTCTGGTGAAAGTGTGCTGCCTGTAGCATGAGTGTGCGTGTGTGTGGTTTGCAACTTCTGTCTGTGTATTTGTGTGCTGCGTGTGGATGTTGCAGTGTGTGAATATGTGTGTTTGCATGTGATTGGGTCTGGGAGTGTAGTTGGGATGGTGGATGGGGCAGAGGGGGAGGTACTCGATATCTAACACCCTGCAAGGGGAGTCAGAAACACTGGAGCTGGATTCTCTATGACGAGGATGACAGCGTCTGGTCAGTGCATCAGGCTGGAACTCGATCTCCTTCCGAACTTGCCGTGGCGAACCGCAAATAGGCAGTCGAACTGGACCGTACCGGAACCTTGGTTGGCCAGGGCAAGTGCAGGTATATTTATACCTTGAAGGTATTTAGGAATGCCTGTTTTGACGTAAAAGTCGGGCATCGGAACATCATGAATGAACCCCTAAGGAATAGATGTTTATGCATAATAATGAGTTCTTGGAGAAATCAATATCCAAGCAAGGGAAATTTCTAAAGGCTTAAGAGTCTGGTTTTCCAAGAGCTTATTGTGACGTGGATTGACTGATGTAGGAGGCCATGCCTGTATTTGGTTAGCATGGACAATGCCTAAATAAGGGCTGGATTTTCTATGCCTAAATAAGGGCAATATGAATTGTGCTTATATAAGCCCATAAATCGGGAAACTTATATACGAAATCTAAATCTATACACAACAAGGGTAGACTCTGATGTTGTTGATGCAGTCTCTGGGTCCCCTAACACCACATGGGAATCCTCACCAGAGCTGTGATCAGAATCTGAAGCTGCAGATGGTAGTGCAGATCCACTGCCATTGAGACTCCTCTCACCCACTCCATCACTGGGTCCCCCCTCCGATGACTCTTCACTGGACTTAGTTTGTCGTTCTGCTCCCACAACATCCGTGGCACTGTCTGCTCCAGTGGCTGCTGATGACGCTGTGACCAAGAAAGACAAAGATTTCCAGTTCACACATATCTAACATCACAAATGATCAGAGATACCAGACATCACATTGAGTTGTGTTATTAGGGCATGCTGCAATAACAGAATTGGCACTTGTTACTCTGCCACTTTCACATTGCTCAATCACACATGATGTGATCAGCAACATGGTGTGTATCAGCATCAAAGTACAGAACCAGAAAGTTGACTAATGGAGTCTGTGGCAGGGAATGTTTTGTCTTGTGCTCGTGACTGACTTGTGTACTGACATTATTGTCTCAAAGCCAGCAGGTAAGTAGAGCCATCAAAATGGGAATGTAAATCTCATATTTCATCGAGACATGGTACACATTCTACAATCCTTGGTCATCTAATGTTGAATCATTGGCTCATATGTCATGGCTCACATGTCTACTTTGACAGACATGCACAGTGCAAACTCATTGCATGAGTCATGTCACACAGTTCACACTGATTGATAATGTGTTCATTTGCTTATCTAATGTCAGTTCACACATATGAGTGTCTTCCTATAGACACCAAGGCAGTACGCATAGCTGGGCTGACAACCATGTAGCACACTGTCCTGTGTTGACTATGCAAAGTGTCAAGTAGCAGAATTGATTATTTTAAAAAATCAAGTTTCATCGATGTAATAATTGCTCTACTACTACCACGTCTAATAACTGAAACTTCACAATCCATCATGCGGAACACCATTCCACTGATATATCCGGGTGCAATGACTGTAGGGACTCTATTAACTGAACCAATTTCCAGCATGAGTACAGTCAACGCTGTTGAACAATCTTGGCACAACTAGCACATTTGTATGGACAAAGTCTGAATGTCCTTCCCTTTGTTGATTACACAGTATGCACACTTTTACTGCTAATATTGCTCATGTCTAACAACTCATGTGGTTAACAAACTTAACTTATGTGCAAATTTGAATTCTCAGACCAGACAGTGATACCCTGAAAAACATGTTTAGGCAGCAATCAAGTTGGAGCATTCAAGACCATTAATACACATCACAAATGTTGTGACTGTGTACTTCACATTATACCTCACAAATGCTGCCATGTTGCGATCACTGATAACCTGTGTTTGAGACTGAATGGCTTGTGATTTATCCATCGCATACTCCTACACATGGACTCACTCTTCCAGATGTTTTTGTGAATTTTTACAAGACATCATGGGTCAGGTCAATGTGACATGTGACCAGAGTTACCCTAGCTGTGACTGTCCCATGGGATGCATGTAATCACAATTAACTGCATGTTTGGGGAGATGACTTTTGCACATGGACCAAGCCAAAAGAATCGAAGCCTCAACATGGACAAATCATTCAGCCAAAATGTTTAGCATGTGTTTTCCACAGTTGAAATCTCCAATCACAACATACTTCATTGATTTGTTCCGATCACTCTGGGAGCAGGATCACACATGTGTGAATGTGCAGACACTTGTCAAGCTAGGGGATTCATGCTGAAACTCATACACATGTCTTGTGAAAATTAAAAAGCACACCTGTGCATGTCACTACTGTTACAATCCGTGAACATGACTCACTCACATGCTCCTGATGAATGGGGCATTACCTGTCATCTATTGATCCATCAACATTGCCATCTTGTGAAAATGATTGCACGTTTGGCAGACTAACGACCTGTAAAAGTGTCATCAAGCTCAGATCCCAAAACCTGCCGGAATAAAGATAGAAGTGCAACATGTACCTGACTCACCCCCTCCCTGCTACTGTTGTGCCTTCAACTGCCCATCCAGGCCAGGGAAGACCACCGCTATGATGAGGAGAATGTGGGGGATCAATATTCTCCAGCCGCTCCACTTGCTAGGTTGTGACAGGCCCAGCTGGACCTCCACAATCATCTTGGTCCAGCCACGAAGGTCCTGCCACCTCTTGAGGCAATGACGGACACAACGATATGTGACTCCCACTTCACGCACCTTCTTGACGATACTCAGCCACATCCTGGACTTCTCATGGGAGTTGACCTGTACGGATGACATGGTGATAGTCCCTTAGTTAACATGTGTCATCTGTCTGAGTCATACACTGCCATACATAGCTCATGGTCCTGTTTTAAAAAATAACAAAGGGTAATGCATGTGGCCTCATGTGCACCCGTCCTGTATTCAATCTAATCTCTGTTCCATGAGAACAGTGATGACATGTTTGAACCACTACACACACTTCAACAGCAGTGTACCTGCCCAAAAGAGTTTCCTACTCCCAGTGCAACTTGTAAAAAGCATAAGGTAATATCTATGGTAGCGATTCCTACTGCAAGTGATACACGGTTATCGCACATATCCAAGGGCAATGCACTGTTATCCTCACTCACCTTCTCTGGTTTGCCATATATCTCGCTGTGTAGTGGCAGGAGTGTGTCCAGCAGGGCCTGGTTCTCCTCAGTGAAAGCTGGGGACCTGGAGTGTGTCCTTGCCATTGTGGCTACCAGAGGATGTTGTCACAGCAGCAGAAAGATGGGGAGGTGCAGGAATGAAACAAGTAGTGCAGGCAAGTGAAGTCTCTAGGTAACAGACAGGTGTATATCTGAACAGCAGAGGAGGTCTCAAATCCATGCTTCAAAAGTGATAGGTTCGCGTTGATCACATTATATGAATCGGCCAATGTATTACATTGCTTGGAAACGACCCCTACCGCGACGTTCAAAAACTCATCACAATTGAGTTTGATATATTTGTGATGGGAGGTAACCGAGTTGGTTTCCATGCGCTAAAGACATAAGACCAAACGTGCGTCGCTCACCATAGCAACCAACAGCCAATGGCTGTCACTGAATTGTTTCGGATGCGGATAATGCATCCTTTGAATACTTACCTGTGCCTTTCTCCATAACAATCAACCGCTGTCCCTGAATCGTTTCGGATGCGGATACCATGTCCTTTGAATACTCATCCACATCTTTCTCCATAACAACCAATGACTGTGATCGAATCGTTGCGGATGCGGCTACTGCGTTCTTTGAATAATCAGTCGTTAGAGCGCTCACTGCTATTATTGTTTTTTTTTGTACAGTACATGTGTGGATGCACATTATAAATGATAAGAGTGACCGTTACATAAATGAGACACACTCCCATGAGGAGCTAATCTTATGGTGCACACGACACGCTGTTTATTGGCATCTACAAGCATGTCAGGATTAGTAATCCAGTTATGTGCATCATATTGGTCACAGTGCCCATTTTTTTAGGTGTGGATGTACATGTGTACTCTTGCATTGTCACTGCATATGCATACCGTATGACCCATTGTACACTTGTTATGATTTCAGACTGCAGATGTCTGTTGTGTAAGTAATGGCTAAGGCTTTTACCATTGGATGAGTTGACAGTGAAATCAATATGCATCTTCAGCTTGTTTGTGAAATGTGGATTACCAGTCTATCTGTGTGCCGCAAACTGCGTTGTATGGTGTTATTACATATTTTAGCATCCTCAACATTGAAAATAGTCTGTGTATGTGATTGTATGTCTACTGTAGACATAACTAAGGGACAGTGTCCAACCTGGTCTACCATTTGCACATGTAATTGTTCTCACAAACATTTGTTCTCACACATATTTTTACTGTGGATCCTGGGAATAGGTAATGTTTGCAGACATTCATGATGTTAGACACAAGTGAGTCTTACACTACCCCTCAATAATTGCTGTGTCACCATACCTTGTTAAAATGTCTGTGTAGGGTGCTGATGCTGTGAGATGTATCTGAGGGCATATCTTATCATTGAGATCCAGTTTTGAAATGATCTGTAGCTTCAGTTGTGTTCACATTTCATGTTCTGTTTGTCTCTAAGCATGTTGCTTGGTACATTGTGACCTGACACCATCTGTGTTTACACCCTACACATAGGTATCACAGTCGACCTGCGGTCCACAGGCCCTTTCCAGACCTGGCAACCATGGAAGAATGTGACACCATCAGGAAGTACCGCTTCACAATGGCAATCATTGAAGACTTGACTGCGAAGTTGTCACCTCATCTGCAGCCAGGTCGGCCATATCCTACTGCACTGACGCCCAAAGTGAAGGTTATGGCAGCTTTACATTTTTTTGCCACCGGTACATTTCAATTCACAGTGGCAACATCTGGTGGGATGTCACAGACCATGTTTAGTCGTGTTCTGTGAGATGTTTTGGGGCATTGCTGTTTTACAAGTGCCAATACATAAAGTTCCCAACACCTGGAGAATTTTCAGACATCAAGGGGGATTTTTATGCATTGGGACAGATACCCCATATATTTGGCTCCATTGATGGTGCCCATGTTGGATTGGTGCAACCACAGGCTACTGAGGTAGTGTATTGCAACTGCAGCCATTACCACTCAGTTAATGTCCATGTGGTATGTTTGGCAGACTTGTCCATCTCACACGTCCATGCACATTTCCCTGGATCTGCACATGACACGTATATCATGAGGAACATTACCATCCCCCTCTTGATGTCACAGCCACAACCTGACCATGCCTGGCTTGTTGGTAGATGATGTTAAATGTGTGTGCTATTTTGTGTGTAGATTGTATGTCAGATAAGGCTCTATCAAACAACAACTGAATCTATTTTTCTTTTTTCAATGTAGGAGACTTTGGGTACCCCAAACAACCTTTGTTGCTTATGGCACTGCGTAGCCCAGTCGACCCTGCCGAACCACATTATATTGAAGCCCATGGTAGGAGCCGGAGAGTCATTGAGCCATGTTTTAGCCTCCTGACGACAAGATTTGCTGTCTCGATCGGAAGGAGGAGCCCTACAATATGCACCATTGAAGGTGTGCAACATTATCACTGCTTGATGCATGCTTCACTACCTGGCTATACGGAGGGAAATTCCACTCATACAGGACAATGGAGACCAGCAACCGCCAGAGAGGGAGGATCCTGGACCGGGACATGACGACAGTGGGGATGATGATGAAGGCATGGATTTGAAACAACAGCTTTTCAACAACCTCTTCACATGAGTGTAGGTATGCAATGGAAGAAGGGAATTAGCCCGAAGTGTTTGTTGTTGTGTTGCTGGTGCACAATGTGTATGTATGTTTGTGAGTGTATGAAAATTGAACTAATGTTAGTTGTTTATTAAGTGTTTGTGAGTTGAGAAAGTTGAGATGTACAGTGTTGCTGTAAATCATATGTAGTGTCCACACTGAAAATCTTGTGCTTCAGCTGATATTGTTGTGAAAATTGTGAAGGTTTAGTCCTGTGTGCCTTACTCTGTTCTATGTTTCTCCTTACCAGGGTACTTTGCCGTGTCAACCATGCAACTTGTGACCTCACCAAACATTGGACTTGTTTCTAAATCCATGTCATGCACTTCCTTTTGGACTGATGGACATTTTTCTTCACTTTACAGCATTTTGTTCCTGTGTGCTGTCCATTGAAATTGTGTTAATGCACCAGGTTGTGTCAGGGAAATAAACCTAGGATACACAATGATTTGTGCCTTGTGTGTTTTTATACATCCCAAGGTTATATTTAAGCTGAACATGCTTCATGATGGACTAGTTTGCTAATAATGTTTGTCAATTGTGTTTGAAAATAGTGCTAGTATCTTAAGCAATGTACTTGCATTGCATCTGTAATATGTCCTATGGGTTGGGACATATTCTGGTTTTGTCTATCTGTCATGCTGTGACAATCTACATATACTCAAAGGCCAGTAATTTACTCCTTCAAAGTGATGTGTTACCAATGTGTGCATACTTTCTTCTTTGACTTTTTCAACATCATTACAGTTATAAATTTGTTATTCCAAGTTACAACATGACCCCTTTTTGGGTGCAGAGGGATTTATTTCAGTGTATAATGTGAAGATATCTGTCCACATCATGGTGGTGACAACAACATAAAATGATGTCGAGAAGTGCAGATAGGAGTTGGTAGTGTTTGTAGATGAGGTATTCCAATGTAGATGCACAGTTATTTGAGTCCATAGTCCAACTTAGACCCTCTAGCCAATGTGGGAGATTTCTGTGACAGTTAACAAAGTGAATTTTTGGCACACAATGGAGGATATCAGGAGCAGGTAGTCACTTCCAGGGGGTGATGCGTAGATATCTGCTTCTCACCGTTGCTTCTTTGGACGACCAACACCATGTTTTTCTGGGGGACCCTCAGGTGCAGGCAGTGGCTTTGCAGGGAGCTCCTTGCCAGACTCCACATCACTCTCTGTGGCTGTTGTAGATGTTGCTGCAGTGGATGTGGTAGGCACACAGGGAGGTGTGGATTTGTTGGTGGCAATCTTGTGGAGGGAGGTGGCAATGTCCATGTACACAGCAGTCTGCTCATTCATTTTTGACATAAATATGTCCAGTTTTTTATTTTGCTCTGCCTGCAGCTGTTTCATTGTCCTCTGGATCCCTATGACCTGTCCCATCTCTCCTTGTGAAGGTTCATATGTATTGAGGGTTCTGGAGAGGATTTGGATCTCCACATCATCAGCAATGGCTGCATGATGTTTTCTGATCTCCACGACACTTCCCACCACCCCTACCCATCTGAGCAGGACCAGTTGGTGCTGGCACACTCGACATGGAGCCTCCTTCATCATTGAAATTGGTGTTGTTGGGCAATTCCAGAGTGCCCCGTGTTGCTGTGCTGTTGGTAGTCTCCTGGGATGCTGTGTTTGTGCTGGTATGGGTCAGCTGGGTGTTGGCAGCTGAGGCAGGAGTGGTGGCAGAGGATCGGGGTGCTTCTGACACTGGTACGGTGGGGTGACCCATACCAGAAGGGCCAGGTCTGTCATCGCCGTCCGAAGAATGATGGGAGTTATTAACGCCGGAGGGATCGTGGTTGACCAAAGTCTGGACCTGGCTGTCCTGGATGATTCCAGTGGTATCCTCAGCTGGCCCTGTAGGTTCAAACATACCACAATGACTGATGTGAATGTCCACTGCCCCTCAAATCATACACATTACATGGGCTACTTTAAATAGATTGGACTCCTACATCCATGATGCAGACCAATTTTTTTGTGGTGACTATGTTTTTGGGACAAGAGGAGGATTGATGGACATGTGCAGGTGTGTGCATTGATGGGTTTGGTGTGTCTAGTTCACATTACATGTTGAAAGAAATTGACTGGTTATTGACACCCTATGAATGACACAAGTGTGTTTAGGTTGTCCACATCTTTACTTTCACAGTGAGATACAGTGAGATACATACACTTTCTCTCCCTTTGTGGGTACTTTTTGGGCCTGTCTACTGGTCTTAATTCATGTCTTTAGCAGTCACATTGGTGTGGCTGGTGACACACTCACATTCTATTAACTTAGGCAGAAAAGTTGTGGGAATGGAGTGATTGAGGTGCCTATTGTTTTCATCTCATTCTACACATGTGAATGTCTGTGAGTAGGAAAATGGTGTAACTGAATAACTTTGTGGCTACACAGATATGGGACTTTGTACATTTACTCCATGGTCAAATGATTTCACAAACTTAGGTTTGTGTCATTATGTGTTTGTTCTCTATTTGTGAAACTTACACCCCTCCTCTCAACCAGCACCACCAGGCCACACGGAGGAATGTTGTCCAGCCAATGTTTGTAAGGGTATTTGAGACATATTTGTCTAAGTTGGCTGGTCTTTGTGCCACATAGGCAAATGTGGCAGTTGTGATAGGTTCAGACATCGTTCCACAGTTACTGCCTCTTGCTAGTACACATGGACTTGTTGTGAGATAGACATAGCACACAATAAAGTGTTTGTTTGTGTGTGTGTAGACGTTTTTGCCATTTTCCAAGTGGCAGCAGGGACAGTCATCCATACACCTTCCTGCCTAGTGATAACAGGCCAACAGGACATGATCTTAGCTCACAGTGTGTCAGAATGCCATGGCCAGCTGTCTGGCACTGGGAACTGATTTCTGACCTGGATATAGCTTGTCTCATGGTCTTGTTCACCACACTGCATGTCTCAGTCTCTGCCATTTCATTTTTGGATGTCCACTCACTGTCAGGTAATCGCAGTTCTTAGTGGTCTTGTATGACTCTTTGTGCGGATGGGTGTTTACAATGGTCAGACATCCCATTAGGCCCTGTACTAAGCACACTCTTTCCTGCATGCAAATGCAGCACTCCTGGAACTATGCTTTCCTGACAATGGGTGGATGTGTGCTGACAAGGCTGGTGAAAACAGGTGCTCGGTGTTTTGAGCACAAGTCACTGTTGGTATGTGTTGCAAAGTCAGACACCAGTGCCCAGTGTAATGCATCCTGCTAGTAAATTCGAAATCACTGTGCATGCTTAGTTTCTGTAGGTCTGTTTGTGATGTTAGTGAAGGTGTATGTTGTCCAGTACCTGATGTTATTTGTAGGATTTCGAAACACTCCTCCTCCCACCAGCCTACCTAAATGCTCTGAGACAATGGCTAACTGGCAGTGATGGTAAGCATTCTGACAAGGATGCAGAGACTGGTGCATTGTGTTAAAATTGAATCCAAATCCTAACAAAGGCCTTGTGCCAAAAACACCATGCACCAGAGTCAGGCATCTTGCTCTTGCACTTCCATTCCCTGTCAGGTAGGTATTGGCACAGTTAAAGTGGTTGTTCGTGGTGGGTATAGTATTGTTTAACATTACTCCAACTCACACCAGGCTCTGTCCTTCATACACTCTTCCCAAATAAAGAATACAGAACAAATGGCAGAAGGTTTTCCAGACAGTGATTGGGAATAGATTATGAAGATGTGTTGCACTTGTGCCTGGTGTCTGATTTTTCATCAACTCACAACAGTGCCTTGTGGTCCCAACACTAGTCCACATTGTCAAACATCTTGTCAGTACATTGCTACTCACTGTCAAGTAAGCAGAGTTTCTGTTTATCTAGTTGGCCCGCAAGGGAAGAGTGTGTGTATGACAAGACATGATGTGGGTTGTAGCAATTGCAGATACACCTCCTCCCACCCAGACCTGCTTACTTCTCTGTGCCTATATTTACCTCACAGTGTGGGTAAATGTACTGGCAAGGTGGCTGGTACTGGTGCAGGGTTTTGAACATGAATGCAACTCACATCAGGGACCTGTGCTCCAAACACCATGCAAAAGTGCCATCCATCTTGCTGGTCCAATACCCCTTACTGTGAGTGTGGCTTAGGCCAAGTGGAGTATCCTAGTCTGGAAGGGAGGAGGAGTCTTTGCAATGGCTACAAGTTGTATAAGGCCCTGTCCTATATACACCTTTCCACCCAACTCAAACAGCCCGGCATGTACTGTGCTTACCTCACTGTGATATGAAATGTCCCAGCCGGGTACCTGGCACTGTTGCCTGTTTTTTGACTTGACTGCAACACCCATCATGGCCTTCTGCTCCAGAAACCATGCAGCAGTGTCAGCAATCCTGGCAGCACATTCCCACTCACTGTCAGGTAAGCATAGTCCCATATAAGCTATTAGGACTAGGTAGGAAGGTGTGTTGAGGCCAGAGCCTAATGGTAGATATAGTTATGGCAGACACACCCTCTCCCAAACAGCAAAACCAGCTCATCTGTGACAATGGCTACATGACAGTGCATGTAAGTGTACCAACAAGATGACTAACACAGTTGAATGATGTTTTGTGCACAGGGCCTTGATGGGAGTTGGTTTCAAGATCAACATCATGCAGTAGTGTCAACCACCTTGCCAGTACACTTCTCCTCACTGTGAAGTAAGGATAGGCACAAAGGATTTAGCATGGCTGGGTGTGTGGATGTGTGTTTGCAATGGCTACAAGTCACATCAGGCCTTGTCCCACACTCACCTTCCCAGCTTTCAGCAAAAGCCTACCTGTGTCTCAGCTTCCCTGACAGTGAGTGTGAATGTACTTGCAAGTTGTCTGACTGGTGACTATTTGTCCACAAGCAGGGTGTAGTTGTCCAGACTGAAGTCCCCAGTGTCAGCCATTTTCTAAGTAGATTTCCATTCACTGTCAGGTAGGCATCGGCCAATATGACCTGGTTGTGTGGTGTGGGAGGAGGAGTGTTTACCCTGACTCCATCTCCCATCAGGCTCCATCTTACACACACATTCCTACCCATCCTAAATATCTTATCTGTGAGTCTATTTTCCTGACAGTGAGTGGTAATGTGCTTCAGAGATGTCTGAACCTGGTGACTGGTGTCTGATTTGTCCACCACTCTCCAACAGTGCCTTGAGCCCCAAACAGCAGTCCACAGTGCCAGTCATCATGCCAGTACATTCTCAATGACTGTCAGGGAAGCTCAATTGTATGTGGTCTTGTTGGTTTGTGTGTGAGGATGAGTGTTTGCACTAACTTCAACTCCCATCATGCCCTGTTCTACACACACCTTTCCAGCCAGCACAGACAGCAGACCAAGAACTATGCTATCCCTGATGGTGAATGGAAATATACTATCAAGATGTCTGACACTGGGGGAGGAGCCTAGCGCGCATCCAAGATGGTCGCGTGAGCACAGGGCTCCCCGGACCCTTGCTGCTCCTCGGAAGTTATCCTGAGAATATCCTGATTTGGTTTGTGGAATCTGGCAGATGAAGACCGGCTGAGCACGTATCTCCTTTCAGAACTCGAATCGGACCTGGGAATCCTGAGTTGTCGTTGTTCGAACTTTTGGGACCCACCCGACGGAGGTGCCCGGGGCGAAGGTGAACCGTGGAGCCGTGTCGTAATTGAACAAGAGCGGCTGCAGCGCGGTGCCAGTGGCCGCTCTACCACTTTCGGTTTCACTTTCGGACTTCAGGGGGCTGGCCTGCGAGTGCAGTTGATGTGGCGGGGTGTTTCCTTGGCCTCTGTGCGAGGCCTTGTCACCACCGGCCACTAGAGTGCCCATCGCCTTGGATCCCCCCGCACCGTTATATTGTGGTCTCTGGTGAGGCGCTGGTCTGCGGTGCCGTTGCCCCTACGACTCTTGATCAGCGATCCCCTTCGGTGTCCGTGACCACATGGGGGGCAAGGGGGGCCCCGAGGGGCGTAAGACTAAGGCCTCCCTCCGTGGGGGACCGGTCCAGGCCAACAACATGGACCGCTATACTCAGGGCAGAGGGTCCCCTGGAGCGACCGCCCCCCCCCCGGACGCCGTCGGTGGTGGCACGACCGTCTCTCCGGAGCTCTCCCTGCAGGACATCATGGGCGCCATTGATGGCATCAGGGAAACCATCGCCACGCAATACGAGGCCCTGGCCCGTAAAATCGACACGGTGGTGATTGATGTCACCTTAATTCGGGCAGATCTCTCCAAAACAAATGAGAGGGTCCAGGCTCTCGATGTGCGGACCTCCACCCTTGGTACGGATGTGTCGGACCTGCAGGCCGCGCTTGGTGACATTAAGGCGGTCAACGACCAGATGGCCCGGCGGCTGGAGGACTTCGAGGGACGGGCCCGACGCAACAACATCCGTGTCATAGGCGTACCGGAGTCCTCCGATAGCCGCCCGGTTGACCTCCTGGTTGAGGAACTCATCCTCCAACAGTTGGCCCCTGCAGGCCTAAGTAAGTTCTTTGCCGTGGAGCGGGCACATCGAGTTCCGGGCGGTCGGCCACGGCCGGGGGCCCCCCCAAGGCCTATCGTGGCCAAACTGTTCCACTACAGAGACCGAGATGCGATTCTGCAGGCCTCACGGGTCCACGGCCCGGTGCGTCATGAGAACTCATCCATTAACTTTTATCCGGACTTTACCCAACTTGTTCAGAAACAGCGGATGGGATTCCAGGGGGTGAAGCGCCGTCTCCGTGAACTGGGCCTAAAGTACTCTATGCTCTACCCTGCAAAACTCCGGGTGGAACATGAGGATCGGACTGCCTTTTTTGACTCTCCTGTGGCCGTGAGTGACTGGCTGGACTCGTTGCCGGACAGAGGTGACCGTCCCGGGCCCTCTGCAGGCGCCGAAGGTGCCGGGTCCCCTTTGGAGTGACTTTTGGTCCTTGATTTTGCCATTTTGCACTGTTCAGCTGGGTTTTACTTCTTTTGTTCATTTTGTCTCACTAGGACCTGTGTGGGGGGCGGGCGGGGACGGGTCCCTTTCCTCCTCCGGGGTCTTTTCGTAGAATGGGGTTAGTAGGGCGACAGGCACACTGCAAGTTGGGGGGGTTTTCAGGCCCGCAGGGGTGCAGGGTGGGGGGAGTTGGATTTGGGGGGGGGTTGGGGGGAGGGAGGGGTTGTTTTGCTGTGTGTTTTTTGTTTACAGGGCGAGGTATTGATTTTTGTCCAGATACGGGAGCTGTGCTACTGACTGGGGGGCCTTTGATCTATTGGAGGGGATGGGGGGGACGGGTTGAGACTGATGTCATGGAACGTCAATGGATTGGGGGATCGTATCAAACGGGGTATAGTACTGCAGTATTTGCGTCGTCTTACTCCTGATGTGGTGTTTATCCAGGAGACGCATCTGGTGGGCAATGTCTGTCATGCAATGAACAGGGGAGGATACCGCCTTGTGGCCCATTCTGGTTTCACAACTGGTTCCAGGGGGGCGGGCATTCTCCTGCGATCCTCACTTCCGTTGGATATCACTAGGGTAGTCTCGGATGACAGAGGGCGCTATGTGTGTCTGTCTGGGAGGTGGGTGGGGCAGCCCCTTTCCCTGGTCTCAGTTTACGTCCCCCCGGGCCTCCAGAACTCCACCTTCGCGGACTTGGGTCGAATACTGTTTGAACTTCCTGATGGCCTTTTGCTTATGGGCGGGGATTTTAATTCGGTGGTTTCGGGTGACCTGGATCGTCACCCACCCAGGGCCCTCCCCGCTGCCCAGGCATGGCTTGGTGGCCTGCTGGAGACCTTCGGCCTGGTAGATAGCTGGAGATTAATGCATCCGACCCAATGTCAGTACACCTTTCACTCTGGGGCGCATGGGAGTCTTTCTAGGTTAGACTATTTCCTTATGCCCGCGGCACAGACTGGTCGGATTCGGGAGGTTAGGCACCTGGCGCGGGGTATTTCCGATCACTCCCCGCTTTGGCTGCTCTTTGACACCGAGACGCGGTCTGCAGGGCGGATTGCTCCCATTAACCCGTGGTACCTGCGAGACCCTATGACTCGCGACAGCCTGGTTAAGGCTATGGACCAATACTTCCTTGACAACGAGGGGTCGGTGTCGTCCGCAATGTCCCTGTGGGAAGCCTTTAAAACCGTAATCCGCGGACACGCCCTCTCCCAGATAGTGGTGGCTAAGAAACTCAAGAGTGAGGCAGTGGTGAAGCTGGAGACTGACATTTCGGGGCTGGAGTCGGCCTTGGAGGCGGGTGTCACTCCGGACGGGCTCCATGCCCTCAGCCTGAAACAGTTTGAATACAGGTCTCTTGTCACTGACGCCGCCAAAACGTTGTATAGGGAACAGCAGGGTTGATTGTATGATGCCGGGGACAAGGCGGGAAAGTTGATTGCGTGGCTGGATAGGAAGGAGAGAGTGAACCGTGTGGTCCCGGAGCTGTGTGTCTCGGATGGAGTGTGTGTGACTGAGCCTGGTGAGATTGTGGAATGTTTCGCTGACCACCTCCGGGCCGTATACTCCCCGGTGACTGATAGGGATGAAGAAGACTCTCGCCTTCTGCTGAGGGATATTGCTTTGCCCGGCCTGTCTGTCGAAGACCGTGAGCAGCTGGACGCCCCCTTGTCTGTAGATGAAATTGCAACGGCGATTCGGTCCCTTCGTTCGGGCAAGGCGATGGGCCCCAACGGGCTGCCTATTGAATTATATAAGTTGCGCCCGGATAAACTCGCGCCCTTCCTCCGTCGTATGTTTCAGGAGTCCCTTGAGGCAGGCTCCCTTCCTGATGACCAACGTCTGGCAACGATAGTCGTGATCCCCAAGGACGATAAGCCACGAGACCGCTGTGCCTCCTACAGGCCTATTTCGCTGCTAAATGCAGAGCCTAAAATCCTGGCGAAAGTCCTTGCCAACCGTTTGTTGAGCGTCATCTGCGATTTGATTCATCCTGATCAATGCGGCTTCATCCCTCACCGTAACACCGCTCTTAACTTGCGGCGTCTTCACGGCGCCCTCGCCAGGGCGGAGTATCTCTCCGAACCAGCCGTGCTGGTTTCTTTAGACGCCACGATGGCCTTTGACACCATCGAGTGGCCATTTCTCTGGGCTGTCTTGACCAAATTCGGCTTTGGGGAGGGATTTCTTGGCTGGGTGAAGCTTCTTTACACGGGACCCATGGCTCAGGTGGTGGTTAATGGGCGGGTCTCTCGGCCCTTCGCGCTCGGTAGGGGTACGAGGCAGGGGTGCCCGTTGTCCCCTCTGCTCTTTGCTCTGGCCTTGGAGCCGCTCACTGCTTGGCTCCGCTGGGAGCCCTCGATCAGAGGGATCCGTTGGGCCCCGGGCTTCGAGGATCGGGTCTCGCTGTATGCGGACGATATTCTCCTGTATCTCACCTCGCCGCGGCAGTCGCTTAATGTTCTCTTTGATGTTCTGACTTCCTTTGGGAGAAATTCGGGTCTAACGATCAACTGGTCTAAATCCTGTGTCTATCCTATCTCCGGTGACCCTCCTCTCTTGCCGCATCGGCTTCCGATCCAGTTATCTCTGTCCGGCTTTAAATACCTGGGAATATACGTCTCGATGGACCCGGTGGCTCGCTATGAGCAGAATCTCCTGCTTCCACTTCGGCGTTTGAGGGAGGACACGGCTCGGTGGTGTAAGCTGCCCTTGTCCCCGCTGGGTCGGGCAGCACTGTTTAAAATGATGTCTCTTCCCAGATTTCTCTATGCACTTCAGAACTCCTTCGATGTTATTCCTGTGTCCTACTTTCGGGAGGTGGAGAGCCTGCAGAGGAGATTGGTGTGGGACGGACGGGCGCGTATCGCTCTGGCAAAGCTTACTCTCCCCTGGTACGACGGGGGCATCGCGCTTCCCGACATTCGCAGGTATTATTGGGCCTCACAGCTGTCGGCCATTAACCATGCCACGTATGCGCCTGGCTTGAATCCGGCGTATGAGATGGATAAATTCCTGCTTCCCGGCGGCAACTATAACAGGGCACTTTACTCCAGCTCGGCTGGACGGACCCTTACGGGCCCTACTAAGATTGCGGTACGGATCTGGAAGGCGGCCAATGTAGCCTTGGGCTGGAGTGAGCGTTTAACATGTGCTACTCCTCTGTTTGCCTCCGACCGCCTGGGAAGCCTTTGGACAACGAAGGGGTTTGAACGTTGGGACACGATTGGTATTAGTAGAGTGGGAGACTTATGGATTAAGGGAGCTGTTAAAACATTCGCGGCGCTCCAGAGCGAATACGAACTTACGGAAAGGGAGTTCTTCCGCTACGCCCAGATTCGGCATGCCCTGCTCTCTGTTTTTGGGGAGGGGACCAATATCCCGGCTTCTTCGCCCCTCGAGGACCGCATACTCGACGGTCATGTCCCCGACAGTACTATTTCATTAATTTATAAAAAACTTATCAATAATCGGGCTGACCTCTTGGTGCGCCTCCGGGAGGCGTGGACTGGGGATGGGGTGGAACTGGACGACGAGGACTGGCAGTCCGCACTGTCGTCCCCCAAGGAAGTGGCCATTCCAGCCCGTCTCCGCCTGGTCCAACTTAAGATTCTCCACCGGGTGTATGTGACGGGTCCCCGTTTGGTCTCGATGGGATTTTCTGAAGACGGGCTCTGTAAGCGGGGATGTGGACTCAGAGCCACCTTTCTCCATATCCTTTGGGAGTGTCGCGAGGTGGCGGAATACTGGCGTCGGGTTCATGTGATCATGGGACAAGTCACCGGGGTAGTGCTGCTGCCGGAGGTGCGTCGCTGTGTCCTGAATGTGTGGGAGCCCAATGATTATAACGCGGCTCAGACTCGGTGGGCGGCCCTGGGGAACATGATTGCCAAGAGAGATATAGCGCAGCTTTGGGGTTCCCAGCGGCCTCCCACCGTGTCCGTATGGAAGGAGAACATGGACTGGTGCATGTTCAGGGAGAAGACCGTGTATGTGGCTCGTGGCAAACCGGGGGCATGGGGTAGAATGTGGGGACAATGGAACGCGTATCGTGGGGGTATCTGTGTTCCCCCCCTAGTGGACACCGATATTGCCTTGTCCCCCTGACCCTTGATGGTTCCCTGCGACTTTTGGGATAATCGAATATAGACGTTCCTCTCCCGTGACCCCCCCCCCGACCTATCATTACTCCTTCCTTTTAGTAGCTATTTGAAGGTCAGAAGTAGAGTCCCCCGGATGTAGCCAGACCCACATTTTTTGCGCTTACGCCTCGCCTTTTGTCTTTATTTGTTATTTATGTTAAACCTATGTATCCTGCTTCCCTAGGACTATCCGGAGTCATGTACGGGGCTGGACCCCGGGAGTCGACTACTGCCTTAACCTCTGTATGATCCTTCCCGAATCTAGCGGCCGGCCCTGGTGGTTGTAGGCCCATGCTTGTAATTGATTTATTGTTCAATAAAATTTTCACAAAAAAAAAAAAAAAAAGATGTCTGACACTGGGGACTGGTGTGAGGAGCACGAGGCCATGATGGGATTTGTGTTCAACTCAGACACCATGCACAAGTGTCAGACATCCTGCAAGTACACTTCCACTCATTGTCAGGACACCATTGTTCCTGCTGGCCTGGTTGGGCTGTGTGGGGAGGTGTGTGTGTGGGATAGAGCATGATAGGAGATGTTGTCAGTACAAACGCTCCTCCTCCCACACTACCCAACCAGGTCATCTGACCCTATGGCTACCTGACAGTGAATGGAAGTCTAATATTGAGTCATCTGACACTGATGCCTGTAGTTTGAATTGACTACAACTCCCCTCATGCCTTGTGCTCCAGACTCAAATTAGCAGTGTCAGCCATCTTGCTGGTCCTTTTGCACTGACTGGCAGGCTTGCATAGTCCCAGTTTGTCTTTTTGAGCTGTGTGTGGGGAGGAGTGTTTACAGTGACTACAAGTCCCATGGTGCCTTTGCCCACACCCACCTTCCCAGCCATTCCAAAATGCCTACCTGTGACTGGGCTTTCCAGTGAGTGATTGGAAAAGTACTGGGCCAACGTGTTGTTTGTAGCAGAAGGCCTATCTGTGAGTTTGTGAGAAGTAGGCACATGGGTATAATTTGTTGCAGTTACAATATCATTTGGGGTATTTGTGTTAACAACCTGAGACACATCACATGCTCTTATGATCTAGTATATTTGATATATTTATACTGTCCTTTGATAACTCTTTCCTTTACAGTGATGTTTCTAGGGGTGTGATTAATAACTTTATTTGAATGTGGATTGTGTACTCACCAGACTCTTATGATCCTGGGATACGATAGACACCCTCTGGCGGAAGGATATCACACACCCTCTCCTCCCAGGAGGTGAAGTGGATAGGTTGTGCAGGAGGGCCACCGCCAGTCCGCTGGCTTTGTAAAAGTTCCCTGGACATCAGCTTCTTGACCCTCCTTCGCACAACATAGGTGCCGATTACGATCCTGGAAAAAAATTCCCCGTACGACTCGTATCCGGTCTTTTTACCGTACGAATCGTACAAGTGTCGTACAAACTGCCAACTACGATTCGCATGGGAAAAAGTCCATACGAATCGCATTGGGAATAATTCCCCACATGTCCTCAGGTCGGAAAATGTGTCCGACACGTCCCCGGACGATTTACCGTACAAATGTGAAAAGTGAAGTCCGACCGCGCAAGTACGATCCATCCCGTGCGTCTGATGTTACAACCGGATGGAAAAAACACCGTCCGCACCGAACTCCTATAGCAACCATGGAGACATGTGCCCGCATACGCGCCCAACACCCCCCCAGCCCCCGTATGTACGCGCCCAACCACCCCCCCAGCCCTCGTATGTACGAGTCGAACCCCCACCCGTGTATGTACACCCGTGTACGTACGAGTCGAACCCCCACCCGTATATGTACACCCATGTACGTACGAGTCGAACCCCCACCCGTGTATGTGCACCCCGGTACATACGGCCCGTACCCCCACCCGTGTATGTACACCCCCGTACGTACGGCCCGTACCCCCACCCGTGTATGTATGGAGCGTACCCCCACCCCAACAGTGTATGTACGGACCGTACCCTCACCCGCGTATGTATGGAGTGTACCCCCACCCCAACAGTGTATGTACGGACCGTACCCTCACCCGCGTATGTATGGAACGTACCCCCACCCCAACCGTGTATGTACGGCCCGTACCCTCACCCGCGTATGTATGGAGCGTACCCCCACCCCAACAGTCTAAGTACGGAGCGCACCCCAGGCCCCAACACCAGCACCCTCACCCAACATCGCGCATGTACGAGTCGTACCAAGCCAGAGACAAGGACAGCACTGTACAACAAAATGGCCGATGTACACACCATACAGATGCTAAAAACACACGTACACAACCAGGACAAAGCAAAACAACACAAGAAGACTCCATTCGAATCGCACAAAGCCACAAAACATGTCCAACAAGCACAAATACAACACATTCACTGACCTGCCACTGCCAAACTCCCAAACAGAGGCCCAAAACACAACCACTCCTTATAACACACCCACCCAAAGTTCAAACACAGCCACACCCACCAATGGACCAATAAAAAGGCCCAACACACACAAACCATGATCCTTTGCAACAGACCCACTGCTGCCAGACCACACCGAGAAACAACTGCACCATACTACAACCTCCACTACACCTTACACCTGCACACCTTCACACAACCACCTTCACAAACACCCCCTCATCACATTCACCCACACACCTGCACAACCACACCCACACACCCACAACTATCCACACCCACACCCCCCACAACCATCCACACCCACACCCCTCACCATGCCCACTAACAAGAATCCAAAGTTCACTAGCCAAGAGTTGGAGGTCCTTGTCGACAAAATCCTCAGAGTCGAGCCACACCTCTTTGGAACATTGGTCAGACAGACCAGCATTTCCGAAAAAACAGCCATGTGGCAGACGATTGTCGATGCTGTGAATGCTGTTGCGTCCACCAGAAGGACCAGGCATGAATGCCAAGCCAGGTGGTACGATCTGCGGAGGACGGTCCGCCGCAAAATGACCGACGACCACAACCAGGCCAACATCACTGGAGGAGGGCCGCCCCGCAGACGCGTACAATACCATCCCTGGGAGGAGAAGGTGATGGCCATACTGCCGGTGGTGGCAGTGGACGGAGTAGAAGGACTCCGAGAGCCTGGTGAGTACACAAACAACTCACCTCACATGGGGGAACATCATCCACAACCAAACTCACAATCATGCACGCAACCACCCCAAGCTATCGCATGACTCAACCACACTCCATAAACACGCACATGCCACTAGCGCCAACATGCCCCATGCACCCAGATGGACAATGCCAAGTCACAGGCCACAGAAAACACCAACACAAGACACGGTAACCCGGATGGCGGGAGTGTGGGCCTCAAAAATCACATAGTGCAACTCAGAAGCAGACAACAATGCCCTCTGCCCATATGGCCTAGGTCACAGCCAGACAAACAGTGTGTCCCCACACAGGAAAGACTTGCCTGCAAATGGCGGACGCCTTGCATGAAGACATGGGGGTGAAGGCACCTTTTTGCACATGACAGCAGCCAATGAACAGCCAACACTGTGAAAGAGTGGCAGCACACACCACCACAGCAGCAGCGCAGACACAGACCCTACACCCAATGGGTGCCTGGAGATCAGAAACAAACTCACATGAACAAGCCAAGGGCCATTCAAAGATCTGCAAAAAGTGTGTGCCTAGGGAGCTGGGCTGAGGTGACAGAGGGTGACACACAGAGGGAGGGAGAGGGGGAGAGAGAGGGAGGGGGACACAGGGAGACGGACAGAGGGAGGAGGCTGACACAGGGAGGGAGGGGGAGGGGGACAGAGAGGGAGTGAGAAAGGGATACACAGGGAGACCAATTCAGCCTTAGGTGGTGTGGGTATGTCTGCTCGTCAGCAGGTGGACTGCGTGCATGTAGACAAGGGTGGCCAGTGCCTGAATCCCCCTCTCTTCTCCATGGCAAAACACTGGGCCATGTCTCAACCTGTGCACGAGCACAACGACAGCTACCTGCATTATATAAGTGTGTGGAACAACTCCATGTGCCCACGTACAGTGCAACATGGAAGGCGCCAATGCATGGCTCGCCACACCTGCTCACTCCACTGCTGACTGGAGTCACAATTGACGCAGCAAGTAAGACTGTGTCACACATAGGTAAAGTCTCAAAAGCTGTGGCCAAGGGACATACTCATGCACAAGTGCACTGTGAGTGGAATGCAAGACATATCCAAATATCCAGAGGAAATGTGCCAACTTTGAAACTAATGAAACATGGATGTTGCATGGAACAATAATAACATTGTCTCTCACACACACAGGTCAACATCGTGGATCACCCCCCAACACTGGGGGGGAAGACTCACAGGACCCGGCTCTGCGGGATGACGATCCCACCGGCAGCGACGACTCTCACCACTCTGTGGACGACCCCGACCAACCTGGCCCCTCTGGTGTCCAACCACCTACAGTACCTGCGTCAGGTACAACTGGGCCAACCACCATCCCCACTCCTGCCACATCCCAGGAGACACCCAGGATCCCTGCCCCACCCCCACAACGCAGCCAGGCTGACCAGGAGGAACACGGTGTACCGGGCACCCAGCAGGAGGCAGGCGACAACGCAAATGCCACCCCTCAGGGGTCCCGGAGACCCGATGTGCCGACAAGGGCAGGCCAGGTGCAAGTGGGCAGGGGTGGTGGGAGCGGAGGACGGCGGAGGCGCGAGCCTGACCAGTTGGCTGCGGAACCGGTATATTCCCATGTAAGAAACATCCTGGACACATACCGGCAGGACACCACGGGCATGAGCCAGGTTGTGTCCACCCTCAACGAGATGAAGGGGACCCTCGAGGAGATCAAGACCCAGCAGGCCCAGCAACATGCGGAGCAACATGCCTGTCAACTGCGACACCAAGGGCGGATGGAGGACAGACAGGCTGAGCTCGTGGCGGTGCTCACGGGAATTAACCGTTCACTCCGTCGGATAGCCGACAACATGGGCAACCCTCCCTGTGCCATCAGGGAAGAACATCACCACCCACAGGGAGGGATCAGGAGGAGGAGGATACATCCGACGGAGCATCCCAAACATCGTCACGTCCTGCTTCTGAGGCAACAGCACCATCTCCCAGGACACCTGGCCTGGCACCTGGCCCACTGGACCAACAGCAGCACATCAGCAAATGACATTCTCTGCCACATGGACTTGCTGGTCACTGTCTGACCAATGTTGACAAAGACTGTGGCATGGACTCTGATGATTTCCAATGGCAAGGACGCCAACTCCCCCAGTGAACTTTGGATTCCACACACCCCGAAAGCCCCTCTTGTCATACCCCCCCAACACGTACCCCAACACAAATAAAAACTTACACGATAAAGAGATGATGCCAACATTTTGCATTTTTTTTTTTTTTTTTGTTGAAAAACCTTTATTGACATTTCAATCATTAACAAGTATGGGCCTACAACCCCCCTGGGCCGGCCGCTAAGCAATCAGAGCAATAAGAGCAAATGTAAACACAGGCGGCACCTCGGAGAGCAGAATCTTCATTCCAATATAGTCCGGCCAGTGAGCCGCGCAAGTAGGACACCAGGAGAAAAAGGGTTTTTCATTTTATAATGAAACAAGACAGTAGGATCAGGTGCCAAACAAGTTCCCAACAGCGATAAGGGGCAAGAATAATAGACGGAAGCAATAAGCAGCAATCTATTGGATCAATGGCGCAGACACGGGAAAATCCGGATGGGGAAGAATATCAAAAACAGTTGCGCCTGCAGGCCCCGGTACCTAACGCCCAGAAAACACCCCGGAAACTGTGGCACACATGAAGAGGCGACGATTCACAACAAAGGAGGTGTACCGCGCTGATCCCAGAAAAGAAAAAAACAAGAAGAAGCGGAGAAGAAAAAGGAGGCCATGGAAAAAGTGATAAAGACTAAAGAGTCCCCTCCCCCAACCCCCCACCCTGCACCTCTGCAAATGAGTATGGCCCCCCCCCCAGCAGTGTGCCTGTCGCCCTGGAACTAGACCCGAAATATAGAAGAAACAGGGAAAAAGGAGTAAGAAAGAACCCCACCAGATGGGGGGGTGGAGAAAGTATAATAAACTGGAGGAGGGCCTTCAAAACATACCCCCGGCTTCTCCCTCCCGCACGGTGAAGTCTCCCCACCGCAAACAATAAGCAGCACCAAATCGACCATATCAAAAAAGGGAAATGGGGAGCATTATGCACCAACTATGCTAATAACCATGAGAGTACGCAACCATGAGTCCGCCCGTCTACTAGATGACCACCCCCGAAGGATCAGCCTCATCCTTGACCACTCTTTGCAATTCTGCCCATGCCCATGCCCATGCCTACCTCTCGACCCAGCACCATGTCCGATGTTCCAAGGTAAAGGAGATTAAAACTTGGCTGTTCACTCAGTAGCCGGTCCTCCGTGAATCTCTGGCCCATTCTTCTGTTAGTTTTATCTGGTGTTATGTTTTTTATGTTGCAGTATTGTCTCTTTCTCCATTAAAGCGCCGGGACACTCTTTTTGAGTAGCCGTGCGCTATAGAAATAAATAAATAACATAACATAACATAACATAACATCCAAAAACAACCGGGAAGCGACGCACACAGGTGGGGTGGAAGTCTCTGAGTACCAACACAGTCCGCATCATGGAGGGACGTCTTTCCCAGTGCTGCCCCAGGATCTGCACTGCACACAAGGTCCAGGAAGGCTGAATCAGCCAAAGTAGACAAACGTTGCTGGAATTGTCCCTGGGTCGCCGGAGGCCGTGCACGGGACAAGGCCACCACCTTCCACTCAGGTCCAATACCTCCGGAACAGATCAAACCCTCAGTTAGCCGATCACACGGTAGCATACTGTCCGGAGTGTCCGGCTGTGCACTAATCGCAGGGGTGGCCGCGACATTATCCTCCTGTGTGCAGTGCGGGAAGCCCCTGTGTACCTGTGGACCAGCATGCCGCCACTGTCCCAACGCTGATGCCACACCATCGAGCTTACTCCCCAAGACCCCGGCGCCACGAGCCAAGGAGAAATGAAGGGCACCAAGGGCCTCTAGGAGGTCGCCGTACCCCAGCACAGCTCTCTGCGATCGCTCCGCCACACTCCCAAAAGTCACACACTCCCAATCCTGCTGCGACCCAGTGGACAGGATGGTAGGCGGCATAGCAACAAGATGGCCGCCGGGAAGGCCCGATTCGTATTGGGGCCGGGACCCAGGGACAAGCGCCTCGAGGTCCACGTCGCTGAAGACAGGGGTCCGGGGGCAGGCACAAACTCAGCCGTTGCGTGGTCACGGGCAACAGTCGTCCCCGCCACAGACCAGCTCCCGCGAAAAGCCGGGAGCAGCCCGCAAGGATCAGGGCGAGCTAGGGGCGGCGTCCGGGCAGCTCACCGTCAAAGGCAGGGGCAAGCACCGAAGAATCTGAGAATTGCACCCCCGGGCATGTCCTCGGTCCGCTACGCTTAGCAGTGGGAGCGACTACGGCAAAATGCAGGCCGAGGGCAGCACCGCTCCGGTGGACCGACTCCACCCAGTCACCACAGGCCGCTGTTGTGAAACTGCCACCCGGCCAAGGCGTCCACTCGAGGTCCCGGCTCCGGGGCTGTACGGGCCGCAAAGTTCAACTGCAGATTTCTCCGGCGGTACGGCAGCCAGAAACCTCGAAGTCACACGATCGGTTGTCACTCTCATTCACAAACACGATCTCATAGCGCAGACTGAGGATCTCGTGCAGGATATCCGTGCGGGATGCGGAGGTTCACGGAGCCGGGAATCTACGCTGCCGTCCCGGTCGCCATCTTGGCTCCTCCCCCTACATTTTGCATTATTACCTTACATGTGTCTTGTAAAGTCTAACCATGCCTGAGTTCTCATATAACTTCAACCATCCATACCCTGGGCCCTGAGTCTGGCACAGGACACACATGGGTCACAATGTATTAGGCAAGACAGACATGAAGCACCATACACACCCATGATGGGCCCAACCAGCTGAGGGGGTGGCCGCACAACCGTGCCGACAGACATATTGAGTACAGCAACAGTCATGCGCAGAGGTCAGGGATCATGTGGAGTGTCCTGGGGGGCACCCAGGTAAGTGTAGACAGGTGGCAGAACCATGTCCTGCAAGCTTGAGTCAGGTGGATGCAGAGAATGGTGGCCTGGCCAACGTTGGATGCATGGGGATGGCACATGTCACAATACCCACACAGTCATGGACATCATGCACAATACAGAGTCTAATCCCACACAAACAGCTTGCATCTTGCTACTGTACACAAAGACACATAGCCACTATAACTGAAAACCATGCCAGACATGCCGTATGCACCGTGGCAACACACCAGCATTGACTGAGAAGAGGCACCTTGGAGGCATAGGGACACCTTTATAAGTCATGTATTCCGGAATGCAGAGGCAACTCGGAGTACACATACACAGGTCATGTGGATTAACATGTGGGTCCAACACTGGCACCCCCCTTCTGCACCACAAATGCGTGATATCCATGGAACTGGCACACAAGTGTCGGGTAACAACTAAACACCCCCTGCTGCTCACGGAGAGGCTGCCATACACCATTGATCCTCTGATGTGGAAGTCCCACTACATGTCAAGCAAATGCAAACCGTATGTGTCCGAGGGCAGTGTTACACACATTGATGCCATCATCACAATCCACTATCCCATTACAGATGACTGTCAACAAGTCTGACCATCTATTCAGGTGTATCCAGCTACATGTAATGTGTCCCATGGTGATGCGACATGTCTGCAGAGGAACCAAACATTGACAGGGGCAGTGTGCACACATCGTAAACAACTGCCACACCCAATACACCCCTGATGCATCCCTTACCCTAAGGAGACTTCCAAACTTGTCCGTGCGTGTAACGCTGAGTCAGCACACGATGACGTGTCCATGAGGAATAGCAGTGCCACAACAATGCAACCAGCAGACGGCATGCGCAAGTACCTGGGGATGAGAGACACACAAGAAGTCAGCCACAAAAAGCACAGCCACTTGCATGTGCATGTACTCGACACATGTAAGGATGACAACATGCTAGGTCACAATTATGACTGGGGAAATACACTCATCACTGGCACCATCACTCGAGTGACACATCCACACACACCTCTGACTCACGTGGCATACATGCAGATGGACACACACATCGCAACACATGCCACACGGGGACCAATGCGTGCACACTCAGACACTGGTACTCACCACTAAGCAAAGAAGTCGCGTATGAGCCGACTCCGGATGTCCTCTTGCGGAACCACATCCTCCACATCACTATCCCCATTGCCAAGCCCTTCGTCCTCCACGGGTGGATGGTCCTGATCATCTTGATCCAGGATGAGTGGCACAGCTTTCTCAACTGCCATGTTGTGCAGCATGCAGCAGACCATGAAGATTTTGCACACCTTCAATGGGGCATATAGGAGGGCGCCGCCGGTCTTGTGTAGGCACCTGAATCGGCTCTTCAGGAGGCCAAATGTCCTCTCTATCACTCGCCTTGTCCGGCCATGGGCGGTGTTGTAGCGGAATACAGAACAGACAGGACAGACAGAGTGTACCCACCAACATCACATGCTCGTTCGTTGCGCAGCTGCGTCATCATTTCAGGCACCCTGCTACGCCTCATGATGTAGGCATCGTGTGCTGATCCTGGAAAACGAACACAGACATGTGAAATCACCATGTTGGACAGACACAACACAAGGGCATTGATGGAGTGGTAGTGCTTGCGATTCCTGTACGCTACCTCCTGTGCCTGTGGTGGTACCAAAGCCACATGTGTCCCATCTATGGACCCAATGACATGGGGCATCCCTCCCAGGGCATAGAATCCACGCTTGACACCAGTCAACTGTTCAGGAGTTGGGAAATGGATGAACTCATCCAGGTGAAGCAACATGGCCTCTAAAAAATCATGCAGCACACGGCTGAACATGCTCTGGGACATGCCACCAACATGAGCTATGGTATATTGAAAGGTACCCGTGGCAAGAAAATGTAGGGCTGCCATTACCTTCAGCTTGGGTGTCAGTGCCGTAGGATACCTGTGCAGCGGTTGCAGGTGTGGTGCCAGCCTTGCCGTCAACTCCTCAATCAACGGTTGGGGGAAGCGGTAGCAGCATATACAGTCATTCTCCCGCATGTCAGCCAAGTCCGGAATTGGTCGGGGAAGAGGCGGCGCTCTGCAGTAATTTGGAAGTGACAAGGAAGAGTGAGTGCACTACAACAACAATTTATATTTACTGAGCACATGTTAATCTGTCAATACACATATGCTACATAGGGAGTCAGGTATGTGCTACATGCCCTGGACACGTATGGCTGCCAGGTGACACTCCTACCAAGACCCAGCTACACACGGAGATTGTGAACCTCCACATCCCATGGCATGGGACTAGCTGTGTCCCAGTGTAAGTGAACAGCCAGACGCAATACAGGAGTGACATACATCAACATATCAGCAGAAGTAGGATGTTGATTGCAGAGACAGGTAGCGGAACACTAGAGCCACAGGTCACATGACATTACACTAGGACAGCCCACACACCTTGCCATGAAGGTGTACATGTCATGACTGACCACACATACATTGAGAGGATGCAGACAGGTCCTTGTTACGCTACTCCGTGTCCCATGCATACATACACACCTTACATCTGATACCACATGTGGCCTGGTGTGCGTAGCAGTGTGCCATGTCCATCTACACACAGACACATGTTGGTTGCAGCAACAGCAGATGCTTTTGAGGGAACACCAACATCAAGCTAATGTGAACACACCACACATACATGACATAGTCACATCGTGCACCGTGGGTAGTCACATGTCTGGTGTGGTAACCCCTGTAGCGGGCATCAGGGGACACTTGCGTGTGTTGTTGACTGTGCCATGCCAGTGACGCTCATCTCAAGTGTGCTGTACGACATGCACACATGTCAAAGGAGTGAAGGGCATGTCTGGCACATATAGCACCGTCACACACAACATCTGTACACATCTCATCATACATCTATTGCCTTCACAACTCAGGAGTAATGTGCCACCTCACAGCCTTTCACACCTGTGCAGCACACATGTAGTACTGGCCAGACAATGCCTTGATGTCCATCCATGGACAAGTATGTCAGCTCTATTCCTTTCTGTGTGCTGCCTGTCACCACTGTTATGTGTGTAAGGCACCGTACATTCGCTCTGAGGGCGTGTGTACGTTCCCTATCACTATGGGAGTGCTGCCGTAGGCCTACCCATAGTGATAGTGAGCGTACGCGCGTGTGTACGGTCCGTATCACTATGGGTACGCATACGCGAGCACACCCATAGTGATAGTGAGCGTACGCACGTGTGTACGGTCCGTATCACTATGGGTACGCATACGCGAGCACACCCATAGTGATAGTGAGCGTACATGCGTGTGTACGGTCCGTATCACTATGGGTTTGCTCGCGAATGCGTACCCATAGTGATACGGACCGTACACACGCGCGTACGCTCACTATCACTATGGGTTTGCTCGCGTATGCGTACCCATAGTGATACGGACCGTACACACGCGCGTACGCTCACTATCACTATGGGTGTGCTCGCGTATGAGTACCCATAGTGATACGGACCGTACACACGCGCGTAGCTCACTATCACTATGGGTGTGCTCACGTATGCGTACCCATAGTGATACGGAGCGTACACACGCCTGTACGGGCCGTTGCTATGCATTTGGGGTGCCCTAGGGCCCCGGAACGCACCGTACCTGTGTGTGAATCTCCAAATTACACAGGGGACACATGAGGGACAAGTATAAAGGCCTACATGCATGCTGGTTGTCATGGAGACCAAGTTTAAAGTATGAATTTTTTTCAGCAGGTGCACAGCAAAAGTCGGTTTGAATGAATCTACTTTGTTGCAAAGTGGTTGTGGAGTTTACATCATGCTCAAGAAAAAAAAAGAGCAAAGCCACTGACTTTGCTAGGTTTAAAGGGATTGGAGGAAACATAGGATGCAAATGTGAGTGACCAATCACTCTGTACTCCAGTGCATGAAACAGGCCAGCAAGGCAGATATAAGGCAGCCAGGTCCCATGAGAGAGCACTTGCCTGCACATCTATTGATTCTACAACACTGCTGCTGCTCGTGATTCCCTGGTGCCATGTCAAGGTCTGTGGAGAGGGCCCAGCCTTTCACCCTGGAGGAGAATCTGGCATTGCTGGAACCCACAGTACTCCCTGCTGTATGGGCGACCACGTTTTCAGGTGAGTGAGAGTCCACTAGCACAGACTGTGTCCCTTTTTTGTGACTGTGACTTCTGGCATTGTGTCCAGGTGTGACACACATGCAATGTACTGTAGGGGGGGTCCCAGGGGGGGGAATGCCTGATGTCTCCCAGCCAGAGCATGCTGTGGTGCATGTCTGCCGTCCTCACTTGCATTGTGTTTACTGTGACAATCACTGCATGGTGCATGCCACATTCTGCCTGTCTTATCCTCCTGGGAATGTTGCCTCTACAGTCCTCATGTGATTATGTGGTCAGCCCAGTGTGACAGGTGACTGTACCCACAGATGTGTGTTAATTCTGTGTACCTGTGCTGAGAGTGTCCACATGATGTGTTCGTACCCTGGACATCGGTGTGTGTGTAAGTCCTCTGTCATGTGGGTGGGTGCATATGTGGAGTGTAGCACCCAAGCTGCATGAGGGATGGATATACCCTGCCCATCTGATGTGAGCAGGGAGCAGTGCTGTGTGTTTTACGTGCAGAGCCAGCCCCACACCTGTGAGCCCCCCGTCTAGTGGCACATGTCCAGAGTGAGGTTTGTAGCTGCATTTGGCAATGGCAGGTGAATGTCCTGTGCCTGTGTGTGTCTGTGTACTCTGCTGAGGTAGTGTCAGTGGCCTGTGGCATGTGACTGCTCTGAGGTGCTGCACATAATCCTGGTGTACCTTCTGATGCACAGTGTGAGTCTGGATCATTTATTGTGTCGTACCCCTCATGCCACCTGTGTACTTTCAATGGCACGTGGTGCATTTGCCATTACACAGAGAAAAATGTCCCTATGACAAAGGTGCAATGCTTTGGCTGCATACTATGCCTTGTTGAAACCAGCAAAATTGATCTAATGTGTGTCTCTGTGACATGTGGCAGGTGTATTGATGTAGTCTCACTTTTTCAACCCCACAGGTAGGCGCCGCTGCCAAGGAGCAGATCTGGAGGGACGCCGTCAGTGCCGTGAGGAGGACAGATGGCCGCAAGCGGCGCCTGGCCCAGGTGAGATAACGCTGGCAGGATATCCGGTGCTGGACGCGGAGGATCGCACGGGTCCTGCTGGGGGACTCACCTATGGGCCCTAAGAACCATGGGCGTCGCCGTCTGACCCACATCCACAAGCGTGTGCTGGCGGTGGTCTTTCCAGACATGGACAGGCGCTTACGGGAGAAGCAGCAGCAGGAAGGGGGTAGGTACATGTGTGTTTGTTGTGTGTCACCAGCATTTGCAAGTGCGCAGTTGCATGGATACACTGCCAGTGTTTAATTTTGCGGTGCAAGTCCTGTCACCCACAGTATAGCGGTGCTGTCCTTCCTCCCTTCCCCTCCTTGCCATGTGTTCCCTGGTCTGTGTGTAGTCACTCTTTCACAAGGTCATCTGGGCTGGCAGTTAATCCACGTGACCAATGCTTGCAGCATCATGTGTGGGGGTGGTGTGTAACAGGTTTTGGCACCTTGCCTGTGCCCTGTCCAGTACAGTACTTGTGGGGTCCATGTCAATTGGCACTGATGCTGAGTCCAGACATAGGAGTATGTCTCTGAAGTGTAATGCCTTACAGCAAGCATGTCCTATGTTGTGGCCTGTGACATGATGTGCATGAGTGTGTGATAGGCAGAGTGCAGGGATGGTGGCCTGTGTTGCAGTCATTACCATTCAGGACCATGGAATATTCTGGCCACTACTGTCCCCTGGGGCATACTTTGCTAGGTATCATGTGTGTCATCACAATATGTGGACACTCTCAGTGTCTACAGCATAGGATGTCCTCTGTGCCATTGTCCCTTGGCACCATGTATATTTACGTAACGTGTTCTACAAGTGTCCACTGTACAGCCTGACCTAATTTTCCTCATTCATACTCACGGTGGCCAGTGCCTGTGTGTCTTGTTACAATTACTGATGATGGCCATTTGTAAATGAGATCGTTGTACAGGCGCACATGGGGTATTTTGGGTGCAATATGGGTTTCTGGCAGCCCATGTGTATTTCTCCCAGACTAAGAGATGCAAGTGCTTTCTGTGTCTCATCATATTGTCTCATGTAGGGGGTGGTTGGTGCGGGCAAGGCCTACATGTCGACCCCTGAAATCTCATTGCTCGGTCTGGCCAGTGTGTGCTGTTTGTCTGGACATACACTCAAGGTGCAGTGTCCCATTCATGTTGGGCATGTCTTTAAGTATTACCTTTGCAGCATGTGCCTCAAGTTCATGGAGATGGTCCCTGCTCATCCCTAGTTAGGGCAACGCTGTGTGGTGCAGATGCAGTGCTGGATTGGCCCCAGAGCCTGGCTCCTCTGTCCAATTCCATATCATGTCATTTGCAAATGTGTCATGCTCTCCATAGTTTCTCAGTGGCATGGTGGGTGAACCAACTGTGTGTTGCAGGGCCTATATATGTACCTTGTATTGTAGATGTTACTCATCTTTCATTTCAGGCTATGCACTGTAACCTATGTTGATTTGACTCATGTGACATATGTATACAGGTGTCTGATTAATTCCTGTTTATTCACCTTGCCCACAGCATCGTCAGGGGACACGGATGGAGACACCGGCACGGACCGTGCGGAGGGACGGGGCACCAGTGCCAGCAGTGACACCTTAGCTGGCACATCGAGTGTAACTGAGGCCGAGGGGAGTGAGCCGGAGGACCTGTCCACTGCCACCACAGATTATGAAGCTAACGGGTCCGAGGCTGAGCACTCTGAGGGGGCGGAGGCTGCTCCAACAGCTGACAGCAGCACAACATCTCTCCCCGCCCCCTCCATTGCCATCACCGGCCTCCCACTTGCCCGTGTCCCTTCCTGGCGTGCTAGGTCACCACGTGTCTCCTTCCTGCCAGGCACCGCACCCCCTGCCCCTGTATCCACTGCTGCCGCCAATGCCGAGTCTGTGGACATCCTGCGGCAGTTGCAGGTTGGTCAGGCTGCGATGCTTAATGTCCTCCATGGCCACGTCCAAGTGCTCACCAACATGGAGGCATACTTGGAGGGCATTTCTGCATCGCAGGCTGACCAACGCAACTTGCTGCGGTCTATTGACTCGACACTGTCTGCAGCAGTGGGTGTCCTGCAGCACTTCGTCCCACCCCCTACCCATGCCCCATCCACACTTCCCACTCCCATGCCTGTCCCACATACACCCAGACGTCAGCATGCACACACCCCACCAGACACAGGCACCACACCAGCAGGGAAGGCAAAGTGCACACCTGGCACGCACACACAGGGTGAAGTAGGCACACCCACTGGGTCGGGGGGGAAACGGAAGACATGCAGCCAGAGTGGGAGTCCACATTCCTCACGACCACCACCCTCCAAATCCACTCCCCTCAGCTCTCCTGGCCAAGAGTCGGACACAGGGTCAGTCCTGCCCAGTCTGTCCATCAGCCCCAGTGTGGCACCACCCCGCAAGCGGTGGAGGAAGGCCACCGGCAGGGGAGTTGAGTCCCCCCCTGTCCACACCCCCCCCAGTAGCGCTGCAACCCATCCCTGTGACCCCCCCCTCCTTGGGGCCTGTGGTTCCTTCGGGTGCAGGGGAGACGCTGAGCGACCTGGCAGTAGTGTGCAGCGCCGTGCTCGAATCCACCTTTGGCGCTGCCCCACCCCTTGTGTTGGAGTCGTCCGTCCCTGCACCCACAACACCTCCCCTTGCCCCTCCTGTCCCTGCGGTGCCTGGTCCTTCCCCCCAACATGATGCCCCCCCCTGTGGAAGACAAAGGAGTCTGACTGTGCAGGCAAGCTAGGGGACACACGTACCACTGTGTCCCCCATCCGGATTGGAGTCTGGACTGCCCTATGGGCCTTGTATATATTGACATTTATGTTGCTTTTTACTTACATCCTGCTGAATAAAGCTATTTGTTTTTTCCTTTGAACACTACTGTTTATCTGGTGTTGCTGTTGGTGGACCAGCTCCATGATTTTGGGTGGTGATAATGTGTTGGGTGTGTGGGAAATGTAGTCTTGTGCTGGTCATAGGGTGGACCCTGGTATCTGTGTGCCATCACAAGCTGTTGGCTAAATTACTTTGTTCATGTAAGCAGTTACTGTATGGTGACATCGTCCCAAGGTGTGTTCCTTCCTCTGTGTAACCTGACATCTTCCCTGCAGGGTGTTTCCACTATGTGGTGCTGAGCTGTGTCTACATCAGCTGGGGGTGTGACGGACTCCTTCAACTTTGCACATGCATGCTGTGCGATGTCTCCACCTGCATCATTTGTGGCATCCTTGGTGGTCACTGTACTTGTGTGTGTAGACTGTTGAGAAGACTTCATGTGGACATGTTCTCTTTTAGGCGCTATGCATGTGTGTACTCCCAGCCTCGTACACATGTGGTACATGTACTGCAGGGTCTTTGTGCACCTGACTGACATTTGTGGGCATTGTATCTGTGGGTACTCCACCCTTTGCGTTCCATGGGCACTGCTGGGAGGACTCTACACCCACCCCTCCTGTGTCTGGGCACTGCTGGGAGGACTCTGCACCCACCCCTCCTGTGTCTGGGCACTGCTGGGAGGACTCTGCACCCACCCCTCCTGCGTCTGGGCACTGCTGGGAGGACTCTGCACCCACCCCTCCTGCATCTGGGCACTGCTGGGAGGACTCTGCTCCCACCCCTCCTGTGTCTGGGCACTGCTGGGAGGACTCTGCACCCACCCCTCCTGCGTGTGGCCATGTACGCTCCATACATACACTGTTGGGGTGGGGGTACGCTCCATACATACGCGGGTGTGGGTACGGTCCATTCATACACGGGTGGGGGTACGGTCCGTACATACACTGTTGGGGTGGGGGTACGCTCCATACATACGCGGGTGTGGGTACGGTCCATTCATACACGGGTGTGGGTATGGTCCATTCATACATGGGTGGGGGTACGGTCCGTACATACACTGTTGGGGTGGGGGTACGCTCCATACATACGCGGGTGTGGGTACGGTCCATTCATACACGGGTGGGGGTACGTTCCATTCATACACGGGTGGGGTTACGGTCCGTACATACACTGTTGGGGTGGGGGTACGCTCCATACATACGTGGGTGTGGGTACGGCCCATTCATACACGGGTGTGGGTACGGTCCGTACATACACTGTTGGGGTGGGGGTACGCTCCATACATACACGGGTGTGGGTACGGTCCATTCATACACGGGTGTGGGTACGGTCCGTACATACACTGTTGGGGTGGGGGTACGCTCCATACATACGCGGGTGTGGGTACGGTCCATTCATACACGGGTGTGGGTATGGTCCATTCATACACGGGTGGGGGTACGGTCCGTACATACACTGTTGGGGTGGGGGTACGCTCCATACATACGCGGGTGTGGGTACGGTCCATTCATACACGGGTGGGGGTACGGTCCGTACATACACTGTTGGGGTGGGGGTACGCTCCATACATACGCCAGTGTGGGTATGGTCCATTCATACACGGGTGGGGGTACGGTCCATTCATACACGGGTGGGGGTACGGTCCGTACATACACTGTTGGGGTGGGGGTACGCTCCATACATACGCGGGTGTGGGTACGGTCCATTCATACACGGGTGTGGGTACGGTCCGTACATACACTGTTGGGGTGGGGGAACGCTCCATACATACGCGGGTGTGGGTACGGTCCATTCATACACGGGTGTGGGTACGGTCCGTACATACACTGTTGGGGTGGGGGTACGCTCCATACATACGCGGGTGTGGGTACGGTCCATTCATACACGGGTGTGGGTACGGTCCATTCATACACAGGTGGGGGTACGGTCCGTACATACACTGTTGGGGTGGGGGTATTCTCCATACATACGCGGGTGTGGGTACGGTCCATTCATACATGGGTGGGGGTACGGTCCATTCATACACGGGTGGGGGTACGGTCCGTACATACACTGTTGGGGTAGGGGTACGCTCCATACATACGCGGGTGGGGGTACGGTCCGTACGTACCCATGCCCACGCTGTGGAGTGCTTGTGCGGGCCGTACCTAGGCCTTTGGCACATGGGTACGGGCCGTACCGCCATTGTTGGGGTGACGTGGGTGTGGGTATGGTACGACTCGTACACACGCTCTTAAGGCGTGGGTACGGTACGTACCTGTATTGTTGTGTTGCCGGTTCGCGTCGTCGCCCACCTCCGTTGTGGCGGACGCTGGCGTTGCTGGACACGCCCCCACCCCCCGAGAAATGACCAGGGCCTGGAGGTCACATGTGTCCAGGGCTTGTGTGCTGTGTGACTTGGGTGGGGGTTTTGTGTCCTGCCCCTGCCCATGCCCCCCCCTTTGCCCCTGGGTGTTGTTCTGACCTTCTGCGGCGTCTGCGTCGGTACCTGTAGAGGAGGTCGACTGCTATGAGGGCCGGGATGACACGTAGGTTCGGGTTCATGTCTGTCCGTCGCGTACAGGTGCTCCTTGTGCGCGTCGTCCTGATTTCCCGGCAGTTTTTGGCTGCCGGAAAATATTCTCCGCGCGGGATGACCTCGGTGCGAATCGTACTTCCTGGTTCGTGGAACGCAGGCTGCATGCGTTGCGACGTCACGTCGGCGCTTTTCCGGATGTCATTTGTGTGTATATTTTCCTCGGTTGGTGTTTTGTACGATTCGTACGGAAATAGTGTTTCCGTGCGAATCGTACTTTCATGTTTGTAAAGTTTTGCAACCGGGTACGAGTCGGACAGAGAATACGCTCCGACCGACGGTTCGTACCCGGTTTCTCCAGGATCGTAATCGGCACCATAGTACCTTGTCCTGATATCTTCCATTGTGCGCAGGCAAGGTGCTTGAGTATTTACCTTGTTAACTATCCTCTCCCACATCCTATTTCTCTGGGCAAGTGGAGTCTGTTGGACTAGATTCCCAAATAACTGTAGCTCTACTCTGACAATTTTATCTACAAGCAGTTCCTACTCCTTATCTGTAAAACGTGGATGCTTCCTTTTGGACATGGTGAGGGGGAGTGTGAAGGTGAGGGTGTTTGTGGATGTGAGTGTGAATCTGAAAAAAGGTGTATGTTTATGTGTTTTTGTATGAAATAAAATCTATGCAGTGTGTGTGGTGTGTGAGTGTGAGGCAGGGAGCAGGGAATGTCTTGTAGAAACTCCTTGTAAGTATTGGCAGTTGAAGCAAATGATCATGGTCATAGTGTTGGCCCTTTATATAGGTGGAGTTCTGGGTGTGGTTACAAAGTTTTTGGGGGGAGTTGCCAATGTTTTTTTGACTGTTTTTGACTCCCCCATTGACATTTAATGCAGGGACCCACAAGGTTCCGTAACCGATTCTCGTGCAACATCATCTCATCGCGTGTTGCTACGAGTAAGACTTGTGACCGGCATGCAATTCTTGAATGTTTACAAACGAGTCGATTGCATTGGTGCGGTTTATGGAACCTTCGTTCGTAATGATAGCGCTCCGTACCCTTCAGTTCTGTTTCACATGGGATGCAACTACACCGCCGCACGGAGGGCTCACTGTCAAGTCGTAAAGAAAGCATTCCCAATCTGATTTGGTCAGGATACTTTCTGCACAACATCGGAATCAGGCCCTTTGTATGAAAATTACTAAAATATCATAAAAACATCATTGGCCAGAATATTGCCAAAAAAGGTAAGAATAACAAATATAAACATTAATGTTTTAAAAAAAATAAAAAATGGAATTCACCAGTTATAATTGACTGAGCTAACTATATGTTATGCCCTTGCAATGGAATGCTTATGACCACTCATATTACATCACTCATGATATGTTAAATGAAATCATTGATGGTATCACTTCTGACATCTCAAATGTCCCTGTGCTCAAATCCCCCATTGGTGGTCAAACCAGCCACGGGCTGCCAAATCTCCTGCTGGCAGCCAACCCCCTGTGGATGGCCAATCTCCCAATGTTGGTTATCCTAAACAAAATTGTATTTATTTCATTTTTTTGCAGTAGTGTCCTCTCACCAAATCACAAAAAGCATACAACAGTGTAATGATCTAGAAGGGTCATTGACAAAACATTGACACCTAAAACAGCTCCACACCACAATATTGAGTCATAAATATAGATTTAACATTTTTTGACATCCTATATTTATAAAGATGAGTACAAAAATATCAAAACAAAATATTAAATATTAAGGTGCCTATCACGATCCGGCAAAAACCGGGTACGAACCGTCGGACGGAGCATAATCTCCGCCCGACGCGTACCCGGTCGTCAATTTTTACAAACAAGGAATTACGATTCGCACGGGTACACCATTACCGTACGATTCGTAAAAAAGCCCGACCGAACAAAAAACACCTACCAATGCGATCCGGGAAAGCGCCGACCTGACGTCGGGACGCTCGCAGCCAGCCATTCACGACCCAGGAATCACGATTCGCACCGACAGCAGTCCGGACGGCAATATTTTCACGGCACCCAAAAAGTGCCGCAAAAGCGAAGTACGGCGCGAATCGACCAGAGTAGGTGGCCCGGTACGCGCCGACCCCCCCAGCCCCCGTAGGTACGCGCCGACCCCCCCCCCCAGCCCCCGTAGGTACGCGCCGACCCCCCCCAGCCCCCGTAGGTACGCGCCGACCTCCTCCCCAGCCCCCGTAGGTACGCGCCGACCCCCCCCCAACCCCCCGTGTACGCTCGAGTCGGACCCCCCCGTGTACGCTCGAGTCGAACCCCCACCCGTGTATGTACGGTGCGTACCCCCCCGTGTACGCTCGAGTCGAACCCCCCGTGTACGCTCGAGTCGGACCCCCCCGTGTACGCTCGAGTCGGACCCCCCGTGTACGCTCGAGTCGTACCCCCACCCGTGTATGTACGGTGCGTACCCCCCCGTGTACGCTCGAGTCGAACCCCCCCGTGTACGCTCGAGTCGGACACCCCCGTGTACGCTACGCGCTGGGGGTACGCACCGTACATACACGGGTGGGGGTACGACTCGAGCGTACACGGGGGGGTCCGACTCGAGCGTACACGGGGGGGTTCGACTCGAGCGTACACGGGGGGGTACGCACCGTACATACACGGGGGGTACGACTCGAGCGTACACGGGGGGGTTCGACTCGAGCGTACACGGGGGGTACGCACCGTACACGGGTGTACACACAGGGGGGGTCGGCGCGTAACTACGGGGGCTGGGGGGGGGGTCAGCGCGTACCTACGGGGGCTGGGGGGGGGTCAGCGCGTACCTACGGGGGCTGGGGGGGGGTCGGCGCGTACCTACGGGGGCTGGGGGGGGTACGGCACGTACCGGGCACCTGTTTGGACGTCTCCATGGTTGTTATGGGAGTTCGGTGCGGACGGTCTTTTCACCATACGGTTGTACATTCGGACGCCCGGGATGGATCGTGATTCCCCGGTCGGAGTTCACCTTTCACGTTTGTACGGTGAATCGTACGAGGACGTGTCGGACACATTTTCCGACCCGAGGACGTGTGGGGAAATATTCCCAGTGCGGTTCGTATGGACTTTTTACCATGCGAATCGTGATTGCCAGTTCGTACGGCACTTGTACGATTCGTACGGTAAAAAGACCCGATACGAGTCGTACGGGGACATTTTTTACCGGATCGTGATCGGCACCTAAATGTATTAAATAATAAACTTAATCCAAACAAATAAATAGATTTAATATATATTTTAACAAAAATAACAAATGAACTTAACCTAAAAATGTTAAACACACATATATAAGAATTATTATATATATTTACTGTAAAACAATTAATAAACTATTAGTGTAAATGTATTTTATAATTTTAAAAATATATAAAAATGTAACAAATAAATATATATTCATATACCAATAACATAACATGTATGTTAAATAAACATTCTATTATTAATTATAAAACTAAACTATTTAAATATATCTAAACTTAAATTTCCCACTCTAATCAATACAACAGTGGGGAAAGTGTTGGATAGCGGAATGATAAAATGTACTATTCACACTCCAGTCAGTGCAACAGTAGGGAAAGTGTTGGATATCAGAGGGATAACATTTACTATTCCCACTCTAGTCAGTGCAACAGTAGGAAAAGTGTTGGATAGCCGAGGGGTAAAAATTACTATTCCCACTCCAATAAGTGCAACAGTAAAGAAAGTTAGCGGCCTGATAAAAATTACAACTCCCACTCCAGTGAGTGCAACAGTAGGGAAAGTGTTGGATAGTGGAGGGGTAACAATTACTATTCCCACTCCAAGTGCAACAATAGGGAAAGTGTTGAATAGCAGAGGGGTCAAAATAACTATACCCACTCCAGTCAGTGCAACAGTAGGGAAAGTGTTGGATAGAGGAGAGGTAAAAATTACTAATCCCACTCCAGTGAGTGTAACAGTAGGGAAAGTGTTAGATAGCAGAGGGGTAAAAATTACTATTCTCTCTCCAAGCAGTGCAACAGTAGGGAAGGTGTTGTATAGCTGAGAGGTAAAAATTACTATTTCCATTCCAGTGAGTGTATAATATAAAGAATTAAAATACAAATATATTTAATATTATAAATTAAAAATAATAAAAATATATTAAATTGAATATAAAAATATGTTTCAAACAAAGAAATATTTTTAGTTACAAATTATTTATAAACAAAAACATTATTACATACATTCATTTTATTTACATCCTACCCTATAACACCACACAATTCATAACCCACATCTAAATTATAAACAAAATGTACTTCGTTAATTAACATAATTAATTATCAGTTAAATAAATAGTATTAATTAAAAAACAAATTAAAAAGCATAAAATGCAATTAACTTCCCATTTTTTATCCCCTACATACCCCACCACCCACAAATTAACTTAATTACACATTTCCCATATTTAAATGAATGAAATATTATTAACAAATAATTATTTATTAGTTAAAATAAATTACTTCCCACTCTCTACCCCTATAAACCCCACAACCTGCACCTAAAAATAATTATACAATTTCCATATTTAATTTTCAATTAAATAATGAATATTAATTGACAACTTATTATTAAGTAATTAAAAATAAATTACTTCCTACCATTTACCCCTATGAATACCACAACCTGCACCTAAAATTAATAAAACAATGTTCATATTTAATTTTCAATTAATTAATAATAATTAAAAACTAATTATTTATTAATTAAAAATAAAATACTTCCCCCTTTTACCTCTATAAACCCCACAAGCCGTACCTATAATTATTTACACAATTTCAACATAGCATTTTCAATTAATTCAATAATATTGATTAACAACTAATTATTGATTAATTAATAATACATTACGTCCCACCCTTTACCCCTATGAACCCCACAACCGGCACCGAAAATTATTTACACAATTTCCGTATTTAATTTTCAATTAATTAATATTATTGAACAATAAATAATTAATTAATTAAAAATAAATTGCTTCCCACAATTAACACTATAAAATATAAATTACATAAATATTAATAAATACACAAATATCATTAATTTATTATAATTAAACTATATACCACTCTATTCCCCTATAAATTCACAACCAGCTACTGAACAAAAAAATGAAACATTTTATTAAAATAAAATTAATAACTGCTAAAATTGAACACATATATTAAAAAACAAACAATACTTAACCCCTTCAGCGCTGCGCGGATTCCCCCGCGGTGCTGAAGGGTTCTAGCGCGGGCGTGGTCATGACGGAACGGTTCCGTCATGAGCACAGCTCAACCGATGCTCATGACGGAACCGTTCCGTCATGAGCATCGAAGGGGTTAAACAAAAAAATACATCACATACATTTTAAATCTATACTAAAATACATAACACTAATTAAAAAAATAGATATTTTAAACAACTATATTTTTGCAAACAATATTATTGACTTCTATTTTAAAAAAAATTATATTTCTTACCTTAAGTTCTATATTCTTGACCACAATACTCTTGCTGTCGATATTTCTCACTGACTATATTTAGGACTCGATATTCCTGTAGTTCGACATCTCCAACTCGATATTTTATCTGCACACCGATCTAGATTCCTGCACTATGGGGTCTATTAGTATGGCGGTCAGATGGCCGCCGGCGGCGGTGGCAACTGCCGGGCCGGCGGCGGTCATCTGCCCGCGAATGCAACCCAGAAAACCGCCGATCCCATTTGCATGGTGGTGATGACCGCGGCGGTGACATTTTACGCACGCCACTTTTCCGCCGGTAGCAGTCCACACGCTTGCCTGCCGGGCGGAGCTGAATCACTAAAATGGGGCTGGTGCAGGGTCAGGCTCCGCCGGCATGATTATGATGCTGGCAGTAGCCAGCCTTTCCGCGGCGGTGGAACCGCCATGGAAAGGCATGCCGAAAATGTCTCCGGGGGCCCATTGCGGGCCCCCAATGTGTTTGGGGGAGTGTGGGTGCACTGGGTGGGTACCCATGGCACCCCCCTACATGTCCCTGTACCAGGTAGCAGGCACTGTGCAGTGCCTGCCACGCAGTGCAGGGATATGCTAGACATGCTTTTTTGGACATCGCGGCGGTGCTGCTGGCAGCAGCAACCGCCGCAATGTTAAATGCCGCGATCGTACTGCCACTGTCGGATTTCGACTGCAGAGCATATTAATTGGCCTGGCGGTGATGTCGTGGTCCTAGCGGACTGTGTTTTCCTACTACCATGGCGGTCGGAGTGATTTTCCGACCGCCTTCCTAATAGACCCCTAAGTGTCAACAGTGGAATGTTGGGGACTGGGTGTGTGTAAAGAAACTGGGAGGGTGTGAGGGTAGCGAATCTAAATGTTTACAACCCTTGCGCATTGCTTCCACAAAACATAATGTGGCCATAATGGACAATGGGCAATGTTGGAGTATGGACAGGCTGGTTCACCGCAACTCTAGTTCTTTGCCTTCCAGGAAGAGTTCTTCAGGCTGAACCGAGTCCTGTGACTACAGGAGAACTACATCATCTAGAAGGCTAACCAAAGCACCTGCTTGGCACAAGGACTATGGCATGAACACATGAATTTGTCTGTCTCATGTTTATTTTTTTTCTGTTTCGAGTTCTTCCCCATTCCCTGCCTCTTCTCTCCCTCCCTCTCCCTCTTCCTCCTCATTTTCTCTAGTTAGGAGTCTCATTTGTTCCTCAATCTTTATTATTTTTGAGGGGAAAGATGTGTTGTAATCTGGTTCTTGGCCACTTGGTAACTTTCCTTACCCCTCCTCCCTTTTGTAACCTAGAATGTTCATACAGTTATGTTGGGAGCTTGCCATATAATGTTGGGATGAATCTTGAGAGGCAAGCAGGCTGTGATTGATGTGGAGCAGTGGAGATGATCAATAAAGCCTATAGTTTGTATCCTGTGTGGAGTTTCTTTGTACATCTTTCCATGGCACCCTCCTTAGGGCTTTGGGTCTAGACATGGGCCTTGACTGTCTTTTTAGCCTTCTCAGTTCTCTTTGGTTGTCCTGAAAGGAGGAATGATTAGAAGACCATTATTAGCAGTACTCTCCACCAAAGGGCGTTTTATGGGGAAACAAATCTACTGCCTGGCTAAGCAATAGTATTTCTCGTTCCAACCTCCACCCTAAAATTGTTCTCTGTCCTACATATTATATCCTACAAATTATATTGCTCCTCCACTCGCTTCATGCAGTTTATTATTTTAATACTTGGAAAGCTATCTGCAAGTTAATCTCAATATATGTATTGCACCTCACAGAGTTGAAGCCTGCACTAATGACAGAAGAGTAAAGAATGAATGCCAACACCCTTGGGGCAATATTTATGAAGAAGTGATGCAACACAGCAGGTCACTTTGCTGTGATGTGCTGTGTGACTGGAAAGGACAGGAATGCTCCATATTTAACACAATTTGGCACATATTCCTGCCTTTTCCCAGGACTGATGCCCAATGTGCTTCCTACTGCCAATGCGGGCACTCTTGCACCAGAGGGCACCCTCCTACACAAAAACAATCCCCCGAGGCATTTACTTCTTTCTATGTGTGCTGCAGAAGAAACAAATTAAGATATTTCACCTTTTCATGCCTGCCCTGGGAAGGCATAGCGTTTTGACACATTCCCAGGTCTACCTGCGAAGGAAAATCATGGAATCTGTCAAAATCCATGGGTTTTGTGTGGGAACACCCATGCGCCACCTATGGAATTCCTCCTTAGGGCAAAGTAACTCAACACAGTGATCCAGAATTATCAACCAATCAGCAAGGTGGCCTTGCACAGCTTGAGAAACCTCATCATGCGGATGAGGCATTCCCTTGTTAAATATGGCCCTTAATAGCAATCTGCCCTCCTAGTTCTTCCATCATCCTGTACACCAGCCAAAGCAAATCTTGTTCTTCCTGAAACAGGCCATGAGCAGTAAGATTGACTTGATGTCCCATCCACTCCCCTTCCAATCGTCCAGTCCTACACCCCTCCTTCACCAGAGAAGACAACAAGCACTCCCCCATTGCAAAGTGATTATGGAAACTACAGAAACTCTAATGTTTTCATAGGAAGAGAGGTTTTTGTTTTGCTAATAACTTTGGCTACATTTGAGGAATTTACTTGAAATGTTCTGGGTGATCTATGAACCGGGGGAAAGAGAAAAAGGGGGTGTCCCAAAATGTATTTTCTCCATATATCATTTCCATAGAAATTTTGAGCAGTGGCAAAAAAAAAAAATGATGAACCTGCTTGACATTGTATTGGCACTTATACCTAGCTTGGTGAAAGGAAATTTTGTCTTTAACAATGGCTGATTCATGTTCAATTCTGTCACCCCCACCCAACCAAGCTGGAAATAATTTAGTACTGGGTTTCCTACACTTAAGAGCTGAGAAAGGAGAGACACCCATTACCGAACTGGGTGAGGAATGGTATGCCCACAACATTTCTTGCAAGGTATTCTCAACCTCCAAGTGATTTACACAAGTCAACTGGATGCATTCCTTAACCATGCGATTGATTCTCTCCACTAACCCATTGGCTCAGGGACAGTACAGAGTAGTTTTAAGGTGAGTTATGTTGAGATGGGATAGGAAATCCACCTTGCACAGCTTGAGAAACCTCATCATGCGGATGAGTCATTCCCTTGTTAAATATGGCCCTTAATATCAATCTGCCCTCCTAGTTCTTCCATCATCCTGTACACCAGCCAAAGCAAATCTTGTTCTTCCTGAAACAGGCCATGAGCTTCATGGGCAAGGTCAATAACAAGGTTTCTCAAGTTCATAGGATGTATGATCTTTTCGTTCCTGTGGACTAAGTTATTATTTTGATTGATGTTGTGCTTCATCTCCCAATACACTTTTATATCACCATCCAAATCATTCTTGCTGGACCACCACCCTTGATAAGCATAAGATTCGATTTTGGTTAGTACTTTGTCCTCAGAACTAGCTACACCCCAATCGCCACTGGTGAGAGCAGGAAGATTGATAGATAAGATCGGATATTCACATGTGTCATATTCTTCCTTTACATCTAAGGGAGCTCTGGACAGAAAATCTGCATCAGTATTTTGATTACATGGGACGTACTCTAGCCTGTAGCAAAAATCTTTCAAACCCAACATCCATCTGGCTATTCTGGGCGTACTTTTGTAAGACCCATTAGTTGATAACATGAATGCCACAGGTTTGTGGTCAGTGCGAATGTCAAACTAGATGCCCCCCAGGTAAAACTTGAAGTGTTTGACCGCCCAAAAACATACCAGGGCTTCCCTCTCCACAGCAGAATAATTGGACTCTGATTTGCTAAGAGCACAAAAATCAAAAGCAACTATGCTCTCTTTGCCATCAATTATTTGAGAGAGATTGGCACCCAGACCTTTGCTGCTGGCATCTGTGGAGAGAATGGTTTTTCTATTATGTTCGAAATTGCACAAAAAAGGAGCTGACAAAATGGCTTTTTTAACATTTTCAAAAGCAAGTTGACTACCTAGCTATTGGAACATTCTAAGGTACAAAAGTGGAAAGGGGTTAGGGAAGGTACCAAGTAGCCAAGAACCAGATTACAACAGTTGGTGCCATTTCTCTGCCAAAGTCTCGTTTCCAGCCGATTTCACTGGTGCTAGTAAGTCATATTTATTATTTCTTACTTTTACTAATTCTTGCCTTCTGTATTTTCAATTTTTCCTAGTTTTACCTTTTCCACGTTAGCTTCTGTTATCGAATCATAGCTCCCTGTGTTTTCATTTACATTTCCTCTTTCACTGCAGCTGCTTTCCTTCTGTATGTAGCTTTCGCCTCACTTGTTTGCTAATGTGGCAGAAACCTTTGCATCACCCCTCTTTTAAATATCTCATTTCCATTCCCTTCCCATCCTTTAATCATTGTTTTTCTGATCATTTCTAGCAATATCTGTAACAAGTCACTCACCTGAATCCCAGATGGTTCAGATTGGGCGACACAGGATCCCTGGATTCCTTCTCCCGGTCTGTGCTCGACACCAGGGTGTAATGCTGTATCTATCACTGGCCCTATGGGGAAAGGGGGTTGGGGTTTGGAAAGACACCATTCTGTGGTTCTCCTCTGCAGTATCTTCACTGACCCTTACTGCTATAGATCTTATGATGCACCCGGTCACAAGCACCCACAAGGTACTGTCTTTCTGATGACTGAGTCTTCTGAACTCTCTCTTGGCTGGAATTTGGAATGTGGTGCGGAGAATGGTACAGTTGAACACTCAAGATTTCCTAACATTGTTCTAAAATAGTTCTCTGATTTGCTGTGTCACAAGCAGAAATTCTCTTGGCAAATTAAATTCTTGAGAACAGCCAGCTTAAAAGCCAGCGGCAAAGCCCCTGAGGAGGGCCCAGGATTAATTGGAGTCTTACAGAGCCCTGTCAGAGTAGGGTAATGAGTGCTTACAAAATTTAGTTCAGGAAAAGGATTTATTCAAGAAGGCTACTGAGCTCAGAGCATATATGTATATATCAATTATAACAAGAGTACCTTAATACTGGATATATATTACTGTTTTCTTTAATCTCTTTTCTTCTTGTCTTTTCAGAATTCTAGATTCAACCAAAAGCTGCTGAGTGCAGTGGGATGCAGTAGTAGCTGGAGCGATGTTCTGGAGAAGAGATGAAGTGGAGCCAGTCACATGATAAAGGTGAGTGAATAGCAGGGAGACCAAGCAAAACTAATGGGCTAAGGCGAGCTATTCATATTTATAGAAACTGCCAGCTGCGATCAGGATAATACTAGAATTTGCTAGTGACTGATTCAATGCGGTCAGGGTCATGGAACGTTCAGAACAGCTCCAGGGCAATCTTTGAGGCTCATTGACAGGACCTTCCAGCAACTTTCATAATGGCAAAACGGCATAAGCAATTAACTTTAATTGAAAACTGGTGCACCTACTGGGTTGTTGGAAGGTTGGAGCCTTCACTAAGTTTTCAGACTTTTGAGAAGGTCAATGATTGTCACTATATTCACCGATTGAAAAGAACACACAGCAACCCATACTTGAGAATAAATATGCCTATCAGGAAGGAGGGTAATTATCACATAGAAAGTCTGGCTGTTGCTTGGACTGTGAAAATATCCCTACATTTTAAGAATTTGCTAGTTTTTAATTGTTGACTACTTGATTTTTAATAGTACCACATAAACCTATAAAAGTGATATTACTCTGGCTATCAATAATTGCACATTTGGGTGCCGATTCCGATCCTGTATTTTTTTTTCCCGTACGACTCTTATCCGTATTTTTTTACGTACGAATCGTACAAGTACCGTACAAACGGTGAAGTACGATTCGTACGTGATAAATACATAAGATTCGCGTCGGGAAAAGTCTTCGAGACGTCCCCGGACAGTTTTACGTACAAATCATAAAACTGAAGGCCGAGCGCGCAAGTACGATCCGTACCGCCCTTCCGAAAACCCAAGCGCATGGAAAATGACCGGTACGGAGCGAACGCAGTACCACTCGTATCCGGGGCAAATTGTGCCCGGGATACGAGTCGTAAAGCCCCTCCCTCCCCCCGCATATGTCAGCACCGTACCCCCGTATGTCAGTACCGTACCCCCATGTCCGCACTGTACCCCAGCCTAGTATGTGTACGCACCGTACCCCACCACCGTGGTCCAGCCCCATACTTGTACGCACCGTACCCCAGCGCCGTACCCCAACACCGTATCCCAGCCCCGTACATGTACGCACCGTACCCCATCACCGTACCCCAGCCCTGTACTTGTACGCACCCTACCCCGGTGCCGTACCCCAGCCCCGTACTCATATGCGCCGTATCCCAGTGCCATACCCCAACACCGTACTCCAGCCCCGTACCTGTATGCACCATACCCCAGCGCCGTACACCAGCCCCGTACTTGTACGCACCGTACCCCAGTGCTGTACCCCAACACCGTACCCCAGCCCCGTACCTGTACGCACCGTACCCCAGCGCCGTACCCCAACAACGTACCCCAGCCCCGTACTTGTACGCACCGTACCCCAGCGCCGTACCCCAGCATCGCGTATGTACGGGCCGTTACAACAACATTGCATATGTGAGGAGCACTGTACAACAACAGCGTATGTAAGCACCTTACATAACGACTCGTACATAACCAGGACACTGTAAAACAGCACAAGGAGGGTCAATTCGACTCGCAAACACCACAAAACACGTCTACATGAGAAAATACATCTAAATGACTGACCTGGCACATCCAAACAGGCAAACAGAGGCCCAAACTCACAACCACCTCTGATAACACACCCACCAAAATTTCAAACCCAGCCACACGCACAAATGGACCAATAAAAAGGGCCCACACACACAAACCATGATCCTTTGCAACAGACCCACTGCTGACAGACACCACACACAAACAACTGCACCCATACACCTTAACTTACACACCTTCACACAACCTCCTTCACACAGACCCCCTCTTCACATTCACACCCACACCGTCACATTCACACCCACACACCCACAACCATCCACACCCACACCCCACACCATGCCCACAGACAAGAATCCAAAGTTCACAAGGGAGGAGCTGGACATCCTTTTCAACGAAGTCAGCAGAGTCGAGCCACAGCTCTTTGGAACATTGGTCAGACAGACCAGCATAGCAGAAAAATCACGCATGTGGCAGAGGATCGTCGATAGGGTGAATGCTGTTGCGCCCATCAGGAGGACCAGGCATGAATGCCAAGCCAGGTGGTACGATCTGCGGAGGGCAGTCAAGCGCAAAATGAATGAGGACTACGCCCAGAGCAACATCACTGGAGGTGGGCTGCCCCGCAGACCGGTACATTACCATCCCTGGGAGGAGAAGGTGATGGCCCTGCTTCCGCCGGTGGGAGTACACAGAGTCGAAGGAGTGGCAGAGCCTGGTGAGTACACAAACAACTTGCGTAACATGGGGGGGAATGGCATCCACACCCCAACTACAACAAATGCACGCAACTACCCCCAAGCCCTCACCGGAAACAACGCTCATGCCACTAACATGTCCATGCCCCATTCACAAAGCAAGGCCATGCCATGTCCCAGGCTACACGAACAACAAACCTAAGACTGGATGTCCGGGATGTTGGTAGGGTGGGGCTTACAAAACACATTGTTCAATTCAGAAGCAGACACCATTGCCCTCAGCCCATATGGCCAGGTACATACCCATGCAAAATGCTCAATGCACAGGGACTGGCTAAGTACTGACAAGGTAGCTGACACTTGGCCATGCTGTAGGCAGCACAAGGCCCTTCTGTGACCACTGTAAACTCAAACACCAACACCACAAGCACAGATATCTAGCACAGGAACTCACACTCACTGTCATGCCAGCATGCACCATGAGGGGACAGACACATCACCTGGGAGACACAATGCCAAATAACACTACACCCAACAGCAGGCCCTGTCACACACACCCCTTACACAAGCACACACCCCCGGGGCAGGCAACGGATTTACCCACTCTCACAATGGACATGTGACACAACAAGATCAATCCATGGCCAAATATGCATCCAAGCCACAAAGCTACATGTCAAACACTCAGGAGAACATATCAATCTGTCCCCTGCAACATAGCCATCCACAAGTGAACATTGAGAGGAATGCTAAGCACATCCAACTACCTGGAGGAACTGTGCCAACTTGAATATGTATGAAACATGGATGTCGCATGAAACAGCATTAACCTTGTCTCTCTCACACACAGGACAACGTCATGGATCTCCCCCCAACACTGGGGGGGAAGAATCACAGTCCCAGGCTCGGCAGGAAGATGATCCCACCGGCAGCGAAGACTCTCAGCACTCCGTGGATGACCCCTACCAACCTGGACCCTCTGGTGCCCAAGCCCCTGCAGCACCTGCTTCAGGTACATCTGTGCCAACCACCACCCCCATTCCTGCCCCATCCCAGGAGACACCCAGGAGCCCTGCCCGCACAGAACAACTGAGCCAGTCTGACCTGAAGGGACAAGGTTCTCCGGGCACCCAGGAGGAGGCAGACAACCCTGCAAATGCCATCCCTCAGGGGTCCCGTAGACCCCATGTGCCCACAACGGCAGGCCAGGCTCGTGTGGGCATCGGTGGTGGGAGTGGAGGCAGGCGGAGGCACGAACCTGACCAGCTAGCTGAGGGAACCGGTATGTCACACATACGCCACGTCTTGGACACATACCGGCATGACACCAGGGGCATCAGCTAGGTAGTGGCGACCATCAACGAGATTAAGAACCAGCAGGCCCAGCAACAAGCACCAAGGACGGATGGAGGCAAGACTGGCTGAGCTCCTGGCAGTGCAAACAGACATAAGCCGTTCACTCCGTCGGATCGCCGACAACATGGGCAACCCTCCCTGTGCCCCCAGGCGAAGACCACCACCAGCCACAGGGAGGGAGGAGGAGGAGGAATCGTCCGACGGAGCGTCACAAACATCGTCAAGGCCTGCATCTGAGGCTCCCCCGAGGAAGGTGGTTCGTCCAAGGAAAAGACCGTGAGAGGCAGCGGACCATCCACATCTCCCAGGTCACCTGGCCTGGCACCCGGCCCTCATGCACAACAGCAGAACCTCATCCAATGACATTCTCTGCCACATGGACTTGCTGGTCACAGTCTGACCAATGATGACCAACACTGTGGTCTGGACTCTGATGACTCCAAATGACAAGGATCCCATCTCACCCTGTGAACTTTGGATTCCATGCACACTGTATAGCACCTATTTGTCCACACTAAACACGCCCCCCACCGAGAATAGATCTTAATTTCTTCAATTTGATGTTGCATTCATTTTGCATGAGTACACAACCTACGTGTGGGGAAATGTGAAACTATGCCTGAGTGTTGAACTAACTTGAGCCATCCATACCCTGGAATCTGAGTCTGGTACAGGACACACATGGGTCACAATGTATCATACAATACAGACATGGAGCACAATACACACCTGTGATGGCCTCAAGCTGCTGAGGGGGGGCTTACAATACTGTGCGGACAGACCAATTGGGAAGAGTATCATGAAGGCGTAGAGGTCATGGCTCATGTGGATGTTGCCGGGGAGGGAGTAGCAGGTATGTCTTGCCACGTGGGAGACTTATGTCCTGCATGCTGGAGTACGGTGGATGTGAAGAATGGTGGCCAGGCCAAGGTTGGATGCATGCAGTTGGCACAACGGGGTCTCGGATGACAGACGGCCAAGGTTGGTTTGGGGTCTGGGGTTGTGGCCTGCCTCCTGAGTGTGCGTGAGGAGTCTGAAGGTCATCCTGCAGCAGACAGTGATCCATTGCAGCTATCTCTGGTGGACGGTGATGTGGCTGGGGCGCGGGATGTTGAAGCTGAGGTGTGCAGATGCAGACTGGATGTGGACAAGTTTCCTGGGAGTTTGGATGTACTTGCTCTGTAGAGGGTGGGACAGTTGTTGACACGGCTGTTGTTGTGGACCTGGGGGATGGTCTGTCTTTCCTTGGAGTGGATCTATCTGTGGATCATGTGCATCATGCAGAGGCTGTTGCAGCATGATGTACAGATGCTGGTGATTTGCATGGCAAATGTGAGCGTCTAATCCATGATGCACACCATCTTGTGTGCGTGGCCACTGGGTGCTTGTGCAGGGCCCTGGCGGGTGGGACACAAGGAGGTGACCCAGCTGCGAGGGGACAATCCTCAGATGATTGCCTCAGTCCTGTACAAGTCCAGCCTCAGGTGGCTGATGTTCAGCCATTAATCAATGGACCTCATGCCTCCTTCAATGTTGTAACTGGCAATAGCTGCGTCTTTGGTGAGGGTGAGGAGCACCTGGCTGTCAATGGCATACGAGGTGATGATGAGGTTCTGTGTGCATTTGATGGTGGAGAGTGGGGTCCTGGACACATTGAAGATTGACACGCTGAGAGATGACCCCTAGGCCATGTGCCAGATGACGCCACTATACTACATGCTGAAGGCTTGAGTCCCACTCCCATGGCCTTGCTGGTGTATGGAGCCGGTGGGGAGTAGGAGGGACATGACCTGGTGGGTGTGACAGGGCCTGGAAGGCGGGGCAGCGCTGTGTAGGCAGTTGGAGTAGCACACTCAGCATGCAAATGTGTCATGTGTGCGCTTAGGGTATGCCTGAGAGCAGGCAGTTGATTGTTGGATGGACATTGCTTGGAGGGTGGCTGCAACATCAGACTGTAGTGTGATGTGGGTCATGCAAGGACATGATGGTCGTGCAATGCGCACGTTGCATGCGCTGACGGTCCTGTCTTTGGCACCGCGTGGCCGCAACAGTGGCACAGACAAGCTGATGACAGACAAATTAATGGGTGGAGGGAGGAAGGGAGGAGCATCTTTGAGGCGTGTGTGTTGCCGAATCCGGGAACTTCATGGGCCCTTGCTGCAGGGGCCGCAGCAGCAGTTGGCATGTGATGGAAACTATGCCAAAAGTTGCACACGAAGACAAGGATGTCAGAAAGGACAACTGCAACAGGCGCATGTAAAGGAAGGGGTGTCCGGTTACCCATGGCACACCCAGAGTAAATGGATTCACAATCACAAAAGATGACTGACACATGATCATGAAACTGAAGGCCGAGCAGCGCACAGGAGACACACCTTCAGCAGGTGTTGACAGCCCGTTGGGGGGACCAACATGCCCAAATACATGCACAAACATGGACTTCATGCACAATACAGATTCGAATCCATGAAGAACTGCATGCATGTTGCTAAACTACACATAGACTGATATGCACTATCTTGTACAACTATGCCAGAGATGGCGCATGCAAAGTGGCAAGAGACCTGCATTGACAGAGATGAGGCACCTTGGAGGGTGAGGAACACCTTTATTACTCAGGCTCACACTAAGGGAAATGCATCAATATGAACAGACTCACAGGTAATTTGCCTGAACATGTGGGACCTACACTGGACAACCCCTTCACAACACAGATGTAAATCCAAATGAACTGGCACACAAGTGAAGGGGGTGAGCCAAATACCCCCTGCTGCACACGGAGAGGCTGCAATTCCCCATTGAGCCTCTTATGGGAATGTCCCATACTATGTCCACCTGTAGCATCCCGTATGTGTCTGAGGGAAGTTTAACATACATTGATGCCTTCATCAGAATCCACATACCATTACAGATGACTGTCACAAAGGGTGACTATCAATTCCTGGGAGTCATGCTACATGTCATGTGCCCCATAGTGAGTCAACATGTATGCATGGTAACACAACAAGCACAGGAGCAGTCCCCACACATTCCAAACACGTACCACCCCAAAATGCCTTGCTGCAATCCTTACCCAATATGTATTTTCAACATGTCCGTGCATGGAACGCTGATTCAGCATACGTTGCAATACTCATGAGGAATAGCAGGAGGCCAACGATGACACGAGCAGACAACATGCGCAAGACCCTGGGGATGACAGACACACAAGAAGTCTTTGAAAAATTGTTATCCGCATACATGGTCATTTACTCTACATGAATAATGTTGTCACCATGCAAAATAAAAATGTAGTGTCTCAGCTAAGATGTGTGGAATGACATCATCACTCGAGTGCCACATGAGAACACACCTCTAAGTCACTTAGCATACAGTCAGCTGGACACACACATTGCAACACCTGCCACACAAGGTTCCAAGCGTGAACACTCAGACCCAGTGACTCACCATCATGAGAAGAAGTTGCGTATGAGCTGACTCCGGATGTCCTCCTCCTCCTCCTCCTCCTCCTCCTCACTTGCCTCGTGACCAAGCCCTTCATCCACCACGGGTGGATGTTTCTGCTCATCCTGATCCAGGATGAGTGGCACTGCCTTCTCCACTGCCATGTTGTGCAGCATGCAGCACACGAGGAAGATTTTGCAGACCTTCGCCGGTGCATATGGGAGGGACCGGCCTGTCTTGTGAAGGCACCGGAATCTGCTCTTCTGGAGCCCAAACGTCCTCTCAATCACTCGCCTGGTCTGCCCGTGTGCATCGTTGTACGGGTGATCTGCAGCTGTTCTTGGGTTGCGGAGAGGCGTCATCAGCCATGGCATGTTGGGATAGCCAGAGTCCCCTACATGGAAACATCACGTAAAGAAGTGGGTCAGCAGATGCCGTAAGATCCAAAGATAGCGCTAATCACAGGACAAACAGAGTATACCCACCAACAAGACATGCTCGTTCGTTGTGCAGCCGCAGCATCATTTGTGGCACCCTGCTATGCCTCATGATGTAGGCATCGTGTGCTGACCCTGGAAAACATGCACAGACATGGGAAATCAGCATGTTAGCAAGACACACCATAAGGGCATTAATGGAGTGGTACTGTTTACGGTTGCGATAGGTTACCTCCTGTTCCTGTGGTGGTACCAAAGCCACATGTGTCCCATCAATGGACCCAATTACATGGGGCATCCCTCCCAGGGCATAGAAATCACCCTTGACACCTGTCAACTGCTAAGGAGTCGGAAAATGGATGAATTCATCCAGGTGCTTCAACATGGCTTCTAAAACATCACGCAGGACACGGCTGAACATCGTCTGAGACATGCCACCAACATCAGCTATGGCGAATTGAAACGTACCAGTGGCAAAAAAATTTAGGGCTGCCATCACCTTCATCTTGGGGGTCAGCGCAGTAGGATACCTGTGTCGCGGTTGGAGGTGTGGTGCGAGCTTGGTGGTCAAGTCCTCAATCAACTGTTGAGAGAATCGGTAACGTCTTATGCAGTCACATTCCCTCATGGCACCCAAGTCTGGCATTGGTCGGGGGAGAGGCGGTGCCCTGCAGAAAATTGGAATGAATAACGAAGAGTGAGGACATAACAACATCAATGTCAATGAACTGAGCACATGCTCAACTGCTAATACACATCTGCTAAATACAGAGTCTGGACTGTGCAATACATCCAGGACACGTATGCCAGCCAGGTGATACTCCTACGAAAAGACAGCTACACCCGTTGACTGGCAAGTCTACATGACATGCCCTGAAATGAGCTGTGGGCCAGTGTAAGTGAACAGCCAGAGACATCACACGAGTGACATACTTCCACATATCTGCATTTGAAGGATGTCATCTCATACAGACAGCTGACGGTTAGCTAGACGCACAGGTCACATGGAAGGTCGAATGTACAGATCACACACATTGCGATGAAGGGATACACGTGAAAACTGAAAACACAGACATTGAGACAACGCAGATATGTCCTCATGTCGAAATACCACATTTGATGCATACAGACACATGTTACGTGGGATTCCACATGTGGCATGGTGTGCGTAGATGTGTGCCATGCCCATCTGCACACTGTCACATGTTGGATGCAGCAACAGCAGATGCAGTTGGCGGGACACCAACAGCCAGCTCATGGGAACACATGACACACACATGACATAGTCACATCGTGGCACGCTGGTCGTTAAATGTCAGTTATCAATGTCCCTGTCCCTGGCATCAGGGGACGTTTGCGGGTGTTGGTAACTGTGCCATACCAGTGATGCTGTGCTTTACACATTTGTACTACATGCACACATGTGCAAAGTGTGAAGAGGAAGTGTGCCACATAGTGCCCCATCACACATGACATGTGTACACAGGTCATCACACATCTATTGTGCTTAAACATGACGAGACATGTGCAATATCACTGCCTGACACACCTAGGCCCTGCACATGAAGGACTGCAATGACAATGACTTGATGTACATCCATGGGCGAGTCTGACACCTCCATTGATTACGTGTGCACACTCTATCACCAGTGTAAGCGTGTGAAACGCACCGTATACACGCTCTGAGGGCATGTGTACGGTCTGTATCACTATAGTAGTGGTGCTGTAGGAGCACGCGTGTTACGGGACGTACACACATACGTGTACTGCCTTAGTACACGTACATGTACAACTAGTGCATACACGTACGTGTACACGTATGTGTAGGCAGTACACGTATGTGTAGGCACTAGTTGTACACGTGCGTGTACTACCTCAGTACACGTAAGTGTACAAGTAGTGCCCACACATACGTGTACTGAGGTAGTACACGTATGTGTACTACCAGTGCCTACACGTACGTGTACTGAGGTAGTACACATACATGTACAACTAGTGCCTACACGTACGTGTACACGTACGTGTAGGCACTAGTTGTACACGTACGCGTACTCCCAGTGCCTACGCGTACGTGTGAAACGCACCGTACCTGTGTGGGGAATTGAAAATTACATAGGGGACACATAAGGGACAAGTTTTAGGCCCTAAATGCATGCTGGAGGTGTCATGGATACCGAGTTTTCTGTTCAAATTTTTCCATCAGATGGCCTTGAAAACTCAGTTGGCCACAATATACAATGTTGCAAAGTGGTTGTTGACTTGACATGATGCTGCTAATTTGAACCATGCAAATGCTGTCACTGGTGTATGTTTAAAGGGATTGGAGGAAACGTAGGATGCAAATGAGTCTGACCAATCACTCTGTACTCCTGTAAATGAAAGATCCCAGCAAGGCAGATATAAGTCAGGCAGAACCCATGAGAGGGTTCTTGCCTGCACAACCTTTCAGTCGACACCACTGCTGCTGTCTATGCTTCCTCTAGCACCATGTCAAGGTCTGTGGAGAGGGCCCAGCCTTTCAACCATGAGGAGAATGAGGCATTGCTTGATGTCATCCTCCCAGAGTACCCCAGCCTGTATGGGAGACCAGGGGAGCAGGTGAGTGCTGACTCCACTACCTTTGACTGTGCACCTTTTTTGTGATTGTCACTTCTGGCATTGTGTCCAGGTGTGACAGACATGCAATGTTGTTTAGTGTGGGTCCCGGGTGGGGAATGGCTTATGTCTCTCATGCAGAGCATGATGTAGTTCATGTGTGCACTCCTCACTTGCATTGTGCTTACTGTGACATTCACTGCATAGTGCATGGCACATTCAGCCTGGCTAATCATTTGGGCCATTTTTGTTCTATAGTCCTGAGGTGATTCAGTGGTCCCCCCCGGTGTGACAGGTGACTGTACCCACAGATGTGTGTGAGTTGGGTGGAGCTGTGGTGAGAGTGTCCAAATGATGTGTACGCCCCCTGATCATTGATGTGTGTGAATGTTCCTTGTCATGTGGGTCAGTGTCTATGTGGAGTGTTGTACCACAGCTGCATGGAGGAGGCAACAACTCTACCCATCTAATGTGAGAAGTAAGCCGTGCTGTGTGTCTGACTTGCTGAGCTAGCCCCACACCTGTGACACCCCACAGGCAAGTGGCACATGTGCAGAGTGAGGTTTGTATCCGCTGTTGCCAATGGCAGGTGATTGATCTGTGCCTGTGTGTGTCTGTGCTGAGGTTGCGTCAGTGGCCTGGGGCATGTGACTGCTTTGAGGTGCTGTCCATCAGCCTGGTGTAGCTTGTGATGCACAGTGTGTGCCATGATCAGGGAGAGTGTCGCACCCCTCATGCCACCTGTGTACTTTCAATGCCATGTAGTGCATTGGGGCTTCCACAGAGGCTAATGTACCTATGACAAAGGTGCTATTCGTTGCCAGCATACTATGCCCTGTTCAACATATCAAAGATGTTCAAATGTGTGTCTCTGTGACATGGAGCAGGTGTAGTGATGTTGTCTCACTTTGTCATCCTCACAGGTAACTGCCTACGAGAAGGGGAAGATATGGAAGCGGGCCATCAGGGCCGTGATATCGGTGGAGGGTCTCAGTCGGCGCCTAGCCCAAGTGAGAAAACACTGGCAGGACATCCGGTGCTGGACCCGGAGGATCACCCGGGTCTAGCTGAAGGACTCACCTACACGCCCCCACGGCGGGCGCTGACGCATGACCCACCAGATGAAGCGTGTCCTGGCGGTGGTCTTCCCTGACATGGATAGGCAGTTACAGGAGGGACAGCAGCAAGGAGGGGGTAGGTACATGTGTGTTTGTTGTGTGTCACCAGCTTTTGGAAGTGCTCATTTGCCTGGATACACTGCCAGGGTTTATATGTGCAGTGCATATCCTGTTCCCCCAAGTCAACCGGTGCTGTTCTTCCTCCCTTCCCCTCCTTAACATGTGTTCCCTGGTCTGTGTGTAATCACTATTGCACTTGGTCATCTAGGCTGCCAGTTAATCAAAGTGCACACTGCTTTCTGCATCATGTGTGGGGGTGGTCTGTGACATGTGTTGGTACCTTGCCTGTGCCCTGTCCTGTTCAGTCATTTGGGGGTACATATTTGTTGGCACTGATGCTGAGTCTCAACATAGGAGTGTGAGGTTTCAATTGAACAGACTTGCAGCATGCATGACCGATGTTGTGACCTCAGACATGATGTGCATGAGTGGGAGATATGCATAGTGGCGGGACGGTTGCTCATGTTACAGTCAGATCATTCCAGGACCATGGAGCAGTGTGCCCACTACAGTCCCCTGAGACACTCTTGCCTCGGAATTATGTGTGTCATCCAACACTGTGCCCATTCTCTGTGTGTTCATCATAGGTTGGCCTCTGTGGCATTGTTCCCTGGCCTCATTTGTATTTATGTAAAGTGTGCTACATGTGTCCACTGTACAGGGTGACCCCATTTGGCTTGTGCATCCTCACACTGGGCAGTTTCTGTGTGTCTATGTACAACTATATGTTGATGGTTGATTGTCACAAATATGTGTTGGCAGCCTCACAAGGTGATGTGGAGTACATTTAGGAATTCTTGATGCACATTTTAGTAAACCCAGATTAAGAGGTGTAACTTCTTGATCTGTCTCAATCACATTGTCTCACGTATGGGGGGTGTGTGCGGGCAAGGCCTACATGTCCAAACCTCATGTCTCCTTGCCAGGTCTGACCTGTGTGTGATAATTGTCTGGACAGACACTCAACATGCAGTGACCAAGTCATGTTGTGCAGGGTTTAATGTTTGTGCTTTGCAGCATGTGTCAAAAGTTAAAATACATGGTTCCTGCTCATCCATTTTTGGCACCAGTGTGTGATCCAGATGCTACATAGTTTGGTCTTTGTGTGCTGACATCTGTGTGGACATTCTTGGTTCCCATGAGGGTGTCTCCTCAGTGCAGGTGCTCCTTATTCCGACACAATTGCAGGCCCATTAGCTTGTGCATTGTCCTGTGTTTGGACATGTGTGCCACTCCACATGACAGGCAGTGGGATAGATGTGTTGCCAACTGTGTCATCGTGGTACGGATGGCCATGTGACAGGTGGCATGATTCAAGTTGTTAGTCAAGAAGTATTGTACCTTGGCACTCACTACCCTTGTCAACATGTCTCAATTTTTTCAATGCTTGACTTTTATGTTTTGTTGTGAAGGACAATAATGTGCCTGCATGACAGATGTCTTCCAAGGAAGTGCACAAGAAACCACCTTTACACTTTCCGGGGACACGCTGGCACATTTTAAAGAAAGGCACCGTTCGAATAACACTTGTTTTCAGATTATACATATACATGTTCCCACAGTGTGGTTGCATTTGGCTAAGTCCTTGGCTGTTGCTGATACCAACTTACGTGTGTCAAGTAATCCAGACCGCCGTGGTGCCATGTATATGTACTTACTGAAACCCCATTTCTTCCTAACAGTGGCTTATTTGAATAAGGCTGGCAGCTCATACAATGGCTGTGTAAATGTAGTTTTGTGTGCACCTCATTGTGTGACTTCCTTTATACAGGCACATGTGTGTTCTGTTCACAAAGTGGCACATTCACACATTCTAAACATGTAGATTGTGTAAAGTGTTGTGATTCCCAAGGGATCACAATGTATTTCGTTTGGGTTTCCAAAGTACTCACAGGTCTCTGAGTGTGGGGACACCTTCAGCATTGAGGTCTGTTATTTGGCCTTGGGTGCACCAATACTGTTTCGTTCACAGTGAACAAGAGGTGGCATGCCTTCATAGTCTTGCTGTGCTCCACTGTTCCCAGACACTAGCTTCTCAGTATAATTCGATATCAAGTTATTTGCTGTTGTGTCCTAATTTTCCTTGTTTCCAAGTGGCATGGTGGGTCAACCAACTGGGGAGTGCAGGGCTTACATATGTGTGGAGTATTCTAGATGTTACTCATGATGCGTTTCCTGATATGCACTGTGACATATTTTGTTTGGACTCAGGTGTCAGATGTATACAGGTGACTGATTATTTTCTGCATCTTCACCTTGCCCACAGCATCATCGGAGGACACCGAAGGAGACACCTGCACGGACCTGGAGGAGGGATCCAGCACCGGTGCCACCACTGCTGGCGAGTCTGTGGGAGCAAGTGGCACGGAGGGCGAGGGGAGTCAGGCGGAGGACCTGTCTGGTGGCGACACCGACTACGACGCTGACGGGTCCGAGGCTAAACTCCTCGAGGGGGGGGAGGCTGCTACAACACCTGGCAGCAGCACAACATCTGTCACCGCCTCCTCCATTCCCATCACCGCCCTCCCAGTTGCTCCGGTCCCTTCTGTCCGTGCAGGGCACCACCATGTCTCCTTTGTGCCAGGCACCGCACCCCCTGCCCCTGTCCTCCCTGCTGCCCTCACTGCAGAGTCTGTGGACATTCAGTGGCAGTTGCAGGTTGGCCAGACATCGATGCTGAATGTCCTCCATGGCGACACCAGACTTCTGACACAGATGGTGTCGTTCATGGAGGGCATGTCAGCAGCGATGTCTGACCAACGGATGTTGCTGAGGTCCATGGACTCTTCACTGACGGTAGCAGTGAGTCTCCTGCAGCGCTTCATCCCCCCTCCCTACCCCTGCACCATCCACACTTCCCACTCCCATGCCTGTCCCATGCACACCCAGACATTCCCAAGCACGCACCCCACCAGACACAGCCAGCACACCAACACGTAAGGGAAAACGCACACCTCCTGCCACGCACACTCAGGGGGATAAAGGCACACCCACTGGGTCTGGGGCACACAGGCATACACGCAGCCACAGTCTGAATCCGCATGCCTCACTACCCAGTCCCTCCAAAGGCACTCCCCTCGGCTCCCCTGCCACACAGTCTGACAAGGAGAGCTACTTGGCTGTGCTGGGCCTCAGCCCCACTGGGTCACCAGCTTGCAAACGGGAAAGGCACTCCACGGGTAGGGAAGTTGAGTCCCCCCTGTCCACCCCCTCCCCCAGTAGCGCTGCACCCCATCCCTCCACCCCCCTCCTCCTTTGTGCCTGTGGTTTCTTCGGGTGCAGGGGATACTCTGGATGCCCTGGCAGAAGTGTGCAGCACCGAGCTCACCTCCACCTTTGGCGATGCCCCACCCCCTGTGGTGGAGGCGTCTGTCCCTGCACCCACCAGGGTCCTTCCCCACATGAGGCCCCCCCCCAGTCGACATACCTGAGGGTTCAAGTGTGCAGGCAAGCTAGGGGAGACGCATGGCCATGTCCCCCCCCCAAGGACTTCTGATCTGGACTGGCCATTGGCCTTTGTAAATAGTGTCCTTTAATAATTTTTCATTTAATGCTGAATAAAGCATTTTCTTTTTACATTGAACACTATTGCATTTCAGGTATTGATGGTGGTGCTGATGCTCCAGGAGTTGGGGTTGTGGTAATGTGTTAGGTTTCAGGGAAATGTTGTAGTCTGATGCTCATGGGGTGGACCATGGTATCTGCGTGCCATCACAAGGTCTCTGCAAAGAATATTTGGTCGTGTGTGCTATTTGTGTTTGGAGACATTGTCCCAAGGAGTGTTCCTTCCTATGTGGCACCTGACATCTTCCCTGCAGGGAGTTGCACAATTGTTGTGCTGACCTGTGTCTACATTTCCTTTGTTGGTGACGGATCCCTTCAACTATGGCCATGCTTGCTCAGCAATGTCTCCGGCTGCATCGTCTGTGCCATCCTTGCTAGTCACTGTACTTGTGTATTGAGTATGTTGCCATGCCTTCATGGAGAAATTGTCCCTTTTCCGCACTATGCATGTGTGTAATCCCAGCCTAGCACACATATGGTACTTGTTCTGCAGGGTATTTGGGCACCTGACTCACAATTGTGGGCATTGTATCTGTGGGAACTCCACCCTATTCCTTCCATGAGAGACAACATCTTGGTGGCTGTCCCAGCACCTCTACATTCCTATCAGTCCTGGGATGTGCGTGACAGTGTGTGTTCCCTTTGGCTCTCTTAGTTTAGTAGGCATTGACATGACTATACAGTCTTGTGGCATGATCTCTGTTAGAAAAGGTAGATGGACCGGGAGGGTCGGCCGGGGTCAGGAGGAGAGGCCTCCGGGGAGAGCCGTCTCCAGCGATCGTACAGACAAGTAACTTCCCCCCCACAGACAGATATCACACACGGATAAGGTTCAGTGTTCTTTATAAGCACTTATTTAAGGTACGGTTAAATGGTACAAGGAGGTCTGGACTCAGGGGTCCCCTCGATTAGAGTCTCGCAAGGTAGGGAAGGGGGTAGCGGGACAGTCTATTTACCAATCAGGTAGTTCGGATGAGATGATGATGAGCTCACAATCCTCGAGCTTGGCGGTTTAGGTGGTATGGACCGCGGCAGCGCCAGCAGGTCCCGGTGTGGATGGTCGATACAACGGGCCGCGGCAGCGCCAGCAGGTCCCCGGAAGATATACGGTCCGCGGCAGCGCCAGCAGGTCCCGGTGAGGATGGTCGTTACAACGGGCCGCGGCAGCGCCAGCAGGTCCCAGGAAGATGACTGTTGCAGAAGGCCGCGGCAGCGCCAGCAGGTCCCGGTGAGGATGGTCGTTACAACGGGCCGCGGCAGCGCCAGCAGGTCCCAGGAAGATGAAGGTTGCAGAAGGCCGCGGCAGCACCAGCAGGCAGGACGATGGTTCACAAGAGCGGGCTACGGCAGCGCCAGTAGACTGTCAGGGTTGAGTTCACTCGGTGTCTCTCGACTCCAGGATACAACTGCCTTCCTGCTCCGGAGCTGCCTCAGTTATAGGGCTGGTGCCCTTTGATGTCCGGACCCTCGCACTTGGAGGTCGGAGGGTCCGGGATGAAGGTGTCCAGACACCCAGCAGGGGGTGGAGCCAGTGCCTGGGGGAGCTGGGGGCGATCGGCACCTGGCGGGGGAGAGCCCTTGACACTTCGTTCTCCCATTGACCTGCCAAGTGGTCCGCTCACCTCCTGGGTGGATGGTGGTGCCGGGATGTCGGGGCCGGCCAGGCCCGGGGTTAGGGTCGAGGGGAGGCCATGCGGCCGCGTGGTGCAGGGCCCAAGATGGCGGCTTGACCCGGCCGAGAAAGCCGGTGGGGCTGGACCCCGTGATGAGTAGGGGTCCGAGGGCAGAGGGTCCGTCGGGAGACGGAGTACAGGTGCTTGTTGCGGGGATATGCCAGGTGGGCCGGAGTTCGGGCCCTGTCGAGCGGGGAGGGAGCAAGACGTCTGTGAGGCCTGTCCAACATGCGTCCCCCCCAGCTGAAGGCGGGGAGAGTCACCCATCTCCTTGGGGACTCTCTTCGTCGAGGCGGAAAAAGCGGGACAGGCCATCTGCGTTGGCGTGGTCTTGGCCTGGTCGGTGCTCCACGGTGAAGTCCATTCCCTGCAGGGAAATGGACCAGCGCAAGAGTTTTGGGTTCTCCCCCCGCATCTGCATCAGCCATTGCAGGGGTCGATGGTCGGTTTGTACCCGGAAGTGGGTACCGAAGAGATAGGGTCGGAGCTTTTTGAGGGCCCACACTACTGCAAATGCCTCCCTCTCGATGGTGCTCCAACGCTGTTCTCGGGCCAGGAGACGTCGGCTGATGAAGGCCACCGGCTGGTCATGACCTTCGGGGTTCAACTGAGAGAGGACGGCCCCGATGCCGTGGTCGGAGGCGTCGGTCTGCACCACAAATTCCCGACTGTAATCGGGGGCCTGGAGCACCGGGGCGGTGCACAGGGCGGCCTTCAGCTCCTCGAAGGCCGCTTGACAATCAGGAGTCCAGTTGACCCGCTTCGGCTGGTTCTTGGATGTGAGACCCGTGAGGGGCCCCACGATGCTGCCGTAGTCCTTCACGAACCGCCGGTAGTAGCCGGTGAGCCCCAAGAAGGCTCGGACCTCGGTCTGGGTGACGGGGGGCTGCCAGGACTGGATGGCAGCAATCTTAAGTTGGAGTGGGGCCACCAGCCCGCTCCCCACTTGGTGCCCAAGGTAGGTTACAGACCCTTGGCCAATCTGGCACTTGCCGGCCTTAATGGTGAGGCCGGCCCGCTGGAGGGTTTGTAGGACCTCTTGGAGGTGACGGAGGTGGTCGGTCCAGTGGCGGCTGTATACAGCGATATCGTCCAGGTAGGCAGCGCTGAAGTCTTCAAGCCCTGCCAGGACCTGGTTCACAAGGCGTTGGAACGTGGCGGGGGCATTCTTCATGCCAAAGGGCATGACCTTAAATTGATAGTGGCCATCGGGGGTAGAGAAGGCTGACCGTTCCTGAGCCCTGGGTGTGAGGCCGATCTGCCAGTAGCCCGCCGTTAGGTCGAAGATACTAAGGTAGCGGGCGGCCCCCAGCCGGTCGATCAGCTCGTCTGCTCGGGGGATGGGATGAGCGTCGGTCCGGGTGACAGCGTTCAAGCCCCGGTAGTCGACGCAGAATCTCAGTTCAGGGGCGGAGCCGGGGGCAGCGGCCTTGGGAACTAATACGACCGGACTGGCCCAGGGACTGTCCGAGGGCTCGATGACCCCGATCGTGAGCATCTTGGCCACTTCCTCCTGTATGCAGGCCCGTACCCGATCTGGTACGCGGTAGGCCCGGTGCCGGACAGGGGGACTGTCCCCGGTGTCTACGTCGTGCAAACACCAGGGGGTGACCCCGGGGGTGAGGGAGAACAGGGCAGCGAACTGCAGCAGGAGGTTCCGGCAGTCCTGGCGTTGCTCCGAAGTGAGGGCGTCAGAGAGCCGGACCCCGTCCACGGAGCCGTCCTTCTCCTGAGTCTTCAGGAGATCCGGGAGGGGCTCGGAGTCTTCTTCGGTGCCACTGTCTGTAGCCATCAAGAGGCTTAGTTCGGAACGCACAAAGTGCGGTTTGAGCCGGTTGGTGTGGAGGACCCGAAGGGGGTTCCGGGAGGACCCCATGTCGATGAGGTAAGTGACGGGGCTTTTGCGCTCGACCACTTTGAAGGGCCCCGTCCACTTATCTTGCAGGGCACATGGTTCGGTGGGGGACATCACCCATACTTGCTGCCCAGGCTCGAATTCAACGGAGGAGGCATTGTGATCATACAACCTCTTCATGTCCTCCTGGCTGGCCTCGAGGTTCGCCTTGGCCATCTCCCTGAAGCGCCGGGTCTGGTTTCGTAAGGCCAGGATGTATTTGAAGACGTCTGGAGGGGTCGTTAGGGGGGCCATCTCCCAACCTTCCTTGACTAGGCTGAGGGGCCCTCGCACAGGGTGTCCGTATAGGAGTTCAAAGGGGCTAAAACCGAGGGACTTCTGGGGAACTTCCCGGTAGGCGAAGAGGAGGCACGGGAGCAGTACATCCCACTGGCGACGGAGAGGTTCTTCCAATCCCCCAATCATCCCTTTGAGAGTGCGGTTAAACCGCTCCACTAGTCCGTTCCCTTGGGGGTGATAGGGGGTCGTGAATCTGTAGGTGACCCCGCATTGTTGCCAGAGGGACTTCATGTATTTTGATATGAAATTCGTGCCTCGGTCGCTGACGACTTCCCGGGGGAAGCCTACCCGGGAGAAGATCCCCATCAGGGCCCGGCCAACCACTGGAGCGGTCACTGTCCGTAGGGGCACCGCCTCGGGGTAGCGGGTGGCATGGTCCACTAGTACCAAGATGAACCGGTGTCCTTGTGCCGTGCGGGGGTCCAGAGGTCCCACAATGTCTATCCCCACCCTCTCGAACGGGGTGGTGACCACCGGGAAGGGTTGTAGAGGGGCCTTCAGCTTCCGGCCACTCTTCCCGCTGGCTTGGCATGTGGGGCACGATCGGCAGTGGTTCAGGACGTCATTCCTCATTTTCGGCCAAAAAAAATGGGTCACCAGGCGACTGTACGTTTTGTACTCACTAAACAGAGAGACGCTCCACAAACTTAAATCCTCACAGTTAAATATGATAGTGAAAGGCACAATACTATCCCTATTATCACATAAACCTAGAGTATAGTTTAGAAGGAAAAAACATTATTCTTAAAATACTGCCCTCACACACTTTGCAGTGTCATGCTTCATCATTGGGCCGCGTCGAACGCCCCCGTGCAGACCAACACAGTGGGCGGAGCGCAATGTTTTTTGTAAGATGAAGAATACAGAACAAGGACAATATTCCCTAAAGGAGGGACCACAAAAGTGCAGACATAAATATTAAAACTGTCTAGGAGGGGACTTATTATTTTGGTAATAGCAGCAGGGATTTAGGGGCTTTTACCTCCCCTAATAAAATCCCGACCAGTTACTTTTAACCCTGCCAGGGGGTGACAGGAATAAAAATTAAATAAGTCCCCTCCTAGACAGTTTTAATATTTATGTCTGCACTTTTGTGGTCCCTCCTTTAGGGAATATTGTCCTTGTTCTGTTTTCTTTAGACACTATTTGTTCTATTTTGTCAAACCCCTTTTCTGTTCCGTTTCCTCACCACTTTATTCTTCATCTTACAAAAAACATTGCGCTCCGCCCACTGTGTTGGTCTGCACGGGGGCGTTCGACGCGGCCCAATGATGAAGCATGACACTGCAAAGTGTGTGAGGGCAGTATTTTAAGAATAATGTTTTTTCCTTCTAAACTATACTCTAGGTTTATGTGATAATAGGGATAGTATTGTGCCTTTCACTATCATATTTAACTGTGAGGATTTAAGTTTGTGGAGCGTCTCTCTGTTTAGTGAGTATTAAACGTTAGCTAGGGGAGTCAGAGAAGGCTCAATTTTTCCCTTATTTCTCTCTTTTGTGATATTATTATGACTGTACGTTTTGTCCTGGCCCAGGTGTCCAGCCAGGGGGACATCGTGGGCTAGGTTGAGCAGAAAGTCTCGGAAGCGGAGCGGTACCACCAGAACTCGACCGGCCCCCAGCTCGGCGATTCTTTGCTCGCTGTAGAGCAGGTCGTTATCCCAGTAGACCCAGTGGGTTCCGGTGGTGTCCCCGGCGGTTTGGGTGCTGGCTTGTTGGCGGAGTCCCTCGAGGGAGGGACAGGTCTTTTGTTCCTGGCGGAACTGTTCTTGGGTGGGCCCCCCTTCTTGCCGCCACTGAGCCAGATCCGGAAGTTCCTGGTGTTGCGCGTCTTCTTCGGTAGTCGGGTCCGGGAGGTCGGACTCGCCGTTGTCCTCTACGGGGGCAACCGGGGGCGGAGGTGCTGGCCATTCGGTTTCTTCTGATCGGGGGGCGGCACGGGCGGCCATGGATCGGGTGGTTATGCAGGCCCAGTCCGGGAGGCCCAGCATCCCCAAGTGCTCTCTTCTCTCGACGGGGGCCCACGGGGAACTCTCGAGGTCATTCCCCAGGAGGCAGTCCACGGGGGCATCGTCCCGGACCGTCACCTTCAGTAGGCCGGAGACCCCTCCCCATTCAAACGGGACGCAGGCCATCTTACACATGCTCTCAGAGTTATCTGCCGAGCGGACGGGGCAGAGAATGTTCGGCAGGATCTGCTCGGGCTTCACCAGGTGACAGCGGACGGCCGTCACGCTGGCGCCGGTGTCACGCAAGGCCTCGGCTCTCTGTCCATTAATGGTCACCCACTGACCGTATTTTCTGGTGTTGGCGGGTAGGGGAGCCCGCGGAACCATGTCCCTTCCCCCTAAGCATGCCAGGACCATGGCGGCCGGTTCCCACCCTTGCTGGTCCGGCTCATACTCCTCGGGTCCCTCCGATGATTGCTCTTCCCCCAGGGCAGCGGCAGCTACCTGGCGGGGCTTGGGTGGTTGGTTTAGCGGGCAGTTCGGATCGTTGGCGTAGTGGCCTAGTCGCTGGCACCGGTGGCACGTGACGTTGGCTCGGTACCCAGGCCGCAACGGGGGGTTGCCCCGGCCGGCCGGAGGTGGGGTGCTGGCCACGGGTGTTGCTGGTAAGGCGTCTCTCCCTCGCCCCTGGCCCCCTCCTCCTCCCCGAGGACGGTGCTGGCCTTGGTTGCTTCTGTTCTGGTCGTGTGGCCCTTTCCGGCCCACTCGGGTGCTTTCCCACCGGTCAGCTTCGGCGGCGAGCTGCCGGGGGTCAGTCAGCTTACTGTCGAGTAGGTGCTGCCTGAGCTCGACGAAACAGTTGTTTGACAGGTGCTCCCATACCATAAGGTTGAAGAGTTGTTCGTAGGTGGTGACCTGACTTCCCTTGATCCAACCTTCGAATGCCCGGCTGAAATAGTTCACGTATTCCACCCAAGTTGTACCTGGGATCCGGGTGCAATCTCTGAACCTCTGGCGGTACATCTCGGGCGTGAGGCCGTAGCGGGTGAGGAGGGCAGCCTTCATGTGGTCGTAGGACGACATTTGGTGATCGGGGAGCTGCAGCAGGGCATCGCGACCCTCGTTGATGAATCTCCCCCAAAGTCCGGCTCCCCAATCGCTCCGGTCGATCCGGTGGGAGGTCATTGCGATCTCATAGGCTTTAAACCACTGTTGTATGTCGTCTTCTCGGACATACTCGCGGACCACATCCTTGGGGATGTGAACTTTTTTCTCAATAGGCCCCGGGGTGTGTGGTCGCTCAGGCACCCCCAGTTCCTTATTCTGTTTGCGCAGTTCTATTTCCGCCAGTCGGCGCTCGTGCTCGAGCGTTATTTTTTTCTCTTCCAGCTCTCTTTGTCTCTGCTTTTCTTCTCGTTCCTCTCGAAGCCGCATATGCTCGAGGTTGATTTTCTGTTCAACTAACTTAAGTTCCCCATCCATCTTGAGTCGTGCCATCTCTAATTCGTGTAATCTGACTCTGTCTCTTTCTCGTATCTCCTCCTGTGAGAGGCCCGTTCCCCGCTCCTCGGGAGCCGTGGCGTTCCCCTCTGGTGTGATGCTGTTTTGGTCTGGTGTGACGCTGCTTTGGTCGGAGGGTCCTGCGACCCCAGTTTCTGTCCATGACTCAAGAGCGCACTTTAGATCATCCTTGGTACTCAGGCCGGTGGTAGCAATGCCAAGTTCTATGCAAAATTGTCTCAGTTCGCGGTGGTTGTATTCTTCTAATTTCTCCATTTGGAACTTCTCGGTGGAGCTGCTATCTTTGGTCGACATCGTGCTCTGTCGTGGGGTGAGCTACTTTCTGTACGATTACGCGTTGATTCGGATCGCGCCGCTGGCCACCAATGTTAGAAAAGGTAGATGGACCGGGAGGGTCGGCCGGGGTCAGGAGGAGAGGCCTCCGGGGAGAGCCGTCTCCAGCGATCGTACAGACAAGTAACTTCCCCCCCACAGACAGATATCACACACGGATAAGGTTCAGTGTTCTTTATAAGCACTTATTTAAGGTACGGTTAAATGGTACAAGGAGGTCTGGACTCAGGGGTCCCCTCGATTAGAGTCTCGCAAGGTAGGGAAGGGGGTAGCGGGACAGTCTATTTACCAATCAGGTAGTTCGGATGAGATGATGATGAGCTCACAATCCTCGAGCTTGGCGGTTTAGGTGGTATGGGCCGCGGCAGCGCCAGCAGGTCCCGGTGTGGATGGTCGATACAACGGGCCGCGGCAGCGCCAGCAGGTCCCCGGAAGATATACGGTCCGCGGCAGCGCCAGCAGGTCCCGGTGAGGATGGTCGTTACAACGGGCCGCGGCAGCGCCAGCAGGTCCCAGGAAGATGACTGTTGCAGAAGGCCGCGGCAGCGCCAGCAGGTCCCGGTGAGGATGGTCGTTACAACGGGCCGCGGCAGCGCCAGCAGGTCCCAGGAAGATGAAGGTTGCAGAAGGCCGCGGCAGCGCCAGCAGGCAGGACGATGGTTCACAAGAGCGGGCTACGGCAGCGCCAGTAGACCGTCAGGGTTGAGTTCACTCGGTGTCTCTCGACTCCAGGATACAACTGCCTTCCTGCTCCGGAGCTGCCTCAGTTATAGGGCTGGTGCCCTTTGATGTCCGGACCCTCGCACTTGGAGGTCGGAGGGTCCGGGATGAAGGTGTCCAGACACCCAGCAGGGGGTGGAGCCAGTGCCTGGGGGAGCTGGGGGCGATCGGCACCTGGCGGGGGAGAGCCCTTGACACTTCGTTCTCCCATTGACCTGCCAAGTGGTCCGCTCACCTCCTGGGTGGATGGTGGTGCCGGGATGTCGGGGCCGGCCAGGCCCGGGGTTAGGGTCGAGGGGAGGCCATGCGGCCGCGTGGTGCAGGGCCCAAGATGGCGGCTTGACCCGGCCGAGAAAGCCGGTGGGGCTGGACCCCGTGATGAGTAGGGGTCCGAGGGCAGAGGGTCCGTCGGGAGACGGAGTACAGGTGCTTGTTGCGGGGATATGCCAGGTGGGCCGGAGTTCGGGCCCTGTCGAGCGGGGAGGGAGCAAGCCGTCTGTGAGGCCTGTCCAACAATCTCTGTGTGTGTATTGTGCTGCATCCGCCAGGGGTGGGTATGCATGTGTCATTTGTCCTCACACCCACATGTGGTGTGTCATACAGTGGGGGAAAGACATCCATCCTCATGGGAGTGGGACACTGCTGTCAGTGATGTGTTGTTATGGCACTATCAACATAGTCAAAAATTAGGGATGCGTACATACACCCATGGAGTTGTGGTCATCTGATAATGATGTACACACCCCCATGTCTCTGTCCACTGCTGGGAGTCCTCTGCACCCACCCCTCACATGTCTCTGCCCACTGCTGGGAGTCCTCTGCACCCACCCCCATGTCTCTGTCCACTGGTGGGACTCCTCTGCACCCACCCCTCACATGTCTCTGTCCACTGCTGGGAGTGATAGGCACCCACCCCTCACATGTCTCTGCCCATTGCTGGGAGTTCTCTGCACCCACCCCCATGTCTCTGTCCACTGCTGGGAGTCCTCTGCACCCACCCCTCACATGTCTCTGTCCACTGCTGGGAGTTCTCTGCACCCACCCCTCACATGTCTCTGTCCACTGCTGGGAGTCCTCTGCACCCACCCCTCACATGTCTCTGTCCACTGCTGGGAGCCCTCTGCACCCACCCCTCACATGTCTCTGTCCACTTCTGGGAGTCCTCTGCACCCACCCCTCACATGTCTCCGTCCACTGCTGGGAGTGATAGGCACCCACCCCTCACATGTCTCTGTCCACTGCTGGGAATCCTAGGCAGCCACCCACCCACCGGCCCACACCCTTGGTGCAGTACACTGCTGTCCTGGGCATACACACACCCCAATATACTGGTTATATGCTGCACCAGGCCCTATGCCAACATTCGTGGCGTGTGTACACCTTGTATCACAAATGTACTGGTGCCCTAGGGGTACGGGTGATGCAGTTCGTACCCCCGCATTCATAGGGTGGGTACGGGCCGTACCAACCGCACCCCTACGTCACCACTACAATGGTGGTACGGACCGTACCCACGCTCTGAGGGCGTGGGTACGGTCCGTACCACGCATTCCCCTACATCACCACAACAATGGTGGTACGGACTGTACCCATGCTCTGAGGGTGTGGGTACGGTCCGTACCACACGTACCCCTACATCACCACAACAATGGTGATACGGACCGTACCCATGCTCTGAGGGCGTGGGTACGGTCCGTACCACGCGTACCCCTACATCACCACAACAATGGTGGTACGAACCGTACCCACGCTCTGAGGGCGTGGTACGGTCCGTCCCACCATTGTAGTGGTGACGGGTACGCGTCCACTTCCATTGTGGCGGTACGCAGGGATTGGTGGACACGCCCTCCGAAGTGACCAGTCACTGGAGGTAATGTATGTACAGGATATTTTTTTTTTTAATGGTTAGGGGTTATGTTTCCTTCCCCTCGCCCCCCCCCCTTTGCCCCTGGGTGTTGTTCTGACCTTCGGCGGCGTGCGCTGTGGTTTCGGTGCACCAGGTCGTAGGCTAGGAGGGCTGGGATGACACGTAGGATGGGGTCGATGGCTGTCCATCGAGTACCGGTGCTCCTTCTTCACGTCGTCCTCAATTTCCCGGGAGTTTTTGGCTGCCGTAAAAAATGAGCCGTGCGGAGTGACGTAGGCACGAATCGTACTTGCTGGTCCGTAAAACGCTGCCTGACTCTGTCCGGACGTCACATCCGCGATGTCCCGGATCGGAATTGTGGGTATTTTTTCGCCGCACGTAGTTTTTTACGATTCGTACGGAAAGGGTATTTCTGTACGAATCGTACTTGCTGCTTTGTAAGGAGGATTTCCCGGGTACGAGTCGTATGGAGAATATGCTCCGTACAACCATTCCCGGGTTTTACAGGATCGCAATCGACCCCTTGTTAGGTTGTGTTACTTTTTAACTTGTGCAAACTGTGTGGTTTGTAATGATATTCTAAATTATTGTGAAACATTTTTGTCTAACTCGTATCTCAACCACTCACAATTGTGGAGAATGGCACAGCTTTGGGTTACCAAGCATCTGTTGGCACGAGTGGTAAGTCACTTTCCTTTCTCAATAAAAGCTGCATTTGTTAAGGTATTCCTTTCTTTCTTCTGAGCTGGTAACCAATCATTTTTAAATTATCACCCTTCCTATGTTTCCATATCTGACTTTCTTCCCTTTAAAGTAATTGGTAAAGCAATGGAGGGTTGCCCACTCATACCTACCACCCTCTTCCTCATTCAGTCACAGCCAGCTAACACTTTGGATCTTAACATGTACTACATTTTTCCCATAGTTTCTGCCTAAGTGTTTTCTTCTCATGGCTTCTGTTAGAAGGCGACCTCAGAGGGGCCCGGAGGGGGCCCTGTCTGCCCTGAGACCCACCCTTGAGGTATCGTAGCCGGGCACTGGCGGGAGACTCCTCAGGGGGAGGAACCTCGTATCTAGGATCGCACACTCGGCACCACACGACAGAGAGACACCACACAAAGAGTTCTTACGAGCAGATCTTTATCAAGTTAGCGTAGTAGGATCTTTATGATCGGTACAGCAAATATGTACAAGCAGAGCGTGGGATCTCAGAGTCTTGGAGGGGGGTAGCGGGACAGTCTTTGGGGATATGGATCAGATGCAGGAGCGTACCCGGCGCACAGCTCACAATCCTCGAGCTGGGGGGTACACTTGTCGTCGTGGGGTCCGGCGGGACCAAGAGAGTCTGCAGGAGCCGCGAGTCACTCAGCTAGGCCCAGATACCATTTCGGTGGTCTTACGATCTTCGAGGAGCCGCGAGTCACTCAGCAGGGCTCAAGCACAAGTTCGGAGGTCTTACGATCTTCAGGGAGCCGCGAGTCACTCAGCAGGGCTCAAGCACAAGTTCGGAGGTCTTACGATCTTCAGGGAGCCGCGAGTCACTCAGCAGGGCTCAAGCACAAGTTCGGAGGTCTTACGATCTTCAGGGAGCCGCGAGTCACTCAGCAGGGCTCAGGTGTTCCAAGGCGAATCTGACGGACGGTCCCCGAGCGCCCCTTGTTATAGGGCGACCCCTCTTTGATGTCCGGAGTCTGTGCAGGCAGGGGTCTTGTCACCTGGGGGGTTGCTTGTTGGGGTTTCCTGCCATTGTCTTTTGATCCTTCCAGTGCCGGGTCGGGAGGAGTCCCAGACACCCAGCAGGCGTGGAGCCAGCCCTCGGGGAGGCCGGCAGGTCGATCAAAACCCACCGTTCCAGGGAGGCGCAGAGGTGTGATAGAAACTGCTCCTCCCTCTCTCATCCCAAGGGGAGCGCGATGTGCTCCAGCCGGAGTGGCGCCTCTAGGCCAGGGTCGCGCTGGGGCCAGGCAGCCATCTTGGTGCATGAAGTGGGCACGCGGGCCCGGTGTGGCCGAAGGGAGGAAGGCCATGGACGGGGATGTCCGGGTTGGGTGCGTGTGAGTTTCTGGTAGGGAGGATCGGCTAGGCCGTGGGTTTGGGGACTGTGTGAGGTGCAGGGGTCGGGTCTAGCTATGGTGCGATGGCCGGGTCTAACAGCTTCCATTACACTGTTTCATCTTGTAGCTTCCATTAGCCTTGCAACCAGGCCTACTACATATCATATGATCCAATGTGGCCACATCCAAACCTGACAATAATCCAAGCCTTTATGTTTTATTAGGCCACACCTTACCCAATGCTCACATGCCCCAAAAGCCAGGAGTATAATATTTGTTTTGCATTTAAATAAATTGGGGTGGAGTAATTAGTGTGGGACTCAGTCTAGAGGCTCAAGGTGGGACTTGGGAGGGAATAGGTTATGATCAGGGCCATTAGAATTAATATGACATGCCATTAGTTGTACAAAAATAAGCAAAATACTGCCGTAACGTGTTGCTTTAATTAATGTACAAAGTTAAATAAACTATGTGACATAAACTTAACGTGCCAACAGATATTCAGGGAGGGGTAAGAGGGGTGGGGAAAGAGGAAAGAGAGGTGCAGAAAGAAGCAACAGAGGTGCAGAAACAGGGATGAGAGGTGCAGAAAGAGGAACGAAGAGTGCAGAAAGAAGCAGGAGAGTTGCAGAAATAAACAAAAGAAGTGCAGAAAGAAGGAAAAGAGGTGCAGAAAAAGGCAAGAGGTGTGCAGAAAGATGGAAGACGGGTGTGGAAAGAGGCATGGTGGGTGCAGAAAGAACCAAGCAAGGTGCAGATAGAAGCAAGAGAAGTGCAGAAAGAAGCAACCGAGATTCAGAGAGGGGGAAGAGAGGTAGAGAAAGAGGGGGCAGAAGAAGCAAGAGGGTACAGAAAGAGACAAAATAATAGCAGAAAGAAGCAACATAGGTGTAGAAAGAGGCAAGATGGGTGCAGCAGGCCCTGTCACACACACCCCTTACACAAGCACACACCCCCGGGGCAGGCAACGGATTTACCCAGTCTCACAATGGACATGTGACACAACAAGATCAATCCATAGCCAAATATGCATCCAAGCCACAAAGCTACATGTCAAACACTCAGGAGAACATATCATTCTGTCCCCTGCAACATAGCCATCCACAAGTGAACATTGAGAGGAATGCTAGGCACATCCAACTACCTGGAGGAACTGTGCCAACTTGAATATGTATGAAACATGGATGTCACATGAAACAGCATTAACCTTGTCTCTCTCACACACAGGACAACGTCATGGATCTCCCCCCAACACTGGGGGGGAAGAATCACAGTCCCAGGCTCGGCAGGAAGATGATCCCACCGGCAGCGACGACTCTCAGCACTCCGTGGATGACCCCTACCAACCTGGACCCTCTGGTGCTCAAGCCCCTGCAGCACCTGCTTCAGGTACATCTGTGCCAACCACCACCCCCATTCCTGCCACATCCCAGGAGACACCCAGGAGCCCTGCCCGCACAGAACAACTGAGCCAGTCTGAACTGAAGGGATCAGGTTCTCCGGGCACCCAGGAGGAGGCAGACAACCCTGCAAATGCCATCCCTCAGGGGTCCCGAAGACCCGATGTGCCCACAATGGCAGGCCAGGCTCGTGTGGGCATCGGTGGTGGGAGTGGAGGCAGGCGGAGGCGCGAACCTGAACAGCCAGCTGAGGGAACCGGTATGTCACACATACGCCACGTCTTGGACACATACCGGCATGACACCAGGGGCATCAGCCAGGTAGTGGCAACCCTCAACGAGATTAAGAACCAGCAGGCCGAGCAACAAGCCAGTCAACAACAACACCAAGGACGGATGGAGGCAAGACTGGCTGAGCTCCTGGCAGTGCAAACGGACATAAGCCGTTCACTCCGTCGGATCGCCGACAACATGGGCAACCCTCCCTGTGCCCCCAGGCGAAGACCACCACCAGCCACAGGGAGGGAGGAGGAGGAGGAATCATCCGACGGAGCGTCACATCTGAGGGTCCCCGGAGGAAGGTGGGTCATCCACGGAAAAGACCGTGAGAGGCAGCGGACCATCCACATCTCCCAGGTCACCCAGCGTGGCACCTGGCCCTCATGCACAACAGCAGCACCTCATCCAATGACATTCTCTGCCACATGGACTTGCTGCTCACAGTCTGACCAATGATGACCAACACTGTGGTCTGGACTCTGATGACTCCAAATGACAAGGATCCCATCTCCCCCTGTGAACTTTGGATTCCATGCACACTGTATAGCACCTATTTGTCCACACTAAACACGCCCCCCACCGAGAATAAATCTTAATTTCTTCAATTTGATGTTGCATTCATTTTGCATGAGTACACAACCTACGTGTGGGGAAATGTGAAACTATGCCTGAGTGTTGAACTAACTTGAGCCATCCATTTTTTTTTTTTTTTAAATCTGTTTTTTATTGATTTTACACAACCATTCAAAAACACCAACAAAACATGATACGATATCATCATACGTGGCATAATGACATACAGTCTCAGACAGCATAGTAGAATACACAGTTACAGTGTCGAAGCATCATGTGAGTAATTTAACCAGCCAGCCGCACTTTCCCCTCCTGAGGCGATAAGCCGGGAGGTTCTTCCTTGCACCCTTGCCTCGTGTATTTTAATTCATACTTCTTGACTTGCCTGATCTAACAAGCTTTTTATTTCACTGTTTGATTTGCACGTTTGTGGTAGCTTTGGTGCCTGGTGTGTAAAATCTCCCCCAGAGACTGCAACTTGTGTGCCTTACCTTCTTAGGTGCTTCCTCGACCAGTCGCTCTCGGGCAGCTCTCAGCTGAGCATCGACGCTGAGAGCTTGCTCACGGAGAGGCGAACCTGGCTTTGGCGGCCATATTGGGGGGATTGTAGCGCGGGGACGCGCTCTAGTCTCCTACATAAGGGGATGACGTCTCCTCCGCGCGGCGGACGCGCTTTGCAGACGGGCCGGACTCAGGCCGGAGTCATGCCAGAGTCCTGCCCGTCTGCGCTAAGGAGGTGCAAGGTACCAGGGATGCTGCCCGGCTCTCATGTTCTTCATCTTGCACCCGGCTGTATCCTCTGAGTACCCTTAAATCTCTCAGACCCCCCCAGTTAGATTGTCATCACACATTCTCTCCCGGGCAGCTGCGCCGTAGTCTGGACTGTAGATGTCTGAAGGGGTCGAGGACAGCCCTCCTGGGACCTGTCACCAATTTCCGTATGAAAAAAGGGACTCAAGAGCCCCCACCCCCCTTGAAAGAATTAGGCTTCCTCATCAACGCCCGCTCCCTGGTTAAAAACAATTTAGCCTTCAGAGACTTTGTGTCCCAAAGGAAACCCTCTTGGGTCTTTGTAACAGAAACGTGGGGCTCTGACTCAGCAGGTCCTGACTTGCTCAACGCTCTCCCTGATGGTTACACTATGGTAAGACAGGATAAAGAGGGCTGTAAAGGGGGCGGAATTGGTATAATACATAAGATTGCCTTTACCTGCCGTATGGAGTCTCTTCCCTCTCCCAATAACTCTTTTCAGGCCATGTTCTTCTCTCTTAGTTCCTCTCCCTCAGAAAACTTTTCCGGTGTTCTTGTTTACAGACCCCCAGGCCCCAGATCTTCGTTTGGCCCTGACCTTTTGGACGTCATAGAGCCTTTCTTAAATAAGCCCTCCTTCACTATTCTCGGGGATTTTAATTTCCACTTGGAAAATAGCAACTCCAGCGATACGCTATCCCTCGTGGATTCACTGGCCTCCTTCAATCTATTTCAAAAGGTCTCATCTTCCACCTATATTGCTGGTCACATGCTAGATGGAGTCTTTACGAGTGATCTCAGGTTAGAGTTGGGTCCACTTTTTCCCCTCTCCTGGTCGGATCACCATGCGGTTTCCCTGGAATTTACTCCCTGTGCCTCTCCAGTCCCCAGAGAAGATATAAACTGTTGGGTGCAGAAGAGGAATTTCCGGGGCCTGACTGACCAATCTTTGGGCCCCTTTATCGCTAATTTCAAGCCTCTCCCCTCACAGGATATTGACTTCTCAGCACGGGAGCTTGCGAGCACTATCGCAAAGGCAGTGGACACCCTGGCCCCTCTTAAATCTGTATACAGTGCCAGGAAACGTCCCTCAGCACCTTGGTACTCTGACTCCATGAGAACTCAGAGGCAGGTATGTAGGAGGCAAGAAAGGCTCTGGAGAACTCAGCCCGATGTGGAAGGCCGGACCAAGCACAAAACCCTCCTTAAGAACTACAAAGCGGCGGTGCTGGCTGAAAAACAAGCTTATTTCTCCAATCTTACTTCTTCCCTTACTTTCTCTGGTGACTTGTTTAAAATTGTGGATACCCTTTCCCTCATCCATCACCCTGACCCCATAGTCCCCTCACAAGATCTTTGTGATCAGATCTCTTCCTTTTTCCACACTAAAATATTAAATATTTACACAGCCCTCCAGGAGGATAATCTCACTCGCCCTTTCTCTTCTGACTTGGTGAATATGACTCCCCCTATCGAAACTTTCCCCAGCTTTCCTCTTCTTACGGCCTTTGACCTTGAGAGACTTTTGGACTCCCTTAGGTCAGGCTCTCCTCTTGACCCCTGTCCGCTTAAAATCTTAAAAAATTGCAGGGCTACTCTAATTCCCCCCATGTTGGTGGTTATGAACAGGGCTATATCCAGTGGGACTTTCCCAGCCTCCTGGAAAACTGCTATTGTGAAGCCCCTCCTAAAAAAGGCCACTTTGGACCCTGGGACTCTAAAGAACTTTCGTCCCATCTCCCTCCTTTCTGCCCCGGCCAAGATGTTGGAGGCTCATTTGAATTTCCATCTCAGCTCCTTTCTTGACAAAACCTGCCTGCTTGATCTATCCCAGCACGGTTTCAGAAATGAGCATAGCACCGAGTCAGCCCTTACAGTGGTGGTCAATAACATCCGCGCTAAGGTCGACAGGGGGCAGACTACGCTTCTGATCCTGCTCGACCTTACAGCCGCATTTGACACCCTGTCCCCTACCATCTTGGCCTCCGGACTTAGCGAGATGGGGGTGGAGGGGCCGGCTCTCAGTCTCCTCACCTCCTTTCTCAATAATAGGGAGCAAAGGGTTAAACTGGGTGACTTCCTCTCCACCGCCAAGCCTTTGCAGTGTGGGGTCCCTCATGGCTCTTTTTTGAGCCCCACTCTTTTCAACGTTTATGTGGCTCCACTTGCCAGGCTTGTCAGATCTTTTGGATTGGAAGTGCTCTCGTATGCGGACGACACCCAAATCATGGTCTCCCTGTCACAATCTGTTGGGTCTACGGCCCTTAACTTTAGGAATTGCATGGGGGCCGTGGCAGGTTGGATGACGTCAAACTTCCTAAAGTTGAACGGGGAGAAGACTGAGATCCTTGTGTTTGGGGGAAACAAAGAGGTCTGGTCAGCCGACTGGTGGCCATCGGCTCTGGGAGTATGCCTGTTAAATGGTAGCGGCAGTCGTAGTCGATAACCTTTCAAGTATTGCCCGGCGGTAATCGCCTCTTATACCATTCGATGCTAAACCAATAAAGAGGCAGGCGCCGGAGACTGGAAGGCAGGAAACAAAGTTTTATTCCGTCGGAGTGGAACACATCAGATCAGACAGCGAAGTATCGTCACGAGGTGCTCTAACTGCATCTCTGAGGCCTGGCCTCTTCTACACAGGTTTATGACTTTATTGCAGGTTTATCATACATGGCACATTCTTGAGATTGTTTTGATACATGAAAGAACATCCTCGGAATCCCCACTTCGAGCTCGTTCCCACACATATCTACAGTGGAAGTCCCCACCCCACCCACAGTAGGAGATGGCTATCACACAGCTGGACATTCCGCCAATTCCCGGGGGTGTGTGCGACCGGTCGGGTCTCAGGGGGTGGGGGGCCTTGATCTACTGTAATCCCTTTGATGTGGGGTGTTTCCCTTACAGTAGGGGCAATAAACTGCTTCCGCAGGGCTAGGTGATGGCCTGGGATCGGTTCGGACAATGGGGCGCAGAGGAAGGGGGTTATCAAAGAGATGCATGACCATGTATGGGATGTCGGTCAGGCGTGGGATGTGGTTCCATGGCAGGGTCACGCAGAAGGAGAGGGTTTATGGCCCGTGTATGAGAGAGCGGGGGTGGCCGGCACGCGGGGGAATGCTTGCAGCGCCAGGGGGATGCGCTGGTGATCGGCAATGAGCAGGGAGAGACCAGGGTGCCTAAAATGGCTGCCGTGCGCTTTCCTATGTGTCGCGCTGGGGAGAGACAAGATGGCGCAGATAATGTTCAGTTCGCAAGCTAAATTTCCACAGTCCTCCCTTTTAACATATCTCCCCAGCTTGTTTAGTTCGGATCTATCCCCATAATACTACGAACTTCCACCTCATACAAAGCTTTCATTCGCTCCGCTTCAAAGTTCAAAGTCTTAGGGCAGATGCAGTTCATAAAAAGCGAACATAAAGGTGGCAGACACTGAATCCCCAAGCAACATCCACATAGTATCACAATTGGTATTAGGATAAATGAAAACAGCCTCCATCCCCAACTTCTAATAGTGTCCCAAAACCAACTTCCCAGTGACCATTCTTCTTGCTCCTGATGAACCTCTGCGGAAAGTCTGTGGAGGTGTTCAATTGCTTTGTAGACTGAGGGTGAGTTATCCGGTACGTAGGTACAACAGCTGGACCCAATGATGCGGCATGCTCCTCCACGATCAGCCAGAACCACATCTAGAATGAGGCGGTTCTGAAGAGCCACCAGCCGGACGGCCTGAAGGTCGCGGTGTTGTTGGCGAGGATGCCAGCCGTAATGTTCATCGCCGTTTCGACTGCCTGGGTTAAGTGGCGGATGGCACGGCTGTTTGCCATTGGACCCCAGAGTGGAACAAGACCTTTTACTGCGTCCATGAACTGTGCTCCGGTGGAGTCGGCTTGCGCAATGTCTTTGGCACGTTTCTGTCGGTGATGGTTTGCTGGAGCCACATATGTCGGAGGAAGGACAAAAGCGATGTAGCAGGTGCCTCCCCAACCTTTCGGAAGCCAGGTGTAGGCCTTAGTACCACAGACGAAGTACATATTTGGGGAGGCAACAAAGGAGGGTGGATCAACTGAGTCCAATGTTCGGGTGATGAGGCAGGAGCTGTGGCCCACCAGCTGCGCCCCCAGGCCTTCGAGGCACACAAGTCCAGTGATGTTGATGACGGATAGGGCCACTGTTAGGGTGGCGGCCGTTCGTTTCCGGAGGTAAGAGAAGGTGGGTCTGGCTGGGTTGTTAAACACCTGCATTTCAACTCGTTCTTTGGCAGGGATGTCCATATGAAAGTAAGTGTTTGATCTCAGAGGGCAGAAGGAGGCAGAAGTTTTTCCAGTTTTGTTCAGCCAGAACCCATGGTAGAAGTGTGACACAGTTTTGCCGGAAGTGGCATTGTCCTTGTAGCTTTCCTGCAGGAGGATTAGCCAGGCGAGGCAGGAACCATGGACCGAAAAAGGTGAAGGGATGAAAGGGATAGAGTGTCCGGTGGCATGTGGTAGCAATCCACAGATCCAGCAATTAGTGGCATTGGAGGCAAGATTGTGTTGGTGGAGCAACTGCACAAAAGAGTTATTCCAGAACTCCTTACGCCTTTCTCGGATTTGGGGTGAAAGTGAGATCAGATGGTGTTCTTTCATGGTGATAGGTTGAACGGTGGTCAGCAATGTCTTATGAGCGGGTGCGCTCTCCTCCATGATCCAGAAGGTGACCATGAGGAGAAGGCAAAAGAGAAGGGTAATGAAAAGTGCAATAGTCTTTGAGCTGTGCATTCTGTCAGTCTTTGGGTTTTTGTAGTGGATCTTCGGACGTCCGGTTGCTTCCATCATCTTCATGTCGGATGCTTCCATCACCTTCAAGGGACTCAGTAGCGGGCAGAACCACAGACTTTGTTTAGTTTCTCTCCTGGTGGCCTTTGAGGTGGCTAGGCAACCGCTCTTGAGATTTCAACTTAGTTTGTGGTCTGCTTAGCCGAAGTTCCCTCCTTTCGTCGTAGGTTATACCCTTCTTTGGATGGGACAGTGGGATCGGGATATTTTGTTAATTCAAGTGTCTCTGTATCCGGGCAGTGGCTCAGGGATGGCCGGTCTTTGTCCAGTAGTTCCTCTTGGGCGGTGATGTTGTCCGTGGTCATCAGGGTTGATGATACCTTCTTGCAGTGGTGTGCATGCAGCCAATTGTGCTTCCCCTCCACTCGAAGAGCTGTTCGGGTGGTGATCAGGACTTGCAGAGGGCCCGTCCACCGGGGCTCCAGACTCTTGGTGCGCTGGAAGTTACACACTAAGACAAAGTCACCCGGTTGGATGTCGTGCCCGGGGCCTCTGGAAACGTCGGGAATGGCTTGCAGCACCTGCTGATGGATTACAGACAACGTTTTAGTTAGGTTGTACAAATAGTCAGACATGAGGACGTCCGGGACGTCGTGGATGGATGTTGGTTTCGGTGCAGTCCAAAGGTTCATGGGCCGCCCGAAGACGACCTCGTAGGGGGTTAAGTGGTGTTTGGTGGGGGTGGAACGCATTGATAGCAATGCTAGCGGGAGAGCGTCTGGCCATTTTTCATTCCTGTGGTGGCAACTATTTTTGCTATCTTAAGCTTCAATGTGGCATTATGTCGCTCAGCCAAACCTGCAGATTGGGGATGGAAGACCGCATGGAATTTCTGTTTTACACCCAGCCCATTTAAGATGAGTTGGATAACCTCGGCTACAAAGTGGGGGCCGTTGTCGCTCCACAAAATTCGACAAAGGCCGTACCGGGGGAAGAATTCTTTCAGTAGTACTTTTGTGGTAGTCATAGCGGTGTTGTCGCGGGTTGGGTAGGCTTCCACCCACTTGCTGAAGGCACACACAACGACAAGTACATACTTCAAACCTTGGCACCTTTCTAACTGGACGTAGTCCATTTGTAGGACTTCAAAGGGGTGATTGGGAACCCCAAACCCTCCCCGGGGTACAGCAGTTCCTTTCCCAGGGTTGTGTTGGAGGCAGACCAGGCATTGTTGGACCAGACGTTTGGCTGAGTCTGAGATTTTGTCATTGTGCCAGACTTTGGAGATGAGTTCGATCATGGGAGCAGACCCTATGTGTGCGGGGGAGTGTGCCATGGTCAGCATGGGGATCAAGTATGAGTCAGGTAGCAACCATTTGTTCGAGTCTTTAGTTCGCCAGCAACCATCATCGTCCTTCAATCCCACCCGGGCCCATTCAGTTAATTCGTGTGGTGAGCTGGCTAATTGGATGTCCCTAATCGTTTCCCTAGCATCCTTCCATTTCTCAGTTTGTGACCTGGTTACGTACATACGGGTCGTGGACCTATTCTCGGCTGTGTAATGTCAGCTAGATCATTTCCCTGTCCTACAATGTCTGTCACTTTCTTGTGTGCCTGGCATTTGATCACAGCCAGCCGTGTGGGGAGGAGGACTGCTTCGGTCAGGGCAGAGACTAGATCTCCATGCAGGATGGGTGTGCCATGGGAAGTCAAGAATCCCCTCTCCTTCCAAAGGAGCCCAAAGTGGTGAACTACCCCGAAGGCGTATTGGCTGTCTGTGTAAATGTTTGCGGTTGTCCCTGCTGCCAGGATGCATGCTCGTGTGAGAGCAATCAGTTCAGCCGCCTGTGCGGATCGCTGTGTGATGCGGGCTGTCTCAACAACTGTTCGGGCTGTGGTGACTGCATAGGCAGCGGAAGTGGTGCCATCGGAGAGCTTGATGCATGAGCCATCCACCCATAGTTCTCCGTCAGGGTCCGGGAAGGCAGTATCTCGAAGGTCAACCCTACTCTTGGTCTGTTCGTCGGTGAGAGTCACGCAGTCATGTATGGGGGGCGCATTGGGGTCAGTATCAGGGAGAGGTAGTAGAGTGGCTGGATTCAGAGTGGTGCATCGTTTCAATGTGATGTGGGTTGCAAGCAGAGTCAGTTCATAGCCAGTCAGTCGTGCGCTAGTCAGGTGTTGAGTCTTGGTCTGGTTCAGGAGGGTGTCAACCGCATGGGGTACCAATACAGTGAGGGGGTTCGAGAGCACGATCCCTTCACTTTGCCGGATAGAGACAGCAGCGGCGGCTACTGCTCGAAGGCAGGCGGGCAATGCTCTGGCTACAGGGTCAAGAGTGGCAGAGAAGTAGGCACAAGGGCGTTGTTTAGGGCCTATGGACTGGGTTAGGACAGACAACGCGCATCCCTCCCTTTCGTGGGTGTAGAGGGAGAAAGGTTTAGTGTAGTCTGGGGTTCCTAGGACTGGGGCTGAGCAGAGGGCGTCTCGTAATTCTTTGAAGGAGGATTGGCATTCGGGTGTCCAGGGGAGGGGGAAGGGGACATCTTTAGCCAACAGGGAAAGCAGAGGTTTTACAATAAGACTGAAGTTTGGCAACCATTGTAGACAAAAGGAGGTGAGGCCTACTAGAGACCGCACTTGCTTCTGAGTTTTGGGAACAGGGGTTTCTAGGATGGTCTGAATTCGGTCAGGGGTAAGTTTCCTCCCATCCTTGGATAGGAGGTGGCCTAGGTATGTCACTTGGGGTTGGCAGAACTGTAACTTCTTCCTGGAGACCTTGTGACCGTTCTCCGCGAGGAAGTGGAGGAGGTGAAGGGTGGCAGTGACAGCAAGTGGGGTGGTGTCGGCCGCCAAAAGGATGTCATTGACGTACTGTATTAACACCACTCCATCGGGTAATTGGACTGTATCTAGTTGTCTCTTGAGGGCTTGGCTATAAATGCTGGGACTCTCAGTGTAGCCTTGGGGTGCCCTACAGAATCTGTACGACCGGGCTTTCAAAGTGAAGCCGAACAGGTAGCGGCTGTCTGGGTGGATGGGGATGGAGAAGAATGCGTTCTTGAGATCAATAACAGTAAAGGTGGTGGCAGTGGACGGAATTAGGGTGAGGATGGTGGTGATGTCTGAGACCACGAGCTACTGAGGTATGACTACTTTGTTAACTTCTCGTAAGTCAACAATGAAGCGGTATGCTTTCTCATCTCCCTCGCCTTGCTTCTTTACAATGGGTAGGATAGGGCTGTTGCAAACATTACTGACTACTTCTTCTAGTACTCCTGCATTGACTAGGGACTGGATGATTTCCACCAATGCCTTCTCACCTTCGGGCGATATTCGATACTGTGGAAGCTTTGGTAGCACTGCGTCCGGTCGGACGGTTATGTGTACTGGGTCGATCACCATGCGCCCTACATCTGAGTCGGTTTTAGCCCATAGATGTGAGGGTAACGTGTCGAGTATGGACAGGTTAGCATAAGTTATAGAGAGCATATGTCGTGTGTGACAAGGTCTGAAGAGATCTGGGTTATCGTGCAGGATGACTCGAACTCCGTCTGGGGAACATCTGATGGTAGCTCGGAAATGTTTTAGCAAATCGAGTCCCATAATAGCATCGGGGGTGTTGGAGGAGAGCAGAAAGGTCGTGTCAGTGGCGTTATCTTCTAAGTCAAAGGAGATTGGTGCTGATAAGGGGTTAGTGGAGGGCGTTCCATCGAAGCCTATTGAGGTTACGTGAGAGCCAGACAAGGGTGCCCTAGGAATCAGTCGTTTAGATAACGCACTACGTGTCGCCCCAGTATCTACCAGTAATAGAGACTTTGTGCCCAAGACCTTAGCAGTGACGTAAGGACCTTGCTGGTCAACACGGAGTTCGACTGGATCCCTCCCTTGCCCCTGGCGGTCCTATGCGAAGTCATGGGTGCTTTCGTAGTCGGACTGCTGACACTGGTTTTGTCGGGGGCGATCAAAGGTGTTTGGTCTGCCTGGCCTGTCGTTGATGGCGTCGTTCATGTACCCTAGTCCCTGTCCTCTATTTCTGGGGTCATATGCTGTGTCTCTGGGGTCCCTATTTTTGTTCATTTCCAGAAGGACCGGGCACTGGGATTTCCAGTGTCCGAACCCTCTACAGAACGCACATTGGTTCCCATCTAAGTCTCTCCGTCCGTTGTAGGGTGCAGGTGTATGGTCTCTAGGGGGTAGCTTTCTAGGGGCGGTTGGTTGGTAATTCCCTTTTGGGGGTTCCCTTCCTATGGTCACCCCTTGCAACTGTGCTATCATTACCCTCTCCTTCAGTTCCTTTTTCTTCCTCTCTGATGCTCTATCGTTCTTATTCTTTTGGTTTTCGTAGTATTGGGCCATCTGGAGGATTGCTGCGGGTTTGGAGGCTGCCCAACTACTCTCGCTGGTCTGTAGCTTCTGGGAGACTTCTTGTGACAGACCCTTCACATAATTCTGGACAAAGAGGTGATGTCCGGTTGCGGTGGTCATGTCCTGGCCACTATAATCGGAAAACACGGTCTCGAATCGAGAGAAGTATTCAGACACATCCTCCTGGGGTTTCTGGCGACAAGCCGTCACTATCGACCAGTCTACCTTTCTTTCTGGGATTAGAGTCTTCAACTTCTGTACAATTTTGTCTGGGAGCTCCAATATGGCTTTTGGGGGTTTCTGTCCCGGTTCTCGCTGTTTATCTATGGTATCGAGTTGTACCCAGGTATATCCGAACGGCTCAGCGTGGTCAACTTTCCGGATTTGCTTCCACACATCAGCCGGCAGACATAACCCGAAGAACAAGTCGATATCTGCTAAGGTCATTATTGTTGAACCTAAGGCTGTACCTAGTTCGATGTAGAAGGCAGTCGGGTTCTTTCTTAAGTCGGGTAGGGTTTTTCTAAAGGTCAAAATGTCTTGTCGGTCCCATGGCTGGTAGACCCAATTATATACCCTTCCCTTCGCATCTTGGTGGTTGATGTCGTCATGTGTTCCCTGACCTCGTGGGGGGGCCCAGTAGGGGGCGGCCTCTTTGATGGGCATCATGGCATCAGCCCTTCCTGCCTGGGGCTTAGTCGCTATGGGGGTTTCTGCTTTGGTTGTCTGTCTGTGCTCTTTAAGGTGCCGGTAGACCTCGAGTGTACGAGTGAAGAGGTCCGTCACATCGCCCTCTCCTTCTTCCCCAATGTCTACCTTCCTATATAGGGCCGCTAAGCCTTCGGGACCTTTATCGTGGTACCTATCCTCATATGTATTCAGGGCGTGATAACAAAGTCGTACGACAAAGTGTCGCCTGCGGTTGTCGGCATACGAGTTATACACGTCTGTTATATACTCCTCACTTTCCTTTCGCTCCACCAGTGTCCTTACTATCTTGTCGATTCCTGCTTGTTCATCCTTTGTTAGTCGATTCATTCTGGTGGAATCTTTCTTTCTCATCTCAGGGTCATCCAACGTTATTGCCAACGTTGTGTTCAGTACAAGAGGCTCGGCCGGCGCGGAGGCCGTGAGGACCGAGGCCCCTGTACTGCTTTCGCTTGTGTTTGGGGGTTGTGGGTGTTGCACTACCGGTTGGGAGGGTGCGTATGGAGGGGGCATGTAAATGATCGGGGGACCTAATAGTAATTCGTCATTCGTTCGTTGCTTAGAAGCCAACTCAGGGTAGAGCATAGAGGGGGTCCTAACAGGGTACTGGCCTGATGTTTCGGGCTCCTGTCTTAGTTTAGCTTCCCTTCTCTCCTTTATTTCTTCTTCTAACTTTCTAGCGGCAAGGTGAGCTGCCTTTCGTAATTCCTTTTCTGCTTTTACTTCTTCCCTCTTTTTCCGTTGTGTTGCTTCTTTGCGCCACATGCCGATACTGTCAAGCATAGTAGGCGTCGTTTTATTACTACGCAGAGCTATTTCTAGAATTTCTATCTTATGGTCGTCGAAGGATCCCATCAGTGGCCACTGACTCTCGGGGTCCTTCCTTGTATATTTATGCCATAGCTTGCTATAAGATACGGCGACTAGTCCATATTTAGTGAACATGTCCTTATTAGGGGTGCCTTCCAGTCTAGCCGGATGGTCCACCTCTAACAAGCGGTCCGGGCAGAACCAACTACCAATCAGTGGGGAGAAGATAGGCATGACGGGTTACAACGGGGACAAAAGTCAGCACTACCTATCTTTTCACTGCTTGCAAAGACTAGATAGAATATCTCTATTCCTCGTTATTTGTAAGCAGAGAATACCTCCAAAGAACCAATATCGAACAACTAGTGTTCGGACAATCAATCAATCAATGGGGAGATAAAGATGGGCACGACGGGTTACAATGGGGACAAAAGTCTGCGTTACCTACCCTTCACTATTTGCAAAGACTAGACAGAATATTTCTATTCTACGTTATTTGCAAACAGAGAATATCTCAAAGAGCACTATCCTTCAAAACAATCAATGTTCGGACAATCAATCAGTGGGGAGATAAAGATAGGCACGACGGGTTACAATGGGGACAAAAGTCTGTGTTACCTACCCTTCACTATCTGCAAAGGGAGAGAGAGAGAGTATTTCTACTCCTCCCCGTTTGTAGACAGCGAATATCTCAAAGAGAACAATCAATAAGCAATACTAGTATTTTTCAATCAATCAATCAATCGTTTCGCAATTTGTCGTGTTTCACGACCTTACCCGGACCGCGTGGACAGTTTCTCGTCTTCCGCCTCCAGCGCCCGATATTCCTCTACTCTCCGTATTTGCCGCGGCACTCCTGATGGTTCCCAGTCAGGACCGTAGATCACTCGAGAGAGGTCTTCTCGGAACCAGTGAAGTTCGGATGATCGGCTGCCAGACGAGGGTCTATCGGGCAGGAGCTCTCCCGATCGTTGCAGTCGTTCACTCTGTCGTCGGGACCTCTCCCACTGGATCCACGTGTCGCTGATGGGCCCCACGCTTGGGACGCCAATTGTTAAATGGTAGCGGCAGTCGTAGTCGATAACCTTTCAAGTATTGCCCGGCGGTAATCGCCTCTTATACCATTCGATGCTAAACCAATAAAGAGGCAGTCGCCGGAGACTGGAAGGCAGGAAACAAAGTTTTATTCCGTCGGAGTGGAACACATCAGATCAGACAGCGAAGTATCGTCACGAGGTGCTCTAACTGCATCTCTGAGGCCTGGCCTCTTATACACAGGTTTATGACTTTATTGCAGGTTTATCATACATGGCACATTCTTGAGATTGTTTTGATACATGAAAGAACATCTTCGGAATCCCCACTTCGAGCTCGTTCCCACACATATCTACAGTGGAAGTCCCCACCCCACCCACAGTAGGAGATGGCCATCACACAGCTGGACATTCCGCCAATTCCCGGGGGTGTGTGCGACCGGTCGGGTCTCAGGGGGTGGGGGGCCTTGATCTACTGTAATCCCTTTGATGTGGGGTGTTTCCCTTACAGTAGGGGCAATAAACTGCATCCGCAGGGCTAGGTGATGGCCTGGGATCGGTTCGGACAATGGGGCGCAGAGGAAGGGGGTTATCAAAGAGATGCATGACCATGTATGGGATGTCGGTCAGGCGTGGGATGTGGTTCCATGGCAGGGTCGCGCAGAAGGAGAGGGTTTATGGCCCGTGTATGAGAGAGCGGGGGTGGCCGGCGCGCGGGGGAATGCTTGCAGCGCCAGGGGGACGCGCTGGTGATCGGCAATGAGCAGGGAGAGACCAGGGTGCCTAAAATGGCTGCCGTGCGCTTTCCTATGTGTCGCGCTGGGGAGAGACAAGATGGCGCAGATAATGTTCAGTTCGCAAGCTAAATTTCCACATGCCCACAGCCTTCCTCCGTTGCCCGTAATTTGGGAGTCCTATTTGACACCTCACTTGCCTTTGACAAGCAAGTGAATAGGACCGTCTCCACCTGCTGTGGAGTTCTAAGGGTGCTGAGAAAGCTCACCCACTACCTTACCCCTGATGCTCGGAAACAAGTCTCGGTTGCCCTTCTATCTTCGCACTTGGACTACTGTAATGCCCTCTATCTTGGGATGAGCAACAATCTGGTCCATCGGTTGCAAGTTGTTCAGAACGCGGCAGCAAGGTTTGTCGTTAACGCCCCTAGACGCTCCTCTGGAACTGCCATCAGGAAACATCTTCACTGGCTCCCGGTCCATGCCAGGATAAAATTCAAAATCTTGATCATCATCTATCGGGCTCTTCATGACGCAGGGGCGGAGGGCATTAGGTCTCTGGTGTCGTACTACACCCCAGGTAGGGCCCTGCGATCCGCCAGTCTGAATTTGCTAACTGTCCCCCGCTTTGCGAAAGCAAGGTGGGGAGGTAGGGCCTTCTTTGCCCTTGCCCCCAGACTCTGGAATGAGCTTCCCCCTGATCTCAGGAATCTCTTTTCCTGTTTCGCCGAGCCCTCAAAACCTTCCTTTTCTCTGAAGCTTACCCCTAAAGTCCTTCTTTATCCTGGATTTGGCTGATTGTTTTCCATCATTTGCGCCTTGAGACCCTCGGGCAAAGTAGCGCATTACAAATTCCCAATCAATCAATCAATCAATCAATCAACCTTTGCAATTGAATCTCCTATTGCAAACCAGTGCGAATGCTTCCAGCTTTTGGTCCCTCATCCAGTGTCCAATTACAGCCTACCCTGAGTACTCAAATCTATCAATGCACAATACATTGCCAATAACCCAACTAAAAAATAAAGAAAAAACTGTACCCCACCCTGCCCTCCCCTCCCCGCATGTCCGGCACCAGTAGCGATAGTAGCCTGTACACATGCCCACAATTGGGCTCATGCGCATTCCAGTCCCACAGCTGACTTAGGCACATTGCGCCATCTTGTGAATCATACAGGGTGGCTACCCATGGATAATGTAAGGAGCCCCTGTGGCGCAAAATAGTGGTCCAGCCCCTCAAACCACCACAACGGTACACCCTAACAGGAGAATATATCTATAGCAGCATAGTCCTCCAGCATTGCATTCCAGCTCAACGAGATAGGTGTTTTTCTGAGCCCCCGAAACTCCTCTCTGTGCAGTTCAGCCCCTTCAGCCCTTCCCCACTTCACCATTTCTGCATGCCAGTCCTGTAGGGACGGGGCCCTAGCAGCCTTCCACCGTGCGGTTATGGCTCTTTTAGCCAGCAGTAGCGCAAGATTAACAAAACGGGAGGCAGGGTTACCCTTCTTTCCCCGAAGTCCTAATCCCAGTATGCAATATTCCAAGGTGCCAGCATGGCACACCGAAGTTACACCCGCTATTAGTTTGCATACTGTCACCCAGTAGTACCTTAGTCGGGGGCAATCCCACACCATATGTATCAATCCCACATTGGGTGGCGAACAGCGCGGGCAGGTATCACTCGCTCCTGGATACATAGTGTGCAATCTACGCGGTGTTAAATAAACTCTGTGTAGCAACATCAACTGGATACATTTAAATCTAGGATTGCGAGACACCTTCCCGGGGTACCCCACTATCGTCTCCCATTCCTTAACTGTAAACTCCCGGCCTACATCTGCTTCCCACTTGTCGCGCACTATTCGCAAGGAGATTGCTGTGTCAGTGCGAATGCGGTGGGCGAGCCATTTGGTTAGTCGCGCTCCACGTCCCATTAGGTATTGCATGGTAAGTAAGGCACTCGTGGTTTTTCAGTATCACCCGGCGGCCATGTGATGCGTATATATCTGGATATGTGGGCATGTAAGAGGAACATTGTGTCGGGGACACCGTGCAAGCATACGAACGTTTCATGCGGTATCAAGACACCCTCCGAGTAAAACTCTCCAATCGTAGTGACTCCCGCATCCTCCCACCCCCGCAGAGCACGGCTAGTAGTCAATCCCGATCGTGTAGGAATACCCAGCAACGGGATAGTGGGGGCATATGGCACCGCCCGTCCCGTGTATCTCACCGCACTTCTCCAGTAAGTAATAGCTAATTTCAATAAGTGGGGCGTCGATGCCGGCAGGGGCGCCTGCGGTAATAAGAGCCTGTGAATAATCCCCTTGTCCCTGTCGCACGGTGACATATCCAGTTCATTCAAATTACATCCTGCAAGCCAGTAAGCTAGCCACTGCAACTGGCTAGCATAACAATAAGCACGTAAATCTGGTACTCCTATCCCTCCCTGTTAACTTGAGCCATCCATACCCTGGAATCTGAGTCTGGTACAGGACACACATGGGTCACAATGTATCATACAATACAGACATGGAGCACAATACTCACCCGTGATGGCCTCAAGCTGCTGAGGGGGGGCTTGCAATACTGTGCGGACAGACCAATTGGGAAGAGTATCATGAAGGCGTAGAGGTCAAGGCTCATGTGGATGTTGCCAGGGAGGGAGTAGCAGTTATGTCTTGCCAGGTGGGAGAATTATGTCCTGCATGCTGGAGTACGGTGGATGTGAAGAATGGTGGCCAGGCCAAGGTTGGATGCACGGAGTTGGCACAATGGGGTCTCGGATGACAGACGGCCAAGGTTGGTTTGGGGTCTGGGGTTGTGGCCTGCCTCCTGAGTGTGGGTGAGGAGTCTGAATGTCATCCTGCAGCAGACAGTGATCCATTGCAGCTATCTCTGGTGGACGGTGATGTGGCTGGGGCGTGGGATGTTGAAGCTGAGGTGTGCAGATGCAGCCTGGATGTGGACAAGTTTCCTGGGAGTTTGGATGTACTTGCTCTGTAGAGGGCGGGGCAGTTGTTGACAAGGCTGTTGTTGCGGACCTGGGGGATGGTCTGTCTTTCCTTGGAGTGGATCTATCTGTGGATCATGTGCATCATGCAGAGGCTGTTGCAGCATGAGGTACAGATGCTGGTGATTTGCATGGCAAATGTGAGCGTCTAATCCATGATGCACACCATCTTGTGTGCGTGGCCACTGGGTGCTTGTGCAGGGCCCTGGCGGGTGGGACACAAGGAGGTGACCCAGCTGCGAGGGGACAATCCTCAGATGATTACCTCAGTCCTGTACAAGTCCTGCCTCAGGTGGCTGATGTTCAGCCATTCATCAATGGACCTCATGCCTCCTTGAATGTTGGAACTGGCAATGGCTGCGTCTTTGGTGAGGGTGAGGAGCACCTGGCTGTCAATGGCATACGAGGTGATGATGAGGTTCTGTGTGCATGTGATGGTGGAGAGTGGGGTCCTGGACACATTGAAGATTGACACGCTGAGAGATGACCCCTAGGCCATGTGCCAGATGACGCCACTATACTACATGCTGAAGGCTTGTGTCCCACTCCCATGGCCTTGCTGGTGTACGGAGCCGGTGGGGAGTAGGAGGAACATGACCTGGTTGGTATGACAGGGCCTGGAAGGCGGGGCAGCGCTGTGTAGGCAGTTGGAGTAGCACACTCAGCATGCAAATGTGTCATGTGTGCGCTTAGGGTATGCCTGAGAGCAGGCAGTTGATTGTTGGATGGACATTGCTTGGAGGGTGGCTGCAACATCAGACTGTAGTGTGATGTGGGTCATGCAAGGACATGATGGTCGTGCAATGCGCACGTTGCATGCGCTGACGGTCCTGCCTTTGGCACCGCGTGGCCGCAACAGTGGCACAGACAAGCTGATGACAGACAAATTAATGGGTGGAGGGAGGAAGGGAGGAGCATCTTTGAGGTGTGTGTGTTGCCGAATCCGGGAACTTCGTGGGCCCTTGCTGCAGGGGCCGCTGCAGCAGGTGGCATGTGCTGGAAACTGTGCCAAAAGTTGCACACGAAGACAAGGATGTCAGAAAGGACAACTGCAACAGGCACATGTAAAGGAAGGAGTGTCCGGTTACCCATGGCACACCCAGAGTAAATGGATTCACAATCACCAAAGATGACTGACACATGATCATGAAACTGAAGGCCGAGCTGCGCACAGGAGACACACCCTCAGCAGGTGTTGGCAGCCCGTTGGGGGGACCAACATGCCCAAATACATGCACAAACATGTACTTCATGCACAATACAGATTCGAATCCATGAAGAACTGCATGCATGTTGCTAAACTACACATAGACTCATATGCACTATCTTGTACAACTATGCCAGAGATGGCGCATGCAAAGTGGTAAGAGACCTGCATTGACAGAGATGAGGCACCTTGGAGGGTGAGGAACACCTTTATTACTCAGGCTCACACTAAGGGAAATGCATCAATATGAACAGACTCACGGGTAATTTGGCTGAACATGTGGGACCTACACTGGACACCCCCTTCACAACACAGATGTAAATCCAAATGAACTGGCACACAAGTGAAGGGGGTGAGCCAAACACCCCCTGCTGCACACGGAGAGGCTTCAATTCCCCATTGAGCCTCTTATGGGGATGTCCCACACTATGTCCACCTGTAGCATCCCGTATGTGTCTGAGGGAAGTTTAACACACATTGATGCCTTCATCTGAATCCACATACCATTACAGATGACTGTGGGCATTTTGACAATCGTCTGAACATTTTTGACTACGATAGATCGTGGCAGTTACGAGTTTAGGACTCTATGCCCCTTTGGATTTTCATTGGATAAAATAACCTACAGTAATTTGAGGTATGTTTTTATTGAATGAAACAATATATGACAACACTTGAGTCTCTCAATATCTCAAGAAGCTCGTTTTTTGAACCAAAATGTCAAGATTAATATGTTCATACACTACTTATATTCTGTGACCATACCATTGAGGTTCACAACATTAGATGAAGGACATACGTACACCGAGTTGTTTGTCTATAACTCGTATTAGCTTTTGCGTAAGGTTCTGATGGAATAAGAGAGAATCCTCTTCTGTTTATAAACTCATACCAGCTTTTACGTAAAGACTTGATTGAATAAGATAGTATCCTCTTGGGTATCAATAAAGTTTTGAATAATTAGATTTGATTATGCATACAAAGACACAATAGTGTTCCTGTGCTTCTATTTCATATAAACACTACAATACTTTTGGAAGAACGAAGCCACAAACCTGACCTATTGCACTGGGACAGTTTCAAGACATTTAAGATATATATGTCTCGAGGTCCGTAATATATTGAATGAGATTATTAACAACCTCAAAAAAAACTGTGCCCCCATAAAAGGTCATAGGGACAGTATTTGAGACAAACACGACAAGGGTAAATTTTTCAATGATTACCTCTAGATAAAAAGAAATAACCTAAGTGACCATTAGTGCCAATAAAGACAAACATACATTTAATATGTATGACAGCAACTATGAAAAAGTCTAATTGACAAATGAGCTTATAGGATAAAGAGCATTATGCGGACGTTTTTTATTACTTATTATGACTTGGTTGGATGATTAATCTGAAATGTTTTATTAATCTTTGCAATAAAATGTGCTTTTCAATATAAATACCTAATAACTTTGATGATATGTCTAGAGCAATATCCGAGATATATTCTGAGAAATATAAATAAGAAAATGATATATATTTTTTTGGAGGATAAGTATTATTATGTAGGGTGTGGATTTTTTCAGTCATTAAGATAATGTTTATTTTATTTTATTAGGGGTCAACCTTGTAAATAGAATTGTCCTGAGGATGGTCTTGCTAAAGAAAACCTAGAGACCGAAACGTCGACAATCACACTGTTTTCCAGAGAAATAACTGTATACTGTTGTGAAAAAGTGTTTGATGAATTTGAAAAGTGAAGGCATCAAATTTTGAAATATTTCCTTTCACTGTATTAATAATTGTTAATATTTGAAGTACCCTTTTGAACTTGGAATATAAATTCAATTTTTATATATACACCTGCCTGCATCTCCTCCTTCTAGTTCATTGACTTTATTGTATTCAAGTTAACATGTGATGATTCATTCACACTTTGCTTAATCCTAATACTGACAAACTAAGCTGATTTAAGTATACAAAAAGTGACAATTAATAAAATTGTAGGTAAATAATTATCCTACCTTTAATTAACAATCGAAATTATACAAATTAATTGTTAAACAAATCCCTTGAAGGCACCCTTCTACCTGTTCATTCATATTTGCCCGAGCCCTCAAGGGCATATTGGGTTGTCCACTGTATTTACCTTACTTTAAGCGCAGACAGTTGTCTGTTGTGGACCACTTTTAAGTGGTTTTTTTGTGTGTTCTTTTCGATATAAAACATCTTCATTTATGTCTGAAGCACAGACATTGTCATATTCAGATGAGTACATTCTGAAAATTGCGGCAGGCCCCTCATTATTGGGCAACAAAGGCCTCACAACCTAACTTCCATATGAATCAGATCTTAACCAATTGGAACGTCTTAAAAAGAAATTAGTAAGAACAGAACTCCATGCCAAATTTTTACCAGATTGTTTAAACGCTAACATCATTCCAACGGGGTTACAAATCCGTAATATACCTATAATCTTCACAGATGATGAAGAATTTAAGATAGGCTTCAGTTTCTCAGCCAACAAGTGCTATCGCACTTGGATGGTCTTAAGTATAGAAACTGCCTTAAGACAACTAAAAATCTTACTAAAAGAAATAGAACTACTTGAAAAGAAGATACTAGGAGATTCTACAAATACAAACGGTAAATTTCTTCTTGAAAAGGTACAACAAACTATAAAGGAATTTGAGGAGTTTAATGCCCATAAAAAAACTGAAAAACTCCAAAACGATATCAAAAGGTACAATAAAGAAAAAACGTACCCTTACTTAAACAAAGATTTTTACAATCCACAAGGGTCTAATCAAACTACAAGAAAAAGAATTACCTTTTCAGATACCAATTCCGATACAGGTAGTGATCAGTCAAGTGACATTCTATACCGTAATTACGACCAACAACCTTCGAGTTCACGACAGTCTTTTTTAGGACAGGATCGTCGAGGCACGGGTCCACCTCGGAGACCGCGGTCATCCAAACGAGGATGGTACCGCAATCAATACACACCAGGGTTCCGCCAGACTCGCAATCAATATTACGAGTGGTAGAACACAATCAGACCATACCAATTTTCAATTTGTCTACGCATATTCTATCAGAGCAAGAGATTGCAGTTCTTTCAGCTGGCCTCAGTTTTGTCCCTACATACAAAAATGATCTTTTTCAGACTAAACTTGAACTGTATAAATTCTTCCGGATGGTAAGATTAAAAGATTTTTTCACCAATAACAATACAAACAACACTTGTGGTTTTACAGGCTTAAGGAATAAATCAACATTTTATCCAACAAATTCAATGATAAGAAAAGAGATCGTGACATTTGAGAACGCTATACTTATAGAGATAGAGAATCTCTTTAAGGATAAAATACACTACAAATCTAACTTTTCTAGAGAAGAACAATCAGCACTACAAAACCTTCAATCACTCCCCAATGCCCTAATAAAACCTGTGGATAAAGGGGGTGGGATAGTACTTTGGGAAAGAGAAAAATACAACCAGGAGCTTCTTAAACAGGTTTCTATTACATCACACTACAAAACATTGGCGGCTAATCCAACGAACAGACTGACACAAGAGATTGCCAACTTAAGTCAATTAGGCTTTGAGGGTGGCTGGCTCAATGAAAAGGAAGCTGCCTTTCTAATCAATAAAACTCCCACAGTACCAGCTATTTACATGCTCCCAAAGGTGCATAAAGATCCCCTTAACCCTCCGGGACGCCCGATTGTTTCGGGATGCAATTCCATTCTTAAACCTTTGGCACAATATGCGGATTTCTTTATAAGACCTTTTGCAATAAACCAACCCTCTTATATAAGAGATACCATGGCTGTGATCAATATAGAGGAAAATTATGAATTTGACCCTCAAAACGATCTTTTAGTCTCTATGGATATAGAGAGCTTATACACCAACATACCACAGCAAGAAGTTCTAGACATACTAGAAAACCTCTTGGATACAAGACCTAGACCACATCCAGTACCAACTAATTTCATACTAGAGTGTGTACGCATTTCTCTATGTGAAAACTTTTTTCTGTTCCAAAATACGTTTTATCAGCAAAAGAAAGGAGTAGCGATGGGGGCAATTTATGCCCCAGACATTGCGAACATCTATGTATCAACATTTGAGAAAGAACATATTTCACACTCGTCTAATCCTTTTTTGGCCAATATTAAAAATTGGCTTAGATATATAGACGACGTTTTTCTAGTCTGGCATGGCACACATCAGGAGCTCCAAACTTTCCATGAATGGTTGAATACTAGAAGTCCACATTTACAATTCACTATGGAATTTGATAGGTGTGAAATGAATTTCCTAGATATTACGATCAAAAACGACACGTCTAACCATCTGTATACAACTTTATATACCAAACCGACCTCCAGGAATACCCTCTTAAAATACCAAAGACATCACCCCCAGGCACTGAAGGATGGCCTACCATTTGGGCAATTTCTGCGTTTACGCAGGAACTGCACTTATAAAGAAGACTATTTTTCAGAGGCAAAGAAACTAAAAGAGAAACTTAAGGCCCGAGGATATCCATCTAAACTGCTTAAAAAGTCCATGAAACGTGCATGGTTCAATAATAGAGATGCATTACTGACGGTTAAGGACCGCCCAAAAAATCCACAAATAGTTTGTGTTTCCACATTTGGAACTCATACAAACGTCATCAAAAAAATCATAAATAGACATTGGAGTCTTCTAAAAAATGTACCTGTCTTTGTTGAAAAACCGTTATTTGCTTTCAAAAGAGGCACTAACCTACAAGATAGACTGGTTAGAGCGTATGATGACAACCATAAAGACATAATAGTTAATATGAGACAATTGTCACCCATTGTAGGTCATTACAAATGTAACATGTGTTTGGCATGTAATACGACTCAAATAACCAAAACTTGTGTCATTAACAACACCACTATCACCCTCAAAACCTTTTCGAACTGTAATACACCAAATGTGGTATATTGCATACAATGTCCTTGCAATCTATACTACAATGGAAAAACAGTTCAACCAGTTAAAAAAAGAATTCTACAACATCAGTCACGCATTAGATGTCATACAGAAAATGCCCCCCTTGTAGAACACTATCAAAGCCAAGGTCACACTGATAAAGAAATACGCTGGTGGGTTTTGGAAGTAGTTAAACCTACTAAGAGACAGAACAATGTTGATCAGCTACTAACTATGAAAGAGGGCAGACTTATTTGTCTAACTGATGTAGTAAACCGGGGACTGAACTCGGCAACTGAATGGCACACTTTGGCTTGTCTTACTTAAATATCCATCAAGTGACCACTTACAAAAAGATCGTAACTATTGCAAATAGTAATATGGGTATACCAGAGAATTACTAGTAACCATACGGATTCTCCATGTCCAATGATTTCCTTTTTTACTATATATCAGATGATTAAGTTTGACAGATTCATTCTGGAGAAATGCGCTTGTCCAGTACATAACAGATTCATCATTGTTTTATGTATTTTCTCTTGTGGTTTCTGTATGTAATTGAAATTTTGACTTTTGCAATATTATGTCATTTAATGAATTCAATATCTTCATATTCAACAACGCATGTTAAAGATCATAAAATTTGTGATACAATAACTATTGACATGTACATTTTAGATTTTTATAGGCAGTTGTTTATGCCAAAAGAACGAATCAGTGTTGCGAAAGAAAATACCGAGCCGGGCAATGTCTCTGGTCATGACACAATGTTGAATTAACTTTCTCGGATTATTCATAGTCCCATTTAACATACTAAAGGGACATGACGTTTATCCTATATTCAGATCACCGTTTGAATTAATTTCCAAATCGATGTTCAATCATTCTTATACATCGACTCTGACCATATCTAATATGGCATTACAAGACTTCAGACTACCCTCAACGACAGTAATGTTTGGTCAGTTCCTGCCAGATTGGAGGATATAATACGACCAGTAATAGTAATAATAATCGCTTCCAGTCGATTATTTATTATAAAACATTCACAATCTGTGAAGAAAAAGCTATCTCTAGTATATACTGTAACTTAAGATCTTCAATAACAGAACAATCACTCTATTCAAAGATGGCCACCTTTTAGCGTTCTTTTTATGTGATATACATCTCCAAGTCCGTTTTTGCTATCTAATTAACATAAATGGTGCAGTCGAACAAACACTATAGTTGGCTCGCCGTCCAGACGTGTATACTAGACTCAAATCTTCAGAATAGCCAGGTACGTTACAAGCAGTTAAGCAGTGTAGTTCGAGACTTTTCTCCAACTTCTAACCTTAAAATTAAACTTGATGCACCCTTCGTTTTAGATTAACTCGCTGACATCTATACAACCATCTGAACCCTAACGGTGTCGGCAAATAAATACAAGAGTCGGTCCGCCATATAGAGGTTCGTCTGAGATCTATAAAACAGCCTACAGGTATGCTCTAAGCAGCTCACGGTTTGAGCTTAAGACCCTTCCTTTACCTCTGACACGATATTTGATTTGATACATGCTTTATTTTAGATTAAGACGTGGGCATTTTGACAATCGTCTGAACATTTTTGACTACGATAGATCGTGGCAGTTACGAGTTTGGGACTCTATGCCCCTTTGGATTTTCATTGGATAAAATAACCTACAGTAATTTGAGGTATGTTTTTATTGAATGAAACGATATATGACAACACTTGAGTCTCTCAATATCTCAAGAAGCTCGTTTTTTGAACCAAAATGTCAAGATTAATATGTTCATACACTACTTATATTCTGTGACCATACCATTGAGGTTCACAACATTAGATGAAGGACATACGTACACCGAGTTGTTTGTCTATAACTCGTATTAGCTTTTGCGTAAGGTTCTGATGGAATAAGAGAGAATCCTCTTCTGTTTATAAACTCATACCAGCTTTTACGTAAAGACTTGATTGAATAAGATAGTATTCTCTTGGGAATCAATAAAGTTTTGAATAATTAGATTTGATTATGCATACAAAGACACGATAGTGTTCCTGTGCTTCTATTTCATATAAACACTACAATACTTTTGGAAGAACGAAGCCACAAACCTGACCTATTGCACTGGGACAGTTTCAAGACATTTAAGATATATATGTCTCGAGGTCCGTAATATATTGAATGAGATTATTAACAACCTAAAAAAAACTGTGCCCCCATAAAAAGTCATAGGGACAGTATTTGAGACAAACATGACAAGGGTAAATTTGTCAATGATTACCTCTAGATAAAAAGAAATAACCTAAGTGACCATTAGTGCCAATAAAGACAAACATACATTTAATATGTATGACAGCAACTATGAAAAAGTCTAATTGACAAATGAGCTTATAGGATAAAGAGCATTATGCGGACGTTTTTTATTACTTATTATGACTTGGTTGGATGATTAATCTGAAATGTTTTATTAATCTTTGCAATAAAATGTGCTTTTCAATATAAATACCTAATAACTTTGATTATATATCTAGAGCAATATCCGAGATATATTATGAGAAATATAAATAAGAAAATGATATATATTTTTTTGGAGGATAAGTATTATTATGTAGGGTGTGGATTTTTTCAGTCATTAAGATAATGTTTATTTTATTTTATTAGGGGTCAACCTTGTAAATAGAATTGTCCTGAGGATGGTCTTGCTAAAGAAAACCTAGAGACCGAAACGTCGACAATCACACTGTTTTCCAGAGAAATAACTGTATACTGTTGTGAAAAAGTGTTTGATGAATTTGAAAAGTGAAGGCATCAAATTTTGAAATATTTCCTTTCACTGTATTAATAATTGTTATTATTTGAAGTACCCTTTTGAACTTGGAATATAAATTCAATTTTTATATATACACCCGCCTGCATCTCCTCCTTCTAGTTCATTGACTTTATTGTATTCAAGTTAACATGTGATCATTCATTCGCACTTTGCTTAATCATAATACTGACAAACTAAGCTGATTTAAGTATACAAAAAGTGACAATTAATAAAATTGTAGGTAAACAATTATCCTACCTTTAATTAGCAATCGAAATTATACAAATTAATTGTTAAACAAATCCCTTGAAGGCACCCTTCTACCTGTTCATTCATATTTGCCCGAGCCCTCAAGGGTATATTGGGTTGTCCACTGTATTTACCTTACGTTGTGTAGCATGCAGCACACGAGGAAGATTTTGCAGACCTTCGCCGGTACATATGGGAGGGACCGGCCTGTCTTGTGAAGGCACCGGAATCGGCTCTTCAGGAGGCCAAACGTCCTCTCAATCGCTCGCCTGGTCTGCCCGTGTGCATCGTTGTACCGGTGATCTGCAGCTGTTCTTGGGTTGCGGAGAGGCGTCATCAGCCATGGCATGTTGGGATAGCCAGAGTACCCTACATGGAAACATCACGTAAAGAAGTGGGTCAGGAGATGCCGTAAGATCCAAAGATAGCGCTAATCACAGGACAAACAGAGTATACCCACCAACAAGACATGCTCGTTCGTTGTGCAGTCGCAGCATCATTTGTGGCACCCTGCTACGCCTCATGATGTAGGCATCGTGTGCTGACCCTGGAAAACGTGCACAGACATGGGAAATCAGCATGTTAGCAAGACACACCACAAGGGCATTAATGGAGTGGTAATGTTTACGGTTGCGATAGGTTACCTCCTGTGCCTCTGGTGGTACCAAAGCCACATATGTCCCATCAATGGACCCAATTACATGGGGCATCCCTCCCAGGGCATAGAAATCACCCTTGACACCTGTCAACTGCTCAGGAGTCGGAAAATGGATGAATTCATCCAGGTGCTCCAACATGGCTTCTAAAACATCACGCTGGACACGGCTGAACATCGTCTGAGACATGCCACCAACATCAACTATGGTGAATTGAAACGTACCAGTGGCAAAAAAATTTAGGGCTGCCATCACCTTCATCTTGGGGGTCAGCGCAGTAGGATACCTGTGTCGCGGTTGGAGGTGTGGTGCGAGCTTGGTGGTCAAGTCCTCAAACAACTGTTGAGAGAATCGGTAACGTCTTATGCAGTCACGTTCCCTCATGGCACCCAAGTCTGGCATTGGTCGGGGGAGAGGCGGTGCCCTGCAGAAAATTGGAGTGAATAACGAAGAGTGAGGACATAACAACATCAATGTCAATGAACTGAGCACATGCTCAACTGCTAATACATATCTGCTAAATACAGAGTCTGGACTGTGCAATACATCCAGGACACGTATGCCAGCCAGGTGATACTCCTACGAAAAGCCAGCTACACCCGTTGATTGGCAAGTCTACATGACATGCCCTGAAATGAGCTGTGGGCCAGTGTAAGTGAACAGCCAGAGACATCACACGAGTGACATACTTCCACATATCTGCATTTGAAGGATGTAATCTCATACAGACAGCTGACGGTTAGCTAGACGCACAGGTCACAAGGAAGGTCGAATGTACAGATCACACACATTGCGATGAAGGGGTACACGTGAAAACTGAAAACACAGACATTGAGACAACGCAGATATGTCCTCATGTCGAAATACCACGTTCGGTGCATACAGACACATGTTACGTGGGATTCCACATGTGGCATGGTGTGCGTAGATGTGTGCCATGCCCATCTGCACACTGTCACATGTTGGCTGCAGCAACAGCAGATGCAGTTGGCGGGCCACCAACAGCCAGCTCATGGGAATACATGACACACACATGACATAGTCACATCGTGGCACGCTGGTCGTTAAATGTCAGTTATCAGTGTCCCTGTCCCTGGCATCAGGGGACATTTGCGGGTGTTGGTGACTGTGCCATACCAGTGATGCTGTGCTTTACACATTTGTACTACATGCACACATGTGCAAAGTGTGAAGGGGAAGTGTGCCACATAGTGCCCCATCACACATGACATGTGTACACAGGTCATCACACATCTATTGTGCTTAAACATGAGGAGACATGTGCAATATCACTGCCTGACACACCTAGGCCCTGCACATGAAGGACTGCAATGAAAATGACTTGATGTACATCCATGTGCGAGTCTGACACCTCCATTGATTACGTGCGCACACCCTATCACCAGTGTAAGCGTGTGAAACGCACCGTATACACGCTCTGAGGGCGTGTGTACGGTCCGTATCACTATAGTAGTGGTGCTGTAGGAGCACGCCTGTTACGGGCCGTACACACATACGTGTACTGCCTTAGTACACGCACGTGTACAACTAGTGCGTACACGTACGTGTACACTTATGTGTAGGCACTGGTAGTACACACATGTGTACTACCTCAGTACACGTACGTGTAGGCACTAGTTGTACACGTGCGTGTACTACCTCAGTACACGTACGTGTACAACTAGTGCCCACACATACGTGTACTGAGGTAGTACACGTACGTGTACTACCAGTGCCTACACGTACGTGTACTGAGGTAGTAAACATACATGTACAACTAGTGCCTACACGTACGTGTACACGTACGTGTAGGCACTAGTTGTACAGGTACGTGTACTCCCAGTGCCTATACGTACGTGTGAAACGCACTGTACCTGTGTGGGGAATTGAAAATTACATAGGGGGCACATAAGGGACAAGTTTTAGGCCCTAAATGCATGCTGGGTGTCATGGATACCGAGTTTTCTGTTCAAAGTTTTCCATCAGATGGCCTTGAAAAGTCAGTTGGCCACAATATACAATGTTGCAAAGTGGTTGTTGACTTGACATGATGCTGCTAATTTGAACCATGCAAATGCTGTCACTGGTGTATGTTTAAAGGGATTGGAGGAAAGGTAGGATGCAAATGAGTCTGACCAATCACTCTGTACTCCTGTAAATGAAAGATCCCAGCAAGGCAGATATAAGTCAGGCAGAACCCATGAGAGGGCTCTTGCCTGCACAACCTTTCAGTCGACACCACTGTTGCTGTCTGTGCTTCCTCTGGCACCATGTCAAGGTCTGTGGAGAGGGCCCAGCCTTTCAACCATGAGGAGAATGAGGCATTGCTTGATGTCATCCTCCCAGAGTACCCCAGCCTGTATGGGAGACCAGGGGAGCAGGTGAGTGCTGACTCCACTACCTTTGACTGTGCACCTTTTTTGTGACTGTCACTTCTGGCATTGTGTCCAGGTGTGACAGACATGCAATGTTGTTTAGAGTGGGTCCCGGGGGGGGGGAATGGCTTTGTAGTTCATGTGTGCACTCCTCACTTGCATTGTGCTTACTGTGACATTCACTGCATAGTGCATGGCACATTCAACCTGGCTAATCCTTTGGGACATTTTTGTTCTATAGTCCTGAGGTGATTCAGTGGTCTCCCCCGGTGTGACAGGTGACTGTACCCACAGATGTGTGTGAGTTGAGTGGAGCTGTGGTGAGAGTGTCCAAATGATGTGTACGCCCCCTGGACATTGATGTGTGTGAATGTTCCTTGTCATGTGGGTCAGTGTCTATGTGGAGTGTTGCACCACAGCTGCATGGAGGAGGCAACAGCTCTACCCATCTAATGTGAGTAGTAAGCCGTGCTGTGTGTCTGACCTGCTGAGCTAGCCCCACACCTGTGACATCCCACAGACAAGTGGCACATGTGCAGAGTGAGGTTTGTATCCGCTGTTGCCAATGGCAGGTGATTGATCTGTGCCTGTGTGTGTCTGTGCTGAGGTTGCGTCAGTGGCCTGGGGCATGTGACTGCTTTGAGGTGCTGTCCATCAGCCTGGTGTAGCTTGTGATGCACAGTGTGTGCCATGATCAGGGAGAGTTTTGCACCCCTCATGCCACCTGTGTACTTTCAATGCCATGTAGTGCATTGGGGCTTCCACAGAGGCTAATGTCCCTATGACAAAGGTGCTATTCGTTGCCAGCATATTATGCCCTGTTCAACATATCAAAGATGTTCAAATGTGTGTCTCTGTGACATGGAGCAGGTGTAGTGATGTTGTCTCACTTTGTCATCCTCACAGGTAACTGCCTACGAGAAGGGGAAGATATGGAAGCGGGCCGTCAGGGCCGTGATAGCGGTGGAGGGTCTCAGTCGGCGCCTAGCCCAAGTGAGAAAACGCTGGCAGGACATCCGGTGCTGGACCCGGAGGATCGCCCGGGTCCAGCTGAAGGACTCACCTACACGCCCCCACGGCGGGCGCCGACGCCTGACCCACCAGATGAAGCGTGTCCTGGCGGTGGTCTTCCCTGACATGGATAGGCAGTTACAGGAGGGACAGCAGCAAGGAGGGGGTAGGTACATGTGTGTTTGTTGTGTGTCACCAGCTTTTGGAAGTGCTCAGTTGCCTGGATACACTGCCAGGGTTTATATGTGCAGTGCATATCCTGCTCCCCCAAGTCAACCGGTGCTGTTCTTCCTCCCTTCCCCTCCTTGACATGTGTTCCCTTGTCTGTGTGTAATCACTATTGCACATGGTCATCTAGGCTGCCAGTTAATCAAAGTGCACACTGCTTTCTGCATCATGTGTGGGGGTGGTCTGTGACATGTGTTGGTACCTTGCCTGTGCCCTGTCCTGTTCAGTCATTTGGGGGTACATATTTGTTGGCACTGATGCTGAGTCTCAACATAGGAGTGAGAGGTTTCAACTGAACAGACTTGCAGCATGCATGACCGATGTTGTGACCTCAGACATGATGTGCAAGAGTGGGAGATATGCATAGTGGCGGGACGGTTGCTCATGTTACAGTCAGATCATTCCAGGACCATGGAGCAGTGTGCCCACTACAGTCCCCTGAGACACTCTTGCCTCGGAATTATGTGTGTCATCCAACACTGTGCCCATTCTCTGTGTGTTCATCATAGGTTGGCCTCTGTGGCATTGTTCCCTGGCCTCATTTGTATTTATGTAAAGTGTGCTACATGTGTCCACTGTACAGGGTGACCCCATTTGGCTTGTGCATCCTCACACTGGGCAGTGCCTGTGTGTCTATGTACAACTATCTGTTGATGGTTGATTGTCACAAATATGTGTTGGCAGCCTCACGAGGTGATGTGGAGTACATTTAGGAATTCTTGATGCACATTTTAGTAAACCCAGATTAAGAGGTGTAACTTCTTGATCTGTCTCAATCACGTTGTCTCACGTATGGGGGGTTTGTGCGGGCAAGGCCTACATGTCCAAACCTTATGTCTCCTTGACAGGTCTGACCTGTGTGTGATAATTGTCTGGACAGACACTCATCATGCAGTGACCCAGTCATGTTGTGCATTGTTTAATGTTTGTGCTTTGCAGCATGTGTCAAAAGTTAAAATACATGGTTCCTGCTCATCCATTTTTGGCACCAGTGTGTGGTCCAGATGCTACGTAGTTTGTTCTTTGTGTGCTGACATCTGTCTGGACATTCTTGGTTCCCATGAGGGTGTCTCCTCAGTGCAGGTGCTCCTTATTCCGACACAATTGCAGGCCCATTAGCTTGTGCATTGTCCTGTGTTTGGACATGTGTGCCACTCCACATGACAGGCAGTGGGTCAGATGTGTTGCCAACTGTGTCATCATGGTACGGATGGCCATGTGACAGGTGGCATGATTCAAGTTGTTAGTCAAGAAGTCTTGTACCTTGGCACTCACTACCCTTGTCAACATGTCTCAATTTTTTCAATGCTTGACTTTTATGTTTTGTTGTGAAGGACAATAATGTGCCTGCATGACAGATGTCTCCCAAGGAAGTGCACAAGAAACCACCTTTACACTTTCCGGGGACACACTCGCACATTTTAAAGAAAGGCACAGTTTGAATTACACTTGTTTTCAGATTATACATATACATGTTCCCACAGTGTGGTTGCATTTGGCTAAGTCCTTGGTTGTTGCTGATACCAACTTACGTGTGTCAAGTCATCCAGACCGCTGTGGTGCCATGTATATGTACTTACTGAAACCCCATTTCTTCCTAACAGTGGCTTATTTGAATAAGGCCGGCAGCTCATACAATGACCGTGTAAATGTAGTTTTTTGTGCACCTCATTGTGTGACTTCCTTTATACAGGCACATGTGTGTTCTGTTCACGAAGTGGCACATTCACACATTCTAAACATGTAGATTGTGTAAAGTGTTGTGATTCCCAAGCGATCACAATGTATTTCGTTTGGGTTTCCAAAGTACTCACAGGTCTCTGAGTGTGGGGACACCTTCAGCATTGAGGTCTGTTATTTGGCCTTGGGTGCACCAATACTGTTTCGTTCACAGTGAACAAGAGGTGGCATGCCTTCATAGTCTTGCTGTGCTCCACTGTTCCCAGACACTAGCTTCTCAGTATAATTCGATATCAAGTTATTTGCTGTTGTGTCCTAATTTTCCTTGTTTCCAAGTGGCATGGTGGGTCAACCAACTGGGGAGTGCAGGGCTTACATATGTGCGGAGTATTCTAGATGTTACTCATGATGCATTTCCTGATATGCACTGTGACATATTTTGTTTGGACTCAGGTCTCAGATGTATACAGGTGACTGATTATTTTCTGCATCTTCACCTTGCCCACAGCATCATCGGAGGACACCGAGGGAGACACCTGCACGGACCTGGAAGAGGGATCCAGCACCGGTGCCACCACTGCTGTCGAGTCTGTGGGAGCAAGTGGCACGGAGGGCGAGGGGAGTCAGGCGGAGGACCTGTCTGGTGGCGACACCGACTACGACGCTGGCGGGTCCGAGGCTGAACTCCTCGAGGGGGTGGAGGCTGCTACAACACCTGGCAGCAGCACAACATCTGTCACCGCCTCCTCAATTCCCATCACCGCCCTCCCAGTTGCTCCGGTCCCTTCTGTCCGTGCAGGGCACCACCATGTCTCCTTTGTGCCAGGCACCGCACCCCCTGTCCCCCCTGCTGCCCTCACTGCAGAGTCTGTGGACATTCAGCCGCAGTTGCAGGTTGGCTAGACATCGATACTGAATGTCCTCCATGGCCACACCAGACTGCTGACACAGATGGTGTTGTTCATGGAGGGCATGTCAGCAGCGATGTCTGACCAACGGATGTTGCTGAGGTCCATGGACTCTTCACTGACGGCAGCAGTGAGTCTCCTGCAGTGCTTCCCCCCCTCCCTACCCCTGCACAATCCACACTTCCCACTCCCATGCCTGTCCCATGCACACCCAGACATTCCCAAGCACGCACCCCACCAGACACAGCCAGCACACCAACACGTAAGGGCAAGCACACACCTCCTGCCACGCACACTCAGGGGGATAAAGGCACACCCACTGGGTCTGGGGCACACAGGCATACACGCAGCCACAGTCTGAATCCGCATGCCTCACTACCCAGTCCCTCCAAAGGCACTCCCCTCGGCTCCCCTGCCACACAGTCTGACAAGGAGAGCTACTTGGCTGTGCTGGGCCTCAGCCCCACTGGGTCACCAGCTCGCAAACGGGCAAGGCACTCCACGGGTAGGGGAGTTGAGTCCCCCCCGTCCACCCCCTCTCCCAGTAGCACTGCACCCCATCCCTCCAACCCCCCCTCCTCCTTTGTGCCTGTGGTTTCTTTGGGTGCAGGGGATACTCTGGGGACCCTGGCAGAAGTGTGCAGCACCGAGCTCACCTCCACCTTTGGCGCTGCCCCACCCCCTGTGGTGGAGGCGTCCATCCCTGCACCCACCACACCTACCCTTACACCTCCTGTCCCTGCGGTGCCTGGTCCTTCCCCACATGATGCCCCCCCGAGTCGACGTACCTGAGGGTTCAAGTGTGCAGGCAAGCTAGGGGAGACGCGTGGCCATGTGTCCCCCCCAAGGACTTCTGATCTGGACTGGCCATTGGCCTTTGTAAATAGTGTCCTTTAATAAGTTTTCATTTAATGCTGAATAAAGCATTTTCTTTTTACTTTGAACACTATTGCATTTCAGGTATTGATGTTGGTGCTGATGCTCCAGGAGTTGGGGTTGTGGTAATGTGTTAGGTTTCAGGGAAATGTAGTCTGATGCTCATGGGGTGGACCATGGTATCTGCGTGCCATCACAAGGTCTCTGCAAAGAATCTTTGGTCGTGTGTGCTATTTGTGTTTGGAGACATTGTCCCAAGGAGTGTTCCTTCCTATGTGGCACCTGACATCTTCCCTGCAGGGAGTTGCACAATTCTTGTGCTGACCTGTGTCTACATTTCCTTTGTTGGTGAAGGATCCCTTCAACTATGGCCATGCTTGCTCAGCAATGTCTCCGGCTGCATCGTCTGTGCCATCCTTGCTAGTCACTGTACTTGTGTATTGAGTATGTTGCCATGCCTTCATGGAGAAATTGTCCCTTTTCCGCACTATGCATGTGTGTAATCCCAGCCTAGCACACATATGGTACTTGTTCTGCAGGGTATTTGGGCACCTGACTCACAATTGTGGGCATTGTATCTGTGGGAACTCCACCCTATTCCTTCCATGAGAGACAACATCTTGGTGGCTGTCCCAGCACCTCTACATTCCTATCAGTCCTGGGATGTGCGTGACAGTGTATGTTCCCTTTGGCTCTCTTAGTTTAGTAGGCATTGACATGACTATACAGTCTTGTGGCATGATCTCTGTGTGTGTATTGTGCTGCATCCGCCAGGGGTGGGTATGCATGTGTCATTTGTCCTCACACCCACATGTGGTGTGTCATGCAGTGGGGGAAAGACATCCATCCTCATGGGAGTGGGACACTGCTGTCAGTGATGTGTTGTTATGGCACAATCAACATAGTCGAAAATTAGGGATGCGTACATACACCCATGGAGTTGTGGTCATCTGATAATGATGTACACACCCCCATGTCTCTGTCCACTGCTGGGAGTCCTCTGCACCCACCCCTCACATGTCTCTGCCCACTGCTGGGAGTCCTCTGCACCCACCCCCATGTCTCTGTCCACTGCTGGGAGTCCTCTGCACCCACCCCTCACATGTCTCTGTCCACTGCTGGGAGTGATAGGCACCCACCCCTCACATGTCTCTGTCCACTGCTGGGAATCCTAGGTAGCCACCCACCCACCGGCCCACACCCTTGGTGCAGTACACTGCTGTCCTGGGCATACACACACCCCAATATATTGGTTATATGCTGCACCAGGCCCTATGCCAACATTTGTGGCGTGTGTACGCCTTGTATCACAAATGTACTGGTGCCCGAAGGGTACGGGTGATGCGGTCTGTACCCCCGCATTCATAGGGTGGGTACGGGCCGTACCACGCGTACCCCTACGTCACCACTACAATGGTGGTACGGACCGTACCCACGCCCCGAGGGCGTGGGTATGGTCCGTAACACGCATACCCCTACATCACCACAACAATGGTGGTACGGACTGTACCCATGCTCTGAGGGTGTGGGTATGGTCCGCACCACGCGTACCCCTACATCACCACAACAATGGTGATACGGACCGTACCCATGCTCTGAGGGCGTGGGTACGGTCCGTACCACGCGTACCCCTACATCACCACAACAATGGTGAGACCATTGTAGTGGTGACAGGTACGTGTCCACTTCCATTGTGGCGGTACGCAGGGATTGGTGGACACGCACCCCGAAGTGACCAGTCCCTGGAGGTAATGTATGTACAGGATATATTTTTTTTTAAATGGGTAGGGGTTATGTTTCCTGCCCCTCGCCCCCCCCCTTTGCCCCTGGGTGTTGTTCTGACCTTCGGTGGCGTGCGCGGCAGTTTCGGTGCACCAGGTCGTAGGCTAGGAGGGCCGGGATGACACGTAGGATGGGGTCCATGGCTGTCCGTCGCGTATCGGTGCTCCTTCTTCACGTCGTCCTCAATTTCCCGGGAGTTTTTGGCTGCCGTAAAAAATGAGCCGTACGGAGTGACGTAGGCACGAATCGTACTTGCTGGTCCGTAAAACGCTGCCTGACTCCGTCCGGACGTCACGTCCGCGATGTCCCGGATCGGAATTGTGGGTATTTTTTTGCCGCACGTAGTTTTTTACGATTCGTACGGAAAGGGTATTTCTGTACGAATCGTACTTGCTGCTTTGTAAGGAGGATTTCCCGGGTACGAGTCGTACGGAGAATACGCTCCGTACAACCATTCGTACCTGGGTTTTACATGATCGGAATCGACCCCTTGTTAGGTTGTGTTACTTTTTAACTTGTGCAAACTCTGTGGTTTGTAATGATATTCTAAATTATTGTGAAACATTTTTGTCTAACTCGTATCTCAACCACTCACAATTGTGGAGAATGGTACAGCTTTGGGTTAGCATCTGTTGGCACGAGTGGTAAGTCACTTTCCTTTCTCAATAATAGCTGCATTTGTTAAGGTATTCCTTTCTTTCTTCTGAGCTGGTAACCAATCATTTTTAAATCATCACCCTTCCTATGTTTCCATATCTGACTTTTTTCCCTTTAAAGTAAGTGGTAAAGCAATGGAGGGTTGCCCACTCATACCTACCACCCTCTTCCTCATTCAGTCACAGCCAGCTAACACTTTGGATCTTAACATGTACTACATGTTTCCCATAGTTTCTGCCTAAGTGTTTTCTTCTCATGGCTTCCATTACACTGTTTCATCTTGTAGCTTCAATTAGCCTTGCAACCAGGCCTACTACATATCATATGACCCAATGTGGCCACATCCAAACCTGACAATAATCCAAGCCTTTATGTTTTATTAGGCCACACCTTACCCAATGCTCACATGCCCCAAAAGTCAGGAGTATAATATTTGTTTTGCATTTAAAGAAATTTGGGTGGAGGAATTAGTGTGGGACTCAGTCTAGAGGCTCAAGGTGGGACTTGGGAGGGAATAGGTTATGATCAGGGCCATTAGAATTAATATGACATGCCATTAGTTGTACAAAAATAAACAAAATACTGCCTTAACGTGTTGCTTTAATTAATGTACAAAGTTAAATAAACTATGTGACATAAACTTAATGTGCCAACAGATATTCAGGGAGGGGTAAGAGGGGTGGGGAAAGAGGAAAGAGAGGTGCAGAAAGAAGCAACAGAGGTGCAGAAACAGGGATGAGCGGTGCAGAAAGAGGAACGAAGAGTGCAGAAAGAAGCAGGAGAGTTGCAGAAATAAACAAAAGAGGTGCAGAAAGAAGGAAAAGAGGTGCAGAAAAAGGCAAGAGGTGTGCAGAAAGATGGAAGACGGGTGTAGAAAGAGGCATGGTGGGTGCAGAAAGAATCAAGCAAGGTGCAGATAGAAGCAAGAGAAGTGCAGAAAGAAGCAACCGAGATTCAGAAAGGGGGAAGAGAGGTAGAGAAAGAGGGGGGCAGAAGAAGCAAGAGGGTACAGAAAGAGACAAAATAATAGCAGAAAGAAGCAACATAGGTGTAGAAAGAGGCAAGATGGGTGCAGAAAGAGGCAAGATAAGTGCAGAAAGAAACAACAGAGATGCAGTAAGGAGGAGAGGGGTGGAAAAAGAGGCAAGAGAGGTGCAGAAAGAAGCTAGAGAGGACAGAAAGCACCAAACAAGTGCAGAAAGAAGGAACAGAGGTGCAGAAAGAGACAAGAGAGGTGCAGAAAGATGAAAGAGTGGTGCAGAAAGCGGCACAAGGGTTCCAGAAAGAAGCAATAGAGGTACAGAAAGAAGCATAAGAAGTGCAGAAAGAAGCAACAGAGTTGCAGAAAGAAGTAAGAGGGATAGAGAAAGGGCCAAGAGAAGTGCAGAAAGAAACTACAGAGATGTGGAAAGAGGGAAGAGGGGTGGAGAAAGAGGCAAGAGGGGTGCAGAAAAATAGGCAAGAGGGGTGCAGAAAAATAAGCAAGAGAGGTGCAGAAAGAAACAAAGGAAGTACAGAAAGTAGGAACTTAGGTGCAGAAAAGGCAAAAGGGGTGCAGAAATAGGGAAGAGGAGTTCGAAAAGAGCAACGAGGGGTGCAGAAAGAAGCAAGAGGGGTACAGAAAGAAGCAAGAAAACTGCAGAAAGAAGCAACAGAGGTGCAGAAAGAGAGATGGGGTTTAGAAAGAGGCAAGATAAGTGCAGATAGAAGGAACAGAGATGCAAAAAGGGGGAAGAAGGGTGGAGAAAGAGGCAAGAGGTGTGCAGAAAGAAGCAAGAGAGGTGTAGAAAGAAACAAGAGTAGTTCAGAAAGGAGGAACAGAGGTGCAAAAAGAGGAAAGAGGAGTGCATAAAGAGGGAAAAGGGGGTGCAGAAAGAGGCACAAGGGGTGTAGAAAGAAGCAAGAGAGGTGCAAAAAGAAACAAGAGAAGAGCAGAAAGACGTAATAGAGGTGCAGTAAGAGGCAAGAGGATTGCAGAAAGAGGGAAGAGAAGTGCAGAAAGAAGCAACAGAGATGCACAAAGGGGGAGGAGGGGTGGAGAAAGAAGCAAGAGGGCTGCAGAAAGAAGCAAGAAAGAGGCAAGAGAAGTACAGAACGAAGAAACAGAGAGTCAAAAAGGGGGAAGATGGGTGGAGAAAGAAGAAAGTGGGGGCAGAAAGAAGCTAGGGAAGTTCAGAAAGAGACAAGAAAAATGCAGAAAGAAGCAACAGAGGTGCAGAAAGAAGGATGAGGGGTGCATAAAGAGTCATGAGGAGTGCAGAAAGAGGAAAGAGAGGTGCAGAAATGGCAAGAGAGGTGCACAAAGAAGCAAGAGTGGTGCAGACAGAGGCAAGAAAAGTGCAGAAAGAAGCTACAGAGGTGCAGAAAGAGGCAATAAAAGTGCAGAAAGAGGCAAGAGAGGTTCAGAAACAAGCAGGAGAGGTTCAGCAAGAGGGAACAGGGGTGCTGAAAGAAGCAAGAGAGGTACAGAAAGAGGGAAGAAGGGTGCAGAAAGAAGCAAGAGGGGTGCATAAAGAAGCAAGTTAGGTGCGGAAAGAGGCAACAGTGGTGCAGAAAGTGGCAAGAGATGTGCAGAAAGCGGAAGAGATGTACCAAAAGAGGCAAGAGAAGTGCAAAAAAGAAAGGAAGGTGCTGAAAGAAGGAAGAGAAAAGCAGAAAGAGGCAATAAGTAACAGGTGACCATTCTAGGTTTGCAAAGGGCCGTCCACCACGCTGTAACACTTGTTGCTGCATTTTTGGTAACATTTGAGCCGTTTGAGTTGGAAACAAGGTTTTGTTTTTGTTCAAATCTGCAGGTTATGTAGCAGGTGATGGATTATGTGGCAAATGTGGAAAATGTATAATTGTGCAAAGGTCGGTGCAGCCAAATAATCCCAGTAGCCCTGCTCATACCTCTGACTAGGTCCAGAAGTGCTCCTCAGTGGTTATTTCTTTTTTTTTGTCTCATTGAGTTTACCATACCACATAATTACTCTCCATAACACATAACCTCACTCTACATAATTCCTATACACTAAATACCACATACTTTCTATCCACATAATTTCACTGCACAACATACCACATAATTTCACTACACACCACATACATTCACTCCACTCCCAAAAACATTAGTAAAAAACTTTTACATTTACAATGCCAATAGCTCGAATTCTCGTAACCTATTACATTGCAAATGCTTCTTTAACTAGTAGTCGGGTTCGCAACGTGGTGGAGAAAGGCGGGTCGACCTCCGACCAGAGATCAGGAAGTCTGCAGCGTAGGACTTACAGAAGGTACCAGGAGGGCTTCTTAGCCCCCAAAGTCCCTCAGGAGTAAAGTGGACTTCATCTCACAACCAGTAGTGTGCCAGGAGGCACGTTTGCAGACTGGTGAAGAAAGGGGGGCATGGCCCCTGAAGACCTCTGAGCAATCCCACTGTGTGGGACTTACTGGAGGTAACAGGAGGGGGAGTTGACACCAAGGATATCCTTGGGGGCCAACTGCCCCTCCTATTACCTCCAGAAAATCCCACATAGCAGGATTTCTAAGTTCTCATAGCAGGCCAGGCCCCCTTTGACCACCACTCTCCAAACGCACCTCCTGGTGCGCTCTTGGTTGGGGGATGAAGTCCCCTTGCCTCCTGAGGGCCCCTGGAGGCCAACTAGAACTCCGATAGCTGAGAGTGGGCTGAGGGCATGCCCCCTTTTTACACGACTCTGCCATTTAAACAAAAACAAAATAAGTAAAGGGCGGGGGGCGAGTGTCATGCAGCTCCCTCTGCCCAAAAGCAATTCTGCTTCTCTTCATGGAAGCGAGAGCAGTTTTCCTTTAGATGTTTGCTATGGCAGGGTGGGAGCAGTGCTCCCACCCTGCATTATCAAACTGTAATGTCCCGGGGGTGGGTACCCTGGGACATTGCTGGAGTGGCCCTTGGGGTTGCGGTGCCCAGGGCCATCTAGGGGACCCCTCACATCAAGTTTTAAGCCCCTGGGAGGTGGTGGTCTCCAGGGCCAGGGGTCTGCTATGGACCGCAGTATGTTAATTAAAAAATGCCCCGGGGAGGTGGTGGTCCCAGTGTTAGTGTGGGGGGGGCAAGAGCCCCCCACACCATATTAATTAAAAATAAAGCCCTTGGGAGGTGACTGTCCCCTGGGCTGCGTGGGAAGGACAGGAACCCCCCCAAACATTTTTTTTAAAAGCCCAAGGGAGTTGGTGGTCCCCTGCTTTATAATTGAGCATTGCGCCTGGGACCTGGCCCACCCGGGGACTTCAAGAAAATGAAGTACGGGAGATCGCACTCCGTTTTTAAAAACATTTCTGTGGGATTCGCAGACCCTACATGAATCCTGCTGAATTTGTTTAAAAAAAAAAGCATTTTTTGGCCCCACTCCCATCAAGTTTATTGCCCCAGGAGGTGGTGGTCCCCAGGTCAGGGGTCCACTGCGGACCCCTGTATGTTAATTAAAAAATGCCATGGGAGGTGGTGGTCCCCGGGGCAGTGTGGGGGAGGGCAGGAGCCCCCACCATCATATTAATTTTAAAAAAAGCACTGGGGTGGTGTCAGTCTATGGGGCTGTGCGGGGCCACGAGGCCCCCACCCACAATTAATTAAAGCCCCTGAGAGGTTGTGGTCCTTGGGGCAGTGTGGGGGGACAGGAGCCCCCCTCACACCATATTAATATTTAAAAAGCTCAGGGGAGGTGATGGTCCCCGGTGCTGAGGGTGGGCCGCGATGCCCTCCTGCCCCCAATTTAGTAAAGAACCAGGGACTGCCACATGTAACAACCACCACTTTAAACCATTTCCTACTCATTTCGACCAAACATTGCCACTATATATACCAAACATCCAACCTGGCCATTATGGTGTATTGTAGGATTTGCAGCTAGCAATATGAAATCAATATATAAACAATTATTTACAAGCAAAACATGGAAGAGATGTCATTTTTGCATTTACAGATGATATTAATGTAATTTCCAATTTGACTCTTTGATGTTTCATGTTGAAAAGATGAGGCAATATCACTGTCAAGAGATCTTGGCATGGTTTATGTGAACAGGGACAGGGACAGGGACCATGAATAAATACCCAATTTACAATTTTGATTGCATACTATGATATCCATGATTTGGGATACATAGTAGATATACCTAATAAGTGTCCGTTAATGGACTATATATTTATTTATGTGTTGTATTTTTAAGCTTTACAAAAAAATTAAGTTATAATTTAAAATTATTATTTTAATAATAGTTTTACATTATATATGTTTAAATAAATATACACACATATATG